>NC_068950.1:43083475-45483475 GCF_026419915.1 Harpia harpyja
ATCTCTGCAAGGAATCAAAATGGTTTCTAAAAATCACGAATATCATAAAATTAAATATTGTTTGCCAGAATTGGAGTTTCGGTTTTATGCAGTAATTCTTTCAGCTAATTGTTTTCCTGCACCTTGATCCCATAATTAGGGCCTGACTAATTATCTAATTACTAAGTAGCAGAAGGGCAGGTTGATGGCGACATTTTAGCCATCTTTCAAAGCCTCGTTATCCTTGTGAAAGTCATGGTTTCCTCTTGGCTGCAGGCAGCTGCAGCAGACCCAAATGTCTGCTCACCTTCAACATTTGTCAACCTGTTCATTACAGTGGTGAATTTGACACATCAGAAATGTCCTTTTGACAGGAAAGTTTATACTGGAATGAAAACTGAAGCAAAAGAAAGAAAAACCAAAGAAAGATGGAAGTGTAATTTATATTCCGGGATTTGTAATAGTGGTCTTGTCTTTAAGGCAGGATATATGTCACCTCTTTAGGAAGAGGAGACACAAGCTTTGGTGAGCCTCGGGGCTCTAATAGGCCTGAGCAGGTGTTGGAGCCGGGCTCATTTCACAACTCAGTGGGGCCTCCAGACACAGAGTCGCTGTCGCTCCGAGCCGGGACGGGACCCGTCCCTGCTGGTCGTAAGAGGCAGGACTGCCAACTCAAAGAGACTGTGGCCTTTTTGTGTCTGCTCACTGCAAACGCAGGGGTTAATCGATAACCCAGCGTAAGCTTTTCAAGGCTCCCTGTTTGATCCTGTTGCGTTTTGGCCGCATTGTAAATTCGAATTTATCACCAAGAGATTTGAATAAAATCCCATGATATAACAACTACATGTAATTTGCCGGCATGCAGACTGTGAGGGGAAAGGAGATCTCCCCTATGAAACCCTTTCAAAATTAACCAAAAGAAAATGAAAAATATCCTAGTATAAAAACTAAAATGCACATACTCTCTTTGTAGAGAATTATAACCAGGGCTGCGCACGAGATCAAACTACAATGTCTTATCATAGGTAAATAAATATATGTTTATGCGTTCACTGTATCTGTCAACATTTCTTTATGCTGTTAGCTGGGTTTTCATTAAAGCAGGAAGTATTAATTTAAATTAAGCAGAGTGAGATCTTTATTATCCAAGTAATCAGCTACAAATAAGTTGGTTAATTCCAATTATATATTTATAAACACTTATCTTTCAGAATGAATGTTTTCCATTAGAATAATTTGCAGGTGGTTAAAAACAAAGACAGAAGGGAAACTTGCATGAAGTATTCTACATCACATTTGCTGTGCTGTTGTTTGGTTGAGCTCTATTGGAGTCTAGTATGCAGGCACTGGAGCATCTACTATGACTGTATAAAATGTGTTTAATTGGCATGAAAAGGCACTAACAGAGCGCTAGTGGAGTTTCCATTATCTGAGCGGATATCTTATTTACTTTAGTTGAGATGGAGGACAAGACGAAAGTGATGGGAAACTGCATGTGTGTATGTGTGTATGTGTGTGCGCGCTTTAGGGGGGAGTGGAAATCACACACGCTATAAAACCCACAGCATTTACAATGCCACTAACCTCAAAATCCCCAGGAGAATGGTTTGCAAAATGTTTTCCTAATTATAATTTTGCAGATTTATGTTTAACACGGTTTGCCAGTTGTGAAATTGGCAATGACGATAATACAATTTGACGGGTATTTCATGTTAAAAAATATGCATTTTTATAACATACTTTCCCCACAACCAAGTAAAAGAACCTGATCTGAAAGGGAAGTTTTATTTTTTTATGCTACGCCGTACAAGTAGCCTGCTACACATATAGGTACGTGCATGCTTTCATTGTAATTTATATAGGAGACTAGCCCGCATTAAGAATTGATGTGGTACTGTATATGTTGTATTACAGTCACTCTAGTGAGTCTATGAGATACCAGCTCCCTGCTGAGTACATACTTATGTCAATATTTCTGTTAATTGTTGCATTACAAATTGTTACATATCCCAGTGGTGGGAGTTCACATTTGTGCCTGCAGTGGAGCTGACAACACCTACACGTGGTCCCAGGAGGTTTCAATATATTGTGGGATTTGCCTTTTGAAAACGTTATCACAGTTTATCAGTCCAATGTCATTCCACTTAGCACTAATAGAACAGAACCCTGAACTATGCCGTGGTGCAGTGTATTCCCCCGTCTCCCTCCATGCACCAAGAAAGCACTTTGAGCTTAGAGCATCTGCATGAGATTACCAAACCAAATCAAATGAAGTTTGATTCCCTTCTAGTTTTTGCATTGTATGATTTTTTTTTCCTAAATAGCAGCCTCTTCATGCTGTCGCAGTAATTCATTAGTGGTGCATTGATGTTATGCAGGTTCCTGAACGGGTCATACTCAGTAGAGGAGATATTTTGTTTGAATCTTAAAAATAAATGGCATTCATTTGGAAAAATTCAATAGTGCTATTGACTTCAACACATGCAAGATTTGCAAACCCAGATCATAACAAAATATCTAGATGTAATTTTATGCACTAGTTACTGAAGGGATGACCCTAGGAGTTGACTCCACCAGCCACCGAAGAGTTGATCACTGCAATATATCCGCACTGTGCCTTGCAACAACCAGCTACCACCAAACAGCAAGACAGCATATTTTTGTGAGATGAACTTGGATAAGCAGCATGAAATCGAGTTTGTAAGAGTGTTAATATTTACTGTGCTCTCCAATTCCTTTAATTTCTTGCACTTCAGTGAAGAGGAACCTTCCTTGTGTGAACTAAAACAGGACGGTGAAAATTCTCTCTCTGGTGACAGATACATATGATTAACAGGCAAATTTGCTGTCACCAACTAATCTGACATTGAATTTCTAGATCAGGGTGGCAGGTTAGCCCTTACTCTGTGAAAAAAAGGCATGTAGTGGGGCAATGCATTTTTCTTCTCTTCATCTTTGAGAATCCCTGAGATCTCAAAGGGACCCGCCAGAGCCCCAGAGCCACTGGAGGGGAAGCCCTGCTCCTCAGCATTCCTCCCAAACCCCAGCATCCTCGCCAGCTTCCTGCCAGTGGGCTTTACTGGGGGCACTGGGGGAGGGGACTGGTGGTTCATTGCCCCTGAAAACCCTCATAAATAGAGATTCCACAACAAGGAGACTCTGTGCAAAAGGCTAATTACAGCCTGGGGCTGCATTAACCTTTAGTGTGGGTTCCCCACCGGGATCTTTGTAAGACTCTGTGTGTGTGTATGTGTGTGCCTGTGTGTGTGTGTGTGTGTTCGTTCGTTTGTTCACGGGCTTGCGTATGCACACATAGACCTTCTCCCTGTCCTTTATTTTCCCATTCTCCTCTGTGCTCTCCCATATACAGATTTTTTGGAGGTACAGCAAACCTTCTTCACAGTCCAAGGATTTGCTCACTGGGAAAGTCAAGGAAGGGATCAGACCTCCCCATCTCCCCTAAGTGTGAAACAGAACTGGCTACAAAATTCCCTCCCTTGATGGAAGCTGGTAGTGCAAATTCAACAAAGACAGTAAGAACCAGCTTGTCTATGGAAACCAGCTGGTACAGAACCACACTGTCAACGAGAAGCCATCAAATTCTCTTTGGAAAAGCAAACAGAACACAGTTAATGTGAGCCAGATGCATTAGTAAATATTATGACAGAGGTAAATTTATTACTAAGAGCTACCAGTGGTCTTACAGTTAATGTGAAAGCTTGCAGAGATGATATAGAAATTCAGACAAATCTCTGTGCTTTTCCTGGATACCCACCATGAGTAAGTAAAATTGAAAGCAAAAATTAGGAAGATTTAACTCACTAAGGTTGATGCTGCAAAATTACTATAATGGAGACCATGGTCACTCCAACCTTAGAGATCCTATGAGGGAAAAAGCTGTAACTAGTCTGATTTCTGGTCTTGCCCACACAATAATCCGGCTGAGAGTGAAAATACCCATGAAAACGTCAGCCTATATCAGATCTTCAAATATTTGAAAGCTCACAGAAAAGTTACCAAAGGCCTAACACAGCCTCACCTAGCTGATGATAATAAACTGACACCCCGCAAGCTCTCAGGGTACAGTGTTGCTACCGTAGTGACTGTTTTTACTTCCTCATCAGTAGATGAGGAGGGATATGCACTCTTATCCTGCTGGATCCTACCTAACGAGTAATACTAGTTACTGCTGGTCCTGAGATGCTACTGTCTCACTGAAAGAGTGTCAGAAATCCAGGCAACACAGCAAAGTGAATCCTTCCTGCAGGGAAATACACAATGAGGAACAGCAAGAAACTGTTTCATTCCACTGAGGAATTTTACTTAAGGGCTCCCCAAATGACCAATTTCTCCCCATGTTTTAGTCACATTCATCTTTAACCATGGAGCGCCTTAGTCAGACAACAGGGACTCAATAACCAGCAAGACTCCAGCGAAATGCGTGCTCTCTTTCAGCAGTGAGCGTCACAGTGCCCACCACCTCTGTGCCCAGATGAGATCCGCTCATGGAGGAGCAGGCAGGGGAAGCACGCTGAAGCTTGCCACCAACACTACACTGACTTGGTGCTTGTGGGCAGCGGGGAAAGGTATGCTACAGTTACATTACTTGTTGCTGTAGCATGTTGCAGCTATATTAACTACAGCACAGTTTCCTCCGATGCGCGGCAAACCCCTACAAGGCCAGCCTATTGGCAGCTTAGGAGAACTTGGATGCCACACAGCTTTCCTGAGACCCAGTCTCTATTATGCATGTGAAAAGCAGGTTCTGTTTGGTCCTTATCTTCAAAAAGTTTCTGGGGTGTCCGAGAAGGTCTGAAGTACTAAGACACAAGCCACAGTCAAGAGGTTCACTTGCACTGCCATGGGAGGTCTCCCGGCAGGCAGGTGAGGACATGGCAGGATTACCACCACACACCAGCCCAAGTCTCTAAACACATTCACTCAGGTTAAATCTCACCACCTTTCACTTCAGCTGCAAAGCAGACTTTTTTGGAGTTGCCTTTGCAAACATTTATCCCAATAGGTAGTTTTGTGTAATAAAATAAAACCTCAGCAAAATAAAAAAGCCTCCCATACAAACCATAAATCCCTACCAAAACCAGGTCTGCCACTGCACATCCTCCTCTCCTCAGAGACAGGAGGAGGGAAAAAACATATGACAGATGTTAATCACCTTCTTTAATGAACTGCTTGGAGATATTTAAATACAGTGGTGTTGATTGTAGTATAAGAACATATGTACAATAGTATAAAACAAAGTAGAAACATGATGTATTATTAATACACGCTAATTCCTTTACATCTATTTAGAGGCATGGTGAAGGAAGAACATACTGTGTATTCTCACTGTAGCTCTTCTTGGATATAAAGAGACCCTCTGAAGCAAATTCTGCAGCCTACTATACTTCAAGAAATAGTAATCTAAAGCATCAGACATCTCCTATTAAACTTTTAAAAACATAGCTTTAAGTCATACATTACATTGAATGCTTTAATATCTCATCTGATTCAGTAGGTTTTAAACCCCACAGAGGTCACATTTTGAAGCACTAGTCACTTTTTACAGCATCTCCAAACATTAAATAAAAATAAAAATTATTAGGAGGAATAGAGCCATCTGTAGAGGCTAATAATGTGTCAGTTTGATATTATTATTAATAATACTATTATTTCTGTTTCATATTAGGGAGATCATGATTGCTAATGGCTATAAACTAGGAGTGATAGCCTTCATTCTGGCCCATCTGTGTTGCAGCCGTAGAGAGCGTAGAAAGGATCTAGTTACAAAACAGTTGTTTCTCCTGACCCTATTTGGTGTCCGGCTTTATCCTTGCAGCTAAACCTAAAGCCTTGGCATGCCCAGCTCAGGTCTGTGATCTAGTTACAACGGGCTCGGGCCCAAGCCCTGCAACAGGCTTTAACGGTCTTGTGACCAGGTCAAGGTCAACCACATTGTGATCAGGTACCCAAGATCGATTCATTTAGATGCACAGTACACAGTCCATGTAACTGATCTTAACTTCGCCAGCTACGCAGGAAAAACTGTCCTACCCAACCTTTGGAAAAGGAACGTGGTAGCAGAGCGATTTAGGTGGTGGCTTGCTACCGATTTAGAAATAGGAATGCCAGCCTTGTTGTTGGTTCTTATCAAAGGTTTCCTTCAGTCAGCTCAGCTGTACATCACCTCTGAGGCTTGGACTAAGAGGTAGTTCATATGCCACTAGCCACAACACTTCTCTGGATACCGTGCCTTTGCCTTACAAGCCCACCAAAACCACTTGGACACAAATCTGCCCACATTTTACACTTCTGGTAATGTGACTTGGGTTCAACACTTACAGTGAGTCACTTAAAAAAATAATAATTATAGTTAATTCAACTAATTGTAAATATTATGATAAGCATAAATGAAGAAGTGTCTGTTGTCAAGAAAATGCTTGAGGAAACACCATGTAGACAGCTCTAGTTTAAACATTACAGCAGGATAATTTCATTAACTGATTAAAACAGCAGTATACTGAGCAGGCAGGTTCCTCCTCTCTAATAGCAAATATGTAGAGACAGCACTCCCTTTTCCCCTCTATGTTACTGTTGTGGGTCATATTTAGTGCTGATGATTTGTAATTTATCCAACAGGTACAGCCACATTTCCCCCAGGTAACATTTGTAAACAGAAATAAAGCTGGTGGTGTATTGTTTGCCTCAGAAACTCTGCAATTCTAGTGTGTCATAGAGTAGGCAGTGATGTGTAACCAAGACCAGTGATAAAAAGAAACTGCAATTGTTTTTTTTAAGGTACAGCTCTAAAACTGTACTATGTGGATTTCCATGGTGTAGCAGCGCAGACAGAAATTACTTTTTTCCCCTCTATAAGAACTAGTTATCTGATTCTCTTTTGTTTCCCTTATTCCAATGTTCAGTTGCATTTTAGTGTTCAGAGCTATAAGGATGCATTGAAACTTATGGAGCCTGACATTTTAACTATCTCATCTTAGCATGATTCATCTCAATTTACTTTCTTCAAAAATGTAGCCTGGAAGAATATGAACCATTTTGGGGGCTTGCTAGAAGGCCATAAGCTCCGTTAAAGAGCATAGTATCAGCTACCTTCCGAAGAGGGCTTGCTTGTTATGGGTCTCATCCTGCAAAAGTAACAGGTGCCTTCTGGGAAATGCCACGTCGTCTCAAAGGTTGAATTCACAGGACTGCAGGGGGGAACTAAGCCCTGGATCGAGTCCTCCATCCTCACAGTGTTTCTGTGCTCTGCTGTAGGAACAGCAGAACAAAGAAATTCACAGTTGTTTCTGCTCTGCGTTTGAGCCTTAAGCAGAGCAGAGGCATCTCAATAGTTAAATAATGAGGAGATTAAAAGAGCCTCAATAAATTTGATGGGTTGATATGAGCAAACAAAATCATTCATATGATATTACACAAGTGTCTCTTCAGAAAACACATGATTTTGGAACTATGGCCACAGTCTGACAAGTATTCTGGGGCAGATCCTCTGTGTACATCAAGTGTCATCGCTCTACTGAAGTCAACGGAGCTGTGACAACTTAAACCCATGGGGGCTTTGCCCTTTTGTGCACAATTCTTGTAATAATCAAATTGCACCACACACAGAGCCCCGGCTGCGCGACCATCATGGTGTAAAGTGCTCTACAGACAGCAAGCTGGACCGTGGCCCATTTAATTGCCAAAGGCACAGGTTTCTGTATTGAGACTTGACTTTCATTTAGATTTCAGATGCATCTGAGCTCTGGCTACATTGATATGAACAAAAACTTTAAATGTGACTCATTCAGGCACCTTCCCTTCAGCACAGCAGAGAGTAAAACACCGAGCAAACCCACAAGCAAACAGCATTAAATAGCATTAAGGGGCTGCAGTGGGGAATGGGAGGGCAGCGTGCATGGAGGCACACAACTGCCTCCCGTAAGAGTTCAATGACACTTAGCCTGGCCTGTTCCCCTTCTGCACTTGTAGTCACTGATACAGTGAAACAATAATATATCACTAGACCTGACCCTTTGGCCTTTATGAATTATCTGTTTTAGAAAGATGTGAAACCACCTTTTATATCCAACATAATAGATATTTAGACATTGTAGATCAATAGTGAACAAGTTTTCTGGTTATAGTTAATGGGTGCCAGAGGGGCATTCTGACATTGACCTTTGACACCCTTGTTGACAAGAAATCTATAGAGAAAAAAAAATAGGAAAGACTGCCAGGTTTTAAAGTTATGAATATAGATCTACAGCGAATAATGGTAATTTTCATTGAGCAGAAATTTTTCATACTTTCAGTTTCAGATGAATTTCTCCAAAATCCTTAATTCTGACCAATGTAAAATTAATAACTGGCCCTTGGTGAACATGTGAAAACAACTGTTCAGCTGTATGACACAATTTTCCATTTGTTACTCGTATGATATTGTTCTGCTGTCAAAGACGACTTTTTCCTTTATAAAATAGGCTGTCATTTATAATTCCAAACCAGCACAGATTTGTGAAACAGCCACATCATAATGGGTCTGGATAGGAAGAAATGCGGGCTTTGGTTCTTGAGAGAAACTAATCTGAAATTATTTTTAAAAGAAAATAAATTTATAGGAATTTAACATTATGACTTCCTACAAAATCTTGTAGATTGGTTGCTAATATGTATTGCCATCAAAGTACTAAAATAAACACTTATTACTTAGTATATCAGATACTTTAGCTAACTTCTCGTGTAATTAATTGGTGCAGCGAAAGACTTAATAAAGGCGGCAACAGCTATGAGTATAAAATTATATCGCTATATCATATACTTCATGGTACTTGGCAAAGAAAGTTATATTCACCAGGAGCAGTTTAACCAAATCAGAGAAAGAGAGCTAATTTCCAGCAGTCTGTTTTACACTGCAGCACAATCCAGCCTGCCTCCTGGTAATGAAATTAGCTCTGTCACATCAAGTCAAAATGAAATCTGTGTGAAAGGAGGGTCGCCTTCTTTCCAAAGCATATCCCCTCCAACGTACCTACTGTATTATTATGTCACACTCCAGTAACGCCGCACTGAGGTCTCCACGGCCTTCCTGCAGCTAAGCACCATTGAAAACACATTTGTCCTGGCTGTTCTTTTCTTTTACCCCTCCTCTCATCTTGCGCAAGATGAATCGCTGCTGGATCCAGACTGACTCCGAGGGCAAAGCCAGGTCTTGAGGAGGTAACCTGCCTCCTACAGCTTAAACATTTTAATTAATTTTAACACTAATGCACAAATGAGAGTTAATCACTCTGCTGCGGTGATTTCTAATTTACCAAGTTTATTCATTAAAACTTTCCTCACTGAACTTTGATTGAATGTCATGCTTTTTAAAAGGCCTCTCAAACAGCCTTAAGGCTTTTCAAACTGATGTCTCGGGCAACTGCTGAAACACTCTTTACAATTTGCTTTGCAAGGAAGAATGTGAAAGTTTGGTGGGAGAGGGATTGAGAGACACAGTTAAAGCAAGGTTACTTGGGCAGCTTAATAACAGGGCTGCTGGGAAATACTCCAGTAAACACATACAAGCGACTAAAATTATCTGCTGAACATAAAAGATATGTCTTAACTTTTACAAATCCCATACCAAAACATTCCACAAGCCTCACAATATAAAACTGTCCACATGATCATCATGCTGGCTTTTGTCATTTAGTGCAAGAATGTAATATATGCTCTATGACTATTAATTTTATGAGATTGCTTTAGATTATACTGTTATATGTTTTATTGCTGTGCTATATAACAAAAAGCGCAGTGATAATGTTATTTGTTTTAGATAATATATTTGCAGTGTGTTTGCTAATCTAATTATTTTAGAATCAATATAATAAAAGCTTAAGTACACAGTTTGGTCTATTAATTGCTATAACTAAAATCTGAAATTTATTGTTTAAATGGAGGTTCTTTATTTCAAATTAACTGAAGCAAAATGTAATCTTTACCTTTTTAATTAACTGTGTTCAATATTAGGTAAAAAAATACCTCACATTTTCAGTTTCTTAATGAAGGCTGCAATCAGAAAGGCTGACATTCAATCATACATTTAATTGGCTTTTTTAAAGTCACTTACATTACTTGGATCTCCAAGGAAGTTGCAGTTAAGAAAAGATTCTCTGCACATAGTTTTGTGAGAAAATTCTCTCAAACCTAGATGCACAACACTTTTATAAAAATACAAAAACCTCTGTGGGCACGTCTGTAAAGCCATGTAAAGCAAAGTAAAAATACTTGTTTGTTTGCGTCTCTGTCTACCTGTGGGCTCTGGGAGCTTTACACAGCACCTGGGCCACTTAGAAGATTCTCCATGGAAGTCCTCAGTATCCGTGCTTTCCTGCAGCAAATGCTGTGGGGTACACAACACTGTTTATTCACATTTCCTATTATACTTTTCTGGTTTATTATAGTTTTCTTCTGCACTCCTCCTTTATTTTGGGAAGCAGCTAAATTGTCAGCACAGACAGTCCCTTAGGACCTAAGCTGTCCTAAGCATCTAAGTCATTTCTGTTAGGCAGACCGCTTCATTGTAAAAGCCCCATGACACCGTGGGTGGTTAAGTTAAGAAAACTGCCTCAAGTGTCTCTATTAATACCAAATTCCTGCCTCTGTAGCTAGTATGAGCTCAAAGTTTACTCAGGCAATGCAAATGTCTAGCTAGAGATTAAGGCTAACCTTCCTCAAGTTTATAAATCACAGCCACTTCTATATTTGAATCAATTTTAAATGTGAAAGTACTGTGATTCTTACCTCTTCTATTGCCTTTACACTTCACCCACTGCCCGATGGCTTCTCCTAACATTTGTTTGGGATTTCCAGTAGCCACAGTTCCAACAGGCCCCGTGGGCAGCCTGGAAAATGGTTTCTTGTGCATGAGGAAAATGACTGACATGTCCAGTCAGTCTAAAGCATCTGGGACAGGCAGGCTTCACTGCATGTTTTCAGGACAATTGGTTTGCACATGAACTGTTGTTGTCTCACTGCTTCCTCATCAGTGACCAGCTCATGTCTCCAGACTGAGGAACGGCCAAGCTGTTTGAGCTGTGTTTGTACAGTCTTCTGACCCACAATTAGGGCGTCTAAGTACTGCAGTAATACAGCATCCACATTCTCAGCTTCCCGCACAACTGCCTCAGGCTTCAGCCAGCCTCCTATCTTTTGTTTTGCCTCATCTACCTGTTACATTTCTGACTGCGAAATTAAATTCTGAAAAAACGCATTTTTAACAGCCTTCCTTTTGCACCTGGGAATTCCTGCAGATCTCCTTACATCACTGTTTCAGCACACTCTTGGGGTAACTTCTCACTTGCCTGGACTGTGCTGACAGTTGCACCGTCTTTTTCAAAGTCAAATCGAGTGTCACGATTTTTCCTAGAATTCCTCCTTTAAAATTCCCATATTAGTGTTTCCTTAAGGACATTTTCCTCTGCTTGTTCATATGCTGCTGCATTAAAAGCTTTCTGCGTCTCTTTACATTTTTGTACAAACACACCTATTAGTGTATTGTATTTTTGGATGGAAATGTTCAACAACTTTTCAGGAAGGATTGCATGGTTTTTCTCATCTTCCTAGGAAATTTATGAATCGATATTTTCAGCTTCATTGCTGCTCAGATTCTGTGAAACAATCCTTATGCTCAGATCTTTCTATGGGCTCATCAAACTGAAAGTCCTATTGAATTGGCTGCATTTCTGTTTCCACCTCATTATGGTGGGTGGCACCGTAACACATGTACGATTGTAGCAGGAGTCCTTTCTTTCCATTCCAAACAGGAAACTTTATTAGAATAAGAATTACGGTCACTGATTGAATTACTCTGTCTCCTTCCTCCCCTCTGTAGTGCTTAAATCTAAAGCCTTCCCAGAGATCCTCCTCTTAACTTCATGTTATGGATTTAAGCAAATGCATAGGTCATAGTGGCTATCTAAAATACCAATAAACCAACTAGGTACTCATTTCCATATATACATGTGTCATATTTAATAAAATGGCTAGGTTGAAAACTCTACCTCAAATATTAATTCTTATAACCAAAGACCTGCAACAGCCATTTTTCTATAACCTGTGTAAATGCCACTGTCCAAACCAGAAAGAAGCGACACCCTCTGATGAATGTGCCTCTGTTCAATCTTGTCTGCACAGAACATCCCTAAATTAATTTCAAATAACAAGTATGTTTGTAAAAATTAGACTTTGCCAGCAGGCAATTCACAAACAAAACCCACTACTTTCCTTTAAATACATTAGTAGTTATGAATACCTAACCCAGCTCTAGTCATTACCTAGCAATGAAAAATTGACAATAGAGTTATTAGGATAATATACTTAATTAATAGAAATATTAAAAGATTCACCATTAACCTGCATTTGCTCAGAATGCCAGAGGGGTGATTAGTTAGAATGGCACAGAATATTTTATAGTACTTACTGCTCTTATAAGAAGTCAGAGAGAGGAAAATGGAGATCCATGCCTCTACTGGATTTGAAGTATGACCTTAATGGTATTCAAACTTTTAAACAGGAATGAAGATAAAGAGGACGTGGAAAAATTATACCTTGAACTTAATAAAGGGATTAGGACACACCAAAAAGATACACTTTTTTGCAAGATAACTGATATTTTAAAATCAAGTTGTTCCAAAACTTTTTTGACTGGAAGCAACTATCCATCTTTAATACTTCTCACAGTTCAACACCTGTCCCTAACGATCAAATTTTTATCTGAAAACACTACAAACATGTCTTCATCATGCATCAGATACACAATATAAGATGCACAGAATAATTCTGTGAGTCAGTTACAGATGGTCTGCAAACCACTGTGTCAGACAAATAAAATGTGTACATATTTCATGTATCTGTACTTCAGCAAAGCATATGTTTAAGTTCACATTAGAAACTATTTGTTAAGCTGTAGAAGATGAAGACTAGCAGGGGTTTTATAAAATGTATAAAAATTTGGTTCAAGGAAAAGTAACAACAAAGAGTTGGCGAGAAGAATCAGAGAAGCATACTGTAGTTTATTAGTGACTGTGGCAGACGGATGGATTTTGTCAAAGTTGGGATTGTCAATACAGAGAAGCCAACGGCTGAATCCCAGAAGGCTCAGATGGGGCTGGCCTCAACACATTTCTCCCACCCAATAAACTGATGTGCTTTGTCTCCTTTTGTTATATAACCTCAGAATAGTTCGGGCATTAATAACGGTACAGTTAAAAGGAAAAAGAAAAGATCCCACACCTCATTATCCAGCTTCCTGTTTGAGAGATGGTGTGAGACCAAATTAGTGTATGTTTGGAAAGCACACTGTAAGAGTTAAGGATTGCAATAGAGATGCTAATTTAGAATTAAATAGATCACTGGGAAACAAGTTCACCAACAATAAATCTGAATTCAGTCACCTGGAAACCCCAACAAGGCTTTGATGCTATAGAAATTGCACGGATTCTTCTCCCTAAATGTCTTCCTGTAGGCATGCAAAATCACTTAAAACTAATATGACAAGACAATATATGTTGTTTCCTTGCAAAGTGAGTAGTGACTCATTAGGGACGAATATAAAACGGTAGTCTGAATTGTAACTTTTAGAACTCTAGTTTCAGAAAGGAGCCTCACATACAGATTCAAACTTTACAGCAACATCGCTCAACTTGTTAACTACTGTTTACAAAACTGTGAAATAAACAGAAGTCATTGGAGTCCCACCCCAAGCCCTGCAACAGCACATATATTCAACACAGAGCTGAATGGATGAGAGATTGAGAAAGTTAACGAAAACCACATTTTCTTCCTTAAAGAAATATTTCCTACTGACAGATTTTGGATTGCATGCTCTTTGAAATACTGAAGCTATCACAGCATGTTACCAGAGAAAAAATATTAAAAGCTAGTAGCACTAAGTGCAAAATATGTGACATACATACAGACAAATACATCTCTGCATATGCATGCATACAAAAACACACCTACAAAAATAATACACACCTCAATAAAAATATTTACGAACAAGTAATTTAATTTCTTTGGGAAAAGTCCAAATTAAAATATTCTTGGTCATACTCAAGAAGGACTGCTTGGCAAGTCAGTCTTGTCCTGAGCATGCATTTTAAACTCTCTGCTACTGTAGGGCTGTCTGGGAGAACTTGTTACAGCAATCTGCAAAGACGGTCGGACACTGGAAGGGGAGGTGGAGGGAAGGAAGGCTTTGGAAAGGAACTCAGGGGGCTAGTCTGTGTTCACCCAGGCTATCATTAGCAGTTCTATATGGTCTCAGAACCAAACCAAAGTTTCATTTTCAGCTAGCTTTAAGTTAATTTTTAAAATAGGAAAATTCAAGATAAATAGCAGACAAATCAAAGAGATTTCTAAGAAGAAGGAGAAATCCAGTGAAAGGGTGGACCTAAGTCACAAAGTTTAGATTAAGGTCTTGATTTTGTTGTATGCAACATCATACAGTAAGGATGCTGAATCGTGACTCTGGCTTGGATTATCCACACTTCAAACAGAAGAGGGTTATTTTAAGTACTTCTATTTCCTACTATGCAGGTAACATCTCCCATCTTGTCACAACCACAGGGCTGATGCATCAGACTGCAACTGGACACTTTTGATTACATGATTTTTATAGCATTATTCATTCAAGTGATCATAAAGTGATAGAATAGTCAAGAAATGTTACATCTAGACACATCTACCTAAGAAAAAGTGGCCCCTACCTAGTTCACAAAAAGATAGGATGGATTGGGATGAGAGCACTATTTTTTATTTTCTCTCCTAAAAAAAACCCCATATATAAAACATAAAAAAAAAGGTTCATTAGAGGTTTCTAAAACAGAGGCAGTGTGGGTTTGTTACTGAGAAAACTAACACCAAGTAAATTTCTGATTAAGCCAAAACAATCTGTAATCTTCAAGATGCTCTACATCAATTGAAAGCCAACACATAAAAACCTCAAACCTCCTAGTTCTCTAGAATTCTACCAGGGGTCCATAAACTCAAATTAAGAATTTAATCTTCTTAGTGATGACATCAGAAAACAAAGAGCAAGAATAAAACAGAGGGAAAGAGGGAGCCTCCTCTATGTGAACTTCCTCTACTTCCTACGGGAAGAAGTACTGGCTGAGCACTCAGTGGTCCTGGAAATCAAGCCATGCTTTTTTGTGTCTAAACATAGAGTTAGAGGTAAGGCTTCAAAGAATTAAAAATGAAAATATTTGATTGCTTTGAAAATTCCCTACCTCAGCTGTTATCTGGAGTAAGCAGAATGCAGGTATAACATGGGACTTGTGGCCATAACCTTGGCTTCCCTCTGTAAAACAGTGCTAACACTCTCTCAAAGGAGTTCTGCAACAATTGAATGAGTTCTATTTTAATAATGTTGTAAATACTTTCAAACTTTGCTTCTTCTTTTAAAAGCCAGTAGTGCATAAAAAAAAATTGAGAAGAAAATTAATTTTCCCAAATGTCTTCAGTAATTGGACAGAATTTCCAGCAAGCACCAGATCTTTAGAATGAAAAAAAGTCACCTGATTTTGGCATTATAATCCAAAAATTCTCATTAGATTCTTATGTTCATTTAATATAATTTACCCCTCCCTACAAGTTTTTAGGTGATGGAAAAGATTAAAAATGATCCCATAACAGTCTGTTCAGTATTTTACATTCACTGACCTTTTATGTAATTTGGTATGTTCCTTTGGATGTCTATTCCAAGTATGGTGGGTAAGAGCTTGATTTATAAACAGTGTATGCACACAGGATTTTTATGTACTTTGTTCATACCATCAGTTTTTTCTGTAGTCATTTACAGTCTATTTGCAATTCATTAAAGTACTTTTCTTTTTGTTAAAATTACCTTTCTTTTTTTTATGTTGCCATACCAAAGTAGGTTTCTTTCGAGAAAGGAAAGTCTTCAAATGCTGGTCTTGTGATAGCTGTTATGGGGTCCCTTGCTTGTACTTTATGTTATGGATCTCACAGCTGTAGTAGAAAAGGGGCAGATTTGCTTTGAAGGAGGCTTTTGATAAAAATCCAGCTCTTTCCTTACCTTTGTCGTCAATGTTAAGTAATGGAAGACCATTCTCCCCACTAAAATTCAAAGAAAATAACTTCAAAAGAGCAGATTAGTGGTTCGTCTTCCTGATATCCATCAGGCAACACAGGGCAGTGAACCTAAGCAATGATCCCAAGTGCACAATGCAGCTGAGCCGGAAATCTGATTTCATTTCACTTGCTGTTGGGTATATGATAGTGAAAGTCCTCTTGAAAGCAAGGCAGTTTTGCATGGGTTACACTATGCTCTTGTAAACAGTAACAGAACACTAATGATTTTTATTGGGAACTTTGGAAAGTATTTCCTTTGCACGTCTGATATATTCAAGCTATGTAACTATTGAATCTCTTTTTCCCTCTGTAAATATCACCCCCAAAACCCCCGAATCATACAAATTCCAGCAATGACAGATGCACAAGAATACTCTGGCACAAACTGAAGAGGACAGACCAGGCAGTGTATAAGACACATTTTATGCTCTTCGTCGCTAGTACAACTCGATTCTGTTCTTCAAAGCGGAAAAGACCTTTTAGTGGCTGTCATTCACCTTCTGCCTCCTATTTCCCATTTCACTTTCTGAGCTATGTACATAAACCTTTTCTCGTGCTTTGGTTTTTATTTTTGGTACATGGACTTTTTCCTTTGCCCGCAGTAAGATTTTAAGAATAGTACAGTAGGTGAAGATTGAAAAAAACTAAAATTTAAAGCTTCTACCATTTTCTATGTAGTTATCAGCAGCTAGGTATGCAGCTTTTCCAGTGCACAAGAAATGGGAATCTTCATTGGATGAGACATGGAAGGAGACCTCTATGAGGTACATACAGTTCTCGCAAGATCCCAAGGCTGGAATTTAGGATAGCTCAATCTCAAAGGAAAGAAGGCCCACCTAACTAACCAGCTGGCCAACCTCTAAGGATTCTGGAGACCTAACTGATACGTGTAACACTATAGTGTTTATGGGGACAGTCCCCAAACTACTTACAGATGTAGCCATGGAACAGATTGGGATCTCCAGGAATAGAAACATCTCAGAGAAGAAAAAAACCACAGAAATTAACCTCCAGGCCCCACTGTGCCAGTAAGAGGTTTCTTCTTGCAAAGAGAATAGATCAAATGCAAGGCACAGTATAAAAAACTTCTTGGAAAACTCTGTTTTTCCTTCCTAACTCCCTCACAGCCTCCCACCACTTAGTGTTTCTCTCCCCTCTGCCTCCTACCAACAGTATCAGAACTTCCAAGAAACATTTTGCAGGATTATAGTGAATTCAGTCAGTGCCACTCACTGGAATAAAGCAGCCAACACTACAAACTTTTGCTGGAGTAACTATGTCTATTAGGCATGTGATGAAGAAAGAGACGATATATGGTGAACAGGGCTGTGCTGACAAAAGCCTCTACACAATACACAAACGGAAAGAAAATTAATACACTTACAAGTAACAAAGGCAATTTCTCCTCTGTCACTAGCACTTTGCTCCAGTTTGGTGCTATTCTCCTTCTGAGCTCATCTATACTGCGTCTTTCTGTGTTCAGTCCCAGCTATACAAAGCATAGATGTATTTTGTCCCAGACGACCACAACTACCATCTTTCCTCAGTGACTTTCTTTGTATTTGGTTGGGCACAGGTATGCTCTGCTCAGTCTGTTTAGTCACCCTTGTGCTATAAATTTGGGGTATTCTGTAGCCTGAGTAATGCTACAGCACTCATTTTGTTAAAATAAAAAAGGAACAAATAAAAAGAGCAATACCACTGCTACGCATTCGCATTTCTGTGTAGCTGTCCTTTAACAAAAGTAGCATAATTTATCAGTGCCACACATCTGGAGGCATAAAAAGAGTCTTTTGTTTTTTTCAGACATGTCTTACCTTTGTAAAAAAAAAATCCAAACACCTCCAAATATTTCTGTCTTCTTCTAAAGATTCTAAATACTGATTTTTCTATCAATTTCCTTATCTGCTTGTGCTTAGTGAGGAAGATGTACTGGATGAGTTAGTAAACTAAGGCTGGTGACTAAATGCCAGACATCCAAGGGGACTCAGAGAATGTGGTGTCATTAGCTATCCAGTAATCAAACGGCAGATTTTAAGAATTTATATATGATCCAATTTTCTGTTTCTCTGCTACTTGTACATATCATAATTTTCCTTGAGCATAAAACCTCCTGTATGAAAATGTTTGCTGGCAGGAAATCTCTTTTTGTTGTTGGTTACCTGCTTTGCTACTCCAGTCTGAGGGATTTCAGAGAAAAAGAATGGTTTCTTCCCTCTCCCTAGCACAGCAGCTAATGCAGAATGTTTCACTGGTCTGTGAAAGGCTTTTTCTCTATCTGTGGGGAGTATTATTTCTGATCCCCAATGTAGCAGTTAATAAAGTCTCAATAGTCTTTCCACCATTTCCCTCAGCACCCGTTTGCAGTCCTAAAACTCCACTGCTCCTGTCACTCTCCAGCCTCTCCAATCTTCTCTGCCAAATGATGTTTTCCTTAGCAGGAACTTCCAATGTAGCCCCAATTGTTTCTGTTTTATTGAGGGATTCCTCCTGAGTGGATTTTTCGATAGCATTTTTAACCACACCAGCAGCCACGCTCCTCTAAAGCAAATTATCTACAGCTTCCCAAGATTTAATAGCAGTAAAGTTTTTAATGCTATCTTACTGAAGTCCCCTGAGCCTGCAATAGGTTCCTTCTCTTAATATTCCATTATGTCTGACATGCTCTTGCCATCCATGGAGAGAGATTGGATCTTGTACTCCAAGCTTCCAGACTATCACATTTCCTCCCTTTTCTAAAACATATCCTGCTCTTTCCTGGAGGTCATTTTGCCTCTTCTCAGAATGAAGCTTGCACACAAACAGGCACACCGTACAGAACAAGACTAGCCAAGAAATCTAACTTTGAAGAATTTTCTCTTTTTTTTTGGCAAAGGCAAGTATTTTTAGAATATGTTTTAACTTTGGGTCCAACTGTTTTCCTTCTCTCTAACAGTTATGAGAGCTGTTTCAGAATGAGAAGCTTCTCAGTTGCATATGCAAGTCTCAACATGATGGGTAACTCATGGCCCTGATCCGCTTGTTCAGAGGCAAACCAGACTCCACTGGCCATCACTGACATCAGCAGTGCAGGGGACACACACCGACAATTGCATGCGTTAGGTGACACAATTAAGATCTTAGGAGAAAGGGAAAGGCTCCATGTGACCATGAAAACATGAGGTTAATAGAATTCAAATCCTAGCTCTGTCAAAACCAAGCAGTGATGGTGCTCTCAGTAATACAGGTTTAAAGGAAGGGAGTAAATTGCTGTCTGCACAAGTGTAATTCGGAGTAAACAAAGGCTCGGCTGAGAGGAATGTACGCTATGACTAGGTGTTCTAATAACTACAGAGACATTAGGGACAATTTGGGTAGAGGCTTGTGTTGAGAGATTTATCAGCTGGTTTCCATTAACTCTGCAGGTAGTAATGTGAGAATACAAAGAGAGTTAATTCACTAGTATTTGAGATTCTCAGATAAGAGGCAGTTAACGCTATTAAGTGCTGTACTTCTACTCTGTCTCTGAAAGATAAGTAATAATATAGTACATAAATAATACAGCATATACATTTAGACATCTGTAAATAATCAGCAATTTAGAGTTGTAATCTGCCACATTTCTACAATCTTGCCACTTTGTCATTTTTTGATTATGTATTTATTTTCAAAGCTGAATTAAGACCAAATGTTTGGACAAATTCGTTCCACTCATGAGAATGTTTTTACTGAGCCCAGTTCTGAACTCTGATGGTTAAAAATCAGATGTCTATCTTGCTGTTGGGCCTGCTGATGAAAGGATCATCACCTGAACTAATAATTGTTATCTTTGCAAACCTCAGCACTAACAGTGACAAAAGGTATAAATCACCCCTAAGGCTCCTAATTACTACCATTAGCAGTTGGTTTGTTATCCTGTATGTGAAACACTGATGCCACATTGTAAGGACAATAGCACGGATCTGGCTTGCAGCCAAGCGTCGTGTGCATTTAGCATAACTATATGCTAAGTGCAAGGCCAAGCTGAGCCTCCAGACACTCAGATTTTGGGGATGCAGCTTTGAAACTTCCATACCCTTAACATGTTCGTATTATTTGCTTTTTCTATTTACTGACATTACAAGACATGATGGCTTGCATTGCTAACTGCCAACACTAATTATGACATCCAAAAATTCCAGTGTTTTCACAAAACACAGCATCTCTGCGTAATCACATAAGGACAGTTACACCATCAACAGTTGCCAAGTAATATTGACTGTATGTATTTATGTATTATCACTATCATGTCTATTATTCTAGCATGGCAGATACCAACTGTTAATACTACGCTGTAATTTCTGTCATGTTCTCTAATGTCTGGTAGGTGTATTTATTTGTTTAGCCTCAGAATAGAATTATTAGAACTCATAAATTAAGCATTGGTTGGTGAAAAAAATGCTAGGGCAGCTGGGAATAATCTATGGTCATGGAAAAAAACTGTGTTATGCTAATCTACCACATATACAGCTACTATACATTTTATTCTGCTCAGCACTGTCTGTTTTCTCTCCCTTTGACTCTAATGCAATTCTGCCACCGGTAACAACAACAAGAGATTGAGTGTTTACCTCCCCTAGTAAATATAACATTGTGGAAAAACACTGTACTGGCAGTGCTTTAGCTGTGCCATTGCTTTCGCAATTAGAATTTCAGGAGCATTAGCAAGGCAGGGATACCTGATGTGAAGAGCACCGGATTTATTAGGGAGTCTACGCATGGAGCAGCTGAAGTATTTAGATGTGTGTGCCTCATTTGTGAGCATTCAAACAATCCTAAAAGGAATAAGTAAAATCAAACCCCCAGCTATCACTGTATTGTGAAGGAAAAGACGAATGTGTATGATAACTGCCAAAGCAGACTGACCAAAAGCTTATGCATCTTGCTTTAAAATTTAACAAGAGTACTTTAAAATGCTGCTGTACCACACCTTGTCTGCGGAAGAGGACTGCTGACTGTGCAGTTTTAGAGTAAAGATGGAGCGCAATCTGTATGCAAATGAAATGTTAATATGGCATATAAAAGTAAAATTCAATAAAGTAAGTTTGCACTGAGCACTGAGATCACAGAAATTTGGCCATTCTTTGACTTTGTCTCCTCACTGGATTTTTGCTGAATCAGTCTTCCACACTTCTGCAATCTCCTGTGCAGTTTATATATGTTGTGTGATTTAGCAATTAAAACTAAACAGCATCTTTACTGCTAATGATGTGAGATATAGGCTTTTACTTGCGTCCACTGCCATTTAACGACCTAAATATCTCCAACACTTTTGATAGCCGGGTTAAAAGCCATATTGATTTCCCTGAAGTTTCTGTTGCTTGCATTGCAAAGAGCTTCACTAAAAAGCGTGACTCAGCTAGGCAGAACATAGGGCAGTTGTTAACATGTCTTGGATGGGATACTGTAGTAAAGAAATTGTAAGAGTAAGAAAGTCTGGACTCAAGTATTTGTTGACAACCTCTCTGTGATTTTCAGTAACAGTTGGAATAGTCTGCTGGTAAAATTCAACACCATTCAAAGAGCCAACAAAGTGCTTAAGGAGTGAGGAAAATCAGGAGTCATCCCTATCTGGAAGAAAGTGAAATTCAGTTCTAATAGAATAATTTTACAGGTTAAATAAAAACATAGGTTAACTATGAAATTGCCCTCAACACTCCTATTTGTAATACAACATTTTGCTAACCAACTGTACGTTAATTTTCATAGAATCTTAGAATCGTTTACACTGGAAAAGACCTGTAAGATCACAGCACTTTACAAACATGAATTAGTGACTCATGAGTTACAGAGGTGAGAATTTAACCCCTGCTTCACAGAGCAAGAATCTAAAAATCCTAGAGAGTAAAAGGCCCCAAAATTCTAATGTAGGTGACTGAAATTCAATACCAAGTGGATATTTATGACTCCGGACTCTCAGATTTGTTTATTTGGCAAAAGACCCTTAGAGACAGACAAGTCTTAATTGCTCTCCTTTTGGAAAAACACGCATCAAGCCAGAAGGAGAAATGAAACATTAGGCACTGCTCATGACAAGATTTATTTACCCAGCAGAGTATGTCACTGCTCTATACTTAGTTTTACACTCTTTCCAGATTCACCACAAAAATCTCATTCTTTTTATGTCTCTTGCTCACACACAGAGTGCTTTCACCACTATCACATGCTCTAGAAGTGCTGTTAATCCCAAGGGTGTCAAATCTTCTCTAATATGCACAGTGAATGGTCTGTGCCAGCAACTGTCCTGATTGCTCATCCTTGCATTCAAACTCAACTCACATCTTCACCAGTCTGCCATATACAAGCCAACCAAGTCAGGAGCCCACTGAGTTCCATCATACTGTCTTTTCTGTGTGCACATTTTGTATGGTCTATTCCTTCTTGTTTGCATCATGCCCACAGCAAGGCTGGTAACACGATTTTCCAGCAGGCGTCCACAACTAATTTTGTTACATTATGCACAGTTAGCAAACCAACATATTTTACACCTTTCTTTCCTAGTCGGTAATCATCACTATGACATTTAATGTTGTGCTGTGTTGCATCTCTTGAAATCCACAGTACATATATGTTGAAGATCTATTTTACTCAGATCACCTCACATCCTGGGGGTTTTGTGCCCAGCATTTTGCCAGAGAGACTTTCCAAGCCCTTGGGGGTATATCAGTGTGCTTTTGCCTACTCATGTCTTACTTGCACAGTGCCTAAACTATACAATTGCAATATATATTGTATGGTATAAAACTATGGAATTGACTCAGAGGCTATGCTAATAATTGTTTAAACTAGGTTGACTAAGTTTTGTTACTATAACTGTTAAAAATTTTTAATTCCGTTTTAAAGCAGCTGGGTGAAACTGAAGAGTCAACGTTTAGAGAAATTGGCCTTCTTTAGGATTTATATAAAGAATGAAAATTTATTTTACCCATAAACTTAAAAAAACCTGACTTACTCCATCCAGACAGCATTCCTAATTTCTAAGGCTCTGTCTCTGAAGCAATACTTACTTCAGTAGTTCAGAAACCTAGGGCTGTTTTCACAGAAGTGGCATTACTTCCTGTGCCCATGTTTTGCATGTGTTTGAGATTATGTCTGCAAAAATCTCTACCTTCTTCATGTTCAGTTCAGAAAGGGCAGTTGAATCAAACTCTGTGCTTCAGAATACAAGATTTGCAATTACTGTTACTTTGTTTTACGTTAGTACTTCAAACCTCCACTTTTGCTACTAGGGCGTGCCAATGCCAACAGATGCAAACACTCCACGTGGCAGAGTATCGCACACAGCGTCTGGGGTGAACAACACAAGCAAGCAGAGAAGGTGAGGGTATGAGCTAAGACGGAAAGAGTTCAGAAGAAAAATGGGTAGCTGAACTCTTCACTTGGCAAACCAGTATGAAACAGTAATGATTTGCAGGCATTGCAGAACAGATGATCTTTAAAGATTTAAAAAAGGATATGTTCTCTTCTTTAAAAGAGAAATAGCGACTTTTCAGATTTGAAAAAATCCTTATACTTTCACTTGCAGTTTGTATTCAGAAATGGTAACTCCAGAAGAATTTCCCTCCTTACCTCTAGTGAGCTATTTAATCTTGCAATTATCTGGCATCTCTTCCAAGGTATTATAATAAAAAGAATAACAACAATAGCGGGTTTTCTATCAGCATAAATATTTATAGTTACATTTTAATAATATTCATGCCATTTTCATAATAGAAGATAACCTAATGATCTGGCAGGTTATGCTAGTCCGGGGGTTACTTATTTGTAGATCAAGAAGAATTTTCTTAGAGACTGGGACATATAAATTGGAGTGATCTTTATTTCAGTATCTCTGCCTCAAATGAGATGTTGCCTTTAATCACCCCACAAGGCAAAAGATTTCTTCCTACATGAATGAGGTATGTGAGGATTCTCCTGTGTTTACATTGGTGAAAGCAACTGTTTTTCTTTTAAAGGCAGGGACAACTCTGCTCTTCTATCGTATCCTGGTATGCTAAGCCCTTCGGGTTGACAGAAGCCCCTGGTTTCTGAAATGGCTGTGGGACAAGCACGCACATTCAACACCTCCAGAGCTGAAACTGCAGGCTGCCACTGCACGAGCTGTAGACTTACCTGTGTTGGCTGAACACCATGGTTTGAACAAAAGACAGTCTAACAGGCAGTCCCAAGAAAGCCAAATGGCTGTATTCGGTCTGTGTCTTGTTAGTCTCACTTTTTTTAGTTAACGATTTAAAGCCATTCTCACTCTTCCCCTCAGTTTTGTCAGCTGTTCCCAAATCATTCCACTGCAGCACTTGCTGACTCACCCCACAAGACTCAGGGGCAGAGGGATATACACACATTTTCAAAGAGAGTTCCTCTTCTCAGCGCTTATGTGGACCCGCATCTCAACCCACTATCTGTGTGAATTAGCTTAGCGTTGCAAGAGCAGCTCAGCCGTCAGGCGCTCACCTCTCCAGGAGCAGCGCATCAGCTATGTGGCACAGGTAGTGCCTACCTGGGGAACGAGAGCCCCGGGTGAGACTGCGGCAGGGCTGGGGACGTGCAGGCTCACCCACTCGCCTGTCCGCAGTCCAAAGCTGAACGTGTCGGCTGCGATTCAGCGACAGAGGTTCAGTCCTGGAGCTCCTAAGCTGTTTGAGTCTTTTTCGCACACCAGGAAGATGAACGCTAAAGCCAGAGTCTCGCCGGGGAGCACGCATTATTCTACAAGTTATCTATCACAGCTAGTTGTTGTTTGGAAAAGAGAACTGTGATGATATATATGATCCAGCATCAAGGGTGATTGAGACCTATCAATAACAGCACTATTGCGCAGAACATTTTTGTCGTTTTGCCTGTTTTTGCAAGGAATATCAGGTGTTTGGTAATTGTGTTCAACCTGGAGTGCAGAAACAGCAGCTGCATACCGTTTAAATAATGTGCCTTAAAGCTAACACTTGGATTTATTCCAGCAAATACTGTATATTTAGTAACAGCTGATAACAAAACATCATTACCCATGCTATGACTAGTCTTTAAGCATCAGTAAAAATGTACTTAATCAATTTATATTAAATTACTGTGCAATCACCATGGCAGTTTAAGACTATGCCTATGTATATTAGACATTTTATCAGATAATTATTATGTTCCCTTAACTTTTGAGCATTACTTGATATTTTATATCTACACAACTGGTATCTTTAAATAGATATTTTTATTATATCTGGACTACCACAGTAACTGTGACTGCATTGTCTTTAAAAGGCATTTAAAGATGATACTTTTTAATTGTCTGTGCTGTGCCTTTTGGTGTAGGTGCCTCATAAAACAGCAAATGCTCTCAGCATTAAACAATGCAGCAGCTCCAGAGCAGTACTCCTGTGCAGCTGGTCATCTTCCTCCTGACCATCAGCACTGCATGTACAGCTAAAGACTACACAGCCTGGCCAGGGCTCCCTGGGATGTCCTACAGCCCCAACATGCTCAGGTCAATCGGGCTGGCACATGGCTTGCCCAGGAAGGAAAAACTGGCTTCAATCCATCTTTGCCTGCTGCTTGGCCTCACCTAAGGATTACGGTCAATGATTCTCAACCTCCATGATATACCATGCCTCTTCAAAGCACTTTACAACCTTAAAGACTTAAATATGGTCTTTTTCTGTGGTGTTGCATAAGGGACGTTATCATAGCCATGCTGACATATCTCAGCAGGCCTTCTGATAGCACCCGGCAATGCAGCACTAGCACCCTCTCTTTATTCCTGTGGTACAAGCCTGCCTTGCTGATGAATGTGAAGACAAGCAATTTTGCCATAAAGTAATCACGAACCAAGACTTTCATCCCCCATGGTTTCACTGGGCTTTGGATACGGCTTTTAAGGTACCAATACAAACATTAATTTTGCATTACTTACTTAAATTGGCATAGCACAGTTGCTCTCTCCACTTAAGGAGTTGGGAAACCTCGACCTTTCTCTACCTCTGCTGCTTGCTTCTGCTGTGATCTTGTGCAAGTCCCTTAATTTTTCTATATCTTACAGTCTACACATTAAAAAAGTAAAATAATGAAGCACATATGCTATTTTTGCCTGCAAATGCCATGTCTATTTATGCACAGTCTATGTAATAAGAAAGCAGTATGTACTTCCTTTGTGCATCCTCACCAGTGCAATTTTCTGTTCTGATGTGAAATATAACCATTTTACATTATTACAATTTTAAATGTCTGCTGTCAGGACCTATTTATGATTACTGAAGTGTTTCTCTTGAGTACCCTTAGCAACTAATTTCAGGATCAGGATAAATAGAAAATAAACTTATATTGGGCTGTGTAGACATTTATCAAATCAAATTATTACAGAAAATTAATCTTTCTATAGTGGTCTATCAAGTCACAAGAAACCAAGTGCATTTTAAAAGGTTGAATCTCAGGGGGGGGGGGGGGAACAAACACAACCACCTACCCAACCATATATATTGGCCCTATGAAAAAACCTAAACATGAGCGATTTCCTTCTTTTTCCTCTTACTGTTTCACTAGACCCTATCTGTGAATTTCTTTATGTCCTGGTTTCAGCTGGGATAGAGTTAACTGTCTTCCTAGTAGCTGGTACAGTGCTATGTTTTGAGTTCAGAGCGAAGAATGTTGATAACACTGATGTTTTCATTTGTTGCTCAGTAGTGTTTAGACTAATGTCAAGGATTTTTCAGCTTCTCATGCCCAGCCAGTGAGAAAGCTGGAGGGGCACAAGAAGTTGGCACAGGACACAGCCAGGGCACCTGACCCAAACTGGCCAACGGTGTATTCCATACCATGTGACGTCCCATCCAGTACAGAAACGGGGAAGTGGGGGGCAGGGATTCGCCGCTCGGGGGACTGGCTGGGTGTCGGTCGGCGGGTGGTGAGCAATTGCACTGCGTATCATTTGTACATTCCAATCCTTTCATTATTGCTGTTGTCATTTTATTAGTGTTATCATTATCATTATTAGTTTCTTCTTTTCTGTTCTATTAAACCGTTCTTATCTCAACCCACGGGTTTTGCTTCTTCTCCCGATTTTCTCCCCCATCCCACTGGGTGGGGGGGAGTGAGTGAGCGGCTGCGTGGTGTTTAGTTGCTGGCTGGGGTTAAACCACGACACTTTAGCAAACAAACCGATTGGATAGTATTTTCTCCGTTTTCCAAGTATGTTTGGTCTTATTTTTTTTCAGTTGCTGTTTGTTTAGTCATTTGCTTTTTAAAAGTAGGATTTTTTGAGAGACTTTAAAACACAGTCTTACATTTATGTGGATCACCAGAATACAAGGCAGAGGCTTTGGGTACTCTTAGAGGGAAGAATTTGCCCATTATTAATTGAGACAATTTAGTGACATTCAGGGAGCTTTAGCTTATCTGCATATACTATTTTAACCTCAAGTTTCTTTTTAGGAACAATGTAAGCTAAAATACTAAGGGCCAAACTTGATAGGAGATTTCGATGCTTTTCCAGTTGTGTCATTGTAAATAAGGTCAGAATGTGGCCCCAGAAGCATCAAGAGCCTTTCCAGTCTGCCCTTGGCACCAACAGGCGCTTGACCAACCCAGCTAAGACTCTGCTTATACATCTGTTGCTCTCCTCCCTTTGAACCCTAATCCTTTCATTTCCAGATATCCATGCACAGAGCGTGCTGCCTTCCAACAGGGGATGATGGTATGGCTCTCTTCAGAGGCATTCCATGCTGAGTATCCAGCAGTTCTACAGCGAAAGCAGCCCATGACCCTGCCACACCTGAAGGAAGCATCCTGTGATGCACTCCAGCTACAGCTGAGCTGGAGCAGCTCAGCAACCCAGGCACCACCAGGCATGGGCTCCCCCTTCTCCTGCAATCCAACAGGCACATTCCGGGAGCCACATATTTATTTAATGTTAATGCCCCGTTGCCTTGACATTCATAATGTGCTAAGCTGGGAAAGTAATTAAAGTTAATTTCTGCTTGGGGGAGGATGGGAAAAGGTGGGGGGAGCATCCTCACTGTAAATTCTTATTCATATTTCTTTCCTGTTTTGTGATTCTCAATCGGAGTTTTCTAATAACAGATCATTTCTTTTTGTCTAACTTTAATCTGGCCCTGCTTGACAAGCACCATCCTTTTCATTGAAGGGTAAGACCACTTAAAGAAAGGCCAATAAGCCCTTGCACTGCTCAGCTGACTAGGGTGATTTGTCACCCTGTGCAGTGGTGGTCACACCAATGGATTTATCTCAAGGTAAATGGAGATGCTGAGACCTGGGACCTGGAGCTTTGATTAAGGCCCCCTTTTTGTAGTGTTGATAGATGTTGCTTGTGTTTATCTATTTGAAATGCCACTAAATCTGTGAATACAATGGAAAAAGAGAGTAGTTTGCAGCTGAAAACATATTAGTGATTTATGTTTCACTAAGAAGCACAATAAAGAGACAGAGGCTATTAAGAGGAGCTATTTTCATGAGAAATAGTTCTGCTTTAAAACATTATCAACCACACCTTGATAAAGACCTACATGCATGCATAATCGTGTTTACTTATCCCTTTAGTTGAGTGCAATATACATTTGGAATGCACGGCCCCAAATTATTAATAAGCCGGTAGACGCTTTGCCCTGCAAATGCATAAGAATAGGATACTTTGCATGTTAATTGTCTTTCAGAGAAAAAGCAAGCGTAATGCACTGACCCAGGACTTCAGATGGACTCCACATCCCTTAAAACAGCTTCAAATCCTACTGACCATTATTGCCAGCATTTATTCACAACATTTTAGTAGAAATAACCAGTGGGGTGACACAAAAGGATTATAATGCATCGATATAACTTATAACATGAATCAATGTCAACAAGACGCACCCATTTAAATGAATAGGGTCAGATGAGAATGCTGTATCACCCTGACTCGTGTGACAGTTACAAATGCATAACCTAGTATGCATAATAGGAGTGTACAAACCAGTACAGATTTGTAAACTTGGTTCATTTCAAGCAGAACTGACCCACAGGAATGGAAAAAGGAAAAGCCAACTGAGCTGTCTAGAAATAAGTGATTCTGTAGTTTGTTGTTTAACGAAAGGCATAATGAGGTTTCATTTTCTCAAGCTTGAATAGAGAACATGGACCTAAAATGCTATTAGGTAGTCAAGCTGCTATTTATCTACAATGTTGAATTAAAAGAAAAAGATAACACATTTGCTTCCAAACACATTTCTGTTTACAAATGCAAAATAAAGCTTCACTGGTCTGCCTCGTATATGCAAATATATAGGCACACTGCAATTACATGTTTGGAATTAACTGTGCTGTGTTATGATTTATTGAAATGTTCTGAGGATTCCTCTTCAGCACTAATGAACGGGGGGGGGGGGGGAGGCTGTATAATGTGTGTGCACCTGGAGCATGAAAACTAGTACAGTAAGTTATGTACCTGTAGGGTGATACTCTGTCTATGGCTTGGCACTGCAGTGTACTGACAGTCTAGCAAAGCTCTTAAATCTGGACAACACCTGCACCTCATTTGCTTTACAGAAGCGCCATGACCTGACTGCTGATGGTGAGCCCTCCCTTTCATCCTTAGGATTATGACAAGTTATTAATTGCCACCATTAGCTGCAGCAGCCTGCTTGAGATCTCTGCTGCTCTCTGGAGGTGAGAAACTATGTGCATGTGAATGCAGAGAGAAAAGACGTGAAGCATTGGGGCAAACAGAGCAACAATCTGCCCAAAAGGGATTGTGAGATTGTGAATAATTTATTAGAAAACATTTTTCTTTGTCCTTCCCACAGACCCACAAATCCTCCCTAAGCGCTCTTTACCAGCCTTGCAGATAATGTACTTACACATCTCAGAGCTTGCTAAATAGACTGAACAGGCCACAGAGTTCACTCTTAACACTGCTTCTTCAGAGTGCCTTACACAGATGAAACACTCTCATCCTTTCCTGGAAGTCCTTCCTATGGAATTTTTTGTAATTAGGTAGAAAAGTGAATATAAAATGACAGGTCAATGCTTGCAAAACATTTTTTTTTTCCTTTTGTTTGTAACTATGTACTGAATTTGTCAGTTCCTAGCTACAGCAGACCAAATTTCAGCATGGATTCACACCTCATTTCACACTTCTGCATGCACTTGCTTGAAGGTGCTCAACCTGTCTCATTAACATTTTCAGACACCAAACGTCATATCTCACCACCTAACAAAAAAGGTTGTGGTTGAATCTGAGACACTTATAGGGAAAAGCAAGTTCATAATAGGGTGGAGAGGGGTGCCAACTTCAGTAACTTACTGTAGAGCCACTGGCACACTATGGGTAAATTTGGTTACAAGTAAAATATCACAATTTTCAGAGGGGACAGGAAGGGGAGATGATGAGGATGAAATATGGACTGATGTCAACAAAAAGAGCTTTGAGGGAGGTGTGCTGGTTTGGAGTACCTGAAGACTGTCTTGAGACACACTCATGCTTGAGCATGCCCCAGGATCTTAGTCTGTGGATCAGCCAGATGAGGAGTCCCCAGGAGAGTGTTAGAGGTCAGCTGCAGTCTGTGCATCCAGGGCTCCCGTCCATAGAAATCCAGAGAAAGCAAGGGAGAAAAGAAAGGACTGGTGCATGTCTTAGTCACATCCAGGTCAGGAGTTAGGATGTGGCCAGTGATTGCTCCCAAACTAGAAACTCAGAAGGATTTCAGGAATACAGACATAGTCCAGTGGTGTAAATTAAAGAGAGAACGTGAATCGTCAGAGAAGCCAAGTACCACTTCCCTGTATTTTAGCAATCTTTTCACAGTATTTACAAGACATTCAATACCATCATGTTCAATCTCTAATAGAATAAAAATATTCCATATTTTAACAGAATGTATTTTAAATACAATTTATCACTTTTGCTAACTGTCCAAACTTTTCAGTTCCTCTGCCTGTTCATCTTAAACAAAGTGTTTCAGTGCTTGCATTTATGTGTGGAAATAAATTACATACGGAACTTACACACCTAAAGTCCCGCTCCTCATTTGGCTGGGTAAGAAAGGATGCGGAATGCTTTTACAGGCCATATGTAGATGGAATGTACTTATAATTGGGATTAGAAATAAGAACTACCACTGACTCCATCAGAATCCTCTCCAAGAACTATTGAGGCCAAACGTTTTATATTTAGCATGCAATCCCATGATGGAGTGCAGTGTTCTTCTATTTGTTATTAGATAAACTTAAAAGTATCTTCTCAGGTTTCTTTGTTTATATATTTATCTATGCATCAGTATCTCAAGAACAGCACAAGATTTCATACCTACACATACCTTTCACACTTCGAAACATACTTCATACACGAAAGCAAAATCAATGTGGAGGTACAACTTGTACAGATTATAAATGATTACTAATAATAGTACTAAAATATATGCTAAGACTGAGTTTACAGAAAAGCCTACTGAAACTTTATGTCAAAGTAACGCAATTTTGTGAATCGTTTGGGCCAGTTCCCATTACCTCCTCTGTGGGACACTCTCACACGAATAAATAACGTTAAAACCTAAATGTCACAGAGGCAGTCTTAGGTGCTGGTCATGCACTGCAACCACACTACCTTAGCTGGAACACCAGTCCCCTCCAGGTGGTTACCTTCATGTCTGCTTTGATGAGTATGAGAAACTCTTCAGTTTGAGCCCCAGAATGGGAAACTGCTGTCAAGGTAGAGGTTCAGGACAGAATCCAAAGAGACTGGAGAGGGACTGAATTCAAATCCTTGAGCAAAGAGCTCTGACCAGTGTTGTCACCTAACGCTCAACTTTTTTTAAAAGACTGAAATTCCTCTTCTTTCAAAGAATACTTGTAGACTTCTACCATTAGGGGATGATTTGGGGCTCTGCATCTTAGGTGGAAAGAAGCACCAAGAGTGCTTCTTTAATTCTTAATTCTTTAAGCCTAGACCCTGGCAGATACTGTCATTTATTGGTTTGCTCAATTCCCCAAAGTCCCTTGCTTTTGATCAGTCTTTCACAGTACTAAACCACTGAACATAAAAATCAGCTTTTCAGCTCTAGTTTGGCTCTGTACCTTTGCCCAAACACATAAAACACAGCTGTTTCTGTGCCTCACTTGGAGTCACCAGTCCTTTGATCCATAAGGCCTAACCTCCTTCTTCACCATCTCCTCTTCCTCCTAAGCCTTAAAGCATGCATCACACCATGCACTTGTATTTTGCATCATGCAGCAATGGTACACTACAATTTTGTCATCATTTTTACATTAAAAATTACTATAAAATTGTGTGAGTTATAATTCAAATGTAACTTATAAATGAGTTACAGGAGTATATGGAAATGGAGAAGTTGTTTTCTCAGTGTACTACAAATCTACTTTTAATTGGCCTTTTGTTATATAGCAAGTTTAAAGTCCACCTATAAAATCACTGTAAATGTTTTGAATCCTTCATTTGCTTAAGACAGACAGAGTTTAGATTAGAGCTGATAGTTACAGACTAAATGAGAGACTGGGTTTTCACATTTAAACTCAGAGGCTTTCATTCCTAAGAAGTAGTTCAAAAGCAACTATTATATGTTGTCTGTAAACACACAGATACAATGGAATAATCAGAGAAAGAATCACAAAATACCAAACATTATCACAGCTGAAATATCTGTTATTTAATAAAGATACTGACAGAGATATTTTCTGTTGACTGTATATATTTAGATGAGGCCTGAAGCCTTTGGTATCTAACTGCTTTAAAATCACAACATTAATTCAGGTAATTATTTATCACAGATAAACAAGCAAGGAGCATTCATCCAAATAAAGTAATAGTGTTAAGTATCTTTAAAGACCAGCAGACCTTCATGCTTCTGTGCCTTTTCAAGCAAAACTCTATGAAATACCAGGAGTTGAGAGAAGTCTGGCATGGCAGAAATTCAAATGGGAGAGCAGACTGGTGCCAGCAGAGAGCTGACTCTCCCCAACACCAACATAACACAGCGCTGTGCCACACAGAAATTTCTGAAATACTCTTAAAAAAACCTAATGTATCTATGGTATGTGTGCTTGCTGCTCCTTTGGCCAATGCACCGGTTCCTGAGCTTGGACTGTGCCTCTCTGTTCAAGTGTTTTGGGAAGAGGATGGTCAAGGGGCAACAAGAAAAGCTTCTATAGGTACGTCATTGATAAAAGGCAGACTAGGGAAAATGTGGGCCCGCTCCAGAAGGAAATGGGAGACCTGGTTACCTGGGACATAGAGAATGCTGAGGTACTCAACGACATTCTTGCCTCAGTCTTCACCAGCAAATGCTCCAGCCACACCGCCCCAGTCACAGAAGGCAAAGACAGGGACTTGGAGAATGAAGAACTGCCCACTGTAGGAGAAGATCAGGTTCAAGACCATCTAAGGAACCTGAAGGTGCACAAGTCCATGGGACCTGATGAGATGCATCCATGGATCCTAAGGGAACTGGTGGATGAAGTGGCTAAGCCAGTATCCATTATATTTGAGAAGTCATGGCAGTCCAGGGAAGCTCCCACTGACTGGAAAAGGGGAAACATAACCCCCTCTTTTAAAAAGGGAAAAAAGGAAGACCTGGGGAACTACAGGCCAGCCAGTCTCACCTCTGTGCCCAGCAAGATCATGGAGCAGATCCTCCTGGAAACTATGCTAAGGCACATGGAAAACAAGGAGGTGATTGGTGACAGCCAACATGGCTTCACTAAGGGCAAATCACACCTGACAAATTTGGTGGCCTTCTACAATAGGATTACAGCATTGGTGGATAAGAGCAACAGACATCACCTACCTGGACTTGTGCAAAGCATTTGACACTGTCCTGCATGACATCCTTGTCTCTAAATTGGAGAGACATGGATTTGATGGTTGGACTGCTCGGTGGATAAGGAATTGGCTGGATGGCTGCACTCAAAGAGCTGCAGTCAATGGCTCGATGTCCAAGTAGAGAGCAGTGACAAGTGGCACTCCTCAGAAGTTGGTATTAGGACTGACGCTGCTTAACATCTTTGTCAGCGACACGAACAGTAGGATTGAGTGCACCCTCAGCAAGTTTGCCGATGAGACCAAGCTGTGTGGTGCGGTCGACAGGCTGGAGGGAAGGTATGCCATCCAGAAGGCCCTTGACAGGCTTGAGAGTTGGGCCCATGCAAACCTCATGAAGTTCAACAAAGCCAAGTGCAAGGTCCTGCACGTGGGTCAGGGCAATCCCAAGCACAAATACAGGCTGGGTGGAGAATGGATTGAGAGCAGCCCTGAGGAGAAGGACTTGGCGGTGTTGGTTGATGAGAAGCTCAACATGACCTGGCAATGTGTGCCTGCAGCCCAGAAAGCCAGCCGTATCCTGGGCTGCATCAAAAGAAGCGTGACCAGCAGGTCAAGGGAGGTGATTGTCATCCTCTACTCCACTCTCATGAAACCCCACCTGCAGTACTGCATTCAGCTCAGGGGCCTCCAACATAAGAAAGACATGGACCTGTTGGAGCAAGTCCAGAGGAGGGCCGCGAAGATGATCAGAGAGCTGGAGAGCCTCTTCTATGAAGACAGGCTGAGAGAGTGGGGTTTTTCAGCCTGGAGAAGAGAAGGCTCCAGGGAGACCTTAGAGCAGCCTTCCAGTCCCAAAAGTGAGCCTACAAGAAAGCTGGAGAGGGACTGTAGTGATAGGACAAGGGGTAATGGCTTTAAACTGAAAGAGGGTAGATTTAGATTAGATGTAAGGAAGAAGTTCTTCACTGTGAGGGTGGTGAGGCACTGGAGCAGGTTGTCTAGAGAGGTTGTGGATGCTCCATCTCTGAAGTGTTCAAGGCCAGGTTGGATGGGGCTTTGAGCAACCTGTTCTAGCGGAAGGTGTCCCTGCCCATGGCATTGGGGTTGGAACTAGATGATCTTTAAGGTCCCTTCCAACCCAAACCATGCTATGATTCCATGATTCTATGATGCTGGATGTAATGTGACATGAGCGTGGGGAGTTTTGTATTGACCAAGACTGTGTTTCAGTTCTAACTGTATGTCAGAAACTCTTCTTGCCAAGGGTGTTTTATATAGCAAAGTGCAGTACCTTGAGAAGTACAAAGTGTATAAACTCTTCAGACATTATGTTGAGGATCAGGTTAATGATATGAAAGCACTGGTGAATTTTGGGGATATCTCTCCGATAGCTTAAGAGATAATTAAAGTTTTCATGTGGTGTGGCTGATCCTTTCTGGGTTTCTGAGATCAATAGGCTAATATTTAGAATGCACTATACTCTCTGCAGTATATAACATGACATGTGAAATATACTGGTCTTGATCTAAATCTTGTTAGACTACATAGAAAAACTCCCAGTGAATTCAAGTAACCTCTGCTACTTAGATGTTATTCTTCAGTTTCAGGTGCTTGATTTTGCAACTCAATGCTCTGTCAACACTGTTTTCTTATGGAGCACATGAAAATGCACTTTTCCTTACATTCATCATCCTTTGATATAACCATTAAAATATTTTAAACAGAAAAATAAATTATGTCAATTTTAACAAGCCAGAATGTCATGGTGTCCAATATGGACAATTAACATCTTACCAGCTTCATTTGCCTAACATAAAACTTTGTTCTCATCTGCTCCCCCAAACCACTCAGTAACACAGCCATTAATTTTAGTTCTTAACTGCAACTGATAGTAGTCATGGAAAAACAGTTAATATAGCTGAATAGCACTGCATCAACCCAGTATTCCCAACTGGGAGCTCACTGGGACTAGGAACCAGTATGCTAGAGAACTAGCCTCTTCAACAGTGATGCTGGTGATCACGTTTTATCTATATATCATGACAAGTGCAGAAATACATAGAAGGTTTTATACAGGTATGGGTATACGTGCACAGAGCAGTGAGCAGCTTTACTGCACCCTGCTCTATGTCATTTTGCAGTGCTCAGAAAGGGATTAGCAAGTTTTGAATTTTAGTTTGACTCATGGTTCCAGAAAAGCAGGGGGAGAAAAGGGAAAAGCCAGTCAGAGATCTAGCAGAGAGAGGTAAGTTTAGGAACCATAAAAATCTCCTTTTTGGCAAGGCTAGGAATCCAAAGCCCACATCTAACCCACAACCATGCTTTTTCAATGCCGTTTTGAGAACCAAACCTGTCTCTGATGGAGGTAGCATGCTACAGCTGACAGTGAGAGGCAAAGGGTTAAGCTGTGAAGCAAGCTGTGTACACACTTAAGGTATGTTTGTTTCTGTAGGAATGAATAGAGTCACTGTGAGGAGCAGAGTGTTATTTTAACACCTATTCTCTCTTTGGCTCTGTGGCCAGTTCACATGTAACTGAGTGTTTCCATGGAGGAGCGAATCCATCTGTGTTTTCTCACCTGCAGGTGTTGGGGTTTTAATTAAAAGCTCTAACTAATATGTTGCTATTTTGTGAAGGGATGTGAATTATAGCAAAGGCAAATTATGAATGATAATGAGAGACAGAATAACTCACTTGTAATCATTTTCTGCGTGGTTTTTTCCCCTTGTAACATAGGAGAATGTACTGTAATGAAATAATCAAGGATGAGCACTAATTTACTCTCATGCCCTCTTTGTATGCACAAGCAAGACAGGTATAGTTTCTTTTGCATGGGGGATTGCATCTATTTAATAAGCACAACCACTTAAAGAGCTTGACTATTAGTAAAAACCTTAAGATGCGTTGGGGAAACTAGACTTCTTACAAAGAGCTTAAACAACCCTGCCTTCAAAATTCAGACACATGTAGCAAATTCATTTGCCATTTGCAATAATTTGTCATTTGAGCTGCTGCACTGTGTATATGCAGAAACACAGCTGAGTTTCACAACCCATAGTGGACTATCCCAGCCCTCTGAATCTCTGGCCAGTTTCGATCCTTTCTGTTTATTAGTATTGGAAAGTAGGACTGAATGTAATGATCCCACTTTGATGCAAACATTAGGACTGGAAGCATTTCTGTATGTTTCATATACTGAAGTATGCTTTATATTTGGGAATCTCATTTTCAGAACAGAATACAAATAACCATTATGGCTTACCAGAACGGTCCTACCTTTTTGTCCATGTATCTGACATGATGGGTATGGAAGGATCCTTTTAGAAAACTTTTGTAAAGGCAGTCATCCAAAATGTCCGTAAATTACCATTAGGACATCTCTATTATAATACTCTGCCCCAGATTCTTGCTTCTCCAGAACTCACCATCTCACAAGGGCTAACAGCCAAGAAAGCCAAGCAAACACAGTGCCAGGCTGCCCTTAGTGCTTGCTAAGAAAGTCAGTGGAAGGAATGGTAAATAAAATTGACCCAAGGAGGCTAACAGAGCCTGGGTCAATATCAGAGGACTCTGAGGCATTAAAGAGCCATAATATATGGTGCAAGCTACAACACAATTCCAGAAAGACATAAGTCTCTTACTCCCTATCAAAATACACAGTATAGATATGTCTCATGCCTATAAAAATTACAAAGACATAAACTCACCACTCAAGGTGAAATAATAAAGGAAAAGAGGAAGGTGATGAAATGATGGAAAAGGGAGAAGAGAAGGACAGGCAATGGTTGGGAAAAAAACACACACAAAAGAAAAAGAGCCGGTAGGGACTTGTAAATGGGAAATGGTCATTAGGTGCAAGTGGATAACTAGGCATTGAGGTAACAGGGAGATAATGGGGGGAAAAAAAAAGGGGGGGGGGGATAAGAGAAATGCAAAAACAACAGGGAAGAACAACAGAAGAAAGAGAGATGGAAGAAGCCCAATGCCAGAAAAAGCAGTTGTTAATTGCAGTTAGGTAGATTTGCTGTAGACAGTAACATAACCTATTCTATTCTATTAATCATTAGTATCTGGGTGCCTCCAATGGCAGATGAAGTATGTGTTATTTGTCCTCTGGTCATTTCTCTGGGGAAAGATGTGTGTTCAGTGGTTATGGATAGATTCCTTTTCTTCTTTCTTAATATACATGTTGTTGTGTTTTCAGTTTAGAGATGGCAAGGTCAAAGAAATACTCCTTCCCTTGCACAAATGTGCACTCCTTCCCTTTGAGGCATCAGGGAATTCAGGAGAGAGAGAAGAATCAAACTGAGCTTGCAAAAGGAAAGAGATCTTTAAATGTGGGTTTTTTCTTCACCAGTTTCTTGGGTGGTTTTTGTTCAGACTTTTGGGATCATCTCACCTAAGAAAAATAAGACTGAAACCTGTACCACTGGCCTTTTTTCCTTCCTCTCCCTGCTGCTTTCATTTCACCCTGAACAGGTACACACATCAGAGCTCTGCTTCAGACACTTAGTACCTACCCCAGCAGAAGCCCTACCTCTTGTACCTGCAAAGCTGACGCTGAAGCTGCAGCACATATGAGAATCTGGCACTGCCCTGGATCCCACTGCCCAGCGATCTGGCTGGGTGCAATACCACACAAGATAGGAAGATGGGACCTTTTTCTCAAGGAACCTACTATATGAATGAATTTAACCTAATTAACCTCTTGGCTCTTTAACCACATCCTGCAGCAGGACTCAGCAAAGGTCCCCCAAGACTGTCTTAGCAGAGACTCCCTCCACATTCATAATTATATCCTTGCCACTGATCTGACTCCTCATCCTTTTATCAATCATAAGTCACATCCAGACACAACTGATATAACATTGTCACTTGCATGTGTCAAGGCTCTGACACAGCAAGAGTTCAAAGCACCGTAAATTAATTTACAATATACTGAGCACTCTGAGCACTGCAACCTGGAAGTAGCTGGGGACACTGTAAGCACAAGGGCCACTCAGCATCAGACACCAGTGTGTGACAGGCACCATGAGCAGTGTGTTTTTCCTGTTCTTAAGGAAGGTATATCACTGATTATTATAAATGGATAGTGATTGTAAGGCTAAATTCCCATCAAGGGGTTGATGAGTCATTAAAACCCCTCAAGCTTTGTTCTCACAGTTTATTGCCTCATCATCATCACCACCCCTTCATGAAATTATTGTCTTTTAATTAGCTCTAGCCCTTTCATTACTATCTGTATCACTGCAGAGAAAGAAATAGGGAAACAGCTCAAATAAAGTATCTGATTGCCCCTTCTGAAGCTAGTAATAAGATATTAGCATAATGTCATTTAAAATAATGGCCTTTGTGATATGGCAAACTAGTTTTTTTCCTAAATGAAGGAAAACCTGGGCATGTCTCCTGGTTCCTGTTCCAGGGGTGCAGGGATTTAAAAAGCTACTGCTGAAGCTTCATTCCCCTGCCACCAGCAAAGGTGGCACCTCCAGTGGCTCCTATCATCTCTCAGCCTCTCCCACCAGCTCCGTAGGTGCTGGGCTGCTCAGCAGAGGGGTTGGCGGGCACCAGTGCTGTGAGACTCAGCCAGCAGAATGCCCTGCATAGGACCATTTCACCTGCTATATAGTAACGCTATATACTCACAGATTCTGTGTCTCCAATGGAAGATGTTGATTGGAATATGTTAAATAATAGCAACCATCCCAACTGTAGTGATCTCCTGTATTTAAAACACGGGTTTACATGCTTCATAAATTTCAGTATTTGTAATTATACGATATATATGAACAGAGTGAGTGAAAGAGAGCATATATATTACGGGAGGAAACAGCATTATCGATCCTGTATTATACAGTGCACAAGAAAATTAGTTAACCATACAGCTCATTGGTTTAAAGATGGCAGTAAAGTTTAAAGGCATTCTGTTGTGAAGTTAAATATAACAGCCATGACACAAATAGAACAATCGCTTTACCCAGATTTCCCTGGCAGCTAAGGAATTCATGGGCTGGATCCTGCCCCCAGCATGCTGCTGCAGACCCAAAATAACCCTACAGGAACACGTGGAGTTACCCCAGATTTACACCACAGTAGCTGGACCAGGAATTTGGATCCAGTGGTTTAAATAAGGCTTATGTAATAAAAGGGGAATTTATAATGGTTCCCTGTGGAACTGGCAGGCAAGGTGAAAGCTCCATCTGCTTATATCAGAAACGGAATTAACAGAAATGGACTTCAGCTCCCCACCCCAAGTTATTTTATCCAAAAGAGTTTTGGTTTTTTAAACGGAAACAGATCAGAGTAGGCAAAACTATTTACTAAAGGAGGTACTCCTGGGAGTACAATCCTACTCTACCACAGGCTCCTCTATTTTCAGTCAATTCCAGTTACGTTCCAGCTTTTAGACCACTTCCACCTGAGGTGGGGGCTGGCTGCTGTGGGAGGAGGGCTGGCACACCACAAGCTGCAAGTCTGGCGTGGATGTCGGTGCATGGCAAGAATGGGAACGTCACAGGAAGCAGTGAGACTCCCAAGCCAGAAACCACACGTCCCAGGTCCCACTCCTGCTTCTGCCAGGCCTTTGCTTTGTGACTTTCAATGTGTCACTCACTGTTCCTTCTCTCCGAGAGGTGCGAGATGGAAGGGGACTACAGAGAGGATACAAGGTCTAATTATTCCACACCAGGGAAGATTTTCTGTTTCCCTAAGAGAAAATTCTACAAAATACAATATTATATCATAGTATTTCACACTGGCCAGCCCTCTGGAGCCATCAGTAGTTCTGCACCAGGTTGCTAGCTACGTGCAATCTGGAAGGGGAGTGGAAGAGTGGTAGTCAACAGAAAATACAAGGAATTGCAAAAATACTGGGCAGGAAGATAGAAAAATAATAAATTCTGCATTTAATTTCTCTCCCCCCATTTCATACAAATGTGATCTAATTTAATTTCAAAGAAATCTCTCTCCTGAATGCTTCGAAAAGGTTAAAATGCAATTTTCTGAAACTAAGTTATTAGATAGAGGAATATTAACCTTTGAGCCCCATAGACTTTTACTCTTTTTTATCTCCTTTTCATTTTTGTTTGTGGGTCTATTCATTTTTTTGTGATCTCCGTCATGTTGCTAGGTAACAGGCACTTAGCGTGCAGGCATGTTAGTCTATCTGTCTCTCGGCTTAGTCTGTCTGGTCCAGGCTACCTACTTCCCTAGCGCTTGCTGCCGGCAATGCAGTCCCTTACAAAAAGCATTTATCACAGCCTCGCACAGTAATGGCCACTCAGTGGAGGGGAAATTGAGCTGACCTGAAGGCCAAAGCTGTTAGGGAGACTGGTGGGAAGGGTAAAAGGGTCACAGTACCCTTTTCCCACCCACTTAGTGGGCAGTAAGCAATAGAACAGCAGTGCCACTGTTTTCACTAACATATCCTGAGGCTTTGCACCTGAAATAAATGTTTGTTTGACATTAACAATAAAAAAAAATAAAAATCTGGTTTCCTCACAGAAACTGGTTATGCTATTTAAACCTTAGCAAGGTAGGGGTGGAGTGGGGAGAATGGCTTAAGATGTGATTTGCTGTGCACTTCGAACGATATAATTATTTCCTTTCGATAGCAATAACTCTTGTACGCTCCCATCATCTTTGATTTAGAGAAGGCAGGAATCACAAAACCAAAACAGTAAGTCTTTTGTTTCCTTTGGGTCGAAAGCATCACCTACCACAAGTACCTGAAAAAAATGAGTTCTGTTGACAAATCAAATATATAAATAAATAAATAACATCACCCCCAAAAACTACCTCAATACAAGCACAGTCTGATTTATACTTCTGAAATGGTTATTGTATAGAAGCATTTTCTAAAGCTAATCTAGGTGGTTCTTTCAGGCTGACGTGGAAGCATTTACAAACTGAGAAACTAATTATTTTCCAATAAAAAACAGGGAGGTGAAAAAAAAAATGGAGAGGCACTAACCCATCTCTGTTTTCCCCTAATAACCTAAAACTCCAATTTCTTTTAGAGATAATACACGTTCACAAGAGCTGCAGGACTGAAATCCTAAAGGAACAGAGAGCCTGGCTTTCTGAACACATTTTAGAAAGCCATATGTATTTATCTTGCTACGTTACTTATATACAGGGACCTCGGGCTATACGTCAACCCCTCGGCATGGGTAAGGCATTCTCAGGCAAGCAACACTCTTCACCATTAGACCCTTATTGAGAACCTTTAACTGGTGTCAGCAAAGAGCAGGATTTGGTGTCTATTAATTAGTAAAACATCATTGCTTATATTGGTTTTTTTCCTTACACAGATGCAGAACTGTTAGAATCATAGTAAGATTTCTGCTGCTGTATCCAGTGTTCTCAAACAACAATATTTAACCAACAAAAAGAGACCGAGTCAATCTCAGTTTTAGTGATTCCCAGGAAAGTCATCAAATAAAAATGTGAACTTTAAAATTGATCAGGATTAATTTCACTGACACTGTATCATAACATATATCTCTTTGGAGACTCATTTGTTGGGCTGCAGATGCAAAGAAAGTAAGGAAAGAAATAAATCAGAATACAATAAGGCAATTAGACTTTTGCCATTGATAGAATACTAAAAATGTCTGATTTATCAAAGCATTAACAAACAGAAGTAAACACAAGACGTATATTTTCCTGCAAAATACCTGGTTAGGAAAAATAAAATAATAACCAAGACCATGTTTATCAATAAATTTAATTTCCCAATATTGTGCCTTTCAATGTGGGATGCTATTTCATCTGCTAATTTCAAGAGCGCAGCAATATAAGATGATTTATCACATGAATACCAATACAGTAAAAATCCTATTCTCATCTCTATGAAATTGTCTTGCTCAGAAGAGAACATTCTCTCTTATACGCTATTATATGCATATTAAGGATAAAATATTAAAGATTTACATGCACACACATACACATGCACACATACCAATCTAATTTCACAAACGTTATATTGAATTTCAGTGTGATTATGAGAGATTCCTTTAAAACTCAATGATTTGGAGCTCTGCAGGATTTACTAGAGATCTAGATAGTGGTAATACTCCTCATAATATTACTAAAGGCATGAAACACTTACATATTTCACAGTTGTTCTGTTATAATAATACAATGAAAACAGTCAGATTGCAAGTTTTATTTCCTATTTCTGGCTACAGTGAGGTAGAATCTAAATGATCTGATGTACTGCTGGCTCATGTATCATATTTAGGCTGCTTACTGTACTCGAACACCTGCAAAGATGGCAAAAGTGCAGTTCAGATAGTGTCATCTTAAACATCTGAACAGAGTTAAGTCTTAATCTGGAGAGAAGATGGGATGCTGGGTTACCTAATGAACTTTAGAAATACCTGACATCAGAGGGAACAATTTCACCTGTGAAATGGAGAGAAGGGAATAATCCTCAACACAGAGTCCCTACAAGGGAATTTTCCTGTCATTACTTATCAATCACCATGGTATCCAAATACCACTAGGGCATCTGAGCATCTATAGAGAATTTCTAAGACTTCCCCAAAATGTTTGTCCCTCAGAACAAATACAAAGCTTTTCAGAAGGAGGAGAAAAAATAAAGGAAATTAATTATTTTCAAGAGAAAAGTGAAGGGCAGGAACTCAAGGCAGAGGTAGTTAAAATATGAGGCAATATTCCTATAAATGTCTGAGCTATTGTTGGTCAAAAGTCTGACTTTTAATTTAAATTTTTCATAAAAAATAAGTAAGAAAATAGATGACAGAAATAAAGCCTAGTGAGACATTTAACAGGTAAATGTGTGTTCAGTACCAGTATAATACAGATGGGGTATAATTCCCCATCAACTCCACAAGATGAATTTTCCAACCAATGTTCAAAACTGGATATACATGGTCTCTTATCACTTGCTTGTTCAGAAAACAAACTGCATACTTATACCCTGATCTAACACATGCATAACTAAAAATTTCCTTAAACAAATGCAAGAACCAATTTCAAAAGGCAATCTGCAAATTATCAATTTAAGAAGACTGAATGAAGTGCATAGTGCTCTTTTATTGATCTGAATACAACCAATTGGACTATAACAGATCTATTTTCTATAAACAGCAATGGGAAACTCTTCACTGTAGTTAGAGAGGGTCCATAAGCAGTAAAGAATTTGGCATAATGTATCTTAAATATGAGATTATAAAGAAGGCAAAGCACAAGTGTTTAACTGCTTTTGTATGCTAGTATTTATTAATCATAATCCTCCAGGAAACCAGACCAAATGTCTTGAAACACAGCAGACTAGTCACTTAACTGATAGCAAATCTGGAAACAATACTATAATTTATTGAACACACTACCAAGCTAACTCCACAAAGCTATTTTAAAAACAAAGCAGGATTGTACAGGCTTTAAAATAAAGCTATCGTACTTTCCCCTCTTCCCCCTGTTATCCATTCCTGGAACTATAACATATTGTCTCTTGTCAGGGACCAACATGAAAAGGGAATTACATGGCTGTCTAAAGTTATGTCTTCACTGCAAAACAGTCTTTCACTGCAGCTTTGCATTGATAGCTCTCTTGATGTTACAATATAAGCAAAGAGAAGACCTGGTAGTTTTCTCTTGGTGTAACTTGTACAGGTTGACCTCAAATTGTGGGAGAGAAATAATCACAGCTAATTACACGGGGATGATACAACATCTCAAAGTCTCCTGTAATTATCTCTTATCCTATTTTGCAGAAAAAATATGCTTCAAAAAATCTAAGTGTTCACTGAAAAAAAGAAATATGAAGAAAATGTGGGAAGGGTTAAAGGAAGTCATGTAATAAGGTCTACCTGAGCACGAGGAGAACCTGATGCAAGGATTTTTTCAGAAGCAGGATTGTCTCTTATTTACCTTAGTAGGTTAACAACATCAAAACCTAATAATTAAGCACAGATGTTGCTAATGATTCATTATTACCACTTTATAGAAAGAGCAAAGAGATAAACCTGGTCTTTCCATATTTGCTGGGTCAGGATGTACTACAGCTCTGACTTCTCACCACTATTTCTTGCAGCAGAAATTCAGACCTTCCCATCCGTATTTGTATGCACCTGGATTTACTTCCTTCCTAAATATGTCTGAAAATTTGAGAGCATAATAATGTTCCCTGGATTTTAGACCAAACTAAGCTAAACTAACTGCACTAACCTGAACAGGATTACAATAGGAGCAGCAAGGAAATTTTGAAGCCTGGGTCATTTCTTCACAACTGAGGATATTCTCAGAGGCATCAGTATTAGTGAGGAGCTCAGTTCTTACTGAACATCAAGAGCTGGTTCCCTAATGATTGTTTGTCCCGTTGAAGAAGTCCCCTGAAATACCAGCACTTCTGAAACAGGAATTCTTCAAATCATAAATACTGAATTATTAGATTCAAAAATATTTATTAAGGAAGAATTTATCAACTACAAGAGAAGAGGACAGTCAACACCCACTGATCCTCCATGGAAAGCCGGTGCTCGGGTGAAGTCCTTTGAAAATCCTAAAGCAGAATAAAATCAAGTGACAAGAGTGGTCTCCATCTTTACCCGTCACACCCTGCTGCCTGTGCTCTCGTCTTACAAATAACCTACCCCATTGTTCAGACTGTTCAGCTGCTTCAGAAGCAACTTTTCAAGGGCTTCAACTTATAAACCAAACCAATAGACATACGTGCCAATTTATTTTAATATGTAAGGCTGCAAACTACAGCAGTGCAGAAGCTGTTTTGCCATTAGCTGGGCTATCCCTGCAGCACAGCCCAAGTCTCCAAAGAGAGAGCAGCAGCTTAGGCAGGTGGGAAAGGAGGGTCAGAAATCCCAGTGCAAGATCTTTCTACTGCCTTAGAGAACTACTTTTAGGGACGCTTACCCTAAAACTGTGAACTGTATTTCTTGAACTATATTTCAATCAACAATTCCTTTTATAAGACTTTTTTATACAACTTATGTCAATCTTTGATGAGGCCCTTAGATCTACTACACCTTAAGAATGTTTAATTATCATTACAAATGACAGGCTCCATCTGTAACCTTCTCTATCTGCAACTGTCACTTCTGTCACAGAGCTTTACACACAAGCACCACAAACCCACAAGGAGCTTCACAGCATTGGGCTTGCTTGTGCTAAACATCATCTGGGAGGAGGTCAAGATGGGGGAGAGAGGATTTGCCTCATCACACTTCAACACCAAAAAACATTTGGAGAAAGGAGAAAGCAGCAGCCTCTATTCCATTAACACGGCATGCAGCGGCCACTTTGCAGTACCAATCACTTTTTCAAAGCAGCAGGATTGCAAACCAACTTGCACCAGCAGCTCAGGAAAGTTCAGCATTCTCCACTGTGCATTAAGAGTCCCCGCACTGGTCTCCCCTTGCACATTAGCTAATGCTAGAAAAATACAGCTGTCAATTCTCACGTAACAGCTGAGATTTGGTAGTTCTTAATGAAATACAAGCTGCGTTAACACGAGGCATGTTAAAACTGTCGGTTCAAATATGTGTTACTAAAACAGTCAGTAGTAAGCTTCACTTGTTCAATAGGCTGTTTACAGACTTACATACCGCAAGTCCAAGTTAATGTGAATAAAAACTGAAACTAAAGTATGAATGATATCCTTTTGATGTGGCTTATGTGTGCACTTTCCTTTTATAGCAGATGGATATTTTTCTTGCAGGAGATTAAGCTATAAATTGGAGAATGTTTTCCTTGACGTTTGCCACTATGGTCCTGACGGAAATGAATGTGAAAAATGAGTGTGAATGGTTTTTTTTAATTAAATTACTTGTCTTTATGCTCCTTGAAGTTTGTGGATGCTGAGTAATGCTGTGCTATGCCCTGCATTCTCTTCATAGGTTCTGTGCTGGCTAAATTAATTACAAGACAAGCCTTTGGAATTAAGTGTATTTTAAGTTCAGAGGCATCTGTTTAGAGTCTTCTAATACCTCCAGCCCCTTTGGAAATGTACTTGTTAGTATGAGTGGTATAATTTTCATTTCCGCTGGCATGGTTATAGTAGGACTTCTTTAGTTTCAGACACACTTCATTTGACCTATCAAGGGCATAAACTCTGAAGATGTTCCCTCACCATTTTTGTTTTCCTAGCAGATAGAGGTGAAGAGATTCATTTAAATATACCCTAAGTATTAAAAGAATGTTGCTCCTGCTGTTATTCTCTTCAAATACCAAGACGATTGTTATTTTTAAAGAAATAAAAAATGCAAGAGAAAAAATGCCTTGAAGATTACAGAAAACTGTAAGAACAATGTATCTGTCTTCCCTGTAATTGGTGCAAAAATAAAATGTGTGAATAAAGTATTAAATATCAAATTCATTAAGTGGAATGGTAGCAATAATAAGTGGGAATAAATTGGAAATAAAACTAAGACTTCAGGAGGTTTGAATTCAAAGCAGGAGTAGATTTCACTCTCTAAAATAATAGAACTTTGGTTTTGTTTTATAATTATATTTTGAATTTCACATAAATACTCAACTGAAGGAAGAAATTCCTCAAATATCTGCTTTTATGGAAAGGATTAAAGCCAGGCAGATCTATGACCCGTAGATCCCTAATATTCTCAAGGATGCAGTTCCACTAGGCACTGCCCACAAGGGAAACTGAAGTTTAGGCAGGGCAGCACAAGTCCACCACATCTACAGCAGCATTCCTACAACACACCGTGTTCAGCAAGTGCTGAATTGTAATCCAACATATGTATCAACACATATCTGAGCCATGCTCATTCACTTGCTAACAGAGCTGATTAGGTTCTCCTGAGATATTTTTGTGCACAAAACACACACAACTTTGTCACTTCAAAGTTCAAGTGGTGCAGTTGCTCTGCAGTGCCAGAACTGTGGGAAAAACAGTATAAAAGAAGAAGAGGAAGATGTTATCTGGCATTATGGCTGCTGCTATTATTGTTGCTGCTTCCAGTCCATGTTGGTGGTGGCCACAAGAAATACTTGGCAGATACAAGGAGCTTGGAAGGAAGAAACACAATGAGGAAACACCTTATTGCGAAGGGAAAGAACTGATGTAGAGGAAGGAAAGCTTATGTCCAAGAGGAAGGAACACTTTCCTACAGATCTACTCTGTAGGACAACTGGAGCCACTGGCTAGTGCAGAAGACCAGCCATCTATTGGGAAGCATCGCGCTCTGCACTTGATGTCAAAGGTATTAACTAACATTAGGTCCCCAGTCTAAATCTGAGCCCAGTTACTCTGGTGGCCTCCTTTGTCTTCATGGTACCTGTAATGACTGGCATGCTCTGATTCTCTGGTGCCTGTTCTTTGACATCAGGGGAGAGAGATATGGGGTATTCACTCACGACGGCTGAGTCCCTGGAATCAGGGGAATCGGCTTTCTGTGCAGCCAAAATCAGGGAAGAGCCTCTTGACAGAGCAGCTTGACACAAACAAGAGGGAGTCAGTCACCCATTGGGCCTTCTCCAATAAGCACCTATACATTAGGAAGACATTTGTCATTTTTCCCTAGCTCCTGAGCATACCTAGATGGGCACGGTACATATTTCCTTACACAGGATCAGTCTTTCCTTTATTGCACAATGGTCAACAACAGGAATATCTTAAAAATCTAAAGAAGGTGGAATCAACTTCTTTCAGGACATGCACTGGAAAATTTTACTGCCATTTACTCGCATCTGCAGACATTTGAAACCCCTCATTACGATACAGTTACTCTGCTGTGTAAACTGGACACAGTTTAAAATGTCATCAGCTGAAAGTGAAATGCCAAAGTACACAGGATTTAAAAGGTTCTCAGCCATCAAGGGCTGTGGCCAAACCAGACATATCTTAGATTAAACATGTCAGCTAGCTAGGATACTTGTCATTGAAAGCATATCTCCCATGCAGACCCTGGGGTGCTCAGAGTGACAGGAGACTGCCTGCAGTGCTTTCACTCATTTCCACACTTTCCATTGTTTGGTTGTTGTAAGTGTAACACTAACTTAGAATTAATTTCCTGACATTCACTTGGCTCTCCAGACTGCACTCTTCTATTACCTTCCTTTCCCCATCTAAATTATTGATATGTATTTACAGCCTTACCTTCACAAGTTGCTCTTTTTTTTGTCTAGGAATTATATTGTGATGATAGTCAGAGCATAGTTAGGTGGTTCTGTACAGAGAGTACATTGCAAATCCGTATGTACTGTAAATCTCTTTCTATGGGCTGTATTAATATTCTGCATATACCCTATCAACCCATAATCTCATGGCATTATTCATTTCTAAAGCACTGCTCATCCAGGTTTTGCATTAGCTTTTTCCTCAAAAACTTAACAGATAGAGAGTAAACTAAACTGATGTGAAAAAGCTCTGTTCATTGGAATCTAGGGAAAAAATAAATTGTGTTGGCACATTTTATTGTGTTTCTGAACAAAGCAATAAGGCTGCAACCTTAGCTGAGAATAGCTGGAATTTTGGAACTCACTGAAAAAGTTTTCTCTTGGAAGATGGATTAAATTGATCATTTTTTCCTAGACAGAGTGCACTTCAGGCTCATTTTGCTTTGTAATTAAGAAGAAAGCCAGAAACATCATTTACACATTAAGAATTTAATAGATATATTTTTCTAGCTTTATGCATTAGCACAGGACAGCCCATTAATGAAATAAGTCTTCCTTCAGGGTCAATTTAGATGGGCTGTAATCTTCTGCAAATATATTGCAAATGAGGATCATTTAATGATCTTAAAACTAACTGCCAGAAAAGGATTGTTATAACTCTCCAGACAACAAAAAAGGGTTTTGGCATGGCTCGTAGTACCTTTGTAATTAGCAAATGTTTAATTTCAACCTATCACATCACAAAATTGAAAATATTATCTTCTGTGGAGGTCAGCTTCAGACCCTCTGACCTGGGAGGTTAATTCTGAGAAAGGAAAAGCCTGTGTTTGTTTTTGTCAGTCAATAAAACAACAGCTCCAGCCCTCTTCTCAAATCTGGATGCTTCAGTTTGACGTCTGAATCCCACCTCTGTATGATCAGATCCTGACATGCAAGGAAACCCTAAATTAAAGGGTTTAGTAACAGCAATAGCAAGCAGGTGAGGAGCATGAGTATTTTACTCAGGCTAGAATTAGTAAGACTAACTCTGGTAATTGGACAGCTGTATTTTTTCTAGGCAGTCACACAAAAGCACTTCTCCATCTCCCACTTCATATTCTGTCTGTATAACGTCTCATAGTTCCTCATGTGTCCCTATACTATCTTAATGCAACTGTTATTTTGTGCTTCAAACTATGGCAGACAGATTCTCAGGAATTTGGGAAGTATATGTGAGTTTGTGAAAGTAGGCATTCAGGGACTCTGCGTATTTTGTAACTCATACAACAGTCCCTCAGTTTTAACTGGTCTACCAGCCTTTTCTGATGCTGTAGTATCACCTTTGATATTTCATCCTGCAGCCCTTAATAGTGCAGTAGGAACCAGAGCACCTTGCTAAAGGATTTGGACACCAAAGTGAAGTGTTTTATGTTTCAAAATTGGACTCGTGGAGTTTGTATAATGAACCATCACAACTGCTATCAACTCATACCTTAGGAAATACGCCACGTACTTCATTCACAAGTACGGCTTGTACGCACACTACTGGCATTAACAGTGAGCACTGTTAATAACAAACACTGAGAACTGTTTTCTCCTTTTCTTGATAACAGGATCCTGACACAGACTTTCACTCTGTCCATGAGAAATGGTACCCACCGACAGCCTGATTCTAGCAACATCTGGCAGCTAAGCTTGAATGATAAAATTCAAAACTTCCCCTGGATTGTGACCAAACCATGACTTTTTGCATGTTTACAATTTACACAACAGTTTCCTTTCTACCTCATCTTTCTACCAGGCATAGAGATGCCCCTTTGGCAAATAGATTAGCTGGAGTGTTTCAGTAGCCCAAGCAAGGAGAAATTCATATGCCTTTCCCAGACTGAAAAGACTTACAGTCTTTCTGACAGTTTTTCTAAGGTGTCTTACTCAAATAAATGGGCAATTTGCTAGCTCCATTTTGAAAAGTTGGTCTCTGTAGAACATTTCTGATTTCTTGTGTCAGTAAAAACCTTGGAACAAATTTTGTATTAGTACAAGAAACACATTCTCAGTTCCATAAAAGGTTTCCAATCTCTCTTCAAGCTTATGAGTAAAAATAAGTAATTTTCATATTTTCTTTGCCTTCCTTCTTTCCTTTCTTTCAAAATCACTTTTAGGCATGTCGTGGTTTAACCCCAGCCAGCAACTAAGCACCATGCAGCCGCTCACTCACTTCCCCCGCCCCCAGAGGGATGGGGGAGAAAATCGGGAGAAGAAGTAAAACTTGTGGGTTGAGATAAGAACGGTTTAATAGAACAGAAAAGAAGAAACTAATAATGATAATGATAACACTAATAAAATGACAACAGTAATAACAAAGGGATTGGAATGTACAAATGATGCGCAGTGCAATTGCTCACCACCCGCTGACAGACACCCAGTTAGTCCCCGAGCGGCGATCCCCCACCTCCACTCCCCCCAGTTCCTATACTGGATGGGACGTCACGTGGTATGGAATACCCCATTGGCCAGTTTGGGTCAGCTGCCCTGGCTCTGTCCTGTGCCAACTTCTTGTGCCCCTCCAGCTTTCTCGCTGGCTGGGCATGAGAAGCTGAAAAATCCTTGACTTTAGACTAAACACTACTTAGCAACAACTGAAAACATCAGTGTTATCAACATTATTCTCATACTGAACTCAAAACATAGCACCGTACCAGCTACTAGGAAGACAATTAACTCTATCCCAGCTGAAACCAGGACAGGCATTACTTTTAGTTGATTGACATTCACTTGTTTTGTGTTTCATCCACTAAGAGTAGCATTTTTTGTAAATGGTAGTGGAGTAATGGTTGTTTTGTGCTTGGTTGGGAATTTTACCAATGGTTTCAACAGAAGCCCATTCAGGTCAACACCAAATATTAACGGACATTTTAACCTAAGCTTACTTAAATCTGTCTAGGTGCTTTTAATGGAAATATCCAGGGTTTGGGGATCTGCATATCTAATAGTGATTTTGAATGGAAGTTAAGGATTCTGTGCCACCAGCAAGAGGACCAGGGTCTTTGTTTTGCTTTAAGAGTGACTTTTTAGCTCCTTTTACTATCTGAGGAGATACTGTATTAGCCTGTAGCAAAGTATTACTGAGCTCAGTATTTCTGCAAGATCTGGCCAATATGAAACAGATTTGGCTATCAGTTTCAGAGAGGGCTCTCTATTGACTAGTTGCATAAACACTCAAGGAAGGAAGAGTTTGTGGGAATGTCTCATAAGCAATTACTTCTCTAGGATCTTTTAATCTTTGTTATGTGTCTACTGTTAAAAATGCAAGATTACACGCAAATGGAATGGCAATCATTCTAGTGAAAACTATTTGCCAGCATGACTGCTTTAATTCACTGGCTCAAGCTCTAAGAAATAGTAGAGCTTTAAAAAAGGGCTCTATACATAGCCTGTATTGTTACGATCAATTGAACTCCGTAAGGAAGAAAACCTCTGAGGCTAACTGGAGGCATTCTGTGCTTCCCTCTGTTTTATTGCACAACCTTAGACACAATGTGTAAAAAAGGTCAAGACATCATGTAGGCTTTTGCATTAAGCAGCAGAACACTAATTAGTTTTACTGACAATGAGGTTTTGTGCTTGTGTTCTAATATTTTGATGTTTAGTTTTGCTTGAAAACGAAGTCTAACATGATACAAAGCCTCTTCTATTCTCTGTTGTCTTTTCTTCAACATTATTTTAAAACTCATCATGTGTTCTCCAGCTTGAGTGCTAAGTGTTCTGTTGCTTTGGTTTTAATTTAATGCTCCTACTTCAAAGAGAATAAAAAAGCAAAATCTAGTAGGCTATCGTATTCATCTCTGAAGTGGCATTTGTAGAAAACATCAGGTAGTAATTGTTTCCCCCAGCTCTGTCTCTGAAGTTTGTCCTACTGATAGCTGGCTGCAGCACTGTCTCTGTGTATTTAACTCACTGCACTGAAGACACATTTCTGCTTTTTTTTGCCGATATTTGCTCTAGTTATAATGATGAGAAGCTCTACCTAAACAATAAGAAAATTTGTTAATAGGCTTTTGCAACCAAATGATCTTTTATGAGTGCTTTTTGGCTCTAGATAATGCTACTATTGCATTAATTCAGACTCTAGCTTACTGCCTATATATAGATATATATATATATATGTATGTTGGAAACAAAGACCAACCTTGATGAATTATAAATGTCCCCATCTACAAAATAGTCACACATCTGCTTAAGATACACAGTCAGTTGATTTCTTTTTTGTAAAATGTTAAAAATATGTGTAAATATCTGCAAGATAAAGGTCTGTTAAAATTGTGGTTCCTCGATTGATGTGAATGCACAGTGCCTAGGCCAGTGAAATGCCTGTTCCATCAAAGTCACTAATGGGATAGAAGTATTATGTAATAATAATAATAATAATAATAATAATAAATCACCATTAAATTATATCCCACTGGTTAAAATATATCCATCCTGCACATTCTTGGAAGAGACAAGCTGCCTCTGACTATGCTGTGAATCAGTCAAGTGCTTCAAGACAACTTTTGCTCAAACGCAAATCCAGTTTATTTAGTCAGGCGCAATACTGTGTTAATGCAGTTGCAGGGCTCTTGATTGGCTTGGAGAGCAGGCAGACTGAATGCTTGCCTGCCCAGAATGTACTGTGGAGAAATAGCCTCCATTTTTTGCACAGAAGTGCTATTTCATTCAAAACAATGGTACTGTTAAAAGTACAACAGTAAGGAATGAGAGCATTGCAGAGGCATACTCAAAAGCTCAATTCAACAGCCACATGACAGGCTCAGAGGCAGCTGTAATGGCAGCAGTTCAAAGGTCTAAAGAGCTCAAAGAAGAAGGAAGCCAAAAGCTACTGCAGAGAAGAATTTGTCATAACTTAGTATCCTGAAGCACCCAAGTAAATAAAGCTAGTAAAAAAAAAATGTGCACTTTCCTCACCTTCTAGGGGAAATGGGGAAGGGGGAAGAAAACAGATTAAGTCATATGTAATAAAACAAGAGGGTGAATCTAAACATTTTGTTCTACTTTAATCACAAACCCACTGCAGTGGAGCACTTATGCTGATGCTCCCCAGTACTGCTCTCCCTTTCTTGCACCACTGCCAACAGTAACGAACTGGGTGCCAAAAATTGTCAGTCAGGGACTCCATTTTAAAGAGAAGTACTGCTCTACAGTAAGCAAGAACGACAGAAACACGGCTGGCTTTTTCTTTGGTAGTTTGGAAGAAAATGGCCTAAGCAGTAAAGCTCTAATCAAATTCAGCTTTCACCAAATTTGGCAGCTTTTACTTTCCAGGTTCTGGTTTCAGGGAGTTCCAACATGCAGTTTTCAACAAAGACCCAGGGCAGGATTCCCGCGCCCTGGCACAGTGGGAAGTTTGCATCCTCAGGTGGGGCCAGGTTGTTGGCAATGCCCAGGCAATGTGCACAAGACCCTCAGTGTGTGTATGCCCTCTACTAACATGGTGGCTGAGTCCTCCCATCCTCTAATCAGGACAAACTGGTACATCTGGGGATCCTGGGATGGCAACAGCCCTCTGCATAAGGGCATAAGGAGGGACACTGGGGTGGAATGGCACAAATCCCAGGCATTGCTCAGGCATCTTTCCAGAAGGACATGGAAATGCTACCGCACTGCCTCACAGGACATTAGCTGACAGCACTGTGGAGGGATTTGGGGTTAATGGGAAGCAAAAACTCCTCTAGCTTCCCCCGAAAGTCCAGGCCTGGGCTTAGCTGGAACAGAGAGTGTATGACCCAGTCCGCACTGGGCAGCTGTATGTACTATAAAGTAAATAGTTCAAGCTGAAAATTCTCTGTTGAACAGAAAAGCAGGTTTTTCCCAGTTTTACAAGTGTCCATAAGAAACAAGGCTAGTAGTATAAAGGTTTTTCAGCTCCTGATAGAGCGGTCTGGGATATTACATACACAAGAACAAAAGGACAGGCTCTGTGCTGGAGGGCTCACAACACAATAGTAGCTTCTATGCTTAGTACTAACTCTGTCTTGTTTACAACTGAGTCCTAATCAAGTCCATAACATTTAGGGGCCATGTGCTCCAGTACCTTTATTTCTATTGAGTAGCCTCCTCCTGTGTGAGTAGTTTTGAAATTTTCAAAGGGAACACTCAGATAGCAATCCACTCTGTGGCATGAGTATGTGAGTCAGAATTCTGCCTGAAAGCCTTGTTGAAAATGTCATCTGACCTATCCATTCCTGGAAGGAGAAAGGATGTTTTAACTCTTTTGCTCTTTTTGCTTATCTGCATATTCAGCTTGGCTAATCTCACACAGAAATCAGAAATGGGCTGTTGTTTGTTGGTTTTTTTTTTTAATTTCCTACTTGTTTTTATCCACTGTGTACATTGGAAGCAATACAGCAAATCATTTTGGAAGGACTTGGTTATTAGCACATCACGATACACAGTGTGTCTTGTTACACAGTTCAATATTTTTAATTACTTGCCTTTACTAGTGAGACAAAATTTAGAGTCAAGTTTCACGTAATCCCTTTTATTGGACTAATGCAGCAATATTGACAGTCGTGCTTTAGGGATATAAAAACTCCCCTGCAGGTCAGGAAGGGGTTGACTCTAGGAATGGATTCCTATACCCAGAAAGCTGGTTTGTCAATAGTGTATAGTTAGTCCAATAAAAGGGATTACTCAAACATTGGCTCTACACTTAGTCTATAAAGAAAATATCTGAGCTTTTTAGTCAACACATTTATGACTTTAAGTATGTCCTTTTTGTGATGAATCACTCCAAACTTGAGGGTTGCTCTAAATAAACTGTAGCTACATCCTTACTACCAAAAAAACCAAACCCAAACAGTGGGTCCACAGCTTTCCTTGGTATACATTTGAGTAGTTCTGTGTAGTTCAGGGAAGTTGCATTGACTTGCAGCAGCTGACAGTCTGTCCACAGACTTACAGTGTTAGTGTTTATGTGCTGTTCTTTAGAAAGAACTTTTTATAACCCTATAATAAGACATTCAAACTACAAAAACCAAAGACATTCATTGTCGTAGGAGGGCTGTACCCACTTGAACAAAATCTGGGTTTGGCCTGGTTATGATGTTTAGTACTTAAGAAAGACAACACGCTCTCTTTCACCCTGTATTTTTATTTGCACTATGGTAGCAGTGGTAGCATCCAGAGGACCTGGGAAGTTACAGTACAAGACCCTGACACAAAGTGTTTGTAGCCTGTGGCTCTGCCACTGCAAACTGCTCTCTGTGGCTGGGTCTCCATACTCACACGCTGCCCTGGTGATTTAGATCAGCTCAAAAACCTGCTGGCACTAAGCAACTTGCAGGAGGTACCAAAGATAAGAATGGGTATTTCCCAGATGCACAAAGTATACCCATACTTTATTCCTGTTGTCTGTTAGTTTAAAAATATAAAGAAGCAAGAATCTGTTTACCTCTCCATGCATGTTAGATTAAAGCAAAACCACCCAAAACATGGCAGTGACTGGAAGTCACACTAGCAGAGACCAAACTGGAAGAGAAGAGGCCATCACCCACTTAGACTACAAGAGTGTGTTTCATTTCTTATACTCCCCAACTGAAAGCTTCAGAGCCAAAATGAATTTGGTAATGGAGTTACAAGCTCCTGGAAATAGAGCTTTTATAAGGTAATATAAACCCTAACACAACCTTAATTATAGTGACACAATCTCTGTGCTATAAATAATGACATCTTTGACCAATATGATGCATAGTAACATGAAAAGTGATGTAACATAAGCAATGTCACTGCTAAAAGTTAAAGGGGAACACATTTTTCTCAGACAGAATACCCACTATCAATTCAGACAGCACATATCTGATCTAGATTTATGGTAGTGAATAATAGTGTCATGAATGCTAAAGTGTCTGCGGCTTTCAAACTCTTTGGCAAATCTGTACATCAAAATCAGTTTGAAAAGGAAGCACAACCCTTCCTCTGAGATAATTGTAACTAGAATAACATTACATATACTTTTAACATGTTTTTTAAGTAAGTGCCTTTATCTTTTGTGCTCTTAATAAACACATTGAAGAATGGCATTTTATATTGACTGAAATATATATTGACTGGAAGAGGCAAGATCTATGCATCAGTGAAAGTAGGAAAATCTTTAGTAAGATGGAGAATATTCAGTACCGAGGGTTTTTCCTTCAAAACTTAGCAAATATTTTGGCACCTAGTTAAAAACACAGCTTTACTTCAAAACCTCAGATTTAAGTGTTGTATCAATATTTCAGTTCTGATGCACTTGAGAAATGCACAAATAACAACAGGTTGTGGCATCAGGGATGTACTTTATGTTTAGCACATATTTAAGTTAAAGCAAAATATCTACGTTATTCCCAAGTCCCTAAACTCAATGGGATGCATGCATGTGCTTAAGCACCTACTTCAGTTATGCCCTGAATCATGAATTCTGAACAAAATTTTGACAGTCCCAATGAAATAAACTCCTGTTCATGTTAACAGGCATTTTATGGACTGAAAATAGGTAAGATCTTCAGGATTTGGTCATCAGCCCAATACGCAGGTGATTTCCTCACTGCTTTTCATTCCTCGGGAAACCACTTCTGTGACATCTTTGCTCCTCAGGACACTTTAAAAACTGGGAAATAAACATAGGACCCCAGTGAAATGCAGCCTGCCCTGGGACAGAAAAAGCCACCAATCGGTACTCAACGCAGCAGACAGCTACTGGAAAAGGAAACATTTTGCAATAGAAGTAATACTACACCTCATAAAATGGGCTGTGAAATACTGAGTAACTAGATAGAGAAATGAAGAGACTGCCTTAACGCCTGACACAGTCTCAGTCATCTCAGCTAGCCTCAGATGCACACGTTTGGAGCAGAGACATCCTACAAGATCACTGAAGGAGGTAAAGGTTATAGTAGGCTGAAATGCCCTTTGCCAGTGCCCCCCAACTCTTTCTATCATCTCCCCCATTCTTTTATGACTGTTGTCTGGGGGATAAAAATAGCCATACTCATTTTTATTGGCCTTATAACATGGCCATGGTCCTGGCTCTAGATACTTTAGACTACGGTGGAGGAAGCAAACCCTGAATCAATCTGGGGGGGTTATAAACCCCTGTACTAATAGGGCTTAGCCCTGAGGAGGAACCCATCCAGCCAGATTCTTTGTAGTTCTACTCTGCTGTCTCTGTATTTAAGTACTTCAGTGCCTTCCTAGCCAGGATATCAGGGAAGTGCTGAGGCGTGCAAAGGCTGAGGAACATTGCAAAAGCTAATTTTGTTTCAGAGAGATATAGCCAGATAATGAAAGAATATGCCTGGATGTATTTGCTTTTTAGCAGCTTTGGGCCTAATTCTTCATCAGTATAAACCAAGAACAACATCAATGAAGTAAAGAGAATTATACCAGCATAAAAACAATGCTCTTCTGAAGCACAATCACTCACAGATTACTGTAAACACGTAGTGATTCAAACTGTACATAATTTTGCTATTTTGTATTAACATTTTTAACAGGATTAAACAAAGCCCAAAGGACACAATGGCCCTGGTAAGAAAAATGATTTCTTGCACATACATTTTAAATGAAATGCAATGAGACTTTGTGATTCAGACCTTAGTAGGCACAAAATTTAGAATAACTCTGTTTATCTGTGCAAACTTTCCTTAGCCTGTTGCAACTCCAAATGTTTTAACTGTTACACATGGGTGTTTGGTAGAATATACTAAATAAAAAGTTTACAAAGACTTTATTTTTCTCCAGCCTACAAAGGACTCCAAATCTTTACTGTTCAGCACAGCTGCCTAGAATAGGCACACTAGAGCTTTTGTCCAGTGAGTCAAACTGAGTGGGAGTGAATACCATTAACCCTTAAAACAGAATTATCTTATTCTTTTGATTTTACTGGACACTGTAATATGTTTGTGGCCATATTTGGAACACATCCGGCTTGATCTAGAAGGACACAGGAATAATAGATATCATTCAGATCATAATTAGCCATGTACTTGCAATAGCGGGATGTAAAGTAAAAGGAAAAACACTGAAAATGTTGTTTTTTTGGACTGTGACAAAGAGCTTTTTAAATGAGTTTGGGCATTTTTAGTGTCTGACTCATGTCTGGAGATTTCTGCTATATTCCAGAATCCTTTAACTTTTGTGTTTTTTATTTCTGCCTTTGACAATGACATGCTAATAGCTTCAGGCTTCCTACTGCCTTCTTGTGCATATTGCCCTCCTTTGTTTTCTGTTAGAGAGAAAATGTCAGAATTTTAGATAGTGGATTTTGTGATTGTGGCAAGAGTTAAGGAAATTTTAGTGTATCCTGTGATGACAGATTGGACCTTCTTCAGACAGAGTTTTCACATTTTATATTCTGTTTCTTTTTTATCATGAGACTACATCATAAACTCGTAGCAGGAACAAGGAAATACCACTTTAAGAACCACTGATTTATCAAGCATTTACAGAAGTAGAACATTTTTATTATTTTACCAAAGTTTTACACAAGGCCAATACACACTGGATCGAGAATGACAGAATGGACCCAGGCCTGACCCTGCCCCCCCGAATTTCATGGGAGCAATACCATTTTCTCCAGTCATCTGAGGGCCAGGGTCGGGACCAACTGGCACTTACTCTCAACAAAAGAGCAGGCCACAACCAGAGACTTTGCAGGTTTGACACCTCTGAGCCTGGTCCTAAAAACAACTGAAAACTCACTTTTCTTATGTAATCCTTATGCAATTATGTATGTACATTAATTCTTATGTAATCATGGAGTCACATGTACTATCAAGTGATTTTAGTTAATCCAGTATAAATATTGAGGTAACACAAATCTAAGCTTGAAATTTCAAGTGTCTGTGACTTAGGAAGGCACACTGAGCTTTTGAAAATGCACCTTAAATTCCATTTCAGAAATTATTTAGAACTCTGTGAATGAAAATACTGTCGGCTTTCCATGAGACCTGGGCTCCTAACAGCCCACATCTCTCTGAAAATAAGTTGAGGCCCCTAAAATTTTTGCACTATTTCCAAGCGGTAACCTGTGATGACTAGTACAGCTGACGGTATCACACCATCCAGAAATCCAGTAATATGGAACACAGCACATGCTGACAGAGCCCAGAACTCACTGTATTATTTTGGTATATCACTGCACTGCCTCAAACAAAATACCTTTTTCCTTTGGGCAGGACAGCTACATAGCATGCTGTCAGCGTATGCACCAGCTTACAGGGCAGATCACAGACATGCCCCTTCTCAGATCATACTCTCCATCCTGTACTGCACTGACACTTGGTAAGAGAATGCCCAGAAAGAAAGTGATAAGGACATTAATGACTTTACAATGGCATTTGATGGCAAAGAATTTTGATGACCAGTGTACATCCACACTTGAGAGAAGGTCCAGTTGCACATGGCAAGAAAAGAAAGGTGGGTGTGAGAGAAAAAACAAAGGCCTAAAGTCTTTACTTACTGACATAACTCAGAAGTAATTCCTTTGATGGCACTGAATTTACAGTGGTGTCAACCTGATAGTGGAAGATGTCTAAAGATGGCAGAGACAGATGAGCAGGAGGATGGCAACAGGATGTAGAATAAAGTGAGAACAGAAGCATATAGGAGGAGTGTAAAAATAGAACAAAGCCCAGAGCCACAATTTTGCTCCAAGAGCAGCAAACTATTAATCGCAGTACTGGGGTGATGGAGCCTGCAGCACCTGGGCAGCCACAGTCCTGCACCTTTGTGCATTACACATTTGATGGCAGAAAAAAAACTGTACAAGCTCCTCCACATTTTGCTAAATGAAGGCTCTAACTGGTTGTGTGATAGTAAGGAGGAATTCCTAGCAACACTGTTCAAAACAAAGAGTCTTCCAGAGATGTTAAATTGGATCTGACCATCATCTTGTAGGCTCCAAATGAAGCTGGCGGGAGTAATTAAGCAAAAGCAGTGTGAAAAAAGCCTAAAACATTCAGAGAGAGAGAAAAAATTGCTCAGTGTAATTCTTTGCCTATTGTTTTGGTTTATTCCTTTCTTCCACTCAAATACTGGCTAGTAAAAAAGGTGATAAAATGGCATTGAAAACATGCAGCCAGGTTCTCTGGGAATCCAAGAATATGAAAACTAGCTTAAGGCTGAGTGACTGTAAGTGCTCAAGCTAGAGACTGCAAGCAGAACAGGAAAAGAAAGAGAAGAGGACATACAGTGCAGGAGATAATACCGCATATATTGCCATCTTAACAGCAAGGAATATTAGTAGGTCTCAAGCTGCCTGTAGATCTGACATTGAAACTGGAGGTGTTTGCACTTACAGTTTTCTTGGATATGCTGGACTCCTCACAGTATTTCAGTTTCCTTTGTTGACTGAAAACAGTCTAAGAAAAGCTAAGGCCTTGTTTTCACTACACTGTTACGTTAGGGTGCTACTCTTGTCCTGACTTCATTCAACACACAGCACAATTCAACCCAAGATAGGATTTGTGCTCCAACTAATGGGGCGAGTCAGGGGGCAGACTGGGTTGCAGGTGAAAGCTTCTCTCCTGGCTGAGAATACCACAGAAGCCCCAAGAGTGCTGCAATCTTCTATGCTTTCCCAAACTACCCTCTGATGGTACTTTTGGGGACCCTCTCTTTGCCAGCCAATCAGAGATAACCTCTTAAGGCATAATTATCACATTTTGACATGGGAGCTTTGCCTTAGTATGCAACTGCCTGCACCTGTGTTTTCTATAGCTTCACTGTAGCTGGGTAAGCAAATAATATCTAGGGGTGAGACCTTTCTTCATAGCCTGTGGCTACGTGACCTGGTTACATGACCTGAGCCTTACCCTTCAGCTCCTTACTCATGGTTGTGCTGTGACACCAATAAGATTTATGCTTTGGGGGTCAACACTTCAAATCAGCATGTTCTCATGACATCACATGCAGGCTGTCTGATGAAAGGACACATAGGACTAGTCACCACTGACAGCAGGAAAGAATGTATTTGAGACATTAAAAAAACTAAGTCCCTTACCATTTTCTGAGCAGTTTAAGAAGATGCTTTCCACTACTCCAAAGTCCTGGATCTGTCTGTATCACAGGGCACTCAAGGACCTGGGAGAAAGTTCATGAGACTAAGGAAAACCTGGAGTTGACATAAGCTTGCACTGGTGGCCATGGCCACTCTTGCCAATCCTAAACCTCTAAAGAGGTAAGAAGACTAGACCCAGGAGAAACATGGTAAGAAACAAGCAATAACTAAGACTGGCTGCCTAAGAAGAGAGAAAGCAATCCCTGATGATTAAAGACATATCATAGAAGAGACCTGTCATTGCTTGCACAAGACCACACTGTGCAGGGTAGAAGACAGGCATTTAGAAATGCTAGAGGAAAAATTCATGGCATTTACCCTTTCTCCTCTGGCATGCAAAGAGCTAGTTTTAGGTAACGATGTTCTCACATTCCCTTTTGGCCATAATAAGCCCCATTCTTCCAGTTCCACACCCCAGTCTCTATCTCCTTTCCTTCAGCTTCTACTTTTACTTTCCCTTCTCATGATTTTGTTAACATGAAATCATAAAGCTGTATTTGGCAAACATAGGAAAAAATGTGACAGGAATTTTGTCACTAGATCAGAGGACAATAATATGTCTTCACTGTAGTTTTGCTGTATTACCTATTGCCCCATACTGAGTCAGTATGTCAGGTGCATATAATGCACAATTTCAAAAATTAAATACAACAAAATACACAAGGGCAAAGTCATGTATTTTGGTGTCATTTAGGAAGTTCATACTGGGCCCAAATAGGTTTCCCAGGACAAAATGTGTGTGATATTCACTCTGTGATCTGTTAAAAATCAGTCAGTAGAAAAATGGATTTCATATAGCTGGTGAAATTACGAGAAAGAAATGAAGCAGATAAGAGAATGAAAGAGATAATGAAAACTCTCCTATTGACCTTATTAAAGGATAAACAGAAAAGTAGGAGCTAAATTCTTTGCAGAGTACTGGAGAAATAAACAGAAGTAGAACATGATTAAAACCGAACTGAATCAGGTGGGGAATGCAGTTAAGCTTCTGCAGCCTCCAGCACAAGTGTGATCAAAGTGACTCGTCTCCTACATGGCCAACTTGGACTCCTCAACCCAAATGATCAGGTAGCCATTTGTAGGTGGATCAGCCGACAAGCAGCCTTCAGTGGGGATCCAGAATGAGGTTCAACTGTTGTAAGATACCTTAACTGATTCATCAGTGCACCCAGCTTAAGACAGTGAAGAAGCCAATGAAAATTAATGAATTAACTCAAATGACATTGCAGACTTTGATGGGAAGTATCCCTAAGAGAAAATGATGGAAGAAAGAGGGGAGTTTCAATACTAAATCAGACCAATGGTCCATCTAGTACTAGATATAAAATCCCTATAACGGACAGTTATGCAATAAGATACCCATTGGGGAAATTCCTAATACCAGGTGATTTTATTCTGAAGTAAGAGGGCTTATGTATTTCTTTCTTACCCAATGTATCTGCAGATGTTCTTATTGTTCGTGCCATGGCCTAATCTTCTATTTTTCTCAATTTCTGCCGCACTGTCTAGTGACAGGGAACTCCATAACCTAATATATTGTATTTTCAAAATGCTTTTTGGTTTTAGTAGTGTTACATCCATGCAATGGTTCCCTTGTTTTGGTACTGGGACAAAAGTTAAAACAACCATTTTTTTCTACTGTATACATTTCACACAACAAGTAACATCAACCTTCGTGTTGAACTAAGCACAGAAACCACATTTTGGCTCCTACAATATAGAAGCTTTTCAAGCTTCCAACTATATTTATTGCTCTTTTGGAGATCTTTGATATTTCTGCTATATCTTTTTCAAAACACAGCGACTAGAACTGACCAGAAGGTCAAAGACAAGAATAGCACCTAGCATTGATATAATGTTGAGGATGATTCTCCATTCCTTTCTAATTTTTTTTTTTTTACCAATCTTAGGCAGTGAAAAAACACTTTTACTACAGCATGCCCACACTATTACTTAGGTCTTCTTTGTGAGCGCTTTTCTCCATGATATAAGAGAAAGCCGTCAGATGCATTATAAAGAATGGTCCCTCACCCATTTTGCACTGGAAAAGGAAACTGGTATCAAAAAGAAAATGTAAAGTCCCACCAAGTTTCACAGCTCTGGTCGTCTTCTAAGCAATGTACTACTTACCTTGATATAAAGAAGATTTCAGTCCTCCTTTGCAATACACAGGAGTGTTTCTGTATCTGAGTAGAAATCTTGTGAGGAAAACTGAACACAGTCATGGCATTGCCTTATCTGTGAAGGTGTTCTCTTTAATTCGTGTTAGGAATCACATGTACAACATGATTTGACTAATGCACAAGGCATTTTGAATTCAGTATTATGCCATGTAAACTGAGAAGCTATACCTTCCTTCCAGAAGTGCTGTTATTAAGTTATTGGAAGGTCATCCAGGGTATTTCATTCATACAGTTCCTTTGACCTAATTTGTTCCTAATTCCAGAACTAAAGTCAGAATATTCAAGAGCAACGTGAATATTGCAAAGAGAAGTAAGAAAATACTTAACCAGTCTTGTGACCAGCATAAAGAGAGTTTAAAGGATGGAAGGGACAGATTTCTTTGTGGATGGCAGCTTTCATCTTACCTAATGGGAAGATTTCTTTGCAATCATTTCAGCAATAAGGAAATGGGATGTCTGTTTTACTAAATGAACTGTAACGTGTTTCATCTCTTATTTATAGACAAGACACTCAAATGTACACAGTCTGTAAAGGAGCAGAAGTTTAAATAAGTTAATTTTTTTAAGGAAGTATGATACGAATGTTGTCCACAGCAAACAGAAAGAAGCTCTAGAAAGCTGATTTCCACATAAGGTCTCCAAAATTAATTAATGGTGAAAAGATTCTGTAAGACACAGTAAGGGTCCTCTCATCTATACACACACACATATTTTAAGGTCAAAGGGGATGGTCTTCTTGCATAACAATGGCCACAGGACCTCCACACTGATTTCTCTAATAAGCATACCTTACTCTGTGAGCTGTAATCCATCTTTAAGGGGAATATTCAACCTTAATTCATGACTCATTTTTACAGTTTGATGAACTCAAAACTTATCAGCAATGACAACAAACTCTATCAGAAAGAGAAAAACAGAATCCCAAATACTCTGTGTGACTAGGATGCCACAAAAAGCATGTTGGAAGAAAAGATGATGTTAGAAAATTAAACCCTATTTTTTATCTTAAAATTTAATCTCATTTCTTCAAACCCTGATTTTAGCAAACTGAGTACTGTAGCCGTGTATCACTTACTAACTCACATTAAGAAAACATTAAGCAGATGCACTGAAATAATTCTCAGTCTGTAAGTAACAGAAAAGTCAGTATTAGGATTTGTATCTTTCTTAACCGCTATGTCCTAAGGGCAGTACAGGAGTCCAGATACTTTAGACCAATAAAGTTGAAAGTATTGCAATAACTTCCAAGTCCTCACAGAGACTGTGTTACATGGCCAGTTCTTAATACTTCATATCTGCAAGATACACATATACTGACAGCATGGGACAAGAGAAAACAAGAAATTAATGCAGATAAGAATTTACAGGTATCATTCCAGCTAAAGGTCATAAGTAAAATCAATCTTGTATGGGAAGCAGATTTCCCATTACTGAAATATCCCTGGTATCTCATGACTGCAAGATTGCTCAGTACATCTCTAGTAATAAGGTTAACTCTGGCCAGTATGACTTATCATATCAAGAGTTATATAAGAATTATGTTCAGAGAGCAAAAGGTGCTGGAATATGCAGAAGATGCTACCTGCAGCAAAGAATATTAATTGTGTTGGGGCTGGTGGAAAGGCGAGCAGATGAAAAGAAAGGAACTTCGAATGGTGGTGTCTCATGTAACAAAGTCGGAGTTTGTGGCATGTGAAAAACAAGGGTGATTACAAGATAACATTCTAGTGTATGCTAGCAGGGGAGATCTGGTGGCGATGGTGGGGAAGAGAGTACATACATTATTTTTAAATGTAAGTAACTTATTTAGGGCCAAGACAGCAAGACAGACATAAGAAAGAAAAGGAGGTATGGAATAAAACTGAATTTCACAGGCATCAGAAATTATTTTCCGGAGGGGAAAAAGTATTCTGAACATAAAGAAGAAAGGACACAAAACCATCATTTGTCTGCATAGCCGTGCTCTGTCTGTAATTAAGAAAAAGCAGTCTTGCAAAGATGCAAAGACACAAAAAGATGAATCCTGTATTATATGATAGTAAACAAGGAATGCAGGGGGCAGGGGGAGAGAGAAAGATCTAAAAGTAGATACTGTGTGCAACCACCAGGTGGTTGAGAAGTGTATGACATATGAGGAGCTTAGAAGATCAGCTGGCAGAGGGGATGATTGAGTGGATGCCAGCAGGGAAGAGGCCACATGAAAGACCAAATCCAAGAAATTGGGTCTATGTATCCAAAGCTCTAGGTGACAGCATTAAAGCAATGAGATAAATGAATCAGCTCTCAAGGCAGCAATGATGATGGATAAGGTAGGGTAGGATCAGCTGCCAAAGGAGTGTGAAAAGGTTCTAGAAATATTCAGAAATGCATCATGGAGGGGAGAGGGGAAGAAAGGGTACAGGAAAGAGTTGTTGGTTTACTTGGAAGGTATTATGGAACACAAGCAATTGGATTTTATTTGCTGTCTCAACAGTCATTTTGCTTTATGGAGTTTGTTAATGACTTTGTATAATGTCACTAACTGTGAATACTAGGAGAATATTAGGGGCTCCATCCCAGATGAGGTGCACTGTTTCTCTGACTCTCATGGCTAGATACCTATGTGCAGTTCTTACAGGGGTGCTGAGCTCCATAATGGGCCAAACTCGAAAGCCTTTCTGAGTTGCTTCAGGGGCTATAAGTGAGGCTGGCTGCTCCTGAAATCCAGATGAATTTGACTGTGAGGAAAATGGCATGTAAGCCAGTGCCTCAGCACTTCACTTACTGAATCTGTGGAGAGCAAGAAAGCTCAATCTCTCTCACAATGATGTTTCAAATGAGAATAGAAGAGAATTGCTAGTTCTAGATCTTCACAGCACCTACCAGAGGTCTGGTTTATTCCAGAAACACCTTCGTGTATGAGCTCAGGGCAACATATTGAAATGTAATGAGGAGGTCCCAAAACATTCTGCAGAGCAGTTCTGTCAAAGGTGCAGTGGTGATTTTAAAAAAGACCCCTTCTCGCTAGCTTCTCAGGCATGGCTTGAAAGCAAACATGCAAATCCATCTCAAATCTGCAGTGTCCAGATCACTTGTGCACTGAGCTTGCTTTATAAATCAAAGGGCAATTGTTCAGGCTCTCTGCTGAGTGAGGACAAAATCCCTGATTTTTTTTCATAACAATGTCAGCCTTCCCTTCTGAGTAAGGACTGCAGTTGTTTTAAAAATAAAATCAAATATTGCAGTCCCATTTGAAAACAATTATTCTGGGCCAAATCCCAGAAGGTGCTGAGTGCCTTCAACTCCCACTGCATTCATGAGGGACTAAATGTGCTTAATGCCGTACATGATCTTAGAGATTTTCCTTAATTGTAAGAGCCAGATCCCCCATATCTTTTAACCTGAGGCACTGCTTACTCCTGCAAATAGAGCACAGCTTGACCCTGCAAGTCCTTAGCATGAAAGGTTGCACTTACTGCTGTGCCCAGTACCAGTGACAATAATCTCTACCATCCATAATAAAGTTTTGCAGGATGAAGCCTTAAATAAAATTTATGTCACTGACCTACAACCAACAGCTGCAAGAAAAAAGTAAAACTGTGATGAAAATTCCCAGCCCATTAACGTGGATATTGCACTGCTTCAGCTTCAGACAAAAGCTGCATTAACTCTATCCTTCAAAAATGATGCAGTCTAAACAGCTCAACTGGACTCATTAAACATCATAGTGGTTTTTCTGTACAACCTAAGGCCTCAAAATTTAAGTATACTTTAAATATGATTTATTAAAATTGTACTTGAGAGATCATCAGCAAGGTAAATTAATTCCCCTTCACAGTCTATGCAGTAGAATGGACAGATGTTAGCTAAACACCAGTCTTTATGTCTTGCAAATGCCCACAGACGTATAAACAAATTATCAAAAAGGTGAGGAGTTAAGGCAGTGAACAGTGGCTCACTAAAACCTAAAAAGGAGACAGAGACTTGGTCTGACCACAGTGTCCCTATTTGTACAACTATCTGAGAGCAACTACAAAGAGCACCCAGGATTAACTTCATGCATCTGGCACAGTATATTGAGTGTGCCTGTGTGTTTATGTGTATGAATCTTCTGTCTGTGAAATGGTTAAAACTTAAGGTTACCCATCCAAGGAGTAGAAAATGAAGGTTCTCAGTTTGATGGACAACAGCTCAGAGATCCCTGATGTCCCAAAATATTAGGTTTCTCTTCTAATAATGTTGGAAATATTGCCTACTGTCATGATTAATCTTAGCAGCATCTCCGGCTGATTGCAGGTGACGCAGTCACAGCGCAGTGCCTGTGTTGGTTTCCACACACCGTCAAATCTGCTACAAATGCAGGGGTGAAGGGGAAAGAACTGTGATACGAGGTATCCCAGTGGCTAATAGATTGTGACATGAAAGAAGGAAACCTTTATTTTAATTCAAAAAACAAAAGCCAAATAGCAAAACTTATGTACGTGCCTAACTTTTTTTTCTTCCTCAAGTGGAAAACATTCCCCTGCTAACAACTCTTGGCTGGCATCAAGGGAAAGTGGAGGTATTTGCAGATGTGGAGGAAGACATACAAAACATTTTTCAAATCAAAGGCTTGAATTATTGCACTGGGTTCATGAAGTTTCACAGGCATGTAGACACACCATTGTCTACCCCCTGGAACAAGCTGCCCTTTCTTCAAGAAGGAAAAACAACCCAATGTTTCTTACAATCCGATCTGTATGTATCAGGGAGCTATCTATATTTTGAAATTCTTTGTATTGTCTGTGGTAAGGGTGTGCTGTTTTGGCCCAACAATGGCAACATTGATTTTAGAATTTCAGAATTTTCGTGCATAGAACAAACTGAGAAACAAAACCGGCCTGCTCTCAATAGTACAACAACAGTGCTCTTACATAAACTTGCCTTTCCTCGCCATTTTACATAGTCAAAGATCAATACTGTTCATTCAGCCAACATTATTAAAGCCATTTATCAGTGACTTTTTTTTGTTGCTAATAAAAAGGATTTTGCCGACAAAGTTATGTCATCTTCCGCTCACTTGGTAGCAGCGCAGATAATTAGCTTTGTTGTGTCCCCAACAATCGGGCCTTGTTTATGAACTTACATTTATTAAGTGAAAGTATTTGGAAACTGATGGTACATTGAAGTTTGGTTGCCATGGGCAATAATCATCCCCAAAAAGTCATGACCTCCCTGTTATGCAGCTAGTAACTAATTGAAATGATACAAATTACTCTGATTCTCTGTCTGCCAATTTAGAGGCTGGTTGTGGTCAAGGGTCAAATGAGCTCCTATTCATGAAACTATGTTTGAAGTGGCTGCTGCCATAGCAAGGGGTTTGGTGTGGACGCTGCGACTCCTCTGGACATTACCCCATACTGTGGAGGAGAGTGTTGCACAGATAGCAAAACAATAAGCTTACCAAGACTACCTTTGGCTGACACATCAAAAGCTTCTCCTTGTCAGTCATTTAGCAGTAGTTGCTACCAACCAGGACATGGTTTACTGGGTAGAAATAAGTGTTGTATTCATCCCCAAGGGCTACCTTACATGTTTAACTGACGCTACAATGCCTCCTGAGGTAGTTCTAAGAAATCAAAGTATCCTTCTGCATGCACTCAGTTCACTAGGAAAAACAAAGACCTCCTTTTCTGTGAAACATAACAAGAGAAATTAAAATCTGACGAACTATCTGAGGTGTCATCCTTTAAAAACATTTATGGTATTTCAACTATGTGTTAAAAGAATACAACATGTTTATCTCAGTAAATATGGGGACCTCAACGCTAAAAAGTTAATAGCATAATGAGATTAATTTTGTCCTTTAGGAAATTCTAAGTGATTCCAGGGCATGTTGCTCAAAGGCTTATTAAATATGTGCCAAATGTACTGGTTTACTGGGTGAACATTTGCAATGCCATTAAAGAGATTTCTTTCTTTCTGTAAGCTCCTACAGCTTTAACATGTCTAAATCTATTAAAAAACTGATAGAAGAAACCATGCCACATGAACAAGCCAGGCTCCTTGGATAATGAAGATTAACATTTTCTGTGTTTCAACATTATTTGAAAGATTTACTGTGTAGTTTGAGTCCAGTATGTTTCAACAAACATTTCTGTCAATACCAAATGTGCTGTAGGCCAAACCACCACATGCCGGCATCACCTACTGGGGACAGATATGATTCTTACAGCTAGATTCGACCCTTATCTAGCTATTTTCCTCTCTTCAGAAGATATCATAAATAGGTAACTGTGCAACTACAGCTAGAGTAGCTCAGGATGATGCAAGCCAAGAAATACAAAGTCGCAAGTGACATCATACATTATCTTACCAAGCACTCTCATCAGGCCATCCTCCAGGCTTCATTCACACCTCCTGTGCAATGAATGAACAGATATGCCACCGAATCCCAGATATACCAGCTGCTAAAAAACCCACCAACAAATATATACTTAAACCAGTTGGGATGGAACTGGTCTCGTTCTGGATTCTGCTCTGATGTCCATAATACAAGACACGAGTGTGCTACAGTCACAGACATCCTAAGTGTTAACTTGTTGCAGTGAGCACCCCAGAACCCCCATGAGACCACGGAGCTCAGAGAGGCTAACTTGCCATGTTTCTTGACAGAATTTTAATTCGCATTATGAATTTTAGGTTTTGGTTCTGTCACTTTCCCTGATTATGTCCTAGAACTCCCATATGCACTAGCTGTGCTTAAGAATGTATTTTTTTACACAGTCTCCCTAAAATGTGGCATAATTTAAAAACTATTATCACTGATGCTCATGATCTAAGTAGTTGTCTACAGGTGTAGGTACAAGGTAGACAGAAAGAGAAAACAGTAATTCGGTTCCTAAGAAAATGATGTCTTTTTTTCCACCTACATCAGTGTTTTCCTGGCAAAATTCCTACTTCTTGTCAGGTAACAAAAAATGAAAAATGTTCATTTTCAAATTAAATGCATCAGTTTGGAAGTGTTGTTTTTTAACAAGACACTGTCATGCTTAGAGAAAAGTGGGCACCTGTCATGAAAAATATTTGTAGTAGAAAACCTAATTTTCCTTTAAACACTGAAAAAAATTGACCAGCCCTATTACAGAAGTCTTTCAGTGCCATTCCATGTCAGCACTGTCATTACATCTCCTATTGTGAAGACAGTTAAGAACATGTCTTTGAAAATTTATTCTGGGGTTGCCCTTGTGGCCTATTGATTGTGCTCTCGCTTTGCGTGAGAGCCCTGGGTTCAAGGGAGAGGGCTGGCAAGGCAGACAGGCTGCTCTGAAGGGACGGAGTGGTCCCCATGTGCTCCCACAGAAGCCAACCTGACCATTTGAAGGTTTCAAAGCGTATTTTAATCTCATCTTCTGCAAAACTTCCTGGGATGATGGTGTTGAGAGGTTTAAAGAGAAAAAATCTTTTTAAGCATTCAGAAAGGTACTGAGCACAATCCTTCTTGAAAAGAGGACCCTCTGGGCAGTAGCGCTGACACAAGATGTGGAATGATGTGAAGAAGGCACAGCATTCCTGACTCCCCTAAACTGGGGGCTTTAAGAGGAATATTTGGACCTAATTCTTCAGTCTACCACAACAGGACAGCTAGAATCATCTTCGTTATTTAGAAACTAAGTCCCAAAGAACAAAGTATCTATTTCCTTACTTTAAAACCTCTTTTAACCCCCTCTGCTCATGGCTAATTTCTGTTCTTAAGGACAATATTTGGCAAACAGCAGGCCTGCTTTTCCTCCACTGATACCAGTGTGAAGTGTCTGTCCATCTGATCACTTCAGTGGAGTTACTTCTAATTTGCATCATCATGAGAGATGATTCAAGCCAACTTGTCCATACTATAAGCTAATCACACGGGTAATAAAAAAAGAGGCCTATGTTTTTCCTCACTGAACCTGCCATGAGTCAGCAATAAAAGCACGAGCAGAGAGACTGCAGCTCTAGAAGCAGAAGAGCGTGTGTAAAAGACTCAAACAAAACCTTATCCTGCTGAAGTTACTTGGTCCCACTAAAGTCAGTGAACTTGCACAGACAAAATCTAAACCATACTTCATAAGGCAGCAGTTACAATTAAACAGAATATTGGCTTCCAACTCACACACAGTGCATTCATTTCAATCTTATAACCATGTGCACAATAACAAGGGCAATCTTTAGGTCTATATCCTCAAAGACACTTCACACCGGTGTTATCATCTCCTCTAAGGCCTTAGCTCTGCCAGTAGCATCACTGACTACTTTGATTATGCAATACACACATTAAACATTGCCCAAACACATTTTAGCATGAGGGAACATATCAGCTTAAAAGAAGGGGCAGTGGTTTGTTGAGTCAATGACATGCTTTCTTCCAAAGGTCCAAATGCAGCGCTAGGTGTTTAATCTGCATTTTAAAAAAGCCTATAAACATGCATTTACACAATAAAACATAACCATCTGAAAGAGCCATTACAGCCAATTGTCCTTTGTATCAACTAATTCCTTCCATTCCCTCCCAAAAGGGCTCAGCTGAGTCCCCCTTGGAGACCCTACTTCCAATAACAACAATTCCCTTCCTCCCCAAGCCATCAAGCTCCCACCACACGGGCAGCTTCCCTGCCGGCCAGCCCTCTCCCATCCCAATCAAATCTTCAGCCTCTGCTTTCCCACCCAGAGGCACACAGAGGGGCTGGTATATGTCCCCAAGGTAAAAAGGTCCTAAATTTAAGTGCGTTGAGAGCTTTCACCGTCACTGTTCTGATCTGTACCTACCATGGATAGAGATGATTTTTTTTCTCCTGTTTTTGTTGAGGAATCTGAACTTCATGAAGTGTCAGGAGTCTCCAATCTACTGACCAGATATTCTCCCATCTCTTCTGCAGACTAATATAAATCATTCAAAACATAAACCTAGGGGCTGTGTTTGCCACCTCCTTACCTCTCCTGCTGATATCGCTCATGGCAGCGTACTATTGTATGGCAAAGCCAGCGCAGAGATCTGTCTCCCCATACAGCACATGCCTTATGTTTATTTTCTTTGACTCCTATCATAAGAAAGATGGCATTACAATCCAAAGCACTAAGGACCAGATTCTTGTTGACTGGCATTAAACACTGCCTTACTTCCCAAAAAGCCCATTGCAATCACTAGTTAGTTATATTATAAGGTAAATCTCAGCATGGTTAAAGGCAATACAATCAGAGGCGTTATATTTTTCCACATATGGAGGGTTGTATGACTTTGGCTTCAGCAAATAAAAACAACCAAAGAAGGTAAAACAAAGAAAGAAAACTGCCATGAGGAAAAATGAACATGCAGATCTCCTCTGGAATATACCCTTTCCTTTTGCAGGGGTATATTCCCACTTTTCCTCCTCAAATCATTATCCTCTTAATAAGCAGCATAAGCTTTGAAATATCCAAAATCATAACAATTACACAACTCCTAGGATTGTTCAAAAGATGACAAACACATTTTTGAGTCATTAAAATACAGGTATGTATTTTATATGTAGATATGTATATACATATATAGAGATAGTCAGCACATATACATATGTATACAGAAAGACTGAGTCAGCATTTCAAAAAAAAATCTGCTCTTTTCTAGCAGAGGGTTTTGGCACAACAGCCAGTCTCACAACACTTCTAAAGGGAGCTCATTCTACCAGTGTTTTGTACAGGTTTGGGCACTAGGTGATTTAAAAGACACTGGATTAAAACCCTTCCTCAAACAGAACTAGGAAGTACCCCCAGGATTTCTGCTCCAGCATGCAAGCCACTGGGCTAGTCTCTGGGCAAAGCACGGATCCTTTCTGTCCCTTCCTGACTTCAGTGCATCAGCTGGGAATGAAGGACCTTCAGGTTCACCTTCAAATTGCAGCAAAAGCTGCTATAGTCGCCCGCAGGGCCAACTCCTGATCATATACCCCCAGGAGAGGTGAGGAGGATAGATAGCTGATGAATGTTTATATTCCTTAGCTTTTTGCTTTTCAAGAATTTTCCCTTTTTAAAATCCATTTTTCATGGGTTAGATTGTTCACTAGTTCAAAAAAGGTTACTTAAACTATCACATACTGGGACAAAATTAATTAATGCACTTGACTAAAATTCAATGAGAACAGACACAAAATAAGAAAAATGGTATTAACTGATACCAAATCCCACATCTCAACAAATAACAATGGACTGTTTATGCTGCATTACTCTTTTCTAATCTCCACATAATACTATAATTATTAACTACTAGTCCTAAAATCTATAGAGTTATCATTATTGTTATTATTATGAAACTCAATCTCATTTTCATGTCATAAAGATAAACCAAATCTCATTTCAATTAGTTGCAGCAGGAGGGAATGAACTTTAAACAGACATTTAATTTCTGAAAAAAAAATTAGGAAGTTCTTCATGGAAATGTTATGGCATTTTGAAACAGATTAATAGTTCGGTATGAACACATCTACCCTGCAGCTAAATGACGGCTGTACTACGATGAGGAGACAGGTTAAATGAGCAAAATCAGTTGATACCACTGGTTTGGATCTAATCAAAGAGTATTCATTTTTATGACTTTTTAGCTACATTATTTTTCCATCCCGTGTGCTATCTGAATTGTTACTGTGGGTTATCTGCTTTGTAATTGGGTCATATTTGTCTTTAATGCATTTGACCGGTAAAGAAGTACTAGGACCAATGGGGTACTCTGCATTCTGGTGCCTGTCGCAAATGGTTTGAAATCACACTGTCTCCACTAAGCCCAGTCTTGGACACACCATGCTTCACAGAAGCAATCTCATGCATATTTTATTAGCACTCGAGGGCAGGATCTAACCTACACCAGGGCAGCCTGCCTCCCCAACACACCTAGCCTCATCCTGTGCTGAGCTCAGGTGCTAAGCCTCATCAGTGCTGAGCTGCTTAAGGGTTGTACCATGAAGTTGCTCAATGACAGTTTGATGCATGATGCTGATGCATGTCACAAGGCTGAAGGAGAGTATGCCATGAAGGGTGCGGTTCTGGATGCTCTCAGCTGGGGAAAGGGAGTCCAATGCAGCGTAGTTCAGTCGGTAACTGAACCCATGGCTATGGATGTGGCTCTCCAGAAAGGTGCTCCATAGTGCTCAGCACTATGACAGACATTGCAATGGTGACAGAAGCCCTCAAGCCTTAGGAAATACTAGTACTTGTGACATAGTCAACTACTATAGATCTCAGACAGCGTCCTTTTTCACAGACGCTTTTGCAAAGCTACAAAATTACTTAATTATTCATTGCCCAGCAGTCCCAAGTTTTAAGCCAGAAGCTGAAAAAAAAAAAGAGATGTCAACAGACTGGGGACCTTCATCTCCGCTCGCTGCCAACTCTGCCCTCCGCTTTTTCCCCCGTCGCATAACGAATTCAGCCCAGCAGCAGTGCTGAGCAGTTATACCTGTGCCGTCCTCCCATAGAACATCCCCCCCTCCTGGTTAGCGCCCAGATGGCAGCTACGGGCCGGAGGAGGCATCTCACCCAAGTCTTCTCCCCAGTGGCAGTTTACACGGTCATCTTTTTTACCCTCTCCTAACGTATGTTTATAGACTTCAGAAACACTAACTGTTTGACATTAGGCCAAGACTAAAACAGAGAAATAAAAAGACACCCTGTAGATGTCGGCAAGCATTTCACAGATCCTGTAGATTCAAGTTGAAATCCAGTCTCATTAAGTTAGTGCAAAGAAGTTTCTTTCTCTCCTTCTGCTACCATCAGTTATTTCTTTCCCAGCACTCACGCAGCAAAAAGCAGTGAGACACCCAGGAGACAAGAGCCCTGGCTTGCAGAAAGGAGCACCATCAACCAGTATAGACCAGGAGATGCAGAGCTGGTGAAAGTCTTGGCAGAAAGGAGAACTGGACCAGGAAATGCAGGACTGGAAGAAACTAGCAGGTGGGAAATTAGGGGGTGACTGATAATAGATGAAGACCTTTATTAGCTGAGATCATGAGGTTTAGAGAGAAACTGAGATTAAATTAGAGGAATTTCTCCACGTAAGGACAAAGAGCTGGGAAAAAGCAGAGCAGGGGAGGAGGGAGTAATGGGTGAGAGGCAAGAAATGTTTGGGAGAGGCAGGACTAATCCAAGAAGTAAACAGAAAGTAGAGAAGTGGACGGGACTGAAATGAGAGTGTCAGGGAAAAGACTGTGACCATATCTTGAAATGTGAGGGGAATCCAGGCTTCTTGTATGTCAAAATTCCTCTACTCTCAGCAAGCGTCTGTGAAATCCAGTGGCAAAATATGTCTCATTCCAGTGCTGTGCTGGTGCACACATCAGGATGGCACCTTCTGTTATTAATAAATCCATTAACTCAAAATTCAAGTCACTGTGGTGAATCTAAAGATACTAGCTCTTTAGACAAACTAAAGCAGTAGCTATATGATGTTTCCTATAAGATTTTTCCAGCTGGACCCAGTTTGCCTATTTAACAGCCCAGGAAATCACACAGATAAAATCAACTTTAAACTAATAAACTCCAACACTCCCATTCAGGAATACCAGAATTAAGTTTGCTTCAAAAAAACTCAAATTTATCTCCCTTTTACATTACAGCACAGCATTTAGAGATAATGTAATTAACATAATTATCTCCCTTTTTTTTCTGCAGGACTCTCTCACTGCAAGAGCCCTTAATATCCTTTTAATGTAGGGTTGGGGGTTCTTTTGGCTGTAATATAAAAATCGAGTGGCTTGTTTCCTTAAAGTAGATTAATCTTGAATTATGTCTATGTAATATCATTTTAGGTCTCTGGTTACTCAAGCAATACTCACAGAGTTGGCAGCAGAACAGTCTGTTGGCCAGACAATGGGATTCCCACTTGCCCTTTCTTTGCTTTATCTATATTAATACAATATATATTTAACAAAAATTAACTACATAATTTCATCAGATTATCTCTTATAAAATTGCAGGTAAGATCTAATAACAAAACATACAGCCACGGTGACTTCTATGATCACAGAGCAAACATGACTCCAAATTTCTCTTTTCTGCCTGATGCACTGATCACACTTCATGCAACACTAACCCATAAAGAGCTTGGAAAACTTCTTTTAGAGAAAAATAAAAAGTAGTTAGTAGCTAGTTTGGCTAAGAGCCAAATCACATGGCCAAGATTTTCAAAATGCACTCACTGTATCAGCATGTACCTCTAAAATTTACTTTTCAGAAAATGAGAACTTGGCACTTTATGGAAAAAATCAGGCTCCTTTTTGGACTGCTCTGACTGGGCCTCCAAACTCTCTAGCCATTTTGATAAAGCTGGCCCACAACTTCTAACAGTCCTACTGTAGTTATGAACATCTACTGCAACACTTCTTAAAATGAGTGAATGGCAGTGATTTTCTGAAAGCTTTTGCTCCAATTCAGTGAGATAATAGCAAGTCTGTAACTAAGGAAAAGGTGTTTTTTAGCATATGAATCAGGTGGATCACCAAAGTCATTCAAATCACCAAGGCTTATTTGTTTGCTGTATTTCCTAATTGTTTCTGGAATCAGTTGAGTGCCTTCCCTCAACAACAAGTTTGCCTTATTAAGCTTATCCATGCAAGAGAGGGAGAGATTCTTGACATGCTCTGGATTGCTTCTGCTCCCATCTGTGCTAACCAGCAGTGAAGAAAGTTTTACAGTGCTTACAAACCCCATAGCTGTAAGGCTCCCCAGTCACACCAGATTATGATTTATTAGAGTTGTTAAAATAAAATGGGAGAAGAAATTGTTATAGGTCTTGGAAACTACAGAAAATCACCATTTAAACCACACTCAAATCTCAAAGGAAATAGGATTCACTTGGGAACAACAAAATACTGTGGGGTATGGTTCTCTCTCCACAGCCAGTTCATATGCCAGAGAGTGACTTCCCTTTATGAAAGGACTTATTTTATACCTTAAAGAATCTCAGGCATATTATTGACGTTTTATGATATTGTTAATGGAATCTCTAGATCTGTAATAATAACGATAATTTGACATTATGCAGCATTTTCAATTTGAGGATTTATTTGGGATTCATCAGAAATACAGCCCCATATGGAGTAGCAGGATTCAGCTATTTAGCAGCATACTGTGATACCACAATAGTGTCAGCTATTCAGAAGGGAAAGTGAAAAATGTATTTCACAGAGACCTCAAAAAGAATGCAGGAAGAGTGAATGTAATAATCCAGTTGTAGCCAAGATGCCAGGGCTATCTAAAATAAAATCAAAAGATAGTCCCCCAGGTTTTCAAGACCTTGGTTTCACATTTCAAGCCTGCACACGCTACCTGTACAGCTTACTATAGGACATTAGGGCACTGTAGCTGCAGAAAGGAAGGTACTGACTTCCTCTGAGTCAGTAATGTCCCTTCTCCAATCACAATCAGAGTTGAAGATTTTCTCTTATTTCTGAAATGCTTTTAAGTAAAAAAAAATAGAATATTATCATACTAAATAGCTATTAACAATGTCCAGATTTCAATGCAATTTTTGTCATTCCCTCCTGAAAAGTTATTCTGCCAATAACATTTGCTGAATGTTTACTGGATGTTGGTGGTTTTCAAATCAAAGGCTTACATGTAAAAAACCAACCTAACATCCAGGAATTCTGTTTATGAAGGTAAGCTGGAGTTTCATCTTCTTGTGTATCCCTTCTGACCAGTACTTCTTTGTTTCCTCATTAAAGAATTGTATTACCACGTACCAATAGGGGTTTATATATGTTCATACACATATATAAAAATATATTTATGTGTATACACGCACACACACATGTATGTACATATATAAAACTGACAGTCTTCATATTGATTATTTAGTACACACTCCTCTTAAAGATGCCAAAGGAGGCAGAGAATCCATTTCTCTGAAGGCTTGATTCTTGTGTACTACACTGCTGGCTGATGTATACATTCAAGCCCACATATTTATGCCAGATGCACAGGGTGAAACCATTGGTCTCCATAATAACCTCTTCAGAACCGAACCGTACTCTTTGCCTTGCTTTGGAGGTTGCTGCCCAAGCACTGATTAGCCTCCATATTTATGGTCTTGAAGAGCCGTGGAGGAAATGTGCTGAGCCTGTACTAGCTTTCAATACAAAGGAACCCCTCTGAAGGCAAAGGGACTTTACCCTGAGCTGCGAGGCTTTGCTCTAGAGAGATTTGCCCTTTTTCCTATAGTCGTGCACAATTCATCTGTGCTACAACAGTGTTTTGTGAAGCAGCAGAACTAAATGAAATGTTCTGAGAAGGGTCGTAGCAAAAAAAATCCACCAATAGGAATGTTCTTGGAGTTCTTTTATTACTTCTCTGCATTTCAGAGAGGGGTTTGCTATTAATATCTTTCCCCCATCTCCTTCCAGGCTGGTCTTCATATTTTCAACCTCCATTCTCTTCATTTTAGGGCCCTCTCCAACAGTTTATAAATGTCACCATCTGTCATGTATAAATTCATTCTTAAAACAGGCTAAAACCTTCCAAATTTCCCTTGCTGCACTTCAATGATCCTCCCAATTTTAGAGACAACAAATACTTTGTTGTCTCCGATACTCCCTCTTCATAATGCCTAACAGTGCATCTTAGAGGACGTGAGCTACCCCTTCACTTCAAGAACAGCCTGGCATATGGAATGACAACACATTTGGTTTGGAATAAATATAGCCTTCAGGCAGCAATGTATGAGCAGTACAAATACTAACCGGCCAGTCCCTGCGACATCCTGAGACCAGGTCATTTTCATTGCGTTGTACAGAAGGAAAGAGTAAGTACGTTAGTTATAAGGGTAACTTATCACGGTACCACGATGCTGTAGCTGGTCTAGGCAGCAGCTGCACTTCCCTACTCCCTCCACACCCACTGGAGATTATTGCCCCATTAGAGCAGCCAACACAACTGTTCAGGTAACCATTAGTTAGTCCGGATCTGTCAAATGATTTGGCTTAGCTTAAAGAGGTTTGGTACAAGGTTTTTTGAAGTAGGATCACTTCTGACTGAGCTGGGTTAATGACTCATTACACCAGCAGTTGTGCTGTCATAGCTGAAGGCTGATAACCTGCAGAGGAAGCAGACATCATAACCCAGATCAGTGGCATTTGTAGCAGCCCTTCTGATCCTGAGATGACTTATACAAATTCATATAAATTCAGATCCAGTGATTCTTCAAAATATACCAAAGCCCTTCTCATCCTGAGATGACTTATACAAATTCATATAAATTCAGATCCAGTGATTCTTCAAAATATACCAAAGCCTTGAACCTATCCCAAGACATTTAACAGAAACACTGTTGCTGGCTGCAAGGTTAAGTTAGTATTAGAGGTACAACCACACATAATTAGTCATTCACACCTATTCTGGCTTGGTGAGGTTTATGGTACATAAAAATATTACCATAGACGTAATAGTAAGATACTACACCTGTACCAAGGGTAACAACAGTAAGTCAATGTCATGTACTTGTGCATGTATTTTAGAAAGCTGACAGGGAATAGTTAAGCATGAAGGATGAGAGAATAGAAGGCTAACAAGAGTTTTTGCCTCAGACTGTAATAACATTTTCGGTTTTCAGATCTCCTTGATTGTCTTTTGTGACCCTTTTGATGGCTGAGAAATTCTGCACTGTGCCTTGCTGCCTCTTACAAATATGGCAATCACTCCCTAATAACTGGGGCTTATTTTCCAAGTTCTTAACTGAAGTCGTAGGAATTTGTTCATGGACTTCACATTTGGAGCTACGGATGGTTTACAAGCTGACATTTGGTATCCGGACCCTTAATGGAAAAAATAATACCAAATCTCAGGTAGATCAACAACAACTCTGAGTTTGGTTTTGCTCCTCTTCACAGGACTTTGTCTTTTACTTCAGTAGATGCTAGATCACTTACAGAAATCAAATAAAATCAGTAAGTCCACTGCAGTTTCACCTTATAATTTTACTATAAAATAACCACACCATGAAGAAGATAATGGCACATCTGACTCCAGACTGACAACATAGGAATAAGGCCAGAAATTCATTTGGCCCTTAGTCTTTTGCTAGTATTATTATTTATTGGCATTATAAAGCCACTTAAGATGACACAGCTGAGCAGACAACTAAGCATGGAAAGTGCTGAACATACATGTTGCAACAGCCTGTCTGTTCCCCAGAGTTTGCAATCAAAGTAGGCAACTGAAATGCAAAATACATGTTTTTCCCAATATCATGCCTGGAGTCAACAGCTGACAAATGAAGGTGCATGGCTTGCACAGAAGGTCTAAAAGCAGAGCCTGAGGTCAGCTGGAGGATGTCCTCCTAGCAAGGATGCAAGCTGCCTTGTGCCCATGCACATGAGGGTCAGCTGTCCAGAGGATGCTTGTGAAAGGGAACGGTGGAGCACAACATGCTCATGACTGCTCTAGAAGCCAAGATGGAAACAAAAAAAACAATTTTGGTTCAAGAAACAAATTTATCACTCCTGCCGGTGACTTCTTCTATCACTTGCAGGCCAGTGACTTTTCTATTTTGACCAGCTAATGAAATGGTGGCCAACTTCCCCATTACTGTACTGAAATCCCATTCAGACTGGGAATTTGGTAACTGTAGGAAGGGCATACAGTCCTGTACTTCAGAAAAGGCTTGGGAAAAGGTCCCACCTATCTGTGATATTCTACTGCCAAGAATGAAAGATATAAACAGCACATTAAATAAACCAGAATGATTTTGTTAAAAAACTGTCTGTGAGGTGAAGCAGACCAAAATCAGGACCAACCAAACACTACTATCCTCTGCGTTACCTTGAAAACATCACCTGATATACAGGTGTTACAGTAGATTCACTTCTATTTCTAGTCTCTTGCACACCTAGTTACTACACCCATCTAGGCCAAATAGGCCTATGTATCCAAACACCTGTACATACGATATAGCACCGGGCTTTAGGAGGCTGCTCTTCCACAGCAGAGCTGGAATCTGGTACTGCTTGCTCAATTTTTCTTTCATACTTTTTTACATGACAAGACCCTTCAGAATGAGGAATAAGAGGGAGTGGGGTGGAGTGGGGATGAATCAAATTAATCCAGTTACTATGGATTTCCGTGGTAGCACACTGCAAGGGGGCAGCACTCAGACAGCAGAGGGTCATCGTGGCCAGACTTAATCTTCCTTCATTGGCTGCATGACTGCTAGGTCATAAGCATTCACCCTGCTGGGGGTCCGACAGCGCATAAACCACACATACATTGAGATGGGCCTTTTTTTCATTCAAGTGACCAGTTACTTTTTGCAGTTCCCTCTTCCCACTCCTCTTCTTCCCTCTTTTCCTTCAGATCTGTTTCTTATCATCTCATCCAATATACATCTTCTTAAGGCCAACTATCTTTACCATGTAGAACCGTTTCCTCTACCTACCCTTGCATATGTCAGTGAGTCAAGTAGACACCCTCGTTGTTTCCTCACAGATGCTCAACAGGAGTTATAACCTCTGAAGCTCAGGTCCTTAGTAAATAAAGTTAGATCTTATCTCTCCTTTCCCTTCCTCCCAAATTACAAGTAATCTATAAAATATGGCACACAGTACAATGTTCTCCAGTCTGCAGTACTCACCATCAATATGCTAATACTATTCAATACCCATCTGCAGCCATGACTAGAAAAATGTCAGCAATGTGAAAGGAAAGGTAGCTTCACCAGCAATTTCCATCTTTCCATCCAATTTTCCCACTTTTTCCACCCTTCAGTTGTATCACATCTGCTGAGCAGTGCTCGTCCGAGATCCTGCCAGGCCACTGTATTACTCAGACAAAAAAGCTATGTACTATTATTCATGTAAGCAGTGGTTAGGCAAGACAAATTGCTGTTTTACAGTAATAGATAGTTGAGTATCTGTTTGATTCAGTTTAAATTACATCTGAATAAGGTTTAACATAAGTTTCACAAAAAAATTGTGTGATTAAAGACCAATTGATTATTGAGAGTATGTTTATCAATGTGTAGTATCACTGTTAAATTTAAAAACATTCTTAATAGTCCTTTGGTATCTAATTATCCTATAATAACTCTTATTAAATTTAAATCAAATCAGCAGCTGAGATGCATAATTTAAAACAACCGCAATTAAAAAAAACAGCCCAATGAAAAAAAAAAAAAACCACAACAAAAAGAAGAAAACCTCAAACAAAATCCAAAACCAAATCACTTTGAATTAACAGCTGTTCACTAAGATTTTGACTGAAATAAAATGGTCCCAGTTGCTCAATTGTTAGAGTTACTGGGGTTCTTGTATGTTGCAGGTGCCTGATTCGGCCACCCTTTGGTGAGTATGTAATTCACTGCATTCTGATTGTCTCCAAAAGTCATCTCTGATGGGCTGTTTGTTAGCAATAAAAATATCAACTCATTTCTTCAGCTTCATCTGAGGCTGGAAAACTTCCACAGTTGAAAAGGAAGGAGTGCTTGGCAGCGTGAAAAAAAAAAAAAAAAGATGCATTACAATAAGCTCAGAAAGTCGTTTTTCACCCTTTTTTTCTTCCACCTATCTTCCCAACCTTCTCCTAGAGTCATGCAAAAATGGGACATTCTGATACCCAGAATAACCTTCATCTATTTATATGGCGTACACTGTCTAGATTACCCACAGAACTCTTTCAAAAGCAGTCCTGGAGAGAGAAGTGCACCAGTCTACATTCTGCGTATAGTACTAGGCAGGCAATAGGGACCCTTTCATAAGCAGGGTATAGTAGCACAGTGATGTGCTACAGGATCTGCCTATACCATTTGTCGTGTGCCAGCCAAGCTGGTGTTTGTCACAACAGCACTCCACTCTTAGACATACCGATATCTTAAAACACAAGGCCACCCATAGCCAGATTCAGCATAAAATAAAATCAGTGCACAAAACCTAAGCGGAACAATGGCTGTGCAATTCTCAGGTGAGAAATCGTTCCACCCAAATGGACCATGAATGTAAACACTGACTAACGAGAGTGGTACAGATTGGGCCATTAAAAGCAAGGCAGAGATGAATGGAAATGTCTGAGCAGGAACATAAAACAGACCAATTTCTGCCACTAAGTAGGAGTGAGAGTATAACAGTCCTTGTTATAGAGTTGCTGGCAGTGATGTTATTGTTAAGGCTGAAAAAGACATTACATTCCAAATCTCTCTTTTCAGTTGTAAAACAGTAAGATTTTGAGCTTGATCCTTCACTTCAAAGGTAGCTAATGCAACTGCTTAACAAAGGAGAAACGTGAGATGGATGAGAAGAAAAAAATCAAATGGGTTACAAAATGTTATACAGACTGCAGACCCAGATGAAGGTGAGATTTCAGTTCCGCCAAAGTTCAGAGTTTTGGTCTTTTGCAGGCACCAAGATTTACCCCACCTCAGTAAGCCAATACAGAAATAGCTAGAGAATAACCCAATTACAGCAAAGATCACAGCCAGGAAAATACACATTTCAGAAGAGAGGACAGATGAGATGACAGCCAATTCCAGACAAAATGGAAAGGAGGTGAAACTGTAAGAACTGATGTTTATAACCTCAAGACTGGAAATGGAAGCGTGGTAATTAGAGTAAAGCAGATGTTTGGTTTTATCAGTATTAGCTTTAGAAAATAAACATACACAAACACGTCTACAAAGATCTTTGACTCCTAATTTTTTTTCCTTTATAAAGAGGTATACAGAAAAACACATTTGAGAAAAATTGGGGTTTTTTCTGTCCGTTTTGAAGAAGCTTAGGATTTATTTATTATTTTATCTGTCAACAAAAAGTTTTGATTCATCAATTCTGTTTGTAAATTCCAAAAAGGCTAATCCATGGCTTGGTTTAAGAACAGTGGTTCCTAAAAATTCCTGACTGCTTCCACCAGGCTTCTCACCACTCAGGCTGAGCGCCATTCTGAGGAAGGGGAAAGAAGAGACTCACAGTAGAACTGAGCAAAGGATTTGAAGTTTGCACATTTGTCTTTGTTATGATCAGAAATGAAACCTGAAATTTTCAATGAAGGAAAATTTGTACAATGTGGGAAATAGTTTCAGTGCAAAATTGAAACAATAATTCTAACGTGGCCTTTTAGAATTTGACCTTTTTATCTCTTAACAACATTTAAATATAATACAGAATTTGAATATTTGAAATGAAAAGTAATTTCAACATTTGAAATTTCCACTTTTTGCTCTGAAAATGTCAAAACAGGATATTTCAACTTTCTGGGAACTTTTCTCCCTCCCATTTTCACTTGAAAATTAGAACTTTCAGCTTGTGCTGCTCATTTACTTGAATCACTGGAACAACTGGCTGTCAGCAGAAAAGGGAAAGCTGATGGACTACACTATGCAGGTCACGGTATCAAGCCTAGCCATTCACATCCCATTGCCACTACCCAATACAGTTTATTTTTGATAGGATGTGGAAGAAAAGGAGGCTTGGCTGGGTTGCATTTCTTAAGTAACTACTTTGTCACTTTGTTACAGAGACATATGCAATCTACAGTCTAATCTGTGGCTAAGTGCATGGAGTGGCACAAGAAAATACTTGGACAAGAAAACAAGCAAAGCTTTCAGTGTCTTTAGTACTTTCATCAAAGATAATAATCAGTTGTGGTGCTGCCTCCAGTGTTTCATGTCCTGAGAACACTGTAGTTGCAAGGAACTTGTGCCTTATGGTGCAAGCAATCCACATTTTTTTATAGCTTGCTTACACTGAAGCAGGCACATGTTAAGTATTGGGTGACATGGCTTACATACTTTGCAGAGCTCTTCTCATTTTAGGTGCCAGTAACTGAGAGTGCAACCTTGTGAGTTCTGCTGAATCATGCTGGAACAGTTTAAAGATACTTTAAAGATATCTTTGTTATTCACATGATTATGCAAGTATTTTAGGCTGAAAATTGACTCTGTCAGCTGTTCATGGGGGAGAAATTGTGGTGATAACCTTTTCAACTGCTTTGACTAAAACCAAATAGGACTGTGAATCAGAAGTCTCAACCCATGGAGCTACCCTGATGCAAAACTGGAGTGAGAGAAATCAATTTATCCCATACTCAGAGACCTTTTGTCCAGTTCTGCACTGGAACTCTGAGGTGCTACATTTGCACCTCAATCCAGCCATGCCTCGTGGACAACTGCTGGCCAATGGCATGGTCTCAATTCGTCTTCCTCTAAAATTGAGCAAATAATTCTACCCACATTTACAGATCATTTTGAGATGTCTGAATGAAGAGAATTGCAGAACAACTAGAAGTTATTATGTATCATGCATGTGTTTGCCCATAAATAATAAATTCCTGAAGCAGACATAAGAACAGAAGTTCCCACTATCGCCTACCTTTATAACAAATTCATAAGCAATAGCGTTGTACATGATTTCTCAGCTGTTCCTTGTTGAATGATAGGTTTCACTCTAGATCCAAATCTACCTCTCTCCTTGCCTAGGTTATATGGATTTTAGTATTTTTAATATTTCAGAATGGAAACAATGATTTGTGAAGCAAAAGTTTTTAAAAAAATGTTTTGTTTTGTTTGTTTCTAATTCTTTATGCTATTATTTTTCTAATGATCGTTATTGAGAGCTCTTGTTCTGCTTATAGTCCAGGAAGTTGCCAAACCTAATCTATACTGCTCACTGATGCCTGATAGCCTGTCAGCATTACCAACAGTGTAGTTGCCAGGCTCTGTCTGTGTCTGGTGCTTTGGCGGTGGTGGGTCTGCAGTACCCAGTCCCAGGTTTGGCCAGCTGAAATGGCTGGTTGGGCTAATTTCCCTGCCTCTGTGCATCCTACTAGGATTTTACACTGGAAATAAATTGTCACAGGGAGAATATTTAAATTCAGGAAACAAAATGTTCCCACTAATTCAATGTAGCCATCTCCTGCCTACTAAAAGTTATGAGTTATGTGTGAAGTAAAAAACCTCTCTGCTGCATGAGATAATGAGAAAACGGGAATTCTTTATTCATTGTACTTGTCCCTCTGCACATAACATTTGTATATCATGCCAGGACTAACCTGTGTCACTGCACTTATAGCCACAGACCAGACTAAATGCCTGCCCTTCACTGTTTTTACGTCATGATTCATATACTCTCTCTGCTCTTTCTGACTGCCTGCAATTACTTGTGACAAATGATTCTTCAGTGTACTGTCTGCTTTACCTTTTCAAAATGTTTCCATGGTTCACAGATAAGTCAGCTAGTGTACACTGTACTGTCTTGTGGGAAGTAAATCCCAGGACACACACAGGAACAGGTTCCACACCGTTTTACTGGCAGAACTGCAGGCGTCCACCTCACTCAGCTGCAGCACACGTACTCTGGACCAGCCATGCCAGCAGGGCTGGGGCTCCTCGGTTACATTGGTGTGGAGATCCCAAAGGAATAGATTGTTAGTTATAGCCATACTCTCCTAAGAATGTGAGTCCTTGTTTCACAAGGAGCTTGATATCATCTATAACAAAATATCTGGTCAACATAAAGTCATTATTTTGACATCTCTCATGAAAGAACATCCAGCTGAATGACCCCCATCACTGCTCCCATTGGTATGCTTGTTAACCACATATATGTCTGGAGGTGAATGCTGCCTTGATTTAAACCTGTGAAAATCTGGGGGGTCTGATTCTGCCTTCGGTTACAGTGGTGAATATCAGGGCAGCGCCACTGGCCTCAGGCAATCTAAGTGCCAAGAGACTCAATCCATTGCCTCTTCCTGGTAGCACAGAACATGAATTAGTATCTGGCTTGTGATCCCCACCCTGCAATACAAAGATCCTACTCATATAACGGGTTTCAAGCGCTTATCTGTTCTCTGCCAGCACAGAGGATCAAAATATGACAAACACACATACAGTGTTTTTTCATGGAAAATGATCTTCCATTGGAAAGTGAAACCTGTCAAGAAAATAGCTAGCAAGACTTCCTTCTTGGAACATCTTCCTTTTCTAGTCAATGTACTGCAGATTTCATTTAAAACATTTTTATGGCACTGTTGGCCTTTTTTATTGAACGTAAGTTGCACTTTCTTATTGAAGACCTTTTTTCTTTAATAAATACATTTTTTTAAATTGCAAAATACTTCAGTGTTTGGAACTGTATAAGAAATGTTGTGGCGAATGGATTCATTGTGACAGCTGTGAACTGACAACAGCTTTAACACCATATTTTCTATTCAAATTATTCTCCTCTTGTCCACTGTCGAAGTCTGCTTAGGTATGTACACACCTCTTCTCATTACAATAACTTTGCTCAGCAAATCACAGAAGCAGGATTCATACTGCTAAGCTACAAATATTCATTCTGGCCTCTTCCATACATGCTCCTCTGCCTTAGCTGAAGCAGGAGTGACAACATCGTTAAAACACTTCTTCCAGGTAACCCCTCTGCCTGGCTTTGTACTCTCTCTCCTCCTTGCTTCCCATCTCTGCTTCTGAGAGTTAACTCACCTCTAAGCTGGATCTGATCTCGCCACTGTTGTGAAGGTGTTAGGAGTGAAAGATACTGTGACGTTCCTGGCTGCTCATACTGCCCGCCTCCAACATATTTCACGTTCACATGTGGTCCCTGGCCTGCCTATGCTCATGCCCATCTGTTTGGGAGGCACTGTGCCTGCCTGCAAGTTGGTCAGGTCTTTGGCCAGACACCGAGGGGTTTAGATGGGCAGGCAGCATAACGCTGCAAATGACATCTGTTCTGCAGGAAGTCATCCTTTGTGGGAGCGATGGTGTTGCACACCCCCTTCCACTTGACTACACCTGTTGATCACCATGTGCCAAAGCAGAGAAGCAAAGCGGAGCAGGACAGGACGTGGCTGTTCGCAGGCACTTGTGCTGGCCCCTGGGAGAGACTAGAAAGCACCAGAGGCTTGTGAAATCCCATGCTGTTGCCACAACGCATGGCACGGAAAAAGATTACCCTCCTTGCACTCCCTTTACAGAACCTGATTTTCTGGGCATCCTCTTGCAAAACAGATGCAAAATGCTACCATCTGCTCGTGACTGTGCAAGATGCAAAGAAGTGGCAAAAATGCATGCATGGGCAAGCAGTCTCCACCCCACCCAAAGGGAGACACACACTTGTCGCATACAAAGGAAATCATGCAGAAGGGCCATTGTCTCATGGTGGGTCCTATCTGTAGTGCAGACAACCATTTTCAGGCCTGAAATATTCAGACACTCCCTGGCACCTTAACCAAATAAATGTACTTTATTGAACCCCGGTAAGCACAAGAGTTTATGGATGTGGCCGGTCTTGGAAGAGAGCAAGAGTCCACTGTCAGGCCTCAGAACTACTTGTGCAGGGGGAACAAGAGAGACAAAGCAAAAAACACATAGTAGTCATGCTGATGTGGTATCAGGCTTCTGCCTGGGCTCCAGACCCAAGCGCCAGCCAGCCAGCAACTCTGTGCTGTGGTTGCTACATATGGTAAAACCTGGGTCATCTTCCCTTCACTGATTTTGTTGGCAAGATAATAATTAGTGTGGGCATGTCTTCCCACGCTCCAGATGCACCTTCAGTTTGCCGTTTAGATGTACCCAGCAGGGCCACCAAGCTTCACAGACACATCCACACAACTGTGCCTTTGGCTGGAGAGAAAAAAATCAAAAAAAAAAGAGCTTCTGTGGGAGAAAAGCCCTAGAGAGAATCCACAGCATAAAATGTGGGAAACCAATGTTCTCCTAAATGCTTTCCGTTCTGGTCACTGGTATCCCCGCTTCTGCTTTGCTGTTGTCCACAGTGCACGTTCACCCCAGAGCCAGCTAAGCCAATTGCTGCTGCAGTCACAGCTGACTGTGCTGCCTCTGACACAAATCCCAACCAGAGACAGAGGAGCTGGCATGGCAAATCCACACAGGACAGCAGCACTGCTCAAGTTATTTGTTTTTATGGACAGGGACACTAAACCCAGACTCTGAATTGTCAAGTCCCTCTTAGAATACAGAATGCTACACTAAAAAAAGAAAAAGAAAAGCAATTCAGAGAGAAGAAAAGGATGGAAATATCTATCATTCAACAACACTGACAAAAAACAAACCCTGGCAGCAGCCTCCTATGCAATGCCTTGTTTATGCCAATGTTGGTTGCAGCTCCTGTTCGGATCAGAAGCACAACAAATTGTCTGTTTCTCTGAATCCAGCAGGCTCTGATAGCTAGTGACCATGCTGACAGAGCCTATTGCCTGCATTTGAATGGGAACGATGAATAGTAGAAACAGCCACACTTGAACACATACAAGATTGTTTTTATAAATCCACGACTGTATTTACAAGTTCCAGCTCTTAAGGCCAGGGTATTTTATTTACTTTGCTGTTTTTTTAACGGTGAAAAAGCATGAGAGCAATCCATCTATCTGAACTGGAAGCTTCTTATAAATAAACAACAATAAAAAACAACACACGAAATTCATTTTGCCCACTTCTGTTTTGTCTGAGTCCCCCCCAGAATCTAAATCAACAAGAGATCAGACTGTAGGTTGTGAGTAAATTTCTTTCAACTGAAACAAACAAAAATAGACAAAGATAACCATCCCCCTTATACTTTATGCACAGTAATGCAAGTTATTTTCCACTCCATTTAGACTTTTCACCTTCCTTTCATTTACCCTGTTTTTTACAGTTCAATAAATATTTTTCCAAGCTCCACTTGCCAAACAAAAGAGTTTAGCTTCAGTGTTACTCCTCTGACAAATATCCTTATGGTGTTGCACATGTGAGCCATTGATAAACAAATTAAAATTCTGTCCCAGCTCAGAGCTCAGCTGGCCCATTTCAACTTGCGGTATGGGTTTGTAAAGGTCTGGGTGTCTGTCATCCTCCCCTAACCTTGTCTTTGTCAAAGGGATACAAAAGCCTGCACGCTCGGGGCCTTACGATACTGATTAGTGTGAGTGACAAAGTGGAGTAGCAAGTCCACTCAGCCCTTCATAATAAATCTATCAAAGAGTAATAGAATTCCATCAATTCTGCATCATCCCTGAGGGTCGCTGTGCTGGGATGGAAAGTGTGTTCCGCTGGGATTGTACAACTGTTATTATTCAATTACACTCTTTTCTTCCTAGTTAAAGACCATGATATCATTATCACTTAATGAATACATATAATTGGATCTGGACTCTATGTTTGGCTGATGAATACCACTCACTATTCATTCAGTCTCAGCTCATCTTCTGACCATTTATTATAGACTTTTGGCTGAAAACCATGATGACAAAGGGAATTTGAAATTAGCTGAGATTTCATTCAATGCTCAGTTAGACACAAAGGCAAAATACAATTCTGACGCATAAATGAGGCTGAGACCACACGGAGAAGTTTTGCCTACAAGTTAATAGCTGTTGATTTCTACATAAACACTTTGAGGTAAGTGCAAAGATATTTTTCAAGATGGTCTCATAACTTTGGAAGCAAGCAAAGATTTTCTCCCTCTCTTCCCCAAACTGGAAAAAAGAAATTGTCTCAAAGGTAAATACTACATCTTTTAAGTTGGTACTTTATTTCCCAACTTAGGCAAAATATTAGCTTTAAAGATGTCATCTGAGGCCATTATGATCTTTAACTCAGCCCTGCTAAGCCAAACACCATTTTATGATTAAATAACATTTAAATCTGACAAAGCAAAAGTGCTTTCTATACAGTATATTTATTACACCTAATATTGAGACCATCATTAAGTTTCATCAAACAGTGTGCCCCCAAAGGAAACTGGCCCTCCTATTCATATTGTTGGGAGTAAATGTAGCATACCTCCTTTGGATCACTGGTGAACAGGCCACCTCATTAATCCTAGTTAGTAGATGCTGCTGGGCATGTGGAGCAGCCAAATCCAGATGCTACCCACAGAGCCTCTCCAGGCAGTTAGGGAATCACAGAGTACCACCTCAAGCCCTCCATACATCACTTCAAATTAAATTTACATTAAGTGCTACTCCATCAGAGCCGAGAGAAGCTGACATCTTTGGAAAATGCAGATGATAATCCATTAAATCCTATTATATACATGTCTTCTAATTTTACTTAAGCTCATGCATACCAAAGTGTGAGTTTGTGTTAAAAATTAAAGACCCTTTTACTAGAACAAAAGACTTTATGAACTGTTGACTTTGGGAGGGTTTATTACAGGATCAGGCTATTCTGTCAAGACAAGTAGACTTTTTTTTCCTGTAAAATTTCTGGTTAATCATTTGTTCCCAGGATCTTTTTTCAAATGCACAATGTGTCTTTGCTATTTCCATCTCAAACTCTTTGTTCTCTCAAATAGAAGTGCAGCCTCTTTAATTTAATCAAATGTTATGAATGAAACAGTGGGACACATATTGTCTCCTTTTGCAATTAAGAAAATATTTGCTGGCAGCTTCCAAACTGGCAACAGTAAGAAGATGCTATAAAATCATCACAGTGAAAAAGCTAAGGATTTAATTGCCCTATTACCACATATGTTAATCCCTTTATATTTTCATAGTCCTTAGTCACAGTTACTTTTACTTTGATGAGTCTGTTCTAATTTCATAGCAATGATCTTCTTATTTTTGATTCAAGGTACTTAAATTTTTATATTTAACTACTGTATTTTATGTTTATGTTTCTGTCTGATTTACTTTTCTGCAAGACCTAAACTAAAATTGAAAATACCCAGGTTTCAGAAAAAGGTAGTAATTATTTCAGATATTAGGCAAAGTATATTATAAGAAAACATATCAAGAAATTAAATACACACATAGACATATACACACACAATTAATTTAAAAGCTATTTATCAAACCTTTTAAAATTTAATCAGAGTTTGGATTTCAGGCTTAAATTTGCTTTAACTTTCAAATAATTTCTTTCCAAATGTTTCACTGTATGTCTGCTTTATGGTACATATGTGTTAGTTTTGTTAGTTTTTAACTATTGTCATTCTTCAGCAATTGAAAAAGTGATGGGGCAGATTGTCATCTAGCATAAGTAAGTAAGTGTAGCACCATAAAATTCAAGTGAATTAATAAGCTGAACTGAAGTTTTTCAACGGAATATTTCTGATTTATGCAAGCTGAGGACATTTCCATATATTATTTTCTACCATAGAAAAGAGAAGTAGCCTATGTTTACAGTCTGGGTTGTTCCGTCCAGTCTGGGCAATACCTATGTGAGCTGGTGCTACCTTTTGTACAACTCTAGATGCCATGGCAATAGGCAACAACATACTTTGTATTGACAGGTTAGCTCACTAAAGCTTTAGCCCACATTCTAATTTTGCGGTATTTTTTTAATATTACAAATACTGGCTTTGAACAAAACTCACAGAAGACAAATACCAAAATGAACACATGCAATTTAGAGGTGGCTATCAAAACGCACATAGCCAAGTTTATCTGTCCCTAGGAGAGGTGTTAGCTGCTCTCACAAGCCCTTACCCACCAGCCTGCCTGAAGAGTAGGCCAGCAGTTGTACCGAGGCTCCCTTACTGAGTACCACGTCTGACGTACGACAAATAAAAAAGTGATGTAACCGATAATTAAAACTGGAGAGTTTAGTTTAATCTTCTTGATGCACAGGGATTTATGCATGTTACTCCCAATAAAACTAGTAGGATCTGCTCCCATAAATTCCCATTCATCAGGATTATAACATTACTCAAATCATTGCTCTATAATATACTTATACCCTATGATTTCAGAAGCTCGCCATCATATATGGGGCAGTGCCCCTCATAGCAGTGAGGGGATCTGGTATAAAGGGCTATGACAGAATGCAGAATTGTGGTTATTGTGGTCTTTACAAATAACTACAAATGCTGTTGCTGTTTACACCATTAGGGAACATTTCTGAGGACGTGTTTTGAATAGTGAAACCGGCTGGATACATCCTAGGTTGGGTTTTTTTCAGTCCTCTTCAAATGGCCATTAACACCAATGCACAGGATCTGCCTAAAACATCAGGTTTTATTTAAACTTCTGCACTGTATTTTGAGGATAATGCTATTTGGGATAGGGTAATATAGCTCACTGTTCTCTGTATGTTACAAAGCATCTTCACCATCCCACAGAGAAATGAGTCTATCAGCCTGGAACTAAGTAGCTATTTCCTTTACCTCTGGACATCCCTAACTCCAATGTTAATGCATCACCACATCAGGAAAATATCATACAACATCTATCATTTCCATTTTCTTATTTCATTTTTAACAAAGGGACATAAGTTGTTCTTTATTTGCATCTGATGGGTTAGATTTTGTTTTCAGAATCACCAGTAACTGGTATGTGAATTGGATGATTCAAAACCCAAAGTCTCTGAAAGATGATGCTGAGTACATAAACAAAACAACATGCTGAATTTCATATTAAAAGCTATGGAGCACAATGCAGGATCATCCTCTTTCTTTTCATATTTTAGACTGCCTTTTTCAGGGACTAAAGAGGAATCAGCCAGACATGAGCAGAGTAGCAAACAAAATCTTAGGCTCCACCGTGGAACTCCGCGCAACCTCCACGCCTGATTTCCACCAGAACAGAACAGAGACACTTTAAGAGATTTCCAGAATCTGATATCTGAAATGTCTCTGAAAAAACGTCAGGCCTATCAAAAAAGCCATACGTAAAAAAGTGAGCAAGTTTTCCACAGTATCCATGAGGAACAGTCTACTACGAGAATGTCAAGTACAACCAAAACTTACCTAATGCTGCTGTCACCCCTGCACCTAAAAGAGAGGCTTCAAAACCAAAACGATGGCTAAAAGGATCCTTGGGAAGAAGAAGTATTGACACCGATGAAAAACATTTCTGGTATAACCCTGCTGACAAGCATGAATCTTGCCATTACATGGAGTTCCGCAAAAACAAAAGACATTTCAGCCTAATCCTTCTAGAAAGAATAGCCATACTCTGAGGGCTCAGCTGAACAGCCCAAGGCTAGGTTACCACAGCTTTCTACCTGGCCTGCAAAAGCTGCTCAGCTGCATTCCTTGTTCACAGTAGATGCAATATAACATCACATAATGTAGCCTAATTTGGGCCAAGTAAGTCACCTTAGTTTCCATTTGCCACATCGCATGGATCCGCCTCATGATTGCATACAGCTCAGTCCCTGATGCTCAGTTAAGTGTCTGTAAGTTGTGAATCTAGGCACTGAGAGCTCAGGGCAGCTTGTGACGGCCCAGGTGGCCGTATATCATCATCTGTGGGGCAGGGAATATCTTCCAGCTCTGTGCTTGTTTAGCACCTAGCAAAATAGCTCATGTTAGAGACTTCCTCATTTATTTCTAGCTTGCCCCCAGTTCATAGAACCGTCTGCCTACTCATTCTCTTTCTGTGATTTCCTAGAGGAGGAGCTGAGTGTTATTATTTACATGCTCCACTTGGAGATTAAGCCGCCGCAGAGGTCTCGGCGCGCTAGACATGGTACATACATACAAACAGCAAGAGGTAGCCCTTGCCCTCAATAACTTACAGTCCAAATAAACAAAACAGACAGAAGGTCAGAGAGGAAACAGAGGCACAAAGAAGTGACGTGATTTGCCTGCAGTCACCTAGTAGATGATTGGCAGAGTCAGGATTAGACTAATAGATCACTGAATCAATCCACTGACTAAACATACTGCTTCCCATTATTTCTTGGGAGGCAAACCAGGAAGAATGATCTCACTCGGCTAAGAGCCATAATAAAAATAACAGCAGTACTGAGGGCAAGTTCAGAGCTTTCTACATGATGTGCTGTGGATCAATCCGTGGAGAGGCTGCTCTCTCCACCGCCATATTTTGAATTGTCTTCACGGCAGGAATGATGGAAGACAGAGGAATGGCTGACAGTACTGAATAAAACTCCATGTAAATTCCCCTTATGAACATCTGATCAGTATTTATATGGGCATAAAGGGTTATTTATTTCCCTGTCTCCATGAATGATTTACATGCTACTCTCCATTTTTATAACGTCCCGCTCAGGCTTGAGGAGGAATGTAGTCTGACTGGCTCTTTTTCCAAAGAAACAATTTGACACAGAGCTGGAGCCAGGATCCTGGGTGGGGGTGGGAATATTTAAGTGGTTTTAACTGTGTTTCACAGTAGCCATTTTCCTCCCTCCTTTCCACTTTTGACCCTTCTTGGTTTTTTTCCTCTGTCACTGAGGTTCCTCTTCCCATAAGTCTCTATAGCCTCCAAACTCCTTTGCTCGTTCTGCAGGTAGAATACCCCACTTTATGTGATATCTTTTAAGGGTGAGATTCAGGAAAGACACTGCAGCAGTTTTAACAATAATCAGTCAGTGAATGAGACTGCAGTACCTAGGAGGTCCCTCTGGTTCTTTAGCTCTCATGCTAGCTCAAGCTGTGCCAGTATCACCTCCAAGGGTTTTCCTACCCGAGGGTCAGGGTTAGATTTTTGAGAACTCTGTAACTCCACACCAAACTGAGCTTCAGAATTTGATAATTATTTGCTCTTAATCTAGATCTAGTTTTGTGGTTTATAAAGGACAAAATCAAAGTTTGGAATCAATTCCTGATACAGACTTTACAGTTCAGCCAAATCTTAGTATTTTTCCCAAGCTTGTTTCCTTCTCCCTGCCAAATGTGCATCTTAATAGTGTAAAAAGAACTTGAACAGATGTATTGAGGAATATTACATATAGAATTTATATGGGACTTCTAAGGCACTTGGCCTTCAAATTCTAGGCAGATGAGTGGGAGTTCAGCTTGAGGGAGCACATTTTTTTCCTCACTTCCAGTAATACCAAATATAATGGATGCAATCCCACTCAGCTGACTTTGATAGCTGTAATGAACACAGTAAATATGTTTACAAAGTGTTGGACAAAGATTTATCACTTAAACTTCTAAGAAAATCCTTTTAAAGAGGTTGCCTTTTATCAACCTGTAGCTCTACAACTTATTCTCTGACCCTTCATATTCAGCCCCCAACATCTTAAGAAAATACAGCTACGTTGCCTTCATTAGGCGATGGATTCATCCAGAATGGAGGTTGCTAATGTTTTCCATTGGTCCGTATTTCTGTACTTGTGTTGCAGTATTAGATTATTTTCAGAGCAAGAGTCATGCTTGTAAAATGCATTCAGTGATGAAAAAAAGAAAACTAAGGAAATTAAAATATAGAGCTATATATCAGATAGAAATGTATTGTGTATGCTACCTGTGTTGTCAGCTTTCCTTGGTCTGCCATTCGAACACTTCCGATACCAAAATGCCTTGCAAGGAAGTCATTAGGGTGAGCACCGAAGTAAAAAAATCAGCACAAATTCAAGGTTGTGCATCACCTAAAACAAGGAAAACAGAATTAAGACCTTGTTACCTGGGTCCCTGGTTGTGCAAACATTAGACGAACTTCCTGTGAAGGCAGAGTAGCCCCCAAAGGCTACTGCTGCTCCTAGCAGCCTCTTCCAAACTTTTTAAAAGCTATCCTACAGTCCTGACTCTCCACCACGCTGACTGCAATAGCTTCATCACAGCATAAAGCCCTGGGCAGCAGTTTGAAGTGGTGGATGCTGGACCTTAGTCTATAACAAATTTGTATCACTTCTGAGGAGAAGGAATCTCCCCTCACGCTTGTGCCTCACTCCGTACAGCCACCAGAGAGTCAGCCACCCTCTTCTTTAAATCTCAGTGCAGCTCAGAGCCTACCCCAGTACAAGTCAGTCGGATACCTGAAGGACACCTCTGCCAGTCACCCTATGAACCTATCTGTACAGCCGGGCTCCATTTACACCTCCTTCAGCATTGGCTGAAACAGGGTGGGCAAACCAAACTGGAAAAAGCAGACCATGGCAGGCTCTCCCCACACCGACCCTCGAGCACCAAAATGGCGCCAGCCCCTCCTCAGCGCCCCTCAGCCTGCCACCTGCCCTCAGGGGCAGCCAGGCTGCGTGGAAGCGCCCGATTGGTCAGAAACACATGTCCTCGTGTGGGATTGGTCAGAAGCAGACAGATGGCAGCCTGAGATTGGCTGCTAAGGAAGTGCTTTCCCACCTCCCTGCTGACCCTCACAGCCCCGTGAAGGACCTGGGGCCAGGGCCTGGGCACCAGGGATGGGGGACGGGGACAGGGACAGGGACGAGGACGGGATTATCCAGCACCTCCTCTGTCACTGGCTTCTTTGCCATCCCTGTCCTGGGACCAGTCTGACCATGTGCCGAGGCAGAAATAATTTGGGGTAACATTCCTTGGGATGGGACTTCCGCTGCCCAGCTTGTTCCTTCAGGCAGGCAGACATCGCGTCCCACCACATCTGGACCTATGCTGTCTCCTCAACGCTTTATCCCGTTAAATTCAGTGGAGCTGAGCTATCACTCCACAGAAAGCCCAGTCACTGCAGCTGCAGTAATGCTCCGGGCCGTCTGGATCAGCTGCTCTGGCTCTGGGGTTTTCGGCAGCCACAACAAACAGGCCAAAACCCACAAGTGGCACAGTCCCATGCTCTGCTTTTCCTGACAGGGCAAAGCAGCGCAGGTCCACCGACTTGGGCAGAAGCAGCGCCGTTTGTGTCACTGTAGAGAGCCGTCAGTGATAATTTTGGTCGCGTTAGCAGAGGAATTTTCAAATGAACAAAATTAAGAGACCGCAAGCAGAAGAAATTGCAAATAGTCCCCCCTGTTGGAAGGAGGTGTCTGTTTTGCTGCTGCTATTTGATTTTATTGTTGGCTTAATGTCAACAGCTTAAATTACCCTAACAAAAGTAAGGCCAAATTTCATGCAGGCAAAGAAGTGACTGACCTTCTCTGAAATCTTTCACGTAGGTACAGCAATGTTCCTGCCTTCCCCGGGCTTCCCCAGTATGTGTTTGGTTGGCCAGCCTCCCTCAGTGACCTGGTTTTACTAACATTTTCTCACAAAACAAAGACGTCGTCATCATAAACAAAGATTACATTTATTTTGACACTAAGCTTTTCACCAACATTTAACCTTTATGGGGAATCAAATTATTTTTTTCCATGACTAAGAAAAATCTAATAATATATAATTAAAATAACAAAGAAGAGTCCCATTCTATACAAGTGTAATTATGTTCGTGTGGTATCACTGTAATTGAAACACTGAAGATGTTTCAGTCTGTATTAAAAGAGAATTTCTTTCAGTGGGTTTCCTGAAGCTCATTAGATATTCCCTGGCCTATTCTCCTAAGTAATTAGATTTTAACAGGATTTTCAACAGATCAGAGCAATCTCTGTGGGTGCCAATAGGAGACTCTCCCTCTGGCCTTACCAGCAGGGCAGCATGGATAACATCCAGGCTGGGAGTTAATAGGACAATTACTGGCCTCTTTTAAATGAGTTACATTAATGCACTTAAGCTAAATGGCTCTGCATATGATTAAATATTAACATCTGCAAAATATGAAATCATGATATGCAATCAAGTTTTGTTGTTTTAATTTCCCAAATGCCGGATTTCAGTGGTGTATGTAAATGTGCATTGGATAGTGTACGTTAAACTTTCAAAACACAGATCAACACTATTTGCGAATGGTTCTTCTGGAGCTACTTAGTTAAACGTCTTAAAATAGCACCAGGCAAGAGGAAATTATCGAAAATTATATAAAAACAAGAAAAGGAAAAAAACCAACCTTCATTTTGAATGCCTCAAAGTGAGCCAGGTCACAATTTCCATTGCAAACAACAGAAATCAAGATTTTAAATTCACTGCCTCGATACCTAACGGTTTCCCAGCAGCAACAGGAAAAAGAACAGGAACCAGCTGAAATGTTAAATGACATGGCCAGAGTGGATGCATGCTGAAGTGGATAATGTTTTTAAAAGATAGTTCTGTATGGGTTGCCTAAGGCTTCTTTGCATTATATGAAAAGTTATGGGTTACTTTCATCACATTCCTGCACAGTGCACATCACATTGATAGAAGTTTGAATGCCCACACATACACGCTTGCCTGCGCACACACACATATACGTACAGATGCGGGGGGAAACATAGTGAAAAAGGATGAGGAAAAGGCTGAGGTACTTAATGCCTTCTTTGCCTCAGTCTTTAACAGAAAGACCAGTTGTTCTCCAGGTACCTCCCTGAGCTGGAAGACAGAGATGGGAAGCAGAATGAAGCCCCCATAATCCAAGGGGAAATGGTTAGGGACCTGCTACACCACTTAGACCCACAAAAGTGTATGGAGCCAGATGGGATCCACCCAAGGGTGCTGAGGGAGCTGGTGGAAGTGCTCACCAAGCCACTTTCCATCATTTATCAGCAGTCCTGGCTAACCGGGGAGGTCCCAGTTGACTGGAGGTTAGCAAATGTGACACCCATCTACAAGAAGGGCTGGAAGGAGGATCCGGGGAACTACAGGCCTGTCAGTCTGACTTCTCTGCAAGTCGACTCAGTTACCCTGGCATGCTCCAACGGCATGCTCTAACCCTCTGCAACACACTCACAAAATCATCTGACAAGATAAGTAAATAGGGCTTTTATATGGGCTGGAAACACACACTTTGCAACAAGAAGACAGGCTGTGTACTGATCGTTCTCCATTATTTCCCCAAATTCTTGCTGTGTGGAAGGATTTCTTTTTGTTGCTAAGAGTTTTTCCCTTCAAACCCTCTAAATATTCCTTGGATTTCAAGAGCAGGAAGGACTACAGAGCACAGAGGCACTTCTACAGCTTCATCTTAGGCTCCAAAAGTTAATAATGTCAGCAATATGGAGCACATTCTTTCCAAAGTAGTCTACAAATATGAAATAATTACTCACTGCAAGTCTGCTGTATGGCAGAGAAATATCACTACTGTCTTTCAGCTGGGAAACTAGAGCAGAGGTTAAGACCCAAATCCTTCAGTATCTAAATCCTCATGAAATCGAATGTAGGGATCTGGTCTGAAGAGGTTTGTCCAGTGTCCCAAAAGTTGGTAGGAAGCTGGAATAAACATTAACTACTGGCTTTCAGCTGTGATTTCGGTCCAGCAGAAACTGTCTTGTGCTTGACCAAGTCCATGGAGTCTAAAGGAGGACTAACAGTCCAGTCACAAACTCTCTTATTTCCTCCCATGACGCAAATTTACCCTTCATCATAACTACCAAGTACTGTGTGATGGAACTTAATTTGGGGTACTGTGCAGTAATGTCTGTAGGTAATAGAAACAGCTACTCTTGCTGGGTAGTGAGGGCTGACAACAGAGCATTTTATCAGGTGCCTCAATTTGAAATAAATGCAAAAACTACTTCTCTTTAGAAAAAAAATTCATTCCTACCCTCTTTCTTTGCCCAAATTCCCCAGACTTTCTGACCAATTCTAGCAATGTCATGGTCTGAACACATGCCCCAGCCACAGTGCATGCTTCCAAAAGAAGGAACTCACCCTGGCTGCCTCGGGTGACAGCGCTGAGCTGTCACCATCTGCTATCTGGAAACACTGCCATGAGAGCTGGCCATGCCATAGCAGCCTCCTCACAAATCTGATGGAGAGACACAAATGTTCACGTGGTGCAGGAGCTAATGATGGCAGCCCTTGGAACTAAGATGGAAAATATTAGTGTAACAGCATGACGGGAATGGAAAACAAAAGAGAAAAAGCAGGACAAAACAGAGACACAACATTGGAATACGAAATTCAGTGAATGTGGAGATATTTTAGCCAACAATGCTATTATTAGCAACATGCAGGCTTGTGATAGTCCAGGAGTTAACCCAGGCAGGCTCCCATGAAAAGCGTTATTATGAATACCATGAAAAGTGGGGCAGATCAGTGCCTACAGTTAGGCTTGTCTGACACTTCCCATTGTATAAATCTGCTTTCTGTTGCCCATATCTTTTCCAGCCTTTACCCATTTGAGATGAAATGTCCCATGATGACTGTCTGCCTCAAGCTGGATTATCTTGCTATATTTCAGAAGAAAAAAAAAAAAAGAAGAAAAAAAGAGAGAAGATTCACATCTTCCTTAAAACAAGGACAAGGCAAAAGATTTTATTTTGCCCACATTAAAAGGAATCTCATGACCATCTCATTAAGGAGATCTTACTTCAATATGGTTTGTACTTAAAATTTGGCTGCAAGGCTTCTGTTGCTTTTGGGAATGAACTCTTGCCTCTTCCCAAAAAACTGTCTGGATTTGGCCAAGTTAAAAAAAAAAATTTTAAAAACTCACTAGAGGTTTTAGGGTTTGTCAACTACATCCTCCAAAGACTCTGTTTTCTGCACATAGGACAGTCCTTGTCCTCACAGCTCCCATCAACCAGGCAACTATGATCCCATGAGGGCAAGGAAGAGAAGAGCAGCCCACAACTTTGGCACTTGGGCAGGACTTCCTAGGCTTCCTCCTGCTTCAGGCCACTCTGCCCCCTCCACTCTCAGCTCTTCCCCCACAACATCCCAACAGCACAGACCAGGAAAACATAACCCTGGTGCAGAGGAGACAAGAGTCAGACCTGCCAGTAAAGAGGTAAATGCAGGAACCTGGAACAGGGAGGCAGATGTCAGGAACTAGGACTGGAAGGGGATTTTCAAGTGGGAGGAAAGGGAGAACTACAGCTAGAGAAGGCAGAGAGGGGCTCCAGACACTCGGAATTGAGCAGAGCACGCACGCGTGTTCATATGGGCTTCAGAAGCAATCACATGCTGTTTGCCACAGTGTGCACCGCATGAATGGGTTTTTCTCTCTAAGTTTGTACTTCTTTTGTTGCAGAAGCTGAAATCATGCAGTTGGAGACTCTCTCTCTATTCGGGCATACGACAGAGACAAATTAAAGTGACAAGAATAGCCCTAAATCAGGCCTTTTCTAACTTTGGCATACTTGGATTGGCACCTTAGCACTTCCCTCAAGTAATTTTTGGGTGCATTCATCTAGCCCTGTAAGGCGAGCTCAGTGCTTCTCCGGGCTCAGAACACCACGGGGCCTCGTTCAGCAGAGCCCACATCAAATAAGCGTGGTGGCCAGGACAGGGTTCAGGCAGGAGAAAGTGCCAGTTTACAGAGTCATTGACATTAAAAGGCTTTGCAAAAACAGGGAGGGACTATAAGAGTTTTGGTGTGAGAGGGTCACACAACAGCTCCCTGTTTGCACCTTGGATCAGTACATTGGACTCAGCTGCACCCCACGCCATCTCTCAGGTTTGTCCCTAATATTCCAGCTAGAAATATCTGACAAGCGAGCTCAGTGTTTTCCAGCACTGAGCAAAACTTGCCACAGGATATTTGGTTCTTGAAGGGTTGAGCCTTAGACCTGGGAGGAAATTTGCTGTATCACACATGTAGGTACATTTGCGTCATCCACCATAGGGCTCAGAGCTGTGCCACATCTGGACATGGCAGATAAAGAAGGAGGGTCCTTGCACCCTAGGGGGACCTCTCTGCCCCCCAAAGCCAGTTGTCGTGAGGGAACACATCTGGGTGCTCATGACAGCTTCACAAGAAAAATCTCCGTGTTTCCTTTTGTGATCTGGCCCAGCATGGCTTTTACAGTACTATAAGGGTGCTTTTATGAGATTCACCCCTTGCAATGTGAAGGTTTTTATTAGAAACACGCCTTCCTCTCTGTCATTTATGATAAATAATGTTTATTGATGTTCACTTCCTTCAGTGAAATAAAGTGTCAAACAGCACGTTGGTATTTGCCAATTTTCTTTTCACATTTCATGTTATGTGCTTTTTATGTTACATGCCTGATTAAAAATTTAAACATTGTCACCGTCAGTGCTAAAATACGTTGCCAGAGCATCTCTAATTATGCTTCCTTGTCTGCTCTGAGCAGGGACTGACATTTCTGGGTCAAGATCTGGTTGTTGATATGCAGCACAAGAAGTATCCAATAGCCACTTGCTGAAAAATAGCTCCTTCTCTCTCACACAATTATGGTACACAATGCAGAGCAGGTACCCAGGGGAGACTGCTCGTGCCATGGTAATTCCTGGCTCAAGAGGCATTATCCACTTTCTGCACATCATTTTGGTTTGCAGTTGATTAACCCAAAATAAAAACAGAGCCAACAAAGTGCTAGAGAATGAACCCCTCTCATGGAGCTGTGCCGGCAGGGTAGGTGGGCAGGGGTCCCAGCTGCTCCCAGCACCGTCCTCGCTAAAGCAGCAGCCTCACCTTTCGCCTTTCAGGAAGGCGATGACCTGAGCTTCAGCTCAGGCCCAGGCTTTGTTCATCCTCCTGGACATGTTGGCTATGTGCTCAAGATCCCCACAGGAGAAGATGCCGAGGGGTAGCCGTTTTAGACAGGCCTTGGGAAGCGTTATCCCCTTTTGGAGGAGGCCTTGCTGTTTGTGCACCATGCAGGGGCAAGCACAGTTCCTTCAGCAGATCTTTCTGCTTAGTTTTTCAAGAGAAAGTGAAAATACGAAGTCGTCTTCAGGTTTTTCTTCCTCTATAGACACATCCAAACTGACAGACCTGCTTCCACTTGGTTAGCAAACATTTTGGAATGGGCTTTTCAGCAAGAGTTTCTTAAGCACACCGCATGCGTTTGATTTTATATTTTTGTCGGTTTGTTTTTCAAGTACATTTTCTGACATACGCAAGAACCCAGGCTGGTCTGCAAAAATCCACCTGAGTTTGCTAAGCTGTGGAGCGGGGTATCTAACAACACAACTGACCTCCAGGAGGAGCCTTTGTACATATAAAAATGCCAACAGTGATATACGCTGTTGGAAATATGGCTATTAAAAAAACCTTACAATATTTGCTACATTTGTTTGCAATGGTAGCACACAAAATATAGTTAAAACCAGCCAGGTTTTTCAAAAGAATCAATATTCAGAAAATTCAGCTGTTCTCCTTGGGAGCTGATGGTTGATGAACAGTTATGAAATCCAGCCATAATTTATTGTGAATGTTCAAATTAGTTAAAAGGTGGTGTTATATATGGCTCAATGTTTCATCAGTACTTTAAAGAATGTCCTTATTTGACCCATTAAAGGCACATTGTATGAAGACTGATACGGTCCAAGATATTGTAAATATCCTTCCCTGTTGTTGCCAGAATTTTCTTGCATTGTTATTTGCTCACACAAAGTATTACCTTTTTCCCTTTGGAAAGAAGAAGAGAATAAGAAAAATCTGAAATGAGGCTTCAAATTTAAAAGTAGCCATTGAAATTCTAGAGGCTTTACTCAACTTCCCATCATTTTCTGAAAACATTAGGATTATTTTTATATATCATTTTATGTATAACATCCTTAATTTGTGACCACTAGCTGTGTGGCCCTGACTAGCGCAGAAGCATTAAAGGAAAAAATGTACCTGGCTAAAGGGAATTTGCAAACAGTTGCAGGACCAGCTACAGCTGTTGGATTTAGCTCTGATGAACCTGGCTTTAAGTGCAAAAAATAACAATAGCAGCAAAACAGAGTCAAATCTGTTGCCTTCAGTATCAAAAATATCTGTTTAGGTAGCCTTTTCCCTTTAAACATGTTACATTATCATATGTAACATTTCTGGTGTACATAGCACCAACTTGCCAAAGGACCTGTTGAATTTCTGGACTTAAATGATGCATCCGTCTCATACAGAAGAAAATTCACCTTGCCACTGTGCTGCTATATTTGCACGGTTGTACAGTTTGTTTAAATTTTTAACCAAACTTCATGTATTGCCCAGTAAATGATCTAGTTAGCTAAAGAAATACGTTCGTGCCGCTTCCGATTACTATTTAATTTGCATGATTTTGCTGGAATCAGGATTTGGTCTTTTATTAGTGGCATCCTGTCTAATTAATACCACGTATTAAACCATGCTCTGAACACTGATCACTGATATATCTGAAAGTAAGGCTCAAATACAGGGTTAGGATTGTAAAAAAGCTATCAAGAGCAACCACTTGGGCTTTTGCATCTGATTCATAGTTGATACTGTGCTTTACCAAAAGAGCGGGGTGTTTTTGCCATCTCGTAACCAAGCTGCAAAAGGGGCAGTAGAATAAGGAGGACTCACTAGCGAGAAGCGTCTGTGCAGGAGCACACATTTCAGAGCTTCTGCAGAAGATCAGCTTGGATCTCCAGAAGAGTCACAGGTTGTCTCTATGCAGACCTGAGTGTGGTGCTGATGCCCCAGCAAGGCTGAACAGTTATTGCTCTTGGGGACGCTGAGAGGCAGATCACAAAAGATGGGGAGCAGGCTATCTCGCAGCCCTGTTCCCTGCAACACAACCATTGCAGTGACAAACAAAAACTGCAGGACCAGCAGTGGCATTTTTTAAAAAAAAAAAATTGGGTTTAGTGGTTCACTTCAATATAAAAAACCTGCATAAACACAGAAATCCAAATGTACAAAGTGCTTCAGCAACAGCTCCTACGAGGAACGTAACGCACGTTGCATCGCATGGCCGGTCGCAGGAGCTGGGCACTGGCTGTCCTTGCAGCATCGGGCTCAAGGCATTTGTGGAAATCATGTCCAAGACCCTGAGATCCAGCTCTGAACTAAGAAACCTGTTATCACTAATGAGGATGGGAGTCGTTTTGCAATAGCTGTAATAAACATTTGTTCAAACAAAAAGAAAAGTGAGGTTAGAAAACATGCAATATGTCCCAGCATTAATGGAAAACCTATTTGTGCCATCTATTTTGGAAAAATTATTGAAGAACAGTTCATCCATGTGAAAATATTAGCACTGTAATTCTGTCAAGGTCAGTGAGACCTAGAGATTTGCTGAGAAATCACCTTCATTTCACCAGGTAAATAAAGAACTCGTTTTTCAAAGAAGCCTATTGAAGAAGGCACTCCATAGCAACAGTTAAATTATGAATACAGCACATATGTTCCATATCATATCATTTACAGCACACTTTAGCATAGACATAATGCTTAGTAACAAACTACAATACCATTCACAAAATGCATTTAAATAGCATAATTTAGTTCATTAAATTCAGTCATTTACAGTAAATCAAAATTATCACAGGAATTGAAGAGAGTACACAGTTGTTTGTTTGAATAGTTAAGCTAGGGAAGTCAATTCCTTTTTGAAGGTCAAGGACACAGTTGTTTCCATTTTCTGTTGTAAAAAAGATACAGCCTGTGTCATAAGATAATTTAGTATCATCTGAATGTGATCAAGTCCTTTCCCCCTGCTTGTTCTGTATTATATAACTGGCACGCCTAAAATATATCTAAGTCAAGAAAACGCTTTACGTATAATGTTATCAAATTAGACTTCTTTTTCTTTTACGGACTGAATGGATGTGATTCTGGGTTTTTAAAAGGATTTAGTCTTGCAAATCTGCAGCCTATTACTTGGAAGCAAAGATGTATGTTTTCCCCTAGCCCAGCCATCAATTGCTTGGCCTGTGGAAATATTATTATAAAAGAAAAGTGGATTTTTTGGAGCCTTTCTAAGAGATACATTCTGGCTTTTGCCATTGGAGGTGCAGCATGTGTCTGTGTGTGTGTGTGGTGCTGGCGAGGAGGTCGGTGCAGAAATGACTGTGCAGCACAGACCAGCTGCACAGGGAGCTCAGGATGAATCACCGAATCCCTCTAGGGAAATCCTGAGGTTTAAACCTTCCTGTGATTTCTTGGGCATCAAAGGGAGGAAGGCGACAGGGCAGGGCATGGTGCATCCATGCACTCCTGCTCGTAGGAGGGGACACCAGCCCTGCCACACTCCGCGCCACCCAGAAGCCCAAAATCCTCCCAGGGGCACCCAGGCCAGGCAACTCTGCTTATTTGGCGGTGATGAGGGACATAGCCCCTTCCTAACGGCTCTGCTGCAGGCGTGGGGATGAGGGCAGGACCAGGAATTTGGTCTCTATGGAATATAAAGTCAGGGAGAACTGTGAGGATCCCTCAGTCTCTTCTCGCATCACAGGCACAGAAAATCCTGCCTTCATTCTTGTTTAAACTCCAGCATCACTTTCAGAGAAGTGAAAAATCTTAATCTTAAAACGACCAGCAAAAAACCCAAGCCACTGGGCCTCTTGCTGAATTGTTCCTCACCCTTAAAAAAAGTGCACTGTTTTTCACTCTGAATTTGCCTAGCTTCTTCTGGCACCTTACTGTTGTCTTGCCTGATTGATACAGATTGAAAAGACCATGAAGAAAATTCTGTTGTCCTTGTAGAAACTTCTGGGTTATCATCAAGTCTTCCTTAACCTGCTCTGAGTTGGGCTGAGTGGAGTCCCTTACGCTAGGGCATGGTTTTCTGTCCCATTAAACCATTCCTACCATCAGAATCACTTTCAGGAAGCAAGAGCCCTCTGCGAGGTCTTCTCGCCCTTGCAAAATTTTGACTGCAATGGAGATGCCTCCATTGCATCCATGAGTGAAATGCCAACCCTTTTCTGACCGCCTGGAGGGGAAAATGAATGAATAAGCTATGATTTTCCATCAACAGACTATCCAAGCACCTTAAAGTGCTAATTAATTAAGCCTCATACCATCCTGGTGAAAGAGGGAAGTTTTTTTTTCTTTTTTTTTAATGATTGCACAGTGCAGTGCAGTGTATAACTATAGAAGTTTAGCCTTAAATGAACTAGTTTGGGCACTGATGGCAGCCTAGCTGCAGCAGCATAAAGGATGGGCACCTTTCCCCCTTCTCTGATTCTTAGCTCAGCCCGCACTGAGATCCCTCTGCCACAACCAGGCTCCCGCCAGGACCCACGTGGGCACTGAGCAGCAATGGTGCGGGAAGAGCAAAGGAAGGCCCACGTCCCCGCTCCCACTCTCCAGCTCTGCCCCAGCAGATGTGCATCAGCCACCACACACAGGCACGTCTGGGGACGGGGTGAACCAGCAGAAGGGAACAATCATCTACAGGCAGGTCCATTTTGGAGTCCCAAGGAGCGCGCACTGCCCTGCCTGCCAGCACCACATGGGCTACAAAAACCAGATCCAGGTTACGTATGCCGGTAATTCAGTCCTGACATGTCTCCGTTTCTCAGGGCTACGCAAACATCAAATAAACTATTTGCAAGGGGTCAAATGAGATATCTCAAACAGAAAGCTGAGAACGCATTTAGTTTCTTGTCCAGATGAGCAGATAGCACCAATCCCACATGTCTTGTCAGAGCTGCCCTCTTCTGAACAGGGGTCCACAGGAGGTCTGGGAATTGGGCAGTAGTCACCTCCCAGCACAACAGCTATCTTGGAGGCAGTAACATCTTAAACTGCCCCAAAGTGTTTGCTTGGAGCTCTCCCCATCCTCACTCACGTCAAGCACCATGGGAGCCCCTCGGAGCAGTCCCTGTTCTGCGTGGAAGACACGAGCAGCACAGCAACCATCACTTGACAGCCGAGGGCTGACCCTGCTTCGATGGACCTCTGCAAAACACCCCGGGGAGAGCCTGGGAATAGCTAGGCAAGCAGCCAGCCACGTAGAGGGAGGGACAATTAGGGCCCAAACAGAAATGAATTATGCTAGAGAGAGCAAATTGCTTGTTGACACTGGTGCACAACAAAGAGGGAGAAGGAGAAAATGTTCTTAAGACAAATAACCTTCTCCATCTTGCCAGGCACAGGGAGGGAAGCCATGAGCAGGCACAAAGGACACAGATGGCAGCTCAAATCCTTTGTAACACACACTGCCACCACAGCTGTCCTGGGACTGCGAGGGAACAGACCTGTTACAGATTACCCTGGGCACTGAGGAAGCACCAAGAGGGTTCACCACAGTAAAAGTGCCAAAGTTTTCAAAGGACAGAGCTGTGAGCCGAGGGTCAGTGCTGCAGAAATGTGTCTGGGTGCAGCTGGACCCTCCTTTCCTTGCCAGAGTCCTGGAGTGCTGTGAGGACCAGCCTTGCGGTGCTGGTGCCCAGGGAGCAGGGTACTGGGTGCCAGCAGCTCCAGCAAATACCCAGGAGGGACGGACTGTGGAGTCACCGAGGCTCTTTCCCAACTTTTTAGATTTTCAGCCAACATGTGGAAGAGCAGACTGTTAGCAGTTTGTGACAGGCTGGGAAACTAAGCTTCAGACTTCTGCAAGCCAACTTGGTGGAGACTGGGAAGGAAATTGCACCCGTGCTGGCGTTTGTACAGTTGTTGTCGCTTGTAAAATGACCGTCACCAGGGAAGCCCACGGCAGAGCAGAGCTCACCTGGGAAGGTGCAAGACTTGCTCACATGCATGAAAACCAGGCACGCAACAGCAGACCCCAGCTAGGAACAAGCACATACAAAAGGAGTTTCCAAAATTTCCCACCTCCACCTGCAGAAGAGGATAGTAAATTTGCCTCAGTTCAAGCCTACATTAGTCATTTCCCCTTTGGGATAGTGTGTGTGACCATCTCCTGTGCACAAACCAGGCTGGTGGACACAAAGTGGCCTGGTTTACAGCATCAATAGCTTGGATTACTGTGCATATCTCGTTTGGATGCAAAAAATGAATTCTAGCTGCAGCCTGCACTGCAGGGAGCAGGGCTGAATTATGAGGATCTGTAACAGGGTGCTTGAAATGTAAACGCCCATGTATCCACTTGGGGACAGATATCAGACATCAAAGTCACTAAGAAAGAAAGACACATTCCCTGCCTTATACTGTCTGCCTTCTTCAGGCAAGCATGGGATGTAACTGTTCAGCAGTGACAAAAGCCTTAACCTAGGACTAGTTTTAGCACTGATTTTACTACAGGAAAAGTTGGGTTGATTATAACCCCCCCCTCTTTCCTGCTCTGGAGTATTTCCTATACAGCACTTTTCTGAAATACATTTAAATCATTTCACAGAAAAGGCAGGACCTTTACTCGGTTTATAGATGTGGAAACCGAGGCACAAGGGAAAAACAGTTACTTGTTCCTGGAGAGCTGCAGCCCAGGGAAACTCCGGCTTCCAGGGTCCCAGTCTTCTGCTACCTGGCCTGGAAATTGCACAAAATCATTAACTCATCCTTGAAAATTTTTCCTGATAGATTGTAACTATTCAGTCTGTCATCTCCAGAGCCTGCCTCTCTCAGGAATTATAACTATATACCTGAGGGCTGCCACTACAGAATAGCAGAGGGATACATCACAACTGCTGCCAGGCAATCCTTAATGTGACTGTGTTTGCTGCCGGGTGTTATTGGTACTAGTACTTCTACTGTTCTTACTTTAATGCTACAGTGTTAATTTGGCACCAAAACCCCATTTAAGACTTCACAGCGGGACTGGAAAGCAATGAGCTCAGGAGGAAAATTCCAGCCTCACTTTGAGGTAATTATAAATCTTTTCTCTCCCGTTCAGACGCCATATTAAGGCTGCTGCATTGGCCCAGAATTTTACCTTTAATTCCCACTTCTCTTCTTTGCATGGGCTTCAGCCAGTCTTTGAGAGGAAGGGGGTCATAGCTGAGTGCTGACAAAGGGCCTTATTCACAAACCAGCAGCAGCCCCATTTGCGACTTCCCCCAGCACCCCGGAAGCAGCTACGCTGTGACAAGAGAAAGTTGCACTTCAGACAAACTCCAGATTTCCCCTTCAGCGACCATTTCCTGATAAGGCCACATCTGCACTTCCAGGCACCGTGCCGCCTCCGACACGGACTCGCACGCTCCTCTTGTCAAGCTCGGAGACCTTAGGCAGAAGCTATTGCAAGCTGTCTGCCAGCCCTGTGCTGGCTAAAGTGTTATTATTTATTAAAAAGACTTTACTTCATTCTAAAAAAGTGTCTCTGATTAAGTTAAAGGACTCTGAAGCAACCTCACTGGTATTTGGCTACATCATTAACTCAACTGGGATGTTGAGCTCAGACTTGGGAGCTGAACACAAGAACGGACTGCCTGTGCCTGGCATGCCAGAATATTACACCCCAGTGGCTGGGGAGGGCTTGGGAGCATGCAACAGCTGGTGGGTGCCCTTGCCCCTATAGCCTTGCCCCTATAGTCTTGCCCCTACAGCCTCCTATACAGCCCCTGTCAGTGCCCACACTACTGGGGGCAGCCCAAGCTCACCCATCCTGCAAGTCCCATCTTCCCTTGTGGCAAACGCCGGGAAGGACCATCGTGGCCAAGTGACCCAGTGTGTGTTTGCAAAGCGGACGACAATTTGGCGTGTCGTATGGGGCCAAAGGAGTTTCAGTCCAGCCAGCACAAGGGCGGTTATCGACAGGCGGCAGAGAGAGCCCCCGGGGCAAGCCAAATCCCTCCATGCAGAGAGGAGGCACCGGCGATAGTGAAACAAATGTTAGCGTCCCAATTTAAGTGCACAGCACTCCCTTCTGTTCCTCCAGAGCTTCCTCCCCGTGCCTGGAGTTGACTGGGGTTCGTTAGGTAGACACCAACGTGGAGGTGTCCACCCAACTGCAGCACCCCATGCAGAGATCAACAGCAGCACGAACAGATTGAGAACTGGTCTCCTGGTCAAAGTAAGGCCATCCAAAACCCAGCCTGCGGCGAACGTCACTACCTTCCCAGTGGGTGCTCCAGGGTGGGGTATGTACAGTATAGACCTTTCAGCAGCAGCAGAAGCTCCCCAAATCCTGACAGGGAGAGGAGACCTCATCCACGTGGTGATTCAAGACACCAAAGTCAGGCTCCCGTTTTTAATTTCTCCCTGGTGGTGTTTCTCTTTCTCTCCGTTGAGCAGATAGACAGAGACCCCAGAGCAGTTGGAGGGAGGAGCCAGGCAATAGAAAGTGAGGAACAAGAACAGTGTAGGCAAGGCACATGGCCACCCATGGCAGCGTCCCCACCAAAACGTGGGGACAAGGTGGCCATGCGTGGCACGAGCCATCTTTCAGGCCATGTGGCACGGGCAGCCGTGCTTGAGCAGGGACAGGCAGGCTGGCAGCAAAGCTCTCTGCTCCCAGCCTGCGACAAATCAGCACCCAAACAAATGTTTCATGCGGCCATAAACCTGTTGAAGGAATAAATTAGCTGTACAGCAAGGTTATGCTTTGGGAATGTCTCCGCTATGGCAAAAGTATCCGCTGTACCTAGTGATTAGGTTTATATTGCAATGTGGCTTTTAAGGCTCACTGTGCTGAATAAAAATTTAGGCAATTAGTGATCTTATTTCTTAGGAAGAACTGCTTGCTATCGTATATTAATACAGATTTTGCTCAATTAAAATTGTTCACAGTCAGCAAAAACAATTTCTGCACTGTAATGAAATAATGAAATAATTATATGCAAGGGAGGACTTCTGATCTTTTTAATTATTCTATTCTTCATTTTTAAAAGGGCTATTTGAAAACGCACTCTTATAATTGATTGCTATAAATCAGTCAGAAGCATTCTAAGGATCATAAATATTCTAACTTTTAAAAGACAAAGAAATGCTAAATATTCAATGAAATCCTTCAATATTCAGAAAATTTAATCTAGGGTAAAAGGATAGACTGCTCTTTTGAAAATAAAAAGTAAATTTGTTGTCCTGTGAAAAATGAAATATCTTGAATGTCAGTAACAGAAATGGAATTAACAAGAGATCTTTTTATTGTTTTTTAAGGTCATTAGGCTGTGAATTCTATAATTATGGAAATTGTCAGTCCAGTTCTGTGGAGTGTTTGCTCCCATCCATAAGGTATTGGAATGTTCAATCAGTCTCTCTCGTGGGAAAGTTAGGTCATAACTGTAAGTGTACCAGCAAAATTGAATTAAGCAAAGAGATTTCATTAGTATTTATAGCCAGAAGGCATCTGTAAAAGTACAGGGCAAAGAAGTTATGTGGAAGTCAAAGGAGAAAAAAAAATGGGTTTCTGGTGACAAAGGCGAATCTGAAAGAGATATAAGTGTATAATGAATAAGAGCTATTGAGCGCTGCTCCAAAGAGGGAGTTGCAAAGACGTCAAATATTGATTTTCTTGTGTATGCCTTTGGACTACATATGTAATTGTTTGGATTTGCTGTCTTCATGATACAACAATATTTGTTGTTGAAGGTTAAAAAGCAGAGTGTGAAACAACCCAAAAAGTCTGAAACGTGTCGGGGAATTATAATAATTCTACAAGGAGGATTGCATGAGCAGAAGTCTGTACTTTCCAGCAAATAAACATTTTTATGACTATCGAAAGCATTCGTCTATTGAAAGTATTGCTCCTGGTACTGCAGAAGCACACATTGTATGCAGGGCCATTGAACCATATTGCATTTATTGATTGAAAATATACAATTTGCTTCTAATGAGTTTCTCCAACTTTTTACACTGCAAAAATATTCTGTGATCGAGTATATACGTGCAAAGTACTGTATATGCTTTTGTGTGTGCTCTTTGTGTGTGTACACTGATAGATAAATACAATCCTCATATGCGAGTTATTTATATGGGAATGACAGTGCCTGTCTGGGTCTTAACGCAGAACTGAGAATGTATTTCCTGATGCTGATTAATGCCTTAATGAAATAAACCTCCTGAAAGATTTTCATTCTGTAGAAACAAGTACACAAACGGCCTTAAAAATTATTCTCATCTTTAAGAGTTACATAATGCTGATGTGGTAGTTCTTTATATTTCCAGACAAAAGGGATTCGCGACTATTTAGAGTGACATAGCGCGTGTGACATTTTACACATCTGATCCTTACGTTGTCACGCGCAGCAATCAAACCTTTACTGACACTGGTGGGAACTTTGTCCCTGACTCCAGCGGGATGTGGACTTCAATTAGAGAGTCTCTCGGAGATGTTGGAGAGCTAAAAGCAAAGGGTGTCCCTGGAAAGCTGGAGATAAGCCAGCTGTCAGAGCCCACCTAGATTATTCAATCTTTTTTTAGGTGGTTAAGCCGGGAGGTGGGGTCTTCATTTTCAGAAGCGCTGGACTCGGCAGAACCTGACGGAGTCTGACAATCAGGTCTTAAACAAAGAAGTCCCGGGGAGGAGCAGTTTGGAAAAAGCCCAGACCCCAGCTGTAAACAAGAATAAGGATGGGATCAAACTCCCAGTGAACCCTGGCCCTGCTAAAGTCAGTGTCAGAGCTCCCGTTGCTCTCTGTGGGGCTGCAAGTTCACCCACCGCCTGTACAAGCTGGGAAGGAGCAAAATCCTTGGGGAGCCCAGGGAAAGGTGCAATTGTCCTGAACTTGTCTAACCGTAAAGATCTCTCAGGGATGAAAGGCACGGTCCTTATCTTTTCCTAATCCAGGGATGCAACTTGCTGCTTACTTCCTTGCTTCTGTCTCGCTAAGGGTATCCAAGCGCCTCATCTTTCATCCAAGTCACTGCTGCAGAGCAGTCTGCAGTGACAACAGCAACGCTGCATGCTGAAAGCACGGTGGAATTAGTAATTCAACTTCCAAACCCTCCTGTGCAGTAAGGAAGTAGTATTATTCCCACTCAACAGAGAAAAATGGAAATGTTTTGCCCCGACCCTTCTCTCATCTGGAGCAGTTTTACTCTGCCACTCACATGGTGTAACTCTATTTACTCTGTTACACTTGACCATCAGTGAGATGGGATTACAGCACAGAGAGATGAAGTGATTTACCCAGGGCCGTATGATAGGAAAACCAAGCATCAGAAGTCAATGACTCTGATATCCAAATCTATACAAACTTCTCTAGGCTATGCTGTAGTATTTTTTCCCTAAATTCAACGAATCGTCCTTAAGAACTCATCTTTAGAACATCCATTGCCTGCCTAGGGTAAGACTAATCACAGAAAATGTACGTTTGCTAATCTTAAGTAAAAATACTTTGTGATAAGGCATGTTTAGCACCAACTTCCATGGAAATAACATTTCCAAATGCACTAAACTGGGAAACTGCTTGATTTTGCAACACACACCCCCCTCTCCGAGAGTGCAGGGCAGGACAGTGCTGTCCCTTCCCCAGCCCCCAAATCTCGCTGCTTGCTCTGCCAAGTAGTGAAGGCGCTGGAAGTTTTTGGAGCCCTGCTGTTAGAGTACAATGTTGCCTAAGCAAGCATTAAGAGATTATGGTAATAATAGGTATGCTTACTCCAAATAAAAGGTTTCATTAATCAAGCCATATTGAGATAAACCTGTCAGTGGACAGAGGAAACTAGAAATCAACTGCTGTGAAAGTTCTGACAGATTGTTAAATAGAAACCCTTTAAAACTGAATTTAATTTACTGTGATATTACAGATATTTATGCATCAATAGGCAAGTGCAGATTGAGTTCAGAGGTCAGCTCTGGTGCTTGAAAAATAAACGCGCAGAATGAAACAAAAGGTGACAGTTACCTTTGTCAGAAATTACGGTTTATTAAACTAAATATGAAGCTCTCATCTGATTCGTGTTACACAGAAAGCCACGGGGCTGGGGCATAATTTACTGCAGTAGATTGGTTAACGAATAATTACAGAAAATACTCCCTCTTTTTTTAAAGTTGCATCTATAAACTTTACCAGAAGAAACCAGGAACAAATATTGCACCACAGAAGCACAGTACGGTACCAAGAGGCAGCAAGCACAGAGACCTTTCAGCAAGATTGTTCACTAATTACACCATTAAAGCGCTCCTGTCCCATTGGGCAGTGTGTGTTTGATTTCTATACATAGCATTTATTTATTTAATTTCTCCTCTTGAATTTTTTTGAAACTCTCCATTTTCAGATTCGCAGCTTCTTGAGAACCAGCCCATTCCTCTTCCTGCCTCTTCCTCCTCCTTAGCGTCATGCATTCAGGCAAGTAATGTGGGAGAAAGGTAAATTTAAGGAGAGATTCCTGTCCAGGTAATTCTGCCAGCAAGTTGCACAAAGTTGTTTGCAAATACAAATTTCACCTGGGCCAGAGCTGCAGCTCTGCCTGTTTCACGTCATTCTTTGAAGGAATAAGACCCCAGAGACCAGTCGCTGAAGTGTCATGGGCAGATAGAAAATAAAACATCGTTCCTGTTTCAAAGGATTATCTAGCCTTGTACAGACAGGCATAAATCTTTTTGCCATTGACAGGATGGATCCGTATCTAACATTCACCTTTGACTTAAACATAATGGCTAGGTTGCATAGCATGTTTTTTGTTCAAATGGATGGCTGCCATTTGAAGGGAAAATTTGGACCTAATTATGATCCAGCTAAGCCAACAGCAAGGCTTCCACTGACTCTACCAAGCACAGAAAGAAGTCCTTGAATACAAGCAGTCCTAAGTAAAAATAAGTATGTCAGTGCTATATGATATGAACATATTTATCTGCCAAACTTATATGAGATCATATCTAAATACATGACTCCAAAACATATAAGTATATTACATTTCACACACATAAGAAACACGTAAAACATGCAGGACATGTTAGCTAAAGCTATGCTAGACATACGTCCTTCCCAGAACAACAGCCCAAAAAATCCTTACCAATCCTTACCCTCTTATTCACGCAAATAATTACTGTAATGGAGAGCAACCACATGAGTAAAGTTGTTCAGGATCTGGCCGATCTTTCTGAGAAAATGTCCTTTTTTGTCTATGTAAGGGATGCAGGACTGGGCCATTAGTTAGTGGTTAATAGAAGCCAAACCGGCAGGATACTGTGACAAAGTCTCAGCCGTGTGCCTCCTCCGGTCATCGTCTCTCCGTGAGCAGCGCCCGTTAACACAAACCAGCCCTGCAGGACCCTTCCAGCCGCCACTGGAGTAACTCAGGAGCTGCGTTGGTTGCAGCTTCAATACAGGAATGACCATTGCTCCAGGTCAAGGTTCACTAAGAAATGAAAATACAATGGTAAAATCTATCAGGAAAAAGCAAAGAAGGAAGATATTTCATATATATGAAGATGAAAATTTACCTTACAAATTTTAACAAGACTTACCTGGAAAATGAAACTCTAGCTCAGCTTTAGAATACAGTTAACTTGAAGCACATATTTAAGTCCCATTAGTTTACACGGTTTAAATGCTGCGCTGAGTAATTCTGGAAACACGGGCTATAGGGTTGGAGGAATATTCAGGAAGTTCACCCCTTTGCTTTGAGAAAGACTCTGACAGATCTAACAAAGCCAGACCTGGAACTGCAGGCTGTAGGGATAGGTAGAAGTCAGTTATACTCCAGAAACAAACCGAACACGTAAGAGAGGAGCCGCCTCCTCACCTGTCAAGCCCGTGTGAGCTTTACCCCGTTCTGAAACAGCAGGATCTGACCTGATGTAAGTCCTAACCCCATCCCAAGAGAAGTGCAATTAGTTTAAAAACGCATTCCCAAGCTGCAGATACACGTACACACAGGCGGGTCTCAATGGGCATAGGGACCTAATGACTATTTTCACCTTTGAAAAACTGCAGCCGTTTCCTATTCCCGAGCAGTTCGGCGAAAGGCTGGAGAGCGCAGAGCCTGCGCTCGGGCGTCAGTCAGTAACCCCCAAACCCAGAGCCATGAAGGACTAAGAGCTCGTTGGAAGTGAATCCAAAAGTCCTTTTTCATTGCCGCAGCGCAGTTACCTGCGCTCTGGGGGCCCAACGCTCTTAGGGTGAAATGTAGCGTGCCCTCGTGCGCTGAGCAGCGATCTCTTTTGGATTTTGAGGAGGAAAGCCAACTCCCCGCTTATTTGGAGCAGGGCGGAGAGTAAAAGCTGAGGATGAGGAGGACTTGGCAGAGCCTGCAGAAGAGTGAGGGTGCAATCCCACAGGGACAGACCTGAGTGCTAGGCACTAACTGGGGTTGCTCCCGGTGAACCCCAGTATCTCCCTTTGCAGCACTGGGGAACACTAAACACTTTTCCGTAGTTAAATGAGTTGCACAAGTTAAATTCATTCATTCCCATTCGGTGTTTTGAGATCACTGGCTTGAAAGCTTTATGTCAGCACAAATGTCTTCTTATTATGAATGAACGTTAACTCTGCATTGGTGCTAAGAGGTGTAACAAGCAGTAATGAGGTAAAATTAATAAATGGCCTATGTAGACCAACTACAAGGAGAAGTGTGTCGTAGGCAGTGCAATATTTTCCCAAGGGAAGTAGGGAAAAACCCCACAAATTGGGCAGTTTTAAATAAACCCAAGGAAGCAGAAGAAGCCCTCTTACACCTGTGCTGCCTGAGTCCTCAAAGTAAATGATCTGCAAGTATCGCACAGAGCCATTTTCACCAGTAAAACTTACAAGCAGCGGTAAAAAAACTGAGTAAAGAGGAGCCACAATGGCTCTCAGAGTTTCCAGCGGGGCTAAAAGCCGCCCGAGCGGCTCCTGTCCACGGCCAAGGGCTGGTGCAGGGGATGGCTCCCCGTGTCAGCCGCCCAGCCGGTGGGACGGCAGCCCCCACACACCTCCATGACCCCCCCACAAGCCCTGTGAAACTTTCCTACCCTTCCGCACCGGCCACGGCTGCAATAAACCCCACAGCAGCCCCGAGACAGGAGCGAGCCCAGCCCTGGGCAGGATTAGATCTTTTATCCCCAAGCGATCCTCCCCGCTGCGCAGACCACGCTCGTCCGTAGCAGAGAGCTGCTCCACGTTTTATTTATTTAGATGAGTTTACAAAGCAATTAAGACATTTTGGCAAATGCTGAGGTGCAGATTTCCTCCCTTATGATAGATCATTCCTGGCTTTTTTTTCCCTCTCCTTCTGGACAGATAAATGTTTCATGGTCCCACAGACATATTTTTTCTCTGCCCAGTTGCTTAGAATCCATTTAAACATGCCTGTTGAACTCCTCCATCATGTAATATTTTAACAAGAGCCCCTAAATAAGCTTTATTTACAGACTGTAAATACTGCCTGATGAGCTCAATACACTGTTTCATCACCTCCTTAGCTGGAATTCCTCTCGGAAACCTTTTTTACCTGGGCCAAAGCAGGAAATCCAACCAAAAAAAAAAAAAAATGTTGATGTGGTTTAAGGAATAAACACTGATCCTTCACATTCTCCCCTTTTGATTAGAAATACCACCCTTTAGTGATTTTTGTCAAAATTAAAGCCCTCCCTGTTTTTATCCGTCCTGTCCTAGGCACGAGCTAGGTTGCCAACGTGTGCTCCCATCACACAAGCGCTGGAAACGCTCATCCGGGCTCTGCGCTGCCTGTGATCGCTCAAAGAAGCTTCTGAAATCAGTAGGGTTTTACAACATGCCCTGTAAGGCATTAAAATACTTGAATAAAACATTTAATAAAGATTCTTCTAATAAGGTGAAGGATCTAAATTGAATTCACAGAAGTACCCTAATGGTCAAACTGACAAAGAAGCGTTGTGGGGAACGGCAGGAAGCAGCTCTGCTGGAAACGGTCCGTGTTGCCCCAAAAAAGAAGAAAAAAAAATTATTTTGGGCCCAAAAAATGGATTTTGGAAAAAAACCCACAGACTTTTTTCTTTCTGAAGCTGCTGGTTCTGTTTCCAAGAAGTTTGTGGAAGTCACCCACTTTTCATAGAAAAATTGTGATGACTCAACTCTGTATTTTGAAGGTAGGGGAGGAAAACATTGGACCGGCGCAGACACGTGGCAAGTCGGGACGGCCCTTCGGTGACTCCCCTCGCCTCTGCCACTAAGCCAGGACTTGGAGGGGTTTAGCGACGCGTATTTTCTTTACAGAAAAAAAAGCAAAAAGTCCCCTAAAATGTGTTAGAGCACTCTCCAGATAAGGAGCTACCTGGTTTAGCAGGTGAAGAGGTGCTTGGGGAGTTTTTGATGGAGAGATTATGGACCTGATTACATTAATACCTAGCATGGGTTTTAACCTGCATTTTGGGTAAAATTCACCGTTCTGCAGAAGGCCCATAAAAGGCCTGTGCACCACTTACGCTCCACCAAGGCACCATTTGGATGGTGTACGTGGAGCTGCAGTGATGCATAGGCCCTGCGCCGGCCGCCTGCGTCAAGAGGGGTTTCATCCGTTATGTATCAATAATATTCAATGTGTTGGGGAAAAATATTAGCAAAGTAATTTTATTAACAACAGCGATAATTCACCGCTTGTCTTTCTGTGCTTAATAAAGGGAATCGAGGGTGTTATACACGAGCCAGAGGAACGGCTTACAAAACTATCCTGGAAAAAACAAACAAATGAAGCCCTGGGAAGCATGAGAGCACGTGGAGGGGGAGCTGGCTTCTGCCGACGTCCTGGCTGCGCCGATCAATAAAACTAAATCCTGAATCAGCTCGTGGCGTTCCTTGGGCACTCTCACGATGTGCAAAATCTCACGGGAGCGTCTCTGAGTTAAGTACGCGTTAGCTTCACGCTGGGAAGAGGACTGGGCCAGCCCATGCAGGGCTCACAGCGATGCTGCTTTTGGCAAAGGGATTTCCTCACATCCCTGGAAATCCTCTTAGCTTCTTCTCAGCCATTTGCATCTCACGGGCAAGGGGAACAACGGAGGCAAAAACCTGCTGTGCCTTCCTCACACCTTCTGCCTACCTGCAAAGTCAGTATGAAAACACACACGGGCAGCGGTTTGAAGGGAGCTTCCACCGCTGCCTCTCTGACGACCCTCATTTTGGGTTGCATCCCCTCTTTTTGAGACGCGTCCCCATGTTTGCCACCAAATCGGCACCGTTTGCACCGTCCCTTTGGGCCATGCGTAGATGAAGGGAAAAATATTATGTCACGTTGATTTACTCCCCTTCCTCAGACAAATAAAGGCATCTTCACATGAAATGTATCTTCCTTCCCGAGCCCATCGAGGCTCCCCTCTCCCTCCCTGCATGATGAAATCCCCAGGCTTTGAAGGAGAAATGATGGCCCGAGAACATTCCCTCACTGACCAGCCATTCCCCGGAGGGTGAGGACGTCGCACCCCGGCATCGCACGGAGCCGGGCCGGGGGCTGCCACCTGCCTCCCCCCCTCACCACCCCAGAAGCTGGGCCAGGGTCACCCCTTCCCACCCATCCACTCCCTCAAATAAAGCAAATTTAAAGGATTTTCTTGAAACTTGCCTCTGCAGGTTTTTTGCTGTGTATTTATTATGCCTCACAGGAGCATCCTCCAGGGACAGGGATTTGACCGGGTGTTTAGAGGATGAGTTTTAGCCATTTTGTTGGAGATGGTCGGGGACGTGAGCAGGGCCCTTCCAGGAAACACCACTGCTGGATGACCCGGACTGTGCGGGAGTGCGGAGCAAGCACAGGGTGCTTGCAGGCTGCAAACTGAGGGACACCTATCCGCTGGTTTAGAGTGGGGATTTGCAAAATGAAAATCTGAAGAATAAACACATTTTTATTGAACAACTGCCAAACGGTTTTGGTGGTGTGGGTTTTTTTTAAATTGGATCTCAACTAACTTTACCGCCGTCTTGCACAAAAGGCAGCAGAGTTCCTCTGCTCACACAGTCCAATTTGCCCGATAATAATTCTGTATTTTAACTTACTTGACTAATTTTGCTCTCTCCCTGCTTTGTAAAACACCCAAATCTAAGCTGTACTGGGCTCCACTGTTCTGACAATTTTGCTTTTATTTCATGAGTCCCAAGAGAATATGTTACGGGGACACCTGAGCGCTGCTACCTGCTTTTGCCAGGTCCCCGGACTGTTCCTGCCTATGGCCAATACCGGGACGTCCCCAGTGAGCCAGCACCACTGGGTGCCCCCCCCCAGCACCCATCCACCGCCTGGTTCAGCTCCCATGGGAGGGGAGGGCAGGGAGAGGAGGCAAAGGACCGCGTAAATATGTACCTAAAGGAAAATAAACTCCCCACGGGGGAAAGTTCCGCGGCCGCGGAGCGCCGGCAAGCCCCCAGCTTGGGTTTCCCTAAAGGCGAACTGGGGCTAAATAATGAATCGATCTAAAATTAACCGGAGGAATGGAAATGCTCTAAAAATAAGCCAGCAGCTGCCGTGGTCGCAGCCCCCCGCTCCCGTGGGGAAGGGGGAGCGGGGCCGGCCGGAGGAGGGGGCTCACCGCGGCGCGGGTAGAGCCGGGTGGGCTCCGCGGGGGCTCCGCGGAGGTTCCGCGGGGCTGCGCGGAGCGGCAGAAGGCGGAGGCCGGGGTGGTGCAGCGCCCCGAGGGCAGCCGGCATCGACGAGGGCTGCGCGGCGGCCGGCGGGGCGTTTGCCGCGGACTCTCCGCGGGCGCGGAAGGCGAGAGCGGGGGCTGCTCCGCACCCCGGCGCGGACAGAGCCTCCCCCCCCCCCCCCCAAAAAAAAAAAAAATCTGGCTTCGCCGCCTGCCCCGCTGCCGGCTGCTCCCCAAGCGGCAATTTATTTATTTTTTTTTTAATTTATCTATTTTTTCTTTTTTTTTTTTTTTTTTGTCTTTTTGCACGGAAGCGTTTCGGAAACCGGCGGGTCGCCTCCCCGGTAGCACCGGCCCTGCGGGGGAGAGGTGGGGGTGGCCCCGGGGGCTGCGGAACGTTTGCGGGAGCCCCCGCCGCGCTCCTGCGGGGCAGCGCCGGGCAGGGAGCCGGCCCCGGCCCGCTGCGAGCCCCCACGGCGTCCCCCCCCCTCACACTCACACCCTCACACACACCTCCTCCTCTTTTCTCCTTTTTGATCCATGCAGCGATCCTATATTCTCCCGGCTTGTCTCTTTTATTCTTTTGTACTCAGGCGTGTTGTCCTGGCCAGCAGTGTGAACGGGGGCTTTGTAAAACGGGACAGATAAAAATGAGCAACATCATATTGTTTGACAGAATGATCCAAAATGATAAAGTGCCTTCTCCGGAGGGGGTGAAAATGGTGAATTCCTAAAAAACAAGAGCGTCGCTTCTCTCCTCTGCCTCCCTGCGCTGCTCGCGGTAGCCTAAAGGGATCTGCCGCCTGCACCAGCCCGGATCACGTCCAGCCACTCTTTTCAATGGGAAGTCCTCTTTTTAAAAGCCTTCATTTATTTATTTTTAAATACATAAAGAAGGGGGGGGGGGGGAGCGGCTTCGGCTCGGGACCCCCCGTTCTCCTCGCGGCGAACGAAAAGCACAATTTTCGAGAGAAAGGCTCGTTTTGATTAAATCTGACATGCTGCTGATAACTCCATGCTAATGTGAAATAATTAACATAATAGCCATAATTAAAAGCACGCTAACAATGCCATAAATTTATCACACAATTTTACTAGCTTTCTGCCCCTAACTGCTCTCTCATCGTTAATTAAACGTGTTGCCTTTTACAGAATGGATGTTTATACATTTCCAATACAAATAAATCCGAAACCGTTTTGGAAACATGACCAATTTCGTTTTACACTGAGGTCTGCCGGTTTTACAGGCGATTTATTACAATTAAAAAAAAAAAGGAAAGAAAAAAAAGAAAAAAAAAGAAACCAAACACGTGCAAATAGAGGCCTTAAAAAAAAAAAAAAGCGCAGATATATTTGAAAATCTTCATCTTTAGCGCAAAACCCGGCCGGGGGAGGGGGGGGGTCCAGGCCCCGGGCCCGGCGGTGTGTCCGGCTCCGGCCCCACTGCTCCGGCCACGGCCGGGGGATGTTTGTGTGTGTGTGTGATGTGTGATGTGTGTGTACGTGTCCCCGCCTTGGATATGTTTATTTTACAAGGATTTCTCAGCCGCAGCCCCTCTCCTGCGAGCCCCTTTTACCCCCGCACGTTTATAACGAACCACAATGCTGGTTTAATCCAGGTCAGGTCAACGATTTATATAACTCATTAGTGAAAGTAATAGGCTTAAGGAGATGAAAGGGGACACCTTTGGTTTCTCCTTCCTTTAAAACGATTACAGAAGCAGAAATTGCCCCAGCTCTGCCTTTCCTCCTCAGTCCCCCCCCCCAGCACCCCCCCCACCCCCGAGGCTCAGCCTCCGGATTTATTTTTAACTCGCTTCGCAGCCGGGATCTTGCTTTGCCATATTAGAATCAAATTGAGTTGTAATTAATTTCTCCCTCTCTATCATAACTTATTCCATCCTCTCTTTCCCCGCTGCTTGCCGTGTCTCTATTTGACTCCGTATCGATCCGGACGATACAGTTTGTTTTTCTCCTGTTGCTAAATCTATCTGTCTATATGGGCGCCCACCTTCTATTTCTGGCGGTGGCGTTATTGTGGGTTTCCACCTCCGCATGGCCCGCTTTAATTATTTTATTGCTTTGCGGGGCGCAGCCCCTGCTCCTGCTCACGTTCAGCCCTTGAACTTCGGGGGCTACCGGGATATTTCAGGGAAAGTTTCCTGATTTTTGGAAAACCATTTCTCCTTCCCCACTCCGCCCGGCTAGGCTCCTCAATACTTTCCAGCCCGGTGGGCTCTAAATACTTTCCTAAACTTCGCCGCCTGAAGCCCTGGGAGCCGCAGCAGCCCCCCCCCCAACACACACACACCCCCCCCACCCCCCGGCCCGCGGAGGGGCGCGGAGGGGCGCGGAGCGGGGCCGCCCCGCCGGGCCGGGCCCCTCAGTCAGCAGCCGTGATTGAACACGGGATTAGCACAATAGAGCCCTAATCGAGGGGAAACGTTTCTTTTCACGCTAAGCACCGTAATTAATGGTATGAATCAATTAATTTGACTTTTATTGTGTCGAAGAAAAGCGCAACAAATGAAACAGGGGGCTGCGGAGTTGGTCTTTTTTCCTTCCCTTTTCCCTGGGAGAGCCTTTGGGATGCAACGGGGCGGGAGGGGACGCACGAGTGTGAGTGTGTGAGTGTGTGAGTGTGAGTGTGCACGTCGGTATGTGAGTGGGGCGGGCGGGCGGTACGCGGGTGCGGAGGCCAGGGTGACGGTCCGCGGAGATCCGCCGGGAAACGCGTAAAAAAGGAGCCGGAGAGGGGAGGGGGGGGGGAACCCCGCGGGGTGGCGGGTCCGCGGCCGCGCAGGGAGGGAGCCGGCCCCGCGGGAAGATTGTGAAACTGTTCGCTCGTGGGGCATTTTCCTAATTTAATTGTATTCCCCGAAATCCGACAACACCTGCGAGAATGACCAACAACGAGGGGATGGGGGGGGGAACACGAATTAAAAAGCAAAGCCCCGTGAACCACCCGCGGCCGAAGTCCCGGGCGGGGGTTCCTTCCGCACCGGGGCAGGGGTGGGTGGGTGGGTGGGTGGGCGGCCGGGCCCCCTCCCGCCCCGCCGGGCGCCTCTCCCCGGGCCGGGGCTTACCTGGGGCCGCGTCAATACGGTCCTCACATTCACACACACTCCCTCATTTCCTACTTTTTCATATGCTAACGCCCGCAATGATTAAGTCGTTAACACCTCTGGGAAAAAAAAAAAAAAAAAAAAGAAAAAAGAGGAGGAAAAAAAAAAAAAGGAACCGGCTAAAAGCTTCTTTATTTATAGTTTCCCTTTGTTATTTTACGTCTTTTTTATTTCTCCCTGCGACTAACCTAATAGATTAATCAATAGCCATTCTCTGATCTTCCGTTCCCAGCTGGTGCTGCTGTTGGAAAAAAAAAAAAAAAAAGAAAAAGAAAAAGAAAAAAAAAAAGGAAAACCACGGAAAAGTGATTTCAGAGCCCGAACTTGGCGGGTTTAAGCGCTCTCACGGCGACGCGTCCGCTGAGCCTGCGCTCGGTCGGGGCGGCCGCTGCCGAGCGCACCGCGGCGGCCTCCGGGCACCGACAACGACGGCGGCATCGGGACCCCCGGGGCGGCAACTTTGGGGGGGGGGGACACACACACGGCTGCCGGCTCCCGGCGGGCTGCGGCGGACCCGGCGGGGCGGACGGACCGGCGGGCGGGCGGGCGGCCCGACGGGGCGGGCGGAGCGGAGCTCGCCGCTGCTCTTTGTTGACAGTCCATGAAACAACTCGAGTTTTGCATGACTTCACAGCGGGGCGCCTGACGTCACGCGGTCACGTGGCGCCGCCTCCGAGTATATCTTTAACGGGAAAGTAATCTATCAGGCAGTCCGGACCGCCGCGCTTCCAAAGTGGCGAGCGAGGCCCCGCGACGCCCCGGCCTCCTGCCCCCCCCCCCGCCCCGCCCGGCCGCCGGGAGCTCCGTCCCCTCCCTCCGCCAAGGGGGGGGAAAAAAAAAAAAAACCAAACCAACCAAACCAAAGGCGGGCAAGAGGAGAGGAGGACAAAAAAAACCCAAAACCAACCAAAAACACCAGAGAGAGAGAGAGGAAAAAAAAAAACCAAACAACCAACCGAGAAAAAAAACCAACCAACCAACCAACCCAGAAAGACAGAGCCGAGGGCGGCGGAGCGGTGCGCGGCGGGGCCGCGGCCGCGGAGCGGAGCGGTGGAGCGGCGGGTGCCCGCGGAGGCGCGGCGGCGGCGGCGGCCCCATGCCCGGCGCCCAGCGGCGCCCATCGCGGCGGGCGGGAGCCAGCGTCGCCGCCTGAGCCCCGATGCCCGGCGGCGGGAGCGGGGCGCGGAGCCGGAGGTGACCGGGCGGCCAGGGCAGCAGCCCCGCGCCGCGGGACGCCGCGGACGGGAGAGGAGCGGGAGCGGCCGCCCCATGCCCCGCGGGGACGGCGCCGCGGGGGGCAGCCGGGCCGCTCGGGTCTAGCCCCAGGGGCCGGTCGGAGGAGCGGCGGGAGGGGGGGCGCGGGGGGAACCCGCCGCCCCGCCGGGTGCGGGCGGGAGGCCCCGCCGCCGCGCCCGCTCCGCCGAGCGGGGATGACCCTGTCGGGCGGCGGCAGCGCCGGCGACATGTCCGGCCCCGCCGTCCCGGCGGCCGAGGATGTGGATATCGACGTGGTGGGCGAAGGCGACGACGGGCCGGGCAAGGAGAGCGACGGCGAGGCCGGCAGCCCCGCCGCCCTGCCGCGCCTGCCGCTGGACGAGGCGGCGGAGCCGGCGCTGCCCGCGGAGGCGGGCGCGGAGAGCGGCGGCGGCGGCGGCGGCGGCGGCGGCAGCCCGGCCGAGGCGGCCCCCGGCGGCGCGGCCGAGGGCGGCAAGGGGGGCGGCGAGGAGGGGGCGAGCGGCGGCGGCGGCGGCGGCGGCGGGGCGACGGCGGCGGCGGCGGCGGCGGCGGGGCAGAGCAAGCCCAAGAGCAGCCTGGTGAAGCCGCCCTACTCCTACATCGCCCTCATCACCATGGCCATCCTGCAGAGCCCGCAGAAGAAGCTGACGCTCAGCGGCATCTGCGAGTTCATCAGCAACCGCTTCCCCTACTACCGGGAGAAGTTCCCCGCCTGGCAGAACAGCATCCGCCACAACCTCTCCCTCAACGACTGCTTCGTCAAGATCCCCCGGGAGCCCGGCAACCCGGGCAAGGGCAACTACTGGACGCTGGACCCGCAGTCCGAGGACATGTTCGACAACGGCAGCTTCCTCCGCCGCAGGAAGCGCTTCAAGCGGCACCAGCAGGAGCACCTGCGGGACCAGACGGCGCTGATGATGCAGGGCTTCGGCGCCTACGGCCTGGCCGGCCCCTACGGCCGCCCCTACGGGCTGCACCCCGGCGCCTACACCCACCCGGCGGCCGCCGCCGCCGCGCTGCAGTACCCCTACATCCCCCCGGTGGGGCCCATGCTGCCGCCCGCCGTGCCGCTGCTGCCGTCCGGCGAGCTCGGCCGCAAAGCCTTCAACTCCCAGCTCAGCCCCGGCCTCCAGCTGCAGCTCAACAGCCTGGGAGCCGCCGGCTCCATCGTCAAGTCCGAGCCCAGCAGCCGCCCCTCCTTCAGCATCGAGAACATCATCGGCGTCCCGGCCGCCAGCTCGGCCGCCGGCGCCCAGACTTTCCTGCGGCCGCCCGTCACCGTGCAGTCCGCCCTCATGGCCCACCAGCCCCTGGCGCTGGCCAGGACCACCGCCGCCATCGCCCCCATCCTCAGCGTGCCTACCAACATCATCGCGGGCCAGTTCCTGCAGCCCGCCGCCCCCGCCGCCGCCGCCGCCGTGCAGGCCAAGTGGCCGGCGCAGTAGCCCCCGGCCGGCGGTAGGTAGCCCCCGGCCGGCGGTAGGTAGCCCCCGGCCGGTGGGTTCCTGCAGCCCCGCCGCCGGCCGCCCCCTCGGGGCTCTGTGTGTGTGTTTGGCGGGGGGGGGGGGGGTGGGTTGCGGGGGTCCGCGGCCGCCCCGCTCGGGCTCCGGAGCCGGCGTCGGGCCCCCCCCCCCCCCCCCCAACCGCCACCGCGGCTTGTACATATTTGTATCAAAAATCACTGACGTTGCTTTCGGGGTTTTTATTTTTCTAAAGAGGCGAAATGACGGTCGCGATTAGGAGCTGCGAACTTTCACTTTTTTTGAAGGTTCCGGCGCTCCGAGCGGTTTTATCCGAAATAAACGAACAAACGAGGAAAAAGAAAAAACAAACAAAAAAATGTATACAAAAAAGAAAAACAATAAGCGGGGGAAATTTTAAATATTAAACGAACGAACGACAACAACAACAAAAAAGAATTTTGGAGGAAAAAAAAACCCACAGAGGAGGAAAACGCTGTCACTCTATTATAGAAGTCTGTTTATATATGAATGAATATATGTATTCTAAATGTTATCCCTTCGTGTTGTACACAACTTTGTAAATAAATTTTTAAAATGCTCTGCCCGTCTTCGTGTGAGAGGCGTATCTTTGAGCACCCACCCGAGCAGGGGGCCGCGGAGGCTGGAAAACGGAGGAGCATCCGCGCCCGCGGAGCGCCGGCTCTCTCCTTCCCACCGAGGTTTGGGTATCGCCGGTCTCGGTGCGGAACCGGGCGGGTTTCCCACGGCCCCGCGGGTTCCTTCCGCCGCTTCGGGATGCGCCTTCCGCGGCCGCGCAACGACAGCCACCGGCCCCGCTCCTTGCCGGACCGGCTTCCCAGCGAGTCCTTCCAAATTAAACCTTCCCCGGCAGGTCCGAGACTCCCTCAACCGTGCCGTGATTTTTTTTCTTTTTTTCCCACCCCCCCCACCCCCCCTAAATATATTAATTTTTTCTCAGCCTGACTTCGGCTCGGCATCCCGGCGCTGCGGGATCCTGCCCCTTCCCGGCCGGACTAGGTACGCTTTGGGTTGGCTCTAAAGGAAATGGTTTTAAATAAAAGGCGTTGGGGCGATCTAAGCAACGTTTATTCTTTATTTTGCAAGGAAAAAAAATTGACAAAAAAAAATAAAATTCGAGCCGCGCCCGTGCGGTGTCCGAGCGCGGATCTTTCGTTCAGGTCGGGGAAATAATCGGTGATAAAGGAGCGGCTCCGCGTTCCCACGGAAAGGGAACGGCCTTTCCCGGCTAATTCCTAATAACTAAGTTTTAAGGGCAGCTGCCAAAAAAAAAAAAAAAAGTACATTTGCGTGCATTTTCGGGGCTAAAATACAGAGGCGGCCAAGATGAAAAAAAAAATATTAATAATCTGTGGCGCGTTACAATATCGAAAACCCCGCTTTGGGGGGGTTTAGTCTGGCGAGCTGTCGGGCACTCGGTCTCTCCAGTGCCCTGACGGTGTTTGGTACTTTGTTCTCTCCCTCGCCAAACGTTGAATTTTTGAAAAGCTTCGTGGATTTGGCTTTTCCGCCTAAATAATTCGCGTTCTTTGTTAGGAAAACCGGCGGCGTAAGCTGCCGGCGGGCTGCAGCGGGCGCCGGGGTTGGCTGCGGGAGGAGCAGGACGAGGGGCTTCTTCCAGCCCTGACACCCACCGGCACCGGGGGATTTTCACCGTCACTCACTCCCTAAAAGTGTCCTCGCTTTCCCGGTAAGCAGTAAATATTATTTCTTCCTAAGTAAATATTTATACCTCCGCACGCCCGGACTAAAATAAAACAAGCAGCTCGGCGATGAGCTAGTTTGAACTTTATAAAGAAGGACTCGCTAATCAGCTGACGGGGAAAGGGAGAACGGGCACCTGAAGCGAACCGGGGCGGGGGTGGGGGGGGGATTCGGTGTCCGGCCGGGCCCGACCCGGGCCCCCACCGGGGGCTCCTCTGCCCGGCGGATCTAAATTTGTTTGTGCTCGGCGGCTATAAAAGTCACAAGTTGTTTCACAGTTGTGTCTGGCTAATCGGTTTTACACAAACAGCAAATGGTAGGTGATTTGTGCAAACACGCGCGGAGGTTATTTCTATATTTAGCGGATACCCCTGGGAAAAGGGAAAGGAGCCTCTTCTTGAATTCGCTTTTAGGCTCAAGAACCTGCTGATCCAGGGCTTCCAGAGGACACCGGATAACAGGGGCTCATTCCATTCCCCGGCCTTTGTTACTTATAAAATTACTCGCTCATATTTCCCCACATAGCAGCAATACCTCGGGCTCGGCATCTGCGGAACCGGCAACTTTCCTCCCCGCCGCCTCCCTCCGGGCCGGCCCCGGGAAGGGTTTCTCCCTCCGTTACCTCCGTCCTCTCCTTCTCTCCCCCCCCACCCCGGCTTTTCCCCCCCCGTCCCTCCCTCCCTCTTCCCCGATCGCCGAGGAAAGCGATCGGCGGCACCGGAGAAGCCTTTCCCGGGGAAGAAGGGCCCGGCAGCACCGGGAGGGAACGGCACTCGGGAAGGACGGCGGCGGAGACAATCCGTCCGTCCGTCCGTCCGCCTCCCCGTGGGAACCGCTGCCTTCCCGCAGCCGCGGGGCCGGCCCGGGAGCGGCAGCGGGGACCCTGCGGGCAGGTGAGGGCTCCCGGTGGCGGCGGGGGGGCTGCAGTAACGCACCGGGACCTGCAGGGGGCGCGTCCCCCCTTCCTCCTCCTCCTCCTCCCGGGGTCGGGAGCACACCCCCCCCCCCGCAGTCCCGGGACCTTCCCGGGGGGGACCGGGAGCAATCCCGTTGCCTGGAATCGCCCTGGATGGCGCCGGGCTGGGAGCGCTCTTACCGGGGGGGGGGCGGGCACGACCCCGGAGGGTCTCGTAAAGCTACCGGCGGGGCTCGGGGTGGGGGGAGTTGGGGGGGTGTACGAGAAATCGGTCCCCAAACGGCGGAGGGTTTGCAGCCGGGCCGGCGAGCAGCTTTCCAGCGGAGAGGGGCACAGCCCTCCACGGGAACGGCGGCGGGCCGGGGACAGCCGGGGACAGCATCTCCCGGCAAAGTTTCCGCAGCCGCTCGCTTCAACCAGATAACAGAAAGTCTTTTTTTCTTGTTCTTCCTCTTTTTTTTTTTTTTTTTCCTTTTCCTTCCACAAACTTGTGGGACGCATATGGCAAAACTTGACACGGTCGGTGACAGATGCCTATTAGTATAAGCCGTGTCGTGTCGGTCCCTGGGGTGTATTGAAAGTAACTAGATCCTAAGCACCGGGAAAATGACCATCCTCGCAGCCCGGAGAGTTTACCCAAAGCCCCCCCCCCCCTTGCCCCGACCCCCCCCCCCCAATTATTTATTACAATCGCGGACCCGCCGCTCTCTCCGGCCGGAGAATGTACAATAGGGCTGGAGATAAGATCTGGCCCTAAATCCTCTAAACCACCAGGTTGCTTGAAAAAGGGACGAGATGTGCTCAGCAGGGCCATTTCCTCGGCTGCTGCGGGTCTCCCGGGGAACCCTCTCGCTTTCGCAGCCGGCGGGGCCGGGGCGCTGCGCGGCCGCGGGAGTTGCGCGCCCCCCCCCCGCCCGCCGCCTCCGCGCTAATTGCTCTCGACACCGCCCGTTTAGAGCGTAATTGATCTCTCCCCGGGCACAGAGCGGGGCTGAGAGTTAACGGGCTAACGGGTGTTGAAGGACTGCGGCCCCCCCCCCTGCATCCACCCCCCACCCCCCCCGCGGGGCAGCGATCGGAGACCCCGCTCCGGAGCTGCGGGAGGGCAGAGCTGAGGCCGGGTTTGCCGGTACCGGCGGAGGGAACACCGGGGGGAGCCTCCCCGGGGGGGGGGGTCCGGGGCTGGGGAAGATTCCCGTCCGAGACCTTTCCTTCTCGGCTGTCCCACGGAGAGGTGGCCGGAGGAAATCATCCACTGGAGACACCAGAAACCTTTGGGACACGGGCAGCTTTCGGGGATCGCTCCGAGCGAGGGGTCCGGGGGGGGGGCACTGGGGGATGCGGTTCGCCCCGGTCCCCACCCCGCCGACCCGGGCTCCGAGTCTTGGGCCAGAAAGAAAGGAAGGGGGGCGAGTATTTCGGTTTGGGAAGCGCCATCCCTCGTCCTTCGTGGGGGTCTCGGGGGTCTCCCACTCCGAGAAAAATGCCACGGAGACTTGTTTTAGGGAGGGGGGGGGGTGTTCCCTGGGTCAGCAGGGCCCGGGATTTTGGGGCCTCGCCATTTTGGGGGTGTACTTCCAAGCGATTTTAAAAAGCGGCGGCTGAGGAACCACGGCGAGCGCGGCGCGGAAGTTACGCCGGCCGACCCCGCGGGTCCGCGGCTGCGGACGAGGCTCGGCTCGGGCACGGCGCTCTGGTTTAGCGCATCCCCCGGGGCTGCCTTCGAGACGATCCGCGCCCGCTTAAACCTCCGCGGAGCTTAAGTGTCCGCGGGAGACTCCGTCCGCAGCCCTGGGCATCCGCGTCTGCCGTCCCCGCAGTCTCCCCTCCCTCCATCTCACCGGGAACTGGTGCAACTGGGCAAACACTGCGTTCTCCAGAACCAACACTTCTATTCCAGGGACTTTTACTGAATTCCGTTTTACTAGTCCTAAAACATTAAGCGTTATGTACTTAAAAGATACAGAGCATAGGTATTACATCCACAGAAAGTATTTTAGTCAGTGAATGTTCAATGTAGCAGGTAGAGATGAACTTAGCACGTCTTCCAGACTGAACTGGGAACAGACTCTTCAGCCATAAAATGCACTTAACAGTCTATTTAATAGTGGCGAGGTCCTTGAAAATGCAATATCCATGCTAATCTTGCCTTTTTCTAAATCAGAAATGAAAAATAGGTCAGTAAGGTAGAACCTTCCCCTTCCATTTAAAATGTGACATTTAATCTATTTAAATAACTAAGTAAACTTTATTAATTCAGGATTTGGTAAGCAAGCTGAGAAAGTAGGCACTTCCCAACTTTATTAAGATGGCAATATGGGAGAGGGAGCGTCCTTGAACTCCAGGTTCAGCAAAATCCCCGTTTCCTTCAGCTTCAGCAAAAGGGGACAAGTCAAAACAGCTCAGCCCCCCTCCCCTCTCCGTTCAGGGCTGAAACCTCTCGCCCTGTTTTACGGGGGGCTCGGAGCATCCCCCGGGCGCGGAGGCAGGACCCTTCCCGGGGCAGGCGGGGGAAGCTCCGCGGTCCCCCTGCGCCCACCCCCCCAGCACTGCCTGCTCCGAGAATCGTAGGAATTTAAGAAAACAAAACCGAAACCTCAAGCCTTTCTAATTACTTTATTAAGTGCTGGTATTTCGGGGCGGGGGGGGGAATAATCAATCTCTCTGCAGGTTACGGTAGTGGTTTCAAAGGCGTTTGTTCCTCTTGCTGGGGAAATGAAGAGGCTAAAGAATCGTGGCTACAACGATCCGTCAGCGCAGCCCGACTGTCTGTCCGCATCCGCACTTACCCCCCCCCCCCCCCAGCCTGACAAACGTGCCCGCTAAATTACGGGCGATTTTATAGTGCCGGGAACCCGGGAAAAGGTCAGATGGTGAATCTACAATTGAAAACGTCTCTGGAGTTTGCCTCCCCGCTCGCTCCTGCATCACGGCTCAGCTCAGAAACTAAATCCTGGATGAGTTGGAAAGCAACTTTTTATAGCCGCAGCCTCTCCCAGGACTGCCTTCCTCCCGCCCGCCCTAGGAAAGACTTTCTCATTATTCTGACCGCATTTCGCTCCAGATTTATGGAATACCTGGGAGATATTTGCCTTACCACCGCTCGGCTTTACATCAACCCTACGAGCCGGGGTGGAAGAGAAGAGCCAGCAGACCTGCTGAAGCCTCCCGAGAACGCCAAGGGTTAAGAAAAGCCGTTTATCTGCTCATTATCGGTTTTCTCTTTACTACCGAGAACCAAAACCAAGTCCCGCTTGCCTACTACCCCGCGGTATCAATGTGTCCTTAATGCCTTTTCCAGTCATTGATCTGGTCAAAGTCACCGCAGAAATACTAGTGACAGAGACTCAATGCCAGGCGACGTGACCGATGCAAGTATTTAGAAAGCATTCAATAAAAAAGCTTTCCCGGGGAGTGAATGATTTCACCTTGCAACAAAGAGCACTCAGCTAATTGAAATAATGCACTTGAATGTGCAGCCAGGCACTCCTGCTCGCCCATGCCGGCTCCAGGACCAAATTATCAATAACCCGCAAGGTAAAACCTGAAAACTCTTCTTTTTTTTGCAGTAGGAGCCCATAGGCAACGCTCACGGACTTGGGGGTGGCGTAGTACTGCTGTGCTGCGTTCCCTGGCCTTGCGGTTTGGGAGCAGGCTTTAGGGAATGCCAGGCATGGGAAATCCTGGAGGGAAGAGGAGAAGGAAAGGAGCAAGGGGCTGGGTGAGGAAAAATTGAAATAGGAATCTGCCCTGGTGATTCTCCCCCCTGGCTTCAGCTGGGAATTCACTTTGCACCGCGAATCTTCAGTGTCATATACCACGCCAAAGCCTTGCTGGGGTTCAGGAGGCGTAACTCTTCCCATCTTCTAATTTACTCTGTAGTTGATGAATTTTTAGGACCATGCTTATTTTACAGATTTGTCACCTCCAGACATCCCTTAGGATCTTGTTACTATCCTAAACTGGAAGCATTTTCTTTAGCAGCTATATGAGTGATTAACAGATTTTGGTAAAACATGTAAAATTTGATGATCGTAATCGGCCATTTTCAATAGGATTATGGCTCCAAACACCTTGGCAGGCCAGCAGACTACTGTGATTTTTACATTTACCTGTATAAGACCACAAACTTCTGGCCTCTTCATACCATCCTGCTTGAGGTAACACTCACAAGTGACAGTTGCCGAGAATGCTGAAATTACAGCAGGCGTAAGAGGGACCGGGACGTCCAAGTAAAGGGGACTCAACTGAAGAATGGTTGGGAGAGTGGAAATTAGTATTCTGTAGGTTATTGCATTGGAAGAACTTAAAGAAAAGCCATCTCTGGGGGTATGCAATACTGTACATTGCCTAATGTTTATGTATTTTGAAAAGCACATGCACATGTAAAAAAAAAAAAAATCTATGAAGAATTTTGTTTTCCTATCATCTCTGGTTGCTTTAACGTTTCTATTGTAAGTCATCAGATACTTCTTGACCATACTTCCATTTTGTACCAGTTGGGTTTAAATCCTTTACCACCTGCAGTCCTGGGATTCCAGTCCAAGGAGAGCACCGCTGGCAGTTCACCTGGAAGGTCTGGTCATGAAATCCTCAGTATGTGGTGTCAGTTGTAAAAAATAGTCAGTTTTCTATTAAATTTCATATCCCAACCTCAGTGAGACACACAACCAGAAGAAAAACACAGCAATCTAAACAAAAACAGAGAGCGCACTTTTAAGAATCGGTAAGGGTTGTCTAAAGATGATCTAGGATCATTTATGTTATGCTATGTACTTTGTCAAGACCTTAAAGAGAATCAAAGAGGGTAAAACTGAAAGGTTGTAAAAGTGAGGCCTATGGTGCCCAAGATCTTTCTTCTTCACGTTGGTTCCTAGGTATTGTCTCCCAGACATAAAGGCTGAGGAGCTGCTTCCCAGCTCTCTGGCGCGGTTAAAGAACAAGTCTTCCAGCTGCTCCCTTCCTTCTGCAAAACCAAACAAAACCCCAAACACTTAGATTCGTCGCCTGAATAAAAAGCTGGTCTTCCCGTGTGTCAAGACTATGCTTTTCACCAATAATACCCACTATTACACTTTCCCACTTCCTTTCACCGCTGCGAAGTGTGAGACATAAGCACTACAGGCGCCATGAAGGGATGCATGTGAGCAGGGTAAAAAAAAAAAAAAAATAAAAAAAACAATGAACGAGCATCCGTTTCTGACAGCACCAGCCGGGGTAACGCCGAGCCCGGGGCAGGCCCCCGCGCGGGGCTACCGCCGTTTCCACAGCGGCTGAGCACCGAGGAGCGCTGCCATGTCTCCTGAGGTACAGCTGCTCGTCCAGCCGTCTCTCCCTGAGACCTCCGAGGTGGACCGGAGCCCCGCGGCCCAGCTCCATCCATCCATCTCTCCCCCCCCTCCACACACACTCCCGCCAAGTCCGATCCCCGATCGCCAACCGCCACCCGAGGGCAGCCGCCGTCCCGCCGCGGGATGGAACTGCGCATGCGCAGACACCACACGCAACACCCCCCCCTCCCCTCCCAACCGCCTCACCCCTCACACGCATGCGCGCTGCCCAGCCTGCGCCGCCTTACGGGCGCGCGCGGGGGCCGGAAGCCGCTTCGAAGGCGGAAGCGCGTGCGCGCCGGTTGTGTCCAGTAAGGAGCCGCGGGCTCGCGCCAGTTTAACGGCGGGAAGGGACGGGACCTGAGGGGACGGGACCTGAGGGGACGGGACGGGGCGTGAAGCCTGGGTGGTGTTAGCCCGCGGGTCCGGTGTACCGCTCCTCCCTTCCCCTCCGTCCCTTCCCCGGGGGTACGGGAGGCGGTTAGGGGGGCTGAGGGGAAGCGGGGGGTGGCCCGGAGCAAGGCGGGAGGGAGCTGAGGGTCGGGTCGGTGGGCGCTGGTGGGTGAGGGCAGCGCGGCTGGGGGGGGGGGGGGCAGGGCAAAGTCCTCCTGCAGCAGCTGAGCCTCGTGTCTCTCTTTGAGGAGGCTGGGGACAGAGGGGGGGGGGTGTGAGGAAAATTGAGGGATAAACACCTCTTCTGACGAGGAGTAGGGAGACAGTAGGCTTGTAGAATGTTCATTTGTACTTCAGCAAATGAAATTCTTTGCGTTTTTGAGGAAGGAAAGGACGCTGTTGAGCTGCGTGCTGACATCTCTTTTAAAACAACGAGTTATGTTAAGGGCCGTGCATCTATGACTGAGTTTCGTAAGCTTCCCTTTGGCAAGGAGTGGGTGGTTTCTATCGGTGCTCTTCATCTGAATCTTCATGGTAGGCAGCGTGGAAGGATGTGGTTTTTTGGAGCTGTGATTTTCACCTTATGCGTATAGGTGGCATCTCCCTTGAGAGACCCTCTGGTGTTGCTCATCCAGAGGCAGAAGGTAAAACGTTTGACACTTGCCAAACCAGCTCTGTCATCTCCTGAAAAGTCTTACTTGTTTAATGTTGTTACCCATGGGATCACAAAAACTAGAGAGCCATGCTTTAGAATCTAATAAAAGCATGGGTTTTGTTACGGGAGGTATGGAATAATTATTAAAGATGAAAAGGAAGTAGGAAAGAATATTTTAAGAACCGCTTTTGAGAGGAGAGGAAGAAGGAACTCCATACCCCAGGAAATGACAGTTACTCCAAGCACAGGGAATGGCAGAAGTAAATGAGAGGAACAGTGATGGGGGAGTCTGTCTGTAGGTGAGACTGGCATTATGTAGGAATTGAGAAGGTACCATTAAGTAATAATTGCTCTAACTGGAGGTAGAAAGGAAGGGCAGGTGTGAGTATTTTACAGAAGGGAAAGGCCAGGCCTGTGACACTTGATTTTGGAAGTCATATAGGGCCCAGGTCTTACTGGACCCAAGTTTAGGAGGCACGAGAGTTCACTTAGGGTAAAATCATCTATAGAGTCGACCTCAGTATCTTTTATTTGGATAAATGTGCCTAGCCTGTGGTTTAGGCACAGGTGTACCATTGAAAGCATGCAAATATCAGTGTTCACGTTTCTACCTATAGATGGTGATCTACTGCTGTCATAGATTTATATTGTTGAAGTAAGTTTGTGGTTCCCCCCCCCCCCCCCTTGGTGGTGGTGGTGGGTCATACCTTTCTGTGAATAGTAAATAAATATGGATTTAGTTTGAGCAGAATAACTGAAACATGTCTTAGATGTTGCTTGTCTGTTACGAAAACAGCAATTCAGTACTGCTGCTGTGGGTTTTTTTTGTTGTTGCTGCTTTTTTTTGGCAGTGGCAAGTATATTAAAGTCACTTAAGTCAGATGCTGCCCCTTCTGCAAGGAAAGTCTTTGGCAGTTGTACCCAGACTCATCCACTCTTCTGTAATGTATCTGTTGCTGACTGGGGAGGGAATGGTGCTGCTGCTGCTGATTTGGCAGAAGTACAGCCTATGGATTTACTGCTGTCTCTCACTGTCAAGACTGGAGTAGTTTCTTCTTCAATTTTTTTCTAACTCAGGCTAAAATATTTTTGATTCTCTGGGTCAAAGTTTGCATATTCTGTAATTAGTGTTTTTTGCATAGGGCAACATCATTACTTTCCTGTTTCTTGATTTCTGAGTTTGAGGAATGTGGCCTTTAACTTCGCAGATCTAGCAATGTTTCTTATTGTTACTGGATCCTTAGTATGGTCAAGCAAGCTCGGTGGGAGATCAGTCCTCCTGCCTTTTTGGGTAGAAGAATGGAGAAGATCTCTTGAGCCTGGTAGGTTTCATCTGGTATATCCTCTAGGGATAGTGTGCTTATGCTTGGGAAGGGAGAGGTAGAATTTCAGGCCCCCTTTTGAATATCGGGGAGACTGAAGTAAGATTCAGATCAGGGATTTTTCATCATTAACGCCAGATGTTTGCATTCCTAGGTCGGCAGTATGCATTTAATTTTTTGATTATGTGCCGGCTCATGACTGTATTCCTGTGGAATTAGTTAGAACACGTGATACAGAGTTTATGGTGGGCTCTGTGCTTTTATAGTGGCTGCAGGAGAACAGACAATAATACCTGGTCCAGCGATAAGACCTGCCAGTACATAGTTAAATTTTAAATAGTTTCTGAGTATGTTTAAACCAACAGAGAAGCCTATACCAGATCGGCCTTTTGCATAATTTGACTGTGGTGTTCTCAATCAAGAAAATAAGTGGCATTAACTTAATACTGAGACATTTACTCACTTTTTAAAACTGTGTGCTTATGAACGATAGATTTTTTTTTTTCCTAGTGAGCTATTAATCTAGGAATTTTTATAGACCTCTTTGAAGAGGTTTTTCTTGTTCAGTGCCAAATACTAGTTTGTAAGCTACTTAACAGACATGGCATAAGTATTTTGACTACCACTACAATCTTCTCTACCGGTCTCTTGTAGAATTTTCTCTTGTCACTCACAGGTAAAACATGCTACATGTTTGTGTAACAAATTGTGTGGAGCCTATTAAGGTGAAGCTTAAGTATGTATGTGTATGTACAGCGTAGTGTTGATCTGGCATCTGAATTCTCTTAAGTGGTTTGAAATCTTTTACCCTTCTTGCTGCTGTTTTTATGCATTTTGTCAGATGCCTTTTCAGCTTCTAGCTCAGAAGTGGGAGAAGTTGCTTCTGGGCAGCATTTGGCTTCATGGTTAGAAATTCTCCGGTACTGAAAACCCCTCCTGATCGTAGTGAGCTTCCAGACGCAAGATAGTAACAGAATGCTGCTGTGGGGGGAGAAAACTGGTGCTATCAGTAGTACCATTAAATGCCTCAGGAACAAAAACATGGACAGTATTGTAGCGATGTTTATGGTGTTTTTTCAGGTACCTTTTGGCTTGTTACAAAGACCAGCTATGGAGAAGTGGAGCTTAATGACAATTACTGTTTTACTAGCACTTACTGTACGCTGGACTGTATCGCTTGGTTCTTATTCAGGTAATACATGTTCATGGTCTGTAAAACAACCACATGAAGGTGAATTATGGAGCTTGTGATAAATTAAAATAAACTTGCATGTAAAATCTTGAATAGGAAGCAATGTGTTTTTTCAAGTATTGTCATATTTTAGTGCCTCTCTATTTCCTGAAGGTTCATATAATACCTTGTTCTTATTTTTCTGAAGTGTGCGATGATTAATGTCACAGCTGCTTGGAACAAAATGCTGAAAAAAACCGACCACAACTTTTTTTTGGGTGTGGGGAAGAGGGGTGACTGTTAGTAATGTTTTAGGAGGAGCCAAAGAACAGCTGGCTGTTTACCCCTATGCCTTTGTTGTTTCAGTAGCTGCAGAATACTGTTGCAGTCTAATTGTACATTTGTTTAATTTTGTCCTTTAAGTTCTATAACAGATATAGCCTTAATTTATATTTAGATAAAACTGTACTGGTGATAATGAAGACTGTAAAGGTGACGTGGAGTGAACGATTACGCTCTGCCTTGTAGCTATACTTCCTTCAGATTGTTTACAGCATGAACTAGAGCTATATTCTTTTAATGGATGAGTTTTTCTCCTCCCCATCTCATAATGCTTGCAAAGAACTAGCAAGTTTTTTTTTCCAAACCTCTCAATGCCATTCCTACACTTAGCATAAGCTTGCACAAAGCTTGCTCTCTGCAAATTAAAAAAAAAAAAAAATGAACCATTACTTCCCCATCAGCTAAAAGAATCACAAGCTCAGTCAAATTCAACTCTGGTTTTCTGTTAAGGCAATTGGGAGTCTCATCCCCTGAGTAGTTGGAGCTGTTCAAGTAGTATTCTAGTGATTTTAAACTGGTAACTCCTGGGTTTCATCTATTTGAAGGAATTTGCTTGAAGATAAGTTGCATGCGTGCCTTCTTGCACACTTGTTTTATTTTGAGTTTGCTTTCTGAAAGTGCCATTATGAGAGATCTGTTCTGTTGGTAGCTGAGGCTCTTTTTTACCCACCTATAGGCAGGAAAACAAACACCCTGTCTTTTGCCACACAATACTAATTTTCTGTTGCACTGCAAGTATTTACAATGACATTGCTAACTAGGTTTTTTAAAGTTGATTTAATTTCATACCAATCAAGATTCTGAAAGAGAGTCTTAAAATAATGCCTGAACTAAAATAACAGTCTTGTTTCCTACACAATGATCCTATAACTTCTTTTGGAATAGGAAAAGCTGAGTCTGGTCTGATCCAATCCAGCAAGTTATTAAAGCATGTGCTTAACTTTGAGCATTGGCTGGCTGAAAAAAAGACAAATCTGAATGTTAGGAAGAGCTGTCAAATGCAAAAGTACACTGGAATTTTTTTTTTCCTCTTTGACTTCCTTCAGATGTAATAAACCTTTAATGACAGGAACAAGAAAAAAAATTGGGCAGAGTAGTGTTTAAACTGACGTGGCTGTTTTGCTTTCACTGCTGCTCGATGCAATAAAGTTGAGCAAAGGATTAGAAGTAGTCATACTTCTCTGAAGCAGACTCTGGTAGAAATGCTGATTCGGCATACTCTGAAACCGTGCGTGGCACGGATGGCCAGAAGCAAGGAGGTTAATTCTGCCCTCATTTACCGTATAGTCTTGGATCGCTGTATCATTTCCATTCTGTTGTTGCTTGCCATCTAGCATGCTTTCGGATCTGCCTCTGGAATTAGGGTCATGATGGTGAGAAAGCAGATAACTAATACCTAGTTTTGAAAGGTTACCATTTATGATGATCTTAGATCAGTTGGTCTTGGAGAATTATTGGGGAAAAATTTGGCTTCATAGATTAAAGCATAATTTTTTTTAATGCATTGCCAAACTCCTGCTAAATGAGTGGAAGCTAAATGCCCATGTTGAAAGGCACCTTCAAACACTTAAAAATGTCTATTTCCAGGTAACAGTAAAACTGAATAAGACCACCCTAAATTTAAAGCATTTGTGACCCTTTTAAAATAAAATACTTCATTTTTATTAATTCTGAGTTCTGTTTGGCTGTATACTTGATTCTGGCTGTAGACGGAAGCTAAACTTGAATTCTCAAACTAACTGATGTGTGATCAGTCTCTGTATTTGGCTTTTAGTAATCGAACCTTTGGATTAACATCTCTTTTGATCATTCTGAAGCCAATTAATTTCTTTTTTTTTTGGGGGGGGAGAAGCTGAAATAAAATGTGTGTGTATATACACACAAACATACAGAAAACACACACTCTAAAATTTGGATAACGCCTATTTTTGTATTTCAGTAATCCTATGACAGGTTCTTTGTTCCACTAGATTTATAGTTACAGAATGGACACTGATAAAACTCCTATTCTCCAGTGACCTCACTTATTTGGGAAACTTTTAGTTCAATGTGTCATATAGCGGAGGCAATCTACTCTTTCTACTACCCAGGAATAAATTAGTGGAAATAATCTGTTCTCTCCACTACCCAGGAATAAATAGTACATATCTGAGCTTGTGTGACTCCCACAGACATAGATCATGTGAAAAAATATAGATGGCTTTCCTATATTTTAAAGAAACTCTTAAATCTCTGTCTGGTTAGTGTCAATATTTTGCTGGAAGTACTATCAGTCCAATTTCTGTTCTCAATAAGCACAGGTTAATAGAAGTAAATAAACTCTGTGATAAAGATGCTTAACATACTGCCATTATCAGAGTAAGGCTTACATTGAGGGAATTGTTTATGAGTAGACATCTGAAGTATTTGTATTGATAAAGCTTTTTTCTATGGAAAAAAAAAAAATCTTAGTTTCCTGAGAGACTTATGTATGCATGTATAACAAGTGTCCTTTAACATAATTCATTTTGCAGAACTGCTACATAACAATCACTCAGTTGAAAAATGTGAGAGAGAATTCCTGTAAGCCAAAATGGAGCAGTTATTATTTAGAAAGGTTTGTAGATTATAAGAAAAAATTATTCTAAACCTATTCTGTGTACTGAATGGCTTGATTTAGTAAATAGCTCATCTTAACTCTTTATTAAGAATCATGGGGAAAGGGACAGATGCAGTATTCTTGCTAGTGTTGCAAAGCAGGCAGCAGAGGAAAGGGAGAGGAACTGGAGGACTTGCAGCAGGTCCTAATTGTAAGTAAATTTAAAAATAAGGCTGGTTGTTACTTTTAATAGCAAGGTACCACAACATGGCTGAAACACAAATGAGAACGTTGTCAATTACTATATACTAAGGAAGTGTAGTATTTCACACAAAATCAGTGTAAGATGTCCATTATGTACATTTTCTTATTTCAGAGAAGGTGCCACATTTTTCATCTACACTTGGAAATGATTTTTTTTTTTTTGTCATATGAGGAAGCAATTCTTCACAGTGGAATATCTTGATAAATGCTTATCGCAGAAATATCCAGAAAGCCAAAGGAATGCATAACTTTTTTTTTTTTTCCTCCCTGTTAGACTGCATAGCAGATGAGGTCTCTATTTTGCTCTCAAATATCATAGAGGAATGGAGAATAAAATTAGTAATAAGTTAATGCGCAAATACATATCTGGAGGAAGAGCAGTCTGTGTAAACCGAATAAATTCATAAATACTCTTGTCATCTCTCTTTAGGTGCAGGAAAACCACCGATGTATGGAGACTATGAAGCTCAGAGACACTGGCAAGAAGTTACTTACAATTTACCCATCAGGCAGTGGTATGTAGTGCTATTGTAGTTCAGGTTACAAAGGGGTAAATGTAATGAAACTTTGGTTCATATCTTACTTTAATATACCATTAAGTTTAAGACCTCTGCAACATCTACTGATCTCTGAACTATTCTAAAACCCCTTTTGTAGTAATATATTATCACCCTGTTCTTAGACTGAGGTACCATTTTCTTCACAAAAAAGAAAAAAGCTAAAATTTGGAACTTTGACTTGCTAGCTATGAGCTTGTATAACAAAATATTCTGACTGGTAGGTGTCTCTGTTTTGAAGCTCCAGCTTTGTTTTGAATTGACTGGAAAGATCAAGAAGCAATTTCTTTAGCAGGCTTATATAAAAGATCATAGAGAAGCTTGTTTTCCTGGTTTAGAAAAAAATCAGTTCAGCTTCCTGAGTTCCAGTTCTCTAATGCATAAAAACTTTCATCATTATCAGCACTGACAAAGCCAAAATGAACTCTGCTTATATCTCCTAAGCTAAAAGGCAAGGGCACGACAGTAAATGCAGAAACTTGGATTCTTGTGCTGGAGGCACCTGTTCTTTTTCACACCTGCAAGTTCATTGTTCACACCTGTGTTCTTAATATAGATTTTAAAATGTAGGTGCCTGGGATCTAGATGTAAGGATAGTTAATTTGTAGAGATCACTTAAAACAGTAGGAAAATTATTCCAAATACTTTATTTATTTTTAAATTATTCCTAATATTCCTTGGAGCTTGCATGGAACGGTAAAAATTATTTAGTCCATATATATGCTACAACACAAGTGGGTATACATTGGAACTCCAGGTCATTTTCCAACAGGGATAGTGGCATTCTGGTTTGTCTGGTGTAATTTTTTTCCTCTGCTCTCTGTTGGGGAACAGACTGATATGATAGAATAGAATATTAATGCAATTGTAGTTCTGTAAATATACGTGGGGCCAATTCTGAAAGTATGGCACTCTGTGGAACTCTGCAGATGACTCTGTATTGTGTCTTCAGATCATCGTGTTGTATCTATATTATCATTTCTGTTCTACGTTTTTCTGGGATATCCAAACCCCTCATTGTATCAGAGTTGGGATAATGGAGAGCCAACATAATAATAGAGTTGGCAGCTTTGATCCACTCTGCTATGCGGAACTATATGTACTTAAAATTAAGAGTTATAGCAGTCGTTACTTCTAGGCATTCCCAGGGGCCAGATGAAACTATATTGCAGGCTAGAATTAGCCTATGGGCTGCTAGCTGGGCATCTCAGTCTTGTTGTATTTGCTCTTCATTTTATTTATGACAAAAGTTTTTTGTGTTGGATCTGCTTTGGGAATTGAATCTCTAATGCAGCGAAGTCATGTTCAGTTTTGGGCGTTCGGAAGAGAACATCTTGGCTGACATGCAAGGCATTACATTCTAGAATACTAAGCTGTCTTTCCCCTCCCGTATTATAGAAATACGCAGTGTGAAAAGATGTTCTACTCTGGCATGTAAAAATAGTGTTCAAATTTGAAGATGAGATTCTAATCACTTACAGTGCTGCTATTTGTTTAGTATTTAGAAAACCTGTCTATGCAGCAAGCACATGTTCTTCTGTAAATTTGTCTAGGTAGATACAGAGAGCAGCTCTCTCGTGAGGGCATAGTCCTAGAAGATCTCTTGATCTTTTCACAGACTTAATTGTCATGTTTACTGTTAAACAGGCATGTATAGGTAATATAGCTCCATGTTCCATGCTTATTTTCTTTGATCCCAAACGAAGATATATTAAAAAAAATAATGCTGCAGTAAACTACAGTATGGTTTGTAGTTAGAGAAATCTCACACAAGGAAACTGAGCCAGAGGCCAGAATTTAAATATTTCTTTTCTTATATTATTCTTTAGAGCCTTGACATTATTTATTAAAGGCTACTTTAAGAATATACTTTCTTATTATACTGCTAATTACAATTGTGAAGGGGTTTTTGCTAAATATTACTGGATACAAGCATTGTTTTTTCTGTTGCAACTATGGGTTTATGAAGGGTAAAATTGAAAAAAAAATAATACAAAACTGGAAAGTTTACTACTAAGTTGCAGACTACCGCGATCTGCGTGAAGAATCTGAACTGCCTTGGCATGAGCAATCTTGAATCATAGGATAAGAAGCAGAGATGCAACTCAAAGAAATATGATTTATCATCAGTTCGTAAGATACTTCAGGCAGCTCATAAAGAATTCAGGAAATATCATTTACTATAATAAATGTCAAAAATTGGCTGCATTTGAAGAGAGAAACTGGAAAAGCCAAGACCTTGCCCCTTGGCAGTTAGAGTAGACTAGTCATTCTGTTTCACTGTGAGCTGTAAAGGGTCTGATGCCTTACTTCTGTAACTTCTGTTTTCCTTGGGTAAAACCTTCTGTTTCTCATTTGGAACAGGTGACTTAATTTTCACTGCTGCTAGCCTTCCATAGAAATACCGACACAAAATAATTACAAATGGGAAAATCCTTTTCCTTTCTCTCATGTGGTCCACCTGAGTTTTGAGGCAGAAGTAGGTAAAGTGGTTGTGACTGACGTATCTGATTGAGGTTCATGACCTTGTCTTGGTTATTCAGGAGGTGTTACTCTGATAACTTGGTGTTGCCTTCTAAGGAACTTTTTAGCCCCCTGACTCCTACGTTCATGCTGACAGAATTGCCTAGGTGCACCTGCTGTGGCATGGTTTTCTTTCAGACCTATGCTGCTTTTTGTTTGTCTGTGTAATATCTTTATGCCACCCTTCCCCACTTCTGTTCAGTTGCTTTCCAGCAGTATAACTTCCAACAGATGGTTTTTCAGAATTTTCACATTAAGGTCTGTCGAACAGAAGCAGTTCACAACTTGCTACATTACAGTCTAAGAGTAGCAGATAAAGTTTAACTATTCAGAAGTCATTGTCGCATATTAAATATGCTGTCCAAGTCTGGGAAGGAAGGAATCTAGGATTAATATACGGAAAAATCACTAGTGAATTCAATTTCTTTTGAAATTTCCTTTTAACTGCATTTGTTTTATTTCCTTTTTGGCAAATTGACTGCTGTCTTCTGGAATAATTGACGTGCATGAAAAAATGTAGGTTTGGTTTGTAGGTGGAGGTAAGGACCTGCAAAGCCTACCACATAAATCTAGAGCTACAGTAGATGTGTACAGCTATTTTTGTGCAGGCTTTGTCTTTGTCTCTGGATTTTTGTCAAAGTCTGTTCACGTCAAGGATTTTCCTTCTCCAGGTAAGTAAGCTTTAGCAGCTTTTAAAAATCTGTTTTGCAAACACCAGTGAGTATACTCTGAAGCACTTTTGCTTTTGTTTTGTTGCTTGAGATTTTTTTGTGTGAAGTAAAATAAAGCAGGTAGCTAGAGAAGTTGCTAACTTCTATATTGGATTTTGAATATGTTGATAAAAATATTTGGTTTAATAGTCAGCCTTTTCTCTGGGCTGAAACAAAGCTGGAAATGTAGATCCTTCTTTAAATTTTTTTATTTTTTAGGTACTTCAATACAAGTGATAACAATCTACTGTACTGGGGCCTTGATTATCCACCTCTTACTGCCTATCACAGTTTTGTGTGTGCTTACATGTAAGTTCTTTATTTTAAATAATTCTGTGGAGCATACAAAACACCAAATTTACCTTTTTTTTTTTCTTCCCCCTTCTTTTCTTTTTGTTGTTGTCTCCTGGGGAGAGAAACTAGTAGCTAAAAACTACCAATCTGGGCAGCTGATGAAATGGAAAGTATTGTTTGCTACCTTAAAGCTGGGGAAGTAGATTTTTATGTGTATCCCTGTTGCTTAAAACTAATACTGCTATTTTTCTGCCTTGTAATTATTGCAAGGAGGACTGAAGGGTTACGTTTTTCTTTTTGCCAGGTCCGGAAATTTTAGCAGATTTAGGTGTGACTTGGATATTTAGCTTTCCACATAAGCCACTGTTGGATCAGTGATGCACAGAGAAAAGTGCTGTAGGAATTGGGTGCATTGCATGGGAAAGCTTTCGTGTATTGAGAGCCCAAGTGACATTTGATGACTGGATATCATGTAAATAGAATTCTGTTATTGGAATACTTTTTCCACAAGGGCTTTACTGCTGTTGGAATGAGACTTATGGAATAAGAATGTAGGTTAAAGTGCACAGGCACAGTTATGTGGGGCATCTATGTGAACTGTAAATGGTTTATATTTAATACTTAAGTATGAAAGGTATTTACAATTGTTTTTTTAAAAGTTGGTGGAACTAGACTGAAGGTGGTTTATCCTAATAAATATTGTATTCCATTTTTACTGTTGTAAAAGATTTTTTTTTTTTTAAATTGTGAAAGAGCAGCTAAAGTCTATAGTGTAAACTGATCTAGTGGTGAGGAAAATATTTAATTGATCACTATTGCTCTTTGAAATATTTCTTCTCATTCATCTTAATTCTTGGAATATGCTCCTGTGCATGTCATCTTTATTGCTGAAAGGAGTGTAAAGGGAAATGAGAACTGTCTACATTTTGATGTGTCTGTACTTTGTTTTACAGTGCAAAGTTAATAAATCCTGATTGGATTGCTCTGCACACATCTCGGGGGTATGAGAGTCAGCCGCATAAGTTATTTATGCGTACAACAGGTAGGAAAATTATATTTCCTTAGGATGATCGTACAGATTTGTCTTGCTTACTAATTTAGCATGTTTAATATCATGCAGCCTCTGTCTTCACCAGTTTATTCTCAGTTCTTTAACTTGGGTGGCTTTGCAGGTCCATTTATGAACCAAACTCCTGTGTTCTTTCCTCTTCTGCCATCATTTGTGAAGCTGATAAATATAAAATATGCGAACAAGTTTTCAACCCAGTTGATTCAGTAAAAACTCTAAAACAAAGCTGCTACTTTTTTTTTTTTTTGGTAGCATAGACCCATTTTTTAATTTTGAAAATAGTATTGTTGTTTTCCTTTCCGTTCTGATAAATATACTTTTCCTTTTCAGCTTAGCTTGGTTTTTATTGTAAAATTATTTTGTATGTAGACTGGCATTCACTGACTTAACAGCCTCTTGAGGTCTCAGGGATCTTTAGTATGAGCTGTATACTTTATGTGAAAGGGAGAGGTATTTGATGTTTTTAAAGATGCCACTTTTCTTTCAAACGGTCACCACTTTCTAGAGATAAACTTCTGTTAACAAAAATGTAAAAATTTATTTTACCACTTTTATCCTAAATTTAATTTTCCTGCACTCACTCTTCTGACCACTTGATTATTTTGAACAGCTTCTACAAAAAAAAGGATAAAACAAATGCAGAAAAAAATTTGTAGATAACAATTCAGTAGCTGTGTCCGTAGGACAGCAAACAATGTGGCCAGTGAGCTCTTGTTCTCTAAGTGACGGCAGATGCCATATTATCCTGTTGCTATTTTCTTTCATTTTAAATCTGTCTTTTGCTTTGCATAACACTAGAGTTCCACAAAATACTTTCTGATTGCAACAGCAGAATTTGTTGTTCATCAATAGCTTTTCTGTACTTCACAAACCTCTCAGTCTGGTCTCTAGTAATTGATTGAAAAAAAAAAAAATCACTAGAACTTAATTACCCTTGAAATGGTCTTTATTAATTTTGAAATCAACTCACTTGACAAACCACTGATGGATCTAGGAGAACTGATAAACACTTTTTAACAGTAGCCATTAGAAGAATGCATTAAAATAATTCAGAATGGTCAATGTCAGTTGTTGGTATTACACCTTTATTTTAAGTGTCAGTGTATTTGTTTTGCTAACGCCTTGGGTATATTTGTTTAATTGTGGCTTAAGCCTGCAAAACAATTCATCACTGAATAAGTGATATTTTTAAACATTTTCTTCCAAAGCCTGTGACTAAAAAGAGGCAAAGTATACTTTCCCTCTTGGAATAATTGGACATTTTCTGAAACAGGTTTATAGAAATAATCTGAGATTTTTCTCAGGCTCTTAAGATGACACTCAAGAAGAATTTACTTCGTGGTTTAAGCATGAGCAGGAGTGGACATAATTCTAGGCAGGTGAACCTGCTGGTTCTATTTTCTTGCCGACCCTCTTACATGTATTTGGTGAAGGCAGATGATCAAAGCCAAATAACTAGTTTTAGTCTATTTATCCACATCACCAGTAATTCACGCAGATACATTGGAGATTGTTATAATCTAGAGTTTCTTAATTATTTGTGTCTTCAGACTATCTGTTCCATCAAACCACTTGACTGCATCTAGTCGTAGTTGATTTCTTTTGAGAATTAAGAATGCCTTCTCTCATTTCGGCATGTGAGGAACTAGAGTGTGCTCCCTTATTGACTGAGGCTGTGCCAGAAGCCAAAACAGCTGAACACATGGAAGCAGCAGCTTTTGGACATCAGAAATGATAGCGTTAGAAACATTAACAAGATCAAATTCTGTAGACCTATTTCTTTTTGTCCTTTGAAGTGGAACTACCCAGTTTATTCCATTGAAGGACTTTCTGACATGTTAATGTTTATTTGTCTATATTTTTTCCTTTTCTTTCCAAAACAATTGGAAAAAATTAGTTTTGGTGTAACTGCCAAACCTGAGCCGTCTTTAAAACTATGAAATGTACTGTAACGCAACGTAAGACAATAGAAAAGCACAGTCAGCTGAAACTATAGACACATGACTTCTGAACTTCAGTTGAATTGAATGACTAAAGTAAGTTTTCAGTGAGGGTACAGATGCAAACCCCACGTTCCAAAGGTAGGCAACTTGTCTCACTTCAGCACTGTGTAGTTGTTATTGTCTGAGTTTTTTTTACACCAAATACAACCAAGATGTGGAGCATTAAGAAGTTAAAACTCTAAGCAGAGTCCAAGATTCACAATCCAGATGAAAATACACAGCTTGGATAGCATTAAGATGAGGTATGTGGGAGGATTCTAATGTAAAGTTAATCTTTATTTTTCAGTGTTTGTTGCTGATTTGCTGGTCTATATTCCTGCAGTTATTTTATATTGTTTTTCCTTGAAAGAAACATCTACTAAAAAGAAGGCAAGTATCTGGTGTGTGTGTAAATTAAAAAGCCAAAGAAAACATACAGTTAAAACAGGGTAGAAATGTAACAGTATGAGAGTTAATTAACCTATAGAACACCGTGATGGCTTCAATTGACATAAAACTGATGATAATCAGTGTATCTCATATTAAAGGCTTTTCAGTTAAAAAGATAAAAAAAAGCCATTAACTTACCTTACAGCAATTATTTCAATGCTTTCAATAACAATGTGCTCTGAAGTTTAGTAGCCATGAACTGCTGAATTATATTTCTTTCTGGATTTATTACTTGGGTAGTAAAAACAACATTTGTGCTGTGACATGGGGGAATCTAGGAACTGCTTTGTCTTGCACACTCCTTATGGTAGAACCAATACATTTTGGAATAATAAGTCTTCTGATTTTTGGAGTGGTGCCAAGATTTAAGATGGGTGTGGGCGATCTTTGAGCTGGTTTGCAAAGGGCAGGCTGGTCTCCGTTCAATATTTTCTTATTTATGGAAAATCTTTATCCTTTTTTATTCCTCAAAATATTACTGACAGAAGGTTACTTGTAGAGAATAAGATTCCTACACAGAGGATGCACCATGGAGGGGCAAATTTTTGTACTGGAGAAGTAGTACAAGTTCCTCTGTCTAAGGTCTAATAATTATTTTTGCCCCTCTTTTTCGATCCTTCTTTCCAGGTTTCCAGTGCTCTCTGCATACTGCTTTATCCAGGCCTCATTCTTATTGACCATGGACACTTCCAGTATCCTTGTTCTGCAGTGAAATGAATTTCCATTTACGAAGTAACACTGTTCTTTAGCACTTGTCTGTAGCTGTTACTTTTGTATACAAAGTCATCCAGGGGCTTCTGCCTACCCAAAAGCAGAGATATTAAAGAAAACTGTAAGTCTGAAATATATTGGAGGTAAATAGTTGGTATTGGGACAAATCAATCCAAACACGAACAGCATTCTTTCTGTGCCTCAAGCTCATATTCCTGTCAGTCACTTTATTGCAGAAAACATCAATGGTACTATGACAGTGAAAAGAATGATAACTTGTGCTCCTGTGATTTGTGCTTGGAGAGAGAATCACCTTAGATCTTCTTGAGACTGCAGAGGAGTGCGTCAAGTGTAGTTGTGTAAAATGTTCAGTTCTATAAAATGTGCTGTTCTGTCTTGCTTTTACAATTACTTGAAACTGGATTCAATTTGCTTAATGCCTAACCATTTAAAAGCGAGTCATCTAATATGAGTTAGGCTGTCAGAGCTAACTAGTCGATATTGGGGGCAGACACCTTCACAGGTGGGTCTTTTTAAATAAGATTTCTGGTTTTATACTTGTTTTGTACACCAGCAAGCAAATGCTGTTAGTGACTCCTCCAGGCTGTGCTGATTAGCGCCGTTGAGCCAGAGGGACACAATGCTGGAGTTGTGATAAATGTAGATATTTAAGTATTCCAAGGAGATAGGAATCTCAGCATCTACTACTAAATCAAGTTTTGACAATCAAATAGTTTACTAATTTGTGTTTTTCTTCCAAGAGAGTGCATGGTGAACTTGGAGGATAACATAGCTTAGAAAGCAGATTTTGAGGGGAAAAAAAAATCATAATGCTCTTGAATATTTGAATTACAGTTCAGGAATTCTGAAATTGTATTTTTGGCCTGACTCTTTAAAGGTGTAGGTCATCTGGAGACATCACTTACAAGAATGGGGATGGGAATGAACGCAGTTCATCTTAGGTGAGAGAAGCTGGTGGTCAGAAGAAGGCACAGCGTTACGATTTTCTAGTATGTAAAAGATGTACAAAGAGGAAGGCAATAATCTGTTCTGTGTGTCTTATGTTGGATAGGGCAAGAAGTAATGGCCTGAAGTTACCATGGAAAAATCTTTTGAGCCTTAATTACAGCAAAATGCTGGAATAGGTTGTGGATGTTGTGGAATCTGCAGCATCAAGATCTTTAAGAAAAGGTTCAGCAAACCTCACGCCAGGGGTGACGTAGGCGTAGCAGAGACTGTGTTGAAGCAGGCAGATGGACTACATAGTCTCCTGTGGTCTATTCCAGCCCTGTGACTCTTACGTGAATAACTTCACTATCTGTGACCAGCTCCCAAGAATTCAATAGATTTACTTAACCTTTACTGCTGCTGCACGTCTCTGCAAGATCAGAGCCCTTTGGTATAACAATTTGTTGATATGAAATTGGTGAGATCTCAAATCTACATGGTGATTTTGAGTGGGCTGAAAACAAGGTAGACAATCTGAATGTGATGTGTTGTCACAGCTATTTGTACTGACAAAGAGAAAACAAAATATTGTGAAATTTCTGACAAGTATGTCTTATTGGTTTCTCTCATTGTGGAAAGATAACGGTAAAAGACAAAGCTAATATTTTGTTGCAATTTAATAGTAAAGTGTAGCTTAGTCTCTTCAAACTCTGCTGAGCTTGGGAACCTCTTCTCAAAGTCATAAGGAAGTAACATTGCTTTTAGTAACTATTATTCATTGTTCGTACAGTATTAGCAGCTAAGGGAACTGGTCATGGATGAGGGTGTGTTGTGAGTGCAATATAGTCACAAAAACCTCAGGAGTCCTTGAACTAAATAATATATAATTTAAATACTGCCGTATTTGAATATTCTGCACATATCTTTTGGGAGGAGAGGCTCTTGAAAGCTTTATCCTTAATCAGGTAAATAAAAAAAATAAAATAAAAAAAAAAATGTTTACCCTGATGCATCTTACAGAGTACTGTCACAAAAAGCTTGGTTGACTGAATATATGTTACATGTATAATTAACACACACATACACACACTATTTGTCCTTATACTTGCCTGTGCAAGCTTTGAATCAAGCCTTGGAAATATATTACACTTTAAATAGAAGTAAAATTATTTCTGTCTGTGAACAACATAGTCACAACTGGCAATGTGTTTTTAAAACTAACTTGGAAAAATGTATTTTGCATGCTATTTTACGCTTGTCCCTCAGGGCATTCATTACTGACTTCCAGTACTAATATGCGTATCTTGTCCTTGACATAAAAAACCATATACAACTCAGTGAGCCTTGGCTTTGCCTTGTGGGGTGTACTTTATTTGTCTTATGACTGGGACCTTTTGGGGTCAGTGGCATTTTGCTTGGCCTTAAATTATAAGCAGATGGAACTCTACCATTCTCTGCCCTTTTTTTGCTATTTACTTGGAAAGTGCTTCAAGAAGGGACTGAAAGGAAAGGGGTAAGTGACTTTAGACCGTTCTATCTTTCTCAAGAATACACCTGGGCAGCCTGGCATTGAGAATGTGATTCTTTTTATTTGCATGTGGGCATTTCTGAATTAATTTCTAGTGGAGGATACTTACCTTGTTGTAATGTATTCCTCTCCTACAAAATAAGTATTTCTTGTTGAGATCTACATTATGTATTTCCACTGAACAAATAGCAAAATCTGTTAAGGTGTCCTTTCTTAACACTCTGCATTCTGTAAGCTAAATTCAATATGGGCTGCAGTGGGCAACCAGATTAGATTGACAGCAGTGGCTCTGTGGTTCTCATGGAGTTGTTCTCACTAATCTGGGGATGATGAACTTTTTCTGTGGTACTGGTAGCTCTTTCTGTTTAGATTTGTTAACTTCAGTTCTGTAACCCTTTTTTTAAAAAGGTTTATGCTGTAAATAAACTAAGAACTGACTTTTGTTACCAGTAGCTGGATTTATCTTTTCTGATGTAAGCTTTTCTCTTGATTGCAGATTAGTATTGTTGACTAAAATAGCAGGGACAGTGGTGGTTTCCTTTGCTGTCTGCTGGCTCCCGTTCTGTACCGACATGGAACAAATCATGCAAGTACTCAGAAGACTCTTTCCCATTGACCGAGGCTTGTTTGAGGCATGCATGTTTTCTTCTCCCCCACCCCGCTGTAAATGTTCTGTATTCTTAGATCCCTTGAGAAACCTTCATTGTGACCTTTAGGGATTTCATGTGGGAGACACACCACAGAACTAGTAATTTGAGATGGCTTCTTCAGCAGTCATTTCTTGCCAGTTATTTAATCCAGTATTTAACCCCAGCTCAGCTGGCATCTTCCAGGATATTATACGAGTAGACAACACTTATCCCATCATCAAACCCATACTTCAATCCATACATTTTTCCATTGAAATAGATTCCATAGTAATTGACAGTGTCAGAAGATGTAACCTTAAAAGTTACCAGCTTCAGTCTCTGTCTCTGATTCAGCTCAGCTTTTTTCAACAGGATTCATTATTTAATAAAAAAATTTCAGAATAGTGTTTTGGGTGCAGTCTAGAACTTCCTTTTTGACCCACCTTGTATTTTCAGTGCAAATTTCCACAACATTTTCCAAAAGTTTTAGGCCAGTCCTGCTTTTACTTTTCCTCAGGCTATGGCCATTTGCATGCTGCAAGGTGCTGAGTACCGCAGCCTTAATCCAGTAAAGCAATTACTCATTTACCTAACGCTAATGCCACAGGAGTCTTCCTGATAAAAGAAGGGGTACTCATTTCCCAAGTGACAGTGAGTTGCTGTTGTTTTGCCTAATTAGGGCATGAGTCTTATTAGACTTTTAAAAGCAGATTCTCAACTTCCAAGTTTAACCAATAAAATAAAGCTTTGAATTTCCACGTTTTGATGTCACAGGGATTTAAGCAAATGCTTACATAGTTTGATTCATCTTATATTTTCTTTTAATCTTCTTTAGAAATAAATAATATCACAACTGGCACTTTTTTCTTCAAAAGTTAATGCTAATGTACCAAAGGCAGCATTTTATTTAGGCAGTGGTACAAAGTGTTCTCAGTGTATTCTCTGCTAGTTTATTTAAAAAAAACCCCAAACAAATGCCCCACAAAAGACCCCTCCACCCGCCCCCCAAAAAACCCAATGACCTTATTCCTTGGGAATTATCTGGAATTTATAAATAGTTTTGGCCACCACACTTCTTATTCAGTACCAAGTTTAAAAATAAAATCTGTAAATGACAATAACCAATGAGTCTGAAAGAGCCTGAGGATTTTAGTCTAATATTAGCCCAAATATTTTCTGAGTTGATCAGGGGAGTGACTTGCTGGATGCTAATCTAGATAAAATGAGAAATTGTCCACGTAAGCAATGCACAGTAAATTTATACTGGGGTGCGTGTAACAGGTTCTTTGAATTGGTTCCCATTTACAGAAGCAGTAACAAATGCTGATGGTTGTAAAATCGTATTGGCTATTAAGTAGGCGTCCTGTGTGTTTGCTGGTGCTGCCAAACCCTCTGTTCACTTGTAATCCTCAGCAGATTTGAAGTGCATATTCTGTATTGCTAGTGAGCATATGAGGAAGATGGCTCAGTTGTTGGTGCTAGTAGCTTTCTTGCTGTTATGTCTACACAGCTGTGATTCAAGCAGCTGTTTAGGGATGAGTTTCATGAGCATGATAGCTGTAGTTACAAATTTAATTTTGAAAGTGATCCTAGCACAACTGCTAATGTCTTTAGACTTCTTGATTTATTAGAGGTTAACTCTGTCACTGCTAGCAAGCAGTAAGCACAGCTAAATACATTCAGGTATGTAATGAAATGTGACAGTATACAGAATGTCTTCACATTTGAAAAAAGATTCATATATGCCAGTGTTTAGTCAGGGACAGATAGTTTCAGAGCCTTATTTTCACAAAATGTGTGATCTCGTGAGTTAAGAAGTAGTCTCTTGTGCTGAAGAACTATTTCTCAGTTATTTTAGAACATGCTTTAATTGAGTCTCTTGAAACTTTCCATTTTTGAAGATCAGAATAATTTAAAGTGTATCTAAGAATATGATGTATATCTGCAAGTGTTGTTTTGCAGCATCATGGTAAAAACCCCCAAATCCCCCACCTCCCAAGCCCCATTATTGTCACAAACATAAGTTTAAATGAATATAATTATCACTAATTACCTTCCCCCCCCCCCCCCCCCTCCTTCCAGGATAAAGTAGCCAATATTTGGTGCAGTCTAAGTGTCCTTCTAAAGATAAAGAATATAGTATCACCTCAAACTCAGCTAAAACTCAGGTAAGACATAACTGAAGTGCTTTAAGTAGTTTATCTGCATTATTTGTTTTGCAAAATGAGTAATTTTTGTCAAAGAATTATGAGAAGTGGTGTTTGAAATCTTGGAAAAAAGTTTTCTTTCCTATACTGTACTTTTCTTCTAAGTGATAAGGGTTTCCCCAAGTACTGGAATATTTATGACTGAAAAATTTTCTGGTTGTTTATATTGTGATGTAAGCTACTTGGTTGGTTAAAACTGAGTTAAAATGTGCATGCTTTCCTCTTCAAAGAATTACCTCTTAGAAGTCAGAGTTCACAGTTCTGCTTTTTGACTAAGTGAAGAAGTGACCTAGTGAAGTCTAGGTCTAGTCTGAAATATGAATGGAAATGCTTTATTCCTTTTTCAAAAGCACTTATGTCAGTGAAGACCGTTCACTGTTCTTTTCTTGTGATTGAGTCTCCTTGAGTGATTTTCGTACTTTGGAAAATCACAACTGAATTCCTAATTTAACGTAGTTTTCAAAAGTGATTATATGATATCACAGATGCAGTTACTTATGTATTAAAACTGTTTTTCTTACAAAATTCTTTAGTTTTGCTGTAACATTCCTGAGCCTGCTTCCTACTTGTATAAAACTAACTGTCCAGCCTTCTCTCCGAGGATTTAAATTTGCTTTGGTAAGTGTATATTTTTAATTGCTCCTTGTTTTATATCCACCACTGAGCACTGGTGTGCGGCCAACAGTTCTACTTACAGTTGCTGCAATGCGCAGAAGTGCGTGTACTGTTAAATGCCATCTTGTTTCTGCTGAAGAGATTGGTTAAAAAGTGTTTTGCTATCACATGTCCAGGGAGCTGTGATGTGTCTTTTAAATCCAGACTTTTTCCCTTAGCCCCGATTTTCTTTATTTAGTGCTGTATTTTTATTATCTTCCTCTGAAGAGTCTTTAGAAGATTCCATACACATTAAAGCCTCATGTAGAGTTGGAGTTCCTCCTCCTCTTCTTTTTTAGCTTCCAAAGTATTAGTTTTTCTTACTGCATTGGCTGCAAAATTCAATAAAAATGTCCCAAGATGGACATTGTAAGCTCATTAGTGGTTGACAAGAAAATGATACTATTTTCCCAAATGTTTGCTTTTTCTTAGTCATATTACTGAATTTAAGCATAGTAAGATGACTTACATGCAAAAATCAGTTTTCCTTGAAATCAAACTTACATGGAGCTGGTCCTAAGGTTTCAAGAGTTACAAGATAATTTCTATTTTTAATTATATGTGAGTAATGTTTGAGAGTTTATCGCAACATTGCCTAAAACTAACATTTATCCTAAGAATTGGTTTATGTTTTACAGTGTGTTTTTATTTGGTAGGAAAAAAAGACAGTTTGTTTACTTTGCTGTATTGGCTGTTCATGATGATAAGCAAAACTTTGTCAAAGGTGGGTAGTTGTCACCATGACTGAACTTTGCCAGTGCTTCTGTGTGTGAATATTGTGTTTACTTGGTGGAGATACTCTTGTCAGTAAAGTTAAGCAAGTGAGGGCTCTTCACATCAAGTGCTTTCTGAGTAATTCTGGGTAAACTTTCAAACAATGTATTTTTTAGTATGTATAGGTGGTTACAGAAGCAGCTCTGTGTACTTGTAAATTGCACTGAGTAAATGTAGCAGTTAATTAGAAAAATCAGATCATTTAGCTCATACATTCATGTAAAGTCTATGGCGGTAGGGAAACGAAAACAGTGCTTTGCATTGCAGTCACATATACTAATAGATCTCTGATTTCCTTTTCTAAGGTTAGTTGTGCATTGTCATTTTTCCTGTTCTCCTTTCAAGTACATGAAAAATCTATTCTTCTAGTGTCAGTGTAAGTAAATTATTTTTCTGTGGACTTATTTTGATCTTCTTTTCCTGATCTTGTTATTCATGCTCCTTTCTCACTTACAAATGTATCTGATGTTAAAAACTCTACACGTTTGCTTTTCTGAATAACTTGTAAATGAAAGTGTACAGAGACCAGCCATGCTGGTCTCTCCTGCTTCAATCGTCTCTCCGGGCCAGTGTTCTGACTGCGTTTCCTGGAGTACGGCGTGGCACAGAGCATAGCTGTTTGCCCAGGGATAGACTGGCTGTGGGGTTGGTTAAGGCGGTGCTGCCGTAGACAGCAGAGACACGTACTTAGCGGCCCAGCAAGGCTGGAGCACCGTTGCAAGTTGAACTGGGCGATCCATACCTCACTAACGGCGACGGTAAAGGGGGCCCTCTCTCCCTTTGTCACTAAGGTGTGTTTTTCCCATCCGCTGCCCCAAAGGAGGTGAGGGCAGCAGGGACAGTCAGCAGCTTTGCTTTTTTGCGTGGATGTCCTACGTGTACCTGAAAGTAATGTTTGATAAAGGAAGATTTGGAGAGGCAGCCCTCTTAACGCTTCTCGTTCACGCCTGACAGGAGGGCTAAACTGGTGGTCAGAGAACGCCTGTTGTCTCTGTAGGCAGTTGTCTAGAGGTTGCAGTGCGGGTGCTCCTCAAAGCCAACGAGCAGCCTTGCACAGAGCTGGCTGGCTGTGGGCGCCCGTGGTACGCGCTGTAAGGGTTCTGCTGAGCGACTTTCCGGCTGCAGACCCCCACGCGGGGCAGAGTATTTGCACGTTGGGGTTCAGTGGGGCGTTGGGGGGAGCAGGGTGCCCTAGCAGAGGATGCAGCGCTTTGGGCGCTGCCTGTTCCTGGATTTTCTGAGCCTGTGCTGGTGGGGAGTAGGGCTCTGCCCTGCCTCCCAGAGGAGTGGGAGTGCAGCATCCATATGAAAGGTTGAGGGTGAAGGGCTGTCACTTCAGTGTTTGCACATCTGTTTTTCCTCTTTTCATTCTAGCCCAGTCTGCTTAATCATAAATGAAATCCCTTTTATGGCTACCTGGTTTTTACTTGTATCAACTTTCAGGTGAGTTGGACACTATTAACATTATTTTAAAACTGTGTTCTTCCCTGATTCTAGGAAGTATAAATGTATTCTTTTTCCTCTTCTTTTTACATTCTTTGAAACATAACTCAGAATGTGTACTCACTTCTGTGGGTAATTCTGTTTTAACAGTATGTTGCCTCTTCTACTGAAAGATGGCCTGCTGCTGGCCTACACTGTGACAATGCTGGCATTCCTGTCAGTCTGCGTGGCCTCCTTTTCCATATTTGAGAAGACTTCGGCAGAGGACCTGCAGCTGAAGCCATTCTCCCTTTCCCTGAAGGGATATGTTTCTTGGTTTAAGTCATTTCCCAAGATTGTCAGGAGTCTGGTAAGCAATTTTAATTCCTATAATTCTTACTTGCAGCTCTTCATGGTGCGGAAGTACTTGCATAAACCAGTTTTATGTCCATAACTGTGCATAAAGCCCCAAACAGGGAAAGCCACACTATGTCAGTGTAGAGGTGTGCTATAATTTCTTTTTCTGCAATGTCATCTATGTATAGATTGAAGAATACAGCATACCCAAGTAAGAAAAGTTACAGCTTACTCGTTTGAGATGTTAAATCACCCTTAGCTAATACATCATTCCTTATCTTACAGTTTCTTCTTTCCGTAACCCTGATGGGCATCCTGTCTCTAATGAGTGCTGCAGTGCATCCTCCACAGAGGTTACCCGATTTATTCCCTGTATCTGTGTCTGTTATTTCTTGCTTACACTTTTTATTATTTTTGGTGTATTTTAATGTTGTTATACTGTGGGACTCAAAGAATAGTAGAAGTCAGAAGAAAAGCAGTTAATCAACCTGTGAAGATCAAGGACTAAACTGTGAAAGGACAGAGCATTTTCAGTGAATGGTGTCTGGCGTTGCAGGTAAACCTGTTTGTGATGTAATACAATTCCTGTAAACTAATGAAAATCAGGAAACACATTATGCATATTTAAACACAAAATAATCAAAGACTGTTTTAAAGCAGAAGTATTTTGAAGAGCACTTGGAAATGTGATTTGGTGTGTTTTCTTCAGACGTGTAATACTTTTGTTACCATTTGTAAAATTAGAATACATAATAAAGGACCAAATTTTGAATTAATGCTAAAATACCCCAGCTGTATTAGCAAAACAGCAAACTGTTTTGTTAGCATTAAGTTTACATGTTTCCCAGCGTAAAAAGCATAAGCAAGTGAAGTAGTGCAGGTGAAGTAGAAACTCTTGACTGGTAGCTCTTGTCTTGCTGAATTGTTTTAGGACATAAACTCCCTTGTGTAGTCAGTGACTGTCCTCCATCGTCGTTTCATATAACACACTGCAGTTCATCCAGGCGGTTGCCCGAGGCTGTGTATGGGCGTGAGGCGCTGCCCGGATGCTGTCATCTAAGCAGGGCACTTGCTTCTTCAGCTAATATTGTAGTGTCACTGCCTGGAGACCCGTGTGCTCAGCCACAAGATGGACCCAAGTTCTGTAGCACATCAGGATGGCGGTTCTGTAGCAGCTTCAGTTCACCCACGGGCTTTTGGTTTTCTTGTATTATGTGTTATTTTCCACAAAACCAATACTTTCAGAATGCTGAAGAATAGCATAAGCCCCAGAGACGCACCCAAGTTAGTGCTGGGCAGAGGGGTAGAGGCTTGGAAGTGACGTTTGGAAGGGGGAAGGTCTTGTATGTGCAGCAGGTTGTAGTACGTTTCTTCCTTGGCTGTAGGTCAGCAGCTATGATTTGGTTTTAACACTGTTGTAGTCTTCTGACTCTCAACAACTGTTTCTAATGGGACTGAAAAGCCAAAAGACCTTGGTTCTGCTGAAATAAAAGCTGAGGTACTGCAGTGCAGTTTGAAAGCAGGTACGAGACTCTTCAGGAAAAAAAACCCAGAGCAAACAAAAAAACCCCACAGTAAAAACCACCCCTTATTGCATAGTAATTTGCAGATGTAAACTGAACTAAACTCTGCAATTTCTCCTTCTGCACAGTACAGCCTCCAATGCCAATAGTTCAGAGAATACAAATTGATTGAATAATTATATATGTAACAAAGCATGTAGTAAGAAAATAAATCATAAAGCAATTCAGGGTAGTATAGTTTAATTAGGAGTCAGTCTATCCTTTTTCTTCATTCTGCTCTGACACTATATATATATATATATATATATAAAAAAAAAAAAGCAAACCCATCCTTGTTTAAAGGCTTCTCCCCTGACCTCACTGCGCTCTGTCACATACCAGCCTGTCATTGACATTAGCACATTCTGGGGCTGTCTCTGCAGCATCGGTTGTGAGTGTGTGAATCAGCTGTTCTGGGAACTTCCAACTGTGTCAGTTATGAATACTGTAAATGAAGTGTCTACAAGCTGAGTGTATGTATTCAGTTTTTCCAGCTTTATTTGTTGTGGAAAAAGTAATTGCAGCCAACATTATACCTATGGCAGCTAAGACAAAATAAAAAAGGTGCTCTTGAAGTAGTGATTGTAACGTTATTGGGGTGAGTACAGTTCAGCAATTTACCTACACTGTAACAGTTCACTATAAAGCAACAAAACTTAAATATTTTCACAAGTATTTAGAATTTTTCTGAGGGTGTAACTCTAATTGCGGCATGCAAGAGCTCTGCCCACAGCATGGCCTTTCTTTTCAGAAGCGTAGGGTGAGTGGCATTGATGTGTATCAGGATGCCTAAATAGGAATCTTTGTTTCCAGAGGCTGCGAAAGCTAAAAACCACAGCATTCCCTCCAACCACAGCTGGGTGAAAGACTGCCAAAAGTTCAGGCAGCTTGAAGAACGTCTACTTCCAATGAAATAATGTGTGAAATGGCAAATTAAGATGGAAGGAAGCAGAACGACTTCAGGTTCTAGTTAGCCTGGTCTCTTGTGTTCATCACGGGATCCCGGTGCGATCCTTCCCCCCATATAAAAACATTAGTTTTGAGTGTATCTCTTTTCTTTGTCCTTGAGATGGCCTCCAGGGGTGATAAAGTGAGAGTCATATGATCCACCTTGTGTGGAACTGGAAATGGTTCTTAACAGACCCAGCTGTTTCTGAAAGGCAGAAGCCTAGTACAGCAAGAGGTCAAAGAAACAGTAACTGCTTAAATAGCTAAGGCATGTATGGGGAGTATTTGCAGCAGAATCTTAGTATATCACTTTGTATTTCCCTAAAAAATGATTCAGTAGCAAATTTCATGGTATTTAATAATTGCCATGGTGTAAGTTACTGCTGTAACGTGTTGTCAATCATCACCTTCACTGTTATTTTCTGTAAAAGTTTTATTTTGTTCTTCTGAGACTACACAGAACAGCTTGGTTTAGACTGGCATACAGTTCATTTACAGACTCTTTTCAGATCAATAATTATTTAATTTCCAGCTACAGTGGTTACAATCAGGTTATATAAACTATTGCTGCTTCAGGCTAACCTGCCATTATCATACAAAGCAATCAGCTGGTGAATCTTGTACAGCACAGAAAGCTTAAATGAGAATGGTGTAGAAAGTAAACAGAGCAACTGGCACAATTCCCTTCACCCAATTACTAACATTTTTTTCCAGTCAGACTGCACAGTGCAAAAACATTTTTATTAATTAAAAACTCCCAAAGCTTGAGTACGTACATGTTCAACCACAAACTGGGGCACATTTATCATTTTGGTTCTCAGCATTTTAGTTGTAAAAATCAGTTCATCTGTTTGAGTAGCAGTACTTTGCAGTGGTAGAAAGGACATTCAATTGTGTGCATTTATGTTGAACTTTCTGAAAAAAAATTATAAATCATTCTACTATGCTCTTTCAATGTGAGAGAGGCTGCACCTTGTGCAGTGATTTGAGATGCAGGGTATTCATGAGGTTGGAGAGGTGGTTTTGAGGATAATGAAAAAGAGAAGAAACTGTTTTATAACAATTCTCCCCCTATATCATTAAATAGCAAAATGAAACTGAAATGTTGACCTAAAGCAAATGTTATTAGAGCCATCTGCTTCAACATGGTGGGCTTGAAGCTGATACCTTTAGATAGTGTGTCTTAGGTGACTTCAGAGGAAACATCTTTGTAGATGACAAATATGTTCCTAACTGTGGCAGCCACAGACAGGGAAATTGCTGTTTGTAAACCACTTAAACATGTTCAGCACTCAGAATAATTCCTTGTACAATAGCACTTCTTCTATCTTTTGACCCCAATCATCATTAGAAAAAGTTGTAAATTTTTGGGCAGGCTGTTGGAAAACTAGATGCATTAATTTAAATCATGTTTTGCTAGCTTTTGGGGTGATGATGAGTAGATTAAATCATGAGCATGTGCACACACCCCCCACCCCACCCTGGCAGGAAGCAACTGTTTCCCACTGGAGGCCTGGCAGCCAAAGTTCATCTTTTAACATCGTTTCTTCTCACCCAGTTCTTGGAGGGAGGGTTACAGTGGTGGGGTTTGGTTTGGTTTGGTTTGGTTTTTGTTTTTAAAAAAACAAGGCAGCATAATTATCTATTTGCAGTAAGAACATACAGAAAATACAGTTTATTTTCCATGCAGCAGCAAACCTCAATCAGCATTTTGTACACACGCTTGCATAAAACAACCATGATGTATTATTTACATTGAGATTATCTGGTTGTGCACATTGTTAAGTTTAAATAGATGCCAGAAATTTTATCTAGATGTGCACCTGCCTAGAGCAATGAGCAATCCCAAACTGGTATTTGCTGGGGAGATAGGTTTACAGTCATTTCTTCTCTCCTTTTAAGTACAGTCAAGCAGATGTAGAACTTTGGGTTGCTGTGGAATGCATTTTTCACATAATGCCTGTGTGGAGATAAGGAATGACTAAAATAAATAGCAATTAGACAACAGCATCATCATTCATGTGATCTGTTCAGAATTATCTGTCTGTCCTACATCCACTACTAGACTCAATGCATAAAAAAAAAATACAGACACATGTACATCCTAAGGCAATGCAGAGCAACAGGCAGTCTCCCTTGAACTGCAGTAACATTTTAAGATCTTTGAAGGAAATGCTGTAGGTTTTATCTGTAGAAAAAGTTGAGATATAATTGCTAAAAGACCATTTAGCTATCCACAACTATATTTTTTTTAAACAATAAGAAAGCAAAGGGCTTTACAGTGTTGGTCACACTTGGGAAGGGACAGAGAGAACCAGAAAAAGTAAATGTATCATCTTTGTTTGGACATAAGGTGCAAAACCACTATTCACTGACTAAATACTATCCATGGACATAAACTAATAGTAGAGACATGACTGTGCTCTGAGCTAACTTCACATTGAAGCCTTGTAGTTGTCAGCATGAGTTTACTTCAAGTTAATAAGCCAGTGTAAGACTTAAACTGGTTATTGTACCATAGAACAGGCACTCTGCATTCTGTAGGACTCAGAAATTATGCTCAGTGGAGAAAAAGAGCTGCTAAACAGGATGCCAGCTCTGCTCTCCATCCCTCAATTACTCTGCCTTTGGTGTCATAGCTGATTTGGAAGGAATGAGGAGTAGAAAGAGTCTCTGGCATAAGCTGCTAGTAAGTATCAGGGTAACATTAGCTTCTGCACAAGCAGGGGTTTAAAGCTTTTTTTTGCTACTTGGGATTAGAAAATAAAATTGAACCTTCACTGAGAAGCAAAATGCATGTGTCTGAGCTCACCCCTGCACTAACTCAGTTATACACCTTGTAAAACCAGCAGATCTACTTTTCCATGTTCCTCAATTACAAGAATTAGAATACTTTAACTTTCCAAAGGAGAGACGTTCTCACATTATGCAGGGAATTGATATAATCTGCAGATATTGTCATCTTTAGAGACTTCTTTGTCTCACGAGACTTTATGAAACATATGAGCAACTAGTTTTCTCATGCACAGGTAATATACAAGGATAGACAAGGTCCATCACTAACTGGGCTTTTCCTTACAACACTGCAACAAAGACCGGTAGCCAAAGGAGGAAGGATTTAACAAAACATAAAACACGTCTTGAGGTGTCCGTTAGTATATCGGTTTATGCTTTCTGCTCTGGGAGTGCTAAGAAAGTTGATGTGGTGGATTGATCAGCAGCAAGCCCAGCCTGTCTGAGGTGCATGTGCAGAGATGGAACAGGGGGGCGAGCTGCTGCTGGGGAAGGGGGTGGTTGGAAGCGGGCGGCTGCTGCTGCTGCTTCAACCGGACCATCTGCCCTGCAGCCCACTGTCCTCTCTTGGAAAAGAGCACTGCTTGGAGGCCCTCGGCTGGCTGAGTTGTTCTGGCTGCCAGGAGCGAGCGGAGGAGTCTACCTGTGCGTTGACACCACGGCGAAGGAGGGCGCACGCAGCCCCTCTGCAGGGAAGCAAAGCCCGAGCGCAGGCAGTGAAGTACCCCTGCCACCAACAGCACAGCAGGGCTGCAGTAGGCAGCCTCCCTGTGAATTCCAGGGCATCGGTCATAGCATTTAAGAAGGTATAACCTGAAGTACACAGATTTTCTTGCTTTCACTACATGTATTACAGCTGAATTACCATTCTTGAAAAACCATCCAGTTAAGTTAGAAACTGACCGTGCTGATGAGGAGAAATGCTATCGGGTGTTTTAGAGTGGGACAGTTTCTACAGATTCAACATGTCATTTTGCTTAAACCACTAACCAGAAATACCACACACGGAGTAACAACTGTTTTCTCATCAAGCCATTACAGTCTTGACTGCAGGCATCCACACTGGATCACTCTGCAAATGTTTTAAAATGAAGTACCTCAGTCCTTACAATTCTACTACCTGGACGTGGCAGCTGGGGAAGGCCCAGAGCAGACACAGGGGCTGCTTACCTCAGTCAAAGAGCGACTTTAGGAACACGGAGCTACTGGCAGGCTGAACGTACTCTGTGGAGAAGGAAGATTAGTTTTGATAAACAGAACAACAGTATTATTACAGAATTTTTGAAAATCCCTGCACAAATATGAGTTAAGTTACTGCAGTGATTAACAGAACCCCTTTTACTTCATAGAGTTACTGTGTCTTAACAGTAATTTAGGAGACTGTCTTAATTACTGGTGAGTGTGTGCACATACGCTACATCATTACCAATGATGACAAAGCAGAGCAGAATATGTTACGAGTATTAGAAGCTGGTCCTTCATTTTTTGCTATTAGTAATAAAAGAATAAATAAAAATCCATAAAGACCATATCAGCAGATTCAGCAGAATCCAATCAAGGATTGCACGAGAGGAACAACCATCCCCTGAGTCCTCTGAGGGGATGGCAAAAAGAGAAGCAACCACACCTGAGCCAGGGCAGGGCGAGGGTGAAGGGCTGAGCAGATGGCTGGAAGAAGTAGAGGAAAAGTGTGCAGGGGTAGAAAGGAACTCGGGGAATGAGAACATACGGGGAAAGGGTCTGGAAGCAGGTGCATCTGAGTGCCAAGGTTGCCAAATGGCTTTCTGCAGCAGATGATCAGCTCTGGTCTCGGTACCCTTAGTGTCTGCTGATGGTTCTTACTGCATTTTGATTCCACCACCACAAAGGGGTGAAGAGAGAATTCAGAATTATTCGCTTTGTATTAAACATACTGAGAACAACAAACAGATATGTACAGCGGCGTATAGCTAAAAAGACTCTTACTGCGAGGAAAGGGGCTGCATATAAACCTAGACGGAGAGAGGCATCAAAGCCACCAAAGACACGGGTGGTGGTGGGGAAGATTCTCCTCGGTTCTCCTCATTTGGCATGCTGTCATTCCTTAGGTGTCACACGCTTCCTGTACGTGATGTGACGCAGAAAACCCGCCTGTGGATCTGACATGAGGTACCAGGGACGTTACCTGGAGATGACCCAAACCACGCCAGAAATTCTGCCTTAAGCTAGGTCTCGTAAGGTTACTCCATAAAAAAGGCATCCAATTCAACTTTGCCTCAGGTACAACTTTTTCAGCCTTATACCTAATTAACACCATTTGTTTACACAAATTATCATCAAAAAAATACCACTAACTATTGCTTAAAATAGGAAACTGTCCAGTCTTGTATGACAAGTAACAGAAAAAGACAGAGATTTAACTACAAGTTGGTTTCTTTGTACGAAATGCAACTTTCTGATTCAGTCTTTATGAACTCTTTAATCACTGATTGCGGCATTCTGACTATGCAGTACTTAAAGAACCCATACATGCCAAAGCAACCATGCCAAGATCTGTATTTCACTCTTGAGAAGCTGTCTTAAAAATGTAAGCTGCCCAGATTCATATAAAACATCATTAACTCAGCTTTCTTTCCAAATATATACCATGACAGCATATTTTGACAAAACAGCCCTATTTATAGTGATATTTATACAGATGGCATTAAGATTTAGATATTCAAATAATCAATATGATTTGCTACTCATATGGTCCACAACCTTACAATGCTTGTTGTAGCACTTTAAGCTTTTTTTTTTTTTTTGGTTTGTAAGCTAATGAAGTTCATGAGTTGCTCTTAAAAAAAACCAACAAAGCGCTAACAACCCTTCTTTCTCTCGATATTTTTATATGCAGAACCCTTAAGTAAGTTAAACTACATAAAAGCAAAGAGAACATTAGCAAAACCTCTGTATGAAAATCTGTTGCGACCAGAGCAGCTAGGAAAGGAAGGGATCTGTGGAGGTGACCAGAAAGACATCTGGGCTGCAGCCAACTGCAGCACAAGCACTAGCTGGTGCAGGACCAGGCTGCCCTTGCTCTCTTCTCATCAGCTCAACGTTTTAGGGTTGCGTAGGGTAAGGCAGCAGCTGGAGAGTCACCAGAAACCTCACCCCTGCGCAGGTGGGTTGGTAGAAGCCTTGCTGCCCTTGGCCTTGGTGTCTCCTGTCCCCGGCCCACAAAAGCATTAAAAGGGCGGAATCTTCCCAAGTTTCTTTTCCCCTCCTACTTTCACTGCCATTCTTTCCCAAGTTTGACTGCTCTAAAACATTTACAGATCTAAAAAGCAGAGAGAAAAAAAATGTTCACCTGTCAGGTGATATAAAACCAATCTTCTACTAAATGTGCCAGAATAATTTTTCTCCACCTCAACCACAGTTAAAACCTTCAGTCTATTCATTACTGTCTTTTTATAGTATTTTTATTTAATAAAACCTATTAAGACTACCATACAAATCTCTTTACTTATGCTTTTATCTTTTAACTGATCAATTTTTATATTGCTGACATCCCTTCTTCACCATTTGCTCATTTAAAAATTCATAGTATATGAGCTATGTCTCTGGAGAAAACGTCTATAAAATTTGTTACAGCTGGCAAATGTGTATGAGTCAGTGATAGCACATGACTAAATGCTTCACAGAAAATAAAATTTGTTTCTGTAGTAAGCAGAACTGTTTAAATGTTATTTATTTTTATGTTTCAAAGAAAATATATTGTGAAGTGCTGCATTGATTTAATACGCAACAATGTCTGTGTACACGCTGTACAAGGAAAATTTATGAAACCTTTGCACAACTCCTTTAATTGAATTTTCCAAATCTCTCACCACACACAAATAATCAATATCTTCTGCAGAGAAAACCAGTCAGAATTATTACAGTCTTTCTTTTCAATTTTGTTGTCATCAGCACATACAGAGCACCTGGATATTTGTAATGTCTGGATAGCAAGTTATTTACACCTCTTAAACATATAATTGCTACTAAGTGAGTCCAAACTAATGTTTCTTTTCTTTTTTATTTAAAATAATTATATTCATGGGAGAAAGCAGCATTTATTCTCATGTAGGAGTTGCTACATGTAGCTGTTGAAAGAACTGCAATTCTTTTTAATTTTTCATTAAGCTTAATACTCCAAAGTCTAGATCCACTGGAATTAAAAATTAATAGCTATTGCATCTGTAAAAAGGTACATAGGAAAATAGAGTGTAAACACAAGTGTGAAATTCATGAATAAATGTGGCTGACACCTAAATATAAAATGCAGGTTGATAGTTCTATACGTATATATGTCTGAGGCCTATAGTCATATGTCTCATGTGCATTTCTGTATCTGCCACAAAAGTTAATAGCTTAATATTTCATCTACATAGCAGAGAATGTTAAATCATTGGAGAGGTTTGTAATTTGCCCCCTTCCTTCCATCCAAAAAGCTTATCATGCCGGTGACCTCAGACCCAGACACTTCTCAAATCTCAGGTTGTATTTTAAAATATGCACTCTTAAGGTGCAGGTACAATCCAACAGACCCAGAACCTGCTGGGAAAGAGCGCAGCATTTGGGGGTCAAACAGAAACCTGTCCCCCAGTTCCTTTACCTTTCAGTAGCATTCTTTCAGTAGACAAGATTACTCACTTGTCCTAGGAAAATCACTAGCATTGCAGTTTTTGGGTACCAGGCTAAGCAGTTTTTGTTACCTCTTCTAGACTGTAAAGGACTTCACATGGTTACAGACTAAAAATAGACCTGCTTGCACAGAATGAGAGAAGACGTACAGTCAAATTTAGCCTGAGCAACAACAGCAGCTTTTAATCCACACAATACAAATTAGAATACAACACACTCCTCCTCTAGGTGCACTTTGGGGCAATCTCACAATGAGTTTTGATTGTAAATGCAGGAGGGCAGAACAATTTCTCTAGGTCTCTGCATAGGGACATTCAAAATAACTTGGGAGTAAACAAAACCAGTGAGTCGCAGTAAGTCCGTGTGTGCACACACACGCTCGCACGTTCAGCACTGAAGTAGTCTTGACACAGTTTTGCTTAATGCAGTCCCATTTACATGTGTTCACACTGAGGCATAACTTAAAAACATAACTGAGATTCACTTCTCCCCGTGTCTAACAGTAGAAAAGCCTTATGAGCAGAAGTACAGACAGATCTTCCACACGGAAGAACAGATGGTCCCTCCAGCGTCACATAAACAAGTCACACCTTCTTGAAATTGTCTCACGAATGACATAGAACGTAACACTCGCAGGGCACACTCATTTCCATCGGCTGGTTTCAGCTCCAAGGAATCATCTACTAGTTGGGAATGTGGGCAGTGCCGCTGCCCGATCTCTCTCTTTAATCTCTGCCATTCACCTGCACCTTAAGGGCCTAAGTCGTTCCAGTCACGGCGACTGCTCTTCTAGAGGAAATCCTGCAAAGTGCTGCCAGACTGCAGCCCCTTCGTGCCACCTCTGGCCACGAGAAGATTCTTGGCCCAAGGGTTCTCTGTCCTGTGGTAAAGGCAGGTATGTACTCCATACTGCAGCTGCATTACAGATCTAGTCTGTGTAAGCGTCAGCTCTGGCCTACGCAGCCTTGGGCATACAGGCTTTAGAGCGTATTTTCAGCCCTTCAGAAAACAGTAATTCTCGATTCAACTTCTGTCGTGGTTTCACAGCCTTTCTGAATAGGCCAAGAGGGCAACTCATATCCTGGTTGGACACAGGACTTAAGTGAAAGAGTACCGATGACCATCGCCTCTCTTCCAAACGCTATGTAGGGACATTAACTCAGAGCAGACATTTCTGATGTGTGGCAAAACACCAAACCCGGCTGTTAGTGTTAAGAACTGAAGCAAGCATATTTGCAAACACAAGCTCTAAGCCTCCATCTAATAATAATCTATTTGAAAAGAAGTCCTTCAGCATCATCTTTGTTGCTTTCAGAGATGATGTACACCACAAAAAGGCTGCTGGAGAGATCTTGTAAAACTTTTGCTGGAAAGCAGCCTAGGATTTAACTGAAAGGACCTTGGTAGAACTAAGGAACTGCTGTTTGTGTCAGCATTAGCAGCTTTTTCCAAACAGATTAAAAACACGGAAGAACTGAACCTCAGAAAAGCCTCTATCACAAATGCCTAAAAGTAGGGCTTGCTCAAACCATAGCCTAGGTCCAACCCCTGCATCTACCTCATCACTTCCCTGATCAGTGAGTATTTGTTGTAAGCAAAGACAATCATGATATTTGTTCCATTTGCTCTCAAGGAATGGAAACTCTGGAAAGAAACTCAGTTTCTGAATAAATTTACTTGTGAATTCATTCAGTTCACTTAATAAAATTCTGCTTAGCCAGTTCATAAGACTTGCTTTGCCTAGAAAAGGTATAATGACATTTCTTCCCTACAAGTGAATACAAAGTTAGGCTGAGAAAAAAAATAAATGTTTTTTTAGGTTAGGTTTTTTACAGTCAGAAAAATCCACAGATATGTTCCTGAAAATATACATCTGAAGTCTAATGTATTCCCCTTTTCCCCAGAAGATCCCAAAGGAGGAGGAAGGGTAGGTGGGACACAGACACCCAAATATGTCTAAAGGTCAACAAATCTATTCTACTTTATTTGAGAATGATGTAGAAATATATTGTAAACTTGATTTCCCTTCACTCAACAGCAGCAGTCCAGACCCAAGCTATTTAGTTGCCTGTACACAAACACCCAATATAAAGTCCAAACTCAAACTGACATGAGTTGGGATAAACTGCAGAATATTGTATTCTTCCCATTTTATCTGTTTTGAGAAGGAACTCTGCTTATTAAGGAGGCATCTATATTTTGCAGTGTTTCTGAAATGGGATTTTATGTTTCGCCATATATACACCGTCTTCAAAAAATTGAATTGGTGAGTGGGAACTCAGTATTACTTGGTCCCTAATCTCTCCAGCTTTGCTTTCATTAGTAATTTAAAGTGGCGTTAAATGAAAATCCACCTAGTTAACCCTGATCTAGTCTTGTGGAAAGCCACCACTACTGTTGCAAAGAGTGCAAACTTCAGTCACTTGTATTAAAAACAATATGAAAGTTAGGAATGTTTAGAACTAAACTTAATAGGGGTGATCATATTTGTCCATGGGCTTGGCAGGATGAACAACAACACAGAAAAGAAAGTATTTTTTTATTTCATTACAAGATATAGTCTGAAAATAGTTTTCCTTAACACTGCAAGTATTTGATCTTCTGTAACACTCTCTTGTTTCTTACTTGGACAGCAGACGGAGTCACGGACATGATTTATGTCAGTGTTTTTCTTTTTGGGAAGCAAAGTATTAGTATAATTTGTAATAGCCAGCTTAAGTAGCTTTCCTGTTTAGAATGTTATCTTCACGAACTCTGAACCTATTAAATTTTCCTTTAAAATATGCATATCACAACCTACACATTTATTCTCGACACACACAAAGCATGTTTTGGACTGCAACATACCGACTAGATTTCATCTCTTGGCAGTTGCATTACTGTTTGCTTACATTCTATTCAAAAACATTTTGTTTACTGTAAATGCTAGTCATGGACAAACAATGATGCCATTTTTTATGCTGGTCACACAAAATGATATACTAAGTTCTACATAATGCTGCCCATTGAGCAAGGAATGTTTTGTATTAAGTTGTTTTAAGTAGAGGTTGTTTATGTAAAGTAAATAAATTTCATGCCTCACCATGTGATGATAATGTGACATTCCGTCTGTATCAAGCCACAGAACAGTCATAAGTTTTAAGTCCTGAGCATAACTAATTAAAAATAATTATGAAAAACCACATCCAAAACTAAAAGGCAAAGTAAAACATCTCCAAATGGTTTTCTTTTATCACATACTTCTTTGCCTCTCCTACTACTGTGTTTTCAAGACTGCAACATTCAATTTCTTCTTTATTAAAGCAAAACTGATGTTGAAACGTCATCAAAATTGGTCAACTTAAACTCATAATTCTATTTTCCATCCTACTTTCACAAAATATCTCAATTCTCATCTAGCAAGACTGGATATGTGCTTAGCATTATGGGCTAGTTTCTAGAGCAAAGATGGAACTATAAATGTATATCCTGGTGACCATTAAAAAGCAGTACACAAGGGAAGCAATGACTGTTTAAATCTGCAATGGCCCGTGGCATTCACTGTTATCAGTGCCAGATAGGGGCTGTGATCATTTGAACAGAAGGACATAGGGAGCTGTAAATCAGAAACAGCAGATTGCACAAATGAGCCAAATTTCTTAAAAAGTGATGTCACTCCTTTTCATTTTGTGATAATCTGCTGGAGCTGAGGAAACTGAAGTTTGATCAATTTTCTTTCCTTTAAGAGAATTCCCCACAGCAGAAAGAATTTAGGCCTGCGGAAGAGCAGATACAACCAAAATCAAAGGGGCTACTTGTGATATGAAGCAGTTTTGCTGGTTGGGACAGCTGGCCGACAGAGCAATAGAGATGCCGTCACCAATTTTGAGTCTGGTTTTGCTCTATTTTAAGACAGAATGTGTGAACATAACAGAAATATCAGAATATCAGTGGTGAATATTTGTTGATTTTACTGGGTGTGAGAGAAAAAAAAAAAAAAAAAAATCTTTTGTGTATCCTCCTGCCACCTTCCCAGCTAGACAAGGCACTAAAGTGGCTATGTGGGCCACACTATATTAAATGCCACCGACTTCAAATATTTTCACAGCACTAGTTATGAAGAAACCTAATAGTTAGGATTTCACAGTCCCCTGGAGTGTGCTAAGGTGAAAAAGGTTTTGCTGCAAAGACTGTATGCTACTTGGCTTATACACTGAAAATGCAGGGGGGAGGGAAGAGAATGAGGAAGAACAAGGATAACTGGTATACAAAAAAGGTATGTAAAGTCTCTAGGACCTGACTGCACTTATTTCTAGACCATGTCTCAAAGTGCAAGATCATGAATGATTTCTTCTCCTTGCACAGTTTCACGGAGAAATACCCAATACAATGAAAATAGTAGAAAAGATGAAATTTACATTTGAGTAGTGCAAAAGTTTTCAGAAGAAACAAATTTGATTATCATCATTTTCACATACCAACGGTTACTCATTTCAAGTGAAAAGAACTAAGAAGGAATCAACTAAAACAAATCATCAAAACAGCTGTTACACAGGAGTGATAAAAAGTTTCTTACCTTGGGCAGGAAGTTTTCTTTTCAACAGCTGCACTTCTTCTGCTTGACTCACTAGTGAAAAAATAAATCTGAAATCAATAAATGTTGTCCCAGAGATTTCAAAGAAAATAAAACCCATGCCACCTTTTTCACTTTCAAAGCATTTGGATTTTTCTTCAAGTGATGACAAAAAACCACTTACCTATGTAACTTTGCTCAAAAATTTAACAAAAAATTTTCAAAATTAACATAATTTTGAGAAGTTGTGCTTACAAACCTCATACCACATTTTGCTCCCATTTTTGTCTTCTAGTGCTGACATGGTGCTTTGTTCCTAATTCAGAGATGGGGGGCAAAAGATGATTCCCATTTTGAAGGCAACAAGAAGCTAACAGAAAGAGTGGACGTAACAGAAAGCGTCAACCATAGGTCTGACATCTCATTTGGGCAGTCTTACTGCCCTATCCACAGTGTAGGGTAGTAATGTAAACACAGACTATTTTCAGGAACCTTCATTTTGTATAAGAAAGCATCTGGTTATATGCATTACAGTGGAAACTAGTACAGTGTATACACATGCAAAATGAAAGCTGAATGAGCACTGGAATACAAGTCAGGAAAGAAATGGTAATTTAAACAACAGTAGTTGCTGGAATTGCATGGTGCATAAATTCCACTGCTGGGGTGCATGCACCTAATGCATTAGAAGAGTCTCAGCGCTCTTTGGTAAGAAAAATTCTCTAGCACCTATGGCTTTACTGTCCACCTGTTTCCAACTGCAAACAAAGTAGCAGTCCCAGACACCCTAGGTTTTGTTTTCTTACAGCTAGTTCCAGTGTTTTTACACTCTGCCGAAAAGAGAGCAACCAGACAGGTTGTAGAATAATGTATATTGGCAAAACATCACATTTGCTCCAGGTTAAGAAACTGTTTTATCATCTTTGCATGCTTGTCCAGAGACTGGACACAGGGACTATGTGTATGGATATATTATTCATATTCCCTGGTCAGCTGGAAACCAGATTAGCAGAAGTTGGTATGGAAAGTCTACAAGAGCAATGTGATATGTGCAAACCTTGAGGAGAAGTAGTGGTAGGCAAATGCAGTCTTAGACACACATCAGTACCACAAACATGTCATGTGGGTACAGATAAAAGGTGTTGCTTTTGTGAAAACGAGTGAATGAACTGTTCTGAGGCATAAAGATTGGGGCCCTTTGGGTGCCTAGAGCTACCTTTCACCACTTTTAACTCTTAAAGAAATGACCTGGTAAGGGAAATCTTTATTTCTTCTCCCTGAAAGCCAATATTTTTTTTGTTGGGTTTTTTTTTCTGCAATTATCCATAGCGCAAGTTTTTTGCATTTGGATGTTTCCCCATCACATACTCCCCTTCTAGTTACAGAGGCAGTTGGGAAGAGAAGTATGAATGCGCATTTTGCTGCTGAGGATTCACACGTCCCAAGAACCTCTGACTTGGAGTAAGGATAAAGAGTTTCCTAAAAGTAGACACACATAAATGAAAATCTTTGGCTTTCTGGGTTCCTTTGGAAAAGTATTACAGATGTGCCATCTGTAAAGTGCCCTTATCCCAACACAATAAGCATCTGGTATGTCCATCATTTAAAGACACATGAATAGCAATTTTAAAAGCCTGGAAACCTATATTCAGCCTAATCCTCCTAACAGGCAAACAAACAAAACAACTTCCTTGCAAAAAGAGAAGAAAGGCAATGCAATCAAAGTGCAAACATTTAGCCTAATCACTAGCTAACTACCCACTAAGTATCTAACTATTTACATAAGAAAAGGTGTTGCTCTTGCAAGTTTTTCCTCCCCATCTGTGACTGTGAGTTAGAAGAGTGGGCCGTTGGGGTTGCCTTTCTTTTCTGTCCCTGGTTGGATGCACAAGGACATTTAAGGTGCATTTGTCCTGACCAAAAGAACTCATGTGTCAGAGTCCTGGGGTATAACACTCCATTATAACAGAATGAGGTATGACTCTAGGAAACCTTTGGATTGATAATTGTTAAATTGTTATAAAGGAGATAGATAAATATTATTGAAAATCCTCCTTACTTAGCAGTTCGGTCTTCTGCACTTCAGCACTCAAGACGCAAGACGCGTCTGAGACACCAATAATATTTTCAAGCTCTCTACTGCCCTCTAAAGCCTGGAAAAAAAGCATAATTAAAGACATTGTTAAATCTCATTCCCAAACTATCTACTTAGACGTCTACAACTTATTAAAAACATCTGAAAGAAAGAACTTTTGGAATTTTTTCATAAGGTCTAAACGATGCATGAGCCTCCACCTCACAGAAAGTCAAAGGGACTATAAAGTTTAAGGGTGTAAGAACATACGCTACTTTTGAAAATGGCATTCAGGTGCCTTTTAAAGTGTTACTTAAAAATCTCCTGTTATTTACGCTTCATTCGTAAATCTTCAGCTGTTTAAACAGATTAACACTTGATCCCCAGAAAAGCAATCTTGGCACATGTACAAGCTTGCTGTAATATGTTAGTAAAATGGAAATCTACAAGCATTTAAGATTCTATTGAACAGACTCCTCAGCATTTCATGGTAGACCTAAAATCATACGCTATCAATCTCAGGAGAAATAGAAAGGATTTTTCAATAGGGTTTTCTAAATAAATATTTAAATTAAAATATTTTAAAGTAGTATCAGTCTTTTTTGTAAATAAAGCATTGTTAGACCACATATGCAAGTAAAATAATTTGAGTACACTGAATTATTTCTCAGATATTGATATACAGCAACAAACCTTGTGCTAAATTTATTCAGGAAACAAAATGTGAATAAAACAGAAAAGTGATTTGCATTTTAGCATGTATTAAACAGACTATTAAATGATGATACATTAGTGGTAAATTAAATAGTACAATCACTTCAACACAAAGGGATATTTAATCTTCAAGGACATAAAAATCTATGCCGTAATAATTCATACTTCAAGTTATAAATAATAGTTGATAACTACTTCATATGCTTTTATTCATGTACAAAATCAGGAGTGATACAAATTAAAAATGGTGTACTTGGAAAAGCAACTGCTCCAGTTAAAAAAAAAAAAAGTCTACTAAATTCTGGGGTTTATTTGCATTTTCTGGATTTCCAAGTCAAACCTGCCTGGTTTCAAGTATTTTATTTGCTTCCTTATCTCTTAAAACTCAAACATTGCACGTAAGTTTTATATAAGATTTGAAATAAAAATGAAAAAGTAGATTAAAAAAAATAAATCAGTGTAAACCAGACCTGTAGGCTTCTCAGATTTGCTCTTATTTTCAGAATTCTAACCAATGAACTTTTCACTTTGGACTGCAATTCCATGAACCTGCATAAAAAGTTAAAATAGAACAATTTCCATTAGCCACATCACCACTTGCTGAAAATCAGTGTTTACAATGTTTCCCAGAGTTTCTTCACATTGTAATCAGGATGGATCTAGATAAGCTGTGAACAGATGGGCTGTGCAACCTGATTGTGTCATATAACACCAAATATAACTTGCCTTTGGTTAGGATTTATACGCAAACTGCCAAAAATACTTATATCCTAATTTTAAGGATAGGAACTCAAGTTCAGCAATATTAGAGGATTTTCTTATGACCGTGGAGGAAGACAATGGTAAAAACAGGAATTTAATTCATTTGTTCCTGAAGAACAGTAATTTAATCAAGAGGACGAGCTTCCCAAACCCACGGACTGTTAAGACTATATGACACTGCTTGTAGCCATAGGGAACATGAGAAGTTAAAACTGAGCCCAACAGGGACAACATTGCATGATGTTATTTGTTCAGCTTTATCTCCCCTTTTAAGCCACAAACATATTTTACTACTGGTGTAAAGTTGGTCAGCTTTCAGAGTTTAATGAGTTTTGCAATAAAAATTAAAATAATATACAATCAGATTAGACCTAAATGGCAGACTTTAATGCATGATTAAGGATTTGCACTGAATACGTATTGAAAAAATTCCTGCAATGAATGTTTAGGCTATTTTCATTTTGAACTGTTTAAACATGCAAATCAAATGGAGACAACAGAGAAATAATCTATTTACTGCTTCCTCCCACCAAAGGGAGTATCACCCTTACAAGAAACCTCAACTTTAGAAACAGAACAACGGTATGAGAAAAACTTATCACTGTTGTATTTCAACATGGGAACAGAAGGCTATGCAGGAAAAATGCTAATGCCAGTGTATTGTACAATATATTTTCCACCTGTAAAAATAAAGCGTGTGAAAGTTCACATAAATATTACCGTGTAGGTGTTAGTTTATAAATGTGTTTTACTGGCATGTCGCTAACTGCTAGTCTTCTGCAAATCTTGCAATTTTTAAAAAACATACTGAATTATTGAATGCATACATTTACATGTCAATGAAGACTATGATTACTCAAATTGTTCTGCAATTCAGGGTTACTGCCACTAAGAAACAAGTCTATATTTGTTGACCAAGGGATTTACTGAACCACAAAAAATCCCAATTAATCAGTTTACAGCTTTCCACTGGTATAACTGTAAGATTTTCTTTTTAACTATCTAACATGCCATCCAAATAATTCTACTATCTGTCAAGCTCCATCACTTAGAAGATACTTACTGTCCTACAACAAAGAAATTTCAAGCTAATGGTGGGAGAAAGCATCCATTACAAGAAAAGAACCCAACAAACACATTGAGAGCAATAATCAAAAGGAAGAGCTACAACTTCAAACATAAGAAACATAATATTTAGTTGAATAAATGTCACAAATATTATTTGTTAGTAAAAAAGAAATGTATGCATAAAATATCTAGCCCCAAGGGAATTTTCATCTGGGACACCAGGTACAACTGTGATACAAATATTTAATACATACAACAGAATACAGAAGAGGGATAACAGAATCAACATATACTTAAGCATATGATGAAAGAAACCCACTACAGTACAAAACCCCAACTCTTTAATGTCCGTTAACTAGCCTGCACAAATACTGCACACTAGCATGGTGATACTTCTTCCAGTAACACAAGCTGCAGCACAGCAGCTGCGCTCTGCCTTCAATATCAACAGGACTTACAGCATGACCTGTTGTCAGAAGCAGGAACACAAGGAAAGTACAAAGAAGCTGACCAACAAAGGACTATGGGAGCAATGGAGGTTTGCATTACACTGAGAGGTGAGCTCTTAGTGACAAAACTGGGGTAACAGGAAACACACCTCAGATTTTGGAAAGAAAGTGTGCCTGACCTACAGACGAGAGAATTTATATAACAATTTGAATTGGACGCACAGGCACCGGGCCTGAATGAAATACAGGACAGTCACATTACACAGAATGATATAAAAATATATGATGCCGTAGAGGAGAGAAGAAGAGATGTGGTATAGCCATGTTGATGCTGAGCTGTGAATTAGACTTTCTCGAATAGATGTCAAAGATATATGTCAAGATTCCACCACAGGACAAGTTGAAGCATCAAATAAAAAAGCAGGACAACACAACAGTATATTAAGATTTCAAGAACAAAAATGTGGACAGTGTTGAAGAAGAATGAGAATAAAGAATTTTTTTTTTAAATTTTGCTAGTAAGAGATCACAAGTCTCTGGTGAATGCAATTTCATTTGAGTAAAAAGGATGGAAATGGATGGAGGACTATGTAGGATTAGTAGCAAGAAATATGAACATGCTCATTGAGGAAGGAAACATTCAGATTTTTAGCTAGATGAAAACTTAAACTCTTAAGTAGTTTTACAGAGCATATACAACTTTCATATTAAAAAAACCTCGTAACTTCCAGGATTTCCTAATTGGGTAACTTCCCATAAAGATGAAAGGCTTCCCTGATACAATCCAACATACAGAGATTCACAGCTTTCCACTTTTTCACCAGATTCTATCATAGATGAAACAAATATTTCCTTTCTCTCACTCTTAGGGATGGATGTGTTTGTTTTGGCTGAAATGCATAACACATTTAGCCTGACACCTCACTGTTGGCACAGAAAATTTCAGTTCACTTTTCAGCTGAGATTTGGCAATGTTACAGACAATTAAATATGTTTTTCATAACAGAAAAGATTAAGCCATACTAACAACATGAGACACTAGCAGCCTTACTTCTAACACATTTCATCACTTCTCCTTCCTCACATCTATCAAGTTTAGGAAAGCAGTTTATCAGATACTTCACCTGAAACATTAATTTAAGTGCTTTACTAACTGTGGCCTGCCCTAAGTCCATTAATGCCAGGAAGCTTATAGCTTAAAATAAGATTGTGGCAGAAAAGACAAGAATTTTAAAAGATTTTGCAAAGCACACATGAAGTTTCACCATGACCATCTGTGACTAGTTTTTAATCAAGAAGTGTCCTGCATTACTGGCCCTGTATCTTTGGCAGTTAATGCTTCAAAAAATAAGGTAAAGAATGTACACTTTCAGAAGAGGCTGGAAATGAAAAACATGCCTTCCTTTCAGTAGTTTATGATACCTCATTGTGTAGTACTATGAGCATGACTCCAGTAATTGGCAGTCTCATATTCCCAACACTACCAGTGAAAGACAGAACTGGCTGGACAGTTGTATTGCAAACCCTGCATTAATCTGTACCTATAACTGTAAGCCTGCCATTCAGTGCCTTTGAATATCCAGTCCTGTGGAATTATAAGTATTAAAAAATGATCACTATTAATTTAATTCTGTATGAAATATTAATCTTGCATAAGTAAAAAATCACAGCACTACACCCACAATGCGCTTAATACACTTACGCATCCTCCTCTGTTTGAGGCTGCCCTCTTCTGGATAATCTGCTTTCTGAATCGTTCTGCTCAGCTCCATCTCCTAGGAGGTTCACAAGAAAGAAAAGAAACAATAAAGATGAAAATAAGATACCGAGTATTTGAAGCACATTAAAAAGGTGTTAGTATGAACCTTGGCTGTTGAATGGTCTTTTAGGAAGAGAAAAAAACCCCCAAAACTTACAGAGCAGGACAGATTCCCTTGTAATGAAACACACTAAGTTCGCTATAAATTACTCTTTTGTAATTTGACGTCTCATCAATTCACATTACATTTGTATTTGTGGAAACCTTGGGATTATAGTGTTAATAACTGGAAGTTAGTGTAACTCTGACACCTAGCTACTGTGTTCTACTCAGAAGCTTCTTATCTTATTAACTGCTTAAATACAGCATATTAGCCCAGAGCATCATCATGAAAATACTGTAATGACTGAGCAATGAAACCTCCATTTTCCTTTAATAAAAAGTGCCTGGGCCCCAACTCTATCTTGTAAACAACTACAAAGAGATACTGCAAATTACTTCCAAAGGCTCTGACATGCTATATTGACAATATAATATTCTAGCTCGTCATATGATGGGGCATGATAAATCATATGCCAGTTGCCATTACTCTGCATGGTGAGTCATATTTCTACATTTCAGTGCACTGATATTTTGAGCAGTTGCATGTTTCTGTTGGGAAACAGGAACAGGCTATTACCACAAAACTCCATTCCTATGGATTTTTTAATAAAACCTAGGCTCACATGTGGTGTTGGTAAACTGGTGAACTGCCTTTCTGTCACTGTAGGTTGGGCATTCAGAAATTACCAGATTCCAAGATAAGCATCTAACACAGACTGCCCCCCCGCAAAGCACCTGGACAGGGGAATGTTTTCAGTGATGCTGATCAGATTAAGAAAGTTAGTGCTGCACTGAAATAACATCTTTGGCTCACTGGCTGCAATCTACTTGAGACTGTTCAACAGACACTTACAAAGGCCTCATTATGTATATCGTTATGTATAATAATACACCTCTGACCACAAAAGACTTTCTGTATTTACATCTATTTACACAACTTATCACAACCTATACAATTCAGACAGAAATCGCATTAGAACCAATGTAGATTAAAGTCTTACCCTGTGTATCAGTTACTATTGTTTTTAGTCAGTACATTAGCTTGTCAATTCTGCTTGCCCTCCAATTAGCATATCAAGATGGTGATGTACTAGCAGAAAAAAGTACTACATCCCTCCTAACTAATATTTAAAAAATAGTATATACTGTCACATTTGATAGGATCCCACAGTACAATAGTCTTTGGTGAATCTACTGAAACTAGCGAGGCCATAACTATTCATGGTATTGTGCTCCACGCAATCTATGTGGTCACCTTTCAATACTTTAGATGTTATATCTGTCTAGGTTCCAGCAATAAAGAGGTCACATCTGAATAGCAGAAATGCTTTTCTGTTTAATTGTGGCTGAAGTTGAAGACATCATATAACATGGAGGTTTTCATAACTTCCACCTTAACAATCTCCCCCCTCAACAGTATCAGTTACATACTCAATCCCTCACTTTCTACAGCAGTGTAAAAGCTCCTTTTTTTGGACACGGTTCTATTTTCCTGTGCAATGGATTTCTTTTGGATCTGATACTCATTAAAGACAAAATGGTGGAGGTGTATGCATACATATGAAGCGGGAGAGGTATAATCATGCATTCATTGTTTTTTTTCTGGTAAGTTTTCCCCTTAAACAATGAGATCATTAGTGCATTCGACAATTACTGACTTAGAATTGCATACCAGTAATTCAGCTTTAGAGTTCACTGTACTTGTTGCCATTCAGACTATACTCATCTATCCAACACCCAAGAAAGATCTTTTTTTTCTGGTGCCAAAGAAGTTCACAAGGTGTTTTAAATTTGTTCTTATCTACTGTCCCTTAAACCGATACATATACATTCTTACAAATGCTTCGTATCTAACAGCTGTTTTTGTAAGGTGAAATTCACCTTCAAGTGAAAGATTTGGAGGAAATTACCAACAGGTCTTTACTGTGGCCTTAACAAATGCATTGATCCTAGAACAGACCCTCTGGAATGAGGTGCTTTTCATGTTTCACTGTAATATGTCTCCTTTCTGACATCAGACTAAAAATGAGAGGCCACAATAAGCATTAGACTCTTTGATTTCTTCTTGCTAGATCTAAATTATTACATACAAGTATGAGCACTCAAGGATAAATTATAAATTAACTTTTAATTTTAATATTTTGTAAAGCATTTAGAAATACCTCAGAATGACAAGGTGCTATAAAAGTTTAAGCTCTTCCACCACAGTAGCTAAAGGTTAAGAACCCAAAAGATTTCATTTTAAATCTAAGTACGCATAGAACTTGCACTTAAATCAGTCATCAGTCATCAAACAGATACTACTTTTAGACCAGTACTACGGAATGGTGGAACCCTGGACTGATTTGAATAAAAATAAAATGATTTAAAATAAATCTTAAAATATGTTAGCCAACAATGATGAGAATCTAGTGAAGATTTAGTATTCTGTTATTTTAGAAAATTATGTCATAAATGGGTTGTGAGATTTTGGGTAGTTAGGCAATATATGAATTATCAGGTAGCCCAACAGGACATATAGGACAACATCGTAAAGACATGCTATCTTATAATTGGATTGGTTCATGTTTTCCCCTAAAGTTAATCTTACTTTTGAACAATCTTAGCATTCCATAGGTATTTAGTCTTTTTTGAGGCACTCCTCCATACTGTTATTCAAAAGAAAGTCATGTTCCCAAGACAAATAAGTTCCATCTGTCTCCTCAGTGAGATAGATGCATGCTACTTTGTGTACTTTGCACAATGCAAAATAAGTTTTCATAGCAAATGGCATTAATTTTGTAATAATTTTCATTCTGTTGTTTTCCTACATATTGGTCACAGAAAAATAGAACACAGATTATACTCTAACACCTGACTTACAGGTGATATGCGTAATCTATTAAAACACTACAGCAGTTAAAATAAAAGTGTCTTTTCAGAAGCAGAAAAGAAATTGTGGGTTTAAAAGGACAACTTGAAACCTGTGATATAAGAGGAAGTTTTATATACCACCATCTTGTAGCTATACGAACACAGGGAAAAAAAAAAGATGGCTAGTACTACATTACTGAATAATTACCCATCTAAATGTCAGCTATGATCATGTGATCAGTCTTTTTATAGGCAAAAAGAATGTTCCCCTATGTCCATACTTAATATCAGTATGGAAATACAGTACATGTTCACCTTTCCCATTGACATCCTAATATACAGGCATTTTAATACAAGACATTTTGCCCCCTTTTTTCTTTCACCTAAGAGATAAGACATATAATGTAAATGCAGAGATGCTGAGAAAATTTTAAAACTTGAAGTAGATTTAAATGTTTGTGTATTACCGTGTGTTGTGTCACCAAAAAGGCATCAACTAAAACTAAAGAAAAGAGGTCATTAAAGCAGGTAATTACAAACTTGTAGGGATATTCAAGAGAACATATCTAAAGAGCCTTAGCATTTTCAATTTTGTATCTGACTGCTATCATTATATACAATTTTAAAAGCTTTTTGCAAAGGTAAATGTTAAAGTGCAGGTGGATATCCAGCCAGGCTGAGGTATAGTTTCATATTCTGCAGACAGCCACAAAATTAAAATCTGCATTTATACATAAAAAAGTATAAGTTTTTATTCAGAACTGCTTTTGTGATGTGGCAACACTAACAGAAAGCTTACTCCTCCCAGTGCCTCAGACTGTAGTCAACGGGGACATACATTGTTCTAACCTGATTCTTCCCTCAGGATACAGGCAGCCTTAATTCAGCAATCATCAGCGGCTAGGTATAACATGCAGTTACCTTGCTTGAATCTGAATACTTATTGCTCCATTCTGGATGAGAATGTAGGACGCCACATCATGATAAAACAATTAATTGAAGTATGGTATGAGCTGACCTTTCCAGATGACAGATGCCAGTACAGTTATACCAATTGATTGCACTAACAACAGCCATATCTCTGATCTGGCAGAGAGAACACCTATTGGCAACTATTCTTACTGCAAGGTTTCTTTGTACAGGATGAAGAGATTCCTATTTAGAATGAGGAGAAAAAAAAAAAAAAAAAAAAGACGACACATAGGCTCTCCTTTTCATCCAGGAAGTACCATCAAATCCTGAGACTGGTGTAGGAGTTAATACATGCAAACACAAAATTTCCTTCTTACTGATGAAAGCAGAGACTGCCATAGAAATCTGACCTGGGAATACCTTGAAAATACCTTTCTCTCTGAAGAAAAATAGAGTAGATAAAATTACGTGTCAAAGACATTAAGTTCCCTAACAAACTAAGTCAGAATGCTGCTCACTGGAAGACTTACTTTTCACAATGAGAAGAAAGTTGGAAAACAGTGGGGTTAGATTGCTGTCTAACTTGGTTTAAACTCCAAGGAAAAAATTCAACACATAACCAGGGATATCTGTGGGAATACTTAAGACAATGCTTTAAGCAACTTCATCGAAGAGGAATACAATCCCAAAGGGAAAATGTTTAGAGTCTTTTAAGAATGCAGGGGTCAATACCTTAAAGGGCTGATTAAATGCCACTAAAGATTTCTGGATGTGAAGTAAGTGGGAGCGTGGAGATACCCATCGTGCCAAATAATCATCTTTTTAGGAATCAAGAAGCAGCCATTCGTTTTGAGAGGAGGAATTGTTCACAAGACAGGGTAGGCACTGTGGCAAAGATCCTTACTTTCTGACAGACACAGGCTTACTCCCTCCATCCCAAACCAGGAAGTACTTAAACCAGGCCTTCCATTGCAAATCTCAACATAGTTCTCAAAAGGCCACAAAATTAAACATGCATCAACTGCATATATCTTATATTTTGTGAAGGCAAGGGTGTTCTAAAATACAGGTCCTCTCAATATACCAGGTTTGCACAACTAGTTGAGACATGCTATCACTCACTGAAAGAATGGGGAGAAATTAGTATAATTCTTCCTCCAAAGGCTTATTGGAATGTCAGTGGTTGAAATAGTAATTTTAGTATTAGTTCCAGAGGCAAATGCCCAATTTGAAACCATAGCACTGGCAGAGAACAGCAGCTATTCTGGGGAGAACTGGAATCAGCAGAGAACTTGGTAGGAAAGTTGTGAATATTCTGACTGGCAGCGAGTGCTCATGAAAACTCGACTGTGTTAAAACTGTTTGACAAACAGGTAACGAGGACACAAAGCCAGGTCATAATGAAGACTGGCAGCATGATAAAGAATTAGGATATAGCTGCTTCTGTTTAGTTTCCTAGCAAGACTACTAATTAGGAAAAAAAAAAAAACACCAAACCAAAATCTCCACACACAGGCCTGTAACTATGTGCAGCTATACTGCCACTAAAACACCCGATACTTCCATGCTTCCTCAAGTACTCTGCTATTTTTAATGAGGAAAAGGGATGTAATGGTCACAGATTGTAGTATTTTCAGCTTGAAGGCTTCCAGTAATTTTCATTTTTTGGTCAGCCAGCTTTGACAGAATCCCAAAATTTCCTGAATTCCTGAAAAAAAAAAAAAAAAAAAATCCCTTTTTTCCTGGAGGAAAAATCCACTTTTGCAGATCCATCATGAGAGCATATGGTACAATAGCTAGTGCAAAAATCTGCAGACATCTAGATAAATTTCAAACAGTGGTTATTCTATCCTGCTCAGAATATTTCTACTCATCATAATTCATGAATGTTAGTGAGGCCTCAATTACTGCACATAAATTCCAAAATATATGGGGCATAAAAAGCTCTTTAACCCAACAAAAAGGCATAACAAGAACTGATGGCTGAAAATTAAAGCCAGACAAATTCAAAATCAGACAGGAGAATTTTTTTTTTAATAGCAAAGGTAATTGAACAAGGAACTTCCTAACAAGAGAAGTGATGGACTTTTATTATTATTATTATTTTTATAAATAATTTGAAGTCTTCAAATCAAGACTTAACCATCTTTCTAGGAGTTGTACTGCAAGGAAATAAAAGCTCTTTGGCTCTACATGGGAAAGATGACAAGAAAGTCTCCTTGTATTTTTTTAATATAAAAAGGTCACACCAGGTAACCTAATAGTTCCTTAACGCTTAAAAAGACCACAATCTATATAGCCATAAAAGCAGGTTAGTCTACTGAAAATATACATCTTGAGCAGTCATAGTTTGCATCAAAAACTGTGACTGTAACTAAGTGGATGGATATCCTAAAGTGAACCGGAAATAATATAATTATAAAAAGGCATATTTTCTGAGAGCTAATGACATTCAGTGTTATGTTAGATTAATTAAAAATTGCCTTGAAGTGCCTTACTATGGAAAACAACAGTAAAAAATTACATAAAAGGATGCAAAGCAGAAGAGTTAAACTACCCTAACTTCCCTTTTAGCTCTGATTTGATAAAATCTACCTAACTTTCAATATTCATAGAGAAAGACTCAGAGCTGGGAAGTGCTATACGTATGTATGCATGCACACATGCAAGCATTTACCACCAGAAACCTGGAAGTACATGAACCAGGACTTGCATTGCAAATCTCAATGTAGTTCTCAAAAGGCCACAAAATTAAACATGGTTCAACTACACACATCTTTTCTTTCCAGCTCTCCTGACCATGAGAGAGTCCAGACCTCAACTGTGTATTATAAACAATGAATTGCACTGCCTTGCAAGAGTAAACCAGGCCTTCCTTGCAATAATCCGAAGTAGCACACAGCAACCTCAGAACATCTCCCTGTATAATCCAAAGAACAAAGTCACTGTCAGTAGCACATACCAGTTCTGCCAATGAAAGCTGGAACTTAGAAAGAAAGCAAAGGACATTGTTAGCATGAACATGCCTAAGCAGTGGAATTAATGGAATGATTGACAAAAATGCCAGTGCAGGGGTTTTTTTGCTGACCCAAAGCCAAACATTTTTAATATTGATCATCAGAAAGCAAAACTTGTTTCAAAACCAAGTTGTTTCATAAATACCCCCAAGATTTATACTGGAAAGATTCAAGCTTTAAAAATCACCATCAGCTTTTCCAAAAGAGATTAAAATTCTGTAAGAGGAAAAAGAAATCAAACATACTACATGAGACATAAGTTACTAAATCAAGCCAATAACCAGAAAAATGTTGCAGTAAGAAAGACAGAATGTTCAACTAACCATTTGATGGGCGATTTCTGAGATTTTGTGCATTATGAGTCATGGGAGATGAAGATGGACTCATTTGGCGTGTTCCTGTTGTCGGCGAGTAAGAGTTTAGATTTTGCTTTTTGGTCGTCAAAGGTGTTGCATCAGATAGCTAAAATGTAGCAAAAGACAAAGAATCTAGGTGAATGTTGGCTAAAGATAAAGAAATACCTACGTCCATCTAAACCTACAACAGTTGTAAACTTCCTTCTGCATACTAAATACATTCTGGCCTCTACCTTTCCTATCAGTAGAGTCACATACTGCACCCCAAACCAAACAAAGCCTCTCTGAATATTTACTATCTGGTAATAGATTTTTCTAAGCAATTCCTAACTTTATGTCCTCCCACTTATGGAAAGCCCATGTTATGTGTTGCGGTAGGTTGACCATCACTGGCTGCCAGGTGCCCACCAAGCTGCTCTATCACTCCCCCTCCTCATTAACATTAGTCCTACTCAAAAAAATAAAAAGCCCTTCAAACACTAGCCTCCCAGTTTTCACAAACAAAAAGTACGTGGATTCCAGAGATTTAGGTATTCTGGCGTGAACACCTGGGGTTTTGTTTGTTTGTTTTTTTAAAAGCAGTCAAAACCTGTTATTATTTTTCCTACGATATTGGGAATTTAAGACATATGAATGATAAGCAATTATTTTTAGATTTTAATTCTACCAAAAGAGTTATTTCTAATGATTTTCTAAACAAGTGTTAATTAAAAAAAACCCAAGTGAGTCTCTTAAATCCAGAATTTTGTCTCTGGCTTAGGATTTCAATATGTCTAATTACATAAAAGGAGTTATTTAACGATGTTAAAGGAATTGTGCAGAGAAGTTTTCAGAACTAGTCTGCAGTTCTGAAACATTAACTGGGATTATCTGGGACACAGCTCACTCTCTAGATTGGATGCTGAATTGCAACTCTGAGAAACTGGGATTTCACTGCACTATTAGTATACAGAAGAAAAAAACCAAACCAAAACCACACTTTGTTTGCACATAAAGGGCTTCAGCTCTAGTAACAACTTGATTCCAACTAAGAAGTCTAGCAGCTTTAAATAATACCATCAATGACTCTGTCAAAAAGGAGACGTACACAGAATAGAACACATGTAGCACTTAAAGACGACTCCGCTGCCATCAGCAGCATCTTAATGTCATCTTATACTCTTAGAAACCACTGATCAAGTGGCTACAGGATTTTCCAGGTAGCTGAATTTGAAGTATTAACCAATATGCATGCTTACCAGACCTACAGTACTTCACTACTGTGTAACCAGCTGATCCAATAATTAAACAAAAGATCTGGAAGGTACACCATATAGCAAGCTGGAAAACACAGCTTCAGAATGGGAGCTTTCCCATTCTTACCTACCTCTCATTTCAAGGAGAAAAAGTCAGCAGGCATGTGAACTACTGCTTCCAAAAAAGACTAGCCACCTCTAAAGAGGAGAATGCAAGTAGTGAGTGCACAACTGATTTCACGTATTAACATCTGTCACACAAAGATTAAAGGGACATTTTGGGCAAAACCACTTTTTCCAGTCCCTTTCAAAATTTTCTCAAGGACTTAAAGAAGGGCTGTCTAAATGCAGTGAAACAGACACTTTTTTCCCTATGGTTTAGTGATTTTTTTTCTCTTGGAAACATAGTATCATTTAAGCCAATACCACAGAAAAACAGAGTAAGAGATTTCTTGATTTTTTTACTTTGTTACAATTCTGGGGCTTTGAGTTTGAGGAGCAAATTCATTTATTTCTACTTTTGCAACTGTATCAAGCAAAGGAATGACTCATCCACTTCCCAAACAACCAGCCTTTTCTACCAACTTGAGTCTCATCCCATCTGTAACACTCTCATTTTTCTTCATGTCACTCATAACAGTCACTCAATTTCATACAGTATTTTTTCATTGGAAGCTTTATTGTACATGATTATTCTGTAATCTCTTTAAGTTCCATTTATTAATGTTAGAAAAAGTATAATAGGCAAGCATACTGCAGTCTTTCAATACCATGAATGAAATAGGCGAGGATCTGGGGCTTATAGTCATTAAAGAATGCACAGTACATAAGCCAAGTTGGGCAAAAAAAGAAAAAAAAAAAAAAAAAAAAAGGTCAGACAACCTGATATTTGCACTTTGGTAACTGACATTTCCACTGCAATTTCAAATTAATAACTCATTTACTCCGTTTTCATACTTAATCATATGTTGTCCTGTTTTGCTGGAATAAGACCCTCACACTACTGTTTTTCAAACCAGATTAAACAAAGGGCATACAAATCTTCAAGTCCAGTAAGGATTCCTTAGCACGGGAATCTCCTGCGTGCTCTGGGAAAAGGGTCTGCTGGGGACATGGTTGAGAGCAAAGGCAGTCTGAGTCCGGAGCATGGTACAGAATGGAAGGACAACTCTGAGAAAGCCAGAACCTCATAGGTTTAAGGTCTCACGAATATCCCTTGGAAAATTTAACTACAGCAATTTTAGATCTCAAAAGGTGTGTACAGGTGGCAAAAGCGGTATTTTTAAGGCCAATAATCAGGTGCACCAGGTAACGTGTGTGAAAGCCACAAGGTCATATCAGGATGCAAGTCCTATCAGATCACAAAGCTACATATACAAAGGTGATTTAAAGCCTCTACAATCCAGCAGGAATCTGGGACCTGGGAAAAGGCTACATTTCATTACCGAGTAAATTAATGATAGAAAACATTAATGTTCATATAATTAATCTTAAATTGTTGAGGAGTTATACAGAAACTTCTTCTAAAAAGTATACATTTACAGAGGCCATAAATATAAAACTAGGACTACAAGCTGTACCTAGAAGTAAAATGGACAATTATGTAACCCTCAGAAGTTTTCTTCTCAATTCCAGACAGTTAGCAGTTGATTTAAATATCCTGAAGCACAGTACTCCTATTTTTCACACCTACATGGATACGCATACTCTTGTTATCTGTATGAATGAGTGTTTTTATTACAGCTTCTACTATGTTCTTGACTTCACCAAAATTTCAGGATGAGTTCTAGAAGTTAATGTGTCGTATAAAAGGTAAGTCTCCATTATTGGCTTTCAGTTTTCCATACTGCAATATTACTAAATTCCTCTTGATTATATAAAAGTATAAAGAATGTTCAATATCCCCTCTAAAAAGAATACAGCATATTCTTATACCCCTTTCCTGCTCTTCACTACTGAACTCCTATTAAAATATCCTGATCTTTTAATCGCCTTCATTTGAAGACATTTCTTGTGCCACTTGTACTACAGCCTATGTTCACACTTATTTTCTTCCACAGAATGATACATGTTCAAAGTGTAATTTCTGCAATTATACTTTAAAACAGAGTGACAGTACCTTCAATTCTAATTCAGGTGAAGACAAAATACTGATTTATGCAATGGCATCATACTTCCAGTGCTACTTGCTATTCTATTTCTGATGTATCTTACTGCGCTTCTACACAAAGCTGCAGTTTTGATGTTTTTCTTCTCCTACTCTGCCTTGAGTGCTAACCCTTAATTTAGAACCTAACAGTGTTAGTATTGGTCATCAGTAATATGACTTACACGGTATTTCAAAAGATTTAATTTGCTGCCCTCTCACCTACCTTTCTTATAGCTCCTGGATGTTACTTTGTCTTGCTTTAGTCTTGAATACCCCTAAATAATTTCACATCAGCCATATATACTCTTTTTGCAGTCTATCTGTATTTAAACAATACCTGGTGGAAATCTTCAGTCTGTTGTCACTAATATTTTGCCACATTCAAGCAGGTTAAAGAAATATTTCATTTGAAGATGATTTGAAACATTAATTACAGTAAAGTAGCAATGCCACTTTAGGCATTTAAATGTCATCAAATCTCTTTTGTAACAGGGCAAGTCTTCAATCTGCTTACACTTTCAGGATATTTTTCCTGCTTCAACAGCAGTCTGCTCAGCCACCATATTTCTGGATATGAGCTGAGACTCCTTTGAGCAGCTACCTGAAAAAAGTTACTGTAGTACTTCAAAAGACAGTATTTGGCAGTAAGAATTTCTCTTCCAGGAAGAAGAGTCTTAGTCCAGTTACACAATTTTTAAATGATACCATACTAACATTACAAAATCTAAAAATACTTATTTCTGATCTGGTTAGTTCAGGCACCCTTTGGGTAGTCTGACCATCAGGTGGAATGAGGGCCTCCTGAATAACAGGAAAGAAATTGTAGAAAACAGCAATGGATGCGGCAGAGCTAAAACAGATACTTCATGCAAGCCGTGTGTATTTATTACCTTACATTCCTTCCTACCTTCTATAATGTTATTTAATTATGGTACACTTTAAATCTTTGACATGTATCTGTCTGTTAGAGGCACCGTATGACCTAAAAATCATAGTGTAAACCTACATTACTGAGATTCCAGTAAAAGTTTTTATCATTCACATGGGCTTTTGTTAAGCTTTTTGCTGCACAAGAACCTGCACGCAGGTAACCATCAAGTAACTCTTTCTTTTTATCTTATGGGGAGGGGGCAGGGAAGGAATAGCTTTAAGACAGAAAAAGGATTCCATGTAATTTCAGCTGGACCACTCATCTACAAAAACGTTACTACAGCCCAAGAAACAGATGCAAAATTACAGTCACAGCTGCATTCTGAGCAGAACAAGTTGGGTAATGGTACACTAAGCTGCTAATTAAATTGCTAATGATTTTTTTTAGTGCCACTGCGGTATTTTGCCACCTTTGTTTAAATTAAGAAAAAAAAGTATCTAGAAAATTTTTAAAATTGCAAATTTCTATTTTGCTAAATACCAGTGAGACCTCCAAGTATGTGCTGCATATAAACAAATCTCTTCAAAATGACACAGACATGGAGATTTATTGGGAGCTTGTTTGCTGACCAGCTATTTCTCTGTATGTACTTTTCCAAAATTTTCCTTCTTTTAAACACTGCCATCCTCACAAGCTCCTCTGTATTAATGTCTGCAGCAACACCCACTGTTGGTAGGAGCAGATAATAAACTGACATATGTCATGACATGCTGGTACTGGGAGTATACTATAGCTGCATTTACAAAAAATAATAGCAACAGTACAATTTTATTTTTATTGTGATAACTGTGGTGAAATTTATTGCAGTGTTAGTAGTTTATTGTTTCATTATGCCAGATTAGCTGAGGGAGGCAATTATATCCTTGACATGAAAATGCCTTTAATGTTTTCATTTCAATTTTGCAGTTTATAATATGCAGATTATAGCATTATCATAATTCCATATTGTTACATGTACAATTACATGGCAGAACATTTGCTTCCAGGATAATGGAGCTAATTTCTAATAAATGATTTCACCAAGGATCTTAACTCATTCAGCTCTTGGGTAAATAGTGATGGCAATTAAAATATGCATATTTCCCCATTATTTTCAAGTGATTCATGCAGATGTACATTACTTAAAGCCAGGCAGTTCTATGACAAATGGAATACAATAAATTTTTTACTAATATTTTCAGCAGTAATTTTTTGCCTCATTAAGATTTTTCTAGACAACATCCAATCTGTAACAATATAAATGCAACTCTAATGAAATATGTTTATACACTCATATGTGTGCATATACAGATATATATACACATACATACATATACAGCCCAGATGATTCCATACACCAAAAAACACTTACATTATCTTTTTTAACAGTGTCCAACTTTAATGCTCTCTTAACTCTGCAAGAGAAAAATATGGACAAGTTTCATGGTCATTAGACACAAAGATTTCTGGTAGTAAGGTCTATAACCTGTAATTTTAGAGACATTTTCCTTTCTCTTGTTTCACATTTTTTACACTACACAAGAAAACTAATCTCATCCAAAGCAAATACAATAACTGATTAAAATACTGTGTAACGAAAATGTTGCTTATTTAGAAGGACAAAGTGTTTGCATAAGAAAATCCAATTCTCCATTTTATACTAGAGATAAAAATCAAGACACTGAAGTGAAATCGTACTGTATATTTGTCTCTTTCTCAAAGACCATAAACAATGAAAAAATGCAAAAGCATTATCATTTACATACCTTCTGAGCAAGGGTTGAAATTATTTTGCCATTAGTAGAAATAATGTATTAGGCATTTAAAACACAGGTACAGCCAAGGTGAAAAAAGTAGTTCTTCCCATCATTTTAGCTCTTAACATGATTCAGTGCTACCAGACTATGACTTAACTGGGGAACAGATGCTCTATGTCTTTACAGGTCCCCAAACCATAAGAAACTATTTTCTAGTCTTCTTCACTATACTGATTCAGGAACATGCCAAGCTCTCTCTGCAAAATCTGCTCTGCTGAACTGGATGCCCAGCTGTTAATGGCAACGCTAGAAGAGGAAAGCTGAATATTTATAATACTTTATATCGTACAGCTGTCTTCTAAAGAGCAGTCATCAAAATTTTATTGAATGCAGACTAAATGCTCAAAGGAAAGAAAGGTCAACATAAATTAAGACTATTTTTCCCACAGACAATTGAAACTTTTAAAGCACATTCCTAAATCTTAACAATAGTTTAAAGCATTATATAAAAAAAAAAAAAGAGGAAAAAAAATTAAAATCATTTTATAAGAACAGTCCCCAAGAAACATAAATGTTATATCAAATTAAACAAGATTTAGAAAATACATCATATTTCAAGAATTTAGTTCACAGTTTTCATCTTGGAAAAGAGTGTTTTGACTTGTAAGCAATTAAGATGACCACATTCCAAACATAGCCTTTTAAAATTTTTGTTACTATTCCAAAACTGTAAATTAAAGTATTGGAAAAATAGAACGAAAACACATCTTTAAAATATATCTCAGGCAACAGTCTTATACGAGTACTGTTTTACAACTATCTCTTTTACAAAAAGGGGAAGAGAAGTATCCTATCTTAAAAAAGCCAAGTAAACAGGTAACATTTAAATTAAAAAAGTGTGTGAACTTCTTGCCAACGGGCAGTCAAAGCTGTAACAGTTTGATGGAATTCTTTACAATGTATTTCTTTTTTAAATAGAAACCCATATTGCTTAAGGAATGCAGACTCCATTACATCTTCCACCCCAGTGGCAGCAGAGAAACATTATATTTATTAATACATCTACTCTGAAAGGATGCTCTAGGGGCCAATGCATTTGCATGTTATACTAAGGCATGTTATGATGGAAGTTTTTATGATGGACTTCAAAAGAAGCTGGAAGCCAAAGTAAAGCAGAATCTGAACTCAACATAGCTGTAGGATGAAGATAAATAAGAAACTACATGAAAATCCCACTGAATTATAAACAATTAGAAAATTTCTTAGAGAGAAAATTGTGGACTGGTCAAGACTATGTTCTTTAAAGCCTGTCAAGTACTGTGTGCAGCAATAGAGCTGCAGACAGCCCAAATTTCTCTCTGCTGGCCTGCAAAACCCCTGCAAACACCCTGAGCTATGGCAGTGAAGAGGCAGCCTCATTCCAGGCAAGCACTTCAACGTTGGAAGGAGCTGCACGGATACAATTTTGGCTTCAGGAGCTCAACTTTGCCTCACTTTTCCCAATCCATCCTACCCAGCAGCCTGGTTTGCTTGTGGACTTGTTTTTAGTGATTGTCTTTCCCATGCCACAATATGAGAAGGTAAATCTCTGGCAACTGTGATTCACTCAAAATAAGTTAAAATTTGTGCAATTAGTCTACACACAGTCCCTGGCTAGGACCACTGAAACAAAATTCATCCAGACACCTAATGTGCAGACCCAGTTGGCCAAAGTGTCTTCTCTCAGATCTTTCAAAAGATAAGCACGGAGAAAAACCAATACATGCATCTAGGTGCAAACAAAATTCCTAAAGTATTTTAGGAAACACCATGGAAGTGCACAAGCTTTAGTTTGGTTTAGGCTGGAAAAGCCTTGCTGTGGCTATGGAGTAGAATCAAATGTCAGAGTGTGAACAAGAAAAGGAGATAGAAGAATGTGGCATATGTGATGACAGTACATAATAACTTATTTACCTGAGTTTCCTACCCTTGAATTGGTTCAAAATTCCCTGAGAGGGCTTAATTTATTTTCTTAACTATGCAGAGTATGGTGGCACACGTTTATAGCTAGCTGTATAACCTGCAATGATTATTTTGCCCATAATATTTATCAGGTTAAAGAACTACATATTACTTCTATAGCATATTGTTCATCTATCATTCCAGGTCATACTGTCAGTTCCTTGCTAATACTGGGAGACCTTTACTCACTTGAATAGTGCTTTGATGAAACCACTTCTTGGCTTAACAGGAACTGCTTAACAGTGAAAGTCTGGGTATGCAATTTAACTTTCAATAAAGAAATGGGGGTTTTATATTGTTTTTAATTCCACATACACTTAAACTTTCCTTCATTATTCATTTATGAATGAATGCAACGGTACCAGTCACGTACAGATTTAATGCACAAAAAAGAACATACAGAATCAGGGACTTGATTATATTATTTCATTAAAAATACCCTAGAGAGTATTGTAGTGCATTTTGAAGCCATTTCAGTTAGCTTCCTCTTAGGTTTCTGCTTTCACTGGGGGAAAAAAGAAAACACCTCTATGCTATTTACATATCGCTTCATCTTCAAAACTTGCCAGCAAAAATGTCTTATTAATTGTAAAAGCAGAAAGAATACACGATCATTTTCTATGTTCAGCTTACATGGTAGTTAAACTCGGTGTGCAACCAGTGAGAAACAGACTTAAACACCAAAAAAATCAAAGCTTGTGGACTGATGTTTCCTTTGTATTACTACTGTCTGGCATGATTACTTCAACCAGTGGTCAGGAGAAAGACTGGCAGAAGTTGGAACCTATGGTAGCTCTAACATAAGTTATCTTTGAAATCGCATAAGAAGCCGTAAACTGGGACAGTATCCCAAGCTTATATTTAGGCAGCATAAGTCTTATGGCCTCACCTTACTGCTGCAGTTAGCAACATCCTCCACGTTTTCTTTACTGTTCTTCAGAAGCCCCCAATTAGCAAATATACACAAGAATAGCATCAGACTGACATAACTACTGCTCAATAAATTGCAAAGAATAGAACATGAACGGGATTTATTCCCATTGGAGGCAATGCGAAGAGACACAGCCTGATGGAAGATGGACCTTACCGCCGCAGGCCTGCAACACCTTCCCACAGCAGCCCGCAGCACTAAACCCAGGTGCCAAACTCCGCGCAACCCATCCACGACATGGCTCCTCTCCCTCTTCCACCTCCTACCACGCAGCCTCGTGAGGCGTGAGGCGGCCGTGGAAGCCGGGAACAGACACATAACGTACAGAACGTTCTACCCATGCCGGTGGGCATCGCCCGCCCGACATCCGTCAGGATGAAGGCTCTGCCCCAAGGAGCCACCATCTTAAATTATTTCCCGGTGGCATCCAACAACGGGAAGCCAGAGCTAGAAACAAAACCCGCCCTTCCCCACGCTAACGGCGTGCTCCTCCCCTCTCCGGGATCACCCGAGGAGCACATTTCTCCTCAGGGAAAAATCTCGCCGCCGTGTAGGAAGCCCGCAGGCCGCTGGGGAGAACCGCTCCGCCTCACAGCGTTCCCACACGGGCCCTCGCTCCATCGGCCGCCCGCCCCGCTCCTCCACTCCGCTCCGCCGGCTCCCGGGCCCGCCTTCAGGGGCCGCCCCGCTGCCGAGAAGCGGCTCCTAGAACCGACCTTATCCGCTCCGCCGCCCGATACCTACGACATCGCGGACAGCCGCAGCCGTTCCCGCCGCCTTTGTAGATCTCCCGCCGCCGTGCACCGGCCAAACGCCGCCGGCTGGAAACGGTGCTGAGAGGGGGGGGACGCGGCCCCGGCAGGGCGGGCCGAGCCGAGCCGAGGGCGGCGGGGGAGGCCGCGCCCGTCAGGCCTGAGGGGAGAGGGGTCGGCTCGCCGGGCCCCGCTGCCTCCGCGCTCGGTGCCGGGCAACGGTAGGAGCCGGGCCCGGGGCAGGTTTGGGCGGGAGGTGGTGGGTGGCGAAACCCGGCCCCTCAGGGCTGCTGGGGACGCCGGGCAGGGCGGGAGAGTTGCTTCCTATCTGAGGGGCTGGGGGAAGGGGCTTGTTAATGTCTTTTATGGGAGGGTGGATGGTGAGTTTTTGCCCAGGAAGACCCCTGCGCCCACCGGAGCGCAATGGAGTGAGATTGATGTGGTAAAAGAGTTTCCTCGTTTCAGGTGAGCGAGGCCTGGGCTCGGAAGCTTAAGGAGAAACAGCAGCAGCGGGAAGCTTCCCCGCCGGTGTGTTCGCTGTGAATGGAGGTGAACCTCGGTCGTGGACCCGCGACGAGAAAGGTCGGTATTGCCGGGAAGGGTATGACTTAATTCCTGGTTGGAAGACGGTTTTTATTTGTTAGAATCGTAGCAACTAAAATTGAAAGCAATAGTTAGGCTGCGTTGTCCTCCCACTTCAGCCAAGGCCGGATTGCTCCCTTCTGTCTATTTTGTCTAAAGTGTCATTTGCCCGGTAAAAATTTAACAACCTAAGCTATGGGGCTGCTGGCAGTGCTGCCACTAAGCTATTGCTCACTGGATTTCTGAGCAATGTATTGGCAGCACCTCTCGGCAGAACTGTGGCCCACGTAAGAAATATCTTGGTAATGGGAAGTCTAAGGAGTATAAACGAGAGTTCACATTTTATAAACTAGTTACTGGAAAATTAACATTTATTCTTCTTTTCCTCCTTGACTTTAACCCACTTCCATTTTGTGTGTGTAACACTGGTGCTTAATTATAGTGACACCCGTTTGCAGTAACCAGACTGTATCACAGTGTCCCTATGGGGTCCTTCTAATGCCAGTGTAATATTAAAGTGTCAGGCAGGCGGTCTGTGTATTATAAATAGGGTACTTCATCCATGATAAGCGATTATTATCTTTCTTTCCCAAGTGTAAAAGACCTATATAACTCAACAAGGTGCGAGTGATTTAGGCCTCCTGAGTAAAAGTCCAATGAGTCCTGAAGGGGACCCTATGATGTCGTTGTCTTGTTGCTGAACTTGAGATATTCCATTTATTATACTAGAATATATTTTCTGAAGTCAACATTGGGTAAAATAATATGAGAGGCTGTTAGACCAACAGTACAACACGATTTAGTGTCCCGCTGCGATGGCCTTCTAAAAACCTTAATCACCCTTGGTAAAAGCAGAAAGCTGCTGTTAAAGTTTGCTGGCCGTTGGTGAGCAAACAGCATTAGTTACTGCTTTGAATCGTTTTAGCAATTTAGAAAAAATGCATTTTGTATTCTTTTTTTCCATTCATTTACAATTATATGGGTAGTGTTCTCGTACTTAAAAGGCCTAAGTTGCGCCAAGTTTTATGCACAATCTTAGCTTCATGCTTATTTATTTCTATTAATTATATTTAGATAACTCTTAAAAGTAGAATTGTGTGCTTAACTTCACATACTTGAAGGATTAAGGGTTACAATTTTGACCAATTTTGCTATTAGCAAATTAGTATGTTTTATTGAGTTGTAACTGTAAAAACAGAAAACAAAAGCCCATTCTGGTATGGGTTGGCACCAGAAAAAAAGCATGTAATCAATTTAATAATTATTATATCCCTTTTTTAACACCGAGTGTTGTATGGTGTTTATGACATTACACAGTGTCTCTGCCCAGTTTTCCAGCTAAATCAGTCTTGGAAATATGAAAGTCAGTTTTTGAGTGAGGGAGGAAATCCTGACAAATATGCAGTTCAATATAGACATGCTCACATGTAGTTTTCACTGGAGGACAAAGGGGGCTTTTACTCTGCTGTTGACACCAAGAAATATAATAGAGAATCCAACATGTTGTGAGCCAGTCGTGATCATGCAGCCACAGAGCTCTCTCCAATGACATAAGCGCTGCATCTATTCTTGATAATATTTACTTTGTTGTTGTTGTTTGGTGAAAAAGTCTTTTAAATAATTCTGTGCCTCTCACACCTGTGGCCATGTTTAAATTGGCATTTTTTTCCTAAAAACACTCCACCTTTGCTACTGCTGGTGAGCTGTAGCAACAATAAGAGCGGCACTGGCAGCAAAACAGTGGTAGGTATCATATGTTCATTAATTTACCATTTGGACACATCATGCTAGGCATAGACAGCGGTAGGAAACTCATCAGAGCCAACAAGTGCGCTTCTGTACAAATTGTCCCATTGTTTCTGTCATTAGGAGAATTTAGCTAGTGTGGCAAGAGTAGAAATGCTAGCGGAAATGTGTAGTAAGGAGAAGTCCTAGTGGTTTATTTCTAAACATGGATAGCTATGGTTTGTATCACAGATAACTTGAAAATTTGTTTTTATGCTTTCAAATAACATGATTATATAACCATTGTCATATCAAATGTCTGAAATTAAAATAAAATACAATAAAATGAAACTTTGTTTGTGGATCTCATGGTGCTTACCTACAAGCGTAGATAAGTATTTCCCAACCGAGATTTCGAGAATGGAAAACATATGACCCAGATGTTAGGATAATTTGTGCTAGTCTGTGTTTCAGAGGACAAAGCAGAGGTGTTATTAAACAGGCAAGACAGTAACAAATTCTAACTGTAATTGTATTCTTCACAGAATGGCCAGCAGTCCTGAGAATAACGCATCCCCCTCCATTCAGAAAGTCATGCGCTTGGAAAGTTCCCAAGGAAAGAAGTCCCAGCATGCAGAAGAAGCGATCTTTTATAAGAACTGCCGAGCAGCTTATCTAACCGTTTTCAAAAGCAGTTTAGAAAATATTAAATCAAAAGAACAACTCAGTTTAGGTAACGACTAGGTTTTTTTTCCCCCTAACTGTTGAGTGTGATGATTACAGTGGGTAGTTTACAAACAGCAGTCAGCAATTCAGTAGTGAGAGTATTCTAATACATAAACTCAGTAACTGTTTTAAGGAATTTACAGTAGTTTTAGGTAGGGTTCAGATTTCAAGTGTTGATGGCTGTATCTTTGAAGACATATTAATCATTTACCTGTTATAAATTATGTCACATAGTGATTTTTCAAAGTTTATAGAAACTACCATTCCTCAAAGTTTTTCATTTTCCTCAAATCCTTAATCTTTGTTACTAGGTGTTGGATGACTCGTGGAAGTGGGAATAGTGTACAGAGCTTTTCATCTGTAAATCACCAGTATGAATGGGCAAAAGTCAATATTGGGTGACAGCTTACAGGGGACCTAAGTGAGTTGTTTAACAACACCAAATTTGGTGGTAGCATTGTTGCTTACTTGAGGTGGGCCTAGGTCCTGCTTTTTGATTACGACATTTCTGCAGTAAATTTTTCCCTATCCCTGACAGATGATTGAGTTGGTCTCAGTTCAGCTTATAGTGGGCAATTGCCCTGGCACAGAAAATTGCCATGATAACTGGCATTAATTGGCATAGAGATTTGCAGACTTATATGACAGGTTGTTACTGGGTGCATGGATATGGTAATTTACCCCTAAAGATAGTCTCACAGATCAGTTCTAAGCCACTTTGAGTAATATGTGAAAATATTGCCTTTCCTCTACCAACTTTATGTGATCAAATGGACTGTTTCAGACACTGGTGTTTCATAAGAATTCTTACTCTTATTTTACTTAAACTCTCACTGAATTATAATGTTCCCATAGACTAAAATCAAGTTTTCATTTTTTCATCCATATTATATTTGTGTATAAGTGGTACTGCTGTCAGCAGTACAACAGGAAAAAAAAATCTCTGAATGCTTCAGCTGTACTAAATAAAGGTGTTAGTAGATACTGAAAGCTGTGGAGCTTAACAACATTTGTTTTGAAAACCTATGGAATTTCAAAGTGCCTTGTACGGAATTATTAGGAAGGTTACAAAAGTTTACCTCAAAAATGATAGTTAGGGCTGTGTATTGGAAATTGATTTCTTTATAATATATCTTAGTGACCAAGTAAGATAAGACTGAGTAACAACCTGTTTCAGCTGTGAAGTAGGTTTCACTATCCCAGATAAAATTTCTCAAGCAAATATAATACCAACTTTGCTCTCTCTTGGAGTTGTAGGATTGTGTACTATGTCTTGCCATGTTTGGGGTTTTTGTTTCTTTTTTTGTTTTGTTTTGTTTTTCTCTTTCTTAGAGCATTTTTGTCCTTTCGTGAAGAAGTTTAGTCATGGTTGTATATAATAGCGTGGGCTTGTGTTGGGAAACTCATGAAAGTGTCTTTCAGTCCTATTTTCTACCTGGAGTTTCATGACGTGAAAATCTTAGCTTGCTTTATTGGAAAAAATGTTTCCAGCTCACATGGTTGACAAAGAAAACATGAGAACATAAACCTTCAGTTAGATAAAGAGAACCAAAATGTATCATTAAAAAAATAATTTTTATTTTGTGGTTTTGGGGTACAGCTCAGAATACACTTGGGATTGGTGGTAGTACAGTTTGTTTTCTTGAGTCGTTGTCATAGATTATGATGCCAGTAAAAGGTATGTGTGTTATGGCATTGCGGTTGTTTGTAATAAAAAAAAAAACATGCAACGGCTAAAGGCAAAAACATGCTAAGGTATCAAATAATTTATTTATAATTCTAGTGACTGTATTTTTTTTTTTCATACGTGAGGAAATGTTTCTCACTAATGGCTGCATTGCCCATGCCTAAAATATGTGAGGTCTCCATGTGGAAACCACCACTATAAAAGCTGAATGTACTTCTCTGTTGCACTGATTGTTTGTAGCTTCTTTCCCTACACCAGTACATGAAATTCTACCCATTAGCAAGCACATTCTTTCAGCATGTGACTTAGTGTTATCCAGGCTTTCTCAGCTGTAATAAAAGTGCCTTTATAACATCCTAATGATAGTTTTGGATAATCTGGATTTTAAGATAGGAGTGGTGTGAACAAATGTAATCTCTTTTATATATGCTTTGGCTTTCATCTCTATCCATATGCCACTTTGCTACATAGCAAGTGTTTGGGCATTTTGGTTTCAAGGTCAACTCAGAAAGGGCAATTAGTTGCTCAGGATCCCAGTCTTTTCAGAGATATTTAAGAACTTCTTTTAAAATTTGTTAGCATTGAGAGTTATTATAGACTTATATTGCATCTTAAGTAAATTCTGGCATTTATCAAATGAGTGGTGCCAGTGTTTAAGCATCTCTTGCTGCATGATCTTTGGCTAATATTCTCAACTGTAAAATATTCACTTAGAGATTGGCCCTGCAAAATTTTATTTGTAGGAGTTTTACTTATTCATGGATAGTAGCTGTGTTGTAATATTACTTAAGGTATTTAGCAGAATCAGTCTGGAAAGAAGTATAAATAAAAGGTGCAGTCTAATTGAACTTTCAAAAATACAAACTTGGGAGGCATGTAGGGTATGGCAAGTGCTGATCTCCCTGGATATATAAAAATACAAAATTGTTGCATATTTGAAGGATACTCTGTTAAATGTGAGTGAATACTGTGCTATATTGACATTCCAGGGAACTAGGCTATCCATGTGAACAAACACACAGAGTAACTGCCCTTCTTTGGCTGACCTTGACATTGAAATCCTTCAACAATTGCTATGTGCCCAAGCCTTGCATGGATAAAGATGTAAGCTTTGCTGTATTCTCCTGACTCTGCTTGTAGAGGTGACAGGGCAGAAATCTTTATTTAGTCCTTGGCATTCAACTGGAGATTAGCAACAAAGGTGACTGTTTTTGTTTGTTTGTTTTTATGGTGACACAGTTGCCTGCTGAGAATTGTAACGATGCCACCACCTCATTTCACAGATGCTACTGAACTGCTCTCAGCCAGTATAGACTTGGTCATTGGTCAGCTGGCTAAAAGTCAAGCTGCCAGCCTAGGTAGAGATGAAGGATCTCTTGTGTTTCCCTAAAAAAACTTGATTATATGGGAAGATATAAAAACATCCCTCCAGTTTCAGATAGACTGTGCATTTTAATTTAATTTCAGTTTAATGTAATACCTTCTTCACCCTGGAAACTGATGAAAAGATGTTTTCAGTAAAGGCTTTTAAGAGGCTAACTAGATCCAGCAAATTCATTTTAAAGAATGCCAGGTGTAGCAGCAGCGGGACTGATTGCATGCGTGGTATTGGCTGTTGGCCTTAACAATGTATGTCTGTTGGTATCATTTTTCCTTTACATTTGAAATTCATGTTGCATAATTTGAATTGATAAGTTCAAATGTATAGATGTGACATAAAATATTGTTTAAGATAAATTCTATGCTAGATCTCAGCTCTTGGCAAAGTGGAAAGACTTATGTGGATCTCAGTAGAAACAGGATCTAATAATGTGCAAGCTTACAGATAAGAGGTTCTTGATATTAAGGCAGGGGACGTAGACACTGGGCTGAATTTTACACCTGTCTTTTGAGGAGACTGTCTTTGAATTCATGGATATTTTGCTTATTTAATAGCTTGAACCCATTAACTTTCTTTAAGGAAGACATCCCGTTGAGTTTAGTAGAGCAGTGCATATGAGTAAGTGGAAGCTGCAGATCAGAGCCTTTAAGCAAAATAATTCCTGTGATATTGTTGTGTTGTAAAAAGTCACAGGCTGCTCTCTGGTTTCTTCCTTTTTCTGTAGAAGAAAGTGGGTGTGATTCGCAGCAGTGCGGCATATTCATATCTGTGCTGGATCATAGTTCGCAAGGGATGATCTAGGATGCCAGGCACTGCCTCTTTGATGACTCCTTTCAAAAGAATATGTGAGTGAGCTCATCTGTCCCTCAGGCTGCTTGAACCTCTCTGGTACAAACCACAGAATTCAAGGCCACGGAAGGTCACAGTCAGTCTGTATCAGTAGAGTACAGGATTAAGACTATAAGCAAAACTGTCCTTTAGACCTGCTTTTCCCTTGGATTGATTTGGCTTAAAAAAAAAGTCTGAACATGGAAAGTGATTAAAGGATGTTTTGAAAAAACTCCTTCGCTGGCAGCTGGAACATATAGTTAATATTATGTTTTATTGTTCAGTACTTCAACAGGCTGGCAGAAATCCATGTCAGAAGACAGTTAATAAATATTGGACTTCACAAACAACTACACTGAATTTTGATGATTTTTGTACTATTTTAAAAAAAGAAAAACCAGCTACAAAAACTGAACTGCTCGAAGCATTTGGAAAAATAGACACAGATAATACTGGATATATTTTACATGATGAACTTTATAAAATTCTTACAACAGTAAGTATCAGTAGAAACTTAATTATCCATCTTTAACCATTAGTAGAGATTCTGGAAATTAAACAGGAAAACTATTCTGAACGTGTGAACACATATTCCTCACCAAAAGAATCAATAACTGATTCACGTTTTTGGGTTTTTTTTTGTTTTGTTTCTTTTTTAATTTTATGTCTAATTGTCTGTGGTTATCTGATCTTTCTTTCAGTTTTTCCCCTTACAGTCTTGCGGTTGCTAACCTGTCTGTTCCTTTCAGCAATTGTGCCTTGAAGGTAGAAGCTGGCAGAAAAAATATTTCTCTCATTTTCACAGAATGCTTTGTTGAAACTCTCTATCAATACTGCAGTGGAGCAACAGAAGAGGAAGCACATGTCTCTCCCTTGGTTCAGTTAGTGCAAATCCCTCTATTCTCTACAGAGCCCCTCTGCGGCCCTTTGGGGTTTTGAACTTTTACCAAGAGAATTAATGACATACCTTTGCTGTTCTCCCCTCACAAGTTGTTGTCTATGTATGTTCAGATACAAAGTTAAAAAATAATATTTTTGTTATACATAAAACATTAAGGTCAGTGCTTTATTTTTATCACAGCTATGATGTTCTGTCATGCCAGTGACTTCACTGGATCTTATAGTTCATTGGGGTCTTAAAGTAGTGCTAGGGTAGGTCAATACTTTGGTTAGAGATTATGCATTATCAACCCAAAGCATGCAAATGTCATAAGGCTTACCTGTACATGTCATTTAATATGGCTTAAAATAATGACATTAAAAAATATCTGGAAGTTCTTATTTAGCTGCTGAACTGCCCCCATATTTTTAGGTTTCATTGTATAATCTCAAAGGATAGAAAAGAATTTTTTTAAAATAACAGCTGAGATTTTTATGATGATATGAGATTGTAGGAGGTAGAACTTTAAAGACAACATTAGCAAGAGTATGTTAGAATGACGAGTGTTGATAAGATTAAAATCCAGGTCCTCTGAGGATCTGCAAAGCAAGCAAACAAAACCCCTGAAACAGAATGGTCTTCCAAGTTGGTGTAGAGCTGATGCTCTGACTTTAAGCTAATTGATATACATCACAGATGATTACAATGATTTTCTTTCTCTGTTCTGTCAGGTTTTTTGCTCTGTGCAGCCAACCCCGCCCCCCCCCCGCCTTCATTGTAAAAGCCAATCGTCTTGCACAGCACAAACACTAGGGAGCAGCAACAATTAAAACCAGACTGGCAGTAGAATTCTAGTAGAGTTCTCAAAAGTGAGAATAAAACAATTTCAAGGAAATGTAGAGGAGAGCAAACTGGGACAGAAGGATCAAACAATTTACATACTATATTTGTTGTGGTTGACCCAATAAAACAAAATTATTTGTATACTTCAAACATTGTGGCAGAACCTTCAATCCTCATTCTGTATGAACAAAAAGATATAGTTGCAATGGTAAGGAAATATTCTATATATAACAAAAGATAGAAATAACAGACGTTGAGTGCTACTGTAGTTATGCCATGAAGGGCTACAAACTCTGTATTGTTATATAAAGTCAGGGCATTGCTTTATATAGACCCAGACTGAAGAACTTACTAGATGTGCCTGCAGTAGCAACTGGTGCTGTTCAAAGAGGGGAGGATCAGGATTTGATTTATTGCAATCCACTGTGGCTCTGGGACCATATGTCCACATCACATGTTTACCAACAATGAAGTTCGTGTTAGTTTTCAGTCCCAAGTTTTACACCGTGCACCTATAGCTGAAAAGTGTGAAGTAGATTTCTGTACAGCAATCGCATATTGCTGTGTCATTGCTAACAGCCCTGTGCATCTGTGTAGAGGAAATTGCTGGAGGACCTTGTGGAAGACATGCTTTCTTCCTGAGAGATGTACCTTATGTCCACATTACAAGTGGGGCACTCCAGATGGTGTTCTGACATGCAATTCAGACTTGGTTCCAAAAGGAGGGAAATTGCTCTGGCTTCACACTAATGATTCCAAGTAGAGAAAGGTGCAAGGCAAATTAATGCCTGGAATAACTCTTCTAGTGAACTAAATTGCAGGTGTAGACTGGTATAACAGGATAGCTCAAGTAAATAAGTGAAACTAACCATTATGAAGTTAACTCTTAGTTGTTAGTGTGCTACAATATAAGTAAGAATGACTGAGAGCTGGGATTCCCCAGGTTATGGAATATTTTCTGAAAATGATGTAGGTGTCATTCACAGTGGTTTTCCAGAAGACACCACAGAATTGCATAAACTGATGCAATTAATCTGTTCAGTATTTAGTAGTATTGTAGGGACATAATTTTTTATGATGTTGACCTCTATTTTGATGATTCAAGTCAAAATCCATTTAAATCTATTGCAAGATAAGATTCCCTGAAAGGATATTAAAAGAATCTTTCTTTGTGTTTTTATTAAATGTGCACTGTAGGTGAACAACATTCTTGATGAGGAACCCAAACTGAGTTGTTTTTTATTGCAGAGAGGTGAAAAAATGACTCGGGATGAAGTGAGTGCCATTATTAAACAAGCTGATTTTAACTGCAGTGGCAAACTTGACTACAACAAGGTATGGCAAACAGTGATATTATTTGTTCTTCTGTTATTGACTCGATGTTATTGATAGTATTAGCATTATCAAACTCAGTACATACCACCTCCATGTGTTGGTCCATTGATGACCTTACCCCAGCCCCCCCCCCCCCCCCAACTGCCTACGTACTGGAACACGGGCAGGTATATATTTCTGTTTCACTCACTTTATCTGGCTATTATCCTTGAAAAGGTCACTTGCTGCAAGTGAACTTAATGTTTTAGGCAGAGCCTAACAGTAAGCACAAAACCTAACAGCATGCGTGGAGGTAAGAGTTAAAGGAATGGCAGGTTAAAGATGACCATTGACAGCAAACTTGGCTAATCAGTGAGAATTGCTATGTCTGTGACATTTCATAATTTCTTGTGTGTGGGACATTATTGTACATGTGAACATCTAATTTTCAAGATGCAACACCTTATCAGTTTTTCTCACATCATGTCTAAGTTTTGAACTGAATAAACAGTCCAAAAGATTTGTGCATAAATATAGTTTCATAGAAGAAAACCAACCCCCTATTAAAAATCCTATATTAAAAAGAAAAAATCAGTCTTCAAATATCTAGAAAGAATTATAAATTACCTCTTGGGTTGAAAGTCACACTTAATTTTCATTCAGTATTTGGACCTCCTTGTTGAATCATGACTCCATTTTACTGTGTCACTTGAGTGGTTGCTCTGATTCATGAAAATGAAAATTAATATTGTGCTTTAACAGAAATTGTATTACATCTCTCTGCGGAGATCTTATAGCAGCCTTCCAGTACTTAAAGGGGGTTTGCAGGAAAGATGGGGAGGGATTCTTTAAACTGAAAGAGGGTAGATTTAGACTAGATATTAGGAAAAAATTCTTTTCTGTGAGGGTGGTGAGGCACTGGAACGGGTTGCCCAGAGAAGTTGTGGATGCCCCCTCCCTGGAAGTGTTCAAGGCCAGGCTGGATGGGGCTTTGACCAACCTCATCTAGTGGAAGGTGTCACTGCCCATGGCAGGGGGGTTGGAACTAGATGATCTTTAAGGTGCCTTCCAACCCAAACCATTCTAGGATTCCATGATTCTACCTATTGACCTGTCCTTTGCTTATTAATGTTACATTTTAATCCTTAAAACTGTGAGTAAGAATGTTTCACTTAACTGATTACTTCTCTTTCTCTAAAGTTTTGTGAGTTATACATGACAACCAGTGAGCAGTGCTGCAAGACTGCACGAGAGAAACTGGAAGTTGATAGTCGATTGAGGCAACAGCAGTTTGGAAATCAAGCTGAATTGTCCTCTGAAGGGATCACACTGCCGGTGTCAAAACCATCACCAAGAATCTCAAGGAAAACTGATCACAAACTGGCACCAACAAAAGGTATTTGTATTTCATATTGGGAGTTTTCATTCTGTTGGAGATCATGCTCTGGGTCAATGAACAGTTGAGTATTTGTTTAATTTTTCTCAGATTAGTGAGGATGTTACTAACTAATATTCATTTTTACTGTGGCACTTGCATAAATGTCTCAGTAAAATAACTGATCTCCATGTTCAAATGGACATTGGCTGCATCTATGTTCTGAAGCTCTCAAATTCTTAAGGGTGAATTTCGTTGACTCTCATGTGACACAGTCCAGAGGGGAGAGACAAAGTGAATGCTCAGATGTTGCAACATAGGCAAGTTATTTATTTCCTTCCCTGATCAGAGATGAAACCTTAGATATTTATCAATCAGCAGTCTGTTTGTTTCAATTATTGAGGCTACTTTTAAAGCACAATCGATACAAGAGTTTAATGTTCTTCCTGAAGTTACAAAGATACTTAAAAACCTCCTCAGACTGGAAAAAGAGTGCAGGCTAACAGACTGCAAAGGTACCATCTGTGAAATATTTGCATGTAGTGCATGTTGTTTACTTTAAGTTGCTTCAATTCTAGGCAATACTGAAGAGGTGCAAAAATGACAGAACAGTGATGAAGACTGAGTTTATGTAGCTAGATCAACAATTGTACGAGCAGAGTTGCCCCGACATGAGGAATCAGGAAGTAAAGGCTTGGAAGTAATTGTGTTGGGCAACTGTGCATATAAGTGATGCGCTGTCTGGCAGGGAAACTATATTGTCCTGAAAAGAAATAACTTTAAATTAGAAGCAGGTTAAACCTATCCACATTGGACAGGTTTACCTTGATTCCAAGGTAAATAGAATCATGTGGTAACAATTTTTTGTCCTTTAGGCAGATTTGGTTCCCAGGTTCTGCTGTTCATATGCCCATTCACATGGGATGTACAGTCAGGGAAGTAAAGATGTTTGGCTAATGAATTATTAAATGTTATATAATTATAAGGCAAGTCAGCTTATCTGATTGAAGTTCTTGTCATCCAGTTTTTCTCCGTATGCCTATAAATGTAAGGCTTTATGACAAATAGCACTAGGAGTGGGTTGAAATAATGTAATTGTAACAAAATATCTATGTTTATAGGTGATAGTAGAACTCCTTCAAGACCCTCATCAGCTCAAAGTTGCAAAGCATCCATTTCTACCACTATCAGCATGGGTGCCAGTAGCAACAGAAACACAAAGCTAATTGAGCCAGACACAATGAAGGTATCATGTAAGCTAGTCCTATTGAAATTATGCTGTTTTCCTCTAGGCACGTATGTTATTGCATTTTAAATAAGAAACCGTTTTTCTCTGATTTTTAGCTTATGTTTTATTAATAGTTTGTCAAGGGCAGCTATAAACTACTGAGAGGTTTCTTGATACATATTGTTATTAACATTTTTATATACTGTTGGTTTTGCTGACATCTAGTTATTGAAAATAATTTTTCAGGTGTGAAGGTTTAATAGAACAAAGTGTGGTTTTTATAAATGAAACCACTGTTGGATAAAACATTTAATGACTTTTTGAGAAATTTAAAATTTAATAATTTATTAGGTTGGTGAGAACTTTAAATGCTTAAGTAGCCTGAAAGATTGTGTATCATAAACCTTTATATGAAAGGTAATTGGAAATAAATAACAGATCTGTGAGCATATTCAGTTTGTTGGGCATTACTTTGTAAATATATGTTATAGCCTGAAAATATTGATTTTTAGTTAGACTAATATGTTCTATCAGTATTTTCTTTTAAATAAATCACTCATTCAATATAAATTCCTGTGGGAGAAAGACAACAAAGTCACTTTGCTAAGTCAATATTTGTAGAGTGTTAATATTGATCTTTTCCCTTTGTTTTCCCTTTCTTGACTGAACCTTTACTAGTTTTCTTTCAACAGAAAATAATAGCTGTAGAAATATAAAACATTAACTGGAAAATGCTAGGATACATTAAAAATGTGCACCTTGAGACTCCTGTATAAAAGGGAAAAAATGGTTATGACCACATAGTATAACTGCTGCTAGAAAACTGAACTGATTGTTCTCATGAGTTACATTTTTGTTTCAAATAACAACTCTGTATCTGTTATTGAACTCCAAAGTCCTTTATATCTTCGACATTGCTATACAGTGACATTTGTTCTATATTAAAATTTAAAAACATAATCTCAAAGGAATTTTTTGCAGTCTGTTTAGGTATCTGGACCTCCATGCAATTTAACCTGCAATTTCACCTTGTTCAAACATGTTGGGTAGTATATAAAACCATTGCACAGTTTCCCAATATTGGATTCCTCTTTCTTTGTGCAAGCTAGTAAGAACTCACTGAAAAAAAGCAGCTGCAGATATCGATTACTATTGATTAGCATTACACAAAAACTGAAATCAATAAACATGAAAAGGTATAAGTAGAACTACTAATTTTTTTTTAACCCTAACTATTAAGGGCACAATGCAAACTGTCAAAATCATTTAATAAATACACAGTGATTCATTTGTGGTGTGGATCAGAATCTAGCACCCAAAAATTCTTCTTATTTATCTTGTATTCAGAAATATTTTTTTTTCCTGAAGTTCACCTGTCTTTTGGGGACAGTAAGAAGATGTTGCCATCATGAAGTTGGACCAATGCTGACTTCACATTTCTGACAGAAGAAAACAGTGGAAGTCAAAACATGGTGAATGTCTAAATTTTAAAAACCCTTAGAAAACATGGAATATATTCATAGTACATTCTTCCATGTGTTTTCTTTTTGTCAGTGAAGTTTTGTGACATGTTCAAAGCCATATAAATAAATTTGGGGAGAAAAAAAGAGACAGTTACAGAAGTGCTACAGACATGCATAAACAACATGCTGACCTGTTGGGCTTCAACTGTAGCTGAATCACAATTTATTAAAAGATGGCTAATGGAGATCTTAAACTTCTGCAAAGTATTCTTTGTGTTGGTTTTAGTCAAGATTGAAAGACATTAACAAAAAAGAAAAAGCAAGCTGTGTATCATGTTCTAAAATCTTCCCTCTGCACTGGGTAGCTAAATTATCCCTGCTAAGGAGTCTCACCTTTGCATTCTGCGCTACTGAAGTCAGCGAAAAACCTGTGTACACAGTGGGTAGCAAAAGAAATACTTGAGAAAAGTCTTTTTCCTGAAAGAAACAGTTATATGCTCCCACTCATGTCCGTGAAATAGCCTCATGCAATTGAACTAGCGAGACTTTTTCTGTGCATATGGAACAGGTTTGTACAAGACAAAGCCTTGAACTGAAGTTCTTTGCTTTAATCATAGGAACAATTCCTCTCAAACTTTGCTTTTTATCTGGAATTATGCATGAGTGTGTGGACAATTTCAATAATAACTTAAGTTGTAATAGCAGTGGAATGCATTATTTGGGCAGTGACCATCACTGGCAGCCGCAGGTAGTGCCTAACATTTCTTTATGATTAACGTTTCTAATACAAACATTTCCCACTGTGTTAGCTATTATTTGATAACTTTTGTTATGCTTTGAAGGAACATACTAAAATCAAAACAGAAAATCATCTTCTAGCCTCCAATATTTACATACCTGTTTGTAATTTGACATGGGTAATTTAGAGAATATAGCACCACCTTACGCTCCCTGCAAGAATAACAGTTTAGTATTTGATTCGTAAAGCATTGTCAAACTTTTGCTTACTGTTGCTCACATCTTAACCTGCACGTTGTTCCTTGAGTTATTTTATTTTCTCTGCTTTCTGGGATTGTTTGATGTCCCTGTTGTAATGATGTCTATCTGAATGCAAAACTGCAAAAACAGTAGTCTCTCATCTGAAATAACAGCTAGAAAAATGGAAGGTAAACAAACAGGACAAAGCCATTCTCCATGGACTGTCTGTAAGATGATGGTTTGAAGACCCCTGCCATAGTGAGAAGCGGGGAATAGAATGTGGCTGTTACAGTAATTTTTGTACATGAATATCGTCACAGTATCTTTTTGAATAGTTATAGCACATTTGGACTGCTGTTTAAACTTATGCACTTTTATGTCTCAAAGAACAGCCATATTGCTTCATTAGCAGACCTTTTGACTTTGATCTTTTTGAAATATCATTAATTTTTCAAACAGTTTTGTAAGGTATTAAGTTTAGAGACTAAATGAGCTAACAGCCAGTTATCTCAGCTGTGTCAAGTTTTAAGGAAATATCTCAATTTACTGCATATGGACTTTAGACAAAGTTAGGAGTCATGCAAGTATTGGAATAAACAGTTTACTGAGAATGGAGTAGTACTAGAAATGATTTAACAGACTAAACTACATATTCGAATTCTAGCAGTGACTTATGTTGACTCTAATGTTAATATCGGCTCCCATTATCCACTTGTTTGACTGAGAGAACCCTATCTGTTGCTCGATGTTTAACCCTCACCATTAAGTCCCAGTAATGTTTTGTCTCTGTTCACTTCTTTCCTAATTATTCTTTGTGATTGCACCCCTTTTGCTTATCCTGTCACTAGAAATCTAGTTTCCTGGGTAGAGGTCGGTATAAAATTTTTAGGTGGCCTTGTTAATTAGGTCTATACCGCTATGTAAAAGGTGACCAGGGACTGATCTGTGACTCTGTGGACCAAGTAGCACAGGTAGCTGTATTTCCACAAGGCTTAGGCCTAGCACCCTCTCAAGCAGATTGTGTCCACTTTAAATGGCACTTCTTGCTTTTTTCCTAGAACCCACGTGGTAGTGTTGTGGGTTTAAGAAATTATATTTTCCAGTGCCATTCATAATCTTATGTCTCTGCATCCTGACCAAGAATATATGTTACAAGCTGTGGGGTAGGTCATGGCATGGAGTGTGCAAGGTTATAAAACCTGATGGGTTGATGTTGACAGTGTAGGTCACAGGAAGCCAAAACGAGTGCAGTTACATCCATGTTCCTTTTTGAAAGTGGTGCCTGAAGTGAAAAATTCTTTGAATTGCGTACACATTTTTTTGAAGAGTGCTAGTTGTAGTCGTCTGAAACAGAGCCATGGAACGAGCTTACAGCTAGGTGTTGCTTCTTGCTGTCTTTTATTTCTCAGTGTAGATGTAGCTGGTGATTGTTGTTCCTCCAACAGCATGCTGTTCCCTTTGCATCTCTCATGGCAGAGAAGATAGGTTTCCATGAAGGCCCTGGATCCAACATGTTATCTTAACTGGAAAAGATTATGGGAGGGGAGGGACTTGGATATTAGTTTCCATCAGGGATTGGATGTCCCCCTTTATTTTAGATAGCTTAATTGATCTTTGTCTTTTTGATAGCCTGTACTCTGAGGAAGTATGTTTACTTTTAAAGTTTCTTAGAATTCCTTAGCAAAATCTTAATTTTCTTTAGAAATCCCAAGCCTCCAAAGAACAGCAGAAAGTGAGTTGCAAAGTATATAGTATTTGTACTTAAAAGTACTCCATATTGTCAGCTGTATGCAAATATAATTAGCAGAATTTTACATCTAAAATTGGTATGATGCATTATGCTACCAAAACTATTGGGGTACTGAGGATAAAATAATTCTTGCCTTTAGATCAACATCTTGGATGGGACAGGGTAGTCTTACCATAACCATAAGTAATTTGAGATGAAGGTAGTTTCCAGCTATGTAAAATTTGGAATTCTCAGTGTTTATCCACATTCATGTTTTCAGGATGATATATTTTTATTCCTTTAGTGTGAAGATTCTTTTCATAGCTGAGTTTGTGCTATTTGGGTGAAACTTATAAGAGTGATTCAGAGGCAGAAAATGAAGTGAGAGATAGTATTAGATTCTACAGTCTTTCTGTGCCAACAGAGGTGGTGAGTTTTCTCAGAGTACATCTCTCTCTTTGTTTTGATTAATTTATAAAAAGTTCTTAAAGCAGAAAGAAGTATAATGAAGATTATTTGGTAATGTTTGAATGAGAAATGTTTAGTATAGAGGAGCTGATCCTGTTCCCACAGAAATCTGTGGCAAAACTGTGGCACAGGACTGAAGGCTCTTAAATCCATAAGTCCATGAGTAATTTATATTCTTAAGAAATGTAGAGTTCCGAATGGAGAAATCTAAATTCAGGATCACAGCTACATGTATTACTAAGTGTGTTACTTGGCATCCCGGATGGACGTACACTAGCAAAGTCCTATTCTTGCCTGTCACCTTTAGGTCATTGACTGTCAAGTATCATCAACTGAGTGTGAATGCGTTGTAATGAGAACTGATTCTTTAAAAGGAGAAATGAAGTGTAGCACTTTGATGAAGACTGTTTGACCTTGGATGGAGTTAGTAGTCAGCCTTCTTACTGGGAGTTGCGTGCACACCTTTCCCATTTTTTACAAGCTCTCTTCTCAAATCTGTGTTAGCTTACTTGTGACACTGAACACTAAGCATAGGTACAGCCACCTGGACAGAGCTCTCTGCTAAGATTACACTGGAAGATTCCTTTAGCTACGGTCTGCTCAGAAACATTATCTTCCATTGCTAGGAAAGTGACTAGAAATCATGGACTTAATCCAGACCAGGGAAGGCAAATCAAGAACATCTTCTGTTCCTCAAGGCATACAATATGTCTGCAAGGACTTTATTTTTATTTTGCTAAAGAAATATCATTTGAATGATATTTGAAATTGCAAATTGGGACTTGCTGTTTAAAAAAACATAAAAAAATTTGAAGCATGTAGCTGTTTTAGCATCTCAGTAAAATCATGGCTTCTCTAGGAACCATATTATTCACAAATACAGTAGTTTTCCATTTATTTCTTTCCAATAGCTTTGACAGAAGTCAAGAAGAACCACTTAATTTGACCAGTACTTGTGTTTGTGATTTGTCTGAGCAAATAACTCCTCATTGTTCAGCTAATCAGTTATGTTCTTTGCTTGATTGGCCTGATGGAACTAATGTAGCAAAATTCTAGCCTTTCAGTGGTAAATCACACAGTTCAGAGAATTTAATGAGTTCAGTTTGATTCTTCACGGCAATTCAAATTTCATTTCAACTGTGTGAGCATTGGGGTAATCTGTATGTTTTTCAAGCATTTTCACAAGTGAAGCAATGTTACTAACTGCTCTGCAAAAATTGACTACAAATTAATATATTTCAGAGAAGGCACTTTTATCTTGATCAAAGATCAAGGCAACATCTAATATTTGCTTGGTTTCCAGGAATGGCAATGTGCACAATCCAAAGGATGCTTCTACTTAGAAGAAGATGGTGAAATCATTAGTCACAAGTACAAGTTGCACTTACCTCAAAGGTCTACAGTATGTATTACCATCAAGCCTTTAAACGTTCGTCAGGTAGAAGGTAAGTGTATCTGTATTTCTTTGGAGAATTTTCCTCTATTAAAAATATTTTCTCTTCTGCTGATATATCTCTCCCTTTCTCACTTGTAATACTTTGCAATATTGCAATATAGCAATACTTTTCTCTGTTGACAGAGTCCTACTAAAAATATAACTTAACTTGTCACACCATATTTTCTGCTTAGTTATTTTGTGCTCACTGCCTGGGCAGTGAAAATCAGCTAGGTCCATTATCTTTCTCTCTTTAGTCAGTCAACCTCTTAGATTATTTTTGGCCGTAGATTTGTGAAGTTTCTTATTACAAAATTCAAATTTTAGCACTGTTTGCAGTATCTCTCTTTAGGGTGTACTTTGTGGGAAACAACAGTACAAAATTTAGTGAATATTGTATTCTCCACCTAAAATACTTTTGTACATAGTTAAAATAGATTATGGCTTTTTATGGCAGTATGGTATCTTGATGTTTTGATTATGAATCTTGTCTGATGGATTTATAGCTTAGTTTGCCTATTTTAATTTTCATCTTAAAAGAGTGAAGCCCAGCATTAGAGCCACCTGAGATTAGTCAGCCTTTGTGGGCCTTTTTTCCAAATGCTACTGGCTTTGTTCTCTCCAGTGATTTACCAAGGAGCTTTATTTAGTTGCTATGTTGGAATTATTTTTTCCCCAAGTAGATTATTTCCTCTTTAATCCTGTGAAACAGGAGCCATTAGATCCCAAAGATGTTTTAGAGTCATCTGGGCTGGCCGTTGTGCTATAGGTTGGTGACTGATTCTGATTGAGGTTGGTAATAAAAACTTCACTGTAAATAATTGACAGAAAGTAGTCGTATTCCAGTTACTACCTGGCTGAAATGGGAAGCTGATCAACAGACTTCTAATGGTGAGGAAACGTGGTCCGATACTAACAGATTTGAGTGACAGAATGTCTCAGTGTTCTGCTTGTAACTTTTCTTTTTTTCATGTGGCACCCTCTTAAACTGTGCCTTAGAATAGTTCTGCTGCAGGATTGTCCAGACATTCTGTGTAAACAAAAGAGTATTTACTTGTCTTTTGTAAAAAAAATTCTAGTTTTGCACAACATTATTGTCCTGTATATAGAAATATCTTTGTGTTTTGTTGTGAAGAGGAAGGCATAATATTGGTATGTAAGGAAAGGATTCATGTTAGCAGAGCAATTAGCTTTTTATGAGAAATCAAAAATATCTTAAAATTTTTAACAAAGTTGTGTGGTATGTAGCCACTCATTAGTATTCTTGACTCCTAACTGTAGAAAAACTAAGCCCTTGCATTCATTGTTTTGCTGTGGTCTGATTAACTTGAAGACCACTTGATAGCTCATTGATTAATTGCCCTCAGGAACTGAGCAGCTACAAGAAATCAAAGAGATTCAAATGGCATCTATTCAACATGGCCCGTAAGACCAAACCTCCATTCCGTTCCAATCCAACCCAAGACAAACAAACCATACATGATCAGACAAATAAATCATAAGTGATGCCATGTAGGGAGATCTTGCTATTTAAATCTTAAAAATGATTGAAACTTATACTTCTGAGATTCGAATCTTCTAGTGTCCCTAGCTTTTGCACATAATCTGGGTTTCCAGTCAAGATGAGTTTAACAATATTTTACAGAAGATCAGAAGAGAATTTTATATAATTTTGCTAACATCCTTAATTGCAAAGATCTAGGACCCTTAGTATAAAGAAAAGTAAAAACCAATAATGTTGTACTAATAGAAAACAATGAATATAGCTTCCTTAACTACCAAAGGTTTTAATATTAGAACTCATAATAGTAATCATTATCATTATTGTAAGACAATCACAAGACTTCGAACAATTTATCTGATTGGCCTAAATAGGAAGGAAATCCCAATAGCATATAATGGATTTTTTTTTCCATCTTACATTAACAGGGATCAATATGATAAATACTATAGAAATATCTACTTTGGCGTTCAAAGAAAAACTATTTTGTGCTATTATTAAGCATTTGTGTTGGGAATGCTTTTCTTTTTAGGAAAATCTTACCATTGGTTGTCAGTGGATACAGCTTTGTATATTCTCAAGGAAAATGAAACTCAAGAAAATCTACAGCTTGTGAGCTTTACTGAACAACAGAACAAAGAGGTTAGATGGTTTTGTATTCCTATTTTAATTATTGTATCTTCAGTGTATGTGTTAATGCTGCATGGGTGAGTTCCCATGTGTTTGGCAGGAATTCAAACTGTACCTAATCAGACTAGAGGAGAGAAGAAACCCTTCTTCTGTGCATGTTCTCTTTCAAAATTGACAGAACTTGTGCAAGGTAAGATGTAATACTGTCTTAGTTATGCCCTTTGGATGGGCTGAAATGCAAGCGACGTGTATGGAAGTAATGAAATTCTGGTGAGGACCGTATTATCATGTGGTGTGTAGTCAAGTATTGCTGAGTTGCTGGCTATCTATATAGATACTCTGTGGAAACTCACTTGTATTCCTGTGCCTTCAAAAACAAAATTTCAAAGGTAAAATTTGTTAAAATTTCCTTTAATTTTCTTTCTCCTTGCCATATATATGATTTTGAACTTCATAGTGCACAGAATATTCTTATCCTATGGCAGAAATAAAGGAGGAGAAATGGCAGCATTAACTTGCTTCCCCCTTCCAAGCCACAGGGAACTCAGCTTGCTTCTTAAACCCTAAGTCACTTGTGACTTTTTACACAGGAAGTTTTTGCTGCTAGTTTGAACAAAATTGATAAATCAGGGAGGCAATTAAAAACTCTGTGGGTTTTGTCAGCCTGCTACTGGCTGCTTTTGTTTTAAAAGTTAAACAATTAAAAGGTGTTACAAATCTGAAAAATGATAGGACTGTTATTAGACACTTCTAGTAATGACTGTTCTCCCCTCATCTCTGGTCCTTGTACGGTTTTCTAACTTTTATTATAACTAAGAGATCCACTAGTTTTTGTCTCTTTAAAATAGCATCATACAGCATCTCACTGTAGACATGTTTTCTTTAAGGAAAGAACCTAGCATTACCAGTGTTTTCAAGTAATTAATCACTTTTGCATGAATATAACTAGTAATAAAGAAAGGTATCATTTGAGGAGTAACTTACAAACTTGTCTGTCTTCCTTTAAGAGTAGATGTTTGGATGGAAAGGGGAGCTTGGATCAGGAGTTTACTGGCTACTCCCATTTACAACAGGCTGTAGGTTGAAGAAGGTAAAAACACAAATTGCTGGAGAAGCAAAACTGGTGTATAGAGGTGAAGATGGAGAACTGGCTCTGACCAAAGAGTTCCGGTGAGTCGTATTCCCAAATAGGCATGGTAACTATTATAAACTTGTGTGCTCCAAATAACATCTAGCTTTTTAAAAGCTGTATGTTACTAAAGTACTGTTTGTACAGAATATTCTCAAATAGACTGAATACTTAATATTATGAGACAGTAAAGGAAACAAGTGTTTGGAAATAGTTCTGCCTTTTTCATCTTTTAGAGCTGCTTTATTGGATATATTTGAAACAATTGATTTGGATGGAAATGGCCTTCTGAGTTTGGAGGAATACAATTTCTTTGAACTGAGAACTAGTGGTGAGAAATGTGATGAGGAAGCATGGGCTGTATGTAAAGGTAAGTTCATTGCTGTGCTTGATACAAGTAATTAGGGCTATCAATCTACTTGCAAGCTGTTGTTTATAGCATCCTACTATGTATATAGTGTAGAAGAACTGAGTATTTTGTAGCCTATGCTAAGAACACATGTAGATATTGTTCTCTTCTCCCTTTGTTTTTCTTTTTTTTCCTTTTCCAGTCTCCTGTCCTTTGTTTTGCTTCATTCTGGATTGTGTGCCACTGACCTTCTGCTGAGAAAATTCTTCCCATTGCTAATTTCAAACTTTAGTAGGTGAAAGATTTTGTAGCTGCCAAAAACTACAGTTTGCTAATCATGGATCATATGGTGAATTAAACTGTAACAGGTATTCATTTAATCAATCTCTTTTCTGCAGACTAAGCTGATACTGCTTTCATACCTCACAAAGTGTTGAGAGGGACATTTGGTAGTGTGTATGTGATACTTTAAAAATGGCATCTAGCGCTTATGATGATTGTTCAGAAAATTAGACATTAGAAAATGCCTATTGCAACTATATATTTTCTTAAGATGTAAACAGTTTTTCATTAAAAATCCATCTTTTGAAGGTTCATATATGATGTGTCAGTTTGTCCATATTGTGTTATATGACAGCCATGAGATTCTGAGACATCCGTGAGGGAGTTGAGGAAGCTGGCAGTCAGTTAAGACTCTTGCAGCTGTGCTTTCTTTTCTGTCTGCTGATACATCTCATCAATGTTACTGGACATCCTGCCAGCTTGCAGGAACAGTGTTGGGCCACAAACGTGAATTTTGAAGAAAAAAGGAATTCTGTGGCATTGCTTTAAGCTCGCAAAGGCCTTGAGAATGCACATATTTATCTCATAACAGGGCTAAGAGAAGTCAACCACCCGTGACCATAGGCTGCTGTGATAGTATGGTGCATGAAAGCAGTGGTTTCAAAGCATGGGCAGTTTAGCTGCAGTGAGTGAACAAACTGGAAATTTAGAAGCCATTGTATGAAAATTAGACTTTTCTATAAGAAATACAGTTTTTCTGCAACTCATGTCTGACATGCCAGTATGGCATATCATTGTATATCGGCCCATGTCATGTTTGATATAATTCCTTTGTGGGCTCTGATAGATTTTTTTTTTTTTAATTTGGGCCAAAATACTTTAGATCTGGCAAGTCCTGCTAATTATTTCTCCCCAAAACACTCTTAAGATATTAGATTTTTTCCTAAATGATGGAAAGATCATACACAAATACTTTTCTATATATGAGTTTCTTGTCCCTTTCATGCCTGTACATGCTATTCCACACTTTATGACTTTGTCAGTGTTATGCCTCTGTGCACTGGTCTCAACATGAGTAGGATGGGTGGGTGTGTGTGAAGTGTATAAGAGAGGAAAGAAGAGAATACGGTGAATGTTTTACCAGGTCATTAATCAGTTGAAGGGTTCAGACGAATATCATAAATCTTGACACCAAAGTTCAAGCCATTTATTATAGTATCTGTACCCTTAGATAGATTTATTAAATTGGTAATCCCTTTTTAATAATATATAGTAAAGATTTAGCATTGTTATGAAGATGAGAAAACCATTTTTAAAAATCTCTGACACAAGGACATTTCAATTATGTGTTTGCTGACATTAGAGTGGTCGATCTATGATATTCTATCTAGAGAGGGGTGTTAGGATTACTGGCATTTTATTGCTTTTTAGGAACTAAGTAAATCATTTCTATATCAAGGACCTCAAGCACTAAGGGTGCTGGCTCCAGCAGACTTTCATTTCCCATTCCTAATACACCCCATTCTGCAAATCTCAACCACAACAAATACTGCTAGCAAAAAGAAAAAAAAAAAATCAGTATGAACTCTTTCTGTTTTGAAATCTTGCCCTCTTTTGGGTTATACAAGGGGCCAGCTGTTTCTAGTCATTATCTAAAATCCACAGGGAAGCTCTGCAAAGAGCACATACCTGGTCAAGGACATTCTTTCCCAAATAATACTGGAGAGCCTGAGGCTGCAAGATGGCTCCATCTTTCAAACCTCATTAACATAAGCAGGAGTTTAGCTTTGGAAGGATAAGGGGTGTTTGCAGAGAGAACAGACGTTAAGTGCTACCTTATATTTCTTTTTAAACAGAGAATTTTGATATGAAGAAGAATGAACTAACAAGACAAGGATTTATGGATTTGAATCTCATGGAAGCCAATGACCGTGAAGGGGATCCTAGTGACCTTTGGGTCACTTTATTGTCTCTGGGCTACAATAAAGCATTAGAAATGACAGAGGTATGATAGCCATATAGTAAAAATAACTGCTTCACATACAACTTGCTGCACGTGTTTAACTGCAGTACTGTTTCTGTCTGTCATAAATTGATTTCAGTAGGTCAGTGATCCAGTCTGAACACTGTTAATACAGCATTTACACTATGACTTTCAGTCATTACGGTATCCTGTTTCTTAGGATAACACTGACGTTGAAAGAGGAAATTTGCCTTTTGCTTTAGAGAAAGGCACTATTTTGTGGGGTTGTAGAGGAAGGAATCTTGGGTTATACCTGTTGACAGAATTCACGCACCCTGCTCGTGGGAAGTGGTAAGAAGACAGCAATGGTAAACTGACCTGTCAGCAAACCTACAAAATGCAGGACTTGCTCTGCTTAAAAAAGTCACTTCCCTGGCCCAAACCACAACAGAATTGGATAAGGATAAGATAACTTTTTTTTTTCCCCACATGATTCAGAATTCATAGTTTTCAGACATGGCTGTTTCTGTTACTGTTGCCTTTCACAACTGTGTCTGAAGGCGTTCAACACAAAATTTTAATGAAGGGGCTTGGGGTGGCATACTGTTTACTTTACGGGACCAGGGATTATTTCTCTGCTGTTTCTGTGTGCTTATAGATTTATTTTTTTTTTTATTTTATTTTTACAGAAACAGTATCTGTGTTGATGTTAATAGTTCTCAGTAAAGAAAGAGGATCTCTTTAATGAAGAGAAAAAAATTATGAAAAATTAAAGAAAACATTAAATATGCAAATAATTTAATCATTTAAGTTTCATTCCCAAGAAAAGCTGATTGTTTAAAACCATAGTCTGATTATATTATATCTTTAACTTTTGTTAAACTACATCAGGTCAGTGTAGTCACCATATAAAAACATATGTGTGTGAAACAAATATGTACAGAACCAAAAATACTCAGTACGGTTGAGAGACATCAGTTGTGTCTCAGTGAAAATCTTGAGATCATGGTGAATGATTTCTTAATGATGAGCACTTTCTCCTTTTCCTTTGAGCATGGTTAGCAGAGCAACTACAAAACTGTCTTTCTGCATTTCAGACGTAAGAGGGAGCTATCTTCTAAGAAAGTAGATTTTGGGGAGTGTTTTATCAAGTTAGAAATTTCAAAAAGGTGTTTTGTGCCTTATACTAGCTGTGGTTTATGGCTGTAGTCTTTGCTTTCCAAAGAACAATATAGCTCTCCAAACGCTTTAGTCATTCATCTAAAAATGTACATCTACTTAACTTGTGTCTATAACTTAACTCTTTAATTCCTCGATTTCAAATGATTTAGGAGATTGATATCTCAGGAGCATTGAACCTCTAACAAATTAAAGATAGAACTTGAGAAATCCTAGTGGATTCCAGTAGCAATTTGAAAGAAACCGAGGCGCTATTACTGAGTCTAAGAAAATAGAAACTCCTGGTTGTTGCACATAGTAATCTTAGCCAAGATACTGTAAGAGCAGAGTCCTTAATGCAATATTGCAGATATTTTAAATCTGTATGAAGTGGCACAAATAGCAAGAGTGTGACAGGTAAAGGAGACAGGTTTATTTCAGACACTGAAATACATTCACACTTCATCTTAATTCCTGTACGTTTTGCTACCCAAGGAAGGGTTTGCTGTGTTGGAGCCAAATGTGCCAAACTGCATATCGAGTGTACTGTGACTGGCACGAAAAACGTTCATTTGTCCTGAGCTTTCATTTGGTTTAAAAGATTGCCACAGCTCTCAGATTTTGAATATTTAATATTCAGTGACATACTTGTATTTGGGTAATTCTACTTCAGAGCATATATGAAAATACTTAGGAGCTGTGGGTGAAAATCTGAGGGGAAAAACTACAGGAAAAAGTGATGATGAAACTCATTTTCTCCATTGCAGGCATGCCCCTTTGTCATCGACATCTATGCAGAAAAATGCAAACCCAGAATTAAAGCCATATATCTAGAGGCAGGGAGCTTGCAACTCAACAGGGCTATTTGCAAGTCTGTTGTTAATAAAGGAGAGGCCAAAGTAATGGATGGCTGTGAAAACATAATCATCTATACCTACAAAGCGGGCAGGAGAATCACTTCTGTTATTGAAAATAAGGTATGGCATGAGACTTCTGTAAGGTACTTTGTGTTAATTATTGTCTATGTGTCTATTATTATTGTTCTTCTTCCCTCCTTGCATCGTTTTTGAGAATTACTTTTTCTGATATTTCTGATATTGTTTCTGTATCTAGTTAATTTTAAAAAAAAAGTGCCGATGCAAAGCTCTTTTTGACAAATGACTCAGAATTCAAGAGAGTCTGGATCAGTGTTCTTGGAAGGGACAGCTTACTATGAGGCAAGCAGTTTTAAGTATCATATAGAATCTGAATATTTGTTTGTGTTCACATTCCAAATTTTCAATATTTTGATAATTATTGGAGACATAATATGTTCATAATACCAGAAATCAAATATTAAGAACAGGAAATACAATTACAGAAAGAGTAAAGACTACAGCATTTATGTTATTTAATGTTTTCAGTGTGTATAAGAAAGTAAAAGAGCAGTGATTTGCATTGATTGTGTTTTAGAAGCATATTATAGAGGAACTGTTAACTGGCTGGCAGGCCTACTTTATTACTAATCCAAGTTAACAATTGTAAATCCAAGCAAAAGTGGTTGGTGAGAAGCAGAGATTTTAAACCTTTTTGCATAGATACTAATGAATGTGCTGTTCATTCTCAGTTTCATTTATATCAGGAACTGTGAGTAAATAAATACAGTGCAGTAAGATGCTAAACTTAAGACGCTTTAAATCTTGAAAGATCACAGCAAGAAGTATATTTTTAAATGGACAAACATGCAAAAGGGGGTGGGTTAGTGGACTAATATTAGGACTGAATGCCGAGGCTCCTTGGAACTACAGGTTTAGATCTGCACTTCGCCCTTTAGGGTAGATATACTGGAGTTATTTATATGTTTGGGGATATGTAAGAGAAGGAGATGAGGTCTGTACTGAGGCAACTGGATGCTGTCTGATTAAAATCACTGACTACTGCCATTTATACCATTTAGGTTTCACAAATACCTCTGTTCTGCATTGAAGCAAATAGTTGCACTTCCCTGAAAATCTCATTAGAATTTGTAGACTGGAGGCTTTTTTGTATTGTAAATGTCTGGAAAGAAATAATAAAAAGGCAGCTTTATGCATCGGTCTTCTTTTAATCTTCTCACAGTGCAAGCAGCCTGATTATATCTTCAGTTATGGTACTGATGATTTTAATGGAAATAATTGTTTCTTTGTTATTTCTGTAATTAAATTAAGGAAATATGCTAGTTCCTGAGGGATTCCATTATAGTCTTGCATATGTATTTAATCAGTGGGTAGAGAAAGGTGTCTGCCTTCTAACCCTCCCCAGTCAGGGTGTGAGCTGGGGAAATTAAAAGACCTTGCATATAGAGGAGCCTCAAATTTCTCAGGTAGTAAGCAGTATCAAGTCTACTGTCTGCCCATTTATATGCCAAAATAAATAGTTAATGAGGCATTTCCCATCATCCAAAGCACAAACTTACTATAATATACCCTCTGTGCTAGGTGAATATCTGTGACCTTGTTCCTGTTGCTGTAAGTATCTTCCTGTACAGATAATTCTTTTGTTTGCTTTTATCTCACTGCCATGTAGACGTGAGGACTTCAACAAAGTGATGCCAGAGCAGCTAGATCAAAGTAATGAGCAGCTTAACACTAGATTGTGTTTACATTTCTGCAACGATACCATATTTGCACTCTGCTGTCCACAAACCCTTTGTACTGTAAGCACCAGAGATAGCTTTTTTTTTTTTTTTTTTTTTTTAAGGTCAGACCTTACCAGTCTAATAGTAGCTTCTTTGCTGCATAAGGCTGATTGTGTAAAGTAACTGTGTTTCTATTCCATTTCTCAATACAGAGAGCTTGTTGGATAGCATTGTCTAAGAATCAAATGTTTCCCAGTGTCTCTGTCAGATTTATCTGGAGACAACTGAATAACGGGGTACAGTAGCATGTCTTTAGGTCTTGTGTCTGAGTATTGTCTGGGATAAACTGGTTGTTAAAGAATTTTCTGTTACCCAAGCTTTCAGTTTTATATATTGGATCCTTCCTGCAGAGCTTCAGCAAGAGCATCTCTTCTTTAAGTGATTATACTTATATTAATTTCATCAAATATTTTTAAAAATGTCTATTAATGAAGTCTTCAGAAATGGCCTGTAGTGGATGTTGCAAACAAAAATTGGGCAAATGTCCAGTGACACTTCTCCAGATCGCTGTCTTAGCCTCTAGTGATTTGCAGTCTGAGGACTACTTGAGACAAAAATATTTTCTTTGTACTTAAAATCTAGTATGAATTTGTCCAGTTACCTTTTGAAACTATGTAAATGGTTAGAATATGTAATGTTCTGTGGCAAATAGTTTACTCACTAAATGGTGTTCCCAAGTTACATCTTCATAAGTGCTTAAGTTATTTGAACGAGCCTTAAATGACTTCTGACGATGGATCTGGGCTCTGATGATGCTAAGGTACATTTGAAACTGTTACTCTTCAAAGAGAATAGACATCAGCATCCTAAAAGCATTTCTATCCTATAAAATAGCAAAGTCAGAGGAAGTAAGAGGAATGTGTAGTTTTTACATGAAGAGCAGCCACTTAACCATTAAGACTAATGGGTTCCTTCATGTTTTTTCGCTTGCAGTCTGAAAACAAAGTGATTATTCATGTCAACAATGAGCAGAGTAAGAACTGCCTAAGTAATAGGGGACTTACTGTTTTTGCTGTGGAAGTGGCACCAAAATCCATGATGGTAAGATTTTTATTGTTTAGCCAACTGAAAATCTAAGCAAAAAGAGAAGAATCATGTGACATCTTTACAGTTTCCTTTTGCAGGTCTTTTATCATGATAATGAGCATGTGGATAGTGGCATCTTCATCACCAATACAGATCAGCTATAGTTCTTGATATTTGAAAGCTGAACATGTACTCGATGTATCCACGTTTCCACGTGCAGATTGCTATAAAACTTGACTTACGGATCATATTTAGCCACAAGGCAATTTGATCTGCTGATCCCTATTCCAGAGCTGGGCAGGCTTTAGTGGAAATTCTAAATGAGGGTTCTAAGGGATAGAATGAGATTGAAAATGCATTACAAATGCAGATGATATTTTTCTTCCATCATTTATGAAGAAAATCTAGTTTTTATTATTCTAAAAGCATGGTCTCTGTCTTTAAAAGAAGAGGCATCTGAACTATTTTGTATTTCACAGCTTTCCAGTGTGGATGCATTCAAACCCACTGTAAACAGATACAGTCCCATGACATGGGCAGGGTTGGGGCCTATTCTAATATTGCTGCTGACACTTTAGATATCTACAGCATGGTCCTGTAAGGTGTGTTATTAATTTTAATTTTGGCTTCATTCAGTATAAACTGTAGGCTCAGTGCCCCTTATGGATATTTTGCTGTCATGCAATTAAATTCAATAGTACGTTTTGAATACCAACTGTCATTACAGATGATGAATGTTTGTCATCTAATGTTAGTGATATAAGTACTGAAACAGATTATTTTGCTTACATAGCACTTTAGGTAACATACACGCAGTTCTCCAATAACCAACTATTTCACCTCTGTTTTCTCTCTTCTATACAGGTTTCTCAGCATGTGATGCCACTGAATGAGCAGGAAGAATGGCTTTATAATTGTGTGCATTCCCTCTTACGTTAAAAATTCTAGTTAGAGAACTGTTTCTTGGTAGCCTTCAGACTAAACCAGGATTTTTTTTTGACTAGACAATTTCTAGTCTTGTCCTTCTCAAAAAGCTGGCATATATTTATGCTTCCCAACATTTGATTTGTTAAAGCCAATGAATTACATAAGTACTTATTTCTGGTATCATGCTTCTGCTAATGGCTTTTAAGAAACATGTATAGTGATAGCATAGGGATGGAATAACTGTAAGTATGTAAAATCCTTTGACAGAATAGAGTACTCATCACAGACGGTCTAATGAAATACTTCGGCATGAAAACATTGAGACACAATAAAAATTAGTACTGTTCAGTAATATAGCTGACAGTTGTAATGTAACTGTGTTTCATAAAGGCTAGTTTCCACAAATATACTCTTATTTTCTATAACATATCGTGTAGTTCCATCACATGCTGGAACTGTTTCACTGAGGAGAAACTTGCTTTGTTAAATTGGTCTGATGGGTTCCTAATTAAACGCTATTGTGGTTTTGACATGAGAAGTATAAAGGGGTGGCGTTCATGATTTTATTTTGCCACCTGATAAAGGATTTGGTTCTTTCCCCTTTAATTTTATTTGCTTTTTTTGTCCTTTGATCATAACAGTCATCTTACACTTGTTGTGAGTAATTACTGCCTGGTTTTATACTCTTTCATATAGAATAAAGTCTGCCTTTTCATATGCAATAAGGAAATAACATCGTTTGAGGAAAGCGAAGGTTTGTTTTGGGCTCTTGACTGTTAACAGCAATTAATTATTTCCAGGGTAGCCGAAATAAGGAGACTAAATTCCACCAAGTGTAAGCCGCAATAGCAATGAAAAACAGCTTTGAGGTACTAAAAATATTCAGCCTATTATGTTTCTCTGGTTCCTCTAAATGTCTGTTAATGTGGAAAAAAAATGATGACCTTGGTCACTGGATGCTTAAAAAGTGTCTGAGTTTAAAATAGACATTAAATGTATGTGACCTCATCTGCAAGGGCAGCAAGTAGTCTTGAAAAGCTATATTTGTCTGCCAGCAGCTCCTGCACTCTGCTGTTACTCTGCTGTAATCGTACCCTGGGCAAGTAAATGTCAGTTACAAAATGAGAGCTCTGCTAGAGGCCGGCGGTGATTTACACACTTCAGTAATTGGTGCTCAGGCAGGTTGACTGGTGATCCTTTAGTTTTCTGGGGTTGTTTTCGTAGCAGGTACAGCAGATATCGTTTTCATTTTCAGAATTGTCTAAAAAAAAGTAGAAGTTGTATTAAGAGGCCCCACAAATGTTTGGTAATTTCTAGCAAACAACTGAGCTCTGTAAACGCTGCCTCAGGCGATGTGTGGATACATCAGAAGTTCCTAGCTACGTCTCTAGGAAGGAGTTGGGAAATCACGAGATGCTCTCTGTGTACAGCAGACAGAACCAAGCGAGCACCCCAGTATTTGCATTTCTTTTGTTTATAAAATCAGTCTTGTTAGATGTGGCAGGAATCCATATGCACTCTTTCTGCATTTTAGGAAAGGAACGGTTAAAACTGGAAGAAGTACTTAGCTGAGAAATCACTGCACGTGAAAAGACTTGGTTTTCCTGCAGGTAGGGTCTAAGTTAAACAGGACGCAGCAAGACAAGAGTGGAACCTTTTTTCTTTTCCGATCCCCGTGCTGCTAGGAAGAGTTTCATTTTCTAACTTTTTAAGTGGGAACATAGGCTAGCTCTCCACAGTAGGTTCTACCTTTCCTGCCCTGGAGAGATGAGAATAGAGATCTCAGTTGTATCTGCAGGGTCATTTCCAGTTTGCTCTAAGTCCAGGTGTCACCAAAGCAGAAAAACATTCTAGCTTCTCTTTTTAAGGCTGAACAGGGGTACTAGCCTCTTCTCTTCCATGGGAGGCAGTTGGGGGAAGAAGTGCCTGTAACAGCTGTCACCTGGATTTCTGGCGTGTTAGCTTTCTTTCGAGAACTAGAGATAGAACAGCACAAGGCAGCTTCTTCATGGCTTTGCTAACGCTGGCCTTCCCCGGCCACCCTTCTGGGGGCATGGGGCGCGTCTCCCGCTTGTGTGGGGCGATCAGTCGAGGCCCGAGGTGCCAGGGCCTGCGGTGACAGCCTGCTGGTGGCCGTAGGGACGCGGGCCCCGACCCGTGCAAAGCGCCAAGCCGCGGAGGCCCTCGGTGCTGCGCAAAACGGGGCCGGGACGGAGCAGCTCCCATCTTCCTCTCCCCGCAGGGCGGCCTCGGAGAGCTCCCGGCGCTGAGATCCGCGGCTCGGCGGGAAGCCTGTCGCCGTCTCGCCTCCTCCTGACCGCCGGTACGAGGCTGGGAAGGGAGGGAGGGAGGGAGGGAGGAAGGGAGGGATCCCCCCCCCCCTCCGCTGTCTCCCGGGGCCGGCGGCACCTTTAAGGGGCGGGCGGCGGGGCGGGAGCGCTGCCGGGGCCGGCTCCGGCTGCGGGTCCCCCCGCCCTCCGCTCCGCTCCGCTCCCTTCCCTTCCCCGCGGCCGCCCGGAACTCGCAGCGGCGGCCGGCCATGGTGAAGATCGTGACGGTGAAGACCAAGCCGTACGGCGACCAGAAACCCGGTACCAGCGGGCTGCGTAAACGGGTGACCGTCTTCCAAAGCAATGCCAACTACACCGAGAACTTCATCCAGAGCATCCTGGCCACCGTGCCGCCGGCCGAACGGCAAGAGGCCACGCTGGTGGTGGGGGGGGACGGCCGCTTCTACATGAGGGACGCCATCCAGCTCATCGGCCGCATCGCCGCCGCCAACGGGGTAGGGCCGCGCTCCCTTGGCGTTTCTCTTCGCCTCTCGGCGGGGAAACGGTATCGGCCCGTTCGGTCCCGCTGCCCGGGGAGGTGGGGGGGGGGTGCGAGCTGACAGCGGCAGCAGGAGATGGGAAATCGCCGGCGCTTTGCGTGTCCGTGGCGTGGAAGTAAACCGGGGAACGGCAGAGGAGCCGACGAGGCTCAGCTCGTGTTTGACGCAGGTTTTATCTCCCTTTGATACGTGCAAGTTGCAATCGGGTATCTGCAAGTGCGGAGGTGGGGAAGCAAGCGCAGCTTTACTGTTACTGCTTTTTCTCGCTTCGGGCGATGGTTGTGTTTTCCAGTTAACAGCACGAACCAGTGGCACAGCGTGCTGGTGGTGAGGTGTGCTGGGTGGGGAGCAGCGTTTCGTTCCGCCACGCTGGACTGCGGCTCGCTGCCGGAGACTTCGTCCCTGGTGATTGATCTTGGTCCTGTCACTTGGTCAGCCCAAGAGAAACCCAGCAGGGAATGTGATGTTGTTAGGAAGAGCCGCCCCGAAGCTGAATTTGCAAAGGGAGGCCTTTCCCTACGTTTGGTCTTTTCCAAATGAAAAACATCGCTTTCTCCTGGGACACCTGACTCCTCCTCGTCAGCAGCAAACTTGCTTCCTCATAGACCAACAAGGAGGGAGTGGGCTGAGGATGCTTGGTGGATAGGGTTGGACATTAGGGTAAAACCTTAGGGTTACCTGTTTCAGCTTCCCAGTGGCAATCAGGTGCCTCAATGCCCTTAAATGCCTGGCTTCTTACAAAAAAACCAAAATTAATTTGAGATCGCTGCCTTCTTATGGCATAAAGAAGCAAATAACTTTCTTTTTAAGCCACGCAGAAATTGGTCTTTTGTGATTTGTGGTAGCTGTTCAACTTTCAGTCTGTGTCCCAGCATCCCTTAGCAGCACCACCCTTGCTGTATGCATCTGTGGAAGCGATGGATAGTGCAGCCTTCCCTGACGGGAAAAGCAGCAGACACTGGTTTGTTTATTTGTTCTAAGAAGGGCTTGGAGTTGAAACGTACAGTGTTCATGCCTGACTGCATGCACAGACAGCATCTTGGACCCCTGTGAATAGGCAGAGTGGGAGACTTGTTTCCTGGGATAAAGCCTTAGTTTGTGCAGGTTTTTGGGTACACACCCAGGGCCTGGTGGGATGTGGCAGCCTTCCAGGCACCGAGTTCTCCGTCATCTACACCTCGGCTCGATCCCAGAAATAAGAAAGGGCCTGAAGGTAAAACCATTCTGGGGTCTGATTAGGTGTTTTCTTGGGAGAGGGTCGAGGGCCAGTCACTGCTCGAATCCTCATCGTGCAGACACTCGTGTACGTGCAGCATTACAGTGCTGAGCTTGCTGCCAGAGTTGCAGAAGCAGGTCCCAAGGGGTGGACTTGCTAATGGGCATTTGCCTTGTAGTATTTTGTCCGTGTGAATTCAGAGTGCTAGGACAGAGTTGGCTCTGAAGTCAGAAAAATGTTTTGGAAAGGCAAGAAAGGAAATGGGAAGTAGAGCAAGAAAACAGGTAGAAGAATATGTGGGTTAAAAGCCAAGACGCTAGTATACGAATTGAGAAGTCTTACTTTAAAAGCTTTTCATTCTGAATCATTAATTTATAAAGCAAGGTAATGGTCATGGCCTGAGACAAAATGTTAGACTATTTCAAGCAAAAATTTGGCAACATTACAGCGTTACCAGTCACCTGCAGACACAGGTTCTCTATACCTTTGTTGTAGCACAACAGAGGTAGTGGTATAGGCTTGCCAGACTGCTGTAGAGTGCCATGGAATTAGCCCCCCACCTTCCACCCCCCCGAGATTCAAAGAGGACTGGCAGGTCAAAAGCACTGCAAAATGAAAGATCTGAGTATCCCATTTGAAAAAGAGGAGGAAAAAGACCTCGTAAGGGAGCACTGAAGAGAAGAGCAAAATATTCCCCAAATTTTTTAATAAATGAACAGCAGGTAAAGCCTGAACACAGAGCCATTGAAAACTTGATATATGACTGCTGGCTTAGTTTGAGTGGCACTGGCCTATGTAAGACAGTGCAAGTATTGCATTGCCAAACTCAAGAATGGTAAAACCATCAGGACCCAAGAAATGAGGTGACTAAAAATAGAAAGTTTCTTTATCAAATGCAAAATGCTACTTTTTAATAAATTTCGATGTACTTGCTTTCCTATTTTGGAATGGTTAGGATGCTTGCTTTGTGGTTTTTCTCTGTAACTGCAAGTATTAGTTCCCTGATAATTACCACAGTGTAGTTGAGTAAGAGCCTATGAATATCCTGTTTCTTTGTAATAAATGTGAAGTAACTGGAAGTCGCCTACCCTTCAAAGAAAAGGGTGGACTACTTCTGTTAACCAGTAAGAAGGCGTACTGCGGAACAGGGAACACGTGGTAACTTGTTCCTGGAGACTGTGGTATTGTCTGAGTGCTGGGGCTCCTGGGGGTCTCCTAATTCCAGCAGCCAGGTCTCAGAGAAAGACTTGGTAGTCTCATGCTGAGAAATACTGAGTAATACAGAGAAAACTCCAGAGGTGGCTGCACTGCCCTGTCTGGACACCTGAACTGCCAGTGCCGTTTTGTCTGTAACAGAATGATTATTACAATGCATGTAAGGGGGAATGGTGTATAGGTATAGTAAGAATGTGATAGAAATTAAAACAAGAAGTTTTAGCTTTTCTGATTGCTTGATTGACAAGGTATGTTATGCCAGGCTCTATTCACTCATCTAAAGTCAGCCAGCCAGCCACCTGTCCCAAAGCAAGTGCTGGAAAACTGTATTTCTGGTCCTGTGGAGTAAGAGGTGTTTGGATTAAAAATGTAAAATCATGTGATTTTTAACATCTGGCTGAGTGGTCCTCTCAAGCCACAGGAGAAACCTGAGGACCACAGTTTGATTGTTAGTTTTACAATGTAGAAGGAAAGGATACTAAAGTGAGTTTTTGTTTTGTTTCTATCAGAAATGGTTAATACATAACTAAGTACTTATATTTGACTAGCAACAACTCAATTTGTAGTGGCATGATTAAGGAGTGTTTATCCTATTTATAAGTTTGCATTATATAAGTAAACTAAAATAGAGACTGTTGGTTTTACCATTCTCAGCCGGCATCCAGTGTAGCATGCCTGCTTTGTTTTGGTCTGTTGTGCCAGGTTTCCTTGATGTTATTCCCACATAGTTAGTGAGTCTGACTCTTTAATTACATGAATAAAATCTTAGAAGCTCCTGTTGGAGCATCACCTGTCAGAGTAGAATTGTGGCTGTACAATAGCTTTTTGTCAAAAGCGTGCAAAAATTACAGAATTGAAGCTATAAATCTAGATCTGATCATATACCTAGCACCAGGTTGATTCTCTAACATTGTTACCTGCTATGCAACAAATTTACTGTGCCCCTGGTTCCTTCTTGAATAAACAGAATTCAAAGTGCTGCAAAGTAGCTACATTAAAGTAAATTGCTTGAAGGTGTTTTGAATGCCAGGCAGCGCTTTGCATATTAAATACTAGCCTGGTTTTGTTTTACTGCTGCAGGACAAACAGTGCTTTTATTAGAAATACTGCTCTCTACCCTACAAAGTTTGGTTTCTTGGCTTGGCTGCTGTTAATCTTTTTCCCCACTCAATTATCCCAGGGAAACCAAGTGTTTAAATTGTGTTGCATTGCTCAGCAGCTCTTTATTTGCCACTGCTCTACTTTTGTAGCTCTGCTCCCTTTTCCTTTGTGCTGTTCTGCCATAGCCTCCAGACCAGTTCCCATTCTGATGGTGCCGCTGAGCCCATAATAAGCAGTACAGTGCAGTGCTGGCTTGGAGAGCCACGTTCTGGTCCCGACTGGAGTGTGCCCGTGTTCTTGGCCTCAGCATCCCAGCTGTGGAAGGGGCATAGTAGGACTGGCATGTCTGTGATCTGCTTTGGGCATGCTGATGGGAAGTGTTAGTTGTTGCTCACCCCTATCTCAGCCTCACTTGTTTTTCTTGTCTAGTTTTTAAGAAACCTGTTACCTACATGTCTTCTGCTTGTTCCTGGCTCCACACAACACTGCAGTCAGCCTTAGCCTTCTTGGTTTACAGACCTTCATCTATTCAGCAATTGGCATCGTTATCCTGAAGAATGGACTCCCTCAGTCCTCAGGGTCAGATCTTCCCTTTAAGTAAAAGCTCCTGCTATTAGAAACGTCAAACTAAAGTGATCGTAAAGAAAGTTCTTCCAAAATGCAATCCCTGTGTACCAGAATTAGATGCTGTGATGCTAGATCCTATAGGCCATTAAGAAAAAACTCAGTTTCTGGTCTTTCTTATGTTACTGTTTTTCTCAGAAGCAGGAGGGGAAATAGGGATGTGATATCTGAAGTAAGGAAATAGATTGTGCCATGAGCATTCCCATGCAGATGTGTGCTGGCTTCAGGTTATGGTGGGTTTTAGAAGGCAACCATGCATGCAGCAGCTCTTCCGCTTGGAGACTGCTTTTACACTAGCTTAAGCTTCTTTTTGCCTGTAAAGCTAATTGGCTTATATCAGTTTACAGTTGAAGGTTATTAAGGCAGCGGCCAGGTTGTCCAGTTTCAGTGCCTTTTTGGAATTTTAAACTCTACAATAATGAAACTCCAGCTCAAAGGAAGAGCTAAGGTGCTTTGCAGTTAATCTCTGCAAATCCAGCAGAGAGAGCTGAAATTCATACTAGCAGGGGTTTAACTGTAATCTCCTGGAACAATGACTCCATATAACCAGAAAACTCAGCTCTGGCTGTGCTGGTAGGGCAGCAGGATGGAGTCTAATGCCTTCTTTTTGTCAAGGCAAAGTTTGGGATAGGTGAGCTGGACCAAATAGGTGCTACCCATATGTCTTATGCCAAGATTGAGCTGCACCAGGATCAAGAAATGCACTCCTTGCCATCCTGCCATGGTTCTCTCTGAGCTAGCCAGTATATTGATTGATGTTTCAAATGATTAACTGGAACATATCTTAGAAATAACCAGAAATAACATAGGGTATCAGTAAGAAGACGTGCAAAGAAGGATGCGTAGGCAGAAGTAATAAAATACAAATGTAATATGTACATTTATAATCATACTACAAGTTGCAGAGTAACATACTAAGCAGCAGATCTGATGAGTAGACCACAAAGGCTGTTGGCAGTATCATCCAGTTATCCAGAAAAACAAACATCATTCCTAGATTTTTAAATGAGGTCATTGTAAGTGAAACCCAGGAAATAAAGTCTCACCAGGAATGGAAGTCCCAATCTGGGGTACCACCCCTCAGAGAGGATGCAGTGTGCTTGGGGGAGACTCTAGCAGGAATGACCTGAGGTTGGGCAGATGGGGCCAGTGAGGAGGGAATGAATTTAGCCGAGAGATGGGGAAGCATGCTGACAGTCTGCAGTGATGCTGCAGGGAGGAGGGTAACAAATTGTTCTCTGGTCTGCTGGGAATAGGGCAAGAATTAAAATTGTAACAGCGGAGGTTTAGGTTAGCCATTAGAAAGCGTTTTGGAAGCTTACGGCTAATGAAAGGAGCGTGTTGCCTGGGGAGGTCATTGAACCTCTGCCTGGGAAAGCCTCTAATGAGAATGGTTTGGGTAGAGTTGACCTTGCCTAGGGCAGGGTCTAGGTGGCTTCTCCACAGCTTTTCCAGCCCTCTTTCCTGCTACTGTACTTCAGCAGCTTTTCATCCCCAGGCCCACAGATGAGGCTTCTCTAGCACATCTTAACAAGTCTGTGAGAAAATGCTTGTGTACATCTCCCTCTCTCCCCTTCTATTGATGCTACTCCCTGCTATGTATAGCCACCTCACCATCACGTATACGTATTGTGGGTTATTGGCATGCTAACAGACAGCAGCTTGGCTCTCTACACCTCAGACCAGAGCTTCTGTCCCTGATCCCGCAAGGTTTAACCAGGTATGTCTCTGCTCCTCATGCTGGCATCTGGCTGAGCCAGCCGGTGCCTCCTTCTGCTCCACAACATTGACTGCATTTTGTAATTCTGGATTTTTTGGGTTCAGGTGCTGGTTTCTGAGAGGATCCAGGGCCAGGGGCTATCTTTCAGCAGGCTGGGGCTGGAATTCTGGAGCATTCCTGGGTCTGCTTGAGGTAAACCAGCTGGAATCCCTCTCCCCCCCTCCCTGTGCAGGGGCAGGACTGCAAATGCCAGGGCACTCCAAGGTAATATGCAGATTTGGGTGTGCTTTGAAGAGCTGACCTTTGAACAGAAAGTTTCGCAATCTTGGTCGTTGGTGTGTACTTCTGGAAAAGGGAGGATTGGCCCTTACCAGTGTGACAAACCTGGAGCCCGTCATGGGATCTAATAGCAGTCCATGGGATCTATAGCAGCCTTGCAGATGGTGGTTTCATCCCTAGCCCGGCAGAGACCTTTCTCTGCCACCCATCTGGCTTGTCTTTTAATTTTAACTGGGGTGCAATGTTGGTACAGAACAATGTTTCTTATTTCTGGAGTGACTTGTATGTACGTGGTTGCATGTATGTGCACTCATGCCATCAAGATGGTGCCAGATATTTTGCTTCTTTGGAATCTCTACAGCAACTTCAAAATGTAGATTTTTAATTCATTCGTATGGAAACAAAGAGTTTTGCAGTTGGAGCAGCACTCCTTCTATGACTAATAGGCTTGCAGTTTGTCTATTTATTTTACTTTGGCTCCGTTTGTCTTGGCATTGCCAAATGTCACAGACAGAGCAGTGGCTGCCCGGACCGGAGTTGTACTCGGGTAGAAAGTGCGTGGTTTTGGCAGCTGAACAGCAGGGTTGTTCAGGGCTGTTGGCACCCTCTTACGGTGAGCGTGCAGGCAGCAGTGCAGGGACTAGAACTTTTCTGTGGGCAGGAGTTAGGGAAATGCAACTTCTGTCTCAAAGGAAAGTCGCAAAATAAGTGTAAAATACCTGATTTGACTCCAGTTGTTCCCCTGGGGTTTCATGCAGTGTAACTTTTTGACTAATCACAGAAAAAGAGCATAGGAGATAATGCCTGTTGCCATATGGTTGCTGTCAGAAAAATTCTCGGTAAGCAGGAAAAAGTTTGCATCTAAACACAACCCCACAGTGAGGTACATTGACTTTATCTGCCCACTGAATGGGGAGAGAGAAGTGTGAGAAAGAAGCATGGGAAGAAGCTGAAAGGAGACGAGAAGAAGGGCTGCTCATGGAGGAAAAGGCATCCTGGGCCTTGGAGATGCCTGACCCAAGGGTGTTTGCAGGGGATGAGAAGAGAGAATTACTATTCAATCCGGCTTTTGCACAGTGGGTTCCCCCCGCAACTATTTTGCTTGCCTGAACGTCAAAATGTAAGATTGTACCTCGGAGGAAGGCTGTGCAGAGGATGGGTTAGTGTCGGAGTGGTACGTTGGGAGAGCCCGGCTGCCTGGTCCCAGGGTTGGGGAAGGGTCCAGACAGCCACGGTCTGGAGTGGGTGGGATGAGGGAAGACGGCAGAGCTCACGGAGGAGGAGAGGGGATGGGGCAGGGACCAACAATATTGAGCCAAGGGTGGAGCTGCGTGCTCTGCAATATTTTAGTGAGGCTTAAGTCTTCTCAAAATAGTCTTGTTTGTCTTTTTATCATTAACCAAAGTCAACAGTTAGTACTAACTAACAGTTAGTACTAGTTAAAACATAGTTTTAACTCTGTTCTTTTATGTCTGAAGTGCAAGACGGTAAAAGGGGACCTAAGCTAGCAAATGTCCCAGCGTAGAGCAGATTGGCTGGTTGGAGGGGGAAGCACCCTTACCAGCCTCTGACTGCCATGAGGAATAAGAGACCTAGGAAACATGACCATAAGGAAAAGTTGGGGAGAGAGAAGAGGAAAAGAGATTGGGGTTGTTTACTGTAGCAAAGAGAGAGCACTCAGAGTCTAAAGGATTTTTTTTTTTATGTGTAAGAAGTTGTCAGGAAGAGGATTATGATCCATTTCTTTTCTGTGTCAGCTCAGGAGGTCTTAAACCACAGCAAGGAAGGTGTACACGAGACTGTAGAAAAACACTTATAACTGCAAGGCTAATTATGTACTGGCACAGTTTACCTGGAGAAAAAGATTTCAAGAACAAATTATAGCCACTTTCTGGAGGATGCCCTAGGTATATTTGATGCTGTACCAGTTCTGGGGAGGGAGCAGATGACCTGTTGAATTCCCTTCTAGCCTGTAAGTGATCTGTAATGATCAGACTCATCCATCCCAGATGACAGATCAAATGATCCTTCCCCAGTCTCTGCTCCAGTCCTTCAGGTGGACAGGACCCACCTTTGGTGAGCTTTTTGCACCTCTGAATCTTCTGGCAACCGTGTGATCACCAACCCCTATACCAGCCTTTTTGGCCAATTACTGGTGATTTAGTTTATCCCAAATAGTGATGCACATGTTGCAGGAGAACCCTGGGACCAGGTGAGTGCCCCAAAGGTGGGGTTGGTGGATATGCCATTCTTGTCCCTATGCTTTACATGCACTAGCTCATCGCAGAATTTTATATTTCATTTGATAGTGTGTTTCATTTTATGTACATAAGCAGGCACTAATGACCAACACCTTCCTCCCCAGCTTAATTTAGTTTGATTCCTCTGTCTAGTACATATGCACTTAATTACATGCACAAATTCCTAACCCTCCATAGGCCTTTTCCCTGCCAGTAAGTCCGTGTGCATCTCCTCCCTGCAGCTGCAGGAGCTGGTAGGTGGCCTGTGCCGTCCTCCTGTCACTTAATGCTGTGGCATTTCGTAGGGCAGTAAGTTTATCTTGCTGGGAATAAGAAGGGAAAGAGCTTGCTTAGGCCTTTTCTTGCCAGGTGACTGTCTGGTGTGAGGCTCCCCATGGCTCATTTTAGGAGCTGGATTTTGTTTTCTGTGCCACTAGAGGGAAACCTGTGCCTTTGCATGAAAATAAAGGGCATCTCAGCTGCAGGATGCTGAAATAGCATGGATGTATCAAATACAAAGCAGTTGTTTCTAGCTGCATATCCCAGGCAATCTCGCTGTTGGTGTAAAATACGTGTTGTCCTAGTTCTGCAGTACACATGCTTCAGTGTGGTTTGGTGGGGAAAAGAGAGGAATTAAGGAATCAAATTCTGAGCCCATGCAAAATGAATGGCTTCTGGGGCTCTGAGACAAGAGGGCTCTGGATGGATCAGGCAGCTTGGTTCACGTGCGGTGTGTTCAGGCCAGCGCCCTGCACTATTCCAGCTTTTGTCTAAGCCAGTGCTTGCCCCTTGGACAAGCCTGGGTAGGTGGCTGTGTGGGGCAGCAGCCTTTAGGCTTCCTGCAGATGGCTCAAATAGCTTTGCTTTCTCAGATTAAACCTGAATTAAATTCCCCTTCCTTGGGAATTGAATTCCTTCCCTAGGAAGCTCACCTGGCTGCTCGGCTCCCTTGCAGGACCTGGCTGATGCCTTTGCTCAGGTAGAGCCTCTCTCTCCAAAGGTGTTTTTCTGCCTTCAGTCATGAGGTTTCCCCTCAGTCTCATACAAGTTACCCAGCTGGATTTCAACATACTGATGCATATATCAGGATCTCTTTACCCCTTGGAAGAAAATTTGTCAATTGTTGGAGCAATGACAGAGTTGGCACCTCAGGAAACAGTCCCGTGAGTGCCTTTGTAAACCGTCACAATTCAGCTGTGTACACGTCACCTTTTCCCCCCTGCTTTTTAATAATGGGACAAACTGAGTCATTACAAAGTGTATGTTCTTTAAATGCTCCAGTAATATCTATAAATTGTTTCCAGCAGCTTGGGCAGAGGACTCTGAATGTTATTGAAGAGGTTTGGAGGAAACTCTGATTTCATCTAGCATTCAAAGCTACCTTCTCCATGTTCAGGAAGATGATGCTTCATAAGTTTATTGGGATCTGAGTCTCTTCTGTATGTGTTTAAGCTGCTGCAAAACAAATAGCTTTATCAGATGCAGTTTTCCAAAACATCTGGTAGTTTTTTGTGTTTTTAATAACTCCGGTTGCATATACTGCCCTTGGTGAGAATTGTGTGGGTATTCAGTTGAAACCATTGCTCTTGTGGATTTTTAGCTACTCTGGGTTTTTCTTAGTCAAACAAAGGTTGATCCGCTGTTCATCGTGCGTAATGTCCCTGTGTTTGAGAGGGAGCCCGTGGAGAAGTCAGGCTGTCAAAGCAGGAGTCGTATGAGCAAACCGTAGGTAACAGATCTGTTGCCTTCCATTTTAAGAGTGACCTTTAACTCATCAGACTTTGCAAAATAACTCCAGCAGAGTGCTGCCATGCCTGCTGGAGGCTTACCTCCAGCCGGCTGGCCCCGGCCAGCGGCCTGGCGCTGCCGTGCAGATCTGCTTGGCTGGCGAAAACCCTGGGCTCCGCGCTGGGGCAGCACGTCGGTGCATCCGAGCAGAGGGCTGAGCTGCTTGCCGCCTCCCCAGTCGCCCCTGCCCGAAGGGAGAACCGGATGGATTGACGGTGCTGGGCTCCGGTGGGTGATCGCACAGAATGGCAAGGAGCTGTGCCTGTGGAAAACACAAGATGATAAAGAAGACCAAAATCCTTTCCCAGCCATTTCAGTGAGGGACGGCAGCGTGGAATTGTGTATTCTCCGTGACATTGATCCTCCACAACAAGTGCAAGGAAACGTCTTCAGTTACAGAAACCACATTCAGCTCAAGGTTCAAGGAGCTATTTTTGGGTGCTCAACAGCTTCACTGAACTTCTGTGTAATAGGTGGGCCATCGCTGGTGTCAAGATTGATTTTTGTATTTTGCATAATTTACTTTTTAAATGCATTTGTATGAAAAAAGAACATGGAAGACGCTCCTCTGCCTCTGTTGACCATGCCAACAACTCCTTATAACGATCAGAAACCAGGAACCAGTGGATTACGGAAGAAGACCTTTTATTTTGAATCCAAGATGAACTATTTGCAGAATTTTATCCAGAGTATATTTTTTTCCATAGACCTAAGAGATCGACAAGGATCTTCTATGGTAGTTGGAGGTGATGGGAGATACCTTAATAAGTCTGCAGTGGAACTGATAGTCCAAATGGCTGCTGCCAATGGGGTTGGTAAATGTTAAATGACTAAATTCCTATAGTTGTGTAGCTGATAAATGCAGAAAACCATAATAAATTAGTCACTATGAGATTTAATTGCCCCAGACTTTAGTCAACTGCTAATAGTTAACTTTTTAATGGAAAACAAGTTTGATAGTACAGAAATTACTGTTTTTTCACTTTTAAGTGATGCAGTTGGATAGAAGTATGTGGCAATACACTTGCAGCAAAGAAAATAAATACTGCTGGGTTTTTGCGTGTTCTCGTTTTGTGTTTTGACATGCCACAAGCTCTTGGCATCTGTGGATTTCATAGTCCCTCCATCAGATCATAAAACCCGGATACTGTTAAGAAGTGAAGAACTGGTAGAGCCATGGCTCACTGTTCAATGGCAGCGCAGCAGAAGCTCTTTCAGCATTGGTCTCAGCTGCTCAGCAAATGAAAAGGCAAAACACAGGGTTTGTTTTTTCTTGGCAAGTGTAAGTTGTGGCTATGTGATAAGTACTCTGAGAGCCTTTGAAAATTGAAATAAGATGAGTTAGCAAGTGAGCGGCAACCTTTACAGTGATCTCTGATTGTGCTGGAAATCTGTTTGGGAAGCAGAACAGAAGGCTTGTCTGTTTGCAGTAGAGCACGGTTCATGCACTGCAAGACTCTGGGCACTGAGGTTTTCCTTTTGCTTTTTAATAAGAAATGACTCTGCTATCTGCCCTGGATCTCTTACTGCAGAGCAAAACTTTAAGAGACCTGGCTCTTAGGAATTTGTTTGACAGAAAAACTTAGCTGATCACAACAGGGTAATTTGTAAGGAACAGATGAATAGGAGGAGAGGTATTGTGGTTTGGTTGGGGTTTTTTTTTGAAATCTACATATTTTCTGTTTTGGAAAAAAAAATTCTTTTGGCATTGCAAATTAATGTATTCCTCTTAAGTCAGTGTATGGGCTGAGCAGAAGAGCTGGAAAATGTGCACAAAGAGCCAGGTCTGCTTGGACTGCTTGACGCTAGGACAGATTTTCTGCTGGTAAATGTGAGATTAGACTGATCTTCACCAGCTGAGACTTTTCTTATGCATTTCTTTCCAGCAGTGTGGCCCATGTCTGGCTAAAATATAGTTTCGCTGCTGGTTTTGGTATTTTTCATTGATTGTTTTTATACAGTCTGGCTAATACCTGTGGCTATCAGCATTGTGCTCATCTTGCTCTATAGAATAGCAGGGATGAGTCCAAGGACGTTTTCAAATATAAAAAACCACGAGGAGGGCATGCATATTGTGTTTTGAGTATGCAAAAATCTCTTTGTTGGTGTGTAGCAGAGATGGGTACTGTTACCTCTACAAATGTGGGATCAGTAGGTTTTCCAAATTGAGCAAAACACGCTTGCTATGTCGGTAGCATCACATTGCATGTTTTAAATGATGATTATTTGGCTAAAGGAAATGACCAAGGTAGTTTGTCCACTTAACCTGACTTGTATAAATAGAAGTGTCTCTATTCAGAGACTGTAGCTGTGGCACAGTATATAGGATTGGTGCATCTTGTGATGCATCTCTTTTACAGAAGGAGGACTGGAAGGGTGTGCTGATGACACGATGGAGCTGTAGACAGCAGCTTCTGTGGGCTGGAAAAGATGTTTTCAGTGTGAAAGCATCAGCCTGTGATACTGGGGGGAGGAGGGGGGGCCGCAGGAGGTCTCCTCTATTGCCCGTGTGTATCTTTGTGGGGGTTTCAGTAAAACCAGGGTGCAAGTGTTGCCTGGATTGCTTCAAAGTGCTGTAACCCAAAATTGCTGCACAAAGTGGCTCTGTGAATGGCTCTGTTTTGAGCATTCTGTGAAAGGTATTTCTGCATCATTACATCCTTAGATTATTCTCATAAGAAATTCCAGAGAATTAAAAAAGATTAAGTGTAAATTGCTCAGCATGCTGCTACACTGAGCAACCTTTTCCAGTAGTTACCACAAAGGATTTAGCATTGGATGGGGGGGAATGACAGCTGAAAACCTCTGAAAGCCAAGGAGGACCCCAAATCAGAGAGCAGCTTGTCATGGAGACAAGTTTTTCTTCTTTTTCCTTCCTTGCTGTGGGAGCAGCAATGCACATGCAAAAGCTGCAGTTCAGGTATGCGGGGAGGACAAGTAGAGTAAGGACAACGGATCTGATGTGTTCACCCAGCTCTCCTGCAGCTGCTGCGTGGTTTGGGAGGGAAACTCCCTTGTTTTGCCAGCCCTCCGCAGCATCCCTTGAGCTGCATGTGAGGCCTGGCAGAGCAGCGATGCAGAGGGGCCTTTGCGGCTGAATGTGACCCTTGAAACGAACCTGGGAAACAAAAGATGAAGTTTTAGAGAGGAGCTTCCTGGAGACTGCATTAATTCTTGGTGAAACTGAAGGAGCAAGACTTGGAGGCTGGAATAAAACATGAGACAAGGTGTGAGAATGGGGAAAAAAGCAAAACCCACGTAGGTTGGGCTACTTCAAATTAAATGTATGGTGTAATAAAGTAGTGCGGACAGCCTGGTAGATAGGCACTGTGAGGGCTGTAATATTAGCTACCGTGGTCAGCTGAAAGAAGGGCATTCACTTTGGGTTTATAAACTGCTGTTTCACATTTTTGCTCATTGTTTGCTAGAGGTGCAGTTCTTTTAGCGGTGCCTCGCTCGCCCAGCTGGTCTGTGACAGCTGTAGCACGTAATAACCGATCGGCAGCGAAGCTGGAGCTTAGCACCAGGCAGTGCCACAGGAGAGGAATCACAGTCATCCAGTCCTCTTGGCTTAGCACTGAACGTGGACCTTCAGTCTGGGCATGCTGCCTTTTGTTTTCTGGTTTATGCTGTGTTTGAATGAAATTCCTCCTCTTTTCTCAGTCGTATACAGGGTCTAATCTCAGTTGATGGAGAGTAGTCTGGTATTTTTTTAAATCTCTGGCACCTCGTTTGGGGGCTATGGTAAGGAGCATGTTCTTCCAGAAAAATATTCATCTTCTATTTTATTATGTGAACTCCAGCAACTGGATCCTGATTACCTTGTATTGCTTAGCACATTGGTCTGGATTTAATCTTAGTGATATTACTAAATTTATGGGAAGGAGGTGTGCTACCCGCTGTGAGTAAGAGAATCTGTAGCTGGTCCCATGGGAGTAGTGATGATGTTCGATTTTTTTTGTTTTGTTTTGTGGTTTTTTTGTTTTGTTTTGGCTTCTCTCAGTCCCATTGTGTCTTTTGAAAGCAAAGTTCGAGACCATAGCCAAAGGGGTTGTTGTTTGGGGGGTTTTTTTGGTGGTTGTTTAGATGCCTCTGGAAAGCTCAGCCCTTCAGTGCAAGCTGCCATTTCCAGTTGAGCTGCAGCATTCATAAAGGAAAATGCTAAAAAGGCACAACAGAGCGGGGTCAGATGCTGACCTTCACAGAGGAGAGCGGAGAGCTTCTGCAGCATCCCAGGAACAAGCTGTTTGCTTGCAGAGAAGCGGCACCTCTGCCATCAGCACACCTCCTGGGGGCTCTGGTTTACCTGTCGCCAGTGTTTGGGGTTTGGTGGTTTTGCTGGTGTTAGGATTTGGGACTCTCAGTAGTTTGTTTTGCTCTTCAATTTTCAGATTGGCCGCTTGGTCATCGGGCAGAACGGCATTCTCTCCACCCCAGCGGTGTCCTGCATCATCAGGAAAATCAAAGCCATCGGTGGCATCATTCTGACAGCCAGCCACAACCCTGGTGGGCCCAATGGGGATTTTGGCATTAAATTCAATATTGCCAATGGAGGTAAGGTTGCTTGGTTCATTTTGATTTGCTTTGTTTCTGTTAGGCTGTTTCTTGTGTTGACCCCGAGGAACCTAATTTAACTGTCTTAATATCACAGAGATTCAGTGCCCTGAGCAGTGGGTTTCCCTAAACAGAGCAAGTGATTGATCTGCTCCCCTCACACCCTGATACTCCTCTCCAAGGGACGTGTTCCCAGCTCCAGGTCTTTTGCTGTACTTCTGAAGTGCACTTCTCGTGCAGTCTGATTCTTTAATGTCTTCCTCCTCGACCATTTTATCGTGCAGGTCCTGCTCCTGAAGGTATCACAGACAAAATTTTCCAAATCAGCAAGAAAATTGAAGAGTATGCAATCTGCCCAGACCTCCAGGTGGACCTGAGCACCATTGGGAAACAGCAGTTTGACTTGGAGAACAAATTTAAACCATTTACAGGTAAACAACTATTCTTCCGCTTGGAAAGTTTTGTTTCAGGTGGAGTCAGTGTGGACCTGCCTTGAACAGACAGGGACATTTTGTGTTTCTGAAGGACGGATGTGGCCATTCTGCTCTCTCCTTCTTATCTCTTGGATAATCCAAGCAAGGACATCGGTCCTGGTCACCCTTGCATCCTGGCGCTTTTTTTTTTTTTTTTTTTTTTCCCCCTCTCTTTTTGCCTGCATCTTACCTTGTGTAGATACTTTAATAATATCATTGTTTCTGTCCTAAAAAAGGTTATACTTCAGTAGGTAAATCTGATCCATCAAACTTCGTTAAAATCAGAGACTGTTTTGTCTGTAAGATTACCATTAACATGTACTTTTGAAAAGGACAACTCTGCAGTTAAAGTGCATTTTCCTGATTAAAAATTATAGTGTTAGTGTTTAATCTTTGTAACTGATTTTTTTTTTCCCCATGGTTTCACATACAAAAGCTCTCTCTGTGAGTGGGAGAGCCATTACATTTCACACATGACTTTTGTCAATTAGCAGTGAAATATGAAAATACATTAAAAAAAGACTTTTGAAAAACACTTAACTGCAAGTATTTTTTACTATCTCCTGGTGACCTGTGCTTGTAATTAAAAAAAAAAAAAATCAAAAGATTATAAAAGTTGGTATTTCTCTCAGTCTCCCTTTCTGTGTAGTGGGATTTTTATGTTAATGGGGTTTTCATGGCTCTGTGTTTATATGGCCTGTTAGTTGCAAAGGTGCAACTTTTTCAAACTATTAGGTGCACAGTTCCCGTTGACTTTGGTGGAAGTTGGAGATCTGGTTTTTTATTTATTTATTTATTTATTTACTCCCCCTTTTCCTTTAATTCCGGTCTCCAGGTAAGCAGGGTGGAACTGAACCCTCTCAAAAGAAGTCCAGGGAGCTGTAGCTGGGAACAGTGTTTGTCTTAAGGATTATGTTGGTCTGTTTGGTCTGTAACCTGATTAGCAGTGACAGCCTGTAATTAAATTATTAATATAGGACCATTATATTGTCTTTATGAAATGATTCTATGGGATGTTTAAAGGCTTTATGCTGAGCCCTGGCCCTTTGCACTAAGGACTGTCAGCACACTGCCACGTGTAGCAAAATCATTTTTCTGCAAAGATTTCAGACTCTGAGAGTTGGTCTCTATTTACTTTTTTTTCCCAGTGGAAATTGTGGACTCGGTAGAAGCTTATGCGAATATGCTGAGGAACATCTTTGACTTCAATGCATTAAAGGAACTGCTTTCAGGGAAAAACCACCTCAAGATTCGCATAGATGCTATGCACGGAGGTACGGGTGGACTTTGGGTTTGGGGCATTGTGGGGGGCCAGGTGTCCCTGGGGCTTTGCCATCTACTTCAGAGAGAAAGCTTTTTTCTGGAATTTATATCTGTCACTTGTGAATTTGTTTCTTGTCTTGCAACATAATGCATTTTTCTTTTTGCAGGCAAACTTTTTATGGCTTTACATTGTTTTCTTTTGTCAAATGTTTGGACTTGGGAAATGTTTGGGGTTCGGGGAGGATCCTGTGTGGCTCACACACGTTAATCCACACTTGAGAGACAGAGGAGGTTAGCGCTGATGCTGCCCTGGTAGAATTTACGTCAGTCAGTGTCCCATGAAGGTCACAGCAGTTAGGCAAAGATCTGCCCATAGATATTTGAGTACAAAAATGGGACCATTGGACCGTTTTATATAATTTAATATATAAGCCAAGCTCGTGAGTCTCTTTCAATAGACATTTTCAGGAGCATCCTAGCTTTCTTAGCATCTTGTTTCTCTTGTCTCCAGAACATTCCCATTCCTATGCTCACTTATTTTTTATTGTCTACATTATTGGTGTTTGAAAGCAGTAAATCCTATTGTACTGCTGGATATCCGTGAATCCCGCATGCACTTTGATCTGTTACATGGGGCTGTTGTACTAATACCTCCGTGCACAAGCCCTTCACAGTGGGGTCCTGGCTCATGCGCTGAGCCGCTGGCATAGGGTCATCCTCACTTCTAAACCCATGAGTGGTCTTACTTATTTAGTGGGACAGCCCCTCAGCTGAAAAGCTGGCTTTGGCAAGAGCTTGTGTGCCTGGATGGATCAGGCTCGAGCACACCTACGTGCTGCTTGGGGCTTTTGGCGTGAGCGCTTGTGCTTTAGTGCAATAAACCAGATAAACTGACCCAAAGTGAGCAGACCGGAGGCCTGGGTGGTTACGTGGCTGATGCAGAGCTGCCTGAGGGCAGAGGCTGACTCGTTTCCTCTCCATGTTTTGCCGTGATAGTTGTGGGCCCTTACGTGAAAAAGATCCTGTGCGAGGAGCTCGGAGCCCCAGCAAATTCAGCGGTGAACTGCACCCCGCTAGAGGACTTTGGTGGCCACCATCCTGACCCCAACTTAACCTACGCTGCTGACCTCGTCCAGACCATGAAGACGGGAGAGTATGACTTTGGAGCTGCCTTTGATGGAGACGGGGTAAATGGGCTGCTCTGTATTCACCTTTTTGCCCTCTAGTCAGTTGTGTGGGAGTGACGGCTCAGCTGCTTTTAAGCAGAGAAGGATGAAGGCAAAGACCTTTTTTCTCCCTCTCTCCCTTCTGTAATTGCAAATAGAAGTGAACCACTTGCTGCAGTTTGCCACCATGGCAGTAGCTGGCTACTGTGTTAATAATGAAGTCCAAACTGTATTTAAGTAGCTTTAAAAGCTGTGAAAAATCAGCAGGAAGGTGAAATACTATACAGGTGTTGCTATTTAACTTTTTCAAAACTCTGTATTTATTTCAGTGCAGTCAAAAATCTGAGTTGTTGCGTTGATAGGCTGCACCTGCCAAGTGGAACAACTTCTGCCATCGCAGCCTTTTTGTGCTAAGCAGGGATAAGAGCTGTTTCTCTCTTGTCTTCACCAGGATCGCAACATGATTCTTGGGAAACACGGCTTCTTTGTGAACCCCTCCGACTCCGTCGCTGTCATCGCTGCCAATATTTTCAGTATCCCTTATTTCCAGCAGACTGGAGTCCGTGGCTTTGCCCGGAGCATGCCCACCAGTGGGGCTCTTGATAGGTAGCATCTACCTCTTTGTGGTGGGAGAGGGGAGGGGAGCCTTGCCAAGGAGGGGGACTGTCCCTTTTTTGTGGTTTAACACATGTCTATAGAAGGGAGTGAGTGCATGGTCTGCCTGAAGGGTGAAGCAGTGCCAGGGCTGCTGCAGGCTGGCTGCCAGGGGAGGCAGTGAAGTTTAATGAATTAAATCCTGTTCGGGGCCATGGCAGAGCTAGGCTCTGCTCTTGGCTTTCTCTTCTCTACAGATAAGCCCAAACAAATGATCTTCCCCCCCCCCCCTTTTTTTTTTTAAATTTGATAGTGATACTTTCTTTGTGAAATGCTTTGAGATATACAATATAAAATTGGCTTTAGAAGAGCTATGTGTTTATATTTATTCTTTAGTTGCGCATCCCACCCATTTTCCAAATGTTACACTGGGATAAAATAGAGGATTGCTGTACAAAGATTTGTTGATTGTAGAAAACCAAAACAGTGGCGTGGCCTGCCTTCAGTGTTACCCCGAAAGAGATGCTTGGTAGCAACTGAAGCTCCTGCTGCAGTATTTCACACGGGAGCGCTAAGAGTCCAGCTGTGATGTGACTTAGCCTTCTTACCTTTAAAGGGTGGCCCATGCTACAAAGATTGCTTTGTATGAAACTCCAACTGGCTGGAAGTTCTTTGGAAACTTGATGGATGCAAACAAACTGTCTCTGTGTGGAGAGGAAAGTTTTGGTACTGGTAAGTCAGCGTTCCTGATTTCACCAATGATGGTATTATTCCTCCTCTTAGTTCTTCATTGTGCCGGGTAGCTGGGGGTTTATCTTTCATGTGTAGTTGTTAATGCTTCTAAAATAATAAAATTAAAAAAAAGCTTGCAAGAATCACTGGTGGAAACGAACACAATGCTAAAAGTTTTGTCAGGCAAGAGCTAGTTCTCCTTTCAGTTACTTAGGAAGGCATACGTAGATACGCAGGAAGTTTAAGGGCCTCTTTACTAGCCCGGTCATTGAGTCTATGGGGATTAAGTGCAGTGTTAAATGTATTTTTCAACTCTTGGTGGCCAGGAAAACCTTCTAAATGTTTTCATTTCTGGAAAGAAATATGGTTTGGAGCATGCAGTTTTATTAGGGAAGGTTTCAGGTCACTATTAAATCTCTGAGCTTAATAGGGCCCTCATTTTCCTGTTCTAAAAACAAGGTATGATTTATAAAGTTTAAATTAACACTTGCCTTTGAACAGTCTAAGCAAGTTATTAGGTTACTGAGAAACAAAGTGAACATCTTAAGGAATTTGCTAGGGGTGTGCACGTGACACAAAACTATTATTTGTGCAGGGAAGTTAAAGTGAGCAGATTTTGCTCTGCGTCGGAGCGGCGTGCTCAAAACACGCAGTGTTCCCGGGAGGCCTCAGCAGTTTCTGAGTTCTCCCGTGGCATCTACCACATGGTTTTAACGTCGTGACTGTGGAAATGGGACCTTCCTTGCATGCAGGAGGTCAGCACCTAATTCATGCACAAAGGCTGAGTTTTACCTGGTCTGAATTCTCGCCGAGATCTTGTTTTTCCTATTCTCTAAAGACCTCTGAAGACTGGGGGCAGCTGGTAGGATACGCAAGGCACAGGGTCTTGGGGGAATTTAGGTTGGATGATTTCAGGCTCAAACCTTGTGTGTTTTCATTCCACCACTCCATACTTCAGAAGAACATTTTAGCCTGTGTGTGGCTGTCTCACAGAGCAGGGATGACCTTAAATCCCCAAATGCCTGAAATTAAGTGCTTTGTGGAACTGGGGTGCACAACTTGACCTGAAAGGATCGCCCCAGCTTTTCTGTAGCTAAGGAAATGGCGTCACAGACTCCAGTTGAAAGCAGTTTGCTGTGGGGCTGAAGCAGCCTTCAGTGGCAATATTTTTGCAATCAAATGTTATTCTGATACATAGGATTTGGCTTCGGGTTGGAAGGAAGGGGGAATTTCAGAAAATGTGGTATCTCTGTAAAGAAATCTTGAAGTAAATCATGAGTAAAAAAGGATTTTGGAGTTTTGCCCTGAATGATTTCGGCATACGTTAAGTTTATGTGCTAGACTTTGGCTAATGAGAGGGCACCGGCATTTCAGTAAATAAATAAAAACAAAAAGCAGCAAATGATTCATGAGGCTGCTGATAGGAGATGGTCTCTAATGAGCAGCTCTCTAAAATTGTTTCCATCTTTTATTGTATGAGGAATGAGCTCATAGTTTCTCTCCATCCCCCCAATAGGTAAGTGACTCTACAAATAAAAGTGACTGATTCCATTTGCAACAGGGGCTGAGAGAGAGGTTTGAGATTTTGGCCATGCAGCATCACGTCTGAGTGGCCAGGAGCTGAAGCAGTTCTGGGGGGGGACAGATTAAGAAAGGGCCCAGGAGTGTTGGATGCCCCCCGCCATGCAAAGGGGGTTTGTCCATCTGGCAAAGGCACTTTAAGGAATGAAAAGGGGTGAGGAAGGTTGTTTGATAGTAAGTTAATGAGGAGTTGTTTGGAGCCGCACAGAATGTGAGTGCTGAAGGGGAGAGAGGTGAAGGAGCAGCCAAATAGACCCAGTAAAAATTGAAACAAACTGTGAACCGGTGGGACTGGAGTCTAGGAGCAATTAGAGTAATGCGACATGACAGAATTCCTGCTTGCTTTCTTGGGTATTTTATTCCAGCAATAAGTTGATACATCACATGGGACTTCTGTTTATTTAGCATTGCTCTCCATCACCTCTGTACAGCTCTCTCCGCTGTAAAGGACCGTGAGGATAATTTATCACCGCATCCACAATAGTGGGATTTGTGTAAAGCGCCACGTAACCCATGCCCCAGCCCCCAGCCTTTTTCCCCAGATGATTGCCCACTCTGGCAATTCTTGAGAGGGTAAAATGGCAGCTCTCTGCATTAGCACGTGTACCCTGGCTCCTTGGGATTTCCTTAATTACCTCTTTGGAGGTTTTCCAGAGCTCAAAGGATAAAACTCAGAAGTTGTGCATCTGTGGGGCACAGCGCCGATCTCGCAAGCCAGCAGCATGGAGTCTGGGTTGGATGTATTCTGGGCTGCCATTTAATCCCTCGTTTAATTTAGGTGCTCAGGGTGCTGTCTAAGTTGCAACACCCTCTCGGGTTTCCCGAGGGCCCGGGTGCTGTGCAGTCCCTGCCCTGCCACTGTCAGCCCCTGTCCAGTCTGCTCCCAGGGCAAGGCTGGGCTGGCCTCTGATGGTCTCCTACTCTCCGTGCAACGCTCGTTTTGGAGGAATCCTAGTCTAAACGGGGTTTTTCACAGCCTTTCAGTGCCTGGCGCGTGGGAGTGAGAGCAGGCACGAGGTGCTCTTCTGGTTTCCGCACGTGCACGAGGTCTTTCCTTGCGCTGCCGTTTGCCAGCCCCGCTGGCTGGTGCTGTCCAACGGGCTGCTCTTCTCTCCGTCGTGGGGTAATTTCAGAGTCGTTAGGGTTTGGCTTCCTCAGCGAGGGCTGACATTTTTCTTGGTGCTCAGCCAGAATATGTGCTGATCAGAGTATGCTGATTTGGCAAACGGTACGTGACAGCTGGTTGAAGAGGTTGCTGCTAGTCCTTCCTGAGCTGTTCCTTTGCGTTTGCCTTTTTTTTTTTTTTTTTTTTTTTAAATGACCTTTTTACTGTGCATTCCCCATTACTTCCTTGGGAACAGAATTAAGGATCTGTGAACAATGAGTGTGTGTGTGTGTGTGTTAAAAGGGGCCGAATGTTTTATTTGGGCTATAGCTAAAAGCAGATGATATCTTGAACCGTTTTAACAATACAGCAGGGATCGAGCTCATGAAATGCCTTCCATTTGTGAGTTTGTATGGCTGCCAGTTGGATGGAGAAGAGGAGACAAGGTAGGGCCGTAGCAGAGACTCTTGTGTGAAAGGAGGTGGGAAATGTGTTTCTGCTGTGGCTCTCTGCAGGCTCCGACCACATCCGTGAGAAGGACGGGCTGTGGGCTGTCCTGGCTTGGCTGTCCATCCTAGCCACCCGCAAGCAGAGCGTGGAGGACATCATGAAGGATCACTGGCAGAAATATGGCAGGAACTTCTTCACCAGGTGGGGAAAGTGCTCCTGACCGCCTCACACTTACCTCTGTCCTGTGTTCGACCTTCCAAGGTCAGAGTCCCCAGCACTGATGGCACCAGCACGTGCTACGGCAGTGCTGTTCCTGCCTCGGTACACTTGCTGTTTCTGTCCTGTTGCAGTAATTTAAAACTCCCTGAGCAGTTTGCTGCAGTGTGCAACATATCTAGGTGAAATAAAACAGTGGGTATTCACCTTAACCTCTCATGATGTCCAGTTTAGGATTTGTTATTCTAAACATAAATCTAGTAAGTATCAAAGTCTGCACGTTTTATATATGCAAGGTATCTTTTTTCTTTTAATGGAGGGTTTTGTTTTTTTTTTTTCTTACAAGACTCTTTTTTGCCATTGGAACAGTAGGTTTCTTGAGACCAGAAATCATAAGTGAATTTGTAGTATCTTCAGTGATGGCAATGTCTTATTGAATGGATGCTCCAGCTCCCTAGGCCATTATTTACCTGGTTGAGTTTCTGTCCAGTCCCAAAATACTCTAATTTAAACTGCGGTAGACATGGAAGGTGAAAAGGGAAGGAGTGAGAACCAACCCAGCCAAATAAGCAGAGGCGGGAACGCTGTCTGGAGTGAAAGCATTAGGCAGAAATCTTTCAGCTTGCAAGACCAACATGAAAATTCTGTCTCAAATTGCCAAATGAAAGAACTTGCCTTTCTCCCCCCCCCCCCCCCAACACAAAGCCAGCATACATCTGAGGCATTTAAACCTGTGGAAAAAATGCCAAAGTCTAGAATAAAAAGGCAGTCTTTTAGCACCAGACATACGTCTGCATAGCAAGCTAAGTGCAATGGTAGGCAGGTTAGCAAGCCTGTGCGTGCTTCATCTAGCCAGCCGGGCAAATAAAAGCGGCGCAAATCACACTGGCAATCAGAGTACAAAGTCTCAGATCCCGATGTGTGCTTCAGCCGCTCTCTGCTGCCTCACTTAGCTGGGTTAATGAGATCAAAGCTGGCACTGGTATGTTATCATGTGCTGCAATCATACCTGCATTTTGCTGTGGGGACAAACACAAGGATGTTCAGGCAAAATTGTTACCATGAGGAACCTGCTGAGATCCTATCAGCAGAATTAGAATAAATTCTTTGCAGTCAGCTTTGTTGGAGTCTAGCCCTCTGTCTTCGATATGCCTAGTGCAAGACAGCACAATTTGCGCTTTCATCTCTCCTGACGCCAAATGCCTGTGATATGTTGAAGTGTATCCCACGGATCTGTGTTAGATCGTAGCTATATTGCTGCACACAGATCCTCCTCTCTTTTCTTCCTGTCCTCTCCTCCAGTAAGGGAGTAGAGAACATCTATGGGGCAGACCGCAGTGTTTAAACAAGGGCATCACAAAACATTGCTATTCATTACATCCTCCCCTTTCTAATTTTTGTTTGATGGTGACTGGTTGTAGATATGACTATGAAGAGGTGGATGCAGATGCAGCTAACAAAATGATGAAGGATTTGGAGACTGTGATGTTTGACCGCTCCTTTGTGGGGAAGCAGTTATCATGTGGTGACAAAGTCTACACGGTTGAGAAAGCTGATAATTTTGAGTACAATGATCCTGTGGATGGAAGTGTCTCCAGAAACCAGGTGGGCATAGCCTGGCCTTGGCTGAACGTGACCTCAGCAGGTTGTTGTGCTGTGTATTTTGGGCTTAATCTTTGTCTGTTGCATTTGCACCTGCTTTAAAGTCACATGTTGCATTTGTCCCTTGGAAAAAATTTTCTGCCTGTGTGTTTGCTGGTGGGATCCTGCCCTACGTGAGGGAAATTGCTTCCTTGGAGAGCGAAGGGTCTGGAGGCTAATCCATCCCCGGCAGGTCCTGGAGGGAGAGCAGAGCTTCCCTAGAGCCGCTCTGAAGGGGAAGGAGTGACGGAGCTGAGTTGAGGGGGATCCTTTGGGCGATGGGTCAGCAGCCAAGAAAAGGGTTGTGCTGAATACAGCGCTGAAACCCCACTGGAGCATGAGGCACAAACCCTCCCGTTCAGGTTTCGTCTTGTTTCCAGCGCTAGACCCCCCCGGTTGCTGCAAGCGAATCCTCCGTAGGTGCATTTGTCCCTGAGCTGATGGCACTCCTCACATGCTTGTCCCTAAAGAGGGCAGGCAGCATTGCAGAGCGGCTCTGAGGATTGAGTTCCAGGCTCCAGAAGTCATGGGGGTATTAAATACATGTGAGATGAGTAACCTGTCACCAGAGATTATTGAAGTAAAAATGTCCTGTAGATGGATTGGTTTGACAGCATAATGTGGAAGCATAGTAAGTGGGAAGGAATAATGGGGAGAATGATTGCCTTGCCTGTGGGATGACAGGAGCGTTTTCTTTATGTCCTATTTTCGTGGAAGAGCAGTGGCTTGGTAATGCTGTGTCTGACAGAGAAGCAGTCCCTGGCTCTTGTTTCCAAGCAAGCGCTGAGGTGAGGGACCTTACAGCAGCAACGTGCTTCGGTGCTCAGGAGCTCTAGCAAGTTCCCCAGAGTGGGTTAGGAGGGACACCGGCTCCTCCGGGAGTGGGCAGAGGATAAGGGAGCCTTCTGTGGCTCCCTAAAGAGGAGGAGCTCAGGGATTGTGCAGGTCAGGCATAGCCACGCTGGGTCTCATGGAAAATACCTTGGGTACCCAAGAGGCACGTAGCTGAGAGGCTTTTCTCCTCCCCTTCTGTCTTTCCAGGGCTTGCGGCTCATCTTCTCTGATGGCTCCCGCATCATCTTCAGACTAAGTGGTACAGGCAGTGCTGGAGCAACTGTGCGGCTGTACATCGACAGTTACGAGAAAGATGCTCAGAAGATACATGAAGACCCACAGGTAAGCATTGCATCTCAAGTCATGGCACCGCTGGCTCCCAACCTCCCTAAAAAGCTTAAATCTTTGCTTAGCACTGCCTTGCTTAGAGCTATGTGGAGGTGCTAGGTATTTTGGAAGCAGGGGCTTTGGTATCTTTAATCCCAGTATAAATAGATCTATTAAAAAAAAAAAAAAAGCTCTATGTGGAACAAGTGTTACTTATTTGGAATCCCTCCTGCAGTCACACATTAGTTTTTCCTGTTTATGTTACATCTGTGCCTGGTTGCAGGTGTGGGAGGACACTGCTTCAGTCCTGAACTGATCTTCTAATTGAAGTGTTGCATCGCTAGGGATAAAATGAGGTCATTCCTATACCGAGTTTGGGAAATACTTGTTTAAAACAAATAAATAGGAGTAAAAGGATGCAGTTGTATATAAGATGATGCTGACCTGTTCTGTACTAAGTTTAACACATATTCTTTACAGCATCATTTAAAAATGCTGTTGACCTCGCTCATAGGCACAGGAGGAAAAGAATCCTCATTTTATATTCCCCAGCAAACAGTCTTTGAGCTCTTTTTACATAACTTACTGTGCCATTATTGACAAAAAGACTGGGAAAACCCCCACATTCTGAGAGGGACAAACTAAACTTAACGGTTTAACTGTCCTGTGCCGATGGCGCAACGGAGTTTGGAGTACAGCACAATGAGGGTGGCAGCAGCGACGCCGGAGCTGCGCTTGGGTTTTCTCTCTGCGCCTGCACGAGGTCGTAACACTGCATCCCTCGCTGCGCCTTTCCTCTCGCTGGTCCCACAGCTCGCGTTGTGAACCTGAAACAGTCCTTTGATCAGCAGTGCCAAGTTTTGGGTGTCCCGGGCTGACGCCAGACAGACGCCCGCGAGGGAAGGGTGGACACGACGGGCGTAGGCTGCGCGTGCTGCTCCGCTCCGCGGTTCTGAGCCGTCTCTTTCCTTTCTGCAGGTCATGTTGGCACCTCTCATTTCTATTGCACTGAAACTTTCACAGCTTCATGAAAGAACCGGCCGCACCGGTCCGACCGTCATAACATAAAACCTTCGTCAGACACCGTGTTGGAGTGCACACCGAGTGAGGGAAGTCAGCCTGTCTCCCCTTTTATTGTCAAATTTGTCACTAAAAGAGGAATATTAATTTTATCTCTGTATTTAAGAACACTATTGAACTGCTAAAGATAGACAATAAAACCCAGCCCCTGTCAGCACTTTGTGTGCACATTGCTGTGCTGCTTTTCTGCGTCACACAGCACTGCTGGCAATTTGTGTATGGTGCTCATTAGCACAGCCTTTTGGTTTAGCATATGTATTTTTTTTTTTTCTTAAACAAAAGGCTCTAGAAATAACAGAGACTAAATTCTTCAATAGCACAGAGGTTTTTTTCTATCTTGGAAACTTTCCTGGAAAAGAAGCACAAATACTTTATCCTTGTTAATACATACTCTTTTAAATGTGATGTCTCTGAATCAGCAATGGCTGTGTATTAAGGCTGAGTATTTTTCGAGTAGGTGGATTTTTCCCTTTCAAAAACAAATTATGTAAATTGACCTCCATTTGCCTTCTGTATAAGAAAAAACCCACAACAAACCCTCCACACAGAAATGAGCAATAACAAGCATTGCAGGATATTAAAGTGATACAGGCTACAATTACTGTTCAGTGCTCTTTTATTTTCTTTTTGAAGAATGAAAGATCGTTTTGATGAGCTCTCCTTTGGTCGTACGTGGATGGTAAGATCCTTGGAATAATCAGATTTGCAGGCATTAATGTGCAGTATCTTATCCAAGGGCACAGAGGGGGTCACTTTGGAAACACTTGCAGCTGTTTGACGTTAATGCCCTGCAGCTGCACCTTCCTGCCCTTTTCCTGGAAGCCATCCCCTCGGATTTGAGCTGTGTTCCTGCTGACTGGCTGATTTTTGCCCTGGAGAGGACTAGATGTGCTCGTGCTGCTGACTTAGTGCCCCTCATCCATGGAGATGACACCCTCCAGCAATGAGGGGGGGACTCTGGAAAATAACCCCAGGTAAATCCACAAGACTTACTCCCTCCATCTCAAGGCTGTTGCGGCTTAAGCGAGGCTAATAAAAGTAGCCGCACCAGTGGGAATGAGTTTAGGTGACTTTTCCCCTTTTTGGTTTGCTTGCCTTTGTCACCCAAATCCCTGCAACACCCGTGCCCCGTCTCGCCCTCTGCCCTGGGGCCTTGCTGTGGAGGCACTGCCCCTGCAGCTGAAATTCAGGCTGGGTCCCTGGGCAGGTCTGAGGGAACAGCTCTTTTCCAGGAATGTGAAACATCCCACCCTCACCCTAACCAGGATGCTGCCAGCACACTTCTGAGGTAGATGCAGACGTGCTGACAAAAAGCTCTTTATCTCATCTTCCTCACAGAGGTGAGGTGTCTTTTCTGACAGACAGACAGACTTCTCTGCTCAACCCGCGCTAACAGTTTTGCTGGCAGAGCTGCTTTGGTGTGGGGCATATTTAAAAAAAAACAAACAACCTCACAGCCTGTTGCTGCTCGTTGTCTGCCTGAGCCCCGGTGCTGGATGTCGCCGGGTCGGGGACGCAGAGTTCTCGTCCCTGCTTGCTCCTGCAGCCCGGCTCCACTGGCCAGCCATGCCCATGGGGATGCACGGCCAAACGTTCCTGGGGGAAAGACGCAGCCGTGCTGCTTCCACCGCAGCCCTGTCCACCCCGGGGCTCTGGGTTTGGACCAGCCACGGCCTCTGTGTTGGATGGATTCAGGTCAGCAACGCAGAAGAATACCAGAAGATTATCTGAATAAACCCTGTGTCATTTGTCTGAGGAAGCAGTGCTTGTGCTCGGGCTCTGGCCACAAACTACAGCAACAAGGATTCCTGTTTACAGTGAAAAATAGCAGAGGTGGCATATAGGTTTCTCCCATTCCAAGCAAAAAGGAAAAACCAAACCCAAACAACCCACGTGCATAGAGATGGACCAGAGTTTCCACCCTAGCACGTGATGGAGGGTTCTTCACAAAAAACAGATGCCGAAGGTCGGTTTCCAAAGTCCTTGTGTAGAAAGTGCCGAGTGGCTAACAGTCGTCACCGAAACTGCTGTGTGCTGATGCAGAGCTCTGCCTGCGCGGCCGGGCTGCCGGGGAACTCGCTCCTGCGTCTCTTCCCCCCATAGCCGCTGCGGAGCTGCTGATTCCTCCTCCTCGCAATCTGCCGACCCAAAGGAAAGCTTCCCTGGAGGCAGTACGGGTGCAGAGAGCAGGAGGTGGGTGCTGCTCCCAGGGAGCACAAAAGCCTTACCCAGAGCAAGCTGTGCCGTGTCACTTAACGAAACACAAGTGAAGAAATCCAAAAAGCCAGCAAATGTCCCCGTCGTGCGCTGTCTTGTGGGGCACTTCCTTCAGCCCAGCTCCTGCCACAGTGGCACTTGCAGCAGAGAAGCATCAGGGATGCGGGACCAAACCCCGCTGCTTTTCACCACTGTTGTCAGATCTCTGCTCCATCCCCTCTCCTTGGCCCAGCTCATGTGGGTTAGCATGGGACTCATCTGCCCTTTTTTCTACTCCAGCAAATCACTGCTGTGAAACCTCCTTTTTGATTTTTTTGCCAACGTTTTTACTGGCAAATACAGATTTCAGTCCTCTAACAGAAGCCCTTGTTCCCTGAGAGTACTTAGTGGTGGGCTATGATAAAAACACCTTGTCTTTGCTGGTGCTCTGCAGCACGGAACTGGCTCACTCTTCCCTTTTTAATCTGCAGAGGAGGTTTGTAATTGTTTTAGCGGAGAAAATGTTTGTGGAGTATTTGGGGCTGTAATGAAAGACTCCATTTCCATACTGCATGTCAGGCATCGTTAGCGCGGATGCTCCTGTGACTTTTGCCAAATGAATTGGTCTGGAAGTGTGAGCCGTGCGGCCAGGAAAGGGCAGATGCAGTCAGCAAGGAAGCTTCCAAATTAATCTGGGGAGTCTCCTTTCTTCTGAGCACTTGAAAGACCAAGCCTAAATCTACTTGACAGCTTCTTCTGTAGGGACCCATATGGCACAGAAACATTTGATCTCTCAGTCAGCTAATAACAAACTTGAAAACAATGTAAATTGGTGATTATAAAATACTCGCAGAGACAAAAGAATTTACATTTGCATCATAGCGCTTCAGTCTGATTTGATTAAAAAACCAACGAGAATCACAAATAATACGTTTTGTAAAATGTGTTAGCATCCTAATAGCTGCTCAGTAAAATGACCTGGCTTAGTCTTAGGGTAAAGAGAAAAAAGGAGATATTAATAAAGGCTAAAAGCCAAGGTAGGAAACGCTGCTGCCCACAGGCGGGCTGTGCTAAGCTGCTGCATGCAGCAGGACCTGCGGTGTGCGTGCGCAAGCGTGTGCGTGCGTGCAGCATCATCGCTCCGCGGCGCAGCAGCTGCTGACCCGGGGAAAGCGTGTGCCCGAGTTTGGGAAAGCCGGGTTTTCTGTGCCGTGGTCCTGTGCCTGCGAGGCTGGCGCTTCACTTGGCAGGGTCGGGTCTCGGAGGCTTTCCTCACTGCCGGCTGCAAAGCACTAAACCAGAAAGCTGGGATTAGTGGGGGAAAAACAATTTGGCTGCTCTAATTTGCCTTTTAAGTGTTGCGTGAACAAGTGACCCCATAGTTTATGGTTGGCCTCTTTTTAAAGCAGGTCAGTCCTGAGTTCCTTCTAATGGAACCGTGAGTGCTTTTCAGTCAAATTATGTATTAAAAACTGCTCTCTTGCCCACAGTGGTGCTAACAGCTCTACAGTGGCACGCAGCTCTCCTCTCCCGGGGCTCCCCACTTATTTCAGCATCTTCAGAATGAGATGCAAAGCTTCCTGCGCTCTCATAGCTTTATCTCGGCTACAGTTCCTCCAACTGTTCCTTTCCGCTGCACCTACAAGTGCTGCAAAGTAGAGCCCAAACTGTTCCCCCCGTCAGTACCCTTCCTCCATGGCAAAAAATTTGTGCCTGTGCGGCCCTTGCCCGTTCAGCTGGTGGGATTTGGAGCCTTGCGTGGGAGAGGGAGATGGCTATAGGCAACGGTTGCTCTTGGGGAAGCCCGGGTGGATTTGCCCACTGGGTTGCCGAGTGGGACGTAGCTCTTGGCAGCCGCCGAGTGCCAGCAAGTCTCTGAATATACAGCAAGTAAAGGAAAAGCGGCTGGTGGTTAAGGATAACTGGTACAGCTCTGAATACGGGAGACTTCGTTCTACGCGCCAAGATTCAGTTAGTCATAATTTTCTCAGGAAATTTCACTTTTACCCCTGGGCTGTAGTATAGCGGATTCCTTCCAAATCGGTGACTGTGTGCAACAACAGAGAAACGCGGTCAGCCCGTACGGCACTTAATGGGCCGCGTTTGCCAAAGACGTGGCGATGGAGGTGTTTGCAGAGACTCGGCCCCTCTGTGCAGATGGATATTTGCATGAAAATTACTCCTGCTCGCTCGTTGCTTCTCTTCAGACTAAAGCTATAGACTCCTGTCCCGGAGGAGCCCAATTAGATCCAGATGTCTCACTCATCGTATGCGTTTTAATCTTTACCCTGAGTTTACGTAATGCCGTATCTCATTTCTGCATGCAGTTTCCACTGCAGAAAAGTGAAAATACATCACAAGAGCTCACTGACAAAAGCAACCGTGGCCGTACACGGAGCAGAAATCAGCCCAGCCACCGAACTGCCGCTCGGTGATTTCTCGTCCCAGTCTGGTGGGTCTTGCAGAGGAGCCACTACCAGAAGTCAAGTTATAGCAGGTAGCAGCGGCCGGGGTGACTCCCAGCGCACGGGGTGATGATTTTACTAGCTGGTGTCAGCGAGCACATGCACCAGAGGCTGAACCCTTGTGCTAGAGGCAGAAAAGCTCCGAAATCCTGTTCTTCTGTAGGTTGTGACACCCGTGGAAGATGGACTGTTTCTCTCTAGATGGCAGCATTGGTAAAGAGTCTCGGGGCAGTGTCGGATGGACCCAGGGTCCTGCGACACCTCACATCGCCGTGATTTCACCTATAATCCGGGCGTTCATTCACAATTCAAAATTACTGCATCTTTGAAGTCCTTAGTGAGTTCACGGGCTGCCAAGCTGTTCCCTAAGCGTAGTCTCCTGAGCATAAGTATTGGCACAAAGCTGAAACCCAGCCTGGTAAACCAAAACCAGTCACTTTGAGACTGGCTAAAACAATTCAGGAAAACGCTGCACAATGCTGGTTTTTTGTGGGGTATTTCCATGTGATAAATCCAAAGTCTAATCTCCAGATCTTCAGCATGCAGAGTTTGGGGCAAAATTGCCAGTTAAGCCTTGAAAAAAATCTGTTCCCTCAGCTTTGCCGTGAAGAGCCTGTGTTATTCGGCACGTTTCCATCACAGCACTGACAGCTATGCCCAGGCTCAGGTGGGGATAGTGGCTGCAAATGAAACAAACCACTTATCAAATCAAATAAACCAATTCTCATTTTTTCCCCTCAATGTTTTCCGACGCTGTCCAGGCATGTGGGACCACCAGCACGTGCCGGTGTGTCGGTGCACTTTCTCCACTGTCAGAAGAGCTGCTTCTCATCCCTTCCCTTAGTATTCCCTCGCACTCCCCGGCTCTGGGAGGCTCTGGAAAGATCCCAGAAACCGTGAGCTGGGACCAGCAAGGAGCAGGGCCAGGCTGGGGCCAGGGAGTGCGGGTGAAGGAGAAGGGTCAGGGAAGCGTGAGAGTGGATCACGCACCAGCACTGGGGTGGAGGTGGGGGGGGTGGTATATATGGAGACTGGAAGGGATGAAAGCTTCAACCCAGTGACGGATTTGGTTTTACTGCCTTTGTTTTCACAGGTTGTGATTACGAGCCAGAATTAACAGAGATAACGGCCCTATTCCCCATTATGGGAAATGGCTTTATATGCCAGCGCAGAACCTGCTGCTCACAGCATCCCACCTGCACTTTAATTCTGTAAACTCACACTTTCCTCTGTGGCTAAACACTCAGATATACTCACGCAGAGCCTGATTACAGGGAACAAATTAAGTTTTAATTAGGAAGAGGACTCTTAGCGAGGAGCAACAGTCCAGATCTGAAATTCATCCAGGCTTGTGTGACAGCGTGTGAGAGGAGCCAAAGCCGCAGCCATTAGGATGGATTCGTACAGCATCTGAAGTCGTTATTAAATATCCATCCTCCCATTTCTGATGGCACGGGTTATAATTTGCGTCATCTTGGTAAATGAACCCCAGCATGACAGCCCTCTGCGCACAGGGGCTGGGCACCGGTAACATCTCCTGGCATCCCACCGGCTCCTGGACAAAGCAGCAACGCTGTGCACTTCACCAGCAAAACTACAGCGAGGTAAAGGCTGGCGAAGAAATCCTGCCCGTGGCACATTTAATTTGCCATAATTTTGACCTTTCCATCCATCCCTAGATGTAGCCAGGATGAGATAAACATTAGAGGAGTCTGGCTGTATTTAATGGCTATATTTAACATCACGGCATTGCTAAGAAAGACCTTGCACCAACTTCAAATCAATTCAGCTGCCTCGCCTCCTTTATAAAAGCCATTCTGGAAGGACTGTTAAAAACCTTTCACGCTCTGCTCCCTCGAGGTGCCTGTTTGGGTGCCACAGGGTGACTTTTAGACGTGCTGCCGCTCCCACCGTGGCGTACAGCTCCCTGCGTGGGGAGTCCCCAGGGTCGTTCCTCTGCTCTTTCCAGTCCTGGTGAACCTCCTCGCGTCCTCGGCAGAAAGGAAGGTAAAAAAAAAAGGTTAGTTGTAGGGGGAATAAATAGGCAAAGAAAGTCCTGTGTCACAGTGAGCGAGTATGCGAAGCTTTGAATCATTTGACTCCGTGTTTATCCACCGCTCCTGGGAGACGGGGGGAGCTGGAGGGAAGCGGAGGAGTTTAGGAAGTTTGCAAGCAGAGTGCTTGTGTTGTTTCTGGCACAAAATAACCAGTCATGTGTGTCCCTTCACAATGCCATTAACCTCCCATGGCGAGGCCGGGAGACCTTCAGAAATGATCAGCTCCACCACTTCCATGAAGGATGACTTCGGCAGTTGTTCCTGGCAGCAGCAAGGCTTGGACTGCCAGGAGGAGCCATGAGCAAGGTGGGGCAGGATCCAGTTATGCAGAATAAATCTCATAAATGCGGGTTAAAGCGCTGGAGACAGCTGCTATTGAAATGAGAAACAGCTTTTATCTCTGAGCGGTGCTGAGGGCTGCAGGATGGCTCGCTCGGAGGAAGGTGCATAATCCAGGCAGTTCGGTATCAAGGCAGCAGAAGCTGAACCCCTGCCCTGGCCAGAGGATCCCTCGTGCGAGGAAGGACGGACAAGGGGCAGCAGCACGTGGGACTTTGCCTTCTCCTTTGGGATCACCTGCCTGCAAGGATCCTTACCAAGAGAGAGGTTTTCCTGAGTTTAAGATTTGTTTTAAGGCCACCATGTCTATAAGGTTAGATTGGATATTAGGAAAAAATTCTTCACCAAAAGGGTTGTCAAGCATTGGAACAGGCTGCCCAGGGAAGGAGTTGAGTCACCATCCCTGGAGGTATTTAAAAGACGTGTAGATGTGGTGCTTAGGGACATGGGTTAGTGGTGGGCTTGGCAGTGCTAGGTTAATGGTTGGACTTGATGATCTTAAAGGCCTTTTCCAACCTAAACGATTCTATGATTCTATAAGCATTTTCCTGCTCAGGTCACTAATGTTGCTCCCTCCCTGAACTGAGCGTATTGCTGCAGGCTGGGTTTGGCTGTGCTAAGGCTACACACTTGTCCAGAAAGGGGGGAAGGAGAGAGAAAGTTTTCTGTATTTTTCCTTTCTGATCATGCAAAACTGGATGAAACAGGAGACAGAGACTACAAACCTATCCTGTCCCAGCGTAGTCCAAAGATAAAAGCGTTAAAATACTCTGTAATTATAGTCAGCCTCAAAGAAGAAATTTTATGAGGGCAGTAATCAGATGCTCAGCTCTTACAATCTGTGGCACAAAATGAAAGAATGTGATTTTTAAACAATGCTGGGGTTTAATTTGGCTCAGCAACAATTTAGAGGTGTTTCTTCCTTCATAAGAAATTCAAACTGTTTGAGAGTCTGACCACTTGGATGACAGAGAAAAAATAATACGTATAATTTAAATGACAGTTCTGTCTAATTCCAGATGCCTACATCTTTCAGGGTGAAGCATAGGCTTTTACAAAGCAAAATGAAAGCACCAGTTATATGCAGCTTAGGCTGAAGAACTTAATTAGTATGTAAGTGTTATCTCAAATAGCTAAATTGGAGTTTACTAGAATGCTAAAACGGATATGGCCCAGTTAGGTCCTGATTGCCTTTGTCAGGAGTACCTGAGTTTTGAGAGGTCAGAGTGTACCCTATGCTTACTGGTTTTTAGCTTTGAGTGTCCTCCTGATAAAATTGTTGGTTTTGTGGAAGTTGAAACACTAAGTTATATGGAAAGTAGAGAAGTCAGTAAGTTTAGGTAGCTTAAGGACAGATTTCCTAATGCAGGATGGCAGCATTCAGCCTGTGTTATTTAACCAACTAGTCAAGCTTATTAAAAATTAAAGACATTCTGTTAAACATTCTGAAAACATTATGGTTTTACTGTTCAAATTAAAACCCTATTATCAGAGATTCCCTCAGACTTCCTGAAATCAAAGGAAACTTACTTTCCCTGAGTTTAACTTCTTAACGGGCAATGCAAGGGTATCACGCCTGCCTGCACATCGCTGTTGTGAATTTTTTTAGCCTGGTTTCCTAAAGAGCCCCATGCGGTCACCCCACCTTTGCGTGTCTCTTCTAGGTGACACCAGGAAATCTGTTGCCATATTTCAAATTGGATATAGATGTGCGTTAGCAAAGAGGTTAAATACAGTTGGTTCGATGGTACTTCGCAGTGGAATGGCAGAGAGAAAGAAACCCTGGTGAGACCTCTGCTGAAGAACGGCAGCTCTGGGAGCTCAGCCCTTTCTAGACATCAGTGAATCCACACAGGACTGCATGCCCCAAACACACCCCTGTAGGAAACCCAGTGCCATCGTCTCTCGTGCCAGTGGAACTATTTGTTTTATAATTGTTCAAAAGAAAGGTGTGAGGTTCTGGTGCTTCTCCACGGTCTTCTGCTGTTCGCCCCGTGGGGCGCGTGGTGCGGCACAGAGCCCCCAAACCGGCTCCTCTCGCTCCCTCCTCTCTTAGCAGGCAGGGCAGAGCTCGCAGGGGTCTGCTTCATGGCAGGGGTCTGGCTCGTCCCGTCTCCGGTCGCTGCTGTTAATGTCGAGTTTCTTTTCCGTGATCCCTGAGACTGTAGGATCCCTCCAAACTCAGAAGTTTGGTACTCGCACACATGAAAAGGGATGCCATAACTCTTCAGTCCCAGGGCAACGTCAGCAGCAGCCGCACTTGGTCAGCTGTGGAAGGATCTGCTGCAAAGCTTTTTTTTTTCTGGTTTACTCCTCCTTCTGCTTGTTTACCAAAGGGAAAAGTTGTGGCGTGACCTCAGCCTCTGCCTGCTCTGCCCTTGGCCTGTGTGTGTGTGTGTGTGTGTGCAGGCACTGCAGCTCAGCACCCGCCACACCAGCAGCTTTGGGGCAAGGAGGGAGGTGGGAGGTGGGAGCTCCCCGACGAGGTGGGAAACTCAGTAAATTGGAGTCGTGACAGGTGCTGGAAGGTCGGTGGGAGACTTCTGAGGTGCAAGTAGAAAGGATGAAGGATACAAAACTGCTGGGTATCATTACTTGTGCTGTTTGTATCTCGCTTAAAAATATGTTCTGGGATTCTGATATTAGTCATTAGAATCATGACACAAAGAAATATGGCAGAATGTGGCCAAAGCTGCTCCGGCAGAAGCAAAGGGAATCTACGGGGTATGAAAGCTGTGTTTGCGGTTCGGTAACGCACCCGGCTATTTTATAACTCGCTCTGTTTATAATAACGTGCTGTTGGATGCGAGCTGCCGACATTTTAGACTTTCGTGCATGTCTGCTATTAAAATCTGTACGTGATGAGAGTCGTGAAGACAAAAACCTGGCAAAGCCGGGAATTTACCCTGCAGAGCCGTGGTGCTGGGCTGCGTTACCTGCCTGGGTGCAACACCGGGGGCTGAGGCAGGGCCAGGACTCGCGCTGGGGGCTGGCGGGTGCCGTGCGGAGCTGGGGCTGCTCTCCTCCCTGAGTCCACCCCGGTGAAGAGGGATGGGGATTTGTGGTGCTGCAGATACTTGTTTGCTTCGGCAAATTGTTTTGATTGGAGAAAATCAGGGAGGTATTTTAAAAAAGCTAATCTTTCTGCTTCTGTATTGTCAGGATAACTGTCCTCATTTTTGTACGTTTTATTTTGATTGAGCAAAATGTTTAACGTAAATTGAAGCCATTTATTTTTTACTTTATTGCAAAGCAAAACTGCAAGCAAAAATGTGCTACATGTACAGGGCTGTTAATTAGTATCTCGCTCGCAGTAGCAGGTGGGACAGTAGAGCTTCTGGCACAATTTCAAGCATTTACTGTTGATAACATTTATGGCAGCGCTAGCAATGTAAGACATTTTATTTTTCTGCTTTCACAAAAAAAAAAAAGAGATGGAATAGATCCATGCAAATTAAACAGCAGCAAAAACTAAACTAGACATTAGTGGTTTCAAATACCCAGGCTGTACTGGTAAGCTCTCTATCATAGAGGGAATCAAAGTCAATTTTTAAGCAGCTATTGTATGTTCTACTTTGAACTGATTATTGTGAATGTCTTATAAAAAGCAGCTGAGCTGCATTTTTCAATTTTATATACAGGCCTTGAAAACCCACTAAATAGCTGAATGTCCCTGTGCATGTATGTTAAACTTCCTGTGCGGTAGAAAGAAGGTACAGAATATACCTCAGCTCATATATAAATAACATACTACTAATTTTTTCTGCCATTACCAAGTGGGTTGATGCTAAACAGCATATAGCCGCTGGATGTTTCATAGGAATTGTTTTTCAGATCCAGGGAAGTGCTACAGATTCCTCTCACTATGCACTAATTCCTGCAAAATTGTGCATAATGGTTTCGTAGCTCAGTGCTTGCATATGGGATCTTTCTTTCATCTTAACTTCTGGAGTTTCTTCTCCTTTCTTTTTTCCCTTCTTTGTTTCCGGCTTTTCCTCCTCTTCAGTCTCCTTCACAGTTTTCCAACTTGCCATCTTCTCCGTACATAATATATTTTCCCCCTCTAGATTTCTTTTCTCTTTTGTAGTACCGTGTAGGAACACAAGACTTCAAGATCAATATTTAACATCAACATCTGCAAACCCTCCTCTGGTCCATGCTTTCAGCATTGACTAAAATTCCCTTTGTGGAACACCAGCGTGGATGTCTGAGGAGTTACTGTACAACCAGGTGAGCTTGCAGAAAAGGCAGATGCTGCAGTTTTTGTAACGTCCCCAGAAAGCTCCCACGGGAGAAAAGCAAGACAGCGGCTCCTCTGGCTCACCTTGGCCGCGGTGGCTCCTTCTGGGCTGGCTGAGTGTGGCTGGGGGCTGGGGAGCTTTGGCCACGTAGCCTGAGCTGTGGAGGTTTGTCCTACTAAGAGATGTTGTCAGGTGTATGGCTGTGTTAAAGCAAAGAACATCTTCCATAGCAACTGCAGTGTTTGTAGTAGCAATAGCACACGGGACTGCCTCACTCCTGTACTTTACAGCACTGCAGTGATCGTCCGTTGCAAGGAATGTTGAAGCCATGAAGCACTGACTGGAAAAAAAAAGGACATAAACCCCAATTTTCAGAGCTGGCATAAGCAACTTATAAATGAATCGCGCTGAGAAATAAAGGGAAAGAGGCTCATCAGTCACTGCAAACGTGAGCTGGAAGGATTAAAGCACATCTTGTCCAGTTTCATGGCAGCTACACGTACACGTCCCTGTGCACAAACCAGCGTGCTCTGCTGCGGAGCCCGGGTGAGCGTGCAGCCGTCCGACGGGAGCAGCTCGGTACTTGCCCAGCACACAACGTGGGCGAAAGCCCCCGGTGCAGATGTACCTGGGCACTCCAGCACCGCTGGGCAACTGGGAATATTTAACCTAGAAGTAGAAGCAAGGATGTTTGTGCTACGTATGTGGTCTTATTCCCCAAGCTCCAGCACTCCTGCCAGCTGCATGGGTCAGTGACACCCGGTACCAATGCAAACCCCAAAGATCTTCTTAAAAGTTAGTCTTGTTGGGACTCAGCTCCCTCAAAACAATATTTAAAAGCATATGAAATATCCTTCAAAAATCAGTTGTCTTTATTTTGACACCGTTCATTTTTTTCCCATTAATAATGATTATTAGCATTATTTTAAATCTGTGTAGCGAGACCTTGAGTGATGGCCAAACACAGAAGGTGCTGATGCGGATGCCAAAACCAGAGAGGATGTATCAGTGGAGGGAGAAGGAGATGACATAGATGTAGGCTACCTTACAGGAGAATTTTCTTAACAGTAAGAGGTTTTGCTAGGGGTTATTTGATGCAATTTGTGATGGAACACTCTGGAAAACATCTCTAGTTTTTATGCATTTAAACCTCTGTAGATTTTCTGTTTCATTTGCTCCACAGAAACTAATATAAATGTAAAGAACTTTAATCAACATCTTTTAGCATAAATGATATACTAGAAACATTACAAAATACTAAGTATTCAGTTACGTCCCAGGGTCCCATTGCTTTCATTCCACATACAGTGAAATGTATGAGTCCTGAAGCAGTCTGAGAGGTAAAGGTTAAATTATGGATATGTATTCAGCATTTTAAAGGTCTAAGAAGCTGTCAGGCCCTGTAGTCCCTTCTACATGAAAGGCTTGTCAGCACGTGTTGCTGAGATCGGTGGGAGATCTGCACTGGCGACCCAGAGGAGACAAGCAGACACGGCATGAGCTGAAAGGATAAAGAAGAATAGAACTAGTAGTGGTCTATAAAACCAATATAACTTGTATTTGTTCCTTTGGTATTGCAATACCACTCCAAAACAGAGGCCAACTGTTAACAGAGGCAAAGCCAACTTCAGCTTTTGTAGGCTGACAAATGGTCATGTAAGTTACCAAATAACGCAAGACCTCAGGATTAAACTTCTCCAATTGTTTTCACATGATGCAACTTTAAATCTCTCTTTTGAACAGTATTAAATTTCCTTTCATTCCCATAAACTTCAGAAAAAGTTGACTGCTCTCACATTTCAGACTGTGACCCAGCTAACTTGCACTTTTCCCCTCTGCTAGTCTGGAGAACAGAATAATGAAATTCAGACAACAGTGACCAAATGTTGCTCCGTAGAACTTTCCTTTTACAAAACAGATGAATACTCCTGGGCTCCAAAACACTGCAGGGAACAAAACTTTCAAACCTTATGGAAATAAAATAGTAAGCCTATGCAGTGACTTCATCTGCTTTATCAGATCAGAGACATTTTCACTGGAATTGAAATGGATTTTTAAAAAAACTCTAAATAGAGCAGAAGAATTAAAAAATCCCACTGAAGCCATTATTGAAATACTGCTTTATTTAAAAAAATCCACACCCGTGCGAGTGAAAGCTAAATTTCACAGAGCTATAGAGGAGAAAAAACCCTCCATCATCCTCATAATTTACATAATTCTTTGTTGCAGATAGAGGTGTGCTTTTATAAGATCCAGGAAAATAAATACTTTAGCTTTTGTGTTTGTGATTAAGAAGACGATAAATGCATTGTGTACTCTGATTTGGACAAAGGGCTATAGAAAATGACCACAGACATGCTGTGTGGAGGTTCAGTTGCTGCAAGGTCTGGAATTTCTCCCTGGAGGTGCTGAGCACTCTCGGATCTCACAGAAACCCGACCAAGTTAGTCCACTCAGCATCTTGCCAGATGAGGCCCTATATTTATATAACAAGAAATACCCACTGTGCTGCAGATTTGCTGCTGGTGTGAGTGGAATTGCATTCACTTAAGCCCATTGCAAATTTAGCCACTAGAGTCAAAATAAAAGGAGCCAAAATATATAAATCCAGCAGACGAAGTTTATGGGGGAACTAAACCAAACATTCAACATCAAGATTTAGTGCAGCCAAATTGTTATAACTAAATGGGGTACCTTACATCATTTTGTGTCCTAGGGGCATAGTCTCCATTTTAGTGGCGTGCTAAACTCACGCTGATATCAATAAAAGTTTTACATGCAAAATGAGTGGAAAATACGAGATGTTAGATAGTGCGATACAAGTCTATAAACCTGATACCTAAACCCTGCTATCGTGGCTTTGCCAACCCCCCGCTAACTTCCATGCAAATTCCACCGATGGATCTCTAGTTCAGTTTGTCTTAATTGAAAGTCTTAAAGGTGAATTGAAATGTTGTTGGAATAAAAACCTGTTTAAGATGCCAAATCCCTAACAAAATCCCTGTATAGACTCACAAGTAAATAAATTGTAAAGGCAAATGTACAGGGCTTCTTATTAACCTGTCAAACCATGAATTCTGGAATCTATTTTTCTCCCGCAAAAATTGTGACATTCTTCTTCCTCTAATGACTGAAGTATTTTACTGCTTTACATGCCTGGCAACAAAGATGATATTGTTTAGGAAGGTGGTGAAATCTCCCTTGTTCATGCTGATGGCTGCCATGGCCCTTCCTGGCACGACTACTTACTACAGGTTGGTCTGGGGCTGCCTGCAAATGGTGTGAAGTCATGGATTAAGACAGTTGAGTGTAATATCAGTTCAGTTTTCCAAACTATTGCCTTGATAACCTCCTTCCTGAATCAGATTTTTTGAGGATTGGGTTAATTGATTCCTTTTAGAAAAAGCAAACAAACTCTGCAAGAGGAGTCGTGGTCCCTTTGAAGTTAACGAGGAGTTTCACCTGAAATTACCCGAGATATTTTGCAAAAGTACAACCTGGTCATGCCTGAACTAAGCTGTAAATCCATTGCCTTCTTTTCAAGACTCACTTCTGGGGCTAATGAGAAAGTCAGAGATAAAACAATTGCAACTCTTTCCTCCTGAAGGATAACTACAAAGCTCAGCATCTGACATGGAAATAACCAGCCTGTGTGACTATTTGGAAGCATTGCTGTTACACGCTTCTCCCATCGCCCGTCCTGCTCTGTACCACGTCTGGTTGTTAGATTAACGCTTTGAAAGTGCCCAGCACAATGGATGTCAAATTCAATGAAATGCTGGGGTGCCAACACACAGTTACAAAAATAAAGTAATAACAACAACAAAAATAATGCATAATAAGCGTGCCAATATTTGCATATGTTATTAAGTAGTCGCTGGTGTTTGTGTCCCATTCTATCGCCCTCGTTTTTCCAGAAGGGTAACATTACATGTTATGGAGGTATGTAATTCAAGGATATAAAGAACAGAGTCCTTCTGCTATATATATAAAATTCCAGTGTAATTCACATATGAAAGGGAAAGAATTGTGGTCTATTTCAAGGCTTTTCCTTTTATCTTTTCCATAGTCTCCTGCCAATTTTCAAAGTACTCCCAGATCACAGTCTGAACAAGATTGTACTGCACCTCCTGATACTCCCTCCCTCCGTCACTCCCCAGGGCTACAACCTGTCCTCTGATCCCTGATGGTGCCCTCTTCCACCGTTCCCTACGGCTAGCCAGTCCTTTGCTTTTCTCTTAAGGCAAAGAAAAAAATTTCAGCCTGAGAAGGAGACAGAGCTGTGGCAAAGACTGGCACAAACACACCTATTCATCGGCCTAACCTGTTGCCTTCAAAATAAAAAGAGGCGCCCGGCAGGGCACGCGTGTCCCACCACCTACGGACATACCTTGAGCTACTCCACGGTGTCTGCAGCTGACCTGCCTGATTCAGGCAGTGGAAGGCATGTCAGGAAACATCCTGACAAGGACCGGCGCTGGATTTAACTCTTAACTAAAAAAACGCGTCAAGTGCAATCCATTACCTCCCTGTCTTTGGTGTCTTGTCTTGCTCCTGCTGAAAACACAAATACTGAAACCAGCCTTAATTGCTTAATAGTGTTCTGTCACGATCCCCAGGTTTATCAACCGTTTTCTTATGCGATTATGAACAAAAGGGAAAGCTTTTGCTACAAGATTGTATAAAGTAAAATTTTTCACATGCATGTTGGCCAATGTCCGTACTTCTTAAACTGTCTGCAACAGACTTTTACAAGACATATAACTTGCTGGAAAAAATCGGATAGCACAATACATGTCTTTCTTGTTCATGCCTATTCTCTATACAGTGGCTGACTTTTTTTAGAGAATTCAGAAAATTTACACTCATATCTCTTGTTCCTTTTAAAGAAACATGTTATTATTTGTACTGCACTTGCTCCTGAAAACTCAGCTAGAAAACGAAGGATGCATCAATTGAGACAGTATGTTCACATGTTAGAATTCCTATTTTAAAGAATTGACAGTGTAAGATATATGTAAATCTCCAATCTTTAAAAAGTACCAGCAATTGCTGTTTTCCACGTTATATCAGCATTCAAAAATCAGCACTGAAATCAGATTTACAGGTGGTCTTTCCATGGGTGCACAGATTCTAGGAATCCATAGGCAGTTCTAACCTCATCTCCAGGTTCCACTCTGGAAGCCTTAACACATTAGTGTAATTCTAGTTGAATTTCAAATGGGCAAAGGATGATTGATACAGCCTCAAATGGCTGAATGACAAAATCTGGTCTAGATTAATAGGAGTATTAGTGAAAGATGGAAAGGAAAACAAGGATTCTTTTATAATGTGACAAGATACTTAAGAACACACGTCAGTAACTACAAATGTGTAATGTTTCTCTTTTATTTTGCTGTACTTCTGACACTATTCTCTTACAATATTTTGCTTATCATCCTCTTGTGAGGTTTATTGTACTTACAAATCATTCCCAGACAGTCAGCTTCTTTGCTATCTTTTCATTAAAAAAAAGAATAAAAAAGTTTTGTGTGCAATACATTTTCCCTGCGGGAACTAATTCCACAACAATGTTGACTGTAAGCCTTTCATTGTTTTAAAATATGTAGACATGCATCAAACAGTTGATTCTTCTCCCCAGAGTCACCTTCTGAAGCTTTAGCTGTGCATTACATCTCTGAAGCATCCTGCAGACCATGTAGGAGAAACTGTCTCTAATTTGTCCTCCCAAGCCACTGCTTACCTTTACCTCGACTACTTTTTGCCATCAGATCGTTATGAATACTCTGCGCTATTCATTTTACGGTGTTTAGGGCTGTGTCCACTCTAGTTCCTTTGTTTAATATATTTTTAGTTCTTCCACTGTGGTATGACAGGCTGCAGCATGTTAAAGGAAAAGTAGGGAGAATATTTGTATTGATTTCAAAATGCTGCAGATTGAGAGCAGATGTACCATGAATTCCCAAAACGTATGTTTTAACTTTCATTTATGTGCTGTGCTGAACAGTCTTCAAGCCAGGAAGTGATTTATATTTGCTAATTGCATGCACTTTGGTAGATCTGCAGCTAAAAATAAGTGGTTTGTTTTTTATTTATAAAAGATTTATCCTTTCACACTGCATGTATCTAACACTTACAAGCTAACTGAAGACTTGGGGAATCTGCATTTAGTCTCCCCATCTGCCATAGACTTCTTTTGTACCCTTAGGCACTCGCCGTGGGTTATCCCTGCGCCCAGCTCAGAGCTGGACCCCAGAGATGGACCTCACAGACATCTTGTTTCATTACACGACAAACAGACTAAAGAAACACTTTTGTCTTACAGCTAAACAAGTCCCAACAGCAGGTTGCTGCCAAAAGTAGTGGTTCAACTGCTCCTACCCCACCCCTGAACAAGGGTCCCACTCGCCTTTGCTGGATCTAACACCCCAGCAGCTGTGGGGGGAGCTGACCCAGCTGGCTGATCTGGAGGAACATTGCTCTTCTTTTCCCTCATCAGAGGGTTAGTTTTCCACGGGACCAGCTGGCTGAATGGACTTGCCCAGATGAACATGCAGGAAATAAAAGAGATTTTTTTTTTTTTATTGCAGGCAGCTTGCTGTTAGATCAGCTTAGAAATAGCTTGAAATGTCACCTAAGAGGGTCAGGGCAGGCAAGTCTGGGCTGGTGCTGCAGAAATCCTATCCCAGCTGTACGGCCTGACCTTCTCACTGGCATTAGCTCTAGTATTCCTGTATGGAGATGATAAGTGTCAGGACCCTGAGGGCACTCATTGCTCTTAATGACTGATCAGCCTCATCTGGGGCTTCCAACCCCACCCCACCCCACCCTTGCCCAGGGGCTCTATTTAAGCTCAGCCCTGGCCTGTCCCTTAGCCCCTGCCTGACCCATATTGGGGGACTAGTAGTTTGTAAGTCCAACATCCCTGTGTGTGGCTATGGATGCTGCCGATCTGGACCCCGACACGTGGATTGACTTCCCTGTTTGACCTATCTTATCGCTATGGTCCTGCCTGGCCATCACTGTGCTGTGTCCCTATGACCGCTGCTGGAATGCAGCCTGAGGAATGGACCCTGACCTGTAGTTGCTTTCTCAGCTTGATCTCAGACCTGCCTTACCACCATGAGCTTGCCTGATGATCTAGACTCTTGGCTGGACCTGGGCCTGCCTTGTTCACCTTGGCTGGGGGTAGTGGGACAGGGTCTGGCTTATGAGGGCCCTGTTCTGCTGGCTGTGGCACCCCTTCAACTCCCTGTCCCTTAAGGACCAAAAAGCATTTGCTGTGCCCTGGGGAAAAAGGTGGTTCAAGGACCTACATTGGCAGAAACACCTCCACTCTGAAGAGGTAACTGTCAGCTTAACTCTTGAACCATCTTGGCTCCTGGTTCTTTGTGTCAGAAAAAACGTGCAGGACTGGGAAGACTGTGTAGCTGCCTGGGGAAGCCAATGGTGTGGGTCCTTCCTAACCTTGACTGGAACCAGCTCTGGCTGGTGTGGGGGGGCTTGGCTTTGTGGTTGGTTTGAGCTGGCCTAAGCTCACGCTGCTGCTGAAAGGGCAGGTCCTGCGTGGCTGTGCAACGACTAGAGCTGACACAAAGAATGTATTGGGAATGCATGATTGGGAAAGGGGGAGGAGGTGGCAGCATGGCTGCCTTCAGCCAGCTGTGAAACTGCATCCTGAGGCGTATTAGAGCAAGGTGGCAAAAAGTCCTGCGCCTTGAACAAGGAGCTACTTTGTCTAATGCTGCAGTAGTCAAATGCCACCATGCTGCAAACGTAGGCAGCCCGGTCCCAGCAGCAGTCCCTTCCGTGTGTCATGTCCAGATCCTATAACAGCTCTGGCAGTATCAAGCTTGGCTTTGCCTCTTCAATTTAATCCACGTTTGTATATTGGTCAGTTTTCACTAGGCAGCGGATAATCTCTTGTCGTTGTCCTCCTTGGTCTGAGGAGGAATATGTGCGTGTTTGTATATGTGAGGAGAAGGTGGTTTCAGACCTCAATCTCCTTCCCTAACACGCAGCCAGATGCTTATCTGGGTTTGCTCCTCCTCTTGAAACTCTATTAGCGTCTGACAAGAAATACAAGATTCATATGGCAGAAAGCAAGCCTGAGAGGGGTGGGATCTGATCTAGCAGGAAGTGAGGAGGAAATTCCTTTAATCTTGTCCTTGTTTCCACTCTGCTTATGAACTTTTTATTAAACAGTTGCTGACTTTTGAAATCCTAAACCTAATCTAAGCATCCCAGGAATGTGATCATTCTCCTGAATGGAAAATAGTTATCACTCCTAGTAGCTTCAACCGGCTTTGGCAGTGTCCTTCAACTCCAGCAAAACAGTGCTATCCACTACCGAATCTGCCTGAACGCAGTTACAGCTGTGATGGTGAATGTATGGTGAATTGGTACTTTGTGTTGGCGGGAGGGAACTGCACCCCTCCTGCCCCCAAAGCTCAGCTTCCTATCGCCAGCGAGAGGGAAAAGCGTGTTTGGGGTCTGGTTGTGGGCACCATGTCATGACATGCTCGTGGGGATGGTCCCCAGCCTGGGGTGAGATGTGCTGGAGAACGGGGGAATGAGAGCAGGATTACAACGCTGCTCTTGGCACTTGTGATCTCAGGTAGCAACTATACCTGACTCCTTTTCAGGTAGGGTGACTTTTTTTTGAATAAAAGCTAAATTAGGAGAAATCAGTGTATTAAATATCAATTTCACTGAGGCAGAGAGAGTTGAAAACGATTCCTAAGATGCAAACTGGGCTTCTGAGCTCCTGACTGACAGGAAAAGTAGGAGAAAAAATCCAGTAAAACTGAAATGTTGTGAGGGGAAAATTGGAAGCTCTTGACTATCAACCCGTGTATGAAGAACAGTTGAGAAACCACTTTTCCACACTGTTAGTTCTCAGTTTCTTTGTTTCAACAGAAATGCTCTAAAAAGTAGAACACTGCATCCACAGAGCTCAGCGGGCTAAACTTTAAGTTACGTAAAACTGATTCAGCTGCCCTCCCCACAGCCATGGCTGCACCTGGCCAGTGAGCAATGCCCTTCCCAGGGGCCGAAGGCGGCTGGTGTCAGTCGTGTGCCTCCATCGCGGCTCAGACACGTGCCCGTAGCTCCCAACCGCTCCCCGTCAGCGCTGCTGTGAGCCCCGCGGGCGGCTTTGGTGTGCGGGGCAGGTACAGGCTGACCTGTGGTTGCAGTTGTGAGTCAGACACTCCAAGATGGTGATTTCGCTCCCTCAGCACTGACATGGCATCCTTTACTTCGTGGCTGGGGAGCTTCCTCAGCCATGTTTGCCGACAAGGTATTCCAGTATGACGGGGGAAGGCCAGGAAGAGACCTGGGAAGATTAGGAACGGAGGTAGCAAGTAACAAATTTGGACTCTGCCTGGAAAAGTGGTTTCCCTCCCCCCCCCCCCCCGTGCAATAATCCCACAGATTGCGTTTACTGTATGAGTGGCAGACCCTTGGAAAGCGAAATGGCGAGGGGAAGGGATGGTCACCCCAACTGGCGCCTTCCTCAATCCACCTGCTCTGAAAGGGAAGACGCGAAGTGCGCTGTGAGGAAAACCCGCCTCTCCTCCACAGGGCCCCCCAGGGACGCGGCCGACAGGTGAGAGACACCGAGCCGGGCGACGCAGCCGCCGGCTGGAAGCGGGGGGCAAAATGGCGCCCGGCGGGGAGGAGGCGAGGGAAGGCGAGCGCCCTCCTGCGGCGCGCGGCCTCGGCGGGAAGCGGCAGCGCGGGCCGGACGGTAGGGAGCGCTGCTCGGCCGGGCTGCGGCGGGGACGGAGCGGAGCGGGGCGGGGGGGGCTCGGCCGGGGCCGGTCTGTGAGCGGAGCTCGCGGAAAGTGACAAGCGAGGGGCTGAGGGGCGGCAGAGGCGGCGGCCGCCCGCGCTCGCTTCCCCGCCCGCCGAGAGAGCGCAGCCCCGAGGGCGCGGCGGCGTGGGACGGGTCGGCGGCGCGGGAGGAGACGCGGCCCCGCGGCGGTACGCGGGCCGGCCCGGGACGCCGGCGCTGCGCGGTGGATGTGGGAGTAGCGCGGCGCCGGCTCAGGAATGCAGCAGCCGGGCGGCGGGGACGGGAGCCTCTTGCTGCTCCCGCTGCTCCTGCTGCTGCGTGCGGGCAGCCGGGCGGAGCTGGGGGACGCCACGCAAGGTAGGGGGTGCGCGGGGCCGCGTCCCGGCTTTTGTCCCGCGGCGGGACGAGGGGGGTGACACCGGGGGTGGTGGCGGTGGTGGCGGTGGGGCGTCTGTGAGGGGGACCAAGCCCCCGCCGAGCCCGTTGGGGCCGGCCCTGAGGCGCGGCCGGGCGCCCTGGCCCCGGCTGTGGGGGCGAGGGGAGCGCGGCGCTGCCCGCCGGCGGGACGGGACGCGACACGGCACGACAGGGCGCGACACGACACGACACCGCCCCGCCGAGGGGGTCTGCCGGGCTGGGCGGCCCCTCCGCCCGCCGGAGAGCCCGGCGGCTCCAGCGGCCCGTTAACGAACTCCGAGTTTTATGTTCGGTCTGTGTTTAATTGCTTCGTAAAAAGCCCTTCCAAGCGTTCGGGCGAGTTATTAGCTAAGTGTAAGCGTTCCCAGGCAATCCCGCTTTTGATACGTGATGGATGGTTCCCGAGGTGGTGTTATCAATGATGGCTTGTCCTTTAGCTCCAGCTTTGGGGGGTGTTTCGCCATCTCGTCGCCCTTGTAGCCTTCTAAGAAGGCTTTTTTTTTAGTTGTTTGGTTTTGTTTTTGTTTTGTTTAACAATAACCTTAAAGAAAGCCGCTTTGATTTAGCTTTAACGAGTAATATTTATTTTGCGATCCTTCTGTTTTATTAGGGTTTTGATTTCAGCCTTTTGCAAATGATTTACGTTTAAAGCGTAGCGTAGCGCATGCATAAAGGGACCTAGATGGAATTAGGCAAGAAGGGCTGATTTCTGAAGCCAAGTCAGTAAAAAGTGAGTAGTGCTTTTGGACGCCTGCATGAGAATTTCAGTAAGAGGTGGATATTCATGAACTCCGTCTCCTTGATGGTATTTTATGGTGGGTACTTAAATCACAAGCCACTTCTGAAAAGTTCTGGTTGATAATATGGCCGTATTTAGTACTTCAAGAAGGGAAAAAAGTGAACACTAAAGAGATAAAGATGATGAGTTTAAATACTTAGCAGTTCGGAACAGAAGAAGCTGTGGTTATAAAACCTCTAAGCCAAATTACAGAGACTGTAGGATAACTGCCTTTAAAAAGTCAGTCGCAGCTAACAGATGCAACGCTCTTGTTGTCTGCCTGTGCCTGAATTTCTCTCTGTGCTTCAGTGTGTCCCTAATGATGCCGTTACCTGGGACTGCATGTTAGGTAGTGGATCTGTTTGAATGACTTCCAGATATTACAGTGCGACTCTGTTGGACACAGGAGTCTCCTGGTGCAGATTCAATGGCTGGATGATGTTCTAGCTTAGGGTAGGAATTCTCCATGACATCTCAGTGGGAAAATTTTCAAATGTTGTTTTCTAGTGTCTCCAGGGAATGCTGTATGTGCTTAACAAATAGCTGTATTTTTAAAGGGGGGGGGGGGAAAGACAGGCCATCATTTTTCCTGTTTTTCAGATAATTTCAAAACTTTAGGGTTATAATATTAAATTTTGTGGGTTTCTAAGAGCCTGGAGGGGGAAAAAAACCCATGAACATAAAGCAACTGATCACGTTGGGTCCAAAACTGGCCATTTTTTATTTAGTGTGAATTCTGCTGGGAAGCATCTTTCATTATATGAATTCACCTTTATGTATGACTATTAATGTAGTCGTAATGCACAATTGCTTTCCACAGTGAAATATTTCCTGTATTTTAAGTAATATCTTTGGCAAAAGCTTACAATGTTGACTCATGGGTAGCTCAAGTGATTTATTTATTTTTTATAGATAGACATCTATCACATATGTTACAACCACATACTACGTTTTCCCCCAAACTTGTTAAAGATCTAGAAGAATAAGGGAACCTGAACACCTAACACTAATAAAGAAACCCAACAAACCAACCCCCCAAACCTATTATAAAGTGTTTTACAAATTTCCTTAAGGTAACTGTAGTGGCTGGGTGGACGGATTTTGCTCCATCAGAAACCCAACCAACCATACAGAACCCTTCAGTCCCTACCCTTTTACCCTCACGTTTTTCAAGAAGACAGAATATGGACCGCTAAATAAGTAAAAGACTTTTTTTCTTCCAGGCATGTCAAACAAGGACTGCAGTGAAAGTCCATCTCTGGTAGTAGCCTAACTCCTACTACCAGAAAAGATGGGCTGGGAGTCCAAGATCTGACGGTCTAACACAATGAAAATATTGAAGAGTAGTTTGGGCTCTTAGCTCCCCGAGGTCCAAAAGGATCAGAGCCTCGTTGTGCTGCGCTTGGTCCAAACATCTGTGAAGACATGACTCCCACTCCAGAGACTTCCCGGTTTGACACTCTGATCCAGTAAGCGTATACAGATGTGCACAAGCGGCCTTATGTGAGTAGGCTGATGCAGCTCAGTAGGACAAGTCAGATGTGTATCCGCCTGGAGGCCAGGAACCTGTGCAGCTATTGTCACATCTCTTTTGGGGGGATTATTACCAGGTCATCCTTTTAGTTGAGATATTGTCAAGTGACCAAAACTGCCTTGCTGTGTTGCCTTCCAAAAAGCTCTTTTTTGCCTTTTCCTCTTCACTTTTTCCCCTGTCTCCTGCTGCTTCCTTTTTGTCAATGATCTTTCCTTGTAGAGAGCAAAACAAAACAAAAAGCGCGTTTGCCTTTGTACGTTCATGCTGTCTTTAATGCGTGCTCTTCCCAAGGGTGCTCACAGGCTGGCCCAAGTGTTCTGAATAAAACCACATAGTTAATGTCAATATAAGTAACAGGAACTCTCCAACTTGGATATTTTTTCATTCTTTGCAGTATCTGACTATGGATATTACCAGCTCAGCTTTATTATTATTATTCCGTATCGTGTAACTTTGTGAGGAGTCACAGTGGAAGAAGTGTGAATAGTATAAAAGCATTTTAAAAGCATATAGTAAAACCACAGATCTCTAGATTATGTTTTAGATTATAGGGGGGTACTGCTGATTTCCTTGGAAGTTCCCTCTTGTGAGATAAAGTTCCCCAGCTCTTGATTAGTCCCTGTAATACCCCAGTGGTTAATTGTCTTGTCCATAGGTCAACAGGCTGCTATTTCAGCCAGTATAAACTTATGAGTTTACAAACAAACAAAATGCTTTTGTTGCCTTAAGCCCATAAGAGGATGAAAGTAGATGTCACTGTTTAACTTACCATGATTGTAGTCTCGCATTTCTTGACAAAAGTCGCTTGATGTATCAGCAAATTATCTTCAGGACGTCATTTCTTTGTTTCTGTAATTAACATCTACTGAAACTACTGTGTTGATTATGTACACACAGGAACTTTTAAGTCAAAGCATTGCAAAAGAGATCTGGGCAGGGAAGTGTTTTAAAGCTTGCGTATGGATTTTTAATACAAATACCTAAATGTAGGCAAAGAGGGGGGGGGGGAAAGCTTCCCTGAGGTGTGACACTAGATACCACTCTTTGGAAACACATGTAGAAATGCAGCGGTCTTCTGAGACTCAAAAGAGCACCTCAGAGTTGAAAACTCTCTTAAAAAGTCTCTAACTAAATGCAGCTGCTTTCCACATAGCGATTGTCGTGCAAGCCAGAAATATCTAGAAAGTTAACTAATACTAAATAAAAAGTGTAAACCTTTTCTTCCCCAAGCCCTGGAAAAAACTCAGTCATCCTCTGTTGCAAATTTTATGTTCACACAATTGTGCGTGTTTTTGAAATTTCATATCTTAAGAAACAGTTCTGAGTAATCTGGTAGGCTGTGAGCTGCAGTTATTTTCGGCTGCAAAGTCATGTGTTTTATCTCCTGTTTCAGCGTGATGTTCTCATCTTGCTGTAGGTACCCAGGTAATATGTGCTGGTACTTCACTGGTGAAGTTGCTCCCTGAACCAAAAGAAACGAGGCAGCCTGTGTCAGGGCTGGCCTTGGCGAAGCTCGGAATTATCACACCCAGCCTTGTGTAGGTAGAGATGTAACAGTAACAATGCAGTTTGCATTTTGACAGTGACTCCTATGTATTGAAACACTTAAATGAATATCAAGTGAAGTTATTTTATTGTTAAGATGCTACCTTTGATCCAAGTTTCTGCTTTTAAAAATCAGCAAACTGGGGCTATTGCCTTAAACTATTCTCTTGCACTTGAAAGCAGAGGGAAGGTTTGTGTGAAATCTGAATCTGGTTGTACGGTAGGAAACAGTTTCTAGTGGTAAGGGTAGTGCAGCACTGGGAGGACTGTGGAACCAACTCCCTAAATCAGAGCTTAAAGAAATTTGGGGTTGATTAGGGCTGGGGCAGCAGTTGAATAGTTATGTGACTTTGTAGGGCTTCTTCCATCCTGGTTTCTTTTTCATTCTAGTCATGGAGATATTGAAAGTCAATGAATCTGCTAATTTATAAATGAAACAATAGTGAAATGAATAAATGAGAGCAATTGTCTATGATTCTTTGGAAATAATAACAAACTACTGGTGTTAGCTGAAGGGTGCTTGGGTAGGTTTGGTGACTGAAGTTTTACATGCTTTACGATGACTGAAGAGTGCTCTAAAACTCCTGAAATTTTACATTTGGTGTAAAATTTCATTTGACCGGGTGCTGCAGAAGAAGTTACAATTTTTTCTGTCTGTTTACAAGCTGAGTCACTGCCCCCCCTTGCCAGAAGTGTGGCATATGAGAGGCTTGGTCATGCTTAATGTCTTTCAATTGGGCTGAAATGACAGAATGCATAGAAAGCCTGTGAAGTTTGCTAAGGTGAAAAAATGGAATCATTTCAGCTTAAATAGATACCACTAGTGTGCTATGTAATAATAAAGCTCTAGATATTACCATTATTTATATAGTAAAGTTCTTTTAGGTCCTCTTGGGAATATAATGTAGAGTAAATAACCTGCGTGTATTTGCAATCTAATGCAATGTGATATTGAAAATGGTGCTCTGCCAAAGTCGGACAGCTTGGGAAAAAGAAGTAGCTTTAGAAAGGAACCCTTTAGTGAGGGAAAGCAATAATGCAGGCTTCTCAGCATACTTCCATGCCAGCATCCTGTAGTGAGGAAGATTGCTTTCCAGGATCTCCTCCTGAAGCGGAGATGTTGGAGTGCCACTGTTTCCAAGTAAATCTGCAGAGCAGTATATGAAAGGAAATGGCTAGTGATGTGTGAAAAGAATCCCATGGTGCATATTGCTGGGATGGACACACGTTTGGAGGGTAATTAGTTAGATATGGTTCCTGAAAAATAATGCGGAGTGGTCACCAACAGGAACAGAAAGCCACATCACTCTCATTGAGGAAGAACTGACAGGTGTAAATGAATTGTGGGGCCAATACTGTGTTTCAGCAGTGCCGTGTACAATGCTAGGCTTTTTCTAACGTATTTCAACAAGTCATTAGCTGGAGTTCATGCCGAAGGCATGAAATAGGCTCTAAAGCAGAAGAAAGCCTAGGTCAAGTCTGCTTTGTTACTTCTACTGAGTTCCATGGAGTAATTGTACTTGATATCCTCTTTTAACAAAATCCCTTCAGAGAGCTGCATAGAGGCTCTGCTTGTGTTTGATCAGTGAGGTGCTGCAGAGCACCTTCACAGGAGATTGAAGAACAACAAAAAATTGTCTCTTGCAGGAAGTATCCTGTATCGCTGATGTTGGCAAGGTCTGGGCAGTGTGTCCCTCTCGGCTGGATCGGGACAATTACATGCCGGTTCAGTAGTGCTGGTCCAGGCATGGCTTAACCCACCCGGGCCTTTCTGTTGTCGCATTGGAGGCAGGGAGCCTGGGCACATTTATGGTGCTTTGGGAATGCTGAAGGGAAAGGAGATCTGTATGGCCTTCGTGTCAGGAAGTTTTTCAAAAAAAAAAAAAAAATTGAGGCAAGTCACCGTATGTAGAGGCAAGACGTACTCCTCCTAAAGAGTTTGAGCAAAAGTGCTGGTAACTTTGTGCAGATGTTGCATGTTTTTTATAACTGCTGCTGATGCCCTGTTCTGCGTTGTGTTGTACAAAGACATGCTTTCACTCAGTAACAGATATTTGGGACTAGGTTTACTTTAAGACTTAGCCATCCCAATATGCAATGGTAAAGTTTCATAAGTAGATGAGTTCTTGAGAAAACAGTTAGTGGAGGCCCCGGTGGAAGCCTGCATTTTATTAAAAGTTTTTTTCAAACTGGTCAGGTCTTATGTTGAAACCGATACTTCACGATGGCTTCCTGTGACCTTCTGCTCCTTTCCTCCAAGGGATGTCAATTGTGCGTACTCCTGTCCCATTCCCAGATGCTCTGTTCTGTCTGCAGCAGAGGTCTGAACATCTGCTCCACGCAGATCTGGGAAAGAGACGGAGTGGTGGAGCTCTGTGTCGGAGCACAGCAGCAGGCCATGGGAAATTGAAAGATCAGAGATAAGCAAGGAAAAATGTTCGGCAACTTTATAACCTCATCGCACATTCCATCCAGAGACTGGAAATACATGAGGGTATGCTTTTCTTACCCTTAGAACTTGAGATTATCTTTGGAAGGATATGCCTTTGCAGATTCACAGTGTGAGTGTTCCTCTTAAGAGAGAGAGCTATTTTGTCCTCCCTCTGAAGGAGGTGGCACAGCCCCTCCTGAAGATGCTAAGCCATGCTTTAGAGGATTGATGGTGCAAGTGTAATGTGCTGCTTGAGAGCGTCCACATTGTGGCTAGTCAATACAGAACATAATGGCTACTCATTCAGAGAAACTGTGTGCTTTGGTGCTGAGAATACATGCCGGAGAAGAAGGGATTTTATGATGTGTGTGGCCTTATTTTCAAAACTCATGAGGACCTTTAGGTCTTAGCACATTTACTTGGGAGAGCCGAGCACTTCTCAAAACCTCATCAGAAAGGACATAGGGCGCAGCTTAGTCCAAAGGCTTCAGAAGCCTGGTCAGGAGAAATAAAGCTGCTTGAGATGACGCAGTGAGTGAGAAATTTTACTAGAGCCCTTTTAAAATCATGTCTGGTACTTCATCTCTTCTTATTGGGCTAATACCACTTTGAAAAGGATCTGCTTTTGTACCTCAGGCTTCTAACCACATCTAGGTAAAAGGCAGGAATGGCATTTGTAGGGAAAAATGCTATCTTTCATTAGCCCAGCTGACAAGCTTTTGAGTGCAGAATGTGGGCTTAGACCCGAGAGCAAGAGTGGACCCTAACAGAGCCTAATCACAACACCACCGCCTTTTCTTGTTTCTTTAAATTCTTTCAACTATGTAACTACCATTATTTGAAAAATAATGGCAATGCTTCCAGTAGTACATAGGTGAATTTGCGCTAGGCAGAGGCTGCAGGTTAGTATTTTGTTTTGTTTTCAGCTAAGCATTTCCTTTAGTACTAGTACTATAGAAAAATTATTACGACACTTGCTTAGTTAAACTATTTTCAATTAAAGTGACTTTTCCACCATCTTCCAGTGAGCTTTTGTCTGATTTTGGGTAGAATGTGAGTGTCTGATGATAGGACTGTTCTTCCTGAAGGCTTTGGTTTAAAAGCAGGGATGTAAAGGTGGTGACATATGTATAAGGATTCTTGGGTAAGGGTAACAAAAAAATGCCAGGATGGTAGAATGAATTGCAGAGTATGGTGACGAGGCTGGGCTGGTGGACATCCTAAAAAGTTTGAAGCGCATACAATAAGGGCGTAGGAGTCTTGATGTTCTCCTAGGAGAGTCTGTTGGTTGTGGTGAGCACTTCTCTTTTATTCTTTCTGAGAGTTGGTACCAGCTTTTGTTACACAACATTATGCACTGGGTATGTTTGGATAATATAAAACAGCTTGCCAGAGACATTTTGTTGCAAATATGAACATGTTATGGAACTGCTAATCATTAAAGTCCTTGAGATAGTCAGACATCTGGAAAAAAACAGAAAGGATTAGTCAAGACTCAGTACACCCCGTGAGGTCAGGCGGGTGTATTCCTGACCTTCTCTCACTACAAATTGAAAGGGGTTTGAATGTTTTCAGACGATTCTTGTATTCGATGAAGCTTTTAAGTTTTCATCCCACTTGCAGAAAAAAATATCTATGCCTGGGCTCATTACTGCTCTGAGCTACAAAGTGAGTGGTAAGTAACCTTTTTGACTTGGTTGGAGGAAGAGAAATGCTGTGTCATAATGCTGTTGTCGTGTTTGTAGCAGCAGCTGAGTAAAATGTACGAGCCTGTCTCACCACCTCAGCATCCATATCTTTGAACATTTGTGGAACATGTAACTTGGAGAGGGGTTTTGTTTTCTTGCTGTTGAATTCAGTTTCAGTAATTCTGTCCTCAAAGATAAGTGTGATTGTGTACACAGAGCGGTCTCCAGGAGAAGCCAGAAGCTTGGCCAAATGATACCCCCCCCCCCCCCCAAAAAGAAAAAAAAAAATGTTAGAACTAAGATTAGATCTTTTTTTAATGAGGTGAGATCCTCGCTGAAAAACTTTTGTTACCTCACGTTTCTCTTCATGGAGAGGTATCATCTTTATTGTACAGTGAATATCACTGTCATCTTAGACACCTTTGGAGAGTTATTGTATATCTGAGCACCGTGGAGTCTATACTGTATTTACAACAGTTTTTGCCTCTCCCAGTTTTTCCTGTAAGAGGTCAGTTATCATGGCTGAACATCTTTTCTCCAAAATTAACTTGGCTTCAAATAAAAGGAAGTACCTTTGTAATTGTTTTGTTTACACTGAAATATGTGATGTGCTGTATAAGTAACAAACATTCTGTATGTTTCAGGTTTTAATTTTATTTTATATGTTAATTATTCATTCCATATGTTTTGATTTTTTTTCTTTTTAAAATACATTATTTCTCTGTGAATTTAGTGAAAAATTGTAGCACGATAGAGGCATCTCTTTTTCTCCAGAGCAAGCTGAGTGTAGAGAGCACCATGTTGAACTCTGCTTTTGGTGTGTTTCTCCTAGAATGACAACAGGTCATTTAATTCCCAGTTGATTGTCAGGGAAATGGATTTATGTCATTAAATGCTTTTGAAAGGCCACAGAATAGCACTACGTGGATCTTTGCTTCTGACCATTGACTTACTATTCTAGTGTCTTGAATCATGTTCTCTTCCTACATTTAAAGCTCTTCTCCAAATGAAAAAAATGGTTCACAGTTTCGATTAGTGTGCCCTTTGCTTTTTTATGAAGAGTAGAAGCACAGAGCTCCCCTGAGACCTGAGTAGCTGTGGAGGGCTAGTAATATCCCACAGCTGAGGAGCTGGCAGCAAGAGGGAAGCTGGTAATTAGAAGTGAAAATGTGGTAGTTTAGAAGTAACTATCAGCCAACAATTAAATCTGAAATTCCAAGTGCGTTCTTCCTTTGTTCAGGCCCTGTCTGGGTATTTGATGTGTTTTGCTACTGCTGGACAGGAGAATTGCATTTGCTCTAATTAGCAATATGTCAGAAGTCCTCCCAGAAACTCCAGCTGGTGCAAAGCTGGCCCCCTTCTAGCTGGGAGATGCTCATGAGGCTTGAGCCTCTTTATCGATTTCATTTTAATATCTGGGGCAACTTAGTAGTGTTGCTGATGCTTTTTACAGCTCTGAATGGTCCAGAGTTGTGGTTTGAGAGCACGGTCGTTTTGCCCAGTATTGCATCAAGCAGCTACGATTAACTTGGGAATGCCAGGCTGCTGGCATCTCTGAGGTTGAAACACTTCATGTTCACGATAGGATGTTTTTGAACTGAGGGCCCCTTACTTTTAAATTCACTTTTCTTGGCAGTCTGTCAGAGCCCAAGTCTGGCAACCTTTCTAAGTGAGATGCAACAAGCTTCACTTGTTTTAGCTATTGGTCTGTCACTGTGTTTTTAATTTTCTGTAATTTAATAACTGACACAATGCTGGAATAAATAAATGGGCTGTGAACATTCTCATAGACTTTGGAAGTCCAGCTCAGGGCAAGATTTAGCTTTTAATTAACACTGTCCATGAGTTTTATTGTTAAAATTGTATCCTTTTAAATAAGTAAATCTGAAGTTGAGTAAGAGATGAATAATTGAAACCTGATGTGGGATGACAGAATGCATTCTAGTGCATGCAGTAGTGGAGCACAGTGCCTTCCCCAGCAGAGCGAGTGGAGGATCATCATAGCTCTAGACTCTGTTTCTCATGAGTTATGGGTCATTCCACTGCCAGGCCATAAGTTGGATGTTGTTGTTATCTCTCCCTTTATTTTTCCTGTGTACAATATGTTGCTATGTGTTGAAAAACACATGTTCTTCACTGCATTAAGAACAGTAGTATTTTACACGTGTATAAACCAGATTTTTAGTACAGCGAAGAGCTTTAGGAAGGCCTTCGGACGCCCAGCTAAAAAGAACTGTTGAAGGGGTTTTGCTTCTTTTAGCCCCTACTGCTATGCAAATTCTCCATGAAAAGAGGCTCAGGCAAGGGAAGAAAGAAGCTGTAAAGGCACACTCTCGCTATAGAGGAATCTTAGTCATTAGCAAAATTCTAATTCATCAGGGATCAAAAGAAGATGTTCTCCTGATTTTCTTCCGCTATATAGGGGAAGATGATATCTGATTTGCCATTTTTCCTTTGAGAGCCTGCTTGTAGGATGTAATTCATGACCTCGGATTCTGGTTTTGTGATCTATATTTTTTTTTTAAACACACAGTCTTCATTTAAATCCTAATGAGTATTTCTGACTCTTAACGACTGGTTGGGTAGTGAAACCCAAGCTGTAGTAAAAGGTTCACAAAACTTGAGAATATTTTGTGAGCAGAAATTTGACATTCTCTATGGACTCCTCTTAGGATCCTTGGTCTCCTACTTTTTATAGCAGCAAATATGGTCCAGATATGGGGAGCTCTGTGATCAACCCTTTTCATTTCAGGCTGAAAGTCTACAGGGAATGTCAAAGTCAGACTGATTTGCTTTTGGTTTTTGTTGGTTGTGCTATACAGGATGAGACAGACTAGGTTGGGCATTAAGCTAACTGCCCCATTCCTTTCTTCCTGAACTGGTTTTAATGGGGAGCCAGATTTGGCAGTGGTCACACTTGTCTCTCTGGTTTCAAAATCTGTGTATCTGTGAAGGTCCTAATAGTTCTGGGGAAGTTCTTTGATCTGTCTTGAAAATTTAAAAAGTTGGTAGTTGGTGTTGGGGGAACAGGAAAAAGGTCTTCTCAGTGTCAATAGCAGTTAAAGTTAATTTTCAGTGAATTTGTTCAATAAAGGAGGAGATACTACCTGCAAACTCATTGCTTTTCCTTGCCATAAGGCTCTTGGTTGGGTAATACAATCTCTTGGTGAGTGCCACAGGTGGAAGCGCTTCCTGTAAATGTGGGACCTTGACCAGTATTTCAGGGAACCTGAACGTCTAAGGTTGCTCTGTCGTCATTTATGGGGCCTGTTCAGTTCTCTCATTCAAGGCCATTCTGAAGACTCTGGGTTTGGAGGTCTTAAGCACTGGGTGACTTTTTTGGCCTGCATTATGTTTATCACGGGGTACCTCTGGTATAATGGTCCCATCCAGCTTTAAAAATCCATGGGTAGCTCTAAGAGCAGTCTCCTTTTTCAAGAAGATTTTGACTGAATGCAGTGCAAATGTCTTAACTGGCATTGTTCCTCCTGTTGTGTCAGTAAATGACTGAAGCTGTTGCCTCGGGCGTCACAGACCATCCAGCAAGGGTCATAGCAGGGAGCACAATGCTATCACTGCCTTTGATTTGGGAAAATTGCAGTGTGTAGGGTTCTGCACAGTTTTGTACGTTAGGGTTTGCGTTTTTTTTGTGTCAGGTCTACAGAAATCCCCTACCCAAACCCTGTAATTGTCGGATGTTCTGTTATATTATTCCCCCTGCCAGTTATCTCCTAAGATTATCAAGGGTAACTTCACATGGACTAATTGTAATAACTGAAAATGCCTAAGGGGCAGAATTCTGTCTCGACGTTGCAAGTAGGGGATTAAGTGTGTATATATTCAGTGTAATTTGCTATGTACCTATCTGTCAGAAGAACTGTAAAATAATTTGAAATATTGCAAAGGATAGATATGTGGTGATATGGAGGCTCAACTTTCTTTTGCTTTTGTTGCATTATCCCATTGAAGCTAATTTTATACACTTTTTTTTCTCTCCTTGCCTGTATAAGCTAGTGTCAGGCTCCTTGAGAAGGCACTTATGTTCTTGAAGGATTATTGTGCTAATTTAGCTTTCATTTCATCAGGTATCAAGGCCTGATATTATCCTGCTATTTGTTACTGTACTTTTACTGTAAATTACTGACACCAGAGATGGTTGGTGATTACAGTGAAGATGACTGAGGTGCAGGAAGGAAATAGTAGTTTTTGATCTCTACTTGCTTTGCTGTCTTAAAGATCCTACAAGTGGTTATGATCCTCTAGGGCTCAGTCATTCAGTAATGCTGATTAAAACAGTCAATCTGAGGAACAGAGCCTGACAGATTTTTCTGCCAGAGTCCTTTAAAGAATACATGTAATGCATCTTTTAGGAAATTTAGCAGGCAATTGCTTTTGGTCAGCTAAAATATTTCCTGTGTAAAAGAATGCTTACTATGCTGGACTTGTGATGGGAAGCACTGTCGTGTCAGAAATAACAGTCTGGATTCATGGCGGCATGTCCTTACAAATACATTTCTTCTAATGATCAATGCTTTTGTTAAAAATAATGTTAACAGCACTAGATTTGTATTTGTTCTGTAGTATTCCTGGGTTCTAAGTTGTTTTTTTCTGAACTGTAGCATATTAAGTAATACAGGCGTCTGAAGCTATTCAGCATATCAGTTATATTTAAATAAGGGGTAAAAAGTGAATTATCTAACCATTCAAAAAAGATTTATTTGTCTTAATTTTGGCCTCAGTGGAATTGCTCTCTAAGCCTTTCTTGGGACTTCTGGGTAAAATAGAGCCACTTTCAATGTGAAAGTGATGATACGGGGTGCAAGCCCATCCCTCGAGTGTGATGTTGTTGCCCTAAAAGATGCATCTTTAAACAGTTAGCATGAACGGATTCCTGTTAATGATGGTACTTGTTACTACTAGACATAGAAAGTAAATCGAAAAGTTACTTTGATATATTTTCCCTTATTTTTAAAATCAAATCCATTTTTTTTCATAGAAAACAATTTTGCTACTTTGTTTCCAGGCATGCTTCATCTCACAGTGAACAAGGGGAGTCCTTTTACAGAAAGCAGTTTCAGTGCTGAGTGTCCTAGAATATCTTATCCTGAAGAGCAGAGAAGTGCAGATCTTCTCATTGACTTCACTGGGACTTAAAAGTACATGTGGTGCTTTAAAGAAATGGGAGAGGTGTTTTGTTTTGTTTTGCCACATTGCTCCATCACACTGGTACAACTCCTGAGTGTTTCCCATCAACTTCAGTGTTGTTCAAATGTTCGGTGGTACTACCGAGATGGTTATTCTTCTGTAGGTCTGTGCAGCAAGGGAAAACTAATTGACAAATGGTGATAGTCTGGAGTTCTGCCGGTGCCCCTTTTCCCATAGATGTTAAGTGTCCGCTGCAGAACGTGTGAAATTTGAATACTTTGCATCTTCTCTTTAAGCAGAATATAGTGTTGCTTTTGCTTCCTGCACCAAACGCCATGGGAGAAAGGATAGTTTTGATCTGTGCTATCCATACTGTGATGTGTAGCTGTCTCAGCTTTCAGGGATGAAAGACGACTGTCATTTAAAGCGTTTGCCATATGAGAAAACAGTGTCTATTCTTGCATAGCTGTTTGGGGGAAGGGAGAAAGCAAACGCTTTGCGTACAGGAAAATATCTGCTCAGGGGGTATTTGATTTCACTAAACAAAATATTATCCAACCTCCTTTGCATGACTTTCATACCATAATGGGGTTAAAATGAACAGCTAAATGCAAATGGTTACGCTTCTTGTTCCATATATGTTCTCATGCCCTCTACCAACCTTAACCATAATATCCTCTCTTCTTTCTTAAAGAAATATATACTAGGAAATTAAAAGGCATCTCATTTGCCTAATAATAAATAGCACAGAATTCAGTCAAATCCTAAGGAAAAGATGCATGCTGTTTATCTCTGCCAGAAATATTTCTCAGACTGAATGTATGACTTGAAATAAGCAGTTTCATGTCCAAATTTTAAATCCGTTTGTATGTCAGGAAAGCATTTACAATGTTTGATGAAAGCCATTGCTACTTGAGGCAATATTTGCTCTTGAGGCCTGTATTTAGTAATTGCATGTCCAATTCAAGGAGAGTAATAGGAGTTCTCTGAGCATGAACTTACTTTTCACATTTTGGAGGAATATAAAGATATAAAAACGGAAATGTTTAATGCTATGCATTTAAATTAGCTCTCTTGATTGGGAAACAATCCTGGTTTTAGTCTCCTTTGTGGCTTCTTTAGCTTTTATTAGGTTTCTCATCACCTTATAGAGTTCTGAAATGAGTGATTTTTGTGTATGTAGAAAAAGGATTTTATAATCTTCAGGATTTTTCTGTTTTGCCTGAATCTATCAAACATTTGTTCAAATGAAGTGAAAGGGAAGACAGCTTAAAGTGTCTTTTTCCTGTTGCACGAGGTTTGATCCTTGCTTGAGTTCTGCGGAATTTACTAGTTTGAGCCAAACTAGGAAACATTTTGGATATTTTATGTTCCTTCATCTTTGATGTTTGGGATTTGGGACTTCAATGGTTTATTTTGGATATAAGCCCAGGTGAAAATGTGCTGGAAAAGGGGTGCACCTGGCAGGCGAGGTTCTGGCAGCTCTTTTCTGGCCTGCACCAACAGGTTCTGTCCTGCGCCAATTTTAGTCCAAGGCGTTTCTAGGGTTTTCATCTCCCTCATATCTAGATAGTGGTATGTCTGAAGATGCAATATACAGGAGGGTCACCCCTGGAGAGCACAAACATTAAAGATTTGGAAAATCAGTGTTAGAGCCTGCTTTCCAGGGTGGATTTTTTGTTATTTTTTGTTCTGTGGTGTTTAACGATGAACTTGCCCCCTATGGAACTCTTGTTTGTTGAGATTTGGAGGTGAAATGGCGTACACTGAACTTTGTGATTTATATTGTCTTTGGTAGAAGGCTTATTCAAAGATGCTAAGAGTATTTGAAAGCATCATCCCAGAATGCAGCTGCATTTTCACTCACATTCTTTTATGAGGAGGAAAGCGCACTTTGGGGGTGTGCTATTGAGCTACTCTGACAAATCGTTTCTATCGGCAATTCAAAGTCCTGGGGTTTTGTTTGGGTTTTAGTGTATTCTGGTGTCAGCCAACATCTGCTTAGATGTTTTCTATTAACATTCCTTTAATTTTGGGATATGCTTTGCTTAATTGAAACTTTGAAGTCACAGGAATATATTTTGACCAAACCCGTTCTTTCTTACACTAACGTAAATGCAGAATAAATGCATACTGTGACCAGTGCTGGTAATAAATTGTCTTTGTTGAAGAGTCCATGATTTGAAAGTTTCCAGTTCCTTTGGTTCAGCAAGACTCCAAATTTCTTGACTTTCCAAGCATCCTGCAAGGCTTGCCTGCTCATCTGGTCTGCTTAATAAAGAATAGATGGAAGGAAAGGTAGCTCTCAGAAATCATGAATGGGTAGCAGTAGTCACTGATAAGTGCTCCATGATATACTTTGCATGCATTGTTTTAAAAAATGTATTTAAATGGATTATTTTTTCTTTGTACATGTGCCAAAAGTGTAGGGTAGTTATAGTTTTAAATGAACACCCTGATCTGCTGTTAGAGATGTGGTATGGTTCAATTCTTACGTGCACATGATGAACAGCAGAGAAACATACCATGAAGTTATGCAGCAGTGCCAGCTCTTCAGTTGTTTTGTATTTATAAGCAGATGCTTATTCTTTAATCTAGGGAATGATTGGTATATTATCCACAGTGTGACTGATTTACCAAGAGATGCAATCAATTTGTTTCCAAGCAGAGACATATCTGGCCTAATACAATACAGGCCCACTAATGACAATGCAGTTTCCAGTGCTTTTTCTTATTTTCCAGTTTTTAGTGACTGGGGTTATTAAAAAAATTAAATAAATCCATTTGTGCCAATTTACTTTTTCAGGGGAGAATGTGCTGTGGAGCAGAATTACAGATGTTCACGTGCCCAAACCCTGTAATGGTATTAGCAAATGACAGAGCTGCAACGCTATTTGGCATGGCAGCTAAAATGACTGACCTATTTTTCTTTCAAAAACTTTGTTTATATTAGAAGCTTTGTATCTCAAATAAAATTAGCTTTATGTGAATGGGAACTATACTTGTAATGATTTAGTTTAGAAAAGTAATGTCAACACCCCAAAGGATTTCTGGCCTTTGATTTTTCCAGTGTCCAATGGAAGCCTTTCATAGAGGCTGGATAATGTCTCGTTCCGACTTCTGTTGCAGCACACAGTGAGAAGTGTCTTGACAGCTTCCAAACCAATAATATCTTACTTATGTTTCAATATATGAATAACAGCACAGGCTTTCTAGAGATTATCTTTTTGTAATGTCTTTAGTTCTGTAACATGCTGTAGCCAGATGAATGTAAATCCTTCAGCATTCTGAAGAACAGGAATGTATCCCTTTTAAAAATGTGTGTTATAGCAGGGATGTGCAGTAACATTAATTCACTGAGCCAGAGTTGTATTCTTTTAATTAAGAGGTGCAGTTAGCAGAGCACATGATACTTCTTCCTCTTCATGCTGTTCCTTTCCTCTCTTCTAATCTGTTTTCCAGTGTGTTTTTTTCACAGTCCTTGGGAGTCCTGTTTTTTCAAAGTGATCCCCTGCTGACTATTTTGAGGTCTAAACAGTTTCTTCAACTCTGATTTAAAAAAGTTGTTCCCTTTGATTACTTAAATAATTCCATTGCTGTCCATGTGATTAGTTTCTTTGCGGTGGAAGAGCTGGGAGGAGAAAAGGCCAAAGAGCTGCCAGTGCTTCTTGGTCCCTTTGCTGTGATGATGTCTTATCCAACCAGGATGCATCTTTGTGTGTCCCTGGTGCGTCACCCTAGGCTGAGGACTGTGTAAACGAGTCTTTGCATCAGACAATGCAAGGAGAGACTGGTGGAGAAGCCGTTCTGGTGCATCAGAAGCAAACTGGTGCTGGAAATGCTCTGCTTCTGTTGAAAAAGCTGTTCCACGCAGTGTTGCTGCAGATGGCTCTGGTCGTTCTCAGCAGGCAAGTCCTATGGCAAGTTCTGGTGCTTTATCAGCTACAGCAAGAAGTGAGAACTCCTCCTGCTCATCTTCTTACAGAGGCAATTGCTGTGGTGAGGAAATATGCCTCAAGCTGTTACCTCCTCCACAGGGCTGGTTTGTTTTCCCCTTTCCTATCGTCTCCCTCTGCCTCACAGCATACGCACCACTGCCTGTGTTTGCCTTTTTTCTTCTGTTGACAGTGAATGTTGCTAATTTATTCTCGTCTTGAGGAAAACTTTGAAAATAGTAACTTGCCTTTTAATTTAATATCTGCTGGTTCCTAGATTACTGTGGTGGCAGAATCTGAAGTGTTCAGACTGGGGTCATCTGTGTTTCTTCAAGAAACAACAGGAGATGCAGTGGATGAAAAATAGATGAAGTTTGTTGAGGTACAAGAAACTGGCAAGATAACTTGAAGAAAGTGTTAAATAACAATGTCTGCTTAAGGCCCCAATCCAGCAAAGCACTTAAACATATATTGTAACTGTAAACAGTCGAGACGTCCGGTTGATTTAAATGGGACTAGTTTTGTGTTTAAAGTTAGATACTTGCTTGAGTGCCTTTCTGGATCAGGGCCTAAGTCAGTGAGAGTTTTGAGTTGTTTTTCATTTACAAGAGTAAGACCTGAAAGTGAGACCTGACCAGTGGTTAGTGGTGTCCTGGGGCATCTGAGATCTCAGAGAGACTTTTTAAGGCTATATCCCTGCTGCTACTTTTCCTGCCACTTGCAAATATGCTTCTTTTTCCTTGTTTATTTTTCTGCTCACAAGTTAAATGACTTATGCAGAATGTGAATCCAAAAGATGCAAATAATTCATTGCATGCCAGGGTAATGGTGTAACTGATGACATTTTTCAAGGGCCTCAACCCAACTTGTGTGGTAGAAGAGAAAGGAAGGAAGGAGCAATAAAAGTAGTGATGTAGAGGTGTCTCTCTACTTCGCTGGTGTTAAGTACATGTAAAATTCTTTGTTTTATCTAAGTATGCATAAAACTCTAGGTGAGGTTTTAAAATATATAGGTCCTATGTAGATAATCTGTACCTTTTTGTGAATCCTCAGCCCATCCTAGAAGCGTTTCTTAGGGAAACAGCGTTTTTTCAAGCAATTATTCCCATATGACTTTCATTACTGGGAGGAACTTGCTTAGTGGGCTTGATCCCACAAACTATTTCTCTTGCGAGTTGTCTTTACTCCAGAGAGCTGACTGATGACTTCAGAGGAGTCTGCGGTGCAGAGAATGCTATTCTGTTTCAGGTTTGCCATTGACTTACTCTGCAACAATTTGTCTCCTTCCGAATCTGTGTGAAGTAGGATAATAATGTTTACCCACCTGTGTAATACAAGTTCAGATCCTTGAATGAAAGGCCCTACTGTGCAAAAATACAAGGTAGCACTATTGGGGGGGGAAGTATTCTATACCTGCAACTTTAGACTATTTACAGTGGATGTAGTGAAGTTTTCATTAACAAATAAGTAAGGTGTAGTTGGTTTGCACTAGTGCATAATGTTGCTTTAAAAAAAAATACTATTAGGGAATAACGCGACAGTTGTCACTATCTTAGTAGTGGCAAAAATGTGAAGGACAACTTTCTAATCCCTTAGGTGTGGAAATTCTGCTGCTGCTATTCCTGGTTATTGAACTATTCTGCTTCTGGCTAATGTGCTGCCTACCTCCTATTCTTCTCCTGGCTTGCATGTCCATGTCGTTTCTGACTCTAAATGGCTATAGTACTTTGAAAGAGCTGGCAGAGGAGAAAGGTTACAATAGCAGGGTGATGAAGAGGAATGAAGATGAGAATCAAATTTGCTGAAGAATAATACTTAAAGAACAATATTGTTTTTATTGTGTATTGCACCTGCAGGGCCTGGACAAGATTTATGCCACAGTCCAGGTTGTGTACAAATGCCTCGTAAGGAACAGGCTCCTTCCTCTAGTACTTTTGTAGTCTAGATTTCAGTGGTGGTGATGTGTGAGGAGGAACAGTAGCCCAGAGCAGAGATTTCACCAAAAGTCACAGAACAGGTTAAAAATAAAGCACAGGCGCTCTCCCAAGTCTCCAGCAGGCACTTCATAAGCTGCCCAAAACACTTCACAAGAAGTAAATGAAAGAATATAGCAAATTGTGAAATAAGCAGCTCTTCTGTTAATCTTCAGTCATTGGCCGTGGGGTGGGGGTGGGGGTGTGTGTGGTGGGGGTGTGTGTGTACAGCATACTCAGTAAAGACCCTTATAATTGTTTCTACATAAGCCTTAGGTCAGGAAATACACCTGACAAAGCTATAATTTGTAGACCTGTGTAAAACACCTTTTCATAAGGCTTTGTTTCATATTCGTTTGGCTAAGTCTTCTTACAAATTTTCCTAGCGTTTTACGTGCACAAACTATATCATTGTTTTGGAAAATGCAAGTCTGACCACTGTAAATGGGTTTATATTTCCAACAGGGCAGTTATTTAATTTCCTGTTGGAAGTCTGCAAATGTTGGCACTGTTCACTTATTGGCAGGAAGCCAAAAGAGAGTACGGTATCATTAACATGCTACAGTCCATTCGAGATTTCCATTGGTTTCATCCAGACTTTAAGACTGGACTTTAACAAAATCTATTTTTTTGATTAAATGTCATAAAAGCAGTCAGGGAGATAGGGGTGGAAGGGGGGTGATAGGGTATTCTCTAGCATGAGAACAGCTTTTGTTCTTCCTTACCTTGTCTCATGCTGGAGTAATCCTCATTTTGCTGCAGACTTATTCTCACTTTGTAGTTTTCCATTAAAGCACCACAAAATGAAGGCTGGGGTCTGATCCTGAAATTGGCTCTTTCAGTATAAACACGTTCCCTGATGCAGTTACCTTCCCTGGGATCCATGTGCGTGGTCTCTGCGGAAGGACATGTGCCAAGGTTTGAACCTGGAATAGTCACAGTGACATGACTGAAAGTTCTGAAGTCACCCAGGCGCATTTCCAAAGGATTCATCAGCATCCAGAGGACTAAGCTGTTTGGAAAAAGCTATCTTTAGAGACAAGTGCTTAGAAATGATTTGGAAAGAAAACTCATATAAACAGAAGATATTTTCGTTCTGAGTTTGTTTTAAATACACGGACTTAACTCTGCAAAAATGAATCAGACTAGTTAAGTGTGAAAACACAATAATTTACCTCGGATGCCTGGCATAGGCTATCTATAGCCATGTGATACTTGAGGCAAGGCAATTTCCTCAGTGTAACAGAGTTGTTAGTTTATGTGGATCTTCTGGTGCACCATTTCTGGTGCCCAGCTTGCTCATGGAATTCTCCATTTTACTGTGGTTTGCAATGGAGATATACTCTTAACATCTACAGCTTGAAATAAAGGGAGCCAACTTAAATTTTCTTGTGTAAGTTTTTCACTTTGAAAGGGGCTATGTGTTGAAAACAAATGATCAAATGATGTGGCAGACTCTTCATCACTTGGAAGCCTTTAAATCAAGGCTGACTTTCTGAACAATACACTCACAGCCACAGTGGGCTATGTGCAGGAATTGCTGGATGTAGGAAATTGTGGCATGTGTCATGCAGGGGATCAGACTTACGATTATTGTGGTCTCTACTAAATCTCACATAAGGCAGTACTTCAGTGTAATCTGTTTGGATTTACCCTGTTCTGAACTGGAGCAGCTGCTTTTTCTCAATGATTTGGGGGCGGAAGAGGAGTTGCTTGTAGAGAAATGTGCACAATTTATATATTACAGTTAATATTTGCTCTCACTATTTCTGGCTTATCTGAAGCTGTAGTAGGTAAAGCTATATGATGGAAAGCAGAAGAAGGATAAAAAGCATGTTTTGAACACCTGTCATACTTTGGTATTGTTTCTTGAATGATATTCTTGGCTGCTGATAATATGTAGCTTAGGCCATTGATATGTATTGAATCAGAATGGGGAGTACCTAAATAACTTGTGTGTGTCAAAAGATAAGGTTCTTTTTCTCATTGGGTCCTGAGAAATATGCAGCGCAGCTAAAGGAAAATGCACATAAAACCCAAAGCATATAAAGCATGTAAAAATATGCCTGAACTTAAGTACTGCAATAATATACTTCTGCCACTTTCAAATTTTTTGTGATAACTTATTAAATAAGATCTGTAGGTTTTCTTTTTTTTTTCTTAAGCATACAGATGAATGCACTTATCTGTATTTACATCCCGAAAGGAAAACTAGAGAGTGTTCTTTCCATACGCTCATGGAGCTTACAGCAGTAATAAGTGTATAGGGACAGGAGACCCTCTGGTCCTTTACAGTTTCTTCTGGGTGTTAAATTTCATGCAGAAAATATGGTTCTTATTGCAGTTTGGCAGGCTTTAGAAAAAAGCAAATCTTTTCAATGTTCCATCTAAAAGAAATATAGCACGCTCAATTTTTATTTCTTTGCTGTCTCTTAGTGATAGTATCTAGAAGTTATCAATTTTTTTATAGTAGGTTTGATCAAGGGATCTCAGAACTGTTTATAAACAATTTTTCATTTTTCACTGCGTCTTGCTGTTAGTTATGTATTTTCTCCTTTTAGATACACGTAGAGGAGCACAGGTAAAATAGCTTGTTTGAAATCTCAAAAGAGAACCCATAGCAGGTCTGGGAATAAAAGCCAGGGATCTTCTCTTCTACATGCCTCTGTTTTACCAAGATTTTAAGATCAAAGGCCTGCCCCCCCCTGCCCCAAGTAGTCTGGGACCTTGCCTACGTGTGGCTCATTTTCATGCTGTACATATGCAGCCATCTTACATACATTAATCCTTATTCTTGGGCTTGCCCAAACTCCTCAGTCACTGTCTCCTACCCATGCACCTCCCAAATCCTGGAAGTCTTCTGCCTTTCCCGGCTGCTTACCTCCGTTTGTGGATTTGGGGAGAGGAGTGGGATGTTGACAGAAAGAAATCCTTACCAATTTGTTTTTGAAGTTTCTAATTATTTCAAAAGTTATTACCTTCATGAAATAAATTTATCTGCTAGCATTTCTTGAAACTGCATGACATTGGGTTGAAATACTCTTTTCTACACAATGTTGCATAGTGGTTTGTTAGCTCCAGTTGCAACTGAAGGCTTGCTCTGCTGCTGGTGGAGATTGTCCTGAGTTCTGACTGTCACCTGAGCATCAAGAAAAAGTGTGAAGAGGTCATACATAGTGTGCAGCAATCTGACAAGACTGAAGTCCCAAGACATGTGAAATATTTTAAATGCAAATTTGGACTAAACCCCAAATCTATATTTAGACATCTAAAAAATCAGGTTTATATAGCGAAGCGAGAATAAAAGAATACCAATCAGCCACACAACAAACAGTGATATCTTACCTATATGCTAATATATCCATAATATGCTAATAATGTGTCAAAAATTGAACTTGCAACATCATGTAAGTAGCATGAAACACTTCTTGAAGTGTAACAACTGGATGCTATGTAAAAACAAACCCCCAAAACACCCCCCCCGCCTCCAAACCCCAACTTGACATATACCTACATGATAAAGAACTTGATGCTGAATATATTTTTCCAGGGAGCACTTCCATTTATCATGTAATGTCCAAATTTTAGCTGAAAGTATAGCTATCAAATATAAAATGACAAAGTGCTTTTAAATTTTCTATCTTGACTTCGAAAAAGTATTTTGATTAACAGTCTTGAATGATGGAGTTCAAAATCCTTAGGAAATAGGCATGATATAAAAAATACTGTGATTTGGTAGACTAAAGAGTAAAGTTTGTAAGTAAGATCCTATGGGAAGCAAATCTAAAGGGAAAAAGTATTTAAGGGAATGTATAGTTACTTACAGAGATTATACTTCTGATGTGAGGATATCCTCTTAGTATATGGGAATGATAGGCGTGAATAAAAGAGAGCGAGCGGCCTCAAACATGAGAGGGAGGCATCTAAAAACTGTGAATGAGATTACCAGAGATGGGTACAAAAGCTTAGGATAAACACAGCAACAAAATCGGAAAAGCTAAGGCACAGAATAGGACTAAAGCTCTAAGTGATAATAAGAGAAGCAGAAAAAGAGAAAGCCTAGAGAAATGCTGACTTGTGATTTGGTGCAGAAGAAAAATTCTCGATAGGTGAAACAAAGGCTACAATCTTTAATGCTGGTTTTTTTGCATTGCTTTCCACGTTGCCCTGAAAAAAACAGCAGACAATGAATGCAAAGATATAAGGACTGTAACGTCAGTCTAGAATAAGAAAAAAACAGTTTGGGAATACTTGGATGAATCAGATGTTTTCAGATTTCTCCTGTCAATTCTTTAACCTCTGAGGAAGTTGTTCAGTCCTGGTTAGCCTCAGGAGTGAGAGACATTGCATACTGATGGGGGTAGGCCTAGAAAATTGGGAAGAAAAAAGTACAAACATAAAGCCTGTTAAAAAAAGGAGTGCTAAGGAATTCTATATCAATCTGCTTAACAACAGATAAATTATTTGCAAGCAGCTGGAAGATAACAAGGAGATAAATAGCAAGCTAAAATGGTTTTGTCACGAACAAATCCTGTCACACCAATCTCCTTTCCTCTTACAGCAGCTTACTGAGTCTTGTGGAGGACATGAGACGATGTATCTTGAGTTCATGTAAACTTTTGATGTCACTTCTCATGTGCTGTTCCTACAAGTCATCTACAGACACAGGGTCTTAGTGAAACTAGTATAGTGTAAAGGCAGAACTGGTATAATTGTATGCCAAGGATGGTTCTCAGGGTTTGCAGGGAAAATGGAGAACCTCTAAATAAATGGAAAGCCTTGGGCCCAGTGGTTTGGTACTTCTGGTAGCAACCTGGGAAATGGGATAGCAATTGTGCTGGAGCACACACAGGTGTGAGGGACTGCAAGGGTATCAGCAGGCAGGTTTTAAAATGATCTTGCTAAACTGGAGAAATAGTCAGAACTATGATGAAATGGAATTAAGTGCAATATATGAAACTTCTAAAGGAGTAATCACCTGTATAAATTACAGAATAGGAATGCGGTTAGGTTGCAGCTCTTCTGAAATGATTTGGGAGTTTTTGCGGAACAGAAATTGAGCAGAGTCAACAGTGGCGTACTGTGAGGAGAAGGCAAACGTTGTGTTTGGCTGCATCAACAGCAATAGAACCAGCAGGGTACAAGAAGTCGTCTGTCCCTCTGCTCAGCATGAGCGAGACCTCAACAGGAGGAATACTGTGCCTAGTTTTGGGAAGCATATCTTGGGAAAGGTATGGATCAGCTGGAGAAGGTCCAGTGAGAACAGCAAGAATCATCATGGAGCTAAGAAAACATGACCCGTGAGGATGAATGAACTGAGGTTGCATCACCAAAAAGGAAAAAAAAAAAATAAAAAACCTGCAGATGCTATGAGTTGTTGGTACATAAGCTGTTACAGGGAGGAAGAGAACATCTTGTTCCCAATGGCAGTGATTGCTAGGACAAAAGATATTTGGCTTAATTTACAGCAGAATAGATTTAATTTAGATTTTAGGAAAAAAATTCCCAGGGTAAGTAGAATAAAACCATTCACAGTCTTAGGAGGCTGTGAAGTCTGTGTTGCTAGAGGTCTTTAACAAGAGATTAGGTTTACATCTGTTAGGACTGGGTTTGGGGAGGGAGGTGGCAAGAGGACTGTGCCACATCTATTTTAGCCTGGTTAACTTGGTGACTCTAAAGGGATCCTAGAGAAACTAGCTTCACTAGGCTCCATTTAGTCTTTGTGAATATTTCCCTCACCTATTTCTTCACGCCTTTACAAATATACACGTTAATTAAGGCAATAATACTCTCATACCTGAATTGTTTCTCACCTAAGACCTGATGGAGTATAAAATGTTTTTTGATATGAAAGCTCACAGACAACAAACATTATTCAGACCTAAACTGTAGTACATGATCCTGAAACCCTCTTCTGTCCTTGCTCCTGGGACTCCTTATGAAAGGAAGGGTGCTTCTGCACTGCACATCTCTCTTGCACGCTGGGGGAGGACAGCAGTGCTGTGGGTGGTATTCACCTGTGGTGTTTCTCTAAAAGTGTATTAGTCTTTCCTTGTAACAAAGTACATTTTTAGTTCTGTCCAAGGAGATGACAAATATGTCTACTTTATTAATCACATGAGTCACTTGAGAACAGCAAAACATCAAACATTTTGAAAGGATTGAGTATGTCAGAATCTCTAATGTTTTTCTGTATCTGTGTAATAGTCTTTGATTCACTTCTGACTTCCCAAGTCGTTCAAGTCTGCCAAGAAGCCTAATCACTCAACACCAACCCACAAAACTGAATAGACTTAGGTTCACTGTCGTTTTGAGTTAATACATCAGTGATGAGTCTAGTCCAAGAGCAGGAAAAAAATCCGTTTTCCAAAGTTGTGTGAGCCATTAAGAGGGGTAGCTCTGCTGGGACTAGTTTACATATAAGTTAAATACCAGATATGAGGGGTTGTCTGTACTGAAAAATAAGTAGTCTGTCGTTATACAGAAAACAGAGGCCCGTTTTTCTATGTACATGTGTCTAGCTCACAATTTAGGCCCCAAAGGATGTGTCTGTTGAAAAGAGAAGGCAGAGATTGCCAAGAAATAAAGGCATGCCCTGCTCAAATAACAAGTATTACTTTCCCCTTTCTCCTTCCTCCTTCCCCCCAAAATACATATATACACATACTGCTCCCCCCTTTATTTAATACTCAATTTTTTATTCAAATGGGCTGAACTGTAATCTCATGAGTCTGAGTGCTATGTTTAGCTTTTCTTCCTTCCATTGGAAACCCCAGCATGTTTTTTTGCCACAGTAACTTCCGTGTAACATCACCCTCTTTGTGAAGTCTGCTGCTGCTCACTGTTTTGTACGAATCAAACTCAGCCTTTTAATATTTATTAATTAGACTTTAGGTAAGAAGTTTTGTGTTGTATGTAATGGTGTCAGTCAGTTGTGCCAGCATCATGCTATTTTCCAGGACACAGAATGTCTGAATTTTATAGAATCATGGAATCCTTGTAATGCTGCTCAAAGGGACTTGGGGTCACCTAATCCGACCTCCTGCTTGGAGTGGCACTGTTTTCCCTTCTGTTATATTACGCACATGTGCTCTACTTCTCTTGGTGGGTTTTGCTGTTTCTTCTTGAGGTAGTTCCTCAAGGCCTTGTTAAGCTGCACATGATGCAAAGACGTTTTCTGTAGGCCACTGCTCCTGGTAAGCTCATGGCCTGGGTAATGAAGCAGAGAGAAAGGAAACATCCAGAGTAACTTGCCTGAACAGAGCTGCAGTTTAAGCTCTCCTGGTTCTCAGTGCCAGCCTCATCTCTTGCTCTCATTAACATGGTGGCTGTTAATATGAAACTTGCACATCGTTTATTCAAATGTGTGTGTATGTGTATGTATATAGATGCTACACTGGGGAGCATTGCACAGGTGTTTGGGTTTTTCTCCTAATTCTGAATGTTTTTCTTTCTTCTGCACGTGGAAGGAACCAGCTCATCTACAGTGCATACAGTTGTTCCAGGGGGCACTGCTAAAATTTTTTAGTTTTTTTCCTCCCCTTTTATTATTGGTCTATAATGTATCCAGTTTTTCAAATACTGCTTAAATATAGTTCATTCTCACACTGTGTTCCATGAAAGCAGTGTAAACCACTTCTAATGCAGGAGTGGAGTCTGACCAGTGGCAGTTTTGTGGAGTATTTATCTGTAGCCTTTGCTGGGGTACTCTGCATGGTATTGTCACAAAAGAAGGAAAAGGGACTTAGCCAACAACAAATAGATACTTGTTCGTAAAAAAACACACCCAAACCTGATTTCTGATATTTGGCTGAAAGTAACCTGAAAATGAACGTACACAAGATCAGCAAGGTTAGTGGGCTTTCTCTACAGCTGTCATGGGAACACACCTATAATATTACATACAGCTGTGGGAAAGTTAATACTAGAAAAGTTTTCAACAAATTGGGGTGAAACCTTAGAGGAAAAACATCAAAATCGATTCTGTGGTTTCTTTTTATTTAGGGAAAATGAAAACATGTTGAAGTTAAGAGGGATGATCTTTTGTGCGCACATACTTGATTGTGTTACCAGCAGGGAAAGGGGTATTATTTAAAGCAATGCAAAGGAAGACATGACTATAAATAGGAGGAAGGAAATGCAGACAAGGAAGCCTCAGCTAAATTTCAGAAGCAGTTTCCTAAGAGAAAAATCTGTTGGACTGAATAATCGTGCAAGGGAGGTTATTGAAGCTACACGGCTTGAGATGTTTCAATTGGACTGGGCAGAACTACAGGGGAATATATTTCTGGCAGCAAGTCCTCCTTGGCAGTGGATTGGATGTACAGGTTGGTCCAGCACCTTGGGAAGTCAATGGGAGTCTTTCAGCTCGCCCTGGATCAGACCTCTACTGACTGAAGATGTCACTTCTGTTTCTGTGATCTCAGTCATGTTGAAATGTCTGTGCAGATTTTCAGGTTTCCTAGACTGGAGGAGGGGATGAGTGGCGGGACTACGTTTGCCATCATTCTTTAATTATTTCGGACTGCTGCCTGTAAGTGCTGCCTTAGAGAGTATTTTTTAAAATATGAGATTAAAAGAGATTCCCCTCTTGAGATTGGAATGTATCTTTTTTCCCTCCTGGATTTTCATAAACATATTTTTAACTTGCACCTACTTCATGAATATTAAAGTTGCAAGATCTCTCTGTTTTTTTTCTCATTTTTATGTTTCTCTACTTAATGCAAAGTCCCTGTAACGTGAGCCTTGGTGGTGGTCTTGAAAGAACCCCAAATATAGATTTGGTTGATAATGTGTAATGTAAATACAATTAGTAGCACGTGCGTGCTTGCTTGTTTGTTTGTTTGTTTTACTAACAGAAAAAGGTCTGCAGAAAAATAATAAATACTAAATTCAGGTCACAGGAAGGAGCTATTATATATCCTTAGGTTTGTTACCTCAGATTGTGTAACTGCTCTTAGTCTTTAAATTCCAGAGCAATGAAGAGCAGTATTTTTAGTCTCACAAATTTAAATAACACAGTATGATCCCCTGATATTGCTAAGTCTCTGTGGGAAAGAACTGTGGCATATTGTGTTTTTCCTCCCTCATTTCCCTGCCATATGTAGTTAATAGAATAATAGTTGGTGGTATGCCTATGCCTAGATGCGGCTACCACACTGGAGGAAAGTTGCAGGGCCTTTGGCTTTCGCAGTTCGCCTATCTCAGCAAATCAGTTGCTTAAACAATGGAGCAAGTTCTTCACAGATATGTGAATCCCTTATGCTGGCACGTGGCAGCCTGCCTGCCGTGTAGCTGTTGGCATAAAAAAAATCCGTTTCTTAGGTATTTAAAGCTTTCCTCTTTGAAATCAGCTTTTGTTGAAGTTTTATATAAGTCTTTGGTATTAGAGCACTTCTTTTTTTTTTCCATTAAGAAAAATTACTTAAATCTATAAAACCATATTTGTATTCCTAGAATCGTTTGGAAAAATAGCAACTGCTTTTTTTGTTTTGTTGGGTTTTGTTGGTTTCTTTGTCATCCTCTGAGCTTTGGCACCATTGATACTTTACTACTTATTTCTGCGGTAAGTGGGAAGACACTTTTTCAGTCATTGCACAGCATGCTGCAGCTGCACAGAAATGGAGACAGCCCCTGAACTCTTCTTCTGCCTTGCCCAAAATCCACAGGGCAGATTTGTGGCCACCATTTTGGATTCTCTCCTGAATGCGAATTCTTTCCCACAGCCATTTAAGCCTTTCTAAATGTGTTTTTCCATTGGAAAGACACATTTGGGCATTAAACATGTGTCTTAACTGAGTATAAAGGAGAGGAAGAAAGTATTTTAAATGGGCACAGCGGACTCATTTCTTCTTTCCCTCGGGGAGCATCCTCCTCAGGAGGCTGTGTGTGCACATAACCCCGGCTGGCACTCAGGCACTTCACTTCAGGGGAAGCAAAAAGCTCCGCAGTGGAACATGCATCCGTGCATTGGGATGCCAAAATTTTACTAAAGTGAGCAATGTGAGGCATCGTTCAGAGTTTCAGCCTAGAAAGGAAGCGTTGTTCAGAGGCAGTGCTCTTTCTGTACAGATATTTGTTTGCTAACAGCGCAAGGAGGTATGAAGAGTGTTAGTAATCATCCATTTTATTAAATACTACTGCTGAACTGAACCTGTGCTGCCCTTCAAAGCACTGTGAAGTGATTTCCATATTCATTTTTGGCTAAGACACAGTTTTTTCCTATCCTCTGGTACTTACACAATTCTTATCACTGTAAATACCCCAAAGCCTTACAATCTTTCACATCATTTTCCTTATTATATTCCTTCCGAGGCAGGAAAAAACTGCTATTCCCATTGTACAGTTGGGAAATGGAGACATAGACAGGCTAAATAACCTTTGTCTAGGATGACACCGGACAAAGAGATAATTATCCAGATTCAAACCTTGAGCTCTCCTTGCTCAGATGGGTACTGTCACCTCCAGGCCACTCGCACGGAGCCTGGAGGGTGGGTAGCAGAACTGTCAGGGCACGTGTCTTTCTACCAGCATAGTGGAAGCTGCTGGTCACACTGGTATCAGGGAGTCACAGTGTCATGCTAGATACGGAATCTTGGTTTTATACTCAGGGTGTCAGAACACTAAAGACCATACAGACTCCCAGCATCCCCACCGCTGTCATTCTCCACCCGGTTCTGTACTTCCAACCCCTTATTTTTGCCTCGTAACGTGATTTTGCTCCATGCAGTGTTTCATTGTCAAAACATTTGAAGCCATGAAATATTTCTGGCACGGTAGAAAAATGTAAGGGGACACAAAACCCCAAATGTCTAGAGTATGTGCATTTCTCCAAGTCCAGTCTAGCCCATGGGAACCTCTGGATTCCCAGTACCATCAGCTCCGAGTTAACCACTCCTTGGTTCTGCCAGTCTGGTGTGTCTCCTTCTAGCTTGTTACTCCTACCCGCTGTGCTCTGGGTGATGTTCCTTTAAGGTAATTCCCAGGGGTTTCTCCCCTGTGTTGTTTTCTAAGCTGTTAACTCGGCAATGAACAGCAGTTTGTCAGCTTGTGGCAGCGAGGCAGTGGTGGTGGATGCAGATGAGGAAGATGGAGTGCTTTTGCCTCCTGCCATCTCTTCTTCAGGTGAAACTGCCTTAGCCTGCTGTCAACTTACTCCAAACTGTGCAAGGGACAAGGATCTCAACCCCGTTCCCTTTCAGGGTGGGGTTCAAACTCTAAGAAATGCTCATTCACATGTTTATTAGACAAATTGTTTGGATTTGCTTTTTATCGCCCAATTTTTTTTTTAATAAATCTGATTTTAGTTGGAAATCTTGAATTTACAGCAACATATTTATTTAATAAATACCTCAGTGAGGAAAGAATGTCCTCACCTGCTCTAACTGTAGCTGCTTAGCATTCAGATGCTACTCTCCTATAGCATTTGGTCGTGTCGTGGGTGGGACAGTTAACCCCACACCCGCAATCGCAAAGGTGCAGCCTTGAAAAAATGCAAACGAGCCCAGCTGTAGTTTTAGCAGGTACTTTCCCTGACACCATTGCTGAAGTGCCAGGTACTTGATTCAGCTTTTAAGTATGACATAGCAAAAAATGATGTGATATGGTAAAGTTGAACCGTCGACATGAGTTACTGCTTATAAAATGCCGTGGTTTACGTTTTTTAATCAGCTGTGCAATACTTAACATGCAGCAGGAACACCCCATTCCTCCATAGGCAGTGCTTGAAGCCATTTTTTCATGTACTCTGGGTTAACTGTTCCTGTTTTGAGCACTTTCTGTTTTACATGTCCTGTTCTGCAATGAAAAAGCAATAAATTATTTCCAACTAGCTATAAGCTGATCTTATTCTGTCAACACAGACTAGAAATCCTGGTTGTCTTTCTGGGCGACACAAATTTTCACACTTTCTGCAGTTAATGTAATTGCAAACGCTGCCAGATAATGGCCTGCTTTCTGGGCACAGGACTGAGAATGTGCATATTATCCCATATTTTAAAATAATTGGCCTGTACATGTTACAGAGTTTGGAACTTAATTTTGGAAAGCAGCATTGCTTCTTGGCAATACTTCTTGGCACCGAGCAGCATGCATTTTTGTCCACGGCAGCTCTGTTGAGCAGCATGAAGAGGGTTAATGCTGATAACACTGGAAAAGTCTCCTGGCTGCATGGCGGGGGAATTGACCTAGCCTGGCTGAAACAGCGGGGAACTAATAGAAGTTTTCTGCTCTATTCAGAGCAGGGTAGTCAAGCATCTGAACTTCCCACCAAACTCTGTTTTCTATTGTACTTTTGATGCCAGCTTTCTGTAGCACTCGGCACTAAAAGACAAACATTTGCAACTCCATCCTTCCAATTCTGACTATACCGCATTTAGTCTTAAAAAAAAAAAAAAAAAAAAATCTGTAACAATGCTAGTCTTATTTAAACAGACTGTTTGGAGGAAAGGAGCTTTGCTATTTACAACGAAGAACATTCAATATGTTTCAGAGTATGTAAATAAATAGAGCGCACTTATGCTTATATGCTGAGATAATGCTACCTAGTTAATCTTATCTCGAGTTTTCTTTAGAAGTAAAGCTTCTAAGTTTTGATTAGGGTGAATGTCTTTTTTATCTCGCTTTAAAGCACCTATCGTATTGCGGTGCTCTATGTAAACAGCTAAGGCAGAGGACCTAATTTCTGCTGTCAGCTTCTCTGTCAGCTCAGACTGCAGTCTGAGCACTGCTGTTCACTTAGTTCAAGTATTTTACATGAACATCCCAATAAAAGAGAACAGAATTTGACTTTCATGTTAATGAAGCCCCAAGCTCATTTTCCTTTGTGGCGTTTCCCTTTCTTATTTTTTTCTCAGTATACACTTTGCTTTTGAACATAATTTCTTTTTTTTAAGTGAAAGTACACAAAGAAATTTGCTATAAATCTTACACACATATAGAGATGAGGATGAATTGTTTGGAAATACACTGTTGGGTGGATTGCTAAACTTATATATTGCAAGAATTTTGTACGTCTGTGCCTGGATATGGAACAGCATGCAGAACATGAAGGAGCAGAAGCATTTTGCCTCTGTGAACAGGGCAAGAAGACAGCCACTCTGTAAAAATGTATATTGCATCTGGATCTATGAGTAGCTCTTGACCTAGCCCAGACAACTGATTGACATAATGAACAGGGGGTATCTGAGCTCAGATACTTGGCAGAAACAAAACTGCCTTGTCCTGACTTTCTGTGATCCCTCAGTTGGAGTCTTTTCGAAAACCATAAGGATGGAGACCCTGTGTTGAAAGACTGTCTGGTAAGATATTGTTGAAAAGAGGCAGGGGGAAAACAGTTTCTGAAGAATTTAGAGCCCTGTTGATCTACTAACCCCATTGAAAAGACTAGCTGAAGCAGAAAGTCCCAAAAGGGTTAAGTGGAGGCAGGTGTTCAATGGATACGATAAACTATATCCCTTTCAGCTCTCAAGAAATATCTCATTTCTGCTGTGGAATGGAGAGAGCAATGACTCTATGTACCTCTTTACACCTAAATACTTTCTAAGGACTGATTAAGTTTCCCTGATACCTGTTGTAAATATTCTCATTAAAAAAGAAAAAAAGGAAAAAGCTTTTTTTCTGAGACACAAGTGCTTACTGATTAGGTGGTGGTAGATATATTTTTTTTTTTTATATAAGGAAAAGTTAATTTGTTTGATAGCAGCAGATATTTGTGTGCAGCTGGCCCCAAGCAATTGTTGTGTGTCTCCTGCTGTAATGAAGGCAGTTTGGGTTTCATGCCGCTAGCCAGTGCAGCCATGTAGCATTTGCTGCTGTGAAATGTTTAGTATGAAGTGTGGCCCCTCATCCACAACAAGACTGTATCCCTTCCAGATGAGCAATGCTGGTATACTAATTTGCAGTGTGTTTGAATGCATGTCAACCGGAGTGGTTATTTTAGGCTACAGAAAGTTTATCTTAAAGTAAGCATGATAAAAAAAATCTTTTTTGTGTCATTCCCCCCTCCCCCCTGCCCCTGACAAGCTCTGATTCCCATGCTATCCTTCTCTCCTGGAGCAATGTGCAGGATCTGGGCTACCTCATCCATCTGGGCTGCATTCACTCTTTCTGTGCTTATTTTACATACAAGCTGTTTTCCTTTGTCTCCTTGTTCTCCTTCCCCTGTTCCAGGCATGGCAAAGTGAAGCAGTCGAATTCAGGCTTGTGAGGGCTTCTCCCTTGTTCTTCTCTGCCGTTAACATGTGTCTTCTGGTTTTACTGGACATCCTGAGAAGGTTGCCAGATGACATGTATGGAAATACTGATGAGGTTAATGGGACATCAGGAGAAATATTAAAAATCCTGATTTATATAGGGACATCTGGCAAATCTTATTTCCAGAACCTCTTTTGGTCTGTAGGTGAATCCTGAAAACTCTTAAAACTTTACAGGATGTGTTTGTACACTGCGGGATCTATTCTGTCCTTTGCAGCGTTGCCCCCCGCCCCCCCCCTCCCAGCAAGTATTTGGTGCTGTGTACCCAGAGCCACAGCTGATTTTGAACAGAGCTTGTTTGGACTTCATCTGGCATGGCACATCGTTTTATTTCAGTTGTTTTCCTCTTCCCTTCCATTTCTCCAGCACTTTTAGGGTTGGTTGCATTTAGTTTTCCTTTCTTATAGTAGCCTGGTAAAAAGTAATAGAACTTTTTAAACTGTTAAAAAATGGAGTGTTTGTACAATTTTTGGAAGGACTGACTCATTTTTTACTTGTTTTTGTGTAATTTATTTAAATTTGAAATATTAGTGCACATGTTAGCATGAACAAAAGATTCCAGGAATTTTTCATTTACCGAAATGAATTTTAATTTATCAAAAGCTCCTGACATCTTGAGGCAAGCACGATGTATTCTTTGTGTTTCAGTCTAATGCTGGCTCGCAGCCATGAGGCTGTGAAGGATCGTTTTCACCCGAGGCCTCTTGTAGTTGGAGGAAATCAATCTTGTGTGATACAAAATGCCTGAGCATTGGAGGCATGTCCATCTTCAGGAACTTCAAACTCATTCCCTTCCTTTCAGGGACTTGGCTTGAAGGCAAAGGCTGAACTCTCTTCTTGTCCAAGAAAAATGAACAAGCCTTGTAAAGATGCTTTCTCCTCTGACTGGATGTCTATTGAGCTGGAAGATTTTGACTTCTCCCTGGAGTAGGGAAGATGTGGGTGGCCTTCAGCAGAGATGAGGCTGCTGAACAATGCGGCCATTGTTTGAGCTCCTCCAGGAGGTAGCAGAGTGTTGCTTTAACATGGTGGTTCTGTTTTTGGTGGGCTGGTAATACCGAGGCATTTCTTTTTGTCTTGTAATTATAACAGTATTAGCTAAAGTTTTCTCCCCTGGTAGTATTAATTAATCAGTAATGTCGATGGGATAGTATTTGGGTTACTCTTTCTTCACGTGCGAGGGTAGGAATCTGTAAGAAATAACTGTGGAATCAGAAAACGTGTTTTCCCAGGGAATGAATTTGAGGTAGCAGCTTTTGAATGCTCTCAGCATTATGAGTAAGAAGGAATAATAACAACAAGAAAAATCAAACTGCCATCTTGAGTCTAACAGTCCGTTGCGCTAGCATGACTGAGGCACTGGTTTCTGCAGCTGATGATACCCAGGGACCTGGTGCGGGGAGCTGGCATAGTAGTGAAGCCCTAGGGACTGGATACCCACTCCACTTAAAACAGCGGCTGGAGTAAGGATTCATCTGGTCTTTGCAGAGTGAATTGGCTCAGGCCTTCTGTAGGTACTCCCTTTTCTCTTTTTTTTATTGCAACATGTTTGATTTCGGAAATGATTTAGTATAGACTTCTGTTTTCAAGTTGTAATTTCTCTCTGCTGTTATTTAGGGAAGAACTGTTGTGTTCTCTGCTCAGGAGATAGGAAGACACCTGCCTGAAGGCCTTCATGGTGGAAGCTTTTGTTTTTTTGAGATAATCTGCAGTTTGTTCTGTTTCCCCACAGCTGCTTTTTGGAAAAACTGTAATTCCTTCAAGTTGGTATTAAAATGAGCAAATAAGAAGTCTGTTTTCTCTTTGCTGGCTTACATGGCATTTTACCTTATAAATCTTCTGTTTGAAGCATGTGGAATCTGGACCAATATCCATGGTGACATGTTATGCACACATTGCACAGCTGTAAGTCTGAGAGGTGAAATCTGGATGTCACTGAAGTGCATGCAAAACTCTGGTATGCAGCAGGTCTGAGATTTCACACTTCCTCTCCAAAGTTCTGCTGGATGAATTGCTTGATGTTGGGCTTGGGGGGCGTTGGGGTGGGCTTTTTTGTTTGGGTTTTGTTTTTCAAATAAGGTAGGACTAAGCAGCTGCTGCTGCTGGAGTCATTCAGAATGAGTCATAAGGGGGTAGAGATGGAAAATATTTTTAAATAATTGCAATTTTATTAAGAAAAACATACATGTAATTTTGAGGTGATTCAGGGCATAATGAATACGTGGCCCTGCTTTCTCAGATGTACAGAGCCTGTACCTGTCTCAAGAGTGTGTACGACTCTGTGCTTCTGCAAAGCGATCAGCCCCTACCTCCCCTTCATGGAGAATGCTGTGCACGTGGTGTTATGTTCAGCGGGGAGGACAGGAAGCCTTGCTTCAGGATTATGCTGCAGGAGGGCTGAAATGAGAGCGAAGGGCTTACTGCTGAAGGTGGGATGCTTTGCTCTCCTAGGAGGGTAGCAGGCTATAGGCATCGGAATTGTGCTATTTGTGTTACTAGCTACGATTCTCGGTCTTGCAGAATTATCTGGACTTTGCTTCAGCTCTAGCGCTGTGCTTCCAGACTCTGCCATGTTACATTACTGAAGGAAAGCACAGCGTCTGGCATTGCCACCTGGAGAGGAAAGGTGATGATGACTCAAGCTGTTTCTTATGAGAACTCAGCCTGTTGCTTTCTGTCGTTGTGGCAGATCTTTATAAACCCTAATCTCTGTGACTGGGGGCAAAAGTAAGAGAATTGAACAATGAAACAGTTGTTACTAAATTTAATTTACTACATGCAGACATGAGAGGGCAGACTTGATAATGTGCTTCCAATATGTTAGGGAGCTGCCACAAAAAGGAAGGCAATAGTTGTTCTTGTCCACTGAGCTTAGGACTAGCTATGGTCTTCAACGACAGCAAGGGACATATAGACCAAACCATTAGTTAGATGATGGAATAGCTTTAATGGAATTGCTGTTATTCATGGTCTTTAAGGATGTTCAGCCACTTGTGGTACAGGTGATCCCAGTTTGAGTTGAAGGGAGGGAAGAGGCAATGTCTCCAGCATGACCTCAGCTCTGCTCTGTGTAGCACCCTTGCAAAGATCTACAGAATGGGAGTTGCCGTACTTAGAATGGTGGAGACAAGGGTGCAGGAAGCTTTGTTAGATTTCTCTTAGGAAAAAGGTGAGGATCCTCATCTCTTCTCCAGTGATTCTCCTGCTCATTTTTGTTGGACCTGCTGGTGAAGACCGGATCTGCAGGGTAACTGATGGCTTTTCTTTGCTTTGAGTGGGAAGTCACTCAACTGCACACTCATTTCTCTTTGCCTGTTTGCTAAAGTGGTCCTCTGAATTGTTACAGTGGAAGTTGTGTCACAGTGCCTGCCTACCACCGCTTTTTCTTCTGCTGTTTATTTGCCAGGAGAAAACAGTGGATATAATGGATAAATGAGCAATAATATGAACATCAGCATTCAGTTAAATGAACAGGGAGAGATGGTTTTTTCACCGTGCTTGTGTCAGATATCTAAGTTGGGTAAAATGTCATGGCACTTGGATCTATTCTTTTCTTCCTGCCATTGTCAAATGTCCCTGTCACTTGCCAGTCTGCAATGCTGGTTTTATAATAATAATTCAAAGAACTTGCATGATGAGATTGCAGTTTTTAAAGCATGTTACCAATATTAGTTGAAACACAGCCTCCGAGTGGTAGGTAAGCCCTGGCCTCTTCTCACCGCAGCAGAAGTGGAGCAATGACTTGGCAAGGGCAACAAAAGAAGTTATTGTTAAAAGCAGCACGAGAAACTAGAGGTTCCTGGCTCAAAAGCCAGTGCCCAGACTCCCAGGCACATGACACAATTTACCAACATGCAGCCTGGTTTTAGCAGTTTTAATGTCAAGCATATATCATCATTAGTCTCACTCCAGCAGCTTATGTGTTTTCCTTTTCTTTATTTTCTTCCTGAAAGCTGTGAGCAGCTCCAGTAATTCTTGAGAATAAATCTTATTTCATCAAAGTAAGTGCCTCGTCAAAAGCACTGTTTATCTTTGCAGCTCTGTCTGGGCTTTAATGCTTGCAAGGAGTCAGGAGTGGCTGCATTGTGCTTCCTGACCAGATGTACAAATAGCAATCATGTGGGCACTCGGATGAGGCGCATTCCTATCGTTATTTTGGAATGATAAGATCTATTAAGCTACTAGGACAGTCGTTGTTTGTTATGTTGATTCATAACTTTATTCATTCCCAAGGAGCTCATTGATTTGATAAATTCTGTCAGGAGCACAGTGCTGTGAAAAGAACTAGTAAGCACATGTAATTCAAATGACTTTCACATAAAAATCAAGCATGTGCTTATAGCCTCTTTGGTGATTCTCTGAGTCCTTTTTCCAATGGGCTCTAACTGTGAAGCTTTAAGTGACAAATGCCATAATTAACTGCATGTCTACATAAAGATGCAAATATGCGAATGATATTAAATGTCACACGGTGTGGCTTCTGCTGGTGTTTTATCAATGGGAAAAAAACCTAGTAGTTTTTAAAGGCAGTAGTTTAAAGTAGTATTTCAAACAAAAGGAATGACATTGTTTTGAACCTTTTTACCTGATATTGCTACAAATAGTACGGAAGATGATAGCAGGGCTACTACCTGTACTTTTCCTTATTTTTTCAATTAAAAAAAAATGATAAGAATTATGAAATTTGCAGAATAACTTGGGCATGCCTGTCTTTCTTGAAATAAAACAAATTGAGACGTTTTCAGATGGAGATTTTTTCTTTACATTATTCAAATTGAGATTTCAATTTATAAGAATGTGGTTTTGTTCATATCAGTTGATCAATTTGTTATTACAGATGCTTACATTTAATTATTAACCATTGACTATGGTTTGCTTGTAGGCTGTTTGTATAAATAAGCATAACTAAATCCAGATCTGTTATTAATTACAGATAAGCTCCGTGTGACACACACAGCTTTGTATGATCCAGCAGTCACAAAATCTGAATGTGTTATGTTCAGCCTGATGGGTTTTTCCTCATTTATAGTTTGTTTCTTTTCATCTGTACAAAAAGGAAAATGGATAAAGCCAGTTAATGCCCAACTTTTATATTCAGGTTGAGTGACTTGCTGTAGACGGTTTAAAGGGAATGTTAACCGTTGGGGTTTTTTTATGCCAGGAAAGTACCTCTTTATTGTAAAATAGGACATGATGGGAAGGAATGCTACTTCATTTTTTTATAATTTGCACAGTGGTACAGAAATCGTTGTTTAGTTTTCTTTTGAGGTCAGACTGAAGTACAGCGGTGAGATCTTATTACTGATTGCGAAGAAGTGTTTTCATAAAAATAGAGATATACCTAGATGAATTCATGCTTTTGTGTTCACTTTAAAAATAGTACTGTAATGGAAATATCAAGGTCATGGTTTCAGTTAATTAATGTAATTTAGAGGCATATAGAGGATAAACTGAAATCCCGTGTTACTTGTGTGGTTGTCTTTTTCAATGCAAGAGACATTTAATCAAACACTAGTTCTGTGCCTACATAATTTTAATACTTTGGGTTTTGTAAATGTGACTTTTGTTCTGTGTAGTTTTGAAGTGGACCATATTATCATTAAGAAATGAACTCTGAATAAATACTAGACAATGAATGTGTCTCAGTACGTTCACTGAAGAGCAAAGAGTGCATGTTGCTCTCGGTGGTTGGTTGCATTGATTTAAACAGAGGAGTGCTTTAGATCCTTCCCAGCAACTGTTTCTGTCTCTGTATATGTGCACTTTTGTTACTGTAGGATATGAAAACTCAGTTTGTAGGTTCCTGTGCTTGGTATGATGATGAACAATCGCTGCTGGCATTAAGTCTAGGTGCCCAAATAAAGGGAAGGCATGTGGATTATAAGGGTAAAAAACCCCACCCCAATTCTTTGCAATTCAGAGACATAAAGCAAAAATTACCAAGCAGGAAGCAATAGTTTGTCCAGATTTATTAGTCTGGGTCTTAGGTTGCTGTTACAATGAGAAAGACACCAAAGAACTCTTTGGATGGTGGCTCAAGCTGCTCTCTGATGGTTCCAGCAGAAGTGGTGGCATCCAGAACAAGCTTGCAGTAGCACTTTCCATTTTAGCAATCCATCTTGCAATTAAAATAGAGGACTGCAGGCTCAGTCCTTCTTGCAGATTTGAAGTTATTAAGTGGTATAAGCAGTCTGCTAATTGGGGGATGTAGTTAGTAATATTTCAAATCCTTTTCAGTTCTCTTTCAGTTCTGCTGGTTTTGTTAGCTCTCAACAACACCAAGTTCCTTCTGTAAGGATTGGCATAACGTCACCTTTTTCACCATGAGCAGCAAGGTGGTTGTGCAGATGGAATAACTCAAGCTGAGCTCTCAAGTGGACTCGCCCTGAATTTTCTTGCCACTGAACACGAGAAGATGCCTCCCTGTGAGCATGCTAGTTGTGCAGACAGAGCGCTGTCCTGAACTGAGTCTGAATGAAGCACATAAATGATTTTTCCTGATTTTGAGAGAGTCTCTTGGGCACAACAATTTAATAAATAGTTGACCCACCCTGGGAGCCTTATTGTAGCTTAGACTGTCTAAACTCAGTGACTCAGGAGACACCAGTCCAACAAACTGTTGATACTTTTCATTTAGCCTTTTCTGAATTTCTATCAGCGGTATGAACCTAGCCAGAATGGCCGCCTACCTCCTCCCTTGACAGATTATTTAATTGTGGTCAGTTCTGGATAGTTACGATTTATGATCTGTTGGTTGTGTTCATGAATGCTTTGGGAATGGTGCTCTTTTCTTGGACTGAGTTTGTCCAGATGTATCAATATTTTGGTTTGGATGGTATAAAATAAATGGCCAAGATTAACTGTCTGCGACATTCTCTTTTAACGACAAAGTAGAATCATTTTTCACATCGGGAGATGTCTTTAAAACAAATACTGAGGTTTGCAAAATGGTTATAGCAGCCCATACGCAAGCGGCATTCCATTAGCCTTTGCTACATCTTTTTGGCATCGCTGTTAGACCGGCAGAAGACCGTGGGGAATCCGCTTGTGATGCTCTGTGATAAAGGCTTCAGATGGTGTAACGATGACCTAAGTGTGAAAGGACAGGGTGAAATCTTTTCAGCTCTCAGGCAGCTAGTGCTGCGCTAATAGGAGATGAGCTGGGAAATGGCCTGGAGAATTTCGCGGTGGGAACGGAAAAGCTATAGCGTGGTTTTTATTTCGTTAGCTCTGATCGAGCGGAGCGGGTCGCATCTCCTGATGTTATCTTGATGTTATCTGATGGCTGATGTTATCTTGAGCTCCTCGCAGCCTGCTCCTTTGTCGCTGCTGGTACTTAGGGTAATGCCGCTCTGTTATGTGCGAGGGGCTTCTGAATAGAGAAGTACCGAGGTGCTTGCATTACAAAACCATGAAGCTGATGGTTGTTAATGGGAATGGAAGAGCCCATTTCCCCTTAGGACCCGTCTCTGCCGCGGGTGTGAGCAGCCCAGCCGAAATGGGTCGTTCAGAGCCCTCAACTGTTACGGAAAAAAAAGCTGAAAACTCATCTGGCTAGTCTCTGACAGTGGAAAACGTGCCGGTTCCCATCAGCGAGTGTGAAAGCCAATTCCCTGCTAAGGATGTGTTCTTCGGTGTGTATTTGTTGTTTGGGGAACCAGGATAGTTTACTTGATTTCCCGTCGGATGCTTGATCCCTTAATAGTCCTTGGGTTCAGGAGACAGCCGCAGGACTGGACCAAAGAGCCGAGCAGCGTGTCTCTGGTGATGGATAGCCAGTCGATGACACTTGGGAAACAGTGTAAGAAATAGTGCAGGGATGGGATCCTCCCGGGTTCAGAAAGGGGACTTCTTGAGCTGGAAGCAGGTTATTATTTCATTTGGGGCAGAGTAAGAGCAGTTAGCTTTTTGATACATTAATTCGTGCGTTTAAAATGATTCCAACTAGGTAGGAAGGATTTTCCGCGTAAGGCATTACCTGGGTCAGGCTGTCTTCCAAAGGCGACGTTTGACAGCACGCTTCGAGTTTGACCTGGGAGATACTGGCAACGAGGTGATACGAGTTAGCCAGACTGGGCTATAGAAAGTCCTGACCCGTGCTATACTTTACAAATGTACAAGTAAATTAGCTACTTTAGGGCTGAAAACAGTTGGATTTTTCAAAGAAAGAGCTGTTTCCACAGGATTAGGTCTTTGATATTTCTCAATTATTTTGTTTTCCTAAGCTTTGAGTATGTAATACCTGCAGAGCTGCCTGGTTTTTTTTTTTTTTTGTAGAAAGCCAATCTGATAGTAATAAAACAACAAATGCAGCAGAAGGAACACTTTATTTTCTTGTGCAAGTATATAATATTTCATATAACTTTCATGTGCACTTCCAGTTGGATGGAGGTAATTAAAGACCAAACACTTGTTTCGTCTCTGTCTAATAATCAACACTGAGAAACAAGCCTAAACTTTTAAATTGCAGGAAAAAAAGTAGTTTTCTGTAAGAAACGTGCATATCTCATTCTGAACTCTGAGGCTGGTGTAGCTACAGCCAATGAATTTGCTTCTAAAGTGTAATTTCACCTTTTTACAGAATTTTAAAAGAGAAAATCTGGTTACTCTAATCTTTCACTGTGTAAGCTTTCTGGTATATTACCCATAACCTTGGTGTGTTGTAGTCTTCCAGTGGCAATGCCTTGTCTAAATCGGGGATATTTTATTACTTATTTTCAAAAAACTGTTGCTTGAGTTACTAAAGGTATGGCTATAGTGAGAAGATGCATATTTCATTTGAAGCTGATTACTTTAACTTTGTCTCGGCTTTCATTTGGTTTGCTAACTCATTATATAGAAGTGACAGTAGTTTAATTAGAAAACACAGTTTGTATTTATGGAAAGTGTTCACATGCTGTCTTTTGTGAAAGCTGAAGAATTCAAGAAGGAACACAATGTTTCCCACAAACCATACATCTCCTCAATTCCACAGTCTCTCAGCAGCTGGACTAAAAAGGTTTTTAATACCAGTTATGTGTTTAATTAGGGAAGGGAGCCTTGGCAGATCTTCTGACTTATAGTTCATTTTAAAGTCTTCCAAAAAAAAAAAAAAGAAAAAAAAAGAAAAAGAAAAAAAAAAGCCAAATCAATCCAATTTGGTTTAATTGTCATATATAAATTAAGAACTCATTTTTTTCCGCTTCACAAAGATATCTTCTCTGGCCCCTCCTGATGGATTGCACAGGGCAATTACTTCCAAATGAGGAACGTTAGGCTGGAATTCAGCAGTGAGTTCTCATGGTCTCCCAGAAGGCCCTGCGTTGCCCTGGCCCCGCTGCAGATCCCCCCATCGCAGCCCTGCGGTTTCCCAGTGCTCTGCAAGCATTTGCCTCTACAGTTCCTCCCACAAGATAGTTGCCCAGCCCAGAGAGAAGGGCTTCTTCCAAAAGCTCAAACCCTCTTGAGAGTGGACTGCTAGTAATAAAATATCTTGCATGAGATTCCTGCCTGGAGTGTCCATCCTGCGTGTTCAGCAGGCAAGGCCAGGCTCTTACAGGCTCTGGTTGGGGGATTCTCCACTGCTCGCTCTCCCCTTTTCAAACTGGTAAATCATTTTGGGTAATAGAAATTTATTCCCTTTGTACCAGTTCTGCGTGGGAGAAGATTAGTATGACAAGATCAAAATAAATGGGTTTAAACCACAATAATTTAATGCAAGAGTACAAATTGCCTACCAGTTCCTTCTATTAGGTTTAAACTCTTGGTTACAAATCTAAAACAAATTGGAAAGAGAAGAGTTGCTTCAAGCTGACAGAAATTTCTTTAGTGTCTTCACAGGGAAATCCGCAGTGGATTTGAGCTCCGGGATTCTTACATGGCAAGCTGGACTTAAAAATAAATATTTATATTTCTATATCTATCTCTTAGCAGCCTTAATTTTCAGGATATAGGGTTGAATACAGCTAAGGATGGACAACTTTTTTTTTTTTTTAATCTAAAATAGGAGAGTGTCAGAGGTTAGCAGCCTCATTCATTAACTTCCTTTGAAGAACCGCCATGAGTCACTGGTCTGCTGCAAGGCACCGTTGCTGCCTCGCTGTCTCCTCCTTGCCCTCAAGAAGCCAAAATGTTAAACTGATGGAGTTTACTAGATCTACAGAGAAATTCTTCACGTCTGGCCTAGATGTCTAACTAAATTTGGTATGTATCTTGTGGGCTGGGGCAAGTGCTGGAAGCTATTAGAATGCTGAACAAAAAGCTCTATTCAAGGACTATCGCCTTCCTGCCGGGGTAATCCAAGTATCAAAAATTTAAAAATATGGGGTAGGAGACTGTGGCTGCCACAGACGAGAACTTTTAAAGGTGTCTAGAACATCCACTCACTTTAAAATGTTGCTTCTATGGTATATGATTAATTTGAAAAAAGCAACAAAGAAGCCCAATATAACATATACATATATATCCAATTAAATAAAATTGAACACTTTTAATAAAGTGGAGTTGCAAGCTGGTAAAAATTTTCTCTTGTCACTCAAAGTTAGGACAGGAAAACATTTTTCTTTCCCTTGAAATAGCTGTATTTATTATATCTGACCTGTTTAACATTGCTGGTTTTACTTAAGAACTAGAAAGAAACAAATGCTTTTCATCGTTTGATGCCTTTTTTGTAGCGTGAAATTGTGTTACCAAGAAAAATAAGGTAGAAATGGTTTCCAAAACACAGCCCAGAATAATCAAACTTTTTTTTTTTTAAATGAAGCTGGTTAATCCTAATTGTTTGAATCTATTATAAATTATTTACTTTCTGAACAGCAGCTTGTTCTCATTTTTAAGCTTTAAAACAGCTATATATGGTTTTTAGTTTTCAGTAGTTTCTTCAGGAAAGGTGAAAATGCGGTGAGAATACTTGTAGCGCTTAGAGAAAACCAGACCATATAAACTGATTCAACTTCCAGTTGAATTATCCTGTCTATTAGTTGCTTTTAGTTGCTTCCTAATGAAAAAGTTCTAGACAGCAGGAGAGCCACTGAAGTCCATTCTGTGCTCGATTTACTTTTAGTGTATACTTTTGGCTATAGTTTTGAGATATTTATACAGAATTTTTTTTGGTGTCATGTACTGTAATGGATTTGCCTGAAGAGCAGACCTGTTCCATGCATGGCTGGACTAAACATCTTTAGTCATTCCACAGCCAGAAGTGTGGGTTATTTATATTATTTGTCTTTCATTTTACTTTAACCATTTCATGTTAGGCAATGAATTGTGCAGCTGGTACCAGGCAAGTAAAGGAAAAAATGAGCAACATTGTGGCCCCAGCAGGCAGATGGCTGGGAGTGTTGGAGTAAAGCCCGAGTATTTCTGTTGGAATCACAGGAAACGAACAAAGATAAAGGAGTCAAGGCCTTGGTGCGGTGGGTTTGTACACACAAAGTTGAAACTTCCAGCACATCATATCACAGGAAAATCCAGTTGCAGCAGGTGCCCAAGGATGCTCCCAGGAGGGCCCGATTCTCTCCTTTCCAACTTTTTCTCCAGTCCATTGTCCAAACAGATCTTGAATGAATATTGGATTACTTGCTTATTTCCCTCCCTGTTTTACTGGTGTGCTTTAAATATGAGAGATGAAAATTCAGTGCTTTTGGTTTACACATTCAATTTGCTTATCTCCCTGGGGATTTTGAAGTGAGAAATGTCATCTATTCTGCATTACTATACCATTCTCATTGTACAGAGTTTGTTCCTGTGTTTACATTTCGTGTTATGCTCACATACACACAAGAAAAATCTTCCTTTTTAATAAGTCAGATCTAATGTATTTACTACCTACGGCCACTTGTCTGTCTTGCAACCCTTTAAGATTCAAAGGCAGCTGAAACAGCATAAATTCTGCTTGTAGGGCAGAACCTTTACACTTACTCTGTCTTCTCTAGCAGGAATGTGAGCTGAAGCCTACTCAAGTCAATAGGAATCTTTCCACTGGCTTAGAAGTCTTTCCGCTGGCTCAGGGAAGTGGTGGATTAGGTCTGTAGTGTGAATATTGAGATTGGTTGAGACAGAAGGCTTTAGTATATAAATTTCTTTTATTTTTCTTCCATAAATGGCAATGAGCTGTGTTACAAATAAAATAATAATAGACTTGCATTATAGAGTTCCTTTTATCTGCTGACTTCAAAGTGCTTCCAAGTTTGCATGAAATTCCCAGCTTTCTTATTGGAGAAACTGAGGCATGCAGAAATCAGATTCAAAATAACATGGTGCAATAGCAAGACCGAGAATAGCACTCGGCCTAATTTTCATTCATATAAAGTATCCCTAGCTTTCATTAGTTTTCAGCTGTCCTGAATCAAACCCTAAGTATTTTTTGCTAACCAGGATGCCCGAGTACAGCATTAGCGAGAAGACACTAAGTGAAAGCCCTGGCTAGAGACTTTGTAAATGTACCGTTTTAATGTACAAAGGTTGATGGTCTCATATTTCCATTGTATCTGTGTTCAATGTTGTAACATAAAAATATTGTATAAACCATAGCAAAAGCTATGAAAACTGGTAACATATTAAGCTGTTCCTTTCCAATTTTCCTTCTTTATTGTCTGGTTTTCTCTTTGTCCCTAGTAGCTTCCTTGAAGCATGTTTCTTATTTCTGTTTTCCAGGATTTGCTCTAGGAGTTGCACCTATACTGACGTAGAGTCACAAATACATTTTAGGCTCTCTGTTGTTAGAGAGTTAAAGCTGAGGTGATTTCATGCCCTGAACTTGGGGCGCTGTGTGATGAGAGATCACCAACACGGTCTCAGTTCTAGGAGGTTTGTCCTTAGTTACAAATTGGAGATTTTGAATTCTTAAAATATAAATTAAAGATCAAATTACATTTGTCTTTTCCTATATAATAGATATTAATACCTGTTCAGCTTTGTTTGTGCTTCTACTTCACTGGACCCGTATAGTATAAACATGACCTTTCACCAGATTTTTTCCAAAACTAAAATAATCATTTGGGCAGAAGACTTGCACTTTTGGCTGGAGCGAGAGTCATAGGCTGAGCTGATTTTACAGCCATCTGACTGAATGGATATGTTGCCAGTTTCTTTTTAGAGATTATAGTCTCACAAAAAAAAAAAAAAAAAAAAAAAAAAAAAAGAGCTGGAGACATGCACAGAACCTCTACAGAAAAGAGACCAGAACAGCTTTTGTGTGTTTTCTGCACTTCAGATGAGACTTTAATTTTAGTTTGTTTCAAAATTATTACTTTAAGCCATCCCTTGCAAGCTGAAGCAACTTGGAATGATTATAGTTGGCATAAAGCTGTAGATAACATTAAAAAAATAAGGCTCCAACTCTTACACCTTCCACAGCCCTGACTGGATATGGTTCAAAGGAAGATTTCTCTTTCCTGCCTAAATGTGGGGAGTTTTTTTGGTCTGTTTTTCCTTCTTTAGCTCCCACGTTGGTCACTGTGAGAGGTAGGTTGCTGGGTTTGAGAGGCGATTCCTGTATTGCTCTGTTCTCTCTGTTGGGTCTCGGCAGTTGCATGTTTTTCTGTGCATGAAACTTTGGAAAACTTTTATTTTGTGAAAGTCTTCATTTATTACTTCTGCAATATGAACGTAAGTAGGAAGATTAAAATTCTAACTTGATCCTAATGATTTTTAAGTAGAAAATTGTAAGGGTTCACTTTCAAACTAGAGACCAAAAAATGCAACTGCTTGGCACTAATTTTATATTGAAAATTATAATACATGAGAAATGGGAAGAGTTGTAATAATTCAGTGTTTGACTGCTAGGCTTATGGCAATCTGTCATAGCTGGAGGGAATAATTTTTCTTACGGGACAAGCAGTATGATTCCTAGGTATGTAATCTAGTTGCTAGGTCCTTAGTACGTGAACAGTGGTAATTAATTTTAACTTTTTTCAGTTCTGTTCTTGTAATTCTTGTCTTTGACACTGTGTTTGCTTTGATAGGGCCACATTTGCTCTAGATGAAAATTGGTGAACGTTTATGGCCTCCAGTAATTTGTACCTGGTTCCACGCTATTTCTGTAGAACAGACATAGAATAGTTTGGCAATTTTAGTCATCTTCAGTACAGTGCTAAGCCAGGTGGTGCTTTTTGTGTTATGTTTTACTTCCATCTTTTGTGGGAGCAATGAAAAAGTAGTAACAGAAAGCACCCTCCTGCTTAAGAGAAAGGTGGTTTTAATTTCTTAACAAGTTAATAATTCATTACTTTGTTTCTGTCTGTACAACTATTAGTGAAATGTGCTGTAAAGATCTACCCGATTGCCTGAAGAGAAAGCTGTTATATGTAACCATGCATAAAGAAATGAAAAGCACCTGCCAGGTCCGATGTAACGCAGGCCTGGCTTTAAACTCCAAAACAAGTATAGCAAATGGTATTAAAGTGGTGCACTGGGACCAGCTGATAATCCAGTGCTGAATCAAATTTCCAGATATCATGAGAAGTGAAAATGGTATTCCAGGATTGCTTTATGTTTTTCCCATTTGGAAATAAATATATGCTTTCCTTACTGTTTTTGTTCTCAGTTTTACAAATTTTAAATCCAGAATGTGACTGAGTCAAACAGAGAGATTCCGCCAAACATCAGAAATTTGGTATTTTCATACTGAAAACTTAGGCACTCTAAATGCCAAGGCTGAAATTAAGTAAGTGTTTAAAAGCTTGACCCAAAGTCTGTTGGGTCAACATAAAGACTCGCATTGAATTTTAGTGGGCTTTGATCAGGCTGTAAGTAACGTACAATTTATCAGGTTATTTCCATGCTATTCTTTTTCTTTTCTGTAAGGTTCACAGAGGAAATAGGTTTTGTTAGTGACATGAATAAATCTGAAAGATGAATGGAGGGGAAAAAGTATGCATACGCTGAGGGCTTGCTCCTGCTTTCAGCAGCGCAGGTGTGGGTCTTGGTATCTTGTAAGATCAGCTGCACTGCTGATTTTACAAGAGATCTGATGATTTACATTGTGTGCTTTTGTGAACGGGGTCAGCCTCAGTGACGCACACCTGTGTACCTGAGAGTGGGGCAGGCTGCAGTCGATTGAAAGTGCAGGTATTTTTCTTATATCTGTCATTTGCTAACGTTAAACTGATTTGAAGAACGTTTAGAAAGTGTTCACTGTTTGGCAGGCACGTTAAAAACCGAACAAACAAATACAGAAAGTATACCTTTGCACTGCCAGTTGTCTTGCACTGTCTTTTAGTCCTTGGCTCACATACTGGGACCCCGTGCCAAAGTCATGTGCAGGGGCAGGTTCTGGCATAATCAAGAATATACAGTGGAAATCTGTCTGTATACGTGGCAAAAACTAGTCAAAAGAACTCCTGTCTTTTGACTTCTATTAGCTAGAGCTCCCTATGTATCTGTTGTGTAGTAGTGCTTTCATGTAGACACCATTTTTGTGCTTCTCCTTCAAAACCTGTCTGTTTAAATGTCATTACAAAATAGAATAAGGCAACTGGCACAGAGTAAAAACTTGAGCTAGTGGTTGGGAAAAGCGTGGAAAGTCTTAATACCTAGCAAGCTCTCGTGGATTTTGTGCCCTATTTCAGAGTAACTCCCTATTTATTCCTGCAAATATTAATAGTAACGTTGTCTCTTTTTGTGGTGTTCAGGGGAGAACTACAATGGCTGGGTTATGTGATACACAGCAGGTGTGGACTGCTGGTGTATGCCAGAGATGTCCATTTTTACAAGGACCTATGCTGCATGGAAAGTTATTTATGAGAAAGAATCTACAGTAGCTGCATTGGCACAAGGGTAAGGTATTTTTCCTTTTTCCAAGCTGGCAGCCTTTAGTGACTCACTTCAAAGGTAAAAACAAGTCTTTATTCCTGTATACCATTGCCTTTCATCCCTCTGCTAATCCATAAGTTTGGGAGACTTATCCCATGACTAAACCACATAAACTGGTATATAATACAGAATAATGTAGAGGAAAAAAAAAACAACCAAAAAAAAATCTGAAGGGCACAGTTCTGTAGGTGGATTTTATTTCTGCCTTGAGATAGCTTTCTCATTTCGATTGAAGAATGGAGATGGAAAGCATCATGAAAACTTCCTTTGTCCTGCGGAGGCCTGCACCACAGATAACAAACCTTTGATCCGAGCCCCTGTCTATGTTCAGAGTTCAGTCTGGTGGGGTAAAGTACAAGCGAACTTGTCATTTTGGGGGAGCTACTGGGTAAGAGTATAAGCAGAAGCAGTTACTGTTAGAGAGCAATACATTCTTTGCTTACCTTGCAGCAACTTGTTTTTATGTCCGTTTCCTGAAGTGGTTTTCCTTGTTTCTGCTACTTTCTCATAGCTGTTTTTCCTGAGGGTTTCTTGGCTTTTGTGTTTTTGTTTGTTCTGCTTCGTTATTTTTTGAGTTTGGGTTGTTTTTTGAATGAATTGCTCCATTTCACTGGAGTTAATAACTCTCTCTTTTCTTTTTTGAATAACCACAAGTGGTTAAGACCTGTCTCCTCTGGTAAGCAGCACATGCAAAACCACAGTAACTTATGCCGCTGTTGACTTGCTTTTTCCACTGCCTCCTGGAGTCATCAAACTCCGCAGTGCAGCTCGAAGGGCTGCGTGTCACCTTCAGGGAATCACCGTCAGTATTCCCCGCAGTATTTTGCCTTCACTTGGAGGTCTCACATCAAGGTACTGACCTGATCTGACCTCTGTCACCTTCTTTGACCCAAAAACATCACAGCCTGAGGTGGTGTTATTGCAGGAACACCTGTGACATGCATTTTTTTCCTACTGGAAAAAAACCTTTGAGTTTTTCTTTTATACCAATTCCATCTAAGCACCATATTTTCATCATTCCAGAGGTAATGATTTGAAATGACTTAATCTTGCTTCCAAGGATAGCAATCAGGCTTTAATAAAGACTAACCTGACAGAATTTACTGCCTCATGATATGGTATTTTTAGGATTGTGGAGAAAAATAGGAGAAGCGTAAGTCCCTGCGTACTCTGAGAAGTACCAGGCTTGTGCCTGTGTAAGGTCTGGCATGTTTTATCCTTGTTCAAACTTGTTAGGAAACTTATGATTTTAAAGCCCACTTGGACATTTTTCTTATTGTTTTTGCCTCTTGATGTTTGCTGGCCAGTGGCAGATAGTTATACTTCAGGTATAATATATATGTACACCATGAATGGTTGCAAGTCATTATTAACCCTGGCAGCTTATTTGTTCCACTTTTTGCTCATTTTTTTTGCTGTACTAAAAGCAAGGCAAACCAATGAGCAATGTTTGGAAGGTTGGTTAGTAAATGCCTGTGATTTGTGTATCTGATATATTCAATGTCTTTAAAGTTTTCTGATGGATAAACATAAAATCACAGAGCAACTTAGGCTGAAAGGTAGGTCATCAGGTCCGAGCTCCTGCTCAAAGCAGTGCCTGCTTTGAAGGTAGATCCAGCTTTGGCGTTAGATCAGGTTGCTCTTAGGTTGAACGGTTTATGTCTCATGGACTTTGAGGGGTTAAAATCAAGTTGCTAAGTGGTAATACTTGAGGTTAATAATATTTCTTGAACGCTTTGTACCTTGAAGTAAACCTTCTGGATGTGTCCCATGTTTCAGGAGAAGTCCATATTGTCACTAATAGGCTTTCAATAATACAGCATTTTCTCCTAACAATGGATTAGAGAAAGAAGGCTGCTTCTCAGTGATTAAATGACACTTATTCTTGTGCTCTTTATTCAGCTATTCCCCAGCTGCTGACAAAAGGTGCTTTCTCTGAATACAGAGCAGCAAGCCATCTCCCCTGTGCTAGTAAAATACTGTAAATTCCAGATGCCTTGCAGCTAAGCTTGGCTGAAACATTGCATTCATGAAAAAAGTCTACTTTTTTATTAAAAGCAAAGTTTTGTAGGAAATTATACATTTCAGAGTTTTTTCCATTTTTCCTTAAAAGTATGTTGTTTCAATTTTAAATTCTAATGAAATACTGAAAACTCTTACGGAAAGATTTCCATCATTAAAAGTAGTACGTGGGAAGAAAAACATTTCCCGCCCAGTTTTGATTTTAACCTGCACTCCCCCAATTCCCAAGGCTAGTGTTTCTCAGTAGTCCTTGTTCCTTGAGAATTTTCACAAAGAGCTAATTTTTTTAATTAGGCATTTGCAAGCACACGTATGTTTGCATCAGCGAGTGCGTTTTATCCGCTTCATGTGCGCACCTTTGAACATGAATTTTTGTGGGTATGTATATTAAACGTGTATTTGAAAACTCTGCTCTTACCGTAGCTGTCTTTTGAGCGCTGGCGCCATTGTTTCCTAAGGGAGATGTGCTGCAGCACTCTCTCCCATCTGATCACCAGGACAGTGATTGCGGTTAGAGATAACTGGTAATATCTTTAATTAAAAGGCTTGCTGGAGAGCAAAGGGCACTCTGCCAGTCACCATAACAACTGTTGCTGCTGAGAAATTATAACTGCATGCTTTGGCACAAATGGCATATGCCCGCCCACCCCCATGCTTTCAGGTATGTTTTTTATCTCCTTGTGACTTAATTGTTTGTGTTCACAAAGGATGTGGCAATTTTTTTTTTTTCTTTAACTGTCATGTGGTTTTCATTCTGCTGTTCTCATTGTGTCTAGGGATTTTTAGCCTTTTGCAGCAGGCAGCGAGAATTGTTGCTTTAGTTTATAATGCTCTGTCAGGCTTGTGACCATAAATAATCCATGGTGGAGCAGTGATTACACTGCATTTCCCCAGGAGCTGCAGGCTACCTTTGCACTGGACATACACCCACTGCATTGCTTTAGGCATAGGAGTGATTCTATTTTCAGTTTATTTTAAAAAGTTGCAAATGGACAATTTTTTAAATGGTTTGTTATTGTTATTTAAGTTGATTTAGTATTTAGACTTGTGCATTTATGCTTTAAAGGGACTGCAAATTAAAACCAGTTCGAGTCAGGAATGTGTATTCACTACAGCTTTGGAACATGTATGGAATCTGAAGTTTATGGCTTTGAAAGCACTTGCCCTCTTTCAAATGTTTCTAATAAGATAGAGTGTGGTGATTTACACCTCTTGAGATATTGAACTGCTATCCAAGAATGTTGTTTGGCTCTTAAAGAAAGCAAGCATTGGTGGGCCTGATTTTGGGAAAAGGAAAAAAAAGCCAATGTGATTTCATTGAGACTTAAGCATTACGTGTGTAAAAGAATTCATTATTTAACACTTTCTTTGCACACCATGAATGCATTTGGGATCCATCAGCTGTTAGTTTCTGGAGAGGACAAAGAGGAGAGCAGAGACCTCGCGTGACCTGCTTTTTCTCCTGCTCCAAAAGGCGTTGCTGTACCAGGAAAAGAAAATTTGACTCCGCTCCCAAAGGAGGCTCTTTGTCTCTCCGCTCCTGGGCTCTGCAAGCCGATAGCACTCGCAGCAGTTCAGAGCCGCAAACTCCGTGGGGCTGATGCTGTGCCTGGGTTATACAGCTCGGTGTAACACGGGTCGATCGCGACTGGGCTCCCCAACACCACTGTACCGCAGTGCTAGCAACACTGGGTGGTTCACATGTAGGAGAGAAGACATTTGGAAACAGTGAGCTGGGGGTTTTTTATATGTGTGTATATATTTTAATATAAAACAGGGTGTGTAGCTCTTAAGGGCTCAAGGGTGTATTTCAGCCTAGATGCACAAAATGAAGCATGGGTAGGGAAAGTGAAGGGGAAGAAGGAGCAGAATGAAATCTCATCGCTCATCGGAAGAGGAAGGACTTGTAAAAGAGTGTTTTGGAAGAGCTTCTAGGAATAAGAAATGGTGTCTTAACTTGGCAATCTGGGATGTGTTTCTCAGGGTGATTTTTTTTTTTTTTTTTTTTTACAATGTTATAATGAAGGTGTTTCTTTCCTACATAAAATTGAGAATGCTGTGATTTTTATAGATTACCTACGGTCACCCCATCCCTGTGCGCCAGCGCCGCTTCCACCCGTGCTCTCCCTGATTTTCATTAGAGGTTATCAAATTACATTTGCAAATCCTGAGATGAGTTACAAATGATGTTTGCCCATTCATTTGACTAGAAGAACTGGGGAGGGGAGGCATGAAGAGGGTGGGAGGAGGTTCAGGTCTGTCCTGGAGAGTGTGGTTCAAGTTTTAATCAGTGTGGTATTTCCTCTTCCTGCGGGCCAGAGGAACACCTGTGTTTTTCTTTAAGTATTACAAGGGACAGTTGATGGGCCTTATTGTTTTGAAGGGGAACATATTAGAGCCGATCTGCATACATTGGCTTCAAGGGGTGTGCATAGTGCTCTGGCTGATAGTTTAAAAAAATGAGAGAGTGTGAGATCTCTTGACAGAGCTAATAGGGCTCCAGTTAAACTGCTTTAACAAAGCATCCGTCCTGGAGAGGAGACCTCAGGGCTGATATAAAAGGTCAGAGAGGTTTTGTGTGATGAAGTTTTAAAGCATTTCTTAACCTTTAGGGCTAGTTTCTTGTTCTGAGGTGATGTTTTATTTCAAAGGACAAACACTATTCTTAATTTCATTCTTTGTTTCATATAAACCTATATTAAAAAGCTGTAAAATTACATACACTATTTTCTGTCCTGGATCTTTTTCCACTCCTCAGAACTTTAACGAGAATTGTCACTCCCAGGGCCATTTTGCAGCTAGTCTGATGTGTAGCAGCACAGTATGGCCCGCATGTCTCTGGCACCTTTATTGGCACACGTCGGGGGTTTGGCAGGTGAGTGTAAGAAAAGCGTAGCAGGCAGTGCTTGAGCCACGTTTTGGAGGCAGCTCCATGAAAGCTACAAGGGCACAAATGCAAGTGGAGAATCTCTCTAATCTACAAAACTGGGAACTGTTTGCTCCTGTTCTCCCCCATGAATTAACTTGTTTGTGTTTTTAAAGGATTAAACTTTGAGTTGTTTGGAGAAAGATGATTACCACTCGCAGAGGACTAGAGCATTTAAAAGCTGTGGTTTTGTTCAGGGTTGCCTTGAAAGCCAATCCTGTGAAATTCCCTGTAAAGGGAATGGGGCCCTAACTCAGGGCAAGCTGCCTGGGGGGCGGTGGAGCCATCGGCCTGGAGAGCCGGGGCTCCTTACGAGACACGGTCCTGGGAGCGATGTTTCCAAGCTCTGGGCTGCCCTTTAATCTGCCAGGTGGGCTGAAGGGAAGCCAGGAAACTGGAAGTCTTGGGAGCCACGGCTCCAAAGTGTCTGGCTCAGCTATGGTTGCAGGCTCTGGCTCCATGTCAGCTACTGATGGGGAGCCAGAGAGCCCTGCTTCCCAGCAGCCCCCCAGGGGAGCTGCACTGGTTGGGGGGCATGCCGGCAACTGGGAGCTGTGGGAACTGGAAGGCACGTTGCCAAAGGGCTGAGAGCTGGAAGGGCAAATTCTCCGCTAACCTAGCAAGGCTGCTTGGTGGGGTTGTAGTCAGCAGTGAGGGTCCCATCATAACCCTGGCGGGGCTCTGCAGCAAATATTTCAGAACTGAACCATCTCCAGGTAATGTTTTGATTGTGCAGGTTTGGCGTTCTCCAGTGGAAAATCACTCTCTTGAAGAATTTCTGACCAGTGTTTTTAAAATTCAAGGATTTTTTTTTCCTTTTCAAACATAAATTAATTTTGTTGATTAAAGCCTTGCTATTGTAGCAATAAGGTCACCCCTTTTTTTTTTTTTTTTTTTTCTTTTGTGCCTTTTTTGCAGTTTATTATTCAGGATTTCTGGTTAGCTTTCCGTATCAAATGTCCAGGGGGATGATCAGTACATCTTTCATATGTTAGAGTACAAATTCGGTCACGTACAACTTGGGGAAGATCTGGTTCCCACAGAAGTCAGTATGAATTTGAGATGAATGAACTTGACTGCATCATGCCAGGACTAGAAATTTAGGCCCTGGTCATGTCATCAGATTGATTTATGTGTCATTGTAATGAAATGTAGTCCTTTAAAATGTGTTGATCGGATCTTAGAGAAGATGCGTCTTCAGTTGGAAGGTGTATTGGAAACACTGCTTGTAATCATCTGTTGTTATATCAAGAAATGGCATATTGCACCTGAAGTGGGGAGAGCAAAACAAAAACACCACCAAGACCAAAAAAACCAAACCCCAAGGATCCAGGGAAAACCACGACCTTTACAAACCGCTATACACTCATATTCAAAGACCTCCTTACATTATTTGCAGTTATTGCATAAACATGTTGCACAACAGCTATACTGTTAGCAGAATACATAAACACATACTTACAATATTTCTCAGAGCAGATCATACCACAGGGGCTGCTAACATGTTCTCAGGGACTTTGCTAGCTCTTCCAGCCAGCCCGTTCACAGCTCTGAAGGGAGGAGAAAGACGAGGAGCTAGGAAACCCCCAGTGTGCTTGCACGTAGAACGCGTGTGCCCCGGTTTCTTGGATAGGCAGTCTTCCCAGGGTTGCAGATTTCCTTTCCCAGCACCAAGATTATGATCTGGCTTTTTTTCTTCATCTGCTGCTGTTGTGCCCCTGTCCAGTCCATCTCGCACATTCTCATTTAGCAACATGGTACCTCTCTTCCTTTCATGCTGCTTTTTTCTAGTACCCATCCTGATATTCTTTTTCTCATAATCAAGCTCTAAATCCCATTTATGCCCACCATGCGAGCTGGTGTTTCTTGATGGAAATTCTTGGTCCAGCCCAAGTTCTGTGCCTTTCAAAGAAGCTTTTTATATCTCACGGTTGGGTTTCCTAAGAACCCTTTTCCTTTGCCTGCTTATTGTTCCAGGTAAGTAGGAATTTTGTGCCTGACTTCTCTAAGGTAAGATTCTGTCCTCTGTGTTTTTTCCATTTCGGAACACATGGAGAACATGGAAAAAAGCAGAAGGGAAACGGGAATGTACCAACCAATAGGATATTGACTGGGAATCATCAATGTGGGCAGGCAGATGAAAAGGCAAATGATGTCCTAGGGTGTATCAGGTAACTGATACTAATAGTGGAAGTTTCAGTGTAAAAGTAAAAGGTTCTGGAAAGACCCTGTCTGGAATTCTCTGCACCAGTTTGGTTTATAGCTCTGAAGACCATCACTGATATGGCCAGGCTCCTTGGTGAGACTGCATGTACGGCTTGTTCAGTCAAGCCAAGTGCTTGCTACAGTGAATGTTACTGCTCTGTATGAATAAAGCATTTATCCTCATAAATGCCAGAAAGGCAGGGAATGTAACTGAGGCAGAGATTAATGCTGATGCAAAATTAAATTTGTCTAAACTGGCCATCAGTAAATTTTAGTTAATGTTTTCAAAGTGGAAAAGCTGTGAGGCACTGTAATAGCTTTCCAGCAGGAGCAGTTTGGGCAAGAAACTTTAATTAGTTTGAAGATGGCACTCATTCAGTTCGTAAGTAGTACAGCGTGCCTGCAATAAAAGGAGACTGCACCAAATCACCCTACATGTCACTTTAAGCCGTCGCGGCTATCTGCGTCCTCCAGCCTTCCCTCCTCCAGAGGTTGTCCCGCACCCCCTGGCATTCCCCACAGCGGCTGTTGCCTCCTCAGCATCCTGCCCACCCTCTGCTGCCAACGGCCCAGCCGTTCCTGATGCTCCTCAATGAAAGGACATTTTGTGGAGCTGATTCACTGCTGTGTTTTTACTCTTTGCTCCTTTGTATAAGCCTTGCTCTTTCAAGCTAACAGCTTCCCGTCAGATGGCTTGCCAATAGCAATTGTGATCTTAATATTTCATGCCAGGTTCATCTCACTGTCCTTGCAGGATAAATGAGGCTTGTGTATACTCCAGAGAGTGCATCTTTCCTTTTGTAAGGCCACAGTTAATTGCAATTAAACAGTCAGCCTTTGTAAAATTAATATTATTATTGCTATGCTACGCGTGTGCTGTAACTTTGGGAATGGCTAACGAATGTCAAGCAAATACAAATGTAGCCCTTTGCTTACTGGGATTTTTAATATATTTTAATCACCTGTTTGCCTTGGCAAAAATGTATATTTTAGATATTCAAATCAGTGGGAAAATAAACTAGTAACTTTGCTTTAAGTATAATCTGACATCTGTTCCTTTCTTCTTTTCTGTTCAGCTTCCTTCATTATGCTTTTTCACAGGTCTCTTTGTTCTCAAATATGTTAATTTCTTGGGTTGTTTATACCACATACCTAAAATGTGGATTCTGAAGAGTTCTTTAGAATTTAAAGTTGCTCTTATTATCCTGAAACCCAATTCTACCGCCACTTGTACATGCACAAACCGAGCTTGTGGGAGTAACCCACACAGCAGAGTTACCAACCTTGAGCGTTTCCAGACTGGTGGAAGTTTGTGTTATACATTCGATGTGACAGGGCTGACCATCCAAATGAACTCTGCGTGCTTTTACTTGGGAGCATGAAACTAGCAGCTGATGTTCCCAAGCTGAGCCAGGCGTTAGCTTCCTTTTCCCGGCATCTGTGGCTGCTGCTGCGTGGAGCCGTGGTTCGACTGCGCTGAACAGACAACCTTGTGACTGCAAGATCCTAATGCTGGGGTTAACTTCCCACAGTCGTGGTCTTTAGCAGACACAGCATGAGCACAAGTAGGCCATAAGAGGTAGATCTCTGTAGATAATCTTATGGATTATTTGATCTGTTCTCCTGCGCACAGCACAAATGATGAGACAGCGTGATGTTCCCTAATAAATATAGATACTGTGTAATCTTGCTTAATGAATCATGAGTGCAACTGTTTACTGAAAGATCTATTTGGAACAGAAGGAAGTTTTTAAAATTATTATTCTTTTAATTGTGGTGGCAGTCACCATTGAGCAGGAAGACTCCCAGGATACTTAAATTGTTCGTAATTTAGCACCCCACATGAAACAAAGTGGGTGTTGCCATCTTGTTCCCAAATGGGCTATCGTATCCCTCTGAATAGTGCCTCGTGTAGTTCCCCAAAAGTGCCCCCATTGGAAGTAAGCATTACTTAGAAAGAAAACCCCAGAAATACCCTTCTGACTGCAGGCCCTCTCATCTCAATTGTACATGTGGTTAGGTTGGAGGTCACGGATGCATTGCAGAAGGAGCAGGGCTCTTTGCCGAGGCTGGAGATAGAAAGGATTTCAGTTCTTCTCATGACTGGTTCGTAATGTTTCACAAGTACACATTTCTTTCAAAATTTAAGAGAAGAAAAACTGTATTTTGACTAAGGAATGTAATTCCCTCTCCCCCCAAAGAGATATTTATTCAAAAGCTGGAGCAGGTCCAGTTCAAATGTTGAATACTGAGCCAGTACAGAGACATATAGCACATGTTCATCACCATGCAGGTGCAAGGGGAAAGGGAGTTTAGGCTTGAGCCGTTTTGAAATATTACTTTTACCTACATGTTTGACATTTTCTAGCTCTTTTATAAGGAGTGATGGAAATCTACGTTTTTCCTCCTTTAATAAAATGAACTTCTTGCTCGTTAAAGGTGCTAGATTGACAACCGTGGAGACTGAAGTCTTCTGTTTACCCAGAGAGTAAGCACAGCACGGGAAAGCTGCAGTACAGGCTGCCTTCAGGTGCTCCCTAAGCTAATATGCCTCAGCCTTGACCTGGTGAGAAATTCATCCATTCCCATTACAGCTCTAGCTTTTGTGATCAGACTCTGCAAGGGAGGAGTCTGTTCAGGCTAGTCCTAATGATGCTGTTATTCCTTTAAGAAATTTTTTGGACCTAAACAGACCACCCCACAAGCTACCTCCGGAGCATGTGCAGTAAGCAGAATAACCTCATCATCTTCTCTTTCACTTTGTACACAGAAAACTGAACACGTCTTTGATGAACCCCGGGTGAAAATTCGGAGCTTGCCATGAAAAATAAGTAGCAGGAAAAGATGACTAACTGAACACATACATTGAGAAAACCTCAAACGACTCCTCATTTTCCTCTTCTAGTCTTAATCACTGGTGTATTTGTCCTTCACAATTAGGGAATGTCTGAATGTGTGTGTTTCAGGACAATAATAAATAGTGGCTTTGCATTAAGAGAGGTCTGGTCTACATATCCCAGAAAAAGTGAAGGAGACAAACTGAGCGTTAAGTACAAAAATCTTTGCACTTCTGTCATCTTTATGGCTAGCAAAATTCAGACAATTTAGCTTTGGAAAAATATATGACTTATAACCTAATAGGTCTTCTTCAAAACCAGTTTGTAATGATTGACGAACTTCCAAGAGGAGAGGTATAGAAACACTTCAATTCAATAAATCACTTAAGGATATAAATTTACGTGTAATGGTAATACTACTGACCTTAAAAATTTAACGTGCCAGTTAATGTTGATGTAGACAACATTTTCATTACTGTCCTGTCCAATAAGTGATTTTTCTTTTGTTCATATTACCGGTTCTGTGGAGAAGTAAACTTCGGTAAACTCACTTGTGATGCAACTGGTAACAGTGGGATCTTAGCATGTTAAATAGCAGATTCTTTAAACACAGATTTAGATAAAGTCATTTTAGTTTAATGCTAGAAAAGATTAATTTAGTGGGTTTGCAATAAATAGTGGAATCACTAGGTGCTTTTCTTACTGGAAAACACGCTTTTCTCTTGGAAACACCCCCCACTGTGCGGTCGGTCTCTGTGAGCACACTTGTTCTAATAATCTCAGTGAAGCACGGTCCTACTATCTTCCTGGTAAAGAGACACCTGGGCTGTAAAAACAGATCTTCTCTGCATTATCTTAGTCAGTAGATGCTGTTGGGGAAAACATTTGTGCCAACATGACCCTGAAGGACAAGAGTCCTGCAGACAATGTGACATGCTTTCTAGGTTTCTCCAGTGGAAGGAAGCCAAGCAGGATAATTTACTTCTGTGAAAAGGTTAAAGCATCAGACTGGGACATAGAAGAGATGTAGATATAGAAAATGGCAAAATATGAAGATGGTTTCCTATTGAGTATCAAGCAATTTAGGGGAGGAACAAAAAGTTTAGAAACTCCAAGATGTGTAAAGGACACTGTTGCAGGGTAGTGAAGATCTGTTTGAGGAGAAAAATAAGGGGGAAATGAACCTCTTGAAAATAGTTGTGTACCTATTAAAATGTGAGCTCAGAAGGAATCTGTACCCTGAAGAAGGCCAGTTCTTTTGAGAACTTTTGGGAGCTACACCACTTGGAGTGGGTTATCGTGTAGTTTTCTGTGCTGCTGTGAAATGGGGGTAATATCCCTTAGAGTTCCCCATCTTGGCTCTAGCCTGTAGCTCTCCAAGGGTGCATCTTTTCATTTGTAGTGCAGTTATGTTTCCTTTGAGCCTGTTGATATCCTCAGACTGTAGGTAAGTAACACAATGACCTACAACCTCACCAGGGCAATTGCAGTCCAGTTCCACTGAATTCAGTTTAAGTCTTGATCTTCTTTTAAAATCAAAAGAAAAGCCTGTGCTCCTACAATTCTGTTTGGGGAGTTTATCTAGTGTCAAGATTTGGTGCACGCGTACTGTGAAAGTGTGGTTGAAGAACCCTGCAAAGCCATTTTTCGCTTAGAATACGTGTACTCAGAATGCTTAACTCAGGCTTTTAATGATGGAGCATGGTATTGTGCTGTTGGGGCAGTAATTTTCAGATAAGGTTTCCAGACATGATTTCTGCTTTAAGGCTTCGCCAGTACTAACATTAAACAAGCTTAAGTATACATCTCTTTTTTTATATCATCTAGATATGTGGTGTTATTAACGTAACTTTAATTTACATGTCAGAGTAGAGATAAAACCCGTTTGGATTAGTATCACCATGAAACTGCTGAGATGGTGAATTTTAGGTGGGTGACTGTGTCATACTAGGGAAGGGAAAAAGCAATCAAGTGTAAGAGGGCTAAAAGACTTCAGGGTTGTTACAGATCCCATATGGTGAGAAATCATTTTTTTGGCAATTTTCAAAAGATAGTGATATGATTTCACTCCATCATGTCTGTTACCACATCATCTAGCATGGAGAACAGCACAGAGGAATGTGAGATAGAGTTAGCATGAATTTAACTCTTCTGAATTTAGCGTGTTTGTGCAAATTGACTTAATGTTATACTTTTACAACTGGCTTTAATTGAAATGTTTTTTTAAGTTCATTTTGTTTTGAAGGTATATATTACACACTTTCCAGAGACTGGTGATTACATGGGGAAAAATTTATTTCTTTGTTTTGCTTTTCTAAGGTTAGCTTTTAGTGCATGTTAGTCATCACTGGTTCATTTTTGTTGAAGCTCTGAAGGAATGATGCAGTTGTTTCTTTTCTGTGACACCTGGTTATTTTTTCTTTGTATTACAGTTGGAGTACAAGAAAGTAATTTGCACAGATCCACAAGTCTCAAATTCTTCTGCATCAAAACATTCACCATAGAAACTATTCACGCTGCTTCTTAACAGGGAAGAAGGGGGAGGAGTTCCTTTTAATTAGAGTAGACCTGAAGCCGTAACGATTTCTGAAGTCACTTGGGTCTCTAGAATCCACATATTTTGGTAGAGCATTGGAAGTCTTTTAGTGCCCAGGCTGATACCTGCAGGCTTGGAAACAGCTGTTTGCAACACCAGGGGTAGCATCTAGTGGTGTGTGGTATTGGATGGCAACAGCGCTGCTTTCAAATAAGCAGAATGCTAACAAACAGGACTGGTAGGAACTGATTAATTATTACATGTGAAGTTTATGTTATGTGGACAGCTGTATAAGGCGTGATCACCACTTAAGTCCCAAATAGACCCATTTGAGAATGGGGAGGAAAGGTCGTCCTTCTGTGTGAGAAAATTTACTTCCCAGTAATTCCTACTAGTACAGCATGTACTAGTAACTATTTGTGTTTATATGGTGACACACAGAGGTGGAACTGAAATAACACTAATAAAGTTTGCAGGTACATGCTGGATTGCCAGTGATGTGGCAAGCCGGTGACTTTTACATCATACTTCATTTAATAGCGTTGCCAACAAACTTCTATTCAATCTCAGTGATAAAGTTGCTTTGTCTGTCTTCCTTACTCTACCCACCTTATTTTACTATGCTATAATATTTAGCTTTAGTAAGTGGTATCATATTAAAGGTAGTCAAAAAAAGGCAAGAATATGAATTTAAAGTTATAAAAATGGGATTGTCCATTTCTTAATTTGTACAGCAGTAGAACATCTATTATTTCTTCACATATGTATCATTTTATATCACCTAAGGAGTAAAAATACAGCATTGTATTGTCCTTAACCTTCACGAATCCTGTTTTGATTCATTGGAGATAAGCATCTAAAACTCTACACTCTGCTATGAAATTCTCTACAGAAAATTGTATTTTGCATAGTGTTTCTACAGTGAGATACTAGTGACTTCTTGTTACATATTTGGGAATATGAATTTCAGAATCAGGTATTCAGCTTCAGCTAACTGGAGCTGTTTTCTTAATTCTCTGTGAAATACATCGGTAATTTATTGACATACTGATAAATTATCTCGGGCTTTGGTGCCTGAGATATTATCTAAAAAAGGTAACTATTAATGAAAGTATTTATTATGAATTAGAATTACTATTGCTAGCGGGTTATAGATGTCTAACTTTCAAGCTTTTGGCTCGATTGTGTGGCACTTTAAAATTACTTTTTTTTTTCCTGCACAGAATGATATTTAGTACATACTATCTCCTCTCGCTATTTATCCCCCAAGTCCTACTTTTGCCTTATAAACAATTGCTTACACATGTAGTGGTACCTGCAAACATGAACCCACTGACCAGATATATATTTACAAAATGTTTACCGTGGCCACAGTATTACCAGGGATCATTTTGCTGGGACTGGTTAGCAAATTGATTCTTAGTTTTAGCAGTAACATAAGCTTAGCATTTTGAAGAAGAGAAAATGAGCGTTCTTCAATGTGGTTCTTTATTGTACATCCCTAAAGAGCAAGATTTTATGTTAGCAGTCATACTGTGCAGGAGAGTACCATTTAAAGTAGTATAAATAATAGCAGAGTAGATTTATGATTGTTCGATTTAGCTTAAAATTGAAGTGATTGAGCGTTTTCTTTCTAAGCACCATGGGAGTTCAGTGAGCTCAAGATCAATGCCTAAATCCGTAGTTCATATCCTGTACCCAGTTATGTGAGTATATTAATCTTGAAAAAGTTTCCTGCATTGGCACCAATTTACACAGCGATGCAAAAAGTCTGTTTTGTGACTTGTCCAAACATTGAACTGTAGTAACATTTGTACTTGCTCTGGGCAAATGAGTATTCAGCAAAACGGCCGGGTTGTTCTGAGTGCAAGTCTAAAGGTTCATAAGTTGCACAAACTGGTGTCCTACCACTTACTAATTATCCTCTAGGTCAGCAGACTGATTTCTCAAGAGTTTGTACAAAAATGTACTAAAGAAAATTGATAATATTATTTATAAAGCACTCTGCTACTTCTTACATGAGAGGAATATTTTTGAAATTTTCTCATACTTGTCTAGTACCTTTATTCAGATTTGTTTCCTGAAGGTTTTTAACTCCACTTTTATGCTTTATCCATTAGTAGCTGCTTTCTTGTTCCTACCTGCTCTTCCTTATACGTTTTCTGAGAGAGTCAGAGTGCTGCTCTAAGAATGAGCTCACTTGCGTTTTCCTTGGCAGGAACCATGTACTGCAGAGTATCGAACAGTCTGGTTCTTTGTGCTTTGCATATTGACTTATTACTGGTCTGATTATGTTGAGCACTTTTTTAGATACCATCTCCTGCTCTAGTATAGTTAAGAATTTAAGCATCTGCTTAAGTACTGTATTGAATCCACAGGTTGCTTGTTGTTAAACTTCCACAGGTCCTCATGCAGATTTTATAGGTGATATGAAGTACACGCATAGGTGAAAAACACCAACTCAAGCATCTAATATGTAGAGGATGCAAAGGAATGGCTACCATTAGGACACCAAAACCCCCACATCTTTTTTGTTATAATTTTGCTTAAGGGAACGCACAAAGAGAGTAAACAAGAGCTATTAGAAATGTACTGTAGTGCCTAGTGTGTATTTGTATGATGCTGTAAATCATGTAAGGTCCCTGTATGTTGAAAACACTGGAGGAAGCGAACAAAGGAAAGGACTGAATAGTTCCCACGGGCCGGCTGTTTACGCTGAATTGCTTCTACAGACTGTGACTTTCTGTTGCTGGGGCTGAGTCTCACCTTGTTCACTTGAGATGACGCAGGAGTTACTCTGTGCTTTTGTTCAGCCCCTTTGGGTTTTCCTTGAGTAAGAGTCATCAAAAGTTTTTAGTAATCGGCTCATGATTATTTGATGAAAAGATGACAAGATGCTGGAAACCACAAGCATCCATCCAGTATTAGACAATGCAGAGAAGGGTAAAAGAGAGTATTTGGCTATTTCTTATGCTTATAAACCAGTTACTAACTATTCCTTTGCTCGTGGATGAATCACTTGCTTAATTTATTAAACAGGCTCTCTTGTTTTAGTAGGGGTGTAGGGAGCTCAAATCTTTGCATGCTGGGAGCTGTGAAGTCTCTCCAAACAAATGTGTGCAGGCAAAGTGTTTAGATACATTTTTGCCTTAGAGTGACCTTTCAAAGAATTTCACACACACTCTGGGCACTGGGTTTCTTACCATGGGTTTACCCTTAAGTGCAAAGCCATATGTTTTAGGTAAGGTTAAGCAATCAACAGGTTGTACACTTAACCCTTAAGTACCATATCTGGGACTAGACATTTTTATTACATTGCTTCAGTCTATGTATTACTCTACTACCAAGTGAGAATTTAAAAGGTTGATACAAGTGCCTCTCGAATAGTATGTTTTTTTTAGCTCGTTGATTGATATTTATTCCAGATGTAGGTTGTGATTTATTTATTTATTTAATATATTTCATAACTCAGAATCAGTACCCGATTCTGGAAGGTGGTCCTCCTGGGGGGGCTTGAATACATTTCAGCCTGCTGAAGTAAATGGCGAGTGAAAGTGCCCGTGATGTGTGATTAGGCCCTTGTTTCATGGGACAGATGCTATCCAGCTTTTATTTACCAGAGTTGTCTTAGCAGTTACTCTATATTCTGCCAACTGCTAGCATTTGAGGAACTATATAGTGTCCTTAAGAAAATATGTCGATACCTCCCCGTTGCCCCCGTGATAAGGAAGCATCAGAGTTTAGCAAACCAGGTGTAACAGCACTGAGAGCTGCCCCAAACCTCCTGACTGCTCATCTGGGCAGATCTAACAGGTTTTCATGGTTGTACTTCATGGTCCTCAGAAAAGACTGGTCTTATCCCCACATGGTGGCATGGTGATGGTATGCTTTGTTTTCTAGCAGTACTCAGGTGGAGAATATTTGTAATAAAATGTGTGAAACTCTATGGCTTTTTGTTGGGAATACGAAACTCATCACTTCTTCCCCTGTCTCTGAAGGAGAAGGGCCCTCTCTGTACCCACCAAGAGTATTCTGGTCTTACAACTGATGTAAAGCAGGGGCATAAGCTGATTAATGGCAGGGCTCACCATAGCTGACGTTTGGGGTTACATTTTTCAAAGATGCTTCTGAAATTCAGCCACTAATGTTATTTTACAGCCTTTTTTATGCTTTGAAATTCCTCTAGCAATACAGAATGTTATTTTTCCTTTTTATCAAAGTTTAAGGATATTTCAGCAATTAAACTTAGTGCACTTCAGCCAAAAAACATACCACAGATAGCTTCTTTGACTTGGTAAATAACAATTCTTCCTCTATTAGCAACAGAGTAAATATTGCTTTGTTTGGCACCTTGTGAAAAGATTTCAGAAGATGAGAAAAATATGCAAGATTGCTTGGGACAATTTTTAAAATGTAAGTAGATGGTGAATATAAATTGTTCTAGTCCTACTAAATTTAGCAGAGCTGTCCCAGTGTACAGTTGGTGAGGATCTGTCTTGTACCACCAAATACATCCTGGAAGATATGTTCTACCAAGTGCCTGCTTTTGAATTAATTGTTAATCCTGGACTTGCAGATTTGTTGTTCATGATGAGAAAAAGGAAAGGTGGAAATGGAAAATGCTGGCAGTAGTTATCCAGTATTGCCCACAGAGCCAGTCTGTACAAAGATAGCCTTCTCCTGGAGATGCTTCTTTCTGCCAAGGTACATCGAATGCTAAACATCTCAGTGAGATTCAGCAGTACCATCACTTCTGCTGTACCTGAAAGGGCTGGGGAGTTTTACACCACCATTTTTTTTTTTTACGTTTACTTCAGTAACATAAGATTTAATACAAAGAAGACATCTCCATATATAGGTCAGAAGCTCATCTGGATTTGTTGTGCTTCAGCTTCATTTACTGAATCATCAGACAGAGTGCTGCAGAGATATCAGAGAGGGATTTGAGTGTTGAATGTCATCAAGCACTTTCTGCACCTTGCCACCTGTGTTGTTTTCTAAGTTTTCTGACACTTCTTTTACTATTTTGAAAGAAGTAATTTCAATTAGGGAAATGTTTGGGGTGGTGTGAATAATAAAGACGATGTTCTGTTGAATTTGACTTGCATTGTGCTTTTTGAAGACAGTATTAGCTATCTGGCAAAGTGATGCTTTCATTTGTCTTCCATATAATGAAATCAGGAACTGCTAAGGTAATAGAACCGTGAGATGCTCTGTCAGGTGCTATACTGAAAGAGATGCATTGTCGGTTATTCTTTAAGCATAGTAAAACTATGTGATTGATTGGCTAGTTTAGCAGTTTTCATTCAAGTTTTCAAATGTATCTTCAATTTTTTTCCCGCTGCAGTGAAGGGAGTACGTAGGATGGTGCCTTTCTATTTAGCATGGGGCTTTCTTTTTGTATAGAAATTTTCTGCTAAATTCCTGTCAGCTTTTCCAGTTTAAATTCTATTTTCAGGGATTCTTGTGTTACATGTGTGGCAAAAGCAGAAATTATTTTCTGGTTTTATGAGGGATTGTCTCTTTAAAAAAAAAATAAATTTGTAAATCCTATAAAAATGGGTTTGTTTTTAGTAAGTTTGAGGTTTTCCAGGCAGTTAGCTCACTATATGGACTAATGCCTTTTGGATAATTTAGACAGGGAAAACAATATGAGACTAAGATGCTGTCTTCTTTTTGGGAGAGTCACATGGCATTCCTGCTTTTCAGCAAACATTTAATCAGGATTCGTGACTCTTGGGAGTTGCATGCATGCACGACAGCCAAATCGTCTCTGGATTTAAGGCTCCCTAAATACTCATTGGTACGATAGACCATAACTACTCCAGTGCTGTGAAACCCGAAGGTCAAAAATTGCCTTTATAAAAGTCCCCAAATACAGGTTTACAATTCAGAGTTTTTAATGTCTACTGGCTAAATACTACCTGTTAGGAAAGATGTCCTAATACAGCTGGGTCAGACAGAATTTTTTTATGTTGCCCCTGAGTTACTGCTTGAGAAGTTGCTGTAAGTGCTTTCCCTGAAGAGCAGCTTTGGGAAGGAGCTGACTTGGAGGAGTTACGGTTCATTGCCTGACCCCGTCTGGCTTAGTAAGAGGGAACAGCCTAGGAAAAGGCATTACTGCTGTCTTTCCTCTTTTCTCTTCCATCTCTCAAGAGCCTGCTCAGCTGCCTCTCACCCCTTTTTTTCTTTACTACAATTTTTCTGTGCAGAAGATGTAGTAAAGCTTCTTTGAACCAAGCCAAGATCTGCATGGGGTGGGAAATCCTTTTTGCCCAGATCCAAATAAGACAAGGGCACAGCTGATCTATGTCTAACAACTGTTGGTAGAAAGACCGTTTCTTTTCTAGCATTCTTCTCCATCAGCAGGTTCAGAATTATATTTGCCTAATCATATTTTAAAATTTAAAGACATATGAAAGGTTGAACTTATTTGAGCTCAACAAAACCACCATAGCACTGAAAAAGGAAATTGGATTTCTTCATAGCTCCCCTGCCTTGTTCACAGAACTACAAAATCAGTTCCAGTTCTAGCATCACCTCTTCAACTCCATTATTTTCAGGTTATGTCCTCAGTTGTAATTGTGCATTCTCACGGGTAGCAATAGGTTTACTGTTGCAGGGCTAAAGGATGAATGAAGTCAAGGTCAGCATCTAACCTGTAGACTCTTCAGTGTTGGGTAACAGGCATGAAGCAAAGGTAAAGCACATTCCTGGGAAATTAATGATACAGTTTTAGTTCTGAGTAGAAAGTCTCTGGCTTGTTTAGTTTCTTGGAGTCCTGCAGCAATGCACTAATGCTGTATTTAAACGTGGATGCAGTACAAAATTTCAGCATCTCAGCGTGTGCTTGCTATCGTAGTACTTAGCTATAAAACCTTTTATGATCTCATTTAAAAGGCTCCATTTTATATGTAGTTCTTAAAAGACCCTAAATTGTCTTTAAAAAGCTTAATTATTGCTTTTAATAACAATGTTATCCATGTTAAGCTCAACAGACAAAGACCTAACCTTATTGAGGAACTTCAACAAGGTGAGGATTTCACTCTGTGTTTACAAGTGCACTTTAAAAATGTTGTTAAAGGCAAGTGGCCAAGTGAGCTATCCTTGAATGAGAACTGCTGCAACCATGTTATAGGTGCTGCGATGGTGTTTTGGAAAGTAACTGCTGAGTCTGGTCCAGAGCTGTTAGTAAATCAGAGTTCCTTCGGATGACTGATGATGCATCTAAAGTAAGTTTGGGGTTGTCTTAATTCAGTGTCTTTGTTAAACAGCTCCCATGGCCACGTGGCATTGAACAGAATACCTTTTTGAGAAGGTCTGGAAACTAAGCTACCTTTCATCTTCCCCGCTGCTGCTTCTGGGTAAATGATGAGGATATTAATGGAGTAGTACTTAAGAAAGCTAAACTGCTGCAACTTGTGCTTTTAATCTATCATGGATAAAAATGTGCCTTTTTTGCTCACAACTGAACAGTTTCCCAGAATCAAACTTAAAAAAAGTCTAGCTGTCTAGAAAACAACATATACATGTTGTTACATAAATGTATATATACTGTTATGTATAACATATAAATGTACATATAACTTCATTGAATAGCTTCACTGAATATATGAACATTTATATCTCTGCTTTAATGGAACTTGAGCAGAAGGAATCATGAGTTCTACTTAAAAATCCCACGAGCAGAGGTTTTTATGGGTAGATTTTATATTGCCTGATATATTTGGTGATATAATATCAAATTGAAAGATGTCACATGTATCATTTCAGGTACAAATTCTAACTAATTGGCAGTGAGCCCCTTGAGAATTTTTTACAGTATTGTCCACAAATTAAACAGTTTGCTCTTGTGTTTGGTAGTGTTTGTTTTTTTTTTTTTAAATTTTATTATTTTAAGGTCAGGCCATAGTTAGAGATTTTCTGTGATTCTGTCACCAGCACACTTTGCGTAGGTAGACCTCTGCAGAGCTCTCAATAAACAAGCTGTCAGGACTGTTTGGATAAGAGCTAGAGAAGGGACAATAATAAACGAAATGTACAAGAAAGTTTGAAAAGCCAAGTTAACTCAGACTGTTTATTTTTAATGGGCTTCCACAAATAGAAGGTACTTTATTGTCTGTGATGCAAATAAATATTATGAAGTGTGCAGGTCTTTAGCAACTGCTGAACCTTGGAAGTTGAGTAATTTGCAAAATATAATGAACTATTGGATATTCCTTCAAAAGATCCTGTCTGGTGCAGGAGAAAATGATTTGTACATTCTCTCATGTAAAAGATACATAAAGACTGGAATTCCTTGTGGTTGCTTCAGAAAGAGCAGGTAAATACGATGTTGTGCAGTTGTAAAGGGGTTTTGGCATCACAAATACATGGGACGGGCTGTTTGTAAAGTCTGCAGCTGCTCTTTTTGAAAATGAGGTAAAGTCCACTCTTAACTCAAAGGTTGTCAGGTCTGTTTCTTATCATTTTCCTGCATAGGCTAAATAGAAAGAAATCCAAAATTAATGCCATGTTAATCAAAAGAAACAGTGAGATGTTTGCTCCATTATTAAAACCAGGCTTTCCTGTTGTGACAAATCACCTGTATTTTCCGATCCGAGGCCTGAAATCCTGCCGCTTTCACGAGCCCCAAATTGCAGATGTGGGGCTGGAAATCCCCACAATGCCTTTTGCAGATTTAGGCTCGCCTTTCCAGAGCTGCTTTGCAGACCATTGCAAGAAGATGTGTTTTAAAACTCCAGCCTCTGCTCTTGACAACGACCCTTCTGGAGTTTGCAGTTAAGAGTCAGTCCTGTAGCGGTCACCTGCTGTCTGCGTTTCTTGTATCCCTGTTTTCTCCATAACATAAAAAGGAGATTTTTTGCAGCTGGGCTAGGAATGAACTTAGCTGAACCAAGTCTAATACACAAAATATAACTTCTGGGTGACTTCTATTTGAATTTGACCATATTATTTTTCTGTTCTTTGGCTGTGTGTTAACAAGGGACTTGTAACTGTGTTCATGGTAGTGCAGATATACAAGTACTTTCCTGTTACTTTCATTTTTCTTTTAAAAAGAGACTAAATAAAATAATGATAATAGATGTAATTATATTTCTGAATAGCCAAGTGTCAGATGTTTCTTTTTGTTCTAAAATGTCTGATCTCTTCTTGAGGAGGAGGAATGTGCTACCAGTGCACACAAGGGGAAATTACAGGGATCATATTTGGTGGATGTGGTCCAGGTGTTCATCACACAAAACCATCTGATGAATCTGAGTATTCCTCAAGTGCTAAATCTTACGTCCTCAATCAAACCCAGCATAGGGTATAAAAAAAAACGCTCCTTTCCGCCAACTTCTGCTTCCAGAATGATTTTTGTTTTGCTGCACAGAGACGGTCCATGGAGAAAAGTTGCCTTTTCCAGCTTTCAGAGTAGCTGTTCTCTTACTGCTAGACCTTTACCTGGCTTCTCTCTGGTCTGCTCTCCATTCCCTCTGTCTTGCTTCTCTTCGTTCATGTTTGTTCCTCTACAATTTCTTGGCCATAGCTAGAAAGGATGCTACAGTGGGATACAGCTACAATAACAAATCACTTATGGAGTTTGAGGTTTGGATCTGAACTTGGATCACTCAGTTTTTTCTTTGAGCAAAGTAAGCGGCTGAGAATTGGCATATAATAGATTTTTTGAGAAGTAAAGCATTTAGTGTGGAACAAATGGAAAATTTAAAAATAATTGTTAAAACATTGGAAAAAAAATTCACTTTGAGTCAAAGTATTTTATTAGAGAAAATCAAACCATCTTACTTGGGTTTGACTGTTTGCAGTTGTATTCAGCAACAATTTGAAATGAAAGGTCATTTCAAATGAAATAATTACTCTTTCCCTGAAGCCATCTAAAGTGGATTCAGAATGGTATGAAGCTTTTGTTTTTACATAAACAATTCATTAAGATCAACATGAACCTGCAAAAAATTGTGTCATCAGTCAACATGTGTTTTTGCTTAAAAAAAAAAAAAAGCCTGTTCAAACCAAGAGATCTGGGTTGATTATTTTGCACCAGCACAGATTTATGGGTGGCTGTAAATCAGCTTCCCCCTCCCAAGTTGTAAACTAGTGATAATGCTGCTCTTGTTCAAATTTTTTATTTAGATGGTAAACCTCATTGAGGGGAGGATCTGTTGTGAGCAACTGGTTATATATGAGGGGCCACGCTGAAGTCTGCTTGGGCATATATCTGACATGGATAATGGAAGAAAGTAATGCAGTTAGTTTCCTTTGGAGATGGCAACTGTCTGACTTAATCCAAAAGAGGGCTTTTGTAGATTTTTAGCTTTATTTAATGAAAACAGTGCAAATGGTGAGAAATGTGGTCTCTTTCCATTCATTGCCTTTGCAGCCTTCTGCTGGGAATTAATTAATAACTTTTGTAGGTTATTTTTGTAGGTCTTAAGTAGCAGGATATTATCTAGTCTGTCTTGGGGCTTCACCTCCTCGGAGTGGTAGCCAGGATGTCTGAGAGGGTTTTGAGGGCTTTTTCCCTCCTTGCAGCCCATCTGGTCCCTTGATGAGCTGTACTGGGAGTGGGTTAGTCTTTGAAGTTTGTTTGGAGTCCTGTCTAGACTCCCAAAAAATTCCCTCCTCCCCAGCTTTGCTTTTGTAGCTTTTTAAAACTTTTGTCTGTGAAAAAATCTTTCTCATGCCAGTACCAGCTAAACTTGTCTGAAAGTTGTGTGACTACAGCAGAGAGATACTGGACTCGTTTTGGGTGACACAAGCTCTTGAAATTCATGTGGTGGCCCCTAAACTGCTTTTCCCCCTCCTAGTTTCATATACGTACCCTGAATGACTTTCTCTGCAGGCAGAAATAAAATCACTATATCTGTATGAAGGCAATCTGTTATATTTAGATTGCATATCCAAGTTAGTAATATGTCAAAGAAACACCAAATTTTAATCTATATAGTTTTGCTTATTTTTGTTTTAGATAACGCTCGTGGTTAATCTAATGCACAGATGCTGTGGGAAGATAAGCTTTATCGCTTTAAAAATGTGCGTGGTAACACACTATATATTATTTCTCAGTCATTGCTCATTTCTCTAACATTTGTTCATGTAGCCAAAGAGATTTTGTTTTTGTTTTTTTATTATAATGAACTGGAGAATTCAGAGACAAGTGTAGTATTTTCTTTCATAGATGACTACTGTTGATTTTCCTTTTAATGTTTTTTAGCTTTTATGTGCAGTTGTTATTTCCTTGAGGTTAATGTTTCCAGTGTTTATTCTAGATTTATGTTTAATCTTAGTTTCAAAGAATCCTAAAAATTATGAATACATTTCTTTCAACCAAGTATTCGTTCCTAGGAAACACTGTGCTTATTGGAGCTGATCTACAAAATAATACTCATTGTTACAGTGCCTATCTTATTTTAAGGGAGACTTTGTTAACAAGCTATGCAGGTTTTGCACACTTAAAGAAGTGCAGAAACGATGGGGAATTGTGGTATAGCTTTCGATCAGACTGATACAGATATTCCCAGAAGCTATTTTTGTCTCCTAGGATGTGCAGAAATCATGGTAAATTTTTGAAGTTAATTCTGTTTTATATATTAAAAAAAAAAATAATAAAAAAGACTGTGAACTTTTCCTGACCCTTCACACGGACCTTACTTGAAGCTGGCACAAATTTCATCTCATAAATCTCATAAGAGAGTAAAATGTCTTTACTTTTTTTTCCCCTCCCCTTCTCCTCCCCAGCCAAAACTTGTCACAGGTCCAAGGACAATGTTACTTGAGTCGAACACATGCACCAGGTTAGAGGATAGAGGATCCTGGAAGCCGAAAGCACGCGCAAGACCAATTGTAGATCAGTATTCGTTTTAGTTTCACGTGCAAAGGTCTAAAAGACAGCAAAGGAATTGCTTCTCATCTCTAGTAACAAAGGAGGATCAACGATTGTGTGGTCACCTCTATGCCTACATTATCTGGAGACTAAAAAGTACTTAGTGGGGCTCTCTATTGGTGGAAAACTGATGGATGCTCCTATCCTGGCTGAAACGGAACGAGGGAGAAAGGAGTTCACACCCGCAGTACGAAATGGGGAACTTCTCAAGAGTGTTTCGTACCTGACCTATCTCCCCTTCTTGAGAATGTAATACTGCCTGGGAATAAAACCTTACTTCAGCTTTTTCAAAATTTCCCTTTTAATTAAGCTAGTTTTATTTTCCCCAGCTGACTTCTTATCTTTTTTCCAGCTTCTCATTCACGCGGGTTTCCCAGGTGGCAAAAGCTGACTCTCCATTGAGGCTCTGAGGTCAGAATAGAAATAAGACGACTTTTTATTATGGTAGATGAATCAGTAATTGGAGAGTTATGCAGATGTATCTAAACCTTGCCAATGAAAAGCATTTGAAGTTTGTTAACTTCAGAAAGGCATTTTTTGTCGTGAACAATGGCATAGGTGGGGCCAATGTATCCCATGCCAAGTGTGAAATAAGTTTTGCTCGAGGGAAAATCTAATCCGTCTCCTAAATGTGGGGCTCCCATTGCAGCTCAGGGAGGCTGTTTACCTGTGTAGATCAGATGACAGACAGGGTGAACTCAGGGGAGTAAGTTTTTATAGCCAGATATGTCAGAGCAATTGCCACCCTGGATAGTATAAAGTTCCCATTTCTTCCTCCCCTATTTACGGGTACCTTTTTCTCTGATGAAACCCAGTGGACACTCTCTTTGTATCTTTACAGGGGAAAGTACATGGAATCGTATTCTATAGCAAAAAACCAGTCCTGAGAGTCCTCAGGAGGCAGGCCAGCTGGGCTGTGGCTTACTCCTGTTTAAGAAACTCCTTTTAGTGCTGAAAGATCTATGGAAGAAGGGAGTCTGACAAAACCACGACAGAACAGTAGAAGGAAAGAGAAAGTGTAGGATAAATCCCTACACTTAAGGGTAAATATAAAAAAATTTTTTTACAAAATAGAACCATTTAAATGAGTTTATTTCCATCTTGAAGATTTTAAAAATTTAAATTTATGAGAAAGATTGATTTATTTTAGGTTATTTTTGTAAATAAGTCATATAGGTTTGTAGTCTGGCTCCAGGTTTTATCCTAGTACTAGGACACGTTCATAGTTAAAACAACTGACTTACATCTTTTGGGTGAAATAGAGAGCTTATTATATAAGTTGTATTTCTACTTTGTCGTTTGTAAGTTAGAGGCAGGGAGTTGTACTTTTTGGTGCATATATAGCACGTATTTTCCTTCGGACCATTTTCTGAATCACTTTTAAAGAGGTGTCGGCGAGGTAGAATGAGGGGTCCAGCTTTAGCCTCGACTTCCATGGAAGTGGGATTTGGCCTCCTGTTTCACTGCCGGTATTTAGTTTGATGTCTCAGCTTGCAGCATGCTGACTATGAAAGGACAAGATCTTCCTGCGCAGGCTGCTGATTCAGGGAATAGTGGCTTGGTAACCTGGTTGCAGCATTCTGCTGATCTAGTGTTACAGTAATTAAACACAAAGGGTTCGGGATAGCAAACGCATGGACTGAAATCTTCCCTGGGTGTCAAATGCAATCTGTCTTACATCAATCGCTCTGGGCTGTTTCAGTCATGTGATGTCATAACCTTGATGACATGATCCGCTGTGACAGCCAACCTGACTGAGGCGCATGCTAGAGAAAGAAATTTGGAGGGGGAGGTAGACGGATCACTTTCCCCTCCCCCAAATGAACTGTGCAGGGAAAAGTTTTGGCCAGCTATTTCTCTTGAAAGCTGTGTGGGATCTTAGCCCCGGAGCTCTCTGGAAGCTGATGTTCTGATACATTGCCAGAGCAACATTGCTCACTAAAATGTATTCTTGGACATATTTTCATCTAAAAAAGCAGTACTTCTGGAAGAGATGTGTGGGATGGGGATAACACTTTTTTGCACGAACACACATCAAAAATCTGTTGTCGGGAGCAGTGCCTTTGCCTAGGAACTTGCCATTTTGTGCAGTGTCTGAGACCCAGCAAATTGAAATCTTGACTGCTGCTTCGTGAAAATGTTAGAGGATTAAGAACAAGTGGCAGCAGAAGTGTCACATTGCTCATGGACGACCTGCCTTTCACACATAACTTTATTGCTGATGCCTGTGTAAGGATAATAAAATGATGCACAGAAGTTAGAAATCATTGAAAAACGTAGGTGGGAAGAGCCGCTGGAGGTCAGCTCATCTAACCTCCTGTCAGGACAGGGCTAGCTTCAGAGTGGTCTCAAGTTGCCCAGGACCTTGTCCTGTCTGGTGTAAAAAAATAGGGAAAGGTGGATGTGCTCCAGCCTCTCTGGGCTCCTGTTCAGTGCTCAGCCATTCTCATCAGGGATTTTATTTCCAACCGTAATGTCTCTTTCTGCAACTCGTGGGTGTTGTCTCTTGTCCTTTTTCTGTGCACTTCCGAGAGGAGCCTGGCTCTGACTCCTCTGTTCTGCGATCTCTCGTCTGCTTTCTCTTCTCCAGCTGACACAAGCCCACATCCCTGTGCCTCCCCTCCTACATCCTGTAACTCCATCCTCTGACCATCTTAGCTGCTCAGCTCCCTCAAGTCTGCTCTTATCTCTCATATGAAGGGTGTGAGGGGAGGCAAAACTGGGCTCCAGACGTGGCCTCACAGGTCCCAAGTCAAGGGGGATGATTGCGTCCTGTGGCCAGCTGGCTAAGCTACTGCTAATGGCAGCCCCAGAGGTGAGTGGCCTGCAAGGATGTGCTGCTGCCGTGTGTTCAGCCGGTTTTCCATCGGCTCTGAGTGAGAAGAAAACGATCAGCCTGTTTAGCTGATGAGGAAAAACAGCCCTGTGGTTTAAGTGCTGGACTACAACTACAAGGACGTCATACCATTCCTCGTGCAAACACATACACTGTGTGACCTGGGTAAAATTCTTGATTTTCCTGTGCCTCTCGTGCATCTGCAAAACTGATGATAACACTTCATTCCTTTTTTTTGTACTGTCTATTAAACTACAAGCCTGTAAGATTGGGAACTGTCTCTTAATATGTTTAGACAGTAGCCAGGGTTTCACCGGGGAGCCTCAGGTATGACTCTAATTTGAAATGATGGCAAGAAAGAGACCACAAGACAGAAAGCTGTGCACATATTTCTGAGGTGATCTGAAAATACCCTGGGTTGTTAGCAAGGTAAAAGTCAAGTGCCTTAACTGCATGCCTTCTAATTGAACCAAGTTGATCCAGCTACATACATCTAAATCTTTTTTTTTTTTTTTTTTAAATATGGCAGACATATGACATTTCATCTCTTCAGTGATTATTAGGAGTTTTAATCCTTCTTACTTCCCCTTTCAGTTTTCTAGGGCAAGTGCGTTGGAAGGTAGCATTTAGGCAAGGAAGGGAAAAGATGCAGTCAGCTTCAGGTTAATAAGAATACAATAGTATGGAACTGGTTTTGCTTTATATAGGGAACTGCTAATTGGATGTTAGAGGCTGCTAACTTTATAGTCTTGTAAAACTGCAATGACTGAAGCTGACACTTCTATAAAGTCTCTAGGGAGAAAAGAAAGTTTTCGTGTCACTCTAAGGAAAAGGTTAAGAAACAAACTGAAAGAACAGTTGTTTTGGTGTTTGTGCTTCAGTAATTCTCAGTTCTATAATTTAAACAAGATTTCAGACATCCTCATGGTGTTTGCAAAATAGTTGTAAGTGCTCATACTGAAAAGAGTGGGACAAATTTTAAAATGGCATAGATTTAATTTGCATATGGCCAGACTCAAATCTAGGTTCTCATTCCCTCCGTTGTATTTCAGCTTGCTGGCTCTCTGAAAACATTTCCTGCAAGCTCATACCAGCAGAATACAGGCAGCTGCACAATCCAGTGTTTGCATCTTGTGCACAAAAATGGATTAACTGCTTGCATCTACAAAACACAGTGTGTACTGGACCTTAAGAGCAAACAAAAAATATTTACTGTAGATGTTTTTCAGAAGAAGCTAGCTCTATGTCTGTCTGCCTGTAGCACCCATTTTGCTCATTAGTTGAATCCCAGTGAACTGTCATTCCTAGGAGAGGGCAAAGTGGAAGTTCTGCTTGGAAATGCTGTTTGCCATCCTGCCTGAGTCCAGCTAACAACGTAAAATACAATGTCAATATGTTCTACCTGCAGAGGTGAAAAGAGCCTGTTGTTTTAAATACAGGCCACTTGTAGTTTGTACCTTTTTTCTTGCATAAATAACAGGAATGACAGTGAAAGGGTCTTTAGGATTTTTAGAAATCAAATCTCTCTGAGAGAAAAAGGCATCATTTCCTTAACTTTTAAGATGTGTTAAGAGTATATAAATCTGTGTATTGGGCCTTGAGGGACTGCACTCCTGGACTTATGCAGGTGTGCACAGTAGTAAAAGCAATAAAACATGCTAAGTGGTCGGTATGCTTTTGTTTTACTCAGATCAATTACTGTGTTTTCATGTATGGAAACTGCCATGCCAAAGATGACCTGCCTCCTTTTAAATGATATAATAAAGTGCGGTGTTTTTGAAGGCTGTGTGCGAAAAACTCAACATAGTGAGGTTAGAAATAAACCATTTCTAGGTGCCTGATTTAACCTTCAGGTTTTTCTGAGATAGACTCGGAAGGTGTCAGTTTTATAAAGAAAGTATTGTTGTTAGAGGTATTGAGTACTTTCCTCCCACTCTGCTTATGGGGGCACTGTGAAAGGGACGTGGTCAACTGTGATTTTAAATGGAGTGGCTGATCCTTTGCAGCAGCACATGGCAATTTATGGTCTTGAAGTGACATGGTCAAGTGTCTTAAGCTCAGAAAGAAAGAGAATGCCATTAGAAAATGGGTGTGAGGTGACGAGTGTTCTCCAGATGACAAATGTCTGTGTGCTCCTTTACATCAGTCCCTTTGCATTTGAGAAATTGGAAACAACTAAATGACGCTTTGTATGGTGGAAAAATGGTTTTGTACATTTTTGGGGGGGAAAAGCCCCCAAACCATGTGCTGCTTCTGGGCAGTGCATATCCTTGATTCTAGTTCAGATATAAGCCCCCCAACTCCATAGCTATGGAGAAGTGATGTCATCAGCAGAAGCATAACTATGAATACAACTCCAGATTTATCATAGGAAGGGTCTTCCCAGCACCTCACATCTGTCTGGCACAAGACGACTGCCCAGCTGCGTGTGCAAGAGCCGGCGGCGTTCCCTGCCCACTGCGATGGGCTCCGAGTGGCGTGGCAGCAGGAGGAGAGCTGCGGCAGCGTGGCCGCCCCGCTCGGCCAGGGCTGAGGATGAGGGAGGAAGGTCATCGCCGAGCCAATGCTGACACCCTTGTTCCTAGCAAAATTCCCTCTGGCAGGGGAGGGAGGGATGAGGTTTCCTAGCCAAGCCAGAGGTGAAAGCGTGCTTTTTCCTCCCTCCCTGCTATCTGGTTATCCAAGTTCTGCAAGGATTCAAATGGGACTGTGAATTAGGCTCTGTATAACTTGGATTAACAGAGGCACTCTGCCTGCAGCAGAAGGTGGAGACAGTGCCTTGGCTAGCTCCGGAGGGGTCAAGCAGTCTTGGTCATGCGGAGTTCTCCGAGTCTCCTGAGCTCTGAAATACCTCTGTAGCTGAAGGAGATTTTCTTTCCATCAGTTATGCAGGCAACAATAATCTTCCCATCAGTTATGCAGCCTTCAGACCTTCTTCCCCATCCCTCAAAGCCTCACTGTGGTCCTCCTGCTTCAGAAGTGCCACTCCCTGGATGCGCGCCAGATGTCTTGGAAGAAGTAGGGGGTAAAGCACAGTAAATTATGCCGGTATTATTCTTAGTCATTGAAGGAAATGAGTGATTAAGTGTACATGGGACTCAAGAGTGTCCAACATATTATCAGTGCTGGTATTTAAACTATGTACAGCGTATCAGAGAGACATAAAGTATTTCCTTGTATCTGTGGCTGCCTTTCTTCTTGACTTTGATACAAAGATAAGGCCTGTGCTATAATGAATCACTATTGTGGGAGATAGTAAGATTGATTAGGCCTATTACTGAGTGAATAGGTCAGATACTTGCAGTACAAAGCTAAACTTCAACTTTGATAGCTCTCAGGCTATGCTTTTATGTTCCCCTCCCCCCCAAAATAGCTTTTATATCTACAAAGAGATGCTTAACTCCTTAAGAAAAGTCTATTTGCAAAATCAAGATGGACAAAATAAAACAGTAACTGTGCTGATGGTTTACCTGCAAATCTTCATAGCTTTTGTCATTGCGTTTAGTCTACTTTTGAATGTCAGCTAAATTACCAAGGTGATGAGCATCTTACCTAGATCTCCTTTTAATTGTGGAATTAAATGTTTCCTCTATATTCTTAATTCAAACATTAAACAGAGACAATTATGTGTTTAAACAATTTAAAGATGTCTGCAGTTGTATTTTAAAGGTTGTTTCTTTAAGGGCTGCTCACTTTTGAAAGCATTAGGCTGAACTGTGACGAGCTGCTCTGAAAATGCTGAGGGGACAGCCAGGAGGGCATGGGTAGCCTTCTGCACTGGAGCTCTTCATCCTCCAAGGGTCCGATCTCACAGGAGTTAACCCTGACACACAAAGTTAGACCCTCGGCAGGCTGCACACGTGCATAATTATGACACCCTTGATCTTTGCATTGCTGAAAAGGACTACATCAGCGGTGACACCTTCATCAGTGGTGAGAAGAGTGAGAAATCAGTAGCTTTTCATGGGCTTTAGCAAAAGGCATTGGTGTATTTCCTTTCTGGACATCCCAGGCTGTCTCAGCTTAAGTGAGCTCTGTTGTCTCTGGAGCTCTTACTGGAAATGCTGCATCCGACTACCATGGCAGCATGGTGTCTTTATCACTACAGGATAATTACTTTATTTTTGTGTGTAATAGGACAGTTAACCAGTTTTCAGTACATCCCTGTGCAGAAGCATTTAGCTGGCACCTACCTTGAAAATATTTTCTTACTTGTCTCGCCAGGGGAGAAGTTTTACTGGGGAGGGTCAGAGGACTCCAGCCTTTGAGCACTGCATTAGCATTGCCACCACTACATTCCCACTCTCCTCTTCCCTCCCGTTCAGACCGAGGCCGTATCCATTGGTTTTTAAAATACTTATGGAGTCTTTAAAAATAAAACAGTGAGGACCTGTTTAAGGATGGGAAATTTGCCCTTCCAGGATAATCCTGCAAGTCTTGGGCAGTAAAGTGAGTAGATAATTAGTGAGCTCTGTTAAGGAATTAAGGTGTTTGGTGGAGGTGAGACTTCCTGAGCATTCCCACAGGACTTCTCTCAATAGATGTGGGTCGTCTTCAATTTGGTATGAGCTGTTTATGGCATAGCCCGGTGGCTTACCAAGTGATTTTTAGCTGACTTGAAGGTTTGTGTCACACCCCAGCTGAATTCACAATTCCAAATACAGGTTTGAAGACTGGAGGAGATTTCTTAAGTTGTTGACCAGTGCATCACTGAGAGACAGTGGAAACCCACTTTCAGCACTATCCAGATGATAATCTTTGGGCTTGCTTTTATAGGTTTTCCAATACTGAATCAGAGTATATTGAACTGGTTTCTGGTTCCTCAAGACATACCCTGTGGTGCCAACATGTCTTGCAGGAATAGTTGCCCCTGATGCAGCTGCTTTGGCTACATCTCAGATTGCAGTTCTTCTGAAACGTTAAAAGTAATGTCAGAATTTACAAGAACCTTTACTTTGATTTTTAGATGGATAATTCTTAGCAACTGAATGGCAGCACCTCTCATCAGCAAACCGTATTTATGGTACTCTGTGAGGCCATGAGCTGAATTCAGGAACTATATCGTCATCATATCTGTCCAGGTAAAAGTTTGATGATGAGGATACAAGAAAGTCTATTGGAAGGTAGCAAGTAGTCTGCAAGCTAACGAGGTTTGGAATCCACAGCTTTAAATATATGTATTCAGTGGTGGGAAATGTCTTCTGTGGACCAGCACGGCTGGTGGAGTAATTTTCCTCATTACCAGCGAGAATAATTTACTACTCTGCTGCTTGTTATGATATTGCGGAATATGAGGGAGAGTCCTCTACTGTCCCTAAAAAGTAACAGGTGATTTCAGAACATTTCTGTATAAATGGAGTTGAGTTTACATGGCATAGATTGTGATAATTACAGTACTGTGGCGCAGTTACATTTTTGTTAACTCTGAAGGCTACTGTGGTAATGATAGAGTTCCCTTTGTAATACCTGTTTTGGCAGTTCTGGGAGTGCCTTCGTAGCTTGCTTTGGCATACTTTGGTCTTTTGTGGTTTTGTTTGCTTACCATCTCATGTGCCTATTTATTTCTCAAAGATGTGTAGTTGTTTATCTTGATCATCGGGGAATATCAAATCTGTTGACATATAAATAAAGGAAGCTATTATTATAGAGCTTTTGTGGTCGGTGATCTACAAATTATTATGAAGTTATTATCTTTGCTATTGTATTGCAATGGTGCATTCCTCACTACTTTTGTAAACTAGATTTATGCAATTTTAATGTGTCATATATACATTAAAAAAAAGCAGTAGTGAATAGTAATCAAATGATGCAAATAAAAAAACATTTCACAACTGACCAGATCCCTAACCTAATACTATTGGAGCTGTCCTCACAAAAGAAGTGTTATCCATGAATATGAGGTCTGTGATTATGTATATCCCTGTGCTATGCAGCAGTTGTTGGTTGAGTGGAAGTGGTTTGGGTAGCTTTCTCCAACTCCTAAACCCCAGCTAGCCTTCTGGCAGTGGACCCTTCTGGAGCAGTGGTTGTAACCACCAAAACACTCCGGCTCTACCTGGCTTATGCGGGGAGATGTTCGGAAGAGGGAAATCACTGTGACGGAATTTACTAATAGTTGCTTTTTGGTGTCCTACAGCGATCTTTGAAAACATGGAAACAGATGGAAACGGATGAGAAACGCTGGAGTCGCTGTTGATATTAGGCATTACTTTTAGCCGTTTTAGAGTAAGAACCTAACTGCTGAATTGCACTTCTGAAGCCAAGTTTTGTAACCAGCTTCTCAATTTTTCCCTTTCATCCATTATCTTTACCTCAGGGAGATTACTCACGTAGGTAAACATTACTGATGTGAATCAAATTTGTAAGACCAGGTCCATAGACCTCGTGTTTGTATTGCTGTTATATTGCAGTTTCATTTAATAGAGCAGCATTAAGTATAACATTGTTGCAACATGTTAAATTGCTTTAAATATAATCAACCTTCACATCATGCTTTGGGCTGATCATTGCCATATTTGTAAAAGTAAGGCTGAAGACATTTTCTTGGCATGTTCCAAACTACGTTATACAACCCGTAATGCAATCCTGTGTTGGAAGGGCTTTAGTACTTTCAGGGAAATGATTCCGGGCCTGGGAGCCTCAGCATGGAGATGCTGTCATGCGTGAGACTGAAATCGTCAATGATGTAAAGACTTTTAAAACAACCTCATGCAGTAATTTAACTTTGTTGAACTAGATTTAGACAATTTTACTTCTAAGATCTTTCAGGTTACATTCTAATTATTTCAAATGCCCCGTGTGACACAACGGAGATAACACCAAGTGGCTGTAGTTTACTTTTTCTGTTAAACTCTGCATTTAAAGAGAGCTCGTAGGTATACATTTGTTTTCCTTGACACTTGGCATAGCCAAAAAGGCACAGTCTTGATAAAGACAGGATGGCTGAGGTGGCTGTTAACTCTAGAGGTTTCCATATTCATTTTTCATACATCCCTAGCAGATTCTGCAAAGGGAGAGCTCCAGCTGGCTTGTGAAGTTCAAGCTGTAAAAGAAAATCTCTGAAGTGAATATACAAGATCACTGTACTTACCCCGTAAACCTCAAATCTCATTTGTTAGCTAGGACTTTTAAACGCAGTATTAGAATTGATCTGTGAGCAAGAGATTTCTAGGTAAATTTCTAGCTTTCTTTGGATTTTATTATAAGATAAATATTTCAAAATTATCACTTCACTGAGCTGAACAGAAACTTTTCAAATCTCTACATTATTGAGTACCACCAATACATATTTATAAAATTTCATGTAGATTTAAACAACGAATACAGTCATTCTATGAGTAGCTTCTGAAATACCATTGTTCCTAACCGTGTCATTATTTTGTAGGTAGCTATCGCGTTTCAAAGTTATTAAATGTTATTCAGCCCTCCTCTTACCTCCCCCCTTGAAATTCTCTCAGTCCCACTTGATTAGACTCTGTTGAGAAATGTGTAGGTGAATGATCTTTTTGTATTCTTGTCCACTGTGATGCAGTATTTGAGAAACTAGGAATGAAGGCGTATATTGCTCCAGCGGGTCGTTGTTAACTCTCTGAATTCCTAGGTTATAACAACATGAGTTCAGCATATCCTTTTGTGTTTGCTTCTCCATGACTCGATGGAGTCTCTTCTCTGCTAGGGTGAGAGGGCAGTTCTGTAGGAAAATTTATTCTGGCTGCTTGAACTTCAGCCACTTGGGCAGGAGAGTTTCGGATTCCAACCAGTTTAATATTATTTTTTTTTCCTCCTGAAACACATAGCAAAGGAACAGGGTTTTAAAATGCAGCCTTTTGGTAAGGTTTCAGGCCTTGATTTGGGACTCGTATTAGCAGGTAGGTGATGAGCACAGGGGTCTGTCACACAGGAGGGCACAAAAATTCCCAAACTAAATTACGGAGGAGGGAAGGAAAAAATAATTATATTGTAGTCTTCCTAATGCCTTTAGAAATGCCTAAAAGTGACACATACAAACTATATGTAAAATATCCTGAAACTGCCTGCAGAAAACATTTTTTCCTCTTTTTCCTTAAAGTCACTTCACAAAATTGTCTGGAAGCCCTGAGAAACTCATTTGAAAGGAGAAAGTAAAAAACCAAAATCAACACCTATCACTCAGCCTCAAGTACATGCAGCTTGCCTAAACAGCAAGGACTTAGAGAGAGGGAAGGAATGTATTATCTCAAAGTACATTGGTAATTATGACGATTCAGCCTTTGCTAATAGTTACCACACAATGTCGTTTCAGATGCCGCGTTCTCCCCTCCAAGTTTAGAATGGCAAATAGCTCTGTGGGAAATGCTGACTCCCTTGAAGTGGGCGGTATTGGATAGTCAAGGGAAAAACCAAGAAAAGAGAGGAACTGTTTTAATGTAGTCCAAGGGAATGATGGGTGAAACTGAGAAATGGAAAATACAGAGCAAACGTCAGGAATGAAGTCCTTATTGCAGAATTTTTTAGCCTCGAGGATTAGCTGTGAAAGTAAGTGGTGGGAACTCTGTTGCTTGGGTCAGCCACAGTAACATGAAATAAGCTTTTCAGGGAGTGCAATAGGGAATAATATTGCATAGGTAAGAGACAAGAGTAGATGAAAATGCTAACGTGATTTCCCAACATAGAAGGGAAAGTTAGACACTCAGAATGGTCTATTGAAGTCTCAACATGATTTAATTTTATGCGTGTTGCCAGGTTAACTTAGCAATTGTTGCTTAAACAAAATAAAAAGCATTCTTCTGGCCAGGCCTGACCATGTTGCAATTTTGGGGTTTTTTATAAGCTGTTAAATGAGATGCTGACATCCTGTGTCTAGTATCTACAGATAGGCTGATCTGAAAGCCTTGAAGACCCTGAGGGTCTGACCTACATTGCTGGTACTGTCAGTACAGCATGCTCGTATATCTTTCAAGCTTTTTGACAATTTAAAGGGCAGCCAGCCTAGCCCAAATAATTAATCTCTCTCTCTGTCTCTCTCTCTTTCCCCTCCTCTAAGATTCAAAGAGAAGGGAGTGCGCCAAGGACAAATTTATTTGAGCACAGCATGCCCGTTTCTTTTTTTAAGCTAAATAAAAAAGTGTTGGATTTAGTTAAAATATGTTATTGTTAAAATGGAAAGGGATTTAACCTCTTACTTTCCAACGGTGAAGAATCTACACAGTGCTTGTGCCAATGATAGCCAATTTGTTGGGTTTAGGTTAAAAAACACACATTGTCATCTGAAGGTAGAGTGGCTTCAGCCTGAAAATCACCATTCAAAAGCAGATGAGCTCTTTGGCCAGCAAAAAACAATCATCAAAGATGTTGGGAGTCAAACTGTGGAGAATCTAAACCCATGTGATGTGGGGGGGCCAGAGAGCCTCCTGACATGCAGATCAAAGGCTGATTGAACCCTTTCTCCATGCCCCTTGGGGAAATCAAAAGTCAGCACCTACACCATGACTTCTGCGAAAGCAACAGTAAGCAAGTATGATGTGTACTTCATTCCTTCCCCATTTTTCGTAGAACAGCATGTCCATTTTAGGGAAATGAAGCAAACATCCACCACCAAATCTGCATCCAGTTGTTCTGTTCTTTGATCAAAGCGTTTGATCATTATGTGTATTTTTATAATTTCCATGCAAGGAGGACCCTTAGAGGCACGTTTTCCATCATTCCTCTCTTTACTGTTAGACAGGACAAGTGTATAAGCATCTATTACATGTAAAAAGTCTATAAATAGCTCAACAGAAGAATTGTTGCATGAAGGTTTGTGGCTTGCTCCTGATCTGCCCTGATGCAGGCTGACAGACAACCTCAGAATTAACTTGGTTTGGAAGAAAAGGCAACCTCTGTGAAAACCAACACCGCCCAGCCCCTGCTGTGTTCTTGCTCTCTGGGAAGCAGCCTCACGCAGCAGCAACAGGTATTAGTGATAAAGACATCAGTGCTCTCTGGCTTCCTTCAGAGGCAGCATCCCCAAACTCTTGCTGGGTTTCAGCTGGAGCCATGCAGCTGGTGGGAATCACCAGAGCACACCGCTCTTCCCTTGCAGTTTCTGGCCATATTTAACTATTCCCTTCCCCCAGGAACTGTACAGCATGAGCAATGTGAAATAGAACCAAGTATGAGCACATGAACTAGGGAAACCTGGTTTCCTGGGGATTTATGCTTTATGGCATTGACTGCAAGCTCGAGTGGAAAGACTTTTCCACAACTGGAGCATTTAAAAAGTGTTCTTTGCCATGTAGACTCTGGCGGTTGTAAGGGCTGAGCTCACAGTTCTGCCTCTCCTCTGTCAGGGCATGGAGGGTTTCTCTCCTTTATCCACCCATTTATATTAACGCACAGGAATTTAATTATAAAGCCCTTATGCTCGTAGGGGAATATACACCCGACTAAGAGCCAGCCCAAAAGGGGTTAAATAGGACTTGTATGCTGCAGTATACTAAAAATAAATTCTTTAGCCTGTCTCTTTGCCTAGCTCCATTTTCTCTGTGTGCTTTGAACTGCCTCTTCTTCCTCTGCCGTATCAAATGCAAGCAGCTTCCCTTCATTTTCAAAGTCCATCCCAGCCTGTTCTGTTCTCTATCATATTTCTTCGGGCTGAGGAGAGAGTGCTTGCCTTTTGCTGGCTCAGCCTTCATCATCTACTCATTAAATTTTCAAACAAATGACTTTGTGTTTTCTCGTACCTCTCCCTTCATGTGTGGAAGGAGCTCCCCATCAGTATCTGCAAAGCTATTTCATTATACTGCTGCAGAAATCCTTCCTTAAAGCTTTCCTTTGCCGAGATGCTGACAAAAAAAGCCTTGTTATCAGTGGGGCTGCGAAGGCGCTGAGCCTGCTGCCGGTCACACTGACCCTACTGTTTCCTTGAATTTCCTGCTCTCTGGGTTGCAGAGGCTTTCTAATTCTTGCTGGCAGAGAATGCATCGAAAATTGAAGCTGCTTAACCCCATCCCCATTTTGATAAGGCATGGGAGGCAAGAGCAGCGGTGGTGGAGGTAGATTGTAATGTCCTGAGATATTCATGGTAGGGAGGAAGGAGAATGGGAAAGTGGCCACCTCGTTTGGACATGTGTTACAGTACACCCTGGGGACCCGTTAGTCTGAATAAATGGGGAATTTAAATCAGGTGATAAAGGAGTATTCAGTGTCTGGGACACTTCATGGGGAAATAACGCTATACAGATCCAATCCCGAAGTCTCAATGTGAAACATCTTAATTTTTTTGGTTTTGGTCGACTCAACAAGATATTTGAAGACTAAGCATTCATTTTTAAAATCATATAAAAATATTTTTTAAAAAAGTTTTTAAAAATATCCAGGCCAGATCATTTGAGCAGGTAGTATGAACAGTCTGCAAGACAAGTGACATTTCCTACAGACTTCTCAAAACCCAAGACAAAACAACGCTCAATGCGAAAGGGATGAATTATTATCAGTTGCTCTGACTTGTCGTTCTCATTGACTTGACTTTCTCTGCAGTGTAGCTGTGCTCCCTAAAATCCAGCAAGTTGGAGCAGTCAGAGGAAGCAGCTGCAGGACAGTTTTCACAATCCAGGAAACAAGTTCAAATAGTCTAGATATTTATCAGTCAATGTCAGGATAAATTTATTTGCGAGTTTAACTTAAATTATGATAGATCCATTCTATTCCTGTTGTTTCTCTTCCTGTACTGTGTGCTTTTTCTTTCCTGAAGGTATTAAATAGCTACATAAATCCTGGTAATCCTTCATTCATGGGATTTAAGGAAAAAATCCAGGAAGACAGTTGTCAGGAGAATGGACAGTTATGCAGTTATTTCTACAATAAATGCTGCCAAAAAGCTAATTGTTTGAGTGTCAGAATAGCTTCTGCCACATTACGGAATTAGCTAAGTAAGGTGGTTTCTTGTAACAACTTTTGCTAAAACATTTGACCACTTGATTCAGGTCTCACGGCAAACTTTTTCAGATGGAAAAATAAGCATCCTCCTTAGTTAAGGAGAATTTTTTTCCTAAACGTGAATTATTGTACTGCTGTTGTAGACAGCCTGGAAAGCTCTTTTAGGGTAGGAATGAATGGTCTCACTAATTTTAGTGATTCTTGACTTTTAAAAAAATGATGATACCGCTTTTTCCAGAAGTTTTGCACATTGCTTGGGTTAACACCGGGATTCTTCTTTGGCTGTGCAATTACTGCAAATCTGGGAAGTACTCAGAATAGTGACCAGATATGATGATAGTGGAATTCTTAAGAATGCCTTGCATCAATATGGCCATTAAACAAACAAATGTGAATAATTATAGGAAGCCAATAATCTACTTTATGAGTTATGTTCCTTGTATTGCTGTAAGTGGGAGACAGGCAGAACAGGCAGAGCAATGTGGCACTCTAATAATCCGCAAGCTTAATTAAAAATGTGATCTTTAGTTTAATCATAATTCTGAAATATTTTTACCTTTATAATTCTCTTTCAGATTTGTATCTCAAAAATCAGTGTATTTAAAATGAAGAGTCCTTTATCTCTGTAATTATGCTTAAAGAGCATAGAAAGTCAAATTGGACTCTAGTATTTACTTTTATTCAAAGAAGCTGCAGAGAGTACTTTCAAAGCCTAACCTGTCATCTAAAGTTGTAAACTGTCCTTTTCCCTCTCTGTTACAATCTCAGTTAAAATAGATGCTGTAAATAAAGTCATAGCTCTAAGTGCTAAAGAGTGTGAAAAGAAGTCTTCTCATCTCTATCCTCTACTACGCACAGTTCTCAAGGATAAGATTTTTTATTTTGTGTGCAGAGGTTTTTTTTCTACATAAATCTTCCATTTCCTAGAATGCTTGTTGCGTGTAATTCTTTAGAGCTCATGTATCAGATGTGAAGGAAACCATGAATGTAATCCCAGAAAACAGTTTAATCGAGTAGCTCTGAGCTGTGTAGTGGAGGCAGCCTGGCCAGAACGATCCTGATTCAAAGCCAGTCAAAGTCCATGGAAAAGCTCCTATGCCTTCAATGGCTTTTGGATCTTGGCCCATGGTTCTGGCTTCCCACCTTGTTTCCAGCTGCTAAAGTGCATTAAAAGAGGCTAAAAACACATCAAATAGTTTTCTAAGATTATTTTTTCCATGTAAGCAACTGCCTTAGTTGCCATTTTGTCTTGTGGGTGGTCCATGACCCTGTCTCTTAATACCACGGTTAATGCTGTAAAGAAATGAGGAGATGCTGGAGTGGATACTTTTCCAGTTAGCAAGTGTAATTTAGAGACAGAGGAACTGTACAAGAAAAAGTGAATAGTGAGTCTCAGCAGCTGTTACTGGTCTTGTTGTGCTAATGCAGATGTCTAAAGGATTGTGTAGAAAGGAAAGAATGAAAAAAGGTTTATATTCTCAAAAGGTAATTTTCATTTTTAAGGAGAGAATACACCTTCAGTATATGATAATGTACGCAAGGTCTGATTTATTGAAGATGTTGTGTAAGACTCTGTGGGTAGGTGCGTCTCTGAGCTCTTGTATCCAGCATTCTTTTCTCCAGGGTATTTCTCTTTTTGAGTGACAAAATAGGGTTAGAGACATAAAGACTTTCTTTCTCCCTACCCAAACAAGAGATGTTGATAGAGGCACCAGCATGCAAAGTATGAATTTCAATTTCAGTGAATCTATTTAAATTAGAGAATTCCGTGATTTCAGAGAACTTGGGTAAGCCTTCAAATTCTCTTTGTTTTTGAGGAAGATAAGTGATCAGCCTCTCTTTGCGCTCTTGGAGAGCACAGGTCAGAAGAGCTAATGCAGTGTAGCGGGTAGTGCACACTGGCTTAGGGCAATAGTTACCTCCATCATTTTGCTTGAGTGCTGCTCCATCCTTTCCCCTTCCAGTGCTTTACCTATTCAGATCATGAATTCTTTTAAGCAGGGATGAATCTTATTCTTTATCATCATGGTCTCTCAAGCATGCAATAACTGGTGGTAGCAGTGGTAGTGAAATTTTCTCAAGCATTGTCTCAAGAAATGCTTGACGAAAGCCAGCTGTATCAGTTTCCAGCTCACAGGATTTCTGAATCATTTTAGCAATGTATCAGAACAAAACCCAAGGATTTGGGATAACTCTGAGCTTTGGAAAAAGTTTGATTCTGCTCTAAACTTGAGCACTGATGCTTTTCTTTCTGGAATAAAAGCCCTGCCTGTGAGCATCTGTGAACTCTGTACAAGTTCAAAAAACAGAACCAGACCCACACTTTGTGGCTTCAGCCCATCTTTCATTCATTAATTTCTAAAGTATTTTATGGCCTTTGTTATCTGGCTGCTTCCTGATGCCTTTAACAGCTTCCTCATAGCAAGTGAAGCTAATAAATTTACAATCACCGTTCTTATGGAAGTCTTAAGCGGAGCCACCTTCTTTAAAAAAAAAAAGGGAGGGGGGCTTCATCATTTGATCTCTCTAATGTCTGACAGTTGGTAGGGAAACAATACAAATAATAATTGTGACTGATGAAATGTATAGGAAGAAAATTTGATAATTGGTCATGCAGGAAAACATATAACCTAGAAGATGCTGGATCAGTCACTGGAACTCACCGTTTGGCTTAGGAAGCAGTATTCCCAGCAGCATTCCCAGCTCAGGGCCCTCTATGGCAGCACAACTTGTTAATCATCACACCATCAGACTGGCCAGAATGCAGCTATATAACTTAGGCTTTTGTGTTGCCGTGGATGCTATCTAAGCATTCCTGGAACAGTAATTTCCTTTTTGACCTCCATGGAAACAGTCATAAAACAATTCTTAAAATGTCAGGAGAAACTGCATCTAATGGTGGTGCTTTAGCCAAAGAAAACATACTTCAGTTTTGAAGCATTCCCACCAAAACACTGAAATCTTAAAGCTACTAATAGGCTGTGCATCAGTGCCTGAGCACTTTACCATGACATTTAATAAAATGTAATTCATATACCAGCTTTACTGAAATCACAGTATTCACCAAGGTACACTAAAAACTTTCCAGACAAAGAGAGAAGGGCACTGGCGACAGCCGAGCTGGAGGCAGAGAAGGACCAACTGGCTTGTATGCTCCAATAATATTGCAGCGTGATAACTGGTAAATATTTAAAACCATGTCACACTCCTTTAAATATCTGTCCACTAGTGAAAGGACTGTTGGTGCTATTGATAAATGTATCACACAGTAGATTTCACAACAAGAAAAATGTGACATCTCTGAGCAAGTCAACGCATACAACAGTAGTGCGTGTCCATGTGTTTGCATTCTTATAATTACTTGAATTTTTTCTGATACTACTTTTTGGCAGCAGGGAAAAGGAGAAGATTCCTCATGTGTTTTTACGGATAAGTTGCCTCTTGAATTGTAGGTCTCTTGTGCTTTAGTGAATTTGAGGAAGGAGGGGAGGGACAATCAAATGTGCCAGGTAAGCAGTTACAATTCATTTTGTATCTTGTCTAAATCATTCATCACAGTCAACAGTCAATGGCTGGGAAGCCTTCAGTTGTTGTTGCCTCGTGTCAGACTGGATCCAGTGCTCTGCTCTGTGTTTCCTCTGGAGCAGGGCTTCCATGTTTAATTTAATTAGGTACCAGTGCCACGAGCTAACAGTCATCCCTGGGGTTGTGCTGGGTGGTACAATGGAGGAGAGCTGGCGCGGTAATGCGAGACACTGCCCTGTGCTGGGAGATGCTGGGCTTCCTCTGCTTCTGTTGAAGATGGCATATTGGGCTATTAATGCACTTTCCGTTCTGGAGATGCTCATTCACTTTATACTAGGAAAATATGTCAGCTATTTATTTCAGAGATAATGCCACCACTGTGAGCAGCTGGCTGGCCTTCCTTTGCTGTGACGTTGATGTACATCAATAATCTGGTAGGGTAAACTTCAAAAGATTCAGAGAGTGAGTTCATGCCAGCACACAAAGTTCAACTGCTTATGGGAAGCCTATCCAAGCATATCAAATGCTTTTGGGCTGGAATTTGGACTGTGAATCTTTCAGGATTAGGCTCTTTTTCGTCTGCTGGAGGACAGTAATGCCTGGAATACCATGAGAACAGGCGGCTTTGAAATTTTCTGAGATTTGTGTTTCCATCCCAAAGATTATTGCCTGAAATCAAGTTGTACTTATAGATATGGGAAAGAAGAGAAAAGAGCACTTAACCAAATTTCTTCAGTGTTGGGTATGGCTTGGGCGTGTTTCAAGTTTTTGATGAAAGCCAGTCAGCTCTCTGTTAAAACTGGCTCAAGCATCCCCAGTTTGTGAGTGGCTGTCATGCAGATTCCTGCTCATACTCCATGTTTCTTTAATTCACGGGTGCTTCAGATTGCCTTCATCTTTTCACCCTGGAATATTTTATTTTAATACACTGTTTTAATATAAGCAAATTATGGAAAGCTTTAAAAAATTCTACATGAAACTATTTGTACAATATTTAAAATCCACTTCAAAACCTTCCAGATTTCTTGAAATATTTCTCCCTTCTTAAGCCCTTCTGCACTTTGGAACATACTACAGTTTTGAAAGATGCTGCCTATTCATTTTATTTTTGTAGTTTTATTTTGCTAATTTTTTTCGTAATTGTGACTGAGCTAAGCTCGTTCTCTGTAACTGATACGGATATCATTTAACTGATGTGGGTGTAAACTTTCACCCTTAAGACAATTTTAAAATTGTATTTCTAATCCTCTTATCTCGTCCATGAATTGTCAATCTTGCTTGTAGGTTTTCTGGAGAGAATGATTTAATTATGAATGAATTCTTTCCATTTGGATTTGTTTATTTTTAAGAAAGATAAGTTATCTTGCTTTCCATGAGAGAGCGATTAAAATATTTCTAATTATAAATTTGAGAGTGGTGCAATTCAAAGTACTTCACTGCCTGTTTGCTGAGGTAGCAGAAATATAACTGATGGAAACATATCAGAAAATTGATGAGCCTGTGAATTTGAACATCATGATGAAACGATATGAAAGGGAAAAGTAACAGAAAATTGCAGGAATAGTGAAATAAACGGAGGTATGTAATCAGTGCATCGCTTCTCTTTAGTTACCATTTAATTTGTGGTATTTGTAGTGGTATTTACTGTTCAGCCAAGTCATTTGCTTGGTATAGACAGGCAAGTTCTTTAGAAACCTACCTGGACAAAACCTGTAAAATGTCTTTTACTTGATTCTTGTTTCTTTGTGTCTGAGAATAAAAGCTTTAGGACAGATGAGACCCAATAAGAAATAGATAAACCTCCACTTGGGGCTGGAAGTGTAAGTGTCAGAAGTAAGCCCGAAGGGAGAGAGTGAGTGCTATGGGATATAATTTTGATATCTGAAGGCAAATAGGTATCACAGAGGACCAGTGGAGAATTTACTGGGTGGTGATAACATGGAGGAGCTGGGGCAGTTAGGAAGTGAGGCCAAAGCAAAGAAATATTAACACCTGACAAATTTTGTTATAATCCTGTGTGATCGTCAGCTCACGGAAGCAGGAATCTGAGTATTCCTTTTGTCCACACGGATACAGACCCGGTGTCCATAACGAGTGATACACCGTGTCCCAGAGGTGGGCAATTTCCACCTACCAAGGATGAGCCAAAGCAATATTGTGAGGGGCCCAGCATCAACGTTCTCCCACATTTTCCTACTTTAAGAGCTGTGATTTCATTGGGGGCCTCTTTCTAGTCGAAAAAACGTTTCTGCATCTGTGCTGCCTTGCTCTGTGCTCCTTGATGGGGCTACTGCTGTGGCACCCAGGAGGAAATCCCTGTTTTCCATGTTCACCTGGTGTTCACAGGGAACCAACATCCCACCAGCAGCATTTACAACCAAAAGGTCTGAAATAAAGTGGGTAATCTGATTCCCAACCTCCAGTCAAGTACAGCACGTACCAAGGCTTTCCCTGTGAAATCGTCCATAATAACACATTTCACCTTACGCTGCTGTTTCCCTTCAATTTTTGTAAGTTATTTTTCAACTGAAGATACTGTTTTTGCTTGTGCCATCATTTCATTAATTCACTGGACACATTCTGATAATCCCTACATTCAAAGCTAGGGGAGAGAAGCAGATGGCAAGGACTGCCTACCAAAATGTCTTCCAAGTTTCTGCGTTGGCTTCACTTGAAAAGGAGGATAAGCACGGCTGCGCTGGCATTTGGGATTTACTGTAATGCAAATTTCAGGCCATCTCCTGGAAAAATAACTAGGGGATGTTTTGTCTGCTTTTACTGATACACCTTGAGGAAACTTTGAGCCTTTTCAAGGTGGTGATATATTAATTACATGGTGAAAACCTTTCTTAGATATACATGGTTTCTTTCTTCAAAAAAGTGGTTAGTATTTGCATTGTTAATAGAAAAGGAATTTAAATTGGAAGTTTTTGGACAAGTTGTCTTAAGTTCTTCTATAATCAATATTTTTTTACATAAACAGGAACCTAGAAATAACCCAAATTTATAAATATGAAAAATTTTGGAAGAAATGCATTCACCATTTGTGTTACTGCAGACAGTTAGAAACTGAGAAGTTCCATGAATACTCAGAAACAACGCTCATGCATTCACACATGGGCTTAATAAAAATTTAGTGTGCGGGTAAAACCAGAAAATATTAGTGTCCTATTTCAGTATGTTAGAGTTTAATGATACTCAAAATAAATCATGTCTTTTGCCATCCTTTGTAAGTCATCACTTAATGGGATTGGATTACAATGTGCTTTCAAAGATTGATGCAGAATTTTGCCTTTTCCCACCAACAGTTATTTTGATGCACGAGTAGTACGTTTTTATCAGATAGGGAAAAGGACTGTATATTAACATTTTCAATTAATATGGTATATTTTCACAACAAATATACTGTGAGATGTTCATAAAACAGGTACAGATAGATAGTAATTCACAGTAACTCTTCCTTTAGAGCTCAGGGTCGCCTGGTATCCTTGATGTTTTGGACTGGGGTTTTTCTGGTTCTATTCCGTTTATGATATGGACCATGAGCCCCTCTTACAGTAGAATATTTCAGCACATACTTAAGTCTTATTAAAGTTACTCATGTGCTTACGCACTCTGCTGAACTGGGCCCTGAAATGTGTTCAGGAAAAATGGATTTGAGGCTTTTTTGTTAAAGTTTTACTGGCACGTTAAGTGTGTCATGCGCGACTCCGAGTAATTAACATTCCTGTTAAGACTCCTTTAAAAGTTCAGCAATATGGGACTCTTTTCAAAGAACTGGCTTTCAACCTTTGACCTTCAGAGTATTTCTAACGAATTACAAGGATGGGTACGTTTAAACTATTCTGAGTTGCTCCTTCCATAGTAAAATGTATTATATTGATCTGAGTGGCCCAGAGAGTCTGCTTTTGGGGAGAGAGAGCATAAAAAGGGACTTTGGTGACTGATAAAAGGCCCTGGGCAGGTTCTTTATGGTGGGTGTCTTCCTGCTGGAGGAGGGAAAGGAGAGGTCTTCTCACCTTCACAGTGGAAGACCTTCCTCTTCATCTGTACTTCAGGGAATGTGTAAGATTAGGCTGGGGCTCTTATTCTTCTGCAAAAAACCTCACACCTCCAGAAGAACTTACTCTAAATGACATTATAGGAAGAACGGCATTTCTCTGTGGCATGAAGCATTTTAAATGGTGATCAAACCCTGCCTCATAGCTGTCAAGATGAGTTATGAACTACGGGCGTGCAGGAGTGGGGACTCTGGGGCAGAGCTGAGCAGCTTTGATGAAAGAGAATTGTCCTTTGTCCAAAAAATAAGAACCAGCTTCTCCACCACTTCCAATCTCACAGGCTTTTCCCAAAGAGCGGTGTTAGAAGGGGCAGTTACATGATATCTGATGGACTCAAACACATAAAGAGCAGCGGGGGTGAAATTTTACTGTATTTGGGTAATCCTCTAGCACTAAGGCAATCCAATATTTTGTTTCAGATGGCTGAATTTTTTTCCCCTTTCCTATGCAAGCGAATTGGTGCTTTCTTAAATATTGACATTAATCTCCTCAGTTGGAAGGAAACCAAGCTTCTGTATTTCTTATCCTCCCAAATCGTCTGTACTTCAGATCTGTTTACCAAACGGACTATATTGCATTCCCATAAATCCTGTAGCTCGAGTTTGCTGTGATATTAATTTATTAGTACGCATGCATTTTCAACATCAATTACGCTCCATCTCAACAGACATAATTCTCTCTTCAAAGGAGACAGAAAGCTCTGCAGCTCTTGGGTTTCCACATCCCCTCCCCTCCCTCTGCCCCGCTGCAGGGCGGCCGAGCTCAACCGGGCTTTGAGGCACCAGGAACCTGCATCTGTACAACAGCAAAGAGATGAATGAGAAGTATCACTACCTCAGCATTATTTTGGGTTTCCTGATATTTTGCTTAAATGCTGTGCTTGTACAGAAGGCAGTTTTCCCTGAGAGGAAAACCACTACATTTGTGTTTGTAGAAGGGAGCTTGAAATTCTGATGGGAGTGCAAACTTCTGACTCAGAGAGCAGAAGAGGACATTAGCTTTCAAAATGTTGTAATTTGAAATAAGATTTGAGATTGTAGGGGGAAGGAAGAACAGCAACTTTTTTTTTAACTGAACAGCTGGAATAAATGTCTACAGATGTACACATCTTCATTTATACCCAGAGCTTCCCACTACACCAAACATTGCCTGTTAAGGGAAAACAATACCAAGTGTTTATTTCTTAAAATGAAAAATGACAAAAGACAATTATTTGAAAAAGACCTTCGTACCAGATCTACTCTCTCTGTCCTAATATTGTAGTACTTGGGGGGAAAAGGCAATGGAAAGGAAAAGCTGCTTTAGTGAAAGAGTTAAGTGCCTTCATTTTCTTCCTTGTGTTCAGCTGGAATATAAGTGGTGCCTTGTAAATGAAAAATAACTTCTCTTTTAGATGAGCTGTTTAAAACTGGAAGTACTGTTACAGTTTAAGAAATGCTTGTCAACCCCTGTCACTGATGCATAGGGAAAAAATGAGAAGCACATGGGACTTTGATCCAAAATTTTACACAACTTTACCCGCATGCACTATGCTTGTAGGTACGCAGGCTTTTTCCTCAGGCAGAAGTCTTGCAGAATGCATTTGATTTTGTTAATGTAGGTTTCCAAAAATACAAATTGTGCTTTCCCTTCACAAACCATTAGATTGCTTGCTGAATCTGCATGTAAAAGTGGGAGCATTTCCCTGGTGCTTTTTGCGAGAAATAATACTAATAATTGCCCCTGTTTCTTTCACTCAACATTTCAGAAGTTTTCAATACTTGATAGTGAAATGAGAGAATCCATTTTTCCATTTTTTCTATCAAACTAGTGAATAACTGCAATCCAAATCACTTCCTCCCATGGTGAGACTTGCAAGGGCTGTGAGGGGATTCTAGAGGCAGAAACCCCCTAATATTTTTCTCACTTTCTCCCCCCCCCCCCCCCGGTTGCCCACTCAGCCTGGCCAGGGCAGCTCTGAATCCCGTGAAATGATGAAAGGTTGTGTTTCTTGCAGCCTGCCATCCCTTTGAGATTTGTTCCTGTGCAAGCTGCCACAGGAATTCCAGCCTCCGTTTTCTTCTTTCTAATTTTTTTCCTAATTTCCCTGCTATTTCTATATTTTTTATTTAAAATTTCTCCCTCTTTTTTTTTTTTTTTACAATAGTTATTCTTTAGTAGGTTATTAATTCAAATGGAAAGTGAGTGATTTTTTTAAAGTCCCTTTCCATCGGGATACCTTTCCAACTTGCCACACTAAACTGCAGCACAGATGTTAAGCACATTTAACTGTACAGTCAGTGTGTGCATATTTTTAACATAACTTGTCTTGAAAATATTTATTCAAGCCAAGACAACACAAAATTAGAGTAATTTGATTGCTCAGGCTTAAGGAATAGATTACTACTGTTTCAGATGTAAGAAACAACAGACTACTTACTCTCTCTAGGCTGAAAAAAAAGTCTTTGGCTCCTGATACCAACCATATTTACTATTATGTTCATAGTAAATCTTCTAAAATTTTAATACCTTTAAAGATTTTCCATTTAAACTTTTGCCGACTGGCATTATGAGAATTTCACCCTAAAATAAGCTCATTATGAAGGGTTTCAAAATACCCAGTGCTCCAAGGGTGCACTATTACAAAGCAAAGTTATAAATCATCTTTGTTGTGCAATAAGGGTGCCAGATATCTCTATAGCGGACTTGGTACTTGGACTATGCAGGGCTTTCAGCAGTCATTACTGATTAAGTTTAAAGATCAGGCAGTTGGCACAAAAGATGTGTGATCTGGATTGCAGGTTTGTTTTTTTTTTTCTTTCCTTCTCATCTTCAACGAAATCTTCTTTGTTTAGATTTGCAATTATCACCCAACCTTTTGGACCTGTTTTTACTGGGGTTTTTTTCCCCCCCTCTCTTTATATGCCTTGCATGCAATTACCATTTTTATGCTTATTCTTTATATAACTCACCATGTCTCTGAATGTATAGAAATATGCAATAGGAAAGCAAGACAGAAATGCTAGCTGTCTTACCCAGGGCTTAAAAAACATATTCCTAATAGCTTATGTTAGTTACTATGTTAGTTATGTTAGTTTGTACAATCAGGTTGTCAAAGTACTGTTGGACTATGGAAGGATATTTTAAGATATTTTTCTGCAACTGTAGCTTCTGTATCAGTCCTTCAGGAGTGTGTTTTGAGATGTAGGCTTATATCCCAGCTTAGCATACAAGTAGCTGAGCTATTTTTAACTGAACTGATCATACATGAAATGATGGTCCAGTCTGCAGGTGGGGCTAAGGCTGATGCTTTGTGTCTCCTCATTTTTCCACTCATGCATGTAAACTGCCTTCATACATTTCACTTTGATGTTTTATATCTAGATGGGTTTTTGACTTGTTAACCTAAATGTGGTGTCCACAGATGTAAAGTTTTCTTTGTGTGAGAGCTGCTTGTGCAGATGTAGAAACCAGGTTCACAGCTCCTGAAGAGTATTACCTCCAAGCTGACTATAACCAAATGGAGCTGGGCAGATACTCTTGATGAAATTACCATTTTGCTATGGGTCTCATCTCCATTTCCTCCTAGGTACCATTTTTATTTCATCTTTTATTTCTGGTGGTATTTGCTGGTTTTATGACCCTGTCAAAGACAGAGAGTCAATGATTAGTAGAGAGAGAATCAAGGTGCAGGGGTCACATGCTGTTAAAGAAAGGATCGTTCTCAAGCGGTCTCTGCTGGTTTCCTCCAAACAGTGTGCTGATCTTTTCTCCATAGGCTGCTCTGTTTATTTGGAAGATTATTTTTCAAGGATTAGCTTTCTCCCCCCCCCCTCCCCACCCCAACCCTTTTCAACAAAAAAGCGCCTATGTCTAGGGTTTTCCAGAAACTGCAGCATACGACTTAATGCGTGCTTCGTTACAGATCTTCCCTCTCTGTCCCACCAGCTGTGTCTGCTCCAGTAGTACTTGGAGAAGAGACTATAAAACCCTCGGTCCAGTGTCTGGTTTTACTTAAGGACCTTATTAATTTAGGGTGAAGATGAGCATGAGGAAATAGTCTTCATAATTGCTCTTGTACAACAGCTCCCTGTGTTTGAAATTACTTCCTTAAATCCATCCTTCTTTTCTCTTTTCTGGACAGCAAAGAATGCCATATTTTCACTTCTCTTTCTGCAGTAATGCCATATATTTCTCCTGTCAGAACTGAGTGGAAGGAGTCATTCAGTGGTGAAGTAAAGCACCGTTTCCGCTCCCTTTCGGATCAAACTGTGTGCCTCCGTTAGCCTGGCTATAACTATAGATATCCGTATGGTCCAATCACTGTATGCCTTAAAGCCAGTCTTAGCCATCAGTGTTTGCAAAGAACAGCACTTTGAATCATGGTTCCCTAAAACTGAGGTAATGAAAGCAGAATCTTTAAGTGGATAAATGTTTTTGGGCTGCTAATCAAGTAGTGTGGAGCCTTAATACTGCTGTGTATACACAAGCTGCTGGAAGTCTAGTTTAGTTGTCTAAAGGGAGATTTCCTTCATTCCTGTCCTTCCATATTCACCTTTTGAAGAATACAAATGTTTGTGTATAAAAGGTCATTAGGGGCTGACTTACTGCTTAAATAACAGCACCTTGTGTCATTTTTCACATAATAGCCAGGACAGAGCCCAGCACCCTTTAAAAGGGAACTTGAGCCATACTGCTAAATGTTAACTGACAGCCTAGTAAAAACAAAAGTCTTCATTTTTCTTATTTGTCTGCTTTCTAACCAGCCAGAAACTGCGCAGAGTGCTCTTATTAGATCTCCAAGCATGCAACGCAGAGAAATCCTTGGATTCTAAAATTGCTGAGTACACACAAATGGTGCCACAGTGTCCTCGCCCTGTGCCAAAGCAAATCTCCGAGTTATGTAATTCTTCTCAGTATTTGAGTTAGGTAAAACGTTCAGCATGTCTGAGTTGCTTGTAAGAGCGCATAATCCGCAGGGTCCTGCAGTTTTTCAGGGTGCCACCGGCAAACGCTGTGGCATTGGACTTCGCATAGCCCTGTGGAGCGGGGTTGGCCGCTCTGCCGTGTGCTCGCCGTCGCGGGAGTGCCCTGCATCAGTGTCCGCTGCTGGTTTCTGGTGACGTGGTTCGGCACGAAGTGTAAATTGTGTCTTTTAGGTCAGTCAGAGCTTACAGGCCAGAGAATGCCATGTTTGTGTGCTAACCCGATTTAGCCCAGGAGGTTTTTCATGTGCAGGAAAGCTCTAAACCAGCAATCGGTCTAACTTAAGGGGCCGTGAGCCCCTGCCACAAGACCAGATAACTGTTCCAGTTCGATCAGTCTGGCCTTATTTTATGTCTGCAGTCTTCAAAAGTGCTGACTATTTAGGTTCCTTAAACTCCAGTAAGGTGACTCTGGTGGCTGCAGAGCAGGGGTTTTTCTCTCTCCTGAATTATGATATGCCTAGCATGTGCAAATAAACATTAAATTTAATTAAAACCTAGACCATGATGAAGTGGCCTTCAGTAGATTGTGTGCAGATGAAAGGGACTGCAGACAGTCAGCGTGTGATGGTTTAGAAGGGCTTTCAAACATTTCTACCCCTTTCTTTGCTTTTGCTTTACTTTCTTTATTTTCATTGCTTGTAACTTGTAGAGCGGTTGTGAGCTAATAGCTTTGTAAGGCACTTTTCATCCACTTGTGTAGCTTTCAAAAGTGCTCAGCATTTCCTAATTCAATAGCAGCTTTACTGTTGAATTCAATGGAAGCACAAGTGAGACCAAGTGCCTCTTGAAAAACCACACTGGTTTCCCTGGAGTTTTCTCTTTTTAACTCTTAGTTCATAGAATAAAGGTAGTAGCATCATCAAATGATAATTGTAACTGTTAAAATTTCAGCATGTTCCTCAATTTCTATGTTTGATCCCAGTGTCACTAGACAGTCCTTTTGATGGGGCTGCAGTAGGGGCGGGGGACATACAGGTATTAATTCAGTGTGAAGAGTTAATTGTTAAGGAAAAGTTCCTACTCAGATCAAATATGTCCCTTTGCATACATGGGAAGATTTTCCTTTTTTAATACTGCATGTTGGTTTTACTCTGCTTTTAAGCTCTCCTGCTTCCCTTGGTGACCTCTGCCTAGCCTGGCTCTTTCCCTTCATCAGTGACACTTGGTACCGCTGGGACTTTCTTCTCAGCCCTGTACATGAGAAGCTAATTCCACCACACTGTTCTCTGTTGACTTCCAAGCATTATGAAATATTTTTGTATTTATTTATTTGAAAAGTAAACCCACCTTCACTGCTTTACATAAATACGTGCTGAGATCTCCAAGACTCCTGTGTCTGCAGCGCAGTGTTTATCCACTTGGAGCAGAGATCAAGTTCTCCTTGCCTGGCACAACGTCAAGCATAATGGCACTAAGTAAGCCAAATCCTGAAAGCTTTGGGCAGTCTTTTATTTATCCTTGTTAGTCAGAACTCCCTCGACCACAGTGGGAACCCTCCCAGAACTGGGAAGCAACGTATGGATATGGGCAGGAGCCTACAGCAGAACAGCTCATGGCAATACATGCAGAGCTGGCGAGGTGTGGGGTGTCCCTGACCCCAGAAGGTCAGCTGTGCTAATGTCTGGAGGTTTGCCAGAAAAATAAATCTGCTTTTTGGTTCTGAGAAACCAGCAGTCTCTTTAAGGTGCCACGGTGTGTGCCGCACAGTGTGTAAATGCAATGATTATACAGCTTTTCTTTTCCCCTGCCACACTTAATGGTCTCTAGATATAAAGGGAGACCTCTTGCAAGAGTCAGCTGGAAGGCTGGAAAATTTACAGGTGCCACATCCCATTCACCACCTCCGTCTCCTTTCATGCCTGGGAAGTATGAGTTTATCTTTGGGCCGATATAAAGTGTGCAAGATATAAGGATGTTAGGCTCGTCTCTGACTCCATTTGTTAAGTGAGTTTGTTACGTGTTTAAACCCAGTAAAATGTTCAGAGAAGTTTGGTTTCTTTCTTGTAAGGCAAGGCTGGGAAGTGTAATGTCCAGGTATCACAGAAGACTAGTTTTGCTTGTTCTTGCTCCTCATTACGCTTGCACTGAGGGGAACTCTCTCACCTAACGTCACTTATTTCTAGATTAGTCTCTTGAATTCATACACCCTACTGCAAGACAAATTAGTCCTAATTTTTATCCCTGTGCTTCAGCTTTACATGAGTATAGAGCTGCACATAAACGCACAAGTATGCTTGGTAATTAATTGCATCCTGGAAGGGGCATAACAGGTTCTGCTCATCAATGGAAATAACAATTGCATTCGTTGCTTCGGATACAACAGTGCGGGTTACTAAAACTCCAGGCTAACGCTATTGTTGAAGGGCTCAGGTAGAAGTGTATAAAGTTTGGTGCAATAACTCCTTGTTTTCAACCGATTTTAGCTTGAAGGAGCAGCAACAAAGCTTTGATTAGTAAAAACGTCATTTGTGTAGCAGGACTTCATAACTGCTTTGTTCACCAGGGAATGACTTGAACGAGTATTTATCCCCGTTGGTTCAAGTCGCATCTGTTTTCTATGTCTGCACCCACTGTAGCTCCTGAATTCGTGGTGTCGGAGAATGCTGGGCATTAACACCTCACGCCAGATAGCGTCCAAGGCATTTTCATGCATACCTTGCCCTGGCTGCCTTTAAAGCCTGTGTTTAGAGCGTGCTGCTGCCTGGTATGTCAGTGAGCAGTTCGGTTTGTTAAAACAGAAAGCCCAAGGCAGAACAAAATAATGTCAATCACCACAAGAAATGCTTCTCAGGGAACATTGTGCTGAATGATTTCTGCTGTGAAATTCATCACAGGTGAGATGTTCGGGATGTGCTGTCTGTGATGTGACGCTGTGTGTGCAGGATTTTGTATCTGAATCCAAAATCTGTATCTGCTTAGTTGTGTGTGCATGCATGTGTGTCTGTGCACATATGTATGTATATGTATTAAATGGTTTCAAAGCTTTAAGCCAGTAATGCAAGGAAACCAAAATCACAGGGCATGATTTGCTCTGTGGTTTGGAGAGAACCACATCTTCTGAGAATTCCCGCCTTCGGCATACTAATCCCAGGCATTTCAAACAAGACATGATTTGCTGAGAAATGTGGTGAAAAAAGACACTTTTGCATGATTGATATTTATGGTTTGTCTAAGTTTGCATTGAGAGGTAGGATATTTCTTTGTACCATCTCAATGGCCCTCAATGTGACAGAAGTAATTTGATCACTTTACCCAGGATATACCTCTCTGTTGAATCCAGTTCTGGTCTATTCACATCTTCTTGTGAATATGCCTCCTATTGCAGATCATTTTTATCCTGCCTTTGTCATAAATTGAGAACACTTTCAATTGGGATTCCTGTGAGAATAGTGAGATGTGCCCCATTCACAGGGACTAACCTGAAGTTTGCGGTCCCTCCAGGCTGAGTTGTTAATATCCCAGAGGAGTACTGGCACTGAGAGATCACTCGCTGGGAGCGAGAGAAATTCAGTCCTTTGGCTCCTGGACTTGGCAAGAGGGTTACTGCGTCTGCTAGTTGTGCTTTCTGTGACAGGGGTGTTTGGCTGCTGGGAACTGGATGGAGATCACCAAATACGATGTTGTTATCAAATCAGGTAACCCACAAGAAAGTCTCTTCTTTTACTTCTGTTACACCTCTTCTGAGTCTTTAATAGCTAAATTTTTAAAAGATTATTGTAATGCTATAATCTGCTATCCCTGGCCATAGGTAAACAGCATGACTAACAGCAGCACACAAACCTACTGTCAAAGTCAATTAATTTGGGAATCTGGGTAAGAAAATACACAGCTTGGCAGTGCTGTGTTTCAGGAGGATTAAAGACTTGCACAAACCTGAAACAGCATCCAAAATCATTAACTGATGCTGCATTTTCCAGGTATCTCAGTGAAGTCTGGATTAGGTTCAAATATTCCTCGAGCATCCATGTATTAAATAGTGGAAAGTTTTTAGTACAGCCACAGGCTAAGGAGTTTGATTACTTCAGCATTTTAATTTAAACTAAACAGGTGGTAGATTGTGATATTTGACCAGAATAATGAAAACGATAAGGTAATCTGCCACAATAAAACCCAAGCATTTCCAACGTATTTCTCATATCACTGATGGAGTGTTTAGACTTTGTACAATCAGTGTTGCGTATCTCTCAGGCAGGACGCCTCCTCCCAAAACTGCAGGCACCCCTCAAGAGACCAAAATTTCAGTTGTGCATGGTCTCTCTCCATCATTCGTTCAGCAGCCCCTTTGGTAGCATCAAGACTTTGCTTTGTTTTGGTAAAATGGAGTCCTGTAACAAAATGATCAGAGCTGAGAAGTAGGACAAAATAGAGGGTGTCGCTCCTGGTGTAGTGAGGAAGGGACCTGTGAGCGAACTTTAGGAGTCTTGAAAACTTAAACAGCAGAAAAATTTGGCTTGACCACAAGGAGTGGTTTGGGAACTAATTACTGATGAGTGGAGAAAAATTGGAGGAACAGTCTATAAATACTAGGTACGAAACCAATGAGAAGGCTACGGGACGTTCTACCATTTCAGTTTCCCAGTGTCATGTTTGCTTCGAAGCTTTCAAGGAGAAACTCAGTTTTCCTTTACTTGTAAATAGTCTGTACAAAATATTTCAAGTGTGTCTGGATGCTATCAGAGCTGACTAATGTTAATGAACCCCCTAGTCAAATTTAGCCCTGTAATAAGTATGTGCTCATTTGAACTCAGCAGAATCTGTGCACTTGAGCTTACTTTGGCAGACACTTGCTCTTATCACCTGCTGAGCTTGATATTACTGCAGTCCTTTCGCCTGAAGAACGAGAAATTAGGAACAGCAATGAAAAACCTTGGCGCAGCTGTGTGGTTTGCAGCTACTAGGCAAGCAGTTGGTCCACTGGAACTTCATCTGTGTGTACTGTGCTCAGCGTGTTTATTTGGATTGCCTTGCCTTTCAGAGAAAATCTATATCCATTTCCAAGCTAACTAGTTTCTTAAAGTATGGCAGTTGCCATGACTTTGAAACATAATCTCTGTAGATCTGCAGTAGCATTACATCAAATGCCTAGCTTCTTGTTTGTTGAGCTAGTAAAAAAATCATCAGTGGTTTATCCTTCCATGAGGCTTCAGCGGCTGCAAAAGCAGTTAAGACTGAACAAGCCAACTTTGCCCTGCTCCTGTTGATTTCCATTGTACAGGCTATTAACTTTTAGAGACTGGGGTTTTTTTTGTGGCAAGCCATTACGGGGTCATGAAGACTACAGACATTTGTACTTCTGGGTGCAATTAAGACGAAGGCTTGCTAAGGCTTACTTGTGTTGTTTAGAAGTGGCTCTTCTGCACTGACCATTTCTTTAGTCCTGATTGCTTGGGAAAGTGCATAAGGATTGCTGCTTAATTTAAGGATTCAGGAGGTTGGCTTCATCAAACCTTTGGATTTGGTGTCCATTATTAAGCTGCCAGCGTGAGGCTCACAGTGCTGAGGTCTGCATGCCCATGATGAGATGTTCAGTAGCCCCTAGAATTTTGCATAATTCTGCATCCGTTGAAATCATGGGTAATCTAGTACAAGAGCATGCTTAAGCCACTGATGAAACAATTTGAAGGTCTCTCAAAAAGTAGCAATGAAAATAAATGTTAGAGAGTATCTGAATCCAGGAGATCCTGGTGAACCTTGGATTCAGGAAACTTTCCTATAGTAATTAAGTTGTAACTGTGGCTAAATCAGTACCTTAACTCATTCCAGCAATGAAGGGATTAAAAATAAACCTCTGAAGCATTGATGTAAACCTTTTGTGCAGGCTAATTGCCTATATAATTGCTTTTGTTAGCTAGCGTGTGGACAGCCCTGATCTGGAGTCCCACGAGGGCTGGACAAGGACAGATGTGCCTGTGTCGTGTCACCGTTGTGTCTGAAACCCAACCTGGAGCCATGAAAAGGGAGTTCAGTCTTCACCTCCGAGAGACCTTGCCCCCTCTTGAGGCTGCTAATAAACACAAATTAGCTGGAGGGTCTTGGTTTGGTTTTGGTCTCTCGAGGATGCTGTGCCTGCGTGCGCCGGAGACAGAGGGATCTGGGTCAGGATCCTGCCCCCCCGCGCTTCCTTCGGTGCTCCCAGCTGAGACCTGAGCTAAGCCCAGTTCTCCACGTGCACACTGATCAGCTCTTACTCACAAGTGTCGTCTGGCTGGCTTCAAGGAAAATTAAAAAACCCCAGCCTTTTAGCAGAAGAAATTAAGTTTTAAATCTACCTTCTAAAACGTACAGGCTTTAAGCCTGTCTGAGATCAGGCTTGTGTGGGTTTAGACCAGGGTGTAAGTTCCTCTTGAACAATCAATGTAGCTCAGTCCCGACTTGGCCAAAGCATCCAGCTCTGGCATCAGTTAAATATTTACATTCCCCCCTTTTTATATAAATTGTGCTCTATTAGCATACGTTTCACAGTGTATCCTTGTGTTTCAGCCTCTTTATAAATTTGGCAGTTTGTACATTAATCAACATCAACCCATGTAAAATCCTAGGCATGAGGTTGAAGCCGTCAGACGAGCAACATTTACTGTTTCATCATACGCAGCCAATAAGTCATGTTGCAATGTATGCCTTGTACCAAGAGGATATGGTATAAAATGGAGCGTGTTTACACTAGGGAGACTTCTGTGTATTTAAGAAGTAATTGTTTCAGGACCGTTCATTAATTCATGAGCTGACATGGGTACATTTTTTTGTCACTGCAACAAAAATAATTATCAAGGTCAAAAAATAATAATGAATTTGCACACGGCAGACTTCTACTGTAGTTTTCTTCACAAGTTATAAGGGTTTAATTGTAGATTGCTAGTAGCCTTATCCATTTCGACAATTTCTGGCCCTCAAGTGCTGAGGTGCAAGGAGTTACGGTGTGCTGTGATTTGTGGTGGATGTAGATGATTTCTTGTTTGCCCTCCCTATACTTGGCTCAGTTTGCCGTCTTTAAAGCTTTTGCGGGAGGATTTAGTGCAGTGGCACTGATGGAAGCCAGGGAACAAGCGAGCAGGTGCAATGCAAAGCCCTGTCCAGGCACTTCATCCTTCGTCTGCAAACACTTCTATCCCAACTGTGCACTTGTGGGTGCTGCTCAGTCTGCTGTTTTGTGAGATAAATAAATGGGAACCTGTGTGGATGTTGTGTCGGTAGAGGGGCAGGCCCCCCAAAATGCTTGTGCATGGCATTGATGCCTTCAGGAAAGCAAACTTCTGTAGCGTGGGGTATGGATCACTCAGAGTCGCAAGGACATCTAGGCTTTGCAAGAGAGCCTCTTCTCTTTGCTTGAAGGGATCTTGGCACCGTTCAGACTCAGGGAAACCTCCACCACAGGCAACCCAGATGTTGCTACCACAGTGTTGCCCCCAGAAAGTGCGTAACAGAGAACATTGCCTCCTTCTGTTCCTCCCTGGACCCTTCCTCACCATTCCTGGCACTGAAACATCTTCACCACCTAACAGTGCCCCAGGACATCTTTCCCTGTCTCCCTGCCCTCTTGATATTGTGATGGGTTTTTGTGACTCCTCTGTTTCTTGTCACATCCTCTTGCCCCAGACTAGCCATCCAGGATTTTCTTGCTGCCGCTGTTAGTTTTTTTGCTTTCTTCTGTTGCAATCATCGAGTTTCCTTTGTGTGGTTCCCACTTCCACTTTCTCTTCTGTCTTTCCACCAGTCTGAGGTGCTCAGAAGAGAATAGCTCAGGGCATGGAAAAAATCCGGTATTATTTCAGGCTTGGAGAGATGGGAAATTTGCATTTATTATGCAAATTCCCAATCTTTGTAAGTCTGCATGACAAACAGCTGTGCTGTGCTGCCTTCCAGGGTTGTTACTCCTGAAGAACAGCCAGACTCTGATATCCGTGTCCAGGAAAACCTGCCTTTATTTTATGGGCAAGAAAACGTTGTGTTCCTCCAATATCTTGCTTCCACATCCCTTGTGTTTCAGATTGAGCAGCGTACAAATAATTCACGGGTAGAGGTCCCGTGAGGTTACGCAGTGCAGGATCGTGCCCGGTCCACCTGAGCGATGCCGTTCCCAGGAACACCGGGCAGAGCGTTTTCTGCGCTAGGCTCACGCGCCTGAGGTTCACGTCTGGTTGACGTGCATTGAAGTGCCATTGTAGCCACATTTCTACAGTTCATAAGCACAAAGACTCAACTGTGAGCTATGAAATGCTGGCGTTCAGCCAACTGGCCATTTCTTTTCTTCATTCCCTGTCATTAAAGCTGTGGGTTGCTCCAGGGTGCAGTGTTTTGCTCTTCTTAAGTGGAACTGTTAACGACCCAATTTAGAGCAATGTAAAGTGCACCCAGATTCCACAGTGACTTCTAAATCCATATAACATTAATGATAATCTGTAATTAATAGCTGCAATCAAAAGGAAATGTAGTTCAATAATTAGAAATTTAGGATTAAAGTATTAGCATATAAAAAAGGTCTCTTAAAAACCTCTTCTTCCAAGAGATGGCTCTGATCCCGTGGAAGAAAACAATTTTTAAGTGATACGACCTTAGCCAAAGACCAAGTTACTAAAAATATTGCAGTCAGCCCTGACTTGGTGCAGGTCATTAGACTACTGCCAAAACATTTAAAGGTATTTTAAGAGTTTGCAGATATTCAGTACGTAGCAATCACGTAATTTTTTTGATATTGCCTATTGATATTCCAGAACAAATCTTAAGAACGATGTGTTTGAGAATAAGCTTTAATCTCCCCAGTAGGCCTTTTGGGGTGGGTATTACTGGTATCCTGTAAGTACAGGAAACCCCAGTGGCTGCCCACCTTTGAGCCAAAAGCTTTCCTGCTGTATCCTTATCAAAGAGGGCAGATCTGCAAGAAAAGGTAAGGCAGAGGTGTCAGGTGCATGCAGCGCTCTTGGCTTCCTGCCCTGTAATCACAAATAGGGCAGCGTGATTCTTTCTGATGATGCATCATAAATGGGCTAATCCTTCAATTTATCTCCAGCCCTTGGGAGCTTGAGGCATTTAGAAAGACTCCCAGGTAGAGAGGTTGTTCATTGTGTATGTGCTGATGAAAGTGCCACTAGCAGTGATGAGGTGCTCTGATAGATGGAATAGGCTGTGGTATAAATGAAGTTCCTAACAATTTCCAGTCGTGCACTAAATTAAATCATCCTGCTGCATGTCTCACTTTTGAAGCTGAAAATTAATGTGTTGTATATCTGAAATCCACAGAGCTCAGATTGTTCATTGGTGTTGAAAATTTCCCTATCTAATGCCAATTATTAACCTACCCCAGGCTATTAATAATGATACAGTACACATAAATCACAGATAGATATGCTTGAAAGTTTTACATTCTAAGAATGTGAACAAAATTAACCATTTGAAAGTTATTAGTCTCATGCAGTATCATCTCTGCCCCTACGTGCACGGAGCGGCCTGAAATGCTCCAGCGGGTCCTTTGCCAGCAGAAAGTGTGGTTTCTGACACAGCGGTGGCAGCAGTTGTGAACTCTGCAGGAATCATCTGGTAAACTATCTCTCAGATCTGCCTACGCGAGGTTTTGGCAGAACAAGCTTTGCATTTGCTTTTTCAGCCATAGAGTAACCAGGTGGAGTAAAGCTAGCTAGTTAACGTTACACATTTGAAGGAGACATGCCATCATGCAGCATTTCATCTTGCCTACCAGATAGATCTTAAGTTAAGGTCTGTTCTCCGGTAGTTTTTATTGCATATAATTTGCACGCTCTTCTCTTTCAAAGTATTTAAAATAGCAGTACAAAGGCCAGCAGCTTCGCCTGAACAATGGAAGGTTGAGTCTTTTTGCAGGAGTATATTTTTAACATGGACTGTTTGCTGTAGACCATATGTACTGTATCTTTTACACATCATTGTGTACTGAAATTGCTACATCCATAATGAATCAATGGTATTGTGTACTATTAAAGGCAGTGTCTTCCCCTTGAGAGACACCTGCTTTACTTGAAGAGCAGAAATGCTCTCAACAATTTCCTATCTTCATGCAGTTTTGCCTCATTCAGCTGATTGAAGTATTTATGACTCCTACCTCCTTTTGAAACACAAGAATTGTATGATGCAGACATGTCTTCTGACATGCAGAGGTACTGATGTCATGAAAATCCTTTCATACATTAAAGACATAAGCAAAATTTGAGGTATATGTTATGGAAATTTCAGGATGGTGCCAATTTTTAAACAGACAAGAAAATTAGTAAATAATAGGTCGTATCCATTACAGTCTGCAGAAAGTATGTCTAGATTTCCTTCAGCACCTCCAGGGTGGGCTGTGGATAGGCTGGTAACTGGCTGATTGCAAAACGTAGTATCTTGGGAGATCAGATGAAAATGTGTGGGGAACTTACAAAGGATCAGTGAAACAGAAAATGCAAAAGGCAAAAAAGGAAGATGAGGGAGATACAAGTAAGAAGAAAAACAGCCGTGAGGCATATCTGTGGGAAGATCCTGGAAGAGATCAGTCAGGTAGGAACTAGACAGAGAGAAAGATGAAGCGTCGGTCTGGAATGTGCAGAAAAGCAAAAAAAAAAAGAACACTTAGTATAATTAGGTTTTGCTGTAAGTCTATATAACTTTATCTATGATTCCTGTTTTCCTAATGTTATATCCAAGGAGTATATCTGAAGAGCCTATTTTCTGAAGATTTTTATTCACCTCTTTAAGGGGCGTTGATGTTTCTGGTAGATCTGCTGATATAAAATGTTTGTCGGTGATTTGGTGAAAATACTTGTGCCCAAATCTTCTGTTAAGTTATCCTGTCTTGACCCTCCTGACAGCGTGGGATAGCTCCCCGTTTGTGTCTGTAGTAATGTCTTGCCCAATCTTGTTTTTAGTGTCTCGTGAAAAATTGGGGTTTTATCACTTCCTTAGGCAAATTCCTTCATAGGATAACAAATCTCACTTGGGGTAGGCTTTCTATGCAGCTTCAGAAAGAGATTCACAAATGGAAAATTTCTTTTTTTATTTAGTTAAAACATTCATTTTATATAGTTTATCTAATTACTCACACTTCTAACTCCTTGCTTACTCTAAATACCTTCTTGCTGGTTTTGCTATTTTGGGTATTTTACAGTGAGATCTGAATTGCATACATTGCAGTCGCATTCATATTTGTATCAGAAAAAATTATGTACTCCCTATTATATATTTAATTATATAATGAGGGTATATAATTAGGGTATAGAATGACCCACTGGTGTGATATAAAGTAAGACACAGGATGCCCATTAAGAAGACACTTCGAATTTTTTGTTGCGTGTTTTAACTAGACATATCTTCTACCTTAAAAAGATGTGTTCCTGCAAGACCTGGGATTTTCATCTCTGCACCTGAGAAGAAAGCCTGTCCCAGGCAACACTTCTACTGGATGTGTACATTCCTACGCTTAGCAGCCATACAGACCTTATGCATTGCTTGTAGGGCCTTGCAAGCAGAATATCCGCATTCTTAGACTTATTTTGTTCTCTGCTTTGTTTCTATATAGTAGATTTGTTCCCCATTAAAATCGTCAATCATTTCTGGGTTTGGTGTCGTCTTAGTTATCTCCCTTCTTCCTGTTTTGACTTATATTCTCTTTACTTTGCGTTACAAATGCATCACACAGAGATATTAATTAGCCTGGGCACGGGGCCTGGATCTTCTCCTTTTCAGTTCTGTGGCCCGGGGATGAGGCTGCCCCATCGTTTTGATGGTCTGTACCCATGACAGTACAAACACTGGAGCACTAAGTAATGGTTGCTTCTGGTGAGAAAATGAGACAGTAGTGTGGGCCTGTGATAAGAACTAGCTCTGTAGTTTTTCTTCAGAGGCAGATTTTTGTAAACCTTATTGAAGTTTATTTAATCACAAAGGCTTTAAAAGGACTGACTTGTGTGAAATTCACTCTTCACTTATGCAACTTAGTAATAAAATCAGATATTAGCCAACTTCTCTGTGGGGAGTGTATTTTAATACACTTTACTTGGCTTTTCACGGGGGTTATAATTGACTGTTGTGATTTCTCATTAACTTAAGACCAATATTTCTTCATAGTGATAGAGATTTGAACAGATACTTATCTTTCCAGTATTAAGGATAAGATTCGTCATTCTTCTGGAATGATTTCATCTATAAATAAAATCTTAACGGGATAATGGTTCTCTCTGCTGATCACATTTCTCATGTTGACTTTTTTTCAAAACAAATCTTATTGTTCACATAGTCAAAGCGGGGCATAAGAGGGCATTTTTAACAATTAAGGATTAATTTTTAAACGCCTTATTTAAAATCGAATCGCAATATTAAGCAGATTTTTTTTCTTCTTTTTAATGGTGACAGCAAGTGGACAAGCCTATTCCAGTGCCCCAAATGCAAGTTGCTGTGTGTAAATCCCATATATGGGATTTACAGGATGAAGGGAGCAATTGGTTAGTGGGAGTTTAAAGGTCATTGACGAGCGGAGTGAAGGATGCTGAGCGCTGCTCCCTGGTCTCCTCCAGGTCGTGGGTGGAATAGCTGTAGGTGTCTTGCATTCCGTGTGACCTTCTTGGTGCGCCAGCTCTTTGACCCACTAGCACATGGTGGGTCTCAAAAGGGAAAAAAGTCCAACTCATTCCCAGTCTGTTTTTTTTAGACGCGTTTTCCTCCTGGAGGCACAGTTACTGAGCGAGGCAGATCAGGCAGGAGCAGGAGGTTCCAGGGGAGGAACGAGTTTGCTCAGAAGAGGCTTTGATCCTTCTCCCATCCATGACTCATCTCTCTCCATGGGCTGGCTCACCTTCCGACAGAGCGCACTTCATATTTGGCCTGAAGGTTGTAACATAGTTTTTCCAAGGAGAGGTATCACTGCTCTCGCTTTCATGCACAGCAATCCTAAGTCATCACAGTTAGAAATTATATTCATGCATGACTCGTGGACTTCTTTTCCGGGATGTTTTTGTTTTCTGCATTAACTTTGATTCGGTGGTATGTTCCCATGCTGTGTAGCTGCTCTGCATGTTCCTTTCAATCAAATAAAATGTTTACTAAGGGCATAGTAATGCTTTGCTCTTAAATTGGAGCTTTAATTCAGGAATATCAGAAAACTACCAGTTACCAGCCTGGAGAACTATCTCACAATAGTAAAGTTTGGTCTTCTAATGTGGTTTCTTCTGTAGATCAGATGATGGGTGTCTGCTCTGTGAGATTCACAGTCATGTTTTCAAAGCCTGTTTAAGAAAACATTAATAGGAACACTCTGGAGTTTTAAATAGCAAAATACTGTATTTGGTCATAGTATTGTTAGTACTTTTTCTTTCATTTTGGTTAATGTGTGTTAGCTGATTGCAGAATATGGTTTATTTGTGGGCTGTTAATACTAGAATATTTCCAGGTGAACAAAAGTAATATTACCTACAGAAATATATTGCCAAGTGCAAAACTTGAATGTGTGAGCAGTGTGAATGACATAACCCATTGCTCGTGGGTTTGAGCAGTGCCCTGTGGACATAAGAGATGAACCTGTTTGGTCTCAACAGGAGGTGTGAGAGGCAATGGCACCTCAGATCCCTGTCTTGGAGGGGTTTTATCATAGGCTTACAGGAGCTGCCCCATTTTTGGGGTAGGAGGGATGGAAGGGCAAGGGAAGGTGTAGGAGATCGAGCATCCCATTCTCCGGTACCAGCCCGGCACCGATCGGATCCTGGTCTGCATTTGGCCCACCAGTTATTTGTCACCTACCCCACATCTCCACTTTAGCCTCAGAGCCTCAGTCGGCCACGGTGTCCTGCTGCCTGGATAGTCATGGTCACCATGAAGGTGATATTAGCACTGGATCCGTTCTGTTTTCCTTAAACCCTGCAGGTCTTTCAGCCACGTGGTCCCTAACATTTGGGTTAGGTAAGAAGCTCAACTGTTAAAAAGTAAAGAACAAGGAGGGATGGACCCAGTGGGCCAAAATCTCAGCTTGTGTAAAGAGGTGTCACTGCTGACTTCAGAGCGGTGCCATTTTACATGGGCTCAGGATCTGCCCCCATCAGTGGGTTTCTGCCCTGCGTATCTGCACAGGCCAGGGGCCATGTTTGTAGGTGAGTTATAATGCCTTCAAATTCGGTGTTTACACTGGAAATACTTGACAGAGTCTTAAATAAGCAGTGCTACCAGGTGGGCTTTTAAGAAAGGCGATATTTATAAAAAGTGTAGTGCCTGTATCTGAACTTAACGGCTTCATGCATTTGTATGACTTTGTGTTTACAATTTTCTTGTGTTTTTTTAATGAAATAGAATATTTGCCAACTGGTCAAATAAACGCAGAACATCTTTGCATATCCTTGCACTGCCACAGTTTTATGAGTGAAATTGCTTTGTAGTTAAAAGCTGTCTGGGAACAAGCTAAAGGGATGGCGTCAAAATATAAACAATACACTTAAAAATATTCCTGTTCTCATCTGGGGTCCTGCTGATGCTCACCATCCTGACTCTGCCCTCGCTGGGCACCTGTGGGACCAAGTGAGATCACCCGGCACTGCCAGGGTGCAGAATCGGGCTGCAGGGTGTTAATTTGTAGTGAGTCTTTTCAGCATCTCACTCAGATCGGGAGCTGACACATTGAGCACTGCTTGTTTTCATTTCAAGTTCACTCTCCGCTCCCACGTTCAGTGCCGTAGCACTCCTGTCCAGCATCGCTTTCCTCCTTGTCGAGGTCAGGTTTCCCGGGGCTGGGTGGACACAGGGAATTAGGAGGTACACTGCTTTTTTGTGCCATATAATGTGTGTGCACACCCCTTCTTCCCACTATCACTCACTGAAGTTCGTATATATGTGTATTAATCCCTGGGGGTCGACTCTGAGAGATGATGCTCCGAAATCAGTCCTTCCCAGATGCCTGAAGGGCCTCATAAGGCGCACGTGGGTCAGCTGTTACAAGGGGACGGTAATTCCCCCCACACTGCGTGATGATGGGTTTACGCTGCTGAACGTGGTTTTGCAAAGACCCTCAGGGAGCCCAACAAACATCTTGTCATGGATACTGTACCTGGCCACCACAGCCTGTTGGGATGTGGCAAGCGCTACGGCAGCAGTTACACACCAGAGTCCTCATACGGGTGTTTGATGAAATCGTCGACGTGCAGATCGGGGAGGTGCTTTACCACGACCTATAGCTGAGGCTGGAAGTATGCTGGTAGTTCCCTTAACACCATCCTCCGTACAACTTACTGTTTGCATGTTAAAAACAAGGTAAAAATATAAGTGAAGACTAATGTCACCATTTAGCTTTTTCTTGAAAAGGAAAAAAGTATCATAGCAATGAGAAAATGCTACTGACATTCACATCAGTCTTTCCAGCCTGTGTTTACAAGAGTCGTAGGAGGATTTTTCATACAAGTAGCCCTATTAACTTCAGTGCATAAACTGTGTCTCTTGTGCACACGGGTTTGCAGGATTAAAATCACTCGTAAATGTTAATAGATAACATGTTCAGCAACCTCATAGCATTTGTGTTTTTCTTAGCTGTAACACTGCAGAGCCATTCTACCTCTATAAAACTAGTGGAGAGATTTTAAGGTGGGCCAAATACATCTCAAGGATTGGTTGGTTAATTAACACAAGGCCTCACAGTGACAGCATTGCAAAACAAACTCCAGCGCTGGCCCTGTGCCTTTTTCCACTTCGCTGGTTCTGCTACCCATATGTCTCAGCCTGCCAACACAGAGCATCGAGTGCATTTTAATAGCTGCTGTTCTTCAAATAATTTTATTACTGTGACAGCGGCTTTATAAATGCCTTATACTCTTCTGATCATACAGAATCAATATATTAACAGCATCTTTCTTTTTTTTTCTGTTTTTCCCGTCCAGGAGCAAATACATCAGTTGTTGCTGATTTCATGCCTACGTCATCATGGAACATCTCAAGTGAATTAGATAAAGGTAAGTGGACAGAAAAAAAATAGAAGGATGTGAAATCAGATTTAAATATCTCAATTCTTCTTCTTCTTGACTTGGCCAAATCAGGAAGCAAAGGGGCGAGGGGGCATTTAAGATAAACCTCGTTTGCCTTGTGATCATTTGACATTTAATTATGTGTGGTTCTGTGATTGCTGGAGAAAGCTGTGTTCGTTTCTTGTACCAGTAAAATGTTCCATGTGGTAAAAATATTTCAAGATGTGAGTTCTGTTGGTTTATGAACTGCTTGACATTTTGTCTGGTGGATCTTAGGATTTGAACTCAAAATTAACAAGCGTCAGGCACTCAGTTTGCCTCGATGTGTTTTATTATGAAATTTTGAGGCTTTAAATTAGTAGAGGGGGAAAATACATTTGCAGGCGGTAATTATGTGTGATTTGGAGCGCTCTGAAGGGTATATATTGTAAAAGAAGGGATGTATTTCTCATTCCCCTTCATTTTGTAAATTATGCACCACCAATTATTTAAGCCAAATTGTTTAGCTTCCTCTAGCCCTTATTGCAAGGCAGTGGCCTGCAGGTCCTGAGTCAATCTGGTCTTTGAAATGCTTCTAACGTAATGTTAATAGTGGAGGATGCTGTTAGCCACGCTAACTGTGCAATTTGTCAACCGTTCTTTTCATTTGCTTATAACTTTGCCAACCATAAACTATTTAGACTGAAATTTCCCATAGTGGAGTTCTGCCACAGATGGTTTTTCCAAATGTTTTTGTCTGTATTTTGTTAATGTTTTTTATGAACATGTGTTCATAATGTTTTATGTTTATGCATAAATATGTTTTCTGTGCTTAAGTATGAAGAGAATATGTAGTTCTGAGTACTTTAAGGCAAGGTTGACTCTTTCACATCTGCCTTCCCACCAGGGAAGGAGCAGGACTTTCTGGTGATGCAGGACACATTGGAGAAGACGAAAGTCAAAGAGCTTGTGCTTGCTGGTGGGAAAGGGAGAAAAGCATGTAGTCATCAAGCAGAGAATTCCCAGTTCACAGCAAATTGCTGAAAGAAGGTGTTGACAGAAGGGATGTCTTATCCCACTGCAGTGATGCATCCAGGTGCCCGTGGCAGGTCTGCAGGTCTGGGCTGTGCTGCAGGAACGTCCCGAAACTGCAGAGAAGTGAGGACAGTGGTTCCCCCAGACAGGATGCCTGCATGTTTATTTACTTGTTTGGCAGCTTTGTTTGGTTTTTCAAGAAGTAAGAAATAAATATGTGGCCTAGAAAAACCAAGTTAAGGCCACAAAGCTAAACGCTCAAGAATTAGGAAATGCCAGAGAGAAGGCAATCGGACAGTCTTCATTCAGGCCTCTTACAATATCCTTGGCAAGCAGCCTTTACTAACCTACAGGGTAGATTTTTCTCTAGGAACCCAACCCATGATCACAGGAGAAGACAGGGTCACACTTTGTTGAGGTTGTGGAAATATTTTTTGCAAACGATCATCAGTGATATATTCTTTGTTCTCTCCACTGTGACCCCAAGGGTTCAACTGATAAAGTGCCCATACGTTGCTATATATTGCACTGAAAGCTATGTACCTCCAACCAAAACATAGATAGAGGGGAAGGTACACAAGAGATATTGAAGATAATGTAATTTTACAGTAAATTGTATCTGATCTGTGCTGAAAAATAGCCCCCAATAGCTTCTTTTTGTTATTCTTAATGGGAGGTTTTGTGTAGACTGGTTTCTTATGATCAGGGTGATTTTTAACCCATATTTTGGTTAAGCTTTCTCTCAGCTGGTAGTTCAAATGCTCCTTTTTTTCAGTAGCATGTGCCCCAGGTGGGCACTCTCCAAAACCTTGGTTTGACTGATGTAGCTAGGAAACAGAGAAAGGTGCCTGGTGGCAGCACGGACTGCCTGCCTCCTTTGTCATGTGTTTTCTTCGAAACACTCTCCATGCCGGGTTGTATCAGCCAGGGTGGGACATCCAAACCCGGTGTGCTGGCTCTGTCGGAAAGCAGCAGCTCCAGAGCTGGCAGAGGTAAAACTTGGGGCGACTGCCACTGTCCTGGACGTTGAGCCATCTTGTTGCTGGAAGCAAAGCTTACACTTTCTGTGCCAGCACCCAGCCTGGCCTCTATGTTAGTAATTAAACCATTTTCCGCGTTACTTCCATGGCACCTGCTCCTGAGCTATATTGTCAGAAACAGGTAAAATGAAGTTACAGGCTTCTAATCCACCTGGAATGTGGCAATTACCACTCGTTGGGCTGAATCCTGCATTCCTGGGGGATTACCGGCCCCTTTGCTCGAGCTGATTAGCATTTAGACTGCTGTAAGCTTACACACCTAAACACGGATTTACATATGTGATTAAAATGCATTTGCTGCCTAAAAAGCTTAGTCAGAGGGGCGGATTCTCCCAGTGTGCCCACAAGCAAAGTAAAGTGCACATGTTTTGTCTTGTCTGAGAGAAGCAGGGTCTTTAATGTGGGAGCTGCTGGTTCTACTAAAAGTCTTTGAAACTCTCGCTTGTATAAAGCCAAATACGCTGCAGCGATGCTGACTTGGTGAGTTGAAACCTCAGAGGAGAAAATTAAGCATGCACTTAGTTTCCATTTCTTTTGCAAACAAGCATCTCAAGAAATCAACATCCACTTGTCTTTGCTGCAGTCAGTCATGAGGTCACGCAGGCGTCCCAGTAAACTCATTTTAAAGCCTATTAAGTTCACCACATGAAAGTGGTTTCTAGCCAAATTTCCCAATTAAATGGCTGTCTGCATTAAGTGGCTCTAACTCTACCTGCTGCCTTTTGGAAATGAGCATGTCTTCCTCAAATACGTCTCCTGTGTTTGGAAAGGAGGAATAGCTTGTAGTCTTGCTAAACAATATTCTGCATTTTAAAGTAATTACTTAATATGGTGCTTTCCCTAGCTCGTTGAGTTCTGCAGTGATTATCTTACAACTGAGCCCTATTCAGGTTTCAATTTCTATTAAATAAGCTAAATCGACAGCATTAAACAGTTGCCTGTTTATTCTTTTTAACAGGAAATGAATTTAAAAGAGATGCAGCCACCCGTGAAGAGCTGTTGAAAGCAACGATTGATGGGAGGGAGGAGGTGGTTTCTCACCAAAACCTTAAAAAAACAAACAAACTGTGCATAAAAAATAAAAAATAATCACTTTTAAAACAGGGGAAATTTAGCTATGAGCATTTCTCTCCCTTTTCTGACTGGTAAATCATGGCGTGCAGAGGGAGTGCCACAAGGGAAAAAAGAAATGAAAATGTGATCCAATAAATATTTAATTATATAAGGAGAAATAAGTGAACTTCAGGGAAAAAAGGGGGCTCTGGCGGTAGGAAAAGGCCCATCTCCGGGGGTCAGTGGCAGGATGCGAAGCCTTTCATCCCCAAGTTGCTAGCTGAGATTTCCCTCGGGCTGGGGGAGCCCGCAGCTGCCCAGCGGGTGGGAGATGTCCAGCGGGGACCATAGCTCATCGCTTCGCGAGGCTCGGAAAAGTCCCCCTCCGTGTGTGCTCCTGCATGGCCCCGTTGCGCCACGCTTTGTAACCACTCCTGACGCTTGCCACGGCATGGCCGTTCACTTTTGGTGGCTTAAAGCAATTTCCTTATCCAGAAATTGTTTGACATCAGCTGTGGCAATAGGTGATATCTGAGGCAAACCAAAAAGGCCAGATGAAGTGGGGAGTAAGTGGAATTCACGAGGATGCTCTGCCCTGGTGCTGACTTTTAGGGTCCATGCTCTGTTCTTTAATGCGACTCTTTTGGGGGGTGCCAGCAGGTGAGGGAGCAAGACACGCGGCCCCGAGCATTTTTTAATCTTTATTTCTTCTGTTGTTTAAGGCACTCTGGTTTCTCATGTCTCCTGCCTGTGCATTGCCTTCCCTCTCTCCCCTTTCACCAGGGGACAAGCTCCTGCTCCAGCTCTTTGTTTGAGAAAGCTTCCAATTTACCTTGAGCTCTTCTTTTCCCCGATCCTTATTTAAAATGGTGAAGAGCCCTTCATTCAGCTGCTTCTCTTCCATAAAAACGATTGTGGAAGGGTAGGCTTTTCCTTCCGTCTGATGTTGGTTTATTTACAAAGAAATAGATAGGCCTGAACTTGAATGAGAGCCTATTTACATCTGATACAGTAGAGGAATTGTTTGGGAACTCTTCATCCTTAGGCAAAGATAATATCGGAGTCTTTGCCAAGAAAGAGTCGGCTTTGAAATATTATTTTCTTTTAACTGTGAGCAGGATTCAACTTCAGTGGACGTTCACTCTACAGGACTGATAAGAGAACGATGCCGTCACTGCAGCTTTGTGTGATCGCGTCCTCCCGGTCCCCTCACGCCCACCTGCAGCCTCCTCAGGAGCCCGTTTCGTCGTGGCAGCTCCCTGACCATGCACGGGGATGCGTCCTGGCCACGGTTGAGCCAGAGCTGAGGACACTGGTGCTGGGATGCAGCATGTTATCTCATTGCCAGTACCTCCTCTTCCCAGGAGCTCTTCACTTGGTCCTTCAGTTTCCAAAGAAAACCTATTAGTTTGAGTTTTTGCAGATACTGCCTTTTTTCCTTTCCCTTTTCATGGCTTATCTGCTTTGGCAAGCAAATATAAAACATTAGAATGAGTCAGGTCTTGGGAACCTTTTTCATTTCCAGACGTCCATGGTCCCAAGGCCGGGCTTTGAGCTCCCCACTGCTCACAGCCTCTCTGTGTGGCATAGACCTTGCGGTCACTGCAGCAGCACTTGGCAGTCTCGTGGTGCTCCAGGTGTTATATGGAAAGCAAACATTCTGCAGAGAGCTTGGCAGCAAGAGTCAAGATTTACAAAATGCACCCCAAGTCACTCAGCGGTTTAAGGTTAAGCTGGGATTTATCCTTAAGTATTCAAAGGCATATCAATACAAGGATCACCTATAGCAAGCCTGGGAAGGTCTGGGGATCCAGAGGAGAAAATTACTGGGGAAGGCCAAAACAGAGGATGGGAGAACTGCAGTATTTGCTCCACTACCCTGTGCGTGGGACTGCGTGTCATTAACTTCTTGGAGATCCTTGTGTGGGCAGAGCGTCCTCCGGCAGGGTGGGTTGCACGGCAGCTACAGCGCAAGAGGAGGCCACAGAGCACAGAAGGGGCTGCAGGACATCCCGGTGGGTACACACTGCTGATGGACCCTTTGGGTCTGGAGGCTTCCCGAGGGGAGAAGCAAGCCTTGTTGTCCTTATTGATGAATCCAGGCTAAAGTTGTCACCTTGGCAAGTCTTTCCGGGCAGGGAGATGACCTGGCTATGAGTTCTTATAGGGAAAATCTTTCTGATGTCCCAGGGAGAATTCCACTCCTAGGCAAACTACATCTTAAAAAACGTAAACAAAACCAAACGTGGAGAAAACCAAGTGGATTGAGGCCTCCTAACTTCAGCCCCAGTTCTTTAGAGATTTCCAGATTTTCTTTTGAAATCACTGGATGTGAATTTGATACACGTGGTGAAAGGGGAAGAATTACAGCTTTCACATTCATGCACAATTTACCTTTTTATTTTCCCTTATTATCTGGGGGATATTTGGTAAATCAAGCTCCCCTGATGGGGCTCAGGATTCTGATTCTATTTGTGGGGTCCTGTTAGTAGCGAGGCAGTAAATTACTGCTACTTTGTTTGAAAATTTTTTTAGCCACAGTACATTAGCTCCTTTTGTTTGCTTTTCCACTGACAGAGTGTACGTTTTTATTTGAGAATTTGTGTTTCTTGAATGTTTCATTTATAAATAATACAGGGTGTGAAATTTGAAGGTCACAGAACACAACTTGGAAAAGAAACCACCCTGAGTAACGTTGGGCATTCATGGCAAAAATCTTTCACAAAATGCTTCACTTACATTGGATTTTTTTATATAACCTCACTGTGTGCAGCAAATATCTGACCATTATACATAAGGTAACTATATATAATAACCTTTTCCTGGCTCATCCAGCTATCTTTGTTTATTTGAAAGATTGATAGATCAGAGGGTCAAGGGACGTGTTTTATTGTAAGTTTCTGTTCCAAATTTCCTGACATTTTTGTTTTAAAAAAAACCTAGACCTTTAAAAGGCACAGAAAGGGCTAATAAGAACCAGATCCTAAAGTGATGCTATGTCAAAATGTCAAAAATAACAGCTTTTCTTTGACTCTACAGCATTAATCTTAAGGCACATACCTTTCTATACACCCTTCCTTTAATAGCTTGAGTTTTGTACATGGCTCTTTACTGCAGAGCCGCTTCTAAAGTGACAACAAAATCCCTTGATGGTTTTCAGTAGTTGGGTTTATAGCTGGATGTGGACATTTGTTTACCTATTCCAAATCACTTTTTTTGTGATAAAGTTTAGAGGCTTCCTACTTGTGCTATAAAATGGGTTCCTGAGTAAAGAAAAGCTTCATTTCCCTTTGCCAGATTATAGCGTCAAAGCTATCACCAAGACATCTGTCCTTAAACCTGAAAGTTGACTCATAAAAGGAGAGGCAGATGCGAACTTTCAAATGCATATTAAGAATTCACACAGGCATGAAGGGCAGTGAGTTGTCCAGTTCCTATCCAAAAGCAGTGGGATTCAGCTGCTCAGCCCCAGATAATTTTTTGGAAGTCCGCTGGCATCCGTGCTCTGGTTTCCCTTCAAAGCCCTCCCTCCCCTATGGCCCAGGGCAATCTCTAAGCTGCTAATTATTAGAAAGTAGCAATTAATTCTGAGAATCCCAAATACAGAGAATGTCCCACATGGACATCTGAAAAGCCGTAAAGCTTCAGGCAGTGGTCAGCCTGTTTCGGTTCAGTAAATTATCCTTGGGTGGCACTAAACCCTCTACACAGTGTCGGGGAAGAGAAAGCCCAACACACAGCTGCACCGTGTATCCCATATTGAGTCTTGCACATACACATTGCTGAACGAACTCGTTTGAAAATAAGCTGGGCAAGCAAAGGCAGTAGAGTATTTCCTTTTGTCCCAAGACAGTTGACATTGAATATTTCCACTTGATTGCCTGGACTTATTTAACTCTGATATTCTTCATATGGGTTGCCAAATCACGGGCTGAGTGCGGTATCCCTTTCCTCCCACTGTCATTCCTCTACTTTTATTCATTTAAAATAAGTGAAAATCCAGCCGGGAGTCTTCCTTTTGCGCTTTTTAATAACAAGGGTGTGTTGGATCAGACCCGCAGATCGGACCTGCCAGGAGTTGTCTTCTTTTGTGAGTTATGGGCAGATCAAGCAATCAATGGTTAATCCTTTTTCCAACTGAGAAGTATGTGCTCTGTCTACGGCCACACTGCTGTCAGAAATCCTGCTGGTTCCTTCTTTAGCTTAAAACTCAAGTCAATTGATCATACGGAACAACCAGCAAACCCCTCCAGCGTCTTCAGGCTGTGTGGGCTCTGCGTTGTTGACTTTCTCCAAAGAGATCAATTCCATATAGAAAATTTCCAAAGGTCTGAGCTCAATGATGGTACTGATACCTGTGAGTACGGGGCGCGTCCAAGTGTAGCATCAGCCTGGACTAATGTGGATAATCGAAAGCTATGAATGAATGAAAATGCTTCTTTCCAGACTAGTATATTAAATCAGACAGACTGTGTCAGACCCTCTGATGTGCCTGACAGGCTCTTTCCCTTTAGACAAAGGTTATCAACTCTTCAAGTTACCAATCACTAAACGTTTCTGTCTTGCAGTTACTGACTGAGACACTTTTTGCATTTCTTCTTGCCAATGTATGTTATGACAGAGAACTGGTGAGCTGCTAAACCTTTTGGTGCAAAAAGATGAATGCAATAAGCAGTCTGTAAGACTGGTGTCCCAGCTGCCTTACTCCAGCCGGGTCAGGTGGTTGCTTTACGTGCTGCAATGTAGATTTGAACTTTGAAATCCAGAATTAAAATTATTCTCTAGTCCAGCAGCTGGAAATGGTGTCCCCACAGCTGTCGGTTTGCTTGAGAAAAGGTTTGGAGATGTTCCCTTCCAGAGAAGTGTGTTGTTACACATCTATAATGGGAAGTAACTTGGTACACCGGCCTCTCTGTTGCACCTGGATTAAAGCTGTTTTCAGGCTTGCGACAGCTTGAATGGAGACTTTAATTTTAGCTTTTCTTTGAATATTCCGAAAGATCAGAAGGGCATAAAGGAAAGGATAAATGAAACAATTCTTCTCATAAAATGAACATTTCAGGGTCTAATCCTGCATCCCCATCGTGCTTTAAACACCTAGTGAAACCAGAAACACATAGCGCACACAGTGCTTGGGGGGGAAAAAAGGTCTCACTGTGGCCAGCAAAATCCTCCTTCAAGCAAAGAGGGTGTTACTGCTCTAAGATGTGTCTTTGGTAATTTAAGATAGAGTAACCATGTGGTCACAGAGGAGATTAACATTCCTTGGCCAGAAAGGACGAGCTCTTATTTTGAAAGCCACCTGGGTTCCACTTAAAAGTAGTAGAATACTTCAGGATTTATTACGACCGGGCAGACTCCTATTTAACAATGTCAAGACAGAGCTGTGGAAACACACACACTTTTCTTCTTTTGAGACACGCAACGCACTGCATTTTGTCCTTGCACAGCTGTTGCTATTCTGTAACATCAAACCAGCAAAAAGCTTGGCCATGAAGGATACCTAATATTTGGATTTTATATGCAGTGTCTCCAATTTATGCGCTTAGAATCATGAAGATGACTTATGATGTGTTGTGTTTGCATTGGCAACGGCTCAAAACCAGAAATATATTTCAGGCTTGGCTTTCCAGATATTATCTCAAGTCATTTAAAAGTTCATTATAGGGCACCCGCTAGTGCTGCTATAGTAAAGGGGCTGTCAGCATTTTTCAAGGGTTTATAACTCAGCCATTAAAAAAAAAAATCTCTGTGGGCTGAAACTTGGCATTCAGGGTCTAGACCCAGCAGTAAATTGTTTTTACAAATTAAAAAAAAATCGGTTTGACTATTATTAAATTATAGGTGGGCTAAATTTTATTTAGAACTTTTTCAGGCTATTCTCCCACAGTTCTGTAAATTAAAATGTTTCTAAAATGTTTTTATAGAGTGCTACTCTAAAATATGGACCGGCTTTTGTTATGTTCTTGAAACCCTGAGATTTAACTTAAAATATAACAACAGTGCTTACCCCAGTGTAGCACTTTTCACCTTCAAAGTGCTTTACGAGCATTATCTCATTAATGTACATAGCAGCCTCCCCATGATGTAAGAGGGATTATTATCCTCACTTTATAGCTGGAGAGATTGAGCCAAAAGGTTTAAGGCTGTTTTTAAAAGGACTTAGTTGCACAAATCCCATGTGAGCTTTGATTGGCTTTGGGTGTCTACTTCCCTTTGGCTCTTCTAAAAATCACAACTGAAGTGATTCACCCAAGACTACTCAGAGCCAGGATTAAAACTCAGACTTTCCAATGGCCAGTGCCACTAGACTGTTTAATTCTAAGAAGCGCAGTAATTATTTTGTACATAAGAACCACCGTGTTTCTAAGAAATTATTCTTTAGGTCAGAGGGAGTCAACTCTGGGAATCTGGGGAGCTCGCTGATGGCAGGGAGGTGTCAAATGAAACATGGTAAAATACGGCGTGTTGTAAGACCGTGGCCATGCGACACAGTGTCTTCATCGTGTGTGCAAGCAGCAGGCTCATGCCCGTTTCATCGGCCCTGTTCGCCTCCTGCTGAAAGCACAAAAGGAGGTTTTACTCCCATTTTTCTTGGCCTTTGGTCCCAGAAGGAGGAGATGTTAATGCTGATGGCACCAGAAAGTGGCTGACGGGGGGGGTGACCTGGACAGAAACCTGGTCACAGGCAGGAACTATTTTATATGTTCTTTGCATAGTTGTTCTTAAAGGGAGAGGACGGTGGCAGTAGCTTTGGAGATTTGATGGGGTTTGGTAGGTGAGAGTTAGACGCAAGTATTAAAAGTAAAATTGGGCTTCTCTTTGGCTGCTCCATGCTGGGCAAGGACAGCAATGGATGGCTTTTGTGCATGCCAGGCAAGGAATGCTCATAATTTTGTATGCCTCAGTAACAGTCCAAGGTTTTTTGGAAGCACTGTTAGACATTAATCTCATTTTCAATTACAGAACTGCTTTGTCTGTGAGAAACGTCTTCTCATGAATGAAGCTTGCAATTGCTTGAAACCTGCCCTGTTTAAATCTCATCTCAGGTGATCTGCTTGATCTGATTTATGATTTGGACGCAAAATTCATGGATTTGAGGACTAAGCTAAGCTGAGTTTAGCAGATACATTTTGCTTTAGTGTTTTTTAGTAGTCGTGGAGGAAGGTGGAGAACACTTAGAGGAGTCAGAAGCGCCTGGTGCTGAGCGGCTATTTCTGTTTGTACCTATAGACAAGTTGCACCATAGCGCTTGCATTACAGCCATACTTTTTGACTGACTTACTGTTGCTAGTGATACTTTAAAATCCTTCTCCAGCCTTTGGAAACCTGCCCTACATCGTTACTCCTTTATTTGCCACTGCTGTATACCATAGGACCTTTAAAATATTTTATTTACTGTGGTATTTGTCAGCAAGACCATCACAGGACTGAGGCCATTCTGTTTGCTGACTGTGTTATACTGTAGATGTCTGAAACAGTCTTTGAAACGTTATCAGGAATTATATAACTGACTGTGGTATAGAAATGTTACATTGGATAATTAAATGCGGTTATTCAGTTCCATGCTATTAGTGTGATTTTATTAAACCCAGATTGTGGAGAGAACCCAAGAATACGTGTGCTGACTTAGATTATGCTTCCCAGAGAGGTTATTAAGATAGCAAGTCAGAAACATTTCTACTCTTGCAATGAAGCATGCAGAAATGGTTCTGGAGAGCTGACAGGCCAGTCTGACACCCTGGCATCGGACCCTGTTGTCTGCCTTCACCAAAGGCTGGGGTCTCTGCCCTTTTTACCCCATACATAGATCTCCTAACTAATTAGATCTATGGGAGCATAGGTAACAGTCCTATTTTGCACAGTTTCATACCTGCACGTTAAAAGGCTACTCGATCAGTGAAAAAAAAAATGTGTGGGGGCAGTGCCTTTGTGCTAAATGTTAATCCTAATGGCTTCTCAAGACCAAATGAGAACAGGGACGCCTTGTATAAAGTGCTATGCAAATACAGGGTAAGAGCTTACATGTTAAACAGGTTAAATATAAAGGAAAGAGATATTGATATACTCAGAATGTAATGAATGGAGTAGGTAGCGAAGACATGATTAAAGTAAATAATTAGGGAAGTGAATTAGTTAGGCAAGTTAGGTGGCTAAGCTGGTTTTATACGTGCTAGAGATTTTTTTCATACTATTAGGCAGGTTTATTGCTGGAGTTAACAGTAGATGCACCCGAGAACAGTGGAGCATAAGCAGCATAGCACAAGTTTACGTACCGATAGGCTTTTCTTGACCTCCCGGGTTGACTCGGAGAGCGCAGGAGCAGAGTACAGCCTCTGGATTTCTCATTCCTTGGCTGCCCTGCCGAGACAGCCAGCAGATGATAATGGGGTTTGGCCAGTAATGACCACTGTTAGATCTGAGCCTGTGACACGGAGATGAAAGCCTGCATATTCCATTCCCCGTACCCAATCCATCTCGCTCTCTGCTTTTAAAGGATTTAATTAAATGTTGAATACAGTTAACTAGAAATAGTCCCCTTCCTGAACGATGCAGAATGAAATAGCACTTGACAGGAGAAGGCAGTGCTCAAGAATGGATTAGAAGAGATTAATCTTGCTAAATTTTGATTTAACATTCTCTATCTTAACAAAAGAATTCTTGAGCTTCTGCTTGCACCTATCATGAGACCTATTTCAGATAAACTTCAGTACTCTTAGCAAGGGAAATACTGAGTGAGAAAAAAGTCTCCACCTCCTAGATAGGATCCTTACTCCTCATCTATGCAGTTAATGCTTACAAAATCCTTGACAACATACTGTCTACACTGCTCTGCAAATCAATTAAAAATGGCTCTAAAATCTTCACTTCCGAGTGATTAATTTCATATATTCCTATATTCTGTGGGTCCTAACATGAGCAGGGGCAGCTCTGCAGAGGCATCAACATGAGCAGCTAGGTTTCTGATATATGTTTTTCAAGTTTATTGGTTAGCAAAAACAAAAAAAGAAAAGAAAAAAAGAAAAGCAATGTTACCTTCTTTTTCTGTGTTGAATGAAGCCCAATAAGATGAAGTTGAGAAAGTAGAGAGAATCTGTGGGTGTATGAAGGAAGAGAAGTTCTCAAGAAATACAGCATTACTATAGTGCAATGGAAATTCCAAAACTTCTTCCTTTTATTACCATGCAAAACTATATGAGACATATTGTGTGCCCTGAAACATCAATTAACAAATATTATCATTTTCTACTAAACCTGATAGCTACTTCCTTTGTTTCCCTTTCAAAGACAAGCATGAGCTCTCTTTAAAATGACATTTCCTGAGCTGGAGTTCCTTATTCACCCTTTTTTTCTTTTTACGGGACAGATTACTTCTTGACGCTTGATGAACCTATGAATAACATAACTACCACCCTTGGCCAGACTGCAGAGCTGCACTGTAAAGTCTCTGGCAATCCTCCTCCGACAGTCCGTTGGCTGAAAAACGACGCGCCAGTTGTCCAAGAGCCCCGGAGGATCTCCTTCCGTGCCACAAGCTATGGGTCTCGACTGCGAATAAGGAACCTTGACACTACAGATACCGGCTACTTCCAGTGCGTTGCGACTAACGGCAGAAAGACTGTTTCTACAACCGGTGTGCTGTTTGTAAAATTTGGTAAGTTTTTTCCTTTTAAACTGTTCAAACTGTTACTTAGAAAAACAACTCTGGAGAAAAGTATGTTTATCCACTGAAAATGAACGCACTGATGTAGTAGTATCAGCCGGTCTGATTCAGCCTATTTCTGGGAGCATCTCTGGGATGGCAGTTTATCCTCCCTGCCTGTTTGCTTTTCGCTCAGCTGAGATACCCGTGTTGCCGGCTGTAACAGCGGCTTTTACTATATAAAAGCCTACTGGAGGCAGGACTGAAACACAGGGGTCACTAAATGGCAATGTTCATTAATATGCTTACTTGAGTGGATTCAGACCAGAGGAGTAAAAATATTTTATTCTCAAGTGCCTGAGTGACCTCCTTTGTCTCTAGTAAGTGAGAAATTTCAGCTTGCAGTGTAGATTGGGGGCATGTTGGTGATATATATGTATACCTGTCAGGTAAAATAAGCACTTTTTCTTCAAAGTTTCTATTGAGATAATTGCCTTCAAAGCTGATCTTACGACTGAGAAGATTCCAAACAAGAAACACGTTTTGTGTGTCTTCTCTTCCACCTCCACACTCAGAGGGAAATAATTCACTGAGATGAAGATATTTGCAAAGTCCTAGTTAATCCTCTTAGGAATGGGACAAATAACACACAATGAATGATGTATGTGATAAGTTGCATAGTCTTTTTTCATAAATCTCCTACATTTTCTAAATTCTAATATGAAATTAATCATTAGGTGTTCTCATAAGGCAGTTGTCTTTTAGCTTGTATCTGAAATTTAGGAGATTTTCATCTGAAAGACGATACTTTTGTAGAAGCCTCTGTAGAAAACGGAGAGTATTTTTCTGTTTTCTGACTGGAGCAATATTAAATCTCATGATTTGGTTTCTAGAGCAAATACTCATTAGTATGAACTTCTCTGAGATCTGCTGCAGCCGACTCTTCGGTCTGCGGTGTGCCGGTGAACATGCACTCACGCCCGCTCAGCCCTTCCAGTAGTTGCCAAAATGCAAGCACCAAGGGCAGTAACGGCGAAACCCTCTCAGCCAAACCCCGCTGAGGTCACAGCGAATTTGATCAATGCATCTGAATCAGGCCTAGGCTGAATTCCCTGACAAATAATGAAGATTGATAGGGGGAAATGATGCTATTTTCTCCCAGTTGTAGTTACAACTTCTGTACAAGCCTCCTGTGGTTTGCTGTGACCTTTTCCGTGATGGCCCAAGACACAGTTGAAATGCAGGATGAGTGCCTCACCTGTTCGTTGTCCTCATCTACGGCATTTTGCAGACAATCACTGCTACAGGATACAGACTTGTCTTCGGTACAGAGAAACTGCAACTTGTCTGTTAAACTACATAAACCACATCCAACATGACAGACTGTTACTTTTATCTTTTAAAAGGTTTTCAAAAGCTTCCTGCTTGCTACCTCACCATAACTCATCGCGCTGTTTTTCTTCTGTCACTTTTCCAGGTCCCCCGCCAACAGCAAGTCCAGGATCATCGTAAGTTGTTTCATGTCTGTTATGTCGATTCATTAATCTTGCATTTCAGCAGTCAGAAGTTCATTTTTCATTTCGTGTGACAGGAGCACTTTTACATTCCACTTTAAGTCAGATAGTATGGTAATTTATTATAACTGAATTAGCTGTCTTGTAGATATATTTTCATGTTATCATGTCAACTCCTATTTCTTACCCTAGACTTCTTAATTTCCAATATTATTACCTTTAGATCCTCTGGTGCCTTCAGTCTTTGAACTGATTTCAGTGTACCTACAGGTATGAGTAGAAACTGATCTTCGTACATGTCGCGGCCCAATCCGTAAAAATATTTATCACTCTAAGTAGATTTTGCTACCTAGGGGCTTCTTACTGAATTTAAGGGGACTGATGGTCGTAAACTGTATCTGTATCTATCTGTACCTGTATTAGTAAACTGTCTTAAAACTGAGTTTGTAAAGATCAAGTACATGGGTGGGGGTAGTGGCTGTTTTTACAACAGCTCCCTGTATCCTGGAGCTTGGGTTTGGTTCCTGCTGCAGGGTCCAAGCTGCTGGGTCTGAGCAGTAGCCACGTTGTTGTATCTTGGCAGTGGAGCTTCTGTCTTCGGTAGCTTTTGAGAATGTACATTTATGTTCCTCTCTAGTTTCAAGATACATGATCAAACTTGCTCACCTTTTATAGTCCCTTATTGTTTTAAAGTGTGATCTTCAGCTCTTCTGAAGTTTGAAATTAATTTTGTGATACCGTGTCCAGCTTGTTCACATCTTACATGCATGGTACCATCCTGCAAACCTGCCTCTCCTGGTGAGGGAAGCTGCACCATTAGAAGACAAATACAGTACCAACTAAAACATAAAATGAAACTATTAATATGATTACAAGGGATGCAGAAGCTTGGGGATGTGAATGTTCCTGACTGTCCTTATAGAAGATTGTTCACAAAGTATTGCAGAGGATATAAATTAGGGAAGGCATCTGACCACAAAAGGACATGCTAGGATGCCCTCTAATGGAACATCATAAAATGTGTTTTTGTCTTCCCTGTTGAAGGTACCTGACATGAAGTTACTGAGTTTGTTTTTGGAAGGGGAACTCTGCTTGGACTTAGGCTCCGTTTTGTGATTGCGGTGTTCTGGGGAGGAAAGCTTCATGGTGCTGTGGGAAGCGGGGGCTGTTGTGCTCTCTAGCAGTTTGGAGACTTAATTAACGAGTTGAGATGATGTGTATTTTGTGTCTGCTTCCACCTAGTTTGGGGTTTCTGAAATTTGTAAGGTTAAGCGACATGTCCTTTGTGGTCAGAAACCCACGGGAGAGCAGTGTAAGCACAGAAAGCAGAGAGCTGTGCTGGAATTTCACTGTCTAGGCCACTCAGGATTGCCTCACTTTTTTCAAACAAAATAGATTTGGGAACCTTTTCCCCATTTTTCTTTCTGGCAGGGTTTGGGGTTTTTTTTGCCCCCCTGCAAAAAAAAAAGACCACAACTTAACTAGCTAAAAGCCTCGCCCAGTTATGGAGAAGTAACAGCAAATGGTCCCTCTAATACAGTGAGTGTTGGGCTGAGCTCTAAGGTGGTGTCTACACAGCATCATCCAGACCATGAGAAAAAAACAAACTAGTGTCATGAGTGCTAGTTTGGAGACTAGGAGTATTACACTCTGCCTGAGCTAAGCACCCTTCTTCTAGCTTAACATGGCCCTGTCTTATTCTGCATGCAAAGCCCATATATCCAGGGAACAAACAATCACTATTTTCTGTATGCACCATATCAAACATTAAATAGGCTTTAAAGTGACTTAGTCCGAGATTTTCATTTTGTTTTCAGCATTCTCCACCCATTGGTATACATGTGTACAAACACAAAGAATGTGAAAAGGTGAAAAAAAAGTGACATCCTCTTTAATAGTCCTCTGTAATAGTTGACTTTATAATTGTGCCTTATAATTTTGTAACCAAAAAAGATATTTAATCACTTCATTACCCTGGGAGGTTGTGGGCTCTGTCTACTAAGAGGTCACATTGTACTAAACATTAGAGAGAAACATATTGAAAGAAACGTGCAGAGGGATCTCTGTTTTACTGAATGGAGAACATTTACATTCCTGCAGAAGCTAACCAGATTTAATCTGTGAAATGAGAGAATCAGGAAGGAGCTTATGACAAAGAAATGCTAAACTTGGAACTCATACTAAATGAGAGTAAAAAAGAGGTCACTGTATGTCATCTTGAACCTAGTTCATATCTGCTGCCAGTGGCATGAGTGCAAGAGCCTTACGGATAGCAGGAGCGGGTTAGGTCCAGCTGTGTGAAGCAAAATTGCAAAGAGAAATTGCACGTTGTGGAATGCAGGAGGGAAATTGCCTTGAAATCTGTTCCTTGCTGTTTGCTGTTCTTTCCATGCAAACAATATCTTGAGTATTGTATAGCCCACTCATGCATAGCCTTCTCCCCGTACAAGTTGGCAAACAAATTCGTAGCTATGAAATGACTGAAAATTCAGTGGAAGTGCCTGTGGTTAAGAGTGAGCCCACATTGTGTAGGTAAGTGTCACAGAAAAGTGTTTGAAGGACTACTGGGTAAAGGCAGCAGTACTCTTCAGCACAGGGGAACAGAGCATTTTGTACAAGTCTGCTAAATTAATTTGTCTGAAAAACAAATTTATTTAAGTTTTTCTAGATATTAAAACATAATTTTTCTGATATTTTGATTGCAAATTTCTTCAAATATGAAGATAAGTTGGAGCTTGCTCCCTGTGAGACCCTTCGAATGCATCAGCCCTCAGACTGTTGTGTTGTTTCATAGTCTCGATGCCATTTTAGGACTCCTCATTGCTATTAGATGGGCAATAAGTATAGTCATGAGATCTGTGAAAACCAACCCCATCTATGCCAGCCTCAATTTTCAAGTTCTAGGGTGATAGACATACTACATGGTTAACCTCCCTCCCCATCGCTGAAGACTCATGGAAGTCCTATGGGTCTAACACTTTCTTCAGGAATAGTCCTGGAAGCTGGGTCATAAAATATCTTCCTGCCGTTTTTCCAAAAGTTAGGGCATTGATCCTGGTGCTTTGGCTAAACTGGCTGTGGGTCCGTGGGCTCAGCTGATTTTGGTTCCCCAAAATACCTTCACGGGAACCTACGTCTCTCTTCCCTTGCTGTGCAGGCTGACTGCTGGTGTTGCTCTGAGCAAATGGACACTCACCATACCTCATCACAGGGACATATCATATTATTTTACAGTGGTTAAATGAAGGCTAAATGTGGAAAGCACTTTGAAGGATGTTGTGGAAATGAAAACTTGTACTTGGATAGTGTTCGACCTTATCAGCATGAGTTTCTTCTCATATGATAAGGCAATGAACAAAATTGATGGCAAGTAGCAGCCTTGTTCAGTGGGTGTGTTTTTCCCATGTTGTCTTTATCAAGCTACCATGAGTGGAAGGTTCTGTTCATTTAAGGATTTAATTTGAGGATCATGTTTTTTAAAAAATCCATATGCTCAGCACTTTTTCTTCACATAATTTATAGGTGCCGAGTTCTGCACTGATGTGATGGCAGAAAAATAGATGGGCCAACCGTAGCTTAAAAATAAAAAGGTTAAATGGATGACTTCTGTAAAAGAAGACAGGCAATGCTAGATAACATAATAATTCATGTGTGTGTTACATCCTTATTCTTTCTGCTTTCCTTAAGCACTGTTATAACTATCTAGAGCCAAAAGTCTGATTTGCAAATCAGTCTGAAGCAACTGAAAGAAAATTCAGCAGAAACACACTACTGCAGTCCATAAGGAAATCAAGGACCCAAGGTATTGCTGCAGTGTAAAGCACTGGCTGACCTGAACGTCCTTCCTTGAACTCCCTTCTGTTTGGCAAAGGTCAGCTTTAAAGCCCTTATCTGTGAGGCCCTGGAGTTACATTCCATTAACATGCACTGCTGCTCTGCATCTCTGACATAGCTTGAAGAAGCTTCTTTTGTTTAAAAAAAACCCACAAAACCCCCCACGCTCCTGCTTTATAAATAAATGATTATTTTATCTTTTGTTTTGCCGGAAGGTGCTACAGATACAGCGCCAGCTACAAGCAACTCGGTGAGCTGTGGGGAGAGTGCGAATGCCTCTGTCCCGCGGTCCAGATGCGTGCCCAGGAACCTGGGCGGCTGCGCCGGCTCTGGCTCTCGCACTACTGGAATAGTTTCCCTAAAGTGGATGGTGTCAAGGGCACCTCCACAACAGGCAGGACTCCTGGGGGGGGCCTCTTCTGGCAGATAAGTCAGGTCCTGCTGGCTCTTGGTGTAAAAGGCCACCATCAGCTAATTTAGCCCCGTCTTTTTCCCATGGAATTTATGTACTAAAACTCAAATTGAATTGATTGAATAATTTGAGGAAGACTGTAAGGAGCGTTTTGCTAGTTAACTCGTGTGTCAGTGTATACTTGTGCAGTGCATATTTCTGTGTGTATGTGTATATTGTACATGCATATATATGCACCGCTGTAGCCATCGCTTCTAAAAATTTCCTGAAAGACTGTAACTTTAACATTACTTTTGAAGTTCCCATGCTTCACACCACTTTGAAACTCACTTTTTATCCATCATCCATGGCAAGGTTTGGCCGTTTAAGGACGTAGAAGCGTGTATCTTAACCTCAGGTCTCTCTGCTTGCTACAGAGATCAAAATCAGAAAGGGCTGAGGTCAGAGCACAGCAGATTCCCAGAGATGAGAGAATTTAATATAACAATAGAGATACTCTGGCCTGGAAAATGGTTGTGTGCCCAATCTTCTCCATTATTATTGTCCTTTTTTTCCTCATTCTGTATTGTTTTCACTACCTAGAGCAATGGTCCTGTGCTTGCCCTGAATTTCACCCACTCCAGGAGAAATCCTAGGCGCAAGTCACTGAAATTAGAGGAGGTGGAGCACACTTGCACTCTGTTTGAGAACTGCCACAAGAACTATAGTGGGAAAGAAAACAAAACCACTGTTTTACATGGTCCAGTGTGAAAATGAGCTAGACAAACCCTGCTGGAGTATAGTCCAGTGAGAAGAGTTCAGGAAAATGCTCTGTATATTCTGTGTCGGAAAACCACACACAGTTTATTGTGTTGTGAGTATGTTTCAAAAAGGCTTAACCTGCAGATTAAATAGTTCACTCAACATCACAGACTTTTGACTTTATTACAGTGGAAACACCAGAAGAACAGCGTGGCACCTCTTGGAAGTATTCTGTAAGTTTATAAGATGTGGTGTTTTAGGTTTTAAAGGAGAAAAATTACTAGCTCATCAGTATTACTGCTCTTGGATGTGCAGTGGTTACTGTGCAGCAGAGAGAGGACGGCGTGAATGTAAATCAGACTGGATATGTATACCATGGACTGGCACCTCCTGAGTAGAGTGTATACAGCCCTTGTGTCAGTGTTGCTCTTGTACAGTCCTTTTATTCTTAATGTAGCCTTTTCTATATATATAACCTAAATATGGTATTGTTTCGTTCTTTATTTAACCACTGGGAATGAGGAGAGGAGAGGAGGTAAAGAGGAGAGGAGAGGGCTGTAATTTTAAGGGGCATTTGATTCATAAAATCAAATGGGGTTTGTGATTCCCAGAAATAACTTGCAAGGCTTGTGAAACCACAAACCCCAGAGGGTTCTCCCATCCTCTTTTTCAGTGATTAAGGTTTTGTTTTTTTTTTTTTTAGTTAAACACATCTGGGTTTTTTAGTAAAACAGATCTTTTATACAGTGGCTCTGTGTGGCTGGATGTCAGCATGGTTCCTTCAACGAGAAAACGCATAACCACTGGCCAGCATCCAGGTGAGACTTGGCCATCTGTGTATTTGATTGTGGATTTCAAAAAGTAATAGAGAGACTTTCCCCTTTTGGCCATAGAAGCTAAATTTTATAGAAGAAAAAATGCTGATAAAGAGGCAAGTGTAGATTCACCAGAGAGCCGCTCCGGCAGCATCCTGAGACCGACCTCCCTGCTGCTGCCCGCTGCCTACCCACAGCACCCAGCACCCCAGGGCTCCTGCGCCCAGGCTGGGCGCCAGGCTTGACCCCCAGGATCTTGGTGAAGGAGGAGTATTGATTTCCAGTCCTGTAACGTGTTTTGTGGCCGTCCCAGAAACTACCTTCCTGTTGCTTAGTGACGGTGGAAATTTTGAACGAGGACTGAATGCAAGTCCCACGAGTTTTGGCGCAGGATCTTTTATAGCCCCACTGCGTGTTGGCACAACAGTTTGTACATATGGCGTATAGGATCTGAGACGCAAACTTGAAGTGGGATATTCTATGAAGAGGCCAATATAAATATATCTGTGCAAAAAAATCACGCAGTATGAAGATGAAGTCTGAGTGGCTGATGCTGACAGAAACCATGTTACGTTCTGTTGCATTACTTCATTTGAGTGAAAATAATACTCCCTTAGTTTTGCCAGAGTCTGAGAGTCAGATTATCTGCTGTGAGCATGCCAGTCGTGGAACTGAAATGTTTCCAGGGAGAGCTGGACTTGTCCTCTTCACTGGGTCTTTGATCTGGTGCATACTTATCTGTTATGCCACTGTCTCACCTTTTCCTTTGTTCTGATTATTCCGCTGCAATTTTCTTCGCAACATTCCTGTAGCATCGCGGACAGTAAGGTGACTGCTGAGGCACCAGGGTGTACGGTTTAGGGTTTTAACGACAACGGTTTAGGAGAGGGCATGCTCTTGAACTTTCCTGGGCAAGCAAAAATAAATGAAAACCTCTGGGTAAATGTAGTACAGGGTTTAGGAAGCCATATTTGTCTCTTGTATTACATGAATTGGCTACAGACAGTATTCTGGTGCATTTTACGTAGCTAAATATACACATGATCTGAGAATCCCAGGATCCTTTGCCTCTTTACCTGCTCTTATCTCCCAGACCACATATGGGAAACTGAGCCAGAGTAAGATTAAACAGGTGTTTCAGTTGCTTTAACTGCAGCTGTTTGTGCTACTTTAGACGCAGCTGAAGTCACACTGGTCACCTTCTCTGGGTTTGACACCCTGGGGTGATTTGCCCAAGCTATTGCATGTGTAGCCTGTAACGAAATAGAGAATTGAGCTCTGTCTCTGGAGGCACAGGCTAAAACCTGTGCCACTGGATTATTGTTCTTGTCTGCTGCGGCTGTGCATCATCCACTGGTTTTCTTGTGAGCAATGCTGCAAAAATCTGAGTTCTTTGCCACAGAGCTCTTACCCCAGCTATTACTAATGAAGTGGGTTAAATTGTATTTTGTTATGCTGTGTTAAGTCTACAGAAAAGAAACTGGCCTGTAGTTTGGAGAAAGATCGACCTTAGAAAGTGCTTTTCACTTTTGAAAGGGTATCTGATAAACACTTTTACAAATTTTAGCTGAAGTGTTCCACTCTTACCAGCCTGTAGTGCAAACAGAAAGCCCTTCTGTCTTCATGCAGCACAAAGGAAAGGTATGACACAATATGGAGACATAGTTGTATTATCTGAAAACAAATTAATTACACTGATGTCAATAATTTTTTAAGTGGGGAGAGAGAAGGGAGTAAAGTACATCATGACTTGGACATGGGGAGCCAGAGTTCCCTAATGCATTTTTGTAATACAAGGGAAAAGACAATGTGCTATGAAGAACGGGATTTGTTTTCATTCTGCGCAGGATCACCCATAGCAACTACATATGCAAATAAATGTTTGGTATAGAAGTGGCCTTTGTGGAATGCTACAGTATTTGGAGAGTATTTTGACTTTTATGTCTACAAGGCTTTAATACGACCCAGTTGCATAGTCAGTAACCCCTGACGTTGCACACAGGATTTGTAGCAAGACTCCAGGAGACCGGGGGAGTTGAAACCTTGACCCCAGCATTTTGTTCACCTCATCCTGAAGCCAGCTTGTCTGCTTATGAGCAGCACTGTTGCCTGCTCACCCCATCTTTTTCAAGCAGAAGTCTACGCAGGCAGCTTAGTGCAGCATCCTGCTACACCCGGCTCACTTCAGCAGCTGCTCTGTGGTACGTAAGGATGGGAACACAAGCACTGCTCTTTCATTTCTTGGCAAAATCAGTTCTCAGCTCTGCGTGGTGGCCTTCCCCAAGAAGTGGTAACACAGATCCTTGTGCTAATTCCCACTGTGCAGCCAAACAGAGAGAAGAAGTAAGTATGTACGGTGCGTTTTATACGGTGAAAGAGTTTCTTGACCTGCCCACAGAGGTCAGAAGGAGGCAGGCAGTGTGGGTTGTGCGTGTGTTACAACCCACGGTGGAAGTGAAGATGAAAAGATGAAATTGTTTTTGCTTGCTTAGGAAGTGCTCGGCTTTCAGCATTTTGGAAATACTGGATCAGGTCTTGTGCCTTTTTATATTTAGCTGCCTTTTAGCATGTTAATTTAGCCTTGCTGCATTAGTTCAGTTGCACTGAGCTTGTTTGACCACATTTGATAAATGCTGAGGACAACACTGAAAGGTGAATTTACGCTGTCGTTATAAACTAGGCTCAGATACCTTATTTGACATTTTTTAACACTGTGGATCTAGGAACATTTCAAATCCCATGCAGGAACCTGGGGGAGCTGATACATAAAGTGTGGATAGAGGATAGATTTTCCTTTCTCTAATTGGTGATCTCAATTGTCAGTGTTTATACAAACACTTAAAGAAATCCTGTAATTATATCATTTGACCCTGAGTTACAGACTATGTGCGTATTTTCCTGATTTGTTTAAAAAGGAACAAAGTGAGGATCACTTTGAGGTTTCTTCAGTTTGGCAACAGAAAGGAAAAAAAAAATCAGGAAAGGCTGAAAAGTTGCATTACTTACCCTGATCCTCTCCTGCAGCCTTCAGGGTATTGTGTTTATGGAGATATTCTTTAACTGCTGCAGGAAAAAAAAAAAAAAAAAAAAAAGATCATTACGCAGAGTTGGCAATCTGTGTCTGACTAAGTCTGATAATAAACTGAGTCTTGTGAGATAAACCAGTCAGACCTGCCAAGTATTGTTCCTATTAATGCTATATATCCTTAACGTCACACAGCGGCCTTTTTCCCACTGAACTCCCTGGCAGAAGTTGTCTGGGTAGGAGTTCAGTCCACCCCAGGACAGAGGGCCTGTGCTACTAAGCTCTACATTAAGGCTGCAGCTAAGACTGGTTGGAAAAAAGTATTGGATTTGATTAAAAATATTGAGCCTTCAGTATGTGGTTTTATTCCATGTTGAAATGAAGCTGAGACCATTAGGCATTTTTCTCAGAAAATAGATGTTGCATAGCCCCTAGCCCAGCATATACTCACTTGAGAGGAGGAAGACGCTGGCCCTGCTTTGGAGCAGAGGTGTAACCTGGTTTTCCCATATTTCATGTGGTCATTCCAGATAACAGCTATTTTGAGGCCAACCCAAAAATTCCTTCTGAAGCTGCTAAAAGATTGCAGCAGCAATTTTGTCCAAACCACTGTGTTTTTGTGAAACATTCCAGTTTTCAGAAGTTGATGTTTTCTCTCTAAGACAATTTTCATCAAAAAAATTCTCATTTAGCTCTAATCATAAGAGCAATTTAAATGACTTACAAGGATTTCTTTGAGCCTGAAGGCTGTGAGGCAAATCTGACAATATTACAATTAATTTCACCCTTCCTGGACCGGGTCAAGTTACAGTACTGGCTAAACAGAGCCTGTCTTTGTGCTGCTTTATTTTGGAAAGGACCTGCCCTGAATGTATGTCTTGTCCTCAAAGAGGGCAAATAAAAAATTATATTTTAGACTGTCTCTTATTCACATGGGATTAGATTTGTGTTATGCTTGGACAACACAGTATCTTAAAGTTTCTGGCAGAGATTATTGGTCTGTTGTTTTATTTGCATATATTTATAACACAGTACCTTCTTCAATGGCTCTTCATCTAAATGTTGCTAAAATAGAGATGATTACTGTTGTTTTGGGAAGGAGGGGCGTATTTTACAATGCAGCCTGAGTGCCAGAGCCTCCTCCCTCCCAGTCCCAGGCTTTTGAAGCTTTCTGTGATATTTGGGGGTTTTGCCAGTGTATCTTAAGCAGTTAAAAATAACACAACAAGAAGCTAAATGAACCTCCTTGATTTCTCTCCCCACCAGCCTGCAGTGGGATGACTGTCAACGAAAGACTTTGGTGTTGCAGGAGAATACGTTATTTGAGTTTCTCTTGTCTGGCTGTTGCCTCATTAGCACTATTGCCCAGTGTGTACAGGTGCTACCTGTGGGGAGGTGGATGTAAAGGTCTTCAGATATAGGAGGAAAGAAGGGAAATAATTGTACATTCTGTGTCATGTACTTACGGTATAAAATGATTTCTAGCTGTCATGGAATGAGTTAAATATAACTAAGTCAGAAAACTGACAAATTAAACTGTGAATCAGTCATCCTTATTATTACAATTTTCTGAAAGCGAAAACTGAACGTCTGTCACATGGAGCAAGCATGTTTAAAAGTCTTGTATGGTCTTGTTTTACTTAAAAACCTACAGCTTCTGGGGGTCAAATGTCCTTACAGCACTTTCCTGGGCTTCTGGCAGTTTGCACAGCCGTGGGAGTTGGTCACATGTAAGGGCTGAAATAAAGAAATAGTCAAACGTTTCAGAAACCAGTTAATGTCTGAGGTCATCTCCAAAGTACAGTGAGATTCCCGTATGCCGTAAGGCCTTTAATTATAAGGGAAATCCTATTTAAAGGCCTATAATGTTTCTGTGGTTGTAATAAAATATCCTGCATAACCAGGTAGTAAAACCTCAGTGGGCAAATCTCAATCTCTTTCTCATTTTGTTCTTCTTTTACTTTAGTGCCCAGCTGTTGTTGATATTCCTTAAACAAATCTTCTTCTGCTATTTTCAATTTGTGTTGATGGGGAACCAAGAAAAGGAGGAGCAAGGAGGGATCTGTCGGAGGTTCATCAGATCGTAATGGCATGCAATGGCTCCACTCTGGGCAAAACTTCAAGCAGGTTTTTGTTTTATCCGCTAGCTGCCAGCCTCGCTATCAGTGGGCTGAAAAGTGAATTAGAGATGTAACATTTGAAACATTAGGGTAGTGAAAGCTCCGGTTGCTTGTGGTAGGAATTATTGAAGAGAACAAAAAATAATAATAATAATAATAATTACAGTATTGCAAACAAAGCGTGGGTACTGGAAGGGGGGGAGGCAGTGTCTGTGGCCTCTGTGCAATGGATTTGTTTCCTGTCCTGGGCTCTCTTTAACCCACATGAAAAGCTGTCTCTGTCCGTATGTAGCCCTCTTCTTCCTGCCCCCCTTCCCACGGGCACTTTATGCTTCTCCTTCCCCCTTCAGATGGACTCGGCACCGAGCCTTTGCTTTTTCCCTAATGAGACATCCCAGGACCGGGACCCGGAGCCACGTGCTGGACTGCTACGTGTGCCTCCAAATCACTGCCCGGGCAGCTGCAAATTTTCCTTCCTTAACCGCCCTCCATGTATCTTCAGATCTTCTGATTTCATAAATGGTTCCGTGATTACGGGGTGTTTCTCCTTCCACCTCGAATAGTGTCCTACCTCCCTTGGACCGGCCCGGTGTGCCTGCTGGGAGCAAGCTCCTCCGCTCCCACGGGAGGATGAATACAGGCATCCCCACCCTTAAGCGGGTCTCTCTTGCGAAGACCACCTGAAAATCAGCAATTTAAAAGGGCCACCCAGTGCCACTGGCAGCCACGCTGTAATCAGCCAACGTCAGGGGTGTTGTGAGCAAGAGCCCTGTGATGAAGGGGCTGTGAAGGCTCACGTGAAGCTGGAGGGAACAATCCTCACCCTGAACTAACAGTGCGGCCCCTTGTTGCAAGAACGTGTCAATCACGCCAAGCTCGACTTAAGAGTTTACCCTGGGCTTCCGCAGCCTTTAGGAGAACCAGTGGTTTCAGTCTTGGGGCAAGTGTTTATTCAGTCTAGTAAAAACATTAAAAATGGGAATAAATCTGTATTGACCCAAGGTGCTTTCACTGCTGCAATACGGCGTAAAACCTTCAGAATGAGTTTTCCTATAAAGATAACATCATTGCACAGCCCGCCTGTATGTAGTTACCTACTCAATCGCAATTTGTGTTACTTCATCACAAAATCATTAAGTGTGAGGAGGAAGATTATAAGGTGTTACATTATTTATCCTGATAATTAAAAACACGCATGACGCTCTAGTTTTGGCCGTTCAAAGCAATAACCCTTGCAACTTCAAATACTGTAAAAGGAGTTAATCATCGATTTCAGAATGTGTCAAGTTTATTGATCTTGTTAACAGGAAAATATGTGTGGTTACCTCAGTGGGGAAGGAAAGCAGTTATCATCTGACCTGTTATTAGTTGGATGCTATTATTGATGCCTGAGCCAACAAAGATCCATGTTAAGCAAAAATTAATCGCAAATGTTACCTTGCCATAGTTTTCCAGGCAAATTTCTTGTGTCAGTAAATTTACTTTAAATAAATAAATTTTCTCTCAGTCCTGATTTTGCTCGAGATGAATAGGCACATTCTTTTGCCACAGTTCTGCCCTGCAATTAGCACCCAGAACACTTAGCAAGCTGATCCCCTTTCAAGGTTCACAGCTAGTTTAGAGATTTGGAGGTTTTAGAGGTGAGAAGAGACTGTTGCAGTCCTCCATCTAACCATCCCAGGGACTACACAGGCTGTAGTACTTCTCTCAGGTATGTTATGTTCCAAATCCAGTGGTTTTGAATTAACTAGGGCACCTCCTTGGGAAAAAAAAAAAGAGTCATGTTGATTTTATGTCTTTAACTTCTGAACATGCTTGTGCTGTGTCAAGTCAAATGCCTTTATAAGATTCTAAATATACAAACATTGTTGTCTTTACAACCCAACTCTTGACTTCGCCAAAGCGCATCTGAGGGGTCTCTTTTCCGTAAGCTCCTGGGAATTGCCACCAGCTCTGTTACCGCCTCAAGTCCTCTGGTGTTTGGGCTTCGTTTCAGCCATTGCACTGTTTTGTCTTCGATGGTGTAAGGCCAGCAGACGTGGAATCACTTGGGTATTTCCACGACGTGTGTGAGTACCGGCAGTGCAAGGGCTGCCAGGCACTCGGTTAAGTCAACAGCAGTGAAGAGATCATGGAAACTCTGTCTTTTACAGCTCTTGGATGCAAGCTGTCTCAACGCACCTATGTTTAAAAGATCTGGTTTCAGTAGGTGCTATCTAATGTCTTCTTTAGTTACTTTTGGACTAGAAGCTGTTTTGTTGTATTTATATGATAAATAAATAAATAAATGCATTTTTGCTGCATTATTGTTGACAGTTCCACCACTTCCATCTTGTGAGAAATACGAATTGTAGCAGAATCTCTTAATCCTGGACTTAAAAGCATAGTAAAAACCTTTTCTTTACTGTTTGCAGCTATGCTAGTTTCAGAAATCTCCTTGTGTGATTTTAGCATCTAATGGTAAATTTTAGCGTTTATTTAAAATTTGGTTGTGTCAATTTTTCCTCCTCAATGCATGCAAATTAGCCCAGGCACAAGTAGCAGATGAAGATTTGGTCTCGTGTGAGTGTACTGTCTTTTGCAGATTTGAAAGGAACAAAAGATAATGAGAGAATATATTATTTTAGCAATGATAAATGTGAAAGAATGATCTGGGGAATGTTTGCTTTGTGTTAGGAGCTGTGTTTAGGGCAATAGTTGGCATCAGGAGCTGTGTCTGTTTCGGAGTGATCTCGGCTGTATGGGGATAAACCCAGAGGAACTCCATGGGTTTCTGTGGAGCTGCTCCATATTTTTCCTCAGTGTGATTAACACAGGAATGTTACTCCACGCTTGGCATATAAGGCGTTTTTGTGAGACAAAATAGGCAATCATGGTCTTGCCAAAATAAAGTTCCTCGGCTGGATAAAAGGAGCAACGGTATATAAATACCAGTGTTTCCTTTCATTTTCATCTCACACACACTGTGCGTAAATCGCTTTGCTGCATGGCTGGTATGTGTGCATGCCTTTTTAAATAATGTTTGGCTTAATCCTCATTTAATTTTTTGTGCAGCTGTAAAATACATGTTTTATATTACCAAACCACGATAAGAGTTAGTATTGATACGAACCAGCATTTCACCTACTCAGAGATAAAAAACAGCTTTTAGTTTTGATAAAGTACAACTGCAAAAATATGCCAGGACAGACTTTATTAAAACAAGGTTCTAGAAAGAGGTCTATTATCTTAAATAATATTTTTCCAGGGAGGGAATGCATTAATATAATACATAACATGCATATAACCTTATCAATACCAATTAATTTCAGAATTACAGCTGAAATTTTGGTGTCACGCAGGTCAGCCCATCGCACCATGCGGAGGCAGATAGGAAGTCTGGCAGACGCGGCCGCACGCTGTCTTACTGAGAAATGGTAGAGCCGGATGTTATGAGTACCTTGAACATAGTTTGCATCAAAGTACCCAAGTAATCACGTGTAAAATGTCTTAGAAATTTGTGATCCATTCACAGAGACAAGTTAGCATAATTATTTCTAATGCAAACTTTGATCGAAGTTCTGTTCTCAATTGCTGACACACTGGAATAATGAAATAAAACTAAATAAAGCAACTGGGATAGTTTAGTTTGTTGGTAAATACAAAAAAATTACGTATCTTGCAAACTTGGACAAGTCCAGAAAAATATGTACCTTTTCCTTCTGCCACTTGAATCATAAAAAACCCATGGTGCTGGTTATGGAGGGAGGAAAGTGGATTTTTCACCCTGAATACCAATTATTGGGTGTAAATGAGCTGCAAAGTGGGATTGTCTTACATGTTTTCTACAAACACGGTACTGCAAACAAGCTGGGCTTTTCTCTGAGTTGCTCAGACAAATGCTTTAAGCTTGCAGTGTTTTGAGCTGGTTGACCTTGCAAAATTATATGTTTCCATCTTTATTTACCGCAACAAAAAAAAAATAAATTGGAGGTCAGAATTTACTTAATAATTCTTTTAATGCTGATGCCAGAAAATAGGCAGGAAGGCATGTTGCGACCTATTCACTCTTTTGGGGTAGCAGGAGGAAAAGGCAGTGACTGCCTTTTTTTCTAGGAACAAAAGTTTTAGAAGGGATTTGGCCCATTTCTGAGTAGAAAGCTGCCATTTTTACACAGTTCTTTCTTCAAATCGGGATTTTCAGAATCTGGGGCTAGGCATCCTTCTCAAGGCTAACCAAAATATGAATATTTTGGTCCCAAGATGGTTACTGAAGTGTGGTTTCTTCACGCGGGTCTGTGCAGCCTATGTAGAGAGGCAAAATGCTTTTAAAGAAAACAAACAAGCTCTCCGTGTCTTTTCCGATTACCATTAGGGAATGGATGGACGGATCTTAATTTTCACCGAAGCATATTTTCACTCATGTTTGTTGTCTTAAGAATGACTTTCTTATCTCAAAAGCAATCTTTTTCACAAGACATTCTCAGTTCATTATAACTCATGATACCCTTTAAAGCAGACTGGCTATTCCCAGCTGAGGAGCTTCTATTTATGTGTGTCTGTCAGGAGCAGAATTTATGATAGACCTGCAAGTTATGTGAACTTTAAATGTTTTCACAGTTGTTAAACTTGACCAACTATTTCAATAAGACTAACTGCTTAAAACGGTTTTGGACTTATCAGCTACCCCCAGCCAAAGTATGAGTATTATGCTCATAAACACAGCAACCCCCAGACTGCTTGTCAGCAGAGAAAAACGCTGTATTCCTACCTTGACATAATTCCTAGGAGGTCCGTTTAGAAAAATATGTTTTCTGCTAGATTTTTTAAAGGAATCTGGAATTTCAGATCATCTTTTTCCATGTAGTTGCTCTCCATCCACTGTCGTTACTTCGTAGTTCCTGGCCTCTCCCCTGTCCCATGAAAGGGAACCACAGATACACGCTTCAGGGCAAGAGTTACCACATTGAGAGGAGCAAGGCTACATGCCTGTAAAATTAGTTATCTGCAACTAATTATTAGCATCTGAATTAGTATTGGGGCATGTAACAGCGATGCACAATGCTGAGCAGGTACAGGGCTCATGCGTTGGGGTACTGGTGTGCTGAAGTTCGAACTGGTGCCCCTGGGTTCCGAGAGCCCTCATGCACGCTGTGTGCTCCGGCATCTCTTTGGGTAGAGCTCAGCAATTCGGCTCAGCAGCTTCAGCAGGATCTGTGAAAACTTCTGTTAAATAAAAGAAGTAACATAGCTAATTTTTGCAGTAAGTTTGAGCTTATGGTGGTTACTGTTATTTTTTTAGCAATTGTGGAGTATACTAGTTACTGATGGGTGCAAATTTTTGGTCAAATAATAGTTTAAACAAGCTAACATGTATTATTTTTAATTAACTTGTGCTGAGGCATGTGTTTCACTTTTAATTCAAGTGTCAGATTTGTGAAGTCTGTTTTTCATCATGCTTAAGGTTAAAATATTAGGTCACTAGAAGAAAGACCTATTTGAGTCACATAAGACAAATTAAATGTTAGAAGGAAGGAGAGGGGAGGGAGGAGCAGAAATAAAGCTGTGACTTCAGAAAATGAAGTAAAGCAGGAAAGAGTTAGTGAGATAAAATGGGCTGCAGAAGTTCTGAAACTCATTTTGTAGTGCTCAATGTTGACTCTTGGCGCTTACAAGTTTTTGTATCAGTTAGGAATAGTTTAAAGCTGTATTTGCAGTGTCCTGAGGCCCAGGAAGGAGTGGGATATTGCCTTCTGCAAGAAGTCTCTCCTGGGCAAAGAACAATCTGCAGTAGTTTTATCAGGGAATAAACAAGGTCTTTAAGACATGTTGGTGGAGAATGGGAAGTTTGGATGTCCTTCCATAGGAGGGAAAGAAAAAAAAAACCGCATGGGATAGAAAAATAGCTTGAAAATGAAGATACTTTGCCATGTTATTTAAATAGTCTATGTGTTAGCACCATAAATAATTGTCTTTTGCTTTAGATTAAATGTTTTCATTTTTTATGTTCTCATTTATGAATGTGTGTTATTTCCTACATGTTCCAGAAGACTTGACTACCCTGTTGCAAAGGTAGGTGTCTATTATACAGTAGCATACAAAATCGCTTTTGCTGAACACTTGAGCTGTTTCAGTCCTCAGCAGTGAAAAATCAGTTGTGAGAGAGACAGGAACCATTAGCAACGCTAACTGGAAAATTTTAAATGTTAATTTTTCCTTAAAAAAAGGACATCTGACAAAAGAGATTTAACGTAAGGCAAACAAAAAGCTGTTACTTAAAACCTTGTTATTATTCTCACCCTTTTCTAATCACAGGGGTTCAAAGTACCCATGTCCCTGCTGTTTTCTCAAACCAATGCTCCTCGGAGGACCCAGCTCCTTATGCATTAAAGCGTGGTTATGCCACACTTTTGGTGTAAAGAGACTTTCTCATGTGGTATCGGTTGCATGAACACTCACTCTGAGGCCCCATTATGCCTGTAAAGAGGCAGTAAAATATTTGGGAATAAAGCCCTTAATGTCCAGATTAAGCCATTTGAAAGGTGACTCAACCTTGACTTGTAATATTTAAAGTTTCTTTTTTGAATATATCACAGAGGTGCGCTTTTCTGTATGAGGGGGGAAAAATCAAATTTGTGGGCGTGATGCACAATGTAATCTGCAATTTATTTTATTGCTCAATGAAATCTGAACAACCTCCATAACTTCGTGTGACTAAATAATGAAGAAAATCCTTAGTATTGGGGATTTTTATCTGACTAGAGACTGAATACAGTCTGGAGTATGTCCTTTGTGATATGACTTATTTGTAGTCCTAAGTATATCCTCCTGGCAGACCCTGAGAGTCAGAAGGGTGTGTTGTTCTCCCATTCCTATGTGAAAGAGTGCCGGCCTCATGCAGCACCGAGCAAACCTGTAGTAACTCCCCCATATGGCAGTGCTATAGATGGAGAACGGTCTCCGGGGAATATCAGCTTCCTGGTCAAATAGCTCACTGAAATACTTTTTGTGCATATGAAAGCAATGAGGTGTTTGATTAAGGAGCTCCATCGGATCTGGTGGCTTGATATCACTTGTCCTGCACCAAGCCGTGATGGTTGGGCATGGGGGGCTGATGGAGATGCGGCGGTCGGGCTGTAGCACACTTTGAGGCTGCTCACAAAACGTGCGTTCAAAAAGGTCCCAGTTCTTAGGGATTTGGACAAAAAACTGAGGGATGGGGCCGAGGCAGGTAGAGGAAGTCTCTTCCCTTTGCCTGTCTGCCTTATTTCGTGTCCAGCTTCCCGGTGCAGCGCCTGAGGGTTGCTCTCTCGCCGTGTGAAAAGAAAATCGCATCTTTTCACGGATGCGGATGTGAAATGGTCCGGTCCTGCCCGTCCACTCCCGAGGGCCGTCAGACCAATTGGCCTGAGCCCCTGTGGGGCAGAGGGAGAGTCTGGTATCACTCAGGGCAGAGCGGCTGCAGCCGATTTATGGGGTGAAGCTGATGATCGTTCCATCAAAAACTCCTTGTCTAAAGGTTAATGCTTGATGAGAGGTGGATAAGGAACGTGTGTGTGAGATCGTTGGAGCTCCGTGAGGGAATCCAGGAGGAGGGAGAGTGTTTTTCTGTGCAGTACAAAGGTTTGATAGAAGAGGCAACGTTTAGCACTTGTAATCTTATCCCGCTTGACTGCTCTTCAAAAACATTTTACTTTTTTTTTCATCTGCATCTAGAAAGTTGGACGAACCGACCTTCCAAACGTAACCTTAAAATCGCTTTGTCAAACAAAACGTAAGTGCAAGAAGTTTCCTGCCATTTCCATAACTATGAGCATATGATTTGCAGTTCATCTTGAATAATGATGTAAGAAATCTGCCAGGAAAGATCCAAATGCTGTTACCAGGGTTGTTTCCTAACCAGCTGCAGCTGCTGAGCAAACGCGCGGCCAGCTCGCACCCTCGCTTGCAGGAACGCCCGTTGACTTTGCAGGAGGAGGTTTGGTAGGGAAGGGATTGTTACGAAGTGTTTAAGAGGGGAAAAAGAACAAATCTCAGAGGCTAACATCCCAGCTAGTTTATTTATTTTTGGTCAATATTTAGATCAAATTCACAGCCACTGTTATTGAGCTTTTCTAGGCAGCTTTTGCTTCTCCGAGATGAGTCATTTTGATAGAGGCGCTGTAAAACTTTCTTATGATGACAAAGAAAAACATGCAGTAATTGCTTCGGTGCATCCTTGCCAAGGGATTAATTGCACGAGAGATGTATTTTATTAAGCTTCCAAAGCTGTGGATGCTGCCACGCTGCCCAGATGAGGTTAGTAGAAAACACATGTCAGCTCTCACCAGTGATGTTTATGTCTCTGCACAAACCTGCCTCCTTTCAGCACCGAAATCCTCTAACGAGAAGTGACTGGGGGAGGGGAGCGCAGCGATATGCAGCCCTGAGAAACGCTCAGACCGGTATGTTTGGGTAATTGGAAGATTTTTGGGGGGCCAGGGAATTTTGTCTGTCCCAGTTTTAGCGGAGAATGGCCGGCCGTAATGGGGCCCCAGCGCTGGCCTGGGCCCCTCGGTGCCATCCCACATGCTAAGCCGTGCAAAACAGCATCCCAAACTCAGTTAATTTTGGATGCTTTACCCATCTCTGGATCGGAGGCATCATGTTAAACCAGCTATCGGTCTGGAATGTGAGATAACGACTAAATAGTTACTTAGGCGGATCGTATTCGCTTATTGATTTTTTTTTAGTAGTAGTAGTAGTAGTAGTAGTAGGAACAAGGTGTGTCAGTGGTGGTATGGGACTCTGTAAATTTAATGATGTCAAAGGACAGCGTTATTAATTTTTTTATTTTATGCCTATGCTTTTCTAGTGAACCATTTAAACCCTAGCTGCCCTGCGACTTTAAAGGGGTGTCAAAACAGCAATAGTTTATATTACACAGAACTTTTCCTTAAATTACACAGTGACATGGAAGTCTGGGCAATTCTCTTCTTTTTGCAAAGTAAAATGCAGCCCTCACATTTCTGAAATATTGTTATGAAACAGAGCCAATATGTTCCCATTTTCAAAGCGAGGCACAAGCAACTGGGTTTTGCTCTTTGGAAAGTATGACAGAATATTATTCATCTGTTTGCTTTAAGGGATATCTGCCAAGTAAAAACTCTTTTCATTTTATTCTGTGTGAAGCTGGAACATGAGTACGTAACAAAATACAATTTATTTAACAATGTACAAATAATTTATACAGCATTAATGCATGTACAGAGGGTGTATTGGATATATGTAATAATAAAAATAATTTATGGATACACCTTTTAATTAACTGCAAAGTTTTCTAGAACGTGTTTCTTCCCCGTGTGCTGTCACCTATCAGCATTCATTATGAACTCAACTCCCCTAAAGCAACACCCTCTATAAACCCCAGTTGTAGGTTGCACATCTGTAGGTGCGTGACTCAAGTGTTAAGAAGGACCCTTTTGGTGCAGCTCTTGAGTGGGCACAGGAGTCTGCCCAGGTGCCGTGCGGATCCCTGCCTGTGCCAGGGTGACAGGAGCTAAGCTCTCTGCTCACACTCCTGTTTTTCCTGGGAAGAAAAGGGTATAAAGCACTTGGTTGTCTGAACTAGGCAACATTGGCTGCATTTTCCCATCAGTACTCTGCTGTTGGATATAAATTATTTAGATAAACAGCTCTGACTAGTTTAGTGCTATGGTAGAACTTTTTTTTTTTTTTGAGCAAGACAAAATGGCTTTCACTTTGTAAGTGAAAAAAATGTCTGCACAGCCTTCACGCAGAGCCAAAGCTACTCCATCTCCACTTGGTAGATCTCGGAGATAATACACCACTTATTTGCTTTTGCTCTTCAAATCAGTTAATCTTCGTAAATCACTCTGGCTTTGCACATGCACCTTAATCCCGTGCTGGCTTTACTGAACATTATGATGTCCTTTCCCCTGCTGCTTTTATTAATCCTCACTGCCTCTATGTACACTCACCTGTTTACATTGCTGTTAGAGATTTGCTTACCGAAATAATGGTAATCCAATGATCCCATCTAACCAACATACTAATGGACCTAAGCGTAAGTGTGTATCCTAGCAGGCTGGTGTTGGAACGGGCATCAGGAGGGAGGGCAATGCTCCTACGTCTTGTCTTGGGACACCCACAGCATTTGGGATTTTGTCTTGCCTTGTCCTACATCTCTCCTTTGCCCATTTTCGCTCAAGATATCAAAATTAGTCCTGGATTTATGATTCTTTCTCGTTGGGTACTCATTCAAATCCTTCTTAAAGCAAAAGAAAAAACAAGGGGAGGAAAAAAAAGAAAGAAATCCATGGGGTGTGTTAGAAATGACCACACAATTACACCATCTTTGGAATATGTATTTTTAATACATTGGATATTGTGAAAATAAATACAACATGATTTCACAAGGTTCAGTTTTTCTATTAATTTATAAAATACTTCTAAGTGAACTCATGTTAAAGCCTGGTTACAAAGCTTTTGCTAAACTAAGTTCGTGGACCCCGTTGTTGACATTTGCGGGAATGTTGTTTAGATTCGGACAATTTCTGGTAATTCAGAAAAAGACTGGGAAAGAAAAGACACTGTGTTGGGAAATGGACTCTGATGGAGAATCTTGCAGAAATGGTTTGTATTTAGAAACCAGACTGCAGAGATGTATTTGGATGAGGTGGATACCATGCAGCCCCTCCAGGTTTAGTGCGAGCTGATAAGAAACAAATTGCAAACTGATTGTTATTGCTTTTCCGCTGCTGCAAGGTACTTTGCCTGGTTTGCATGGGGATGCCTAAAAAGCTGGTGCTGTTTCAAGTCAGAGGCAATTAGAAATTCCCCCCGGTTTCAGGCTGCAACAGAAAGGCGCTGTGCTGGGAGGCAGATCAACCTTTCAATTCACTGGAGCCGTCACGCCATGAGCAGATGAGATCAAGAGATCTCTCCTAATACAGCTCATGTAACTACCTCCTCCGGGAGCCCAGTACAGAGTCAGAGATTTTGGTCCTGCCTTCCTTTCCTTTCACGTTTTTATGCATTACTGTATCTACCATAAGAAACAACCCTCTGGGGAGCTTCTGTTAATGAATCGCTGTCTCGGGAGTGCCTGCTGCACTCAGTCCTGCTGCCTGTTGGTGATCCTGCGTTTGCCTGGAAAAGGGCCAGGGAGTTTGTGGCGTGCGGGAAGCGGCAGACATCAGTAACGGGGTAACCTTTACGGAGAGCAGCACCTCCGTCGCATGTACGAAGCACCCCCGCGTTTCGACACCGCAGCGACGCAGCAGTGGTGGCAGACCCAGCGATGGATGGTGTTCGAGTCTCAAACCTTTTCTGAATGTGCTTTTTTATTCACCGTAAGAGCTTTGCACGTGGAACTGTAAGAGCTGTCGTGAAAGAGAAGAGTGAAAGAGAATATCCCAGACAGAAGAGAAAGATCTCGCTGTGCAGTTAGGTAACACCAAGAAAGCCATTGGGAGGGTCTGAGTGAGAAGCAAAGGGAAAGAGGAAAAGTGTGAACTTGCACTGGCCGTTCTTTGGTTTAGGGTTGGTTTATTATTTTGTTACCATTTCAGTATGCAAAAAGCTGCTGGTGACCCAGGGTTGACAGATGTAAATATTGCTAGCACAAACGAAAAAAATTAAAGAGGGGAAAATGAACCCGAGCACTGACAGTGAATTCTTTGTCAGTATTTGCAAATTTTTTTGTGTGCTGTGACTTGGTCTCTCCTTCTGGCTCTGTCTAGGTGACCTGTGTTGAGACCTTTGCCATCTTAAACTACATGTCAAGGGCAGGGTCCTTTTACTTGTACAGTGACTTACTCATATTCAGATGTACCCAGAGAGACATGAATTACCTTATTACAGTGCTGATTTTTCTATGCAGCCTCTGTAATCCATAGAAGGAAAGATGCTGCTCAAGTTTGGGCTGCATGAAGACCCAGCGCATCCCATGTTGATGCAGGCTCTAGCCTAGCTCAGATTAAGTTAGTGAGTTGGTGTGGACACCCTTCAAATCTCTTACTCGGTCTTCTGTAAACTTTGTGCAATCAGATACTTAAAGACACCTGAGTACAGTGTAAATTTAATCCGTGGTACTACTATTATTGCAGGAAGCCAGAAGTATTGTTGCAGGGGGAACTGCAGCGGGATCTAAAAGCAATGAGCAAGCTCCAAGATAAACATCAAGGCTAGAAATATTTAAAGACCCAAACAGAAAACAGAGTGGAAACCAAATCTGAAAAGAAATAATCATAAAACACTACAGTGCTGTATCATCTGTCAGTCATTAAAATCCAGCGCTTTCCTTTTTCTTGTGTAGTCTTCACTGAACGGTTGCCAGGGCTTTGCGGGGTGCAGGCAGCGGAAGAAGTGGGAGTCGGGTGGGGGGCAGCACCCAGACCCCAAGATCTGACACTGGGGGGGCGGCTGAGCTGCCCTGCGATTATCGCTGAAGTTGCTCCCGCGAGCTGGCCTCCGTGGTTTTCACCTGCTGACTGCTTGCCTCTCTAGTTCAGCAGAGATTTTGCCAGAGTGATTAAGTCCATCCCCAATCAGCGATGCCCATGGGCTTACATTGACTTCCATTCCATTAGAATTTAAGCTTGTCCATAAATTTTAACACATTAATTGCTGAATCAGGCCTCATTTACCTCCTGTTTGAGCCCCTTTTGCTGTGGGTAGAATCGGGTTGGGACCGTGAAGCAGATACACATTTGAGCAGTAATGCTGTGATTTGCTTACAAAAAGCACGTGAGGTATGCAAAATGTGAACTACGTAAAAGGAATCGGCAATCTCAGCCTTGATCCCGAGAAACTGATAGCTGCGTTTTAAAGCCAGCCGCCGAAGTGGCTGCCAGTTGGCAGCAGGAGGTGGGGAATGTGTTTAAGCTGTGTAGGAGCTCTGCATGCTATTGTGGGCTCCGTGTCAGGCTACAGCTCTGGTTTTGGATGAAACGTCTGGCGAGCAGAGGGTGTTCAGCCTCGGCAGCAATCTGTTCAGCGGGAAATGGTCTTAGATGGAGAGCTGGCAGCCGCCCCCCCCAAAAACACTGTATTGTGGGGAGCGATGGCTCGGGGGGGTGTCTGTCTGGCAGAGCTGCAGCTGCATTGGCAGCAGCGTTGTCTCCAGGGCCGCCCTGGGTATCGCTGGGTACAGCTTCGGTTGCCCATCGAGGACCAAAGGGATGCCCTGGGAGGCCCTAGATACTAGATGTAAACATTTCCATCCTGAGCCATCTCATAGAAAAGAGCTGCAGGAGTGAGGGAGAGCAAGAGACGTCGTGAAGAGATGCAGAGGCAAGAGGGGGTTTCGCGTGAACCTGAACGGCTGACGAAGGGTGATACAGAAACAGAGCCAGGGCCTGAGATGTGGCTGCTTCTTCATCGACTAGCGTGTGCCAATAACTTCACCACAATGATGTGTTACCAGCCTATGATCAGGACTCCTGTTGTGGGAGCTGCTATTTTGAGCTCCTGATGGCTGTCAGGAGCAATAGATGAACCTCACAGCCCAGTACTTCTCTCCTTTTTCACTGTGCCCCCACAGAGCAGCTCTGCGAGCGGAGACCGGGGGACCGCGTCCTCTCGTGTCTCAGGGGTCCTTCTCTCATACTCCGGTGCTCCTGTTCCTTTCGTTTGATTTATCCTTCTGGCCCATTATGGAGCTGATTTCCAAACCAATTCAAAGTAGTGCCTGCTCCATTTGAGCTACTGATCTCATGTTTTACCTCTGTGAATTCAAGGCTGGCATGCAGCCCCAGGGGCAGAGGTGGTGGGATCCAGGCTCTCCTCTTTACTCTAATCTTCACCTCCCAAGATTATCTCCAAAATCCTGTTCCTTGGGGCATTTCCACCCAGGTAAACTGGTGTCCCTGCTCACTCGAAATCCTTGCTGCGTGCAGCTATTGCGGTGAAATCTTCTTTAGTTCAAAGGTGAGCCTCAGAGTGAGGTGAGTTTGCTTTGTTGATATGTTAATCGCATTCCTCCTGGTTTTGTCTTCTCTATCTAGTTGTGTGCTTAAATTGCAATGTCTGATCGCCTTCAAGAGCAGTTGCTGTTAGGTGTAGTCCCTGAGTTAAATTCCATAATAAATTATAATAAATAATAAATGAATAATGAATTATATCCTGTTGGGGGATTTATTGATTAGAGGATGGAGAATTGACCTCCAGAGCTTGCAGTAGCTATTGTGGTTTTTTGGCTCAGGTTTCAGCTGTTTTGTCTTCTCTTCAAGAGCCAAGAGAGTGAAAATATTTTCGCCAGAGCTGACTCCATGCAGAAACACATGGATGTGGTTGTGTGTCTCTGTTTACATCTCAGGCTATCTTTGTTGGCTCAATACTATCTGTTATCTGATGTATCTCAGCCTACCATCGCTCTAGTTAATGGAGAGTTTAATTGGCAGTTTAAAGGTTGTGCTTTTGCAATCCAGTTTCCAATGTACTTGGGAACATCTTGGGACCATCATCCAACGAAGCTTGGACCCCTTCCCGTTGATTTCTCAATTGATGCGAGATGTCTGTGGAAGGAGGTTTCCATCTCTACCATCCCTCTTTCCCACCCCCCTGTCTTCACAGTCATAAATTACTGCAGTTAATTCATGGTGTCTAGCTTCTCCCTATGAACTGGAAAACAACGCTGCGTGAATCCTGGGATGGTGCTCGGGAGCTGGTAGCTGAGGAGTGCCGGGAGATGTTTGGGGTGTCCTGGAAGGCGATCCTAGCACTTCTTCCAGCTAATCCCATTAGCTCGCCCTGGCCGCTGTGACAGGGCGCTGGGGAGCCGGGCTGCAGGCTGGCCGCCTGCTCTAAGCCATGCACACAATGAATGGGCGACTTCAAAGAGGCTAAATGTAATTTGCATTTCCAAGCTCTCACAGCCAAGGTCTTCAGGAGGGGATGAAAGTGTCTTTTGTTAAACTTAATGGCAGAGTTGATTAAAAAAGCTGTGATTTTTCCCTATTAAGGCATAGTCTGATTCCACCGTTAGACTTTCGGCATCTGGTGGAGGATGAATTCTGCAAAAAAAAAAAAAAGGCACACAAAGAAAGTAACGTGTTGCCTACCCAGCTGTGATCATACTTAGGGATATTCCAATATCATTTTTCCTAATTTGAGAGCCATATAGTAGCTGCCTCGGGTGGGTACCGGCATGAATAACAAAGAAATTATCAGCAAATTTTCCATTAGGCATGTCCCTTTGCCAGGGCCTCAGCAGAGCTGAGGTGTCCGTCTATCCAGAAAATGGGTCCCAAATATCTCCAACTGGATTCTCAAAGCAAGAAAGTAAAAGGGCTGATTCATGCAGTTAGGTGCATGTTTCAGTGATCATGTATGCAAACTCCTCCTCAAAACATCCATAAAACTATCTGTTGTGTGCCAGCACTTAGCTTTTGATTATCTGTTCAAAATAAGCAGTGACTGGTCTGCTCTTCAGAGGTTTAGTAATTTCCTTTCTCTGCTTTGTTTGAAGAATATTGGCAAATAATTTCACATCTGGATTTATGTATTAAATGTCTCCTATATTGCATAAAACAAAGCACCTAATGAAAGAAATCTGTCTATTTAACTCCTGTCTTAGCTTTAGTTCTGTTTTAGCAATAACTGTTACCACACTCAGGAAGACTGAAGAAACATTTCCTATTTCAAGGGTATCAGTGATGGGAGTGGTTTGATTTTCTCTATACACTTTAAATTCTGTCTCTGCTAGCATGACTCTTCATCCTATGTTTATCAAGTTTGGTTCAAAAATAGAAAACAGCACATTAGCTGCTCTAAATAAACATAAATCTTTTTCGTCAGGCAATTTATGTTTTCTGTTGTAATCAAGGCTGGGTATATTCCTGAGTGTAGCCTTCCCCCTCATGCAAAAAGCATTCATTTCATACAGTGTCAGTGCATATCCTGGCTAACCTGAAATGTCGCTACCTGTTTTTACCAGGCAGCTGGAGTCTTTTTAAAAAATGAAATATTCAATATCTTGTTGAGTATAAGGATATATTCACTTTGGGCTCGTTCGTGAGATACTGAAAACTACCTGCAGCAGTGTGGGAATCCTTTAAGGTTAAAATCATCCAGGGCACAAAGCCTGTGCCGTGCCCCCTGCACTACCTAAAGACCATATAATCCCTTATCACAGGCTGTTAATGGAGGGGAAGGCGGCATGTGGGCTCCTGCGCTGGGTGAGCGTCACCCAGAACGAATCGCAGAGTGCAAGACAAACCCAGTAAGCCCCTCGCATCTGCCTCTGATAATACAAGTGCCAGCTCCCTGTAGTGACATTTTGTTGCAAAGTCGCATGTGAAACGTTTCACCCTTTTGTGTTTATGATTGATTTCAGTGACGAGTATGAAGAGGACGGTTTTTGCCAGCCCTACAGGGGGATTGCCTGTGCACGATTTATTGGAAATCGAACCATTTATATGGAGTCTTTGCATATGCAAGGTGAAATAGAAAATCAGATTACAGGTGGGTAAAAAATGTACCTGCTTCTTCCCCATGAAGCGGTCTTTTCCCAAAAAGCTGCTAGAGTTTTATAAACTGCAGTACTATTTTTATTTGCTCTTCATCCTCTCTTGCTGTGAGATTCCCACCACAAAGTTCACCCGGGACTCCTGCATTGTGCAGTGTCAGTGGAGGGAGTCGTCTGAAGAGTGACGATCTGAGAAGCCTTCATGTCTCTGGTCATCCAGCTCCCCCAAAAGAAACTAAAAAAATGATTCTCCAAGGAGAAGGGGTTGTGTATTTACAGCTTCTGGGAGTCTCATAGCCAGGCTACCTTGTGCTGCTGTTACCCAAGCAGATTTTAAAAGCAAAGGGAGACCAGAATTAGTTGATTTTTATGTGGTTGAGATCATTTAGGTGCTAGAAGAGGCTGCATAAGTAATCTAGCAGGTAGTGTTTTTCCTTTAGATTTAGTAAAGAATGAGTTTTCATTGTTTTTGTGGGAGATGCTGCGCTGATGGGGGTGCTGAATTCAAACTGAGGCCTCATAGATATCATGATACTTCTCTATTTTTTTATATAAATTAACCTTGGCCAGATCCTAACTATAGTAATCATCTTCTCTATATTCAGATTTTCTCTTGCTGTCAGAATATTCCAAATTTCTCTTCCCCCTAGAGTGTTCTTCCTTCGTTTTGTAAACGCTGTCAGCATTGCAAAAAAGACTTTTACATTGCTCACAGGAAAGGCCAATGGTTTCTATACAGCCAACAGTTCATAGTCTTATGCCATTTTGTTTGAAAAGTCATTTGGAATATTATGAAAGCTGGCATCTTCCATGAAGGTACTGGTACTTGCATCCTGCATCCTGCAGGGACTTTTGTTTTTACCTGTTGGTTAAAAGGCATCCAAATATTATATGACTTTGCAAACCATTATAAATTATTTGGGAAAAAAAAGTATAATTAGGTTTGGGGTTTTGGTAACATACTTAACATTAATCCCGTGTTGAAAATCAGATGTACGTTCTCTGTCAGCGAAATCAGCATTGTTAATAACTTCCAATGTAATTAGCGCTCTGTATTTCTGGAAGGCCCGTTCATCACCTGAACCTCTGAAAATAATAGTCGCAATGGGAAGTGAGGGTTATACTGGGAAGGCAAGAGCACAGGAATAAAATTTCCACCGGGTTAAGTAAAATCCTTTTGTATATTTTACAGCTGCCTTCACCATGATTGGCACTTCCAGCCATTTGTCGGATAAATGCTCCCAGTTTGCTATTCCTTCGCTGTGCCATTACGCCTTCCCCTACTGCGATGAGACTTCGTCAGCTCCCAAGCCACGAGACTTGTGCCGCGATGAATGTGAAATTCTGGAAAATGTCCTGTGTCAGACAGAGTATATTTTTGCAAGATCTAATCCCATGATTCTGATGAGATTAAAGCTGCCTAACTGCGAAGATCTTCCCCAGCCAGATAGCCCCGAAGCTGTCAATTGTATCCGGATTGGGATTCCAATGGCAGATCCCATAAATAAAAGTAAGTGAAAACCGTCTGTGCCTCCGTGCAAAAAATACCGCTGTGAAAAGGTTGGCTGTGTGGGCTTGTGCATCAGAGTTGGAGCTAGTGCTGGTTTTTGAAAGCTTGCAGATGCCGTGCTCTCGAATTACCCCACTCCCGCACTTCTCCCCTAGCTAGTCCAGAGTGGGTAGAAATTCAGAAATATTTTTTCAGTTATTTCTTTAGCTGCCTCTGGCTTCACACTAAATGCTGTTTATTGGCTTCAGGTCTTTTCCAATTAATATGAACTACGAAACAATGATGGTGTAAGCATTCGAACACTGGGGAACATCGGTAGCGTCAGCCTCCCTGTCCTCCTACAGCAGCCCGATGTGCTCCAGCGAGACCACGGGTGTAGTATAGGGTGCTTATCAGGAGGAACATTTGTAGGGGCCGGGGCTGTCCCTGCCTAATACAGCCTAATTTCAGGCATCGGCTGAGCTCACTCTTTGAACACGCTGGGCTGCAGCCTGTTCACAACCCTTATACATCTGAATAGTCAAATATAAAACGTGGCTCCCACAAATTCTCCACCTTCATATGAAAATAATGGCTGCAATTCAGGTTCCCACTGTAGTTTTTACTTCTTTTGTGTATCTTATATTAAAAACGCTTGGCATAAGCTGTTTTCATTACAGAAGCATAAGCTTTAAATCCTCCCAGGAATGTGAATGCAAAGCAGGCCCTGCGTTACAGCTGCAGCAAATTGGGAGCCCGTGCTCCCAAACTGGGTTTCCCGGCCTCGGGCCAGCAGCAGCGCGCTACGGCTGGGGGATGCCGGCAGCTCGCCGCCCCCGGGTGCTGCGGCCATCCGCCTTGCCGCCACCAATTATCGCTTTGGATTTTTTTTTTTTTTTTTTCTTTTTCAGATCACAAATGCTACAACAGCACAGGAGTAGATTACCGGGGGACGGTGAGCGTGACCAGGTCGGGGCGGCAGTGCCAGCCGTGGAACTCGCAGTACCCCCACACCCACACCTTCACCGCCATCAGGTACCCCGAGCTCAACGGGGGTCACTCCTACTGCCGCAACCCGGGGAACCAGAAGGACGCCCCGTGGTGCTTCACCTTAGATGAGAACTTTAAGTCTGAGCTTTGTGACGTCCCGGCATGTGGTAATTACTGACCTTTTTTATGTTTCTTTTTGGAACAAAAAGGGGAACCATTTTGTCACATCCATACAGCCGTCCTGCAAAACAGGAGCTGTGCACAAAGTGTCTTTTTTGAATCCCTGAAAAGAGAGCTGTAGGAAAGGCTAACTACAGCGTTTGTAGCTAAAGCCACAGCATCCCTGCTCCAAGGAGACACTCGAGCACTTACCACCCATGCAGCTGGCAAAGCGGCGGCATGAAAATAATTTAGTAGGGAATACCTGAGCACTCGCCAGAAGGTGATGAAGCAGCAGCGCATTGCCAGCCCGAGCGTCCCGGGCTTTCCAGGTTGCCGTTATGATCAATACAATTCTGTAGTCCAAATTAAATTGGATCACAGAAGTGGTACTGTTGACGCTGATCCACAAAGTGGTTGTAAAACATTCTCCATTTTGCTTGGTTTATTAATAGCCATTTTAATAAAGGCAAACCTTGCTTAACAGAGCTCAGGCCTTGTTTAAAAAATAGAGATGATCTTGCCAGATCCTCTTAGCTGTATTTTAGGTTTCTGTTTACAGAAGTGCCCTGGCTGCATTTTGGTCTTGCAAAATGAACAAAAATGGAGATTCAGCTCTCATTTTATTCTGCTTTTCTGAGACCCGGGGGAAGTGGATGGAAGACCTGAACAAATGGTTCCTAATTGTTTTATCTGCATTTAGAAATAACAATATTGATAGCGTGCCAAGAAAAAAATAGAGCTATTTGCATGGACATGCCAGAAATGCACCCAGAAATGTTCTGGAAATTCACGGTACAAAGTTTCACACAAAATTTTATGTTGCCTACAAGTTGTCACAGTAACATTACCTTTCCCCTTGGAAAGGAGATACCTTTTGATGTTACTGTTCGATAGCCAGAACCAAATTAAATTATTTCTGGTTATGGTTATGAACATTCCTGCAGTGAGACATGTTCTGAGCCTGCTCCAAAGTCTTTTTCAATTAATGGAAAGATGGGAATCGATGCCAAAATGGGATCTAAATTATATTCTTACTGAAAGAGTAGATCAGGGGAAAAGCAGACAGTCTGGGCTATATCATGTGCATCTCAAACCCTCTCTAACATTCATATATGCTTCTTAGAGTTCTGTATCTCTTTTGCTATTATTTCAGTGCATTTAACTTCAGTTATTTTGCTTGTTAAATAGGTGCAGTGGTAGACTGTCTACGCAAGAATAGGTTGGTCTGTATAAATGGTCCTGAAGATCTTTTTCAGTCCTTCAGTACAAAAATCTGGATCTAAGTAGCAGTCAGCAGGACTCCCCTTAGCCTACTGTTGGCTCTTAGCTCTCCACCCCGGGAGCGGACGCCTGGGCGAGGAGACGTAGCTCAGCCCCGGGGGGTTTGGGCAGCTCGGTTTGGGCAAGCTCAGGGGTCTCTGCGTGTCCACCGCCAGCGACGCCGTTGAGCTTTCTGTATTCCACTGCACTGCCGCTGTACGACCTTTGAGCTGTGTGCATTTTGTGTTTTCCACAACTTCTGGATAATTGGGTAATTAAGAGTCGGTGGGGGGGCTGCTTGCCAGGCCCCTTCTAGATGGGCTCTGAGATCCCAGGACTGGCTCAGTCTTTTGATCTGAAATAGCTGAAAGCGGGATGCTTTTGGACGTGTTGCAAAAGTCTCTGATTTGAACTTTTTACTAGATAATAAATGAGATAGGCTGGCTGGCTTGAAGAATTCCTGACAAGGGTTTTAATTACCTCTTACCACTGCCTTAAATGGTACTCACCGTACAGCTGGGTTATATGGCATTATTATTCTAAATACAGACAAATAGAGCTATATCAGGTGAGTAGTAATTTAATTGTTAAATGCCAATCTGCATATTAAAACCAAAATACCACGTGGGACTTGCATTCTGCTGGTTTTGCACTGGCTGAAAGAGTAATTTCAGGCACATTTTAATAAGTATTGTGCATTCTGCCTCACCAGGACATGCCTAGATGGGAAATGGATTTAATTAGGGTGGCTCCCAAGAAACCTATTAACCTAATGAGGCTTCACAGCAGGGGCTGCTACTTAATAAGAATAATAATTCCCTTTGACTGGAATAGCTCAGGTGATGAACTAGTGGCCAGGTCTCCGTCTGCCTCGTGCTGATGCTTTCTTTTTCTTTCTTCAACTGTATCTTTCAGTTGTCTCACAAGCTGCAGTAGATTCGTTTCATAAAAGTTTGTCAGCCTGAATATAGGAAGATATGAAACATGGAGTAATTCAAGCATGAGGCTTAGCAAAGACAAATGTAAGAAGGTTTTGAGGGAGAGGGGAAAGGCACTGATTGTATGTCCATGCTAGAGGGCAGCAACTCACGAAGGAAACCCCCAGTGGGTTCACGCTGTAGAGCTGGATGTTCACTGGAGACAGGGTGAGAGCACCCACCGCCCTTCTGTTGGGCACGGGGAGACTGTAATGGGGATGGTGCTTCGGTGCTCTCTTGTTTCCCAAAGGCCGTAGAGATATTTGGACTCTCTCTCCTCTCAATTAAAAACCAGATGGCACAACTTAATCTAAAAAGAATGGTCAAAAAGGAGCGGGGGGGGGAGCAGAAGGACAGCGCGAGCCTGTAAGAGGAGAGGGGTTATGCAAAGCGACATCCAGAACCATTTGAACTTTGCCTCTGTCACAATTTGAGTCAAACCCAAGCCTCAGATCAAGTTCATGTTTAATTAAGCGCATAAAAGATATCTGTGTGGGCCGCTAAGCACTTCTAAAAATCCAGCCTGGAAAACAGAGACAAACAAACTGAAATGACCCTGTAGGAATAATAAAACATTCCCCGTTCTGCCAGAATACACTAAGCCTGATGCTGCCGCAGACATTCACCATCTCCCTCGGAAACAACCAGGCTACGGCCACCGGTCTTGCAGCTCAAGGTGATCCTCAAAGTTCCCGGGGTACCCCATAGTTAGTGTGTTAATCCGTGCGTAATTATACCCTAAGTTTTGTGAATGCTCCTGGAAATACCAGAGCAAAGCAGGCTTCAGTATCCCTGTGCTCAGAGCAGTCCGTCTGGAAGGCATGTCCTTGTCAACGCAAGCGGGTGCTGCGTGGACGCGAGGACGTGAGCTCCTTCCCGAAGCCTCCCTCTCCTCTCCCACTGCACCTTTCCTCTAAGCGACGTGCCCTGTGAAACCAGAGCCAGCTGGAGGGAGGTGAGTGCCTGACGGCCCAGCTACGCCTTGCTGGGCAGTGGTAGAAGAGGGTTTCGTGTTTCTAAAATTAATCACTCACTGCCTAGCTGTGAAGAGCTGCGTGCTGAGGGGGCAAATATTGCGGCTAGTGTGCGTACTATTTTAAATAAACCAGCCTCCCGACCTCTTCCGGATCCTTCCTTTTTTATCCATGCTCTAGCTTTCCTTTCAGCTATCATTGCTGTGTCCTTTGTGCCAGCATTTGCCACCCTGCTCAGATGACGCACTATTAGTATATAGTTGGTAGAGGGGTGGGTTTTCCCATTAGCCCGTTAATCCTATTAAGACCAAGTCCTCAGTATGTAAGATTTTTTTTTAAGATTATGCTGCAGCTTTTGTCTGTGTTCAGACTTTTTGAACCCCTTTCCTGACTTCCTGGGGTAAAGAACAGGACTGTTCTCTCTCTTTCTTGCCATTTCCATGCATCTCCTCCCATCTCCCAGGTATTCTCCATTTCTTCAGCTCTAGGGTCCCTAATCCTCCTGCTACTGCACCTAAAACTAACAAGAAAATAAGTTTTCAGTTGCACATGTTGTTTGTTCCAGTGCCCTGGGTGGCCACACAAGTGCTTTGGCCAATGCTAGGAGATGTTGAGAACAGGAGGCAGGAAATAGATAGGGGGATACAACTATCCTTAAAGCTCCCCACATTTTTGTTGGATTAAGGAAACTATGGCACCAAAACCTAATACACGTATTAAAATAAGGAGTCCCTAATTCCACCAGAGCCTTTCTTCCATAAGCTATTTTAGAAATTAACTTTTCTGTGGACCTGTATTAGACCATTACTTCATTTCACCCCAAGCAATAGCCACCTCACAGTAATCAGCTATTTCACGACCATAAGTAGGTTTGAACTGACATGCTGCAGGGAAATTGTTCCTGGCCATTCTGTGTTCTTACAGAAATGTTACTCAACAAAATTAATTGCTCTGTTAATATTAAGGAAATAAAACAGCATTCAAGGTGGATTGCAGTAATATTACCTGGATGTTTTATTCTTCTTAACACTTGTAGTTGACCCAGGGATATATTTGACTCTGTGCGATACTTCATTCATGCGATACCCATGTTTTGGGTTCTTTTTTTCTGAACCAGATTATAAGGATTCCAAGGAAAAGAATAAAATGGAAATCCTGTATATCCTGGTGCCGAGTGTTACTATTCCCCTGGCCATAGCCTTACTCTTCTTCTTCATCTGCATCTGCCGCAACAATCAGAAGTCATCCTCCCCCCCTGTTCAAAGACAGCCTAAACACGTAAGAGGACAAAATGTGGAGATGTCAATGCTCAACGCCTATAAACCAAAGGTAATCTCTCATTTCTGCTTCGACATTTGCTGTCTGTAAAGGCAGGGAATGAAATGCTTTGATCAACTCAGGGCTGAAACATAAAGCTGATTTCCAACTTGCAGTGTCTGCTGGTGCCTTTAGCTGTAATTTTTGTAACGACTTTTCTCGACGGCAGCATAGCAAGTGTGCTGGACCTGTGGAGGCAATTCCTATGTGTCCATGTATCTGGATAAATAGGAGCTGGAGGTTTTTTGTAATAAAGCAAGCGACCCGGTACTGAAGCATCTCTAAATTGCCTCATTTAAGTTAGAAAGTAGTGCAGATAAAGATGACATTCAGCATTTTCTCGAGAGTTTTTTCGTGGGTCTGCTGTAGTCATATGTCATCTTTCTCTTAGCTGAAATCACTTTGGAAAGATTTGTTCCTTGTTTTTTCAGGCTTACCCATTCTCTCAGTTAAAAAGAGAAATTACCAAAACAGAGCCTCAAAAATCTGCCCGCAGTTCTGGCCAGCACAGCTGATGCATAGCGACTCTTGTTGCTCGTATTGTTTTGCTTCACTGTAGTCCCAGGTTCATGAAGCATTTTTAAAAATAATTTAAGATTTTAGCGTGATTAACCTTGAGCTCCTTGTTTGTTGGCAGGGCAGCCAATTTGCAAACCTGTATGGATCACCCATTTCAGGGCTGTAACTGCCTTCTGCCACCTACAGGCAGAATAATGCCCTGGAAAGAGTATTTGCCTTGTTTTTCAAACCATGCCAATTCTCTTCAACAACTCGATGGAGATTGTTCTTCTGAAGCGTTTCAGAGTGAAAATCAGTAGCTACAAGTAATTAGAATAGAACCTGTGTCGGCTGTAGTATCTGAAGCAGTCAAGCATGCCTTTGAGTAAGCTGTTATTTTTGTTAGAAAATGACATAGCAAAATGAATCCAAATTCTGATTTTATTGAGTTTCAGCAGTGTGAACTCTAACCTTCAAATATCGCTGCTGTAGCTGTTCTTTCAGCAGAGCTAATCACTCAGCATCAGGAAATGTTACACTTGTATTTCAGGAGCTGTGTTCTTCATCTCTGAATAAATTCTGGAGTAGTTTTCGTCTTAAGTTCAGTAAAGCAGCTATGGGATACCGCTATTGCTTGCTCTTAAATGTCAAGTTTATAGAATTAGGTTATAAAGAGTTAATTGTGGCAGCCTAGGGACAATTACTTAAGTAGCTGTATTCCGTGAGAGAGGGGTAGTACGCTACAAGGGGCAGGAATGGATGGAGCTGTGCCACCCAGGCGCTACTTGCTCTTTTGGGGGTGCTGCCCCGTGTGTCTGTGGAGCCGCAGCCTCAGGGCGGCAGGGACGGACACGGAAAGTTGTTGCAGAGGAAAATTCCAGCTCACCACCAGCTCACAGAAAGAGTAGGAGAGTCTTTTTAAGTCAGCGATAAAAGTAAACCCACTGTGCAGCTGTGCTGGAAAACGCAGTGCTGCTTTTGCCCATTAGTAATACAAACTGCATACAGAGATGTTTTTACACGGCGTAATGCTAACACTAGGATTCCTGTTTTAAATAGTGTTGCAGGCACTGGGTGCTGCTGTCATGGTGCCAGCAGGACTGTTGTGCGGGGTATCTGTTCGGGGTGGTCAGACAGAGTCTGGTCTATTGTTATATTTTAACTCCCCAGTCCCCCACACACTGGCCCAGTGAATTTATCTTGATTTTCCTTGAAAATTCTTAATTTCAGCTTTCATGTACATCTTAGAGTAGCTGTATATCAAAATGTTGGTAATAGTACAAAAGCCACTTAATTAGGTAAGTGTCAAAACTACATCTTGCATCCAACGTCCGTGGAATAGTTTGGTAAATTTGGATTTGCTTCTTGGTCCCTGCTCTACTAGATCATTGGGGTACGATCCTGCCTAACTGAAGATAATGGGAATGTCAGCATCATTTTAATGAGGTCACCATTTCCACCTGGACTGCTGATGCACTGATGCCTTATGCACACAACATAGGAAAGCAACTTGCCCAGAAATGTTTGCCAATACAGACTGCACTGTTTTCTTTTTATGTTCAAAGTATATGCTGCAAAAAGCTTTCCATCTTCTTTATGCTAATTCTCTGTTTTCTCACTGGGAGACCCAGCTCTCCCTGTCTCAAATGTTTTGATTGCCTTTCAAACAAAATTTTAAAAGAAAGGAAGTAGAATCCTATTTTTAAATACTGTATCCAGTATTAATGGCAACTTTGGGTAAAAACACGCTTAGGTTTCGAGCTCCAACTGAGGTAGATGTGTGTTTGCTCATACAAATAAAAAAGTTAGCATTTCGTCCAAAAGCCTGTTTCAGTTTTAAGGGATTTTAATTGCCTTCAAAAAATATAATAAACTAAGCTGGTCTTGTCGTTCACCTAATGGAAGGAGCCGATAAAGAGAGAGAGGCGGTGGGCTTCACTCTTACTGCTCTCCCTTTGTACTCGGTTTACTTTGGCGTGCTGCCTCATATGTATTTTACACTTCTTTACGTTTTGTACACCGATGTATGACAAATACTTGTCAAACACAAACTAAGCAGATTTATAACCGCTTAACTTGAAATGAGCCCTTCCTGCCAAAACTTTATGACTTCATTTTCTTTCATAGTTTTCCACTATGTTGGTTCAAACAGACGAACCCAGCCTCAGGTCAGACAGAGGTCATTTCACTTTCATTACTAAAATATAATTTACAATATGCCAGACCTAAACAAGTTTTAGCCTAAAGGATTTGTATAATATAAACCATCTGTTCCTCAACAATATAGCTAATTTCCTGCCATCACTGTACAGTCTACTGGCTGCCTGCTTGAATGGCTTTATTATTATTATTATTATTATTATTATTATTATTATTATCATCATCATCATCATCATCATCATCATTACTGTTACTGTTGCTGTTACTATTACTGTTAATGCAGTATTTGTCTAAAAGTCATAAGTGGCCAATATGATTAGAATTCATTTATTCTAAAATGTCATTTTTAAATGATTTTTTTAAATGTCAGTTGTTTTCCTATATTGCCACTGTAAAGCTGCCGTTATATTATTTCAAGAATGCAAATGCTAATATTTACAGTAATTTATGAAACATAGATCCCAAACTCATTTAGCCTTAAATTACTACCTATGGCTATACTGAGGAGCCTTAATGAGTGGGTTTGGGTGTAGGTGTTACATGTGGAAGTTAACGTCTGAAAATAATACAATTTTTTATGGCCTAAGAGTGAATATATGCACCCAGAATAACAGCAGAGTTTTTAAAAAGTTTGGCTTTCTTCTCGACCACTATCTCATTTTTCCAGCTGACTCTGTCCTGCACGTTTCAGGATTGAACATTCAGTCAAGCATGAACAGAGATAGTCTCTGCTGCACATTGAAGGGTTAATAGCAAAGTCAAGGAAGAATTGGCTACAAGGACATAGTTTTTAAAAAAAAGTTTTCTGCTAAAACTTTAGGCCCTGGCCCAGAAAACACTTCAGCATGTACTTACTTAAAGTATGTGAATTGCCTCAATTCCTGAAATTAGTCAGATTCAATTTTAAGTATATAAATGCCCAAGCCCAAGTATATAAATGCCTTTGCTGAAACGCTGTTGGTTCCAGCATATATTTAGATCTAATACTTACTACTTATCTGATCTTGTGTAGAGGGTAAAAAGTAATTCTAAATTAAGTTTTGGAGCAGGGCGCACACAGATGAGATGGCACTGTGCCCTGGGCTTTGCCGATGTTGGGATGCTGGTGTCCCTCAGGCCGTATCTGGCCCGGGGCGGATGCCGTCGCACCAGTGCCCACGTCTCACAGGGCTGAGCAGGATCGTTGTCAAATGGGTACGTGGCCCAGGGAGTTCCTGTGTCGGTCTGCTTGGCTTTCAGACGTCCTGTGCGAAAAGATCTTTTACTTAACAATATGTTTTCAGTCCGGTTTTTCTGACACGTGTTTGCTGTCGTTTCTTTAACAGAGTAAGGCTAAGGAGTTGCCGCTGTCTGCTGTTCGTTTCATGGAAGAACTGGGTGAATGTGCTTTCGGCAAGATCTATAAGGGACATCTCTACCTTCCAGGCATGGATCACGCTCAGCTCGTTGCTATCAAGACACTAAAAGACTTTAACAACCCCCAGCAGTGGGCAGAGTTCCAGCAAGAAGCATCGCTCATGGCCGAGCTCCATCACCCTAACATCGTTTGCCTCTTAGGTGTTGTGACCCAGGAGCAACCTGTCTGCATGCTTTTCGAGTACATGAACCAAGGAGACCTGCATGAGTTTCTCATCATGCGATCGCCGCATTCGGATGTTGGGTGCAGCAGCGATGAGGATGGGACTGTAAAATCCAGCCTGGACCATGGGGATTTCCTGCATATTGCAGTCCAGATTGCAGCAGGGATGGAGTACTTATCAAGTCATTTTTTTGTCCATAAAGATCTCGCCGCTCGTAACATTTTAATTGGAGAACAACTTCACGTGAAAATTTCAGACCTTGGACTCTCGAGAGAAATCTACTCGGCAGATTATTACAGAGTTCAAAACAAGTCTCTCTTGCCAATTCGCTGGATGCCACCGGAGGCGATTATGTACGGCAAGTTCTCTTCCGATTCAGATATTTGGTCATTTGGAGTTGTTTTATGGGAAATATTCAGCTTTGGACTTCAACCGTATTATGGATTTAGTAATCAAGAAGTCATAGAGATGATCAGGAAAAGACAACTGCTGCCATGCTCTGAAGACTGTCCTCCCAGAATGTATAGCCTGATGACAGAGTGCTGGCACGATCTGCCATCCCGGAGGCCACGATTTAAAGAAATCCACGCCAGGCTGCGCTCATGGGAGGGTCTTTCAAGTCACACTAGTTCTACTACCCCCTCCGGTGGGAACGCCACCACTCAAACGACTTCCCTCAGCGCAAGTCCAGTTAGTAATCTCAGTAATCCTAGGTACCCTAACTACATGTTTCCAGCACAAGGTATACCACAAGGCCAAATCGCCGGGTTCATCGGACCACCAATACCTCAAAACCAGCGATACATCCCGATCAACGGGTACCCGATTCCACCAGGATACGCTGCTTTCCCAGCTGCCCACTATCAACCGCAAGGTCCACCCAGGGTAATCCAGCACTGTCCTCCTCCAAAGAGTCGTTCTCCGAGCAGCGCCAGTGGGTCGACTAGCACAGGTCACGTCACTAGTTTGCCGTCTTCGGGATCCAACCAGGAAGCAAATATTCCTTTGCTGTCTCATATGTCAATTCCTAGTCATCCAGGGGGAATTGGTATTACGGTTTTTGGAAATAAAACTCAAAAACCATACAAAATTGACTCAAAGCAGTCTTCCCTATTAGGAGACTCCAGCATCCATGGACCTAATGAATCTATGATTTCAGCTGAATTGTAAATAAGCGAGGCCTTTGTAAATATAACTATTTACAATACAAACTAGAAAGTCGTAGAAAAGATTTATATTCAAATATTTTATTAAAGATTCTTCTGGTTGTTTAACAGACATTGCAGCAAGTATCTTCTGTGAAGTTTAACTGCTTAACAGGATGGGCAGACTCAACCAGACAAAGATCATTGTGGTATGAATACTCAGCTTTGTCAACGGACACATTGTTTCTTTAAGTGCCACCGACAATTCAAAAAGGGGACGGGGGGTCTTTTTTTTTTTTTTTTTAAATAAAAACATCTTATCATACGCTTTTTCACAGCTTCTTAAACCTCTGATGTGGTTTAAATCACAGAAACTTTTTTATACTGAAAACATATTTTAATATTTGTCTCTTTTTTAGGAGATGCAAATATTCAGAGATCTACTGGGTGTGCAATTTCAGTTCCAATAGCTAGTTAAAATATTTGTAAATTTTGCAGTCAAGGATTATGTTTCAAATATGTGATCTGAGAGCTGAATAAATTACTTCAGGTAGGATTTTGGTCTTTCGTTAAGTTGGGAGTCTGAGTTCAGATTCAGACCAAAAAAAAAAGTCATTTATATGACAGCACAATAGCTTGAGTTACCAACTTGCAGTCTACAAAATTCATCTGCTATTGGCTGCTAAAGATGGCTGGAGTTCTAAGAAATTGCCTTAAAGGAAATGAAATTAAAGTGTTTTAATTTCAGAACTTGAATCAGCTTATTCAAAGATAACATTTCATAATCTAGTAGTTAAAGCAGAAATTTTATATCCTTTTGTTGCTATGCAACTGTTTAATGGAAAAGCTCCAAACCACAATTTTATATATGACAATCAGTTTTCCCAGGAATATTTATTGTTTCAGATCAATGTGTAATTTCAGTGACTATGACTCCAGTAACCCTGAAAAAAGGGGAACTCACATTCCATTAGGCAGCAAATCCATTGATAGCAATTTTGTCTGTCAATTCTAATAATGTGAACTAGGGTTAACTTTCACCTTAGAAGTATGACATTTGTATAGTTACTAAAAATTCATTCAGGTATAAGCAATCTAGATTATTCATTTGAAACCACTTTAATGAGTTACAAAAGTGCTGTGTACATTACAGTTTTTCACAGACTTTTTTGTACTGAATAGTATTTTTATTGTACACGGAACAAAAACAATCTTTTGCTCAGTTGACAATGTTGTATAATATGACTTTATTTTTATCTTTTTGCACAAAAGTGTGATAATGTTTTGTACAGCAGAAGTGAAAATACATCTCTGCATTTTATATCTTGGTCTGTTTCTTTTTATTTTTAACCTGATGTAGATGTTCTTGAAATATATTATGGTGATATTCAGCCACTACCTTATACAAATATTTTTCTTTGTTTTCACTGCATGCGTTTAATCACTGTATTACTTGATGATTGATTTATTAATTATGGGCATTTCAATTAGGCAAGCATGAAAATGTAATGAAAAGGCTATTTTATAATTAAGATATGTGCATTTTTGTATTTCACATGCCAGAGATGATATTAAACACTGATTATTTTATGCTGCTGTTTATTAAAACATTGTTTTAACATAAACATAGCGGTATTTCCTCCGTTTGGTCTAAGATACTTGAAATGTTTCGTATTCGACAGAGAGCTAAAATCTGCTCACTCAGCTCAGGTGGGGCGTCTGCTGAAATGCTCACTTGAATGGGACACGAGAGTTTTGCAAATAAGATTTGCAGACGGGTTACTTAGGGGTAACATACAGAGGCTTAAAGGAGTATTTTGACTGTGCAAATATTTGCAGAGCAGACAAGAGAAGCGGGATGGCGTAACTGCCCTGTGAGAATGGTGCAGTCTTGGCTGTGATCTCATCGGTGCCGTTTAGCTCCGTACCAAGGGCCAGCATCGCCCTTCCAGCCCCTCGCTTCAGTTTTACGTCCTGCTGCATCGGTCTGAGCTTCCATGGTACGTTGTATTGCGGCAGCATCCAGAGCTGTCAGGCTTCCTCTCCATTGCACAGGCGTGAAACTGTACTTGCAGATTAAGAGCAATCAGTAATTACGTAGTAAGGACTTTTGTGACTTCCGAGATCCTTTATGAACCTGAGATGCCAGCTTCCATGTGGATTGAGTTTACATCAGGATCGGTAATGAAAATATGTTACTTGTCAGCTAAAATTTAGTTTTGATTGAAGATTCAGACAATAATTACATCTCATTAACTTCTATATCTGTGTCAGGTTATCAGACTCAAATGCTGAAAAATTACTTTTGAACAGACGCGTTTTACAGGAACGGATGAGATGTTTTTCTCTGAGCCATAGCTATTAACATAACCAGAGGCTAGGGAGTTGCTCTTTCTCACTTGGAGCACTCGCTTGGCATCTTCTTCAACAGACAGTAACCGTATTGTCGTTCTTGATCCGTCTTTTCTCTCATCTACTCCTGCATACTTTTTTGAGTGGTTGCATCAGTGCAAACAATTCTTTTGCATCTTAAGCATCAAATGCACTGAGAAGGAAGAAGCTTTTTTTTCCACCCATTTTTCCTATGGCATTTCTTAGCTTGTACCATTAAGGGCTTGAAATTTCAACAGTGCCAGTTTAAAGACAGTCTGCCAGATCTGTAAGTATCTGGTTGCAGAAACAGAAGAAACTATATGCAGCCAAACGAGTCTGTGGTCCTTAGGTTATGCTCTTATTGCAAAATCTTCAGTAAAGAACATGCTGTAAATGAAGTCAACGGAGAAATAAGAATCTTTGCGCCATAGTTGACGCACAGACATTTCTGCAAAAGCATGGCTGAAAAAGATACTGAGATATCATGGTCAATGATACCAAAGTATTTGCTCGTCACTGTCAAGCAACAGCCTTCACCGAGTGAATGTGTGAAGAAAATGGAAGTATCTTCAGGAGGCTCTTCTTTCATCTACACGGGCTGGAAAAGACAGCTGGGGAACCAGCTCACGAGACATCGGGACAGATAGTCTCTGCCAGTTGGGATGACAAGTGATACATGTCCCGTCAGGTCAAATCTGAACATATGAGGCATAATGCCAGAATTCGGTTCACTTCTGTAAAGACAAGCATGAGCCACGCTCGAGTCAAACCACCCTCACATCAGTACTATACACACTTAGCTCCCATGGGACTGCTGTCTTATGCGGGTAAGCTTAGCTGTGAATTTGCATCCTTAGCTTTAATCACCCTGATAGGAAAGCAGTAACCTAATACTTAGTGGAGCAGCAAGGGGAGTCATAAAATAGTCCCTCACACACTTTGTGGTTTTCTGTTAAAAAAACAGGAGCCACAGTGCAAGCCCACTCACAGCTCAGTTTAGGGTTTTTCCTTTATTTCAAAGTAAGCTGGGTCCTTAAGGTTGAAATATTTTTAGACTCACAGATGTAAACCAGCACTGAACAATACACCTGAAAACTCTTGCAAAGACCTCTTCTTGCCCTTCTCTCCCTTTCTCAGCGGGTGAAGTTTGTGAGCTGTGAGGCTGAAATCACAGTCTGGCTCACAACCGATGCATAGGGAACGAATGCTAACGCAGAGAGGCAGGAATTCATCAGGGAGAGATTAGAGGAAAAAAAATCTTCTAAAAACCAATTAGACAATGTGGAAAATAAATGTTGCCAGAAATTAAGGAATTGCTCCACAGGTGGGAATGCAGACATACAGATGAAAGCTATTTTCGTGGCAAACGAAGGAAGAGGGAATTTTCCAGATTCCTAATGCTACATGCGAGAGTCATCATCCCTTCTTCCTTCGGGGAGATGGGACAGCCAAGACTGTTGGAAGTGCAGTAATAGATTGAGAAGCTCTAGAGGTTTGGAAATCAAACTCTGAATAAACACTGTTCAGTAAGCCTTCAATCTGGAGAATCTCATTCCCTCCAGGTTAGCTAGTATTTCTGTAATACAGAATAAATATTTGCTGATTTAAAGACCAAAATGCAGAGTCTGAAATGGAGATTTGTATCCTTTGTTCCCACAGAGCGATTATAGTGAGTTTCTGCATTCTCTGGATTGAAAACAGAAGGTAAAGCAGAGAACTACTTGTGCAGAAATTTGGGCTGGAAAACTCAGAAATACCAGTGTATGTTTATCCAGAGCATGAGAAATTGTCAAAAAGGAATCCATTATTTGCTTTGCATGAATAAGGATATCCAAGAAGGTTACAGGCTTGGAAATACTCTATTACATTTGCTTGTTGTTCCAATACCGTTCTGTAACCTACAGTCACCAGGAGAACTTTTAAAATGTCCACCTAACTCAAAACACTCGTGACGGGAAGGCAGGCGATACAAAAACTCTCTCAAGTACAACCACATGTTGTTCCCCGTGGACCCAATTCTATGGAATGAGTACCCTCAACATCTATTGGCTCTAGATACTCTATTTATCAGAAGGTATTTGGCTCGTTGGCAGGATTCAGTCTTTTCAGTATGTCTGAGCGTTGTCACACTAGGTGTTGGGTACATCAGAGCGCTAAGGTGGATATGACTTTATCACCCACCCTCCCCCATGCAGGCGTAAGATACAATAGCTGGCTATAAATTATAGATATTAATTAGAAATCCGTTAACACGATAAAGCCACAGGTAGGGACTACATGTGGCAAAGACGGTAATCTCAGAGGAGGGCCAGGTTTGTGAAAAAAAAGTCTTCTCATTGTTCCTTATGGCTTGGGATAAACCACACTGAAATCCACAGGAGTCTTTGCATTGATTTTAGTGGTGTCTGGATCAGGCTGTCGACCTTCTGGGGAGTCTTTAGGAGTTGTAATGAACTTGATGAAAACCTGAACCTTCGGTCTGTACCTGTGAGAAATTCGATCGTGCAGCACAAGTTCACAAACAGTCCTGATGGGCGCACAGAGTGTGTTATACAGCAGGTTCCCAAGCCAGCAAAAGAGAGATGGTAACACACTTGTTCAAAAGAACAGTTTGTATGAAAACTGACTTTTGTTCCAAAGTAAGTGCTACAATAAACCAAAAAAAGGTTATTTTTTTATTTGCAGGAAAAAATTACAGCGTCTTTACTGTATGTTACAATATTTTAAGCAGTATTTCTTTAGAATATGAATTCATCATCATTCTGTGGTCAGGGAATGGAATGAGGAGCCACGCTAAGCTGAGTTTCACTACCTCTGGTTCTGCTGGAGAACCTCAGTGGAAAAACGAGGCAACTGGGCTTCTGCCTGGTTAAGCTAATGGAGAGCAAAAGTCTTTTGGAGAGGAAGCACTAGCTGTGTTTTGAAAGAGCACCTCCTTTGTGTCTGTAAGATCTGCGTACCAATTCCTAAATTCCCCTCCCCAGATATTACAATGTCTTCATGGTATGTAACCTTGCACTTTTGTCCCAGATATTTCTTTTGCTTGAGACAGAGCCAGCACATTTATTCCAGTGAAAAGACAGTAGCCAAACGATTCTCGGCTGTTAGTCTTCCAGAGCGTGGCTAAACCGAGGAGGTCTGAGGGTGCTGGGACCAATCTTAAAGTATGTAGTCACCCAAACCACATCCTCGAGTTCTGTGAGAGCGTGCTTGCTTTTGGCTGCATCTTCAATGGCGATGGTTTTTTGTGGCCCCAAGTCTGCTCTCTCCGTGGGCCTGAAAGCCTCTCTTAAAGATGTGATGTTCGTGGAATCCGAGAAGCAACTTTTATCTTGCTGTGGGCTATCTTTTATAGGAGGAGAGAATATTGCCCCCAAGTCAGTCACTCCCTAGCCCATCATATTTCTTCCTGTTTGATCTCTCAAAGATTAAAGTTCAGTATATTTCAGGACAGTTATATTGCTGAGGTAATATAAAATTATTAAAAACAGAGAGAGAGACAATATTGTGACTACACATCAAAAGCCCTTTAAGACAAAGGAGGGAAAATTGACTTGAAACTGGAATTATTAGAAGCATCTGTGGTGTCCTTTATTTTCCATTTAATAGCGCAACGCATTTTGGAATGGTGTCTAACTTTCGAACTGGCAACCTGGTACTGCCTTAATTTTCTGATTTGTACCCTAAACCCCGCGGTTTATCTGCTCCTGCAGAGGGGAACAGCAACTGTTCGTTAATGAGTTTTGACCTTAAGACACAAAGAAACATTTTCCAGCACTGCAACCTATAGCCTCTGTGAAGTTGGGTTATTTTTTTGCTCATCTGAGGAACTTAAAACAGAAATATCTATTAGATTCGTAAGAAGTACACGGGTTTTTAAACCACAACTGGTGCTCGGAGTACAGTGTGCATGTTTGTTTATATATGTGGGTACATGTATCTATACATGCTCAAATGTTTTCGGTAGGTATTTCCATAGTTTAAAAAAAAATCCAATAACATTGTGAAACAGTAACTAACAGCCACCGGCCAGATGAGGAGCCAGGTGGCCAGAGCCATGGGGAGAATGAGCAAAACACCTCACCCTTGGGGAAAAAAAAAACCAACCCCTTTAATGTAAGCTCACCTGCCTTCACACACATCGTCCTACATTTTAAGGCCAAAAGAGGTGGAAAAGGACAAGTGACTTCCTAACACCAGACATCGTATTTAGTCCTTCTTCCACCGAGCCCAAAGCGCTGCTTGAGGCAGAGAATCTCCTTTTGAGCGGAGCTGTACAACGCGCGGCCGGTGGATCCCGCGCAGCCGGAGATGTGCTTTATTCGGCTCTCTGACGAGGTACGAGTTACTTTGCACCAGGCAGTAATGGCCTGCGTGCCTCCTCTTCCTCTCCGCACGGGATGGAGAGGCCACCACCATGCTTCCCAAGGGAACGGGTCCTTCGGAGCTGCAGAAGGGTGACGGTCCCCGCGCACCTTGCACCAGGGAGGTGCGGCACAGGAGAAGTCGGGCAAAGCCTGGATCTGGGAAAATGAGATGGATGTTTGAGGGAAGCGGGGCTGGAAGGGCCGGAGAGGGCGGATGGAGGTGGGGAGGGCTGAAGTAGGAGCCAGGAGAGCGGGGAGGCAGGTGAGGAAGACAAGAGGGTGGAGGAGATGGGATGAAGGACTGTGGCGGGGATGAACACCGCAGCGTGGCGGATGGGAAACGAAGGTGGGGGAACCTCCGCAACTGGGGAGGAGAGCCAGGACTCCCCGTTCTGGAGAGAGGAACTGGGGCTGGTCGCAGGGAACGTGGTGGGCATGGTCCTCCGAGCCCCCCTCGGGGACGGGGTACCTCCGGGGGGCCACCCCACGAGGAGGCTGCGGCAGAGGCACCCGCTAATTTGCCCCGCACGGCCCTTATACAGGATTTCTCCTCCGCAGCGCCGGCTCCCGAGCCCTTTCCCCAGCTCTCCTGAGAGGCTAGTGCAGTACTTCCCAGCCAAGGCCTGCGTTTCCCCCCCGTTTAAATTCACCATCTTAAACGGTCATGCTTAAATTCACCATCTCGCACCCAGCCTTCCAGCAAATGCAACAAAATTGTGGCCCGTGAAGGCCACGGCTTGTTTTCTCTAAAGACTGCCGTCTCTGTTTTGCATCAGTATTGCCCAAAATCATTACGCTGAGCCAATGTTGTTTAAACAAACTTTGCCGTACTCGGCGGTTCCTCTCCGGTTGGGCTTGGCTTCTTCTCAGCTTTCACTGTGAGCTGCAGGAAAGGTGATGGGCGCCCGAAGGCGTCCCCATCGCGGCTCAGCCCTGGTCCTGGTTAGTCTCGCCTTCCTTGCGCGGGGCTGCGAGACGGGAATTCGGCTTGGCTCAGGGGTCACCTTAGAAATCATATTTGCTGTTCTGTTGTTACGTTTCAGAGCGTGTTTTCTTGTCTCTGAAGTATTTTTATGCACCAAAGAACTTGAATGCTGTAGAGATTTTTTTTTTTCTTTAAAAAAAGGTAGATTAGCACTTCAAGGCAGTACGAAGGCTCGGTAAAAGCTCTGCTGAGTAGTCCATGCTGGACTCCAGCTTTCTGCTGGTATGACTACTCCAAAAGTTTGCATCGAAACTTTTGCTACTCCACCTCAGCCACTCCTCCCGTATGGCGGCTTACCTGGCTCTGCACATTTTCAGGCTAAGCAAGCAGTGTCCGGAATAGAAATCCTCCTTTTCCTCCCAGGATCTACCAGGACAGTCAGGGTCTGGGCAGCGGCTCAACCCAGCACGTTGCCGTTAATTCCTCCCACATCATGCCGTGATTCAGTTGGACTTCTATGGAAGAGGTATAGGAGGACGACCGCTGAGTGGTGCGAACCTAACTCTTTGTTTACTGTGAATATGTTTTTCTGTACGTTTGGGTTGTCGGATGGCCATGGTTGCCTTGAAAAATATCCGTGCCAATGCAATAAGGGTAATTCTAGACAAGGAGAAGGAAGAAACCGAATAATTCGGTTTTTAACATGACTCCACCCAGTGATGCTGACTTCTGGAAGAAGAAGGAGATACAGAAGTGTCAGGTCCCCAGTCAGAAGCACAGCTGTGGCTGTGGACAGTCATAGTCATAAAGATCTGTACAGAGTTCACTGGTGAGCAGGAGCGATGCCAGCGCTCTTCTTTCCCTGGAAGGTCATTGCCTCTTCTCCCTTAGCACTCGGAGAACTGCTTGCGGAGCCTGATAATTCCAGTAACTCCCGTTAGGAGTTCAGGCTGTGCAGAGGGCAGCAGGTCCCAGTGGGAAGAGCAAAAATCCTGTGACCGAGCTGCCGCGCTGAGGGTGGGTGGGATGTCGAGTATGTAAAACCACCGTTAGTCCCAGCCGTAAAGCGGTGTACGTGTCTTGTCTGCTAGCATTTCAAAGAGGTCAAATCCAGGCAAACTAATTTAGGAGCGTTAGGGAAGACACAAATAAACAGATGGTCTGGACACTGTATTGTGGTGTTGCAGGAAACAGTGCCAGAAATGGAATAATTATTCCAAAGTAGATTCACGTAAGCCATATCCGAAGGTAGTTGGCATCAAATGGATTAGACATTTGATGAAAAAGTTAAAATTACTTTTGTATGTGGGCACAAGTTAGTTTGTGATGAAAAAAATCTCCAGTCCTAAGGAAGCTGGCCTTCCAAGTAGCCAAGCCATGAAGATTGCACAAGAAGCCATAAATCTGGCTTTTCCTAATTTCTGAGTGCTCAGCTTTGCAGCATAAATAATACTCCTTTCAAACATTGCTTTGTAGGCCATTTCTTTGCAATGTAATTTATGTATTTATTCTCTTATCTGGTAGTTAGTCTCAGTCCTGAAAATATGCAGACCACTTAACAGAGCAGGATCAAGACTTCACACTATTATTGGTTTGTATCATACAAATGCTGCAGCTGTGCGTGGTGCAATAACTGTCGAGGGTGCAAATGCTGGATTGCTCCTCGCCGGTGCAGAAAGACGGGTCGTGTGCTGTTTCTCCCCTCTTCTGCTATTGCAGCAACTGGCAGGGATATGGGAAGAGCCTGGCTTGCGTGTCGTTTTTCATCTTGCTGACTGTAAGGCAGTTGTGTTTATTCACCATGAGGGTTTGTTCAGCTCCTCAGTATGATGCTGTTCCAAGTGACTTGTGGAGGGTGGCAGGAACCCAGATGACGGTCGCATCCAGTTCTTGGTTTGATCCTGCAGCGTTTCAAAACATTTAGGCCGTTGCTAACATGAGGTGGATGGTGTCAACTAGAACCTCAGAGAGGAATGTGTGAATTCCTGAAAAATCAGAAGGAACAAAGGAGAAAGGGAGAGGTAACAGTCATGGGTCACCATGAGTATTGCCATATCTCTCTCCAGGATAAGAAGCAGGGACACCTTCCAGGTAGGACTTGCTGTACCACTGTTCATTTTATCGGTGTCTTTGTCATCTACATTTGCAGGGCTGAAATACAACAGGCTGGTAGGAACTGTTGAGCTGTTGTTCTTGCCTAGCCATTAAACGTCCAAAAGTCTTGGACAAATGCAGAGATTTTAACAGTTTTTGCTAGGACAGATTTTTCTGGGTAGAAAAATGAGAACGTATCTGGGAAACCACGCAAATAGTCCCATAGACAGGAAGTCTGTAGATAGGTTTTTGAGTCATTTAAAAATACAAGATATACAAGGCAAACAGTAATGATCTCTAGTTCCTTTAGTGCCTAGCAACAAAGCCGTCCTATCTTAAAAGTTACACAGCATGTGAATGTTTTCCCCTCGTGCAGTGGATTGGCGTGCTGGGATGCCACGTATAGACTTCCTCGACAACTCTGCGAAGTGGAAAGAAAAGTTAACTGTAAGCAACATTTTACTTGCTATCCCAGGAAGGAAAAAGATGGAGGTTTACATGTCTTCTCTGTCAGAAAATATTAAAATACGCTTTATGTAGTGGTTGTGGATTTTAAAATACAAACTCTCGGATGACTCCTGAGCTTGGGTAAATAGGATCTGTTGGTCGTTCCTCTTTGCAAACAGGAATCGTTTCTTTTCACTTCTGCACTTCTTCACCAGTGGCTCTTTTGGCAGCTCCTTAACTCTGATGAAAACAGACGATGAAATGAATGACTATCATTGGAGTTGTTACCAATGCTAATTTTTAGATAGACCAGGCTAACTGGTTCCTTTGATCCTTAGGATTTACGCTCTTTTATCTTGTGTAAGTCAACTGCTCAAGGGGCATGTACCCACCCAGCTCTCTGCACTTCAGAAAAATGCTTTAAAGAAGCTGATAATTTTACTTTTAAGTTTTCTGAGCTATCATATTGTCAATCTTGATCAAGAATGTTGGGATGAGTCTTACGATCAGGGGTAACTTAAAGTGTTGTTTCATTTTGCGACATGGGCCTCTGTGTTTCACATTTACTGCCCCCTCTCTTTTTTGTTGGTTTTGGGGATTTTTTTAAAAAATGACAAATTAATCCAGATTTTTTTGTGGAGCACTCTTTGCCCTTCTTTATGTCTTCATTTCCAGCCTCACTGCCTGCCATCACTTCAAATGATACTCTCCTCTCATAACCGAATATGTCCCCCAGGTGTATGCATGATTTTTCCAGACAACTTCATATTGATTATGAGTAAAACAAATGGCAAAGTCATGTATCATTTATGGCTGTCTGCTGGGATTTATAAAAGAATGAAGGGGAAAATTGAAAGAAGCAAGAAAATTGTGTCCTTTTTTTCCCAATATACCCAAATTAAAAGGCTACTGTGATAATTTTGGCCACAAAACAACCAGTTTAACGGAATAGAGTTGTGTCATTTTATTAACTAAGTATGCAATCAGGGTTTTGTTAGCTTATGCTTTACAGACTCATGTGTATGTTCATATTCCTTAGGTGATGCTTTCAAAACCAGTAACAGAAAATGCAGTCAACGTGGACGCAGCAGAAATGCTGAAAAACAATATATCTTTATACAGGCAAATGGTTTTGCAGTGTGTTAGAAATAGTCTGCACCCAGAAGGTAACACTGTCTCTTTTTTTATTATTCATGAATAAATGTGAGGAATTTAAAAAACTTTTTAAACAATTCTAAAACCTGCTTAACAAGTAAATTTGAATGTTGATTTAATTTTAATGAACAAGAGGTAGAGCTTGGAAAACAAATATGCGGCCTGATCTTACAAATGGTGTAGTGGTGAATGAGACCCAGCGCAATTCATGCGTTCTGGTGAACACAGCCGAGAGAAAACAGGGAGACGTGAAGTGCTAATATTTTCTCTCTGACACACCAGCTGGTTTCTCTACCCTCCAGTCTAAGCACAGCACAGCTGCTCCACAAATATTGGCTTTATTTCAAGGAAACAAACAGAAAACAAAACTCTGTCCATTCAAACCATCCAGCGAGAGCAGCCAGAAACCCTCATTCAAGTCTCTTTCTCCTCCCCTGCTCAGATATTTCTGGAATGAAGGAAAAAAACCCTTCTTTCCCAAAAGAAGGTCCCTAAAAGTCCTCCACCTCCAGAGAAGCCCATTTCTGCCATTCCTTCCCGGCTGGCCCTTAAATAAGTCCTTAGCCAGGATTCCTGTTCCTTAGTGATTCCCAGCAGCAGCATGCCAGTTCCCAAGGCCGTGGGGCAAGCTCTTCCCCAGATTTTTTAAAGGATGCATGTGGGCTGATTAAGCCCGGGTGCTTCTATTTTACGGTGATCAGCTGCCAGCGTGGATTGCCTGGAGGGCAAACCAAGTGGCAGAACTTCTCTCAGTTTGCTCAGTAAGGGCCAAGAGGAAGAGCGAGGGTGCGGGTATGGATCCTGTAAATTTTTTTTTCTACGGTAGCACAAAGTGTCCAGGCTCTGGTGATGGTAATGAAGTTCCCGTTAGCCCGAAGGCAGGAAAGCTCTGCTTTCAGAAGGGCATCGGAATCAAGGGTCAGCTGCCTCTCCACGTTCCTTCATTTCCCGTAGTCCTTTAATATACCGCTGGGGTGAGATACGCTGCGCGCAAACAAGAACCAAGCCCGGCCTCGGTGCAGATGGATGTATAGCGTTCCTGCTGATGTGACTATTAAAGGTAGGGCAGGAGGGTAAGTTCCTCCTCTGCTACAAAGCCAGCACAGCTTCCATTCAGTTTACACTCGGTTTATACCAGTAGGCTCTAGGGGAGAAATGTTTTAAAAGACCCCGTTCCCTCTTGTAGAACTTCCTGAGATTGAGAAGGACCGTGGGCCTTCCCTGAAGTTTTACCAGCCCGCCAAAGGGTCTTCTCTTGACTTTTTGCCAGGTAGCAAACTACAACGAACATTCTGCTTTCACTGCCACTATTTCAGAAAAAGCGACGTAAGTCCAGGATGTTTGGGTCTGTGTACTAAAGAAAGCAATTATTTTCTTTTTCCTGTTGGTGAATATTCTCAATTATTTAATTTCCTACGGAGACATTTGGCAAGCAGTTTCCTTCCCAGCTACTGCCAGCAACTCTTGTTCCTAAATGAAACAAGTTCTTGGCCTACAGGAGCACAGCCAGGAAATTTGTCATTGTTGGGCCAAGTGATATTTTTATTTGACCTAATCAATGACATTTATTTCAGGCAATACATATTTTAAGGTCATTTATTATATTAATAAATAGCACAGGGAAACCGGTGAATTCACTCTAAGAAAAAAACCAACAACCTGGATCATTTTTATGATGTATGTCTTTTTGTACTGCTAGGGTTGTACATGGCATCACTGTTGAAATATTTCTGAAGCTAACTTTCAAACTAGCAGATGGAGCCAGATTCTTTTTCTCAGTTCAGTTGCCTTTGCTTCCCTCCAGAATTTGGCAGTACTTGGACTGCTGACAGTTTTCTTAAGGACAAGAAGTTCTCAGCCCCGGTAATACTAGTGCAGTGGATTCCTAACTCATTCTATTTCCAGACCCTAGCAATGGGGATGTGTCTGGGACATTAAGGATAAAATCTTGGCCCTGCTGAAGTTAAATTCTAATTCACGCTTGTGGAAACAGGATTTCATTGTAGACTTTTTGCTCAGGTATGGAATCAGATTGATTGCTAACCCCGAACAAATATCTTCAGTTTGTCTTCAAAGTATTGTTGATCTAGTTGTGCCTTTGAAGCTCAGGTACAACTTCCACCGGTTTCATCACAAATTCCAAGTGTGGAATGGAAGGAAATTGAGATCTGTAATGGACTTGTTTCCTTTTATGGACACAGCTTTAAATATTGCTAAAGGCAAAAGACCTCTGGCAAGCAGCTTTTGACATTTTACAGGACTACAATGGCAAAGGGGGATGGAAGGATATCTAAGAGACAAAAATAATGTTAATCACTGAGCTCAAGAGCCCATGTTTTTTCATAACTGGTGTCTTCCTCTCACTTTCGTTGTTACTTCCTGAAAGATAATAGACAGTAGTGGGATCACAGGGGATGATTCAGTGTTTTGTTATGTATAAAATTGCATTGGCCCAATCTGTTTTGTTTACAATTTAATCTGCCCCCCCATTCAATTATTTTTATAGAAGCAGGAGTAATAAGAATGAGATAATGCAGAGCTTTAGGAGGGCGCCAAGTCAGAGAACGCTGGCTAGCCGCGAGTAGACAAGAGTCTCGTGCGACTTTGCCAGGTTTCTGGTGGGGGCCAGTAAAGGGGATGCAATTTTTAATTTTCCTCCTTCCCATAAAAACATCTTGCTAAAGAGACGTTCAATATTCTGAGTTGTTTGGGAAGAAGTGTCCTAAGGTGGGATTTAGGAAAGCGGTCAGTGCTGGCTTCCAGCGCTCTCGACAGCTCTTAGTTTCATGGCGATGGGGCCACAGAGCCGCGGTCTTCGCCCAGACCCACCGATGTAGGAGTCCTCCGAGCAGCGTAGGAGGAAAAGCCTTTCCTGTGCTCTCATGGGCACGTTGGGCCTCGGGAACTTCTTTCTCGCCTTACTCTGGAAGAGACACACACCTCATCAAAAATCTCATCTCGTGAAGCCGGTGGTAAAACTGACAGATAAACCACGCAGGGCTGGGGTGGTGGCAAGGAGGGCCGTTCCAGATGAGATGAGATGAGCCAACGTAAATTCTGTCAAAAAGGGGAGGGCTCCTTTCCCTTCCCCTTCCCAGACACGCAGCCCCGCCGTGTGCCCATACCAGCTCTCTTGCGAGTCGCACCCTCCCGTTAACCGCGTCTGCCGGCTGACCGACCCGTCCCCAAGCCCGGAGAAGGACGCGGCTCATTCCCTGCGTTGCCTGTGGACCTAATGAGCTGACAGAAAGATCCCGCGGATGCCAGAACCGGCCCTGAGGGGGAACGGGAGCGTGCTGCCGGAGACTTTCTGATTAAAGATGACGGTCCATGGGAGTTTAAACCTCCCTAAAGCAGCTGTGGTCTTGCCCCCTCCCTAACCCCAGCGCTGGTGCCTGCCTGACCCTGCGGTGTCCCGGCTCAGGAAGCCAAACTAGGAGAAAACGATCCTTTTTTTTTTTTTTTTACTTTATTTTGTTTTATTGGTTTTCTGATGGCTTCCCTCTCAGTTCACAGCAGGATCAGATGAACCCTGGGGAGGGATAGGAATGTGTGGACAAAAGCACAAGAGACGGTGGGGTCATGGCAGCACCAGCTTGGGCTCTTTTAAGCTGTCACGAAACTGAAAATCGCCTTACCTTACTTAGGTTGCGGTTTCTCTCACTTGGTTTAGGAAAAGGTAACGTAGGTATAGAGTGTATCTGAGGCAGGAACAAGGCCTACAGCATCAATAGCCCACGCAGCAATGCGATGAACCGTAAAGGAATCGTAGTTAAATAGGCACTTTTCATTTATTTTCAATGTTTGCACAGTGACTTCGAAACTAAGGTGAAAAACACCAAATGGATTTTACAAAACTCTACCTAATGGCAAAAATATTTCTTCCCTTGGCTTTAGATTGGCTTTATAAACGATTTTAAACAATATTTTATTTTCCTTGGAGTTGAAGAGAAGGACAGAATATTAAAGTAATCTTTGCTTTTGCTTTTAACAGCTGTAATGAACAGACATACCAATTTCTTGTGGAAGTCATTCCTCTTGGGTTTGTTGGAGCTTTGTGCACCTATTTCTTTCTGCCATTTGTCAACTATTAATACTGTAAAGGTTTTAAATCCACCTAACTGATTATGTCCTTTCGTGAAAGTTATACGAGTGCCTGTGTTAACGAACAACTTCTGTAATTGCCAGAAACTCCTCCCTTGTTCCGTATTTGTGTTTTCAGAGGGATTAGAAGCATTTTGCTTGAAGATTACCACAGGACATGGTCGAGAATAGCTACATCAAAAGCAAGAGAGCATCTTAAAGATTCACGTAAGGTGACATGCCTGGTTTAGCAAAATTGAACATAACGGACTTGATGCTGTCCTTGTGCCAGATTTATCCTACTGTAACTAGGACAGTGTCTGTAGTCAGGCTGCTTTAGCCAGGTGTCCAAAACTTGCAGTCGAGGTGATGTGTTGATATGAGCTCATGTATCTCGGGAGAGCCGTGTCGGTTTAGACCTGCTGGAGATCCAGCCTGCAGGACCTGATTTGGAGCCAGGCAGCGTGCTGGTGTTGTACCCCCCCAGCACAAGGGCTGATCCCTAAAGTCCTGCCAGTCAGAGAACGACCTGGTTGGCTGGGGACGGTGTCGGAAGTCTGAATTGGAGTTGGGCACCATCGTGTTAAGAAGTTGTTAATTACAAATATTAAAGCATCGAGAGATGTACGTCAGCTATGGCCTTTGTGAAGGCCAACACTCTACCGCTGGATTTTGCTGTACCTAAATTACTAAGCAAAAACTGAATAATTGCTAGCGTCTTACAAGGGTTTTATATGGGCTCATTACTAATCTGGTTTTGCAGCGTGAGGGTTTTATTATTATATGTTGTACTGTATGGAAAACAAATAGCAGGCAGTCCCCATTCTCTGTTTTCCTCCTGCCAAGCAACTCAACGCTACTTCTGGATTCCACCGTGAGGACAAAGCTCACCAGTTCTCTGCGATTCAGGAGACTGGGGGTGAGGAAGGGTGAGGAAGCCAAGCAGCGCAACTAAAGCAAAAACCATAAGTAGAACTGCTGCTGCTAGACCCAGGTAGCTCCTAATAAAGCCGCCTCTGGTGCTGAAGTCCCCAGTGTGTTTTGTTCCAGGAAAACTTATCGACAGATCCAACTGGGGTTCAGAAGCAGCATATCCAAGTGCAATTACAGTGGGGGCCAGAGGGACCAGATAATTCATCCCTTTCCTTTCCCTGCACACACTTGCTCAGTGTCCACACTCTGTCTTTGGAGAAGTCTATTTGCGTAAGACCGATGGAGAGAGCCCAAACTCTGTTGGAAGCACAGATTCTGCAGAGCTTGATGAGGGACGTCATAATTTCAGAAGAGGGTGGCTGCCCTTCCTCTCTTCTCTGGTGTCTTTAGAAGTAGAAAACATGCTTTTTCATGGAGTGGTGCCTGAGCTAAGGCAGGTTCTGGGCAACACAGAGCAAGCTCAAGTGTCTCTGAACATGTGGAATAATTTTTGCAACCCAAATAATCCCATCACGTGCAGAGGAGACTGTGCTTCAACTGCACGTGTGCTGTTTTGCCACCCCCTTTATGCATAAGTAGACAAATTCGATCCTAAATTAGGCTAGAAAGTGTTAGGGCGATTTCTAGAAAGAGACAAGGTGATTTCCATAGAGTTCCTGTGAATTTGCCACCATGGATGTGAGATCGGCGGTACAGCGTGGGGGTCCATATTTAATAACAGTATTCAGGTGTAAATTGGTTAGGTCCTGAACCAGCCTCACTGAAATGTAGAGGAAAATTCATAGTGACTTACAAGAAAATAAAATACGTGTAACAAAGTATAATAAAAAAGGGATTTTATTATGAGCACTGCAAATATCAGCAGGACTTGTGTAGTCACTAGTTTTGGAGAATTTAATGGTTGGTGTGTAATTGTCTCTAAATGTAATTTTTGATAATTATGCCATTTCAGTTTCTGAAGACCCGGAATTCATGGGGAACTACCATGATTGGAAGGCAGAACATGTGACAAGAACAGACGTCCAGGATGAGGATACGTAAGTTTAAACTCCTGAACGTTTACACCTGGAGGTCTTTATAAGTGCAGTGGCAGTATTTGGGTATCGTGATATTTTCAGATTCTGGATGTTTGTCCCTGTGTGTCCTTAGAATATAGCAGTTCTCACCTTATCTTAAATTGCAACTCCTAAGTCAAATGTTCCCTCGTAAGGTGTACCTATGGGGGGGGACAAGTTGGGGAGGGAAGGACACACGGTAGCCGGGAGGGAATCTGTCCAAACCGGCAGCTTCACCCCTCAGAAAGGAGGCTCTCTCGACCAAACACAGCTCTGACTTACTGGAACAAATTCCTTGTTGTAACTGTGAAGTTACACGCGCTTCGGGTCAGCTGAAGGTGTGATCAAGGTTCATAACTCTTACCCGTGGATTCTCCTGTGGTTCAGTTAGTAGAAAAAATTTAGGGAAGTTGCAAAACCAGGATGCTGCCTGTGGAATCCCATTTGTTTTCAACATCAATTAGAAAGGAAAAGACTGCTTCATCAAAGTTGAAAGGCAGTAAATCCTGAATTTGAATTAAGAGTATTTTTTCTTTCACAAGAAGCCCCTAGAATACAGGGTTAATTTTCCTGTGACATGCCTTCCTTGTTTTTATGTCCTTTAACAGAACTCCTTTGTTTTATATGTTTGCTAATTGTTTCATTACGCAGTGGCACACCATCCTACGAACGTCCCTTGGTGAGCTCACAACTCGGGCAACCTGGAGTTGTTTTAGGGTGGTGTCTTCATCTCCCATTGTAGTGATTTCCCCCCCCCCCCCCATTAAATTCATAAGTCCTAGAGAGGAAATTGCGAAGGTGAACTTTCTGATTTGGGTTGGGGTGAGGCCCATTCCCTGGTGATGGGGACAGGGGACATCTCGGTGCCACCTGGTGGCAGCAGATAGTGGGCTTTTAACAGATTTCTTCTTGCCTTTGAACTGCTGGGGCTGATAGATCAAAGACAGGTCCAAGCAGTCAGCTGCAGGTTCAAACACAGGGTTGCCTCTCATTTTGTATTTCCCCCCCCACCCCTCAATTGCAAACAGCTCGCAAAACACGCTTGTTTTTTAAAAGCTTGCAGTCTGTTCTTAACTCCTGGCATGGGATTAGAGAGGAAAGAGGCCAAAAATCTGCTGACATAAGTGCAGCAGCAGCAATCTTAATTTCAGTTATATAATAAGGCAAATGTTCATACTTAAACGTGTTTTCTTCATAAAATTGGATCTCTAAATTCAATTACTTCTATAAAAGAGATTTGAAATACAGCTTGGTTTTGTATAATATGCTGTTCACATTACTGTGAGCAGTTTGCCCCTGTTGAGTTTTTACATGTTCACTAATTGCAGTGGCACTGAGTCAATTTTTACATCGTTAAATCAGTGTAAGCCTTCAGGGACCAGTGATTTGTCCCGGTGTAATGAGCGGTTTGTTGCACATCATCCTTAGGAAGAACTGAATATGGTTAAAGAAATGATAGTGAAACACGGGGAAATGTGGAGGTGCAAGGTGTAAAAATGTGATTATAATTTGGTGAGCCGTAGGAATCATGGGGCAAGAAGCAGAGGGGACCCTGAAGTAGCGCTTGGGCAATCACAACAGGAGACTGGGCTTTTGTTTTCTGACGGTGCAGGGACAAAAGAATAAAACCAAACCCACGTTTTCAGAGAGCTTGTTGAACCCCCCAAAATGTTCACTCTAGCAATGTACTTAGATCTTTTAGCTCTTTTTCATTTTCCCTCTCTGATATAGCAGGCATTCTCAGCCTACGGATCGACTGCCCTGTGCTCTCTAAAACCACTGCTGCAAAGAGAATATTGCAAAGAATATCCAGTTAGAATTTGTGCATGTGTTTTGCCAAGCTCCTTAAAAACCAGAGGTGCTGTGATTTTTATTGCATGTTAAAAGCTAGGTTGCCATCTCGTGGCTGGAAAGAGAAGGCAGTGACTAGATGCTCTATTTTGATGACTCCTTGGTTTGGTTTCGTCAGAGATAAATTGAACATCTGATTAACAGCAGTATTTTTAGGAACAGTTTTCCCCCACTACAAAAATAAATGTTCCAAGAAGCATGAACATAAAAAATATCCTCTAAAAGTCAAAGCAGAGTGACAGGTGTTAGACAAGTTACTGTGTTAGCTCATATTTTAAAGGATATTATTCTCTGATTCTTTTTTTCTTTACAGCAGTTTTCTCTCCGGTTCCAGTTATATTTTGACACAGCAGAGAAGAAATGATGAGAAGTCAAATTGAAGAGTTACACTTAGCTGCAGGGGAATGAAAGTGGAAGACATGGGGTGATTTTTAAGAATTTTACTTAATCTCTCTTTTGTACTATTCCATGCCTAGTACATCATTGCTTTTCAGAATTGTGGGGGTTTTTAAGCAAAATTAAAATTGAAAGCAAGGTTGGTTTATTTGCTAAGACTGGAAGGGATGGGGCAAGGCTAAGAACCATATCATGCGATAGAACAAAGTTGTGTGTACAAATGTTATTACTATCACCTCTTTTTTAAAAAAGAAAAATTTAGGATACATGCGACATAGTACATTTTTGTGGGTTTTGTCATGGTTGTCGTTTACATTTCTCATCTTTCGGAGAATGTTAAGTTGTTTCATAAGCTTCTGAGACTCAGTCTTGAAAGGTGTTCAGCAATCTAGTCACGAGCCAGCAAAGCTCTTACCACAAAATTATCTCCAAAATTGACAAGCTGGCAATTAACTCCAAGCTATTAGTTCAGAGTGCCTTAATAGTGCTTGTACAGTTAGTTACGTGATTAGTGCTTTTCTGAGTCTGGGTCAAAGCTCTCGGCACTTTACAGGATAAAGCCTGTGTGGTTTTCAGCTCTTCGTATGCTACAGCTGCTCAGTCAAGTGGCTTTTGCATCTTCCAGAGGTTTCTCATTTAAAATGTGTTCTTAGGAAGAGATCAGAGGAAAAGACCTGTATACATCCTATATTGCTGGCCTAGGATATAGGATTTGATAGTCTAATTCTCTGCTTTGACTCAAGCATAAACTTTGCCCTTGAACTCCAAGACCAAAGGGGGGGGGAAAGCTGGGCACAGGAGGGGAAGGAAGTCTTTTTCAGTTTCGATAGATCAAGATAACAGAGATGCCAACAGGAATCACAAACAATATCCAGGTCAAAACACGTGTGTGTCCGCCCCTTCAAGTTTGCTTCATGAATAAAGAGCAAAATCCCAAACCAAACACATTTCTTCTGAAAACTCCTGCTCACCTCTGCCTCCAAATGCTTTTTATAAGCGCTTGTTTGAAGTGAACAACAGCTGAAGTAGGCATTGCATCTAATATGTAAAATACTCTTAAAGAAGTGTATGCTGAATTGATTTTATCCCTCAAGTTATATTTTTGCTCACAGATGCAATGCTACCATCTCTCTGCTCATCAGAAAGCAAAGGAAACAAACAGCCACAGGATTGTTTGAAATAGAGCTAGAAAACTACCCATCTCCGGGTAAAGAGTCAGTACCACATAAATTAATCTTTCCTATGAATATGTATGACATGATTTTCCCCTCTTTCTTTCACCAGTGTAAATCTGCCACAACTTCATTGTAATTTAATGCTATTGGGAGTCTTGAATCAAGTCTTTTCATGTTGTCATTTGTGGATTTAAATGTGCTTTCACCCAGGGGAAAAAATCATGTTGGAAATTATGGACAGAACCAGATGCTATGGAAGAAAAATCAATGTCATTCTAAACACATATGCAGCTCCCCAGCATATTAGTAATGGTTACACGTTACTTTTTGACCTATTCAGAAGTGTAAATGTTAACAATATATGACCGTTTCTTCCGTGAGATTTGACTAGGAGCCTGCTCTAAACCATGCAGTGGATCATCTTTTGGCTGGAGTTTGTAGTTTGATTTTTCCCTACTAACCAAAGGAAATTGGAATCAACTCAACTCAAATGTGTAGGAGCTTTACCAAAATAGAAGTGATATAAATGAAAGAAGAATTGGGTTCTACATATCTAAAGTCAGGAGGTGGGTTACACACTTTTATTAGCATAAGGTTTCATTTTTAACTTTTTTTTTTTTTTTTCCAAAAGAGAAGAAAGCACAGATGTAAAGTTGTTATGTAGAGATACTGTTGGAATACAGTTGTTACACACTGATTTTAAATACTTATTACTTCATGGGAGCACTGTTAATGGCTCTCCAAAGTTTATCACTGTCTGCCGACAAGGGAATCTTCCTAGTATTTCTGATATAGTTTACTTGGAGCCGAACTAACACTTCCTAAGATTGCTAAAATATCCAATCCCCAGAGGCCCAAATAGTATTGCATTAGATTTGTTTGTTTGAAATGACTCAATGTCTAAATCGGGGTGGGGGGAATTTAAAAAGAGAATATTGGGACCAGATTTTCTTACCGAGAGTTAGACCTGGAGGACAACTCGAACCCCTGCACAGCAAGAGGAAAATCTTCCCTTTTTTTTGCCGAAGCCAAGCAGTCAGCAGGCACGTGGGGCATCTGCGGCGCTGAGGAAGACCCCCACCCCAGCAGAGCTGAGATATAACTGGTGTAACTGGAGGACTCCAGTAGCCACCACAGAACTGGTGACCACCCACCGCCCCACTTGCTTTAGCTTCAGGTTGCTGCAGCCAGTTGTCGCACGATCTCCTGAAATGTCCATTTTTTTGACCGAAGAGACTGAAAAACTGTAAAATCCTGCACAGCAAATCACTGCAGCTCGAACTTTTCCTACTCAGTAAAAGGAGGAGCAGGACTTAAGGTTGGCCGTCCGGGAGAGAGGGGAAGCTGGTTTTTGAGAGCACACGACTGAGCAGTGAACTCTGTAGCGTGATGACGCTGTCTTACGCCTGCCTTTTTTCCTTATAAGCCTGTTTTTGTTACGAAGCCTGTGCTTGGAAAGAAAATAGGCGACATATTGAATATGACGTTTTTGTCAGTACCATGAAGGGAAAATGCTGTACATGTTCTTTGTAAGTGTATGGGCTGTTGTTTCATAACCTGAAACATTTTAGCCACATGTTTTTGCATGTGAAAAGTACAAGTTTCCTAAGCTCTTTTTTTTTCTCAGAATAGTATACAAAGCAAGAGTTTAGTGGTTTGGAGCATTGTGATTTTCTAACATTCAAAGTACATGACATCACTAACTGGCTGCAAATTAGTCAGAAAAGATGTTTAAAAATAGCACCATTTTTCTCAATAAATCTGTTCCTTGTTTGTATTAAGGCATATGGGCTTACTTAACTGACAAAAACAAATTATAATATTGTTAACACAGCAGAGTCCTAGAGCTATAAAAGAGCAAATGGGAATCCTGCTGACAGAATCGTTAATATTGATAATGCTGGGAGTGGTGGAAAGGATATTTCACTCATTCAGAACACAATATCGTCATTCAGAGCCTCAGAAAGAAACTTTTTGACAGGTTAAAAAGCAATTGTCCAGAAGAGTTTGGAAGAATCTATAAAGTTTGAGTTTAAATGGATTAGTGGCCAGATTTCAGGCAGAGCCGTCAGACAGATGAAACATGTAGTTTATTACATTATTCTGCAACTTGTTATACAGATACTTTTCTATTTATAGCGCATGTGAATCTGCATGTTCCCTGTGCATTCCCAGCAGATGCAGCTTCATGTATTATGACAAATTCGGGCCTGCACTTAAAATGAAAAATACGTTTTGGCTTGTTTTAGAAGCATCCTTTCGACTCCTTCCTGCTGTACTTTGTTTCCTTCAGTCGTTATTGATCTTCCTTGTTTCAAACCATAGATGCGCCTGACCTCCGATCAGAAAGGCAAAGAGCTGATGAAGACGGACAGGACAACCAAGAGGACCGATGCGGGAAAGAAGTGGACGGTCTCGGAGCCTGGAATAATTCTCTAACAAAAGATTACAGGATTAAATCAGGGAGACTGCATGACAGATAAGCAAGTACTTTATTACCTTTTAAACAGTCTAAGGATTTTTGTACCATTCCGACCAGGCAAACCTTCAGTTGTTACTTGGCTGGGGTTGGTTTGGTTTTTTGTTTGTTTTGCCAGCACAGTGCAATCAGCTTCAGTTAGAGATTGAGTAGGAATGGAAAATAAGAATCTGTTTTGTGCATGCACGCTTGGCTTTTTACCAGGATTTGTATCTTCCTCTTGCCCTTTGTGGCTTGCTGCTGTGTAATTTTTTGGATCTTGTTGTCTAAATAGCTCGGTATTTTTAGGTCTTCAAACCTCTGCTGGGCCTAGAGCAATGACAAGACATAGGAACTACTATGAAGAAACACATAGTTTTGAATGCACAGGAGAGCGTGTCTATTGAGTGAGAAGATGCCGTTGCTTATATTAAAATCAGGCTATGGTTGTGTTCAGAATTGAAAACCCAACAATGCTAATTTTGCACTCCAAACTTTCTGTGTTCTCCTGGTCTTTACACTGGATGCGAAACGTCTGAATGCGGTGTATTGTAGTTTTCCTAAAAGAACTGTAGATGTCTCTTATCTCTTCTGGGCTTATCAGTCGTAGCCATCACTAAGTAATGCACACAGCTGTGCCGAGACCTACAAAAAGGGTAAATGACATGTAGGTAGACAGGACAGTAAAAATTCATCCAGCTTGGATCCAGGCTCAGGTTTCAAGAGCCAGCCAGGTACTGGTACTCTCATTAAGTAAACAAGAGCCACAGTGTTACAAATTCACAGATGCTCTCTGTGATTACAAAAGAAATGTGTTTTTTCAGTCTGTATAGTGCCTAAGGAGAGGTCTAAGTGTCTTTTATACTTGCACACCATGTCCTATAAACAAACAACCCATAGGACTGAAGCAGAACAGTGAAAGACACAAGCACTTTGCTGTAGGAATCCATTAGAAATGTCAGTTGTGTAATAAAACTTCAGAAATACTTATTATCGGAATACCTAGAGATAAAAAAGAGAGGAATGTCCCACCTCTGAAACCTGGTCCCTAAGTGACACAGCAAACAGAGTAGCTGCCATAAAGCAACCCCGCTCCATGCCTTGCTCTCTGCGTGTGTGTGTGAAATGCACACACATGAAATTTCTTCTCAGTAACAGGTATCTTGTGATTTTCATGCCTATAAGGATGGTCCTGAAAGACTGAAAACATTGGACATGCATGTAGACCTGTGCTTGCAGGCGTCAGGCTCTAAGAAAAGAGCACAGGACTGGAGGACGGATAATCTGTCGTCTCTTCCCGGCTGTGCCACTATGACATGACCACGGTCCAGTTATTTCACCTTTCTTCTCATTTGACCTCTCTCTTTCTTACCTACGAGGGTGGTAAAGTCTGGACCATAATTTGTTTCTGTGATGTGCTTGCATGTTCATAGCCAGTCTGGCCAGGTTCCGAAAATATTGTACTGTTTCTGAAGCAAAGCAGGAGCCTTGGAACTTATCAATAAACTCTCTTTGCTGAGAAAATTCTCACATTAGCCTTGCAATACCTGAGGAATTATTATATCTTGTGTGTATTGCAATCTGTCGTGGTTTAACCCCAGCCAGCAACTAGGCACCACGCAGCAGCTCGCTCACTTCCCCCCCACCCGGTGGGATGGGGGAGAGAATAGGAAAAAAGTAAAACCTGTGGGTTGAGATAAGAATAGTTTAATAGGACAGAAAGGAAGAAAATAATGATGATCATGATGGTAGTAATAATAATAATAATAAAATAATAATAACAATAATAATAATAATATAATACAGTAATTCGAATGTACAAAACAAGTGATGCACAGTGTAATTGCTCACCACCCACTGACCGATGCCCAGTCAGTTCCCAAGCAGCAATCTGTGCCCCCCCCCCAGCCAACTCCCCCCAGTTTATATACTGGCCATGACGTCACGTGGTATGGAATACCCCTTTGGCCAGTTTGGGTCAGCTGCCCTGGCTGTGTCCCCCTCCCAACTTCTTGTGCCCCTCCAGCTTTCTCGCTGGCTGAGCATGAGAAGCTGAAAAATCCTTGACTTAGTCTAAACATTACTGAGCTACAGCTGAAAACATCAGTGTGTTACCAACATTATTCTCCTCATACTAAATCCAAAACATAACACTATACCAGCTACTAGGAAGAAAATTAGCTCTATCCCAGCTGAAACCAGGACACAATCTCTGTTAAGTTCTGACACCTGCTTAAATCAGGCAAGGAACATAACTAGGGCTTTGGTAAACAAGGGACAACGCTGCATCCTGTATAGAACTATACATGTACATCTGGAAAAACTAAGAAACTTTCTTGGTCTACAAGAGGCATTCATAATCGGCCAGCACAAAACATGAACTAGGTCTGAACAGGTATTGGCTCTGTAAGACAGGCATCCGAAGGGATGGAAGGTCACTGTACCCTGTCTTTGATGGTGCCTTTCTAGGAACGATTTGCAGCCAGGAATGCGAACAATATATAACTGCGTGAAGCTGTAGTTTATACTTCAGTCTGGAAGCAGATTGTATCACTTTAATCCTATTGACCACATGTGGAAAATTATCTCCGGCTACAAATAGCTCACATCTTCTCTAATGAAAATCCAGCTCCAGATTTTCCCGTGTACAGGGTAATGGGATGCTGAACTGCAGTCCTTTAAATTTCACACTTCTTTATGAGCTCTTACCTGTGACCTTTGCTTCGTCTGACATATTACAGGCAGAGCGTAGTTCAACCTGTGCGTGCCTGCTATGAGAAAAAAAGCAGTGTGTATCCCACGGTGGTTCCATTAACGCAGAAAATTTTTCACTCCCTTTTTATCAAATACCTGTCGAAAAACTAATTGACAGCAGATCCTCTCCAGACCTCTTTCGGCTTTAGTCAGAGGTGTAAGCCTGACCTTGCTGAAGCTGCTGCAGATGCACACACCAAGGCTGTGGTTTCTCCTGCTGGAGTTCTTCTTTCTCTTGCTGGAGCTCTTCTTTCTCTTGCTGGAGCTCTTCTTTCTCTTGCTGGAGTTCTTCTTTCTCTTGCTGGAGCTCTTCTTGCTGGAGTTCTTTCTCTTGCTGGAGCTCCTTCTCCTGTAGATGGCCCCGTGCCCCTGCCCAGCACACACCGCCTGCTTCCAGAAGCTCCTCGTTTGAGTGTCAGCTGCCAAATCTATAGTTCTGCTTACAATAGTCTATATAAAGGCTCGCCGGCTTGTCAATAGGCAACGTGTGGTCTCCCTGAGAGGGAGAAGCCCCTGCAAAAGACTGCCGTTGCGATGGCTCGGTCAATGCCGAAGGAATTGCCTCATCGCTGGGGTTTTGGTGCACCCGCTCTGCTTGTTCGGGGAACTTTCGGTCTGGGCGATCACCGGTTCGAAGGGCGCTGGCAGAAGGGTTACACTGAGTGCTACCATCCCAAATAAGTGTTAAATGTATATGCATCGTGCAGCCCCTCAGAAAGTATTGTGCCTGAAGAAACTGGGTACTGTGCTGATGAGCACCGTAAGGAATCAATGAGAGAAAATACACGAGTGCCTGCAGCTGCACCGAAGGGGCCATAAATGGGGCAGCGGGAGACACGGTGTCTTATTTTTGCACGTGGATATCTGACAATGTTGTTACACAGCTTCAAATTCATGTTTGTAAATAAGCACCGAAGTACAGCAGAGACCGTACGCTGTCTGCAGTCTGTAATATAGATCAGTGATGTGAACAGACACGCTCACATGGAGGCGAAGGTGCTTTGTGTCCTCTCTGCTGTACTTTCTATGGACTAGCTTGTGCTATTCTCATTCTGAATACTATTCTCTAAATAATGACAAGAAAACCAGCAGGGTTACATGCAGAGGAAGGTATTACTTGCTCTGTACTACCGTATCACAGTGACATTTCATATTAAGGACAGGTTGAAAAATAGTTTAGAAGGGGTTAGGAAAGTACAGAAGACCTTGTTTGTAGTGAGACCAATCCTGGAATCAACCAAGACAATAAATTGTTTGTTATCCCTGTAGCAACTTCCACTGGTAGGGTATTTGTAACCGTATGTATTTCACTGCCTATTTAGGTTCATATGATGTTTATAACAAATGTGTACTCCTTTTTATACTTATGCTTTTCTTAACATTAAGGGTGACCTCTCTCAGAGCCCGGCTGTAAGCTTAGGTGACTTCAAAGTGCTGCCCTAGCTCAGCAGAAAATTCTGATGGCAAGGGATTGCTGAAAGGCTTCCTCCTGAGTCTGTTCTCACTAGGGGTGTCCTGTGGTTTAACATCCGACAAGCAGGTTGATCAAAGGTATCCAGTGAGAAACAACATGACTGGCTCAACCAAGGGGTGAGAGAATGAAAGTTGAAAGGTCTCTTTTATCTTGAGCACACTGTAAAATATGTTAATAATTTAGAGCATCCAAGGACAAAAAGATGGCACTTGAAAGGGAGGTGAGAGAATGGCAGAAGTTTATATGGGTTGTTTGCAAAGCAGCTAAATCAAACAAATCTTTCATTTGACTCTAAGCATAAGAAAGAGGCGTGAACAAATTCTTAATTAGATTGATGCCCAAGGCAAAGTGCTTTATGCTAAAGTTAGGCTGCCTGGTTCTTTTGCGTTGGTTGGTTGGTTTGTTTCTTAAATAGAAAATAAAATAAGGAATGATCTTAAAATCTTGAGGCCGGGTCCCTGTTTTGTCGGTTGCTGGTGTGAATAGCCCTAAAGGTTGCAGGATTTGCCTTGAAGTGGAGCCCAGCCTGTAAGGAACCTCTGCCAGCACCTCAGTTCCTACCTTGCCCCTTCTCTCTCCCAGCTGTTCCAAAAAGCAGCCAGCTGGGGCTGCATCGCTTTGCAGGGGGAGCAGCCACCCCTGCGTGCTGCTCTTCTGCACCATGGAGTCAGGGATTTTGGAAACTCTTAGTATAGCTCTGAGATAGCTGGGGAACGCTCCTCGGACCCTCTATGGAAGCCACATGGCCTTCTTATGGAGCCCCATGTTTTGGGACGTGACTAGGGAGGCAGTCATTATGTTTTATTTTGTTTTCCCGAGAACAGTATTCCCTGCTCTGATAGCAAGACCCTAGTACTAACCCATATGACATCCTGAATCTGGTTTTCAGCCCCTCCCCAAAATACCTTCCACAGGTGTGTCACTTCTGCAAGAGATGGCTCTGAACCTTTTAATCTGACCAGTTTAGCATCTCTAAAGAGAGTGTAAAAGAGCTTTCCTCTGCAGCGCTTGCTGTTAATGAAAAAACCTAGTCTTTCGGTGTGATGGGTGAGTTAAGAACAACTTTACAACTTCTCTAGCTTTTGTCTGTATTTAATCATCCCCTAGATACAGCTAATGCTGCTTCTTCAATGTATTTGAGTATAGTAGTTTAAACAACCTGAACGCATACACTTCTGGTGGTTAATAAAAAAGTAGTTAGTATCAGCAAACGAGCGATCAGCCTTCCTTGGGTGCAGGCAATGTTCTTCTGCCCTGAAGACGGTAATAGTCCTAAATAGATTGGGAAGAGGGTGGGGGACAAAACCAAAATGCTCATAGCTGGGCAGATGAGCCTCCCAGAACCCAAGTCTTTGAAAGCTTTCCAACTATTATCCCATCTCTGTTGGATGTTGCGGCTCTGATGATTTCCGTGTGTCTGCAGAGCAAGGACAGCTGCAATTTAAAATGATGGCACATTAATTGTTAAATTACATCGGAGAGCCCAGGAAATGCATGTAGTGCCACATTAAAGCAACATTAATTTATCATGATTAATTGCACAAAGAATATCAAATGAATTATTGATTGGTCTCTTATTACCGCAACAGCTGTCTGTCATTACTGTGCGTGGTGGTTTGTGATAACTATTACCCTTGTCATTTTCTGGGCTAAAACTCTGTGATGAATCATAATCTACATTCCCACAACTAACAGATGCCAATTTTCCTGCTTTCAGTGGTCAAATGAGTAGGTATTAAAGTTTAGTGTAGACACAGACTAAATAATCTAGTAGCATTTAATAAGTCGTTAAGGATTGAGGAATTAAACTGCCCTGGAAATACAACTAAGAAGGGGTGCGAACACCCCTAAGCGTACCTCTTAGGGCAGCCTTTGAAGAAGAAAACCGCTAGGTTCTGCGTGTTAAGGTCGGCTTTCGTTTTGACCGTACTTGCCTTGAGTTCAATGTTACGCAGCGTGGATCAAGCCCGCGCAGTAAGGCATAGCTGGGGATATACTGCCGTGAAAATTGTGCTTACACCATTGCTTTCTCGCCGACCGCAATGAGGTGCAAGAGCCTCTCTCGCACTCTGCCTACTCGTTGACGAGCCGTACCTCGTGCCCAGCTCGGAGCAGGCAGAGGAAGGTTTTATCCTGACCTCAGGAGGCATAGTCCTGCATTCACAGCAGACACCAACACGTTCTTAATTTTTAACTGTAGGTTAATGTTAGATCAAATTGCCTATTTCTGGTGATTCTCACCAAACGCGGCGCCTGGCAGTCACTTCCTCTGGATGCTTCTCTCTCGTGACGTTCGTGAGCGAGCTTTGTTCCTAACACTATAGGAACGACTTGGCGAGGTGCGATATGTGAGGATTATAATGCGCTGAGAGGGTATGACTAATTGCAATGACAGGGCAGAGCTGGTGGATTCATTGCAGAGAAATTAAATAGCACATTCCACACCACTGTCTGATCAGCTGTCGGCAAGAGAGGAAGGCACATACAATGGGAAAGAAAGGCCAGGCTCCGGAGACAACACCCAGATCCCCTCCTCAGCCAATCATCCATTCATACTGGGAATTATACCAGTGTATGTATGTCAGGAGCAGCCAAGCTGACATAATGGCCATTGGTGATTGATTAGTGAAATAAAAAGAAAAATGCAGGAGCGAAGACAAGCAAAAGCATCTCCTCGGGGCAGGTATTCTTTGTGCTGTGCTGAATCCAGCACAGTTTTGTCCTTGCCCACCATTCTAAATTGATTTTAAGTAAAACTCTATTAATTCTTGCAAGTTGCAAACTGAAGTGAAAGCTGCAATTTCCAATGACAATGCATAGAAAAGCATCACACATGCTTTATGAGAGAAAGCATCATCTCCAAAGCTGAAGCTAGAAGAGGTGAATTCACTTAGTTACGGTCACTGGAAGAAACAGAAACCATTACCTAAATCCTCCAGGGACGGACTGCAGCATCCACCAACATTGCTGCTTCTAATACCAGTGATGGTAGCGTACCCCAAACCGCATCAGCGTAAAACCCAAAGGAACCCCTCAGAGTAACAGAATTATTTCAAGTTTTTGCATAACAGTGTGTGGAGGGTAGCAGCTGCCAGGCTGTGACCCTAAATATAAAACAAATAAGATGCTGGGTAAGTCACAAGTAGACACCCATTTGGCAGAACGTCTTCCCCTTTCTCTAAGGAGTACGTGTCTGGCACTCAAAAAAGAGTTCTCTGTAGAGTTGCCATGGAGTGCTAACAGCAAGGGGATCGGTGTTCACGACAGAGCCTCACACATACTTTGAAAACATTAAAAATGTGAATGCTATTACAGAAGATGTTTTTGCCTGCAGCGAAAAGAAAGGTGAAGGAAAATTCAGATACAACTAATTTATTCGCTGAAAAATACGATTTAAGCTTGGCCCAAATTGTTAGTAAATCCGCATTAATTTCAGTGAACGCAGTCAGTTTTCTCTTGTAACGTTGAGAGACTGCCATATTGCAGTTAGTAGAAGAATGCAGATAAATGGAGTGGTATCACCCTGCACAAAACCATTCAGGTCTATCAGGGCTGTTAGCTACAAATCAGCTCCATCCCCATTGCCTCCATGTCTTTTTGGACCATACTCTGCCTCCTGGGAAGGTCTCTTCAGCCTCCTGGCACCAGGACTGAGCTGGCTTTAGAGACAGCGTGGCTTAGATTAAGCCCAAAGAAAAGGTCCACTAAGCAAAGAAACAAAAATCATATAATCTCAAAGCTCTTGCTATAAAACCTCCTGACAATATTCAACACTACCTCCATGTCAAGGAGTAACGTGGGTGGAGAAAATGGGAAAATTATTCCCTTTTATATATATATAAAAGAAATGTTTCAGAGGCTAGAGTATGGGGTTAGGAAGATGAAAGCCCTTTCCATGCCTCTGCTGGAGGCCAGGAGTATCAAGCAAGGCACCCTGCTTCTCGGTACTACGTTTTCCCCAAATGTAAGAAGGGAAATAATCACTCTGGCATCTCGGAAGTCTTTAAAAGCTATGAATGAAAATTGCAACTTAAGAGTTCTGTATTGCTATCCATACCTAAACACCTCTGGTTTGACTTGGTAACATGCATGAAATCTTTTGCAAACTCCCTCTCCTTATCCATTAATTTAGCTGCAGAAATGAAGCTGAGAAGGGTTAAAGGATGCAGGAGGGGAACTGCTAATATTGCCGAAGACCATGGGAAGAGAGCTCGGGGTGATGCATTGGGTGGAAGGATGGGGCTATAGACACAAACCTGTTAGAAATGCTCTGTTAGTTCTGCTGCTGCTCACAGTACAATTTGGCTTTATTAGGCATTTCATTCAAAGGCTTTTGAAATAACTGAATGAACTAGTTAAATTTTAAAAGTGAATTGATGTACATCTTTTGATTTACCATGTGTGCTACTTTTCCCTTCCTGTATAAGGCTAAAAAAAGGGGGTAATTAAAGATTTAAAGCTCTCGGTCTCCTTTGCGGTGCAATGATACTAACACATGCAAACCTAGACTCTACCTAATGGTATGATATTTTTAAAATGTGCTGATGTATAGTATTGCAGTAACCAGATCCTAATTGGTGTAAATGGATGTATTTGCATTAGCTGGATGGAGCAGTGCCAGTTCTGGCCCTCTGTTTCCAAAGATGCACCTCTGTCCTTTAAGGAGAACAGAATATCTTCCTGTGCTCAAAAGTAGATGACAAAGCACAGACCTTTTCCTTTTTGAACCCAGCAGCTGAAGTCCGATGGAGTTAAACGAGAGCCAGATTGTGCCCAGATGTACGCAGAGAGCTGGAAAGGGAGAGGGTCTCTTCGGTCACCCTCCACGTCATTACTGCGCGGCAGGGAGAAGACGTGTCCCCTAAACCGAATACCAGAGCTTTCTGGGGCAGAGACGTCGCTCGTTAGGTGGGATGTGTTCTCCTTCTTGCCCATCTGCAGCAGAATTGGGCTCGTTGGCCCCGAGCCCCTGTGTCTGGCAGCAGCTCGCTCAGCGCACCCCTCGCTCCCACCGGGAAGGAGGGGCTCTTATTTTACTACGTTTAATTCAAAGTCATTTGTGCTGATAGGGGTCTTGAGCCAGATGTTCCGTAGCCACCGAGGTGGCTGTAATTGCCGTTATCAGCGTTAAAGCAAGAGGCAGAGGCAAAACCACCCAGCTTGGAGAACGGGGAAGAAACGTAAATGAGACATTTCTGTGCCACTTTCTCAAAATAAGATTTAAGAAGTAATGAAGCCCAGCTGCTTTTTCTAGAGAGCCACAGCAAGGAGCAGGCTAGCACGAAGCTGGAGGGAGAGCTGCGGGCAAAAAACCAGCTCAGGTGAAGCCTGCCAAGGCTGTTGTTAAATGATTAACTTCTCCCAAGGGGGAGGATGCCTGTCTGCAGCAGCTGTAAAGGCTGCAGGAAAAGCTGATGCGGAGCTGGGGAGGGACAGCAGGGCTGGCCAGAAGCACTTTAGATTTTTAGAAGTTCTTTTGTTAAGCTTAAATCTCAGTTCAGCCATTTAGTGTGAGGATCTGGAGATCTGGTGCCCTGACTTTTTGCAGTCGCTTACCCACGTGGGAACCAACTGATAGGATCTGCCCATACCTGATGGAGAGAAAGGATCATATAATAATGTCCCCAGCATCCTTACAGCTGCAAAGGCTTACTGCAAAGTCAGTGGGCCCAGTTCTTCATTAGGACAATTTTATGCTAATGATAATTGATTGGCTTTTGAGGGAAGACTTGAGGAAGCAAAGAAAGTTCACTCAGCTGCGGGGGATGTGATAACACCCGACTGGCAGGTTGGTAGCAAACTCTGTTCCTAGAAGCCCATATGTTCATCCCCGCATTCTAGGGAGACTAATTTAATTTTGAATGTCTTCAGCTCTGCTTGCAGGTATTGGCAGATACAGAGGGAAAATGAGCAGGAAAAAGAAGTAGGAAAGACATACACTGGAAGCAGATAGAACATTTCTGTCTGTTCTAATCAATTATGACCCCTTTGTGTGCTCAGTATTTTCTTAAGAGGCATCATATAGACTTGAGTGTACATTTCTGGCCCTGCTGTGGGATTGGGAAGGATGTTATCCAAGTCAGTGTTTGAGCTCTTGTTCCTCATGTAAAACACCTTGCTTGGATTCAGCAAGGTCTGTGCTGTTTGCACGGCGTGCATTTGGTTCTTTTTTTGGTGTGGAAAGCCTTATGGTCTCCTCTGTGTTTGGTAGGAGTATTAGGGTGAGCTGATATTTCAAAGTACATTGTATATAGTGAAACAAACTACTAAATGTTTGCAGCCAGAGGTTATAGGATCATTAAAGAGTCTTTACAAAAAATCCCAATCAAACAGCTACAGCCTCAGCCACAAAATAGAGGAAATATCCCAAGTCTCCACCAAGGACCTCTCTCTCTTCCTGAATAAAAAGGTATTTGGTCACAAAGAAAAGTCTGTGATTTCCTGGAATCATCTTTCGGGTGCCTGGTTTATAACACAGGAAGGAGAGAGAAGGGAATTGAAGGCTTGAGCCTGTTAGGATGGTTGAGAATAGAGCAATTCACTGCAATTCTTGTGCGTAAGCTGCGCAATATTCCTGTGTCGAGACAGGTTTTAGCCTGGGTTAGTCTTTCCGCCACTAAACTTTCTCTCCCCTTCAAAACTTTCTCCAACATCCAATTCTTTCAACAATAGTTCCTCTTCATTTTCCTTGCTATTCATTTTTCCACACTTCTTTTTTTTTTTTTTTTTTTTTCTCCTTACTCTTTCCCCACTGTTTTTCATGCCCTGTGTTTATGGTATCTGTCGGGTGATGAGAACTGCGGGGAGAGGTGCCCCATCCTATGTTTGTAAAGGACTGCGTACGTGTCTGGAGCTGCCTAAATGGTTTGCTGTAATAACATCTCCTGCGGTTTGGGTTTTTTCTTTGCCCCACTCTTACAGTATGATCTCTCCATCATGAGCTTGCAGAGAAAAACCTGAACTAGCTAGTCCACAATTTGCTGACATTTTAATGTTTATTCGCTCCTTGTCTTTTCTTCCATATATGTAAATGTAAAAGTGTCTGTCCTGGGGATATAATAAGATGGTGTTCAATCTCATCCCCTATATGTCATGTTATTTCAAATCATACAAGAGAAAAACTCATCTAGAGAAGGGAAATCCGTGGTCTAGATTTCGTTATACTTCCAGCATAGAAAGCCGCGTGGATCAGAGACATTTTACGTGAGCAAGTTAGCGTGCAAAAGCTCGAGGATGGATTTCTCCTGTTTGCACTCCTCCATCCCTCCCCTGCCAAATGCAAGGCAGCTTATTCCTATTCCTCTGGAAGATGGGAATCGTCACAGGGATCCTCGTAGGGGTTGTGTGGTGCTGGAGGTGGGCAGGCCTGAACACTTAGCTGGTGCTGTGAGTTCATGCTCTTTTTCATCTCTTGTTTTTAACTTGAGAGGAACTTGGTCCAGCAGTGCTCATTTTTTTCAAATAAAAGCAATTCTTTCTGGCTTGGGCGATTGCTAAGACCTCGTGGTATCTTTCATATACATGCAATTTGTGCTGATGTCAGTACATCTCAGCTGCTGTCTTGACTGTCAGTTGTTCTGTATCAATCGGCGGTTGCGTTTCTGGCTGAAGATGAAGGTATTTCCTTGCTACCCTGCATGCGTGCTCAGCTCGGCTGGTTTAATAGCTGGGTGCCATCGCAAGGGCTGGTTCTCCTCTTCTCCTCGCTCCTGTCCCTTCTCTGGTACCGACACAGATGCTTATCTGACCTCACAGGTCATTGAATTGGCAGAAAATGAATTGTATGAACAGCAAAAACCCCCAAACCCTATCAAACCCAGACTGCTTTCCTTCGGAGAGCAAGTTTTTTGCCCCTGCAGTGAACTGAAGAGTCAGTGTAGGGTTGGGTGAGTACAGAACTGGTGCGAGGGCAATAGGAGGAAGGTAGATGGGGGGGATCACCCTTTGAGATGAAGTGGGGAGCACATGGGGCTATGAAAGAGTGTAAGGAGAAGGATCTGCAAATGGCAAGAGAGAAAAGACTGAAACAAGCTGGGGGGGGAGTGCTTGGAGACACTAAATTGGAGGGGTAGGCTTCTCTGTCAGGATGTGGATCCAGGTCTTGCAAGAAAAATGTCTCATGACCAACTTTCAATAGCGTAAAGCACTTTGTTAACATTTAAAAAAATATAATCTAATTTCATCCTGGTGCTTTCGTTCCTTCAGTAATGAAGACAGGCTTGTCAGTACAAATTTTTAATACACTGACTTTGGTCGCTTTGCTTCAAGTGCTTTTTGCACCTCTGTGATGCATTGAGAGGACATTGGTGGAAACAGCTTTTATTGCTTTGCCTTGGAATGAGAGCAGTGACTTGAAAATATACTTATTTTTCTGATACATTGGAAAAGTTCACTGACATGAACCCTAACCTTAAGACTGAAGAACTTGGACTGTATTTTTTAAACCTGTTAAACTAGTACATCTATGATTCAATTAGTGGGAAGAAGGAGGAGGAGGAAGTTTTGAAACCATTACATGAAAGCCTGATCGTCAGATGAGTTTAGAGGACGAGCTTCCTTCCAGATAATTTGTAAAAATTTACATTTTTCTGAAAAGTAGACAACATGCTGCATCACTACTAGAAATTGCCTGCTGGCTTTGGTAAGAGCTTGCAAGAACTGCACCAGGGAAGGGAAACAAGGCGTTACAGGGATTTTTCTGGTGCAGATTGCACTGCAGCTGTCGGACATCCCTCTAAAGCCAATCTACTCATAGCACAACACTGCTGAGCGCATCTGCCTCTGCTAAAATCATCTTTTACCACCGCGGTGATTCACGAACTGAGTTTTGCCATATGTTTTGCTACTCACATATTTTTGGGAGAACGGAAGGGAAATTCATGGTTTTAGGGTAGAAGAGCTCTTCCCCTGTACCAGCTTGGAAATGCTGCTGGCTGGGCTCTCCGTGCCTGCTGTGTCTGGGCTTTCTTCACAAACGTGATCTAGGTTCAGGCAAGCAAAATGTTCACTGGTGAGGACATGCCCGAACTGGTACACACATTTGTAAACCTCAGAGCCTGATGTACTGATTGCCAGACCCATGAGAGCAATTCTTAGCACTTAAACAGGTCAGAGGACAAGAAGTTTTAAAAACACTAGCTTTTTAGCCCCCAAACCACCTTTGTGAAGCAAAATATGATTTTGGAAGCCAGCAACTTGCATCAGCAGAAACTGGGAGCAATTCTGCCTGAGGTGGGGGCACAAACCTGAAGCCTCCTCTGTGCGTCGCTGAGGTCCGTGTTCAATATCTCTCCGTTTTGATCAAGTTTGCCGTGGCCGCCTTAGTCTCTTGATTAAAACCTCATGTTGCCAGCAGTCCTCTCCTCCTCTCTCCTGAAACAGGAATTTGCAGAGCCATCAGAAGAAGAATTTCCACTGGTTTCCATCTGTCTGGGACCCAAAGCCTTGAAAAGGAAACCCTTTGTCATGGTCTATCGCCTGTCATTTCCAAGATGCCCTAGATTTATCTAGCTATACCTTTCATTCATAGATCTGAAAGCATTTCAGATTTGGTGAAGAGATTTATAATCTACTGTGAAAACTGAAATGTGAGCTTGGTATTGTTCTTAAGCGACATGCGTGGAAAGCCAGGGAGCTGAGAAATTCCCATTCATCTTGTACTGGCTAACTCTATTTAGAAATAGGTATAACTAGCTATTCAGACTAATTATGAAGCTACATATAGAGAAATCTATATAGCATTTTATACATTTTTATGTGTTTTATTTTAAATTGTGGATTTTAAAGAAATCATTATCATTGCTGATAGTTAAGTGGCTCTTTTGTAAATGTATTTGTTAGTACACTGTATAATTAGTAACATCTCTCTGTAGAGCAAACTGACTTCTGTAGGTTTTCTATCCTTGTAAATCAAAGTTCGTTGTGATAAATATTCAAGTATGGCAAAAATAATTTGCTAGCAGCTAATGTAAAGGCACATTAGGTCATGCCATAATAGTTGGACCAAGTCAGGTCTATCAATTTTATCTTACTGTTTCTAGCATTTAACCAAGAGCAGCTATTCAAACTTTTATTATCTTTTTTTAAAGTTTCTATCTCTGATTCATCGCATTTCCTGAATATCTCTGTATGACAGAAAATTGAAGAGTAATTTTGCTTTTCCAAAAGAAATACAGCCAAACACACTTTAATAAAGACACTCCTTTACTTCGGGATGTGCTACTCTGCCCAATCTCCTTGAAATACCCAGACAGCATATTTTTAACAGCAGAAAAATCATTGTTAGAGATCAGTATTGACTGCAAAACTTGATCTCGCGTTTTATTTTTGAATGCTCTCTCCTTCCAAAAATTAGGTAATGAAGGGTAACTAATGAATACAAGCTTACTTCTGTAGCTCTTAACATGCCAGTGGCTTCCAAGCCCATCCCAGCTGTAACTGCATATCTACTGCACAGGTGATCCGGACACTCTCCATAAAGAATTCCCACTTTGTCAGCAGATTGTGCTGGCTCCATCAGAAAGTTTGGAGCGAATACAAACTGTATTGGAGCATCGATTGAAGCTGAGCGCCCTGGAGAAAGGGGACCGCAACTGGTGGCATCGCCTGTTGTCACGGTCTCCCGCAGCAGCTGGGTACCAGCTGCCCGTTAAGGCCAGCTCAAACGAAGTGCGGTGCTGGAGCTTTTCACAGCCGTGTGCTCCACGGGTGGAGAGGGCAGGTGAGGCATCTCTTCTGCTGGTTGGACCTGATGCCATTTTCTTTGCTCCTTAGCGCAGAAATTCCATACTCCGAGGGATACCCCTCTGACTGTAAATCACAGCTTTTCTCTTCTACCGAGCACCCATGTATTTTTCTGCCCAGCACATCTTCACGGGATACCTTTACTTTGAGGTCTGCTTTTATAAGCTGTGAAAAATAGTGGTAAGGGTCAAGGAGAAATATCCCTCTTGGTTGTAGCAATGGTTTGCCTCAGTGTAACAAACTGGCTGGTTTCGCAGCTGATCACCTAGTTAGTGGCGTATCTTGCATCCTGTTCGCTACTTTAGATCAAACTCCGTATGTGCATAGATACCAAAATATAATCTGGTATATCTGAGGGAAGTTTGATACTACAGGAGCTCGAGCATTGTACATGGATTACCGATGGCATTGTCTATTACTGACAGCCTTGTCTGTGTAAATGATATTAGGCACTAACAGGGAAAAAATGTATGAAATGAAAAACTATGATTATGCTCTTCATCTGTAAAGTAGTTTAAATAGTATCATTCCAGTCTGAATACGTAATTTGGCATTACAATCTCATAACAGGATTAGCCCATCACTCATAGACCCTGCAAGAATAATTTTGAAGGAAGTTATTTATATGGAGAAGCCAAGACACTTGCGCTTTTTACAGGCAGATAATGGAGACTGGAGAATGATTTATGCCAAATGGAAACAATTCCTCATAATTGCATGAAGTACTTAATATTCCATCTCCGCCTCCTTGAACAGGAAACTGTCTGGGTTTCAATTTATGGTTAATTTGTAATAATCATATATTAAATCTATCATGTGTTCAGTTGCACTCTGAAATACAATGAAGTCTTTTCCCCTGGGAGTCGTCTTCCAAACCCTCCCTAACCCCTCGCTGTCAGTAGCATCGCTTCCTTTCCTTATATCATGTGCCTCCCATCAATCAGCCTGTAACCAGGAGTCACACATTTAATTTGCCTAATATTTGGAAACAAAATCTGTGCGTTCCCATCTCTAGCAGAACAAGAATTTCCGAATATACTACATGCATCCCAGGAGGGGAAAATATACTCTCTTTGTGTTGCAAGCTGGGAAGTAGCAACAGGTATAGAGCAGGGCAGCGAGAGCTGTTGTTCACAATATCCTCTGCCAGCAGGATTTCGTTATTATATCAGAGCAGGAGAGGCTGGATGTGGAGCAGAAAGTGCTTGCGTGTGTCTCTGGGCTGCTGTGCGGAGTGACACCCACCGCCAAGCACAGCTGGGAGCTCCCGCTCTTTAAAGGCACAACTTACTTGAAGATCAGTTGGGATCTATTCTGCATCCAGCACTGGTGTCGAAGGAATTTGCCTGGAAATCGGTTTACGTTACAGTGGCATGTTCGTTTTCTGAAGCTTAAGGATCTTGGCTTGAGCTCTGAATAAAAACCCACAAACTTTAATTTAGTGGGATGGCTTGAAATCGGGATTCTGCCCTCCAGCAGACCTTGATATTAACCAGCTTCCCCACCATCTCTTCTTACCAGTATAATTACAACCTGAAATGCTGCCAGAGTATGTGTGCCCAAGAGGGCAAGGAACTGATTTTAGAGGCTGTAGGAATGTAAATAGTCAGAAATATCAGAGCTGGAAATGCATGTCTTAGGTTCATCATTAGGAAACAAAAGCACAGGCTGGCAGCAAGGTCTGTGAGTTTCTCTTCATAATTTTCACAAGAAGTGGAGGAAGAAAGCAAAAAGCAAAGATTCTTTTAATTAGATCTGAAAATTAAAAGCCCTGGAAGCTCTGCTGAAGGAAACAAGTCTGCACTGACCCCAGGCTGACATAACAGGCTTCCTGCGCAGTGAAACCCGGCGGATATTCGTGCAGGCTCTAAATAAGACTCTGTATGTTTAATTCCAAGCAAATGGAGTATAAGCATGGAGCCAAATCTTATGGAAAAATCCACCGCAGATATTTTGTGAGAAATCAAGTTACTGCCAACCTACGGACGGAGCTGAACCCGCTGCGCAATGAGGATGCCACAGTGAAAGAGTTAACGCGGGAGGGAGACGAGCAGGGATGTTTGCTGGGTGGAGGAGTTCAGCGGAAGGTTTGACCCAAAAGAAACGACTTATTCTTTATCCTCAGATAGAAGAAACCCAAAGCTCAAGCAAAGCCCAGGCAGGCTGCTCAAGTCTTCCCCCAGCAGTCGCAGATTACTACGGGACTGGGGCACAGGACCACGCTGCGGGGGGCACAGGCGGGGTGCAGGACAGCGGTTGCATTTTTCCCTTTTCCTCTAACAGCTGCTGATAACATCCTGGTCGGATGGCCGTGATGCATGGAAGTCAACTAAATCTGTACAAACCATCCACAGAGACTGAGGGATTTTTTTTGTTAAGTTTGGGAAGAAAAAGAGCAGTTCTGTATAAATGTGTATTTACGAATGAGCCCTGTAGAACCCAGGGCAAAATGACCAGAGTGTTTTGACCCACTGCAAAGAGTAAATATGCCAAGTCTCTCCTACACCTTGATTCTTCTGGGTCAAAGAAATAGTAAAGGTCATTCCTGAACATTCTTTGGAAAAGCTAGTTACAGAGAATGTACTTGGTCACAGCCAGATAAGCGATTGGCTTTATCAACGAATTGTCTGTGAGCCCAAAGATACCAAAAATGTCTGTATTATTTATAATCCCCCTGTGGGATCGAACTAGGATGAGAAATACTTTTCTCCCATCTTTTGATTCTTGCCCAGAAAGACACTTTCCAGACATTTAAGCAGTTTTTGAGGATGACAGCTAGCTGAAATCCAGGAGTCTCTGCTAATTTTGAAGCACTGCTTGTTCTTAGAAAATATCTGAAGGAACTGGCTGTTTAAAACCCAGTAAATCTTCTTGCTTTGTCTTGGATTAACAAAATACCTGGAAAATAGCTTTGCAAACATCATTGTGCTTGCAGGCACACTCTGTCTGCACAGCAGACCGCTGCCTCTCGGCTTCCCAAAGCTTTCTCTGGGCTATTTTGTCGGCACAAACTCTCCTGCAGCCCAGCAGTGGGATGGGGCTTGGTGCAGGATGAGCATTTTATATTGACATTGCACAGGAATTAGCAAGAGCAAGTATGTCAGTAAGAGTCTTATGAAAAGAGCATGAGAGATGCAGCTGAATTAAAGAGCTCCATTACCGAGTACACGCACGTTGCAATTATATTCGCCAGGAATCTGGGGGAACGCTTCCCTCCAAGCACAGAAATACTGGAAGAGAATGGCTTGCAATAGGAGTCTGAGCATCATGAATAAAACACCCGTGTTTCCTGCGGCCAGGAGTCTCACATCTTTATTTTATTCCATCTAGCAACTCCTTTCCCCACGTCTCCAGAGACAGGCGAGTGACGCATTTGCAATATTGATGATATGGGGCATGATTTGTAATGCCTGAATCCAGTAGGAATCCATCATTATTACTAATAATGTGGTTCAGCCCTACACCCATGGTCCTTTTCTCATCCCTCCCTTTGCTGTTGCCCTGGTGACTTTTCCAGCCATGGCCGATCCAGGCTACATCCATCTGTTAACGCTATTTCCAAAGGCAGCCTCTCAGCTACGGTTGTTCCTGGGAAGGGAAAAGCTGAACACGAGTCAGAAATACAGCTGTTGTCAGCAGGCAGTCGTCATGACGAACGAAAACTTAACTTTTCCCGTATGCTCTCGATTCTTTCCAGTTTCCCCATCTCCTGTCCTTTGCATTTATCCACCCTTTCATCCCGCTGCTGTGTTTAAGATGGTGCCTATGGTCGGCAGAGCGCTGGTCTCTCTGAGTTTGCATAATGGATGTTGACAGCGAATTGAACACTAAAGGGAGAGATTTAGCCCACAGCCACGGCCTGAGCTGGAAGTTTAATGGTTCAAAGACATCAAGACGGCCCCTGCGCAAGGGGAGCATCTGGAAGAAATAATAATCAGAGGCTTATGCAGCTGGTTAGCACAACAGCACTGGCTGGCACGTTCGGAGCAGGTTGGACAGTACACGTGCAGTAGTGTAATGTTAAAATTGCCCTCTCATTTTGGACTGCTCTTGTAGATGTTAAAGGAGAAGCTTACTGGCCAAAGTGCCTCCTAAGCTGCTCGGAAACCTGCTGCCGGGCTTTAGCGCCTCGTGAGGATTTAATAGTAAAGCTTGGAATCAGAGTCAATCCTATTATTTTGTTTATTTATGTTTTTTCGAAACATATGCAGAAGCGGTTGCTAGAACAAAAGGCAGTATTAATAAATGATGAAAACTGAGTTATATAGGCATGCATATGTAGCTAATCATGTAATACATTGGTTTTGTATTAATGTATATGATATTATAGGCCAGTACATCTATACTTATGTATAGCATGTATCTACGTACACACATACATCAACTTACATATGGTTTCTATATGCAAACCATAACTGTGTTGTATATCTAACCCTAGTTCTTGTAAGGCTGGTCCAGGCAGAGAGCAGACAGCAAAGGGACGCAGGAAAACGAGGGCTCTGTGTAGCAACGGGTTCTTCAGCTCTGCATCTCCTGGGCTCGGCCCCTGCAAAATAAAACTCCTGAAGTTTCCTGGTGCCACATCCAGTCTCGTCTTGCTCATCGCTTCTCCAGCCGAAGGGCTGTCCTGGGAGTTGAGAGGCTGTCCGGGTCCCCAGCGCTCCACCCAGGCAGGGCAGGAGGAGCCCTTCCATCTGCACGCCGGGTAGAACGATGCTAACTCTTAGACTCGCTGGAGTGTCCGTGCCAATAAGTCCTCTGCTGTTTGCTTTCCCCTAAGAATACAGTCACCCCGGTGCAGCTTTCAGCTTATATTCGGGACGAATTAATATTTTTCTCCTTTTCTCCAACCACTAAATTTTGAGTGACGCTTCCCACGTGCCCCTGGCTGACCTGCAGCCTGGTGGGGCATCCCGATTTTGCAGACTGCATTTCCAGTGCTGCCACATGGGAGGTTTGGTGGTGCACATGGCATTCCTCTCCCATAGCTGTGGATTGACATTGGGGAGCATGTTACCAGCTGTGCGGTGGGAATTGGGGGCTGTATCCTCAGCTAGTGCATGTTAGCCGAGCTCCCTTCGCGTTTACGAAGTGATGCTATTTTACACCGGCAGAATATCCGCGTCGTTAAAGCTAAATACCAGTGGAAGTTGTTTGATTTGATCCTACAGGCATTGTCTCGCTGTTGATAGCTGTGATCATGGGCTGCAGATTGCCGTTATTCCTTTCTTGTGGGGAAATCGTGTTTCCAATAAGGAAGCCTCATTGATCCTTGCTCTGACACGGCATATCAGCTGGGTCGTATCCTGCCCAGTGGGCTGTCGCTCAGCCCCACTGCCTGAGCGTAGGAAAACATCTGAGGGCATTGCACTGTATTTATTTTCCCCAGCTTTTTTGCAGATGCACCCAACCCAAAATGTGATCTCAATTATTTTTGTCATCATCAATGACAGTTGTGATTCATCATCTAGTTTTATTTTCTTGCACATAATAACTTCTATGGAGCAGAAATATACTTCAGCTGCACATCTGTCAGCAAACCATGGTTCCTTATCCAAGTAAACAAAATAACTTCATTTATTCTTCCTAACAAAGACATTTTCTAAAATGTGCTGTAAATATTTAGAATTGTGTTGCTGTGTGATCTTTATACAACTCCCAAATATTTCTGTCATTATGATCTATACTAGAGAACTGGATTGAAATACAAGCTGCATGTGCTATTAAAGGAGCAAATAATAGCATCAAAGCCCTTCGTGGATGTATAGGGTAATTGCTCTTAGCACACTTTAGAAGTCAAACTATTGTCGCTTCACTATAATTGCCTTATATGTACTCAGATAAATAATAACCATTTTAACGCAGAAAAGAAACGATCTGAAAAGCCCAGTGTGTTGCCTGGGCTGTTTTATACGAGCTGGAGTTCATGAAGGCCTGGCTGGCCAAGTTCACATTTTTTTCAGCTAACGCCACGTCCCTTCCCTGTGTGTGCTGAGGTCTCGGGACAGGCACAGCCAAGTCCGAGCAGCTTTTCTCTCCTCTAGCGCATCTTTGGGACGGTACGTGGCACGGTTCTGCTCCAGCACATCACACGGTGCTCGAGCCGCAGTCCGTGCCCTCACCCATGTGGCTTGGAAGATTTAATATGGGGGGGACTGGGGAAAAAAAAACCCAAACAGTAATTGGATTTAAACATAATATTGTAACAAGAAAGAATAAAGCATAAATATTCAAAACACACGAAACACTGCGCTTAGGTACAAACACAAATGTCATCTGTCTGCGACCTCTGCATAAATGGCAACAGCATCTCTGCTGTTACAGATGGTGAAACTTTTTGGCTGCTATAAAGTACCCGGTTCAGATACAGGCTTTTGTTACATCCTTTGATTTATATTCTGTTCACTGATGCCTGGCCCTTTACATGTGGTTATTTGTATATTCTGGGAACACCAGCACTGCATTACAACAATAAGTGACGTAACACAGTTATTTTTCATTTCTCCTTTCTTTAAATTTGCCACTTAAAATCACCATGCTGCTCAACAGACATAGATTATTTAAATCATCAGTTGTCCGTTAGCTTCATTCCAAATTCCTGTAAAATATAAACAGTGATCAGGAGCTATACTCTTACAGTACCCTCTTTTGCCATATTACAATAAAAAAATACATTTTATAAAATAATAACTTCCCTCCCTCGCATCGTTTAAAACCCAACTCTTACAGCCCAGCAGATCTGAGATGAGGCTGACTTCAAAGGCTCCCACTGTCTGAACCAGAACGTAAAATACAGCCAAAGAGCAAAAATAATGACAGCTAAACTGGAGGTTACAAATTCATGCACCATTAGCTTGACAGTTTCTCTTTAAATAAAGTGTTGTGGCTTGAATAATTTGGAGGAAAGTCAATAACAAGGCACCAGCAAGTAAAGGCCGGGTCTGTGTTAGAGCGGTAGCAGCAGGATCCCGCGTGGGTTACACCGGGGCGATGCCGCTGGCACCCCGGGGACGTTAATTTGGCATCCTGCAAATGAGCAGCGTGGAGCCAGAGGAGCGAAAACCAAAAACCGAGCTGTGCTGCTGCATCCCACCCATCTGCCCCTCAGGGCAGGGTTTGCCCTGCAGCGTACTAGGGGTTGTGTCCAACCTAAGGATTTTTTTTCACGTGCACAAGCGACTGCTAGTGTTGCCTGAGTTTAAATTTTGTCCTAATTGAAATTAATTGTGGAGTTAAACAGCAGAGTGTGACTTCCTGGATGGGGTTTATGGGATATTTTTTTACTACAGTTGGCAAAGTCAACCGACCAAATTATTTTCCAGTGGAAATTAGATTTTTGCTTGTGTAAGCAATTCAGCAAAACTTGTTTTCTACCCATTGGTAATTCTTAATTTTTAAAAGCAAAATCCAAATTTGGGGTTGAATTTCAATTAAAATGGGAAGGCTTTGTTTGGGAAACACTGCCCCGATCTCTCCTGGGAGCTGGAACTGCCGTCTTTCCCATGTCCATCCTCCTGGTTTGTTCTCCCCCAGCCCACACTGGTGGCTTTTCAGAGAGGAGACACCGGGGTACCTGGCAGATGCAGTCTGAGCGCAAAGCCCAGCACAAAATAAAGCGAGAATAGGGGTGATGGTGAACGTCAGCCCTTTAAAGGTGATTTACTGATGCTCTGGGCGTACAGAGGATGAATGAGCCTTTGCAAACGGCAGTGGGGCGTGGGGACAAGTTAGGACCAGGCTGTTTTTTGACAGAGATGGAAGCGTCAGATGGTGCAAGTCTGAAGGGAACACGCAGAAGACCCTGTATCCACTTTGAAGCAGGCAGAGAAGTTAATGGCAAGCACGATAAGAAAATCCAAGGGGAAAATCTTTCTTCTCACACCAGAAAAGTGTTCAGTTTGGGGCTGTAAGGGTGGATTGACTATAAGAATAAAGTATTAAATGGCTTCTCGTTAAATGAGCGCTAAACTAGGTAGTGAGTCGATGGTATTTTGAGGAGAAAATATAAATTATAGTGTCACATAAAGTAAGTGCCATAATGGCTACTTCCAGCAGGGCTCAGCTGAGATTGCACGCAGCCTCGGTTCTGGCATTTCCTTCGTTTTGAATGTTTATTTTTACAGTCTTAGTTTAATATATGTTGCATGTATCTGGGATGTGGATACATTCGTGTGTGCACAGGCATGAACTATGTATGGATTCATTGATGTATAGATCGATTAGCTTTTTCATAGTGTTTATGTTCTAGAAATTGGCCCAGTAATCACTACGCCAAGGAGGGGAGTGAGTTAGTATGACTGGCCGTTCTCCTTCTCCACTTTTTTTCTTTTCTGTTGAGTAAAAAAAAGATAGTGTACACCTATTGATACCTACTGATCATCTTTAATAGATGTCTGTCTCACCCGCTCTTAAATACCCATGATGGGATCCACAAGCTCCACATTATCTGCTACCGTATTTCAGTTGTATTATATTTACTATGTTTTTTCTACGTATCTAACATAAACGCCTCTTGCTGTGAATTGAACTGATTTATTCTAGTTTTATTCTTAGCGGACATGGAAAACAGTTGATAATGGTCTTATGTAAAATAACCTCTGAGGATTGTTACTGCCTTTTACCTGTCTTCAGTTTTTTGTGTGAAGCAAAGTCAATACTTCCCAACTTCCCTCATACATCCTGTTTTAGAAATCTATTGTCATTTCTCCGAACCTTTTTCCAGTTGTCTATTGTGTGGGTGCAGAATAACTATATCAATATAGATACGACATTCCTCCTAATACTTGGCAGGCCAAGCTCTTCCCTAAATATTACAGCAATAGTCTGCTCATGCTTTGCTCAAAAGCAGGACTAATGAGTAGTTGATCTCTGTTGCAAAGCTCCCTCCTCTTCTGCCAAGATACTCATAGTTGCTTCTGGTCTCTTCATCTGGCATTTGCTTTTGGGTAAGTCTTTGCATATCAGAAGCAGCCCAGCAGAGGGGGTGCAGATCTCCTTTTTAAAATAGGGTTAAGAGATGATTTGCATTGAAACGCGTTAATGGCTTTTTATTCTTGCACCACCAAAGTTGCACTTTATAAAATAATGCTGGAGCTGTATACATGACCGGATGGTTGCTGTCACCCAAGTGAACGTTGATTGAAATATTTGCTTTGCTGATACTTGGAAACAGTCAGAGGAGCAGAGGTCTCTCATCAATGTTTAATCAGTGCTTAATGGGGCAATATTCTCTTTGACCTCTGATAGTGCTGCTTGAGCAAGAATTGCAAAATTCAGCCTTTGGAGTACAGCCTAGTGACAGGGCAGGTTCTTATTACGTGTCAAAGACATGCAATTTATAAAGCAAGCTGAGAGCAGAGGTGAGCCTGAGGGACAGAAAGAGATTTTGAACTTTTCCCAGAGGCCAGGAAGTAATTTGAGGTTTTGGATACATTCCTCCCGGAGAAATACTTGCAGCAATAGAGTCCAGGCTCTCAACTGAAAACAAGGAACTACTGGAAAGAGTGCTCAGGGTTATTTTTTCCACACATATGCAGTGATGGTGAGCCTGGCAGAAACTGGTATTGTATTAATTATCAAGGGAAATATCCCCCAAACTGAAAAAGAAAATGTTTAGTAGAGTCAAATCAGTTACTACTAGAATATCACAAAACATAAACAGACCTGGATCGTTCTCTGAATATAGTGGCACACGTCAGTGAAACTATCTGCTGGTGCAAACGAAAAGAGACTTTGGATCACCAGATAAAAAAAACCTGGAGTTTGCCTACATTGACAGACCCCCTTAAGTCCTTGAGATGCTTCCTGGTTAAGCGTGCAGGCTGTAAGCTAAATTAACAGTGGGATACATGTGAAATTTGTCCGTTCCTCTTAACGGAGAGTTAGGATAACAAGTGGCCTGGCTGGACAGCTTCTCGAGCTGATGCTTTGGGAAAGGCAAACGCGCTGTAGCATGGAACACTCGGCTATAAACTACGGCAAGACCCATTTGAGCATTGCAGCTTGAGTCTTTCCTTGTCGGTGCGGTATCTCGGCAGGGCTGGAGCAGCTGGAGGTTGGGAAGTCGGGTCCGGATCTTCCCTTCCGCGTGCAGTCAAGCATCAAGAAGCTGAAGACTTCTTCTGCAGGGACCCACTTAAACACAGGGAAACACTCCACCAGGCAGTGAAAGTTTTCACCTCCCTGGTTCTGAAGCTGCATTCCTTTGAATGGAGATGATTTAAAATAAACAACAACTTGTCCCACCTTTGGCATTGAACAAAAGGGGATTTAGCGTAAACGAAGAAGCGAGTCCTCAGGACGGGCCAGAACACGCTGCCCACACCCCCGTCCTCGCCTGCCCCGGGAGAGCTCAAACGCAGCTGGGAAACCCAATGCAGTTTGCAGCATGGATGCTTTATCTTCTCTTATACCCAAATGATGGAAACGCAGCTCTCAACATTTTTTCCATAGCAAGACAGCTGCTATTGCGCAAATACAGTTCTCCCCAGGCACCCTGCAGGATGATCCCCGGGTCCTTCTCACCTCTGAACTCACCACTTTATTGGCCTCCATCTGACACAGAGAACCTCAACAATCCAACCAGTTTGATCTACTGTTGCCGTACATTTGCTTCGCCCTGACACAAGCCGCCGCAACATGCATTGCAGGGGTGGTTTGCATTCCCGGCAGAGAAAGGAGGGGTGTATTTGCATTTGATATTTGTATTTGATAAAGGTGGACTTTTTGCTCATTATTTATAATGAATTCCCATGAAATGGGAATTGCAAGCTTTCTGCCAGCTAGTAATAACATTTTGTACTTTTATGGCAGCTCTCGTCTGAAGATCTTAAAGTATTTTTAAAACATTAGCTAATTACATGTGACAACACACCTGTCAGATAGGTAGATGAAGGGATAAAGCAGCAGCAAACTTTCCCCGGGGCTGGAATAGAGCCACGTTTTGGCTGGCGCGCGACTGCTGCTGCCAGCCAGGGAAACGGCAGCTCGGGGAAGGGAATGGAGCAGGGTGTCTAACACGATGGGAAATGTAAATTCCTGAAAATGGAGTTTATGAGGGCTGCGTGGGATTACCCCTGTTGTGATTTACCAGGTGGTCTCTGGCATGTGGCTTTGTGACATCTTCAAAGTCATATTTGCCGTGCTATTTTTTTTTTTCCCCCAACTAAAAGATGAAACTAAAGAGACGGCAGTGTGGCATCTCCCAACCCCAGAGGAGGGCTTACAGCTTTAGCTTGCTTTCATAAGGAAAACTGTTGTTTTTACAGTGCTTTGCACAGAAGAGCTGACTCCGCTCATCCCACTGCATGGCTGAGAGAGGTGAGCTCGATGGGTGCCTGAGAACCCGGGGACTGACCTGCTGCTTTTGCTGAGCTCCAGTTCGGAAACCTCCACCAGACCTTTCCTCGTTGCGTTAGAATGACCCTGAATATCATGGAGCATTTGGCACTTAGGGACATGGTTTAGTGGAGGACTTGGCAGTGTTAGGTTTACAGTTGGACTCGATGATCTTAAAGGTCTTTTCCAACCGAAATGATTCTATGGTTCATGATGCCCAATTCAGCTTCAGGCCCTTTGCCATACTAATACGGATTGACTTTGCTTTTCAAAGACACTTCTTAAAGAAGGTGTTGCCCCAGCTTACAAAACCCCAAATAAGCAGTTTGTAGCTCTCTGTAATAAGACGGTCTGAAATATAGGACACCAAACATAGTGAAAACAAAACAGAAATAAAATCTGTATGCCTCACCCATAATCATAAACTGTACCAAAACCCACCCCAACCACTGCTCTGCCCCAGCATTTGGTTTCCCTCCACACACAGGCTTTGATTTGACTTCCCCACAGTACCCCACACCCCCACATACCAGCTCTGCGCTGCGGTTGCCTTGTGGCGGTGTGTAATTTTTTATTTGTCCTGCGATTTGTTGCTAGGACCATAGAAACACAGGAACGGGGGACTGGGAGGGACTCCTTGGCTCAGAGCGGCCAAGCCCCTGGTTTTGTAAGGCACAACATCATCCAGCTGCTGTTCTGCGCCGAGCGAGCGGGGTTTTCTCCCAGTCGTCTTCCTTTTGGGTCGATGTTCCAAAATACCGTGCCCTTGTGGCTAGAGATGGTCTGACCTCCTGCCCAAATGTCTTTGGTCAGTTTTTGCCCGTATGTTCTTTGTGCCAGCGTTGTTCCCGAACACAAATAGCTCTTCTCTTCTGCTCCCGCTCCTTTCCTCGGGTGTCACCTTCCGGATGCTCTTCCTATTTTTATCTGTTGACCTCGTGCAAGTTAGAGCTGAGTATTTTCAATGCACTTACAGCACCTGCTCATGATGTTTTAGAAACTTCTAGGCTTTTTTGGAGGGGGCCTGGCATTATGCCCCCCCATGAAGCACGCCTGCAGCTTTGCTGTCTTCACGTGGTCGCATCTGTGTCCAGAGCTCTGACGGGGATGGTTACATGCACTGTCCTATAGCAACACTTCTCCAAGCAGTATTCAGCTTATTTCCGTCATTTACTCTAAAGTTTGTGCTGGGTTTTTTTTTTTCCATTTGAAAAAGCAAACAATTTGTCTGAAAGTCGGACAAATTAATTTACAAGTGCCCAGTGCATCTGCCATACCATAGGGTCTCCTCGGTGCCCAGGTATCCAGCATGCTGTCGCGTTGCAGCTTGCAATCTCGTTGCAATGTTGCCATCTCATTCCAGCATTGCCGTCTCGGCCCAGTGTTGCTGTCTTACTGTAGCTTGCAATCTCATTGCAGCATTGCCGTCTCAGCCAGTAGATGTGCCGTGGGTGAACCAGGCACCATTTTTTAATCCTGTCCATTTTCATGGTTTCTGCAGGATGTGTTTTTCTATAACCGTGAAGATGATTATGAGGAACTCGCATGAGGAATGGCTGAGGGAACTGGGGTTGTTTAGTCTGAAGAAAAGGAGGCTGAGGGGAGATCTTCTCGCTCTCTACAACTACCTGAAAGGAGGTTGGAGCGAGGTGGGTGCTGGTCTCTTTTCCCAAGTAGCAAGCGATAGGACGAGAAGAAATGGCCTCAAGTTGCACCAGGGGTGGTTTAGATTGGATATTAGGAAAAATTTCTTCACCAAAAGGGCTATCAAGCATTGGAACAGGCTGCCCAGGGAGGTGGTGGAGTCACCATCCCTGGAGGTATTTAAAAGACGTGTAGATGTGGTGCTTAGGGACATGGGTTAGTGGTGGGCTTGGCAGTGCTAGGTTAACGGTTGGACTCGATGATCTTAAAGGTCTTTTCCAACCTATAATGATTCTATGATTACAAGGATGACTTCAGGGAGTCATGAAACCTTATCTGGGTCAACAAAACCCAGATAGCTGGTTTTGTGGACAGTGGTTGCAGCGAGCACTGCAAAGCGCCCAGTGGCAGGTTCTTGCTATGGATGCTGCCACTTGCCCAGCCCAAACTCTACCTTTCAGCCTGGGAAGCGTATCCAAGACAGCCTTGTTTTATAGGAAACCCATAGTGTGTGTGTATCAGGTTTAGGGGGGGTTGATTGAGCTGGATTGTTTTCATCCAGGGAAGCAAAAGCATCCTGGATTGTAAGATCTCAATGAGTTTGCTTCAAACGCCAAGCCACTTTTAAAAAATAAAACCAGCTAATTTATTCCAGTGGAGCAAAGGGTTAAAGCCTTGATTACAAGATCAGAAATGACATTAAGAATAAATCACAGAAACTAAAAAAAAAAAGAAAATTCCGAGGCATTTTGCAATCGTCCCTTGTTCTAGCTGTCACGCAGGGTTTCCCTGCAGCCATCTGCAGCGAGGAGCGAGGCAGAGCACAGCCTCTCCCCTGGATTTCTTTGAAGCCTGGCTCAGCCCCTGGGCAGAGCTGCGGCTCAGCACCGCGGCTCAGCACCGCAGCCCCTGCGTGCTCCCACGGGACGGCCCCGGGAAGGCCAGGCTGGCTGCTCGCAGGGTCCCCGGGGCCAGCACAACCCCGCTCCTCTTCTTCCAGGCAGAGTCACCTCTGCCAGCTGCCTGTAGCTTCCCGCCTCCTCCTTCTTCCCGACTGCCTGTATAATTCGGTATACTCCCAAGCTCTGCTTCAGTGCCTTTTTTTGCAGAGGCAGTGCGAAGCAGACGGGTAGGATTGCCTGTTGCCGTCGGCTTGGGAGCCCCGAGTCCATCCCCGTCCCTAATCCCTGCTCAGCTCGTGGCCTTTGACTTGCTCGGTCCCACGGCTCTGTTTGCTCCGAGACGCCAAAATATTCCTAACCAGTCTACTCCAGTCAAACCAGATGAGCCAGAAATGTGTGGAAACCTCTGGTACCTGCTGTGGCAGAGGCTCGGCCAGCCTGACCCCATCGTGGCAGTCGGTAGGATGCCCCGGCACTGCGGTGGTTCCCGGGGCAGGGGGGGTCTTCGAAGCTGCCAAAGCTCAAAACACAGTCTTCATTTTAATGAAATTATAGCAACTTCTGTGCTACATACCTTCAAATGTTGTGTCTTTGCTAATGTCTTTGAAAATTCATTTTCGCCCCGGCGTCAGAGCTGCTGACCTCCCCTACCATATTGCCTCCAGATGTCCAGGAGGGAGCAGGGCGAGCGATCCCCGCGAGCTCCTCAACCCCTTGCTCGGCTGGCAAAGCCGCTCGCCCCTCTCACTAATATTGTATTTTTAGTCAGTTTAAATGAGCATCATCCGTCAGAAAGGTGGTCCCACCACCTTCATCCCTGGCTGCTCTTTTCCTTTTCCATCTCCTTTGAACCATCTTGGGGAACCTATCAGAGTTTAAATCACTTTTTTGTTTCCCCAGCCGTTTAAGTTTAACTCGGATGGGTTGTTTTAAGTTGGACCTGGATCACTGAGAAGGCCTTTGCAGCCACGGCTCATGGTGGGGTGGCCATGGCAGGGACTGCAGGGTAGGCAGGAGGTGTGTGGACCAATGTCCTCCAGGCTGATGGCCTTCAGAGCTGCATAAAGCAGGAGAAACATTGGCTGCAGGGCCAAAAGCTTTAAAAAAAGTGAAATAACTGAAACCCCGCAGGTGAAAGAGCCCTGCGCCCACTCCCACCCTGCATCATGCAGCATCCCGGCTCTCCTCACCGCATCCCGGGCAGCAGAATTTTGCCAACATGAGGCTTTTCCATGGGGTTTTTATCTGCATCGATATTCCAGGCTGCTTTTTTATTTGCTCCAGATGGGCAACAATAGTTTCCTATCTTCCTTCTTTGGTCTTTTTATCTTTTATTTCAATCCAAACAATTTCTGCGCTTCTTGCCAAACTATATATTGTATCACATTCTTTCCTTCTTCAGACACAATATCCTCCTTGACCGAGGCTGGCATGTTTCCACCTGCCCTGTTGTGTCTATTCCTTCTACAAACTCTTATTTCAACATTAAAAGCAGAACCAGACGGATGTGATATCCTGTTGTCTGTCATCCCAGTTATATAAAGTGTCTCTTTGACATCAGGGGGACAAATTCCCATCCCCTAAACCTCTGCCACCGCTCGGGAGGGCCGGACTGAGACCATCACTTTAATATAAATTTTGGTACATACTTTTGTTATGCATCGCTTTTAAGGGAATCGTCTGTTTGCATGTACAGCCAACCTCTCTTCCAGGTTGACTCCTGCAGTTGCATACCGCTGCGTGTGCCAAAAAGTACATTTTAAATTTCTAAATTGTTTCTGCTTAGCAAGTCAGGACAGCATTTAATTGTGCAGATACACCTCTGTCTCCCAACGCCGTCTACTTTAGACCAAAAGTTATTTTTATTATTTGCTCCAATTTCTCATCTTCAATGGCTAGAAAAAAAATTTCTGAACACCCTTTTGAGTGTTTTTATGCACGTTCTCAGTATTTCCAATGTCTTCTCTGCATACGTTAGTCTTTTGAGGTAAAGCTAAGGATAGCTTGCGTATAGGAACCAATGAAAGCTACTCCTGTTGATGAAGAGTATTCGAGGTGCTGATGGTACTGTCTTATTGTCATCTCTCAGCAGATCCGAATGCCAGGCAAAGGTCCCATATAACCACGGCTGCTTAATTTAACAGATTATGCTGGATTTGCTCTCAACACTTCTATTTTCTGTTATTTTTTTAATATTTATTTTATATGGACAATCCAAAAGAGAACTGAAAAGTAGGCAAATTATTCTAGTATCTCCAACAAAAAAAGAGAGAACCTGCTCTACTGATACGCTCAAACTAATTTGAGTAATAAGTCAAAACTAATTCAAGCAAATCATAATATCGGGGTAATTAACTATAATTTCAAAGTGAGTGCAAAGGTACCTTTGAGTAGTTAATCTGGTCCACGGGCTTGTGAGGGTTTTTTTGAGATTAGTGATGTGCAAGCAGGAAGAACCTGGTTTGACTCTTGATATGTATGAATATTAATGAGTTTGCACTGGCATAATTCGGACAGTTTAAAATAAATTTGTTATCACTGTGGCAAATCCTTAATACGGAGCTAGTTACACTAGGTGAAGATGCATTTAAACTCTCCTTTTTTGGTATAATTATTAAAAATATATTTACTTTGTACAAGCTAAAATTTTCTTCCATAGAAGTGCCTTTTTAACATGGAATAATTTGGGTCTGTTTGTAGTTAAGGAAAATATTTTAGTGTTGATATCTGAGCAGCTTTGACTCGATGTTCTATTTTAATAGATACTCTTCCTGTACGAGAAATGCAATTTAAATTTGCTTAATTGCTAAATAATACATAAGAGAAGTGAAAGAATTAATGCCTTTATAGACTCAGACCCAAACAAGTGCCAGCTAAAAGATGGACTGTTATCTGTGGCTTTGCTCTGATGTATCTGAGGCTGTTGTATCCATGGCCCCATCTTAATTTGTCATTCACAGTGGAAAGAAACTAAAGGGTCTGCTGGGAGATCTTTTCATTGCTGCTGTTAAAAAAGGCCATTTTCTTTGCAAGCCATTTGTCTCTGCCTTGTTTATAACAGCAGGAGGTATGGCTGCACATGTCTATCATATTTTAAAGAGCCATTGGTGATAAGATGATCAAAAGAATGCAGGCTGCTTGCAACAACTTGAGTCCAACAAGCTGTATATATCCAGCACAACGAATGGATTATTCTACTTTTCTCTCATTTGAAATATACAGACATTTCCAGTAAGACGGTCAGGTACGAACACATTCTGCAGAATATATACAGTGGCTGTGCAGTGTTGTTGAGTGGATAATTAACCTATAAGGGTACCAGGAGCATTCTATAAATGATGAGTATTCCTCTATCTTGGATGAATCATTAGCAGTGAATTTGCAAGAGGCTTTGTGGAAAGTCCCCACCGATTTTCACAAGGCAGTAACACTCATTTCCTATTAATTTGTTAGTAGGTAGAGGTAGGCACCTGGAAACTGCCCACTCTGTAATGACTCATACTAAAGCAATCACATGCGTTAGGCGTTTCATTTTGATTAGGGTAAAGATCATCTCCATCAATGCATGGAGAACGCTGCATTATTTAGCATTCATCAAACATTCACAGCATGAAACAAAGTAGTTTTTCAAGCGGGGATTGAGACAAACCCACAAGCGATCTAGACTTCCCGGCTGCCGTAAGGCAACTCAACATCTACAACACGGACCCTCTGGACTGCAAAATGCAGAGTCTCGCCACTTGCATTAAAGATGATGCTCTCCTGATTGCTGGCCACACTGAGCCTATGTATACATACGGGTTCCTTGCCGGGAGGGCTAACGGTGCCCGTACACGCTAGCCAAATCACTGTAATATTTCCTGTGGAGTTGTGATCTCATTAGTACATAGCTATCGTTGTACCACATTCCTTTGGACTTGCTCCTGCTGCAATGAAGACATGGAAAGCTTTAGGCGAGTTCAGTCACATATTGAGAAAGGATTCATTACAAATGTTTGGTTTTCTCCTTAACAGCATGGAGGGCCTTTGTATTTTTTACTAGGTTTTTGGTCTTTAGTGGTGAACTCCCATCTTCTTCTTGAATAGGATGTCCTCCAGGGCCTTCAAACACCTCCAGAGTGGACATGCTCTCTTGACCGCACTTCCAAAATCTGCCAGCGTAGGGAGAAATTATAAGCAAAGTCAAGCTATGATTACCCTATGTCACCAGCCAATCTACTAAATGAACCTTTTAAAATGTTATTATCGTTCTTGTCTACCCTCTGACCCTACTTTTGTCTTCACTCCTGAGAAGGACTGCAAATAATGCCCTGTGACATTTAAATGCAATCACCGAACAAGAGCTGTTTCGTATGTGTTAGATTCAACCTTCACGATTAAGGGCATGAATAACTGGAAAATAAAGGTCTGTTTCTTTACCAGATCTCAGCTGTTCATTAGGTGGAGGAGCTGAAATCTGTGATAAGAATCAGAAGGCAGAGCCAAACTGATAAGTATTGTAATCCTGTTGATGGAAGAAGAAAAAGAAAACCAGCTGGGATTTTTCACGCTTTGTTTCTTTAATTAAGTCTAGACTATATGTGTTGTACAGCTTGGAAATTCTGGAAATATTTACCAAATTGCATTCTGATTATGATGTCAATAATCAAATTAAAAGGATGAGCAGAGGATGGATTTAGGAAAGAAAAGAAATATCTGATTTGCAGATCCATGTTGCTTAACAGAACATCCCTGAACTTCAAAGACAGAAATGTTCTTTCTTCCCAGTTTGTAAAATTTATCCTATCCAGCACTTCTGGTTCCCAGAATTCTACATCGCTAACACCAGAGAAGTAGTGTGGCTGAGAATATTTCACTTCTTGCCCTCTTGGCTTGCCATTTAAAAAATAGAATACCCGTTTCAGCCTTCAAAGGGATTTCTTCAGCAAATCTCAAACAGTATAAGAAAAAAACAACTACAGAGTTTATGATCTCTAGTCTGAGGTTTTAGTCCTCACAGATTGTACAAAATTTCAATCTATTCCTATGTAGTTTCTTTTAAAAGCCTATCTTTAATAAAATAACTGCGGCTTCAAACCTATAATGACTTATGTATGTGTCTAACTTTAGGTTAGAAGAGAATTTCAGATGAGTATCTGTGTACCCTAAATATAGTAAACTACTTGCAGGATCAGAGTTTTCTGTTGGTACTTGCTATAACAAAGACAAAATAGCAATGGACAAAGAGCAAGCCAAAAAAAACTGTGGAGGCATGGAGTAACACATAATGTTAATCAGATATGCAGACATCATTCTTCTCTCTTCTTCTTCGTTAGCTGCGGTACTTAAAACAATGCCTCATCTAATCACGAGTCAAATTTTGGAGGATGTGTCTGTAGGGTACGATCTGTCATCAAAGTTGACAGTGACATTTACTGTTTTTTCCAAGAAAAAGCTTTTAAGAGCAAGTAAGCGACTGGATCCTCTGGATTCATACCAGAGGCGCACGTTTTGACTGTTATTTAACTAGCCGACAAATGAGCTGTTTAATTAACAGGTGGACTAAGTAGTTTAGAATATACAATTATATTCCAAATGCAGACTTAAAAACCACTCTCTTCGATGGCTTCTTTATTTTTTTCAGTCCAGGCATACTTATTTAGTTGATCAGTCAAAAAATGTTAAAGTCTAAAGTGAGCGTGTCATTATCTGCTATTTTCCATTGAACTGGAAAATATCTCTCTCTAAGAATTTATTTATTTTTTAATCTTGTAACATAACAAAAATTATTGATTCATGTGCATTCCAACCTTTCTATTGGCAGACTTGTATTTCTCTCACTGTTACTGGTAGCAAAATTACTTACTATGCTTAAATGTGATCCTGACTCTGCAGAGTTTACAGTCCTGTCCACAGGATATCTGCAATTTGCAGTGACAACACAAGTCTAAGATTTTGCAGGAAGAAATTCTGCTAAGAAAAGTAGATGTCATATATAGCCACAGTGGTGCAGTGAGATTACAGGGGATACTTTTCGGAGGGGTTTAAAGAAAAGAGGTGGATCATAGAAATGTAGTAAACGCTGTAACAAAACAAAAGGTAGCAATGTACTCTGAAAGAATAATGACCAAAAAAAAAGACATTTATTGATTTTCTTAATTTTGGTATTTGTTTACGGTCTGACACTGATTCACTCTGATAGCATTCCCCATAAGGCGGCAAATTCTACTTTTTCATTCATATCTCACAAGATAGCAACGTTCAAATCAGTATTTTTTGGCTATTAGCATACGCATTTCCTTACTTCTGTAGGTCCTAATGAGTGGCCAAATTCCAAACCACTGAGCTGGATACACTGAAAACGTAACTGCCTGCAGATGGTGTCATTTAAGCATTTATTTAGGTGCACATTAGGTATTCCTAAAAATGTAATAAAAGAAAATTCCACTTATTGACTGCCTAATTTCAGAGACCGTAACCAGCTCAAGGTGTTCCCGGAGCACAGGCTATGGTGAGGATCCCGTTGCAGCCCGGCTGCTAAAGGCTAAAGAATTCCAGATGTGCTGGGGCAGAGGAGGAGGACGGGGAGGGTATGACTCCAGGCACGGAGGAGGGTGTTCATTAGGCAGGAAAGAGCCCTGGATTTTGGCCTTCGTTCTTGGGATTATATTTTAATCAATGGTTGTTGAATGTAAAATACAGAAGAGAGGAGCAGAGCCTGGTGCCCAGGCTTGGAAACTTGGCTGCCGAGTGACGTACGCAGTAGACAAAGCTGTTGACTGAGATGGACACCATCGGGCCGTCTCCTGAGAAGGTGATGACACACCACGGAGATGACTATCACCCAGCGTGGTGAGTGGAGTTCCACCCTGACGTAAGTTCAGAAAGGACTTCCCAGAACAGCGAGAGATGGAGCAAGAGACACCTGCGTCCCGCTGAACACGCAATCCCAAAACACTCCTCGGCGACCTCCTCCACGACTGCCCGCATCCCTCATCCAGACGGGCTGGTGAAACCTGTTAGACAGCACGCTCTCACTGCGCGGCTCTCCTCCGGCTTGCTTACAACTCTTCTCAGCTTTGTTTACACGCTGGAGTTGAGAGTTTTAAATTTCACGTGCGTGGGGACCGCCGTGTCAGCAAGCGGCTCTTGGGGCACACCGCTCCGCTCTCTGGAGCACGCTGCATCCTTTCCCGAATTAGAGAGCATGTTCTTGGAGACAAAAATCTCATCAGCCTGTTTACAAAGTGCTCCACAAACCATATCAGGAGATCTAGCAGAAATTATTACTTCACACTACAAGCCTTGCCTCACATACGGCCGAGCCCTAGGTGACGGTGATATTAATAGCAGTGCAATACCACGTTTAAAGTGTCTGCTCAGCATTTAGAAGGAGATTCAGATTAGGGACCTCAAGGATTCCCCGTGACAGGGACAGCTGAGATATATACTGTTTCCCAAGAGGCAGGAGAGAGACGGGTGGCTCTCACGTTCTCCCTGTCACCACTGCAAATACTTCCATCTAACTGATCTCGCCGTGGCAAAGTGACACTCTTTTGGTCCCATGGGAGATCACCCTCTTATGCCCTTAAAAATCACTGTTCGCATCACTGAAAAACTGGCACCCCTCCCGTTATACGCCAGGTTCATTGCAAGTCAGGGAACAACCACGAAGTGCTCGCTGCTATGTTTATGTTCAATCCCGTGGCAAGACGTGGTCCCCCAGCCAAGAGAACGGGTAACTGCCCCTCATCGCAAGACGGGAGTCCAGGAGTGCATGGAAGATACCCCAGAACTTTTGCTTTTTTAAAATAATAAAAATGAGGCTATTTTAATTTTGAAAACGAAGCCAAAGGAAAAAGAAAAGGAAAAAAAAAACCAACCCCAAAACATTTTGGTGCCATGAATTCCATGGCATCAACGTGAAGATAAAAGAAGAGATGCAGAAGGAAGATAGATAAAGAGATTAGAGTACCAGAATTATTACAAATATTGCCAGTAGCAATGCCTGTTCCCAAGGCTGCCTGCCACTTCTCAACGATAAGATCCAGGTTTTCAGGTTTGGTTTGTTGGGGTTTTTTGTGCTGGAAAGCTCCTAGCTATTTTTTGCTTTAGACTCCAAGATATTCATGCTGATGGGTTCAGCCATTTCTATGAATGAGGCTATAGAAAACCATAAACAAAGTTGGTTTGTTGAGAAAAGAGAAAAGCTAGGGTTGTTTAAGTTTTGCCACACTGGCCAAGAGTGTGCCCTTTGATACACCTATGAAAATCCAGCCGAATTTAGCCAAATTATAAGTCTCTGAAAAACTATGGCTTGCATATAATCAGTGAGTCTTCGCTAGAGTCTGGCAGCTCCGAGGGTGGAAGCATACTGTAAAAAGCCAGTGATTCTCATAACTAAGGTAGCGGTATATATTTTTCATGTGGTCTGTAAGAAGTTTGATGCTGAATGTAGTGAGAGGTCCAATTCTGTACTCTTTGACACCCAAGATGCATGATGTCAATAGCTGTTCTAGCCTTGTGGAGGTTCCTATGGGTCTAATCTGGTATCTGCTGCTGAGACGAATGTGTGCTCACCCCAATGCAAGGTACTGCAGATGCAAGATGATATTGAAATTGAAAACGAGTTTAAAAAAAAAAAAAGGCATCTGATGCTATTTTTAGAAACATTTTTCAGATTATCTTAAAATTGTAGAAAAAGTGCAAGTAACGCAGTGTTTTGATTTTAGCAATAATCTCAAAAATTGTATCTTCCTAATCATGTTTGCTCTTTCCATTAGCTGTGTGTAGCTAAAATATAACACAGAAACGTGAATTAGAAATTTGTATCCTTTGTTTCACAGCATGGGCATGTCCTTTTATCCATAAGCATGAAAAACCCTTAATAATTCATATGGTGTTGATTCAGGAGAGAACCATGGGTATTTGAAGAATTCCTTAAACACGTTTCAGATGCAGTTTGCCTCTCATTCACAATCGGCCAGGAATACCAGCCGGTGAACCATGTCACTCCTTAACGGAGTTCACCCCTGAACTGGGTGCAGTGCTGCTAAATGAGGTTATCCCAGGTACCGTATAGGCAAAGGCGGCATGCTGAAGGCACCAGGTGGCTGGAGTAGGAAAAGCTCATCAGCCTAGAGCTAGGATGAGCCTACAGGACCATGATTTCTGGAAGAGGCTCCGGCACACTTGCCTGCTGCCCAGAATCAGTCCGTACGGGAAAGGGCAGCATTACCTTGGTAATGCTCAGGTGTGGTATGGCAAGAACAGGATGAATGCTCCGACATCTACTGTGGCTGGTGAACCATTAACATCCGAACAGGCTGGTTCTCTTACAGGTAATTATGTGATTTTATAAAGGTCTTGACTTATAAATTGCCATGGCCTGCTGGACAACTGGTTACAAAAAAAGCCATGCCATCGGCTTTTATGGTTATATGAATCTCCAACTGTATGACTGCAGCTTTCCTACACTGTCTAGTCATCGCTCTCTTCTACACTGTGATAAGTTGTGTCTATTATTTTTCCTATACCATGAACTTCTGTTGTAACGTCATGCCCCCAGAGTGGTTTCGTTTCAGGAGAAACGGGATGTGCTGAGACACCCCTGTGCCCAGACCCCAAATAACTCTTTCTAGCAAAGGGTGAGAAAGTGCCGGAGTACCAGAAAGCTCTGCAGGGAGGAGTTTCTGGCTTTGTCTCCCATTTTGTCTCTCTGGGGCCAGCAGGAGCAGCAAACGAAGATCCTCGGGCCCTTCCGTCGGCTTCCAGTGCCCATCCCACCCCATCGTGTGGCCGTCTCTTCCCCATGGCAGGGATGCCTCTGCCTCTCCCCCTCTTTAGGACTTGCTTAAAATTTCAGCCCTGCAATGATGATAGTTTGAAGCCTACGAGTTTGTTTTCTTCCTTACATCATCTTTTAATTAGAATTTAGTATAAAATTAGCTGACCTGAAAGGAGACGGCACCAATAATGCTGTGATATAGCTGTGCTGCTTGCATCAGGCTTTTTCAGTGCCGAGCTGTACAGCTGGGCACAATGCTCACTTTGAAATCCCACACCACACACGTGATGGCTTTCATTAAAAATATTATCTGGTGATGATGGTGCTATGGAAAGAACGCTCTCATAGGCACATTTACAGACCCAGGCTGGGGAGGGAGGAGACCAAGGCATTTTTTCCATTTTCATTACTGGTTGTAATCTATAGGGGAATGACTGATTAAGTGGGCAGATGTTGCACTGACTATGAGATAAAACTTGGAGTTTAGAGTCTTATAGGCCCTACTATGTGATACCTGCGAAAATGGGCACATATAAGGAAAACAGACTTAAGAACAGGTTTACACAAATGCTCTCCCAATCAGGAATTAATGAAGAATGTTCAAGGAACAGTTATTTCCCACGTATAACACAGTTTGTCACCCGCATACAAGGAAACAAAGTTTAGAGAAGCAGTTTCCAGATACATTAATCAATTGCTATTTGAAATATTCCGTGCTAAATCAAAGAATAAGAGATGCTACCCTTGGCTTAATCCTAAATCGTCAGTAAGTTCAACACGTAACTCTCAAGAGTGAGCAAAGATCAAACTTAATGAGACAGTAAGAACTGTAGCCAAAACTAACACACAGATGTAACTTCCAGAGAAACCATTTAAGAATATAATGAGAGGGATGGGAAACTAAACATGAAAATCAACATGGGGAAATTAAGCCCTTCAGACTTAGCCTGTGTACTTCAGCTTACTGATGACCACAATCAAAATGAAGGCAAACAGAAAAGGAGTCAGATGAGAAAGTCAAACCAAAGCACATAAACTGGGAGACACAAGAGGAAGACTGCAGCAAAGCGAGAAGTAGTAGCCTCATGCAAACTTCCATTTTCTCTATTTTTAATCTGGATTTATACCAAAAGATTAAATTTAGTCTTTCCTGTGAGGTTAGAAATGAGAGCCACAAGGAGTTTCTCAGTTCCTTTCTTAGTGAGTGACTGAGTATCGCTGTGCCTTTACGGGGGTTACTGGGTGCATGATTTGCACACAACCAGTTAGCAAAAGGGCTACGGACTGGGAGAGAGGATCGGGCAGAAGGTATGAGGCTGCCAAGCAATTATTCTGTCTGCCTTATAATTTTTTGGACCCTATGTTGTATTGCTTGCAGGCATGAAGATTAGTATCATAAAAGAAGTGCCCCTTTCAAGGAGATTTTCCAAAGGTCAGACCATGCTTTTTCAACATGTGGTGCTCCTGATTTGCTAGGAATAAATTAAATATTTATCTGTAAATGAACTTCAGAAGATACATCAATAACGTCATGATCTCTACAGAGGGATATACGCAATTAGTAAACCATGTTGAATCATACGCTACAGAAATAGTACTTTTCTTTGGTGCCGTCACACGTACCAGCTACGCTGGAGTCGTCTCACTTGTTCTGTTTCCCAGCGTTGCCATATACTGACCTATTCGGCATCTGCGTACGCTGCTGTCAGAGCATGTTTACTCCCACCATGGCGCTGGGATTTATATCTGACATATGTTCCTCTTCTTCCCATACTCCAGCACTTGAATTCCAGATTCATTCTTTTCTTGCTCTCTAAAATAAAGGGACATATTTATAGTGTGGCCTCATTTTTGCAAATCTTAATGGCTGCATTATTTATGCCCGAAGGCTGTTAGCACAGCAGAGATGTCGTCTCCTCTCTTCTTTGCATCTTACTCGTCCTTCCCCTCTCCAGCCTGCAGCACATGTACGCTCCACGTCTGGGGATGCCGCAACCCTACAGCACCACGGAAGGGCAATCCTCCTCTTCTCCAAGGTTTATTCTAAAGCCAGCGGAGACAGATTTAATCCACAGCTGTGTCAGCCTGACCATCTAAGCGTGTGAAAGACCAGCCTGGTTTGAGAGGGTGATAAACATCACGTTGTCTGAATTGGCAGTTTTGACTGACGTCCTGTGACTCCAAAGATCATAGAATCTGAATTTTGGGGTTTTTTTTTTAGATATCCTATTCTTTTTTCCCCAGGGCATTTTGGAGGGAGTCGTTTCCTATTTTTCTTTAAATATTTTGACATGTGAAAGTGAGCGTGTATACAACTAATTTAGAAATGACACGACTGGTGGTTACCTGGGTTGCAATTCTGCATCGGGTCTGCTTTCCACATCACGGACCAACTCCTCCGTGGGAGGCAATGAGGCTGCAGGGTGGAAGGAAGGGTTGCTAACTGCTGCTGGAAGCTGGCTAGCTCGTCTGGGGAGGCAGCCGTGTAGGCACGAAGCATATGGGAACTCCAGGAGGAGTCCGGGTTTGCCTCGAGGGCTTTAGAGTAAATGAGTTTAGATTGTACGCGAAAATGTTAAACCTGTTCAGTTGGTTCCCTTGCCATGAGCAGGATCCCGGGGCTTTGGAACCAGAAGGACAATTGCCTCATTCATTTCCTGAGGTTAGTTTGTAAAAAAAAAAAAAAAAAAAAAAAGACTATTTGTAGTATTAACCTTGTGATTTCATGATCGGGTGCATGAATTGGACAACTTGGATAGCTGGAAATTCAGTGGTGTTGCTCATGCAGCTAGCTACTGACTTAGCTCCAGCTGTGACCTTGATTTGATAATTTTTTACGTAAGAAAATTTAGAGAGATGGAGTTTTCTTTTCAAACATGCAGCTAAGGACAGAAATGAAATAAAAAAAACTGGGTAGTTTAGCCAAGATATTTGAAAACCACTCGGCTTTTCACTATAATTTAAAACCTTTGCGTCCTACACTAGTGAATCTAATAAAAAAACCATAAAATGTAATACGAAAATGACTAGTGCTAAGAGCGAATTTGGCTCAGGTTTGCTTCTCTCTCTCGTGGGCCCAAGGAAAATACTCCAACAGAAGACCAAGAGCTTCAGCACGATGGAAGGAAAATTCCTTGTCTTTCAGGTAGCAAATGCTACTACAGCATACAGAAATACAAGATACCAGTTATGGCAGCTTTGTGAGGTGTCGTTTTGGTTTAGATTGCTTTTGCTAAACCAGAAGTCCTCGTCAGGAAAGCTGGGAAAAAAAAAAAAAGTTAGACCCATAAATCACTTCAATGAACAAAAGCCAAGGATAAACTGATACGACTTTTGCGTAGTAAGAATTAAATTTCATTTATTAAAACCAAATGAAGGAGAGTTTTGCTGACATCCCTTACAAGAACAGCGGCAGGTAAAACCTGACCCTGAGAGATGCCAGCAGAGGCTGCCCGGCCGCAGCCCTCTCCCGCAGGAGAAGGGGTTTGGGTCTGACCCAGCTCCCACTCTCGACAAAATGGGATGGGGAATCGCTCCTGGCACCCAGTGCCTGGGAGAAGTCAAAAAATCAACTGCTAAAGCTGATGGAAACCACATTTCAAGAAAACAGTATATGGTTATAGTAAATACTACGTCACTATATTAATTCTTGGATGAATTGTTAACTCATGGAATTTACTGCTAGGGGACATGAGTGACTCGGGTAGGACTCAAAAAAATTAACTAGTGAAGCAGATATCGAAGCCATCTAGTCACTACAAGTCAGAGTTATTTAAAAATTCTATACATTTGCAGGGTGTTGACATAAAGCATTAATTAATGAAGAGAAAATCTAGAGGGTAGGTATTTTGTACATGCCCAGTATTTGGCTTTTTGGTCTCGCTGTTTGCTGGGCAGGAACCACTGCCGGGTGCAAAATAAAAGGACTCCCGCTTTCATTTGGCGAATTTTATTCCCCCGTACGTGTTTTCCTAATACAAGCCCCTGCGCACGCAAGGCTTCCGGCACGTTCCTAACGAGGTGCACGAGGAGGAGGGAAGGCGTAAGGTGTGAGGAAGACGAGGGCTTGAGGAAGATGCCGCTACGTATCAGGGGGTGCAGGGGTTGGCGCGTGCGCTTCCAGGGCCGAGGGGGGTTATGAGCAGAGGTTATGGAAAGGGATTTCTCTGCATCGCCCCAAACGTGGCTTTGCTCCTAGCCCAGCGCTTCGTCGCTCCAAGGGGATGTTTCTCCGGGGGGGTCTCAGCTTGCGATGTTCTCCGTGCCGCTCTCGCCGGGAGGACAGCTGTCGGTTGTGTGCCATCGAGCGGGTCAGGCTTCGCGGGCGTTCCTTTCATTTATTTAATTTTCCACCCCTGTGGCACGACAGACATTTTCTCAAGCCTCGTTGCTCGGCGGGAGCCTGCGCCGCCCCGGGGGAGGGATGACTTTTGCCAGAGGAGACAGCCGCTGTGATTTAGAAGCCGGGAAACAGGTTTTAAAAAAAAAAGGGGGGGGGGTGGTGAAAAAAGTTTGAAAAGAAGTTAAAGAAAAGGTTAAAAAAAAAAAATAAATAAACAAGGCGAAGAAAGCCTGCTGATTCTTCCGACAACACTCGCGCTTCCCGCTGCCGCAGTCCCGTCCCGCAGCAGCCCCCGCTCCGCTGGGTGGGCGGAGGGGGGGTGTGTATGTGTGTGTGTGGGGGGGGAAGGCCCGACCCGGTTCCCGGCCGCCTCCCCTTTCCCCGTAGCGACTCCGATCCCGTCCCCGCCGCTCCCGCTCCTCCCCTCCGCTCCGCAGTTTGCGTCTCTCCGCAGCCGCCGCTCTTCAGTCAGCGGCGGGGGCCGCGCCGTTCCACTGTCCCTCAGAGCCGGGCGCGGGGCGCAGCGCCCGCCCAACCGCCGCCGCCGTCCCCCCCCCGCCCTGTATGGCGGCCACCCCCGCAGCCTTAACCGGCCCCCGGGGCTCGGGGGAAGGCGGTGCGGGAGTCGCGGGGGGGGGGTGGGGGGGTGGAAGTTGGCCGGAGGCGGTGCCCGCGGTTCTCCGGCCGCGGCAGCATGGCGCGGGGCGGCGGGAGGCGGGAGGCCGCCGTTGCCGCCCGGGGCCGCCGCCCGCGGGGTCGGGGAGCGTTCGGCCTCCTCTGCCTGGCGTTGCTCTGCGGGTTGGGGGCCGCCGAGGCGGAGTTCTCCATCCTGGACGAGGCGCAAGTTTTGGCCACCCAGATGAGGAAACTCGCCACCGAGGAGCTGGGGGTCGTCACCATGCAGGTACGGCCCGGCCCGGCCCCGCGCCTCGCCTGGTTTTCCCTCCTTCCCTCCCTTCTCCACACGCTCTTCCCGATTCCTGTTTCGCCCTTTCTTTCTTCATTCCTTTCTTCCCCCCCCCTCCCCGGTTCTTTTCTTCTACGCAAACTTTCCCTCCCCCTTGCGCGGGCCGCCCGGTTCCCCCGGCCGCGTTCCCCTCAGCCGCGGGCGGCTCGGCGGCTGGCGGGCTGAGGCGCGGGAGGAGGCTCGGGGGGGGGGGGGGGGGCACGGCCGGACTCCTGTTTTGTTTGTAATTTACACAACAGAAACGAGCAGAAAGCGTCCCCGTCCCCTCCCTCCCCGTCCCCGAAGGCCGTTTTTTTTTTTTTTTTTTTTTTGCAGAGGGGTCCGAGCCCGGCCTGGTGGGGGTTTTGCGGCTCGGTGCTAACCTGCCTTCCCGCCCGAGCATCCCTCTGCCTGCTGGCGGGGAGCTGTAATGAGTCGAGTCCTGCCCGAAAACGCTCGGATCCCGGGTAAAGAAATGCTTTCCGGCCCGAGCGTGCGTCGGGACAAGTTTATTCAGATGCTGTAATTCGTTGCGGGTGAAGGTGGTGGTGAGGAGTTATTTGCATCTCGGCCTTAGAGGCTGCGTCTTAATGGGGCGTTGTGGGGAGGGGACTGGTCGGACTGGGAGGGTGTGCTGGTACCTGGTATCGGCGACGGACCCTCCCTCGGGGGGGGGTGAAAAAGCGAAATCGGATCCCAAGCGGCTTTCAGGGGAAGGTATGGTCAGTAGCAAATGCAGTTTTAAAAGCCTCCCAAATTGAAAAGGAGACACTTTCATAGGATCAGCAGGGGTCTCTACCCAAATGGCCTTTTATCTTCTCTAAACTGGCTTCATTCTCTCACCTCTGAAACATCATTGTGTTGGCCGGCCTCCTAGGGCTGCGTTTTGTCCGGGAAAACACTGAGCTGTCTCTTGTCCTTGATGCTAAGAAGACGTGGATTTAAATGACTTCACTTAACAAGGTAGATTATGGATGTACTGAATTCAAGGAAGTCACTTTTTTTCCTGTGCTGTGCATACTTATGTATGTATTTCCCCTGAAAAGATAGGAGCATAATCCTGTAAATGGTGGAGTCTCTGATGCAAATGAAGTCACTGTAATTGTATTGCTAAATCTGTTTCTGGTGTTAAAAAAAAAAAAAAAGTCTAATGCGATCATCTCAACACGCATTGTCTTTAAAAAAGCAACTCGTAAAAATACATGTGGTTACCTTGCTGTGATACACCAGCTAACCGTAGGATGAGCCAGGTTTTATTTCCAAGAATTGCACCGATGATACGAACTTGGGAACAATCTGGATGCCGGTGCATGGGGATGCAAATAGTGTCGAAACTGTGTTTACTATTAGCTGAATATTTGAGGCCCCAAAGTAATTTAATGCGGTGAAACTGGTAGTTAAACCCTTTTCATACTGAGCTCTATTTTTATATGCTTAATATTTTGGCTGTCTTAACTCCCATCAAGCTAATGCGCAGCCTGTCCTTTGCTCTCCCCTGTAACATTATTACAGCTGTTCAAGATTAAAAACCGGTGGGAACAAACCTCCCCTGATTTTAGAAGCTTCTTTGCTGACCTCCTACAGTAGAACAAAAAATGTTATGACATGTGTCACTGCAGCCCGTGCTTCTCAGTCGATTTTAGGGTAGAAATTTCCTAAGCCTGCTCAGGCGGGGCCGGGTGTAGCTGGTGCAGAATTACCCTTTTCTCTGCTTGTGCAGGGCTGTTGGCGAGCTGCGGTGGGTTGCCTGTGCCGGAGGACCATCGGCACAGCGGGGATGCTCGGGGCGAGGCAAACAGGTGCCGTGGCGGGGCTGTGCCCGGGCAGAAGGGAGGGGTGGGGGATTTTGGAAGAAGAGCGAGAGCGCTTTTGGCCTTTAATTGGGTATAAATCCAGGAGTGTCGTCCTGGGCTTGGAGGGCGACGTGGAGGCAGGCCCCGAATCAGGACCCAGTGAGAGGAAGCTGCGGTAGCGAGAGGAAGGATTGGTATCCACCCATTTGTGAGCTGCGGTTTTATTCGGTTTCATGAATTGTAGAGGAGGAAGCGGCAGGATTTCAGGCTTCCGTTGCGCGCTCTCTTCGTGCTTCGGTCCTTGCCAGTTGTGGCTCCCACGTCTGCACATCCTGGTAATAGGCAGGAGGTGGTGTCACCAGCCGCTGGAGCGGGAGAGGGCTTCGGAGGAAGGATAGGTCTGAGCTGGAGGTGGGGAGGAAGCATCCAATGAGCGAAGGAGCAGGTGGAAATGCTTAAATAGAGTGAAGGTGAGAGGTTGGTTTGGGTGTGTTTTGAGTCTGGAAAAAGAGGAAATTGTAGACAGAGCCTCCATAAATGCAGGAAAGGAGGATGAGGTGGAGCCTCCAGAGCAGACACCAGCGGAGCAAGTGGAAGAGGTAAGAGGAGAACCACGAGATTTCTGAGCCTTAAATGCCTGTGGAAAGGGGCAGGGTGTAATGAATATGGAAGTTGCGAGATAGAAAATAGATTTCTGCTGGAGCAGCCATCAGTGCTATAAACGAGATCCGTCTCCTCCTCACAGTATCTACTTCCTGCAATACGTTCTTCTCCTACCAGTGTTCCACGTAATTAGACCAACAGCAATAAGGACTTAGTGTTTTTAATCAAATCGCATTGTTTTGCATTGTTGAGAGGAATGAGGTGCATGTACATCTGCATCGTAATATAGGCTGAAGCTACAGGAAGAATGAGAATGAGAGACATTTCTGATGCCAGCATCAGTCTGACAATTGTTTTTGGCACTCACACTACTGCTTTCTATTTATAGACACTTGCGTGAGTGCAGTATCTGACCATTACCTTTAAGTAATGCTTTGTTTTCGCACCCCTGTAAGTGCTCTGATTTCATATATAAATTTATTCCTTGAACGGTACTGCATAGAGCAGCTGAGGATAATGTAATGTAGGTAACAACTCGTGAGATGCATCATTGGACAGCAGTTTTAACAGTTTCTTATCTAAGTTTCAAATTAGAATAGACACATTTGTATCATACGAAACATTCACTTAGAACACATGCTGGGCGCTGCAGTGCAGAAGGATGTGTGGGTTCCTGGGGGTGTGTGTGTTACCGTGTTGGGTGTTATTTCTCCAGGAGTGGTTAAATATAGAAAGTTCAACGATTGTCTGACTTCCTCTATTGCTGTGATTAATTATTGTTCCCGCTCCACTTGACAGTTCTACCAAAACCACAGTTAATGACATTGCTGTATCTTAATATCGCGTGTATTTCCTTTTATGCGTCGGGGTATGGGGTAGCGTGTACGCGCGCGTGCTTGCGCATTTTTTTGCCCTCAGCGACAGAGGTGATCTGTTTACAGTTCTCCCCAAAGTTCGTCAATGCTTCTTCCAAATTAACCAGAAACAGCCGCACCACGATCTCTTACTCTTCCCTCTCCTTCCCGCGGGACGGAGGGTGCCGTGCTGTGACAGCGGTGGGAGGAGAAGCTGCTGGTTCGTGGGGGGTGCTGTGCCTGCAGCCCGGTGCAGGTACTGTACCTACAGTCACCCGTAACCGTTACCTTCTTTTTTTGTTAGCTAGAGCGCGTGTTGACGGCGTCCGTATCGTTACAGGGAGCAGCTTTTGGCAGCAGGCTGCATCCTTGGAAGACGGCGTGCAATCACATCTCCGCTTGCCAGCCTGAGCAGCCGTTTTACTTGTCATTACTCAGTAGACTACATCTTAAATAGTCCAATGTCGTAATTCGCAGAGGGCTGGAGCTTGGTGAATGAGCAGCTTGCGTGACAGTCCTGTAATATATTCTCCTGGGCAGAGCTGACACTCAGTAGTAATTAAAAGCTAAGCACCCCTTTATACTAAAATTATAACTAAATTGGTGGTTGTGGCATGACCTGGTCTGCTGGTGGAGTTTCACCATCCCTGTTACCTGGCTTGTCTGATCCTGGCTTCTCTGACCTGGTGGAAATTACAGAGTAGGTCGTTGGTTGGAACAACTGAAATTCTTTGGTTGGGAGGTGGAGGCAGCAAAAGGATACGTTAGAACTTTTGTGGGCATTTTGTTTGGTTTTGGCAAGGTTTAACCCTCCAAATCTGCATGGGGCATCCAAGGTGAAGACTATTTTTTGATGGTGTGGGGCAAGGTAACATTTCCACCTCCAAAATAGGGATGTGATACTTGCAGTGAGAGTTGAAAGGATTAAGCAATGCTTTGAAGATGAAAAGCATTGTTAAGTGCTTCTATAACTTTCAAAATGCATGCTGATGTTTCTAGCCAGATAGTAACAAAAGTTACAGGCCCAGAGGGCCTTGAATATTTTTGAAGGCAGCTCTGCCATCTTAATCCTTTACACTTACTCTGTGAAGGAAGCACAGCCCTTTCTCATTGTCTGTTACTGATCTTGGAGGTTGGAAGAAAAAAAATACGTTTTGAATCTGAAAAGAGCAGTTTGCTGGTAATTTTTTTTCCTGTGTTTTTGGTTTGGTTTTTTTTTTTTCCTTTTTTTATTAATACTTGCTCAGGTGATGTAGTGATGTGTAAAATAACAAACAGCATAGTACAATCTTCTCCAGCTTGATTGGCAAGCGTATTATTTATTTATTTTACTAATAACTTGTCTGGCCATATGTTTTTCAAAAAGAACAGATTGCCTGCAGACCAGAATGACACAGAGACGGGGAGATGTCCAGGGGTTTATATGGGGAGGATGCCCTGACACCGCTGTTCTGAAAAATCCACATTCTTTGAAGATTTCTGGTGATGGCAAAGAGTTGCAGTCACCAGAGCTGTCCATTTATTTAATCTCTTTGAAAATGAACACTGACTGAATACAGTATTTTTTTTTTTGCTAATGGGATGGTCTTCTGGCTAATGACAGTGGATTTACGACTTAGAAGAGAGAAATCCCATATTGAGCTGCACTGCAGACCAGTTGAAATGCCAGAACTGTGGTTCTCCATCTCTGAAATCAGGGATTTCACACATTTCCCCGCTTCTTTCTATGGGTATTGACAAATAAATCTGTTGGTGCCTGTGAGGTACTTGGGCAGCAAGTGATAAAAAGCACCACAAGTCCTCCAGCACTGGGTCTGAAATCCGGACCTCTGTGGACCCTCAACCAAATGACAGCATGGAAAACTGCTTCCCTTTTTTTCCTTTTTACTTTCAGGTTGTTTCCAGGTTGTGAAGCTGAAATACAATAGAAAAATGTAAGTAAGGAAGGCTGATAAATGTTTGACTATATATATATTTTTTTTTTTTTTTAAATTATTATTTGGCAGTAGCACGCACTTTACTAATAATTACAGAGTAGAAACCAGTGGAATAAAACCTCATCTGTTTTACATGATATTGTCTTGGTTTGAATCCAGCTACAGCAGCCTTTTTCAAGGCTCTCTGAAAGCCCAAGACAGCAGCAGTTTTTCATCCTGTTCCACACGGATTCTTTTTTTTCCGGCATGAAACATTTCAAAAAGATAGAGAGAGGTCCTGGTGGAAGGGCAGTGAAAATGGCTGCACGTAGGAGACCGACTCTGAATTTTTAATTAGGCTTTGAGTTGTTTCTTCAAAGTGTCGGGACATCGTTAGTGATGTAAGTCTTGTTGCATGAGCGAAGACTGACATTTCACTTCAAACGGGGAGAAGGCAGCTGTCCTGGGCAGATAAAAGTTGCCGAGTGTGGTGCAGCAAGGTGGGTTGGTAGATAATTAGCTGTCCCCTGCACTGCTGCGACGAAGGATCCTGCCAGTCGTGGTGGGGACCGGAGGGGTTATTAGCGGCAAGAAATCCAAGTACGCTGTGAAGCGATTGGGAATCTCTCAGCTGTGGCAGGGCTGATAACACGTATGTTAAGAAGGCGCAAAAGTAAATACAGCATGTGTCAGCCCACTTTTTTCTTGGCTTAATTCAGCAGAGGAGGAACGGTTAGTGGCTGACAATCTGAACGTAGCAGAGAAGCTGCTGTGCTGCCGGTAGCTTGGCCAGGCACGGGTGAGAGAAAAAATCTAATGCTTATTGTCAAATAACATTGAGTGCTTCACGTTCTTTCAGGCAGAAAGGCAAGATATGTTTGAGAATAGAAGGAAATGTGAAGTATTAGAAGATTTTGTGTGTGTGTGTGTGTGTGTTTACCAGTTATTCTTTTATGTCCGTGGATAAAAGGAAGTATTAACAGATTTTTTTTGTTTGACAATTACTGTTTAGTGTTCATCAATTATTGGTGAAAAATTGGCAAAGAAATGATTGGAACCTTATCAGTTCAATACCCTCATGTGTGGAAATGCCCAGGAATAAGAAGGTACCCCAAATTTCTGTATTTTCTGTCAGGGCACTCCATAGTTTGAACTGCTCAAGGCTGGGATACAGAGCTACCCCAGTGCGAGCCTGGCTCCTTGTGAAGCCTGGTAATGGCGATGCTTCATGGATCAGAGCTTACGGGGGTTTTGCTGGGGACTTCAGTAAGGGTTGGGCAGTGTCCCAGGAATGATTTATTTGTACGTAGTTGAATAGGAAAATACTAACTTCTGTTTTGTTTGGTTTTTTTTTTTCTTTTTTGCTGTACATGGATAACACAGCTTAAAAATTGAAATTTAAGTAACTTCTTTGATGTATCAGCCTTTGTTTTGTATGTCAAAGATTCTGCCGAGGTTTTCACTAATAGCTATACTACGTCTTCTTGTATCGTAGGCTTAATGCTGAATAAAGTGTAAAATTATAAAGTACGGAGGGACTGCATTCTGCAGTTATTGTTCTCCTGTAGTTTATTGTTGTTCAATAACATGCAGTTTTAATGAAATCTGAAAGGATATCCCTGTGCTATCTTCCCATGGAAAACAGAGCTTAATAACATTGATACTTACCCAGTGTCTGTTGTGAAAACATGCCTTTTCTAACATCAAATGGAGTGCATGCTAAGTCATTGCTTGAATCTTGCATTATGTGTGTATTTCCCCGGTACAGATTTCCATACAGATATTGTATGTCTAATTTAGCAGAGAAAATCTGAATTGACTTGTGAAATAATCATGGTGCTACAAGTCAATAATACTCATTTCCAATCCCATGAAAAGTTTTAATGGAGTCGCTTTTATCAACTGCCTGTAAGGTCTCTGTAGAGTCTCCCAAGTGATTTTGCTAAAGTATATTTGCACAATTGCAATCATTAGTAAAAACAAACTATTACGTTTCCCTTTACCAGCTTAGCAGCCAGAAGCAGCTGATAAAGCCAACTTTTCACTAGTGCTGTTTCCCTTTGAGTGCATGGTTTTGCTCAGCTCTTGACTATGTGATTTGAAGCTGCAACCGCTCTACTAGTAGAGCAGAAAAGCCCTGACAACTTTTTGAGAAAAGCTGCAATTTTACTTTCAGCATTTCTGTGGAGCTCTCTAGCCAGTGCTCTCTGTCTGGTTTTGGCCATCTTTTGCACATACTCCTGCGATACAGTAGGAATTTTTGGCTATATTTATGAGCGTCACAGGTGGGAATGAGGCCAGAGAAAAAGGCTTTAAAATAGACACATCTGGAAGTTGCCATAAAGGTTTCTAGAAGCTGGAACGCCTTAAGCAGAATTTCTTTTGTGCTCACCCTGGTAGGGTTATGAGAGTATTTCTGTGCCATCTTTTGTGGATTTCAGACCAGATTGTGTCTGAAGGTGAGTTCAGCTTGACGGTGATGATATGATGGTACCACACCAAAGGGCTGGGTGCTCCCATGACCTCCCTGTCTCTGGTTCAGTCCCTGCTTCTCTCGCTTTCTGCAAAGGAAGTATTTGAAATATTTCCTCTTGGGCTGTACTTTCACCTCAGAGGTAATATCAAACAAAATCTGGGGAGGTGTTTGTGGTGATGGGGCGGAGAAGAGAAGGGACAGACCCCCAAAAATAGCTATAGTGGGAGCCTGTTTGCCTGGAGCAAGTCCAGGCTCTGAGCCAAGGTTGGAAAGGGCTCACCAGCCCTTGGGAAGATTGCGTGGAGAGCCAGGAGGGCTCTTTGCCTTTTATTTGTTGGAAAATAAAGGAACCCTGGATTGTGTGGGTCAGGAGCATAAGATTTCATCAGAGCAGACTTTTCTTTTGTGTGAGGGTAGCATTTGATACAAAAATGAATGGCAAATCAGCAAAATATCTTGGTTTTAATCAAATAAGCAGCAATCTTCACCAGCTCTTTCCCAGAAGCCATGTTAGCACAAGGAAGATCAGCTGTGTGATCCCTGCATGCTTGTGATCATTTCTTCTCCTTCCCCCTTACCACGTGATGGTGTATGGGTGTGAAAACTGGTCGACCGGTGCTACCGCTGCAGGCAGAGAGGTGTTCAGCACCATCCAGATGACGGCGTGGCCAGCAGTGATGGCAGAGCTGTTCCTGGCCAGGGACCATTCCACATCTGCTGCGTATCAGGCAGGTTGCGTGCTACGGCGTGGAACGGTTCAGCTCGCTGGTGCATCACCCCAAACCTGGCTGCTGCTTTGGGAACAGGAGAAAGCCCAAGTCCTTGGCAGAGACCGGTTGTGTTTGACTTGCGCTGGTACTATTTTGCCTCAAAACAGCGAGGAAGAGAAAAACAAGTCGTGTGTTGCTTTTCTGGCTGAAGTAGATGCTGAGACGTTGTATGTGTTGGTAAGCATCAGGTGAGGAACGCTTTTTGGGAATACTCTGCAACAGCTGCCTTGGTATGGCTACAGAGGCATGCGCTTTGTGGGAGCAAAATTAAGTTTGCCTGAAGTGTTTTCTTTCAGTGCTAGCCTATCCATTGCAAATCAACACATGGGCAAGTGCTGATGGAAGATTGGTACAGAAGAAGGTTGTTTTCAGGACATTTTTATTGTTTTGTTCGTGGTCAGTGAACTAGCACGTTATTTTCCCTTGTTTTTTCTGATATAGAAGTCATACGGGGTTTCTGACTTTCGATTTTGGAGACCTAAACGCCATTTGGAGGAAAAGAAAGAAGCAGGATCTCTCACCGTTGCGAGGAGTGTAAAATGGAGGAGGAAAGGCCACTTCAACTCAGTGGATCCTAAATTGCAGTTCAGTATTTTGTTAGCAGTGGAGGCTGAAGCGGGTGCGTGGTCTGCAGGTTCAGCTTCCAGTTGACAACAGCCGGCACAGTCAAGCCCTCGTGGACTGGTGTATTCGAGACAGGCCAAACCAACATGTTAGAGACAGAATTTTTGTGTTGTATGAAAGGTGTATAAAGGATAAAATAAAAGGATTTTTAATTTGAGGATAATATATTTAGCAATTTTAACAATGAAAGGCTATTTTATTTAGAGACTCTACGACTGTGGTGTAGGTAGTTAGACTTCCTTGGGCATATTGTTTGCCCAAAGAATCGTGTGTAATGTGAATTTCTTAGTTGTCTTCCATTTATTTTGCCAGTGGCTATCCAGGACTGCCAGGTGCTGTGGGATTTATTCCCTTGGTCTGGCTTGGTGGAGTTCAGCTACAGAAAACAATTTACAAGGCAAACTGCACTTTCTGGTGCAGGCAGGAAGACAGGGATAAGCACTGAGGATGGCTAGTTTGTCACGTTATCCAGCAGTAGTCAGGCATCTGTTTTTAAACTGTAAATTTCAAAGTCTTTGATCTGTTAGATTAAAATTAGACAATGTTATTCCTGGATACACAGTCTCTTGTGTCTTGCTTGTAGGAGGTCATGATTAACAAAAAAAAAATTTGTAAAAAAGTTAGTATTCAAATACATTGCAGGAGGAGGATGAAAATTGCAAACTTTTCAAACTTTTTTAGCTTTAGATTAGCTTCACCAATGTTGAGGTCGCAAGTATAAAGCTAACATCGCTTAAGTAGCCTACCTTCTCTTGTGAGTTACTGCTCAGTAGTGTAATTTGGGAAAAAATGAAGTCTATTTTTAATTTTTTATTTTTAACTGAAATGAAACTATCATTTTAAATTATAATATTCTGGCTCTTCCTTTTGAATTCTGCTGCTCTTGTATTTTATGTAGCCCTAGATGATTTCAGTAGCTGCTCTGAGGGATATGCTTGATGGTCTTGAAATTGTTAAAATCAGTTAGCTGAAGGTCCGGCTGTTCTTGGCGGAGGTACCCGTGCTGTGCTGAGCTTGCTGCTGGGACTGTGGGACTATTCCAAAAGTTGTGTTTGGTTTTTAACGTTTTAGATAGTGACGTACTGATGATACTGTATTTCCATTAAAACTACTGGATGCAAAGCCAAAATTAAAATAACATCAACATAGCCATAAGAGTAGATAACTAGCTTAATAGAAATGTCTAGTCATTTATTTCTGTTTGGTAAGAAATTGAATCTAAAGAATTTTAAAATAACTGATTCACCATGATGTCACATAAATGTAATTTTACCTCCCCCTTCATATTTATGTATTTATTCAGTAAGTTGTTGACTGTAAGTCTAGAAATACATTCAAAAAAATACATTCTGGTGATTGCAGCCTCAGACTTTCAAACACCACTTTTTCGTATGTGTCCAAGAATAGAAAGCCAGCCTCCAAAAATAAATGAAACCCAACGTACATCACCATGGTTTTCAGTGTTTGAAATGGAGGATTTCTCTTTGAGGAGCAGAGGTGCAGCAGCTATTTTGAGAAGGGACGGGAAGAGTTGGAGTCAGGATGAAATGAATGCAGACCTGCTATGTGAAGGCTCGTTTGAAAAGTAAGACCTGCTGAGTGTGCTCTCTGCTTCAAGTGTGTCGTCTGGATGATTTATTAGAGCCCAAAAATTCATGCTAAAGGGGAGGAGGAAAAACAAGCAGCTAGAAAGGGATAATACAGCCATTATAAATGTTAGTAGAGAAATGCATTGTTTTGGGATTCTTTAGAAATGTAATGAAAACTGTTGACTCCTATGAGCCAGGTTAGGTGAGAGCTGCTTTGCTAGATGTGCATGTAGTGTAGGTCAGGCTTATTCTGGGCTCTTACCTGTTTTTTATTAATCCACATCTTGGTGCAGCTTTGATACAGAAAAATGTTCTTGTGTGTTCAAGGCCTTTGACCCCAAACCTCGACCCATCGGGAAACGTAGGGGGTTCCCGTGAAGTTGTACTTCAGGCTCTCTTGTGCAGACCGATGGTGCAGCAGAGCTGGGTTTCCGCTGCCTTCCAGCATCGCTCCACCATTTCCTGAGCTCTAGTTTGCTTGTTTTGTGTCATTTTTGCCGTTCCCCGTCTCCTCGCTTTCCAGTACCACCAGCGTGCTGCAAGCAATTTCCCTGCCCATCGGCATCGGACGAGCACTTAGCCCTCCTCCGTGTGACATGTGTGGGGCTGAGGAGGTCGGTTTGCAGCCCGGGTATGGCAGATGGACACGACTCTCCGATCGGCACAAGAAATAACACGATTATAACAGATGCCCTGAAATTCTGCGCTGGATGGAAGGTATCCCTGAGGGACTGGCAGAGAGCTGGATGGATCCCTAGGGCTGCAAATGCGTAGACCTGAAGATCTGCAGAGCACTGTCTGCATGACAAAACCCAGCAGTTTTGCAACCATCCGCTCTTCCTCTGCGTCCACAACGAGGAGCTGGACTGGGTTTTTGCCACTGCTGCTAGGAGATGACATTTCATTTTAATACTAAAAACTGATTCACAGCCTTTTTGGGATTCTTGCTCTGAAATAAGGTTAGAGCCAGTGTTAGCACTGAGCCCTAAGTCTGATTGCCTGCATGTCCAAAAATATATTTAAAATATTAAAACCTTGCTATAGCAAGTCTGTGGGCTGGCGGTGTGGCTAGCTGCAGATCCTGCAAAGGCCAGTTGTGAAGCTGGCGTACAGCCGTGCCCATGCTGGTGAAGATTGTCCACTTGTAGCCTTGCTTTGATACAGAAAGAAAAAAGATTCTTTTTTTTTTTGCCTTCCAGTAGGCAGAAAATAACTTGCTTTCTCACATGGCTGGCAGGAATTTATATCTACCTGACTTAGTTATTCAAAATCTTGGGAGATGCTGAGCCCCTGTGGGCAAAGGAAAGGGAGGAAAAAGATGTAGGAAGGGGTATAACGGAGAAAGCAGATAAAGTGGCTGTTTACTGCTTTGGGTTTGATGAGAGCAGGAGCAGATACTCAGGAATGGCAGCTCACCAGTTCATCCTGACACCACGATGAAAGAGCAGGATTTGATTTTTTTTTTTTTTTAACTTTCCTGTTGCCAACCCACCAGAGCAGAGATGTTGCTGTCCTCCAAGCATCGTGTTTGGTGCAGGTATGTTGTCAGGGCTTGAATTATCCTTTCCATTTTACGCCTGAACAGTGCCGAAGGCAGAGTGGTCATGGTCTGAGGTGCCTACGTGTCACCAAATAAAGAAATGAAAGCATTAAAACGTAGAAAGCACACTTTTGGCTGTCGTTGTGGGTACCAGACCTATTTGAGTATTACTGCAGAGGAGTTGTGAAGCATTCCCAGCTACTCATTTTAAACCCCAGTTTTCTAGTAATAGACTTAAAAATCTTATTGTGTGGTTGAGTTAGTGACTGAGTCTTCACTTTATAATCTCTTTATAAAAATGTATGCACATTAACAGGACTTATTTAATAGACACACTGCCTAGATGAAAGGGTGCTTTGTGGAAGGAGGCTTTTGTGCGTTTCTGGATCTCTCAGCAATTCCTGTGGAGCTTCCCAAGTCTGGCTGACACCGAGCGGCAGAGGAAAAGACCTTCTCGCTTTCAGCTTGAATGGAGAATAATGGGGAGCGAGATGGGAGTGGGGGAGGGAACCCCGCTCCCCGACACGGGGGCGATTGGTATGGGCACTCACCAGCCGAGCATTTAACACGTTTAGTTCTTCCTACCCCCAGCTGGGGCTTTGCATTTGCAATGAGCTCGGTGCTACCCTGGCAGTACAAGTGGGTCTGCGTCAACAATAGCAGCTTGCCAGCCTGGTGAAATTGAGACAACTTTTCTCAGCTCAGGTAGTCCCTTTCTTGCTGGTTTGGTCTGCAGATCAGGTTTGTCTGTAATGGCCATTTTACCAGAAGAGCATTTGATTTTATTTTTTTTTTTAATTGAGATTTGATGTTATCTTTCATCTTTTATTTAATCCCTCATCTGGATTTTGCTATTTTTTTCTGTCTGTGGTGCACCACAGATTCTTGGCGAGAAAAAGGTTTTCTTTCTCAAAAAATAAGGCTGGAAGGTCATGGATATGTTCAGTTTGACCTGGCAAATGTCTTCATGAGAACAAGAATCCAGCGGACAACTGATTAAGTTTCCACTAGCAAAAAGAACTAAACTTCAACAAAAAAAATCCTGAAGTTCTCTCATAGACAGCTCCTTTTGCAGTTGCTGCTAATTCACGTGCTCTGTGGTGTTACAAGCAGAGAGAGCTTTGCCTTAGTCCCATTGCAAAGACCCCAGAAAATGTATTCCAGTTTGGAAACATCTGAGCAAAGATTCACAGAGAAGATTATTTAAAAAAAAAAAGGGGGGCAGGGCAAAAAAGCCACACACTTTTAATAGGGATGATAAAGCTGGACAGATGTGATTGGGGTCCTTTGGACTAGGGTTCCTAATTTGGTCAGATGGCCTGTCCCTGGTGGGAAAGGTAGGCGTACTCTGTATTGAGTTATTTCTTGTGGGCTGCTGTGCAAATGCTGCTCATGTATTTCTAAGAAAACAGCCAGATGAGGAAGAGCTGGGGGCTGCTGGTGGTTGGATACCTGCAAACAGATGTGTTGATAGCGGTAACTCTTGCGGCGTACCTCACTTCTGCTTCTTGCCTTGGACCCCTGTCTTCATCCCATCCCTTGTATTTGCAATGGTTTTTCAGCTGCGCTCATGACCAGAGACTCCAACATGTCAAGAAAGAGCAAAAGTAGGTCTGGGTCTGGCTTGAGTGGAGTGTCTGCAGGTTCACCCAAAGGGTAAAGCAGTTGGTTGTGCGGTGGCTGAGAGCGAAAGCTGAGGACTGGGTAACACCCAGGTACCTTCAAAGAGGTATGAAGGTATTAAATTGGAAAATGCTGCAAGAGGAACATGCGTGGCCAAAGTTCAAGTGAATCGTGTGAAAGGCAGTGGGCTGGGCTCTCTCCGTGTTCCTGTATGACTTGAAAGCACTTCTTGTCTTGGGACAAACCGAGGTATTATGCATTGGTGTCATTGTTGTGATTGAGGATTTCATCTTAAGAATTGGAAAAAGCTTTTTGAGACAAATCACTCGACACCTTTTTGCCAGCAGCCCCAGCACAAGCACATAGCATTTCTCTGTGTAAAACCAAAACAAACAGCCAGTCTGTTAATTTTTGGATGAAGGTGTAATCCCTTTCCAGGTGTGCTTCTGAACTGATGCATTTCAGGTGCCACTCACTTTCCTTGATCTCCTCTTGCCAAAGAAAAGATCTCACAGAAGTGACAGTAAGCTCCAAAATCCTTGATTTAATTCCTTCTCTAAGAGGAAGCTATCTGGCTTTCCCTGTTAGCCCCCCTTTAACTCTGTTTAACAAAGTGCATTATGTGGGTATATGTGGAACCTTATGCTATCTGTTTATCTCTCCTTCTTTTTTCATCAAAACAGAAGAAAATTTGGCAAAGGACTAAGGCATCCCTAATTCATTGAGTGATTTTTATTTATTTATTTTTTAAATTACCTTTATTTACCACCCATCTTAAGGATAAAAGCTTCCTAGTTCATGAGCTTTCCCATATTTTTTAGTTTTGAGTACTGGCCTTGCTTCATTAGATAGAATGAACTTGGAATTTCTAAGAGCATGTGGTTGTACTGTGTTAATTTAAAAAAGAAACGAGGAGTTGTGTCCTGCAGGGTTCAGAAACTGGAGATGGCAGCACCAATTGCTCGAATCAGAAATTAGCCATTCCTTCAATAATGTGGATATAGATAAATTGGCAGTTTTCTACCATAGAGTGTCCCTGCTCCAAATTTCTCCTGATTACAGTTCCTCAAAATCATGCCATTATTAAAACGGTAAGTCGGGTTGAGATTGATCTCATAGATAAGAACTGTACCTTGTGAGGTGGTGTGAAAGTTTTATGTTCAGAACTTGTGGGAATTAAGTAATTTGTGATGAACATTGACAGGAACTTCGTCAGGAGCACGGAGCAGGGATTTCCCAGTAATCACCTGAGTCGTCTACTTTATTTTAGCACATTGCATGTGGGCTCAGGATAAAGGTCAACATCTTGCTCGTTTCAGATGAGTAAACAAAAATACATGCTGCATGACTGCAAATCTCACCTTTTACTAGGCTTCCCATGCACGTGGGCTTGCTGCACAAACGGGATGTTACCTGTAACATCAAGCAGCTGGTTGAAATTTGTCATGTCTGCGGATTTGGTGTTTTTCATAAGGTTTTTTGTGGCTTTACCAGTCAAGTGCAAGTCTTTTGTAATAATGAAATTCAGCAAGCTTTGAACTGTTTTTGCAAAAGCAAGAGGTAATTGAGATTGTTAGTTTCTAAAAGGAGGTATCTGGAGTAGATAAAGCACCTGAAACTTTGTGGTTTGATAGCAATCCCCTATGTAATTATCTAACACTTTTCTGTCCTACTTGCTTAGTGAAATACTTCAGAGAATCACACACAGTGTATGCTGGACGGTAGTACTGTGAACTATAAAAAGCATACATGTTCTGAAAGCTAGAGAATATTTTTTTTTTAAATTTTTCATTAATTTCATTGCATATTTGCTGCAGGTTTTGTGTTCTCCACATTTGATCTTCAGTTTCTTTAGGGGAGAGTTAGTTGAATATTGAACTGAAAATCAGGTTCCTAGTTTGTCAGATGAAGATTTCTCATGAAGAATAATATGTTATTTTTTTTATAGCTAGTGCATGCTTTGCAGACTGGGATAACAAGTATTCATTTTTTTTTTCATCAGAAAAAACCCACTATTATTGTTATTACTATTTTTTTTTGGTGACTAAAAACTGAAACAGGAAATGACCCGAGACACAGTTTCCATGACACCCTCTCACTTGAATCCAGTTTTCAAGAAGATGAAAGGCCAAAGCAGTCTTTTGATAGTGAGCAGCTAATTGGGTGGCTGATAGAGGCAGGTTTTTCTGTGTGAAAAAAATAAAGGAGAAAAGAAGTGGAACAGCTGTGTTTTGGTACATATGTATAATGCCAGATAAAACTCTCCAAGGACAAGGAAGTACAGTAATGCCTCAGTGAAAGGAAAATTAAGAATCTTTGAAAGCATAAATGTGTTTTTTGGGGGGGGAGCTCGTATTTAAAATAAAAATCTACTGGAACGAATGTGTTAATAAATAATGGATTTGTAAAATCAGAACAGAACCTCTTGCTCAGTGCAAAATGTGGTATTGGTTTTTGTTTCTGTCTAGGCAAATCCTAAGAAAATGGCAATGTGCTTAGGGGTTTTTTTTGCTGTTTCCTTTGCTCAGCATGTTCCTACCCAGAAAGATGTGGTTAGAGCAGCCAGGTCTGCTGTTACTGCAGCTCACCTGAGGGCAGTTCATGGACTTCCTCACTTTTGATCATTGCTTTTGCCCCTCCTCTAATAGTGTGCGTTAAAAATGTCACCATGCAAAAGTAGAATGTAGAAATTTGTCTTTTTGGAATATAAACTTAAACCTGAGAAGTCTCTTCTGCTGATAATGGGGATGCTGATCAGGGTGTTAACGTAGAGGTACACATCTTCCGAGACATGGCAAAGGCAATAAATATTTAAAGTATAGTGAAATACTTAGCAAAACGATTTTTTTTAATAAATGGTTCAAATCTCAGATAATAAAGCAGATTAAATGCTGGATATTCAGTCAGTTTTAAAGGAAGTTTATTTTACTTTCTGGGACTTGATACAGTATGAAGTGAGTGCAGGTTCCCTATATCCATACAACTGGGTAGAAAAAGAGAGTACAGATCATGCAGTCCTGCCTTGTTCATTTTTCCCTCTGCCATCCCACTTAGTTTGGGAACTGCAGATGTCTGAACAAATTATTTCTCCTCCAAAAGCGGGTGTTTTAAGTTGATAAACTTCTAAGCCCGTTACTAATTGGTGCCTGGCGTCTATTCTTGATTTGAAGGACCAAGTCCTGGAGGAATCCTAATAAGTTGAGTTGTAGAGCGAGATGCGAGTTTCTAAGTAAAGTGGTAGTGTTTGCTTATGCTACAGCATCTCTAGGTGTTAGTGCTGTTGTATTTTGTATCTCTTAAAACATAGGCAGCACACTACAATTGATGACTTTTTGTTTATAAACTGTTCATAAAATTGTCCTATCCAGATATTGAAATGAGAAACTAGGTTTTAAAAGTTCCTTTTTTTAATTCCATGAAAATAGAAGGTGTGAAGGACATCTTAATTTGCAGTCATATTGAATACAGTTTCAGGTTTACTCCAGTGAAGTAGGGAGCGAGTAACTTGGAGTTGTGGATTCAGGCACAGGCTGAGGTTAGATGTGTTGGCAGATGACGGCACATCCAGCCTCACGGCTGGCTGCTGTGCAAGGAAGAGGTCCTTCTCTGGGCACGTGCTCCCGCTATATCAGGCCTAGGGTTGCTGAGCAAGCTCATGAGAACCTGCTTTATTTTCAGCAGGGTTCTGTCAAACTCACTCATCCTACAGCCTAGTGGCTTAGTTCTAATAGCAAACCACGTATTCAGGAGGGTTACAAAAGCGGTTGAGCTGATCCTGCCTGCTGAGAGGAGAGGGTCTTGCTTGCCCCTCCACTGCCGCCAGCCCCGTGGTCCATCCCTTGGGCTGAGCTGGCTGCACCCACCCGTGCAGTAAAACATGACTCTTTTCCCCCACCCTGAGATTAGCCTGGGCTTTTATAAACGGTTGGATGGATTTTCATGCCTTGCTCCTTCTTCAGTAGGTGTTTTTCTGTCCAGATGGAGAAGATAATTGCCTTATCTAATGTGTTTCTTGCCGCTGTGCGTGGGTTACCTTTGTTTTCCTATGAAGTTTTTAATACCTGGAAGGGAAAGTTGTTGTAGGAATGGTTTGAGGTTACTGTCGTCTTGGGACCTTGTGTGCTCTCCATGGCCGTGTGGTACCTTGTTGGTCCTGGAAGTCTTTCCAGCTGGTTAGTGCTATTTCCATGCATTGTTTTCTCCTTCTGAACTTTTTTATGCAAAGTATGCCATCTAGGTTGGCATACTTCAAACTAAGTGAAATAATCTGTTTTTTATCACCTGAATATCAAAGCAAGCCTTTTTTTAAATGCAGGAGATTAGGATCTCCCCAATGAAAGCTATCTAAGCCAACAGTTTCTAGTCTTTCACAAAGACTTCAGTGGTTCGTGAACTTAAAAATCTGCTGCACCATCGGTAAACAACCAACAGGAGATGGGTCTGGAGGAATTTGGCACAGCTTTGGCTGATTGATGTAAGACCTTTTCACAACACCATCATGCACTCATAACTTCTGTAGTGGTAAGGAAGCAGCTTGCTGTCTGAGAGGGCTGCTTCAACATAAATAAATAAAACCCTCTAAAACCAGCTTGACTGCTAGTGTTGGGCAGCTCCTCTGCCTTCTCCTATGAAGAACTTATTAGGCAACAGCTGCGGTCCCGCTGCCAGTTTTCCTCCGCAGACTAAGCCTGGGGGACTGCTCATTAGCTCCCTGCCTGCCTGCGAGAGAGGAGCATGTAAAATTAATACACGAAGAAAGGGCCACGGTCTGACACTGCGGGAATGCAGGTGGGCTGGAGCGATGCGCGGGAATTAAACTAACGTGCTAATCGCGCTCCTCGCAGGAGGCTGGCTGCTCTGTGCAATTTCAGTATTTTCTGGTATAATAATCCCAGTGGGTTTTCACTAACTCTTTCCAGCTCTCTCCACTGATAGAGCCTTTAACGTTGTAGTTTATCTGAGAATTTTGGTGAGTATTTTGTGAGAATTTTGAGAAATAGATAGGTATTCCTGCCTTCAGAAATTGGAAAATATTTCTTTCTTCATGAACACAGCGTGGCGTTTGCTGCTACTCCTGTGTGACGGTGTGGTGTCGAGAGTGTCATTTCCCAGGAACAGTGTCTGCATCTGGCAGAAATTTCTGTGCACTTTGAAATTTTGAAATCCAATCTCGTGCTTGTGCTGTCAGTGTGGAGCTTTCTTATGGCACTCCTTTATTTTTCTTTAAAGGCCGAAATTTTAATATTGATCCCAGAGTATATATTCAACTATTTTGCTCAGAAAATAGTCATTACATGTGCATTGTGAGAGGCTGAAATGAAAAAGAAGTCAATCTGCTGTTGTACGTGGGAGGCAGAGGGTAGTGTGTTCCCGTCCAGCTGTGACAGTCCTACGGGTCCTGCTACCCCAGGGATCATCCCTCTGTCCCTGTCCCTTTCTTGTAACAAATCTGTTTTATCTGAGATTAAATGAAATCAATATGAAAAAGAAAAATGGTAGCAAGATGTTCCAGAAGTAGCCATTTAATTATAATTTTGAAATTCAATGCTAAAGAAAAGAAGTATTTCATATAGATGCTGTTGCCAGAGCCCGCTAAAATGCATTTATTCTCATGAGTACTTTATATGGAAAATGTTTAGCAGGCAGGAAGTATGGAATCTTTTTTGCACCTTTTCTAACACTTATCTTGAGAACAGGTGGAACAATAACTGCTTAATAAGGGTGTTTGTCTTAAATGTAGCTATTCAGGAGGCTATAGAACAAATAAATCGGAGACTAAGCAAAACGCAGTTTAGCAACAGGGAAGATAAAGTTGAGAGAAAAAATGGGAAGCCAGGTCTCATTTTCACTAGTACTGGTCTACGTCACTGTAATGGTGTAAGTGCCTCGAGGGGGTTGCAAATGTGATTTATTTACGTCAGAAGGGTCTTGTATGCTTCCAGCAAAGCACAAAGCAATGAGTGAATGAGTGTTGGGTTTAAAAACTGCCTGATGGACTTAATGTTTTGTCAGCTGTACCACTTGGTAAGTATTGTTTTTAGCATCTTTCTTGCAACGTGCTGTGTGATGATTCTGAATTTTTGCATGTCCAGCTGCATTACACTGGTTTCTGGAAGTCAGATTGCACCGTGCCACTCCTATTGCATGCCAGCTCATCTCTTCATGTAGCAAATTCGGGGTGGAACCTACCACTTTCCCCAACGCTAGCAGCTCAGTGATAGTTACTGAGTGATTACTACTGAATATACAGTGGTCCATTCTGTATTGAATGCTTGACATCCCTCAGGCACTGACGACGTCAGTCCATACCCTGTGAGTTTGGTGTTGCAGCTGTAGAACTTCAGAGGTTCCTTCCTTGGCTGGCTGTTTGCCCCGTCTCTCCGCTGAGGTCTGCCTCACAAATAGTTGTGTTAGTGCAACGATTTGTGGGGCTGTAGTATCAACTGGAGTCTTGAAAAAAATCCCTGGGATTGCAGGGGTTCAGCACAGCCCCAGCAAACAGTGGTGCCGGCATAGCAGAAGTGCAAAGGTAGATACTTCTTAAGGCAGATTTGCTGCTTGTGCCTGCGTATATATGACTACACTGTTTGAGGTAAAGAATAATTGTGTTTTAAAACTTGCCAGTTTTAACGATGGGTGATCATTGTATGCCAGTCTCAAAGAATTTGTCCTTCAGAGGCTCATTCTCATTTGTTTTGGTATGAAAAGTGCGTTGCCAAGAGGTGCCTCCTTGCCCTGCAGCTGCTGGAGCAGCTGGCTGAGCTGCTGGGATTGAACTTCAGCAGTAATCACTGAGTGGGACTTGTTAGAGGAGAGTGAAGCATGTACAGTGACAAAACAGATCTAAAATTGTTGTTTAACTATTTGTGTTCACAAAACTCGCATTGGAGTGTTTGCTTATTAGCATTTAATACACAGAGAGAGATGTAAAAAGACCCTTAAGCCTGATAGCAGAGATTTCTTCGTGCCCAAAACTTGTGTTTCTAAAAAGTAGTCCTTAGATCTGATGGCATTTCAATTGACTCTGGTCTGCGAAGGTAAAGGAGGACCTTTCAGTACTTAAAGAGAGCTTATAAGAAAGATGGGGACAAACTTTTTAGTAAGGCCTGTTGCAATAGGACAAGGGGTGATGGTTTTAAACTAAAAGATGGTAGATTTAGACTAGATACAAGGAAGAAATTTTTTACAATGAGGGTGGTGAAACACTGGCACAAGGTGCCCAGAGTGGTGGTCGATGCCTCATCCCTGGAAACATTCCAGGTCAGGTTGATGGGGTTCTGAGCAACCTGATCTGGTTGAAGATGTCCCTGCTCATTGCAGGGGGACTGGCCTAATAAATGACCTTTAAAGGTTCTTTCCAACCCAAACTATTCTATGATTCTTTGAGAACATTGTGGAAACTTAACCAGGGCTTGGAGTCAGTTCTGGTTAGTGCTGACCTTAGAACAGGTAGGTTCCTTCACAAGAGAGAGCGTCTGCCCATCAGATATTTCTGTAGCTGAAAGCTATGTTAGAAGCAGCTGGAAAATGCTCTTCAAACTTGTGTTTGTTGCAAACGCCTACCATGCCCAAGGTTAGCGCATGCCTTCTGTCCTCGAAGAGAAGGGATAAATGCTCAGAACACTTTGTTGTTTGTTTTTTTTTTTTTTTTTTTTTTAAACCAATATATATGTTTACATTAGGGCTTTGTCAGCAGTTGAATCTCGAAGGGTTGGGTTTTTTGTTGTTGTTGTTTGCTTTGGTTTTGGTTTTTGTTTTCCTCCATACATCTCTCGGGTCTGTTTTGGTGCTTGAACAAGACATGCCAAACTCTTAAAGTAAAACTAACTTTGCAAGTTGTAAACTTAAAATGGCATTGACACTGTAGAAATGGCTCATCTTACTTCGTCCACTCTTTCAACAAGGAACACATTGAAAACTAATTCAGGAACCTTCCCCCCCCGCGCCCCCCCCCCAGTTTCTTCTACTTCTTTATGCATTTGATAGCTTTATTGTGTGAGTATCCTACTTTTTTTTGGTTATTTCTTTTAAGTGAGAGGACCACTGATATTTCCCCTATGAAATAACAGATTAGAGTAGCGGGCAGGTGTTACAGCTGAAATTACCTTTTTAATTATCCAGATTAAAGATGACTGTATCCCTTTCCAAATAAAAAAACCCCAAAGATACAATAGGTCATTCATCTTATTGCTTCTTTTTTCATTTTTCTGCAGGGGGCTGCATTTTGTACAAGCAAAACTAAATCAGAAACTTTCCTGGTAACTTTTGGGGGGCTGAGCAAGGAGGGGTGTGTAGAGTGACATGGTAGAAGGTTAGGGAGGGTAGGAGGAAAATACATACTTAATTTTGGTTTGGAAAAAAGGGTCTCTGAATTGTTAGCATTCCAGGATCAAGCAACTAAACCTTCTAAAACCCTGTAGAGCTGACAAACCAAACCAAACCAGGACATCATCTGGAAATGATTCTCTTCTTCATTCTCTGTATTGCTAGTGTAATGAAATAGAAAAATTCCAACTCCTTGTAATTGTTAAATTTTGTCATGCAAATGCGTTATAGACTTTGAAAAGGATTGTAAAGGTTTTGCTCTGATTTTCATGCTTTGAAGAAAACCTCTGTGTCCTCGCTGCTTTGGTTGAATAGAGGAGCAGCTTGCAGCAAGACATCAGCTTTTCAAATCACTTTTATATGAATAATAGCTCATGGTTGCGAATAGGTGGAAATTGGATGCAAATATATGAAAAAATATTGAATTAACATAAGCAACTAGTGATTGCTGTTTTTATCAGATAGAATACCTTCCTAAACTGTTTTAAAGTTCAGCAATGATCATTCATCTTCAGATGATACGCTCAGATATTTCTTGGCTGGCTGCTGCATGCTTGGGGAGGATTTGGTAAGCATTTCACTTTTTTGTAGTTTGATGCAAAGGTCACCACCTCATAATTCTTCACATGTGGAACAGAGTGCGTACTGCGGTATGTTTTCTGTCCGGATAATTTATGTTTTTATTAGATAATGCTCATACTGGAGACTTCACTTTGTGGATGAGAGTGGAAGCGCAGTGGAGGAGGGAGCAGGCGGTAGCCAAGTCTGGCGCATAGGGGCGAGGGATGCTGCAAAGCCAGGGATGTGATCTGGAAATGCAGAAGACACCGGTGTGAACTGGTGGTGTTTACTTCGTACTTAGTGATGTTGTTATAATTGCCACATCATAATTTTTACTTAAAAAAATATACTTCTACCGTGTGAAAGTCTGTAAATCCTCCACCATAAAATACAGCTGCTTCATATTGCCACCTATACTCATTCATTTGCAAGTGTAGGGAGAAACAGGAGGACACCATATTGTTTAAAACTCTGATTTAATGTGTTCTGAGACACTAGAGAAAGGACTTTGCCTTGCATGGAGAGAGGGCTTTCAAAATTTTAAGATTTAATTTTTCTTTTTAAGAAATTTGATATTCTGTGACTTCTAACCTAACCCTGCAATTCATACCATTAGTTTGTATTACTGTGCTTTATCACATCTATTCTAGGATGGACATCACTTCTTGGAATCTTTTGAACTTTTATATTGCCTGATGCTTTTGATTTTGTAACCTTAGCCTTGTGCTTGTATCCTTGTTATATTTAAGAGTGAAAAGACATAGAAAGAATTAACGTCAAGCTAGGGAGATGAGACAGAACTGTTAAGCTGTTTTCAGCATAGGTCTGTCTGCTCCCAGTGTCTGTGTAGCAAAAACTATATTGTGAAAACACACAGTTAAATTGTGTCATGGAAGGCTTTGGAAATCAAAATATACATTGCATGCTGAATTGAGAGGTAAAGTTAATTTGTGGGTATCAACAATTTATTAATTCATTAAAGTTAAAATTTATTCATTTAGATAAATTATCAGTATCAGTGTAATGAAAACATTCCTGTCCAATAAATCATTTTTTTTTTCTTTCCCTTTCTGACTGTCAAATACTGATACCAGTATAGTAGTAACCGTGTTTGACGACAGGAATATTTATTCCCTGAGTAGCATTAATCTACTTCAATTCTGTCTACATTCAAAGTAGCATTAATGCCTTTATTTCTCCTTGGTGTCTGAACTTGCTAATCCTGATACCAAAGTGGATTACAGTGTCATTTCCATGTGTTCAGACGGATGTGCAACACATAGATAATTGCACAGAAAAGCAAAAGAAAGGGAATTTATTTAGGTTGTCAAGCTGGAGGTGGTCTCCATACAGCCTTAAATCCTTAATTCAATTTCAGGTTCGCCAGTCAGTCCTGTTGGACTGACTTGTGCACCGAATGAGGCTCGGCAAGCTTGTGGCCTTGCTTCATGCTCATTTTTGACATCGGAAGCTGTGCTTCCACCAGAGTAATGTTTTGATGCCTGTTCAGCTCAATTCATCATGTATTCATAAAGAGCAGAATTATTATATAATGCTTTAGAAGAATTACAGATTTTAATAAAATACTGTTTGTTCTAATGCAGCAGCATTTCATTGACATTGTGTATTTCTGAATTTGATAAAATAACAAATGAAAGCTTGGATGATTTACTCAAAATGAAATAAAAACTATTTTGAGGAAGAAGCTGCTATTAAACATTCTAATTTGAAAACCCCTTTGACTGATAAATATTTTATGTGCACTGAAGCATCCTCAAAAATTAAATATGAATGAATGGTAGGAAACCTTGCAGTACTATGAAACATTGAGATTTTATAATTTCAAGTGCAAATGTCTGCCTAGGGATTCTTGATTATTTTTAATGAAGATGACACTGTACACATGATCAGCATGAGTGCTTCTTAAATAAGAGAGTTTGTGTAAGTAGTATCTTCTGAAGAAAATCACAGCAGAGATTTATTTTGAGTAAATGAGCAACCTTTTCTCCAGAGGTTCCAAAATACTTTATTTAGACAGTTAAACATGAATCGAGATTAAAAAAAAAGGTCAAATAATTCTCTTCTGTTTTGAAACAGAAATTGTTTTAATTGTGTTCATTTACCAGGAGCTGTGGAACTCGCTTCATAGTTTGTAAATGTTTTGTGAAAAAGCAGCTTGTAAAAAGATTTACAGAAGGAATGAAGAACAGTAATTGCCTCTGTCATTGTTTTAATTTTAACAATGTGTGTACGCATGAGTCCTTTTTGATCTTTTTAATAGGTACAACTCAACTGGCAATGACATCACATCATAAAAGGAATTAATACTACCATTATAAATTTCCTGGGCTGTTTTTTTCTGAAATGTTGGTTCCCTCCAGTTTAAATTCCTTTTTTACAGTGGCAGTCTGCTCCCAAATTCAGTTGTCTGCTCTGTTCCTCCTGTCCTCGTGGTGTTGTACTATGTTGACCATAAATTACAAGATTGTGTGGCTGTGCAGGATCCCAGGACTGTGCTTGTAGGTTTGTAGCAATTGTCTTGCATGTTTTCTGTATGTTTTTTAGGTTGCAAAACATAAATTTGGTGTCATTCAATTCTAGTTTTTCATTCTGTCCTCTACAGCCAGGATAATGCAGGTCTCAGTCCAGTCTGCTCTCATCTGCTCTGTGCTTGGAAGGTTGAATCAGGTAAAAACAACTCAAAATAGAGGGAAAACCTAATGCTATCTTCAGAAAAAATCTAGGCTGATTTTAAACATCTTGAAAGCTGTTTGCTTTTTCCATCATTTTTGTATAATTAGTGCTTTGCATGTGCAGGTGCTTTACAGTTTAGGCCCTTTAACCGTGTGCTTTTTCATCTTGACTGCCAAAACCAGTGAGCTATAACAGGTAACTCCTTGCAGCAGGTTATTGAGCAGAGTCCCTTTGGATGGTGGATGGTTTATTTACGTGTTTTGGCAACTGGTTAAGTCTAACATTAAGGATCCTGGTCTGCAGGGTGTTGGCACGGGGCAGCGTGGCGGTGGTGGGAAGGGATGCGAGAGCTGCCTGTGCAGCATCTTCTGGAGCCTCTTTGGCTCTTTCATCCTCCAGAGTTGTGTTATACTGCTGTGCTGATACCTGGGTGGGTCCACATTGAACTGATTAAATCCTCTGTTGTCATGTTTTGGTTTTTAGTAATCTGCAGAAGCGGATTAATATTCAGTTAAAGGATTCCAGGTTTTCTTAGAAAAAGAACATGCTTTCTTCTCTTCTGGTAACCTCTTCAAAAAACAACCAACCTACAAAACCCCACAAAACCCTTTGCAACCTGTAGTGTTCTTGCTCCTTTTCTTAACATTTTCACAAAGAAGTTGAACTTTAGAAATAAATAAGAGTATTTTCAAAGGGCCAAAGGAGCACGGTTATTGAATATTGTCTTACCTTTAAGACTAGAGGAGGAACTCAGGAAATGGAGAACAGGTGATGCTACTCAATCTACAGCATGTGTCTGCAAACTGAAGTATAAATTAGAAGAATTAGTCTTTATACATCTTCTTTTAAAATAATTTTATTTCTTTTCAGTGAGTGAAAAGGAATCACACTGAGAAATAAATACTTGATTTACCTTCAATACCTGTATAATATTTTTGTTCAGCATTATGTGTGCATGTATTTGGTGCTCTCATCAAATGATCAACCTTCACTATCCTATAGTGAGTATATTTTACAAAGGCTTCTTAAAAATAACAGCTTACAGAAGCTCATAGTAGTGCAGGTCAGCTGGAGCTGCAAGTAGTGCATTTCTCTCTTGAAAACTCCAGGGTAAACAGTGGCAGATCTGGGACAGCCCCAGCAGAAAACTCCTCCTGCAGTGACTCTGAGGGTGTACGGCTTTAATGTGAAACCACAGGAATCTGACCGCATGGCAAAGAGTATCCCATACGTTGAAATAGCTGCAAAAACCTCTTCCACTGACTAAGGAAAAGGTGCCTATGTGGAAACTAAAAAAATGCTGCATCATAATCCCAAGAGTCGTCTTTGGACAGGTGAAATGCCTTTAGAGATTGGGGGGGGGGGGGATTTCTTAGAAATTTCAACTGCTAATTTGTAGCATCCATTTTCAAACACAGAAATCATTCAGATGTTGTTCACCTCGGCATTGTTAATCAGCAACTCAGCAGAAGAATGCATACTCTGATTTTTAAATTGAGGTTCAGTCTAATTTCCTGCTACTTTGTGTTTGAAAGATAAATGTATTTCTAATAATTTCAGCAAAACTGATTTTTAGAAGGCTGAAATCATTATTTTTAATTAGGAAATACTGTAGGCTGTTCATTCAACAATAGTGAATGACTATTGTTTTCATGGTGTGTATTTATATACTTACTTAAGATGATAAGTACTAGTTTGCCAATATTCAAATATTGGAGCAGCAGATTAGAAGTTCTGTTTTGTGTTCTGATTTTTTCATAATCCTTTTATGCTACTTAGTCTTCTTTTCTTGAAGTATGATTTATGCTAAAGTTGCTGTTGTGCAAGAGAAACAAGCAGACCTGAGGTTGTTTTTAAGTTTTGAAGCCCTGGTTAAATGACTCCCTGAATAATGACAACATTTGTGAGGGTGTCTTGGAGATTGATATAGTACCTACAAAAATTTGGACTTAAATGTCATATTATGTACTCTGTTGAACTGAAATAATTGCACATACCTGAATAGCCCCCGCCTGAATGCTGCTAATGTTAAGCGAACTTGAACTGTCTAGTGTTCTTTGTATGGAGAAACGGACACATAGTTGATGTGTAGGATGTCTATATTGGGGAGACCTGGTACAGACATGGAAAAGGGAGGTATGCCAGAGAGCCATCTCTCTCCTTTTTTATTAGGATGACATTCTTTGTAAAAACGAAGTGAGACCACTAAAAAGCAAACTACAAAGAAGCTCTTTTGCTTGGTGCCAAGCACGCCTCGGTCTGCAGCAGGTACCTCTGGCCGGAGCATTCTCCATCTCAGCGGCTGCCTTGGTGGAACCGTCCCATCTTCTGGGATCCACAGTCAAGGACCCTGGAGCTCCACCCTTGGCTTGCAGCCTCTTCAGTTTGTAAAACAATGAGGGTGCAAGATAAAGGGCTCTCCTTTGCAAAACATCTGATAATTTCTTGCTGCCGAAGGCTGGGTGTAGAAATTCTCATGGGATGGCTTGGCCAGAGCGCTACAGAAAATGCTGAGGCGAGTTTTGCTCTTCTTCAGTGCCTTCCCTCATTAAATCTGGAGCTTTCTGTCCCTTTTCTGGTTTGGAATCTACTCTGCTCTTGATTAACACTGGATGTTTTGTTTGAGTTTTGGTTGTTGGGTTTTTTTTTTTTTTATTTGCTCCCCCCTCTTTCATGTAAATGAAGTCTTGCTATTTTGCTTGCTTTTTTTCTTTTTTAATTAGAAGAATAAATGCTTGCATTCATGCACAAATTACTTTGAAGTGCTGTAGGAATTCAATTCATGAGCCTCCCCTTAGTCTCAATCTTTAATTTTTTTTGGCGAACCGATAACATCTCATGGCTTTGCTCTTTCCAGAAGATTACATTTGTTTACTGCAGGTTGCTCTACCTCCTTCTGTGTCCCGAGATAACAAGTTAAACACGAGTAAGAACGGTTAATCGGCCAGGTTCCATTGAGCATTCCTGTAAGGTTTTGTTTCACAGAGGGGTGACTCATGCTGGACCACAGCTCTATGAAAGAACGAGGGAAAAATAGTCCGAGGGACTAATTGACCTCGGTTCAGCAGGAGCCAGCTGAAGGTGGGTTGCTGGATGCCGTGGGCCAGCTCTGCTCCTCTGGCCATTGTCCTGCAGAGCCTGGGGGGTTATCGCTGACTTTGGATAAGCGCTAGAAATTCACTTGGAAAAGTGGTTTAGCAGTTTCTTCTAGAGATTATCTTCTTTGCTTTACTGACATAGCAATTATTTTGCTACTTTGCATCTCTACGTTATTTTTCGGGGTCCAGAATACAGCACTTACTCCTGTTGTAGGTGCGTTTATTCTTGTTGGTAGCGTCAGGTGGCCTTCTGACTCATGAAACATAATGGGGAGAAGTTGTCAGATAATTAGTCCATTGGTGTGCTTGCTCCCTGAGTTCATTCCACCCCTGTTTTGGAAGCAAGAGGAGAAAATCCCTATTTCCAGTGCTGGTTGATGGGTAAGTCTCTTTTCATTAGCACCTAAGTATAGTGAAATGTTGTTTCCTAAAGCTCACAGAGAGTACCAGGGGATTTCAAATTTCAAGGTCAGAAAGAGTGCAAATTAAACTGACTCTTCCCTGCTTTTGTAAGCATCTGGTGATTGACCCACAGTTTTAGTGTGGGGGTCACAGCTCTGGGACTGGCACCGTGTCCTCAGAGAATTGGAGAGCGGCCGAGCTGGGACGGACAGGAGATCCTGGGTTCCTCGTGCCCTGCTCGGCCAGGGCGCCTGTCCTGTGGGGTCTGGATGCCTCGGAGGATGGGACTTCACAAGCAGGCACAGGGAGAGCATTGCACATGTAACGTCTGCTGCTACGAGAGCCTGTTCCTGGACATGCGCTCGGGCTGCCGCTGCTCTGGATGCCGTTCCCACTCTACCGTTTGTAGGCAAACACGGATCTTTTCCCTGTCTGTGCTCCTTTGGCTCCCACAGCTGCTGCATAAACCAGGTTTGGTTTGAGAAGTGTTTTGGAAGGCTATGTCTGCAGGTGGGATATAGCCCCAGTACGTGCTGCGATTATTTCTTTCTAGACCAGAAAATATGCTGACATTAAACTGGAAGATTTTTTTAATATGGCTGATGTTAAACTGGAAGATTTTTTTAATATAGCTGACGTTAAACTGGAAGATTTTTTTAATATATATATACCGTCCTGTAAATCTCTGTCAAGAGCTTGATTTTCTAGCCAGAGCACCTATATGAGCCAGCATGCCAAAACCAGCCGTGTGAATATGGGGAAATGAGTTAACCCGTGCAGCTCAGCAGCCGGAGGTATCACCCTGTGCAGGCATCACTGCTCCGGGCCGTGCGCCTTCGTTGGGTGTGCAGGTCTCAAAGCACTTTGTTGGGTTTGGTGAGGTTTGGCACCTGAGAGTTGGTGTGCCTGACCTCACCTCTGCGTAGGCAGCACGAGGGGGTCAAGTTTAAGTCAATTTTAAGCCCTGGGTCAATTTGAAATGTAACAGTTATTCTCAAATAACTTTACATCCAGGTTGGAGAGAATGATTAAGATAATAATTGATGCAAAGTGTTTATCTTCTTGAGTTAATTTTTTAACTTCCTTTAAAATTTAATTGAGAAATTAAACCTGCTGAGAATTTTGGAGTGTAAAGAATTGCTCCCGCTCCCTTCCACTCGAAAAAGGAAGGGTGTGGATTATATCAAAGAAAAACAATGCAAATGAGGTATGTAAGCCGGTGACCTTAAAACTCTTCTACTTCTTAATACAAAACAGTATTATCATATGAGAGTACTCTTGTACTTTTTATTACAGACACTGACTCATACAGGAAGGTACTTGCGTACAGACAGTCTGTTTCAGGTTGTTGCTCGTCTATTATTTTTCTGTTGAAAAAGTGTTTGTTGGTGCCTTGTGTGGAACCAGCTGAGAATTGACTGCAGTGTGAGTTAAAGTTTTAAACTTTTGTGTCTTTCTGAGTGCCGGCAATATTAGACAGTTATTGTTAAGAAGCACTGCGGCAGCAGTTGCAGGGGAAGGCTGTTATGATATTTATCCTATGTATGTTGATGGTTCCTGCTGAGAGATCCTGAAAAATGATACACTTGGACATTTAAACAAAAGAGTTCTGTAATTATGTTAGCATCAGCCCATTCATTTTATGCACAGAAGTTTAGCGTCATGATTTATGATCTATAAATTCCTGTGTTTAAGCTTGTCGTTCTTGGATTTTTTTTCTGATTCAAGTAGATCTCTTCAGTATGTCACTCCAGCCTTAGTGTTCCTGTGCTGCAGCATTTCTCCAAACAAAACCCAACAGCTTCTGCCTTGATTGTGTTAAACAGATCAGGAAACAAAATCACGTGCTCTCAGTGTGTGTCTGTATGTCCCTTTATTTTTTGGTTTTTGGGGGGGGGGGTTCACTTTGCTGTAAAATTACACAGCCCTAGCTGGAACATTACATAAATTGAACTGTGTTTCTTCTGCATGCTTGCTGTATATTGAATTCATGACCAAATTGGACAAGCACAGTAATTATACTAAAATGATATCAAGCTCTTTTGGCTATAGAATTGCATCTGTGTATTGGTCTGCTGCTTAAATGTTTCCCCATTTTTAGTTAGTCATTTTGACATGAGCTTGAAAACAAACCAGAAAAATGAAACCCAGGGTTCTCCCAACAGAATTAAGTTTCAGGTTGATTTTGCTCCTGATAAATGCTCGAATTTATGTTCTCTTTAAAGGGAAGAGCACCGACAAAATGCAGTGAGTTGAAAAATGTCCAGTAATCAAAAAGTTCTCAACCTGAAAAAAACCCATATAAATATTTTAAGTTTCACATCCTAGAGGCTGGAATGAGGAATAAGTGTAGGGAGAAAAAAATCCAATCCTATCGAGAAGACCATCTGCTTTATATTTTAAGGTTGGGTAGCATAACTTTCCTTTTTCTGAAATACTGCCATACACATTGTCATGAGTATAACCTTAGTCAAGTTACATTGGCTAAATGAATAATCTTTTTAACATGTGGAACTAATTTTCTTAGGGTATTTTCCCCTCTCACTCTTTTTTCCTCCCTCTTCTCTGGTCCCTTGAAAAAGAAGACAAAAATCTGCCGGGTCTTGATTGCATTTTTGGCAGTTACTCAGTTTTCCATAGTTTTCTCTCCTTGCAAATGCCTGAAGTTTTCCAAGGAAACAAGTTTATAAGAACTGTGCTCTACTTTGACTCTTTTCAGGCAATGTCGTACCTACTTACCGTCTCCCCTTCTGAATACGACTCTTGAAACAATCCCAAAGGCTTTTACCTCCCACAGGCTAACGATAGTAGATAAATGCTGACTGTGATGCTTTCTACCATCCAAATTAAGATCAAACCTGAACACCAGTTCTTCTGTTGTCCTCTGTGTTGCACAAAATGTTTTGCTCCAGTGCTGGCCGCAGACCGGGGAGCAGAGATGCGATGGGCCAACTCAGCATGTGGCAGAAGATAGCAGTAGCTTGATTTGTAAATAGTGGATTGATAAGCAGTCTCCATTAAGATAAAAATTGGGATGAGAGATGATGTTTTCCTGCTTAAAACCTTCTCAAATATTGAGGAATGTATGCACCCATGAAGGTGTGTGTGTATGAGCACGCAGAGATACACGTCTGCAAATGCACGGATGCTTGCATCTTTAGTGCCAGGAGGTTCTGTGTTCACTTTGTTTGTGGAAAAGCTGTCTAATAGTCTCAGCTTTTTCTCACAATTGATTCCCCCCCCCCAAATTCCTCCTCATTCCAAGTAATCTTGTGTAAATTTTATACATAAAATAAGCAAAATAATTTAAATGAAGCTGCCAAAGGAGTCTTTCAGATGATGATGTGGTTTAACAACACTCCAGCAACGTAGATAATTGAGCACAGACCAGCTTTGCCCATTAGTGACATAGAAAGCTTCTCTGAGCAAAACATCGATGGTAGGAGATGAACTGGCCCAGGACAGCAGAATCACAAGCTGTATGAGTCTTTGCATTTCCTCATTTTTTTTAACTGAAGATGCTGGTTGTCATGCCTGCTCTCCGAAGAGAGGCTGGCTGCCTGCACTCTGACCCCCACGAAAGCACCGACCTGAGCTCAGCTCGTGAGCTCTGCATCACGTTTCTCTTTGTCTGCCTGTCTGATAAAGATAGCTGTTGATGCTTGACAAATAACGTAATGAAAAAAGCATTAATTAGTTAAATCCTTCCTGAAAACTTGTTTTTTTCTGAAACCCACAGAAAGAAAAAGGCATTTGCAGTGTGATGTTGGGATATTCCTTTTAGACATGTAGCTGCTGCGTCTGTCCCTGGTCTTAGAAGGGTCTCTAATAAACGGGGCTGTTGCTGTCATTGCTCTCATCCAACTGGGTTTGCCTTTTGCTGTGCTTTCCTCCAATTTACTTTAGCTTCTTACATGTATATTGTAAATTCTTGGAGAAAAACAAGAAGCATGTCCTTGATCTCATGGGAACCGACTATTTAATGTTTCTCGGTTTTAGAAAATAGTAACAAAACATAACGTGATATGGCTTCACACACTGCAAAAATAAACTCCAGACAGAAGCCACAGGTTTCCCTCAAAACAATCTCACTCGGTGAGTTTCATCGGAAAAAGGATTTGTTATATATGTGTTTGCTCACCACTTTTGAAAGCATTAACCTTTAAAATAAGAAACAGACCCTGGTTAGCCACTTGAAGTTTAAAAAGTATTGCAGCCCTGCTGAGCTAATACTGCATATATTTGACACACGTACATTTTGCTACTGCTGTTTTGTATACTTTTAAAATATTGTTTGGGTTTTTTCTTCCTGTCATTACCCAAATATGATAGGTAACAGCAGTCTATGTCCTAAATCTGCTGAAAGTTGGGTTTTGGTTTTTTTTAAAATGTATTGTAGTATAGATGGTAAACCAGCTTCGACATAATTTACAGCTCAGTGGATATTTTACTAATGCTGTATTTGTTTTTCCTGATTCTCTTTGTCTCTAAAAATGTTATTTTTGTCAGTAGGGAGATGGATTCGTATCTCGTCTGGCAAATAAAGTGATGTGCAAATGGTTGACTGCTCTGCGGAGCAGTTGGCGCTTGTATTTCGTTGGGGACCTTGGAGGTTTGGGGGTGGTGGCTTTTTTTTGTTTATTTTCCTGCAGTGCTGACAGTCAAACTGGGGGCTTTTGAAGTATTTTCTCACTGCAGTGCATTGCTGCTGAGTTTATTTTAATCTCAAGGAACGGAGGGAACAACCCAGTTAATATTTTACTTTTTATGCTAAGCTTGGCTTAGAGTCATCTCCCAGATTTAAAACTGAGTTGCCTTCAGCTTCAAATTATGAATAAAAGTCTCCTAAGCCTTGTTTCGGCACACCACAAAGCTAAACCCCAGCTAGCCCTTATCTCTGGCTTGGTGGGAAACCTGACTCCATCCCACCCGGAGATGCGGGTTCGGGTGCTGTGCCCATTCATCACTGTCAGACCCCACCTGTGGGAGGCATTGGTCGGCGGTGGCCCCAATCTTCCCTGTCCCAGCCCCAAGGACCCCTGCCCTTGGATCATCACTTCCCAATTTATCTCACTTATCAAATATTTGTCCTGTTGTTCAAAGCTAGAAGTGAGGCAGGCTGCATTTGGTTGCAGCTAAAGTCATTAAAGGATCTATCTTGATACCACAGAAGAATATTGTCTAGGAAGTTGCAAGTGCTTTGACCCAGACAGGTAATTAAAGAGCTTAGGAAAGCAAGAATCTCTAATGTGTTGAAGATGTGTATTTGTAAAATAAACCCCAGCTTTCTCATGACTCCATCCAGGCTGTGGTCATCTTCTGCAGGCTCACAGGGACACATCACTCGGCTCTCTTGAAGCCTCCGTGTCTCAGAGCTGTCACAGATTGCCAGAAATCCTGCAGTGGTCCCTGCAGATACCATGATTTTCTCTTTCTAGGCTTCTGTTTGTGTAGCTGGATGCGAGCGCCGTGTTCGATAACGAAAGGGGAGGATTAAGAGCACGAGTGATGTGCCAAGCATCGTGCTGCAGGATTCAGGTGTTGCCGGAGGCGCAGGGGCCCCCGGGATGGCGCAGGGCTTTGTGCTCAGCCCCCGCCTGCCCCACGGAGTTTAAATGTGAGTATAAAGCAGCAGGTGATAGATACAGCCAGCCAGACAAGTGTTATTTCTCTCTGAGCATCTCCAACGTTTGAGTAATTTGAAAAGAGAATTACAATTTCACTGACTTTCCAAGTTAGACGTGGCTAAATCTGGAATTAATGTCATTTCTGAAGTTTGCTTTTGGAACAAAGTATGGAAAATGCAGACACTTGAAAACTCCTAAGTTTTGAAGAAGTTTTGAGTTTTATTTACTTCTTAATGTTGTGTTTGGAAACTGATGCTTTGTGGCGGAAATAGCTGAAGTGAATGAAGCAAGGTTTGCTTGCCGTGCTGGGTGAGCTGCTGCAGCACAAAGGAAAAGTTGTAACAAAGTGCTGGTTTCTAAACCAAATCTTGAAATTTAATTCAGAGTTTGGATTGGGACAAAAAAATTACTTTTGCTCCATTTATTTTTTTTCAAGTCAGAAAACTTTGTGGAAATCTGCTTGATGAAACCAAGCTGTTGGAGTCGTTGAAGCACTGTGTGCATGTGCAGGTGTACTGCGGGGTTGGAGCACGACTGTGAAAAACAACTGTTCTCAGCCCAGTACCTAAGATAAGTAGTGGACAGCATAGAGCACATAGTTTTGCCCTCTGCTGTGTGCCACAAGAACAAAGCTCTTGTCTTTTTTAAAGATGTCGGGTTTAAAGGAATTTGAGAATTCTTGAGAAAATGAATCTTTTTCACATAGTTGACCGATGTTCAGCAAGAACCTGAATATCTATAAAGATTATAATAAACTTAAAATAGCTGGTGATAGCAAAAAGAGGGGGGGCAAATGGAGAAAAAATAAAATAACATGCTGTTTCAGGGCTTGAGGCGGTGTGTGATGAGGAGGCATTGGGAGCGGTGGCGGGGATGCAGATAGCTCCGTGTCTGGTGGAGCACCAGCTCGACGGGGGGAAAGGCTGGAGGCCGAATCAGCGCAGCAGTTGCAGCCTTCATGCGTTGTGAGAGCAAGTGGTGATGGGTTATGACAAATAATCCTGGGCGAGCATCTCATTAAACACGTGTGTAATTGTTCCTGTTGGAGTGAACTTAGCCTGCTGCCATCTGCTAAGCAGATTCAGTTAAACAATGCGGGGTGGGAAGAATAAGGTACAGATGCTAATGCGCTGTGTAAACTACGATGACCAAGTTCTCCTAAATATTTAGACTATTTTTGTAAGTTTGTGGAGCTGAGTTACTGTTGGGTCTGTGAAGTTCCTTTAACTTCATTTGGAGGTTGGCATTTAGCTCTGTTCTTCTACTTGAAGTTAGATCACTTTTTAAGTTAGTGAAATTAGCTTAAATACAACAGGGAGAAGGTTTTGGCTTCAAGTGAAATTCTGCATAGGAATTTTTGAATAGGGAGCAGATATCCTGAGTAATCGGACTGTACCCAGGTAGGGTCTGAGCAGTTATTAGCCTCGGGGAGCTCAGTGTGCGACGGCTCGCGTTTTCCTGGGTGGTTTCTCAATCCTTATTTAATTTTCACTGTTGGTTTAGGCTCATTGTCTGTGATGGCAGTTTGACTAACAGGCTCCTGCTACCCTCTCTCTGACACGCACAGTGCTTTTAATTAAAATAGTACAAGATACCATAATGTTTTCAAGAACTTGGTTAAGTTATAAATCAAGCAAAAATAGGTTAAAAACCCAGCCCAGTGGCCAAATAAATTTCTGCTGGCACTGTGACTCTTATATAACCCTGCGTAATGGTCTCTGGCATTATTTTGAAAGTTCATAAACACGGCTACATGTTAAAGGGGTGGAGGAAGGGGTCAGCTTTGTGTTAAGGACAGAAAGCTCCATTCTCAGTAGCTGACAGTCTATTTCCTTCTCGCTCCTTTTGATGTCTGGAGACTAAATGCTGCATGGAGAGAAAAATTCAATTCATTTAAAACATTTTGCATCAAAATGACATGCTTTAATGTATTTTCTTCTGATGTTTAAATTATCTTTTCATCTCATGAGGGGGGAAAAAAAAAAAGCCAACATGTTTGTAGTTAAAGTACCCAAGCAGAACTTTAAACAAAGGTCTGGAAGAAGAGGAAGTCTCAATGTACGGGCAGCTTTTAAGAGTAGTGCCTTTTTTTTTTTTTTTTTTTTTTTTTTCCCCCTTCTCCCCCTGCCCCCACTCCTTGGCTCTCTGAGACTTGTAAACTGAGGAGTTTTATTGCTGCCCTTCCAAATGCTTCTTTAGAATTAAGAGTTCAAATTTTTGAAATTCCTGAAGTCCTCAGGAGGAAGAGGGATAAGGGAAAGTGATGATCATAAGTGGAGCAGAGCACACCAAAGGGTTTTCCAGGCTGGTTTTGCCAGTTACAGCTGCATATAGTCTTACTAGGAGGAAATCAGCTAAACCTGCATCAAGAAAACTCTTGGAGTTATGGACCAATGATTACACTGGATTTGGATGAAAATTAGACTTCTTTAGTAATTGCAGTTATTATTGCTAATGATTTGGAGTGCTGAGTCTGGCTCATGTTGCTGTAAACATGAGTCTTAGTAATTCCACAACTGTCACGTCAAGGGAGGGATTCAACAGGGTCTTTATGAATCACTGTCCTTTACCAGATGTGGCCATGCCTACAGATGTATTGTCATGTGTTTGACTTAACGCTGATAGACATGGAATCCACTCCGTCAGTGAAATCCCAGCTCCCCTTGAGGCTGGTAGAGAAAAATCCCATTGACTTACTTTTTTTATTTTTCATGCCTCCTCCACAATCTAGGAAGGAGTTCACCCTGTGTGTTCTTTCTGCTTATATCACCAATTTTTGGTATATTTGAAGTCATAAGATGTATTTCCCAGTAGTCGACTCTCTTCCCTACACGATGCACAGAAGCTCCAATAAATGTCGCACCGGGTGCAATGTTAAAATGCCTTCTTGGACCACCCGCTCCCGTGGAGCAGCCAGCGCAGCTCCTTTACGATTCACACGGGGTCCCCACGCAGTTGTTTCTGTGGCAGGCACTAACAGCATCTCTCGGGTTTAGGCTGTGTTTTTGTGAAAAGCACAGTGTGTTGCAAACACCCATGTTTGCAAGGAAGTGTTAGTGTGTTAATCAGGATCTGCTTGGAAAATTATTTCCCCTTCTATATTGGATATGTTGCTTTTGTAGAGGATGCTTGATGTATGGTGGGGAACTGGCCACTTACTTCCTTATGAAATTAGAAGACCCTTCATAAAGTAATGGGCATTTTTTTTCTGTTTTCTAATGTATAATGACCTAAATAACCTCAACGTAGCACTATTATGTTTATTGATAATGAAAACCCAACACTATTCTTGTTTTGCATGATACTGTTCTCTCAAACCTCTGTTGTGTTACGCAGCCACCGCATATTGCTATTAAGACAGATAGCAAAGGAATATTTTAGGGACACTTGTAGGTTTTCCAGTGGGGATAGCCCCACTGCCCTGAAGGGGAAAGCTGCCATTGGAAATGAGAAATCTTGAAAGAGAAACTTAGGTGTATCAGCCAAACTTTTCAGGAATGCTGTAGGTGTAACCCCAAATCCTTCCAAACTTATTTTTCAGTCTGGAAGCAGAGTATTAACAAGGTGTTGAGTGTTTTTTCCTCCACGTAACCATTGTAAGTTAGCAGGGATGACAGTGTGGCTGTCACCTATGGAGGCACTTGCATCCCTTTGGGAACAGATGGGAAGCTTTCCCACAGGAGGACACAGCTCTCACTTCTATCTTCTGATACTTCCTTTTTTTGCCATTAGTGAGCTCGATCTGGTTGTGTTCAAAAGCGGGTCTCATTTTTCTCTTTTCCAGATACCAAATATGTCTAAATTCAGCCCACAGCCTTTCGTGTGTTAGTTGGAAACAACAAATACTTTCTAAAACAGTTGTGTTGGGTTAAATGTTTAGCACTAGAGAACAGTCATAGTTTGCATGGCAGTAGCTTTCTAACGTGAAATACTTTTTTTAGCACCTTATGTCAGTTTGGTGAATTTACGGATGTTTTAAAAAAAAAAACAACCCTGTTGTGTCTTCAAAACCAAAACCAGCCTCTTCATGCAGATCCACAAACAGGTATACGGAGACGTGATTCCCCTTGGGTAAGCCTGACATTAGAGACTCCCCACATGAAACAGTGCTTTTCTGACAACGATTTCCTCACCCGTGCGCCTTTTGGAGCTGCTTTAATGTGACGTTTATGACAAAACTTCTCTTATGCATCCTTTCTGATTTTTCTTGCAGAGGATATTCAACTCCTTTGTGTACACGGAGAAAATATCGAACGGAGAAAGTGAAGTTCAACAGGTGAGTCCAAAAGCTCCTTCTCACCTCCTGCTGCCTGCTGGCAGCGTTACAAAGGCAAGAGTCAGCTTAGAAATTACAGTTCTGTCTGGATTTATTGTGGCCACTACCCTAGCGTCCAGCACATCAGATAACAATAAATGGAATATAATATAAATGGAGATGGGGTGTATGGGCTGATTATGTATTTGAGAGTTTTGCATTGCCATGAAAAGGCTTTCCATCTGCTTTGTGTGGGTCTGTCCCTTAGAAACAAAAGAGCAGAGGCAGAGCTGGGGCCCTCATGTAGTATCTCACATTAATTGACTGGTTTTCATGTTGGAAGTGTCTCTTTTAAAATTGTTTTAATTCAAAGCAAAAACACTAATAGGGTTTATGAATGTGGAAATGGTATCAATTGCTTTGTGTAAATATGGGACAACTATAGCCTGATGCATAACAGTTGTGGCTGAGGGTTTTTTGTAATTTTGTGTGGGCTTTTCTTAAGGGAACACATTTGAACACTTAACTCTTCAATTTAACATTGAGATAATATATCTCAACACATGGGCTGTTTGTATTTTAATACATGCAAACATTTGGAATGTTAATTTTGGATCAATTTTAAAACAGATCAAATAGATTGAGTTTTCTTATTTAAGAAGTTAAGGTACCAATTCTGAACGCTAACAGCTGCACCTTCATGCTAAACACGATGAGTTTTGGTAGATAGAAGAGGCAGCCGCTGCCCTGCGTGGGCAGCCTGGGCGTCCGAACAAAGAACCAGCTTTTCCTTCCAGTTTAAGCATGGACTCACTTGCACAACCTTCAGTGAGTAACCTGACCTTCCTAGACCCCTATCAAACCAGTTTTAAGGTTCAGTAAAAACAAAAGTGCCTCAGAGCAGGGCTCTCCCCGGGGAAAAGGGAGTTGCTCTTCAGCCTTGTGGGTAGCCTGATTTGTGCATGAGCCGCTGTTGCTGGTTTCCAAGAGCATTATCAGTACATTGCATGCCGTGTGCATTAAAACTGGTCATGTAATATAAACAAATTAACACTGTAAGTTGTGTTTACTGTAAACACTAAAATTCCCAGACTTTTTTTTTTTCCCTAAGGAAAAACTCAAAGCAGAGCTGGATCAAATGGGATTGTGAATCCCTGCACGTTGTATTTAAACTTTTGGAGAGTTTGCATTGGAGAGCGGGGCTCAGCTCCTCTTCAGAAGAAATACGGCAGCTTTTGATGGGATTATGGTGAATGTAGAAACTAAATTAATTTGCAGGAAGTGGAATAGTTCAGGAAAAGTTCCACTGATGATGGGTTTCTCTTAAACCAAAACCAAATCTTTGGTCTAGAAGCTTTGTCCCACACTGGCATTAAATTGAAGTGTGTGACAATGTTAACAGAAAAATTTGATAAATATAAGAGTATGTGATTAATGGTCTAGGATTTAAATTGAGACTCTTAGATTGACATAATACAAATTTTAAGGTGAATCTCTTGTGCCTGTTATAAAAATGACAAGGTTTGTGTTTAGGAAAAAACCAGCAAAGTTCACCTTTGGTACTGCTTGTGTCTGTGTTAGATGTTTGTTTGGTGAGATACAGATGTGTGTGGGAAACAACAGAAGAAACCAGAGCAACACATTAATCCTAGTAAATTACCCTAATTCTGGTATTAATGATTGCTTGACCCTGTGGATAATCGTGTCTCAACCATAGTAATAGATGTTACGCTTTACAGCAGATTTTTCCTAGCTCTGGTTAGTTAGAAGACATTTGATGCAAGTTTTTCCTGAAGCTTGATCATTTTATGGGAGTCTGTCCTACATACTCTATTTGGCTGTAGAAACACATTTCTGATTTTCAAACATCACAGTTGAGATCATCACCTGTAATACAAGAGTAAAAAAATATGGGGAGGGGTAAATAAGCCAGGAGGACATTCCCTCTTCTGGTCTTGATCCCACTGCCTGTCTTTGTTATGCCACCTTTCCCACTTTGCTTCTCAAGTGAATTGTGCAGAAGGCTTTCCATGCCTTTAATAATTATCCTTATTCTTTCCTGGGTTTGTTTGGCTTCTGCTTTTCTTTTCTTTTTTCTATTTTTTTCTTCTTTTTTTATTAAGCAGTCACCAGTATGGATGTCATGACATGGGGGCAGCAGATGTGCTGTTAATGTTGTATTAGAACGCTTCAATTATTTTTTAAATCTCCTCTCTTCCAAGAAAGACCCCAAATTATTTTTCTTTTTTGACAACGTCTAATTGGAGAACACATAATTAAGAAGTGGTGATATGGAACTGAGTATAACAACATCCTGTTCCCTTCATATAAGTGGTACCTTTTTTCCCCTGTAGGTCCAGATACATATGGCTGCGTATTTGAGTAGTTCATTTTCTATCATTGTTATTAATTTATACAATTCTGATGTGTGTTCCTATTACTAATTTGGGCATACTTTTTTTTGTTGATGTACGAGTGAAATATTGTAAATAAAAAAAAAAAAAAATTGGATGCCCAAATTACGATCCCATAGAAGAAATTTGCTGCTTGGAAAGGCATCATGCAATTGGTGATGCTAGGGGGTTGGTTTATGTGGTGCCCAAGGTCGGATGCGCACAAAAGGTGATGGTTCAGCAGTGCGGACAGGAGATGCACGCCGTGCTTGGCGTGATGCTGGAGCCCACCATCCACCCTCGGGAGGCTTTGGCTTCCCTGTAAGCATGTACAGGTAGGTGCTTGCGTGCAAAGGGACCGTGAAAGGGTAATTGTCGCCCGACTTTAAAAGTTTAAATTTGAAACCATCCCAACATGTTAAAAGAAGGGTTCACCGGCTTTGACATTGCGCTAGGCTAACGTTTTTCTCGAGTATTTCTGGGTGGTCTGCACACCGCGAAAGGGCCATGTGGGCTAGATTATATGTATCAGATGGCTTTTGAAAGCCAAAAGTGTTTTCGGGAAACCAAGAAACTGGATTAAAACTTCTTTGAAGTCTCGACTATTGATTCTCCACTTAGGAAACGACGCTGCTTGTTTCCTAGCCACAGATGTACGTATTCACCCTAAGTAGATATAAATAACTGTCTAAACACTGTAGGTAGTGTGATGAATTCGGAGCTGTCAGAGGAGAAAAATGAGGCCCCGGTGAAGCATAATTACTGTGGTTAAAAGCTCAACAGTGAAGTGGATAGAAGAATAATTGAGCACTTCTGTTTCATTAATAACCAGGTCTTTTAGCCCTAATGAATCACAAGCAATATAACCAGAGTTTTATGAGTAAGAGTAGTACATCGAACGGGGTCGTCTTGAGCAAATGCAAACAAATGTAAGCAAATTAAATCCCCTGTCGCTCATTCCTGTTTTTGTCATTCATTAACATTTTCTTAGCAACTGATACCCGAAGGCAATTAATTACGGTTTTATGTCAGCTAGGATTTTTTTCTGGCAGACCACTGAATTGTTGTGGGGGGTGGTAGGTTTTTTTGGTTTGGTTTTTTTTTAGACCAAACTGTGTAAATAATGACATTCAGTTTGTTGAGAAAGTGAAAAACTACAGCTGTTGGCCTTCAGGCCTGACTATTTAATACGCTTGGCTTTCTTCATGCCACACAAGGAGTGGTTTACCTTTTGACGTTAAAGTGCTTACACTTTTAAGGTCTACAGTTACAGAATTACTATTGTACGTAACAGATAAAATCTTTTTTGCTTTGAATAGGTTATTAAAAATTGGATGGCAATTGCCAAAAATAACTTGGATTCCTTTCCTGTAAGTTATTTCAATATCAGAGAACTCACATACAATATGAAAATATAGTGGTGTGAACTAGTGCTATAAATAAAGTGGAAGATGGTTAGTTTTATTAGGGGAAATTCTAGATTAGCCGTTTTCAAGGAAGTCAGCGTATGTTCAGCGTCCTGCCAGACGTATGGTTTCTGTGGTATAGAGAATATGAAACTGGCCTCCAGGGAGGAGGGAAGATGATGACACTGTCTTGAGCAGGAGCGTCTTTACCAGCTTCACATAGAAAAGTGGTGATACATTGAACTCTGGCAGACAGGTTGGAGCGCAGCAGCAGCAACATCTCTGCAGATAGAAATACATAATCATTTCTTCTATTTCTATCTGTCCATGCATCCTGGGGAAAGAAGTAGTAGCAAATAAAGTAATTAAATTAGTTGAGATAGTAAATTGTAAATATGCATATGTCAGCTGAAAATCACCTCGCTGGAATATTCCTGGGAATATTCACTCCTGTTTGAAGGCTGGGAAGGACAGGGACAGAGGGAGGATTTTAATTTAGAATAAGTGAATGTACAAGCAGTGAGATACGCCTTTTGTCATTAGGTTTTTCCCTGTTTAATGTATGCTTCTCTCCACGTAACTCCTGCGTTTAGAGCTAGAAGACTGTCATTCCTTTTCCTTCTAGCTCATTCAGAGAATAATTATAATCCGTAAAAATAGCAAGAATAACCTAGAGAATCAGTTTTGTATAAATCTGCTAGGAGCTGCTAAGAAATCAAAGGAAGTTAGTTGGGAGGTTCAGGAACAGAATTGTGAGGCAAAACATTGGTTTCTACAGGTATGCAATTTTGTTTCTAACAGAACAAGTTTACTAGGAGTATTTCTTTGAGAAATAGTATATTTAAAAAAAAAAAATCCCCGAAAGCCGAAATCTTTAATGATTTGGGATTGGGTAAATTGTGTCTGCCACAAAAATGTCTTCTGGAGTGATACAAAGCATTCTTGCAATACAATATATTTTTAATTCAGAAATGCTTGTGTTTCAGAGTTATAAAAGCTAAGACTCAATGATCTTAAGGGTCTTTTCTAACCTAAATGATTCTGTGATTCTAAATCAAATGGTTAAAAAAAAATCAGAAATCAAATGGCATGTTACCTAATCGAAAGTGAAACTTCCATTTTTAAATTTTTTTTTTTTTTTTAAACTTTACTGCAAAGAACACCTACACATACTTGTCAATCTGCTAGAGAACTTTTAATCCGAATTTGGGGATTTTGTTTTCCATGCCTGGGTACAAACTGAAAGATCCACCATTCAGAGTTTTGCTTTGCATTGCTCTTATACTCCTGATAGACAAAAATTATTTCATACATTGATTTTGCTGTCATACTTGGGCACGTTCAGTGAAGTGTGTGTTATTCATTGGAGTTAGAATAATTAGAAATTTTGTACAAGTGGGATACAGGTGCTGAGGATTTTTCACCCTGGCAGGACACTCATTTTTTGAGATACTTTTAAATATATAGCACCGTATGAGTGGAGGGCACGTGTTTGTTTGCTTGTAAAGGGTTCTTCTCTGATGAGTATTGTGGAAGTGGTGTTTATAGACAACATCAGCTTTAGTTCTGAAAATATGGTAAAGGATGGAAGTTGTGCCCTCTAAACTGAATTGGACACAGGCACTCACTGAATTTGAGAGCGCACTCTTGGAAGATCAAATAGCTGTTTTGCAAACTCTGTTGACTTTGTGGCACATGGAGGGGAATAGACTAAGGCGAATAAAAATCCCAGGTGGTATTGTTATTATGGGTTTCTTTCACTAGATCCTTATGCTGTTGGGCTGCTGTCATCTTCTGGGTTTCTGGAGGACTTCCACATGGCCCGCGTGAAACTCGTTAGATAACGCACCACTTTTTCTAAGCCTACTTCAGAGCCAGACCTCTCTTGGTTTGGTTTTCAGTTTTTTGCTTCCTCTGTTACCAGCTGCCAGGCGATGGGATTACATTCAGAGCCATAGCCATTCCTTGGTTTTCCTTGTTTCTCTTTGCCAGTTGATTTGTATTCTATTAGTTGTGGGTTTTTTTAATAAGCTGCATGACAGGGCACAGCCATCTCTACCGTGTTTTGTTCTCTACATGTTTGTTGCTAAGGCCAGCATCACGTCAGATGCAAGCTACATGCGAGATGTTCTTGGTGTCTTCAGGGAATGTATGTGTTACAAAAATAATTAATGATATGTGAGTTTAAGGAGCTCCTTTGCAGTTGTGCTAATGAAAGGACTCCTCATCACCTGATTTCTTTTACTTATTTATTTTTTACCAAAATGGGATGTCTTTCTAAAAGTAAGCTATGCCTTAGTCTGGAAGGACAGGCATGCTGCAGAAATGCTTGTGCTGTTGAAGGACACGGACCATCAAAATCCCGCCTGGCTTTACGGCACCAGCACCTGTGTGACACAGGAACGCATTTGCTCCCTCTGCCACCAAACGAGAAGGAAGTGTCTCCCTGGCTTTCCTTCCCCGTGGCAGGAGGAAGGATGCTTTTGGCGGCCGTCCCGCTGCCGCACCGTGTCGCACATCAGCGGTCGGTGCCCACGGCTGACGGCTTTGACACTCACCGATCCAGCACCAGACTCCTGCAAAAACAGCACAGCAGCCTCGGAGAAACCAAATGTCATCCTCCTGAGCAATGTTCTTGGTAGAAACAGGGTCCTGCCCTGCCTGCCCTGGGTGCCGCTCTGTCCGCTCAGGTTTTGTAGAAGTGAAGAGAAAGCTCTGCACTTGCCACAATCGCTCTCCTCTTGGCCGGCGAGGTGCAGGGGGCTAAGACCTAGCTGGCATGTTGGCGTGCTGCACTTTAGGTTGGGTTGGGAGTTTTTTGTTTGTTTTGGGGCTAGGCAAAGAGCTTTTGAACTCTTCTGAGAAAAGAGGGAGCAGGTTTTCTAAACAGTAATTGATGAGACTCTTTGGGGCTCTGCATATAGAACTGCTGTTCATCCCCTCCAAGGTGGAGGAGATTTTGCAGCACTACCTGTTGGCGACCCAAGCGTGGATTAAAGGACAGCCACTGCAAATGCTGACCTTTCAGCTGGTCACTTGTCCCATGTCACTCAAAGTATGGCAGCTGGCAACAGGCATGGTTTAAATTTCCAGAGAAACTATATCAGTGTGCTGGAAAAACCTAGATTTTGCTGTTGAGTATGACATCTCCCTGGCTATGAAAAGTGATACGCTCACAAGGTGTTGAATTTTATGTTGATTAATTGTAGCCTTGTGATAAAAGGTGATGCATACTGTGTTGAACGTATTTCCAGAATGACTTTCAGGAATTGTGGCCCTTTCTCTAGTCTTTGTTGTGCACCATGTTTGACATCTCCTTCCTTTGAGTGAGCCTTGGGAAAGCTTTGCCAAAGTTACTGGCTGGTAGAAAGCCTCAAGTAAGTGCCGATTTCTGAAGAAATGCACATTGGAAAGTAGTTTCCTGCATCCTGATTGAATGCTCAAGAGCGTATTTTCAGTGTCATCCAGAGGAGTAGGAATTGTTTGAATCTGTTAAAGCAGGGGTGTGGGAAGAAGCTGGTGGCAATTCTAAAATCCCGTCTCAAGCCATGTCCCTGCTGTGCCCTTCTGGGTTTGTACAGAAGCAGTGGTTTCTTCAAGAGCCAGGTAGGTTAGGAATAAATATGTTAAAAATTTTCTAGAATACTAATCTGTGGATGCACAGTAGTGTTAAGTTGTGATACAGTGGGAGCAGCGCCTGGTGGATATTGGAGATTTGGTACTTTTGTTCGAAGTTCTTCTGGTTCTCAGGGGGGATTTAAAAATAAAACCACTAACCAAACACTTCAATGTGTAAGCAGTACTTTTCGAGGAGCCCAGCAGTGTTGGCATCCATGCCTGTCGACCTCATTGATACATGTTTTATATACAGTCTTGAAACCATTAAAAATACCTTGGCTGTCAAGATACAGAAATAAATATGCCAGAAATAAAACCTAACCTTGGAGCTCTGCTTTCCCTCAGTACTCCCTGAAAAGGGAGGACTTCAGAGCTGTGGAGCTTTGAGCGGAATGAAGCTTTAAAAAAAAGCTCGAGGGAACTATGCAAATGAGGAAAATGTCTCTGGGAAAATTAGAGAAACTCACTGATGTTGTGATGAAAGGTTGTCAGTGGAGATGGTGACAATTGAAGTGCATTACCCATGGGTGCTGCGGTAATAGAAACAGGTGTTACCGTCCAACCTGTCTGCAAACTGAAATGCTTTGGCTGCATGCCAGCTGCCAAAAAAATATATAAAAAAATAGAGCTAATGGCTGCATTGTTTGGAGAAAGCACTCATTTCTTATTATTCATTTCCTTAAAATTAAGGAGAAAATACAGAAATCTGAAAAAAGATGAGAGGAATGCCAAGCAAGGCTTCCCGCCACCCACCCGCCTTTGTTTTTAAAATGAGGCGAAGAGCACTTTGAGAATTGACCCAAGGATAATAGCATTTTATGTCAATCTCAAGGTATCCAGATTTATTTTAGTCTCCATTAAAATGGGTGAATTTGAGCATTTCTGTGAGAGCAGGAAATGTCTGTCACAGTTGGTACCTACCCAAGGGTATACCTGAGCATGGGATGTCAGCTACCTGCCCCTTTTATGTGCCTGATTCAGGACACAATTTCCCATTTTGCCTTAATAATGTTTTAAACAATTACGTTAGGATGGTTTCATAGTTCAATGCTCTGTCCTTTCATTGTTTGTTATCTCTTTCTTTCTGTACCTTTGAGGTTTTGTAACCAGTATGGTGTGAGTCTTGCATCCATCAGTATGCAACGGCTATTCAGCTCTGGGCAGGTTGAAAAAAGCAGGGTCTATGCTGGAAAAAAAAGTGATCTTCTGTTTAAAGATTTTAGGTTTTTATTTAGAAAAATGAGAAGCTGATTTAAGCCTGCAGCTTTTATTCTGACAGGCTCTAGCAACTGAGTGCATCACTTTGCAAACTGAATAATGTTTCTGAGCTAATGATGTGAGTGTGCATGCATGCATGGGCATGCAAGGCAGAGATGAGGAGCTGGGAAATATGTATTATTTTTTGCTGCTGTTTTAATCACTGAGTGCTGGAATGCCTGTTCACTGTCATGGATTTTTGTGCTCCAGTGAAGCCCAACTATGGAAGAAAAACTAAGTTAGTTTTTTTAGGCTTCCTCTGGAATATACTTCTTGATTTGGTGAATTAGAACCATTTGGTTTTAGTAATTTTTCAGCTGATTGGTGTGTTACCCTTAGGTTCTTAACATGGTTTATTCATTCTAATCAATTTTCAAAGGAGAATTGCTTTTGGATCATCTTGCCGTTGGTGACTTTTTTGAGTTAGCTGTTTTTAAAGTGGTTTTGATTATTGGGAGTGTTCTTTTGCTATCAGAGGGCAGTATTTTTAGGGTTCTTCAGATTAGACAAACAGTTCTTCCAACCACGCTTATGTCCATGGACAGGGAATAGATGTCTGTATAGCTCCAGGAGGCTTCAGGTCCCTTGTTGCTGACATGCACTTGACTCTCTGCCCCAGCTGAAGTGTTGGATCCCATTTAATGAAAGCAATGTAATGACTTTGAGCCGTTCAGAGGTTTTTTGACGGGAGATGCAGTTTAGATACTAAGCATGTGCTTTTTATCAGCTTCTGAGGTATGGGCTCTTCTGGAAAACAGATTTGTCAGATCTTCAGACTCTGCACAGCAGGGTAAAATTCAAAGGCTGTGGGGTGCTTTTATCGTTCAACCTGGAAGGTAAAAACTCACCAACACCAAAACCTCATCTTGTACAGCATTCGTTTATCAGAGAAAAGCAGTGATTCCAAATGCGAGTCCTTTTGCTCTGTTGCTCCGTGTTAGTTCTGTTACTGCTGATGACGGTTGCGTGGTCCTTTTTTCAACAAACTTAAGCTCTCTCCCCTTTTTGTGATTTCAGGTAGGGAAACCAAGAAAGAAGTGTATAGATTCAGGTATCTGGTTTACGTAGTGCTTAAGCACAGGTATTTCATTTGCCCAAACTTGAGAGAGGAACTTTGTAACCATGAAACTTAAATGCTTTGGTTTAGGAAATTTGGCTTGTGTAAGTCAGGGACCTTCCAGAAGAATACACTTCTGAAGGACACGTTTGAGGAGTACAGTCAGACAAAAAGAAAGTTTACTGGAAAAGAAAAGGAACTACCCAGCAGCTTATTTTCTAAGAACTGGAAGCAATTTAATAGTGTTGAATGCCTAACATGGAGGAGACCATTAGCAGTCCTCTGGTGCCTTGGCAATAAATCATTCTACAAAACTAATTAGGTATAATTCTGCAAGTCATTTGAGCAAGGTCCTATTAAAACCTGTGCTCCTAGGAGACCTGTCGTTGAGCTGCAGCATTTGCTGGGAACAATGGAGGCAAAGGCAATGCTGTTATCAGTGTGGGCCTCATTATTCGCATAACGAAGTAAATCATACTGAAATGTCCTGTTAATAATAGTTAGGAAAGACATTTGTCAGTCCAGGGGATCTGGAACAACCAACTGTGTTTCTCAGCACACAAATGTAGCGGCACCGTTAAATCATCCCCGTAGAGTTTGCAGCAGACAGGCAGCAGGAGAGATGAGTGTTATGAGGTAACGAGCTAACTTCAGCTCTGAAGAAAGTTCGCAGAAATGCAAAATGCAGTATTTCTGAGTATTCAACACCGCAGTATATTGCTTAGAGATTATTCTCTTTCATTTAGGATGTGTCTGGCTGATGGTTAAGTGTAATAGATAGGTTGGTGTGGAAAGGATACCGAATGTGCCAGAGCAAATTCTGTACGTGCTTGGTCCGTTTCATTAATTTCTCACTTTGAACGAAAGACCAGGAACAAAAGTTGCAGTAAATGTTTCTTGTAAAACCTGATGCTTCCTAGTAACTGTGTTTACTGTCACGTTTGCTCAAATAACAGCCACAAATTTTTCCCTTCCAATTTTCCCCTGCAAAGTCATTAGTCAGGCTCGTTGTGATGGACGCCTAATGAACTAGACACAAGCAAGCTCTTGTCCAACAGCACAGGAGCTTCAGTAGGCCTGTGATGTGTCCCAGCAGGCTCTGCCCTTGTTAACACCGTGTGCCTTTGGACTGCTTTGAATCTGCCCGGCATGGAGAGGGCACGGAGAGAGCATGGGGCTCTGCCTGCAAAAGGCACGGGCACAACCATGCCTTCGAATCCCACACCAGCAAGCCCCGATGCATTGCTCAGAAGTATTTGTTTGCAAAAATTTGTTGACTTGATTTTTATTTTTATTTCTTTTTTTTTTTTTTTAAGAAACATTTAAAGAGAAGGGCTGTAGTACCCAATTTGCTATTTCTAAAGTTAGGCACTCTTAATTTTTTTTTAAAGGCCTGAGAATTGCTGGGGAGGGATGACAGTCTGTTTGTTTTCACTTTCTGAAAGGAGAGATATATGATCATTTGCTCTTACAAGTAATAGTGTAACCTCTAAACCTTGTCCTGATTTATAAGTGCCTGCTTTCATCAGAGGGACCTCTGACGACAAAAAGCTTGTGGAAGAATTTCACCTGTGCAAGACGGTTGTCATTAATTTCTTTCTGTTACAATATAATGACAATTACAGGTTTTTCATTTTGTTGTTGAAGTTTGTAGTTAAAACTGTTGCACTTATGACTAGCCGCAGTGAGCTGCTACATCAGTGAAGAAAATCACTTGGAAGATGCTCAGCTAAGAGCCTGTGGTGACCCCCGGGAAAGCAGCAGGGGATACAAATTAAAAAGCAAAAACTGGGATGGCTTATTTTGCCCAGATTGCAACGAGGAGAACTACGTGAAAGGAGTTGTGAAATACTTCTGCACAGATTCACCTGACTGAGGAGGCTGTTGTTGAACAGAGAAATATTCATGGCAGTATTTGGGGTTGCCTGCGTCCTGAGCTTGTTCCTTTAAATAGATTCAGTGCACTGGGAGATGCACTGTTGGCTGTCTGCTGGTGAAGCAGTAAGAGATTTCTCTGTAGGTGAGGTCTTCTGTAATACTATTATTTGGGCTTTCCTTAAGTGTCCATTTATAGAGCTTCTTTAAATTGACTTGTGGCCTGTTTATTTTAGTCTCCATCATGTCCTTGTCAGGCCTTGCAAGAGCATGATATTGGAGAGCTTCAGTGGTAAGCCAGTAGCATAGGTAGTGTCCCATCCAGGTGTCAGTTCTTAATGAAAGGGAAGTTTGATGTAATGGAAATTTCACTTTCCATACATGCAAAAATTTATGTTCAAGTGCCCACTGCTAGATGGTAAATGTATTTTATCTTTTTGTTTAGACTGCTTTCTGTGGCCAATATTATTAATTACCTGATCTCACAGTGCTTAAGCCACCAAAATAGAAGTACAATGAGCAAAGTAGACAACTATTACCTTTAACGTATGCAGTTTTTACTTTCCATTTAAGTTGGTTCATAAGGAATGGGGTAATACAGAGAAACTAGCTTAATTTTAATCTTTCTTTTTTTTTTTTTTTTTTTCAGTTGGCAAAAAAAATTCGTGAGAAATTTAACCGTTACTTGGATGTTGTGAATCGTAACAAGCAAGTAGTGGAAGCATCATATACTGCTCATCTCACGTCGCCCTTGACTGCGATCCAAGACTGCTGTACTATTCCACCATCCATGATGGAGTAAGTATTAAATTCTGAAATTACTTATGCGGTCATTTAATATGTGAAGAAAAAACCATGATTTCTTTGCAAAATAGCCTGTTTTTTCTGCCACTCTTGATAACTCTGAAGAAGGGGGAAGACAGTACTCCAAAGGTGCTCCTTATCTTGTCCTCATATTCTTTTACATTTCTACTATGCACACATTTAATGAGGAGCTCTAAACAAGAACTGGGGCTCAGCTGTGATGGGTTGTAGAATGAAACAAAAAGGAAAAAAGTTTGTTCAACCCTTAATTGCATGGAACGGTCTTCTATACAAAATGAGTCTGTCTATATCCAGGATACCATTTTTGCATTGAGACACTGCTTACCCTGAATAACTCTTCTGAAGCTGGTCATGGGACTTCTGGTTTTTTTTTTTTTTCCTTTGAAGCACAGTAACCAAAATCACGAGTTGGTCAGTACATCACAAGCTAAAAATATTGCATTACAGTTTAATCAAGTTGATGTGCTGCTGTTTGATACACGGAGGTTTACCAAAATTGAGTACATTGCATGGAAACTGAATTTGTTCATTTCAGTTCATTTTGAATTGTCTAAATCCAGGCAGTTGGTTGTCTTTAACCATGTTTTATAATGCTACGTATTTGCAGACACTTCTTTGGGTTTCCTAATTGTAGGAAGTTGTGATAGAAGGGCTGATTTTTCCAAGAGAAGTGCAATAATTTCTTTTAAATGCTCAACATTTTAAACATTTACTTCGATATGTGCTAGAAAAGAACAAGAGTAACTTTCAGTTTATGCAGACCTTGATTACAGAGTATATTTTCATTATTTATATGACAGTCTGCTTTAAAAATATTTTAGAGAGAGGAAGGTAATTTGGGTAATAAATATTAAAAGCACTTTCTGCAATCTAACTCTGTATGACAGCTTTTCCTTTAATGACAGTGTGCTTTCATCTTTTCTGAAGTATGGCGTTAACCTTTGTTTATATAAGGAGTTAAAATATTCACTGCATTCAAATAAGTGGTATGAATCTGCGTCTGGAGAGAAAGGCCACTTGCTTGTTTTGTGTTTGTTTTGATTGGCATGAAAGCAAGAAATCTCGATAGGGTTAAGCTTCAGGTGGCTTCAAAGAAACGGGTACCTTGCTGTTGGGGTGTGCGTAGATTTGGTGGTCTCAGTGCAGTTCCTGCTGGACAAGGTGCCTACGTAAATTGCCGGCGTATCTGGTGCTCAATGGCCAGACTGTTGGCAGCGTTAGTAGAAAGGTCAAGAATTAGTTGAGGATGAAAACCTTTCTGCCCTCTGATCTCACCATGCAGGAACCGCCAGCCAGCAGTAACACCTTCCAAGCAAGGGGTGAAGAGAAGGAGGAATGAGGAGATTTATAACTGCCTTGGCAGTATTGCATAATTTTTCACAGAAAAAAAAGAGGTCTGCTCTTAGTCTGGAAACTTTCATGAATTTCCTTTCACTTTGTCCTCCAAAATTACTTAGCTTGGAAGTCCTTTAGAAATTCCTTTACCTGTGGTGGACTTGCATAAGGACCCTTCACAGTAAGTGGTTTGAAAAACAAACTGGAGGTCACAGCTGGCAAAGCAGAGGTGTGAATTTTCTCTCTGTGGAGCTCCTCACTGAGGCTCTACAATGTGATTCTCATTATTTAGTTACTTGGATGATAATATTAAATCTGCTTAAGTGGTTACCAGAGCAGTCTATCAGTCTGCAGGATCTTCCAGACAGCACTTCAGCAAGACTGGATTGAGTATGTATGGTTGAGAACAGTGGCTTATCAGATCATCGGGAATATACCCACTGCCGTCTTTAGGAAATTGTCTGCAAGTCATACAAAGAAAGAATGAAAAAACATGTTTTCCTTTTGAAACTTAACTTCCAAGTTGTTAGTGCCGTGCTTTGTTAGTTGCCTGATTTGTCTAAATGCTTCTGCCATCATTCCATTTGTTGTTTCTCCCCCTTCTGCCTCTCCTGCCTGCTGCTCTTCCTTTCAATTTCCTTCTCTGTAGCATCTCCTTTCTGGGAGATTCCCTGTTTTGGTTAAAATGTCAGAGGAAAAAAAGCTAATGTTGATATCCAAGGTGGTGTTACTGGGTCTTATGTTTGACACAAGCCTGCTAAAGGGGAAAGTAAAATGGTTCACATGGGCACAAGGTGGTTGTTCCTGAAAAGCCGGGAGGGTACCAAGCACCGTTTCCCTGTTGAGCATCAGCTACTTCAAAACCTATCCTCACCTCCCTGCCTCTCCAGAAAAGAGATTAATTTTTAATAAAAATCTCAGAATGAGATAACTTTTTTTTTTTTGAGCAGAAGCTTTCCATCGAAATGAGATTACATGCTCGTCAGGATCCCCCTTGGGCACTTCTAGGCCTGGTTCAAAGGGGTGAAACAGCCAGTGGGGTGAGTGTCTTTGCAGGCAGATGTATCTGAAATCACCAGTAGCTTTTTTTTTTTTTTTTTTTTGTCCAAAGGGATACATAAACTGAGATTTTTGACAGAAAATACTAAAAGTTAAGATACCTACCTTAATGGTCGGATTTTGGACAACTGGAACATACATATGAGTGTTTGAATGTGGATTTAGGAATTATTTTTGAAACACAGACACAAGTATCTCCCACCTGGATATTGTGATCATATTTTGAAGGCTACTGATTTACTTGAACCATTCCATTATTAATTTTTGGACTAACTTGCTCTGGCTACGAGGAGGCCTGCACTTGTGAGAAGTTAAATTGGATGTGCTATTGCTGGTGACAGCTTATCCTTGAAGTTTAAAAGATGTGTGTTAGTGTTGGGCAGAAGAGCGCTGGTGTTAGAGCAACAATAATTAGAATAGTTTGGTTTAGAGCATTTATTAGCTGCTGCTATAGAAGAGGTCACATTGAAGACAACACAGATTTGTCTGTGCTATTTGCTGTTTTCAGGAGATACTTTGCTTTAGATTGTACCTTGAAAATGCGTGTGTCCTTAGGGCTATGGTTTTTCTTTCAGGAGGGTTGTGAAATATTTGTGTTACAACTGCTTAACTCTGTGTATTTTTTTTCTTGGTGTAGGGAGGTGTTTTGTCATGTGGTCTCTTTACTTGAGTAAACATTTGGCGCAAGAACAGTGTCAGAAGCACATTATCTTCAGGCTATATTTTTAAGGTAGATTTGAAGGCCTGTCCCACAATATTAAAGGCTCTTTATTGCATGCTATTCAGCCTCGAAATGCACAGTGACATCTGAAAATCTGAAGGCACTTCATGCTGTCATTTGATTCTTTCATCAGCCTTTTACATTGCTGTCTAGCTCACTGGCATTGTGTTGGGAATGCAGCAAGTTTGGGTTGGTTTTGGAAAAATTATGTGGGGAAAGAGATGATGAACATTGTGTAGAGAAAGGATTCCCCCCCCCGGTTTTTTTAATGGCTTGGTATCTTTAGTTTATATTTGTTGTTAGCATTAACAAAATTATCCCTGTGTGGGCTTGTGTTTGCTTGAATTTATCTTGAAAATCTGAACATTGGCTTAGAAGACCATTTGCCATGTTGCTTGAGATAAGCTGTGAGAATACCGCACCTGGTAACTATAAATAAATAATACAAAATAGGACTAGCAAAACACAAATGGGGATATAAAATTAACCTGGCGTTTAAATTGCTTATTTAGTTGAGTAGTGAGATATGACAAGGAGAACAATTTTTATTTTCTTGCTGTTGTGTGGTGTTGGCTTTTACAGTGAAGAGCCCAAATGAGTATGTGTCCATGCGACTCTGGTTCCAATTCATAGTGACTAGTTTGGAATAAAACTAACAGCCTGACTGTACTTTCGGTTGCTATATTGTACCCAACATGTACTAGCCTAACTAGTATAAGTACTAGCAATGATGTATTTGTTCTCCCCACGAAGGTAGGTTTGTGCGAATGGAACTACCTTGCTTTGGAAAGTGATGTAAATAAATGAATTAGAATATGCAAAAACAACTTGATGAGGCAGTGCAGTTGGTGGCCATTGAGTGGTTTTAGGAAGGGATTTTTCCATAGGCCTTAATTCAACAAACATTTAATTGCATGGTTATGCTCATCTGGTTTACTAAAGCATTTAAACGTGCTCCTGTAAATGGAAATTAATCATACGCTTAAGTGTATATGCAAGTACTGTGAAGTAGAGCTGGACTGCTGAATTGGAGCAACGGAGCCAGGGCTGTGTGTTTTTCTTTAGTTTTTGCTGTTCCTTTTTTAAGATACAGCTGTTTGCATTTTCAGTTCTACTTAATCAAGGTTTTGGAATGGAAAAACCATCATGGCAATGGAGGGAGAGACAACAGTTGAGAAGAGCAACCAGAAAGCATAGCTTTCAGACAAGCTTAGAAGCGGATGGTACGAAGATCCGGTATCTGCCCTGCCATCTGGGCTATATTTGTGTCCATGGGGCAGAGCCTGGAGACTTGCTCCTTTTCGCAGGTCTGTGTGCCACATTTGGGAAGGGTCCATAGCAGTTGAGAAGAGGCGTTGCTCCAACCAGACAGAGTTAATATGGGTAAAGGGCTCCAAGCTTTTAGCAAAACGGATGGATAAACTGATGGGAGATAAGGAAAATGGATGCCAAGTGACATGCATCTTCTAATCCTTGACGAAATCCCTGCTGGAAAAATAAGGCTTTGTGTTGCCTCACTAATAAAGGCTGCTGAAGCTGCCATGAGAAACAGATTTCATGCTGTCTTTAGACATTCCCTATCATGATTCAATTGGGTGGTTATTTACAGGACAATGTTTTAATTAAAGTATCTTGCTTCTTAAGAGGATAAATACCTTTGTACACAAAGACAGTGTCTCCTGTTGGTCATGCATGAGATGCTTCATTCCCAAGAAAGCCCTTGGTAGGTCTTTAGGAAGTCTTGGAACTGAAATGGCCTGATGTGTGTGGGGTACAGATGGGGCTATAGCAGTGTCAGCAAGAGGGTAGGAGAAAGAATAAACTGTTTACTTATCAGAAGTACTGAACACCTGCAGCTTCCCTGCACCTTCAGTGGGAACTTACGGGATACGTGTCAGTTGTGAAAAGTGTATAAATAGGGACTTAAGAAATGAGTTTGGGGAAGCAGGTTTGGAAGCATTAGCTTTGCGTGGGGCTGTAACTTTGCAGGTCTGCGTAGTCTGACTTGGGAATGACGACTGAAACAGCTTTCCTCATAAAGATGGTGTTGGACTGGATGGCAACATGTAGATCAAATAGGTGTTTTATACTGAATATTTGGAGATGAAAGAAACTCAAACTCTTTCCGCACAGAAAGAAAGAGTAAGTCTGATAATGTGTGTAATGTTTGAGTATTCGTCATCTATCTGGTATACAAATGCCTTTTTCAGGAGAAGCTGTGATCGGTGCTAGCTGGCTCTTGTAGGAGACTTTCAGAAGTAGCTTTATATAGTTCCAGTTTTGCCAGTTAAGTTCAAGTTATGTTCGCACGATAAGTACACGTGAAGACGCAGTTGCAGGTATGTACTTCACAGAATCGGTGCCATAGAGTGCACTCCAGGAGTTTTCTCGACACAGCAAACCCCTGCATATCTGCAGTAAGATTACCTTCCATGAAAAATGTAATCTTACTCAGATTGCATTTGTGAGGGAACATGCAGCTGCCTGTGCAGCTTTTCCAACAAAAAAACCAGAGACGATTAAAGGGAGACAAAAAAATCTTCCCTAACCCAGTCTTGATCTTCCTCCTCCTCTCCTACCCAGTTTTAAGACCCATCACGCTCTGATGTGCTACAGCATTTCATGTCCTCGGGTGTCTCTGAGAGAAGGTAGGAAACAGTTTCCTTGAGTCGCCTGCAACTGGGACCTGAGCAGGGAGAGAAGGGCAGAGTCGCAGCTCTGGGCAGCCGCCCCGTGTGGTGCCTTGCTGCTGCGGGGGGCGGCATGGCTGACCCTGGTCCCCCGATAACACTACTCCTCCAGACGGGACGTGAATATACACGTGTGCTGGTGGAAACATCCCCCTTTCTTTTTGCTTCTACCCTGGAGGACAGAAATAAATTTCAGTGCTGGTTTTTATGGAAAGTTGTCACGGGTCTCCAAAAAATGTACGTTTAGAGGCACATTCCCATTCATTAATGCTCTTGCTTCTGCTGCTAACATACATGTTTCAAGGCGGCTGGAAATCTTATTTTTGTTCTTTATTTAACTATGCTGATAAGAGTTTAGGGAATGCATTTATCTAAATTTGTGAAAGGAAATGGAATGGGGAAATATTTGTTGGTGAAACATACTACTTGGCAGTGTTGCGTTACAAACATTAATAGAGCTGTTTGAATAAGTGAGTTTACAAACCTGTTTTTGGAAATCATTTACTCCCTGACTGTGATACCGCCTTCAGAAGTGGTCTGTTTTTCTCATTTTTAAACAGATGGTTAAATATTTGCTAATGCAGTTCAATTTTATCACAGCTCTTTCTACGTTTATCTTTCCTCTCTGGAGCAGTTAAGTGGGAGATAACGGGAATCCCATTCAGTTCCTTCAGTTGCCACAATATCTGAAGAGCTGCACTTCCAAAGGAGAAGTGGGTGGGCCACTCTGAATTAAATTTAAGATGTATTTGCTGTACTTGCAGAGTATTGGACTACAGTAATGCATGTGGGTTTCTAGAAAATGTAGGGAGTGTGCATAGTGCTAGTCTTGGCATGACCTTGTTTTGTCCATAAACTGTAGCAGGTATTTAGGAAATTGCTCTCTTGGACTGCTGCTTTTACTTTGTAAATGTGGCCGAGTTCCTCATCAAAAAGTGGGGTTTGGAATAGTTTGTTACTGGGTTGCAGTCCTCCTTCCAATAATAGACTCGCTCTCAGATGTAAAGAAAGTGTACTTTGACTTTTTCAAGCAGTAGTTGAAATAATTGGAACAACTTATATGCCTTGCCAGAAGAAACTGGTTAACTGAATCATCAGTAGCTTTCTCTTGTTGAATTTATTCATTAAAAAATTGTTTTCAAACATTCTGTTTAGATGCAGTGGGAACCATATATTTAATTATTTATTTAAGTATGTAAAATATGAGTTATAATCTTGCCTTACAATCCAGAAAGCATGCCTAGTTGTGAATTTCAAAGGAAATGCTGAATTTTCAATGAACTTACGTAATTTCATTTGCATACTAAAATCGGCTTTAAATTTATATGAACGGAAAGGGAGGGAAAGAAATGAGTCTTAAAAACAATGAGAACCCCTCGGTAGCTGCTCAAGTGTCATTTTTATACACAGCTCCCTCATTTTTCCCTAAACTGAAACTGTACAAAAGAGGTTGATTTACACTGTAAATTCAGGCTGAACAAAATCCAATTGGAGCTCACTTGAGCACTGTTTTGATGTAAGATTCAAAGCTTCTGCAAATTTATTTTATCTTCTACACTTGCTGATCTCCTGCTTGTAAATCCTGTTGAAGGAGAATAAAAATGAGTGCAGCCTGATGGGAATTTAATGTCTGAAGTTCAAAGCAGTTTGCACATCAGAGCAAACGTCAATCAAATGAACATCTTGCAAGCTAGGCAGGGAGCGCATTTTTCCATGGGGAAGAGATCAAAGTGGGAGTCGCAGCTCTGTTTGCTCCCTCGGGATGCAGTTTCGATCGGTTGTTCATTAAAGTGAATCCAGAAGGAAGGGCTTTTTAGAGAGAGGCAGGGAAAGGGGGATGGGGTGAGTGGGCCTGTCTTGAACCTGAATTTCAGCCAATGACTTTTGCTCTTGTTTCAGTAAGTACAAAAACTAATTACACCTAAATACAGGGTTTGTTGCGTTTTTCTGGTAGGGATTTTGGAGGACTTCCTAAGTGTGTGTTGGCTGTGGTGTTACCACTTGGAACATTTTGGGCCAAATCTCATAGGAGACCTCAGTCAGCCATCACTGTTATTGTCTGCCTCTTAGCGTTGCTGCTGGCAAAAGTGGGATACACTGGTAAAAATGAAGTCTCCTTTGTGCAGAGAAAGGGTGGTGATCAATGCTTGTCTGCAAATCTTAAAATATTCAAGTTTTTGTTTAACTTCTTCTGAAGCAAGTGATGAGAAGATTTGTATGGTTTGAAACTTGTATGGAAAATGTGCAAGGTATAAATACGTCGTAGGAAAGGTAAAACCAATAGTTACAGCCAAGAATATGAGCATTTACTGTACAAGCCACATGGCAGTGTTGAGGCTTTAGTTTTAGTTGTTGGTTTAATGGTGAAGATTGGCAAATAGGTTAATAGCACATTCTTAATTGAGACGACTTAGAGGCACCCAAAAGAAGCACGTGGAAAATTCTCCAGTGTATTTAAAATGATCACAAATATTGCAATGTAAATTTGCCACAGTACTGCCTTTGCCCAGTTTCTGGTCTTGGTTTTCTGAGGACGTACCTTTGCAACGGGAGCTGGTCACTTCTCAAGATCTTTGTATCGTGGAACCAGTCACGCTTTAAAAATATACTCCATTGCAAGGTGCAAAAAGTTAGTTTTAAGGCAAACTGCACCTGGAAAGAGATTCGAAGTAGATATCCCACATAGCTCAGTCTGGAGCAGTCCTTGCTCTAGGATCCCAGGTCTGTCTGAGGGCTGGTCTTTAATTTATGGGGTTTAAAACAATTCTTCTTCTGCATATTTTATTTATATAATTCTCCCATTAACTGTATTCTCTTTTTGCTACTTGTGTGCTGTAGGAAGAGAAGGGAGGGGTGGGCTGGGCTGCAGTAATTTTCAGCTTTCCTTTTCCAGCTCTGCTGCAGATTATTTAGGCATCCATGTCTTCATTTTCCTGATGGGTAACATAATACTTACTCACTGAGAAAAGCTGAGGGACTTTGTTGATTTTTGCATTAAAGTGCTTTGACATGCTCCAATAAAATTACAATGTAATTAGGGTGTTTATAGCTGAAACACTGATCCCCTTGGCCCGTGGCGATGGGTTTGGGGCTGCAGGAGTGCCCGTGGCAAGGCAGTTGAGGATGATAACTTCATTTTTGCTTTCCTAGAAGGCATGCCAGAATTGGACCTGGTGTTCATCTGCTTGAAACCCCATCTTAATATCTATCATGGCTGAGACTCCTGAAATTCAGTTTGGCAGCTTTGTGTGTACGAAGTAGTGATGTGGCAATACGCTCAACATTTTGAATCAAGATACATACAACTTCTCTGTCAGGTAGTTTAAAGCGAGTAGTTTGGGTAGCGTGAGAACTGCATGTCAGGATGTGCATATCACTTTGAGTGAGTATGAGCGGTGACTGTTGGCATAAAATAAAATCAGAGCAGAGGAAGATTCCAGATGATTTTGAATTAAACCTCAGCATTTACTGCCCGTGTTCTGAGACATGAATAATATTAGCTGCTAACAAGGTATCCTGTTGCCATCGCTAATAGATTTTGATGGGAGCACTGGGACAATTAGCTAACATCCTGAAAAGTCATTATTTTTTCCCGAAGAGTTTGTTCTTTAGTATTGCTTGGAAATATTTCTTTAGCATGGAGATGTTTAATTTGCAGTCTCTCGCTCTTCTCCGTCTGGTTTTGCCCAAAGATAAACATGGTTTTTGTGAAACCCATCCTTCATCAGTCAATCTTAATCTTGAGATTCTTTAGCCAACAAAAAATCAACAACATTTTTGCTTGGTTGGTAGGAGCTGTAATTTTTTGAAGTGGTTATGTTTTAATGGGGATAGGAAAAGCCACAGCCTTGATCCGAGAACTACGTTCGTGTGAAATGTCAAGTCTTTTCCTCGATGGAGAGGACTTTGGGGAGTTTTCAGAGAGCAGGTTGCCAAATAATTTCGACAAGCATCTCCCGGCAGAGTGGATGAGCCCATGCAGAGCTCCACGCCATCACGGTGTGGCTGCTTTTCGTGTCGGACATAGTGTCCCTTCCTGATCTTGCAATCTGGTGGTGGGGCGGTCTGATCAAGAGGACAGGAGACCTTTCTATCTGTCTCTCCATCCGTTTTTCTCTCTCTCTTCCTTGCCATGAAGAACAAGGATAATGCAGAAGATCATCAAAAGCTCTTTGCCCCTATCTGAGTCTTGAACCAAAACACCAGCGCCCGATGGAGTGCTGTTGATTATGCTGTTTTGGATACAATACCAAAAGCACTGAACATCTGTGTCCAATAAGGAACCCACAGTACTTTTTGTAGAGCAAGGAATTTAGCTGCCTGTTCTTGTTCCCGCTGTATATGGCATTATTCACTTTGCTCATCACTGAGTGGTTTTGATGTGTTGAGCAGCTGCCACAATTAAAGATGTTTCTCCAGTGAAGAGCAAGTTCATAATTGCGTGTGTTAGGTGGGGATGGAGGAGGGCAAGCGGAGTTAAACATTTGTGTTTATGTACGGTAACCCGACTATGTCAAAAGACTGAGGTATGTAAAATACTTGTAGAGATGAGAGAGAGAGAATTTGTGTACAGAATGCGCTGGGACTCCCTGACGCAAAAACTTGCACTCTCCATCTACATTTGTGTCTATATAGTAGAAGGTTTGCAACTTAAAAATATACTTTTTTTGTCCCAGTATTTATATATGTATATAAAAAATATTGGCCAAAATTGATAGAGCTATGTTTAAACTGCATTCATTCTACATAATTTTTAAAGCGTATGGAGGGCAGTCAACTATTTCCAAATATATGTGACACTTCCCCACCCCCACCCCCTTAAGTCTAGGTTTGAGAAGAGATCAAAAAATGTTGGTGCCTCAGTAACTCTACCTGTTCAGTCGTAGTCTCATCTCCTTTAAGAATAACACAGTTAGTTTAAGATGCAGGTAGTGTTTATGGATATAGATGAAACTAGTTTTAAAGCATGCCAGTTTAAGGAAGCATTGTTTTTATTGATATTTCTATGTGGCAGTGAAGATGGTAAAATTAAGCAGTTAGTAGTCAATAATGATCACTTTTTGCATATTCAGAAATTCAGTTTGATTAGAGCTTCTTCAAATAGAGCCTCTAGTCTGATGAGCTCTAGCTATGTAAAATGAGACTTCTTGTGACTCTACAAGAATCATAAAATTTAATCTGATACTAAGACCAAAGAAGTCAGTGTCTGAGGTTTTGTTATGCATTTGCGTAAAAGAATATTTTACTTATTTGTAATTCAGAAAATCATTAAGGAGTTTAATAGTAAGTTCTTGGGAGATTACTTCTATACTTGAAGGGCAAATTTCTAAGCTTGTGAAGGCAATGCTGCACTCTTCACTCATAACAGAAGTTAAACCTCTGCTTTAAGCAAAAAAAAAATCAGCCTGACATTAAATATGGTTATGCTGGCATGAATCATGAACAAAAGGGAAACTCATGGCCTGTGTGTGTAACAGCAGTACTGCTCGCAGTGAGCTCCAGCACTCCCCTCATGAGCATTTGTCTGGGTTTGTACTGCTAAAATGTCTGAAAGTGGATCCAGTCACCTACAGGGGTGATGATCTTAAGCCTACTAACACATATTTTTCTTTTTCTTAGTTAGTTTTCACTTCAAAGTCATAAAAAGTTTTTCTATGTCCGGCGTGCGAAGACCCCATAAACTGAGAGATGGAGGCTCTCAGCAAATCCTGCATCTGGCTGAGTGTGGGCTGCTGCAGCTACATCCCTGTAGAATGAAATTATTTTGAATTGGGCTAAAGGGAAATATATTGGATTAGGAGAGTTTTAGTTTGCTTAAAAAGACTTGCTTCCTGTGGTCATAACTTGAAATTTCCTTGTGGTAACCAGTTCCATCTGTCTGTGGTTTTTGTTCCCGCTAATTGTTGTTTTAAGGGGATGATTTAGAAGTGCATTGTTTTATTGTCTGTGTCTATGAATGGCAAGTACTCTGTAAGGACAAAATCAGAAAATCAGCGTCCTTCCATTCTTACTGAGCACCATATTTGCTGAAGTAGTTGTAACTTACTGGATTTCAGTTTCTTAATTAAAATCTTCAACCAGAAGAACAGTGCTTGTTTTTCATACCACTTTTGCTCGCAATATTTTGGGCCTCCACTATATGACAGCATATGTATGTGGGTGTGTTGGTATGTGTACATACACGTGTGCGTATGAAAAAATGTAACGTCAGTTTAAGCAGTGAAGTGTAGTTGACAATAAGCAACTAAGTAAAGCACCTTAAGCACAAATATAATGTGCATTGAGCTAAATGAGAAGTATTAGAATGGCACTGGGTGAGTGGTATATAGATGTATGCCAGTGATTGATGTGCCATTAATATTAAGTAAGTTGGTCAGTATCTTTTGATATAGCTGTTTTTTGTGTAATTTACTGTTTTAGTCTTGACAGTATTGAACAAACTCCTACTCTGCCCAGTTTCTGTCCAAGACTTGTTTCCTAGCAGCTTTCATGCCAGAAAGGCTAGTTAAGGCTCTTAGTCCAGAACGGGATGTTACGCAGACCTCGCTTGCAGTTTGTTGTAATTTCTTAGAAATAGGTTGATGATACAAAAATTTTTTGATAGGAAGTAAATAGTTTTTTGAAGTACTAGAATAGTCACACCGTAAGTCAAATGTCATCAAAATGTTCAAGGTCACAAAAATGTTAACAAATAAAATTGGCCTATGTAAATGATACAAAACTATTTAAGTCCTTGAAAGCTTCGGAAGTGTTTACAGTTATTTATAACCCCTTAAAACCCTTTTTATTTAAATTTTGCGAAGGCATTGGTTTAATTATATTTCATTGTCAATAGAACTATGTGCTAGAATACTTTTTGCATTAGACTTACAAATATATTTGATCTCTTATGATCCTCTTTCAAGATATACAGTGGAGGGAAATGCAACATATCATTGTAGAGAGCAGATGCAATCCAGCCGTGAGGAGCGTATCCCTCCTAGTTCTGGGTTTCACAATTTTTCCTGGACCCTTAAAATATGTATAATGTTAGAGTTTCCAGAATAATTACTTTTCACTGAAATTTCAAAAAGATGCGTTTCCATTGTAAATGCTGTGTAGGTTTAATAGATGATGTTAGATTGCTAATCCTGTTGTTGTCATTTCAGATTTGATGGAAATTTTAACACTAACGTTTCTAGAACTATTAGCTGTGATAGACTGTCTACCACTGTCAACAGCAGAGCCTTCAATCCTGGACGTGACTTAAATTCTGGTAAGTAGTATAATTTGGGGTTTTTCCTTCTGTTGTAGGTTGGGGGTTTTTTCCATTAGACTTTTAACATTTCCTTGGCATAGAGAATTAGCGTTGATTGTCATAGCAACAAGCTTTTATTTCTCCTTGAAACTGTCACACTGCTCTTAATTTGAGATTTCATGATTGAAAGATGATGCCTAAAGTAATGTCCTTAGTCTTAAGTACTTTATAAAAATGTCATGAAGATTTTATTCCAGCCTACCGTGGATAATTTTGTTGTGGTTTATGCACTTTTTATTTCTTCCTTTTTTTCCAAGGCACTTTCCTTCCTAGGCCTGTCTGCTTTGGCACCAGTAGTGTCAGCTGCTGAAGGGACCATGCAAAGAAGTTTCTCTGATCTTCTTAGCTGAGTTCAGTTAATGTGAGGCTGTGTTTGCAGCGATATGCAAAAACTACAAAATATAAGGACATCCTAAAATATTTCCTTTCTTTGTCTTGTCAGGGCATTTCCGTCTTGACAGTCAGTGCATTTGCTTGATACATTTAAAGAGCTAGAAATATGCTTAGAACCAAAATACATATGACTTATCCCTGAAAAATTCAGCTTTTGGTCCTCCAGTGCAGCAAGGTTTTCTTTTTTTGCATCCTAGGCAACTTAAATTAATACATGGCTTTCAGGTTTTTTTAGTCACAGTTTTGTCCAGCTGATCCATCTTACTTTTCAACTTTTTATGATGCCTTAGTGTTGTAAACTAGAGAACACTATAGACTTTGGTTGTGGATTTCATTTAGCATAAGTTTTGGCGTTTTTTGTTTGTTGATTTTTTTTTTTTTTTGACAAGTAATGCAGACTTGAGAGAATATTTTTTTAATTTTAATTTTCATGTGGTTTTTCAGAATAAAATACTGATCTATTTTTTTAATGTGACTGATGAAGTGGCAGACCCACTATTCTACCCTCACCATGCACAGAGCATTTGTGTATCTTGCAACAAATAGGATGAAAGAACCCCAAATTTCTCTCTAGCCTCTCTTACTGTGTGCCTTCTTATAGCTTTGCTTTCTGGATTTCTAATGAAATTTTAAAAGAAAAAGTAAAAACCAAAAGCAAAACGAACAGTCCCCATAGGTTCCTTTCCATCCCATCCACTGTATACTACGTCTTGAATGCAGGTGCTGTCCAGATAAGATAATTTCCTGACTTATGTCTCATCACTGTAATTTGTGTAGTGTTTTCCATCCTAAAGGTAGGTAGTCTTTGTTCACTTACTATGATTCACTGGGCTTTTTTATTTTACTTGTAGGGTCTCTCTTTATTAAAAAAAACCAACCAAACAAGCAAACAACTTATTAAAATAATGTATAAAATCACATGCAGTTGTTCATTATTCAAAATAATTTTTGAAAGCAAGTTTTCAGGCACTGTTATAAAAGCAAAGCATTGAATGGATCAATGTTTTTAAGTAAAAAACCCCATTCTTTTTCTACTGCAGAAGATGGGTGTAAAAAAAGTATTAATGAAATATTCCTTCTTCTTGAGTGGTGGAAAACAAATAAACTATAGTTTCCCTTAAACATTTTTTAAATTTCTGGTTTGAATTCTCACAGAAACAAAGTGAGTGCATGTTCAAGCATCTTGCAGTCCTGGCTCAACAGTAAGACTTGAGTGCCTCCTCTTCCCTTGCCTCGGGCTTGAAAGCTTCCTGATGAAAGGAGTAGCTTCAAAAAATGGCATTGGCAGAGAAGGGCAACAGAAGAGAAGAGGGAATTGAGTGATAGCAAGAACAGGGACGTGCTTCAGGATTTATTGACAGCAGACTCCTCTGGCTTTCCTGTTAGCAGCTCTCAGAACACACAGCCTTTGGGGGAAATTTTTTTATTAGTGAGAAAACGCCTGTAAGAGAGAAATGGAATGGAAAGAGTGGATTGATGCAGAAAAATGAGATGGAAGCAGGTTTATTTGAGAAACAAAAGTTGATACTTGGTACACACCTAGTGAAATAAGTTTTCTGTATGTGAGCTACAAGGTATACCCTTAGTCCTTGCTTCCTTGTGTGAAGGTGTTCGAAAGTGTGTGAGATGACAGTTCCCAGTTTCCCTTCCCTGGTCCTCAGCTGAGAACATCTAAACCATGTGAGCTCCACCACCCCAGGCACGGAACAGGAGACTGGTGTGGCTTCAGGGAAGGGTTGCTGCCAGGAGGGTCAAGCAGAATCATAGAATCATAGAATTGTTTAGGTTGGAAAAGACCTTTAAGATCATTGAGTCCAACCATCAACGCACTACCACCATGCCCACTAAACCACGTCCTGAAGTGCCACGTCTACGCATTTTTTGAACACCTCCAGGGATGGTGACTCCACCACTTCCCTGGGCAGCTTGTTCCAATGTAGAATCATAGAATAGTATATGGAATAATGCTGGTGCGGAGCTGGACATTGCCCACATGCAAAGCAGTGTCCTTGTATCACTGCAGAAGTATTTGGGGTTTGGAATAAACTGGATGTGGGAAGGCTTAGGGGCAAGAGGCTGGGTGTTTGTTTTGTGGGTGGAGGGTATTGTGTTCGTGGTATCTGTAGCGCTTATGTAGTCACGGGCCATGACCTGTTGTGCCAAAAAAGCAGTCTCTGCCCAAAGGAATTCATGGTCTAAGACAATAGTTGGCTTGAGGCAGGCTGGGGATATAAACAGATTGAGAAGCAGTTTTGGTCAGAAGGACAGAGTGCTGTCAGTGCACCAACATCCTTACAGCTGTGAAGATGGCTGTCAGGTTAGAAATGGTTTTTAAAAGTACTTACTTAGTGTCTCCCAAAACTCTTAATTATTAATTATTTCTGCAGTGACCTAGTTCTGTGAAACTGCTTACCTTAGAGGATACATTTAGGACAGAGCACTTTGTCTGCACAGGAGCTGTTTCTCAATGAATCTACATGTGTGTATTCATTACTCTATCCTCTTTCAAAGGTGGTTTTAGTTTAAAGATCAAACAAGAAAAAATTCCTCTAATCTCATATTTTTCTTACTTCTCTTGTAAGTGTCCTCATGTAGAGCTAGTGAGGAATACCTGTTGCATTTTGGATTCAGACTCTACCTCAGCCTGAATTATTTTTCTGCTCTAAAAAGCCTGAGAGTTGTTGGTACATCTGGGTATTTTGATCGTGTTTTTTCTCTCCTGCCTTGCTTTGTTAGTTTAGACATAGAGGCAAGATGGGAGGCCATGGCTTCCCAAAAATCATGTCATTCTGTCTTTCCCACTGGATGCAGTGTGTTGGGGAGGACCCCAAGCGTGTCGGTCTCCTAGGGAAAGGGTTTGACAGCCCTCTGCTCCTCCAGCCCAGAAGCAGGAGCTCCTGTACTCTTCTCTAGTTTGCCCACAGTTTCCAAAACCAGTCTGGCCTGTCCATCAACCAGGTTGTCTTCCCAATTGGGTTGATCATTTCATTCTTAATGTAAAAAAAAAAAAAAAAATTCCCATGAGTATCTCACTTTTCCCGCATGAGTTTTGCAACTTAAATAATCCGGCCTATAAAAAGCTCTCAGCAAACCAAATTTAAACTCTGCTCCGTTCAGCCTCGATCTCAGTTCTTTAAATGTTAGTCTTGGCCTGCTCTGTGCACAGCGTAAGAAAGTGGGATCAGAGTGGTGAAGTTGTAGGTGTTGGAAGGGAATGGAATTTGCACCGCAGACTCCGGGCAAGCCACGGGAGCAGAGCCTGGGAGAGCCCTTGGTGCAGACAACCATCTCAGCTTCTGGTCTGAGCATTGTGTTAAGAAGGGTAAGTGTAGCTCATGAAACTTTCAAAAATAAAGAACTTTTTTCTGCAGTGTTCTATTGGACTTTTGTAATATAAAGAGAAAATAAACATTAATCTTGGGGAAGGGAGGAAGAAGAAGGAAATAGATGTACTTCTCTTTTCTCAACCCTTAAAAAATAATGCTTTTGCCACTTTTTTTCTTGATACGAGGAGACTTTTTTTTTTCTTTTAATGTCTTGAAAAGGTTCTGTTTTATCTTGGGTTGAGTTTTCCATTTGGATTACTTTTAGCCATTACTACAAAATAGATAAGGAGAGAGTCTCTGTTCTTCAGATGGAATCACAGGCTTCGGTTAGTTAGATTAAGAGATCTATCCTCACTAGTATGAATAGTCCTTTATTTATTAGATGACAAAATCTTACCTAGAGCCAGTGCATTATGTTATCAGATTCCTTTGGGTTTTTTTCTTTTTGAATAAACAAGGAACCAGTAAATCTTTCTTCTCATCCTTCAAAGCGCCAAAATGTCTGTTTCAAGTCAGGCAGCTTTAGCAGAGTGCTCTTCCCCAGCAATATGCATAGATGGTACCAAGTTCGTCAATAAATTTTGTCTGTGCCTTATTCGAGGTGTTGATAATTTAAAATGTGGAGTGCCTTGGTCATGTTCCTTATATTGCTATACTTTAAACTGATAGTTTGGGTGAATTAAAATAGTTGGAAGGTATTTGAGCGGAAGAGTTAATACCCCCATTCCAAACGCCTTGAATCAAGGAAGCTGGGCTCATTCCTTAAAACGTGAAAGGGTTTTTTTACTTCTTTCCCCTTCAGAGTCAAAAGAGCTCCCAAGGAGTGAGCTGGGCTCCATCCTGGCTCATGCCATCAGCAGAATTTTAATTGGGTTCAAGCTGCAGAGCCTTTTATTTCTGTTGAAAACGTGTGAGCCAGAATAGAGTTTGACTCAGAAAATCCTGGGTCAGATTTGTACGTCTGGAGAGTTAGAGAATGTCTTTACTTGTAAAATAAACACATTCGCTTTCTGCTGTTGTTTCTGGGGAACACTAAAGTATCTTCATGATGATTATTTTTAATAGAGGTACTTGTCAGAGAAGAACTGCAGTATGTGTGTTGCACAGAAAATTCAACTTTTCTCTTTTTGCGGGGTGAGAACCGTGAGGTCTGCAGCTCAATAAATGCTAAAGAAGAGGACTGTAAGAAACTCTTTTATAATGAGCAATTATGTTCAGTAGTTCCTTTTTTTTTTTTTCACTGACTGTTTGTGCCGTTCTTTGAAGATTAATTAGTTAATGATTTGACTATGCTTTGAAGATGTAAAGTGGTATCTAGAAGTGCTAAGTGTTATCATATCGGATTCCCTTTGAAGTTTTATAAACTATCACATAGGGCTTTCTTTCTAAAAGTCCTTTTTGCCTTGTGAGATATTTATAATTAGAGAGAATGATCATTTCAAATACTCTGGTGTTAATACTTTCCAACTTTTTCTGTCTGCAGCAGAATTTGGGGTCAGATAGTGCTGCATTTTAAGTGGAGGGGACAGAGGTTTCAGAGTGACCTGGCAATGCCAGCTCATGGGCAGCTCCCAGTTGGCCATTTATATCTCCAGTCAGTGTCTGAAATTAAGAGATTCCACTAAGATTTCTGTGTTTATAAGACTTGGACACTTGGCTTCCTCCAAGTAGTGTGATATGAAGGCGGGGTCTTTATTTAGTGGCAATGCTCACTTTAGAAAAGCAAAATCATTACATGTCCCAGTAATATAAAATACTTTGTAATTTGTGTTAGAACAGGGAGATGGGTATCTTCTTATACTTGCAAAATCACTTGAACCTAACCAGAAAGTGAAAAAAAAGTAAATTACCTTTTGAGTTAAAATGGGAACCACAGGTCAAGCATATGGAGCCTAGGAAGTGAGTACCAGTGAGAAGTCCTGCACACATTTCTGCTGCTGCTGCCAAGGGTGCAATTTTGACAGATTTAGCCTTTAGCTATAGGCTAGGCAGGCAACTCGTCTTACAGTATGTTTTTTGTTGGGGTCTTTTGATTGTGTAACCTGTCCAGAGGCTGGCTTTGCTGGAAGGAGGAGGTGGGAATAAAGTACCGGCAAGCAACTGAGGGAGTGGACATTTTGGGGTAAGTGAGGTTAGGCTGAAGAAGAGCTGAGTGTCCTGGCAGGGACCAAGAAACGAAGAAATATCTGCAGGGCATTCTTACAGCTTTAGTGGATGGAAAATAAAAATGCACTTAAAGAGAAAACGCATGTATTTTTCAGCCATGGCTTATGTGCTGGGAGATTGTCTACTGTGGTCATAGGGAAAAAAAAAGGCAAAAAAAAAAAGCAAAGACTTACGATAAAATTGGTAGTCTCTGGGGAAGGCATTATTGAACTAACATACTAGCTGAAGGAAAACATGAGCAGAACTTTGTAAAAAGGAGGAACGGCAGAGAGAGGCACCAAGGCTGTAAGGAGTTTGAGGTTCAGAACCAATTGTTTTATGGGGTAAATGAACATTTTTAAATCCAGATACTCTCATGGGGAAATGAATACAAATCATGGCCTTGTGGGATTGAGAAGTTTATCTTTAATACAGCAATGATTAACCACCCCCACCCCCCCTTTTAAGTATAAACTCCTTTATTTTAATGCTGTTGGTGAAATTAATCTGGACAAGTTATTTCATCCAGGCTTTAACTGAGTGTTCACATGTCTGATTTGAAAATATATTTTTCAAGTTCTGTAACCCATAACGAAAACATAAATAGCAGAAATTCAGCCTCTTTATACAAAACAAAACAATTGCCATACTTCACCCCCAGAACTATGAAATCCTGGTGGCTAGGCATAAAAAGTATTTAAATGTTCGATAGTCTCATGTCCCTCCCTTCCTGCAACGCAGTGCCATCATGTGAACCAGCAGTTCAGCTGTAGTGGTCTCGCTGAAAACCGCGCTGTCCAAAAGGAGCTCTCAGTGCACATGACGGACTCTTATGTAGGTACTCCATGCCTGCACCTAAATAAATAACCAAAAAATTTAAGGGTGATTTGCTAACTTGCTGCATTACGCCCACTGCATGATAGAGCTGTGAGGTTCTTCTCTGGCACCTGGACCTGGACATCAGGGAAACCAGGAATAACCTGCACATCCCAAGCGCTCTGCTGCACGGTGATGGTGTGCCTGGACTTCGGTGACCTTATTTATGTCAAAGTGTAATTGTATTAGCTTTTTCTAAGTTTTTTGTATTGCACTAGAATGGATAATGTTGATTGTCATACACTGCTGACAGTGTTGTTTTAAAAAAAATTTTAAAAAATAATTTTCTTCTTTTTTTCTTTTTTTTTTTACTTTTCTTCAAATGTTTGGATACTTTTAAAGGATTTTTTTCCCAGGTTTCTCTTTGTAGCTTAATAAAGGGTTATCATATACTTTCCTGGATTCCCACAGCTGTGGCCGTGCAATGTGCTCCCATGCAGGAGAGCTTGTGCGGGCTCTGAGCACTGGTGCTACACGTTCGCTGAAGGGTCAGGCTGCCAAACCTTCAAAGAGTTCAGAAATTAATCTGGGTTTTTCCAGACAAGATTTCAGAGAGGAAAAGAGGATGGGTGCTTTGGAGGGGGATGAGGAGAGGAATTTCTGGTAGTCTTAGCTATAAAAGCTAGAAACTCTGTGTGGGTTAGGTTTATTTTGTTTGTAATTAAAAATGATTTTTGCCTTAAGTTTTCCATGGTACCTAAATTTGGCAATATTAAAATTTCAGGGTTTTTTTATGTCCCTGCTACACAGAAACCATTGTCCATGACCAAAGAAACCTGCTCTTTGTACAAATCAGAAATGGCACTGCTAAACTGGTATCATATCAGGTGTAAAAACAAACCAAGGACTTAAGAGAAATTTAGAGGGAACTTGATTGAAACAAAAAGTATTAGCAAAGTTGTTTGACATTTCATTGCAAGATCATGGGTGCTTTCTTTGAAAGCATGAAAATTCATGAGACAACAGATTCCTGCTCCCAAGAGCATTACCAGACTGATTTTACCTGTGCACAGGGGAGAGAGAGGAACGAGCTTTGGCATCTTTGTTGGAGTTGAATTGGTATTTTTTTGGAGGAAGATGAGAAAGTTAGAGGTGTGAGTAGAGTGTAGTTCTTGTTCCCGACCCAGTCATTAACGCACTGGGAAAACCCTCATCAACCATTTCGTGTCTTGTTCTTGTTTCTTCCTCAGTCCATTGAAGCACCAAATTCTTCAAAGCCAGTCATGCAAAGCTGCATCTTTGTACAGAGTCCAGCAGGGTGCAACTAGGACTTCCACTGGGACTTTTAGGCACTGTGGAAATATAAAAAACTGTGGCAAAAAGGAGGGAAAAAACCCCCAAGATAGTGGTTTTTACAGGGTAATTATGCTGAGCTGAATGTGGAGAGAACATTGTGGCCGCAGCCAGTCTGGGAAACTTGAGTAAGTGCTAAACTGTTGAGGATGTTGAACTTAAACTCTACTCTATGTGGATATTTTGTTGTAGAATGTCTGGCTAAGGTTTGAAATGTGCCCTGCAGTGATTTCCAACCCAAATACTGGCATATTTGATAATGAATGAGATCCAGGAGATGAAACTGTCTGGCCTATTTTCAGTGTCAATCCTAAGGGAAATGCCGAAAGTAAATGCTCAGCAAAAGGTGAGGCACTGTAAGTCAGAGCTCCCCTCTGCCGGTTCTGGCTAGTTTTATAATCAAAGAACAGGAAAGGAGAAATGGCAAGGAAATACTTCTTTTTTTCTTTAATGCACTTTAAGCTGATATGATCCATTTTAACTTTTAGGTAAAAACTAAAGAATTCAAACATTCAAGTTTTTATTTTCAGCTTGCTGCAAGCAGAGACGATTATTTGCCCCGAGTGGAATATAATCCTGTTACTGCCGTGGTGATGAGGGGGTTTGTGCCTCCCACGCTAATGACTTTCCGTTCCCTCTCTCCTGGGAGTGTTTTTCCTCTTGCTTTAAGGGACTCGGCAAGCCTACGGCTGCCTAATGTCACTGGCATGGCAAAGCTGGTGATTGCATGGGATGAGCGCCGATCCTTTCATCTCTCCAAGCTTGCAGGGAGAGCAGTCGAGGTGCATGCTCCGGGTGGCAGCTGGGACGTTTTCGTTGTGCTACGAGGCAGAAATCCCAATGCTGCCTCTGCTTCGGGTGATTCAAACACGATTGTCCCCGCCTGGGCTCGTGAGTGCTTGGGATTTCCACAGTATCTGTACGCTCTGTTGGTTTAGCTTGGTGTATTAAATATCTTTGTAAGTTATTAGTGCAGATGGTCTCGGCCCTGGGGTAGCTGCTTTATTTGGTTGTTGGGTTTGGTGGTGTTTTGTGTTTTTACTGATGTAGTCAGTTTTGTTAGTATCCCTAAGCTGTAGCTTTTGAATTGCTTTTATTGTTAGTGTTAAGTAGTGCTTCCTTAGAGATTATTTTAATAAGCAAGCAAGCACATTTTAAAAAGAATGAATGTGGCCTATAAACTACAGGAGGGTTTGAGATCTGCACCCTACGGTTATATTCTGAGCTCAGTTCCTGCTTGACTACACAACTTGGGAAGGTGTCATTTACCTTCTTTGTTCTTTACTTTTTGTCTATGCAATGAGTAACTAATAATCACCTGCTACAGAGGAGTTTGAGAGACTTGGAGGAAAGTCATGATATAGCTGCTAAGAACTGTTATTATCATTCTTTCTGAGTTTTATGATCTTGAAAACGGGAACGGGGTGGAGATGCTCACAGTGAGGATGGGTGGAACCAGCATGGAGCCACCACCCACCAGCTGGCACTTGGAGAGTGTGGCCACTGCATAACCCTTTGAGGGAAGATGCTGTGTTTTCCCTGAAAAGTGGCTATTTCTCCTAACAAGCAATACCTGAGGGGCCCACAGCCTTGTTAATTATGGCACAGGGATAATGAGACACTTGGAGAACTCTTGAGTCCCAAGAGTGGGATCTGTACCTATCTACCCTTACACAAGTAGGAGAGCACGATGAACAAAGAGGAAAGACTCTTCCTGTTTTTTGAACCTTTTCAACTATTCCTGTATGGTGAGTTTTTCCTTGACCCACATTTGCATGTAAAACTATTTTTGCTAAATGTTCATGTAGACATTTTTAAACGCGTCAGAATAGGTAAGGTTAACAGATTGGGTTACAGAGCTGTAAGCAGCAAACCTATCTAATATTTTGGAGTTATTTCAGTATAAAGAACACTTTTTTTTTTTAACATTAGGGTATTTTTCTTTATGAAAACTATATGGACAATGTATTTATCATTACATGTAAATGTATGTACTTATGTATACATATTATATATAATTGCCTTAATGTCTTCCTTCCTTGCTCCTGCTTTGGCTTCTTGGGACCCAGTTATACTTCAGAGATTCAGGAATTGTCATCACATATTAAAATCTCAAATCCAGTGTTAAGTTTCCAAAAGACTTTAACTATTTGCAAGTCAGATGTGAGGCTCTATCAATCCTTAAATAGAGCTACTTGTATTTCATGTTGGGACCCTGGTTATTCTTCTCCAAGCACATAGGAGAGAGAGGCCTTGAATAAACACACCTCCACATTTGACGTCCCTTTGTAACTCTATTTCATTTTTCATTTTTCCTCTCCAACCTTCAGTTCTTGCTGATAATCTGAAGTCTAACCCAGGAATTAAATGGCAGTATTTCAGCTCAGAAGAAGGCATTTTCACCGTTTTCCCAGCCCACAAGTTCCGGTGCAAAGGCAGCTATGAACACCGCAGCAGGTATGATTTGTCTCCTTACGATTTAATGGGCAAGGCACTAAAATTGAATTCCTCAAGCACTAATTTCATTTCAGCATTACGCTTTGCCAAGATGACACATTCATGAGTAACTTTTAATGGAGTCCCTTGGGTTTTCTTAGGTTTGTTTTTTAAAGCACCAGTTTTCACTTTTAAGAAACTTTGAAGTAAAATAAAATGACATACAGGTTGCTCACCTCTCCCAAATCAACTAAGCTGTAAAAAGCAGTAACTTGTAAGTTGCAGGTCAGCCCATAGGCAAAATTTGACTTATATTTGACTCATACTTGACCCCTCTTAATAAAGTAGTGAACAGGTATTCTACTGATTTGGCAGGTGCATCACTTTGGAGAGGGGTGCGGAAGGATGAGAGACTTGAAGGGGCATAGGGAGGAGCATTTTTCCAGTCTCCACCCAAGGTTCAGGTGGTACATCGTGGATAGTAGGGAAGCAGCAATAGTGCTGCTTTCTTTTTCTACTAAAAAAACTGTAGAAAAAATGCTTAAATGGTGACAGGGTTTTCCTGCAGAGGGGAATATTTCTATTCTGTAGGCATGAAGCAAAGCATTTGTGGTGCAGTTATTTTTTCCCTAGCTTTTGCTGTCAGTGCTGTGGGACTGATAAAGACTCAAGGGTGGAATCTTCTCAGAAAGTACAGTGGCTTTAGTATCTCTGGTCACACGTTGGCTAATTGTACCGGTTAATCAATCCATGCGGAGGAAGTATCAGCACATCCAGGTATGTTTCCATGTAGCTGAGTGCACAGAGACTAAGCAGCGTTTTGGTTACCTGTCAGTGTAAGCAATCAAATGTTTACAGATGTTATCTTCTATGTGTCATCAAAGCATGAAGCGTCTGGGCTTGATTAAGTTTTCTGTGGTCTTGGAAAGGTGTGGTTTGAAGACGTGAGAGCTGGGGGTACCCTAGTCTTGGTCAGAATTGTGACACTAAAACCATTGGTGATTTCATCCAAATCACTTAGTCTGGGTCGCACATTCTTCATGGTTAAATAAGGGATACCTTTTTGCTAATATTTACTTCAGAGGGTAGTTTGGATGGATTAATTAGTTAATACTTAAGTGCTTTGAAGATCAAAGGCCCTATTTAAGTTCTAGGTATTAATACCAGTATAGAGCTGCAGGCTGTTTTACAATTAAGAACTGATTTGTGCCAGTTGTTTATTGCAGTGCCTAGTCTAAAGTCTTCTGCATTTCCTTTACTCTTAATAAGATTTTTGTGGCTGTCTTTGATATAATAAATTTTAGATCCCAAAACTCACACTTGACTCTAACTAGTTTTGGGTCTGGACTAAAGAGGAAAGAGAGTTGTCTTTTTTTTTTATCCCTCCTCCTTGCTGAAGATCTTCCTAATTTGTTCCACGTTGCGACCTTGGCATGACAGCTTGTGAAATCTTTCACATATCTCTCACAATATTGAACTGGATCTGAGCACCGCTTCACTGAAAATATGTTTTTTGATGTTAGCACAAACAGACACATGGCAGCACCAAGACCCTTCACCAGAGTTAACTCAGATTGGCCGTAGGGTTTAAAACTGCGCACGCCCAAGGGGTCGTAGAGCACGACCCGTGTGAAATGCATTCCAGGCAACAAGAGAAGACCCTTTCTTGGCCAGAAGCCTTCCATTATTACAATAAACCAAACACCCTATGCTAATGCAACTCTGCACAGTTGCACAGGTTTTTACTTGTCATGTAACCAGCAGATACCCACTATTGCACTTACTTCTATATGTGAGTAAGGTTCCCGGCACCCAGCATTTATCATGAGGCATTTTGTGCTTGTCAACACTTAATCCAAACCCTGATGTGAGCTGCTGCAAACAGTAATCCCAAACACTGCTGCTGCATCAGCAAAATTGTTTATTCCTACCTGAAAGTGGTTGCTGTGACAGAGAGAAGGATCCGACACCTGATTTGGGTTAAAAAATCAGAAAGAGAGTGGAAGCGAGGGCCTTTTCTGTATGTTCAGGTTCTCAGCTGTTCTTTCCTAGTAGAAGTTTTCATAAAGGCAAAAATTCCTGTTATAATTCATTGTTTCTTCATGCGGTGTTTTTGTTTTTAATTCTTGACTATTTTCACTTGTAAATGTTTTAGTGGAAATTACAAGATGACTCATGACAGTGGTTTGGGTTTTGTTCTTCTTCAGGCCCGTCTATGTTTCTACTGTTCGACCTCAGTCCAAGCATATCGTTGTCATTGTGGACCATGGGGCTTCGGTCACAGAGACACAGCTTCAGATTGCCAAAGATGCTGCTCAGGTTATTCTGAGCTCTATAGATGAACATGATAAGGTAAGCTTTCTACAAGCAATGAGGATATTTTCATTGGTTTCAACCATGCTCAGTGTTTTCAGTTTTCATCCAGAGTGGTGTTTTTAACTTGTGGTCCATGGATTCATGGGGATCTGTGGTCTACCTCTAATGGGTGATGAAGACTCGAACTCACTTTTGGAAGCCTGTATTACTGCAGGGGAAACATTTGGGGATCCACAGGCTGAAAAAAAGTGAAAACCACTGATGTAAAGCAAAGTCTTGTTTCTGAGTAATCTTTGAAGGCTTCTTCATCTTGGCAGGAACTTCAGGTGATGGTCAGCAGTGTGATACACTGTGCAATTAGGAGAAACGTGCTCTGAGTCTGATGACTTCTGAAGTACTAGATTGCTTTGAGCAACTCATTTTACCTCTGAGGCTGTCTTTTGCTTGTGAAAATGGAAATTATTTATTCTGCAGCTTTGCTGGAGTGAGCTGAAATATAATTAGTTTGAAAGATTCCCAGACAACCATGATACCAGCAAGGAAAGGGTAAAGTGAAGGGCCAAGAAATCTGGGTTTTATTTCTTGCTCTGACACAGATACTCTACTTGACAATGAGAAAGTCACTTAACCTGTAACTTTTTTCAGTATGGATTACAACCAGGGGCCCATAAGGTGATTCTGTAGGACCACAAGCAGTCCCCAGTTTGGTCTTTACTTTTAGTAATTCTCTGCTTGTGGGACCTTGATCATTCTTTCTGCTTGGGTTTTGGTTTTTTTAGTAGGAAGGGAATTTCGGTCAAATCAAGTTGAAGAACAACTGATTATAATCTTTGCCTTAAGTCTTCTCGTTAATAGTATGAGAAAAACACTTATAACTTCTGTGCTTTTAGAGAGTTTTGGGAAAATAATGCTTATAGTTTAGCAGAATTAACAGTACTTAAATTTAAGTGTCAAAAGTGTCTTAATGTAGACCTATAATGAAGAAAATACATTTAAGACGCATATTACTTGGTCAGTAACTCAGTGGTTATGAAACCTGTTATATGGGTATATAATTACTGCTTAATCCTGTGACTGTCTTGCATCACTTGTAATTTATAATAAAGTATGCCACTCATTTAATAAGACCGGTATGTTATGTGTATATTAATGCAAGTGTTACCACGACATGCCTTAGCTTATTTACAGGATAAAAATTTATGGTAGATTTGACTTGGTTTGACTGAAACATTAAAACAACACAATGCTTTGCCTATGAAAAGTTCTTAGAGTTGGGGTTTTTTTTTTTTTCATTTTCTGTATACACTTTACTTTTCTATAGGCACTCAAGGCTTTCCTGAAAATGCTCTCTGCTGATTTTGTTTTCAGTTATCTCTAGTTCACTTAGGCTTCTGCCCAGAACAGTGTATTAACTATTATGTATGAGCAGAGTGAAGCTGACTTCATCTGAGAAACAAAGGCTGAAGTCTCTTTTTCTTGAAATCACTATAAGTCTAATCCTTTTCAAATTTGATGGATTTATGCCTCAAGCATTTATTTTTTAACAATTGAATTTTAAATCCACGGAATCTCTTCAGTTGGCTTATCATTGTGTTTTCTATATCGGTGTGTAAAGAATTATAAATGGTAAGGTAATCCAATATAGTTTCTTCTCTTTCAAGATCTCTGTGTTAACCGTGGCAGACACAGTAAGAACCTGCTCGCTGGATCAGTGCTATAAGACGTTTCTGTCTCCTGCCACTAGTGAGACAAAAAGGAAGATGTCCACCTTCGTTAGCAGTATAAAGTCATCTGACAGCCCTACACAGCATGCAGTGGGATTTCAAAAGGCTTTCCAGTTGATACGAAATACAAACAATGGCACAAAACTCCAAGGAAGTAAGTCCCTTGTTGTGCAATCCTCATTATTTCTGAGGCTTGCAAATGTTTCCGTATTCAAGATTCTCACTTTGACAGAGGCCAAAGGAGTGTAGTGTCTGGACTATATTTTTTTTAAAAAAAGCATGTTTTTATTAAGTAGCATTTACTTGATCTGGAATCTGCATGAGTGACTGTTGAATATGGCCATTCCCTTTTAATTTATTTCACTTGCTGACTTTCTTTTGAAGTATAATATGAAATTGCAGGATTGAATTGCCTGGTAGCTGAATTATTTCCCAAATATGTGTGTGTGGGGGGGTCCTTTTAATGAAAATTGCTGTTGCTGCAGGTTCATTGACTTATTGCTAAAACATAGCTATATGGGTAGTGTGCCTAACTGGAATCCTACGGAAGTGGCACTTGCTTCTCAGCGAAAAGGAGTTTTTGAGAATACCAATTGTGGGTGATATTTTATGGAATGAGGGGTTGGCCTGGCTAAATTTTCCTTCATCTAAGAATATCCTCCTGAGTTTTGTTGTATGCATTATGGCCTTTCTCCTTCCCATTCCAAAGATTGGTGTTTTTTTGTAATGAGGATGTGGTGAACGATGTGGAAAAGATGGATGTGAAATTGAGTGGCACATTTGCTTGCCAGGAAGCCGTGGAAAACAAATTCTTGAAGCTGTACTCTGAGTAGAGTTGGAGTAGAGAACGTTGCCAATGTTGTGGCAGGGTGGAGAAAGCAGACCGATCTCTATCCGTTTAGTCAATTTATGTAATGCAAATCCTATAGCTTGGTCCTGTGCCTGCTCCAATGAGTGCAAATTCTTCATCACCCTGAAGGGCACCAGCTCAGAACAGAAGAAGGTGAAAAAGAAAAGACCAGGAGTGAAAGCGCTTTGCAAGGACTAAGGAAGTGTGCTGCTCCTTCACATGACTCCTTTGGTTTATAAGATAGTGCTTTTGCTGTTAAAGGTTCAGCCAACTTCTGAACTTCAGGCCATAGATACAGTGAAACATGTATCTGACTGTACGCTGCTTAGCTGGAAGATGGGGTGGTCAAAGGCAGGTTTTTACCATCCTCTGGCAAAATTATGAAAGGGGTGCAACTTTCTAGAAAATAAAAAATAAAAAATCCAGTGCTGCTGAATCTGGCTGGGATAAGATGCATTAGTCATCAGTAGTTATGCCAAGAACATCAGCTGTAGAGTCTTGCAGCATCCTCCTACATATCTTTTATGTTTGGCACTGTTTGTATATTAGGATTAGAAGGTTTTGGCATGTTCTTCATAAATGTGAAAACACGTACTTTTACTAGGTTTCATACCAAACAATTATTTTGGGGCACAAGTACAGAGAGTTAAAAGAAAAGGCAAATGCTTTGGATATAGGTTTTCTCTAAGCATGAAAGATTTTGAAGACCTAATGTGTATATAGCAAATTTCAGAATTCATGGGGTGAGACACAATAGGTTTGAGAAGAGGATGTTTATAAAACATGTCTCATTTTCTTGTAAATAATCTTTTCATCTTTTTAAAAAAGAAAAATAAACCTAGAAAAAAAAAATCATTCATTTCACTGTTAATTTTCTGACATCCTGTTCCCGGAGAACAATGTGTGGGTGTGTCAGGGAAGCTATTGAGATACAGCCTCGCTCCCGAATTTGCACTGGAAAAGTTAGAAGGGAGCTACTGGTATGAGATGGAAGAATTGTGCCGTTGAACATGTCTGAATTTCCTGCTTTATGCTGGTTCCTATTGCAGTCCTGTTCAGCAGACCCTCATCCCAAAGTGTAAGAAAACGCTCTGCCACTGAGTACCAACATTTCTTGAAAACTCTAGGTAAATAGGTAGGGGGTGTGTGTCTGTGTATATACATATATAAAATTGCAGTGTAGCTATATATATTATACACATGCACACACTATAGATAGATAGATAAATGCAGTAATGGTACACTGAATATAAGGGTCTTTTCAAGCTATCAGAAGTGTAGTTTATCAAATAGTATAGGATGATCAGCTATTGAATGATAAGATGCACTGTTTAGCACTGGTCCTTAATGCAGACTTAGGACTGTCTTACGTTACTCCTGCTAGCAAAGCTTTTAGACTGCAGCATCATATCTGGCTGCGGTATATAATAGCTATGCTATAGCCTAGGAAACACATTAATAATTTTCCTTAAACTACAGCCAAAGGTGTATTAATACCTGACTATGCTTTTTTTCTTAGTTTTAGCTTCTAAGAAAAAAAAAGGCAGAAATTCCCCCCAAATTAACAGCTGCTCTTACTTGTTTGTATCAAAAGCCAATTCTGGCTGAAATTCTTTTCAGGTCATGATGACAAAAAGTAGAAGTCAAAGCATTCATACCTATTTAAAAAAAAAAACCACAGCAAACCCACAAAAAACACTAGATGAGACAACAAAGTTGGTTTATAACCAACTAACCTCATGTTCTTCAGATAATATACTGGTGTATAATCCCTACAAGTGTCTTAATTATATGCATAAACCACTTTTAATACTGAGATATAATATGATGAAACAGGTTGGTGTGTAAGCAGTGATGTGAATTTATGTGTTCAAAGGCATTGAGGCAGGCCTTTCGCCAAGAACATACTCAGCTGGAAAAACGTGTTCCAACTTCATGCGAAATGAGCCGATGATGAATGGCGGTGTGCCGTGTCACATTTCTCAAGCCTTACGCTCTAACCCACACCGTAGGAAAGCGTCAGGCGCCTTTCATCCTGTGACGTCCTCCAGCTATCGCGCTGCAAGTCAGGGACTAAATTGCAGCGGTGCTAACGCAGGCACGGAGGAGGAGGAGTGGGTGAAAAGGTCTTGTAACAGGGATTTTGTCTTTCACGTACGGCCGTTGCGGTGCCCGCTGCCATGCTACAGCAGGGGTTGATGGCACGGCCAAACCTTACTGGAAGGGAGGATGAGGAGGGCCCTGTGATCGGCATCAACAGCGATGCCGAGACCCCTGCACAGCTCTTGCAGCAGCAACGGCTGGGAAAGCAGCGTGCACTTTTCATGTAGGAAATACAATCGGATGCTCCCCTAGGACACAGCCCGGCTCCGCTGTATAGAGTTGCAGGAGGGGAAAAAACCAGCAGGTCAGGAGACGAAACTTGGAGGTTTTTCACTTTCGTTAAGCCCTCTCCACGGAGTTAGAGCGGCTTCTGCAGCACGCTGCATACTGGTCTTGCGCGGTCCTGCCTGGTTGCAGCCGGGCCAGAAGGTGCCTGTGAGGTCTGCTCAGGAGAAACAAGCCACGGTGCTTCTGGGTGGCTGGTAGGCACCGAATCAAACACATGTTTGTTAAATGCTATGAATGGAAGTTTAATAACAAATAATATAATTCATAAGTCTGCAGTGTGTTTGTCCACTGTAGATTCCTGTGAATCTCACAAATGAAGCTGTTGGCAATATATGGTCGTAAGCAGATGTAAGGGCTCTTACCGCATGGCTTTCCTGAGTTAAAAATCTAATGCGCTTTCTGATATATATATGTAATTCTTTTTAGATACCGATATGGTCATAATTTACCTCTCGGCTGGGATTACATCAAAAGATTCCTCGGAAGATGATAAAAAAGCTACTCTACGTGTCATCAACGAAGAAAATAGTTTCCTCAATAACTCAGTAATGATTCTTACTTACGCGCTTATGAATGGTAAGAAATGTTTTTGTATTTCCAGTGGATGAAAATTCCCTTTCATTGTACAGCTAGTTTATTAAGCTCATCCAAATGTAATTCCACGCCTTGTTGGGAGCAGTTTGTTAATGGATTTTGGCCCATGTAACCCAGAGGCTGCATCCAGATGTTAATTCTTTTGTATATAAAACTGTGTGCCACTATATGCTTATATATCACAATGCAGCTGCTCAGGATACAAAGTGTTGTTGCCTGAATTGTCTAGTGGCAACCAGACTGAATTAAATTTGTTAACTATTGCAACTGTAAACCTTCCTGACGCTGCCCCTGTTTCCTGGTGCAGCAAAATGAGTATACATGTATACATGAGTATACATGACTTCTGTTTCAGTCATTAGCTAAGGAGCATGAATGTAACATCAAACGTAATCTGAAATGCTTTGAGAATTTAGGACCCAGCTTAAGAGTGAAGTTAAATATGAAGATCACGCACACAGTAGTTTGGCATCCTGTGCTTTTTCCAACAAAGCATTTTCAGTAAGAAGGCTGTATGTCGTATTACTAAATATTGCACACGGGCTCTAGCCAAGGAAACTAATGCTTAAGCTAATGTATCGTTTGACTGTAAATTTAAATACTCATTTGAGACCTAATATGTACAAAAGTCTTTGATTTGTCTGCAGGAATTGAGCCTGGGACTTGTGTAAAATGTGAAACTTTTAATGTTTAAGCTAAAGAACAAAGCCTGTTATCTCCAAGGGTGTATAATATGCTCCTGGCCCTTTATGTGGACTAGCCACCAGTGGAGAACAAAGAGCTGTCCTGTGGATTTATGGGTCACATAAGTCTTTGTTAAAAGATCTTTGTTTAAAGTGGTGATGTGAACAGCATGTTAAATTTTTGCACCGTGTAACAGTAAGTGAGAGGCAATCTTACTAAATTTTTGTACTAGCTAACTACTTTTCCAAAAACCATACTAGTCTTTCAGCACTTTACCTTATTGCTTAAATAAGCCTATAGTATATTCACTCCTACAGTATAGCGTGTGTATCGTTTTGCTTTTATTTACAGTACTTTGGAGTAAGATACCGAAGTCTTGATGGAAATTAAGCTTCTTTTATCTCCTTCTTTCTATGTCTTGCATCTGTGTTTCAGAGGGGGTGACAGGTTTGAAGGAACTAGCCTTTCTGCGAGACCTGGCAGAGCAGAACTCGGTAAAGTACGGGGTGCCGGACCGAACAGCCCTACCTGTGATCAAGGGAAGCATGATGGTCCTAAACCAGCTGAGTAACCTGGAAACTACAGTTGGCCGATTCTATACAAACCTCCCCAACCGAATGATCGATGAAGCAGTCTTCAGTCTGCCTTTCTCAGATGAAATGGGAGACGGTAAGTGCTTACATTGAATTTAGGTATAAAAAGGTAAGAGATTAGGTTCCCTTTGCTTAAGTATTCTCAAATATAGTCTTATAAGATGATGTTTTTAGGTGTGTTCCCAAGGCAAATATAAAATTAGCCTTTCATGCCAGCAGGTTTTTTATCTGCAGAAGGTCTAGTTATGAAAAAAGTGGTAATAAGACATGGAGTAGATAGATTTAGGTAGGATTCTTGGGGGTGAAATTTGTTCTTACGTATGTGTACATGTATAGCATCCATAATTTAATTTGTGGAGAGAAGGTCTTTGTACTTGAGGGAAGCAATCTTGTCACGTTGAAAGGACAGCCATCGCCATGCTGCACCATTGCAGGGTTCATTATATCAGTACTTCTGTATGTCTTGAGGCCTTACAGGTAGACTCAGGGGACTGCATAAGTCCCCACAGTGGAAGAGAGAAAAAGTTAACTATCGTTTGAGCCTCCCTTTCTTGTGGAGCCATGGACATGACTTTTGAGTCATCCTTCCTGCTGGAGTTTCCTTTTTTCTGTCTTTGCACCCCAAGCAGTGGCTCTTCACAACTAGTTTAGCATCCGTTCCATGCTGCCGGGCTGTGAAGAAGGGGATGCTGGACACTGGCAGTCAGACCTCGGTGAGAGGGGGAAGTCAACCAGCTTAGCAAATGGCACAAAGAGAGATTATTAATTATTGTCTAAAATTTGCTATCCTTAGTTCTTCCTTTAGCTTCAGCACACTTGGTCTGCCCCCAGCGCTGGGCAGAAGAGGAAGCCTTGAGCTGGCTGGTGATTGCCTGGCCAGTCTGGAGCGAGTGATAAACTGAATTTAGTAGAAGCCTAGTGACAGTTTTTCTGCAGACTGTGAATGCATCCTGAAGAATATCTTAACGCAGCAGACGTCTGCAGTCTGGTTCTCCCATCAGTTCCTAATTTATGCTGATGTGGTGGGAAGGTGCGTGGATCTTCCCTTTTACCTTAAAATTAGATGCCATGTTAACAAAAACTGTGTGTTCAACTTGATCTGATTTGCCACTACATCCAGTAATGGAGAGACTGAAGGTGTAGATATTGGTAGAGACTTCTGGGAGCGCACCAGCATGCGTGTGAGATGACACACGTAAGAAATGCAGAAGTCGGAGAGTTCCATTTGTGCTCAGGGTAAGCATGCACTGCAGGGTGATCCTTTTTTGGGGTTCTTGCCGGGGGCAGGTTCAGGAGGTAGGGAGCGGGCTTGGGCTGCTCCCACAGTGCTGGCAAAGCTCTCCCGGCTGGACACACACCCAGCCGTGGGTCCCGCTGCCTGAGCTAATACTTGCTTAAGCGTCATCAGTTGTGAGCTGCAGTGCTGCTGCTCCTTTTCCCTTTGGGATCTGGTGCCCTTCCTAAAGCTCAGTGTACACGCTTGGAATGTCAGAGTTGTAGGGTTTACTGCTGCTGGTTCTTGGGCAGCTCACCTGACGTTTCTCTAGCACTGCTCCGGTGCTCTGTAAAGGGATGTCACCATCACAGTGATGTTAGGAAATACATTGGTGATTTTATATTGCTTTGACAATTGAGCAAATTCTCTATTTCTTCATTCAGGACTTCGCATATTCTTAGTCTTAACTGGTACATAGGAGTAGTTGAGGGTTATGCTGAATAGTTTTCAAGGGCTGCTGAGTTTAGGTAGCACATTTGCCTTGTGTGTTGAGTCCCAAAACAAATTTAAGACTATGCCTGACCAAATCTCCTCTGAGTCAGAATGCTTGCTAGCTTCTGCATTTCCTAACCTTGGTAATTAAGCTGTATTATTGCTCTCTCACAAAGCTATATCCAAGCATAATGGAAAATTTGAGCAACAGAAGGATTAGAAATGGTGCAATAGAGAAGGTTAGTCTTACATAAATTTCCAGGTGTACTTAAAAGCTTATACATGCAAATGAGTTTTATATTGGTTTGAAGGAAAAGAGTTGCTGAGTTTCCAAATAGCAATGGTGTAGAAAGTAAGAGAAATAAGGTATTAGTGAGAGTTCTTACCTCAGGCACAAGATGCATCCCAAACCATTGTGTAATTAGGGGTATGATTCCCAGTACAAGTGGCCATATTGGGATTTAGTTAAGCAGAGTTTTCATATTCTGAATATGCAATTAGACGAGCAATAATTCATCCCTGTTGTTGCTTTACAAGTACAAATTCTCTTCCTCCTTCCTCCCCCTATTTTTTAAATTGCCTTAAATGATGTCAAAGGAACAAAATACTACCTTGGCTTCTCATGCAAATGCATTTCTTATCTGTAAGGCATCTACTTGCAGACTGACAAAACTCCCAAAACATTAATTGTGGTGTGTATTTTAATAAATTGATTAAATGTACCTTAGGTTACTAGCAGAAACATAGAAATTAACTAATTAGGGAGAGTGGCTAACAGCCAGACATGCCAGATAACCTGCTCAGCTTCCCTGTAGGTGTGCCAATTTTTGTCCTTATCCCAGCAAGGAATACTATAAAAAATTTAACTGTATAACATTTTGAAATTATAAAGCACATGCTCTGTTTCCGCTAAAAATAATTAACTAGATATTATTGCTGATGGTTTGATGTTACTTCTCTCATTCTAAGGCCTGATAATGACTGTAAGCAAACCGTGTTACTTTGGAAACCTGCTGCTAGGGATTGTTGGAGTAGATGTTAATCTCGCATATATCTTGGAAGACGTCACCTATTATCAAGACTCCTTGGGTTCCTACACTTTCCTCATTGATAATAAAGGTAACTTTTTGGCTCAAATAATCTCTTCTAGTCCCACTGAGATCATTAACCATCAAAAGGAAACTCTTAATCCTCATGTCTCTAAATAGTCTGTAAGTAATGAATGATAATACTTATTAAAAGATTAATTGCATGTTGTTTGGTTAGTTTTGCCTGAGAGTTGCTGGAGACCGTAGGTGGATTCATGACTTGAAATGTCTGTACTGGAGTTTTGATGTGGAAATGCTTACTTGCTGCTGAGATTTTTCTACATGTTTAACACCCGAGGTTTTCTATGTGGAGGGCAAAAGGCAAAACTGGTGGTGTTATATGCGTGTTCAGCTCTTTTCCTCTGATCCCAGCCTCTCTTTATTGCTTGGTTCTTTGAGCTGTCTTTCATTTGCAACTTACCAACTTCTTAGTTTGCAGCTTCTTTGATGATAATATTGCTTGTTCACTTTTATTAAGCCTTTGTAAAAATTGCATGTAGTTACTACATTCTTTTTTTCTGTAAATATTCATCCTGGACTCAGTTGTTATAACTCAGTGTCTGGTTTTGTATCTTTATTTTTTAGGATACACTCTTATGCACCCATCCCTTACCAGGCCCTACTTGCTGTCTGAACCACCACTCCACACAGATATTATCCATTATGAGAACATTCCTAGATTTGAGCTGGTGCGTCAGAACATCCTTAGGTAAGGAATCAGGATGCATGTCCAAACACTAGTAGTCCTTAGGGCACTAGAAGTATTTCTAAAGGAGTTTTAAGACAATATAAGGTGAAGTTCCTTTTCCTACAGTATCTGGATACTCGGATGGATTTCTTTTTTTTTTTTTTTCTTTTTTTTTTTTTTGCTTCCACCACCCCCCCCACACACACACACAAATGCAGAACAGTTCTGGTTTGTTTTTTCCTCCAGCTTTCTTCATTTTATCATTTGGTGTGCTAAGCAGTGGGTTTTCACAGCTGATCTGGGGGATACTCTTTCTAATGTCTCTCTTCCATGTCAGGAAGGTTTTCCACTATTTGGTCTGGGTTTTTCTTTAGCCTTTGTCCTACCTGAGTATGTGTTTTAACTCAAAATGTGGTGGTACACAAGCGCATTTTCAGCATACATCCACTTTTTCTTCACCTAAGATGGATAACAGTTAATCTTTTCATATTGTATGATATATTTATAAATGTACAGTAAATGGGTTTTGCTTAAGAGCTTTCTCAGTGTTTAATAAAATTCTGTATGTTGTATCTGCCAATATAGCATTCCCCTGGGCAGCCAGATCATTACAGTTCCTGTGAACTCCTCACTGTCTTGGCATGTAAACAAACTGAGAGAAGTTGGAAAAGAAGCTTACAATGTCAGCTACGCCTGGAAGATGGTAAGAACTTAGTGACACTGTTGCAGGGTGGCATAGAGTAAGTTCATATATTGAAGAGTACATAAATGTATTGAATATAGTGAAGCATGAAGTATTGCTATATATTGAAGTATGAACGGTTTGAATTACTCAGAAACTGCATGAATGTGGAGGTTTTTTCTTACAGTGAAGAACCAATGAAATTACCATTTCAGGTTTGTTAGCATGTCATCTTCTGAGATGTATCTGTATGGATATATGTGTGCTTTTCCTTCATGAAGGCACTCATTTCGTAAGACATATGTAATGTGGAGTTACATAGAGATGATACTCCTGCTTTCCTAATGGAAGTAAATCTATGCTGGTCTGGATGTCATACTGCAAGCCAGGTGACACGTAAATACCTACCAGAGACCACAACTGAATACTGTGCCGAGGCAGTGTTTGGTATTAAGTCATTCTTTTGCTTAATACTGTTGTTATGTTTGGGGCAGAGTAGTACGATCCATTAATTAATACAGTTGGGAAAATGTCAGCTTCTCATTCTGATACTGTCTTGTTGCAGAACTGTATCAGTAGCCAGTGATGATGTTTCCTGTAATTTAACACTTTTCTTATAAACACTAGTTACGTTGAAGCTTTCATTGAAACTGAGTATGATGTGTATGCAACAGGCTATATTACCAGTTGTAAGAGCTTCAAGAGAGCTTCTAGCAGCTGTCTTTTGAACATATCTGAACACTAATCTTGACCCAGGGATTAAAATGGAATCTAAGGTTAAATATAATCCAGGTGAATTTCACTGATGCCAGAAATAATTGGCTACTTCTTTGTGCCAACAAACTGAAGAGGGTACTTGTGGATCATTTCACAGTATTAAGTTAAATCCAACCTAAAAGATTAAGCTGAGCAGATTTAAGAGATTAAATCTGTCATTGTGTAACAGAAATTCACATAGGAGGGTGTCTAGAGCTAATTTTCTAGTGTTGTAATGCTACATTAAATATCAAACACCCTTACAGAGCAGCTGGGCAACTCCAAGTTTTGCTAGTCTGATGTACTATAGGATACTTAAAATATACAAACCAGTAAAGCATGTGACACATGCAGCACACAACTAAGAGTGGTAATGATAAAATCTTATTTTCGAGAGTTAATTTGTCTGTATTTTTCATAAATGGAATACCAGTGTGTTTTTATCAACCGTGAACCTGAAGCTTCTCCTCTCTTAATAGCATTTCAAAAAGTATCCACGGAAGAGTGTTAGAAATTATTGCTAATTGAGCAACAAAATGAAGGTCTTAATGTAAGCTTTTTTCCTGAAAACGAAATATTTTTATTTTCTGCATAGACTGTGGAAAAGTATTTTTTGTACAACCTAGTGGTTCCAATACATACAAGATGATTACAGATTGGGATGGGGCTGTATGGGACTGAGCTGCAGTAATCAGACTGCTGAAGACAAGTGTCTTTATCCTGCATGGAGACCGATATGGCTTGAGGACAATGCTTCTCTCTGTTTTCTGTAGGAACAAGTCCATATTAGCTTCTTTGAAAAGGAGCTGTCTGTTTTCAGAGAGAGTGGGAACTGTGATCCTTGAGAGTATGGTGAAGTGTGGTGCTGCCTTCCAGAACTGGATGAGATGAGCAATTAAAGAAAAGAGAATGAATGCTAAATCGAAAATAAGTTCTGTAACTCCTCCACCTTTTTGTTTCTGTTTGATGACTTGCCCGTGTTTTTCAGGTCCAGGACACATCCTTTATTCTGTGTGTCGTGGTAATACAGCCAGAAATACCTGTTAAACAGCTGAAGAATCTCAACACTGTCCCCAGCAGCAAGCTCCTGTATCATCGACTGGATCTGCTGGGCCAGCCAAACGCCTGCCTGCACTTCAAGCAGCTGGCTACCTTAGGTAAAGCTTTCTTGCAGTTCATCTTGACCACCTCATACATGTTTCTGTAGAGTGTGCCAGGAGAAAGTAAAACTCGTCTCAGAAAACACTGGAAATACTCTCCTCTTGAGAGGCTTTTGTTTCCAAGGCTGATTTTCTAATCAGCCGTTACCTTTTTATAGCTCTTCCTTGATCATAGCTCCCCTGCTCAATGGCAAGCGCTTGCATGGATGAACGCAGTGGGACTGCTCGTCAGAGTATGAGATAAATGCACCGTGAGTCTTGCTTGATCAAGTTCCCAGAAAGTGGAGTGGGGAGAGTGAGAGCTGTCTCACCAAGCTTAAAACAAAGTTCTGTTCTCTTGGCTGTAAAGCAGCTTATTGACAGATAATGTAAGTAGGATGAAGTCCCAGCGAGTCATGCAGGACTACTATTCTTTTTACTTTGGATTTATGCAGGTTTTTCGCTGCCATAAGCATTTAATACCATCGGTCCATGTGAAGTCAGAAGTTAAGTCTGTTGGGGGAAACTGAGAACTTCGGTGGTCTGATGGTTTCCAGACCCTCCTTACCTACTTAAAAATTCTCAGGTTACTGACACATTCCTGTTTTTGATAAGCTAAACTGATTCTGCTCTACCTGACTAATTTCAGTAGTTGCTCAAACATTTCTGGAAAGAGGGGTAGTCTCCATGGCAGTCTAAGTTCTAGCATCTGGAAAGGATAGAGAACTTAAAAAACATAATACATCCTAAGAACATAAAGGCTTTTTTGTATAAGCGTCATAAGTTGTAAGCTTTCATATTTAAGTATTAATCTTGGGGATTTTGCTAAAATCTGTGCTACATTATAAGAAGTTCTGAATTAAGTGCTTTTTGTTTGTAGCAAGGTTTGAAGGTCTCATGGTGGATTAGTGGCATACTTGTGAAATTTTCTTAGCTATATTGCAGTTCCACAAATAGCTAAGTGAGATTAGACTGGAGGAGTTATGGAGGAACTTGACAAATCTATGGAAATTGCTTTGCCAATTGTTTAAAATGCAGGGTTTTTTCTTTCTTTAATGTGGTGCCTAGTCTTGATTATCTTATATCCAGAAAGACAAGATATAAATGGAAAATATCCAAAAAAACGCAGTACTAAGCTGACAAGTGGAAAAACTTCATGCAAAGCAAAATGCAATCACGTCAGAATATTTGGTCTGGGAAGCAGATGAAGGACTATAATAGAAGTTCATAAGTGATGACTGCAGTACATATGGTTGCTGGATGTATGGTGATGTGTTTTAGAGGAATGTGAATAAAAGCAGAACACTTCACACACTCCAGTGAAATTTTTCCTCTGGAGACCATTACACATGGGGAAATTGGGTTCCATGGGTCAGATATTCAGAAAAGGCGTTCTTCTTAACCTTCAGCCCTGCATCATCATAATGGTTTTTCTTTTTAAGAAGAAAAAGCTGTCTGGTATTGCAGTTTCTGCACAGTGAAAGTTTACTTTCTAGTCTGTTCTGAAAATCACCCCAGACAGCTATGCTTTTATTGGTAAGCTCCCTCTTCTGCACTTGTAATTCTCCATTTGTTCATTATCTGTAACTGAAAGTGCTTGTTTTCGTTTTCCTCTGCTGTATCTAACGGAAACATGGATAATAGATTTCTTCTTCTTTAGCACAAAGTCTTTTCTTAAGGGAAAACAGCTTCTGTAATCTTTCAAAAAGTAGCAATTCAGAAATTGTTTAGACTTTGAGAACAAGGGCACTAAAGTCTACCAAATAACACACAGAGATCAGAGTAAGTGGACTAACTTTCAGACTTCTGTATTTTGATGCAAGAAAGGTAGTTCATGTGCAGCCTAAGTTTTGTCAGTGCCTGGGATTGCCAGCTGTGCTGGTAAGTGCTCTGGTTTGGGTGGAAAACTTCATGTTTCCTGCCCTCACTCCCAGTCCACCCATGACCTGAAGGAGCAGTGCACTTTGCATACTGAAGCGTGGGAGAGCGGAGGAACAGGCAGAGAGGTGAAGAATGTGTCAGTGTAATTCCTTCCACGCATCCTCAGCCAGGACACCATGTCAGATACCCTTTCGTGGTACAAATGTGTTTACTATGCGATATGTGCAATTCATTGTCCTTAACTTTCTCATATTTTGCTATTTCTAGAAAGCCCTACGGTAATGCTTTCTGCGGGCAGCTTCTCTTCTCCATACGAACATCTCAGCCAGCCCGAGACGAAGCGGATGGTGGAGCATTACACAGCGTACCTCAGCGACAACACGCGCCTGATCGCCAATCCTGGCCTTAAGGTACGTCCTCGGTGCTCTGGTCAGCCCTGGAGACCCTGCTTTCCTCCCATCCCACGCCTTCATCCAGGAGGGCAGTACCTGAAACATCGATCTCCTGATGCTCATAGGGTTATGGAGCGGTGGTTTGGAGTGGTATTCCCATGCCTGGAGAGGTGGCCGAGGGCTTCCTCCCCAAGAGGCGGGGAAAAAGGGTGATAAGCAGCTATTGAAGTAAACACTAGAAAAATTAAGGCTACAGTGAATTCTTAGCAGAAATATCTTTGTGTTCTTTGGCATATAAATGAGAAATTCCTATTTTGTGTGCAAGCGGAACAGTATTTATTTTTACGTGAAGTAAAACAGTGAACTCTAAAAGCCGCAGAGATAATGACAACAGTATTTCACTATAATAAGCTTTTCCTTTGCTTGGAATGTGCCAGATCCGTCTGGTGTGAGAAGACTTTAAACAAGTAATTGAGTTTAGATGATCTCCGATCGCTCTTTAGGAAACCCCGCGAGCAGCTTATTATCTTTTCATGCAAGTCTTAGAGGAACCCTGCTAGGTCCGCCTTTGTTTTGCAGTTCTCTGTCAGAAATGAAGTAATGGCTACCAGTCACGTCACAGATGAATGGATGACACAAATGGAAATGAGTAGCCTGAACAGTTATATTGTGCGCCGTTACATAGCAACCCCCAATGGGGTGCTCCGAATTTACCCCGGTTCCCTCATGGACAAAGCATTTGATCCCACCAGGAGACAATGGTGAGTTTTTAGGGACCTGTTATCAAAGCTTTGGATAATCTTGGAGGGCAATAAGGAAAATATTTGGTATCGATTTTATAGCCTGGGTTTTTTTACGGCCAGCTAATAAACTATTTAACTAGAAATGTTTTCATCGTGGGTAAAAGACTTGGTGCTTAAATACAGCTAGTTAAAACCTTTATTGGTTCCAATTTCAACCTTTTTTATTTTAAGCGATCATTTCTGTTTCATATCCCTGCTATGGCAGATGGGAATATAAATATTCAGAAAATGAGCATCCCCTTTAGGGATTAGCTAATTTGGGAGCGTTTTCAGCTCCTTGTGCCATTTTTGGTTGTTAATATTTTAGTCTTCCTGTTTGTTTACAGCGGGTTTCCTCGCTAATTTAAAGTAGAAATTTGCTGGCTGGACTGTGCACTATTAATTATGCACTAGCAGCTGATTTGGGAAAATATTTGTATACATTACAAATGAGAGCGAGCCTGAGACCTGAGAGTGCTCTGGAGTGTGTTTCGACTTGTGTGTTTTGTTGAAAGGAGCCAGCCGGGTCCTGCCGCACCGGGATGCTGGGAAAGGCACGAGCCAGCGCCGGGTCCCAAACCTCCAGCTGTACGGCGAAGGCTCTGAATTGCTCCTGGCATTGGCCGTGCCATAGCTCTCCTGACCCATGTTTTCCCTGGAAAAAATCATTACCGTAGCTACTGATTAGCTTTTCTTCAGGTTTTCTTCATTTTTGTTGTTATTTATGTTTTTGCTGACATCAGATGATGGAATTTTGCTCTCTTTTTTTGTAGTGAGATAAATGGGGCATTCATGTTGTAAATTAACTGAATGCACTTCTACACTCCCTTGTCTCCATTCTAAAAGCTCTCAAATTATTTTCATGATTGGTTTTGGGAGGGTTGTTTTTTTTTTTTTTTTGCTTTTACACTTCACTGATTTTCTCAAACCATGGTTTTGAAAAAGCCTCCATATGCAGCATGCCACAGTGTCTTGTTTTTTATATAAAGCCAAATGGCAGTGTTTTGGAAAGAAGATGCAAGCAAAGCACTAATAATAAAGTAGAATTCCGTCACTTGCACAGTGCGGTCCAGACTCACGGGTTAGTATATATACTGGGGTGGGGGAAAGCTGAGTAATAGATATTTCATACACAAAAGTGTTTCCAACAGTTGGAATGTTTTATAAACTTTCTTATGACAGTAGGAAAATATTTGACACGATTGTGGCTCATTTTATGTTGACAGTAAGTTTTAGAAGAGATTGTAATTATAATCACTTTCTGACATCTTTCCAGATTTTCATGTGTGAATTCTGCCTACAGGACATCCTTTCTCTTGCGTTTGCAACACAATAATTTTGCCAGTGTTTGCTTTGAGTTTGAGACTCTGCTGGCACTGTGTCATATGTTGTTCTGGGGAAAAATGTCTAAAATTAGACTAAACGTATTCTATGCAGAAGTAAATCGAGGTTTTTTTAATGCAGTTGTATGTACTGAGGAACCATTTATTGAGCTAGTCTGGTTTTGGTCTGGGTCCTAATCATGCTTAGGTACTTGTTTAATATTAAGAAACATTACTTTGGTAGCATGTTGTTCACAGCGTGCAGAATTTAATGTTGTCTTTAAAGTTTACAGTAACCCTTTTTCACTAATTAGGAGTGTTTCTTTTGGCTTCCCTTAGGTACTTGCATGCGGTGGCTAATCCAGGACTAATTACCTTTACTGGTCCCTACTTAGATGTTGGAGGGGCAGGCTACGTCGTTACGATCAGTCACACAGTCCATTCTTCCAGGTAAATGGTGTTTTCAGGTTTGTGTCAAGCAAGAATACTCTTAATTATCAAGATGTGCTTTGGATAGAAGAGAAATATGCTGAGCGACTCCTACGTGTTCAAGAACTGAAAACCAAATCTGTTTTTAAAGTGCTTTTGTTGAAATGTAATATAGCCTTGTGTAGATTCAGTGGGAATAGTATATTGAAAAACTGTGAAAAATCCATGTTATATGAGTAGGTTTATATTCTGTAGCTTTATCAATATACGAATAATAACAGCATATAGAAAAAAAGATCGATTGGTGAGAGTGTGCTCCTGGGTGAACAAGGGATGAGATGTCATGTATGCAAGACAAGGACCTGGGAGGAGGAGAGGGATCGCTTTCATTAGGCAGTTTGGGATATGTTCCCTCTCTGCTGGTAGTCAAATACTTTTTCATGAAGACAGTTAATCTCTAAATTTCCTGAAGTTACTCACACTTATGCTTCTGGAGTTGTATGTACCAGGGTGATGTTCGGAAGGGAGTAAGAGGTGAAAGCGGATCTACCTAACTGCAAATGGAGGTCAGCCCGCAAGTCTGTTTTAATTAAAGCTCTGTCTGTACTCCAGGAGTTGGGGGAGCTCCTCGCCTGGGCTGTTTAAATTCGGCAGTTCTGGACAGGGGCTTTCAGGAGTAAGAAGAACTTGAGGAGAAGCCTGTAAACCTTCAACTGCCCTTATAGGATTGCAGAAAACAAATCGGAGTGGAAACAGCGGCCTGTGCCTTTGGGATCAAAACCAAAATGAGTATCATAGCCATAGAGGAAGAAGCATTTTCTTTATTAACTAGGCTTCTATGGCTTAAAAAAAGGAAAGGGGAAATTCTAATGTATCTTCATTCAAAGTTGATCAAGAGACTCTCAGTGTTTTCTTTATTCTCGGTACAGTTAATATTACCACCAGGAGAAGTGGAGTCAGTCTCTCTATGAACATCTTGTCAGTACTGGAATGACCCTTTCCTCAAGGACCAGGCTGCTTTTGTTTCAGCTCCCTCCTGGCCAGGCCCCCAGCCTAAGGCTGAGGTTTGCCTTGAGATGTAGGCTGTTTAAAGGAGGTCAGTGTATAGAATATGTCTAAACCTTCCTAGCTTAAGCTCTCCCAAGTTTCAGAAATGGTAAAGTTATCATTTTGGTTTTTACACGGAGTCTCTTTCAAGACTTGCACTGAGCATGTGGCTTCTGTGCATGCTCCATCTAATAGTCCACCAGTACAAATGTGACGGCTAACATTGCGCTGGTAAATACAGATTACAAAGCCAGCAGAGCTCGGGACACAGCTTTTCTACTCTTCTCAGAGACATCTCGGCTTTGTTTGGGATTTCCCACCACAGGACATCTGCCTGTCTTTTTTGGCAGGAGTATTATCAGGCGTAATGCCTGCGTGTTGCTTCTCACAGAGGAATTTACTTAAGGGAAATAAGCACTTTTGTAAGAAGAGAAGTGCAATTAATCAAAAATCTGATTTTTATCTAGTAAGAGATGGTTTAGTTAGCTTTAAGAACTTAAAGCTCATGTGGGTTATTAGAACATGATTAAAGAATAGTTAAACAAAGTTTGGCAGATGTGAGTGTGATTCTTGGGTAAATATGACCTCTAAAGCTTATAGTCACATGCGGTTATAATCCCCAAAGAGGTCTTAGTTAAAAAAAAAATAGATGGGGGAGGAATCAGCAGAGTTAATAGGCATACTCGCATTAGAAACTGCTCTGTGGGTTTAAATAACAACACTAGTTTATCTGGAACTGACGCTTATCTCTCATTCCCATTTTATGTATATCTCATTTCTTTTTTGGAAGCTGGGAATAGAAGATTCATGCAAGAAGTTATTTAATACAGCTTGTATCAGCAAACCAGAAGGATTTAATGCTTAAAAATGAAGCTAAAATATTTACAGCATTCCTAATGGCTTTTTGTCAGAGCGGTAACTTCATAGCTTGATGCCTTGTCACATGCAGTTAAATGTATCTGGGCTGCTTCACTGTCATCCTTTTTCCTCATTCCTTCTCCATGAAATGGGTAATGTTAAAAGTAGATTAAATGCAGGTTTTTAAGAATCTATATTTATAAATCTACAAATTAGATCTGACTACATCTTCACTGTACCTCTTTAAAAGCAAACAAACTTCAGTCCAGTAAACAGAGTTAGTTTTATATGGGTAGGGGGTTGCCAGCAGCTTTTACTTTGTATAGTCCAGCTGTGCCATTCAGTTATCATCTTTTTCTAAATGTTTTTATTTCTATTTACAAGAATAAATTTTAAAAAGTAGCAAGTCAGACTCATCTCCTTTGTCATCAGCGTAAAGCCCCCATAGGTGCAAAATAGCATGCCCCGTGATTTGAGGATGAGCCGATCGTTTTGTGTCCTTCAGGGGCAAGAGGCAGCTTGGTCTGGCTGTGCCATCTCAGTGCTGCAGGAAGCAATCTTTGAGAATTAGGAGCGCCAGGGATTCCCTGGTCGTTCGGTCCAGCCTCAGGCTACTGCACACCACTGCATCATATAATCGTTTTTATAACCCACCATAGTAAATATTAGGTTTTTGCCTCTATTATTATATTCAAAGACTTTTGTTCCAGAACCTTGCTGCTCTGATGCCCAGCTGCCCAGTGAGGATTTGCACCTTAGTTCAAGTGCCTTGATTCCAGAGTTCTTGAGTATCTGGATATTTCTCCTGAGGGGAAGGTGGGAATTTGCCAGGACAGGAAGTTTTGGAAAAATAACAACATAAATAGAATATAATTTCTATCTGGAGCTTTCAGCATCCAAATGGTCTCAGCAAACGTCAAGACCGTGCTTCTGCCAGGAGACCTCTTGCGATTGCTTCACTGATGGTGAGGAAAGTTAAAACGATACGACTAAGTGAAAGTAGCGCTTTTTTACGTTTATAGAGCTGTAAGAAAATACACTTCCATACATCAGCCTGAGACTGTTTTGTCGGTCTTTGATGTATCGGTTGCTAAGGCAACTGTGTATATTCCCGAACTGGTGTGTAAAAATAGGAACACAAGCGCATTTTCAGTATGGGCGAAATATTGCAACTCACAGCAGCTCTTGCTGCCAGTGCTGGTGAGCAGCCACAGAGACTTCAGGTTCTGCCCTTTCCCTAAACGTTCATTTTATGGTTGCCCTACACTGGGGGAAGATACTGAATCAGAACATTTATGAAGTGATACGGTTTTAAATGTCACTTGGCACTCCATAGGCAGTGGGAGGCAGTGTCACGTTAACATGAATTACTCCTGTTTAACTCCAGCTAGCATGGATAACTGGCATGTTAGCGGGATGTGATTTGAAGCATTTAACACGGTGCTCGTTAACTAGCACCTAAATACCACCTGGTTGCCTGGTACAAGGTAACCTCATTCCTGTCTGTACCTTGGGCAGCTTTTTTTTTCTGGCTGAAATTCATAATCATTCCTACACTTTGGAATTTTAGGGATTTAGCAAAATGTCTATGGCAGCTTCATATTCAGGTCCTAACGCTGGGGGCTGAGCAAAGAGGAGCAGTGCAGAATGTAAACCCCCCCTGAGGCAGTGGGGATTTGGGTGCTAGAAATGCAGGACCTGCGTCCTGCATTCATTTGTGAGGGTGGGGAGTTTTTAATCCTAATTTATGTTGCTAAATACTAAATCTGTATAGGTGGTAGGGCTGTATGTAACTGCTGAGGAAGAACAGCCCGTGGGGAGAAGGGTCGGTTCCCGGGTGTGATCCAGTCCTTGCTGGGCTGTCTCCTCTCTCCTCCATGTTCTGGTTGCGTGAGGTGCAATTTAAGTGAAAAGACTTCAGGATTTGCAGCAAATAACTAACACTGTTAAGACACTGTTCTCTCCGTTTACAGCTGCTATAACTGTTCATTTAAAGACAAGCAGGGTGAACTGAGCTTCAGTGTGGAGGTGTGCACTTGAGCTGGTCTTTTATATGCCAGGGAAGCCAGTCCCATTTTCATGTAGGGAACTGAGTAATTCAAATATTAATAATTAATACAGCCATGAAAGGCTTTTTCCTTTTTTTTCCTCCCCTCTTTGCAGTGCACAGATGTCTTCAGGACATTCAGTGGCAGTAATGGGCATTGACTTCACCCTGCGATACTTCTACAAAGTTCTCATGGACCTGCTGCCAGTTTGTAACCAAGACGGAGGAAACAAAATAAGGTAAGCCGTTCCTTCCAGGCAATGTACATCTAAAGCCTTTTTTTTTTTTTTTTTTCCACCTTTAACCAAATGACCCAGAGGTACTTTCCAACTTAACTTATTCTAGGATTCTGTTACTTTCAATGTGTGTTCTCTGATTTCTACTAAAATTTGTGCTTGTTCTTCTCATAAAGGTTATGTGGAATTTTTTGTTATTCAAGATCAAAACTGTCATCAGCTAAGTAAACAGGCTGCAGGAATAAAAAAAGGAAGATAACTGATTTTTTTTTTTTTTTATATTTAGACTTCACTGAAATCCTGGGGAAAAAAAACATTCTTTATTAAATGAACACACTTCCCATTCTCTTCTGTTTGTTTTCACTTTGCCTATTTAGTTACTGTGAACATGTAATAATGCTGTATTATCACTAGTTATTTCAACTATGATTATTAAAATATACTTTTGTTATATTTTTCTCAGAAATAGGTAGCACAGCACTAGTCAGAAGATGTCTGATTTCATCTGGAATATCTAATTTTATTTAGACCTATGTGCATCTTAATTGTTCCTCTTTACCGTTTTTTGAAAAATCATGGGGCTGGGGGGAGGCAGGGGTAGACTCTGGTTTGGATCTGGAGTAACTTGATAACATGGTTTGGTCATTGTTGTTGTTCCTTTGTTTGTTTTTAAACCTTAAATTTGGGAAGGGAAGTGGTTTTCTGTCATCTTCCCAGTTCTTTTCTGGTTTGGTTTGGGTATTTTTTTATATATTTTATGGTGTATAAAACAAAATAATCAGGATTTCTGGTTCGGTATTGCCTCCCCCCCAGTTAAAAACTATTAATAATCAAAGGGGTCAGATGCTTTATTCTGTTTGTACGTTCCCTAAATGAGGAATTTCAAGCATATTGTTAAATGCTTTGTTAGACCGTTCTAATGTAGAAGCCAAATCTAATGCTTACAGCCTCTGTGTAAAAGCATGCAGGTACTAAGAGACAACTATTCTAACTATCTGGCAGGCATTTGGGTTTTTTTAATGTATCTCTACTAAGCTTTTTCCCTCTGCAGTCATTCTGGGGTAATCACGAGCCTACTCGTTCTCCCGTTTCCTATTGCATCTTTCAGAAAAAAGAGAAAATGCAACATCACTACATGAATTTCTAACGCAAAACCCAAACAGTTTGGAGCAGTAAAAAAAATACAACTAAAAGTTTTCATGACTCCTTTGTATACCTGAAGTATACAGTCCCATCTATTCTGTGCCGATTGCTTTAAATTATATCTGCTCTCTCCCTCCCTGAGCTGATGTCGGTAGAGCTTTACATAGCAGACTGCCATGGGAATCGCAGACTTTAAAGCCGCCCGAAGCGTCCACCGGCCCCAGGCGGGAGGCCAGGGCTGTGCCGGGACACGGCCGGTACCCCGCTGAGCTCTTTGGGAGCATTGCGTGGCCGCATTAACCTCCTCCCGTCTTCCTTCTGTGGCCACCGATTCTCTTGATCTTGGCGCAGGCTGTGCCGTCCCCGGTGCCGCTTGCTCCTCTGCCTTCCCCAGCGCGGCTGTCTGCGGCTATGGAAACGGGAGATGGCGAAAACATTACGGATTAAAACCTCACCGCACACTGGGTTCTAGATAGGGGCACCGATCTGACATCATTTCCCTGAGATCACACGGGAAACTTATGGGAAGAGCTGAAAAGGGAGAGGAAAGATTGGGAAGACTGAGAATGAAACAGGGGTGATTTATCTCCCCATTAAAATTGAATTCTAAAGCGGGAGGTCATTAAAGGAGAGTGTGAAATCTCTGTTTAATTAGGTAACAGAGTAGATTAATAACTGCTAAAGCTTTCCAAGTTCATTATGCTTCATTTATTTCTGGATCTTCCCTGATCAGACAAGACAACACACTGATGAGTTTTCCTTTCTCTTTCTAATCAGTTCAATTTTCAAGTCCTTGATGGTCCAGGCTTGCTGTAACAGTAACAGATTTAAAAGCTTCAGGGAAATACCAAATATATTCTTTAAAGACATTTTGCAGCGGATTTGTTTAATGGCCCTGTTATTTTAATAAATGGAAGCCTTTAAAAATTCTTCCTCTAGCTGTAAATTTAAGATCATATTTTATTTCACCGTATTTCTCTGAAGCCCAAGGAGGTCTAATGGGAGGCTCTCTGCTTGCTTTGTTGTGGGCAGGTGCTTTATCATGGAGGACAGAGGGTACCTTGTGGCACACCCAACCCTCATCGATCCCAAAGGACACGCACCGGTGGAGCAACAGCACATTACGCACAAGGTCTGGCTCCTTTTTTCTTGGTTTATTCCTACCTGTTCTAATTTCTGAGGTTGTAAGAACTGTAGAGAAGCTGTTGTTTGTGTCTGATGTCAAAGGCATAAAATCCTACTTTTTTCATTTAGGAGCCTCTGGTAGCAAATGACATTCTGAACCACCCAAACTTTGTCAAGAAAAACCTCTGCAACAGCTTCAGTGACAGAACAGTTCAGCGGTTTTATAAATTTAATACCAGCTTAGTGGTAAGTGTGTTTTTCTATTTTATTTTGCTTTTGAATGTACTTTGGTTGGGTTGGGTTTCTTTTGGTGGAAACGCAAATCTGTGCCAGGATCAGCAGACGAGGCTGGAAGCCAGCCTTCCGTGTGGATTGGCCTCCGTTCGCCCTCTCCAAACACAAAATGAGCGATCTGGACTGCACAAACTGTGCTCGCACGAGGAGTCAGTTGACATACAAGGGATTATGGATGTGATCGCTGGCCAACTGTGGTTGATGTCTGCAAAGTCTCATCCAGCATCACGAAAATAAGAGTTCTCTGTCATTCGGTGAGGACTTTCCAGCAGTAGTTGGGATTTTTGCTTTGGATCCTCTGACCTGACCTCTGGCTTCCAACTCTGACCGGTGTCACGTCCTCCTGTGACACGGGTAGTGAAGGTCTCTAGTAACTTATCTTTTAGTTAGGTGTCCAAATAAATGCATTTACTGATGCAGTGTACATGAGCATTCACAGAGTATCATTTGCCAGACCGCAGTCTTTGAAGACCTGAATGCTCCGTGCTCCCCGTGGGTCGTTGGTGAGCTTCCTCTTGTGCTCAGCCGTGCTGAGAGGTCTAAGCCAGGGGCGGTCGTCTCTCGCTGCGTCATGAACGCTGATTGCAGCACCACAGATCCCCCCTTGCAAGATCACTGCAGAATTATTCAAAAGACGTTAAGCTCTGTGGGAGAAGCTGCTCTTTAAATAATACTTTTCAATTATTACTGGGAAGAGAAGGTGGGAAACGAGCGTCAAAAATATTTGAAAGTTATGTCAGAATATGTTGATTTATGTCAGGTAGGCTTAAACATTTTCCCCACCCTTGAAACGCAAAATAGAAAGTGTATTACTGTAAAGGAAATTGTATGGGACAGAGCAAAATCTTAAGATTGTGGCATGCAAATAGGAATGAGGAATGAGTCTGCCTACCAAATAGATCACAGCTGTACAGAGCTGTGGGGTGGTTTTTTTTTATAGTACATGTGCCAGGAAGTTTTCAACGAGTCGTGATGGTGTCTCCCCATCAGAGCGGAGCCTCTTTGCAGAGGTAACCGATGGCTGGCACAGTGGGGATAGGTTGGTGAGCGATGCGAAGGAGTGAAATGTAACCTGCTGTCGGTGGGATATCGGACTCCACGCTGCTGCCACATCTTGTAATGTTTACAAGCTAAGCGTATTTTTTTCTTCAGCTCCCTAAAACACCGGGTTTCTTGTTAGACCGTTGACACTATTTGTTTTTTTTCCTAGGGTGATCTGACAAACCTTGTGCACGGCAGTCACTGCTCCAAGTACAGGCTGACGAGAATCCCGGGCACCAACGCCTTCGTGGGAATCGTCAATGAGACCTGTGATTCACTTGCTTTCTGTGCCTGCAGTATGGTAGACAGACTCTGCCTCAACTGCCACAGGTGAGCAGGAGATTGGAAATGAGCGGGCCGGTCCAGACATTTACTTCTTCCTTCTTTCTTGATCCAAGGTTTATAAAAGCACATTTATTTTATAAGCTAAATGAAAACATGCAGTGCAAAACTGGAGTGAAAACAAAGTAGTTACTTTACCTATGCTATTTGTAAGAGGCATGGTGACTTAGCATACCTCTAATCCTTTGCCATATATTCAGTGTATAAAACACAGGGTAGTTGGTTCTTGACATGTTTGGGTAGACAATGTTAAGAGACCGCCACAGATTCAGTTTCTCAGGGGCAGTTATCTGTGGGTCAGACCCTTTGTTCTGGCATATTAATACCCACGATCTTACGTGGATTGACGTAGTTTTTCATTGAGGGGATCCTGGTGCTTGCAGGAGGTTTTGCCTACACCAGCATTGTTACATGTTTGTTGCACTGGCAAGAAGGATCCTTGCATCTAGACCTTAGAGTTGCCCAGGAGTTGTCTGCTTTTTAAATTTCAGGGGCTGGGTAACAGCTCAGAGAGGCTCTGTTACGACATTGTCCTCAGTCCCAGTGCAGAGGAGAGCAATCCCTGTGTTCCTGGGGGAAGGAGAAAGGTTACTGAACAGCCTTCTGCGTGGCAAACTGCTGTTGCGGAGCTGCACTGTGGGGTTAAAGTCATGGTGCAATGTCTGATGCATTTTCTCTGTGTTTTCTGCCCCTGAAGAATGGAACAGAACGAATGTGAGTGCCCTTGCGAGTGCCCTCTGGAGGTAAATGAATGTACCGGCAACCTCACTAACGCCGAAAGCAGGTGAGGGCAGACCTCCTCTAATGGAACAGCATGTGACAGAAGTTAATTAACAAAATTACTTGTTTGTTCATGCTAACTTACAGGTGATACAGGATAGAATAGACAGTATTTTTAGAATAATTAAGCAGATGATACGTAATAGGTAAAAATGATGTTTTTCATTGATTGTGCTTTCACTATTTTTATAATACAAGGCTTTCCTTTTTGCCCCAATATAGGAATCCGAGTTGTGAAGTTCATCAGGAGCCAATGACTTTCACAGCAATCGATCCGAGCCTCCAGGATGCTCTCCCGCAGTGTATTAACACTCAGTGCAATCAGAGAACAGAGAGCGGGTAAAGTGGTGGTCTCTGTCCCTCAAAATACACTGTGTTCTTGAAATAATTAAGTGAAAATAGCTCTTCCTTACATGTTTTAAAGAAAAAAACAGAGAAGGAAAAAAAAACGGAAGTACGATGCCAGAATGAGATATTACAGCACACACCAATGATGACATTATGCTGTAGCACAGAAACAGAAGACCTCAGTATTCCCATTTGAGTCACATAATAGCAAACAAATGGCTTTCCCGTCACACTTTGTGACTCTGAGAACTGAGGGTTGTGCAAGTGGAAGATTTGCTGTTGAAAGGACAACAAATTCTTCCTCTTAGCAAAATGGATAGCGCTGCTATGCTTGTCTGCCTTCTGGAGAAATGCGTGGACTAAAGCGTTCACAGAAAGTAGACAGTACTTTTGCGGTGGTGACTTTGGAGCACGTGAGAGATGGTAGCTGCCTGTCAGCTTCTAGTGTCCTGCTCCTCTGTTCTACTCTTGGCATTTTGTAGAGAAGCTTGAGGGCTTATTTTTTGCTAGTTATGAGCGGTCTCCAGGGAACTGAGATTGCTAGAACATACCATGCTCTGACCAGACTTCCCAAATCCTTTCTTCCATCTTCCAAAGGCCTGCAGAAAAAGGGTGGAACCATAGTCAGACTTCACCACGCTGAGAAATGTCTTATTGGAGGAGTTACAAGTAGGAAGTTCTCCTTTTGCTCAGGCTGAGTGATGGAGGAAAAAAACAAAGCAAACAGACTTGGAAGATGCATGCTGAAGACGCAGCTTCCCTGTATAACTTCCCTTGTACTAGAGCATTTTAACGAGAAGTTTTCTGTGGCCAAACGTTACGCATGTGAGGGTTTATGGATGATTTTGGCCTCCCTCTCTCTCTTGAATCTAAAATAGACTGAGCTATGCCAAACGAGAAGTGTTGGAACTTGAAAGTAAACACGGTCATCTTTCGATTTTAATTTTCAGGGATTGCTTTGGTGTGTTGGACTGTGAGTGGTGTATGGTAGACAGCGATGGGAAGACCCATCTGGATAAGTCCTATTGTGCCCCTCAGAAGGAATGCTTCGGTGGCATTGTGGGAGCAAAGAGCCCGTACGTGGATGACTTGGGAGCAATAGGTAACTGCCTTTCTGAACAGATGCTGCATTTAACTGTTTGTATTCAATAACAAGCACTTTCAGTGTTGGAGCATGCTTCACATAACATGTTTATCTCTTATGCTAGTGGTAAATTAGCATAAATAGCACATCAAGCAGTAAAGAAGTAGCATCAGGCCTGTTGTGGGTATTACATTTTTGAAAATACTGATGTGTAGCTAAGTGTAGCTATACATTCTTGTCTTTAAGATGTACACTCTCTGAATTTCTTCTCCTATTTCAAGTGTGCTGTCCAGTGTGTGTGCAGTTAAGCACCTAGAAAAAGCCTTCAAGATCTTCTCTAATCTTCAAAGATGCTGGTTTAAACCTTTCTGCAAAGCATTTAGGTTTTTTCCCTCTGTTTTGTCCCTGTTGATTTAGGAGACGAGGTGATCACTCTGAACATGATCAAAAGTGCACCAGTCGGCCCAGTGGCTGGAGGCATTATGGGCTGCATTATGGTGCTTGTCCTAGCAGTATACGCATATCGCCACCAGATACACCGGAGGAGCCACCAGCACATGTCACCTTTGGCTGCCCAGGGTGAGCTGATAACTCAGGAGAAATAGTAGGGTGGGAATTAAAAAAAAAAACAACAGCAAAACCAAAACAACAACAACAACAAATCACAAAACCAACCAACCAAAAAAAAAAAAAAAGCCAAACCCTCTTTCCTTGGTTTTGTTTCAATACTTCACCCCATTTTATTTCCCTTTTGCCAGCCCTTAGGAAAGTCAGGTCTTGTCCAGGGTGATTGTGTATTGCTGCCCTCTCCTGGGTACAGCCAGACCTGCTGCCGCCTGAGGAGAGTCTGCCCGAAAACCTTGACATGCAGCTCTTGACGCTTTTTCTAGAGCCAAAACGACAAGCCCAGCTTCACAGCTTTCTTGACCTTGTCATAGCACTCTGATCGCGTATGTTTATTTCTGCACAAGAGTGGTGCGTTCAGGAATATTACAGTTTTCACACCCTTTCTACTTGGGCTGTTTGGGACATGTCTTTTTTCCCTTGTGTTCCCTGCTTCTGGCCCATGTGATGTTCATGGGCTATCTACACATCGATAAAGCCACTAAAGTCTGACAGACAACACTGTGTTTGGGAGAAAGGATACTGGCAGAAAGAGACAGAGGTGAGAAGTGTGATTGGGGCTAATTACCTCTGCATTTGATTATACCCCAGCTCTATTTTGAATCAGTTCACTTCAGAACTTTAAAGCCTGTTCCTTTCAGGGGGAGTTGGGGTATATCATTTTCCTAGTATCCCTAGCCCCATCTATCTTGGAAAAAGAGCAGACCAAGCTCAGACTGCCTCTCTTCACACAGTAACGCAAAGTGCTTCCACTATATTACCAGGGTGACAGCCGTTAGTAAGATGATCCAAAATTTTTCTCTTAACAGTTGCCTTTTTCTGTTTGTAATGGTGTGTAGAAATGTCAGTGCGTATGTCGAACCTGGAAAATGATAGGGACGAGAGAGACGATGACAGCCATGAAGACAGAGGAATCAGTAAGTACCAAATCACTTTGCTGTTAAAAAATGTTAGATTAAATGAGCCATTTGTTTTCTTAATACGTTAGAATTAAAAATACCTCAGGAAGCCCTGCGCTGATTAGCAGTAGAAAATGACAGAACGATGTTTTAACTTACACTGTAACCTCCAGTGCACCTTTAGTCTCATGCTGAAAAATTACATTTTTTACTTTTAAAAGGCTAATCTCGTTTTAAGTGCGGAGGAGGTTTGCCCCTTACACCCCCCCCTTCATGACCACTTCCAGAAATAGCTCCGATCAGCTTAAAAATTGCAATTGTGACAGTACAGGCTATGGAAAACTCCTGTCTTTGTTCAGCCTTGGAAAGCAGAGGCCAAGTCCGGCATGTACATTCAACAAATGTGGCAGTAAATCTGACTTGCACTGATTTGGGATGCTTGTACTTCTTTACCATTCAGTAAAAATGGCACTTTGCATACAGTACTGGTGTGCTGTAAGATGAGCTGGTGCACCTAAGCTCTGGGAGAGCTCCGGAGTCAGACCAGATCCCTGTCTCTGGGCCCTCACTAAAACACAACTAAAACATTACCCAAGATTTGAAACTGTGTCAACACTCAAAGATTGAAAAGTAAGCATATCTGAGTTTCATGGCTTGCATCTACTGCTTCTCCAAGTCCTTTTTAATTTCGTTTTGAGTCGGCTTTCAGTGCTGCCACAGGTTCTTTAGCATTGGCGCAGTAATTCTCTAACTTCTATTCATCCAAGCAGATGAGGTGAGTTTGACTAGATCTCGATCTATTCCACATTTAAACACCATCTGTTTACTCCTACTCCTCTGTCGCTTGACAGCCTTCTTCAAAGTAGTAGTATTTGAGAAGAATTAGTTTGCAGAAGGCCTATTCCCCTGTGCCTGATTTGTCCCACTGATGTAATTCAGTAAAAGCACTTTCTTTAAAACCAGTTCTGTTTCTTTCTCTTTCCCAGTTAGTAATACTCGATTTATAGCAGCAGTAATAGAGCGGCACGCCCACAGCCCAGAACGCAGACGCCGGTACTGGGGGCGATCGGGAACGGAAAGCGACCACGGTAAGACCTTGAATCACTGCCCTGGCCCCAGGTTAATGATTGTGTTTACTGGGTTTCCTTCAGATGTCTGGCACGTTGCAGATATGCGTGCCAAAACCAGACCAAACCAAACCAAACACCTTTGCTCCTTATTGCTTCACAGTTAAACAGTTCTGACACCCTTCAGCAGACAATACTGTCCAGCCAGGGAGCTGCTTTTGTCAGAGCGGTAGCGGAGCAGCAGCTAAATGCTGGGCCCTCCCTGTCTGATTTTGGGTTCTGCCAGCTTCGCCGGGTGACCAGAATTCAGACGGACAGAAACGGTACCACATTTACCACACCATCGCCAACCCTAACAATCTAGATGTTCAGCTGAGATAATGGACCTTTCCAACTTAACAAGAGAAGGCAAATGCCTTGCAATCAAGTCAGCATCTCTACGGCTCTGCTCTTTGCCATGACGTGCACATCTTTCATAAAATTCTAGCAGCATGTGCACATTTGCTGGAGTAAAGCAAGCACAGATTTAGAGACCAATGGATTTAGAGGCCTCCTTAGCCTTTCTGTTGCACATTCAGTCCATATCATCACCGCAGAGGACATCTTACATCACCTTTAAGCAAACATTAATCAACATTAACCATGTACATGTATAGCAATGAAGGGTACTCAGCCATGTGTGTTTGACACACACACATGCACTTCATCCTTGTTTAGGTTCAGGGAATTTTGATACATCTCTCATCCCCTGAGACTAAGTCTTCCTAAATCTTGAAAGCTGTTAGAAGGGTGTAATGCTGTTGACTCATGAGGAGGCTTAATATAAATTAAGAGGAGGGATAGACAAGGCAGTCTGCCACAGATGTCAGCTCTAGCTGTGTGTCGTAGTGGCTGGGTACGTTACAGCAGACCTGTTCAATTATTAAGACAGTGGTTGCACTAATGGAATTGCTGAGGGACAGGAAATCTGGAGGCCAAAGCCTTGGAACGTGGATGAACAGACGTCTGAGAGACAATCTTCCTCTAGGAGGAATTACCCTGGATTTGGGGCCAGATTACCTGTGCTGAGGCAGATTTGCTAGACTAATGCTCCTTTTGCTCCATTTCTTGCAGTCCTAGCAAATCCTTCCCATCTTTCTAGTCAACACGTCAGGGTTAGCAGGGTAACGGTCTACCTATTTCTGAAATGTGCGCTTCTATTTTTAGTTTCTGTAATTCCATCTTCTTCAAAGGGCTGCCCAGTCTTCTTCCCCAATTCCTCTCTGCCAGCTAGAAACCGTGACTCAGACCATGGGAAATGAGAATCAGCTCTGAAGTACTTAGCCTGATATTTTTAACACACTTCTTTTAGGTGTCTCAAGCTGAAAACCTGACCGAGATGCTCAGAAGCACTAGTGGTTTTTCAGCTTTTAGCCAAAGTTTTCTGAGAGGATTATTTTTCTAATTAAAGCAAGATCTTTCTCCTTTTAGATTGTGTTTTTGCATTTAGAAATACTGAGGTGGTTTTGTTTGTACTGCAAACTGGTTTTGAGTGGTAACAGCTGGTTTCAGTGGTAAATCCAAATCTCATAGTAACTGCTAGCACCTGCTTCAAAAGAAAGGGACAGAAAATCTCTGACGGACCTGTTACGAGACAGCTTCCTCACTGAGAAAGCACTATCTTGTCTGGCAAGGGTTAGCTGTTAGCTAGCTTTCTAGTGACATAATTTCCTTAGGATAATGCAGGGAATGGTATGTCTCTACAGGTGGCTGATCTGCTTTTTTTAAGTTCTTAGACTCCAGTAGCAGATGTTTTAGCCAAAGGAGAGCCTCGAGTTAATTGCACTATGTGCGTCTGCTTAGCTGGAAGTGTCAGTACTATTTGGCTTAATGGACCTGCTGCGTGAAATGCTTCCCGTGTGGATTCAGTAGATTTCTTTAGCTGTATGGAAAGCTCACCAGCATTAAAAACTTATGCTTGGTTTTTGCAAGTAGACCCTCACAGGTGAAAAGTGCTCTCTTCCTTTTAAAAATATAATACTGTGATTATGCAATAAGATGACGTGAAGAAGTTTTGCTGCTTCTAGATATAATAGCTGGCGATCCTTCCTAGGAAAGATGTAGTTTGATAGGAATAGAGGTAACGGTAGTGGATCCCACCTATTTCTTGTCAGTTTGTAAAAATTCAAGTAATATCTTAAAAGATACCGCCCCCCGAAAAATTCTGTTAGGTTTTGGTTTTAAAATCCGCACTAGCAATTCTACCGTAACAAACTGTTGACCGCATGATTGTTTTTTACCGTTTGGGGCGGTACAGACCATAGGTCCCCAAAGTTTATAAACAAAGACGGTGACAGGGAAAGGGATCCATAATGAATGTACAGGAGAGGATGGTTTTGTTTGGTTTTTTTTCTTAATTAAAGAAAATTAATCATTTTATTCTCTGTAAAGCCCTGACTCTGTCTGATTCCACGAAGGGTGCAGCAGGCAGCACCGTGGAATATTGACCTTTCAGTCTTGCTTTTAATCCTTAGTCCTGCTGATTTATTTTCTAGGCTACAGCACTATGAGCCCTCAGGAAGACAGTGAAAACCCTCCATGCAATAACGACCCATTGTCGGCTGGTGTTGATGTTGGAAACCACGATGAAGATTTAGACCTGGACACACCACCTCAGACAGCTGCCCTGTTGAGTCACAAGTTTCACCACTACCGGTTGCACCACCCAACTCTTCACCACAGCCACCATTTACAGGCTGCAGTCACGGTACACACTGTGGATGCAGAATGCTAATGAACAACGACAAAAGCAACATAACTTGTGAACAATGATCCATGCAGCGACGGGCAGCTTTGTTTCTGTGCTTTTTACCAGGAACGATTTAACTAACTTCCTGAGTAAACTGTTAGGCATAAAGGCTTTACATTTTTATAAATGTAAGGTTGGCTCTGAAATGGAAGGGAAACGTGCTTGATGAATGGACCTGCCATAACATTTAATAAAATGGAGCAGGAGGCACGTTAGACCTCCAGAAACAGGGACGCAAGTTTATACAGCAGCTGAAGCTTTGGAAGCCCTGTTATGCTGAGCCAAGAGGAGAGAGCCAGCTTAAAAGAGCCAGAGATGATTTGCTTTCCTTAACTGGAAGAGCAGAAATCTGCGCAGCTGAAGACTAAAAAAGTGCCAGAGAGGCGGGGTGGGGGGGAAGGCTGTTGGTTTTTCTGCAGTTTGTTTTGTGCATAGGAAGTTTACTGCTCCGACAATTGCTGTATGGAATCTGGGACAATGCATCTCAAGATTTTTAAGTAAAGGATTATTTTTCTACTATTTATTGAACTTGAAACTTTGGGGGGAGGGAGGGGAGAAAACATGTTAGCAATTCTCAACAACTACCACATATATTCTGTGATGGTGAAGTGGTTCTTCTGAGGAAGACATCTGTTTCTTATTAGCTGATATTCATCCACTGCCCCACTCTGCAAAAGGGAAAATGAAGAAGTCATTTCTGACGTGTTTACATTATGAATGCTTTCTTTTCCACAATTGTTTTCTGTGTAAATATTACAACCTGATTTATATTATAGTATTTTCTTCCTATTTGCAGAGGAGAAATCCTGTATTCGGTTACTAAAATTCTGAGAATTCTGCCCATAAACCTCTCCGTCTTTACCTCCTCGATCATCCGTAAAGGTTTCCTGTGTGGAAGTAATAAAGAATTTATTTAGCATTAGTTACCAGATAATTCCAGATGAAATCTGTGCCATTATTCTGTTTCGTTAGGACATCGTCAAGATCAGAAGTAGGGATAAACCAGTGTTTTGTAAATCTTGGGTTACTGTGGAAGGTATCTTTCTGAAATCATAATTTTAAGCTGCTGCTGCTGTTTGTCTGGAATTTAACATTGCTTGGTAATTCAAACAAAGATTAAGCGGTCTACAACACAGGGCATCATAATTATAAATTAGTTTTAAATCACGGTGTTGTATTTTAGATTCACATTTTGTGATTACAATGATATAAAAACATTCTTGCACTGTGCATATGATAAACATCCATTTATATGTAGTTTTTAAAAAAAAAATCACTTGTTTTAATTAATATGGTACTTAATACTGTATTATGTAAAAATTGGTTCTTAAACAGTACAGTAAAATAACTATATGTGTGATATCAGGATACCCCTTTATACTATGTATAAAATTAAAATCTCTAGTGAAATAAACTGTATATAAAGTATAGTTCTGTGGATAACTGGCTAGACTGAAATTATTCTGTCACAGTTTCCTTTAATTTTCTGGCTGACTGAGTGCTATGACAGGAATGAAACATTTGGTCAGGTACCTATAGTTTTTATCAACAATCTTGAAAGATCTAAACTTTATATGTAAAGGACAGCATTGAGATATGTTTTAAAGCTTTTTTTTTTTTTTTTTTTTGAGTCGGTCATTATTTGGGGAATGAACATTTCTGGAAGTGGTCAGCCACTGCATAGACTCACCAAGGCCAATAGTTTGTGTTTTTTTTCTTATGTGCTACTGAAAACTCGGTTGCACTGGATTTGCCATTCTGCTGTGTTTGTGTAGGATTGGCTTGTGGTTTTTTGCTGACCAGACAGCTGGAGAAGTCTGTTAAGCACTGCTTTACGCTCTCAAAGGGCTGAATCTGATGCCCTGTAACAGTTTGTGTGTCAATCAGTAAACCCAACTTGCTAGAATTTCTAATTTTGAATCCAAAATAATGCTGGTTGTTGGATAATGGACAAACTGGCTGTTTTGTCAGGTTTGCCTTTAGAAGAAAATGCGTTACCTTAGTACTATGGCTAGACCAAAGAAGAACATACACAGCCAAGAAGCAGAATTTTTAAGCCTGAAGGAAAGATAGCTTTCAGTGTGGAAACTGTTCAACTATACATAAGTTTTAATAACAGTTTGTGCGAAACATCAAAGAAGATGCTTTGTTGATTTCCTAGTCCTATAGAACTCATAAAGGTCTTCTCACTAAAATTCAGAGGTAAATCAGATTTGAAGTTCTAGCTAGGTAGGACTTGATTTGCTCAACTCTGTGAATGTGACATAGAAGCTGGAATATAGCCAAAAGCTGTTACCACATGACAAAAGTGTTTCTGGAAGTTACTGACTTGCAAAGCGGAATTTGAATTGTATTTTGCCCATCTACAGACACATCAAGGAATCTCGCTATACAGTAGAAGTTCTTGAGTATTTGCTCCCCAGTTGTAGTTTATGTCAAGCAACCTTAGAATAGTTTTCTTGTATATAAAATAACATAAACAGAAATAAAGAAAAGCACACCTTTGCCTGCCTGCTCTGGTGCTGATGTTAATTTAAGCCAGGTAAGGCTCTGGAGCACATTGGTAGTGAGAAGCAAGTCATTAATACCAGCTCTAATTAAACTGCAGTGTTAAACACAGGTTGTATGTATACATTTATTAGCCCACGCTGGCATATTCTGTACTAGGTTTTTATAGTGGGAGAAATCATTTTTATTCAAAATGTATCAGAAAGCAGTATGAATAAGCACATACATTGTAAATGCAATAATATTAATTACTTTCTTGACTACAATATTGTTTCAACAGAGATTTTTGTTGTTGTTGTTCACATTCCATGCCAGGCAGAAACGGCTTGCAGTGTTCTGCTGCAGCCCTGCCAGAAATGCAGCTAAGTGTTGCAGAAGTCCTCTCTTTAAACAGCCATCAAAAGTTGCAGCAATCAAACCCCCTGGCTTTTACCTTTAAAAGCTTTTATAGAGCTGCACCTCACTGCTGCTCCATCACTTTTGTTCTAGGACATACAAACTGTTCTTGATTTGTGGCATCTGGACAACCTTGCTTATACTTGAAGTAATGAGAAGAGCCAAAGCTCTTGCTATTAAGGAATAATGACAGGAAAAAACACAGATCTAGAGGTGTGCCAAATCACAACTTTAAATGCTGACAGCTATCCTTGTCCCAGCAGGAATAAATGTGATGCTGGTAAAGATCCTATTGTTCATTTAAAACAAAACCTGATAATGGATGTAATCAAGGTTTCTAAGAAGCTGCATGAAAGCTCTTCCATTTTTATTGCCTGTGTTGCTGCTGTGGCCTTCCCTCCCCATTATTATTTTACTGTGTTGACTGAGGAGCAAGATCATAAAATAAGCAGTTAGCTGCCAGACTTGGACTCATACCCTGTATCCTCCTTACCTATAACTGGTAGACTTTATGGCCCTTAATTTTCCAGTTGTTTCATTTTTGAAACTTACTTGTATTAATTTCCTGTAGAAAAAGTTCTTTTGAACTGAAAATGAGTGTTGCCTTTGCTTTGTGTTCAGTAACGTTAAATTGACTCAGTGCTTTCAGTGTTTGAGCAATGTGAAGTGTATTGATTTTTCCTATACATAACAAGCAGGACCTCCATCCAAGTAACCCAGCTGGCCTGCCCAGAGATAGAAGCTGTTTACATGTTCAGAATATATTGCTTGAAAATGAATTGAAACAGTTGTTTTATTTGTTTACACTATTGCCCTGACAAAAAATGTGATTTGGAAAGAAGAATATGTTACAATTTGCCCATGAACATTTTATAAGGCCACTTAAGCCATGAAATATTATCTTTACCCTTGTCCTTGGCAATGAGAGAGAAGACAGATGAGAATTCATGAGATGTTCACATGTGCAGCAGTAGTTGTGACTATAACTGGTCAAAATGGGATCTCTAGCTTTCAAAGGCTTTACTCTGTAAAGTGACCCAGAAATGGTGATGGGGATAGAAAGTGTATTTGTCAAAGTACAAATTATGGTAGGAAGCTGACAGCAAATGTGGGAAACTTCCCCCCCCCCTCTAAGTGCCATAGAGTCTTTCATATTATTTGCAGCACTTCCGCATGATGAGAGGTAATTATTTTCTCTACCTTATGTGCTCTGGACTGAGTCACGGAAGGACCTTGGCCCAGAAGGGCTTGCGTTTCTGAAGCCAAGGCTACAGTGGAATTTAGACACTCAAGTCCAAGAGTGAAGTCCTCCAACCCCTGCCTTGTTAGTGAAGTGCCAAACATAACTGGTATGTTTGCCAGTGCATGCGCAGAAATGCTGCCGGTTTTATCTCCATCAAAGAGCCCGATGCTTCCCTGCCTCGGCACCACTTACATCGCCTGCTTTGGATTGTGCTTTTTCAGGTTGGGGTACGCAGATCCTCTGCCTGGCAACCCAAAGGAGCCTGAACTGGCAGAAATTCAGAGCACGTCTAACACCGTGTGTGAACAGGAGTTTCCAAAGCGAGTTACTGACTCTGCATGGCAGCCTGCACTAGAACATGCTTTTACTGGTTGCCTGCTGCGTTCCAGGCAAAGGCTTAATCACGTCTACCTCTCCAGTGAGATTTTCAGTAAACAGGTGATCTAATAATATATTAACGGAAAATAGAAGTCTGAAGTACAAAAGAGTTTCCTTCAAGTAATCAGATCTACTCGGTTTAATCAAGGCTTTTGTTGTAAGGCAATGCAATTCTATGCCCATCAGACAGTGGCAGTCACTACTAGTTAGCAACAGCGATGGCCTGAGCAGACGGGAAGCATGAATTTGATGGCAGAGGCAGAACATGGATTAGCTCTGAAGCTTCACCTTCAGCTGCACGATGAATCATAGTGGCCTTGTCTAAATTCTGTGGAAAAAAATTTACTGTTGTTATCCCTGGGCTGGTTTTGTTAGTGGTAGCAGTAGATGGTACCGTTCTCAGAAGCTGGGAGCCAGCAGTAACAATTATGTTTTGTTCTCTTCTATTCTACATTTTTATAGCTGACACTGGCAAAACCACCAGCTTCTTGGAGCACTGCCTGAACAAGTGCTCTCCGCTGTTATTGCCGCTAATGGAACAAAAATAGTGATAGCAAGGAAGGGAAACTGTTGGCTGAAAAGCATAGTGCAGGAACCTTTCTACCCCACCCTCCACCTGGCAACAAAATGTGAGGGCGCGAGTACAACAGCTGCTCCACGGATAAAGGGAACAACCTCAGCCTCCGAGACCATCAAGTCAGCACTTTTTACAAGCAGTATGTCTGCGTGAAAAAATGCGCAGAAAGAGGTGGTGCCATGCCATGCCAAAGTTCTTACAAAACTGGCAGTCTCTCCTCTTCAAACCCAGGCACTATCACACCAGTTGAACAACAGGCCAGCCTTGGATTAGATTGCCAAATATTTCCAGTTTTGTCACCATTGATGGATTTTTCTAATTTTAAAACTCTTCCACTGCACCTAGAGGTAATGCAATCAGACAGACGCTCTGAGATAGGTTGGCACCGAGAACTGCAGGAAACTGGGAACTTGGTCAAATAGGTTTAGTATACTTATTTTCAGTTTTCCAACTTTCTGACACTTTAACAATTAATTTACTCCCAATATCAATTGTCTTGGCATAATGTATGCAATCACATGCAATTGGGAGAGATTAAAGGTAAGTAATTAACCTACATGATCTAATTCCTGCAAAATAATAATAACCTCTTTACGTGTGTTTATTTCCATTGCAGCTTAACCAAGGAAATCTCTATAAACAAGTCAAAATGTGTTACTGCCGTAGCCTCAGCCAGAGAGCCTGGATAACAGGAAGGGGATGGGTTTTTTTGCTCCCCATGAAAACAGAATGAACATGTAGAAGTTAGACACTTCAGTAAGTGTGTTTATAGCAAAAAGTCATGTTGCATGACAGTTTCTATGGAAACCTTTTTTATAACTGATTGGCAGAACATTTTAAAGTCTCATAAATTTTTTAAGAATGCATTGGGAAAGTTTAGCTTGCATTACATCCTCTATGCCAGTTTTCCATATTTAACAAGTTACAGCATTTTTAAGGACAAAATATTGTGGGGGTGTTTCAAATTCCAACCTCTGCTGGCAGGGATAAATCACTGACTGGTTTATCATATCAAAACAAATTGCTGGTAAGATGCCTGTTCACTCCCAGTACGTGCTAGCTATTCAGTTAAATCATGTCAAAGATTTTCTTCAAGTTTATAATTAGCCAGATCTGTAAGGGCTATAAATGAGATAGTAATGGACATGGACCGATTTACCCTCATGAATGCTTTAATTCAGTATTATGATTTCGCTATTTTTTGATGTGAAATTATTTCACAGTTTCCTGTGAACTATCAATATCAGTTTCCAGTTCCTAGAAAATAGGCCCTTATAAAGAATCTGAGACGGAACAATTTGAAACTACAATTTGCAGCACTTTAGCAGGTTAGCCAATAAAAATACTCTGTGTAGAAATGTGGGGACGTACCTGCTTTTGCCAGAAACCCAAGGAACATTTTTTTTAATAGTAAAATTGCCAAAATGTACTTTCTGCCAATAAGTTATTACTCAATTTGAAGTTGACTCTGAATGAGGAAAAATAAAGCCTATGCAGGGAAGAATGGTGATTTAAAGAAGGCAAGGCATTGTTTTAGCAGATAGTTTTGCTGAGGTTCCCCCGTGAATATATTGGCCTTTAGGGCCATTTATTGAAGAGGACTGTACTTAGAATATTTGTTTGATCTTATTTTCTTTTGTTCTCAGTTATTATTCAAGAAGCTGCACTTGTTTTGTGGTGGTTCGTTTTGAGATTTACTCTCTTTTTGCTGTCTTTAAATATAACCTTCACACGGATTTGCTAACGATATGCATTAGGCAACAAAGGTTATAAATTCTACTGCAAAGACCACGATTCCCAAAATAGACTATTACATTACGTTTCAGTGTAATGATTTCTCCTCAGAATAGTTACTCGCTTTGTAAGTTATAGCTCTTACTTCTTTTATCTTTTTACTGTTCATTTGCAGACCATTGTGTTACAGAATGGAAACTGAGGAGAAGTTGCTAACCAGCCTGTTACTGAGATAATCCATCATTCCTAACACACTTAGGAACAGTGTTACACCAAGTTTAATAGCTATCAGGTTCCACTTAAAAAGAAAACGTTCAGCTGTGGGCAAAGTCACTTGAAGTGTTTTTGTGTCTGTATGGAAGAACGTTTCAGGAGTAAAGAAACATGCCATTTTTGGTCATACACAGCAGTACCTGACATATCCCAGTGAATGTGAGCTATGTACAGTACATATAAGGCTCCCACAAAGGAGTGCGAGCAAAGTGAAAATAACTTTATTGGCAATGCAACTCTGAATGAAGCATGTGGCTGTTGTGGTGTCTGAAGCAATCTGTTGTCCATCTGGCATCTCTTCGACGAGATGGGCACTGCTGGGATGTGATCTGATGGACCTGAAGCCTGATCCTATATTACTGCAATTCCTAAGTGCCTGGAGAATGAAACATTAATCAAAGTATCTCTGATGTTAAAACGAGCTTAGCAGTTAATTGGGAGGACTTGCCATGTCACAATACCCATCTCAACAAAATTGCAGTCTAGACGTGTTGAGTTATTCTAATGGTTAATTAGTGAACTGTAACCCTGCAGAATAAGTGAAGCCTGAGACTACGCAGTAGCTGCAGAGAGGGGTTACGAAGTTTTTGCTTCATCAGAATACTGGCGGTATCAGTTGCTCACTGTGCTGTTCTAGGTTGGTAATTTGATATGAAATTCCATTTGTTTCTTAATGATCCTCACTGTTACTGCACTACGGAATGGTACACTGAGAACACAGAATGTATTTAAATTTGTTCAAAAAATGATGAAAGGAACTTCTTTTGGCACCTCTGGTATATTTTGGAGGCAAGATGCATCTGCAAGATAAACAATTGAGCATCTAGATAATCATCACTGAACTAATTACTGGAGTTGACAACTGAATCTACATCTTTTGGTTTCAAAATTTCAGTTTCCTAATGAAACAAAAGGAGCAGCTAGAGCTTGAAACAGTGGGCATAATACAGACTAAAGAGAAGGGTATTGTTTTCACTTCGTTCCCATGAAGTGGTGCTAGCAATCAGGGATTTTTATGAAAGCATCGAATTTGCAGCAACTGATGCATTCCACACCCTCATTGCAGGAAACATACCAATCGCATGGTTTCAGGTTTTAGGAAATTGTTTAGATTTCTCTTTCATATAAGAAATCACTTATCTAAAGAGCTCACAGATACACTCTTGTATACCTGGGAACATCAGATGGGTCTTTGAGATGCAGCAGATGTTCTAAATCTTGGCTTTCATTTTATCTGCACAGATCTGAACTTGTTTGTACTTTTGAACATGGACAATCATGCCTGAGAGCATCTTTAATTCAGAAAGACTGTTTGTGACACAATTCTGTTTTAACACTCCCATCCCATAAAAATAAAAAAAATATATATGGCTTGTGATACTTCAAAGCTGCAGAAGCATGGGTAAATTAATCTTCAGCTCTCAGAAGAGCTACAGCAACTGCTGTGGATGGATACATTACTCTTAATTAAAAAAGAATTTAGTGAACTAAATTAAATTACCGCAAAGTGTCTTATCTGTATAATAGCATCAAGTCAGCAGTGCAACCAAAGTTACATTTGCAGATCACTACACTTTTCTGCTATTTTTTAAATAGTGCTTTTTGCTTCTGCAGCAATTTTGAAACATAATGTTTCAAGTGCATTAGAAAACTGGACTGTTTAGAGTGCAAAGCATAAATGTGTAGGGCTTTGTTTTGAAAGCAACATAAAGTGAGTAACAGTATACTCATACAAACATATGCATACAATGTCTGCATATAGAAGGATGGTCTGTAATCAACAAGATGAAATTATTTAAGGAAAATACATACATGTGTTGGCTTGCTGTCTTCTTCCTCTCCTGGGTACAGCGGGTGGAGACTGTTACCACTTGCAGTTCATCCTGAGTTGCACTATCTCAGCATCTTCCTGAAGACGTTTCCCACTCCTGTAGAGAAGCACAGAGGCTTGTGAGTGGGTTCCCTAACCTGCATCGCTTCTCACAGCATGGGTTAGCAAGGACTGCTTGAGCTTACACAATTTATTTTCACTGTTACAAAGTAGTTAGCAGTTACAGAGAACACAGCTGAGAGCAGTTATGGCTGACCTGAAGGAGCGCTGGCTTTAGTAACCTGTGCTACCAGCCCAGGGTTTTGGTACTTCTGGCAGAAACTGTATGGTAAAATGGGAGAATTCCTGAAGGCAGAAGATTAACTTGTCAAATGAGAGACCCGCATATCTAATGCACTGATATGTTTGTGGAGGTTCCAAGGAGGCTGGCTCACACAACCTCTATACTGTATTAATGTGTCCACTGATGCTCTGTGGGGGCTCCAAGGGACTCCAGTGTTTTACTTTATCAGTGCCTAATTTTGGTTGTTCTTTTATTAAAATTATAATTCTCCAGGTACCTGCTTGAGGGTATACTGTAGCTCAAAACAGGGATGACGTCTGGGTTCAAGAGGGAATATTTCCTCAGGTCAGATTGGTTCTTGGTGCTGACGCCCCTTTGGCTGATTTTGGTTGTCATAGGAGGTGATACGTGGCCTACCTCCTTGTTCATTTTGACGGACCGCCTCCACGGACAATGGCAATAGCTTGGATCTTGCCTGCTCTCTTCCCGCAGCACTTCATAGTTGCCTTTTAATGCAGGCAATTCCTTCATCTATCTGTGCAATATCAACTATACAGAATGGAATGTGAGCACTGGGGGCGGAGAAAAAGATGAATACGTTTACCTACAAAATAAAATCTTTTAAATATGTATCCCTAAGCAAGAAAAATGCTTACATTTCTCTGGAACTATTTACAATTAATACTGCAGTAGTTTTGGTTTTGCCATTAATATCAAACTATTCATTTCTGAACTATTTCTTTTAGCAATGCACTTTAACTTTTAATGACTTCCATTCAGATACACCTGCAGCCTATCAAAAGAAAAAAAAAAAGGCAGGCAGCTTTTGAGAAGGTAATTGCTATAGGTAGGATTATCAGTAGCATACAGGTGAGCCAGACTGTCCACCTTCAAACTGGAAAAATTAATGGTATAATTAATCACTTTGCTTTCACTACTTCATTAGCTTCACCAAACTGTATAGTGTTTGAGCAGATCTGTAGTTCTACTGTAATAGCTTAATCTGGTAATTATTTCTGAGGAGATAGTTACGTGTTTCAGTATTCCTAACAGAGCAATCTTTTTCATGGTCCCAGAATAATTTACATCACATAATCTATTATATGCTTTGGATAGGTTTTGAGGAGACAGTATTTAGTATCCTTACTTCAATTTCATAGCTTGACCTGAAAATCAGTTTGTAAATAGTCACTAGCAGACTTTTCACTCATAATTTTTTTTTATCTTTTCCAAGGATAATTTTATAGGTAGTACGATTATTACTTTATAAATCCTTAGGACTTAAGAAGCCTATACCTCACAGCTTGTGCTGGAAAAGGTATTTCATAGTTTTAAAATGCAAATCTTCATCTGAAACTTGAAAAAATAGCAGGTATGTACTTATTTTCACTTACATTCCTCAAAGAATGGTGGCCTATGAAAATCTTGTTTTTCTAAGAATATGAAATTTTCTTTAGATCAGATCTCACACTAATAATTTGTTATAATAGTTTTTCCTGCTTCTTGGTTTAAGTATGAAGGCTAAGCTAATACTGTTCTGACAGCCTGTCCTGACAGGCTGAATTTGGCAGTGCTCAAATTCTCCCGTGACAAATAGATGAACCATTTACAAACGTCCTTCACACCTCTGATTTCCAAAAATTCACTAAACAGAATGCAAATACTGAAGGAGGAGGAACATTATCTGCTTAAAAAAAAAGTAGGGAAAAGGAAGCCCTTGAACAGGGCTTGAAAGGAAGCTTGTCAGCCCTGACAAATTTTTTTATAATACACCAAAAAGAACAAAAAGTACTTTGATTATTGTTTGCTCAGCAGTTTTAAAATTAATTTTAGTAATGAAGGTCCAAGATTCTTTGTAGTCTTAACTTGCTAGCTTTGGTTTGGACTAAAGCAATTTCTAAAAACACTATCCTTATTTAGGCGGGGGGGCGGTTTCTGTAACTGGTAATGCTCTCTCTAAAATGGCACTTTAAACCTAGTCAAGAATTATCATCCAGAATTAGATTTTCTTGATAAAAACTTAGTCACATATACCCAATGTAACTCAAAGTATGTTTCCAATTTCCTTTTTAAGAAGACCACTGTTTTTCAGGTTTGGATTTTCTTTTGCCTGTTCTTTGTGGTCAGCCTCGTAACTAAAAATGGATACAAATATTGAAATTATTCTTCATTCATTTATAGCAATGATGACAATGTTCAGAGCTAAATTTACTGTGTTGGAAATGGCATTGCAAGTAACTATGCTAAGGAGAAATGAATTTTCCAAGAGAACAACTTGTTTCATTTTTTTTAAAGTAAGTGCTAACAGAGTGAAACATTTTTAGGGATGGAGGCTTCGTAGAAGGGAAAATTTCTTTTATAGTGACTCCCAGAAATACTTTCCTTCTATCGGGATGTTGTGTTCCTTTTCTTCGCATGGCAGTCGCAAGCCCTGTGCCTGCCCATCCACCGTTACACGGTGCTTTGCCAGAAGAGGGTGACTTTTGCCGCAAGCGCAGCACCCAGGCATTGGTTTACCCATTTGGGCGCTTTGTAATTTGTTTGGAATGTTTCTGATGAAGAATATAATTAGAACGAGATCATCTTGGGCCATCGTGCCTGCTAACCTCCGATGGAGCGTTTGGGTTCACTGGAGATCGGCTTTATTTTGTTGTCGTTCTGCATCGCGGTCTCTCCGGGTGGACTCGTACCTAAGGAAGGTATCGAGAGCGGGACTTTGGGGAAACGATACCTTCTGGGTGCGACGAGCCACGTCGTGCCTCAGTGAAAGAGAGGGCTGGTGTCCAGGCCTTGGCCTCCTTGAGGCGCAGCCCTCACAGCGGCTCTTGGGGTGACCGCCCTCCTAACGGAGCCCCAAACGACCTTCCCTAAAATCTGACTCGAGATACGTTACTGTGGGGATGAAACTCACCCTCTGAGCCCCGTTTATCCCCACACACCCCCAAGAGGTTCGCAGCCTGAGGCCGTTACGGGCACTACCGAGCTCCGCTCGAGCTTTCTCCGCTTCCCCCCCCCCCCCCAGCCCCCATCGTCCTTCTCCCCTCGCGGGGGGATCTGTGCCCCTTTCACCCCCTTTGTGCGGCACCGGGCCGGGGTCGGGGCACCCCTCTGGGGCCGACGGGGAGCCCGAGCCCTCTTGCCCCTTCACGAAGCTCCGCGGGGCTCCGCAGCTTTTAGCCCCCCCGCCCCGTGAGGAGAGAGGGCGGCGGGCGAGGCCAGTCAGCGGGGCGGGCCGGGGGCGGGGAGCGCGGCGGGGCCTGGCGTGGTTCGGCTCCCCGCGCCCTGCCGGCGGGCCGTGCCGTGCCGTGCCGTTCCCCGCGGCTCCCCCGCTGCCCGCCCGCCCACCGTCCGCGGCGGCTCCCCCCCCCCCGCCCCGTTCGCTCTGCAAGATGGCGGCAGCAGCCGAACGCGGCGCGGAGCTGCCCGCGGAACCGCCGCGGGGGGTTCGGCCGCTGCCGCTGGGCCCCGAGGAGGTGGCGAGGCGCCTGGCGAGCACCCGGCGGGAGCTGAGCAACAGGCGTAAGATCCTGCTGAGGAACCTGCCGGCCGAGAGCAGCAGCCAGGTAACGGCCGCCGCCTCCCCTCAGGCGGCCGGCGGCGTGGCGGGCTCCCGCCGCCGCCTCAGGCGGGCCGTGCCCGGGGGCCCGGTCCCGGGAGAGCCGCTCCCCAGGGCCGGCTGTGAGGGAGGTTGCCGGGCTGCCCGGCGGCCCGCGTTTGCCGCCGTCTCCCGGGGGAGTTCGGGGGCGGCGGGTTGCCTTCCCTCCCCGCCGCCGGTCCGCTGGAGCTTCTCCTCCCGACGCCTTCTTTGGCAGCTGGCTTTGTTACCGCCGGTAGCCGCCGTGCCTTCGGAGAGCGGCTCCAGTTCGTCCTCCCCCCCCCCCCGCCCCAGCGGCGGGAACTGCCGCCCTCCTCGGCGGGGGGCGACGCCGGGCTGGCAGGGCACGGCTCCGCGGCAGCTTCGGGCTGGCGCCCGCCCTTACCTACCCGCCTGTGGGGAGCCGGGGTCGGGCGTGAGGGAGCAGCGCCCGTCCCGGGGCAAAGCCGGGCGGGGGAATGGCTGGCTGTGAGGGGCAGCGCTTTTTTTTTTTTCGGTACGCCGGCAGCGAGGTGCGCAGGTCGGCAAGGGTGAGGAGTGGGGTCATGGTGGCACTGGTGTGACCGCTGCTGAAGGGAAGCGGCGGCCGGTGTGTGGCCCGTTAGCCGTGAGGTGGCACCTCCGTCGGACAGGTAGGGCGGCTTCACGGTCCTGCCACACGTCCAGTTTCTGTGTTAAAAGTAAAGCTGAGAAGCTTCGAGCCTGGGTTTTGGGTTTGTTTTCTTTTTGTCGTCCTGAGGCGAGCTGCGCGTAGTCAGTGAAAGTGGTTTTCCACAATCTGTTGGTGGTTTAGGAAAATTCCGCTCAAACTACTGCACTTCGGAGGAGAAAATGGGTGAACTCTTAAACCTGATGCATGTGAGTCAGATTTTGAGGTGATTTAATTGCACAGTCACTTACCAGATCTTTACTGGCTCCAAATATTCAACTTGATGCACAAGTATAAAAGAATGTAATTACAGCTTTTGTTCTAAACCACTCCTTGTGTCTCTTCCCCTCTTTTTCTAAAGCACAGGCAATTTTACTACCTGCGGGTGAGTGCAGCATGTGTAGACTATCATTTTCTCCGTAACTCCGGTAGAAAGGGACCATTCATCTTAGGGAGAATCTTTTCAGCGATCAGTGTAATTTGATCCAGAGTACCGAGCTTGCTTGCCACTCCACTTCATGTTTTGTTCTCACGTATATGGTGCCTTTCGGTCTGTTTGGCCGTGCTGTAGTGTGATTGTAGGTAGTTAGAATTTTAGATATGACAGTTTTGCTATGATCCTGCATGATGTTTTACACACACAGCCTCACCTCTATTTATAGCAACCTAATGACCTAATCAATAGCAAACTCACAAGTTGGAAAACGCTGCTAATCTTCATCGTCTCTTCAAGAAGCCATCTCGCGTGACTGTGTTGACAGAGAGGGCTTACTGGCATATCGCAAGATGCTTGCTGTGGATAGCCAGAGCAGGATCACTTTGTCTGACACTTGGAACAGTTGTGTTACTTGCTCCTGTTGCACACAGCAGGTACTTTGTGAATTCACATGTGGACTGGTTAGAAGCCTATCTCGCCTATATGGAAGCCATCAAGTTTGGTGTTTCAGACAAAGAATGCTAGCGTTGAGGTCCAATTTAGCAGCCACGCAGTATCTTGGAAGTTTGCCGTTTGGTTTTGATGACTTAAAAGTAGCATTTATGTGCCTTTTTCTCCATCTGCAAGGTTCTAATGTTCTCCCGTTACTAGGCTAGAACAGTACCACCATGTACAGATCCTGAAATACAGTTTCAAAAGATGTCATTTTGATTTTTAACGTTGTTGAGCTATTGGTGTTGGCACGTAAAGGCAGAATAGTCGTGCTGTAGAGAGGAAGTTTCTGGCCTGGAGCAGTTTTGGAAAGGAGAAGTATGTTTGTGGTCAGGCATGTTCAGTACACCTGTGCATTTGGCTGTCATGCATTTCCAAAAATTACCATGAAACTTAACATTTCTTATTTCAAATTAACACCCTTGGTAAACGCTGTGCAGAGGTGTTTTGTCTGCTGTTTTCTTCTTGAAATGATTGGTTAGCCAAGTAAAATCAGATAAACTATAGCTAACCTGGCCAATTTATTCGCCATCAGGAAAGAGATGAACATCGTTAAAATGCAGCAAAGTCTTCTCGAATAGGTTTTCATAAATGTCATTATTCATCTCTAATCATTGGGGTGTTGGGTTTGCTGTCATTCATTGTTATCATGTGAAGAGTGAGGCCAAGATTTACCAAAATAGTTTTCAAGTGAGAAACGGCTCTTCTGCTGATATAGATTGATGGAGATGTTCAGTTTTGTCAGAAGGTTCATCATCTTCAAAACGAGAACAAAACTCCCAACTTTTTCAGGTGAAATTAGGTAACAAGCATTTTCCTCTGCCAGTTGTAGCTACATATTAACTTTATTTATTATTGTACTTGTAATCTTCTATTACCTTTGGAGTTCCACCTGTGTTAAACTGAATTAAAAAAAAAAATACTCTTAAGGCGACAGAAGAAACGTACCTTAGCTATGAAGTTTCTGAACCAAAACCATTGTACCACGGGTTGGTAGTCTTAGAAACCAAACAAACAGGGATCTTTATGTGTCAGAAGCATTCAGCACTTTAGGTGCTCGGTGGCTATTGTTAAGGGGCAAATGTTGCCCACGTTTGAATCTTGGCAAGTGGGATTTCTCTCTAAATGCATTTGGCAACATCTGTGTTCTTAAGGAAATCCAGAGCCTGCTTTCAGGAGGAAGGACGGCCTGAAGAAAGCACTTTGCAGTCTGTCACACCAAGTAAGTCAGCATTCCCTTACGAGCTTTTTTCATTGAGTGTCAGTATGAAACGAATCCAAAGGGGGAGCAAATTAAGACAAAATTATGTCAAGAAGATTCCTTCTGCATTGGGCTTTATAGCTCAACCTGCAAATATGTACTTGCAGGATTAGTATTTCTTCAAGCAATTCTATCACTACAGCCATGGAGAAAGGTATTTTTGTGACAGATATGCGGTAAACACTTTTATTAGCACTTTCACTGTTCTTGAAGGCAAAGTCTCCAGTTACTGTTTAGTTGGCAAGTCAATCAATTTTGTACTGACCTGTTGCGGTGAAGTCTTCTAGAGTTGCCAGTTAGTTCCCCATATTTATCCTCTTCTGATTCCTCCAGCACAGTACCTGAACTGTGGACATTATCAAACACGTAGTGCGACATACGCTGTTGCTGTGACTTCCCTAAATCTTGAGATGAAGCACCCTTGATATCGGTACAGCTATATTTTTGTTACTTTTTAGATTGCTGAACCTATAAAATTAGATAGAAATGCACTTGTTACTGACCGATTCCTGTTAGTCATGTCAGTGTTGTGAGTAAAACAGCTTACCAGATCAACTCCTGTCTTAACTAATGTTGTGTTTTCCCTCTCTCCCTCAATCTGATGTTTTTCTATCACTGTGGCTATATGGAAACTGTATTAAAAATCTGCTCGGTATTTTGTTCTACTTGGGGGGCATTCCTTCTCCTCTCAATCTGATCTTCTTGCCCTGAAGCTTTTGGAGAGGTGTGATCTGGTAACACACCATGCACTGAGAATATGGGACCCCTAGGTGTTATTCTGAATCTTCTTCAGATTTTGAGGTAATACTGTAGCAGTGACTGCTGTCTTAAAAAGAGAATTCAGTACCGACTGTGGACCAGGCTGCACGGAGTGTCGCAACAGGCTTTCCTGTTTCTCTGTGGAGCTTTGCTGCTTGCATCGAGAACGTTGCGCTGCATAGCAGCCTTCACGTACAGGACGCGCTTTCCAGAGCAGCGATCCTCTCTGCTCCTGCAGCCTTTGCAGAACATACTCCTCTAACTTGCAATTCTTCTTGCAAGAGTGGGGAAGTGTCATCTGCTCTTGCCAGAGTAATCATTTTATGGCTTCGTTAGGGTGAAGGGCCATAAGCAGGATCCAAGGAATCCTAGCAGGGCAGTCGTGTGTGATGTTTTACAGTAAGACAGGCAAGATTGTCCCATTGGTGTCGGTCTTTTTGAAAAATGTCAGATAGTGGGTCTGTTCTTGTTAGCATTAATATCCTCTGATGCAGTATTGTGGTAAGACTGATGTTTGTATCAAGAATCTTTGCAAAGAGACTTAAAGGCAAGCTTGGTTGTAGTTGTTCATTTTATTCTGGTCAGCGCTTGGCAATGAATTAGCAATCTCTTCGTTGGATGTCTTGCGATTGTCTTGTTGTGTGTGCATCTCCCTGAACCATCAGAGATGAATCTACTAATCCATTTCAACAGCAAGGAAGACAGTTGTAGACAATGTTGAAAGTGCAGTGTTCAGAGGCATGCATTGCAAATTGAAGGTCCTTGGAACTATCATAAAACTGCTCTGGGTGCTCTGGGAGGCAGGACGACTGCTCTGGGCAGAGGGAGGGAAGGAAACACAACAAATTCTCTCCTTTACTGGTAAAGATATGCCAAGAGCTTCAGGATGACCAGAGTATAAGTGAAGTTGTACCTTACTGAACGGGAAGTTTTATTTTGCTAGAGTATTGTATGGCAAGTCAGCTTCTGTTTGTTTTGGTTTTTGTAATTACACCAATGGATTAGAAGAATTGTTTCTGATTTCCCCCAAGTCATTGTTTTTTTCACTGTTAGTGGTTCCTTATTTATGTCTGATTAACTTCCAGAGGAGCAGCGGCTCATAACTGTGACATAATCAGCAGTCTGGTACCCTGGCATACCCGTTTGTATCCCGTGGAGTTGCTGTTAGGAAGAATAGACCTTGGGTATCTTTCTTGCTAATCATTCCTGAGATTTGTGGCAAAATCTCCAGTCTTCACTGCTAAGATTAGCTGACCAACGAGGGCTGTTCACTTTTTGATTCCCCTCCTTGTAGCTAAGAAGCCAGTGCTGTGGAAGATGCACTTGCTTTCAACTATTTTTTGATCTGTGCTTGATTATCTTTAAATGCCGCCATATTACATTCACATTTCTGCTGTTCTTTAACATCTGAGGCTAGAAAATAAATCTTGCAGAGGGTTTGTTCTACTTTAATGTAGGACATGAAGTAAAGTAGGGCTGATTAATTATTTTAATACCCTGTAGTAGTTCTTTGTGCATGACAGAATCTAAAGAAAGACGAAACGTTTAGGTGTTGATGAGAAACTGGTGCAGTCCACCTGGGATAGGGATTGATTTTGTGTTTTGGGACCTGATGTACCCGTCCAGTTTTTTTCACTGGTGTCTGTTCCTGATCAAAAGACAAATCGCTACTTACCACGATGTTATTTCTGGTAGGGTTGGTTGGGTTTTTTCTTCTTTCTCCCTGGATTAGCCTCAATTTTTCCTTGTTCCTTTTTGATCGAAAGCCTTTAATGAACTGTGATGATTTGAGGAAGTACTCTCTCCCCATCTGTTGTATGCCAGGCGTTTAAGTAGAAGGGGCCTTTGTGTTTTAGTCAGTCCTCCGTCACACTGACTGAACATGAAAGGCATACTTGCTGGATAGTGAGTAGCTCTCATGCCTTAGGATGTACGTGCTTTTTGATTTTCTTTATTGCTTTTCTTTTGCTTTGTGCTCTTGCTCTCTCATGTTACCTCTTCCATGTCTTTTTCATCTTTCATTTAGCTTGCATACCACCCAGTATACCTAGGATGATGAAATTCGTTTCTGGTCCCATAGTGTTCCTCTTACCAACACAGTAACATGTCTCTGGAAGATCAGAGAAATATGTTTTTCATTCCATGTCCATCATAAGTTTATTGAGAAACTGTTGTTCTTCTGTCTTAATGTTTTTTTTTATTACTTTAGTAAAGATCTTTAGAGGGTGTGATCTTATAAAAGTGAGAGTCAGTTCTCAAACAAAAAGGTTTGCCCCAAAGGCAATTTATGGCTTAAAGTTACAGGCTTGATTTCATTTCAGGTTTCGTAGTTTGTGACTGTTCATGGAAGTGAAGAGGGACTGTGCTGAGCAAAAGCTTTAGGGCACACCTCCATGCTCACTGTTCCTGGATGCATGGGCAGGTAGACATCTGCTACACGTCTTAGACTTGATCCTACAGCCATTGCTCATCTAAGAACTTTGTTTAATGCAACATTGAAAAAAATTCAAAAATTTGTCAAAGAGGAGTACATACTATACGGTATGGTGAGCCCAATCTTTGTCTGAAATTTTGCTTGTTAGGAGCAAGGCAGTCAATTTCACGATTTGGTGAAAATTTGAGGACCTCCAACCTCTGTAGTCATTAGTAGACAGGAGATGTTTAAAATTGTACTTTGCATCACTCCTTGTGCTTTGTTATCTAACCCTCTTGTTGGTGCTATATACTCCACTTCTTACTCTCCAGCAGAGTCTCTGGGATTTTCCCTCAGTAACAGATTATTATTTTAAACTGTGTTGATCTTCTCTTGCTTACTACCTTTTTTTTTTTTTCCACAGCAGACTTTTTTTTTTTTTTTTTTTTTAACATCTACAGTGAAATCCATGTATCATGTCATGGACTCAAAGATTCAGTGGTCTGAAATTTGAATTAAATGAACACCCCATTATATCATTTGTAAATGTAAAGCTTTTTCCTGAGAAGTCCTCCTCTTTCCTGCTCCGCCTGCACAAATGAAAACAAAGTCTTTTTTAGTTATGAGATGATTTAAAACTTCTTGGTTAGCCAAACATGTTATTTAGTTCAACTACTTAAAACATAATTGAGTCCGTTTCAAGAATATGCATGTGAAGTTTAGGTCTTCAGCTACTTACTGAGAGTGAAGTTATAGACCAGGCTTGTACAGTGTTTATATTGGAAACTCCACTAAAGCTTACTGTAGAAATCTGGCCAGGCACCATTATAATTGTTAAATATTTTTGTTGCCAGAATAACACATTTCAGTATTACATCTAGAGAGAGAAGAATACTTGGGTTTAGGGTGCTGTAGGCTTTATAGACATGGTATATTGTTCCAGGTGATGACTGAGTATTTCTTGCATATTTCTTTTCTTGCACTATGAGATCCTGGGTATGAAAAGCTGATTTTATTAGAAATAATACATTGAACTTTACTAATTTGATAAATAAGACAAATGTGCCTCCTAATGACTCCCTTTCTTGTTTGTGTTTAAAACAATGCAGGTAATAAAGCATAAAGACAGATCCTCTCTAGGGAAGGCATTCTTTCCATTTGAGAGGTGTAAATTTCAAATTGATAGTATGTGGTAAAAACTCATGTTGCCAGTTTTTCTACCCAAGGCAAGACAGGACAGGCCAAGAACTGAAGTATTTCAAGACCACATTTCTTATAGTAGTAAATAATACATTTTAAAAGTATATTCAGCCTATATTTACTAGTGGTTTCTCTTAAACTCCCTTAAATATATTTGGGTTTGCTTTTTTCTGCTAATTTTAAATGATGAACTGATTATTTTCTAGTTAGGATTTTAATTTTTACTGCTGATAAGATGAACTAGCTTTCAAAGTCTGCTTTTAAGAACTTTGAAAGTTTAAGGGTCTGTATAGTAGCTAAGCTTTATTGGTTACATTTCTGTTCCAAGATGTTCAGTTAGAGCTGCTGGCATGGCCCATGCGTTTATGCAGCTGCTGTTACTCTGAGCAAGGTCTGTCCTCCGTTTTCTCTCCTCTCCATTTCTGCGGTACATATCATCCTTGCTTTGACCAGGGACACATCCCCCAGGAGCTGCCTGGCAGGGACTTTGCTCAGGTACAAACACACCTCGGTGCCCAAGAGTTGGTGCCGAGTTTTACATCTGGTTCAGGAGCCAGTTACAAGTTGATCCTAGGAGTGCAATAATTAAGGGCCAAGATAGGCACCACTATAAACAGCGTTTGTGTTGGAAACTTCTCAGGATCCATGACTGCTGTATGTCTGCCAGATAGCTTTATAACTGCTTACAGTTTTTGTTGTCAAAATACCATAATCTAGCCTGATGTTCAGTGTGTTGACACTCCTGGCAGCTAGACCTTCAGCATGTTAGTGGATGTTGCCATTTTGTTTATACTTAATATGACGCAGTTAAATCATGATTATCGTGGTAATTGTCAGTCACTTTTTTTTTAGGCTAGTAGATTCATTCATTTATAAAAGAGGAAAAAATCCTTTGGGAGAGGCAGTTTTGTAAAAGTTATGTGGAAAAAATACTAACAGCGGCCTGGCTTGCCCAACAGGTGGTTTGGATGTGGATATTGTGAGCATGGGCCAAGTGGTGGCACTGGGGATGGCAGCCAGTGCTCGCGTGTGGTACCACCACGGGGTTTATTACTACTGCTTTGCTAAACCTTATGTGATGATAAACGGTGAGTGCTTGCGTTGCCTTTCTCGCGTGGCTGCCCAGCACAAGGCAGTGCCATGGTGAGGCTAACCCGGGGAGGGCAAAATTCGGTTTTCCTCCTGCAGAGTGTGGGTAGGGGCTTGATGACTTCTCCGTGGGTGTGTGCGGTGGTGGCAGTAGGTCCTGACATGGGGAGAGGGCTGGCGTAGCTGGGCTGGGGGGTACGGAGGCCGGGCTCCCCGGGTGCACGAGCCGGCGGGCTGCGTGGAGGTTGGGAACGGGAAACGAACTGCGGCTGTTTGTTTCTGCTGTGCTCAGGGAAACAGCCCTCTGCTTCCATTCCTTGCAAGTTAATAGGCTCGGGCCAGAGAATACACCTGACTTGGATGACCCGTTTCTCCTCCCGGAGTAAACACTCCTTCCTGGCCCAAATACTGGGTAACTGCTTGCACCGAAGGGACCAACTATGTTCAGTGCTGTTGGTGCACAGCTGAATCTGGTTAGGAACAGCAAGTAAAGGGTTCTTGTTGCTTTCCCTGGCAGTTCTGCTCTGAGCTGTTGGGCGTAGAAACTGTTAACAACATTTAAATGGTAGCGTTCGTTCTTTTCTAATGGACCTAAGCGTTCAAAGATGTTGAAGGTAAAGTTTAGAGAAGTGCCCGAGTTCAAAAGCCGGCTTTGTAATTCTGAAAATATTATGAAGAATCTTAGTCTAATGTACACAGATACCTAGGTACCTGTTTAATTTAAAGGAGTATACATTTGATTAAGAGCTGGCGTGGTGTGTTTTGTTTTTGTAAATTGTCACAAATGGTCCTTATGTGAAAAATGCTTTCAGTGAAATACTACACAAACCCAATTCCATAGGTAGAGGTCTCAGCCCTGCCGTTGGGGGCCATGAGAGCACAAGAACAAGCACCTTCCTGGAAGAGGCCTTTGCACAAACCTGGCAGTGTTTGCAACAAGCTGTGGAAATCGGTGTTAAAATCTTTACTAAAACTACTTTGCTTAAATTAGGTTTTCATTTTAAATCTTCCTTGTGCTCTCATCATTTTTTACATGAGACCTCATAATTATCCCACAAAGATATGTTCAATACAGGCTGTTTTCCCTCTCAATTAAGGTTTCAAACAGTTACTGGGAAATCATGTGGAATCATCTGATTCACAGACAGCTTTCAAAAGAGTGTTCAGAGCTGTTTGAAATAGTATTTCCTGCTACTTAATCATCATATAAAACTTTCAGTGTTACTCTTGTAAAATAATATAGAAAATAAAAAAGGTAAATATGTCCCCCTTTTTCTAAGTGGGACAGAAATAACTTCTTTAGAGTCTTCAGTGCCACAATACAGCTGAGCTGTACAAAACTGTGTGGAGAGTGTCTTCTCAGTCTCCCATGACTCAGAATGAACCACCGTCTAATTCTCGTTAGAGAGTTGTCCACAGTCAAATTGCCTACCTGACCCGAATCTTTGAATTATGCCTGGTGTATTTTGCTTTTCTGAAACCACATCCTTATGGCATCTGATTAGAGGATGGCTGGTAGCTTGTGAAATGCTGCCATATTTTATTAATGTAGTATTTGACAGCTGTTAACTAGTGAAACTAGAGATTGGTGCTCGCTTGACTAAAAGGTATGCACCTGATACCAGTCACAGAGAACCCAATTAACCTCTAGGCTATATAGATTGAATTAGCAAACTGGCAAGTAGACTGGGCTACTGGAAATTGTCTGCAATTAAACTTTCAGACAAAGCTGGTTGATTATTTTGCTTGCTGAGATGGTCTTTCGCTATTGTTTATGGGACTTATCCACATAAAAGAACACTTATATCCACGTTACTACTCCTGGTTTCTTCCTGGGGATGGTTAATGTTCATGTCTGCGTTCTCGCCACTGAACTGGTAGTAGTTTGTGTTTTTTGTGGGGCATGTGCATACACCTTGCTCTTGTTGAGGAATAGCCACAGCAAACACTGGTACACACCTCTTACATTTGCTCCTACCCCACCCCTCCCACAGCCCTGTTCTCTCTCTATTAATTAGTGGGAGCAAATAATGCTCTTGGGATTGATTCTTCATTGAGCATCTGTGCAGTAATTGATAGAAGATACTTTCCAGGGGGTATTCTGGGCACAACTGTCTGCTGGTTGAAAGAATATTCATTATTAAAAGAATGAAAATCTGTTAAAGTGAACTTGAGCAGTTATAGGAAACTAAACCAACTGTTGTATTTTATGACAGCGTTGCCTGCCCTCAGTAAACTGCATGATGTGATGTTGCTGGTATTTCTTGTCTGTGTGGTATTCTAACTATGCTAGCTGTACTTTGGAGAAATTGTGGGGGTTTTGCTATTTAATGAACTGTGATGTTATTCATCTTTATCAAAAGATGGTCAACAGGACATGCTGTTGTGCTTATGTGACTTTATGTAATGAAAAGTAAGTTAATCAAATTCAGTAAGCCAATTTTATATATGAGATAAAAACATTGATGCAGTAGTATAATGAGCTCTTTTAAAAACAAATATTTGTTAGTGTTTCTATGGTGAGATTTTTCTGCTTATTGGGAAAGTTTGGGGGGGGGGTTGGCTTTTTTTTTGTTTTGGTTTGGTTTTTTTTCCCCTGAATGAAGATGAATTATGCACTTATTTGGTCTGGTGAATTATTTATCTGATGTTACTTTTACTTTTCTCTTTCAGGAAATCCATGACTTATTTAAAGATTATGAAATCAAGTATTGTTATGTGGACAGAAATAAAAGAACAGGTAAGAACTTAAAACCTTCCAGTGTCATACATTTCAATTCTGTAATTAAACTAGTGAGGAACATCATCTGCCACGTATGATGTCATCAAGTTCTCTGCTGTCACATAGCTTGATTGTCCCTCAGTGCCTTTTTTGGCTGCATAGTTTGTCACCTTTTACTGAAGCCTGTGGAGAGTTGGAAACTTTACTGATGTCAGCCAGAAGTAGATTGGTCCACTATGGTATCTCTCAGGTGTATTCCCTTAGCAATTGTCTCTTTGGGATAAAGCTAACCTCGACTTTCTGATTTCCTTTGAAAAACTAGGCTGAGGCCTCTCTTAGGACAAACCACATGTGCCTATGACATGATCAGAGGAAAATGTACCTAGCTCCAGATGCATTTGTGTCAGGTAGTATAAGCCAGAAGCAATTTATTAAAGGAATACTTAAGTCTTTGAAGGAAATGTTGTCCTGAATTAAATCCTGAATTATTTAAGTGTGATCTCCCATTTACAAATTAATTCTCTAAATAGGGGGTTCACGGATTTCTAGTGCTTGTGAGGTACAGAAATGGACAAATATTTCTCTACATGTTCCTCTCCTTCCAAATCACCATAGGTCCCACAGCCTGGGCTATCTCCTGAGGCAACCTTGGTTTCCAGGACAAAATCTTAATGCGGTAGCTGTGGTAGATTTCTGTCAGGATTTTGTGAGGATAATGGTGTTTTCTTGACACCTGCCTCTAAGGAGCAAAAATTTGTGCTTTACTGTCCCATTATCTTGCGAATTTGATTTCTGAATATGGAATAAGGCCAGCTTGTGTGTGAGGTGCTATAGTCTGCTATCTAACAGTAGCCTGAATGTCTGTTTTCAGTGTGAAGGGAAATGTTTGAAAATACTTGGATAGAGTAAGAGGATGAATTTTTTCATTTAATCTAGATCTTCTCATATATAACTAGTTTTTTTTACTGTGTATGTATTTGTGTTGTTTTTAGAGTGTATACATATGTGTGTCTTTGTGTGTGTATATATATATATATATATAAAAAAAACTTTGCCTATTCATGTGATTTTTTGTATGTTTTACTGCATACCTTTGCAATTTTTCATGACTGGAATACACTGTAGGTGGTTTATTTTTTCTTGGCTTCTCATTTGGATAGATTAAATTACTTTATCTCCAGATTCATGAAGGCTTTAAAACTGTGTTCGGAGTCCCTAATGTTACAGAATCTTAACACATTGCTATACAATCAACAAAGTTCTTGAGCATCTAAGCTCTTCCTGCTCATGTTCTTTATATTGCAGATAATTTTGGTGTTAATAGTTTTGCTGTGCAAAAAGCAAACATTCTGCTAGTGGTTTTGACTGTGTCTCTGGGTGTTTATGTGTATTTATTCTGTCTTGTCGAATAAGTACTGACAGAACAGAACAGTCAGCCAGCCAAAAGATGGACATACGTATTGTAGTGCGAACTGTTTGTGTAAGGAACTCCATTTATATTGAGGGTTTTTTTGTGTGTTTTTTTTTGTTGGATTGTTTTTATTTTCTTTGTTAGTTAGATTTAATGACTTTTTAGTTTAATGGACATAATTGGAACTTTGTAGAGCTCTGTGGATGTTTCCACTTAGATCTTCTAAAATTCTCCTGAGTTTTCACTTGATTACAAAAACTTAATTTCAGATTAATGATAAACTCAGGGAAGTAGCCCTAAACAACTTCAAAACATGGGGAAAAAACATTTTTATCTTAAAAAAGCTAACAGTATTTTTAAACTTCAATGTCTTCTATCCGTATCTTCTATTTAACTATTCTTAGAATACCAAATAGTATCCTGTTAGAGAAATATGTGACACTGTGTCAGAATACTGGGGAGCAAAAAAATGTAGATTACCCAGGCACATTTTAATCTATTTGAGAACCAGGTTGCTGATTTCCACGCCATCTCATATTCATCTGATCACTGATATATCTCTTCGGTTATGATGGATTGTAAAACCCGCTGCAAAGGCGTTGTTTGTAAACTAATTGCTTGCAGGATGCATAACATTCCATTTGACTAGAACAGCAAAACTGAGATCTCAAATATTATGTGTATGTCACCAAGATTATACTTGCTTCTTTTTCTTGGCATAATAAACTGCTACAAGATAGTCACAAACCAGAACTTGCTTTAAAACACCCTGTGGATGTTTATGTTTTAATTAGAAATCCTTGTTTAGATTGTTGTAACTGATGATTATTAACGCATGAAAGAAAATCTCGGCAGTTTCTAGCTGGCTGTAGGACCGTGAGGTGGTAAAGATGTGGTGGGTGGTACGGTGCTCCCTTCGTCGACAGCTGTATGAACCTTCAGATACGTGTGGTATGATAACAGGGTGCAGATACAACGGGCGTTGCAACGCTCTCATTGTCCATGGATGCATATTGCTTCCAGCTGCTTTAGGAGCCATGACATGTTACAGAGGTGGTGGGTATTCCGACATTGCCTTTGTCCACGGCTGCTGGGCGCTTTTGAGCTGCTGTGGAACCTGGATAGCCTGCAGGTATGGTGGGCGGTGCAGGTCTCCCATCGCCTGCGAGGGTGGGCACCTTGGCATTCAAGACATGGCCCAGGGCCCAATTGTGCATCAACGAGTGGCTGGCAATGCTGAGGGTGTCTCTGTATGGAGTGCGAGAATTATGTCTATCTCCATCTGAAATGAACCAAAGGTGAGATTGTCCATGGCTGTGTGTACCCTCCAGTTTTTTGTGTGATCAGGACATGTTACAGAGAGAGAGTGGGTGGTGAGGCTCTGCCTTGCCCCACGAGTGTGCGCACGTTTTGGAGGTCCATAGGACGAGGATGGAGTAGAGATATGGTGGGTGTTGCGGAGCTTCCTTTGTCCATGGCTGCGAGCAGCTTTGATGTGGCTGTGGGACCTGTGTGGGGTAGAGATAAGGTGGGTGGTGGGGTTCTCCCTACGCCCACGAGGGTGGGCACCTTGTAGCTCTTCGTAGGATGGGGACGGGGTACAGATTTGGTGCGTGTTGTGGGGCTCCGTTTGTGCATGGCTGTGAGCAGCTTTGATCTGGCTGTGGGACCTGGATGGGGTAGAGGTAAGGTGAGTGGTGGGATTCTTGCTATGCCCAAGATTGTGGGCAACTTGTGGTTGTTTTTAGGATGGGGATGAGATACAGATATGGTGGATGTTACGGAGCTCCCTTTGTCCATGGCTGCGAGCAGCTTTGATCTGGCTGTGGGACCTGGATGGAGTAGAGATAAGGTGGCTGGTGGGGTTCTCCCTCTGCCCACGACTGTGGGCACCTTCTGGTTGTTCTTAGGATGGGGATGAGATACAGATACAGTGGGTGTTGCGGAGCTGCCTTTGTCCATGGCTGTGAGCAGCATTGATCTGGCTGTGGGACCTAGATGGGGTAGAGATAAGGTGGGTGGTGGCAGCTCTGCCTTTGCCCACGACTGTGGGCACCTTCTGGCTGTCTGTAGGATGGGGACAAGATACAGATACGGTGGATGTTGTGGAGCTCCCTTTTCCATGGCTGCGAGCAGCTTTGACCTGCCAGTGGGACCTGGATGGGGTAGAGGTAAGATAGGTGGTGGGGTTCTCCCATTGCCCACGAGGGTGGGCACCTTGTAGCTCTTCGTAGGATGGGGACGAGATACAGATACGGTGCATATGGCGGAGCTCCTTTTGTCCGTGGCTGCGAGCAGCTTTGATCAGCCTGTGGGACCTGTATGGGGTAGAGATAAGGTGGGTGGTGCGGCTCTCCAATTGCCCACGAGGGTGGGCACCTTGTAGCTCTTCGTAGGATGGGGACGAGATACAGATACGGTGGGTGTTGCGGAGCTCCCTTTGTCCGTGGCCGCGAGCAGCTTTGATCTGCCTGTCGGACCTGTGTGGGCTAGAGATAAGGTGGGTGGTGGGGTTCTCCCTACGCCCACGAGGGTGGGCACCTTGTAGCTCTTCGTAGGATGGGGACGAGATACAGATACAGTGCGTGTTGCGGAGCTCCCTTTGTCCATGACGGCGAGCAGCTTTGATCTGGCTGTGGGATCTGTATGGAGTAGAGCTAGGGTGGGTGGTACAGGTCTCCCTTTGCCCACGAGGGTGGACACCTTCTGGCTGTTTGTAGAACGAGGACGGGCTACTTATAATGGTGAGTGTTTCAGAGCCTGTAATTCTTTGTTAGCCCGTCTCATCATCTGCTAGTGTTTTCTGGTGCGTCCCCTTTTACCGTTACGCAGCCATCAGTCTCACCAACGCCTTTCTGATGTGGACCACCACGAGTAGTCTGCTGGCTGTGACGTGACCATAACATTCACCGTGGCTGGTGCTGGGATGTCCAGCTGTTTGTGGGACCGTGACATGTTACAGAGATAGGGTGGGTGGTGAGGCTCTGCCTTTGCCCACGAGTGTGCGCAGCTCCTGGCGTTCCGTAGGACGAGGATAGGGTAGAGATACGGTGGGTGTTGCGTAGCTCCCTTTGTCCGTGGCTGCGAGCAGCTTTGATGTGGCTGTGGGACCTGTGTGGGGTAGAGATAAGGTGGGTGGTGGGGTTCTCCCTACGCCCACGAGGGTGGGCATCTTGTAGCTCTTCATATGATGGGGACGGGGTACAGATTTGGTGCGTGTTGTGGAGCTCCCTTTGTGCATGGCTGTGAGCAGCTTTGATCTGGCTGTGGGACCTGGATGGGGTAGAGGTAAGGTGAATGGTGGGATTCTCGCTATGCCCAAGATTGTGGGCAACTTGAGGTTGTTTTTAGGATGGGGACGAGATACAGATACGGTGGATGTTGCGGAGCTCCCTTTGTCCATGGCTGCGAGCAGCTTTGATCTGGCTGTGGGACCTGGATGGGTTAGAGATAAGGTGGGTGGTGGGATTCTTGCTATGGCCAACATTGTTGGCAACCTGTGGTTGTTTTTAGGATGGGGACGAGATACAGATATGGTGGATGTTGCGGAGCTCCCTTTATCCGTGGCTGCGAGCAGCTTTGATCTGGCTGTGGGACCTGGATGGGGTAGAGATAAGGTGGGTGGTGCGGCTCTGCCTATGCCCACGATTGTGGGCACCTTCTGGCTGTCTGTAGGATGGGGATGAGATACAGATACGGTGGGTGTTGCGGAGCTCCCTTTGTCCGTGGCTGTGAGCAGCTTTGACCTGCCAGTGGAACCTGTGTGGGGTAGAGATAAGGTGGGTGGTGGGGTTCTCCCATTGCCCACGAGGGTGCGCACCTTGTAGCTCTTCATAGGATGGGGACCGGGCACAGATTTGGTGCGTGTTGTGGAGCTCCGTTTGTGCATGGCTGTGAGCAGCTTTGATCTGGCTGTGGGACCTGGATGGGGTAGAGGTAAGGTGAATGGTGGGATTCTCGCTATGCCCAAGATTGTGGGCAACTTGAGGTTGTTTTTAGGATGGGGACGAGATACAGATACGGTGGATGTTGCGGAGCTCCCTTTGTCCATGGCTGCGAGCAGCTTTGATCTGGCTGTGGGACCTGGATGGGTTAGAGATAAGGTGGGTGGTGGGGTTCTCCCTCTGCCCACGAGGGTGGGCACCTTGTAGCTCTTCGTAGGATGGGGACGAGATACAGATACGATGGGTGTTGCGGAGCTCCCTTTGTCCATGGCTTGGAGCAGCTTTGACCTGCCAGTGGGACCTGGGTGGGGTAGAGATTAGATAGGTGGTGGGGTTCTCCCATTACCCACAAGGGTGGGCACCTTGTAGCTCTTCGTAGGATGGGGACGAGATACAGATACAATGGGTGTTGCGGATCTCCCTTTGTCCGTGGCTTGGAGCAGCTTTGATCTGCCGGTGGGACCTGTGTGGGGTAGAGATAAGGTGGGTGGTGGGGTTCTGTCTACGCCCACGAGGGTGGGCACCTTGTAGCTCTTCCTAGGATGGGGACGGGGTACAGATTTGGTGCGTGTTGTGGGGCTCCGTTTGTGCATGGCTGTGAGCAGCTTTGATCTGGCTGTGGGACCTGGATGGGGTAGAGGTAAGGTGGCTGGTGGGGTTCTCCCTCTGCCCACGACTGTGGGCACCTTCTGGTTGTTCTTAGGATGGGGATGAGATACAGATACAGTGGGTGTTGCGGAGCTGCCTTTGTCCATGGCTGTGAGCAGCATTGATCTGGCTGTGGGACCTAGATGGGGTAGAGATAAGGTGGGTGGTGCGGCTCTGCCTTTGCCCACGATTGTGGGCACCTTCTGGCTGTCTGTAGGATGGGGACGAGATACAGATACGGTGGATGTTGTGGAGCTCCTTTTGTCCGTGGCTGCGAGCAGCTTTGATCTGCCTGTGGGACCTGTATGGGGTAGAGATAAGGTGGGTGGTGCGGCTCTCCCATTGCCCACGAGGGTGGGCACCTTGTAGCTCTTCGTAGGATGGGGACGAGATACAGATACGGTGGGTGTTGCGGAGCTCCCTTTGTCCGTGGCTGCGAGCAGCTTTGATGTGGCTGTGGGACCTGTGTGGGGTAGAGATAAGGTGGGTGGTGGGGTTCTCCCTCTCCCCACGAGGGTGGGCACCTTGTAGCTCTTCATAGGATGGGGACGAGATACAGATGTGGTGCGTGTTGTGGAGTTCCCTTTGTGCATGGCCGCGAGCAGCTTTGATCTGCCTGTCGGACCTGTGTGGGCTAGAGATAAGGTGGGTGGTGGGGTTCTCCCTACGCCCACGAGGGTGGCCACCTTGTAGCTCTTCGTAGGATGGGGACGAGATACAGATACAATGGGTGTTGCGGAGCTCCCTTTGTCCATGACGGCGAGCAGCTTTGATCTGGCTGTGGGACCTGTATGGAGTACAGCTAGGGTGGGTGGTACAGGTCTCCCTTTGCCCACGAGGGTGGACGCCTTCTGGCTGTTTGTAGAACGAGGACGGGCTACTTATAATGGTGAGTGTTTCAGAGCCTGTAATTCTTTGTTAGCCCGTCTCATCATCTGCTAGTGTTTTCTGGTGCGGCCCCCTTTTACCGTTACGCAGCCATCAGTCTCACCAACGCCTTTCTGATGTGGACCACCACGAGTAGTCTGCTGGCTGTGACGTGACCATAACATTCACCGTGGCTGGTGCTGGGATGTCCAGCTGTTTGTGGGACCGTGACATGTTACAGAGATAGGGTGGGTGGTGAGGCTCTGCCTTTGCCCACGAGTGTGCGCAGCTCCTGGCGTTCCGTAGGACGAGGATAGGGTAGAGATACGGTGGGTGTTGCGTAGCTCCCTTTGTCCGTGGCTGCGAGCAGCTTTGATGTGGCTGTGGGACCTGTGTGGGGTAGAGATAAGGTGGGTGGTGGGGTTCTCCCTACGCCCACGAGGGTGGGCATCTTGTAGCTCTTCATATGATGGGGACGGGGTACAGATTTGGTGCGTGTTGTGGAGCTCCCTTTGTGCATGGCTGTGAGCAGCTTTGATCTGGCTGTGGGACCTGGATGGGGTAGAGGTAAGGTGAATGGTGGGATTCTCGCTATGCCCAAGATTGTGGGCAACTTGAGGTTGTTTTTAGGATGGGGACGAGATACAGATACGGTGGATGTTGCGGAGCTCCCTTTGTCCATGGCTGCGAGCAGCTTTGATCTGGCTGTGGGACCTGGATGGGTTAGAGATAAGGTGGGTGGTGGGATTCTTGCTATGGCCAACATTGTTGGCAACCTGTGGTTGTTTTTAGGATGGGGACGAGATACAGATATGGTGGATGTTGTGGAGCTCCCTTTATCCGTGGCTGCGAGCAGCTTTGATCTGGCTGTGGGACCTGGATGGGGTAGAGATAAGGTGGGTGGTGCGGCTCTGCCTATGCCCACGATTGTGGGCACCTTCTGGCTGTCTGTAGGATGGGGATGAGATACAGATACGGTGGGTGTTGCGGAGCTCCCTTTGTCCGTGGCTGTGAGCAGCTTTGACCTGCCAGTGGAACCTGTGTGGGGTAGAGATAAGGTGGGTGGTGGGGTTCTCCCATTGCCCACGAGGGTGCGCACCTTGTAGCTCTTCATAGGATGGGGACCGGGCACAGATTTGGTGCGTGTTGTGGAGCTCCGTTTGTGCATGGCTGTGAGCAGCTTTGATCTGGCTGTGGGACCTGGATGGGGTAGAGGTAAGGTGAATGGTGGGATTCTCGCTATGCCCAAGATTGTGGGCAACTTGAGGTTGTTTTTAGGATGGGGACGAGATACAGATACGGTGGATGTTGCGGAGCTCCCTTTGTCCATGGCTGCGAGCAGCTTTGATCTGGCTGTGGGACCTGGGTGGGGTAGAGATTAGATAGGTGGTGGGGTTCTCCCATTACCCACAAGGGTGGGCACCTTGTAGCTCTTCGTAGGATGGGGACGAGATACAGATACGATGGGTGTTGCGGAGCTCCCTTTGTCCATGGCTTGGAGCAGCTTTGACCTACCAGTGGGACCTGGGTGGGGTAGAGATTAGATAGGTGGTGGGGTTCTCCCATTACCCACAAGGGTGGGCACCTTGTAGCTCTTCGTAGGATGGGGACGAGATACAGATACAATGGGTGTTGCGGAGCTCCCTTTGTCCGTGGCTGCGAGCAGCTTTGACCTGCCGGTGGGACCTGTGTGGGGTAGAGATAAGGTGGGTGGTGGGGTTCTGTCTACGCCCACGAGGGTGGGCACCTTGTAGCTCTTCGTAGGATGGGGACGGGGTACAGATTTGGTGCGTGTTGTGGGGCTCCGTTTGTGCATGGCTGTGAGCAGCTTTGATCTGGCTGTGGGACCTGGATGGGGTAGAGGTAAGGTGGCTGGTGGGGTTCTCCCTCTGCCCACGACTGTGGGCACCTTCTGGTTGTTCTTAGGATGGGGATGAGATACAGATACAGTGGGTGTTGCGGAGCTGCCTTTGTCCATGGCTGTGAGCAGCATTGATCTGGCTGTGGGACCTAGATGGGGTAGAGATAAGGTGGGTGGTGCGGCTCTGCCTTTGCCCACGATTGTGGGCACCTTCTGGCTGTCTGTAGGATGGGGACGAGATACAGATACGGTGGATGTTGTGGAGCTCCTTTTGTCCGTGGCTGCGAGCAGCTTTGATCTGCCTGTGGGACCTGTATGGGGTAGAGATAAGGTGGGTGGTGCGGCTCTCCCATTGCCCACGAGGGTGGGCACCTTGTAGCTCTTCGTAGGATGGGGACGAGATACAGATACGGTGGGTGTTGCGGAGCTCCCTTTGTCCGTGGCTGCGAGCAGCTTTGACCTGCCAGTGGAACCTGTGTGGGGTAGAGATAAGGTGGGTGGTGGGGTTCTCCCTCTCCCCACGAGGGTGGGCACCTTGTAGCTCTTCATAGGATGGGGACGAGATACAGATGTGGTGCGTGTTGTGGAGTTCCCTTTGTGCATGGCCGCGAGCAGCTTTGATCTGCCTGTCGGACCTGTGTGGGCTAGAGATAAGGTGGGTGGTGGGGTTCTCCCTACGCCCACGAGGGTGGCCACCTTGTAGCTCTTCGTAGGATGGGGACGAGATACAGATACAGTGCGTGTTGCGGAGCTCCCTTTGTCCATGACGGCGAGCAGCTTTGATCTGGCTGTGGGACCTGTATGGAGTACAGCTAGGGTGGGTGGTACAGGTCTCCCTTTGCCCACGAGGGTGGACGCCTTCTGGCTGTTTGTAGAACGAGGACGGGCTACTTATAATGGTGAGTGTTTCAGAGCCTGTAATTCTTTGTTAGCCCGTCTCATCATCTGCTAGTGTTTTCTGGTGCGGCCCCCTTTTACCGTTACGCAGCCATCAGTCTCACCAACGCCTTTCTGATGTGGACCACCACGAGTAGTCTGCTGGCTGTGACGTGACCATAACATTCACCGTGGCTGGTGCTGGGATGTCCAGCTGTTTGTGGGACCGTGACATGTTACAGAGTTAGGGTGGGTGGTGAGGCTCTGCCTTTGCCCACGAGTGTGCGCAGCTCCTGGCGTTCCGTAGGACGAGGATAGGGTAGAGATACGGTGGGTGTTGCGTAGCTCCCTTTGTCCATGGCTGCGAGCAGCTTTGATGTGGCTGTGGGACCTGGATGGGTTAGAGATAAGGTGGGTGGTGGGATTCTTGCTATGGCCAACATTGTTGGCAACCTGTGGTTGTTTTTAGGATGGGGACGAGATACAGATATGGTGGATGTTGCGGAGCTCCCTTTATCCGTGGCTGCGAGCAGCTTTGATCTGGCTGTGGGACCTGGATGGGGTAGAGATAAGGTGGGTGGTGCGGCTCTGCCTATGCCCACGATTGTGGGCACCTTCTGGCTGTCTGTAGGATGGGGATGAGATACAGATACGGTGGGTGTTGCGGAGCTCCCTTTGTCCGTGGCTGTGAGCAGCTTTGACCTGCCAGTGGAACCTGTGTGGGGTAGAGATAAGGTGGGTGGTGGGGTTCTCCCATTGCCCACGAGGGTGCGCACCTTGTAGCTCTTCATAGGATGGGGACCGGGCACAGATTTGGTGCGTGTTGTGGAGCTCCGTTTGTGCATGGCTGTGAGCAGCTTTGATCTGGCTGTGGGACCTGGATGGGGTAGAGGTAAGGTGAATGGTGGGATTCTCGCTATGCCCAAGATTGTGGGCAACTTGAGGTTGTTTTTAGGATGGGGACGAGATACAGATACGGTGGATGTTGCGGAGCTCCCTTTGTCCATGGCTGCGAGCAGCTTTGATCTGGCTGTGGGACCTGGATGGGTTAGAGATAAGGTGGGTGGTGGGGTTCTCCCTTTGCCCACGAGGGTGGGCACCTTCTGGTTGTTCTTAGGATGGGGACGAGATACAGGTACGGTGGGTGTTGCGGAGCTCCCTTTGTCCATGGCTGCGAGCAGCTTTGACCTGCCTGTGGGACCTGTGTGGGGTAGAGATAAGGTGGGTGGTGGGGTTCTCCCTCTGCCCACGAGGGTGGGCACCTTGTAGCTCTTCGTAGGATGGGGACGAGATACAGATACGATGGGTGTTGCGGAGCTCCCTTTGTCCATGGCTTGGAGCAGCTTTGATCTGGCTGTGGGACCTGGGTGGGGTAGAGATAAGATAGGTGGTGGGGTTCTCCCATTACCCACAAGGGTGGGCACCTTGTAGCTCTTCGTAGGATGGGGACGAGATACAGATACGGTGGGTGTTGTGGAGCTCCCTTTGTCCGTGGCTGCGAGCAGCTTTGACCTGCCAGTGGAACCTGTGTGGGGTAGAGGTAAGATAGGTGGTGGGGTTCTCCCTTTACCCACGAGGGTGGGCACCTTTTAGCTCTTTGTAGGATGGGGACGAGATACAGATACGGTGGATGTTGCGGAGCTCCCTTTGTCCGTGGCTGCGAGCAGCTTTGATCTGGCTGTGGGACCTGTATGGGGTAGAGATAAGGTGGGTGGTGCGGCTCTCCCATTGCCCACGAGGGTGGGCACCTTGTAGCTCTTCGTAGGCTGGGGACGAGATGCAGATACAGTGCGTGTTGCGGAGCTCCCTTTGTCCATGACGGCGAGTAGCTTTGATCTGGCTGTGGGACCTGTATGGAGTAGAGCTAGGGTGGGTGGTACAGGTCTCCCTTTGCCCACGAGGGTGGACGCCTTCTGGCTGTTTGTAGAACGAGGACGGGCTACTTATAATGGTGAGTGTTTCAGAGCCTGTAATTCTTTGTTAGCCCGTCTCATCATCTGCTAGTGTTTTCTGGTGCAGCCCCCTTTTACCGTTACGCAGCCATCAGTCTCACCAACGCCTTTCTGATGTGGACCACCACGAGTAGTCTGCTGGCTGTGACGTGACCATAACATTCACCGTGGCTGGTGCTGGGATGTCCAGCTGTTTGTGGGACCGTGACATGTTACAGAGATAGGGTGGGTGGTGAGGCTCTGCCTTTGCCCACGAGTGTGCGCAGCTCCTGGCGTTCCGTAGGACGAGGATAGGGTAGAGATACGGTGGGTGTTGCGTAGCTCCCTTTGTCCGTGGCTGCGAGCAGCTTTGATGTGGCTGTGGGACCTGTGTGGGGTAGAGACAATGTGGGTGGGGGGTTCTCCCTTTGCCCACGAGGGTGGGCACCTTCTGGCTGTCTGCAGGGTGGGGATGAGATACAAATACGGTGGGTGTCGCGGAGCTCCCTTTGTCCGTGGCTGCGAGCAGCTTTGATCTGGCTGTGAGACCTGCATGTGGTAGGGATAAGGTGAGTGTTGTGACTCTGCCTTTGCCCACGAGGGTGGGCACCTTGTAGCTCTTCGTAGGATGGGGACGAGATACAGATATGGTGCGTGTTGTGGAGCTCCCTTTGTGCATGGCTGCGAGCAGCTTTGATCTGGCTGTGGGACCTGGATGGGGTAGAGATAAAGTGGGTGGTGGGCTTCTCCCTACGCCCACGAGGGTGGGCACCTGGTAGCTTTTCATAGGATGGGTATGGGGTACAGATTTGGTGCGTGTTGTGGAGCTCCGTTTGTGCATGGCTGTGAGCAGCTTTGATCTGGCTGTGGGACCTGGATGGGGTAGAGATAATGTGGGTGGTGCGTCTCTGCCTTTGCCCACGATTGTGGGCACCTTTTGGCTGTTCTTAAATGGGGAAGAGATACAGATACGGTGGGTGTTGTGGAGCTCTCTTTGTCCATGGCTGCGAGCAGCTTTGATCTGGCTGTGGGACCTGGATGGGGTAGAGATAAGGTGGGTGTTGTGGCTCTGCCTTTGCCCACGATTGTGGGCACCTTGTAGCTCTTCATAGGATGGGGACGGAATACAGATACGATGCGTGTTGCGGAGCTCCCTTTTTCCATGGCTGCGACCTGGATGGGGTAGAGATAAGGTGGCTGGTGGGGTTCTCCCTTTACCCACGACCGTGAGCACCTTCTGGCTGTTCTTAGGATGGGGATGAGATACAGATACGGTGGGTGTTGCGGAACTCCCTTTGTGCGTGGCTGTGAGCAGCTTTGATATGGCAGTGGGACCTGCATGGGGTAGAGGTAAGGTGAGTGGTGGGGTTCTCGCTATGCCCATGATTGTGGGCAACTTGTGGTTGCTTTTAGGGTGGGGATGAGATACAGATATGGTGGATTTTGCGGAGCTCCGTTTGTGCATGGCTGCGAGCAGCTTTGATCTGGCTGTGGGACCTGTATGGAGTAGAGGTAAGGGGGGTGTTGGGGTTCTCCTTTTGCCCACGAGGGTGGGCACTTCTGGCTGTTCATAGGATGGTGACGAGATACAGATACGGTGGGTTTTGCGGAGCTCCCTTTGTCCGTGGCTGTGAGCAGCTTTGATCTGGCTGTGGGACCTGTGTGGGGTAGAGATAAGGTGGGTGGTGGGGTTTTCCCTACGCCCACTAGGGTGGGCACCTTCTGGCTATTCACAGGATTGGGATGAGATACAGATACGGTGAGTGTTGCGGAGCTGCCTTTGTCGATCGCTGCGAGCAGCTTTGATCTGGCTGTGGGACCTGGATGGAGTAGAGATAAGGTGGCTGGTGCGACTGTCCCTTTGCCCACGATTGTGGGCACCTTCTGGCTGTCTGTAGGATGGGGACAGGATCCAGATGCGGTGCATGTTGCGGAGCTCCCTTTGTCCATGGCTGCAAGCAGCTTTGATCTGCCTTTGTGACCTGTATTGGGTAGAGCTAGGGTGAGTGGAACACGTCTCCTTTTGCCCACGAGTGTGTTCACCTTCTGGCTGTACGTAGTATGAGTACGGACTACTGATACGGTGAGTGTTTCAGAGCCTGTAATTCTTTTTTAGCCTGTCTCTTCATCTGCTAGTGTTCTCTCATGCGGCACCTTTTTACCGTTAAGCGGCCATCTGTGTCAGCGATGCCTTTGTCATGTGGACTACCACTAGTAGTCTGCTGGCTTTGACATGACCATATCATTCACCGTGGCTGATACCAGGATCCCTTTTTTGGGCCCAGCCCTCGGCCCCAAGGGGTCAATTTTTTGGCATTCCCTTTTCTTGTGGCTTTGGAATGCTCCCTGCAAGACTGGGATGGTTAGAGGCCAGGGGTGTCTTACCTGTCCTGTAGTGTGCTGAGATCTCTCCGTCCAAGTGACGAGGTGGGAGAGGACAGGGGCTGAGGTCTTGTTGCGTCCCTTTCCAGGAGTCTGGCTGTAATTCTCAGGAGAAGCAGCCAAAGAGAAGTCATCCTCCGTTGCTGTGGGGAGCCCCAGGTTCCTTGCCTTCCACGGGGTGCTTGCTCCTCTGAGATGTCCCTCATCTGTCCCCTCGTCTGCCAGTCTGGCTTGGCGCAGCCCTTCTCATACCCTTCTGGGGCTCATCGTGTTACCAACGCCTTTGCTCCTGGTGGTCCGCATCACAGTCCGCTGGCTGTGATGTGATGGCCGTGACATCACCAGGGCTGGTGCCTGGAGTTGGTGCTGCATCCATGTGATCCTGCTTTTCCAGCAGTCAAATGAGAAGGCACAGTTCAATAAACGATGAAATAAAATGGAAAAGAAGAATTGGTAGTGCTGGGGAAGGAAAGGAGGAGGCTGTAGAATGAATGTAAAGAGCAGCAGCTCAGTCAAGATTAGAAGAGAATTAAAAGCAGCAGGTGGTACTCACGGCCCTGTTTTGAAGATTTGGGTGGTACGTGCTGCTGAGATTTGTGGGTTTGAGGGCTATTCTGGAAGAAAGATGCTTGTTGAGTTTTCTGAAGGTGATGGTTCACACCATTGGCATTGAAGACATGGCCCAGTGGTCAATCATGCATCCTTGATTGGGTGGCAGTGCTGAGGGTATCTGCATGGAGTGCAAGAATTGCATCTGTCTTTCTGTGAAATGAAATAAATTTTTTATCCAGGACTGCTTTCACTGTGCACTTCAGTTTGTCATTGGAAGGAATCACATGTACTAGGTTTCATCTGCTTGGTTCACTGCAGACTATTACATCCTGTTTAATTCACAGGGTACAAGCCAAGTGGTGCCAGGTGAATCACAGGAGTTTCCCTCTGAACATCAGGATACACTTTTTCAGTGTGAGGGTCACCACACACTGTTACAGGTTGCCCAGAAAGGTTGTGGAGTCTCCATTTTTGGAGATACTAAGAACACATCTGGACGTGGTCCTGCGTACCCAGCTGTGGGTGGTCCTGTTTGAGCAGGGCATTGTACAAGATGACCTCCAGAGGTTCTTTCCAACTTCATCCTCATGCTCACAGTCTGTGATTCTGTGATTGTGTGAAATGCTTTATGACTGAAAACCCAAAAAAGATCCAGAAACCCCGCTGTGAGAATTTATGGATGCTGTCATCAAAGAAATTCCGTAGGATCAGTAATTTGTTGACTTCAGCATAAAATTTAATTGTTTTCTGTTTCCCAAATATAAACTTTTTTTGTGTTACAAGTAGTGAGGTTGTGTGTACTTGTGTTTCTGTAGTCACTCCTTTAGTTAAATACTCATCCAGTTGATAATGTCAGATTTTAAAATATATATATAATATAGCATATCCCTACCTATTGCATCTTCAGGGTAAATCCCAAATTTTTATTTTTCCTTTGACACACACTGGTGGGTTTTAGGGGAGGGAGAGGTATAGTAATTACCTCTGTATCTGGAGAGAAGCAGTTGTAGGTGACTTAACTTGTTTTGGTCTTACAGCGTTCGTTACTCTGTTAAATGGAGAGCAGGCTCAAAACGCGATTCGGAAATTTCACCAGTATTCTCTTCGGGGAAAAGAAATATCCGTGCAACTCCAACCAACAGATGCTTTGCTTTGCATTACTAATTTGCCCATTTCATTTACATTAGAAGAGTTTGAAGAACTTGTGCGTGCGTATGGCAATGTCGAGAGGTGTTTTTTGGTCTATAACGAAGTTACTGGCCATTCAAAGGGCTATGGTTTTGTGGAATATATGAAGAAGGACTCTGCTGCAAAGGCGAGACTGGAACTTCTGGGGAAACAGTTAGACGAGAGCACTCTCTTTGCACAGTGGATGGATGTGAACCAGCTGACGACAAATCTTATTCACTCCAAGTGCCTTTGCGTAGATAAATTTCAAAAAGACTACGGTGATTCAAAAGAACTGATCCAAGCTTTCTCACTAAAGTATAAACCTGTTTTCTGCCAGGTATGTTGAATTTGTATCTTTTGCAAGATTACGGTTGTGATTTAAGTAGCTCTGTATTTGCACCTTCACTACTTGCTCTCTTACCCTTTTATTTCTCGTTTAAGTAGTGAATAGTTATGCATCTGCATTGCAGTATACGATGTGGTACAGATGCTTTATTGGTATGGGTTTGCAGTGATTGGTTGATGTCATCTGGGAATTTGGCAGGAGACCACTCTTGTGAAGCACCAATAAAATGTTTATAACACATCCCCTCCTCATGTATTTTATTGAAAATAATTTTAGAAATATTTTAGAAAGCTTTTAAAGTAAACATTGATGATGGTTTTATTGCTCAGTAAAGAAAGCCAGAGTGTATGAATACCACAAGTGCAACAGTTTGGATTATCAAGAATACATATATATATATACACACACACACATATATATATATGTATATAATTTCTTTAAGAAATTTTTGCAAATATCTCATGTGTTTTTTCCCGAACTGGAGAAGATACAGGCTTGGGATCTCATTGTTGGCTGGGCTTGCCAGTGATAGAAGTGGTAGATCTTTTGGAAAGCTTGCTGGTACAGAAGAGGTAGATCCTTACTAGCCTTTCCAAGTGTAAAGGTTTCCTTCTCATCATCATGGCTTGTGAGATACTAGACCACAAATAAAATGTTGCTCATAGAAGTGGTGCGCACCAGCGTACCATAAACAGGCAGTAGAAAGAAAGCTTGCTTTATAGTTACACAGTTGGGGGTGATTTCAGTTGTTTGGTTTGGGTTTTTTTTTTCCTAAGTATCTTGGACGGCTGCTCAGGGATTAGCTTCAGGGATAAGTAACCAGAGATTCTCAGCATCTAAGACCAGGAGGTCCATCAGGCTGTCTAGTCTGACCACCTGCAGGCCATCACATTTTCCCTAGTGCTCTTTTCAAGCTCCAGTACTTAGTAGTTGGCTAAAGTATATCCTTATACTTGCTTGATCCAAATATACCAGGAGAAGCATAAATTGGAAGTAACTCTTTCCAGAAACTGACTGCCTGACCCTTGTTATTTTGCACTTGTGTCTGTTTTCTTCAGTTGAATGTATCTGGCTTCAGCTTCACCTCACTGATGACTCGATTGAGGAGCCTTTGCTCCCCACTATTTTCTTCCTGTAAGAAGGTATTAAATGCTGTAATCAAGTTACTTGCTGAATCTTTGTTTAATTAGCTAACCAGATTGATCTTTTTAAAGTCTTCTACTTCAGGGCTTTTTTCCAGCTGTCAGATAATCTGGAGGCTGTTAGCAGCCTCCGCAACAATTTTTCAACACCCTTTAAAAATTCTGAGGTTCAAAGAATCACAGGCTTCTTTGATAAAGAGTTTTCACTAACAGTATTGCACTGTGCAGTTAGAGGCACTTAAAAATTGACTTTTACCTTCCTTCTTAGATCGTAACGATACATGTGTCACACCGGGTGTAGGTGAGGAGGGTCTAGTTTTGTATGCATTATATCAGTAAATGGCACTAAATACATGTTTCTGTAAAATACAGGAAATAAACAGTATGCTTTTGAATTAGGAAATAGGCAGCCAGTCAAAATGATATCCAAGAAAACATTTTTGGCACGTTCTCATATTACCTATCACTTGTATAAACACACTGTGTAATAGACTAATAGGTAGATCGTAGAAGTATGATAATAGAAGAAAAATAGGTTTACTTATGATAACTTACGATTTATTCTCAGTGACTTTCAGAGAATAAACGTGATTTATTCTCAGTCATGCCTCATGTTTCCACTGGGCATCCAACAGGTACTGACTGGTAAGGGAGGCTCTGCTTCGAGGGCTGGCAGGGAGAGGCAGCAGAGGTGCTGGTTTGCAGACGTAATGGGTGAGTGATGGAGGCGAACCCCATGTGCTAAGGGGGGAATCGGCCCTCCAGAGAGGGAAGGTATGAGGGTGGAGGTAGGTAAACAAGTAGTTCAAATTTGACAGATGAAAAAGGGAAGACAGTGGATGAATTTTCATCACAATAGTGCTAATTAATCAGGGCTTTATGAGTGAGGTGACCTAAAAATTAAGTTCAAAGAACGGAGGAGGAAGACCCAAGAAACTGTGGAAAAAGCAAGGAGGGGGGTGTGACATGATGGGTAGAGATGTAAGAGGAAAACTAGGAGAGGACAGGGTAGCAGAATACTGGGTGGGGAGGGGATTTCAATAGAGAATGACTAGGAGAAGTGCCTTTGCCTGGAAAACTCCTGGAATTTTTAGAGAAACAATTAAAATGCTTGTTCATACTGTTGTTATTTTACATCTTCGTGACTACAGTCTCTCTCTTCCTTCCTTTTTCTAGTCTTGGCCAGTCCAGCCTTCACACCACTCGTGCATTCAGATTGTCCCTCCAGTAAGGTCACTTTGATCATTTTGCCCATCTCCTGGTGTGGCTTCTTTAACCTAGCTGTCTTGTGCTGCTTTCATGGCTTAGTTCTGCTGGTAATTGATGCAGTATTTCGTCGTGTAAATATGATCTTTTACCTAAAATTCTTAGCTGAACTCATGAAATAAACTCTGGTTTATTTCATTTTTTTCCAAAGTTACCATTTTTTAAAAATAAATTGATTTCTCCTCTATTGACAATAGAAATGTTCTGTCAGGAAGAGCTGAAGCCAGATACTTATACGTGGGTCTTAGAAAAATGGCTTTTCCTAGGACTTACAGGAACACATTTTGTCCTTTGCTTCAACAAAATGGACCAGAAAACCTCATTCCTTTCTTATGTCAACTTGAAATTGTCACTAGAAGGTCTCTACTGTTACCTAGATAGGGACAGAGGGCTTTTCTTCAGTACCTGTTTACTTAGGAAGTTTAAAAATTCCCGATCTGTTCGCAATACTGATCGCTGCCTTTCACATGTTAAGGGAGTTTTTAACTGTGCATGGAACTATGATATGTTCCATAGCTGCAAACCATTCTTTTCACAAGTACTTCAGGTCTTTACCAGTGCAGCTAAACTGATGTCAAAATAAAATATAATGCTTCTCCACACAGACACTCCTGCCCGCATACATACATACATAGCTATGTGCGTATTTATATATCAAAATATGTGTGTTCTCCAGAGCTCTTCCCAGAGGCCAGTCTTTAACAGTGACATTAAAGATCTGACCACCCTATTTTTCTTCAAAATCTTTGCGATTTATATTTCGATTGTTAATATAAGTTTGTGGGACCTCATAGTTGGGAATAGGTTGATGTTATCCAGTGAAATCCAGAGGAGATTTGCTCTCTTCCACATCAAAGCTAGTTATTCCCTCCCTTCTCACCCCCCTTTTTTGCTTGATTTAAATCTGCTCATTCTGCTATAAAACTCTGCAAACAAAGGACAGAGCATTGTTTGACATGTAAGCCTGTTTCCAGTCTGCTTGATTGATCAGTCTGGCAGCTTCTCTTGGCATTAAATACAACGACAGACTTCATATTCTCCTAAAAGGCAGTATATATGGGTGGAATTTGCATTGTTACATGTTTCAACAACTATCATGTAGTCTGATGAATTACATTTTTATTATTGTAGGCTTAAAAACTGAACAATAATGAGTTTATAATTCTTATCCTGCAAAATAAAAATAAAAATTATTGTACCATACAGCTGTTTTTACAATTTATTTCTTATTTCTTTCTTTATTCTGGAAATATGTGTTAAATAAATACATTTTATAGCTTGGGTTCTCCATGAGATTAAATTGAAGTGAAGGTGGTAATTCAAGAGCATGCATGCCAAGTATCATGTGAAGATATGATATTCAACTTATATCTAGCACGTTTGAGAAAGAAACATACTGATTTGGGTAGGCATTAACATAGGGTGTCAGCTGTTTGTGAAGTATTTTGCAAGGGATAGGTGAAAATTCTGCAAGGCAGTTCCTGAAATTCTCCATTTTGTTCAGTGTATTGTGAAATGTTGTTTCAGTTTGCTCAGGATGAAGATAGTTATATTGGTGACTTTGCGGTGGTTGAGTATGAAACTGCAGAGCAGGCTGAGAAAGTACAAGAAGTCACCAATGGCATGACTATCAAAGGAAAGAGAGTCCAGGTGTCGTACTGTGCTCCGGGAGCGCCAGGCAGAAGCACGTTAGCAGCACTTATAGCAGCGCAAAGGATGGTAAGATATTTCCAAATCTGTTTTCAGAATGAGTTTGGTACACCTTGAGCAGCCTGAAGGGTCAGAGGGATTCATCTGCTTTGCATTAGGAAAACAAGCCAAGCTTTTGAAAGCATTAGCCTGTTTTTTGTGGGTTTTTTTTTTTTTTTTTTTTTGGTCTAGTCAGCCCAATTCAGTCTCCTTCCCAGGAAAAGCATGGCCATATTCTGCAAGGAGGAGGGGTAAAGTATGGCCATAAGATATCACAAAGTTGTACTTACATAGCTCTGGGATTTTATTAAATTTAATTATTCCAGTTCAAAACAAAAGTAACTGGAAGTGGAGTCATTTGACAAGCTAAAACTTAGTTTGAAACAGAGAGGCAAGCATTTGTCAATTTTAAGATAAATTTCAAGGTAGGAGAAATAGTTTAATTTCATGCTCGATCTAGAAGAAAGCTTTTTACACCCACATGTCTTATCAAATTATTTCCTAGAACACTGGATGTGACAAGTGTTACATGAAGCTGTCTTAAAAAGTAAAAGCAGAACAGTCTCATTACTTTGGCTAGCTTTAGCCCACATCTTTATAAAAGAGATGAGTAGTGCTATTATAAGATAGTATGTGGTGTTCATGTTAAAAGTGCCTTTCATATTCTCCTTTATTGATAGCTCTCTCTTGGTTGAAGGGAAAAAAAGAAACGTGTCTCAGGAAAAATAATATGCTTGAAGTTTTGGGGAAATAGTTTGTTAGGCGTTTCAGTTGAGGGAAAAGGAGCATGGAAAGGAGCAGGACACAGGGAAGGAGATTTCTGCGTAAAATGAAATACGTACATTACCAGCACACGATTTTGAGGGATTTAAATGTATTCTCTGTTTTCTCCTGATTCTAACATTTTTTGTATCTCTCTTAATTGGAGATGAGGAACAACAGGAAAGGCTTGCTTCCAGAGCCAAATCCAGTGCAGATTATGAAAAGTTTTAATAATCCAGCAATGTTGCAAATGCTACTGCAGCCCCAGTTGCGTGGACATGCTGTTAAACCTGGTAAGTTGTTTTAAAACTGAGTTAAAAAAAAGTAAAACCCTGTTCTTGGTGATACAAGGTGTGGTGGTTTAAGCCCAACCAGCAACTAGGCACCATGCAGCTGCTCGCTCACTGCCCCCGCTCCCAGTGGGATGGGGGGGAGAATCAGAAAAAAAGTAAAACTCGTGGGTTAAGATAAGAACAATTTAATAACTAAAGTAAAATAAAATGTAATACTAACAACAACAATAATAAAATATAATAATAATAGTAGTAATGAAAAGGAATATAATAAAATAATTAAAAAAAAAAAAACCACAAGAAAAAAAACAAGTGATGCACAATGCAGTTGCTCACCAGCCACTGACTGATGCCCGAGCAGCAACTGGCCCTCCCAGCCAACTCCCCCCAGTTTATATACTGAGCACGACGTTCTACGGTGTGGAATATCCCTTTGGCTAGTTCAGGTCAGCGGTCCTGGCCACGCTCCCTCCCAGCTTCTTGTATACCTGCTTGCTGGCAGAGCATGGGAAACTGAAAAATCCTTAACCTAGGGTAAGTGCTGCTTAGCAATAACTAAAGCATCAGTGTATTATCAACATTATTCTCACACTAAATCCAAAACACACTGCACCAGCTACTAAGAAGAAAATTAACTCCGTCCCAGCTGAAACCAGGACACAAGGCTTTCAGCAAAGGAGGGAAGCAGGAATACTATTTTAAAATCTGTGCAGACACTGTTTCAGTGTGTCTGTGTAGACACTTTTGCATTTTATGAAAGCAAAAGCAAGAGGGGGATTTGTACACTATTGTGTCTGGGTAAAATTTAGCGTTACCTAAAAACGTCCTCACGTTAACTCTGTGGTCTCTGAGTGTTTATATTAGAAATGGGTTTAAAATGAAATGTCTTTTGCAGTCATTAAAATGGCAACTTTAAATCTGATTCTAGATCTGAATTTTGCAGCCTGAGTCTTTCTCTTATTGTTTCCAATGTAAATCTTTACTCACTTGGATGCTACCATAGTCATACACAGCATTTCATAACGGCATTAGCCAAAACCATTTCTCTGCCTTCTCATTAGGATGGATGTGAACAAATATATTAAAAACAATTTTAGCACATTTCAAATGGAGAAAGTATTCGGAACAGGAATGAGAACAGATAATTTGAAGAGTCAAGTGGGGGACAGCTAAGAGTTTGTGACATAGTCTACTGACAGAAGATACACAAATTGTGTGTGAAGTGAGCACTTTATTGAAGAAACACTTTAGCTAATGCTGAAGTGTCAAAGCACTTTAGATAATGCTGTGGTCTTGCAGTCAACAGCAGACATTTCTGCCTCTTTGAGCGAAACTCTCAGCTTTAGAGGAGCTCCATGACAGTACATTTGATCTCTAATGCTGTTAATTGCAGATCAAAGCTGGGTGTATTGAAAGATTTAATTATAGTGACCTTTAGTATACTGGAAAGTTTTGTGGAAACCAAATCTGAAAAATAGAGAATAACTCTTTTGAAGATCTTTACTTGCCTAACTTATAAAACACTGCTACTTTGTCTTGTGTTTCTCAAACAGTTCTTGGAGCATCTGCAGGTTTACCTCACCTTATAAATTCAGCAGTTGGCACACCTTTTTTGCAGTTGAATAAAATTCATCAGGTACGTGACAAAAAAAACTTTTGTCAAAATACATATTTGTGCAGATCTTAGCATGAAAAATATTCTCAAAGTTTTAAGAAATTACAACTAAAATCAAGTGTTCTCATTAAAGCTATGTTTAAGAAAAGCACTTTATTATGAGATGCCTATGGGGATGTACGAGCAGACTGTGCATACTATCCACAAGTGAGTTATTTTATCTTAACTGAGCTTTTGATTTGCTAACACCTGCTGATGTAGAGACAACTTGCCATTACGGGCCAAAAAAATCCTCTTTAAATTAGCACTCGAGGAGCATGGCACATCCATTTCTCTTGGAACTGCTCATACACACTTCCTGTAGAGAGACTTGATTGTTTTATCTTATTCAAGCCAACAAGCTTAGCATCATTATCTTCATTTTAAAGGTTGCAGGGACTAACATGTGCTATATATGCCATAAAAAAATAGTGATTTGCAGATGTTACTTCTTAGTCAAAAAACCCTCAAGGTTATAAGCTGTTTAAAGTGTTCTCGGAGTATCTGTAATTCACTGTAAAGTTGACGCGACTTCCATATGGACACCAGAATTTCTGAAAGATACTATACCGGATATTTGGGATGAGTTTGCCGAAGAAATTGGTGATGAGAACATGCTAGAGTAGCACCCACAACCAGAACCCCTCCCTGCAGCAGTGCGCTTGGCCAGCAGCCTGCCTGGCCTCCGCCTTGCATTGAGGTTCTGTCAGAGATTTCTCCAGCTCTGCCAGCAGCCAAAATTTGCCTTTAATATTCATGGCGGGGATTTTCATAAGTACCTATGAAGGACTGGAGTCAGTCACTTTGACTTACTAATTCTGATGTTTCAGAAATTCCCATTTAAGAAATGAAATCCCCTCAAGTATTAGTTGTTATTTCTGCTGTTCTTTTGGCAAACACAGACTTACAGATCTTAAAAAAGACCAAATTAAAATGCAGAGATACTCCTTGTGTAAGTATATTTAGCCTTTCTTTTTTTTTCTGCTAAAAACTGGTAGGTGAATATATTCATTTTGAATAAATACTACTTAATTTTGCCCCCTCAAATGAATTGCTTTTGTCCTGTACAATGAAAAAATACATCATTCCTTGCTTGTACTTCTTTTATTTAAGTGACATTTTCAATTGGTATATTTAGTTAGTGCTGCTCTCTCTTCAGCCTTAGAGAGTCTATGCTTCCTTGGAAGGCAATGTGAATGTTTTCTAATCGCAGCTGGAGACAGGCATGTTTTACACAGTTAACAGTGTGATTGATGATGATCCAGTGTTTTTTGGCTCAAGAGTGCTGCAGCCAAACAACTTAGTGTTTTCTCTTTAGAGAGACTTACAAGTCTAATTCTCTTCCAGGGAGCTTCCTGTCATTTAATTAGCTCCAAACCTGGTCTAATAGCCTGAATTTTGTTGAGAATTATTTGATTATCCCAATTCCTTCTGTTAGGCACATTTTTCTGTTACTCAGTGACTTATTTCAGAGCATTCTCTAAAGCCAGAGAACCAGGTCACTATTTTTATTGTCTTGAAATTCAGTATTGTCACAAGATAGAGGAACACACAGCGTCTTGGCTTGACTCTCTCCCCGCTTCCCCAGTCACACACTGATTCAGCTTCCTGTGTATGTTGGTTTTGCTATTTTATATTCAAGGTTTTGTAAAGTAATATAATGAGAAGAAACAGCATTTTTAGGATGATTATGCCACATCATTATAAAATAATTTATAATAAAAGATTCAACAGAGGAGAATTTGAACAAATGGGTTATTTACCCAGTAATCTTTCAACTCTGGAGGTAGCACAACTTTCAACTTCTTTCTTTTAATTTCTCTTAGTTACAGTTATCATGTGCCAAAATAATGCATTTTAAACTTTCTCAGTGATGTGTTTTCCTGAGTCATCCAGCAGTTTATTATATCTTTATTAACTGATTTTCCACTCTTGTATTTCTGAAAGTTTTGCAATTGAACTAATACATTTTCTTCATTGACGTAATGAAGTTTAGAGGGAACAACCATTGGTATTGGTTACAATAAACAGCCTGGGATAATTTCTACTGGAAATTGCTTAGGACAATTAAAATAGCAGATGCATAACTAATCTAGATATGGCACTTTTTTTGTTTTAAATTGCACATTATGAGTCCAGAAGACCATACTATAGGCACAGAGGTTTTTTTCCTAGGGAATTTGACCCTGCCACATAGAGACACAACCTAGGCTTGAAAATACTTGTGAGGTGTTTTGCAGGAGGCTGCAAAATCTGCAAAGCCATGCATCGGGAGAGCTGCCTTCTTTTTGGGTTCCATCTTAATTACCTGGGTTTGGTGATCTTTCCTATGTAGGAAATTTCAAAAAAAATTAGGAAGGCTATACTCATTGTGATTTGACACAGTCAATGTCCCATATATCTATTCTTGCACCACTGTACAAAAAGGTTTGTAGAGCAACCTATGTTTTGCCTGGCAAATCGTGCTCAGGAGCTGCTGCCAGAAAGACAGTTTCAAGCCTGTGTTCAGCTAGCATGAATCATAATGTGCTTTTGTGATCCAGAGTGGGCATAAGGTTTCTTTTAAGCCACTGTGCTAGCCAGAGCACATAATGCTGAATATACCAGTAGCCGAGTCTGAACATGGTGCGACAAAGTTGTTGATTAAGTGGCTCAATTCTGGTGGCAAACTGATCCAGAATTTTTTGAATGAAGAATATTAATATTTTATAGACTTGACAATCTGTAGGCACTGTGATTTGTAAGCTTTTTAATGGTTCTGGAATAGAATTTCATGTAGGTAGTTGCCACTAAAAAGGCTGGAAAAACATATCCGGATATTCCTCTTTGAAAGTAAAGATACTGTTTGGTAACTGTAAAGCAAGGGATGAGAGTCCCTGCCGGTTACAGCCAAGTCCTGTAAACTGTATAGATATCTGGCGGCGATAATGTATTAGAATTGCGATGCAAGGCACAATGCAAATGTTAACGAACAATGAAGTCCTTATTCATAGACCTTGTAATCCCCTGAAGCCTCGTGTCTCATCTTTCTTATTGGCACTGTAGGTAACTCCCCTATCTAGTCTGTCTGCAGAGGCTTCAAACACATTTAGCTTTCCCTGTTGGCTTAGACACAGGGTCTGCAATGGAGTCTGGATTGTATTTGGAGTATACTCTTGATCCTTTAAAAGCCATCAGAAAGCATACTTGTGGTTGTGAGGTGAAAAAAAAGGGCTAGGCAGAAGAGGGGTTAAAAGAACTTGAAATAACTCTCTGTGACTGAGGCAAGAATTTAGTTCTGTGGAGTAAATAGTTATTTTCCTTTGCTGTATTAACTCAGAAACTAATTTAAATTTCTTTAAGCAGTATCATCTGAATGTACTGTTTTCCATGACTGTCAACTAACACTTCTTTTAATAATTTCACAGAGTTCAATTCTGGGGAGTACATCTAACTTACTACTGCAGAGCCCTGCTCACCTACCATTGCCACAGCAGCAACTGATGAAGATTGAAAACATTCAGGCTAATAGTGTAAGGTCATCGCTTTAACTTCAACTGTCCTTGGACATTCTTATAACTGCTAAAACAATTTTTTTTTTTATCTAGTATAATTTAACAGTTTAGTGTATCTAAAAAGATTAACTGAATTTGAAAGTTATAAGAAATAGCAACAGACATTATTTTAATCATTTACACAGTTTTCTATTCTTCCTTATAGAAACCGGGTTTGCTGGGAGAACCTCCAACAATGCTACTTCAGACAGTACTGGGAATAGGGGTAATGCCATCAGTGAGTTCAGGCATGGGAACCCGTGGAGAAGCTCTTAAGTGTAAATGACATTTTATTACATACCAAATCAGTAGAATTGCTTAGCTTGAAATTATGCGCCTTATTTTCTCCCACTGTAGCAAAAGCAATAATATGTTTGAACCTTATCACTGCACAGTAAGGCAGGCAGAGAGCTGGACAATAATAGATGTTGTATAGCTATATGGATAAGCAAGGTAACAAGTTACATAGCTGTATAACCAATTGTAAACTGCTGATTTAAGCAAGAAACAAACGAGATATCTTGCCTTGTTGCCAGGCTTCTCTCATCTGTTTGTCAGGGAAGAAAGAGTACGCTGTGGCATTGGTTGAATATTTGCAGGTTGTTAAATATTCTGTTTGCTCAGTTACTACTATTTTTAGTACACTTGGAATTTGTTTTTATTTAGGATCAAAATGTTGGGGGTTGTTGTTTCAAAGCAGGTAGATCTGAGTAGCTGAAGAGACACCACAAATAGGTTTTTTAGATTCATTTCATTAAGCAATAGAGCTTTAACATCTGGTCTGTGATGGATGTCAATTCTGAATGCAAATTTCTGCATCAGCGATGCCCTCAGTTTTTATGACGAAAGATCAGTTGCGATACTGCTTGCTTGCATCTTTTTTGTTTCCTCCACTGAGAGCCATGTATTCTGTGCTTCTAGACGTGGTGTGAGCAATGGTAGTAACCAGCAGCAAGGAAAAGCTTGTGGGAGGGTGGGGAAGAAACCTATTCTGAATGTCTAGATTTTAATTTTGGAGAATAATTTCTAGCTCTCTTGTTTGTAGAAAGAGTTTTACTAATGCCATTTGAGGTGGTGTTTTTCCCCTCTATTCCAATACAGGATTGTTCAGGATGTTGTTGGCAGGTTTTTTGAAAGTGACAGGAAACACTAAGTAACTTCTCATAGTAAACGTTTAGAAAAGTCAGAGTTTTCTTCTATTGTATTAGCTTTAAATAGAGTTGTTTGCTCCTGGGATGGTAAAAGAATAAAAATTATTGCCAGAATCCACTGTTCTGGGACAGCTGTAAAATAGATGTCTAAATGTTTTTCTCATCACTTAGTAAAAACCACAAACAAAATGTACTGATAAATCTTGTCTAACAGAAAAGTTTCTCCATTTATGGTTGACTGCAGCATCTAATCTGACTCCAATTCAAACAGCAGCAGCAGGGATGGGCATGCTGCCATTCTTTCCGAATCAGCACATTGTTGGACAAGCTATACCAGGGCAAAATAACGCTCCAGATAAACAATCGACTACCGAAGCAGTTGTCTCGGGATCACAGCCTTATCATCAGACCTTAACAAATCTTTCTGCGGGAGCTTTGCGGGCTGGACATGCCAAACAACAAAATCAACTAAAAAGTACTGATACAAGTTTGGGGGTAAGGAACATTGAACACAAATACTTTCTTTTTTCTTGTGTGTGGATTTTCTCTTTTTTATTTTAACATGCCTAATAGTTAACTGCAACTGCTTATTGTAGTTCTTCGCTATAAAATTTGCTAGATCATAGGATCATTCATGAGACATTTTAAGGTCATTTCAGTTATGAATAATAGGGAGAGAACAATAATGCTCTTTGGTGGTCCAAATGAATTAACAAAGGAATCTTTTTACAGTGCTGGAGGGTTTTTTTTCCATGTGTATGCCTCATAGTATTTGATGATGAAATTATCTCAAGGGCAATGTCCCTTTTAAAGACTGAAAATTGAACTTGTGGTTGAATTTCATGACTAATCAGGAGTAATTCTGGTGGTATGTCAGGCTTTTGGGTTTCCAGGTGGGGGGTGTGTGTGTGTGTGTGTGTATATATATGTATGTAAATTTTCCACTTTAATCCGTACCCTCTTAGCCATAGCTGACACATTCTTAGTCTGTATCAGTTTTAGTATTTATTCCCTTGAAGGCAGGGGGTAGGAGGATGATGGGATGGGATTTGAATTGAACCAGAACAGTCTAGTTTTTTCAGAAGTTATTTCCTGTCATCAACAGAATTTACTTTTTATATAATACACATAAATACTTTGACATTTATGGGGAAACGGTCTTAATTCAGATCAGATCTGTGTTTTCCTTACATATTTTCTGAAGCATCTGAGGTGACTAGATTATATAGAGGATTGGTGGCTGCCTTTGTTAGACAGCTTTGACAGATTTGGTCCTACTTCAGAAAGTACAGTTTTCATTTTTTAAATCATTTTTTACTGTAATGAAGTGGAATTTTACCAATGTATAGATACACGTGGAGAAAATACATAAGGTGTGTCTGTATACATATATAAAATCAGTGTTTTATTTCAGCATTTCATTTAATTAAAAGGAAATGTAATTAAATCATTAGAAGTCTAGATAATTCATTTATTTCTATGAATATTGTTTATCAGGAAAAGTTCTTTTTCGAAATCCTGGTAGATGTTTTAATTGTTTCCTTTTCTGCATCAGTATACAGAAGGCCCAGTTTGCAAAAATCGCTTCCTTGCAAGACAACCACAGGCTGTATGCTGATACTGAGCGGTTACACTATCTTAAATTCCTGCTTTTGCATCCAGATGAAGAATTTCAGCACTCTTGAAGCTTTTTGTGTTTAAAAACTGGTCTCACTGCTTTTGAAAAGTTGTTGAATAATACTATTTTACTGAAAATAGTATTAAACCATTAAAATAATGGATTAATTTTTTTTCTTAATGAGCTTTGAAAAAATGAACAGAATAGATGTGGAGTAGAATACTGTATAAACGTCTTTCAGCTATGTATTTCAGACAAGCTGTGTAACTTGCTATAGGTGCTTCATCCTTATTTCTGCTGTTTTTTCTAACATAAGCTGAGGACACATAAGCTGGTAGTGTACCCTTCCTAGTCACTCATAGGAAACACTTCTGGTGGTTTGGAGGAGTGAGTCAGTCCTGACACTTCATTTCCACTCATAAACATTTTCACTTTCTAAGTAAGGGCTTATAAATAGAGTGATCAGTAAGATGTGTTAACAGGGGCAGATTGCAGACAGGGTCATCTCTCCAGTCCAGGTTTCATTTGTCCTTTATTTGCTTGTGACTCTGGGTGAAGAGAGTTGATTTTTGTCTTGGCCATGTGCTTAATGCTAACTCCTCCCTGCATCTGGAGTTGTTATGGTGATTATTATTCCTTTACTTGAGTGTAAAAGGTTTTCTTTTGTTTATTTGTTTTTTACTATCCTTTAGTAACTTACAGTCTAAAGAGAAACATTGCTACAAAATTATTTGACAAGAAAAAGGTACAGGCAATGTGTCCAGATAATTGTCCCCAGTATTTATTTTAAAAGCTTTCCTGTTACATTTCATAGGGCTGAGCTTTTTTCAAAATCCTGCTGGTACACTTACCTTATTTCTGACAAATGTTGTATGAATATAATGCAAACTGACCTGTCCAATTGTTTCACAGACTCCCTTGAAAAAACAGACTTCACTGTTAGGAGAACCACCAAAAGAAATACGTCTTAGTACCAACCCCTACTTGAATTTGGCAAGTGTGCTGCCTGGTATATGTCTTCCAGGTAAGCAAACATTAAGTGGTTTTAGTTACAAGTTTCCTTGACCAGAGTGTGGCAAATCATTATTCTGTTTGGCAGGTAATTCCAGTGACCACAACATTTATCTTTAAGGAAATTTTGTAGTCTGCCTTAAAATTGCAATGTAATCTGTCCCCATAGTTAATATTTTATTTGGTAAGGGTCAATTTTCAGAGTTAATGGGCTTACTGATGCAGACAAACTTCTAGAAAGCCTTTCAATTATTAGTAGCACTGATTAATTTTGAGCACAGCCTAATCTGAAGTAGCAAATTTCTGTTTTAAACTCAGAATATTGCTAGACAAGAGTGCAACCTAATTTGTACAGTTTATACAAACCGTGTATTCTTTGTGTTACGAACAGCAATTGCCAGCAAAGCCTCTAGTCCACCACAGCAGACCGGACTTTCAAACAACATTGTGGATGCTGCTGTGTCTCAGGGAACTACATCACAACACGCAATGGAAAATTATTTTAATTACTCTCAACAGCATGGGGAATACACACAGGTACGTTGTTTTGCAGCGCTTACTTCTGAAGCCTGGTTTGTCGCTCAGAGCTCTGGTAGCAGGATCTTTGGCAGAGATCTGCTCAGAGATCCCTCCCTGAGTTGCTCATTGTTTTTCTCTGTGTACTCTTAATGCACTTCTTGGTACACGTGTGGTCTGATAGCCCGGCATGCAGTTGAACAGCATTGCCCAACATCATGAATCACTCTTCAGCGGTTCCTAGGCTTTCCTACAACTAAAGCCCACCCTCTTCTTCAGATTGAACCTTGTTAGGTCCTCTTCACTGATAGTTTATCTCTTTTGGTGTACAGAATAGATTTAGCACGAAGTACACCTAATGCCAGTCAAAAAAAGCCTCTATACATTCCCTGCTGCAGTGTCATAACCATTGAAAGATTGCTTCTTGAGAACCTGAATTCAGTGCAGTCTGCTAAAAAATTACTTCTTATCATTTCTGGCTTGGCTTTTGTCTGTCTTCAAAACCATGAAGTTTTTCTCTTTCCCCTCCCAAGAAGTTTTAAAGTTTTCTTGAACTTTGGCTAGATCCCAGAGAAGAGAGTGTTCTGTCGATCAGAAGCTCCCGTATACCTTGAGGAATTTTTGCAGTCTCTGCCAGCTGGTTTCACTGCACGGGATTTCTTCACCATATGCCCCATTTGGTGATCAGAGCATGGCCATTAAGGTGGGGGGCTGCCCCTCGTCTGGAGAGCGTTGCAGTACTGAGAGCAAGCACCGGGTTTCACAGACATCGGGATACTCTGTGAAATAACGTTTCTATATTTTCATTAGCCATCACTAGTCTGTGTAGAAATATAATTGTATACAAATCAAATACAAGAACTGGATCGTAGTGCTGTCAGGCAATCTGTATAAAAATCTTGGGTCTGTGTTGAGGCATCCACTCCGGCTCTGCTGTAGGTCTCCTCCCGCCCTGTCCCCATCGCCTCCTCGGGAGTCGCCTGATCTCTCCTACGGCAGGGAGACAGAAACAAGCTGTGCTCCCCTCTCCTAGGCTGCTGGCAAGGAAATCTGTGTTGCCCCAAAACTCCTGGGGTAGAGCAGGGCTGCTATGGGAGTTAGATGGGTCTGGAGGACAGAGGGTGGGCGCATGGGTGGGCATGGGAGTGGTTCTGGTTTAGGAGGGTCTCAGCCTGGTCAGGAGGGGTGGAGGGGATGGGGTCGCTGCCCAGTGTTTGCTGCAGCAGGGAGCTTTGCCAGGGGCCAGAGCCATCTCCTAGTCAGGTCAGATGTGGTGACAGTTGTGGGTTAGAGAAGCAAGAGAGATGTCCTGTGGGCCGTTGTGCTGTGTGTTTCATGTAAGCACTGACATCGTCTTGAATATTTTGTTTGTATCTGATTATTGGCTTTAAACTCATTTAGTTCCTAACCCGAAATCCTTAAAATACTGTCCAAAAAAATCAGTCAGATTGTAGTATTAGTGTTACTGGTATTATCTTTAGTAATATGAAGGACTCAAATGATGTCACTTAGGTCCAGAGGTGCCACATGTCATCATTCAGCTGTATTTGTACTGTCTGTTCCTTCCATGTAACAGAAATTACATTGTACTTGTGTCCGCTGCCAAGGCAGTGGTGCCTTGTGTATCTTTCAAGCATGTAACGTAGTTTTAAATGTTCGGTTTGAACTTTATCATTGGTGTTAAACATGTTTTGATGCCTCTTGGAGAGCTTTGCCTGTTATTCATTCTCATGTCCTGTGAGGCCATAAGAATTGTTTTAGTTTAAAGTGATCTTAGTAGGCAGCTAATGGGAAGAGGTTTTTTCCTCCTTTATAGGAGGCTGTTCAGCAGTGGTATCAGCATTATGCTCAGGCATATAACTCTACCCAGGCAAGAGTCGATGAATTTGAAAATGAAGCCTCTGAGGTGAGAAATACTTTTATTTTCTTCCTGTCTCCATTGGCTGTTTCTCCCATCAGCTGTAAGGGTGCTTTTGGAGTCCGGACACCTGCTTTGTTTGTTCATAGTGGCTGCTGCCGTCGGTACTGCAGAAATAAGGGGCTAGAGAGCGTGGGATGAATGGCACTGCATGGTCACCTTCTGCAGGGCATCCCTGCACAGTTACTCTCCAGGATTCATACTCGTGCTTTTGATTATATCTGGCATAAATGTTCCTCTCTCTAAAATCCCACAATCTGAAGTTACCTGTAAAGCTCAAGAGTGTATTAAAATACCCCTACCAAGAAACAGCACACCGTAACATTATTTCCCAGTGAGTCTGTTGAAGGATTGTTTCTCACCCAGGCCATTATATAGCCCGAGGTTTCCATGACCGATGAGAAGCACGCTTTTTTCTTAAGGAATTGTGTAAGGTAAACTGTCCCCCACATCCTACATTTTGCTCAAGAAATTGCTGCATGCCTGAGCTGCTCTAAATAGTATACTCCTTTTAGCAATTGAGTGACTCAGATATTTTCATATCTGATGAGTGCTCATTACTATATCAAGTAAAAATGAATTGTTAAACCTATTTTCTTTCAACTTCTCGTTGATCATGGATCCCATTCTGCATTTAGGAATCTACAGGTGGATCTTACCCAGACTACAGTACCTGCTTGCAGGTCATGCCTACACTTTACAGTGGAGCCCAGGGATCATACCAGCCAGGCAGCTTGCAGCTTCCTCCACAAAACCCATTAAATAAGGTGAGAGGAGAGACCAAGTAGAGTGGTTGCAGATGCAGCCCGAGCCAGCTGCTGGTGGAAGCGCTTCTTATTTGTCTTATGCTGCCACCGAGTGGACTTTGGACCCACAACAAGCCAAGGCAGAGCTTTTCCATTTCATCCGTGCTCCTCAGGATCCCGAGTTGCCCAGGTTCACACGCAGTTCCTGGTGGATGTGATAAATAAAAGCAGTGGCTGAGCAGGGCGTGCCAGCACCAGACCCCCTCAGAGCCCTCCAGCACCCTGGAGATCAGTGCTCCTCACTGCCCGCAGACCGCCAGAACCCACAGGCAAAGGAATGGTGGATGTTTGTGAACAAACTTCTTGGAAAGATGGTATCTGTGAGGGTGAATGTGCAAAAATGCCTTGAAGGAGGCAGATAAAGTAGGAAGTGAACAGAGGAGGAGGAGGTAGTTCACACTGGTTTTAGATGGGGTTTTTTGCCTGACCTGCAGATGTTTTGCAGTGAGTGCCACTGGGATAAAACCTCTGAAGTGGACTTAGCAAGTCAAAGCAGCGTCCAGGTTACCTACAGCCTCCACTTCGTAATACTCTTAACTGGATCCTGGGAGGAAAACCATTTTGAATGAGGAATTAATACCCTCATGCCGTAGGTAAATCACATTGCTCCTGTTCTTACGGATGGGAGAGACCTTAAAAGCCAGATTGTCATCTGTTTTGGAGCAGCTGCAGGCAAGTATGCCCATCAGCGTAACGAGCTGCTGCCTTTGGAAGTCCAGCCCCAGCCATGAGAGCGATGATAATCTCTCTGAGCGCTGCTGGAGGGACGCTGAGCTGGCGCTCCAGCCTCCAGCGCAGCTTGTGGCCCTTTGCACGGTGTCCGGCCATGCTGAGAGGAGTCACAGCTGAGATCAGCAGTCGCATCTGGGAGAGCTTAGGGGCCCAGCCTCCTGCGTGGCTCTCCTCCATCACAGCATTAAATCCCTTTGCTGCGCAGAGGTTAGTAGCCGGATTCAGCACATGATGCTCTGGCATTCAGAAACTTGCATCTTAGACTTGGCATGAGATTCCCATTTTTTGGAGGAGATTTAGAAGGAACACAGAACTGTAGCAATTCGTGACTCCTGGATAGGAGACAAGGCCTGGCTGGAGCTGGCTTTGACATGTCTTTGGATAAAGATGGCCAAGGCCTGAACATGTTGCCATGGGCTGTGAAATCTAGCTCTGTGCAGCAGAAGAGAGCACTTTCAGGTTCCTAACAGCTCCCGTAGGACTGGAAATGAGTGAAATCGTGACAAGCCAAGGCGATAGTCTGGGGTTTGAGCTAACTAACACCTTTCAGTTTATTTCTAGTTTAAAGAGGAAAGCTTGTCTGTGGAGGTGATGCTGAGCAGCTTGCTTGAAAGTTTGTCTTAATGCCAGATGCCATAAATGGCAGAAAGAGAGCGGTCGGTCCCTTGGCATAGACGCAACAGAAGTACAGTTGGTCTCTGCAGCGAGGTACTTTTCTCGTTCCTGGAATCAAAAGAGAAATCTCAGTGAAGAGGGCACACAGACTGGTCCCCAAGAGGCTCTGTATCGGTTAAGAGTGTGTGCTCGTGTGCATGTGCCTGCTGCAACCCTGCAACCCCTTTTTCTCCGGCTTCTGTGAGCTGCATTTCAGAGGTTCAGAAGAAGCACAGCCAGAGGTTTGTACGAAGCACGCAGCGGTGATGGTGCACTCTGCCACGTGAGCCAGGACACGGTGGAGGGTTACAGTACACGTGTGACATCCCCACAGCTGTTAGAAGTGCAGGAGAGAGGACGGGGGGAAACTAAAAGTCTTTCCTTGAGCAAGTTCCTATTTATGATAGGAGTGCATGCTAAAATGAAATTGGACTTAGCGGAGGGTAATTTGAGTTGTGAATGTGAATTAGCAAGCGGTGCTTCTCAGAATGGCTAGGAAGTGTTCAGCTCAGGGACATTTGGTCGGCACAGCTGTTCTTTTGATTGAGTTAAGGAATTAGTGTCCTGGTTTGTGAAACATGTTAAGGTTTCTAAAATATTCACTCCAACATGAACCAAAACCCTGAATCTCCTGATCTAGGAGCCAGACTTAACCCAGGACACGCGGTGTGGTTGAGCAGGATGCGGTGAGACCAGGTTCAGGTGGTTGTTCCAGGGCAGATGCTTCAGTCTTTTTAGAATAAGGTGACTGTTTAAGCCATTTGGTAATGAAATTAATGACACATTGGGGGAAAGAGAGAAGTGATCAAGAGTCATTGATTAGGGCAGTGGGCTCTAATGGGTACGTACAGCTTCTAGTGCTGTAGGTGCATGGATAGTGCAAGGTCCTGCTCTGATGGATCCCAGAGAGGAACTGAACCCGAGCCTTGCGTACTCCAAGAAGCCCTTGGTGGTGGGGCAGCTTTAGGTCACCTGTGCCCTTACCAGAAACCCTACTCAGGGACCCTCAGGACTTTCTGTGTATTGGAGTGAGGCAATTTAGATGAAATTTTGATTAAAGAAAGAACCGAACCGTTACTGCTCTCTCCTTCACTTTGGTATCACACGTGAACTCGTGCCCGCAAGAGGCATATGGTTACCTGTAATCTGCAACACAAACCCGCTTGGGCACGGCTGGAAACCAAGTCCTTCGACATCTGACTTGCCACGATAGCTGTGCCAGGGCAGTTTAACCCATTCAGCTCTCCAAGAGAAAAGGAAGAGGAATGAAAGGTGGCCCACTGGTGCCTTACTTTAAAGGATGAAGATGGTTGGAGCTGCTATGACGCTGCAGGGTAATAGCATGGCCATTACACTACTGCTTTTTAAACGTGCACTGTGGAGCACGGCCACCTGGCCCAGCCAGCCCTTTGCCCTCACAAAAACGCATGTGTGGTGGGCCACCAATGCATTTACGATTGGTTGGGTTTTTTTTTTTTAGGGAAAGGGCACAAACACTGACTCATGAGCTGTGTATAGCTGGACCTTAAAGCCGAAGGAGTCGGGCCTTTGGAGTCGGTTACTGGCTCCTGGTTCTTGTTAATTCCCAGACTGGAGCTTTATTTATTGACACCGTTTGCTCTGGATCATGTGTCACTTGTTTTCTTCTTGTCCTTAGGTGGCTCCAGCGAGAAGCGAGAAGCGAGGCTCTTCGTACCTCATTTCTTCCCCAGAACCTGGCCCCATGGAGTACCTTGGCCAGCAGACTCAGGGCTCCGCAGTACGTTATGGAGAATCCTCTCTAAAAAAAAAGCGTGTTTATTGAGACCTAAATAATCACTCCTGCCTTAGGGTGTGAAGGCAGGCTTTTCGTACCTCTGCTATTTATTGCTGCCTTAACTTCAAACAAATAATTCTTCTTTCTGTGTGGGTTATGAATATCCCAAGAGGAACAACCCTCTGTAACAGGCAAATTTGCCAAGGAAACGGTAGGTATTGCTATGAGGTTAGCCATTTCTTGGTAGTCTGACTTGCCTTCTGAAAGGATGGGATGGTGTTTCCTTTGTCATCTGCCACTGGAAGTTACAGTGGGCTGAAGCTGACAAAGCAAATTAACTTGGTGAGTTTTGGTAGCTTACCGGCTGAAAGCAATAAAAATACTGTGGAGGGAACACTGATCCTTTCTCTAGTCCTCAGACTGAGGAAGTTAAAAGATGAAGTCTTGATAGTAATTTTTTCTTATTTTTTTAACTCAGAATGTGAGGTTTTTTCAGTCTTACTTTTTCCAGGATTAAGAGTTCTGCATTTACAGCCTTTATATTTTTAATATTTCCTCTTAATCCTGGAATGGAGCTATACCAAATGTATTACCAGAGCCTCTGTGATGTTCTCAATAAATGTTTGTTAAAAGTAAGATGCTATACTGTGTGCTGCCTTGCAATATTAAATTCGATTTGGCTAGGTGATACTTGGACAACGAAGTAACCTTTATCTGCTTTTAGGCCAAGAATCCACAGCTTTTCCTTGGAATAAGTAATTTACAGTTTGTGAATGCATCTGTGTAGAACGGTGTATGTGGCAAAGCACCGTCCTCCTTCCAACAGGTACGCGTGTCACTGAGGCAGGGCTGCTGGCAACGCTGTCAGGTGGCGGAGCGCTGTTAAAGGTAACTGTAAGTGGAAGAAATCAACGGTCTCTTGTACTTTTTCTGACTTCTGGATCGGGAGGATTCACAGTTGGAGCAGAAGCAATACTGACATGCTCCTCGGATGACGTCTGTAATCCTGCCTTCCTGCTCTTCACTGTATTTCTTTTCTTTTTCCCGAGCATCTTAACTTCTGAAATTTGCTGCACTCCAAAGCCTGCTAGAGCAGAGCATCCTGGCTCCGGTTTTCACTCCTCCTTACATATTACCTTTTGCATGAAGTAGTTCTCACTAGAAGGAAACGGTATTCACTCAACTCACCTGTCCCAGGGGTGCGGTATGGGCTCACACCCATGCACTGTGAACCGCAGCAGCGATGGCACAGACGGGGGCTGCCTCTGCCCATCGCCCAGCCCAGCTCCTCTGGGGCCGAGCAGTGGCACCTCACGGACATTGCTTCCCAGCTTGATTGATTGTATTTCCGTTTCCCTTTTTTTAAAACAAAACCTTGTATTTTTACCTTATTCATTAAGCAACTCTGGCTAGAGTCTTTCTTTTCTGCTGTTAATCCTTGTAGCTGAAGACTTAGCAATCATTACTTTGGAAATCCAGTGCTTGTGACAGATAAATGATGAGCCAGCCCTTGGTGATGGACAGTGTGGGTTTGCTGCCTTGGAACCCTGCTGCAGATTCATTTGGACTGAACCCAGGTCCTTCTTACTTAATCTATCTTGCTAGACAATATTGAAGCCATTTTTCAGTACTGATTTTTTTTTAAAAAAGTGTCTTAAACTGCCTTTCAAAGATACATATTTTCAAAGTTAAAAAAAAAAAAAACCAACCACAAACAACAAACCCACAATCAAAATCACTCCTCCCTCAGCAGTTGGGTTGTATAGCTAGTACACACTGTGCATACAGGCAGTAACTAACTGCTTACAACAGCCAAATAGCAATGCAGGTTACAGGAGCTTTTCGGGGATTCTACATGTATGTATTTGATAAATTCACTTGTAATGTTTTGTTCAAACTGTTTGTATATGCAACTTTCTCAACTTGTTACACTTTTCGATGAAAATAAATTGTTGGTATGCATTTAAAGTGGATTTCTGTGGGAAGAAAACATCTCTGGACTACTTTTAAAGTAAGCTTTTAATGTAGGGGAAGGTTATTTTGAAGACATGTTCTGATCACCATTCCTAGGGAAGGTACAGTTAAAAATCTTTCTCTGTTTAATTTATGATTAAAAAAGTATGCAAGTGGAGAAAAAAAAACCTTTATTAGATTTGTTTGTATAAAGAGTAACAAAGTGCTTACAGATTTAAATCAGGTTCGTAAGTGACATACAGAAAAAACAGGTAATACTGTAAAAATAAATCTGACCTCGTTGCAGCTCATAATTACAATTTTATATATATATATTTAGATAGATATTTAAAGACATCTTTCTGTTATTGCCAGAACTATCTCCCCACTGCACCTGGATTTTGAAAATGCTTTGAGAAAACATTATCGCCCCAGTTCTAGGCGATGGGTCAGCAAAAGGTTTCCAGTTAAACCACTGTTTAGCGGAGCCTAACAGGTTTACAAAACAAGAGTACAGTGCCTCACTTGACTTGCTTACAGCCTGAATGCTAAATCTGGTCCTGACAATAAAACATACGTGGTCCCAATCTGGTCCCACTGGTTTCCCTTTGGTTAACAGAATACTGCCCAAGTGCGTGGTTTGAGTCTGTAAGTCAGTCAAATTAAGTAAAGGAAGGCAAATGCTGTTACTTAGAGACTCATCACCTTAGGCTAAATGACAGCTTCACAGAAGAACTGCTAACATGAATTAACCTGCTGGCTAAAGAAATCATTGACGAAAAAAACGAGTACAACGCACCCGTCAGACGGCACCACTGGTAACAGACTGTTTTGTGTGTTGGAGGGGTTCTTTCTTCTCTCCTAGGGAAGCTGCCCCGGTTGCTCAGTCCTATCTATATTAGATAATTCCCCCAGATTCTGTACACGGATCCATTTTCTTTTCTACCCCGAAGTATGTAATTAATTTCCTACGCACATTTCACCACACCATAGTCCACTGGCAGTACAAGCTGAAAAGCAGTTGCTTGTGCAATAGCTACATAAACAGTAGAAACTTCAGCGGGTAGACATGTGTAATGTGGGAGGGGAGGGCTGAGTTAGGAAAAGGAAATGTATTTATCCAGAAACTGGGTTTCTCAATGAAATGCATAACTATACACACTGATCCATGCTTTTTTTTGTTTGTTTTTGTGAACATGACAGTCAAGCAATTTTATTTTTTTTTAAATACATGTAAGAGCTCAGAACTGCAGCCTGGTTAAGATGGGCCAATAATGTTGTCTCCTCTGGCATAAAAATCCAGAGTTAGCTTTTTGTTACTAAACTCTAAGTGCACACAAAGGATACTTGTCAGCCAAACTTCTTTTTTTAAAACCTCCTCAAAACCCATTATTAAATGGGAAAATTATTAAATTACTCTATCAAGTCTGCTTATGTCCACTAGTTCAGTTATTCAGGGAATAAGTGTGCACAGCAGACTTGTTTTAAATGCTACAGATTGCACTGAGAACTGCAGCATTTTTTGACATGGCTCTTTCAGTTCGCATTCATCAGCGTAGTTCAAATTGTGGCAAGACCATAATCAGATAAAGATAAAACTGCCTTGCAATAACAGCAGCAAAGAGGGTTGAAGCTATTGTTTCTGCCATACCTTTTAATTCATTTGATCCAACTGTTGACTAAAATTAAAAAGGAAAACTGTTGGAAAAAGAATCCTTTAAACGCATTAGCACAGTCAGAGTACAAATTACAGTAGTTAAAAAAAATGAAAGGTCTTGGGCATTTGTATTTTGACACACATTAAAGTACTGACAGTATAAAAAAATGAATTACATTTTACTCATTATTGTTTCAAATCCTTGAATCAAATTGTGAAAGGTGGTCCGTTCATCATGCTTGAATATCCAGCACTTCCTCATCAGCTGGTCCACCTAACAACAAAAAAGAGAAATGTTTAGAGGAGCAGTGAAACATTTAATTTGTTTTCCAGTAAATAGAATGGAGTAGATCGTCACTACTACAAAATTAAGAACACAGACAGAAACATGCCTCAGATTTGGATCAGAATTACCAAGTATCTGTTACCACTGGGGTTTTTTTGTTTAAGTAGAGGGATATGCTTGTCTGACAGTGCAGATGATGCAGTAATAGCGTAGACAGCTGAAAACAATGCAACAGCTTCATCACAGTTTCAGGAATGGATGTTTTATCAAAACGACTACCACGTACCTCTCGGTAGTTACTGGTTTAACAGCGGTAAGTGCCTGTTGGCGAGGGGCTAGGCACCCACAGCCTGCTGCACCTCAGAACGCTGTACTGGTTCAGGCACCAGGATCCCGCGGGAGAGCGGGACGGGCAGCTCCTTGTTCTACTCCGACCTTCCGATGCGGAGTTGTCCAGCGCTGCTAAGCCACGCAGGCAGGCAGAAACACCCTGCCCCTAGCCTCCCTCCAGCCTTCTCTGGGCTTGCGGCTGTGGCAGAGGCTGGGGGTCTACAGCCCGTCCCCAGGGCAGGGTCTGGTTGCCTCCCGGCTCCTCCAAGGGCAGGAGAGGACAGGCTGTGCATCGGGGTCTGCTAACCGAGACCCTGCTGAGGTGCGTCTCGGTCTGGGTTGCTGCACACCCAGGAACTCTCTATTTCAAAAATCAGAAGGATTCTGAATGAATTTTACGTGGATCTAGATACTAAAGCAAAATTCTTAAGTCCTCTGAAGGGATGTCGCAATTTGGGAACCTCGGTGTCAAAAAACATTTTAAAATAATGCTTAAAAAACTTGGAAATGCCTTTCTAACAGCAAACCTGAAGGCTTTCCTACCAAGAGCAGCCAGGCCTATTCAACCATGAACGTGTGGTACTTCTGCTGCTAACTGAGCGTCAAAGGAAGAACACCATTATCACAGCGTAGGTGCATCCATTACCTCCTCTGGGCAGTTGGGTGGACGCGGCAAACGCTTTTCTTCTTGCAAGACACGCACCAGCCGTGCTACCGTCATCTGTCCCTGCGTGGGGCCGATCATTTTCAAGAACTCCTGTGAAAAGAGCCAGAGTCAGCTGCGCATCGTCTCGCCCTGTGCGAATCCAGGCTGTTTCAATTTGACTTTCAGATGACATTTGAATCTCAAAATGAAAACGAACAGTAGATGCTTATCGTACAGATACCGTGCACCATCTACTCACATTAGAAAACAGTAACATTTATAAATACAGTTTCTTCACCAGGACATGCAGTCACCACAACTTCTCTCTGTACAGGGTCTTTCGTGAAAGACTAACCACGAGGGTTGTTTTCATAAGATAAAGAGATTCATTCCACTTCTTGTTTCCAAAAACAATAAATTTTTTTTAAAAAAAGAGAAAAATCTGATTTAAGCAGCTTGAGCAGCAATTTCTTTCACGGTCACTTACTGCCATGGGACTGGACTCCGAATCGCAGTATGTAAGCAGTTCATACAGTGTCACCCCAAACGACCAGACATCCGAGGCAATATAAAATTTACTCTGAAGCAAGCATTCTGGAGCATACCTGTGGACACAACGTGACAGCGTTAAACTTTATTCAGAGCTGCACAGATCCACTCATACATGCACAACCCGTACGCATTTAAAGTAAGCGAACTAACACATTCTGCATTTATAGAGTCCTTGGATATAAACTAATGTGCCCACAGGGCTTGGGATGCCACAGAAGTGGTAAATAAGGTACAACTGTTACACAGCAAGTGACTATGAAACTAAAGGAGACCAATAACAAAATCGTGGGAAAATGGATCATTCAAGTGCAGGAGGAAATAAACGGCACAAGAGTAGACAAGTATAGTATACCAGGTGCCTTTTCCTTGCTCCAAAACAGGAAAATCTTCAGGACACCTAAAAGCCTAAGTCTACAGGAGCAGACAAGTTATTCTGCTGCACAGTCTGGTTAAAGAAAACGAGTTACAAGTTACTACCAGAAAACAGGGCTGTCGAGGTCATCTTTGACCGTGTAGTACTCCTTATCGGTCTCGATTGCTTTGGTGAGACCAAAGTCTCCAATCTTCACTCTGTTCTCGCTTTCAACAAGGACGTTTCTTGCTGCCAAGTCACGGTGCACATACTGACAGGAGCCCAAATAGTCCATCCCCTAAGAAAGAAGAAAGCCTTTTACGCTAGTTTCTCCAGTACTTCAGTCACTCCCTTGTTCACATGGCAATACCCTACCCAGGTTTCCCACGGCAGGTTCTCCATCTGTTGGCACTTTTCAGGGTCCTTTTCTGACACCCCCTCACCCCTTAAACTCTGCCTGTGGGTTCCTCATCTGTTCAGACTGTTATTTCTGCTTTGTGCTTTTTAATTTTCAGCTGAGCAGCCACCATCTTCAGACCCTTCTTTCCACAGCAGCAGTTCCTTTGCGTGCTGCTGAAACTGACAGATGTCTCTACACTTCTTATAACTGCCTGGTCCACCGTAATCACAAAGACCACAGTCTCTTGCAGAAAGCACGCTGCTTCACGTGGCCTCGCTGCACTCGCATCTCCTCCTCGCCTTACACTTGCACGGTGCTCCTTCCCTCTTGCCAACACACCCTTTCTAAATGCTGTCCTCCCTCCTAATACTTCCAGCTCTGCAGCAGGGACAACTTCTTCTCATAGTAAATTTTTATGGAAAGGGAACCTAGTGATTATTCCCTTGCTGATCTTTGTGCCAGCAGCACCTGAAGCACAGGAGAGACTGCTTTAGGATTCAGGTCCTTGGGGACAAAGCAAGGAGAATGGGTTTGTTCAGCAAGCAAGCCTCTCTTGCTGGCCCCCCCCTCTATTAAATTAAATATTAAACTAATCAAACAGCAGAGTTGCAGGAAGGCTCTGGTGCCAGGCTCACCTTGCAGATCTGAACTGCATATCTGAGAAGCTGTTTGAGATTGATTTTGTTCTTGTTCCGGGGGAGATACTCCTTTAGGCTCCCAGAAGGAAGAAATTCCATGATGAGTTTAATCCCACTTCCTCCTAAGAAAAGAGTGTTTAATTTGCAGACACGTGACCGTTCTCATGTCATTAACACCAATAACTTTTGTAGAAGCATTCGTAACAGTATTCCGTGACCATGGCCAGGCTGTGGGCTAACTCCCATTATCAGTCACTGAACAAATCCAGAGAGGAATCTATTCCAGGCAGTATAGTTACTGAACTTCAAGTTCTTGAAGTTTTTAAATGCTGGCTTAAAACAATCACTATTGCAAATGGAAAAAATACAAGGCAATAGAGCTTTTTTTCTATGAATAATAACGTATGCTTCTAATAATGACCTCTGGGTTTACGGGGTTATGACCCAGCTGTAATGGTCAGCTCATTCCTGGAACACAGACACCACCAGCCTGCCCAGGTGCTCATTTTTTTAATGGATTTGGTGAGAACAGCAACCACATTGCTCACATCCAGGTTAGCCAAGCACAGAAATGGGCAGGAGGAGGACTTCAGAGATAAATTGCTGCTTCTTCCATGAAGAAAGAGATCTAGACCCGTAAGATTGAACTAAGACTGTTTTGCCTTTTAAAATGCTTCATTTTTAAACAAAACCCCTTACACTTTTAGTGTATGCTTTTAACATTCTACATGAAGATTTACCATCTTCTGTGCAAATTCCCTTATATTTGACAATGTTCTCATGATAAAGGTTCCTCAAGATTTCTATTTCCTTCTTGAGATCAGCGATGTGATTCCCTCCACTCTCTGGCTTTAGCGATTTAACTGCCACTTGCTCCCCTGTATTGTCGCCTTCTGGATCGTATCTGCAGAGTTCAACCTTTCCAAAGTGGCCCTAATTGTAAAAGAAGGGAGAGCATTATTTAACATAACACTGACTTACCATAGTGTTACTGATGCGCTATTTTAGGCATTTACGATTCACGTCTTCCTGTCGTGACACAGAAAGCACACACAGCTGTGTATACACACACACAGAACGCGGATAAGTGTTCCTATCTGACATTCCTCTTACCTCTCCCAAGTCACGGATTCTTTTCAAGAATCGTTTTTCAAAGAGCGTGGGATCGACCTCTGTGAAGGGCTTCTTCTCTGAGACGATATCGGGATCTGGGTGTGGGAAAAAAAAGAAAAAAAAAAGTCCCAGGTCAGACAGATTCCTGCAAGAACATCTTGGTCTTGACACTTCAAGGCATCCTTGCTCACTTCCAATCTGCTGCTGTTAGAGTGTGTCTATCCCTACTGTCACAGCTTTTCTTATTTAAATCCTGCCTACTTCTTGACAGGGAATTCCTTCCATTTGTACGTGCCAGTCTATCACTTGCTGATCTTCCTCACTTTGTAGGTTGCTCACTGGGTCTTCTTCCAGATTCTGATTCAGTTTTCTCTCGACATACTTCCCACCCTGCAGTAGTTATTCAGCTTCTATGATTATTTATACTAGGTGTGCGAAGTCAAGTTCTACCCTTACTACACACTGAGCGTCTGTTAGTTGCTCTGTTGTAATTTCAACAGAAAATGAACCAGGAAGCAGAGTTATCCGTGTTAATGCTCTGCTTCGGTCAAGAGAGTCCTATGGAAATCTCGTGGAGCTCAAAGATTGTCCTGAAACTATCTTAAGCTGCTGTATAAAGTAGGCACCATCGAATGAACCGGCAGGAACACCAACACAACTTAAGCCACACATTCAGTATGAATTAAACACTCGCATCCTATTTGCACTCGTCTACAGAAAGGGTTAGTTCCATTGTTGTAGGGACACAACACGCTGCTGTCAATACAACCACACAGAAGAATGCTGCTGTAAGGTGCCCAACTCAGCCAAATAAACCGGCCTTCCTTATCCCTCCCTCCAGCTGATAAGCAAGACCATGCCTTACTTTGTTCCTCCAGTTTGTTGATGTCTCTCATGATCGCTCTGAAGAAGGGTCTCTGATGGGGGTCGTAGTTCATGCACTGTTTCATCAGGTCCGCTAGTTCCTTGCACGATGGTGTTGCCAACACAAAATGCCCCTCGTAGAACCTCTCCTTCTGTAAGGCACAAATGAAAACTCCGGCATGAATTTTAGCTTTTAACTTAATAAACCCATGTTCTACATCAGAAGATGTGACCGTTCGATCCTTAACTCGCTGTGAACCTTTACTTAACTTTGCCAAGGAAATCCTCCTTTTCAGCATCTCTAAACCATCTCCTAACAGTAGAGAATCATTATTGTGCGGAATCTGGCGTACTTTGGAGCAACCACATAGAACACATGAAGTTTCTAAAATGTGCTGAAGATTTCACCTTTCAGAAGTTATTTTTCTGCCAGGTTTGCCACGTTATTTACACACTGGGACGAATGGCTGAGTGGAAATGCTTGCCAAGGAAACACCACAACACTGGCTGCTCTTCACAGCCCCTGAGAAGTTACCAGCTTCGGGGCAGATGGGATGAGGGTGGGCTTGTGCATTTTCTAAGCTCTGCAGAACCACCCCGGCTGCCTGCCACATGCAGGAAGCGGACTGTAGCCAGGGCAGCAAGTTCCTTTCAGCCACCTCCTGTTAAAACAACTTGGGCAGTGACTCAAGTACTCAGTCATTTCCTTCAGACGAGCAGCAGCTGCCTTGCTCCACTGCCTTCCCAACACAGCAAAACTTCAAGAGAGAAAATGCACATTTGGAACATATGCTGAGGGACTCCAGCAGTGATGAAGAGAAACTGCCAGCAGTAAGGCAGAACGCGATTTAAGTGTTTTTGATTTCAGAATGAACAATAATGGCATCCCACAGGAGACTAGTTCTGAACCAATGTCCAAAAGAAACAAGCAATAACAGAATAATGTAGCTGCTTTTAAGCGGAACCTCAGTCAGTTTATAACTGGACATAGGGCTTAGAAAAGGACAGGTGTGAGAGCATCAGAAGTTCTGATTAATTGTTACTATGCTGAGTTTTGAAAATCCCCAGCAAGGTCAGGTTGAAGCAGTAATTAGCAATTTTTGCAGTAAGGACAAGAATTCCTGCTGCAACCTGTGGCAATTTAGGTGGATCAGCCCCTTATCAAGTCCAGCTGAGCTGGTTTTCCTGTAAGTTGAAAATAACTCAGATTGGGTATAGAAACTGAAGTGCCAAAGAGGATGTATCTGAGATGTCAAGGTAAAGTTTACGTAACATAGTTTTACCTCTGCTAACGTCTTGTCTTTCAGCGGTATTTCTCCATTATAGCAGATTTCCCACAGTGTTGTACCAAAACTCCACTTATCTGCTGCAATGCTCAAATTTTTGGAGTCTTCAACACATTCAGGTGCGATCCAGGGGATTCGCTCAACACATTCTTAGATAAAACACAGAATCAATGCATTTTAGAGTCAATATCGAAGGACTAAAAAACCAGCCTTGTAACTTAATTATTCTCTTCTACAGCTGCTTAACTAAAATAAACTAAAGCTACAGTATTTGTCCAGTTCCAGGGAAATCTTGATTCTCAAATCCCTGCTCTCAGAAGGGTGATTCCGTGGCTTTTACAAGCTCATGCATTGAGCCATCCAGAAACTGAGATTCCTTCTATATTATCTCACTAGACTTAACGTGATTTTTTTAAGAGAAATGAATACAGTAAGCACCCAAAGTCAGCAACACTCCTTTACTTCTGTGTAGTTTTCAGATTCATGAAAGCTGATCGCTTCTATACTAGAGCCAGTTCTAGCTGGTATAAATGGTGTTTCTTCCTTTCCCCTTCCCCACCACACTGAAAAAACACACTGAAAAGAGAAATCTGATTCCTATACCATACCTTGTCTGGACAGCACAGTTATTGGTATTCCTGGGTCACTCAGCTTTATAAAAGGACCATATTCCGTGTCAATTCCCTCTCTTGCCAGTAGGATGTTTTTAGTACACACATTTCCATGTACCAAATCTTTATCTTCCTACAGTAAGGCAGGAAAAGAATAGTGAGTGCAGTGAGCTAGCAGTGCTCTCTAAGTGCTCAAATATACCTATAGCATAGGGGTTCATTGTAAAAATACTCCAAGCTGAAAACCAAAAACACAGCTAGGAAGCTATTATCCTAGAGAAAAACAGGGAAAGCAGGAGCAGGGAAACACACTGTTCACTCTTAAGCATTTGTATTTGTAGAGCTGATGCATTTTGGAAAAAAACCCAACGTTATATTCCTTTTTCACAAAGGGCATAATTGCCCATTGCACAGTCCCACTACCTGAGAAAGGAAATTCATTAGTTACTAATGCACATGAAACCTCTGCAGCGTGGACTGCAGCAGCTATAGGCAATGCTTTTGTCAAGATGCCTTCTTACCAAGTAGCTTAGGGCACTTGCAAGTTGCTTGGCAACTTTGAATTTCCAAGGAGTTGTCAGAACTTCGCTCTTCCGATGCATAAACAGATCCAGAGGCCCAAATTCAACAAACTCTTCAACCATGATATCTGCAAAGGCAGATGCATAAAGTCAGTGTCGCAATAACCGGTGTCAGAGTAATCTTAACAGGCCTGTTACCATCTTCCCCCGCTCCAGGCAAGGTGGTTACAAAATGTCTTTATTTCTTTATTTCACCTTCCTTTAAGTTTATTTCAGTGCTCAGAGTCCAAATTAAAAGGCAGAGAAGAGTGGCTTTATGTAGTAAGCGAACAGTAAACATGGAACAAAGCATTTCAAAGACCACAGGGCAGAGCCTTCCCAGGGAAATAACCTCTGCCAGAAGGCTGGTTTGTATTGGCACTACCACTATCACTCTGGCATGCCGACCTCAAGGAATCATCCTGTAAGGCGCTTACTCAAAGACAGCATTGGAAGAGGAAACTTGTTAGCAGAAAGGACTTTGCAGCTGCCTTGCTGTTCCAATTCCACTTCTGTCTGCACTGAAAAAATCAAGAGGCAGCAGCTGCTAACCCCATCTCCCCCCACGATGCTAGCACTGAACTGAATGGCTGCCCTGTCCCTATCAAGCCCGCTGCTTAAGCGTGCTGCCTCGAGAGACGTTCGCTGAACTCACTTTCTACATCACGGACGCAGACTCCGTGGAGGAGGACAATGTGCTTGTGAGACACCTGCCTCATCATGCTTGCCGTTTCAAAGAATGCCTGTTAGAAAGTGAAAGAGGTTAGCCATTAAACCGCTGGTCATCGTGGCAGTCATCCAAGTGTTTAACAAATACAGAGCATCAAGTAACAGAAACATTTGCAGAAGATCGCTGTGTTTTCTAATAACATAAGGGGTCAACAATGGTAGGGATGTGCCATCCCGCTGCAGTAATGGGGCAGCGGAGCGCTGTCAGAGATGTGGTGGTGTTCACTAGGTCATGTAAGCAACCAGTGCTCTTCCCTGCACTCCTGCGGACATGCATATACGAGGTCTTAGCATCCTCTGTGTGACACGTTAGCCTCTCTTACTAGATGATTAAGCAAAATGCAGGTCAAGTAACTTGCCTGTGGCCATGTCGGTGACAGACTCACAGCCCAACACACAAGGCAGAGGCAATTTCTGGTAGGCAGCAGTACCCTCACTGAACTCCACGGCCCTCAAGTGACACAGCTGCAAGACCCTGGGTATGGGCGTGATGGTGCGTTTCGTACCACAGCAAGGGCTGCGTCTGTTTTCCTTGCGCTTATGGTCTGCACGCGCGCAGGCTGGAAGTGAGCACTGGCATGCTCCAGCCAGACCCGATACTGCTGCCTGTCTAATGAGATCAGCTTACCGAGTAGCTCAAAAATGCTGGTCGAGGATGGATTTGACTGCCTAAAACGGTGAGATACACCTTCAGCATTTTCCCATTCCCTTACTATATACACAACCCCTTTTTTCTAAAGGCTTTTCATAGTTAACCATGCACAATATGGTGAGGCCCAGTATTTGTAGTACAACGGATAAAAAGGAGAAAACTTGCCAAAGAAATGTCTCTGTGGCTGGGGTCCAAGACTTTGAGGAGGACTTTAATCTCTTTTTCATTTTGATATCCTTCATTCTCATCATCTTTGTAGTTGAGAATCCCTGAGTAAATCTGTGTTCTCGTCCCTCTTCCAAGATGTTCGCCCTAAGACATAACACACCATATATTTCCAAACCAAGACATAAAGCAAACAAGTGTAGATTTACACAAATACTTGAATCTGCACTCTATTCTGCCTCTAGAGGTAGAGAGTGGACTTAGCCCTCCACTTCATCTAGCTACATATAGACTTAAAATTATTACAGTGAGAAACCAATGACGGCATGTTATTCTTTGCTTCAGTGGTCTCTCTACGCATACTCACCACTGTAAATTCATTTGATGTTAAAGGGCTATCACATCTCCATTAACATCAAACAGGTTCAGTGTGGTTTAACATTATTAGACTAAACACCAAATGAATAAATAATAACTCGTTTCTTATTTACAATAAGCTGCTATTGAGGCAATCTTTAATGTGTTTCCAAAAGTTAGAGGAAGTAATATTTCAATGGAACGCTTTGTTTGGGAAAGCAATTTCCTCCTAAATAACAGAGGATTCCGCCTTCAGATATTTTTGCAGGAAGCCTGCATGCTGACTGTAAATATACCAATCAAAAAACAATTAACATAATCCATATCTGTCCTCCCCAGTCAGTAATGCAATTTAAAAAAAAAAAACAACCAAAACTTTTTATTTAACTGAAAAAGCTAACTGCATGATTTAAGAGCTCAGGTCTCTTAGAAACATTAAATGGGATTTGTGCATTCAAGCCACTGTGTGGTTTTTTTAAGTTTATTCAGGTCACCCGCATCACTAACTGCAAACAACTGCCAGAAAATTTGGGAAAATTTGGGTGCTAAATCAGTTTGGAACATAAAATTTTGAATGCTAAGGCTCTTCAGAGCTTTTGAATACTTCACCCTTTTTTTTTACTGTAGGATATTATCTTAAAACTTCAATTTACCTGTTTCTCTGATATGTCAGGCTTTAAACAATACAGCCACATTTAGCAACAAATTAGCTAGGAAAACCAGCTCTTAAGACTTTAATGATTTTTTAAGAATGACCTTAGAAGCACCTCTTTCCACAGACATTAGAAAATTGCTCAAATATCAATTTGAATATAGTGAAAGGCATTACTGCCGAGCTTCTCTTCTTTTTCCACACAAGGACATATAAACATTTAGATTCTGCAATAAGAGGCTTTAATACAAATAAAGATTCAAATTAAATTTTGGTGAGGAGAAATGGGAGTGGAAGAACCAGCCAGAATGGGGTGATTTTGTATTACTTGACTGGGTACAGTGGGCTGCCACACTTCGATTACAAGAGAGAAGCACAGGTCAGCAGCTTCCTACCTGCATGATTTCTTCCTTGAGGATTCGATGGAAACTCAGCTGCCCTAGGTGATAAGCAGGCTGCCATTCCTGCGCCTTCTTGGTTGCAACTAGCAAGTTGGAGATTTCTGGAAGGCAGGGAGAGAAAATATTTTTTAAGACTTTTCAAAGATAACTGCATTCACCCTTCTCAGTCAATAGCACTACTGTATATGCTCACTGCAAGGTAAATCCCCAAATGAACGAGGAGGAGGGAGAAAAGAAGAAACTTTGATTTCACTTCTACTCATGTAACTTCTATTCCATCATTCAACAAAGAATTCACTACAGCAGAGCTACATATTTTATATTATAAATACAATGTTAATATTAGCCATATTGGGGCTGATATTAAGAAACTGAATAGTGCTTACTGCACAGAGGAATACCCCGGACTGAAAGAGGCAATACCTCTGCTGTACAGTAAGTAAAATAACATACACTCCCTCCTGCCAAAAGGTATGTCTCCCTTCCAGTGTGCAGATGGATAAGGGGTAGCTGGAGTCTCATGTCCTCTCTTTACCTCCTTTGAAAATTCCTTGCGCTCTCGGAAAAACTAACAGTTTGTTTCCAGAGCACTGGAATTAAACTAGGGAACGGGAAATGAACAGAAGGAAAAGACTCAAAAGGCCGGTACTTGCTCCCCACCGCTTCTGGTCAGGGAGAGGCATGGTTAGATCCAAAAGCCTTGCACATTAATTTTGTCTTCCTGTGTTTGACAGCAGGCGTTATTTATTATGATACAATGGTTTTAGATGTCTGCGTGCATCTGGCCTTCCCATTACTGTGAGCAGAACATGTGCGTCGGGGCTAAACCGTGATCTAGCACTCTGAAAACAATAAGTAATGAACCATACACTGGAAAAACTGCTTCATTTCTGCATCCCCTAAACTTTTGTGAATAACTGATTAAATAGATTCAAAACAAAGGAAAAAAACCAAAACAAAACAGGGAAGAGACAGAACAGGGAACAGCACAGATAATGCACTGGATCCCACTGTAACTAATGCCAATGAAAAGCTGAAGTAGGCAGTCAACTCCTTGACCCGTTTTATTTTATCCCAAATACAGCTGTCAAAATGTAATCAAAATGTCAAAATGTATAATCTCTCCACGCTCCAGACAATTACCAATGTTATTCAAAGTGCTGATAAGCTCAGTGTCTATCTACAGAGTACTCTCCTCTAAAACCATCAGAACGAGCAGGTAATTAATACAGCTCAGTTATTCCCCTTATTCTAACAGGAAACCATTATCTGATCAACACAATCACGCCAGTGTGTTTCCTCTTTCATACAAAATTCAGCTGCAAGACACTTGTAGTTTATAGCAAACAATTTTAGTAAGTGTTGGCATTAACAGTTTAACAAATGCACAATTGTCCCAGCCCTCTCAAATCTGACCTTACTGACTGCAAGGCTGTTCCGCTTGCTAACAGTTGCAGACCAAGCCTTCCCCGCTGCTTCTAATAGAGTAAACAACAGCTCGTAATGACAGCAAACAAGCTTCAAACTGAAGTTTGCCGCATAACCACTGCAGGTTGCAACCCTCCTTTGCTAGAGGAATGCAACATGATGCATGGCAGCACTGCCTGGCATACGTGACTCGGTGGAGCAAAGGAAGAACCTTATATAGTCCCTGCTTCACCACAGCGTTTCAGCCCATGACTGAGTCAGCTGTGACATTTTCTTTCTAAACAAATCTAGAGTTCCACCTCTGCTGTCAATACTGCAGGGCCAGCTGTTTAGGTGCAAAAAGGGAAACCAGAACTTTTCTGTCATTTGAAAAGTTCACACAAACAAGGCTCATGAGAAGCACCAGCCCCCTGAGCATCCTGTGCTGAGCTTGTAACATTGAAAGGAAACCCCTAAAACCTTGTTCGCAGCACTTGCTTTTGCCTTCTGGCAAGACACCTCCTCCACAGAGAAGAAACTTTATATATAATCTTTTAAGTGACAAAAGAGCTTCACACAAGAATACAGAACAAACCAAAGACACTAAGAATGCCTGCTATTTCTGGAGTTTGTCTCCTTTCAACAACAAAGTTCATTGCCTCTCTTAAAGGAGACTACCTACCTCTTGGTTTTGGTTGGCAGCACCTCTTCAGTGTAAAGCTTATGTTATCTGTCCGAAGTATTTGTCCTTTCAGGTGATCCATCAGCTCTTTTAAGGATGAAAAAGATTTGTTTGAACCATGTAGGAAATACCCGCCTTTCTTCACCTCAATCTGGAAGTTCTTGTACTGGATTGAATTATTTATCATCTGCTATTAGGGGGCAAAGGGGAAAAAAAATAAAAGAAAGCAAAATATAATCATTAAAGTGAAAGGATGTTTTAAAGCCATAAAGGCTCTCCAGAAGCCTTTGAAATTACATGTAGTACCAGTTAATCACTTGTTCCTAAGCTAGTGTCCTCTAATCAAACTCCAATGAAGTAGAAAAAGGCCCTAAAATTTCCATAACCTTCAGTCCCAGGAAGGCTCATAATAGAGTGGAAGAAGAGCAACATAAAGATGTAATCATCTAACAAGTCCAATTACAGCTTCTGTGTTCTGCAGAGCCTGAGAGTATGCAGAAGCTCTGACTCTTCAGAAGGAATTTTCTCTTCACTTGGTCAAGAATTGCAGAATCTGGACCATGGTTTCAAAATCTCAACTTAAAAATAGCAAAACTCCCTTTCACAACCCAGATTGTTCAGCAAGTGAAATGAGATTTCAGGCTGCTGTTCAAACCTCCCAGTTTCATTCAAATGTATTGAGGAAGAATGACTGAACTTTTGTACTTCTCTATCTCAAGCCCATTCCCTTTCAAGTTCTACCCTCTACTGCTTCCTCACCTCCACCATACTGCAGCTTCCCATCACCTCTCTTTCCTCTCTAAGCCTCCCAATGAGGTTGAATTTTTTCCAAGACAAAATTAATTTCTTGTTTCAATGCCTCTGTTGCCCTGTCTGTTAGAAGACAGTGTTGATCATACAGGTTTTTTTTTTGCAAATGTCTACAGAAGATGAACCAAATATCAATGCTAAGAGATTACTATTATTTCCAAGAGGTTTTTTTCATCACTTTGTCGTTTCTTGTTTCAAATGACCCTTCTTGATCTCATAATTGACTCTAATACATTTTAATAACAACATTTTTTTCTAAGAGAAGGAAAACAGTTTATATGTCTTTACACTATTATTATTATTCTTGTGTGAACACTTTAAATATCTTCCCCAAACTAGCAAGTCAGCTGCAGACTTCCAGCTGAGGTCAGTAAAATTCAAACTTCCGTGCAGTTGCTGCATTCTTCTTTTCTACTTCTAACTGGTTCTCATCCCTATCCCACCACATGAGCTTTTACTTATCACTCATCTTTCACAAAATATGTTCCACTAGCTAACTGTGTTTATGTCCCCTTCTGTGGTGCTCTACATGTAAAGGCAACTGTCCTCAGGCGCTATTCTTTTACAGTGTGTCAGTAGAAATACATTCATGTAATTAAATCCACGTTCAAGAAACATTAGGTAAGTTGCAGTGACAAATTCTGTATGTCATTCTTACATCATATGAGTTTAAAAAGCTTCATTTCAATCATGTTCATGCACAGTTTTATTGCTATGAATGGAAATATTCTGGATGTAATGAATCATATTTGTAGATACAGTATATTTGTAGAGATAGCACAGGATTCCAGGGAAAATGAAGCTGTGAGTACAAGTATCCACCCTCAGCTGCATCAGCTATCAAAGATAAGAATGTCTGCCCTAAAGAACATAAATATATCAACACGGATTACAGGGAGCTGCTAGTCTTTAGCTCATTATCAAATGACTGCTGGGAGCGCCACACCTGACGTACCTCTGAGCCTTCAAAACAAGTCACTGTCATGAGAATGTGGTTAAAGTTCGTGCAGCTCCATCTCAACACATACATGCCTGCTTCGTTCCCTTCCTGTCGCAGTTTGTTGATGGCATATTCCGTGCTGAAAGAGTCAATGCACAAATGAGGAAAGCCAACAAATGAGCAGTTGCACCCCAAATCTATTATTAGTAAATACAGAGGAGAGTAATCCTATACTTGCAGCAAAAATGAGTAACAGCAACTAAGACATATTTATATTATTATTAAAACATGATTTAATTGTGTGCATTACACACACTCACATTTACCTGCCAAAGAGCAAGGGAAGAAAATTTTATTAAGCTCTTAGCATGCTTAATGGGGAAATTCCACATCCAACACAGTGTGCACGTAAGCTCTCAGTTTTCTACATATTGCATCTTCAAATATAAAAGGAAAAGCCAAAAATGTGGGCAGAAGGGAAAATAATTGCTTTAGCTATTTAAAAAAACCAAAGGCTTTGTGCCTCCATCCAAGTACTCCCAGTGTCAGTGTAGATACAGTTCAACTCTGTTTACCTAAAATATTCCCAGCTGTTCAACTGACAATGATCTTTATAGCTATTAGTGAAGTAAGGCTCAAAATACTCCGATAGTGAGGAAACACTGGTTTTATAGATGAGTAAGTTGATGTGGAGAAAATCAGTGATACTTTTTCCATATAATCATTAGAAAAAAGAAGTTATTCTACAACATTTTGTTGAACTAACAACCTTCCAAATGTCAGATTTCCTCAGTGGATTCAATATGCAGTAGTATTAGAGGACTAACTATTCCAGTGGAAAAATACAAATCAAACATTTTACTAACCAAATGGGACCATGGCATCCATTTTTTATGTTGTGCTCAATCAGTGGGGGAGCCACATCTGTGCAGAGATAATGGTGGGCATCTGCTGTAAGTCTGAAGTATCCATCTATCAACGATGCAAATGACAGGGCCTCATCATGTGAGGATAGTTTTAATTCCTAAAACAAAAAGATATTTTAGTCAAGAATTCTTACAGTTCCACTAAAACATTTCAGGAATGTTTTCATAGGCAGCAATTTTTGCATGAAGTGGCTAAAAAATTGTCCAGAAAGCTATGACAGAAAACCATATACATTTAGGAAACCAACACCGACCATCCTCTATGCTCCCCACTCATTACTGGCTAGAAAATTCCATTCTCCAGCGTGACTTATATTCTGCTGTAATCCTACACGAGACCTGTCAGGCAGACTCCTGTGCCAGGCTTTGTAAAACACCAGAAATTCAGGACTGGGGCAGTCATGTTGGGTTTGAAGCCAAGGGCACTCTGGCAGCTCCTTTCCAAATTCTAACAGCTGGCAGCCCACAGCAAGAAGAACTGGGTATCTATAAACCAACTCTCCTCTCCCACCCTCCCAGGTCCTCACCCTCTGCCATCCTTGCTGAACTCCTCTTTCTTGATGCTGTTTTTGGCTATCCAAGTTGTACAGAGGAAGGCCACAGGCCAAGAAGCGTATCAAGGAGCCACCAGGCACCGGTGGTATGCAGTAACAAGTCTAGAAAAGCAACTGTGCTCACCAACTCGCTGCTCTTCTAACTAGCGTTTTCGCATTTGTACAGTGTTGAAGGCAGCATATTAAACTGTTGTTTAAGAGTCCCATTAGAAAATGTTCCTCAAGGAGGTTGTCACCTGTTGCCCAACAACACTGTGTCACTACAGCTTCCCACGGGAAGGAAACCCATCCAAGGTTTGGTTCTTACCATCCTTTTGTTATCCTGCTTGTTAATGCTAACTGTAGACTCCTTGATGACAATGTGGGTGATTTCAGGAAAATAGGAAAAATTGTTCCATAAGTCTCGAATTTTTTGTTTTTCTTCATCCTTTTTGATTTTGCCATCAGACTTTTTCTTCTTCTCTTTCTCTGTCTGTACAGACTGCAGATACATTTTGGATTAAAGTATACTAATAAAACCATATTTTTTTAGCACAGTGTTTTTACACTAAACCAAAAATTCATGCCATGTTCATCCAGCTATTTTATTCTTGAATGCTTTTTGCACCGATCATCAATTCATTTACATGTTCAGTGTGTCTGTATTGCAAGGATATACTTCAGTCAAGAACAGTCCATAAGACAGTCTTCATGAGGATAAAAGAAACCAGTCATTAGCTACGTAACTTACCTCTCTCTCGGTATACTAGCAATAACTTTAGTAGCAGTACAAGGCTGAAAGGGTTCTGCTGAGATTTCCAAATTACGTACTTGAAATGTTCTCTCAGAGCTCAGCCCAAAGGCAAGAGCCACATTCATCTCGCACTGCATGCCTGAACTGCCGACAGCAGATGAAATTCTGCATGCAGACCACAATGAAGCTGAGCATCTTACAGGTCAAAAATTACTAGTAACTACTTATTTTAAAAACTTAAATGTTCAGGCTGAGCAAAGCTTCCTGCTAGTCACAGAAAGGCTCTCACTGCGATGAAAATCTTTGGTTTAGGCATTTAAATAAATATAATCTACAAATAAGCAGAAACAGGAGCCTTACAAGAAACAGGCTGCACTTCTTGCAAGCTTTTCTGCTCAAATAGCAGCTCTTCCTTCCCTCCCCTCCCATTAATATTATCATTTAAAACAGAAATTCTCCATCAGAGATAGAGAGAGATAGTTAGCTTACATCTAAATGAAGTGAAGCACAATGCTTTCTATGCTACAAAAGATAACTATCAGCAGGGTTCTCATCACTGTGGGGAACTGAGGCAAGCAAAAAGAGGTCTATTTGTTCAATATTGTATGTGGAGAAAAACTGTAGAATATGCCATAACCCCTTCAAACTTAGAGCATATTTAATATTTATGTATGCAAAGTACAGAAGAGATTAACCAAAGTGACCTCAATTAGCAGCACTGACACAAGGAGCAACATATAAAATATCACTGATGTGGGAAAGCTTAGCTTTAATGTCACTCTATTTTAATTTATTCATGAAAAGTCTATGAGTATGAGCAAACATGGCACCTGGGGTGCCATATACAGAAAAGCATTATCAGACTTTGATTATCAAGACAGAGCACCAAACCATAAAGGCCTCCACAGACATTAATCTTTCAAAACTTGTGTCTGGTCTGGCAGATATAGTACAGTCCTTAATTTTCCTGATGAACAGGTTGCCCACAGAGGTTGTGCAGTGTCCATCCTTGGAAGTTTTCAAGACCAGAATGGATAAAGCCCTGAGCAACCTGGTCTGATCTCAAAGCTAACCCTGAACAGGGGGTTGGGACTAGAGACCTCCTGAGGTCCCTTCCAACCTGCATAACCCTATAATCCTATGAAAGAAGTCCTTTCAATAAAAAGCTGATTTGCAGTGTCTGAAGATCATGACCATTTTTTAACAGTTGTTATGTCCCCAAAAGCAATCCTCTAATTCCCATTTATCAAGGGATACTTACATTTGGCTTGAGTCTCCACTGAATTCCATTGTTTCCTGTTACGATGACTTCATATAGTGGGAGGATCTCACTGTCTCCACAATTAAATATATTTATTTCATTCTCAGATGAAATCAGCAAAAACGAAGTCTCAAAAATTTCTGCTCCATAATGTTTAGTCAAGGTCTCCATCGTTGATAAGTATTTAACTTTCAGATCACGTGGAGACACACTACTGTCGCAAATGGTTTTGTTGTTAAACTCTTTAAGGAAATGCTTGAAAACATTATTTATCCGAATCCTGGTTAAGAAATTCCTCTGTCTGATAGTCTTGTTCAAAGTTTCAGGAATATAATGCTTATAACTAGAAGGAAAAAACAATGCTATGAGTCAATACCATTGTCTCCTAAACTTCTAACTCTCTAAAATGTGCAACTGCCTTACTTTGAAAGCTACAGAGAACAAGATGCAGTAAACCACTGTGCAGTTGGTACTGTAGCAGTGGTTTACAGCATTAATAGCCAATAGGAATTCAAATAATAACCTTATCTGAAAGCTTTTTAGTCAGATGGATACAGCCCACTCAAATCAATGACACAATTTATTCTAACAGTTTTCTCATTAGGTTGCCACTTAACAACACTGCCATTTCTGAACCAGCTAACCAGAACCCTGAATTTACAGCAAGTCAATCGGCACCCAACACATTGGTATGCTGGGTGCACTAGCTGCATAGATTTCAAATACTCTCCAGGCAAGAAAAAATTCCAGTTTTCTAATACATATCCTTCTTGACAAGGTTAGGAAGACCCACTTAGCAATAGCAGTGTTGGAGCTTGTAACTCCTGTACAGTCAGACTCTGGAAGTTAGAATGCTTAAAATCCCTTCTGGGAAGAGAAATGCAGCAGACCCAACAGTGACAAAGAAGTTATTCCAACTTACCTGATATCTTTGGGAAGCTCTGGAAGCTTCACATTTTTCTTGATGGCATAGTGAGAGATTGCAAGGACAGCCATCCCCAGACATTCGTTTTCAATTTCATGAACCTCTTGATCATTTTTAGGATCACGTATTGGTGCCAGGCCTTTCACTAAGTCATACTGACCCTTAATAGGAAGCAAGAAAAGAAAGCTACCAAATTTATTATTTGTCATAGTTTATCTATGAGCAAGCAGTATGTCGTGAGATCTCAAGCTCTCCTTGAGCAAGAAGAGTCACCCAAAACTGAAAGCCAGGACAGGAAAAGGTAGGGGAAGAAGGGAAGAGCTGTGCAATAGATGCATTCTTCTCTTAGACCAGTGAAACAGAAACACAGGCAAGCACTAGTCACCCCACAAACCCTGCTGATTTGAGAAGAAACACCAACATTTGTGCCTGACATAAGTCTTTTAAAATGACAGTTTGTGGAACAGGTGGAATCACCATGTGGATCGTCACAGCACATCCATCCCATGTACAGTCCACAGCATTGTGGCTTTCACCAAGAACGTGTGTAGACATCCAGGGGGAACACCTGCACTGCTCAAACGCTTCCAAAACTCCTGTCCCCTTCTTCTATGTATTAGCCCTCCAAAAATTCCCTTTTTTGGTAATTAACTAAAGAAAGCACCACCCCTGTCCCCTTCTAGCACCATCATGGGTTTTTTTTCTGGTACGCAATAAAATACTTTGTGTCTCTGCTTTATCTCTGCCTTCCATCACCTGGTGTCTCTATGAACCTCATGCACTCAGTCTCTAAGCCACATCTCAAAACTGAGATTGCAAACTCTGTGGCAGCTGCCTGGCTCTGGGACAGTCTGAAAAATATTTGGTTACCAAAGAGCAAAGACATTTCTGTTGCCTTGTACTAGCATTACTGTTTTTATGTTTGGCCTTTTTTTAAAATGTTATTACCCAAAAGTAAAATTCTGCTCAATGCAACATTGTCTGACAACATCCATTAGGGTCCCTACTCATTCTGCAACTTAAAAGGTGTCTTCATTCTTTTTGCTGACGCTCAAAAAAATAAAAAAAAAAAAAGGACAAAAAAAACGGTTTTACAGCATGTTTTCAAACAGTGATTTTGCAAAGTTGCATGCATGTACACAGGAATGTTCATACAAAACAAGGTGTAAGTTTGATTACGCAGGGAAAAAATATTTGCTGCTTCTATTACTTTAGAATGCAAGTGGTACCATTAAAATGCACAGATAGCTGTAGCTAACTTGGTATTTTCTTGTATTGTGGTTTCACAACAAAACAAGGATTCACTGGAGCACCTTCATGGTATCTCTTTTTCTGGAGGACACAACCATATTTCAAAGTCTGAAAATTCTGCAGTAATTATGCTCAGAATTAACAGTAAACACGTTTTTCTCCAGTGCATTTCAGTTGCTCATTTCACAAGCCTTCATCAACTTCAATCTTTCCATTTCTTTGGTGAAACCAGACAGTTTCTGGTTTGCAAAATCATTTGTGTGATACAACCTTTTTTGTACAAGAGCACAAGCTTTCTGAAATAGGGACCCTGCTTACTTGCCCCGTCCAGCGTGCTGCATGTACTGCCAACAAGTGGGAGGCATAACCAAAGGAAAGAAAAATTGCATGTAAGCAGGCTGTGTGACAGTGGTTTTATCAGTCAATGTTTTAGCACCACGCAGTAAAAAAGACTCATTGAAAGGACACCATACTGTCAGTTTTAATACTGCTACTGCTCCTCTATAGGACTATAGATGTCAAAGTTATGTGCAAATGCTTTGCAAAAGAAAAGGTGATAGCACTTATATCCAAACCCAGTTAATACTAAAAGAAAGTATGCTGTAAAAATATAGCCCTTTTTGGACTGTGAGATATAGTTTCTTTACACGTTCTGCGTATGGGTAAATTGTTCTTCATGTAGCAAATTCTCTCCACCACGCAGAAGTATGAACAAAACACTTATCAATACTAACAGGTAAGGTTACATGTACTTTAGAATTTTGAAAATAGGTCTTTAAAGCAGCTTCTACTGGATCAAATAGTTTTTGTGTGACTACAATGGCAAAGATATTTGCAAGCAACCTCTCACCTGTGCAAAGATGTATTCTAATGAATTTGCATCAAGTATAGGGGTTCCTTCTGGTGCCAGCTTCTTCTCGTAAGAGTTCTTTGCCTTCCTTGGGGAATGCCTCCACACTGAGGGTTCGTTTTCACTAGTGCCATGCCAGTTTGTAAAGTAGTATCTTGCAAGAAAAGAGGAATAAACTTTAAAAACGTTTGGGGAAATCCTCCATTTACATTAGATGCGTATTTTAATCTTTTAAAAGAAAATCAGTTAGAAGTCAAAATCCGTCAATCTTCTGCCCTGAGGTTGCAACTTAAGTGGTCCACTGCTGAAACCACATGCCTGGCCGGAGGAACTGTGGAAAAATGGTGTATTAGTCAAAGATCTTTGGCATTTCCACTCAACAGTATCTCACTCAACTCACGATCCCATGCCTGCCTGCCTGTTGCATCCCTGTACAGCCCACCAAACAAGAAGCCACCACTCAGATGACAAGTACGTTTCCATCACCTCTGACATTACTTGAGCAGTGTAATACTTCTACTGTGCATTAACCAATGGCTGGCATTTGTATTCCAAGATAAAATGGCTCATCTAAAGGGTTAACAAGACTTTAGACCTCCTCTACAGGCACAGGGAAAAACAACTGCACTATGCCTCACCCCCTGGAATTTCTGTTTCCCTTTGGTTTTGGATGGAGCTGGTGAAAAATGCACTAATTCAAATCACCCAGTTTCAAAGGGACACAGTCAAATCTTCCGTGTATGTGACAAACATGCTTTTTACTCATATCTGTACACAAAGCTATTTAATTAAAAACCTGCTAAAGGAGTTGGTGTCTACTGAAAATTAATGAAATTTGAGTTCAAGCTCTGTTAGCACCTTTTGAGAAATCTTTGCCTAAATTACTCCAGAAATTTGTGTTTATCTGGGTTCTAGTAACACTTAAATCAAGTGAAGTTTAGTTAAATCTGGTTTGAATCAATGTGCCTTTTGCAGCGGTTCATGCCTTGCACATGATCATGAACTACTTACAGTTAAAAGGGTACAGCAGAGCAGATTTACCCAACTGCTAAGTAGGAATGATTTCTAGAAGACTATGTCAATCTAATTCCAGAGCAGCATTCAGCACTAGCAAAAGCAAACAATGCAGAATTATTGCATTGCGTATATATATTACTGCATTAATACAAAGGGTGGTGTGATATCAGACATTTCTGATGAACAGTGACCACCGTGAGCATCGCCTAATTTGTTTCACATTACTGTGACATCAACAGCAAAGCTTTTAATGTCTACCTAAATATGTGATCAAAATCATACAGAATTTTTGTGACCAAAATGAGATCAAACAGCTTTACACAGCAAAAAGACAAATGAATGTGAATGGTAATAGACACTGCACATAAAAGTAGTAGTAAACAAAAAGGGAGTGGAAAAAACCTAAGGTTTTAGGTAGAAAATGTTGAGGCATGTGATATCCAACTCCTGAATTGGAAATACATGTTTCCTGTATCGAAAGAAAAAGCTGAACAGATAAAGTACCTTATAATCTATGAACACATTTTGAGATACAAGTAAGAAATCTGTTTAAATAACAAACCACTATCTTGCCCAAGCAGTTTCATTTCAAATATAACGCAATAAAAACTGCAAGGGACATGTCGTGGAAGACAGGAAGACAGCAGGAAGGCAGCAAGTCAACTGGCAAACGCTTATGAACATTATGGTGCAGAACAACCCACATGCAAAAGTGTGTGTTTTAAAATACGTGCCTATATCTTCGTGACTTGTCTCTGACCAGAATGGGAGTTCATGGATTAAGCCCCAGTTCTGCAGTGGTTGGGACTGGTGTGTATCAGTCTCAGTGCAGAGTCAGGATCTCAAAGAGCAAAATAAAATTAGTACTTTTTTGTTCAGCACCACGTGTTTTCATCACATGTTATCTGTACAGTAAGTTGACCATTCAAATGAAGAACGGTGTATCAAATTACTCTTAAAGAGATGAGACTTTCCGTACAGTGTTTCTGTCCATTCTTTCTTTTTGGTAAGTCTTCTTAAGTCCCCCAAAAGCATGTATCTAGGAACACCAACACACAACTATGCCAAAAAATCCTGACAAGTACTGTTAAGATACTGCGGAACTCCTTTGGTTGAAGCATAAAAAGCAAAGCAAAGCAAATCCTTCTGCCTCCAGGAAATTACTTTGTTTCTGTATTTTATAAGATGAGTGAAAATTAATAACTCCAATTCTTTTGGTATTTCCTGAAAATAATTATGGGCAAGGTATTGTGTATTGTTTGTAATTGAGAGGAGAATTTGCTCCTTTCCCTATTAAACTGCACTGATTAAGACAACACTTAAAAGTTACAATAAAAATTAGAGCCCCATTGTTTGAGGAACCATATAAATAAAGGAGAGTCTCTGCCTTGAAGAGACCAATGAACTTGCGGTAAGGGGGAGGCAGATCATTACTATTCCACTTTCACAAACAGAAGTGGGAACACAAGCCTTCCAATTCAGAAGTCCTGCAAACGACCTGGAAAGGAGACGGCGTGCTCCTGAGTTTCAGGAGCATGACCTACCCCTCCTTTTGAACGCTTTAGTCCAAGGCAGGCACCTGCGGCACGGTGCCGCAGCAGGGAGGGGGGATTTGGGGAGTCAGCCCGAGCGGGTCACCCCTGGGACAGAGCTGTTTTACACTTCATCCGTTCAATCTGGCCAAGGAGCGGTGGAAATGCTGGAGTGGGACTTGCTGTCCTCTTTCACCTATAGCGGCTCCGATAGTCCTTCTTTCCAGAGTTTCCAAAAACATGTGTACTGGGTCCCTTCTCCATGCCAAGAGACACTGCTACCTCTGGCTTAAAGACAATCCAGCTGTGGAACAGTTAAACTCCTCCTCCATCAGCTGGTGTGCTAATTAGTCCAGGATATTACAAAACACTGTGGTTTCTTATGTTGTAGACTTTTCCCCCCCCCCCCCAAACTTGAGGCAAGTGAAAGAAATACAGGGCTAGTTGCAAAGTTTCTAGTGAAAAGCAAGGCCCTTTAAAGTATTATGAAAAGTACACCAGCTGGCACAGATTTGATGGGGAGAGGAGGAGGATGGGAAGTCCACACAATCAGAAACCAAATCTAAAGCTTTCAGCAGTGGGAGAAAAATCGAACATCTAAAAGCACTTGAAACTACTCACATACCTTCATTTTATATATATATAATTACAATAGGAGATGACTAAATCAAATCTAACAATGTAATGAAATTTCAGAAAGTGGGTTGTCCATATAAAAATTATTTTGTCTCTAAATGATTACATACAGTCTAATACACTGCACTGTTACATAAGCCCAGACCATTTTCCATTTTCAAGAGGAATTCTGCCTCTTGCAGAGCTCAGAATAAACAATATTCAATTAGAGAACAGTTTCACAATCCTGTATTGCTCATAGTTTTTCAGTGCTCTGCCCTGCTCTCAGTTCAGATGCCCAAGCCAAGACATGCGATAGATCAGAAATGAAAGAAAGGAAAATACCACTTCAACAATACACTACATTATTCCTAGGGAGATGGGAATATTTAGATTTTAGCGCCTAACTCATACAGGCTCTTCTTAAATACATATGAAATTATTTTAAATTCAAATTATTGGCCCAAAGTTTGCCAATTTCCATGCATGGAGTACATCTGACAAAAGAGACGCCCCTGCCAAACTTCAAATCCCAACTCCAAAGCTTAAAAAAATAAACCACCAGAACTTTTACATACAGAAAGCAGGGCACATTCCATAGCTTCATTGTGTAAAATGGTAGAACAGAAAAAAATCCAGAAAACAAAAGTTCAACATAGAGTAATTCTGCCCATATACCTAAAGTTTGACAGAGATGTGAAGAGCTGAAGATTTATAAGAGGGAGCTGTTAAAGCAGTTTTAAAGAAGGTGGTGTTACCCACCATGCAAGTAAGATGCAGTAGGAATGAAAGAGTACCTGGAGAGAGCTCTCATCCCTCACCCAAAGCAGAAATATATAAACACTAAACACAGCAGAAACTACTTTTAAAGAACTGAGTTAAAAAACCAGCATCATACTTCTAATCAGAGGATTAAATTCCCACAACTACATTTTTTAAATACTACTTTCTTTTACTGAGAAAAGCACACCACATGAAAGAATTTCAGTATCAGGGGAAAACACCCTAGACTCACATTATACCAAGAAAATTTTTTATTATCCAGTACATGGTTAATCTAACTGATCTCTTAAAGCAAGAAAGGGCACTTAATGCTCTGTAAGAGGCCATTAGAGTCCTCAGAGCTTCTTTTAGAGTCACTCAATTCCATTATTGTACGGTGTTTATCTGCCAAACTTAATCACAGCTGTTTAACTCTGAGATTAGCCAAGGTTCAGCCATTAATACCACTAATAGACTGTGCTAAAGAAAAGACTAATATCCTCTTCCTCTTCTAAAAATAGGTATCAGTGGTATAATTACTTGAAAAGCAAAGATCTTTTTGTTGACTTTTTTTTTTCTTCCTTCTCATAACAGTTCATCCAATAACAATAACAATCCCAGTCCGGCACAAATGTAATGAGAATCATACACTTAAAGCTCATATTGAGGCAAGAAGAAAAGTCAGAATAAAAATAATAATAAAAAAAGAACACAGTATAATGTGCAGAATTAGATTTCTATCAAATCCTAAAAGGAGGACATCCTTCCTTTAGCTAGAGTATGTGAGAGTGCTCAACAGTTGCCAGCATTACTGCTTTAATTTTCCAGTGGATGAGGGCTGGTGTACCCATTCAGCCCCAGAAATCTCAATAGGCTATGTGCTGTATTTTAAGAATGCCACCTGAAGTTCAACCTGATGGTACATGATGGATAAAGATCCTGGGAACAATGGTTTCTATTTTCTGATGCTTTCTCCAGTCTAATGCATGCCACCTGCCGTGAGGTCACACAGATACCCCTACAGTCCTGGAGGAGAATTTCAAAAGCAACAGCATGTTGCTTTTTCCTTTCAAGTTAATAGTAAAATTCCCATTGACTTCAGTAGGAGTACAGTTCACTTTCAACACTTCAAAAGGAAATTGAAACATGCAAAATACTGACATAATAAACCAACATTTTTGAGCCCTTTTTTCAATTTAGCTTTTAGCTAGTTCAGTCACCTACAGCTTTGTGGATACAGGTTCTTGTGGTTTTTCAGCTTCTGGGGCTTTTTTAAGGTTATATAGCAAAGATGAAAAAAAATCAGGAGACATTTTAAGCTTTTACTGTTAATCTCTTATCTATGCTGTGAAAAACAAGCTGCTGCTTTTGGTTTTGCTTTCCTGCTTCTTCAGTGAGTTCAGCAGTAAGAGTTAGAGCATCTACATATGGTTAAGGAATCATTTTTCAGATGTTATGCGCTTACCTCATTCGATAATGGAGCCGGTGTGATGTTTTTTCATCTATCTTAAAGACCTGGTTTGGTGCATACCAGAGTCTTCTGTTTTCATCATACAGTGCAAAGAGATTATGGCACAGAGGAGATATAGCTGTCAGAGAAAAGTAAACAAACGTATGAATCACAAGGCTACAATACATATGCACGCCCCAAAAATACAAATGCATAAAGCAAATATCTGATCTTGCAAAATAGACCATAAAAAGAAACTGATACTAGGATTAGTTTAAAACAAACACTAGAAAGTTACGGTTAAAGTGGAACTGCAAACTGCACATTGGTTCACTCCATTGGTTTTATTGTGTATTAAAGAACGTATCATTTCAGCTACTTCTAACATTGAACTTATTCTGAAATCCTGATTTTGCCTGAACTTAAGAGGAAATGACTTAAAAATCTTCACTTTTTCCAGATCACAGAAATGGGTGTTTTAACAAAACCGCTCAGCAATACCACAACTTTGTTCTCAGTTTTATTTTATTAATAAATTTTACTCCCATAGTTGAAAGAGAAGGTTTTAGTGAAACAATTAAAATCCCCTTCTCATTAGCAAACAAGCAGAAAGCATAACGTGTAATTTTTCCATTCTTTGCCAATTCAACAGAGGGTTTTCCAACAAAGAACAGACTTTGACTTGTATGTCTAGGCCGACCTGTTTTAACCTTTGCGTTTACATCATCCCAGAGAAAAACAGGCTACGGTGTGTTTACAGGTCTACCGTTGTTTGAATTCCTTGCTTCAGTCTCCTGCTCAATTAGGAGGCAGTACCTTTTTGCAAAAGCCATGGTCAGGCAAGCAGCAAAGTTGCGGAGAGCACCGCAGAATGTGATTAAGTGTCTTTCTGAAATTGGGCCAACTGCAGAGCACTTTGTTGGGGTCCTGCAGAATTCAGTGAAAACATTTCTACTGTGTCTTGGGGAGAGAGCGCAGAAGGGAAGAAAAGAAGCCAAGGAAATAAAAACTGAACAGCCTAATTGCAAAGATCACAGAAGGTCGGGTTGGGCAGCCACTGCCTCCTGCATGTCAACAAGCAGTACGTAGATGCCATCAATGGTTTAACATTCAAGTTGTGATTTACAGCAGAGACCAGCACCACAGGCCTGCTGAAACAGGTAAACTTTTATACTTCACTAGCACATGCTGTGGACTTAATGAAAAGCAAGAGAAGGTAGAAAGAAGTTCCCTTATGGAAAGCTCACTTGAAGTCATTTCTTCAAAGGTTTTAAACTTCCAACAGAAATTACTGGGAGCAGTTGCACATTATGTGGGTTCACACCCATACAAACAGCAGCAGTTCACAGCTCTTACAGGCTGCCATAAATAGGTGGGTTTTAAGTACTCCTCATATTCATTAAAATTATTCAAAAACAACGTGAGTACTTATTTGATGAGGTTTGTCCTTCGGATTCCCATCATTCCTGCCTTTCCAACAGAAGAGAGGCAATTAGGCAAAGGAACTGAAGGGTACTCAATGTTACAAGAATCAAGATGACATGGGAAAAGAAAACATTTTAAAGCTGCAGGGAAACTTATGCCCAGTTCACCTGTTTACTACAGCCAGATTCACCACTCCCATATCAGCTGAATAATATTTAGTGTTCCATGAAGCCTGGGGAACACAAAATTGGGATCAGAGCGGGCAAGAACCTTAGAATTGTAAATATAAAAGTATACTGGTTCATGAGCCTCAAACATAGATTAAATCCACTAATTCCAGTAGAATTACACATATTCAAATATTTTGCTGAGTCAAGGACCACAGTGACAAAGCAAGAAATCTTCATTATACATTTATGCATTACCGCAATTGTGCCCAGTTCAGGTAATCTTAACTGGTGAATAACTCTCTGCAAAAAAGTGTCAAGTAACAGAAAACTAAAACTGGAAAAGTAACAAATAGGTTTGCGATTTTGTGTTTTGGTTTTTTTTCATTAGCCCTCTCCAAAATGTGTTGTAACACAGGACAGATCCTGACAGGCTTACCAACTAGTATATGAGGTAAAACCAGCTTTGTGTTAACTTATTTGTATATGGTATCTCCTCTTCTCTTCAAAGAAACCTAATCATCACACTCAAATCAAAAAAATCAGTAGCTGTATCTGCCAGGGTTGGAGATCATCACTTTGGACTAATCTCAAGACAGTCTCTCCCACCATTTCTTCCACACCAAGCAGTTTAAGAACTGCCCAAACAGACCCTTGGCAAAAGTTTCCATCCTAGACTACATAACATGCATATTTCTTCTACAAACATTGACTACATGCAGAGAAGGATGCATCACTTTCGATACTGTCGGGCCTTGCCACTGAGAACTTATATAAAATCCATATACTCACAACACCTCTGTGCAGCTTCAATGCACAGCTCCTCCGAGGTAAACTCGCCACTGGTGTAACAAATAGGATTTTTATCTTGCAGGTAGAAAAGTATTTCTAAACCCTGATGCTGAGCTTCCAGGTTTACTTCGCTCTTCTTTGTGCTCCTCATTTTTGCACAGAAAGCCATGGCTTTGCAATCTTCTTTTACGTTTAGATACTGAAAGTGGAGGAAAAATAGTTAAGGAAAGCGTGAAGAGTTTGAATATTTGTCAGAACACAAATCCACTGCTTAATGAGGCTACTGCATACTGTGATGGGCTAGGCACAGCATTTCTCAAAGTCTTCACATTGGGAATCTGATTATTCAAAATCAGTACTTCTCATAAATGAGGGAAAAAGTGAAAAAAGAAATGTCAAGGATTATTCTGTTTCTGGTAACTCTGGTCCAAATAATTCCCTTCTGTTCTGGTGGTTCCACAACTATTCTAGAAGGTTTCTCTTCTTACTGTAAAGCAGGAATAACTTTCACATCCTTAAGCACCTAACTGGCTGAAAAACAATACTTGAGGCTGGGTAATATAAACAGTACAATTTATATTTCCTTAAAAAAAAAAAAGTTAGCTTCTATTTTTACAGTCTCCTTAACAGCTAAATATTTCTGACAGTTTTCTCCCCTCTCACCCTTTGTCTTTTTAACTCCTGATACTTAATGTGTCATGGTGAAATGAGCTTTATTGGAGAGTTATTATTATTACTTCTCTCTCTCCAGAAGGAAAGAGTAGCACTAAGTAGGATTAATGCAATAGCTTTTAGACTGCCAAGAATGCATACAAGACAGCTCTGACTCAAAAGAAAATGCGTTTTGCATTTTATACCCAGTGCTTAAGTAGAAAGAGGCGAAAGGAAACAGATGAACACACACTCCGGGTATTATGGGGTCTGCGTTCCATGTTTTACTAAGCTTGAGCTCAATTAATAACAAAAGCCCAAACCACCAATTCTATAGTTTATGAAATTAATCCTCCCACCGAAAAACAAACAAACAAAAAACAAACCTCAAAAGCCAACGCACCTGCATTTATGTGACTGTCTGATCCTCTATGCAATTGAAATGGATTATCTTCGTGCTCTCCAAGAGCAACTTGACTCTGGCTGACAAAAAAAAAAAAAAAAAAAAATTGTCAGGAATGGCTTTGTACAGTTTGAGGCACAAAATATATGGTCAGGCTGATAAAATGCCACTTGCAATCCAAGGGAATCTTTCCATTAATATAATTGAGATTTGGATCTAGTCTCAACCAAAGACAGTCATAGCAAGCATCTAGGAGTCTATGTAAGTCTACTCATTTCTTTTGGCTCTTTCGGTGCACTGGCTGAGATGCGAACAAAAACCAGGGGAGAAGCCTCAGTTATTCATTGGGGTTTTTTCATATTTTCAGAGCACCAGCCATCAGTCTGGTGTTGTACTCATTGCAATCCATAGCTGTGACACCAAAGGAGCATTCTGCTCTTTGCTTTATCTCCTTCATGGCTTTTGAAGTCACTTCGTTCTTCACATTTTTAACTACATATTGCTAATTCCAATTCTTCCCCAGTGTCTATTGTTTCTTCCCCTTCCAGATTATCAGGTATTTTTCTCTGTTTTATTCTCCTTTGCTCTATGAAAGGTGCAGAGCCTTGGGTGGGCAGCAGAGAATAAGGAAGCTACTCAAGGGAGTATCATTGCAAGGGTCATATTTCTCTTAGAGGAACCTTGTTCACAACGAGTGCAGCCCATGCCCTCAGTACCTTCAAGCAGCACAGGCACCTTCCAAGAGCCTACTTTTTTTTTTTTTAAGCCTTATCTAACACCACAAACCATGTCAGTATTCTGGGGCTGGTTTGCAAAACTACTCCCACCCAAAGTCAGAGGCTATCCTTACCACCTGAAGCAAACTGGGAAAACTTCAATACCATCTTTTTTTAATGTAGGTGTGACAGTGCTTCTATTTAAAGTATTGTCTGATACCAGGACTGTAAAATCAATGAGACACTACAGGACTACTCAAGAAGCAGGTGGGGAAAGAGTGGGCATTGGTAAGACGTCTCCCTGATCCCAGTCCTGATGGTAAGAGCACCAGTGAAAGATGATGCTGGCATGCTTGAAAGGCATGGGTGTATGTTTCTTTCCAAAGGTGGACAGGCTGCTCCTCTCCCACTGGCGTGGGAATAAGCCAGAAGGGGAAGGAGTCTAGACTTCTTGAAGAGGAGGAGGATGTGGGACTCCATTCTGCATCTCCAGAGAGATTCCCATGCTCTGGCGCTGGTCCCACGTCACTGCCCATCAGCCACGGCTCCATGCTCTCAAGGGGAAACCAAGCGTCCCACCGGCTTCTCCTGGGGTAGTCGCTAATGAAGCGTGACAGTAAACTAAATGTGACAAAACGTGTCTAAACTAAACATGACAGTACTGCTGGTTTGGTACACATCACCCATCACTCATCTGAGGCTGAAAGACTCCTCCATTTGTATTCTCCATCCCTCCTTTTTCTCTTCTCCCCTATCTCTGCCAAAATGTGCTTGAACTAAATGTGTATTGTTTTTGCTGCAACAGCATTAGGCCTTAATCTGATATAGCAGACTTCAATGAATAGTGCTTTATAAGCCTTAGGCTTAGTCTGGAGAAAGTCTGACAATGCCGCACAAGCTTCCCTTGTGCTTGGAAAGTGCCCAGCAAACGTGATACTATCATACAAAAAAATAACATTTAACAGCCCAGCGCACATTTACAATTAAATTGCATGTTCCTTCCATCCATGCCACTTTAATGCTAAATTTGAGTTTCCAGACATATTCCCTCAGCAGTAATATGGGGGAGAAGTAATTGAGAGCATGATTACTGGAACACGTAGACAAGCCAGTAATTATTTCTGCACAGCACCATAAAATTTAAATGCAAAAGGTTAAAGATATTAGCTTTAATCTAATTGAAAATACTCCCTTTTAAACGACATATCTTATAACCGAAACTTGATATATTTTAATGTCTGTGTAGGCATAATATTAAAAAGATTGTCCAGACGTTTTAAAATGTGAAAGGAAATAAAAAAAACATTGCCTTCTCAGAGATTCATAAATCAAAATTGTTGCTTTTCAACACAGTGTTCTTTGGTTTTGCTTAATAGCTCGTACTCTTGTTTCTAATCACGGCAGCAATTCCCAGAATCCAAAAAAAAACCTTAAGTGCTGCTTCATTTACAATACGCTTTGGGGGATGAACCAAACCAACCAACATCCAATCTCTAACTTGCTATTTACTAACAAGTTTTCCAGATATTCCCATGCTAAACGTCAGGAATTCACCTTTTTAAAAATGCATCTTAATCTTCCAAAAAAGTCTCCTTCGAACAAGACAAATTCCTGCTCTGTCTCAGCAGTAGCATCTTTTACCAGTCCTACACAGTAACATTATCATACGTACAGGTCATGGCACCCGGTGCCAGCCAGGGCAGCATTACGGCAGCCCTGTGCTCCTCTAGACCCTGCTGCCTGCAGGCACGTACCGGCAGGCGTGCGACCGTCCCCCGTGCGAGGCTCACCCCAGTCCCATGTGCGTGACTCAGAGCTCCCCGTGGCCATTACATTAGGTCTCTCGCAATCTTAGGCATCACATTACACACCCCTCATGCTTCATCTCAGAAATCTGAAGGGGATTTTTATCCTCTGCCGCTTACAAGGTTTCTGAGCCTCAGTGGACCACTGTTTTTTGTGTATCTTCTGCAGATTATCTCCCTCCCTTGTGAATGTTTCCCTAATCAACTTACAGATACCAGCTGTATCCTTTCTCAGACTGCGTTTTGCTTGCTTGCACGATGCTCCACTGGTCTCTTCCTGCACCACAAGCTCCACTTTCCCCTGCTCATTCTTTCAGCACTTCTCAGCACTTAACCCATCCTCTTCGAGCAGCACTACTCCAGGGGACACGACGTAGGACAACGGGGATGCGCTCAGTCTCTGCTGGGAGTCTGACTGACAGGACAGAATTTGCTTTTTTCAAAGCACATTTTCTCATCGCCCAATTTCTGTTTCTCATGGTAGACAGAGTCTTTTGTGATGCATGCTGCAAAATATTTAGGGGAAGGTAGGACGGCCCAATCTCAAGATTCTGCTTGTTAACTCCACATGCCTTACAGCCTTTTGAGCACTTCCGAATGCAAAAGGTTTCTCTGGTGATTTAAAATTCTGACCAATGTATACACACATACCTGCCACCTTCTTAAAAATCTGTATTTCAGTTGCAGAGTAAGTTAGCTAGTTGGCAGGGTGAGCAAACCCCCAGCCCGGTGCACCACCAGCAGAGGGGGACAACGATTCATCCTTCGTGCTAGGGTTACAACCGCGAAATTAGTGATTCTGAGTGCACACAGGCACAAAAACAAAACCATGCACCCACAATTGCCAAAACCTGCACCTCGTTTCTTTGGATGAGGTCAACAAACAGATCTGGGTCCACAGAAAGTATTTTTTTTTCTCATACACAGATGAAGTGCTCACAAAATTTTGGTATCAGAAAGATGAAAAGTTAAAAAAACAGGGAGACGGAATTCTAAAGGCGGGTCGTTCAAAATCAGTTTGCTTCTGGTTTGGCCATGAAACTATTAAGACTTAATGAAAATTTGGGAGAGAAAAATATTTGGTAAAAACTTAAGTTCCCGCCTATAACTTGCCATGGCCAAGATCCCCTTTGTAAAAGTGGTTCATGCCCAACAGTCCCAGCTTTTCTAAGGAAAAAAGACAAATGTACAACATTGTTTGTTAAATAACCCCTTCACACCTCTGTACTCCTCAAAAATCAAAGAAAGAAAATGCGGGGGCATAAATTAAATGCTTTAGAAACTATTTGCAAATCCTCCTTGAACCAGAAGGAAGAAGTTAATCCACTGCTGTGGAAGGAGGAGCCTGGGCAAGCCCGCCTGGCTCCGAAGCCTCCTGTAAAGTCCAGACATCTGCACCTGGCCCTGCTGAGAGCCTCCCCTCAACAAAAATACCCCGAAACGCAAAAAGAGCTTCGCTGCAATAAGGAACCGGAGGATAAAAGCGTCAGCTGGGAGATACTTCAAGACGTCAGACAACAACAGATGCTGCCTCCAAGCTCCACTGGGCTATTTTTAAGAAAACTTCTCACCTGAGCTCAAACAAGGCTATAGATGCCACATTGCTTCGGCTCCTTATCTGAGCAGCCAAGGGATTTGTGGGTTTTTTACCCCAACACAGTTTTCTCGCTCTCAGTGGGACACATTTAAATTTTTCCTGGCAGAGCTGCCGCAATTCCCAGAAGAGACGCACTGTGACACAGAGGAGATGCATGGCAGAGCCGCCGTGCCTGCCAAGAGAAATGCCCTCAGCTGCCTGAAAGCTGCTGCCTGCATGTGCTGCCCAGCTGGACCCCATGGACCCAGCACCCTTTATTTTCCATTCATAAAATATTTTAATGGGCAAAGGGAAAACACGAAACCCGCACAGGTTTTGAGAAGCGGCGTCCCAGCGCACATCCACGCTTAACCTGAGGCAAACCTGCGCACTGAGACCCGCTCGGATTTAAAAATGCAAGTTTTGCTTCCTGCTTGTTTTGGGGAGTTCTGACAGGAAAACAAGACTCTGGCCGGCTGCTGACCCCCCCGTGCCAGCCCTGCTACACCACCACCCCTGTGCTGGTCACACTTCTACCATAAATAAAGATCACGGAAGCAAAATGCAAAGATGAAAGATCTGCTTTGGGGGGGGAAAAGTCCCTAAAATGTGAGGAGAGGAAAATCCCAGGTAAACTCTGACCAAACCAGAACTCTGAAGCACCATTTGCAAGCTCTTCCTCTTTTTTTCCCCTCTCAGCCAATTCAGTTTCTGGTTTCATGACAGGGACAGAGCCAGGGGATGTTTATGATTGCTTATGCTAAGAAAGTAACAGATAGGCTTTTCTTAAGCATGCAGGGCATGCCATTTTTGTAGTACTCATAGTTTATGTCAGCCCAAAAGTTCTCAATTGTTATTATTTTTTCAACACACTAGTAAAGAAACCTGTCACAGCCTGTACAACATGGGACATGCACCTAATCTAGCATAACCTATTTGAGACTAATTTAAAATAAACCGAGGCGCTCTACTTAACTTCATAAATTTTAACAAGAAAAAAATGACAGTAACAATACGAGAGCAAACGGTGATGAAGCAGCACATTAAAATCCCAAATCACTGAAGGGGCCATCGCATCGCTGACCGACCACCCTCCCACAGCAGCCCTGGGAAGGAACAACCACCACCACTGTAGACAAAGGTTGGACCAGCCTCGATTAAGTAAAGCTCACGGGAAAGAAAAAGGTCAAAGACTTTTCATTAAAGTTGAACATGACCGTATACAGAGCTCCTTCAGGTCTAAAACTCTTGTCCAAGTAAGTCTGGGGACAGCAAAAGGTTCAGCACCACCCTCCCTGCTGCCTATGATGCCCGTGTCTTCTTCTGACCCGTGGATCTGCTCGCTACGCTAACTCAGCTCTCAACTCTCCCATTAGCTAATAACAAATAATTTAAGATAAACTATAGTAACTACTATCCGTGCTCTTTTCTGGGGATGTTTCTTTCCAGTCACACTGGAAGAAAAAAGGCTTTTAAAATATTGTATTTGGAAATTCAAGAACCAAAATGCTACAGGACAGAATGAGGTTGCCTTTTTAACTGTATTTCGGTCCTTTCTGTGCACATGCAATATTTCATCATCTTTATGTATGTGATCACATGCTATTTTTTTCCACAGGCCTCTATCACTGAATGTGCAATTCAGTATTTAATTTATTTTATTCATTTATTCAGTGATCTCACCACATGCTGTTTACCTCTGCCCCAAAACTAGAATTACTAATTCCCCTTGGGTTTTTCTATAGTATTCATACTGCGATATGACTGATCTATGTTGTAAAACTTTGTTTTAAAAATCAGGCTGAGCGCACATATAACGGAAATTTTCAGCAAAAATAGTTAATGTGCAGCAAAGTGCTTAAGAACTGAAAAACAGGGTGCATACGATCAGGTATGTGAGCCAGTCTTCATTATTCACACACTTTTACTAACAGATGTTATATATTTCCATTTTTAGCAATCTAACTCTGAAAAGCAGAGGAGGCAGACTCCTGTTGCATCCCCTTACTGACTGCTTCAGACGAGACCCAACACTTTACGAACCCACTCAATTCACTGTCGCACTATGAGAACTAACCGTGCTTGTTTCCTGTGCTTTTCCAACGCAATTTCAGCTACTTCTCTGAATTTTGTGACGTGTCACCTATGTGGGAAGAAGTTTTTCAGCTCGCTCAGAAAACTGCGTGTTAATTTACCACCTTTATTGTCCCGTCTGCAACGGCTGTTGCAGACGCATGAGCACATGCACAGAGTCACATTCTCCTCTGTATTACTTGATCTTTCCAGCCTGATGTTCCTTTGGATACAGATTGGGCTTCTATGAGAGGAATAGTGACCAACAATTTTTATAGCTTGCTTCTAAACTATAAATGTGTACTTGATCCTTTCTCATTGACAATTTCTGGTGTAACAACTTTAAAAGATACAATTCTTGCGAAGCTTACAATCTGTTACTATATCCTTGTACAGTCAATATTAACCACTTTTCAGCTAAAGAAGTATCAATTTCCTTGGAGGTAAACATATTCATGTACCAAGTTTCAAGCCATCATGGAAACCTACCAAACAATGACATGATTTTTATGTAATTACCATGTAGCCAATGCTCCAAAACCTATTACATGCAAACTAGATGAAAGTTCTTTTCTTTTTTTTTTTTTTTTCCCCACAAGCCAACTATCTAAAAAAAGATCCTTATTACTAAGACTGATGCTAACGGGACTGAAGGGGGATTCCAGCCTTAAAGAGATTTGCATGGACAATCTGTTTTTATTCCTGCTTGGGACACAGCATTAATGATCCTTTTCCTTCCTTTATGTTCTCCTCCACGCCGCTCACCTACATTCCCACTCTGTCTCTGCGCTAGCACGCAGCTAGCAGTTTGCACCTTTCAGATGTGATGGAAGTTCACTGGCAAAGAGCCACGTCATCTTCCCAGCAATGAAGCAGATCTTCAGGAAACGCGGCCTCTTCCTGGTGGCACTGCACTGATTTAAGGGGTTTCCTGAAGTTCAGTTCAGATGCGTGGAAAAACTTTCAGGAAAATCAGTTGGTGTGGAGAAGACCTCCAAATCCACATTTTCTTGGAAGAGAAAGTGTTAAACGTATGCAAAGCTTATTCTTTCTGGGCTTACCTGGCAAGTGATCCTCATCAGGTTACTAGAACTGGATGTGGCAAGACTAAGCATGTGCTCTTCGTGCCCCAGTTAAAAGCTGAAACTTCGGTGAAAGCTACTATAATGTGCTCCACAATTGGGGCACGCAGAGTGAACACAGGGTCACGTACATCAGCTCCGCTAATGCACGGTAACTCTTTCAACTCAAGAGTCTTTGGTTGTATGCCCAAGCCAGAAGTCAGCACAGCACTTAAGTCTACGAGGAGGTGCTGAAGCCCAGGGAGAGGCTCTGCCTTTTCCAAGGGAGGAAAACACGCCGTAGTCATTGCACAGATCCATCAGAAAGGCAGGGGTAGAAACAAACATAGAAAGAAGAAAAACCACTACAACACATGCGACGTTCTCTGCTGACTGGAAGACTACAGCGGGCTAACGTCATCACACAACTCGCTGTGCCGTGCATGTACGTGGCAAGAGCAGCCATCCGGCCAGGATCGTGCTGGGGTTTAGGAGCACAAGGGGCATTCATTGTCCAACAATGTGATAGGACTTCTACAAACCTTCAACACCTACTTTTTTTCTTCTCCACAAAATGACCTAGTAATTCAAGGTCCCTTTGCTCCCTGAATATTTAGGGACTACCAGCAGTTCTCCTAAACAGGAAAATCCACCAGGAAGGAGACAAAGCACTTTCGTTGTCCACATCTTCCAGACGAAGGTCTGTAATTGCAGAACAACTCCCCTGTTTAACCAGACTGGAGCAAGAGAGGTCACTTCGTCCTGCTCTCCTGAGCCTTAAAATCTCAGAGATGTCACCATGCTGAAATGTTTGATGAAGAAACCTAATGTCTGGGGACTCACTATGCATCTACAGGCTCTCCTCCAAGTTCTCCTCATAAGCCAAATGTTTTATACACCACAGTCCATCCCATCTCCACCTTACTCACTTAACTGATTTAATTTCCTCAGCAGTCTATGCATGTGGAGAAGAGATGAACCCGAGGTCCTAGACGGGCCATCCTGGCACCGCACTGTTCCACGCTCAGCCCTGCTCTGCTGGGTAATTACTTAGACTAAGAGTGTACCTGGGAGGGGGGTGTTTTTCTTGCAAAACCGCTACATCACCTTTAGCACAATACTGAGAAGATACATCCCTTCAGGTACAATGATCATCTCCACTGGTGCTCCTCAACAAGGCAATCCTACATTTTAGTTGCTTTTAAGGAAAAAGCAAGCTTAGATTTATTATGACAGCAGCCGGATTTCCGATCATGTCTTAGATCTTTAGCAAGAAACAAACCAAAACAAACAAACAGCTGATGTCTAGCAAAGTCAAGACTAGTGAGACACCACAAGAAACATTATCAGCACGTCTCTTCTGCAAATGAGTAGAGAAGGAGAAGTTAAATGACTTGCCCACTTACCCAGGAAATCAGTGCCAGCATTGGTAACTAGCCGGCGTCTCTCATGTCCCACTCCGCAGCCTCTAACACGAGAGGTAGAATGAGAAGCAATAGTTCCTCCAAATACCAATGGCCTGAGTAGGCGGACTTCACACGCTACAGCCTTCTAGTTCGAGAGTATGTAAAACGTGCAAAGGGGCTGGGGCTTCTTGGTGACCACAGAGCTACTGCAAAGCTCCCCTCCTCCAGGACTCATCGGCTGTTCACAGACCACTCTAGCAAAGTTCCCAACACAGTAACCACACACGGTCATTTCCCTCGTGTTCAGCCTTGTAGCCACTTCCTTGAGAGCAGCTACAGATGTTCTTAACCTTTTTCATTTTCAAATTGTATCACAAAACAGAGACTCGTATAGAATCATAGAATAGTTTGGGTGGGAACGGACCTTTAAAGGTCATTTAGTCCAGCCCCCCTGCAATGAGCAGGGACATCTTCAACTAGATCAGGTTGCTCAGAGCCCCGTCCGACCTGACCTGGAACACTTCCAGGGACGGGGCATCTACCACCTTACTGTTCCAGTGTTTCACCACCCTCATTGTAAAACATTTCTTTATTGTATCTACTCTAAATCTACCCTCTTTTAGTTTAAAACCATTACCCCTTGTCCTATCACAACAGGCCCTGCTAACAGGTTTGTCCCCATCTTTCTTATAAGCCCCCTTTAAGTACTGGAAGGCTGCAATAAGGTGTCCCTGGAGCCTTCTCCTCTCCAGGCTGAATAATCCCAACTGTTTCAGCCTTTCTTCATTGGAGAGGTGTTCCATCCCTCTGATCGTTTTTGTGGCCCTCCTCTGGACCCACTCCAACAGGTCCGTGTCTTTCCTGTGCCGAGGGCTCCAGAGCTGAATGCCCCAAAGCCAGACGCAGTACTGCAGGTGGGGTCTCACAAGAGCAGAGCAGAGGGGCAGAATCACCTCCCTTGACCTGCTGGCCACGCTTCTTTTGATGCAGCCCAGGATACGGCTGGCTTTGCGGGCTGCGAGCACACATTGTCAGCTCATGTCCAGCTTTTCATCCAACAGTACCCCCAAGTCCTTCTCAGCAGAGCTGCTCTCAATCTCTTCATCCCCCAGCCTGTATTGCTACCAGGGTGTCGTTGCCCCAACCCAGATGCAGGACTGCACTTGGCCTTGCTGAACCTCATGAGGTTCACACGGGCCCAATTCTCGAGTTCCAGCTCTCTCCACCACCTGCTTCCTCCTCCCCGGAGCTGGGCAGCACTAACTGCACAGGCTGCACGTTATGATGGTGGCAGCAAAGAGGGACTGCAAGCAAGCCCCACGCTCCCTCCTCATCCCCTATGCCATCAGCCACCACATGCATGGAGGTCACCTGCCCTCAGAAAAGGAACGGGTTTTGCTACAGCAAAATTTCTTTGCCCCAGAAGAGGAACTTGCCCAGCATCATCCTGCCACAGGGCTGAGCTGCCCAGAAGCAGTGCTGGCACGCCAGCACCTCCCAAGGATCAGAAATTACTGGTGGTGAAGAGCAACCTCAAGTTGACCATAGCAGCCCTCAGAAGAATGAACTGAAATACTGGCACCTATTTGCATTCTACCTGGTTTAAAAATAAGTGTCGCGAACTTGTTGCCATAAGGACTTAAATCACTTATAAAGGCCTTAAAGAGTTCTACCGATGTGGTCAACATCTACTCTGCATATGGCAAGACACTTGAATCCCCTAGATTGCTTTGTTCACGAAGATTTCTGGTAGTCACGTGCTTCCTGTAGTGGCTTTGCACTTTGGTAAGTGTTTTTTGATGGTTTGGCCTTTTTTTTTTTTAATGTGGTGAGAAGATATTGTTAAAGTTCACTCTTAAGGGCTCACCATTTAAAACAAGTCATAAACAAAAGCAAACAAAACTTTACCAGTTATCTTTGCCTTTTTGTTCAGAGAAAGCCACCAAGACAGCCCTTAACCAACACTCTTTCTACAATATAGTTGCAAAACCATAGAATTTCATAGCAAACTTGGGATTTGCTATTGACAGCAAGAGAAATTTGATCTTTAAAGTCTCTTACCCCTCTTTGTTCTCTGCTCATCTTTTATTAAGTTACAATCACCCTGCTGTAATGGTGGTAGCCCCAGTTGGAACACTGCATGCAATTCTGGCTGGAGAAGGTATGGCCTGATGGTACAAAAAAAAGTCTCAGGGTTAAAGATAGCGTCTCAACTAAAGCCCTTTCTGTCAGGCACTATATATATATATAGTTCCGACGCAATGAAGTAAAAAGCTGAGATTTGAAGTGCAGAAATCTCTGAAAAGCAGCAGGTGCTCCGGTAGCGGAGGAGGTGCTAATCGTAGCTGTGTGGTCCAATAAGTCACAGAGCAAAAACATCTGTAAAGGTCATCATGCACGGTAAAACAGAACAGGAATGGAGCAACAAGAAAAATTTCAATGGGATTTGAGATCTGAGCACATATCACCTCTGATCTTACCCCAACAGGGCTCCAGGTTAATCCAATTTGGCAAAAAACTTTGAGGTACAGCCTTACATACAGCTACCAAACAAAAGTCACCAACCTCTTCCTCCTCCTGTTCTCACCAAGCTCCTCTAGCAGGAGCACACCCTTCTTTCAGTTAGCTCAACCTAACTGCACAGATCAGCCTGTGGCCGTGCTGCAACCAACACAACTACTGAAACCCAGAAAAACATGCATCATCAACAATGAAGAAGTTTTAGGTGGCACCTCTGTCCTTCAGGCAGAACCTAATTCCTGGAAAATATGCCACCCGGCAGAGCAAAACTCAGCAATAGGAAGAAAGAGAGCTTAGCTTCAGTTTTTTTCTCTCCCCCTCCTTTCTCCCAGTATCTACATAAGGGAAGAATATGGCAACACCAACTAACTGCTAGCACTCACTCAGCATTCCTTCACTGAGATGGACTCAAGGGGGACTGCAGCTGGTCTTTCTCCACAGTGTGAAGCCCTACTACCATCAAAATGAAAAAAAGCTCAATGCCAGACTATACTTCCAGGTCTAGAAAGCTGGAAGCGCTAGTCCAAAAAGCAGCATGACCTCTTCCTCTGGCACATACAAGCTGCATTATGATTTCTGCTACATCGTGCAAACCACCACCTACATTTGAGAACAGATTGTAGCTCTCCTCTCCATGACTGTAAGCAGAGTGACTCCAGCTTTCCCTGCCCATCCCACTGGCCACACCGTGCAGGCCACCAGAGCATCCTGGACAGTGAGCTACCAGTACCTCAGTCTGAGGAAACTGCTCCTTCATATGCAGATGTTCTCTTGCAAAAGAGTTAGCAAGTGTTGCCATGGAAAGCCACAGCCATCTGAGACCAATTTACAGAAAGAAATGAGCTCTACAGTAGCTATGCCAAAGCCACCCAGAGCTTTGAAAATCAAATACACCGACCTCCAACTAAAACCTATTTGTTGGGAAACTAACGAAGGAGAGCTAGTCAAGGTAACATTTCAATCTTGTCTTATTATACCTATTAACCACTGTACTTTGAAGAAGCTTTTGCTTTCTCAGACACTGGGCTTCATTATTCTCACTACAGCAAATGGCAGTCACACCGTCTGAAAATAAGAGGTGTACTACTGTGCTCACTAGCGCTAAAGCAGTCGAAAAATTGAGGGTAAATGTTCTAATGGTGGTAGATGTAGCAAGGAGGAGCTATTACTTGAAAACTGAAGGCATTCAGGTTAATTAAAGCTCCAATAAACAGTAAGGCAAAAAGAAAAAAAAAAAAAAAATCTAGATTTAGCCGCATAGGTGCACCAGCGGCATGTTCAAGGAAAAGTGAACAATACGGAGTTTTCCAACTCAAAAAGTTCCTAAGGAAAGTTATTGAACTACACTGGTTCATTCTGTATAGAAGAAATGTTGTAAGTTTAAAAAAGCTGGAGGAGAGCAACTAGCTTAGCACTTCACATTAAAAAGCTAACCCAGAGAAGAGGCCTCCCACAAGTCCCACCTCTGCCTCCACACATGATGCCTGGGGACAGGACCCGTACACTGGGACAAGGGCTGCGTGCTCACAGAGGAGCCGCTCACCAAACTGCGAGGACCACAAAGTGGCTCAAATGTTGTATTTGCTCTTCTGAAAGGCAAAGGCTGATGTAGAGGTCAGCATACATATGGGCGGGTGGGCTTCAGAATAGGAATGGTCTCTGCAGATAGTTTATCATTTCAGCTAACAAGTCCTAATGTCATTTTCCAGACACTGTATTTTGTTATCCGTGCATGCTGAAACAAACTAACGAGGTCTATTTGGCTCAGCTACCTACCCTTTGGTGGGTTTTTCTTTGGCTCAAGAGAAATCTCACTGAACTGAACTCAAGGGGTTCCACCAGGGATGGGCATTCAGGAGGTGCCAGCGGGGGCCAAGGCAGCACCGTGCCAGCAGCCTGACAACTGCTTTCTCACACTGCACTGCTCCATTAAATGCATTTAAAGGGCATTTCCTACTGGCTCCCACCAGCATGACAGAGACCAGAAGGAAGATCAGTCCCCAGAAAGAAAAAACAAAGTCAAGTTCTGACATTGCTATTTGAAGCTAATTGTATTTTTTAGCTTTTAATTTAAGTAACTACTTCTCAACAGTGCAGTGCGTTTCCACTGGCATGCTCATACCTGCATGTATTTTTCTATGTGCATGACTGGTGATGAGAAAGATTTACTGCCATTGAGACATAAATTTTAATATGACTGGGAAATACAGTTCTTTACTGCCCATCTGTTGGAATAAACACACGTAGCAATTATTTTTTATTACTGACTAATCACCAGAGTACACCTGTATTAATGGTTAGCTGTAAACACATTTATCCCTATTAGTCAGAGGAAGGAACTGCGACTAGTTAATTGGCTTGTCTGAAGCAAAATGAGACACAACACTGAAGTCCCTCTTCTAAGTCCATTCAGTCCATTTTATGGATTTATTTTTGGCTTATTTTCTGCTCTCCTCACCATTTCACCAAGGTCAGAGCTTCTCAGGGCAGCCAGCGGGTCAGCTCATCCACAAGGTCCCTGCAAGGACTGCTGTGCTTCATGCTGCAGCCTTGCCACCAAAGACTTTTCATGCTTCGTTTCACGCATCCCAAAGACCAGCCAGTGGTGGCTGCCAGTGTGTGTAAAACAGAAGAGTACACAGAATGGTGTATAAACTGGCCTTTAGAGAAAAAGGATCATAGTGATAAAACTTGAAACTGGTTTATTTTTAGTCTCTGTCTGAAAAGCAATGGGGTAGGCACTCATCTTTTCTCTTCAAAAAGCTGAGCATGATTACACCTATTCTCCCACAAATGAACAGTATGGGTAACAGCTGAAAAATGAGTCTGCGCTTACCTTTACTCACCTCGGCCTCAGGTAAATGGTTTGTTAAGAAAGAAGCTGTGTTCAAAATAGGTTTCCCAGTCAGAGCTGAGAAGCTACCCTGGCAATACTTGCACGTTGTCCTGTTCCTGTACATCTGGCTAAATGCAGACATCTGCCTTTGAGCTAGACGCTGTATGCTTCTCTCATTGTCAATCTAGACAATCAAGTCCAAGCTGCATTTTATCTTATCCTGAAACAGAAATCTGAAGTAGGTCAGATGAGGTTTCCAAGTCTTTCCTCTGACTGACAAGGGATCTCAGACATCTGCATCTAAGCTTGTCTCTTTAAATTGAAGATTCAAAAGCTGGATGAGCGGACTCTCCCCCAGCATATACTTCAGTTTGCTTGCAATTACTTTTATATTCTCAGGCTTTAAGGAATCCTTATATTGCCTACCTTACTTTAAAAAGAGGAGGTAAACCCTAAGTATCACCTGTAAAGTGATAAAGAAATGACATGGTACAGATTTCACCCTAAATCCTTTTTCTTCAATTGCAGCTGCGACAAAGACTGGAAAAAAAAAAATCATCATTTTTCACAGCTGCAGGCTCTTTTCTTCCTAAAAATCACCAAATACAAGTAAATTGGCAGAAGTCACTTGAAACAAAGGAAGCCAACTGGTGAAAGCCAAATGAAGCTATTAGAAAGTTGTCTAAGTAGACAACTTGAGCTCTGCCAAATAACAAGTATCCTTGTGCCTCCCCTCCTTTTGGTGACTGAAAAGCAGTCTGAACTGTGGTGGCTCTCCAATAGCAGGGTCAGCTGCTCCTCCTCCGCTGTTTTGGCCTCCTGCATCCAACCCTACAGATGGTGCTTGCTGCTTTTTCACTGATGTGCACACACACGCACGTGTGCACGTAGAGTCATCAGCTGCTCCTTTCAGTGCAAACATGGTGTCAGTCACATCTCAGATGCCCTCTGCATACTAAGACAGCACACACCCTCCATGGTTTTGTACTGATTCTCCTACAGGACTTCAGAAGATGGGATAGCTGTGATGTTATGAAGGCCAGGCTGCCAACTGCTGCAGTTAAAAGTCCTATCTAACAGTTGTTTTCTGCTTGAAAAAGAGGAACACCCTGATATTCTCTAGTATCAGTATTCTCTCCTGAGACAACTAAAGTAACTGACAATTTAGTGTTTAAGCACAGGCAGACGTTGCCACAAGCAGCCTGTTCGGCAGGAACACCAGGCTGAGAAGGAACCCGTGAATCCAATCCACTCCTCCACCACCACCTATTAACACAGGACATAAGCATTTCCCCAGCTTGCACACACCTGAACTAATAATCTGAGCAAAGCAGCACGGTGTTTCAAGACACAGTATCAGTAATTATGGATTTTTTTCAACCAACTGAAGTCCTAACAATTATTTTCAGCAAGTTCTCTACTGAACTCCTGCTATCCAATTTGATTGTGAACGCTTTGGCTTGACATGGTGTACTTGTTACAATTAAGAGAATTGCTGGTGTGAGTCTTTTGTCAACTATGAGCTATATCCCAGTATCACCGCGTCAAGCAAACTAAATATTTACACTCAATTCATTCAATCTCCTAGACAAATACATATGCTATTTTTAACTAACCAGCTAAATAGGAGTAAATGTTACATGTTTACCTCTGAGAGTTGAACCAACAGTGGTTCAAAGGTAGTAAGACACATCAGTGGCTTTAGTGTACAATGGTGAGCAGAGGGACTTTGTTTCTTTTCTTAGGGAGTCCCGTTTGGGTTACAGATTTGAGAGTTTGTACTGTAGATTGCGCAATTATCCTATCACTGATGGTTTGGTCCCAGAATGGCTAAAGCTGGCCTTTACACTCATCCATACCCAGGCAGACTCTACTACACTCAGCATTTGACATAGAGGTGTGGCAATGCACAGAATCTCAACCCACACAATTTCAACCTGGCAGTCTAAGTACTTTTCTGCCTAGAAAGTCTTACACCTCTTCCCATTTATCAATCCAACTTAACTCTTCTACAAAATTCTGGTAGGGCTGAATCATCTCATGTTTATTTACAGTTCAATGATTTCTCTTTTCAGAAAATATTTGCTTGTCCTATTTCTGCACTTGCTGCCTGGTAACTTGGTGGTCTTGCCTTTAACAACAAAATCATCCTCCTATGAGTCTTATACAATGTATGACAGCTGAAAAAAAAAGTGTGAGTAACATATACTCTATATTTCAGAATACCAAATGGCACTCTTCAAAGCACAACTATAACGTCTGTTCGAAGTAAAAAATACATAACCGTTTACATTTTCAGGAGCCTATCTGCATTCCCAGTAGTGTCTTTATATTATGAAAATTTACAGTAGCTCACTGTTTCTCAATTTCCAGTTTTGGCCAAGAGCAGCTTCATAAAAGTTTATGGCCAATTCGCTTTTCAGTCCAGGTATAATTTTATTTCAGTTCTCCAGAAGCACATAGCAATGGACGTTGCTCAGCTGCAGTTCTCCCTCCCTTTCTTCTCATGCCTCTCTCACAACAGCAGCTTTGGATGCAGGACCATTACACTGCTGCTGTGATTCAATACCGACAAATCATTGGGTCTTGCTTTGCTCCTCCCCACTGATGAGTCCCAAGATATTAGCTGTACATGCCACAGGTCAGCCTTTCTTCCCAAGAGGCTGATAACAAAAGTTGTCTCAGCTTCAACAGCTCGAGCAGGCCCAGTTTATCCACGCTCAACCAAAGAGCCTCTGGTCTGAAGAGCTGCGACCCCAACCTCCCCAGCTCCAATGCCAACACGAAGCTCAAGGAACTTGGCTGTGCACCAGTAAATTTTTTCAGCAGCAAGAAAAGAAAGCGACCTCCAGCCAGCATACTGATTCCACTGCTGCTCCTCAGCAAACACCCCAACCCGTGGCTACAGTCATTTCTGCAACACCTTGCCAAGCGATGGGGAGGGTGGGGGAGAGGCAGGGGCAGACGTGTGTAACAGCGAATCCACAAGCCACACTCTTGCACCTTCTCTGGCCCGAGCCCAAATCCGCAGTCAGCAGCAGTAAACAGGAAGCCACCACTGAACTCCATGACACACATGCGCACCCCAAGCAACCTCCTAACCTTCTTCCTCCTGCAAATACAGCTGTCAACAGCTGGGAGGAAGAGAATATCCATGTATGTAAAGAAGGGAGTCAGGGCCGCACTTTACTGGTCATCAGAGCTCCACGAGCTGAACGTGCTGCTGGCCTGGGAAGGGCAGCACCCTAAGGATTATGTACATTGCAAGAAGGGTTTTACAACAGAAAAGCTGTGACTTGTATAAGCCATTTCCAGGCTAAAACCTGGAAATATTTTTTTAATATATTAAATCATGTCCCTTATGAAACAGACTTCCACCTGGTGAGGTAGAAAAGCACCTCGAGGTACTACCAAGCTACCTGTCACCACCCCTTCTCACCACTTCAGCTGTGCCACTGCTGATGTGGTTGTAAGGTCCAGCCTCGATGCCAATTTATCCGTGTAGGTCGAGATGCAGTGCTGTGAATACTGGACTGCGGTACTTCTGGAAGGATCAAGCAGAACAAGAATTATGCTAGGACCTAAAAATCTCGGAAAAGGCAGGACTGAAGACATCACTCGAAATCAATAAAGCTGTTGCCATGAAAAGTGGCTTTAAGACCTTACTACAGCTTTTAACTACCTTTCCTGTAAAGAGCTTAGTACAGTAAATGTGAGTAAGCAAATATTAAAAATAGCTACGCAGGGACACTCTTGTTCAATCATTTTTAGCACTGACTCAAACATGTATGACTCACCCCGAGTACCTCCTGCTGTATCTTCTTTCCCAGTGCTGGCTCTAACATCTCTTACTTTACATAGTGGACAACACCACTGCTGATCTCGAGACCTCCAGGATGGAGGGATCGTGTGTGTCAATGCTCACCACTAAAGTTTCATCAGAATTTTCTACACGTTCTTTCAACCTTCAGTGATCATTTCTAAGTAAATAATTCACAGGATTATGCTACAAAAGGACTGAAAGCCAACATTAAAAAGGACTAGAAATTAAGGAGTTGTCACGCTTAAATCACTCTCAAAAAGTTCAACAGGCAATTACCAAGCATCTTGCTTCAGAAAATACTTTCTTACCCTCTCTCCCTCCTAGCTGCAACCACGCCAAGTTACTGAGTCGCCCTCTAACAAGACCATCCTCCTAGAAATCCACAAGTTGTGTAGACAGGCTTTCTGAACGCAGTATTTCTGCCACACTTTGTTCAAACCACTAAAAAAAAAAAAAAAAAAATCAGAGAAAAACCCTTCTAAAAGAAGTCTTAGTCTTATTTACTGGAGTTTACAGGAACTAGTGGTCACATACAGGGAATTTCCACATAGTTAAGTTCGTAACTTTTGTACTTCAACTGTACATTTACGATCAAAACAGAGGAGAATGGAAAAGCCATTACAAAACCTTTATAATAGATGTACAATTTAATCAAGACTAATCAAGCTAATCAGATATCAATTACAATCTGTTTAATACTACATATACACTATAGGTGGCAATAGGTGATCCTGTATATTTTAAATAGTTCTGGAGGACTGCTTATGTATATATGTGCTTAAAAATCATATATACCAAAGTCTTTGCCAAATTCGCAGTAATATCCCCTAACCCAAATAACTTAATTTTCACACTCACACCTTAAAAGAGAGCATAAAGAAAATGACAAAGGGAAGAAGAGCGGGGCGAGTGGTAGCAAAGCAACATCATAGAGTTAATCAGCATATATAGCCTTCAGAAGTTATGTCAAGTTTTTATTACATCTTCACTTCTCATTGACAAAATAACAACAGTATGTTTCTTTTGGGGTTGAGTGGCTTTTTTGTACATGAAGGGAAAAGAAAATGCAGGAGGAGAATCACTATCCTGAAACCTTTAAGAAAAAATACTTCATATTTTATGGAAGTCCCAAGTTGCTGAGTGCTATATTTGCACTACTCTATGAGGTACCTTATGCATGAATTATTAATAGTAACTTTTTCTCTGTATTATGTTGTGCTAGCCTTAAAAATTATCAACACCTGCTCTTCTTTGCCAAGAAAAGCGCAACATGACTAGTTTGGGGGATGTTTTCAGCGTTAACTCAGAAGAGAGAGAGGATAGATAAACATCATGCCCAGACTGACCCATTTGCTTAACTATCAAACAGCACTTGCCTGCTTCCAAAACTAAGAAAAACCAGCAGTAATAAAGTCCGAGCTCAAACTGTCAAGTCAGAAAAAACAGGAACTGTGCTCTAGAATTGGGGTTTCATATTTCCGCTTTTGAACTTGATACCAGAACTAACAATATATTTTGTGTCTAAGAGACCATGAGAGACAAAATCTTCTGAATTTAGGGGGGAAGGGTAGACTTAAAATCAATTATTCGCCACAAAGACTTGGTTCTAACTTGAACTAAACAGAGACAGTAGCTTCACACACCGTGTACTCCTTTTCGTACTTCTATGAAGGAGAAAACACAGAAGAGTGAATACAACTGAAAAGGAAGGTCCTCCCGTGAAACCCCACCGCCAGGAAATTAGGAAAGACAGAGGAAAAAAAGAACAGAAGGAGAGAGGCAAGTCTGAGGAACTTTAAATCACACCTCTCCCCTGTTTTTATACACTGTGATGAAATTGGATGTTTTTACAATTACAATTCCAAAGCCTGGATTTCAAAACTAAGAACTATTGGAGAAAAAGAACTTTGAAAAAGCAGCTGGGCACTTCATGCTTTGCTCCAGGTCTGCAGCCAGACAATTTGCAAATACCACAGCACAGCTATTCTGGGCAATAAATATTTAACTGTAGTGGGCAATACTTCCTACAAATAATACTTAGAAGAAAAAAACTTTGGGGACCAAATCTGTATGTTAAAGCACATGCAATTCTGTAGAAAATAATGAAAAATAAAACCAGAAGGTGCACCGTGCGTACACTAACTGCCGAGTACACAGCCTGTTAGCTCAGCAGTCCAAGATGGCTACTTAAGCCTTAGCTTTAAATACTCTTAACCATAAAAGTACTTCCTTTTTTCTGACCTTAAAAGCAACTTAGAAATTTAATTGCAAGTTAACACACAGGATTCTTAACAACAAAACCTCTTTCAAGTTTCATTACGTGGTTGGTTTATTCTAACATACAAATATCCCCAATCTTAAACCGTTCAGCCCTTACAAAAACTAGTGATACCACATCAGCCATTCTGCATCATTTACAGAAGCCTGTGGATTTTAGGGAGACTAGAAGCTTCACTCCAAACCACTGCCCTAAGTCACTGTAATTGCCAGAAGGCTGTTATCCCATGAAAAACTGACTCAAAATGCATCAACACATTAAAAGAATCATAATGCTTGACTAGTTTCAGAATTTAAAGACCACTCAAAAAAAAATTTATTTGTAACCTAACACACTGAAATAGTATTTTAGTAAACATGAAACAAATATTAGTTACATGAAGCAGATCTCCGTATTGAAAGGTTAACTAGAGACTTCAGAGAAAACTCACAGAAATTATTTACAAGTGATCTCTACAAATTTATATATTTTTTTTAGAAAAAATTATCTGTAATTCCTGTAGTAACTTGCATGTATCAGCCCTCCAGCAATTTTCTTAAGCAATCTGAGAATTATCATATGAACTTCACAGAGAGGAAATACCCTGGTTTTCAAACAACTAATCAAAATCTTTCCCTGTGTCTTACAAGCTAGAAATCTGGCTGTAACCAAGCTGCATTTCTGCCTTGGTGTTTACTTCTATGTCGCGAAGTACAACCGGTTCATTTTCTCAAATGGCTAAAAGCACATAAATCGTACTTAACCAGAAATTACAAAGCTACATTTCCTTTTATGTACGCGAATTCTGTGTATATGCAGTGGTTACCTTTAATATGCAAGGTTATTTGCAGTTAAAAACGGGCTATTGCGCTTCTCTATACCATTCTAGATGCTATCTTTCCATGCAAATAGAAAAAAAAAAAAATTATTTCCCTCATTCTTAAGGGGAAATAAGCTCAGAAAACCCCAGGGTGCTGCCGGTCTATAGACATTAAACAAGTCGGCAGTGCAGAACTTGTCACTTCCATGTCTGTGCATCACGATGACTACCACCACAATACACAACAACCCACCCAGCGGACATCACCTTTGTATCTCCCTGAACGCCGTGGTGGAAGCTCCTGGCACCACTTCTCAAGCGTCCTGAGGATTACACAGATCCCACTCAAACCCAGCTGATAATCCTACAGCAGTACTCCATCCTCACAGACTTCTGAGGCATAAAGCAGGGGGGAAGAGGGGATTTCAGCACTCCCCACAATTTCTCCTTTCCACTCCAAAATGTGTCTTATGCCAGCACTCAGGGTGGGAGATCATCTTTGGAGATATATTTAACAGTTTCTGCTCTGGCAGGATCTTCACCCACGTGGAACAAGGATGTTCATACCAAGTCCGTTCCACTCCACGCCACTCCACTCCTCTCAAACCACAGGTTCTGGAGCAGAAGAAGAGGTTCTCGATAATGCTTGTCAAAAGGGCTCATGCACAATTTTTTTTTTTTTTTTAAATGCACAACACCTACAGTTATGAGAACCTAAACTTCTCATTTTATCTCTTCTTACCAAGCCACCAGAAAGCTCACTCTCAGTATCCATTGGGTTCCAACAAGAACCCATAGCCTTTTTTCCCTCCGCTCCAGTGTTCAGTGCACAATTAATCTCTTAATCTGTTTTGAAAATCTGAAAGTCTAGTGGAACAAGACATGCAGAAAACACTCTCATGAGCAAATTCACCTGAATTTAAGCAAAAAGGCCACAAGCCTTTTCCACAAAATCAGCAAGAGTAGAATTCAATTCCTAACATCTGCAAAGAGAGAGAAATCTGAGTGCCACTATTTCGTTATCAATCATAGCAAGAATGCAAAAGTACACTTAGAGATTCAAGAGAGATTCAGAAAAACTGCTCTACTTTTTTTTCTTTGATGATAATAGAAGACCTGATTTGTTAAGTGTTAAACACATTGGAAATACCATACCACTTTGGTTTTGCCTCAAGACATTCCAAGAGCTAATGGACTATGACCAGAAGTCACTGAAATCAGGGCAAAGGACTTAATTTAAGCTGCTTTAAACTTTGTTTTCTGCTAGTTATCATCACATACTTAATCTAGACTCCTCAAAAATATTTCTGACAAAAACTCTGAAAGAGCCACCGTGCCATTTTAGCTAGGAATGATGAAAGCTTAATTGAGAATTACAGAAGCCAAAACCACCATTTTTAAATCTTGCAGATTCTTTTCTGTTTACTGTAACAAGAGAGCAAACAGATGCGGCAAGAGAAACAGAATAAGCATGCCAGATATTCCAATAACAAGCCATTTGTTAGTAGTAGTTATCTTTTTTTTTTTTTTAAAGGACTGAAACACACAAATTTAATCTGGCAATGAATCCAGCTACAGAATTAAATTAAAAATGGACATATTGAGGTGTTAATTTTATTAAACCACAACTTCCATATCACAGTCTCAGGCAGAGGCAGTTGGAGCAGGCTGCCTGGGATGTCCCCAGTTGGGTCGTTCATCTCTCCGCAGACAGAGACTCTACAGCATCTCTGGGCAGCCTGGTCCCGTGTTTAACCACCCTCACAGTACTAAGTGTTACATGAAAGATGCTCCAGCCTCTTCATCATGAAAGAACTGTTTGGTGTACAAATTAAAAGCGTTACTTGTTTTCTTAAGCATAAGATGACATTTTGCCTTACAAAAAACCAATCAGGATCAAATTACGATTTTTCTTTTCCTAAATCCAGAGCCTTTAACTTAGAACAAAGTCACAGCTATAAAATCGTAACAAGAAAGAGAAAAGAACACAAAATTATTGTAAAATGAATTGGCCTGAGCCCCTCCTTCCCCCATTACTCATGCTTACACATGAAAAAATACAGCAGCTAATTTTTTAAGGTCACAGCTTACAGAAATGAACAGGATCAAATGCAAATCAAACCAGGAAGATTAAACTCAGCTGTAAACTAAGAAAACCTGATGCTGGACTCAGTATGCAAAATCAAGACAGAACTCTCCAACAGCATTTCTAAGTCATCGATTTATTGCTGAATGCTTACTACTGAAGAACACCCACACATCTCCACATTATTTGACTTCTCCGGTCAAACGCCCAATAAGGTACCTTCTCCTCCTACCCCTTTAAAAGACGTTTTATAGCTCATCCCTAATTATGGATGAGACTGAGACAGATGAAGGAAAGGAATTACCCCATTTTAGCACATTTTATAATGGGATGTTCATGGAGTAGACTGCTTGCTGCTCTGCAGAACTTGCCTGTATGCCATATTACCTACCCTTAAGAAGAGACTGATTCTCAAGTTAAGTCCTGAAAAATTAATCTCTGTTAACATAGAGATATAACATATTAAGCTTCTTCTTAAGCCTTTGGTTGGGGCTCAGGAAATTCTATGTTAGTGTTTGTAGGCTGTGCCCTCTTTGAGTACACACCATGTAATGCCCCACCAAAACCAGTAGAATAGCTTTGTAAGGACCGTAAGTGTGTATTTGTTTACTAGATTACGATCATTATGTCAGTCTTGCCTGCTAATTAAACTACTCTCAACTTTCCCTGTCTCTGAAAGTGAGTACCAACAGGTTTTGAAAAACAAACACCTTGAAATGGTCTGGGAAAGCTACTGATGTCCACTGCTTTTAAAAACTTCTAAACCGTATCTAAGAGAGGATTTTCTTTTAAAGCATAATTCAGTCATTAGGACATAACCTAAAACATTTCTAAAATTACTTTGGCTGTGAGCAGAGCCTAGTGAAGATGTTACTATTTTACTGGTGGTTATCAGTCTTTGCTGGCAAAAAAGGGAAGCGTACATGGTTCAACCGCAGGGAGGGTGGCAGTACCTGCCAACAGAAAGGGAGCAGTAAACACCTCGGGGATGGTACATCTCAAGTGGTCGTGTACATATGTGCAAGCTGGCTTGGCCTTGAATGCAGAACTAGTGCTGATTAAATTGCTTTAAAAATGTGAGCTGAAATGTGTGGTACATCTTATTTCCAGGCGGAGCCATGCAAAAAAGTTGCAGTTCTACAAAAGCCTTTGCCAGCTTCAGCAAAATTAGCAGGAAGAGACAGCGGTTTGCATCTCAGCCGTATTTTAAAGGCTGAACTCACCACAAAGCTTGGGACAAATTAAGTTCTTTATGTAATTACTCAGCTTCACTGATATGCACTGATTTGCCTGTGCGAAACTGAACTTGCGTAGAACTTCGGAGTTCACAGCGTATATGTACACAAACAAGCACAGCAGTTTACATTAACTGCTAATTAAACTTCATCAAGCAGTTAAGTAATGAAGATATAATGGACTGAAAAAGTCCAAAGGAATTTGTTCATCAAAGAAAGCATTAAACAATTAAACATTAAACAATCTCAAGGCACGCAATAAGGTTGTGCCAGCATAGCAGAGGTGAAGGTAACGCGTGATCCAGATCTCTCTCCCTAAAGAGTCCTACCATAGATTTATAGGTTGGCAGGTCCTGCCCTTGTCACATAAAATTAATTCTTCAAGTATACAGAGCGAGAGGGTGGTTCTATATAAATGCTTCTCTGCATGCTAAATGACGCATAAAGCACGTCAATAGGTATATGCTGTGGTGCAACTCAGGTCTAGAGAAAACTGTTTTGTGTATGCTGGGCTATATGGAGAAGTTAAACTGCTTCCACTTAAAAGCATATTGGCATAGGCAGGATTTTCACGACACAGTGTCCAAGTTTGCCCATCCCTGTGGAAAGCAGGGGAAGGAGCTGATGAGAAGTCTTCTGAGCCGGAACAGGTATCCATCAGAGTACACAAGTTGCTCAACTGAAGGGGTGACATGCCACAACAGGAGTGCCTTAAGATAACACTGCTGTGATCTGCAATGTGAAACCACCACGGCCTCGACGATAACCCAGTAGCACTGCTTACCTCCTCCCTCCGCACATGCGTTGTAAGCCAAGAAAAATGTGGGCTCATTCTTCACTTAATTCAACAGCAAACTTCCAAGAACACAGTGTTATTAAACCTGGAGATACCACACACTTTTATTGCAAGGTAAACTTTCAGTCAATACCAACAAAGGACGAACAGTTAATCTGTACACAGCCAAGCTAACATCACCAGCATCTTAGGTTTTAGGTGCTTAAGGCTGTGCTGGCACATACTGAGTATTTGGGATTTAAAAGGTGCCTTTTTTTAAGCCAAGTGAGCCCTCTGTTTGCTGATGTATCTTGCTTATATAGATGTAACTTGGCCATGTTGCAAGTCACATGTACAGGAAGCTGAAAGGACTGTAAAACCCACAGGACTTTTTTCTTTTTTAATTTGGCAGAAGATAGCTGTTCTTCTTTTGCAAAAATTAAGCTCTTTAAGCCAGCTACCCCTATGTGTCCTTTCACTTACCACCTGTGGCTTTGACAGTGAAATCAAACCCATGCTCCCCTGTATTAATCAATTCCACACCTATAAGAAAGGCATTCTTGGCCATGAATTACTAGTAAAGGAAGTGCTGGTATAAAATACCACAAGCTGATTTTTTCCAGGTGATGCTGGTGGTAAGACAAAGGCTTCCAGGTGAGAATCCCAGTTGGCAATGCTTGTGCTAGTGACTTGCATCTACCTACAACACATTCATTGGGCTATGGGGGCTTGTTCTGTATCATCAGTAAACACAACCTCTACATTCCCTTCATGAGGGCAATGACACAGCAGCATGAACACAAGAAGAAGTTTTCTTGGCAATGAACAGTCATAACCCCTCAAAACAATGGGGATTGGACAGGTTCCTTTTCTCTGAATACACCAGCACTTTCCAGAATCTGGATGAACTCTTGACTACTCCTTGTCTTTAGGGGACAGAGTTATTAACAGACTTTCTAAAAATCAATACAGAACAGTCAAAATACATTTAAGCCATTCTCCGCCTAAGCCAGGCACTTACGTTTCTATTAAAAAAACAGTTAGAAAAGTCATGAGGTATATAACAGCATTTCAGAAGAACATGGTGTCCATTACAGCCTGCAGACCACTCAAATAGACTTTACCATTAGAAAGAGTGGAAGGCAGCCAGTGCTAAGTTTTGGAATTGCAGCTGTTACTTCAATAATTAAGTCAAATGCACCTTTCTCTTCCTTCAGCTTAAGTCTTAAGAACAAGAAAGAAGGGCAGAAGATTCAAATAAGGAAAAAAAATACAGTTTAATACAAATGCAACACAAATCAATAGCAGGAAAAAGCAAAAGGAAAACAGTGAATTTGTAATCTTTTGTTTTCAGAGGAGAGGATAACTCCTGTAAACAGAGTGCTGCAGCACAGGTGATAGAGCTGTAAAGTGTCACCACAGAGGTTGATACATACAGGTCAGGCTCACTGATTTAACTGTCTGGTTCCTTCTGAACTTTTAAACTCTCTAAATAGATGGGCTCTGGCAATTTCAAAATTATTAGCCTCTGTTTTGCCATACTTTGAGGAAAAGTGAAATACAGAAGTGTTCAGGAAGTGAAAGGTTATTTCTTGTGCGTCTTCAGTAAACATGAAAGACACTGAGTGTACAAGAAAACCATATAAAGTGAACTGCAAATGCCAGCTTATAGTTGTTCTTGATGAAAAACCTCAGAACTGAGGGTGGCCACACTTTCTTTCCATGCAGGAGGCCACCAGCTTGAGTTAAGATGCGAGCGTGACATCCTAGGGACAAAAAAACCAACCCATGCAAAATAACAGATTGAAATATAAAAGACTGAGCCTAATGCAACACTTGAAGTATAAAAGGTACCAGCTAGCTTTTCTTCCCCGTAAACATCTAATGCCCTACAAATTAACACAGCTTTATCAAAACAACAGCAAAAAAAAAAAAAAACACCCCCCAAAAAAACAAACCCAAACAAAAAACCTGCTCTGAATTTGTTGTTATACTCTGGTAAAATCCAGAGCAGCGCAGAGATGGGTATTTATGGATGGCAAGTAACAGGAAGTTATTTAGACTGTACAAGTGCCAAGGCTTTTAAGGTTCGTTTTGTTGATATATCTCTTTGTGCTGCTAGCGTCTCAAATGAGTATAAAAGTTAGTTCTGCCAAATTAATTTCCTGAAAAACTGAGTCCACATACAAACAAATTTCTTCCAAGTGTTCCCTCTCCTCCCTCGCTCCTCTGTCCAAGTCACAGATCTAGCATGGTCTGCTTCATTTTTCCTTATCTAAAAAAAGTAAAAGGCTTACATCTGTCCTTCCTCCTGACATGAAAGGTGTAAGGGTTTTTCCGGACCTGCTGTCTCCAGCACAGCCCTAGGCACGGTAGCTCTCACAGCAGATCTAAGTACAACCTCCTAGGTTGAACAAGAATGTCTTCCTGTTCAAAATAACATGAGTCAATATTACTTCAATCTCAACTTCCAGCTAGTAAAATTAAGTAGTTTAAAAGATGTGAAGTTGAAAACCAATGAAGTTATTTTGACAGAATATGCCCCAGATTGAAGGGTAATTATTAAGAGTACCACTAATAAAATCAAATATTTCAATACCCTGCTAAATTCCAACTGGGCCACGTGATTAGGCAATCCAGACTCTGCTCAGTCTTCGAATAGCTGGAAACGACAGGAAACAAAACACTCAAGTAACAGAACAGCACTTGGTGTCCAAAATTGCTACAAACTTGCATTATATTCATGTATTGGTGCCTCAACAAGCTGCGGTCCCTCTCAGACCAACTCCGCAAACAAGGGAGATTGCGTACCACAGCCTGAGGAATGTGCAAATTTTCCTTTAGGAGTTTTCTCCTGGAAGTATGAATAGCAGTTGTCACTTAGATTTTGCGTTCAAAGGGAGTTAAGCCTTTGGGGACTGGGGAGGGAATGCAGCATTTCCAGAAGAGAGTGGGGGAGAAACATGTCGAAGGAATAAACAGGTTGTTTAGCCAAAGTCAGGCACTGGCCAGGGACACAGCTGAGACGGAAACACCCCAGGGCTTCTAAACCCATCAAATGCTGCCTTATATGCTTATCCACCTGCAGACTGACCCCTTATCTTTGTGAACCCTCCTGTTCCCTCCTCCAGTACACACACAGGCAACCCAAGTCTTGACTCATGGTAAATCCTACATGCTTCAAAAGTCAGAGAATCTAGCATTAAATACTGAAGTTATTCAATTTATTAGCAGACCCTCCTTTATGTAGCAGACCAGCTTCAAAGAAGTCCAAAAAACTTCATAGAGCAAAGCTACCAGATACATGCATTTATGATGGTTGAGCTTCTTGAAGCCAGTCACCTTGTAAAAGCTTCTTTACTAGCAAGCCCCTGCTACTACTTTGGGAGCTCCATAGCTACAGCAGAACAGTGACTTGGTATTTCTGGAAGACCGTTTGTTTACTATCAGAACCGCTGACAAAGCAGAATCAATAGCAACACCAAGCCACTTACTGCAAGACAAACAATTTTCCTATTCTTTAGTAGCTACAACTGCACTTGTTCAGAATCTTAACTCTGCAGGTAGGTTCCTCCTCAAACAAAAACTCCACCCTGATTTTTCCCAGGCTTTCACCACTACCTTGCACCATAGTTCAGGATGATGTATACATCCTTCACTTTTCCATCAACTTCCAGTTCTTTCCCTTTATTTCCTATCTTACCTTTCACGTCCTGCAGGGGTAAAAAAGTCTAACAGAACAATTTTATGGGCCAGCTGTTTTAAAGTGTAATCATAATCACATAACATGCAGAGAACCATATTCATGTCACTTAACCAACTCACGGTGTCAGAGGCTGATAAAAGGTAATGATGTGCAATTTAAGTGGTACACACTATACTTTTTCCAAGTAGAAGCTGCTCTTACAGTTTCCTGTAGCTCAGGTTTTCTGTCAGTTACGCAACTTATGGTACATTTATATAACCAGTTCAAGGAAAAAAACAAGAATTACTCTAGCCAGCAAAATCATTTGTAGTTTTATAAGCCCTTCAGCATGAAGAAAAATGTCAGGACTTGTTCCTTAAAAATCCACCTGTTTTCAGCAGGCCAGGACATTAAAACCACTAAATCACACTTCCTCACTTCCCACCCTGCCCCCCCTTCCCAATTTCAATCAAGAGAAATTGCAACCAATTTGCCCAAGAGAGCCATCATCAGCTTCTTTTTCCAGTAACCTAGTACTTTTTAGCATTGTTTCAGTTTTTGGAAGGATCAGGTGAATGGGGAAAACAAATACTGGTCGAGGTACCTAAAGCCCTGCTAAAGATATCAAGTGAGGGAGCAGAATAATCCCCCCTAATCTTGTCACTTCATGTACTGTACAGAAACTATAGCAACAGATGGAAGTAACAATTTAGCTGCCAAACACCCAAAATGCTGTTCTTTTGAGATTCCACTTCTTGATGAGGTTCAAGCATATTTATCTCACCCTACTAGCAAAACTGAGCAGTATCAGTCCATGAAAAAGCTTTCTTTGCAAAAGGCACACTCTGAGTATTAACTGAATCATGTGCTTGAACTGTAAAAGCCATTTTCTATCAATACGGCAAGTGTTTGCCATTTACCAATACCTGAAATCTAATTGCATTTTAAGTGCTTTAGAGATCTAGAGCAACTCTGAGCGTGTTTACAGGAATAATGCCCACTCTTTAAGAAATTGCAAACTGTTGGACAGGCTACAAAAGAAAAAATTGAATATTGCCACTTTATCATCCAGAAGAAAACATTTTGTCATTTTTAATTGGACACGAGACACGTCAGGAACCAAGACCCAACTCGGTCTCTCCATAACCTGGCTTCTCAGCGTGCTTTCTGGTTCATCGGGTCTCATAACAATACTTTTCACAGCTAAATACAAACCAGTCTTAAGGGTTTGTTTTTATGTGTAAAAGCTTTGATCTCTCAAAACAACTCACACCAAACATAGTGTACAGATTCAAGGGTTCTCCATTTGGGTTTGTGCTGTATTTTGAACCTCTCTTCCTCATACCAAGTTGGGCAGCAGCAAGGTGCCAAGAAACCTGAGGCCGGTTCTGCAGGTGAAAAACGTGTTTCACCTCCAACTCGAGGGAGGATGGGGAGGTATGTGGTAGGAAAGAGGTGAAATATTCCTGCCCGCAACAGCGGGCATCACTGTCAGGATGCTGCCTACGAAAACGGAAACATTTTTCCCCTCTACACAAAAAAGGGAAGCTGGTTTCTGTGAATTCACTCTTTTATTTGCAAGACACTGAACTACTACAGAAGTGTCCATCTAAACCTACTGAATTACTATCACTTATTCTTCCAACCAAGAACCCTGGGTTACTTCTAGCCACCCAAAGAGGTAAGGTAAAAGAATTAAAGCAAGTTTAAATTGCATTCTCTGTTTCGACTAAGGAAAAAAATGAGTTTAAAAGGTACGTTCATTTAACTCACTGAATCTGTCCAGTGACTGTTCAGGTATACTTCAGCTTTTTGCTTTGCAATTGATACAGGTTTGCTTTCCAAAGCTTTTGTGTCAAGATATTCTCTCCAGATCTTGCTTCTCATTTGTTTTTAAAATAAACTCATTGAACAGACAACTCAATTTGGACATACAGAAACAGCATACGCTTGAACAGTTCAAGATTTACAGAATCCACCTCTCAAAAAAGGCCACTTTGAAATTAATTCTGAAAGATTTTTGCAGTGCAGAGACTTCCAGGGGTTCACAAACTTAAAGCTACTCCAGTTCTGCGTTTATACTCTTGTGCAAATTTAAACCCACTCACCCTGGCTTTTTACAAGTTTTTCACCTAACATTTCCCAAAGGTCAAACGTTTGCAGTTTTGCTCTGTACGAGCATAGTATAGTCTCTGTTCCACTGGGCTTTGGTGTAAACGGCTTGCGGATACTTAGACAAGTAAGATATTTAAGGAGAACTGAATCACTAAAAATAATTTGACAAAAACGCTTGTAAAATCTGCCTGCAATCGCTAACTTTTAACATCACAAATGACAGCAAGAGACTGATGTGATCTGTTGTTTGCTCAGACATGAGCAGCATGTCCTTAGCTGGCTCTGTATTTCAAAGCACCTGCCTCGGTATCACCTAGCACAAACCCAGATCAAGGTGCAACTTCCTGTGTGTTTTAAAAACAAGTACCAGGAGGAAATGCCTACCACTCCCCATATATGGTCAAAACTGAACTTAATACTGAGCTTCAGCAGCCGTGAATAAAATGGTACCAACGTACATACATTCTGCTCAAGAAAAAAACTGCAGAGAATCTTCTACGAGCAAGAGTTAAATTGGGCTAATTGGAGTTAAGTTCAAACAGCAATGCAACTTTGAATTATTTCCATCTTCCCCCCCAAAAAACAACCACACAAAAAAAAAAGAAAGAACAAAACACCAAACTTTCTTGCACTGCACTTACCTGCCCTCCGGGTCTCTATGCCTCAAAATACACAACCCCCATCCCTAATCCATCGGAACAGCCGCCCCGTTAGCCACACGCTTCCCCAGCACCACCCCATCCTCCTTCTAAGCACAGACCCGAAGTCTCTTTAAACAGAGCCGGCTCCAGCCTCTCCTGCCACACCAAGCGACTGCCATGTTGTCTTTCTGCCATCAACCTACACAGTTAGCAGCAGGGCTGACATGCTTCAGACTTTTTTTTGCATCCTGGTTCTCCTCATCTATGAGCTTTCTACGTGCATTTTGAAAATCCCACCTCAACAGGACTGTCCAAACGACGCAGCAAATGTCTTCCTGCACACACGTACAGCAGAATTGTATTTTTAGGTGTCTGGAGAAGGCGGAAAGCAGGCGCAACTTGCCAACTGCCAGGTTACCTGCTCCACATCCCTGCTTGCGCTTTCGGGTGACAGATATCAAACCAACAGGTGACCTGCCTGCAGGATGGCTGTCACCACCCTCGGGGCAAGGAGCACCTACAGAGAGGGATGTCCGAAAAGCGTCTCTATCCTTTATACAGCAACAGATGCCAGACTGACAGCTGGACCCAATCAATTTTTCCAAGCCCTTAATTTGCACAGAAGTGCAAGGCAGCAGTATGGCTAAACAGCTCCGCTCGCAAAGACGGCCGAGGACTCCCGTAAGCTCACGGGGGGCTCCGAGCTCAACCCGTAAGCCCCTCGCAACACTTTAAAAACTTCATTTCACCCATTTCCACCAGCGGGCAGAACCGAAGTGATTTTCATTCCGGTTCCTCCTATCACCAAAACCCGGCCTCACCCGCAGGAGCCACCGCTCGCCGAAACGTGGCTCTGAAAACCCCTTCCCAGCCCGACACTGCCCGCGGGGGGCCCGTCGTCGTCGTCCCCCCGTCTCCGCTGAGGAGAACCCAAACGGCACCGCACACCCGGGCCCGGCCGCCGCGCTGAGCCCGGGAAGGGACCGACGAGGCCGCCGGGGGAAGCCCTGCGCCGTCGGCCATCTCGGGAGCTTCCCTCAGGGGAAGAGCCCGCCGCCCGCCCGCGCACACACACACACACACACACCCCCTCCCTTCCCCGGCTCCCCTCAGGCCGGGGCCCGGCTGGGGGGAGTTGGAGGCGGGGAGAGGGGGGACACAACGATACGCGGTAGCCCGCTCCGGCCCCACTCACCGCGTCCGTGGCCGAGCGCCGCTCAGCCGCGGGGCTGAGGAGGCGGGGGGGCCGGCCCGGCCCGGCCCGGCGCGTCCGAGAGCGAAGCCCGCGGTCGATCGGCAGCGGCAGGGCGGCGGTCCCGGTACGGCGGCGGCTGTCGCGGCGCCCGGCCTGCGGAGCATGCGCCGTCCGGCCCGGGGGTGGGGCGTCGCCGCGGCCGCCTCCCGCGCTGAGGGGGGCTGAGGAGGCGGGTGATGGCGGCGGCGGGCTTCGAGGCGTGAGGGGCTGCGAGGGTACCGCTGCCGCCGCTGAGGAGATTGGGAGGCCGGCGGGGAGGCCGCGCACGGAGGCGGTTCAGGCCCTCAGAAGCCGCCGAGCCCCGGCGGGAACAGCCCTGCCTAGGCGGCGGCGGGAATGGGGCGGTTAAAATGGACCTGTCTCCTGGCTGGTTGTACGGTGAGGTAAAGACTGTCGCGGGTGTGGTGGGAGGCCAGCCCAGTGACCGGGTCAGCGCACGGAGGTTTAACAGGAGGTGCTTAAACCAGCCCGTCAGCCAATTTGTGTTCGGGCAGGGCTCGGACGGCGCTGGAATGGCGGGGTTGTCTTCGCCATCCCGGTGCCGAGGCCGTAGCTGTCGTCTCCGCAGATGTCCGGCGTCTGCCGTGGTGGAGGCTGAGCTACCGGTGTATTTGGATCATCTTTAAAAAAAAAAACCTACAACCTTATCTCTAGCCTCACGCAGAAGTGAACGAGCCGGCATAAACAACTTGGTGTTTACACCAGAATGAGGAGACGCGCACGGTTCTCCTGTCTGCACGGAGAAGAAATCGGTTTCTTCATTGTGGTTTCAAACTCTTCTCAAAGTCACAGGAAACGGCACAAGTGGAAGTAATATCAGTAAGAAAATGATTCAGTTCAATAAAATGATTCCCCCCTTCCCACACACGCACGCATATTTGGCATTTTCTTCTGAAAGGAGCCAATCTGCTGCTGCCTTTTGGGGCAATTGTCCTAACAGCCGAATCCGTCATTCAGAAACACCTGCCCTGGTAAACGTGCTCTCTCTAATCACAACACACTGATAACATCTTTTTGTCAAGGTCTTCTCATGCGTGGCAGCACATGGGTGTGCAAGTCCCTTTGCCGTTACAAAGTGTTTATATGCCAATAAGGTCAACTGGTCCCAGCTCATCTACCTTGTGCCTCGGCAATCCTGAGTTTTGAACCTTTTCTCCGGGAAATCAGCCCAAAGCTCTTCATCTCCCACACAGGAGCTAGGAGGCGGGGGCTGATCGCGTGTGAGTGCACATGTGTGCATGTCCGGGTGGTTGTAGTTTACAAACTAAAGATAGATAATCATTGATGATTTTTTTCCCCTCTCCCAAAAGGAAACAAGCCAGCCCTTCCGTGTTAACCATTTTCCTCAGCCACACGGCATCGAGTCTGGATTAACCATGCACTGTGGGTGCACGGGAAAGCACTGGAGTCTCACCCCATTTCCATCACTCTGGTAATCTTAACTCAGGAAGGAGAGAGGTCAAACCCTGCAGACACACATGGCTGTGCCACGGCTCTCAGGCCCAACCTTTTCTTGCTCTCTTGTTCCCTGTGCCCCCCCCACCCCGTGATCTGCCTGCAAGCGCTGTGCTTCCATTGATTAGCTTTCAGTCTTGCTAGCCCTTTCCATGGCTTTGCCTTTATAATGATAAAATCAGTTTTTCTCAGTGGGTTTTCATGCCCAATAACATACCAGATCTTTATTATTTATGCTTTACAGGCAAGGCTTGTCTCCCAGCACACCAGTTGATGCTGCGAATGTCCTTAAATCCTGAAGCTCAGAGCTGCAAATCAAAGCAAAGCCGAGGAGGCAGCTGTGACGGAAGGATTGCATAAGGGGCTTAGCCTGAGGCTGCTCGTGGCTGCAGCAGCTCAGAGGAGAGCAGCTTTACCTTTGCCTCCATCTAAATGGATGCCCAGACCATGTCCAGGAATGACCCAGGATGCCCAGCGCCCAAGACCATGTCCAGGAATGACCCAGGATCCCAAAAGCCACATCCTTCAGCAAGAACTAAATTCTCATGTGCTCACACGCCTCACTTTAAAAAATGGGGCTGAGCTCCTATGGCACTTAGTCTCACAGAAACTGCGTGTTCAGCCTCCTAGTCCTGCCTGCAATGTGAGCTTTTTGCTTTTTCTCCTTAATTTCAGGACACTGATGTCTGCGGATTTCTACTAGTTGTTCTGTGACATGTAACTGGGATGAAATCAACGTGCTTCTAAAAATTACTCCAAGAACTATGTTAATAACAGGGGAGGATTTCCAATCTATACCCAAAATGGTCTGCTTTTACCACAACATACCATCCTATGGGAAGGATGTAATTCTCTATTAAAACCTTTAAAGTAGTTTTCTCTAAGGAGCTAATCACATGTATTTGTAGCTGAATATGTCTTCTTGCTTATGAAGAGAATAGGCTTGCAAAGAGCTGCAGAAAAAGCCTTTGATGCAACATTAATTTTTCTTTCCCCTGTAAGTACTGTACCGTCGTGCAGTGACAGGTCGAAAGAATTATTTTGTATCTTACGTACTTCTTTATTTTGCAACTTCCAGGATGCACTGATATCCTCCACCAAAAAAAACGGCCAAATACAGATGACTAGACTTGACTGTCTTGGTATTTGTGAACTAAAAATCAAACTAAATTCAAACAAATTCTCTCTTGTAGCCTTCTTTAAAGAAGGGGTAGGGATGGGTGCACAAATTAGCCCTTACTTGCCTGCTCTGCAGTTTGGTTTTCAAGCTTCCAGAAGCCAAACCTCACCTTTCCCTCTGAAATGGTAATGTTTTAAAACTACTTTAAACAGTGTAAATATTTAGAAAGCCTTTTTTTCATGGCATTTCAAGGTACAGTAAGGGGCCCTGCATACGGTGAAGTGCCTTAAGTCACCAATGCCATCATCTTGGAATTGGCTGGACCTTTACGTAAATGTGATTTAACACTATCTAAGTGGTTTCAGTCTGTCATTGATTTGTTCCTGGCAGTAATTCTGGAGTCTGGTTCTCCTCATATGTACTAGCGAAAATCAGGAGGACGTAATGAAGTCAGAGGCGCTGTGTAATGTATAAAATGGGCCGCTGACTTTCAATGTCAGCAATTCCTTAAACTGTAATAGTATTAGAAACTATTCTAAGAATAATTCTTTGTGCTCTTGTATGCTTCTGCAGAGTGTCAGGCTATGTTCAGTGCTACTCAAATTAGAATTTATTTTTTTAAATGATTTTTTCCCCCCCCCCAGAAGAAAAACATTCTTCCATTTTTATCTCCAGGAAAAAGAAGTGGGAGTTACAAAGGAGAGCAAGTCAAGCATTTTTTCCTCAAGATCAACAAAACTGATCGTTTCACTTAAAGTTACTTTTTCTAACACAGAGAGCAGAAGCTGTTCTCAGCTGGACCCTCTCAGGAGGACCAGGCTATCGGGCAGTGCAAAGTTGGGTCAGGCGAATGGAGTCACAAAGCAACAACCTTAGGTGCTTCAAACCATCCGTTGGGTGCCCATCAGCTGGGTGTTGCGGGTGAATTCAGCCTGCACCCTCCTCCATGTCATGTCTCCCCATCAGCAAAGTGGATAGCACTGTACACCATCATCATGCAATATCTTAGAGACTGCGAGGCCCCCGGATACTGCAGCGATGGGGTGGGACTTGCCACGGGAGCTGTATAAATAGATATGCAAGCGCACAAGTTCTTTCATCTGATCTGTTGCTGAATTTATCTTAAACTTCCTGTGCTCATGTAACATGCGTGAAACTGTGTTTGTGACACTGTTTTCAGAGTGCTTGTCTCTGCTTGGAAAAGCAAGTGAGAGAATTTATTTTGAGACATCAGGAATGTGTGAATTGCTTCTTCATAATTAACTACTTCTAAATATGGTGCTCAACCCTTTTTTTTTAAGCTAAGGGGGTTTCTAAGAATCTCAGTTTGGGGAAGGAAAGGTACTTCTTGTCGGTAGTCCAAATTTACTTTGCAAAAAAGAGATTAAATTTTGTCAATCCAAAGCAGTCCTTGTTCTGAGGGTGCCATGGCAGCTGCTGCTGAAAGCCAAGCGGCGGGGGGATTTCCTGCGCAGGGCTGAAGCGAGCTGGCACAGCAGCACGTAGGAGGTGTAACACGTAGCTCCATTTCCCGACTTCCCTGGCCAGGGGGCTGGAGTTCGCTCGCTTTGCTCCAAGCTCTCAGGAGCATGGAGATGCTGCCGCCGTCTCAGTCCTGCATCAGGCGTGTTCATGTTGCTGCTTGCCTTCATCATTTGTTTTTCCCCGTTGCGAGCCTTCTGGTTCTTCACTGTCCTCTTAACTAACTGAATCAGCATTATTTGCATTTTTTTTCCCAGATTTCTCTGCTGAAAAATATAGTTTATGTTCGCTTGTTGTGAAGCAGACACTGGGTTTGTGTAAAGAGCTGTAGAGCAGCTGCAAAGGATGGAGTTACACCCGTGCCCGTGGCCAGGCAGCTGGCACACTGCGACCAGTGCAGCCTGAATCTGGCTTCTTGTCTCAGCCATCGCTGCTCTGAGACATAATGGAGCAGTGTGGTGGTGGTGGTGATGGTGGCGGTGACGGTGGCCAGCTCCAAATCGCACTTCTGATTCCCCCTCCACTGAAGTCAGACTCATTCGGTGACCACTTTTTTACTGTGCTTCAAGCAGACTAATAAAATATGTAAAGAAAATCAATACTGGCCAGAACCTCACATGCATTTTCTTCAGCTCATCTGCTTTCCAGTGCAGCCATCTCCAGAAGGATGAGTTTGGTGCTGGCACAGTTCACAGGTACCCACTTGCCGCCTGGCTGCCTGCCAGCCACACCGCTAGAGCTAGACGCACTTGCTTATATATTATCTCCATATATATATAACCCAGAAAAAGCTGTATGGGCAACAGTTGGCTTTTATAAGGGCAAGTCTAGCACTAACTGGAACTGGAGGTGGGTCTGCTGGTGGGGAGGGATGAAGCAGAGCAGTGACCTCAACCAGAGCAATAATTAAATGTTTTAGGATTGGAAATGCCACGTTTGTCACCAAAGCGTTTGCCTTTCCGTAATGATACTCAACATTGATTCACGTCCCTCATGGTCCACAGATCACAGAGCTTGTTTACATGGCTGGGGGATTTCTCAGGTCAGTGTCCAGCAGCCGAGACCAGGTGCCCCCGTTTCTGTCAGGAGAACACACGTAACCTGGGGCACGCAGCATTTCTAAAATCTTTAACGGATTACTAGCAGTCGGGATATACAGCCTTGCTTGGACAACTTCCAAAGCACATTCTGTTGCTGCTGTTTTTCTCGTGTGCTTTTGGAAACTACATTTCCATGGCCTATGTTATAAAGCAGCATTTTTATGTGGCATTTGCCATATTCCCCCTCCCTCTGTCATATGGAGATAGAGAATTAAGGTCATGTTTCCAGGAAGGGTGTTGCTCATAATGGCACAGAGGGTTCAGAAATACAAGCGGGATGGCAGGCAAACTCCAGATCTGGAGAAACGTGGACCTTTTCCCAAGCCCACGAAAAATGAGCGATATCACCGTCACGAGCTTAGTGCCCCAGTCTTTGCCTTCGTCCTGCCGTGCTGCTTAACCATGTGCATCACTGTGAAAGGGTACAGGAAGAGAAAAATGAAAGATGTCAGTGATCTTAAGAGACAGAGAAAGGCGAGGTTCAGGCTGGTTTCTGTCACCCTGGGTTGCGTTTAAATGGCACGGTCTACAGTAAGAGGACAATTGTTACAGTGCATTTGGATACTGTTAGCTATGGGTTTCAAATGTACTGAGAGCATTCAGGTTGCAATACATAATCTGGTGAAAATAGCTGATATTACTGTTTCGTTCCATGAAACCTATGGAGGTGAAAAGCAGTGTGGAATTTTTCTCCCGTTTTATGTAACTCTGTTTTTCCTCATTTCCTCTTAAGTGAAACACGCCGTATTTCATGCCTTTTTAAAAGGCTGTGGCGTGTTTCCTTTAACTTAGCTGAGTTAAAGGGGTGAAAAAGTGAAAAATCCTTAGACTAAGAAGGAACTAAATAGACACTGTGATCCTCTAATAATGTGCAGATAAAACACCCACTGTGGATTGTGATTAAAATGAGTTTTCCTTTAATAGAGATGCAAATGCAACTGCAGCAGCATGTCACATTTACATCCAAAATTAATTAGGCTTCATTAGCAATAAGCCGCTGGAAATTTTGATTTCCAGAGTTCCCTGGAGCACTGCATTTCAAACCAGAATGCAGCAAGGCTTTGGATGCTGGAGGGGCGGCATCACACGCTGCCTTGAGATGTTGTTGTTGTTCTGCACCGGGTGGAAATTTTTCTAAAACAAACACGTTACTTTTTTTATCACTCTGGGAACATGAAGCCAACACATTTAAGGAAATTGCTTGCATATGAAATACACCAAACCAGCAGGTAATCCTGGGCACACATCAGAAACATCGGCACGGAGCCTCTCACGTTGTCTCTGCTGATCTGTGCCCATCTGAACTAGCGCAGCCTTTATCAGCGCGCTTCCACGGGAAAGGTACCGACTCCTCCTCATCCACTTCCTTCTGGAAGAATTGCTTCTGCTCTGGCACTCCAAAATGCTGACCCTAAAGGGCATCTGTGCGTTCACATTTTTGCTTGTGTGTTTTTGTTTAAGTCATGCTCTCTTTATTAAAAAAATGAGGAGGTGAGACTTCCAGTTATGGAAAACCGCTACCCCTGTAGCTGCAGAGTAACAATTAAAACCGCTGATGTTCAGACCTGTTACTGACCTCATCTACTCCTCTACCAGCCCCTTCTCCAGGGCTCTTCGCTACGAGTTCTTTGCTACTGCCAGACCAAAACTGCCTGTGCTGGTGCTGCCCTTGTGCGTGCAGCCTTTGACTCATTTCCTTGAACTTTCCACCACCATCAGCCCCAGGCTGGTCCCAGCAGCGAGGACAAGACCCACGGATGGCGTCTTCTTGGGTGGAGCAACACGATGGTGTTGGGATGGGGTCCATGGCTCTTGTCCATCCGCCAACACCTCGAACAGGAATCATTTGCTCTCTCACAGACTTATTTTTACGCAGGAGGAATCTGAAGCTTGTGCAAATGTTTAAACACATGTCTCTCTTGAATTATTCAGTGTACTTTGCTTGCTTCTGGAGTTAATTAAAATGGAGGGCAGTCGATAGCAAGCTCTCACATTCACCGTAGGGAGGAGGCAGCAAACTGTGGCAGAGCGAGCACTGATAACCACCTGCCCTCTCCATCCCTCCTGCATCGCAAGCTGCCACACCGTAACTGCCGTGCTCCCTTGGCAGTACTGACCAGCAGCAGCAGAGCACCACATCTTAACGAGTTTGCCTTAATTTAAGGAGACCAGCGTGTGCATAGCACTGGGGACTGACACGTCCTGAGCTATGCTTGAGGCTGCAGTGCCTGATTTCAGAAGATCCAGGGAACCACCCAAACCAAGAGCTGTTTCCCTCCCGAGCAGCCTCACACTTTTTTTAACCTGTTTTCTGCTACGGTTCAATGAGGCTTTTTCCAGTGTCAGATGTACATCCCTGTGTATCAAAAAAAACCCAGACTAAGTGCAGCTCTCGTCCTTTTGAGGTCAATGGGGAACTTGAGATTGGGATCAGAATTTCACCTACGATCTGAAGTACAGGTCTGAGCCAAAGCCTGACTCCCTTGGAGTCAAGGGAGGTCTTTCCTCTGGCTCCAGCAGTGTTTGGTCCCAGAAAGCTTGTAACATTAGCCCAACATAAATGCACGATCTCGTTGAAGAGTGTATTAATCCACACTTAGATCCATCCCCCTCTCCTGCTCCTGTGAAATGTTATGAAGAGCAAATTATGTACCAAGTGGCACAATCCTGACTTTATCAATCTGCCTGAATACAGAAATGATAGCGGTAACTCTGATACTGTACCAACGCTGAAACACTCAGTTCCTGATGAGTATTTTTGTCCCCAATCAGACATCAGTTAAAGTCACAGTTTCCCTTTGTGAATCAAGCTAATGACGAAAATGCAGGGTTTACATACCATTCAACAACTCAGCTAGTAGCTATCTCCAAAATGTGAGATACAGTCAGAAATATTTTATGCAGAAAGGAGAAACGATCATGTCATCCTCTGTTCACGCAGTACTCCTGGGGACTACTTTTCCTGGTAACAGGCACGTGTAATTGCCATTACTGTTACCGCACAGCATTTGCACTACATGGAAAAGGACCCCTCACCTGGAAGCAGGAGCGAGAACGTAAATGTGGGGCTCCACTGAGAACAGTGAGAGCAGGAATGCAGCTCCAACACCGATCCACTTTTACTCTAAGAAAGTGAAAATATTAACACAGTTGAGCTGAGCATATTTGTAATGAACAAATAATGGTGAATTCTCATTAAGCTCATGAAATTTTGCAGGCAGGGTGCTCTAACTGAGCAGTTTTTGGAGCTGGCGTGCCAAGAATATACCTCTGCACCTGAAGAAAAATAACGTTGCATGGCTGAGCTGGTGACATTTCTGATCACACAGACTTCACCAGAGTCTTCATCAACTTGTTTTTTTCATTACACTTTGTCCAACATATCCAGGCTCACATTCAGAAATTGCTTAACCTGACCTAAAAACAAGTTACATTCCAGTACATCTAATATTTGCACATATCAGGACACTGCAATTAGGCTACTTGATTTGTAAAGATGTTTAATCAAGAAGGCCTGGATTAAAGTTCAAGTTCAAGTGCTCTGCGCTAGCCAGACACGATTTGAACGGACAGTAATTAAAACACAGTCTGATTCATATGGGGCACTGCTGGACTTTGAAACAATGACTACATGATTGAAACTCTGTTGGGAAGGATTCTTTTTATTTTAGTGCAACTAAAACGAGGCTTTTTCGTACCGATGCTTCACACGGAACAGTAACAGAAGTCACATTTTTTTAAAAAAGCATTTTGAGGCAAGGAAACATCTTCACCTGGGTTCAAGGCTGAGTGCTAGCAGACAATGGAAGTCTTTTATCCTGCTGTTGTCAGAAGCCAATAGTGGCTGGCCAGCTTGCTCGGAGCAGAAACTTCGACCCTTAAAAGGATGATCTGTGGATGAGAGCCAGGCACAGAACAGCCGTTTTTGTCTGCAGCCTCGCAGCCCCGAGGAGACGTCGCAGGAGCAGAACTGCTGTTCTCCTCATGCAAAACGTGGGTGGGAAGGTGACGGCCTCCAGATGGGAAAAGGGACTTTCCTGATGAAAAAGGCTGAGAACAACCGGGTTAGAACAAATCCATCTGGAATGACAGCTGAGATGTGTCATGAGAAAATTGCCTTGCCTTGGGATCAAACCCATAAATTACAGAAAGTTTTATCAGAAAACGGATGGTCCTCACAGACCTTATTTTTGAGCAGAAAGTGACGTGATGTATCGCTGTATGCATGTTGTTTACCTCTTGCTTTAACACGGTTCGTGGGAGGAAGTGCTCCACTGCCAAAAGAGACTTGATAGTTGCATTGTTCGTGTGTAGCAATATTTAGACATAGCAAACCCACCAGTATTTATAATAAGTCTGACCCACTACGGTATCAGTAGGAGGCTACAGTAAAAAGAGATGGACGCTATGTCCGCTGAGCTAGAGAGGGAGATAAAGGCTCCCAGTAAATCTGATTGGAGAGGTGTTGTTTTTGGGCAGAGACAGCATTTCAGTTCCTGTCCCATGCCAGAGCTCGAAGCTGTACTTGTAACAGGAAACGAGAATCACAATCTGAAGCCAGAGGCACATGTCATTCGAACAGGCTCTTTGCTCTCTTTCACCAGTATTTGACATGTCCTGCAGTACACAGCAAACAGCTTTGCTGCACGTCCCACTAAATAAGCCGGGTTGGTCATTAACCCTCAAATCTGACCCAAGGCTCGGTAGGTGAGGAACCCAATTCCTTGGACCCGGTCCATAACAAACCTTGTATCTGCCCCTGAGCAGTTATCTTGTTTCCCGTGGGAAGGACAAGAACTTTTCGGTTTCTAGTACGAGTCAGCGCCCTGACTGTATTCATCCGTGAACACCCAAAGCCGTCCGTCAGGCAGCACTGAGAGGACCTGGCTGAACACCACGCTACTTCCAGCTCCAAATTCCACTGCCACCTGCCTTTCTCCCAGGGAAGGGGATGCACGTTCCCCAAGCACCTGCTGGCTCCTAAAATGACAACATAAATAGCTAAAAAGATGTAATCAAAACAAGAGCGTGGCACAGCACATGAAGGAGCAGTGCAGGCGTGTTGCTGTCATAGAGCCAGGGACGGCTGCAGCCCCTGCGCTGCGGGAGATGACCACCTCTCCTTTTCGGGATGAGTGTATTCCTGCCCAGGTCAAGGGGTCCCTGCAGGCTTCGGAAAGAGGCAGAAAGGAAGCTGAAGGTTGACTCTGCTCAGATTTTAATCTATCTAGAACTTAAACTCTTGGTAGCAGGATGCTTTTTTTATCATTTGCAGAGTTTCTAGTACAATAGATTCCTCCTCCAGAAACAGACTCAAGCCACTACGATAACACCAGTAATAATTTCCCCCGTTTAAATGACGCATGCTGGCAAAATGTTCCATCGTGGCTGTACAGCACCAACCCCATCTGGGCCCACAGGCATAGCCAGCAGCACGGTCTGGCAGAAACACCTTCCAGTAAAGAAGATTGGAGAAATAACATAAACCAGCTAATTGCCATCTTGGAGCAGACCGTCGGTTGAGCTAATCCTCTCCCCGGAGCAGTGAGCAGCAGCCAGGGCTGTGCAGGGAAGCACAGGGCAAAGCCCTAGGATGGTCACGAATCATCCAGTCCAGAAGAAGAGCTTTCTAAACACCACTGGGTTAATGACCACACTGAACATCAGTATCAAGAATAAACTGTGACCTCTGGAAATTGCTGCACCAGCCCCGGCAGCCTGAGGACCATACACTTCCTGGGGGGGGCAGGGGGAGTGGGATCTGGGGAACCGGCACCACACCAACATGTCTGCAGGCCTCTGCTTATTTTATGCAAAAATCCTCGGATTTCACACTCCCCAACACAACCCGGCCCGCGGGGCCCCTCTGCTGTCCTGTCCCAGCACTGCACCCAGCACCCCCCCGGAGCCACCCAGGCAGGGACAGACAAACCCTCCATTCTCCCACCACGATTTAATTCACATGGCACAAAAATCACCGATAGCAGCTTCAGCCAAGAGCAGATTCCCCAAAAACCTTGTCCATTCTAGGCATTTTCATGACACTGCTACAGAAATTACCTGGGAAATTTGCAGTCTCCCACTCGCTGGGGCAGAGAAGCCCCAAGCAAACCCTGCAAGAGGCTGTACCAGCTGCATCACGGACAACCCACTGCATCATCCTAGTGCGCTGGCCGGAGGGTGAAATAACCTGTGTCCCGCCGTCTATTTCCATGTATTGAGACATACAGAAAATGAGTTAGGAGACCGGCTAGCCAAGACTGTGATATCTTTAACAAGAAGTATTAAAAAGTACCTAAAGCAGGCTTTGTTTTCTCTATTGCTACAGAGTCATTTCTGTTTGTTCTGGTACCGAGGATTACCCATTGACCCGCCCCTCCGCCGTTTAATACTTCACCGTGCTGCACAGGACCCTGCTTTCTGAACCATTTCTGAAGATTTCCAAAGCACAGCATTTCTGGAAGATCTTCCAAGGCAAAACAGTCAATTAACAGGCAAACTCTCAATAAAGTATAATATTTTATTCAAATAAAATATAAGTTTTCTTTACCTTCTTCGACTTTTATGCAAAGCGGTACATTTAAAACGAGTGGACTCCAGCAGGACGCTGCGCTGTACATGCATCCGTCCGTCAGTCCCTGGGGCACAGAGAACCAGCGGTGCAGGGCCCCGTGAAGCTCAGATGGCTGCCATCCTTCAGTTATCACAGTACTGTACCTTTACAAGAGACAGCATCAGCACTGTGATAACTGAGCCAGGGCAGCCTGTCAGTCATTGCGGCCCCTCCGCAACACTGCCGAGCCCAGCAGGCACATCCTCCATCTCCTCATCCCGTACGCGTCTCAGAAACCCCGCATCACTCCAAACAGACGCCCAGCTGCCAGACAAAAGGCTCAGGAGCATTTAACAGAGGTGGCTTTGCATCTGAGGTTTCAGTCCAGAAAATTACCCAGATAATTAGTGCTATCTTAATGACCACGGTGGCTTCTGCAATGCAGCTCAAAGCGTTTTGTAGTAGCAGCTTCTTCCAGACAAATCCACCGATGCTGGATTTAATGAAGAAAGAAAGGGTAAGTAACCACTCTACAGCCATCACTAGAGAGAATGGGGGCACCCCTCTCTCCCCCTTAAATTCACTGGAGCCGGACAGCAGCATTTGGTTTACGCTACTTGAGCACTGAATGTCATGAACCAGACAGTCAGTGGGTATGATGGCAGAGAGCCAGCTAAGTTTATGTTGCCACGCCACTTGCGAGAGCCGAGGAGTGGAATCATTAACAGCGCGAGTACGAGGGTAGCACCACACCGTGACCACGCTGCATACTGCACCGAGCCTGCCAGGCTTTCGCCAGCGGAGCAGGCTGGCAGGCGGTGGAATTTTACAGCACTGCGAACACATTCAGCTGGGCTTAAACGGCGTTTGTCGTACGCGCTTCTGGAGCCAGCATGGCAGACGCCCGTTCCTATGCCTACCGATGGCTTCGACGGGAGCAGCGCCCAACGCCAGGCAGCCAGCTGTGTTCTCCAGGGACTGCAGCTGGAGTAAGCAGAAGAGGGGCCTAAAGGCTCGAGCTGCTTCAAGTATCCAGCTGGCATTTTTAGGTCATAGGATCCAAATACAAAATTTTGAGGTAAACAATTCCACTGCAAACTAGTTAAATTACAAGCTTACATCAACCTATCTTTTAAACACACACACCCCTTTTTTTTTCTTCCCTAAAAGCAGGCATTGCTGAAAAGATCACGGAACTATTTCTACACACACACACCCCCACACTTTGGTTAAGAGAATCAAATATATTGAGTTCTGAAATGAGTTTAAAAAACACTACAGTTTTACATAGTAAAAGTCAATGTGTTACTAAGTTTTTACAAAAAGTTCATTTACAATGTTGGACCTCACCAGTACAAGTTGATCTCATGCTTCTACCAGGAGGAAGCAGAAACTCCGAAGGTGGTATAACACTCTAAATAACTTACCTGGAAAAGAGCATGTCCTGAGATGTTATGGAGACTGTTTTTAAAAGAGAAATACGTAACACTCAGCTGGATCCAGCTATCAAAATGGTGTCTTACAAGTTTTTAACTCAAGAGGGCAATGGAGAGACAAATATGAAATATCTGAGGAGAAGCACGCAGAGGAAAAAATATTTGTACATTTTAAAACAAACTACAAACATACATTACATAAAAAGGGGACAGTCAAGAGATTACGCAATACTGATGCAAAACCACACAGATGACTTAAACATATAACCTAAAACTCACAGATTTACCACCATTTGTAGATTAATCATTAAAGAATCCGCTGTTGCTAGAAAAACCACAACAAAAAACTTGGAAAAAAATATTAATAAATTCTGTGCATACCATAGTGACTTTTGAAAGGAAGGAAGCTGCACAAGTCATGAACCATTTGCTTTCACTTTGGGGTGCTTTTACACCACCGTTACTATTCCAGTAAAAAAATTCTACTGATTTCGGTAGAATGGCACAAATGTAGGATTGGGTATCCTACATCTCACAAGCTGAAGCAATGAGAGAAGAATCGCTGTTTTATAGTTCAAGTACGCCTTGACCGCTGTTTCGGGATTTCACTCTGTGCTCCAGCAGTCACTATTACGCTATCTAACAGGAGAAGATACATGACTGCAAAGGTGAACAATTCCTCCCCAACACCCTCTGGCACAAAGACTGTTTGAGTTACACACATATTCTACGGGCTGATGCCATTTTCTCTAGAGAGGATCCAGCTCTTACTCCAATACAAATATGGTTTGTTTCCTTGCGTCTGACAGGCACATGCCAATTTTTGCTTTGCTTCAGTCCGACTAAAGATACACAGAGCCGATACAAAAAGCCTAAGCGGGTTCCCCATTATTAGCTGAAAAACCCCCTTTTTAAGCACAACCCGCATTAGTTTTGGAGTCTAGTACACATTTTTGTTCTTGTTATTGCCAAGGCATCACGTATTTCCATATGCCTTTTAAAAGCCCTCTAGTTTCCAGCGTTTGCCGCCAGTTCCCGCTTTTGAAAGCCTTGTAAGTTCATCTGGCTGGTTTTTAAACTCCAGTTCCACCTCCTGCCCCTTTGGGGCTGGCGATTCCACGTATTTTTTGCCTTCTTTCGCATGAACCAAAATTCCTCTAGCATCACACTGACGGAATTACTGATGTGCCCTGACCACAACCCGCAAGGCTTACGACTCCCCACCGTTACGCACAGGTCAAGTATCTTCCAAGTACTACACGCCACTCTCGCCCTGCCTCTGCAGAACCTCACGAGGCGTGCAGGTGGCAAACCCGATTTCCACGTTGACTAGCGCTATTTCCGCGCGCGCCAAAAAAAAAAAAGAAAAAAAAATAAATAATGACCTGTAGAAGTCTGAAGAGGAAAGAAAACAAACAGCACGTTACAATGGTCCGGCGAGCGATTGCGGGGCTTCGATGACGGGGACGAAGGCTGTGAGAAGCGAGGGTCCCTCGCAGGTTCCCCCCCCCGGGCCGCCACAGCCGCTCCCTCCCAACTTTCCTTCGACGGCTCTTCCCCCCCCCCCCCCGCCCCAAAGCCACGTTACCTGAAACCGGGGGGGGGGCAAGCAGGCGGCAACCTTGGCAACACAACCATGGGATGGGATGGGAAGGGAAACCACCGCCGGCAAACTCTTCCCACACAGCCCTCCCCGCTCATCCCCACCGCGGCCGACCCGGGCCCCCCCCTCACCCCTCCCGCGCCCCCCCCCGTCCCCCCCTCGCCCCACTCGCCGTCCTCCGTCCATCCGGAACGCTGGAAAGCCCTCAGGGAAGGGTCGGCAGCGGCGTTAGCCCCGCTCCTCCCGCCGCCTCAGCGGGGCCCGCCCGCGTAAACACCGCCGCCCGGAAAATAATAGTGCGCAACGGCGAGGGGGGGGGGGGGGGGGGGGAAGCGCCGCGCCCCGCCACCCCCACCCCCGCACCGCGGACCTTCTCCCCGCTCTCCCCTCGCCGGTCGGGGCGACGCGGGACCGGAGCGAGTCGGGTCGTGGCCGGACCCACCTGAGGGTGAGGCGGTCGGAGGAGGGTGGTGGTGGTGGTGGTGGTGGTGATGGTGGGGGGGGGCGGCGGCGGCGGCGGGGGGGGGGGGGGAAGCCGGGGCGGGCGGCATGACGCAGCACGGGCTGGCGGCGTGAGGGCCGCCATCTTGGTGTGTTTATGGCAGCGCCGCGCGGCCATGTGACGGGGAGCTTCCGGGGGCGGGCGCGGCGACACCGCGCGTGGCGTGGGGGACGCGCACGCGGCCCCCCCCCCACCCGCTAATAACGCGGTGTGGGGCACACGCGAGTCTGAGGAGAGGTGTGTGTTCACGGAGGAGGGGGGGGGTGCGTACACCCCCCGTGGGTCCGCAGCCCTGTTGCCTCCCGTGGGGGGCTGGCGCCCACCGGGGTGTTCGGGGAGAGGTGCCCCCCACCCCCAGTCGGGAGGGGCGTGACGCATGCACACACGCGTGTACGCAAGCACACGCATGCACACGGCGGCCAGGACAGCGCAAGGAGTGCTCTTCCCACCCCCCCTACACCCACCCACCCACCCACCCGGTCCACCCCGCGCCGTTGTCACCAGCTTTGAGCAGCCCGGGAGCATGGCGGGGTGGATGTTTGCAAGGGTGTGCGTTTGCGGGGTGTGTGTTTGCAAGCCGTGCGTTTGCAGGCCGTACGTTTGCAGGTTGCATGTTTGCAAGGCTGTGCGTTTGCAAGGCGTGCATTTGCAGGTTGTATGTTTGCAAGGCGTGCGTTTGCGGGCCGTGCGTTTCTGGGCTCTGCGTTCGCAAGGCTGTGCGTTTGCAGGTTGTATGTTTGCAAGGCTGTGCGTTTGCAAGCCGTGCATTTGCAGGTTGTACGTTTGCAAGGCGTGCGTTTGCGGGCTGTGCATTTGCAAGCCGTGCGTTTGCAGGTTGTACGTTTGCAAGGCTGTGCGTTCGCAAGGCTGTGCATTCGCTTCCCCTGCGTTTGCAGTTGTGGCCGCAGCCCCCCCGTCACGACCACCCTACCCCTCTGCGGGCACAACCACGGGCTCTCGGGGCCAGCCATCCCCGCACCCACGCAGCTCCCGCAGGACGCCCCCCCCCCCAAAAAAAAAAAAAAAAAAAAAAGCCGCCGGTACCGTCGGGCCGCGGCCCGGTGTGGGCGGGCGGACTCCGGGACTACAAGTCCCAGGGTGCCGCGGCCCGAAGGGGGGGGGGGGGGGGGGCGGGCAGGCTGCCGGTGCTCCCCCCGCCCTGCTGATGTGTACGGGCCGCGGCGGAGGCTGGATGCGGGGGGAGCGGCTCGGCTCGGCACGGCGTGGGGGTGTGTGGGGAGGAGGAGGAGGAGGAGGAGGAAGAAGACGAAGGGGGGGGGGGTGTCGGGCCGGTTTGACGCCTTGTCCTGCCCCGTAGGGAGCCGGGTCGGGCTTCGGTAGCCGGTCATGGCGTCCAAGCTGTTGCGGGCGGTGGTGCTGGGACCCCCCGGCTCGGGTAAAGGGACGATGTGCGAGAAGATCGCCCGGAGTTTCGGGCTCCAGCACCTCTCCAGCGGCCAATTCCTACGGGAGAGCCTCGGTGGCGGCGGCGGTGAGTGTCCGCGGGGCCGCCCCGTCGGGGCTGGGGGGGGGGGGGGGGGACACGGGGGACCGGGGGTCTCCAGCACCGGGCATCTTCGATAGGGATGAGATAACGACGGGATGGGATGGAGATGGGATGGGGGAACACCCCCTCCCCTGCCGCGGGTACACCGCGGGTTGTTTTCTTTCCGTGGGGTTGGCACAGCTCATTCATCGCCTTCTCCCTCCGGCCGGAGCTCCCGGAGGTGCCCCATTAAAAGTGGGGTCTGATGCCGCGGGGAGCCGTGGGTGCGTAATAGTTTCATCCCTACGCCGGGTGGGTACGGCTCCGGAGAAGCCGGTACGAATAACCCACCCGTTCGTGCACCGACGGTTAACGGCGGCGTCCGGGGACGCAGGTCGCGCGTTATTAATAACTTCATCCTGCCTCAGGTGGCCGTACAGGAATGGGGTAAAAACTGCAAAGCGGTGGACGGCAGATGGTTGAAACGCCGGTGCACGCTGTGCCTGCGCAACACCCACGGGGCGAGGGATGGATTGGGAACGTGCGTCGGTCCAGCGGGGAAACCCCGCTGGGAAAATCACTGCGGGTCTCTGCTCCTGCCCATCCCGTGTTTGATGTCCAGGTCCAAAGCCCTTGGGAGAACTGATGGTCTTTGCTGTGTTTGCGTCCCGGGCAGGGCTGTCGGCTGGTGAGATGCTCCCCGGCCCCGGCGAGGCTCGGGAGCGGGCGTGCTGCACCCCGGCTTGCGCTCGGGTTCCTCTGCAGCTGCCATTAGGCAATCCCAGCGTATTTCTTTTTCCAACAGTTCCTTCTCTGCTCTGCTAATGTGTGAAAGACCGACCCAGAGGGGAAGCTGACTCACCGGGCAGAGGAACGGTAAAATGGCATCGATAGAAAACAAGCCGAGAGAACCCAGAAGTGTTTTCCCTTTTTAGAAGGGTAACATAACAAGGGAGAAAAAAAAGGGAGGGTAAAGTTTTGGAGAGCTGTGTGCTCCAGCAAGGGTGTTGCACGCAGCCCTGCGCTGGTCGCTCATTTAAAAACATCCAGATTTCCTTTTATAAATAAAAGGACAATAATATTTCCTTTGGAGGGAGGCTCAAAATTAGGAAAAACCCCATGACTGCTTTGGCTGAAGGACAAAAGGCCTGGGTGAAAAGCAAGCAGAGGTGCAGCGTGCGGGAGCGGGGCAGTGCGGCGAGATTGCGTGCCCACCCGGGAACTTGCACGATCAAGCTCTAAATGAGTGTCTTTCCCGAACTTTATATTTCAGTTCATACTCCTGCTGTAGAGCTTCTCTGGGGACACTGGAGAAGGAAGAAGGGGCTGTGAACAGAGTAAGCGGAAGGTGTTTACCAAAGCACATCGCGTAAATTCAGTTTCCCGAAGGAAACAACGCTGAGAAACGCGGGTAAAATTTCTCAGAAGTAAATCGGCCTTAGTTTGGTACGGCTGGCATGGCGTTCAGATCCCACCTTGGACTCAGCCTCTGGTTACAGCTCTCAGTAAGCTGCAGCTATTTGCTATTTTTTTTTGCTGTTTGCTTTGGACAAGCTGTTACATGACCGTGCTGCGGTGTGCCAGCTCTGGGGGAAACTAGGTGGAAGTAGACTCTCCTCCCGAGTTTATCATCTGCGCCACTGGCTTTGCATTTTAGGGGAGCTGGGGCCCTTCGATACAAACGGAATCGTAACAGAATCACCATCCCAAAGGGACCCGCCGGTCCAGTGTTTTTAGAATAATCTCAGTCTGAGGACAGCAGGCAGGCGTCGATGCACAGGGGATTTTCCTGCTTGCTGTTGCAAGACACGAAGCAGCCGTAGCTGCGGGGTTCGGGCTCCGGCGGCACGGAGGACTCCAGCCACCGGAGGAAGCCCGAGCCGCCCGGCACGGAGAGCGTGTCCGGCTCGCAGCCGGTGTCGGCACTCTCTGGGAACCAGGACTTCACTTTGCAGCCGAGCGAAGCGGCTGAACGCATGGCTGCCGCTGAAGTGCAGCGACCCTGCGAGTACATCTGCTACCACACGTTTGTCTGTTAATTAGTGTCTTGCTTAGTGAGTGGCTGCTCTGCTGTAGCAAAGGGCCTTTTTAAGATCTTGGAGGACTTAGAAACTGTGTTTTTGGTGCTAGGCAGGGGTGCTGGAGGGTGATGAGCGATTTCCTTGTCCAGTACTTGCCCCGGTACCCAGGTGGTCTTGGCAGCTCTGGTGTTGGCAGCGTCCCGGGGTCTTAGCAGGACTCGGCAGTTAATTTGCCATACAACTTAATTTCTTTTCCAAGTGGCTTTGGCTGAGGGTCCGCATCACCTGAGAGACATGTGGGTCTTGCGTCTGTCCCACTGCTCCCTTTAACGTGCTTCGTTGGAGGCAGAAGTGGCTCCTGTCCCTTCCTCGTGACGGATTTCATTTGTTATCGTCGACCAAAGCGAGCGCAACAGAATGCCAAGGGGGTTGTGGGCTGTGCATGGCGGAGCCCCGCGGTCTTTCTCCCCACCAGCCTGTCGAAGCTGAACCCAGGAGATGCAACCCGCCAGCCCTTTGGTTTTCCATAGGGTCAGTGCTATACTTTTATGCGTGGGAGCAGCAGCAATGCTCTGGCCGCGGTGGTTTCCCCCAGCAGACGGACCCCGCTGTCCATCCAGCCAGTGTGTCGTGGCCCAAATTTGGGGCCGCACCAGGCTCCAGCTCCCCAAAGTGATGTCCTGCCAGCAGGGATGGGGTGGGAGCGAGGGCCCTGGATGCAGCATCCGTGTCGGGAAAGAGGTCCCGGGGTCCCAAAACCGGGATGACGTCTGGCCCCAACCAGCCGGGGTTGTTGCAGCTTAACTGCGCTGGTGCATGGGCGGCTGGGGTCGGTGCCTTATTAACCATCCGGGGTTTCTCCTCTCTGTTAATTCCAGATCGCGTTGCTATAGTCTAAATAAATAAAAAAAGAAATCATGTAAAAGGTCACGCCGCAGGGCAGAAAGTCTGGGGTTATCTGGCAGGGTCTGGAGGCTGCCAAGTGCCGTGTTTGGGAACAGCCTCTCCTCCAGCCTGTCCTGCCTGGTCCTGGGCGGCTGTTTCGTTGCTTGTGGCCTTGGGGGTGGGAGACGTCCCTGGGGGCTGCAACTCAGCGTTGCTTTGATAAGGAGGGACGGCTGCGGATCGGGGTCGTGTGGGGGAAGCCGCAGAGAGCCTGAAATCCCATGCGTTAAAGGGTGGATTAAATTCACGGTCGTTAGATTAATGGGATTAAGCCCGTGAGTCAAGAGGCCGTTTTGCACAGAGCTCAGCACTGCCGACCCAGCTCAGGCAGCACGAGTAGCGGCCAAGGAACCCCTTGCTACCTGGAGTAACTGCAGAGCGACGCACGCAACCCCTCTCCGCACCTGGCCATAGCAATGGGGATTTTAGCGCTTGCAGAGGTGTTGTGCAGTGCAATAGGGGTGAGCCCCAGCTCCGCATGTGGGGGGACCGGGATCTTCCACCCTGCTTGGGAAGGACTGCCCAAACTTTGGCTGCACTGGGGGGACTTGCATGGAGCAGGTTGGGCTCCCGGGGCTGATGGCTGGTGTGGCTGGGACGGGGATAGCAAATGTAAAAATCGGAGATAAAGGCTGCCTTGAAGAAACCCCGCGGGAGCAGGGCTGTGCTGCAGGGATGATGCGCTCCAGAGCATCCCTGGTGTCGGGGGTCCGGGGGACAGGGCAGCTCTGCGGGTCTTTCCTGCAAAAATACGTGCCCGTTCCTCCTCGGCGAGAGGAGGGTTGGCGGTGCCGCGTGTCCTTTGGAGGAGGGAGAGGCTGGAGGGGCTCCGGTAGCTGTCTGGAAGCAGTCGGCACCCTGTGCTGGAGCATAGACCCCCGTGGTAGCGCATTCCCCCCCCCCCATGCTGGTGCATGCCCCCCTGTGCCAGTGCACGTCCCACACGCCGGTGCATCCCTCCGGCACGCACGGGGGGCACAGAAAAGCAGCATCCCCGGCAGCAGGAGTTGTCCATCGCGGAGCGGCGGAGAGCCATCCGCCTGTTTCGGGGGCGTGGGAAAACTGCAGCCTCCGTGATGCCGAGCTGTGGGCCTCCGCTGTGTTTCCAGACTTCACGACAGCGGCTCGGTGTATTTTTGGTTTGTAGCACCAGGCCCGGCTCCAGCAGCCCTGCCGAGCAGCAGCCGGTCCCTTGGATGGGCAACCCTCCTCCTCGGAGCGGCAGCGGGACCTTCGGCTGCAGCTCCAGCCTCCGCGGCCGCCGGGCTCTGCCCTGGGAGCAGCTCAGCCCTGCCAGCGAGTGCGTTCCCTGCAAGCCTGTGGCAACGTGCGGACCACGTGAATAAATATTAAAAAATGTAGGTGGATGCGATAATATTTATGCCCTAGCAGGTCTCCGTGCTGGTTGCATAAGACATCATGTATTCTTTCCATCCCCGTGTCCTTTGCCTTCCCAAGCAGGAGAGCTGCCAGCAGCGCTGGTGACGTATGGGCAGCGACAAAAAACTTGTCATCGAAAAAAAAGGTATTTTCTGCTCGCTGTGCCTGGCAGCCACCGTGGCTCCGAGCAAAGAGCTGCTCAGCGGGGTGAGCTGAAATGACTTTATGGAGCGAAGGGAGGGGGACACGGACCCTGTCCCTTGCGGTGACTCAGCCCCGCAGGCCGGTGAGTCAGCGCCTGCTGCCTGCCCTGTTTCGGAGGCAGGTTTCCAACCGGAGAGCCTGGCTCGCCTGGCAGCCCCGACCTGTCCCACTTTCCTGCCAGGCATCCTCTGCAGATCCTTTCGGGAGCCTGCGAGGTTTCCTGCCCGCGCCCCGGCCCCACGCTCCCGGGGGGGATCCGTGCAGGCAGCGTCAGGTTCCCCCATTAGATCGGATGAACTCTCTCCAGGAACCGTATATCTTGCAAAAAACCCCTTCTGCAGCTCAGGAATTCAGCCCGCGGCCAGGTGCACGTGCCTGCCCGCTTTGATATCTTGCTGCAGTCTGGAAAACCAGAGCCTGCCTCCGAATGCAGGATCCTGTGGCTTTTTTTAGAGAGGACTCGTGCTTTGGGAGGGCTAAAATGTGCTGTCCTCACCAGAAATCTTGCAAAAATTGATGGCAAAATTGTTCGTTTCTGGTGACAGATGCTATTTCAGCTGCTGCGGGAAGAGAGCAGAAGAGGTGTCGATCGGGTCCTGGTCCAAGAGGAAAGAGGCCAGACCTCTTCTGGTGGCAGGATCAGGACTTGTCACACGGGGTGGCAAAGAATATTTGCATTTTCCAAATAGTTCCTTTGTGTCTCTGAGTGGCTAAAGGAAAATCCCAGGCAAACTGTCGTGTAAGAAGCAGCTGCATTTATTGCATCTCTCCTTGAAGTAACATCTGCTTTACCCCAGCTACAATAAAAATATAAGCAGAATAAACCCTTATTACGTTGGCTGCTGGCAGCGGCTGCCTGGGTGACACCAGCCTGCTGCGAAGGTGGATCCAGACACGGCGTTACCTGTGCAGAAACCACCGCGGGCTTCTCCTCCAGCACTGCCAGCTCCAGCTGAGTGATGTGGGGGAGAGCCAGGCAGGAGCCCGGTAAGGTATATTTACCTTACAGTTACACCGCAATTACATTCTCAAGGGCTTGATCTTGGAAATAATTTTCTTTCCTGAGCGTATCTTAAGTTGAGGCTCTGAAGTCTTAAAGCCCTTGGGATGGGAAGCCGTCTTCTGCTTTCGGCAGCGATTTAACAAATGCTTTGAGGTTTGGGTTTCGCATGAGCTCGCTGGTGATGCCTGGTTACTGCCGTGTTTCGCACGTGAAATCGTGACTTTGCACTCTTCAGATTGTTTATAAATGATGACGCCAGCTTTTCCTGACGATGGTCGTACGTGGAAACTTTGTGCTTGTGAGCCCAAATGCTGCCAGATTTGCAAGCATCGCTTAAATGCATCATTTGTCCTCATGGCTTTACTGGAAACTTTTCCGAGGCACCAGAATTTGCAGCTGTGGCTCAGTGCATGTAGGAATAAGCATTATTAACATCCTGTATCTGGCACCGACATTGCTTTAAAGCAGGCAGCGAGATGTTGGCCAGATCTGCGGTCCGGGATGGGATGACCCTCCTGCCGTCGGAGGTGTGCGGAGATTGGCAGCATCCCTTGCAGCTGGTTCGGTGTCTTCGGGACATTTAATACCCGTGCCAGTGTCACCTGTAAGCACACCGGTGCTGTCTCCAAAACCAAAGGAGCTCCGTGCGTAGCGTCCAGCGTGGCAGGGACGGTGCCGGTGCCTCTCGCTGCCGTCAGCCGGCTGGCAGGGCTCTGAGGGCTTGGCTGGTCCTCGCTGTGTTCCTGCTCTCCGGTATTTCAGGCATTTCCATTTCTACCGCACCAAAAGGACCGCGTGGTCCCCGGCTACCAGGAACAGCAGCTACGAGCAGAGGGATGCTGCAGAAAAGCTCCTGGATGAGCGATTCGGGAGGACAGGCAGGATTTGAGGGGGAGAGATATTTTTTAAGCTGAAAGGTCATGCTTTTTTTTTTTTTTTTTTTTTCCCTTCTCTCGAACAGAAGTTGGCGTCTTGGCAAAGCAGTACCTTGAGCGAGGCCTTCTGGTGCCGGACCACGTCATCACGCGCGTGATGATGACGGAGCTGGAGAAGCGGCGAGAGCAGCCCTGGCTGCTCGACGGTGAGTGCGCTGCCGGCGTCCCCGCTGGATGGGAAAATCCCAGCCCCCTTTCAAACTATTATTTTGCCGCTAATGGTTTGGCAGCACCAGGAGAGAGAGAAAAACCAGAAGGTGCTTTTGCTGGTCGTGGGAGGAGAGGCAGGAGCTGACCTGCCGGCAGAGACATCTGCCTGTGGGTGTTTCTTCCCTCTGCCCTAAGCAGCAGCACGTGCGTGTCCAGCTGAGCCCTTGGCATGTGTCCGGGAAAGGGAAAAGCAGGGAAAGGAGATGGGTGTTTCGTAAAGCGGAGCCAACGAGCAGAGCGGGGCTGGAGGCGAGCCAAGAAAAACCTCTTACCACCTCCAAACGTGCGCGAAGGAGCTACTCATCCCGAGCCCGAAAGCTACCTGAGGTGCTCGTGGAGAAGATGCCGAGAGCAAACCGGCGAGGCAAGCGGTGAGCGGAGCAGCGGAGGGTTCGCTCCTGCAGCCCTCGGCGGTGAAGCTGCACACCGGCAGCCGTGGTGCGTCGCTGCCGGTGGTCTGGGAGCTGGAAAGGGCCGATGGCAGCTCCAGAAACTGCTTCGGGGCTTGGTTAGGGGATGGGACAGGGCTCGGCAGGTCGCACTTACCTGCGGCATTGGGCACAGGCAAGCGTGACATATGGGGACAAGTGGCCGTGGCTGTTGTAGGGAGGGAAACCTCCCTTGCCAATCTGCTGAAGCTCTTTGAAAAAGTCAGTGAATATGTAGGTAAGACTGAGCCAGTTGATTTATCATGGACTCGGGCTTTTGGAGAGCTTTCAGGCTCCTGATAGGGAAAATACAAAATAGTTTACAACTCAAATGGACTGGAGGGCTGGTGGAGCCGGGCTTCTTCCCCCCGCATAGTGGCCCCGGAGGAGCGGTGGCTTGTGCTGGGGCTTGGGGTCCAGCCGAGCTCTTCTCACCCCAGCGGGCACCGGGGATCTGGCAGCGTTGGCACTGGGGGGGTCCGGCCGCACTGCCCCACTGGGCATCGCAGGGTGGATGTCGGAGACCTCAAGCCCTGTAGGTTCAGGCTGCCTTGAAGATGCCCGTGAATCCTCACTATTAACACTTCATTATTCTTAAAACAATGCCACTTAATTCATCAGGGAACGTGGCGATTAACACATATTCCAGCAACAAGCGCCGCGTAAACGAGTACATATTTCGTTGTATTAAAACTCTGGCCTTTCAGCACATTGATGGGGGTTTGCATCGACATGCTCAGATCTGGGTTCTTGCAGCTTGGGATTTTGATTTATCATGGTATGATCCCCCGGCAGCCTGGCCCAGGGGCCAGCTCCTGTTTTGTCACGGCTTTGCATCCGAAGGTCCCGCTGAGGGTGCCGCAAGGGTGAAGCGATTCTGGCCGTGGGCTGGTAACGAGGATTTCGGGAGCCGCCTGCTTTGTGTGCTGACCTCCGCTTATACCAAGATGTTTGAGGGACAGGCTGCCACCGAAGCTAAAATCTGAATGCAGGCAGTAGCGATGCTGGCAGCCCTGCGCTGTGACGTTCCTCCTCCTAATTTTGGAGGAATTCATCTGCTTGGGGGTGCGAGCGGCGGCTGCCGTCAGAGCCCCGCTCCAGCCGTACTGTGACAAGGAGCGTATTTATTTCAAGTGGTCCGTTTGATAACATAAATAACGGACCTACTTTAATTGGTAAGACAGACTAAATGTATTCTTATAATGGCCGATTCATTCCCTGTGCCGATATCCTGACAAGCTTTCGGCTAATAATACTCTGCTTGGGAAAAGCCTGGGAGGTCTCAGAAGGTTTTATGTATGTAAGAAAAGGTTAAAAAAATGAAAAAAGGGTGTTTTCCGCAGAGAAAACTGGAGAGGAGACTGGCTCGGAGTCACCCCTGGTTGCAGTCTGGTGGCAAGAACAGATGCTCCTACCCGCTCGCTGGCTTTTCCGAACAAAAGGCACCACCTGGTACCTTCGGAGGATGGGGATTTCAGAGAGCTGGGTGATGGCTGTACAAACCATTTTATTGCAGTATCTTTGATGTCCTCCATGTGAACCAGCAGCGTGTTACTCATCTGTGCATAGCGTTTTTGTTTCCTTCAGGTTTTTCTTTGTAATTCCAGCATTTATGCCTGTTTTGTCGTTGCTTGTGCCCTCTTACTTGCCTCCAGCCCTGCACCAGACACGACTTTGCAGGAAAAAATGAGCCCGCGGCAACCCGTGTGTTGTATTTCGGGAGCCGGTGCTGTAGGAGCTATTTTTTATTGTAGCCATATGGTGGATGCCTGCCTTTCACACCGCTTGTGCTATAGCGAGGAGCCACGGTGGTTTTGCAGCTCCGGGACTGCGGGGCGGATGGTTTTATCTCCATCAGTGCTGCTTTCCTCCCTCTCATGACAGCCCCTTTCTGTTGCGGCGCCCGCACAGGTTTCCCTCGGACGCTGGGGCAAGCCGAGGCGCTGGACAGGATCTGCGAGCTGGACCTGGTGATCAGCTTGAACATTCCCTTTGAGACGCTGAAGGATCGCCTGAGCGCCCGCTGGGTCCACCCGGCCAGCGGAAGGGTGTACAACATGGACTTCAACCCTCCCCATGTCCAGGTCAGAGCCCACAGCATCGCGGTGGTGGCAGCTGGGAGCAATTCACCGAAGGAAAAGATCAGAGAAGCCTTTCTCTGCGTGAGCTGAGATCATAAAAAAGCATTGGGGAAGAAATCCCAGGTAGTAAGCACTGAGCGCCGGAGGGCTTTGCCCTCGGGAGCCAGCCTGAAGGAATTGTGCTAAATGTTAATTAGGAAAAGGGGTTTTACGTTAAATGCCGCCTGAGGATGCCCGACTGACGTGGAGCAGGACGAGGCATTTGGCGGCAGTCGCGCGGCGGGGAGCTGCGGCGTGGGCGATGGGGCCGGTGGCTGCATCCCCTTGATGGCGTTTGCCTTCCTGCAGGGCATCGATGACCTGACGGGCGAGCCGCTGGTCCAGCGCGAGGACGACAAACCCGAGGCCGTTGCTGCCAGGCTCAGAAAATACAAAGATGCTGCAAAGCCAGTAATAGAGTTGTACAAGTGAGTTGGACCACGCGAATAAATCACGGCGTGCCCGTAAAAAACAGGCACGAGTGCTCTTTCCACCAGCCAGTCCCATGCACCCATCCGACAGCCCGAGGAGCCCCGACACGGCCCCCGGTAGATTTTGGGGGGCAGATCACTGTGCTCAGCGGCACAGAGCCCAGCCTTTCATTGCAGCCAAGCCCGGGCCCTTTTTGGAGCGAGGAGGCTGATGTAAAGAAATCCACAGCTCCTGTGTGTCTTGTTGGGCTCCACAAAGGGCTTTACCGGTGCTGGCGATGGGAGGGATTTTTTGGCTGCGTCAGAAGGCATTTGCAAATCCCTTCTGCTCCGCAGCTCCGCTGCGCGGGGCGCGGGAAGCCTATTTGCTTTGCAGAGGTGCTGCCCATCAACGCTACGAAACCCAACCAGTTAAGAGTTTTAGCTTTCTTTTGGGTGACTGTCCTGCAGCACAAGACATGGAGAAGCTCCGAGATGCCTCAGACCCTGCCCTGCGCACGCAGAGCCGTCGCTGAGCGAGCCGAGGGTCTGCGGGCGGGTAGGGACGGTGATATTGCAGAGAGCAGCTCCCCTCCTGCACGCACCCGCGAGCTGCTTTCTACCCTGCTTCCAACAAACCCCTTCTCCCTGTGCTTGTGCAGTCACCCTGCAAAAAATCAGTCCAGGGTCCCGAGGCGTTTAGGTAAAGTACGGGACGATTGGCAAGAGGGCAGGAGAAGGGCAAGACCCCGGGGCTGGCTCGGATGGGTCCGCTGCGGGCAAAGACATCTTTCAGGGCTCGTCCCTTCTGCGCTGCTGGTAGTTTGGGGCAGTCATTCCCTGGCCGAGTTGGGAATAGATGTGGCAACCCACTGCTGAAAGGGAGCGAGCGCTCGGGAGCGTTTTTAAAAGCAGAAGTGGTCCATGGCGGGTCAAAAGCGCCTTTGCCAGGGAGGGGGGAGAACTGGGGCTCCGAATTTCCCGCTCGTTTAAGCACATGAATAAATCCTGCTGATTTACGTCTGTGCAGTTCTTTAGAGAGCGAGCGGTCTTTAGGGGGACGGGGGTGAGCTGTTCTCCTGGGTAACATCATTATTCGTGATTTTCTGGGTTTGGCTCATCCACTTGCGGATGCTGCTGGACTCCTCCCAGCGAACGCTGCGGACGGGAGCATCCACTGCTCATCCCCTTTATCCCCCTCCTCTCGCTCAAAAAGCCATCGGTGAGCTTCCAGCCCGGCCGGGCTGTCCCTTGCCGACGGCTAACCTGACTGCAAATACCTCTGGCCTCAGGAAAGGCTGGTGCTGACTTCTCCTCCCATCTCTCTTCCAGGAGCAGGGGCATCCTTCATTCCTTCTCGGGGACAGAGACCAACAAGATCTGGCCGTACGTGTACACTCTGCTTTCCAGCAAGATCCCACCCATTCTCTCGGATGAGGAGAACTAAACGGCTTGTGCCAAGGACCAAGAGTTAATTTGATCATGGATTTGGTTTCTCTGCGCGGTGCTGGGGCTGTGCTCAGATTAGGCGATCGTGTGGTACCTAAAGTCCCTTCCCTGGGTGTACTGGGTGACATCGGTGGATACACGGTTATAGCCAGTATCAGGGCGAAAAGATCTTTGCTTGTAAGGTCAAGTTTGCTAGAATAAGGGGTTTTTTTTCTCTTTTGAGGCTATAAAGTATTCCTGCCTGTGGTCCAAGTACACACACAGACCAGTGATGCAAACCTGGGTAATGATCATACCAGGTTTACACAGCTTGCCACAATGTTCTTGCCACCCCCATACAAACCCCAGTCTCTGAGCCTACAGTGTGCTATCCTGTTGCTCCACAGTACCGTTTACTGCAGATCACTCTCTAGGCTGGGTTTTTTTTAAATTAAATTACATTAAATTAAATTTATTTCTCAGAAAAATAAAGCTCTAAAAAGCAAGACTTAGCCCAGTGGGAATCGGTGAGCAACATGGAAAATGCGTACACTACAAAGCTCAGAAATGTGAAGATCACATTTCCAGCATTAATACACATAAAAGAGGGAAAACACTGGAGGTAAAACACGTACTCGTGCTTCTTCCATAGAGAGCCATGAAACCCCTGTTATAAAAAGCTGCTGTACAGTCTAGTTTTCATGAGATGCTGTGACACTGAGCAGGATCTGTGCTGGGGATGAGTTGCACTCCTTTGTGCTTACCTTGTTTATAGCTTTTAATACTACAAGATACAGTCACGTTGTAAGAGTTTCTCCCAAAGATGTATTTTAATGTGTGCTTCAGTTTTGGGGAGAAATCAAGTCATTCCATCTTCTGTGCTGCCTTTGTCCCTGAGGTCCCCCGGCGACGGGGGTTCTTCCCTACGCGGTTCCCGCTGCGGCTGCAGCATCCCTGGCAGAAGCAGCTCCCTCCCCACGAACCCCCGGAGAGGTGAGAGCCTTCCCTTCCGCGGGACGCGTGCAGGGGCTGCCGAGGGCTGTGCCCAGGCATTTTCCCGAGATTTACAGCATCATCTGAGCGTGTCGCTCCTCTTCTCGCGCGCAGGAGCTTTGCGGCCGGGTGGCTTTTCTCAACTGGAAGTACTGTAACCCTCTTTGGTGGCAGGATGCAGTACCTAAGCAATGGGGACGTTCTTTTTGTCTCCTCGAGTTGCCTTATTTTATAGACTATATATTTAAGAAAAAAAGCAAGATGTGTATTTTTAAAGGTTTAAAAAAAAAAGCGCTGAATTTTAGCATCGACTTTTGGGAACTCTGCACGAAGCTGCTTGCCTTCGCAGAGCGTGCTGCAGTCTGCCATGGGTGGCTCAGCAGGGAGGCAGAAAAGCTGTCACTCCCCGGCACCCGTTTGATTCATTAGAGCAGCCTGGGCAAGTTTCTGTTGCTGAAATGTCGCTGGTTTTCTTTTTGCCTGGAGAGAGCCGCAAGGGAGGGAGAGCTGACTGGCTTTTTTAGGGATGCACAGGCTCCGCGTGCGAAACTTCAGCACATCCCCGGGCGTCTTCGATCCCTGCTGAGCCACCTGCATCCTCATGCTATCGGGGGGGCCCCCTGATGTTTGCTCTCCCCGTCGGAGGCAGCTTTGCCCCGGCGCTCTCCTGATAACGGAGCCAGAAGCCGTCGGGCATCTGCCGAGCGAGATCTCTGCCCACGTGCTGCCGCCTGCTCCGCAGCGGCGGCAGGGGAAGGCTCCGCATCCTGCTCTGGGTGGGAATTTCCCGGGTGGGAGCAGCGGGACCGTCGGGTTTCACTGCTGTCCCTGGGGGTCTTTCCATCCCCCCCCATGGAGCTCCTGGGCTGGGAGGACGCAAATCTTCCACCCTGCAATGAAATCCTATTTAAGAAAGATTTGAGATTTTTCCCATGACCCTCGGACGAAGGTCTGGGCCTTTTTTAAACACAAATCTAGAAATAGCCGAAATGTGTGTGCTGTTTCTTTCTAACAGTGTTGGGTGGGAGGGGAGGAGATGATGGGGGGGGGGTCTTTAGGCTATAAAAGCAGCCTGGCCGCGGCGGGCGGCTCTGCCGGGGCCGAGTGCCGGGCAGGGGGGGCTGCTCCTTGCTTTCCCTTGCCTAGCTCTTGTGTCTCATCCTTCTCTGCTGCAAAATGCCTCCTGCAGAGGGGCTTGCCCCACGCAGCGCCCAGCGGCAGGACAGGGCTCGCAGATGTCTTTGCCCCAGGAGAGCCGCCCGAGCGCTTGTTTTAAAGGCTTTGAGCCCTATAGATGTAGAAATCCCGCGACTGTGCATGCGTCAAGCCCTCGGGATAGATTTTTTTTCTACAAGAGTCGTTGTACGGTGCGTATTCATAGACCAAATACCGGCAGGGATGAGGTCCCGGAGCGACACGTGTCCCTCGCCTTTCCTCCCCGCCGCGCTGCCCTTTGGTACTTTACTGTGAATCTCACGCCTTTTCTAAAGCGACAGCAATTTTGTACCGACCCAAGATACTGTGTGCTGGGAGGAGGGTCTCGCCGCGCGCGGGGCACCACTGGCACATCACGCCGAGTTTTCTTCCTGGAGTTTCTTCCCGGTGAATCGCTGCAGCTGTGTTACGCCTCGAAAGATGTAAATAAAATTTTTCTCCTGCTTATCCCTGTGCCGGCAGCGTCCGTGTGTGAGTTATACACGATCTCCGCTGAAAGCCGGGCTCTGTACAAGCCCTTGCCCTGCGCTGAGGCTGCGGGATGTGCCTGCGGGTAGCAGGTTATTTTTGACCTGGGGTTTCTTTGTAGGAGCCGAGGAGGAGGAGGAGGAAGGGAAGAAGAGGAACCGGAGCATCCCTGCTTGAACACAGGAGAAAATCCCTCAGTAAAGGGGGTCCCCCAGGGTTTGGGCTTGGGTGCAATACTGCTTTTTGGGTCCTGTCTTAAGGCCAACTCCTTCATTTGATATAATCCAAAATACCGGTTAAAAAGCCAGTTCTGACAGTGGGGATGAAGCTGGTTGCTCCTGCCCTCCCATCCTTGTTGCACGTAAGGTGGTTTTTATTTTCCTGTTTAACTTCCCCCAATAAAAGTAATGGAGAGCATTAGGCACAGCAAGGCTTTAGCTATTGCCTGTGCCCCGTGTCATCCGTCACATGTCATTTGGTAGAGGAAATTAAAAGCCATAAGCTGAAGCGCCTCTGCCCATCGCTACCGGCTTGCAGATCCAATTGCTTTTTGCTTTTTTCTTTAATTCCCAAATAGCACCTCGGGGCCCTCAGTCCCCTGTTTGGAGTAAGCAGAGACTCAGAAATGAATTAGGAGAAATAAAAAAAAAAGGTGATAAGCTGCGAAACCACTGCCCGGGAGGCGAGAAAGCGGAGGCAGGGCTGAGGGTGGGCCTCGGCATCCGTGGCCGAAGGAGCCGAACCCGGCAGGAGGGGTGCGGGTGATGCCGGGGTTCGGGGTTGCAGCAATCCGGAGGCGGAAAAGGGACGTATTGCCTCCGTGCAACTCTGTCTGAGGGCGCAAGGGCAGATAAATACAAGGAGGAGAAAGAGCTACGTCAGCTAGAAAGTCAACTCGGTCTAAAAACAAAAGTTTGCAGGTCAAAAAGCAGAGGAATATGCGAGGAGGGCCAAAATCAAGCTGAGACCAAAGCCTTGGCTTTCCCCAGGGGAGCTGGGGCGGCACGAGGGTCGGCGTCCCCGTCCCTCCAGCCTGACCCTCAGCGTGCACTGGGTTGCCTCCGGCCGCCCGAACTGGGGGGGGGCTTCTCCCCAGCTGCGGGGGACACGGACCCAAACCCGGCATGGCCGGGGGATGCAAACAAAGCGGCCTGTGTGTCCCTGCGTGCGGGGCTGCTAAATATTCCTTTGAATTTCAGAACAACGCTGAAAGCGTTAAAATTCCCACCTTCCTCTTCTATTTGCACATATTGTGCAATACCGACCCCTTCGTGTAAGGTTTGCAGTATGTTATTCTTTATTTGCTTTCCGCACGCCACGCTGTGTATTTAACAGCCCAGTTATTTTAACTTGTCCTTTGGCATATCTGACCCGGGGACATGTGCCTTGAACTCCTCCGTTGTTTCCCCATCAGTCATTATGCTGCTCTGCTTCCCCTGGGCATTGTGCGGAGAGATTAAAGCTTCTGGGATGCTCCGATACGTTGGGGATGGGGGATACCCAAGGAAGCTAACCGGAATTACCGATGACTGCTTGGAAGAAATGGCTCTGATAGCTCGTAACCCCGTCACATCTGTAGTTACGCTGGGATAAAGATTTGGGGGCAATTAATAGCGTGTTTATAGCATCAGCTAGTGCTAGCCCGCCTGGGTACCCAGGGAAGTGCCCCAGCTGTGTCTCGAGCAGCATGCTGCCCCGTTCCTGGCTCTGCAAAGCTTTGCCACGCTGCATCCATCCAAAGGGTTTAACCTTCTCCAAAAAGCAAAAAATCAGGGGAAGATAAAAAGAAAAAAAGAAAAAAAAGATTGCTTAGGTTTGCACTTGATGGCTCAGACCTGCAGACTCCAGATCCCACTCCATGCCACATTTTAGAAGATGTGATATGTCTGTCTCCATCCTCATCCTTTCCTGAGTCTCTGTAATCCCAAATATAACCCGGCGCGCAGTTCCCAGGCAGCAGTGCCCCAGCCCATGGCCGTCGCCCCGTGACCCGGGACTGCCGCCGAATGACAAGCGGAAAGCCGGTGTGCGGGAGCGCAGCCGGGCTCCCCGTCGCTCTGCCGCAGGAGCCGGGAGAGGAGGATGCGAGCATCTGAAAAGCAAGGTAAGGAAAGCTTGGCCGCGAGCGGGGTGCGATGGCAGAAGAGCGAGACGGTGCACGATCAAATAGGGGATGTTGTTTACGGCGAATTTGTGCTGAGTAATCATTGGGAAGGCACGCTCGGATCCTGCAGCTCGGGATAAAGCAAAAAAAAATCCTGCCGTAAAGCCTTGTTATATAATAGGTTTGAGGGAAGGTATTGCGCCGAAAACTGCTCCTCTCGGCAGGGTGGCACATATTGCTGTCTGACGGCAAGTTAAGGCGCTGAAATTCGGCAATGTATACCCGGGCATATAGCATTTAATAACCTCCAGCTGCCTCCTGCTCCGGATACCTCAGTAACTCCATGCAGAACATGAGCATCTCTTCTTGCACCCCAAAATAGGTGTTTGTGCATTTTAGGACTGTGAAAGCCGTTCGGGCATATTACCCTCAGTGAAGAGAAACGAAGCGATTTTCAGGCTTAAGATAATAATTGTAGCTTATATGTGAACATAGCTATACTTCCTGCAGGAAGGGTAATTAGGTGTATTCGTGAGTATATAAATGCTGCCATGAAATACTGATATCCAGCCTTTTGCAGCGCATCCACTGTGAAGCTGACCTTCAACCCCCCCCCCCCCATTTTATTATGCTGAGGCAAACAGAGCACTGCATTCCCTTTAAAAACCCTACTTCAGGCCAGAAAAGAGAAAAAAAATATATATAGCTAAATGCACACATCCTTGCCTTTGCTTCGGTCTTGCTGAGACAACCCCAGCCGGGTGCTCCGGGGGGGACAGCAGGGACGGGGCGGCCGTCGGGGCTGTCTGCTCCCCACGGCACCGCTGCTTCAGGTAGGTGTTTATCCCCCTCGGCATCACCTCGGGAGCACTGCGACTTTAAATCAGGACATATTTAATGTCTCGCTGATGTATTCGTGGCTGTCGTTACTATAGTCTTGTTCTGGATACTGCCAAGGAGAAGAGGAGGAGGAGGAGAGGGAGGAGGAGGAGGGCGAGGAATATTTTGGACAGGCCCCCAGGTCTGCAAACTACAGACTTTATTCGCCTTCTGTATTTGGACTAGAGCCTCCATCTTCTGATACCCTTCAACCATGGATTTCTCTTAGTCATAGCCTTCCCTGAGAAAAAAAAAAAAAAAAAAAAATTAAAAAAAATCAGCGTACCCAGTAATTCAGATGGCACAGGCAGCGTGAAGGCAACCCGGGCTGCACTATATTTAGCCAGCCGTGACACAGCCGGCTTGTTTATGGTCCCAGAAACACTCCCAGCCGATAGATGCAGCATTTCGGAGCGGCTGCAGCCTTTAAGGAGGAACTGCATTTCGTCCTTGAGCGCCGGGTTTTTCCTGCGCGCTGCCGGCAGCGTAAGCGCCAACGTTTAATTGCTGACCTAACTAATCCGCCTCGCGGAGGGCTTTGCCCTGCTGCAGATTAATCCTGGGGCCTCCCGCTGCACCCGCCGCGGCGCTTTCTGCAAGTCCTCAAAGCTGGATTTTGGGGCAGGATTTGCTAAAATCCATCCCGCTTCCCTGCAAAAATATGGTGGCAGCCTGGGGGGCCATATGGAAAAGGGAATCGCCGGACCGTAGTGGTGAGGAATTCGGTACCCAGATGTGCCGCCCAGGTTTTGGGATCAAAATTGGGCTATCGGGGCTGGCGGGCTCGGTGCCGAAATCGCGGGGTCGTGTTTTATCGCACCCCCAGCTCCGCTCAGGTGGCTGAAATTCACCTGGTAAAGGCAATTAGCATCACCGGCGCGCGAGGGATGTAGCAAAGGATATAACGCGAGCATCTGTAATGAACGGCCAGCCCCAAAGGGGTGGCTGCTCCTCTCCCGGGATGCTCCGGAGATGGGGAAATGTCTGAAACCGCTGCGGAGCTGCTCACGGGGGTCTGATCTTTGCTGGGTGTGTGGTGTCCCGCAGCGCTCAGACTTGGAGAAGAAAAACCTCTGGCTGTAGGGAACATGGTCTGGAAATCCCAGCTGTACCGGACCGTAATTCCCATCCGCCGTAAAAATTAGATTATAGATGCTTTTTCAGGGGTGGATAAAGCAGCTGTGGGAAGCTCTCAACATTAAAATGCTATAAATATTACTTTTTATTATTTATACTAAATTATAAGTAATATTTTATGAACTCTTACAGTAGTTTACATTACAATAGTGTATGAGGCCCTGTTTTGATAGGCACTGTAAACAACATACAGATTTCTTCTGAGTAAGTTCTTGTCTCCAGTAACCAGAAATAATGAGGATGGGAAATGGTATCGTTTACATCCCTGAATCATGTCTGGGAAGCAGAGAGATGGAGAAATTGGGGAACAAAATCATGCAGGGGGACTGAGGCGAGGACCAGGATTTTCTCCAAATCCTCTGAAATGGAGTTTTTGCCCTGCAGAAAACTTGTGAAGTTCCCTTCCCCAGACCATGTTCTGAAGCAAAAAAAAAAATCACCCAAACACTTGAATTCCTTTTCCAAGTAATAGTTTTCCTGGAAAACTTTAGAGAAAGAGTAATTTGCTTTCTAGCTAGCAAAGGGTTCTCTGCGGTATGAAATCTGCGCACGGGTCTCTGCCCCGGCGCGGGGGCTCTCGTCAAGGCAGCGTGGGGTAGGATGCAGGCAGGCTCTCCGACTCTGCACACATTTCCTCCTGGCATTTGTTTTCCACCCCAACAGCTTCTTGAAGGTATTTAAACTGAAGCACATCCACGCAAAATTCCCAGCCTGAGAGCCACACGGCATAATTATTTTAAAGCCACGTGGTATAGACTAGCCCCCTGCAATATTACTTTCTGAGTTAACATACCTGACGATAAATTCTTTCCTGTCCTAAATGGTATTGAAAACCCGAGCTGGAGCTGTGAGTTTCCCCCAGCTCCATCACCTGCCCCTCGCTCAGGGCTCTTTGCAGCCTCGGGAAGAGCATCCCACGGCACGGAGCAGCTCTCCCTGAACTCTTACAGCAGCGCAGGAGGCATCGGCGGGAGAGGAAAATCGCTTTGAATCCTTTCTGCTGAGTCAAGCACGTTTCATCTGGATGCTCACGGAGCGTTTCTATTGCCTGGCGTCTTGAAGGCATCCCAGCAATGCATTTCCAGACAAGCGACCAAGCTGTGGGATCCACAAGAGGCTGATTCAGTTAGTGTTGTAAGAAATTGCAAAGTGAGGTATCTTAGCTTTCATGGTGTAAATGGGTCAGCAGGAGAAGGATGAGGGCATTCACACCCAGCCTTGCTCCCTGCCTTGCTTAAAGGGCCTTGGAATGTCACTGAGGACCAGACTTCTGGCTCCTGTACAGCTGAATTTACAGCCTGCATCCAAAGTCATGATGATCCACTGCAAGCTATTCCCACGCCAATGCAACTGGGTGTTTCTCCCCTTGAATCACGTCCAAGCTATTCTTCCAAAACTGCAGAGCGCCGTGCAGATTGAAAACAGCATCGTGGGAGAGAGCATATGCAGCCTTGTAGAGTCTGCTTGAGTATTACTTTGGAAATGATGAGCAGTTATAAATCTGAATCCAAACTGCATCAGTTAGCTGTGATGCAGGACTTTTAAGTCAGTAGACACTGTGAGCTGAGACAGACACCATTTTTTAATGTTTCATATAGCAGCCAGAACAACAAAGCTCTAATAATATTTTTTTTCCTATTAGTATTAGATATAAAATATGCTACCAAAATCTGTAAGAAGGTAGAACCACTTTAGTGGGGATGTGTTGGGCTGCTGGCAAGCCTTCCTGTGCTATCAGACCCCCCTCTATCTTCCTACCCTTCGTCAGTCGGACCTCACTTACATACCCACCCAAGAGAAACCGTCACGTTGAAGCTTGGAGTGAGGATATTCGTCCCCTGGCCCGTTCACCCATAGGAAACCCTCATCCCCTACATCCTAAAATGAAGAAGCGATGGGAGTGGGTGAGGTAGGCAGCAGCCATCGGCATGGGCTGGCAGTGCCAGCTGTAATTTCCCTTCTGTTTTCACAGAAAGACTCACCGCGTTGAGGGGTCCTTGGTCGGAGCTACCTGACAGCAATGACCTGACTATTTTCATTTTATTATTTGCTGCCCGAGTCTAACCCTGGGCACAGCAGCAGTAGCTGAAGCTACCCTGTGATGACTCGCTTGTATAATTTTTCTCCTTGTTTTTACCACCAGCCATTTTCCAATGCAAACAATAACCTGCTTTTACACTTTGGACTTCTTCTGTGTGTTTAAAAAAGCAAAGATCTGGGCATTATCTTGTTTTCCATGCAAGTGCTAATGCAAGCTGCAGCTAGGCATTATAAGTGCATGAGCTGAGTAATTCAGCTTTGTAACTCGTTGCATGTTGCAAGCAGCCAGGTTTAATATCAAGGTGGGATTTTTCCAAGGTACCAACTATGGGCCCACCTCTGTCTCGGGTAATGAATGTAGAACTTCTCTTGTTGCTAACGGAGCTGTTGGTGTGTTTCTGAACTCGTGCCTTTCATTCTAACAGGGATTAGACATATACATACTTTGCGGGGTCGCAAACAGGCTTTAGGAGGGCTATGCCCAGATTTTTCTTGGTAATTAGCCACTTACCTCACAGTGAATGGGAAATGATGAATAAACAGCAGTTAGGTGGCAAAATATCTGATTTTTACCTAAATATCTGATTTTGGCCTGAGGAATTGTATGAATGGCTGTACAGCCTCCAACTTTCCTCCAGGCTGGGGACTTCCTGAGCGAACAGCGATACACTCCTATTTAATGGCCCCTTATAGATTTGTTTTTCCCATACATTTCTCCGCTCTCTTTGTGAAGCATGAACATTTTTAGCATCTACAACAGCCTTTGGCAAGCAGCTCCACGGCTCGGCGTTGCTGAGGAGCCAGTCAAATCCTTGAATACTCCGAAACAAAGTCTTGGGCTGAAATGAGTAAGTTGTGTATCATGCCTGACAGCACTTTAACAAGACTAAAAGGCAAGAAATAAAAAATATGCAAACACAGCAATACACTTAATGGTGTGTGCTATCACAGAGCGGAAAGGATGGGAAAGAAGATAACAAGAGAGTCAAACACGAGTCACATCGTAAGTCACTGAAAACAAAATAATGATAAGCAGCCGTGCAGGCTCACTGGTGTGCGCCAACTGATTTGATAGATAAGCAAAGGAAGCGCAACCTTGCCGAGGTTGTTTGACAATGCATGGTGAAACTGTCCTGCTCAAAGCCCTCAGATGCTGTCAGGATAATTATACTCAAGTTTTGGTACTATGACCAGAAGGAATGCTTTTGTGGGAGCGGTTGCGATGCTTTCTCTGCCATCGGTGATCCTGGCAACAAGGGTTTCCTTCTACAGATGCTTGCGTAAGGACCATGAACACCTCTGAAATTAAATTACAGCTGTTGCTCGACCAATGCTCGTGACTATGTTCTTCGGGGTCCATCCACTGAAGAACACATTCACTGAAGCTCCAGCTGTCAGTGAGGTGCTGAGTACTGCAGCTAGGTTTCACCACAGCAAAGGCTCAAGGCTTCCTCTGACGGAGGAAAGCAAAGGTTTAATTGAGTCTAACACTTAAAAGCAACTCAAACTTTCTCAGGACCACGTCTGCTTTTCATTAGAGATGAACAAGACAGCAACAGCCAGTTTGGAAGTTCCTGAATATTGGGGCGGGTGGGGTTTAACAAAGATTTAGAGCATTTGACTCCCCTCCCTCCACCTGGATCCCCAAAAACCAGCCCTATTTGCCTGTGGCACACGGCATCCCACACCGGTAACCCACCCTACGCTGCCCCGCATAGCCACCGCTCATAGGCAGGCTGCGACAGCTCTTTATTTCTCCAGCAGACCCAGGCACGAACACACTATTCCCACGTACAGAGAAAGGAACCACATGGCCATCCTTGACTCCAGTCCAAATACCACTTATTTATCCTCAGCACAAGTCCAGATGCTGCTTTGAAATGGTATTTCTGGCTCGGTAGCAAGAGCCTGTACCCATTTTGCTATCACGTGCCCGTTCCCAGAGCAGTGCACGGGAATCGATGCTCCTGGCCAGCCCGTGGCACTGCCCAAGTAATGAATGGAGCCTCCAGATAAGAGGCCGAGAAGTGTGATCCTTGCTGTACAGGTCACATACGTCCCAAAGTCATTTGTGCTTGACCCACATCTCATCTGAACATGGAAACGCGAAGAGCTTATTCTACAGGAGCGGGAATTGCAACGGGATGGCTCCTGGGCTTTTATTTCGTCAGCTATTACCACCGCTATGACAATGAAGTGTCAGGAAAGAAGCCCTTACGCATCCTCCCTGATTGCCACAACACGTTTGGAGCCTGCAAGAGTGGAGGCTGGTGCCTACAGATAAAACGTAAGAGTGATGGGAAGGCTCCTGCTAGAGGGAGGGAGCCTCTAAGTGGCTAACACTCTAACGGGGTAGGACTCAACCTTAAGTTCAAGACAGACCCAGACTGAGGATCTGGCTATTTTTAGAGAAAAAGATTGTTTAGAAGACACTGGTTTTTTTCTAAGCTGGCCTCAGAGATGAGTTGTAAGGTAAATCCTTTGGCTGCATATGTAAAAGTTTATTCGCTGCCTCTTGTAAAGGTTGAGACTGATTTGACAATTGGAGTTTTGATGGGAAGACAGGAGGAGGTATTTTGGGTCTGGTTTTCTTAGGACAAGAAGTAAAGCAAAAGGGGTGATATCACATAGCCTCCTGATGACTTTAATTAGCTCTTGTGATTTCTGAATTGGTGTCTTTTAAAAAAATCAACAAAAAACCTCTGACCCTCTTCTGAGGTGGAATTGTTTTGGCTCTCACCACAGCTTTGCTTTTGTTCCTCCCCGCACTAAGCCTTCATCAGGAGGGAAACGCAGTACTCTAAGGTGACAAGAACCAGGTGAGTTGAATGGAGAGCAGCAGATGCAATCAAGAGGTAACACTTTCTTGAGCCTAATCCAAATGATGATATATGGCTGAAGTTTTTCAGATCTTTGGTTTATGTTTGAACACACCAGGCCAAAAATAAAACAGAAAAATTAAGATATTCTTTATCTGTGGCAGCAATGACCCACAATGCAGTGACATTATTTCTTACAGGTCATCTGCGCTGCTCGCTGGGGTGGTCCTAGCCCAGACAAGGAGCTTCCTGGCTGTAATCAATTCAATCAGGTTTGCTTAACCAGGGCTAAACAAGTGGCTCTTATTAAAAGTGCTAGCAGCTGTAGGGGCTTTGAGCATCCTGGGGGTGGAGGTGCTGGTGCTCCCTGGAAAGGTAGGCAGTGGGACAGACCCTTCTCCTAAGAGTATAGGGAACGGGTACTTGCCAGAGTAAAATTGCTGTGGGGCAGGTCCAGGAGGAAAGATCCAGAAGAAAAATGTGATGGTGCTCCTGCTTACCTGCTAGAAGAGCGCTGTAGATCACGCTTGTCCCTGCCTGGTGGGGTTGAGCTGCCGGCTTAAGACCCCATCCATGGCTCAGCGTGGCGGCTGGGGAAGGGCTAGGGTTTAGGTTTGGTCTGTGTTTTTATCAGGACACGGGGCTTCTGGGTGTAAATGTGATGCTGAGCTAGACACAGTTGTCAGCGCTACACCCAATTTGTTTTTCGGGCAGGAGAGACGCCTGTACTACACTGCGTTTTTGATGTCTAACTAGATCAAGTGTCAAAATCTCAAGCAACGCGTTGCTGCCTAATGTGTGCGGCAATGGCCGTGCTGTAGGTCTGGGTACTAAACAAACACAAAAAGGTGGTGGTGGTTACTTTTTCAGACCATCAAAAGTTTATCAAACTGCTTCAATTTATACAGGTGTTTAAGCCTCCTTCTGCTGGCAGGGTGGCTCAAATTATTCAGAGCTCAAATCCTTGATAACATGGCAATGTGTGATGGGGTGGGTTACGGGGTTGCTAAAGGGTTCTCCAGAATGTAACCGTGGCTGAATGCCCCAGGTGCTCCTTGCAAGGTTACAAGGAAGGTAAGCGGAGTTAAAGAGCTTACACTGGTTTGTGTTGGGTTTTTTTTTTTAAAGCCCATTTTATAGAGTACTTGTTATAGGAATGTTGAAGATAGCCTAAATTCAGGAGTCTGTGAATGAAGGTTATTTGAGTAGGATTTGAGTGCTTTGAAGAGGGAAAAGACAAAAATATTAGTTCTCTAGAGTATGTTTTGATGGCCCAGTGTCCCGCTGCAAGGAGCAAAGGGCATGGAAGCATGAGGAGACAAGCAAGAGGAAAGAAATTATTGTAGCTTGGGCTGCAGAGAGAAGGAGCTGCCCCGTGCAGCAGTACGAAAATGGAAATATGAAACACGCTTGAGGAATACGAAAGCTGCTTGAGCAAGTCTTATTTTTCTTAACAACACGTGCATTCTTTTTCAGGCAGTGATAGCAGTCCATATCATACAGCATAGCTGGTACTTTTTGGAAAAAAATTTAGTATATTGAGTCTTAAAGGTGTTGCTCCAGATATTAAATTAATTTTCAAGCTACATTTGTAATTCTCATAACACTCCACAGTTTGAATCTGTTCACAAAGAATTAAGAGTATAATATTTCACCTTAACTGTTCATCTAGTTGGAGGAGAGGTGGAAAAAATGAAATTGCACCTCAGTATAGTTACCGCTTGATTACAGCTACAAAAAGAGACTTTACCCAGGAGAGGCTGCAAGCCAGACAGAGAAAAATGGATAGTTAGAGGTTGGCAAATCAATTGACTTTTCCAAGGTCAGTAACAGGGAGAGAGTTTGTATCTCTTGAGTCCTGAGCAACATACAAGCCTCCTTAGCATGTCATTAACATCTCCCACAGCCTCAATGGCACCTGCCAGCCTTACCATTCAAACAGAATACATCTGTATTCTGGAGCAGCACACCGCTCGATAAATCTGCAAGGATGTTAACAAATTTTTTTTAAGTAGCTGATTCCCTAGCTCTTCTTTCTTTACTCTCATTTTTGAAAGTCATGTGCAATTTAACACGTTCTTAGATTTTTGGGGGGGTTGTACGTAGCATTCTTTATACTGCAGAGCTCCAAAAGAGAGAAACCATGTGGCCCTTCATTAGCCCAACTTCAAGGGAGAATTGGGGGGGAAGGGAATATTACTCTATTCTCTTCAGCTAAACTTCCCATAGGGCTTGAAAATGCATGGATAAGTGCATCTTCAACAGAATCCCACACAATGTGCTTCCCTAATCCCATCTCTTTGTGTTTGTAGCAATGGTAATTAGAAGCAGGGATGGGATTTTGATGTCTGTTTCCTCCTCCCTCCTCTGCCCCAAGATCCCCTGGAGAGGCTGCTCTGTCCCTCCTCGGTGCCTGCGACGATGTTTTGCGGAACCCTCTTTCTCCAGGCTGGAGCTTCAGGCTATGGTGGCAATTCCCCTTTGGGAATCCTTGGAGGGAAAGCAACCTATGGTGCCCCAAGCTCTGGGACAAATGTGGAAAGAAATGAATTAATAATGGATTCAACAAGGAGAAGCAATTTTTTTTTTTCTTTCTAAGCATGGCTGTACTCTGCCTCTACAGACATGATAGCGGCGTCAACACTGGGTGGGAAACATTGAGCCAAATACGTGCTGTGAGGCTCCAGTGAGCAGTGACAACGGGACTGCGGCTGGGGAAGTATAAATTCTAGACCTGCTATGGCGCTCGGAGAAGGGCGAGCTATAATTCCCGCTGGAGTGAACCTCTCCTCTTGCTCGTGCCCTTTTTCCATGAGGACGTTTTCAGTAGGACTTCCCTTTTGCTGCCTAATGCAGACAGACCCTTGCTGCTCACCAGTGAGAGAGGTGACTTCTGGATTTAGGATATGAAATTTTGCCTCAGTTGAGCTTCTTGAGCTGATGGATAACAGCAGCAGAGCAGGCTAGAGACCACAGGCGACAGTTTAAGACGGGGAATAGGTTGTTTAGGGTGTTGTGTTGCGCCAGGTTCCCCAGCTCGTTCCCTCTAACAGCTGCAGTTGCGTTCAGTGTGAGCGGGCTTGAGTACTCATGGAAATGTTACATAGCCTTAATGTGCCCCCTTCACTGGAGAACCTGGGTTTTTTTTGTCGCCTGAGCAAGCAAAATAAATGAAAATCCACCTTGACGCCCCCGATTTCCCATTTTTATCCTAAAGCACAGGAATTGTTGTATCCTAGGTTGACTAGGAGAGACTAACGGATGTGATCCCTAGTAAAAATACCTGCGCTTTTATTTTTTCTTTATTAAGTTGCTGCGTACGGGTGCCAAGAGGGAGGGGGACCCATTCCTACTGGCGAGCGTTGCAATCCACGTATTGCTCCGTATAACATCATAACATAATGACAGCCGATGTATAAAGAGCCGAGTAATGAGGGGGTAGAAAATACACAGTTCTAACCTTGAGTTCAAGCTGTTACCGCCGCTAACTGCAAACTGTTTACGTCAGGTTAGTTCATTTTAGTTTGCTGCTTGTAAATCTGCTTGGATTTTTCTGAGAAAATTCTGGGTCACAGATGTATCTTGTCTGCACTGTAATATAAAATTGCAGGAGTTATATAAACAATAGCGCATGACAAGGTATGGCTGTACCAGATGCCCACTGCCCTGGAGTGTTAAGCAGGAAAGTTTAAGCCAAGTGTCAGTAATATTTCAAGTTATGGTTATTGCTACAGAAGTGCTTATTGATGTTGTTGCTTTAGAAGCAAACCCACACTATTTTTCTAAGCAGAGTACTTGCTGTCCTTTCTGTAAGAGAGTGAAGGCATACTTGTGTCGGGATGCTATGGCTTCTTTTTGCCTTTGTTTTTTCCTTAAATTAAGAAGAGATCCATTTAGAAGAGTTTAATAGTGGTCATTTCCTTTGGAGCATCCCTCGGTTCCTCTGTTCCATGTAAAATGAAATCATGATTCTACTAGCAGCGGCCGCAAAATGCGTCAAGCCAGATACGTTCAAGGACACACTTTGCGTTGGTCTGAAGTCTGTTTACACGTGAACAGCTAAAAGTAGATTGGTGAGACCTAACAACAAAAACAGCTTAGCCATCGGTGGTAGCGCTTCTTCAGCTGGGTGCCGTCAGTTTTAAGCCAGCAGTCGCCCGGGCGGAGGCTGGGGATGCCGATGCATCCCACGTCGCCTGCCGCGATACAGCGCTGCGGTTCGGGACCCTCTCCGGTTACTTGCCCGCAGCCAGACGTGGTGTTCCGCTGAACCAGAGATGCTCTTTAGGTTTTTGGAGGCTGAGCGCAGAACCGCTGTGCCGTCCCTCCTCCTTTAGACCGCAGAATTGGCCGTGCCAGCCCATAACTCGGTGACCTTGGCCCGTTCCCAAGGAAGGCACCTTCCGCAGGCGCGATAGAAAGATCTTAACGCCGACGGCTATTTCGAGAACCTCTTCGCGCCAGCTGTACAGCCTAACCCTCCGCGCTGAAGGGCCTCTTTTGGGAGAGGGATGCTTTTGCCGGAATGCGTGAATAGCAGCCCGGGAGAAGAAAAATGGGGTAGATGCAGCACTTTTTGCGAACTAATTGCTTGCAGCAGCTGATGGGGGGGGAGGGAATGACCCCTCCACTGCGGAAAGAGCTCTGACCGCTCCCGCTCCGCGTTTCCAGGCACCTTATCACCTAATTAATTTAAAGATGCTTCCACGGGGGGGGGGGGGGGGGGGGGTTGAAATCCCGTGGCCTCCGCGATTGCTTCCGGGCCCCGGAGGGGCGGGAGGGGGCGGCACCGGTTCCACGGAGGGAGGGAAGGAGGTGTGGGGGGGTGTGGGAGTGGGGGGGGCCCGGTCCCGTCCCGCCCTCCCCTCCCCTCCCCTCGGGGCGGCCGGAGCGCTTTGCCATTCCCCTCCAGCCCGCGGCGTCAGCGGAGGATTTCTCCTCCGGCCCAGTTTGCCCATGAGCTTACTGGGAAGCTACCGGAAAAAGCCGGGCAGTGACGGCTATGAATCTTTGCAGTTGGTGGACAGCAGCCTTGACGGCGGTGGGGGAAAACCCGGCATCAACGCGGCGGTGGGTGGCAGGAGCCCGGCGCGGCACCAGCAGCACCAGTATCACCAGTATCAGCAGCAGCAGCAGCCCCGCGCCGAGGGCGGCAGCACCATGGACAGCTCAGGTAGGGGCGGGCGGGGCCGCCGCCGCCGCCGCCTCCTCTTCCTCCTCCACGGGGGTCCCCGCGACACGCGTGGGGGTTATGGGGGGGGGGGGGGTGTCTGCTTGCCGTGGGTCTGCCGCGAAATGGTGGAAATGGAGTTGGGGTGGGGATGGGGAGTCTTTATAGCCGGGGACAATAGAGGCCCTTTGTCCAAGGGAGGGCGGGGGGATGAAGGAGATGCGGTTGAGGGGGGGGGGGGGGGGATCAGCGGCTACTAAGTGCTCGCTGTTGGCTGCTGTTTTCACCCCCCCCGAAGAGGAAAAGGTTGGTCTGAAGCTGAAATGCACCGAGTGTTTTGGGATCTTTCCCCAACTGACTTATTTCCCACAATCGTCATTACTTCCCCCCCTTTCCTCTAAAAAGCACTCATCAAACTGCATTGGATTAATTCTGATAGATGATGCACTGCATGCACCATTTTTTTTTTTAATCAGGGAGTAGGGGACCAGATGGTCTTTATGACCGGTAATGGGATAGAAAGCTCTTCACCTCTAAATCACAGGTTCAAATTTGCCTGGAAAACCAGTAATCGAGAGTACTCGCCTGATGGCTTTTAAGTGCTCTCTCAGAACAAGCTGTCTCTGGTTCTGGTTGGTACGATGTGCCCATCGCAATGAACATCTACAGCCTTTGCAGAGAACTTCTAAAGATCGAACTTGTCCAGAGAAATACCCTGTTTAGTTGAGGGGGACCAAATTTGATGTCTGCCCGTTGTAACGGGGGGATCTTGCAGCGATACCTGTACTCTTCCATGAAAGAAAGGGGCAGGCCCAAGACAGCAAGTACTTAAAATACATTACCTTTGTTTTAATGTGGTCATCTCTTCTCAAGGGGAGAAAAACCCCTAATGACCTATGTCTGGACTTGGGCGGGGAGAGTCTTGCCTTGATTTTTTTTTTTTTGTTTTCCCCCACGCTTTCTCTGATGGAGTAAGAGTCATGCTTTCCTTTTTTCCCCTTGCCATTTGAATTTGCTTTCAAGAATTCTTTTGGGGGTTGGCTTTGTTTTTTAACTTTTTATTACTCCTGGACTTTAGAAATGTATCTGAATTTGCCACTATGATATCTCTGCTACAGTTGCTTGCAATCATAGTATGTGTCAGTGGATTCTTACTCTCAGCAGGCTGCTCGGTTACAGTTATTTGGATTCTTACACTGGCATCTGCTGAGACGGTTAGATATTACGATCAGTTTAATATCCGTTCTTAAAGCAATTATCTGAATGAGTTTCCTAGAACTTGAAGAACCAAAGGCATTAGTGTTGTGGAAGGTGGCACTCGCCTCCAGCCAGGTGTGGGACCGTGCTGCAGCTCGTGTCAAGTCATGGCTTTTGTCTAGCGTCAGCTCAGTGCATTATTTGAGCATTGCTGTTGCAATCGTTCTGTTCGTTTCTTCAAGCCGTTCTGTTCCCTGCTGAGCGGGGGGGGGGGGGGGAATGCTCACGGATACCTTTATTTACAGCCTTTGTGCAACATTCAGCCATTTCAACAATTCAGCTACTAACTCTGAAGACATCCCAGAGCATTAATTGTATTAATGCCCTCCATCTGTTTCTAGGATGTTCTCCCCTTAAACACATGGGCTTGCTCAAGGGCTGTGCCTGGGATTTGAAAATTAACGGTTAAGAGATCTGTGTTGACCAGAGTGTGCTTCCTTTAGTTCACTTTGGTACTCTCACTGCCTAAATTTTACAGGCTCTAGAAATGACACACCTGACGCTCAAGCAGCAACAAACCCCAGGCCTTAATATGGCCCTGGAACTGAGTTTATAGGTGTGGTTTTTTGGTTTTGTTTTTTTAATACCTTATCTGTTTAATAAGGGCTTTTTGGTGGGTGTTTCTAAATCTTCACATGAAATTTAAAAAAAGCTGTATTGAGCGTGATGCTGTGTTCTAAACCTGAAGTCCATACTTGTATCTGCCTTGTTCATTTGAACACTTTATGCTGATAAATGCCTGATTTTTATCAGTTCATTGCAAAGACATTTTTCTTTGCCAAGTATGAATTTATAAAACCTTAAAGAACCATATCCACCCCTCAGCTGTGCTTGTGGTTTCTAGTGATTTGGTAATTGAAGCTGTTCATGAATTGTGGGACATGATTTGTCTTTAACGCAGTGTGAAGATGGATAATTGGGGGGGGGGGGGAATTAGGGAGCAGTGTAAGAGAAAGACGGGGAAAATAAGGTGGCTGGGGTTTTGGCTTGATTGGAGCAAGGAAAAAACCACCACCCACCTTCTGTGTTTTGTTTTTTTTAAATAGAGAATATATTCATATTATAAATACTTGAGACGCCTCCTGCTAATGATGCCAAAGTCTAAATTCCCAAGATGGGCAGTGGTAGAGCATATTTCAGTTGGGAAAAGAGGCCCAAATTCCTCAGGAAGGAGAAGGGTGAGATAAATTGGTGACATGTTGTGATGCAAGGGAGGTGTGCTGCTGGGTTTTGGTGGGGCAGGGCACCCTCTCTTTTGCGTAATTAGGTGGCAGACCCTGAAGGTGAAATCCTTCAGGTGCCTTGGCCAAATCAGAGCTCGTTATGTACTTCCCACATGCCTGACCTCCCTTAGGTTGCAGGGTTTGGTTTTTTTGTGGTTTTTTTTTTTTCTGGTTTTAAATAATGGTTTCATGGGTGGTGGAACAGCTGCTTGCCTGAATTATCAAAATGGCTGTTTGCAGTTGAGGAGTGAAGCAGTCCTGAGGTACGTCTCCGTGTCACCAGGCAATTTGGGACACTCGGCGCAGCAGGCTGCCAGTGCAGCGCCTTGGTTTGTCTGTCTGGCAGGGTGATCGCTGCACTTCAGCCGAACATCTCTGGGTGCAGATAAGTAGCGTCTTCAATGAAGATAAATAGTTGGAGACTCAAACCTTCCACTTCTCTCCCCACGTATTAAGTTTCATTTGTGCCAGGACAGTGCGCTCCAGGCATAGAAAAATGGCCTTTGCTCTCTGGACGATGTGTGTGTAGGTTAATATTAAGCAATTATAGAAGTTAGACGGGTGAGGATTTGTGCCAAAGGCAAAGCGCTGGCAATTCTGGGGCAAGTTGCTGTCAGTTTAGCTAGCGTGGCTGTATTTGCTATTGCTGCAATGGCAGTAACTCACAGGAGTTGAGAAAGTGGGCCCCTGTTGGGTTTTTCTATTAATTTTTTTTAGACTAATTCAAAGTATTAGATCTTAAAGTATCATAACTTAATGTGGGCTTGCAATCTCATAAACAGCTTCTTGCAATGAAAATAATCAGCGGTTACAGCTTTGCTGTAACTTCTGAGTACTTACGATTATTGGCTTAATTTTTTTTTTTTTTTGGCCTGATATTGGTTAGTGTCAAAAGAAAAAAGAAAAAAAAGCCAGGAACCAAGAGCACCGTGTGTGTGGGAGGGGGTTGCTGTTGGAAGGCAGGATCTGATCGTGGCTGGGAAGGGAGCTGGTACAGAGCGGGGGCTCCTGAGGGTCTCTTTGACCCTACCGTGCCTCCATGCCGGCACGCTGGGGGTGCAAGCACTGGGATGAAGGGTCTGGCCAGGCTGTGTCCAGTGGCTGAGCCTGGGAAAATAAGATTTTCAAAGTCTCTGGGACTGGTAAACACTTCTTGGTTCAGATCATTAAAAATTATTCTGCCACCATCACCCACCCGTGCCATGCAGAGGAGCGCTAACATGAGCCGTTTTGCTGAAGTGGTGACAATTTCAGTTGCTCAAAGTACAGCTTGGGGTACCCGTGTGCTCACAGGCATCATAAATGGAAAGTCCTGCCCACAGTGATGTCGAGTGCCTTCCTGTTAGGCTTGGGTTTAGGTCAAAGGAGACAAGAGCAGAAACTTTATTTCGGGTTGGGAGGCCGTATCGGTTACTGCTGGTATCTGATGATGCTTGTGTGATGACCTTGTCTTTGGTTGCTTTAAACTTTGCCAGACTTAAACCGGTCAGAATGAAATATTGGTCAGTGCGTGGTTTAAATCTCAGATTTAAATCTCGCAGTGTGGCCTGTTCATACGGGGTCACGCTTAAGTTCTGCGACGCCTCAGGTGGGCATTACAGCTCTGTGCAACTTTAGCACGTGCCCTCAACTGCTGACTGTTCAGCTCCTGATGTAATGTTTTAAACAACTCCTGTGGAATATGCTAGATGCCATATAGTAACATGATTGTAGTGCGTAACTCCAATGGGACCTATGCGTTACTGCTAACTGCCAGTTCTTCCAGAAAGTGTGCTGGCCTTGGGTTGGAAATCTGAGGATAGAGAAGAGGGGAGATAACGGAAGACTTGAGCTGAAGCTGGCAGGACACAAAACATTGCGAGCTCAAAAAACAAATTCTGAGAAGAGCATCTATGTAGTCTCCTTCTGTCTCTTTTTAGTTTTAAGTCTCTAAAAGTGCTCACAAGATGAGAAGCAGGCAGCAAAGCAGCAATTTATTTAGGTTTTTGCTGTGGCATTCAATAATGCTTTCTTAGCAGCTGGCTGAGCATTGAAAGAAGAAGAGGTTCTAGGAAATAAGATATAAAAGTAACAGCAAGGATACATGTTAGGAAAGGAAAAAAAAATCTCTTCTGTGCTCTTCTGTGGTGTTTATAAACTAGCTAATCTACAAAATAGCTTTTAAACACTCAGGGGATAGACTTGCTCGTGCTACGTGCTTCCTTAGGCAGAGTAACCGCAAAAGAGAAGAATTTTAAACAAATTGCAAGTGTTGAAGTTGAGATTGCTTGAACTGTTTTACACTTGCAAACATAATCTCTTGTACTCTGGTGATTCCTTTTCACTGAGTCAGAAGAGAGACATCTCCATGTCACTGGCACAGGGACAAAGACCGTGGCTGACAATGTTGTCTTGTATTCTCTTCTAGCTGCATTTTCAAATGGGGAGGTTCGGTTTAATAACTCTTTTGTTTGGTTGGTGTTTTTTGGACACTTGAATGATTTGGTGTTGGCAGTAGTGCTTTCCTTTTTTTGTTGTTTTGACAGGGAGGAGAAGCAGAGAGAATGTCAATCAACTTTAAAGACTGATTTCATGGTTTGTGCTAGTAGTTCAGTATTCTGGCCTCACATGCATTTTCTTCACTGTAGTACGAGCTTCATAAGGAAAAATATATAACAAATGAAACAAATTTGGCACAATACTGGGGGGTGACTTTTTTTCTGGTCCCCCCTCAACATCAGTACTCTTCTAAAAAAGGAAGCAAACCCCCCTCTTTGTGGAAATCCTCCCCATCGTTTAGTTGATGGTACAAGCAGCATTCTTCAGTTACTGTTTCTCAAGCAAAAGCAGAAATATCTTAATTCTTCAAATTTCCATGGAGTTTACATTTAGGCAGTCTCAGATGAACCTCCAAGAAAAAGCCTTGGGCTCATACAATATTAGTTCTAGCATTTTATCGTAGAAAAGCGCAAAAAGAAGTTCTTGAGCTTCTCTACCCTACAGCGTGCGACATGCTGCCAGCGGCTCCGAGCGCTTCCCAGGGGAGGTCGGGGACCCCATCCCAGCCCACACACAGAAAACGGAGGCACGGAAAGGGTCCGTGACTTCTTGTGGGAGGGGGAATACAGCTTTTCCTGTAGCTGGAGCAGTTGTCGAGGAGGGAGGCAGCGCTGCCTGCCTGGATGTGCGTTGCCCAACAGCAGCAGAAATGCACAGAAATCTCCCTCTGCCAGCGATGCCTTAAGATGTGAACCCAAACCTATTTCTTTTCAAAGAATCTCCATGAGGAGCTTCTCGGTTTCTCCTATCTCCTCCCAATATCTGTAGTATACGAGCCCCTTGTAAGCTTCTAATGGCTTTATTTTCCCAGCCTAGCTTCATCTGGAAAGGCTGCTCATAGCTTTTGGGAGTGAGAAGGGCAGAACAACATGGGGTGACCCTTCTGTTAGAGGTAAAGCTGCCAAGAAGTTCTCGGGCAGGTAGCAATGCAACTGTGGGTCTTGAGGCAGTTTCAATCTATTCCAGGCAAAAGGTCTGGAGAGGTGCAGCGCCAGCTAATTGCTGAAAAGTTACAGTAAAAAAAACCCAAAGAAACATACAAAAAACCCCCAAACAACAACAAAAAAAAACCCTGACTACTCCCTCGCTTGACTAAATTATTGAAGATGTCTTAATACTTGGGATGTCTGTGCCACAAGATGGGTCTGTGCTGAACCCTCCGGGCACTGAACCGGTCCTTACGCCCAAAGGGGCAGATACGGACTGGGGAGCAGTGGCTTTGGCAGCTGCCTGTCCTTGCCTCCCGAAAGCTGGAAACTCTTTCTGTGCTTATCTCCTGTAGCTCATCCTCTGCCAACCTCGCCTAGTATTGCTTATACAGTTGCAGTTTGTATTACTGCCTCTGTCTTATCCTAATTGCCTGCTTAGGAAAGAAATATTCTGATTTTACCCCCTGTGTTAGAGCTGGCTATGTTCTGGGGGAGACTCGCTGACGCTGAATCCAGCTTTGCCCTCCTGCTTAAGAACCGCTGGGTTTTGTCTTGAGCAGACTCATAGTTAATACACTTATTGCCAAACTGTGTGGTTTTGGGGGCGAGGGATAATAGTGGCTTATAATCTCAAGTGATTTGTGATCTGATGAGCCCTTACCTTGCATTAGGCTCCTTGGTTCGTAGTGCATCTCCTGCTTCCCTGTGCCCTTAAAGTCCAAACATCTTTATAACCTGATCTTAAACTTCCCTTTGGCCACACTGAAGTCATTCCCGTGGGCTTTAACCTCTTTTCTTGGGGGTTACACTTGCTAAAGCAGCCTTCCACTTGCATGCCTCCACTATGTGTTTTAAAACATCAGGATGAGTGAAACCTGGGTTTGGGGGTCTTGGCAATAGTGTTATCAAATGGTGGGAGCCTGTTCTGCTGCTGTTGTCCTGCAGTTCTAATCTGCACGTGTTTCGCTGTTTATTTTTACAGAATAACACTTTAAGATATCTGTGCTCAGCCTTGTAGGGTATCTAACTCTACCAGGAATCTGGGACAGCGGTAGAGGAAGGGACAGATAAGGTTGGTAGCAAAAAAAGGAGAGAGGGGAAAAAAAAAAAAAAAAATCAGTCTTCAGGGTCTGTGTGAGTCTGAGGAACTTGTAGAAGCGTTCTCCTTTCCTGCAAATGCCTTTTTGTCACTGTTTTAGCTGCCTCTGTTGCTGCTGATTTCTCCCCAGGCCCTTTGCAACCCACCACTCAGTGCCTATTAAAAAGTTGATGTAATTATGACACTTGGGCTACAACTCATCTAAGAGAGGATGTAAGTGCATATAATAGCATAGATGTTTTAGGGTCTTTGCTTAAATGTGATAAAGCTCAGCTGTCCAGAAGAGAGCTAAGTGCTGGAAGGAACGGTTAGGGAGTATTGGGCTTCAGGGTGCTGGGATCTTAAAAACGTCTTTGACAAATGAAGCACTCAGATCTAAACGCTATCAATTATCACTGGATTCAAAGGAGCCACCTGCTCAGAGATTTTCATTTAGAAATACCTGTCACCCTCCCCCTTGAAACGGGAGTTTAAACTCTTCCAGCAACGTCTGCAAATTGATTTGCAATCCCCTGAGAAACAAAGTGCTGAGCATGGGAGATAGACTCGGTGTGGGGAATGGCAGGAGCTGGGGATGCTGAGGGTACCCAGGGATGTGGGGACTGTGCTCTGTCTGGGTCGGTTTGGCTGGCTGGCCGTTTTTTTTGCCCACATATACCCCTCCAAATGTGATGTACCTATAAGAGGGTGCTCTAATGTTGTGTCAGGGGCACCTGCACCAGGGCTGCTCCTCCTCCCCTTCGTACGCTGCGTGGGCTCTCGTGCAATGCCGAGGTAAAGCGCCTAAATACGATGATGGGGCCACAGCACCTTGGCTTTATATCCCTTAATGCCGGCGTGAAATCGCATCCCGCATTACACAGGCTTTGCTGGGAGAGCTGCGTGTGGGAGGAACGTGAGCTGCGGCTGCTCCTCCGCTGGCTGGCGGGGCTGCTGGGACTGGGGGGGCAGAAGCACAAAAAGTATCATTTTTTGCTGAGTGTTCCTTAAAAACAATTCGGGCTTTGTTGCTGAAGCCACAACAACAACGGCTCAACTTCTTTCAGTTCGGGGACCTTTAAAAGGGCCCTTTCTGCCAAGGCACAGAGCAGCCTCTGCCGCATCCCTTGCTCCCCTTTTACGCCATGTCTTGTTAACAGTCTGGGGGGGAAAGACAAGCAAACAACCCCCCTGTCCCAAAAATACTTTGTGGGGAGGGAGAAGGCTGTGGTGAGCGGCTAAAAACTTCCAGAAATGTGGAATTTGGGACATGTACGCCGCAGCTAACAAGTTTTTTCTCATCATAGTGTCAGGCTCTTGTGGTACTGTGGAAAGAGAATACAGAAGAGCATTTAATGCTCCCAAACTAACCTCTTTTTTGGGAAGGTGGGAGATGAAAGCTTTAATGCTTTTCTAGAGAAGAACCGCGGTGAAGAACGGGGAAGGTTTAGCTCTTTCCTTGCTCCATCTCTAAAGAGAGCAGAGCCAGTAGCTATCTAAACAACAACAACAACAAAAAACACCAAAAAAAAAGGAAAAAAAAAATAGTTTGACATTGAAGATACTATTACATCTAGTCTGGGCAGACTGAGGTAAACCTGCTTCCTTTCCTATGGTTTCATGTCTGCTTTTTGTCTGCCCTTTACAGGCAAAAAGGGTCTGTTTACTCTTGCTAAGTAACCTGTGAAACTCAGTACTTCACTGCCTGATCTTCAATTTCTAGACATCTTGCTTTCACCTCCCTGCTCTCAAGCTAAGTATTGCTTCATCAGCATAAATATTCAGACTGGCACAGTCTTAAATGCCTTTTAAATGTCGGCTCATTTCCCTCTTAATTCTCTGGAGAGGTGGAATTCATGCCCTGTGGTTTGTAGGGTTTGTGGGTTGCCTGAGGGGGCTGGTGCTCTGGGACCCCCCAGGCAGACGAAGGCCATGGTGTGCAGATCTTGCAGGGAAAGCTTCCAAATTGGGTATTTCTTGCTTGTCCCAAGTAGTGAGCATCTGCATCAGGTGGTGGTAGAGTGGTACCCTCTGCGGTCCTGGGAAACCTCTGGCTGCAGGTGATGGTGGCTGGTGCCCCCATCACGCAGGGTCGCACCCGCTTCAATTCATCCGTTTCTGGCCCCAAACCCCAGCCTTTAAAACAGAACTGGTTTAAGTGTCTTGGCTTTTGGCACTAGGCACAAACACTATTTGTGGGATGCAGCAAGAGGAGCTGAGGCGATGTGGTCCTTCGTGGGAGTACAGGAGGAGGGAGGTATTTCCCTTCTGCATACAGTGCCGTTTCTTTGTCCGTGGGCAGAAGATGAGTTTCCTAGTTTGGTTAATATATACACTTTGACGGTTTTGCTCTAAGGGAAGACAGATGACAGCGGGTCTCTTGACAGTATCGATGAGTATTAGTTTCTCCTTAAGGTCCCAGCACCCCAAAGCTGTCCCGCTAAAGCACTTCACGTCGCTTCGGTGCAATGCCTGTGCCTTTGGTGAGCAGGTCATGGTGGGACAGCAGGCAGAGGAGCCCTGCTCAGCCATTCCTGAACAGGAGCGCATCCTTCTGAACTTCCCTGGTGATCACAGCTTTCTCCTTCAAAGCTGTGAACCCGCTGCGGTGGGACATGTCTATAGGGACGCAGCGTTTGCTGCGGTGTCTCGGCAGTCTCTTTGCCTTGGGAAGAGAAGTTCTCCTCCTGCGTTGCACATCCTTCTCCTGATACTCTGTAAAACTAGCTAGAGAGCAAGGAGAGAGCTGAAGTGCTTTAATGAAGACTTCCACCCTCTCGAGCTCCCATGCTGTACAGCACAAGGCTGGTGCTGTTAGCAGAGGCTCCTTCAGTTGTAATCTGTCCAGAGAATTCCCACCCTTTGGCTGCTGATAAGAAAGGACTGCGATAAGAATGCTACTATGGGACATATCGTAGTTTTGTAAGGTGATGCAGTAGGTTGTCGCTTTATTTGGTGGCTGCTGGAGGTTTATTCTGAGGGCAGAACAGTCCCTTCTCAGAGCAGGCATTAACTCAGAGTAAGTACCTTCAGCCAGAACAAGTACAAACTTCAACTTGTCAACCGAATGGATGAAGTTGTCTCTTTGCCATACTGCTCCATTGACTTGAAGCGCTTCGGTGAGGAGATCATCGTTACCATTGCCTAACAAACAGAGCTATTCAAGAAGAGCCGTCCCATGCATCTCGGGCATGCTTTGCAGGGCACACGCAGCAGTAAAACTGCTACACTAAAAGTTCCTTTATTAGGAAATGAAAAGGCTGCCGTTAGCAAGCGATCCCTCTGAAACCTGTGCTATAAATACAGGTCAGAAGCATGTCTCTGAAGTGCACTAAGCCTTTCGGGGAATATCCAATAACTGGGTTAATAAAAGAGTTCTTGCCGTGTAAGGAACGGGACACATCTCGTATACATAGAGACTAATTCTCCATCATGAGACTTCCAGACAGCAACTCAACCCATGGTCAACGTTACCTGAACTGCTCTGCAATAATGTGCTGAAAACTGGGATCTGAGCCACGTGGCAGGCTCCCGCGTTGCTCACTAGCAGCAAACTATTTCTGTGCAGACAAGCTTGCAAGCTCCTGCTTCTGCCATAGCAGAAGATGCTTTTGGAGCTTCTGTGGGGTCCGTGAGTGTTAATTTTAGCTTTGGCTGCAGCATAAACAGATGTGCACATGGGATGCAGTTCCTGGTGGGACGGAGGGGAGGAAGGGGCTATGGTGTGCCTCGGGCACTTTGTTGTAGTACAAAATGTGCCTTTTGCCTTTGTGTTAAGGGAGAGGACTATTCCTCTCTTCTGGGTTTACCACCCAGCTCTGGTAGGAAGATCTTTCTGAGCGGGGAAATGCCGATACGCTGCTAACTCTATATCCTGACCGAACTAGCTGTGATCACCTTATCTGCGTGGTGAAACCTGAACCTCTGTCCTGCCGGGCTCCGAGAGGGATCAACGTCGGGTTCATCCCTTCAGACTCAGCAAGTGTCCTTGGTCCTTCTTCTGCCACGGAATAGGTCATAGTCCTCTGCAGGTTGGCCAGCGTGCTTGAGGGAAAACTCAACCGCTCTTTTCTCAGGACTTGTACACTCAAGCAAAACAAACCTATGAAGACAGCTGTCTCTGAGCATGGTTCAGGGACGTGCAGTGGCAGCGGTACGTGATGCCCGGCAAGGTGGCTGATTTCCACAGGAGATGTGTGGGACGTGGGGCTCAGCCCTCCCTGTCCTGGTGCCGTGTTCCAGCGGCTGTTGCGCGTGGCCCAGGGAACTGCAGCCATCCTTTGGAAAGGTCTGCAGTAACTCTGAAGGTCTCCAGTTACAAGAGGGGCTTAGCACAGAAATGTTTTATTTAGCTGGAAATGCAGGGGCAAGCTACCCTTTTTTTTTTTTTTTTAATCAAAGGGGTTTTTTATGTTCTCGTAGGTTTTCTGTATATATTGTCATGTTTGTGTGTTAATGCGTTAACCCTTTCTGCTCCTTTATACATCTTTATTCTTTGTGGGAGATGCTGCCTAGCAGAAGAGCCTCTGAATGTATTTATTTTGTTCTTCTGTGAACAGTTTGTGAAGACCGTATGGTTCCCAGTAACTGAGAAAGACTGTCTTTGTCAGCACTGAGGATGCTGCTCTCCATCCAGTGACTAAAAGACACCTGAGCAAATTACTGCACCTGGTATAGTACCAAGTGCTGCTACCTTGTAAGCTTCCTCAATAGCTTCCCAATAGCTAAATAAAACTTGCTTCATGTTAAATCTTAAATACTAGTTTTGTGCTCTTGGTTAAGTAGCACTAGCTTGCATTTCTTCATTAGCCATCCTTTCTGTCTCCCTGGTTTAGTGTATGTAGGAAACTTGGAATTAATTGCTGCTGCTGCTGCTTTTAGAAATACAGTGAAATTCTCATTTTCTTTCTGTTTCTCCTTCTCTCCCCCCCCCTCCCCTCCTTAGGGTTGATTTCTAAAGATTCGAGGCTTCCCATACTCTTGAAGCTCTTCTGTTGCTCTCCTACAGCATTTCCAGCAATAAAATTTGTCCAGTACCATTGGTCCTCTGATCCCTTTGCCCCCCTTCCCCTGTTCCAAGTTACTACCTTTCTGCCTTCCTTTTTTTTAAAAGTTGACCTGCAGAACTGGAAGTACCTTTTGAACACTACCTCCTCCTTCCACCCCTGGCTCTTCTAGCACGGAGTAATACAAAAGCAAAGTTTTTGAAGGGAGATCAAACACTGATTCCATACTTGGAAACCAACGAACTACTTTTTGATTTTTATTTATTATTTTTTTTAATCATACTTGAAGTAGATACTTGCAAGTGGTTTGGCAAAAGAAATATTCCTGTGCCTTGAGAAGGCATCTTCTGTTCTGAAGCTGGCAGAGTGCAGGGGAGAAGAGATGGCCTCTAATTTTACCGGTCTAGCACATGGATCACGTGCATGTGGCTCACGACCACATCAGAGCGCATTAAGCACCCTCTGTGCATAGGGGCATAAATAGCATCACTTTACCAATGGAGTTTCTAGTTTGAAGATATATATTTATTGATAGCTCACGCCGGGTTTGAAAGAGTGAATGCCATTTAAATGGGTTTGGTAATCTACAGAGTAAATCAGTAGGAGCTTTTTCGGATGTAGGTTTTCTCATGTTTCTTAATAGTCTGAATTCCTGTAGAATATTTCTTTTGGTAATGATGATTATGTGAGCAATATTTCGGTAGCATGTGTCTAACACCACTCACGGACGTGCTATAGAACCAGAGAAGCGACAGCTCTAAGATCTCTTTGCAAAATATATAACGAGCACTGGCAATGCCACCAGCCTGCCTTAACTGTGATAAAACTTCCTTATTTCTGGGTGCCAGAGTAATTAATAATGACCAGCATGTTCATTTTACAAATCAGCTGTCCCATGGCTGTACAGCAGGAACAATGTTCTCAGACTTTCCAGGTGCTCTGGGAAAAGCAACCTTTAGCAGATACCATCTCAATTATGAGACTACCTGAGAGCATGGCATGCATTTACATAGGTTGCTTGTTGCTTAATTTGCTGTGCTAGAGGATCTAGGTCTTCCAACTAATCTGACATAATGAGATAACAAATGTATAATTAAAGTAATGTAGTTAAAGTTTGCTAAGATCAAAATAGTTGAGGCCTAGTGAACAGAAAGCAATTTTCAAGTAGTCAAGAGCTTAATTTGTAGCTAATAAGGAGTTAAAGTATCATTTTACTAGGTTTGTGTCTAACAACTCAATTCTGCAGTAAAACAAAACCACATTTACTCGAGTCTACATCCAATTTATTATACTTCTACTTTTCTAAGAATGATGCTTTTAACACAGCACTGCTATAATAAGGCAGACAGCAACAAATCAGTTCTTGCTTAAGACAGTGGAATAGTTATTCTATTATAAATGCAAAATGCAAACACCTGAGGTGTAGGGACATATCACAGTCCACCAAAATAACACTTTAAATGGCTCTTGGTCTATGTTAGCCTCCTATTGACTTTGAGGCTTTGTGTCATGTCAAGCTGTGAAGGAAAAGCTTACCAAGGAGGTCAGCCCTGCTCTGCTTTAGCCTTAGCAATTGCTGAGTCCTGTATTAAGTGCTGCAAACATACAAATATACAAAAAGGTTCTCATTCTCAGCTGGAAAGCTTAATTTCTGAGCTGCTTTCTTTTCTCACCAAAAAAAAACCCCCAAACTTTTATCATCTTCCACTCAAGCAAATTTAACTGGACTCTTAAGTGACTTAAAATCACTCTGATGACTTCTATTCACATAGAAATGGATAGTCATAGGACAACCTTTAGTCGTCCAGCTGCAGTCAAACTGGCAGCTGTGACAGGCTGAAGAGCTGTTGTATATGCTAGTGCCTTTTTCTTACCCCTGTGGAGGTGGCTGTTGATTTGTCTTGGTTATGATCTGCAAATTAGCTGCATGCTGAAGGGCTGGTCTTGTTTTGGGTTGGGTTGAGAGGTGAGGGAGCTGGTATGGTGGTTGTCCATATTGTACTGACACTAAACAGTCAACCTACATACAACGCTGAGAGTCGGTGATGGTTTCTGAGCCCAGCTGGCCAGAATGTGCCAGCTCTCATATCTAGAAAATCATGAGTTTAATGAGTAAAACTACTTTTGCCCTACGCTTGACACGCAGCAGCATTTGGTCTGAATAGAGCAGCGGGCTGGCTGGCGCTGTGGATTTGTTCCAAAGAAGTGATGTTGGCTTTGGTTTTGTTGTACTTGAAGGTGCCTCGTCACCAGACATGGAGTCCAGCTATGGGGGAGGATTGCTAGATATGGTGAAAGGAGGAGCAGGGAGACTCTTCAGCAATTTGAAGGATAACCTGAAGGATACCCTGAAGGATACATCTTCAAAGGTCATGCAATCTGTTGCCAGGTACAGTACAGCTGAAGCTGCCTAATGCAGGTAAAATATCTAGCTGCAAAGTGCCAGCCTGAGCTGCCGCCTTAACTAGCGCAGCACAACTTCCAGCTAACCTAATGGGGGAAAGAGGTGAAAATCACAAGTGACTTCTTTGATTCTGTCTCATAATTGGTATTTGGCCTCGAGGAAGCAGAAAAACCAAAGTAAAAAAATCTAAGCTTCATAGTAAGTGAGCATCAACGTCCTGAAATCTGGAAAAGCACCCCCCAGTGAAAGCGGAGCACTTGGTCTCTGATTCCTTCATTGACCCCTGTGGGGTCCTTCTACTCAGCCACCACTAAAATATTTTGTCACTGAAAATTGGCTCATTTTGTATGCCTTCCCTTTGCTGTGCAAGGAGACTTTTCTTGCTGATGCAACTGTTCCCTTCACTATAGCCACCTTTTGAGTAGAAGAAAGAGCTGAGGTGACTTTGCTGTGGCTACCTCTGCTGGGGCTGTCCCCTGTGCTTGGCACTCTGCCTGCCTCTGAGCGAGATGGGGCTACGATAAATTAAAGAAACTTAATGTAGGCAAGACCTCAGAGGCTTTGAGGGATCTGCAAAGTGGCAAACTACTGGAGATTTCTCCTGAAAACTGGCAGTGAAAATTAATGACAAAAGGGAAAAGGGACCTTTCCTGCAAGCTTCTGCATCCAGTTAATTGTGTATGTAGAAAGGAAGGCTGGGTTGCTGTCTGCAGGACGCTGTTTGCACCCTCTTCTTGAGGCATGATGACAAAATACAAAGAATCAGTTTTAAGATTGTTCTTTCCTTCTGTCATAAGTAGATCTTTGTGGGAAAACACTCTTCTCCTGGTTCCTCTAATGTGCTGTCTTCTGTAAACATGTGCTTAATGTCTGTCTCCTACTTTGTCTTCTTTTAGTTACACCAAGGGGGAGCTAGATATTTCATACATTACCTCAAGAATCATAGGTAAGTACTGCTTATCGGATAAATACAACTCGTAGTATCCCAGGGCTCAGAAGTCCATAAACACGTTACGGTGCACGCTCAGCCTGGCTTCTTCTTACGTTTCTAGTGATGTCTTTTCCGGCTGAAGGTGTTGAGCTGGGATTCAGGAACCACATTGAAGATGTACGGACGTTTTTGGATTCCAGACATCCTGACCACTACACAGTCTTCAACTTGTCACCCAAGTATTATCGCAGTGCCAAGTTTCACAACCGGGTGAGTGTTTTCTGAGAGGTTAACAAGAGCAGGGGGTGAAACTTCTTGGGAAAAGGGGCACTGGGTTCTACTTCTGTCTATCCTGAGCATGGCAGAATGTAAGAAGATGAAAAAGGAATTATAGGTGTTTCTAAGCTGCTGCAGTCGTTTCTGGGTTTTAGCTGATGTCTGGGACCACGGGGATTAAAGAGCTGGAATGTTCAGGGCATAATGCTTGTGTTAGTGCAATGCTGCTTACTCGCACAGGCTCCGAAGTTGAGTCTGTGCTGCTCTTGGCTCCTACGTAGCTGTTAGAAGCTGCTGCAGAGAAATAAGGAGTAAAATGAAAGCGCTTTAAATGAAATTACCGATAAAAGAAGGAAGATTATTTTCATGTTGAACAGTCCTTCAGTTGTGCTTTAATCAACCAGGAGCCCTTAGCAGGCAAAGCACAGGACTGGAAACTGGATCGAAGGGGCATTTTGGCTCTTCCATTAGTCTATGACTTTAAAAACCCACCTCCACTCTCTGCCCCAGTTTCCTTCTCTAAAACCAGAACAGCATACGGGAGCATTGCAAGGCTCCGGTTCATTAATGGCTTTTAGAGGAAATCTCTACAAAATACTGCTGTTGAAATGCAAGATTAGATCTAATCTTTCAGAAAACTTCCTGTTCTTTCCCTCTCCCACAAGGGAGTGATGGTTTTTCTTTCTATTTTTTTTTTTAATTTCTTATTTTTTGTTGCCCTCGGTCAGGGAAAGCGAATCTCATGCTGCATAAGCCTCGTTTCATTTTAATTTGAGGTATAGCTGAATCTATCTTCAGCAATTGCTATGATCACTAGAAATCACTCAGTCACACTTGAAGCACATTTCTCAGCGGCAATCAGTAACCAGCCATGACTTCAAATATAAGTAAATGAATGGGAAACACTAATTAAAATATATCAAGGGCTCTGAATCTTCTGTCTCGCTTGGTTCTGGTGCCTCGCTGTTGCTGTTGGTAGGAGAGGTAAGACAGATCTACTTTTGAAAGCCCAGCATTAAACATCTGTTGGTATATTGCTTGATCTGGCCATAACTCCTCCATCCCCTGTGCTTTAGCTCCTACCCGACCCAACAGCTTAACAGATGACTTTGTATGTCACTCGCGAAGTATGACTAGGTGCTTTGTAAGCTATTGCCTTGACACACACAGGAAGAAAATTATGTATATTTTAATAAAATATTGTACTTTCAGGTTATGGGCTAGGAAACACTGACTCCAAGTACTTTTCAGGAAAACAGAATGTGCTCGACACAATATATGAGATCAGATGAAACAATTATAAATATGAGGTTGAACTTCATATATATTGGAAAAAAAATACTAATGGGCTATCAAGGAGGTGAAATCATGTTAAGAGTATTTTCTGGATGAGGATGCCAGATGAACTGAAGTTTTGAGACACACGCTTGTTCTCTGAAGTGAAAGGCTTTTTAATTCCTATCTTTAAAACTTTTTTTTTTTCCCTAAGATCAAAGTAGGTCACTTTGCTGCATAGAGGCACAGGAGGGACATGAAAGTTAATGTCCTGCTGGGCCATTTTCCTGCCCTGACGTGGCTGTGCGGGGCACGAAGCCCCAAGCGCCCGGTTTGTTGAGGAGAAGAGGGGACTATGAATGCTAAAACCTGCTGCTCGGATCTGGTTGTGCTCTCTTCTCCGCCCCGGCTTGCCTCCCCAGCAGGAGAGGAGAGCTTGCGGCTGCTCAAGAACGCGTGAGCAGTTTGAAAACATGTAACTCAAATCTAGCGGTAAACAACAAAACCAAACTTTGAAGTCCCTGATGGGTCACATTCTTGACTGGTGCTGCCCTACTGCTAAAGTAAAACAAGTGCTGGCTGCTTATTTCCAAAGCTCTAGAAGAATTTCTGTTACTTTTCTGTAAGGTTGTCTTTCATGGGTGGTGGTGAGGTTATGTTTGAAATAAATGAAACGTTACATAGGGCGTATTTAATTTCCTAATTGTGAACCAGCAGGCAGATGTGTAATTATAAGCAAAGTAAATATATAATTATGGATTGTTGGGGAAATGTGTATTATTTACTTGATAAGTGGTAATGGCTTTTCCAGATGCTTGACAGTGTGTTATTGTGAGGTCTGTTCTGAAAATTGTCAGTGAAAGGGTCACTGGTCCTATTAATTTTAACAGCCACTTGGAATCTGAATTGTGTTTTGCTGGTCTAACTGCAAGTGGATCTTGTGCCTCCAGGAGCCTGCTGCAAAAGTAGTTGGGGTTGGGAGGAGGAGACTTTTGCTTAATATAAAATAATAGATGTGATAATATAAAATAATGTGTCACTTATGGCATCAGTACTCTGGCTATATTAAAGAATTGAATAAATGTTTATGATCGCTCTGTAATTTAGATTTTACAATGGCCCCATAAATGCAGCAGTGCATGCACTGCCAGGTCTGTGGAACAGAAAGCTAACGCTGGCTGTTCCTGCACTGGGGGTTACTGCGTCGTGAAGCTTTGGGTGTTTTGTGCCCCCTCGGCCCTTCCTGAAAATGTGCAGAAAAGGAATAGGCAAGGGAAAACGGTGTATGCGACAGAAGGAATGAAATAAACTACAGCTCTCGAGACAGGAGAAGATGGGGGATGAGGACAAAGCTGTAGAGAGGATAAATAGGGAACGGGCATTCGCTGCCTTCCAAAGCTTGAGCACGGATTGACTTACTGGATAGCTTCTACAGTGCAAACCTGTGCTTGCTCACCAAGCGCACAGCTGAATTTCAGGATACTGTGGAGACCAAAAGCCTTCACGAGTCTAATTAGACAAATATCTAATTAGACATTAGATTAAAGTCTCCCAAATGTTAAGCAGAGGTCTGCCAGCTCAGAAAGGCTGGCAGCAGGACGGATGCTCTGGGTTAGGCAGTGCTGTCTGCTTGCTCTGTCCCTGTATCCTCTGGGTGTCATTGGAGGGAAAACACAGCTTGGTAGCTCTCCGGTTGGAGTCAGGATTCCTGTTTCTGCTGTAAGATGTTGTGCAGGCGTATGTAAGGGAGAACCTTAAATACAAGTTTTATGAAACCTGGAGCGCTTTCTTCCTCTGAGAGATGAAACGGTCAGGTATGGAAATCATATGGCTGTTTAAGAACATCTGGGCAAACCATCTCCTTCCTGCCCCTGGTTCTCATTAAGCAGGATCCAAATGTCAGCCAAGAGAGAGAAGCAGCTCTTTGTCTGAGGACAAGCCTCGTGATGTTTCGCCTTTACATTTCTTCTAGTCAGAAATGTCCTTTAAAAAGACATTTCAACTAATACCAGATGAAATGGAGATGTCTGTAGAAGGCTATTTGATGTGCTGTTTGAGACTGCAAGGACTGTTTTTGAGATAAGTGTTATGACTCAGAACTAGTACATCGATGAATAGTAAATAGGCATACTTTAGGATTTGTGTTTTTTTAGCTCTAAGTCGTCATTCATTTTTCTGGCTCACATCTTAACTATACTTATTCAGGTATGGGGTTTTTTATTTTAACAGAAGTTTCATTTTCGTCAGTGTAATATCTGTCAAACAGGGCTTGAAAATCCTATGACACAAAATGACCAAGATCAAGAGATGCTCAGTTTCCCTAAAAACTATGGCTCTGATTTTCAAAGGATAAGTTGTACAAAGGCTTTAGACATAGCAGAAATCAATGCGCTGCTGCAAGACTGGGGTGTTATGAAAGGCCACTCAAGATAACCTGACTTGGAATGTAAATTTTTTAAAATGTATAGTCAGTGACAATAGATCAATATTATGTTATTTAATTGAGAATTCTTTTTTTGTTTGTCTCTTCATAATTCATGAAAGTCACGGAGCAGAATTATGCATGAGAAGAGATGGAGTAGTTTTCAAGCACATAACTCTAGGTTGTAAAAGAGAAGTACATTTCTTGGCAGAAAGCATTTGTAAAAGCATGCCTTGTTTAATGCTCTTATGAAGCTGGCTTTTGTTCATCATGTGATTCCTGTAGGTATCCGAATGTAGCTGGCCAGTACGACAAGCACCCAGTCTGCACAACCTCTACGCCGTCTGTAAGAACATGCACAACTGGCTACAGCAGAACCCCAAAAATGTGTGTGTCATCCACTGCATGGTGAGTACACCAGAAAGTAACCAGATTTTTTTAGACCTATGAGTCATAAGTCGTATTGCACGTTGCACGTCAGGAGTCTGTGTACAAGGACGGTGACAACTTTTAAAAGAAAAAGAAATGTAATAAAATGGACAACCATAGAAAGGGATGTTATCTTCCATGTACAGCTACATAGCTCAGCTGGAAGACCTAACACTGAATGAGAAGCAGGAATGCAAAGCAAGAGAGGTCACAATCGTTCTAGCAGTGGACTACTAGAGGTGACGAGTAGCAAAAAGGTTTGAACTTCACCTGAGAACCAACTGTAAGAGTTGTCAGCCTGCTGTGGCTTTGCATTTTATTGTAAGTAGTCGCAGGACAAAATGCAGCCTCTAGACTGAAGGTTACTGATGGACGCTGGGGAGAAAACACATAGTTTGGAGTTTTGTTGAACTGTGAAACTGAGATTGTTGAAGTGTCTTGCGGTCATTGCTTGTCAGGCCTGGCTGAAGAAGTCCAGTTGCCTTCTGCTCTTCTCTGTGCACCACAGCTGAAATACTTGCTAAGTCCCCTGTAAGGGTTATTCGGTACTGGGCAACGTGTAGATGGGATGCATGACAGTGGTGTGATTCTGTATGACTAACTTGTAATTTACCCCGTACAACCTTTAATATTGACAGTAATGCACAAAAGGAGAGTTCTGTTTTGCTCCTAGAGCATAAATTAGATCCAGGAGTCTGTCAGTGCTGATCAGCATAAACTGGAAGGAACAGGGGAAATGACTGATCCAAAACTGCACAGACCTTACATACGAGTCTGGCATTTCTGCCTTGTGCAGTACAGCCGGTGGCTGCAGGATATAAATTCCACTCAAAGAGAGATGAAGATGCATTTGATGCCTCCAGTCCTGAAAACCTAGCTTAAGAATCAAATTCCTTTACTGTCCTTTGAGTAATGAATATCAGGATAATACCATAAAGGACAGGGAGTCCTTTTCAACACTTTCTAAGAAGCCTGCAGAAGATGACTTAGTAGAGAGATCTTTTCAGAAGCAATTGGCAGGGGCTAAACCTTAAAAAAAGCAGATAGCCTGTCAACCTCAAGCATGTGGTCAGGCTCAGCACGCTACTGGGGTCTGGGTCAGCTCTGGTATGGCAAATCCTACGGTATGGCTGGAGTGCCTAAAGGGTGCCTGAAATAAGTAATTGTGAGGAGCCTGTGTAACTTTTAACTTGTGTTTCAGACTTGAGGGTGAGTGCCTGCCTGATGGGGCAGTAGGTTTCCCACTTCTTCCTTGTAAATGAGTCTTGACTTCTGGGATCTTCCGTCCCCTCGGACAAGTGGGAGATGAGCTGGGTGGCATGGTACTCTGGTAGTACCGAGCAGGTTCTCGTACCCATCCCTGCACCGTGAATATGCATCCAAAACTAAGCAGGCATCAGACCTGGATTTTAGGGAAGGTGGTGGAAGGGGTTTTTCTTTTTCTTTGGCTTGCCAGAGCTGGGGTACGGTCCAAATGGCTCATCACCTCATATGTTCCTGGGTACAGCAGGGACCTGGGGCACCGGGGATGTGTTGATTCTCTCCTGCTCTTTCTGTATTTTTGGTCTATCAGTCCGACTTGGCAAACATACTTTTCCCCCTTAGTCACACTAAAGAAACAGACTTGTTCAGGAGCAGTCTGTAGGTTGAGGGCTGTGGAGGTGTTAGGTGAGGGAGCCTTGGGCTGGATTTTTTTCTTTGTGGACTCTTCTAGGTTAAATTTCTATTAGATGACTGCCTGCAGCTGTGGGATGGGTGTACTCTGATACCTGTGGTCAGTTCCAGGCCTGTGTTTGAAATACAATTATAGTATTACAGCTTGGGAGCAGCCATGAAACACCAACATTTGTAGACAAAATGTACTTGTGGGCTTTCAAAACAAGTCTAAACCATCCTCAGCTTTGGCTGCTTACTGGATATTATCTTAGCTTTGATCCAGGCCAGTGCTGCTCACTTACGTCCTAGGTATTAAACAAATGACAGAGCACTGAAAATTCCTCATTATCTTGCATTCTCAATCCTAGTCTTTCTGGAGAATTATTTTATGTGATTTAAGGAAGAGTGGAGAGTGTTCTGCTGAAATTTAAAGGATGTCTCTGATACTTAAACATTTTTTCTCCCCCCGCCCCTTTCCTTAACAGGATGGCCGTGCAGCCTCAGCAGTTCTGGTCAGTGCGATGTTCTGTTTCTGTCACCTCTTCTCTAATCCAGGCCCTGCTATGCAGTTGCTGAACACAAAGAGACCTGGAATTGTACTGTGGCCATCTCACAGGAGGTAGAGTATACTGGCTAAATGCTACGCAAGCGGGCTCTATTCCTCACACTAAAAACTGCCCGAGTACCTGTTTTGTGCATTTTGGCAATGTGTTCCTAGCCCCTAGGCTGAGATAGGCATTCGGGTTTCACTTTGTTTCCCAGAAATAAGTGGTAAAGTGGTGATCAGGCACTAGAACAGGTTGTCCAGAGTGGCTGTGGGATCTCTGTCCTTGGAGATTCTTGGCTGGGTATCAGCCCCAGCAGCATAATCCAATTCTGAGATACAGCTTTGAAGTTGGTCCTGCTCTGAGCAGAGAGCTGGACCAGATGATCTTCAGAGGTCTCTTCCAATCTTGAGTGATTCTATTATTTTATAAAACAATGCATGTGACCTGAAGGGTGTATGTGCTGCATGCCCCAGTCTCTCCACCCAGAGCAGCCTGAAGGCGCTGGCAGGAGATGACAAACTGAAAACTCCAGAATTCCTATTGCAGCAGGAGCAGTACTCATGCATTAGCCATGGTACTTAGCTTTGACAGGTCTTAACTGATGTTTATGGCCACTTCCATTTTACCTGCATTGATATAACAGTAATGGAGGAACAAAGTCAAATATTACAATAGCCTTGCTCACTAGTTCAGGAAAGCTGACGAACCTGTAGTTAACAGGGCTTGGGTGAATCCCTCTCTCTGTGTCAGCTTCATCCTTACAGGCGTTTACACTGTAAAAATGTCTTTTTTACAGTTTCCATTAAGCAGAGGACAAACTGCCTAACAGAGCAAACCAAAGATATAGTGCTATGTATGTAATAATAATGGTACTTTAGTACACGACTAACAGAATAATTCATCTGCTATGTGCATGTAAAATAGAAGGCAAACTTCTACTGGTAAACCAGAAAAACCATTGCTCAGCACCTTCTCTTCTAAAAGGTGAGGAGAAACGATCTTCAGCTCAAAGCTAAATGCCAACTTCCTTCCTCTTGAGCTCTTGTTCTTGTAATTAAACAGAAATGGAATTGTAGCTCTTGTGCCAGCTGCAAGGGTGCTGGAGTACATGGAAACTCCAATCCTGGAACTCTGAAAGAATCGCACTTTCCCTGGATTTCAGGGTAGACTTCAAGTACAGAATGAAAACTGGTCACCTGGGATGGAGATTTTAGTAATGGCTTTCTCTGTCTGCAGATACATAGGATACATTTGTGATCTAATAGCAGACAAGCCCGTCATTCCTCACTGCAAACCACTTACTATCAAGTCAGTCACCCTCAGTCCAGTCCCCTGTTTCAACAAGCAACGAAATGGCTGCCGGCCCTTCTGTGACATTCTCAGCGGAGAAACCAGAATCCTTACAACTTCCCAGGAGTATGAAAGAATGAAGTGAGTTGCTGTCATCTCCTACCATCCTTAGGACCTTAGTGCAAAGGAGGCTTGCATTTTGCTGTGTTGTGTCTCATATCTGTGCTGCAGTCACTGCCAGACTGCCTGATAAATGAAGGAGTGCATATATTAATTGCAAGTTAGTGCCTAGTGTTGAAATAAATGGCCAGAGTGAGCCTGAAGTTGTCATGCTCTGGGATACCTTAATAGAGGTAGTTCGGTGCTGCGTTGGTTTCCCCTGTTGAATGTTTCTGTTCCAGCTAAGCCTAACACTAAGCAGAGCACTGAACGTACCTCCTGTTTGCTTGGCCTGAATGATATGATAGCTTTTATGTTGACATTGTTGATGGGTGGTAATGGCACTGTGGATGGGAGCTTAACTATGGATTTCCTTCTCTTCCCCTCAAAGAGAATACCGTGTGCAAGAAGGGAAAGTCCTAATTCCACTGGGAGCCACTGTCCACGGAGATGTTGTTGTTTCTGTCTACCATATGAGATCAACCATTGGGGGACGCCTTCAGGCAAAAGTAGGAGTTCGTTTAACTTCTCTTGTGTGGTAGAGGCAACGTAGCTAACTAAGAGATGGCTAAATATGGGGCCTAAGAATGCACGTGGCACTTGTGATGAAAGTTTCCTTACTTGACAGTAGACATAACACAAATCTGAGCACTGCCAAGTGAAAACAAAGAACTGCATATAGAGAAGTCCATGATGCCTCTGGTATCTCTTTATGGGGATGGTGTCTACTGATAGAGTGTAGGATCCTTCCAGCTGATGTAGAAGATGGGAACTGTCCATCAGTAACCAGCTCAGGGCAAACCACCACCAAAGCCTCTACCTACGCACTCTAAGAAGATGGAAGAAGATTTTCTTCTGCTCAGATTAGAATGACTTACTGAGCCATTGCTCCTGCATGGTGTCTGTTTTGCTTGCTCTAGAGCAGCCTTCACCTTTTTCGGTCATTAGGGCAAAAAGTCAATTTGTGTGGATTTGTTAGTCATGGGGATAGGAAAGAACATTTAAGCCACAGGCTGGTCAGACAGCCACCCTCTTCATAGCCAAAAAGCCTCTTAATACTAGCAGATGAAAGAAATGGGAGACAGTGGAAACTGGGGAGGGAGCATAGGGGAGTGCTGGAGTAAGCATACCGTGTCTCCTTTCCATAACATAGTAGCAGCACTGAAGGTGAAAATACATATTGGTCCGTGCTGTTCTAGGCCTTAAGACTGACTTTAAAATACTGTTCTCTGGCTCTTGTAATTGCAGAAAAGGAATTTGGAAATGCAGTCTCATCAGACTAGAAAATTTGGATCTGCAAAAACTGAATGAGTAGTTGTCACACACCAAGTTGCTCCATTAACCTTTGTAGTGATGAGGGTTAACTGGCTCACTCTGTGAAATAACCTGTTTAAATTGTAGTGACTTAAAGCACAAAATGGGAGGGAAGAACCAAGTTTTATCCCACCTGCTTTGATGAATACCACTTCATTTGCTCCCTGCAGATGGGTGCTGCATGGCTGGTCAGGCATAGCAGTTCCCAGACTCTCACAACCAGCTGGGTGGGATGGCTGCCTTCTCAAACTGATACTTTAATCTGGGATCTTGATCATTTTCCTGATTATATGTTTGAAACCTTAATATTCAAGTTGCAGAGTGACAAATGAATGTGGTTTTTAATTTGTTATTGGTGCTGTTTGCTGTATAGATGACACTTTACTGAAGCCTCTACTGCGAGTGAAATGGTCTTACGTTTTACTGGGGTACAAACCTGTTGCTCCAGTGTATTCAGTGGAAATGGGTTTCGGTTTCATTTAACTGCTGAAGTGTCAAGTAGATCCCAGAAATAAGGTCTAGCAGGGAAAGCAGGCATATTCCTGAATGCTGTGAAGGCACTCAGCTATATGGAGGCAGCAGCAGCAGGGATTGAGGCAGATGGAAACATTTGGGGTCGAGAAGAAAAAGCTCTGCTTTCTGTAGAGCAAGCAGAATGGATTAGCTTATATAGCAGTTATGATTAGTCTATATAGTAACTGGTAGTCAGGTAGACTTAATTGTCTGCATGTGCTATAAACAAATATTTTAATTTCATGAATTTAAGTACCTGTTCAACCTGGTGCTCTGTGGGGTTTTTTTCAGATGACCAACACACAAATATTCCAAATTCAATTTCATACTGGATTCATAGCCCTGGGAACAACCACACTAAAATTCACCAAGTGAGTATTTTAAGCTGAACATTAATCAAACCTGAAGCATAAAAGCCTTATGAAGGCTGAAGGAGAATATTCACAGGTGAAACGTGAAAAGCCTGTGTATATGCATATATTGAAAGACTTTAAATAGCTTTGCAGAAATATCCCCTCCTTTTTAACTGTACAACTCTTGTCCCCATTTAGGCCTGAACTGGATGCCTGTGACTCTCCAGACAAATATCCTCAGCTCTTTCATGTTATACTGGACATAGAAATACAGTCTACTGATAGACAAACCGAATTAACTCCCCCGTGGGAGAACTTCACAACAAAAGATATCAATCCAACCATTCTCTTCTCCTCTCATCAGGAGCATCAGGACACTCTTGCTTTGGCAGGTAAAAGCTGCACAGCTTTATTCAATTTACATGCTTACCTGTGTGCTGAACTTTGTTTTGCTTGATTTTATTTATTTGGTGCTCTGTGCTGCAGGTAGAGGTCCCACTGATTCACCTCAGGATAACATAAGAAATGTTGGACAGAGTGCATTCTTCTCATCCCTCAGCTGGCAAGGTATGCAGGCTTGGTCTTCAAAGTAAAATCTGCTTTGAACAAGATAAACAACTTTTTTTTTTTTTCTTCTCTCCCCTCCCTGGAACACAGAGTCAGGCTGAAGGATCTGATTGTAACATGTCTTTCCCATTAGATCACAATGTATTGCTGGTCACACCCTTCTGTTGCAATTGAGTGGGAATTAATTTCCTACAATGTCCTCTTCAAACATTGCCTGCTTGTGCTGTATATGACAATTATTGACATAGTTCTGGTGTAAAGCTTCACCCAAGGCCTCCTTGATGCTAAAACCAAACTTAAGCTGCTTTTTCCTAATGTTGCACTTTATATATAGTGCTGTGAGAACATAGCAGCGAGGGTGTTTGTCTGAGAGGCTGTTTAATAATGCTGAACATCTTGAAAATCTCACAGCACTGCTGAACGCAGCGTTCCTCCTCTGGCATCAGTGCCGCGTTGGGTAGGAACCTGGAGTAAGCGATCCTTGTGGGCACAGCTAGGAGCGTGGTTTGTGTCACTAGTCCTTTACAATGAGCCTTGTTTTGCCTGGATTTTAAGGCATGGCTGGAGATGGTCCTGGATGCTTGGTCCTGACCCAGAAACTCATTCAGTTTGCATCTCTGGGCGTTACACTTGCTGACTCTTCAGGCTTGAGGAGAGCCAATTAACCCCTGTCTTTGTTTCCTGATCAATAAAGCTGGCTCCTTACAATACAGACCAGCAAGACTCTCAGTGAATCTTTGCAAAGGACTCTTGTTTTAAAATCTAGCAAAACGCTGCTGTGATATTCTCGGTAGCTTTTTGTTCTGCTTGTAAGCTGATTTTTATGGGACCTCTGTGATGACAAAACTAACAGCTACCTAATTTTATCTTTAATCATCGTTTAGATCAGAAATCTGACAAAAGTAGCTCTCACCCCACCTCAGAGGATCGAGCAGCGTTGGTGCATGAGGAAAGCGAACAGTCAGATGACGAACTCTTGTCCCTTTCCAGTCAGCACAGTAATGCCAGCGGTGACAAGCCTCACGGGACACCAAAACACAGCAAAAAGCAGCAAGAGCCTCCGGCACCACCTCCGCCTGAAGACGTGGACCTGCTGGGCCTGGACGGTAGCCCTATGAGCAAGAGTTTTCCCTCGCAGCCCACTGCTGCTCCCTCTAACTCAGACTTGCTGAATGATTTGTTTGGGGTTGGCGGGCCAAGTTCCCAGAGTCAAAGCGGACAGCCTGCCGCTGAGGAGGTCTTCCATGTGGGGGGACCTGGATCCGTGCAGTCAACTCCTCGGCGTTCCGCAGCTTCGGCATCCCCATCCCCGTCCCCAAGGGTAGGAGAAGGTAATAGTGGCTATGCCTAGCGTGTGACTTGGGGCACGTGCTTTGGGAATCCCACCTGGGTGATCTGCTCTGGGCTGTTGGATTCCTCTTGGGTACACTCGTTTCATGCAAATTAAGATCTCTGAGGGATCCCAAGAGGCCAGCCAGCTCCCCTACTCTGAGACAGGAGTTAGTGCGTCTTCACAGTCAAGAACACAAACCAGATTATCTAGTTTGTTCCCTAAAGTCTCTACTGGAGCTCACTCAAGTGTTTGGCTGGCTCCTTACACTGACGGCCACTGGAGATCATCTGGTTTGCTCTTACTATGTGTCCAATGATGCATATGAGGAGCATACGTATTCATTAAAAAAAAAAAAAAAAAAAGCAGCCTCTTAGGTTTTCAGGTAGACCCATAGCAGTTTGAATTTAATTTCCCTTTTAACTTTAGGGAGTTTGGAGCTATGATACTGATCCTGGACTATGAAATATGGCTGCACAGTTCTGCTGTTTCTGCTCTTTCTGCAGACAGGTTAGGCACTATACTAAGATCTTTTGTTTCTTCAAAGACAGATTGAGACCAGGCGGGCAGAAGTAGCGGTCGAATAGCTATTAGCAAGAGGGATCTTTTGGAGGGTCAAGTGAACAGAGGAGAGCAAGTGAAAAATCACATGTAAGTGAACAGGTGAAGAACCCAATCCAAGTTGCTCAGATTCACTGAGGGCCTTGGGAAGAGATGGTCAGTTTTACCAAAGTCAAAATGCCAGCAAGTGGCCGGATCCGACAGCAGGTCTCTGCACCACACTGAGCTGCATCAGCCTCCCCGTGTTTGGTTTGGCCTAATCCTTTATGTTACAGTTTAAGAGCTGACATCATCAACATGTACCTGATTCAAAGAGCACAGTATGCTGATTTAACTTTTTCTCGGCAACTAATACCTTAAAGCATTTACAGCACCTGCCAACTTTCTTGTACAGAAATGGTGTTTTTTCACTTTGTTAAGGAGGTGCAGGCTTGGGTGATGCTGGGGCTGACACCAGTAGCACCGACCACAGGATGGCCATGCAGCCAGTTTCTGAAGGCTCTTAAGGAGTCCTCTGTTCTCAGCTAGAATAAAAAAAACCTGCAGGCTTGGGGAGGTTTGTCTACCAGTACACTTAAACAGCAGATTGCCTATGGCGTTTTTCAAAGCGAAAGGGACAGGAGCAGTTATAATCTACTTGTACCAAGACTTGCGAAGGAAGCGAAGAGATGGAGACCGAGGACCGGAGGCAGGAGAGGGGAGAAGAATACAAGTTTTGGTAGAAGAAATTTGGCCATTTGTATATGGATAAGGTTCATCTTGCTGTGGCTGTTGTATGTTCCATCTGAGAGCTTTTGCCCGAGGGTGGGAAGATTGTGCAGACAAGCATCTCACAAGGCAGAGGTGCAGCAACAGTATTCAGAAAAGATTTCTGAATATTGTTGTCGAGCTTTGCAGAGCCAGGTTGGTGCTTGAAAAGAAAGGAAAAGTATCGCACAGCTAAATTGTCCCAAGCCAGGAAAGCAAGAATAAGAGCTTGCAAGGTAAGTGAAGACTAGTAATTTATTAAGTATCCTGAACAATGAGTAACATAAGTAATGAGTAGCATTATTAACACAATGCGTAGCTTCTCAGGATTGTATCTTTCTTACAGTAGTATATATCGCATCTCTGTTCAGGATGCTCTTTACCTTAAACTTGTTGGCAAGTAAGAATTGGAGTGACTTCATAGGGGTTTCTTTTGTTGGTTGGGCTTGTTGGATTTTTTTTTTTACGTGAAAGACAGCAGGCTAAACAAATTGATCAAAAATGGAGTTTGAGAATGAACTGGATTTTTGTAACAACTGATGCTATGTAGGAAAGATACCAGTTATTTTCTAAAGCTATTTCTGAAAGATGGTCCTTTTACCCTCAAAATGTGTAATCTTTAACAGCCTAAAATCATCTTGGACTGCGTTCAGCTCTTGAGAGGAAGCAGGATTTGCACCAGACTCCAGGCTGTCCCTTACCATCCATTTATGCATTGGCAGTATGTGCAAGCTGAAACTTCATCTGAAGTGTCTGAGTATCTAAATACTCGCTTTGACTACTCCTAAATTCAGCCCCTCTCTTTGGAAAAGACAGATGGGATCAACAAATGTGTTGCTGTGACCAAGTCGTGTAGCTTGCTCTATCCCCTAGCACTTGGCTAGGGTACTGATATTTTCCAGTTGCTCTCTCATAGTCACCTGCTGTCTCCTATTTGTTATCTGCAGGTATTAGGTTTTCTTCTCCACACACCAGTGTCTTTTCCCTGAAGCACGTTCATTGCACAAGTTAATGAATTAGTTTTCTCAAATACGTTTTTACAGCCACTGCCTTTGATCCATTTGGAAGTAGCCCTAAGCAAACTGGTCCAGACCTCCTGGGTTCCTTTCTTGGTTCATCAGCTGTCCCTGGTGATCCTTTCCTTCAAGCAACAAGAAGTCCTTCACCAACTGTGCACAGCGATCCCTTTCACATGGGTAAGAAAGTGAGGCTCTTCTAGTACATTTAAGTAAACGTGAAATGCTGCTTTTAAATAGTGATGGAGCCATTAAGTACAAACTGATGCTTACCATAAAATGACTGCAAACCACAGAAACCCCAGCAAACAGGAAAGAGCTTTTTGTCTCCAGACTTAAAGCATATTCGTAATTTGAAGTGTGGTAGGATGAGACTAGTTTTGCTCAAGTCATACTTAATTAATAAGCTATTTGTATACATGAAAAAAGAGACCATGAAGAATGTCTGCCTGCATATTCCTGTGGTTATGAGGTCTCGTTTGAACCAAACTACCATTAATTGAGCTAAATAGAGCATGGCATATTAAGCCTGCTAGAGAAAACACATATCCTTTGGTGATTTCAATTACAGGCATCTGCTTTCTTTAGTTCTGATAGTAACCCTGGACAAATTCACAGTTGAATTTGACTCTTATTTGAAGAGAAGGATTTTTTTTTTTATTAGACTTTTTTCTTCTTTTTGTTTGAAATGTTCCTTAGTTGTCCCTTTCTCCCCCTATGCCAAAATTTAATGTTGTAACCTTCTGTGAAACACATTCAGATACAAATTTGTTTGTGTCTGATCATCTAACACGTGTCCCTTGGGTGCAACAGTCTCGCTGGAAAGCCAAAATGACTAAGGAGGGAACTAGTGTGCTGCTGGCACTGTTCGCATCCTTGCTTTGCCAAACTCGGGTAGTGGATATTAACTCTGTGAATAAGATGGTGGGGTCACACTTGGAGCTGGCTGCAATAATGAAAGTAATTTAAATGGTATCCCAGCATGATGAGCTATTAAATTACAGTGCTAGTATCTGCAGATAATGAAATGCTGGCAGGGTGAACTGCATAGATGTACAGGCTTTATTTGATACAGGGTTAAGGGAAGGACTGTGTGTGTTCTTACTGGTTTACATCTGTGTGGGCTGCTTTGCTTTATTTGTTTTCTTCATACTTGCCCTTTGCTTGCAGAATATTTCCTTGGGTTGAGATGTATTCAGAAACACAAAACCACATGTGTTATTCTGGTGGTAAGGTTTTTATAAATAAGTATATAAAGCCTCTGACCAAAGCTGCTATAAAATGAACACTGTAGATCTGTGTCCTTCCACACTTACCTCTGTATAGGATGACATGACAAAAAAATGTTAAATTTGTAATGCCCATCGTGAGGGAGAAGTTCACTTCTAATTGGCAAATGGTAGGTGAACGCAATACTGTTTCTCCTGCTCCTTGCCCCCTGCTCTTCCTAGATGCTGGATTATGTTGGTTTTGCTCTATTGCTTTAAGATATTTATATGTAATCATTCTGCTTAGCTTCTAGCACACCAACGGTTTCCATACAACCAGATGTTTCCGGTGGTTGGGACTGGGCCAACAAACCAGGTATGTACCATAAAAATTCAGGACGTCTAACAAAAAACCCTTAAGGAGCCCTGAGAGAGGAGAGGCAGAGGGAAAATGCTACCAGTGACTGCAGTGAACAGGTTCCCTTCTTCTGCTGCTTAGCACTTTGACTAATACAACAAAACTTTGATCAAGACTTTGGTCTCATCTGAACTGCAGCAGGTATGCTGTACCCGTTGTCCTGGTCTCCCAGTTGTCCAGGCGAGGATCTGGCTAAAGACTACCAAACTCTTTCTGTTTAAAAAAAATCTGGGTTTCTTTCCTCAAGAAACCAGGGCCTGAAGTGGGAAAAGTGTTTGATGAGGGTGTACATAGTTGTGTTTTATTCCAGTGTGGAGTGATGTGAAGGACCTGGGAAGTGCTATGCATTCCTGGGATGCCAATAAATAATAGCATGATTCTCTCTAATCTTGGGAGACTATGTATGTCCTACCAAAAGTTGTTTCCTGAAGGCTTCTGGTTCTTAAAATATATCCATTTGTCATAATTACTGTGTCACTGAAGACAGTCTAGGGAACATTTTTGTTGCTGATCCTAATTGTGAGTGGGTGTGTGACTAGTCTGGGCCAACGCTGAGTTGAGACTGCTTAGGAACCTGACAATAGTACACTTAATTTTAACAGCAGTCTTCTAACATCATGTGACTGAGCACTGGGTAAGAGCTGCACTCATGTAAAATGGGGATAAAAACTGAGTTATTTTTTCTTTTTTTTTATTTTTTTTCCCCTTTAAGGTGGCCTAGGTGTGGGAAGTAAGTCAGCTGCCACCAGTCCTACAGGATCCCTCCATAGCACTCCCACTCATCAGGCTAAACCCCAAACACTGGATCCATTTGCTGATCTGGGGACTCTTGGAGCAAGTTTAGCAGGTTTGCATCCCTTATTTAAAAAAAAAATTAAAAAAATTAAATTACCAGCTCTGTTTTAGGGAAATAGGATGAACAGCCTGGTATGTGACAGAGCTCTATGGGTCCTTTCAACCTACCTGCATGTCGGTGCTGCTTTCAAGCTCTCCCCTCTGCCTGATTTTCTGTAAGCTCTCACAAATCTGTGCTTTACTGATCCTCCATCAAAAAAAAAAACCTGCTAACAACTTGTTGGGACCTCTGTAGGCTGTATGGATTGCAAAGCGTAACCTCTATCTCATAAGTCTAAACAGTCTCTGGCTAAGGATGCTCTGTGTTTTAACTCCAACTGGAGAACTGTTGCTACAGACCTTGCAGCAGTGCCTGGGAGGAGACTTTGGCTCTTCAAAGCTACTGAGGCCCCTGAGGAATTGTTTCCTTCTAGACTTGACTCATTTTTGTCTTTTGTGAGGAAACGTGTGGAACCTCACTAATCTGCCTCTAATTTGCAGTACTATCTAAATGTGGAGCTTGAACGCATTTTCATTTGCACCTGGCTACAAAGGACTGTTTGCTGACTGCTTAGACAAGCATTTTTTCCTTGTTTTATCTCGGAAAAGAATCAGTAAACCCTGGACCCCAGTGTTAAAAGGCAGTTCTGACAAATTTAAGTTTTTCTTAAAACCCAGCATGTTGGCTTCTCTGACTCTGGTAAATAGATTTTTCTTCCCTTTGTCACTGCCCTCAGCTCTTTGCAAGCCATTGTGGTTTTATCTGATGTTTGTATTCTCCTTTGCGTCAGTACCAGCATGGTTCTGGAATTAGGTTTCCCAGTTCCCTCTGCTGGATCACCAGCTGCTCTGCAGGAGCAAAATAAAAAGTATGCCAAGAGCCATGTCAGAGCATTGAGGTGCTTTTAAAACATGTATTCTGTAGCAAAGTTATGGTGTTTAAAAACAAATGACTTGGCATCCACAGGATATTTAACCACATTTTTGTTGTTCATTACTAAGTCAAAAGCATTTGATCCAGTTTCCATGACACATTCCAGAGCTCAAAGTTGAGTGTGGATGTTAGCCTCAAATAATAAAACATTAACTCTGCATACCTCCCACCACAAACTATGCCAGAGGAGCATCCCCTAAGGTAATAAGGTGCTGAAACACACAGCTCTGTGGGATAGTATTACATCAGCACAGCATAAGGAGATACTATTTCAACATAGGTCAACTTGATGTTGCCACCATAACACACAGCAGCAGTGGTTCCCAGCTAGCTGCACGTAGCTTTCCCTGTGTTTCCCCAATGAGCCACTACTCCAATTCCTGTGCAATCTTCAAGGGCAGTTGCTGTCTTTTAAGCAGCTTACAGAGCAGTAACAGGTAAGTTGAAAGGCTTTGCCTGATGTTGCAAAAATAAGGTTGTGGCAGAGCTGAAAATAGAAGCCAGCTGCCTGGGGGATTTTGATTAGGTTCCCTTTTTGGGCAGGCAAGTCAGTATCCTGTTTCTTAATGCTCACCGTCATTCCTTTCCCCACACTCTGCAGGTGGCCCTTCGTTTGCCAGTAAACCGACCACACCGACAGGCATGGGTGGAGGATTCCCCCCCTCGCCGCAGAAACCCTCTCCCCAGCCCATGGGCGGCAGCAGTTGGCAGCAAGGAGCTGGCTATGGCTGGCAGCAGGCACAACCCAAAGCCCAGCCAAGCATGCCTCACGCATCTCCCCAGAACAAGCCCAATTACAACGTGAGTTTCTCAGCGATGCCGGGAGCACAAAACGAACGTGGAAAAGGACCAGCTAACGTTGGTAAGCTTTTCGGAGTTCAGCATCCAAAAGGTTGACTGCTTCTAATATTGCTTTAATGTTCCAATGCCTTAACGGGTTAGGGTCTAAGCAAGTAAGTCATGCTGGTCATTTGACGATATATAAAGTTCAACACTAGTTGTCCTGTCCTAGACTCTAACGCGTGCTAATATTTGGGAAACCCTGTGTGCCAAGTAAGCTTCAATAATAATTAAAAAGTAACATTAGCCTATACCTCTTTTGTGAGAACCTGTACACTCATTAGCACTGGGAGATTGTTATAGTGATAAGCGTGGGGGGTGGCTTGGGTAGAAATGCCGTGTTAAATAAACCTGTATTGTGATAACAAATTCAAATCTTCTTGTTTTTCAAGATTCAAAACCTAAAGTGTCTGCAGATTTTGAAGACCTATTATCTGGTCAAGGTTTTAATGCTCACAAGGACAAGAAGGGCCCCAAAACAATAGCTGAGATGAGAAAAGAAGAAATGGCTAAGGAGATGGACCCTGAAAAACTAAAAGTAAGCAATATTCTTGTTTATGCTCTTACAATCATTCAACGTGTCTGTCTTTCTCAACATGTTGGAGGCTGCTTGAAACTCTGCCCCTGAAAGGTGGAGGGGGCAGTAATCCACCAGCCATCCCACGTGTGAGGCAGCGGAGCAAATCTTTCAGATCATTTAGTGCCAGAAGCTATTGTCCTGTTTTAGCACTTACTTCAGTGCGTGGCCTCCACAGTATTGCTGGATCCCAAGGACCATGTGCTATCTCTTCTGCTTGCTTTCCATAAAGTAAGTGTCTAAACTTGATAGCATCATAAACTGCTGTGCTCCCCATTCGCATGCCAGACAGCAGTGAGCTAGGGGGACCAGAAACACGAAGTCATAAACTGCAGGTGTTGGGGAATATCTGGAAGAATCTCCACTATCTCATCAGAATGAGAGATACTGCTTAGAAAAAAGTGATCAGTTTGTAAAAACTCTGTTCTGAAATAGCTTCTTAACAAATAAACCAGATAAAAAAAGTAGTGACCATCTCTGCCAGTTCTTCTGCCAAACCTAGGTTTTTGTGAAATAGGGGATGTTGTCCCCATGATGAGATTGCCTTGGGGCAGAAAGTGAGAACTTCCTGCTGCTGGTTCATACAATAAATTCTCGTGCCTTCCCTGGAGATGTGAGTGTCCTTTGGAATAGATTTAAAACTCCAATGTTGCATTTCTGTCCTAAACCAGGCTGTAGCAAACAGTGGCTTGCTCAGTGTTACTGTCAGGGCTGCTGGTCTTCCACATCACTCCAGCCCTGATTAGCAGGCACAGCTAATTGAACTAATCCTCTGTCTCATTAATCTTGCCTGCTTTGGAATTCTCTCATCTCTCCTCGATAAACTGCCAAACCACAGATCTATTATGAAGGGAAGGAAACTCAGTCTGTCCTGCTCTGCATTTGAAATACGAAACTACGAATTATAATTACAGAAGGATACAGAACTGAGAGGAAAAACCAAGCAAAATTCTAGAAAACAGAATGAGTGAATTTTTTAAAAATTTTTTTTTTTAACCTTTGGAAAGCGTGTGCCAGCAACCATGCTGAACACGAACGTCAGCCACTTGTAACCAAGCTGGACAGCTGTCAGGCCATCAAGTGAGCAGTAGTTTTCCCAATTCATAAGCTACACAACTTCAGCGATTCACATGGTACTACTTACTGTGTGCAACATTTTTCCCCCCAGCAAGCTGCCGAATCACTGAAGCACCCAGCTGATTCTCCCTTCCCAATACAATTCCCTCTGCTCTGATGCATTTTATTTCACTGAGTCACTTCAGTTCAGCCTGGAACTGTTAAACCTATTTATGCTTTGGTTTTCACATTTACTTCCCTTTCCTCCTTGCCTTCCCCAGCTGTAGGCTAAGATGGCAGCTGCTAAGGGGGACTACATCATCTAGGAAAGCAGACTGCCTTTTGCTTTATTTGACTGTTGGGTTGAAGGTAGCAAATAGGCACATGGAGAGAACTGAGGCTTCCGACTTAGAGCTTAAAAAGATTTGTGTTGAAGCCAACCTTCAACACGAGTCTCTAGAAGACTTAACTCTAGACATGCACAAAAGATACACATCCACAGCAGAGTTCTAGTCGAGCTTACTTCAGGTGTGCAATTAAGCTTGCTAAAGAGCCACATGGTTAACCATTTCATTTCTCTTTTGACTATTCCATCTGTTTATAAGCATTACCAACTCAGTATTTTTAGCAGGGATGTTGCTCAAGGTGTATCTTAACTTTTCAAGCAGTGATATAGAAATGAATGACAAAGTAGAGACTGACAAGTATCTTCCAAATGTTTTCTAAATCTTGGAAAGAAATGTAAGATGCTCCCTGGAGTCATTGGTATTCAAATGAAAAAAACTTTTTTCTACTGGAATATCTAATGTAAGGCATAAATTGAGACTCACATTCTTCTCTCCAGGTCCTGGAATGGATTGAAGGGAAAGAGAGAAATATAAGAGCCCTGCTGTCCACAATGCATACAGTCTTATGGGCAGGGGAGACCAAGTGGAAACCTGTTAGTATGGCAGATCTTGTCACACCAGAGCAAGTGAAGAAGGTCTACCGGCGGGCAGTGCTTGTCGTTCATCCTGACAAGGTAAGGTTTTCCTAGTTTCACACTGTTCAGAAATTGTTACTGTTCTCTTAATTATGAAGTGTTGAATGCGATTGCTTAACTTATTGGTGCAAACAGCTTTGTAGAAAGTAGTAGTTCAAGATTTTTGTGGGTTTCTGAAAGGTGAGAACTCTAACCGCTCCCAGCCACAAGACTGTGCTTGGTACACGCTGCTCCAAGCAACAGAGATTCAGATCTTCAGCTTTTGTCACCCTCACTTTGACTCTAAGCCATACTGGTGGTGAACAACAGTCCAGAATATTGTGCCTGCTGAAGGGGATGAGGATGTGATAAAGGCATATGAAAGGACAGGGGTCTTAAAATCAAACTGCTAAAACGGAAGAATCAGGTTATCTGACTATCTGACTTGTGGCTTGTGGTCTTGCTGCTGACGCTTGCCAATCAGAGTGCAATGACACCATCTGGGAAACCCGATGGTGATGATGAGGCTTCCACTTTTAACGAAATGGAGGCCCTGAGAGTTTCAGGGCAGTGGGCAAGGCTTGAGATGATGTGGGCTGCCGAGAGGTTTGTAGGAATACTGCTTTTATCAAGGAACTGTGTCAGGCGGCAGCTCTTTCCCTTCAGTGCAGGTAAAATGCCTCTTGCAAGGTCTAGATTAAATTTTTTTTGCCCTTGGGACTGCAGTGCTTTATCACACGTGGGGGGGTTATCAGCTCTGAGGAGCGGAAGAGCTGAAATTCTTAAGCTGAAAACAAGGTAAGCAGCCCTCAACAGTAGCTTATTCTTGTCAAAGAATAAGTGAAAACCATTCATGGAAAGTGAACGATAACTGCTTGAGAATCTAGCTGCTCAAATGTCAACTTCTTGTAGTCTGATTTGGTAGCTGTGATATCCCTCTTTCTGTTTTTATTCCAGGCTACTGGGCAGCCATATGAACAATATGCAAAGATGATATTTATGGAGCTAAATGATGCCTGGTCAGAATTTGAAAACCAAGGACAAAAACCCTTGTATTAGGTACTTTCTCAGTCTCCACTACAGACCTGTGCTAGTGCTTATATAGTCTCTTGTCACAAATGTCACAGATCAACCAAACTCTGGCTGGAAATTCAGAAGTTTCAGAAAACTAAGAGCCTAATACTTATCATGAAGAACAAGAGAAAGGTGTCCTTATACTTGTATCAAGAATCCTGAGCTCAGAGGAACTCTAGCCACCTGGCTTGCTATATGAGAGCCACGGGGTTACAGTTTCTTGTAACTTTTATATTTTTCTTTGGATTCCAGTGGGATGAGAGAGAACACATTCTGGGAAAAGGTGGAATTGTTCTGTCTCTGACACAGTGTAGCTGGTGAATTTCCTACTTTTTTTTTTTGTGATATGTGATATGGCAATACTTCAGTTGAGTTCAATAGCTGGTGGTGAAGCCCAAACTTCGATGTGCTTTCTTCCTAGGTTTGGATCAAACTTCATCAAATTTGAAGTGCTCAGATGTGGTTTAGGCACACTTCTAACAGTCACCATTTGCTGCTTAATTGCTCATATAGTATAGTATGCCTGAATAGAGACAAAGCTGAATCCTGGGTTAGATCAGTGTGGCAGCTGAACTGCTGCTTTACGCATTAATACTGTACTTCACCTCACAGTCCAGCAGTGAAATGTGTAGAAGAAATTCCTCAGCATTATGGAGCAAGTGTCTTTTAAAGCAAGCGACAAGTAATTGATGTTAAACAGCACTTTGTTGGTTTGTTAAACAGCAGTTCTGGGGGAATAGGGTTCTTTGGGGGATAGGGAATTGGGGGGGAATGGTGAATCCACATTTGTAAATGTGAGGAATGAGCATGTACTGCATTTCCCATGAAGTTCTCATCAATAGCTTGAAACCATCAAACAAAAGAAATATCAACAAACTAAAACTCCGCTGCAAAGTTTTAAAAACTTCCTAGTCTATAGGTCACACTTCCCCTCCTGAGGATTCAGAAGACTTTTTCCAGCCCACTTGTATCACCTCTATGCCTTTATCAGCTCCAGAGCACTTGGCAAAGGCTCTTGGCAGAATGCAACCTGTTGCAACTTCACTTTTCAGATCATGGTGTGCAAGCTGTCATGCAGACATCTGTGGACCAGGTCTGATTTTTTTGAGGTAAATACAATGCAAATTGATTATCTTAAAAGTTTATATTGGACCAAAGCAATAATATCACAAGGAAATATCTCTGATGCTAAAGCTGAAGCATCTTTCCTAGTTAAGAAACAAGTTACACTCTTCACCCCAAATTCTGGCATTCTCCTTTTGTAGAATAACTAAAGCTAGCAGTTTATTTACCAACATGTTGTATCTGTATTTGAGCTTTGAAAGGGCAGGTATATGCAGAAGATGGGCAGGAAATCATTTGTATTTACTGCTTCAGGAACAGGGTGCCATCTGATGTGAGTCTTTAAAGCTGGTGGTTTTTAAAGACAATCCACTTGTTGTTGCACTTACATTTTCAAGTGGCAAAACTTCTATTGCAAAGACAGTGTGTCAGAGTACATTGCTTTCTGTATAAAAGTCATCCTTTTGTTGTATTGGTCCATTATTTACTACCATTAATTGAAAATGTGAAACCAACACATAGGTCTCCTTTATATAAAAGGACCTTAAGATAATAGTAACAAACTGGATGTTATTTATTAATGTTTTGATCCAGTATGTGCTTGTCTTATTTAAAGAGATAACTGGAATGTGAACCATGTTCCTGTGATTTGTTGGTTTATTGTTTCTCATTCACATTTGTAGATATTGTGACCTATGCCTATATAATAAAAAAGGATCTCATTACTATAACGTACTTTTTTAATGATAAAAACTACATTAGCTTTGTATCGAGTTTGTCATGGCACATAACTCTGGATACTCATACGTTCACAAAATACAAATCCATCATTAAACTTTATCTACCAAAAGAAACCCTACCCCACTTAAGCTTTGATTACTTCCATCCCTAATGTTTTTATGGATGCATGAAAGTATTAGGATGTATGTATATCAAAATAGTTAACTTAAATTCTTGTCATATCTGGTAGTGACAGAGGTTATCAATGTTCAGGTTTACTGTTTCACTAAATTATTGTAATTTTTGTAAATACAGTATATACTCAATGAAATTGTGACTGGTCTAAAACATTTGTATATACATTAAAAAGCTCAAATTAACTTATTCAGGTATGTTTTGTGCTTGTGGGGAAAAAAAACCTTCTACCTTCTCTGCAAATGCTGGATAAGCAACAATGAATCCATGTATGGTAAATGGAAACTTCTTTTGTCTACAACATCTTACATGTACGACTAACACCTCTGCTGCTCTAGTGCAGAGTTGGGTGGGACCTGTGTAGTACACATAAAGGTAGCCATAAATTACTTGCTCTAGAGACAAATACTTTTTTTTTTCCTAGAGCTTTTATTTCCTCAAGAGCAAACAAAGCTACATGAAGAAGCCAGTTGCCATTACTGCAAGCAGATTGTAAGAGTAGTAAGGGTTTAATTTAGAGAAAATTTGCAATGGGAAAAGATGCAGCCTTTCCTGCTTAAGAGAAAAAAACCTTTAGCCCACCTGGAACAGAAGATGGTAATTTAACTTGCTTCTATGTTTTGATTTTTTTTTTTTTTAGAAGTCAAGTCAGGTGCATATTTATATATTTACTGTTGGTCTAAAGCTGTTTACATTAGCAGCAGCTGTACCAGGATGTAAGCTTCTGTTGAAATGCCTGGGGCTTTTTTGCTTGTTGATGACAGCTAAAGGCTCTGTTCTGCTCTAACACTTTGGGGAAGGTGCAGCGAAAGGCTCTCTGCATGGTTTTCTGTTGCAAAATAAGCCCAGAAATGCTGAGTTCAATGGCTGCTTACAAACTGACCAAACCATAGTATTAAAGCCGTACATCTGCTCCCATGATATGGGCCGTGTGCCTTGGCCAGTGTCAGTATTGCCTTTTTAAAGTGGTCTCTAATGCCATGCGGTAATTCATAGGATGATATTCTGGGTAGTTTTCCTAAATTAAGACATTTTGGAAACAACTTGTTGCTCGCTATTCTTGTGCTACCATGCTGCAGAGACCCATGGCCAAGCAAGTCAGCAAACGTAGCACCCGACAACATTTTCACTTGAAGCATTTAGTTACATCAGTCTGCTGTTTTAATTAGGCAGCCTTCTTGGCTCTAAATTATTTAAAGTTAATAATGAAATTGGGGAAAAAACCTGTGTCAGAGAAGGTACGAAACAAGAAGAAGAGCTGAGAGGCAGAGATGGGACATATCTAAAGAAATCCTCTGTGGGGAGGTGGATCCAAAGGGCTGTGCAAATTCTCCCTCAAAAAGGCTGTTCTTGGGTCAAAAACGGGATCTCAAAAACCTAAGGCTTCAAAAAATACTGCTCTAAAACATGGGGTGGATGATGCAAATCCCGAGAAGGCACCATATGAGACAACCTGGTGCTTGGGCCTATTTTTGGGGGTGAAAACTGGGTTTTTTAGAAGTAGCCTGCAAGATGGCGGCGACTACTGGGCGGGGGCTGTTCAAAACTGTATTTCTGTATTCAGATCGTGCTTGTGCACATCTATATACATGTATTTGCACACAGGTACACCATATGTAAAGATATATATGTTTGTTTGTGTGTGTTATGTTAAACACCCGCCCCAAGGCCTGACTGGAGGCGTAGACGCCGCCCCGTAACCATGGCGACGGGTGGCTGGCGGCCCGCCCGTTTCCTCACAGCCAGCCCCGCCCCCTTTCCCGAGCGTGGGCGGGGCCAGCCCGGGAATCGCCTCTTAGGTGACGCCGGCGGCTCACGTGGTGCAGGAGGGGGGGCGGGGTAAGAGGTCGGTAGGCGGAAGTCGCTCGCCGCCACCTCAGCTCGGCGTCGCTCAGAGCCCCGAACATGGCGGGCATCAAAGGTACCGAGCGCTCCCGGCCCGCGGGCGGGAAGCGGCTCGGAGCTGCCGTTCGGCAGCTCCGAGCCGCTTCCCGCCCGCGGGCCGGGGGTCCCCTCTCTCTCTGAGGGAGCAGAACGACCGGGTTGCGCTTCCGCTTCCCCAGCCATCGCCTCAGCAAGGCGTGTGGGGGGGGACGGGACGGACGGGCGGGCGGGCTTGGCGGGGAGGGATAACCGGTAACCGGTGAGGCGGCTGCCGCCTCACCGCCCGCCTTGTGCCGTTGCAGCTCTCGTGGCGCTGTCCTTCAGCGGAGCCATCGGGCTGACGTTCCTCATGCTGGGCTGCGCCCTGGAGTACTACGGGTGAGGGGGCCGGCTTCGTTTCCAAAACTTCCCCTTCTTAGTCTCTGGTGATTGAGGTGTTAATCTCACTTAATTGAGTTGTTTGGCTCTAGTTATCTTACAGCAGTCGCCCGCTTTCTGGCTCTTGACACGTGGCAGTTTGTTGTGACTAAATACCACCTCCTTAGCCAGCACTTGCGTTTCCATTAAAAAAAAAGACTGAAAACAGCTCAATACTTCCTCAGGAAAAGCGGTGCCATCTTGCTAAGCAGCCGTTTTTAACCTCGCACAAGTCTTTGCCTTACTTCCCTGTTTCTTTAAACAACCCTCCTACCACAAGACTCCACCTGGGATGTCTCTTACACTTAAAAATCCAGGCGAAGCTAACGAGACCTCTCACAAAGAGATGAGAGTGCAAGGGTGTGCCTTCGCAGTCGGTTTGTTTATTCTCCCGGCTCCCTCTAATTTGGGAAAGCTCTTGGTTCCTGTCCCGCTTGCCTGCATTTCCTGTTCCCTGTGCGGTGACTGTCGTTTTTGTGAGGCGGTGGTGTGAGCTGAATCAGCAAGGTGATGCAAATGTAAAATCAATTAACCCTTGCTCGTGTGAGAGCGTGGGTCCTGCTCTACGCGAGGCCGTATGAGTGCTTGTGCCAGTGTGCAGGGAAAACAAGGTAGGATTGCCCCTTTGGGTGAAAGCTTGTGGTTAAATCATATAACCCACTTTTCAAACCATAAAGTAGGATTACAGCTACTGCAATTACTTTTTCTAAAAAGAAGGTACTTTTTATTGAAGCATCTATCTAAACTGATTATGTATTTCCTTTTCCCCCCTCCCCAGTGTATACTGGCCTCTGTTTGTCTTAATATTTTACTTCATCTGCCCCATTCCCCACTTCATTGCAAAAAGAGTAAGTGATGACAGTGATGCAGCCAGCAGTGCCTGCAGGGAACTAGCATATTTCTTCACAACTGGAATTGTTGTTTCTGCCTTTGGATTTCCTATCATCCTTGCACGGGTTGAAGCGGTAAGTTCTGCTTGCTAATTTTAATTGCAAGGCACCAGTTACTGAATGTAATCTGTAATAGTACTGTTGCTGTTTGTAAATCCTGCCTTTAAGTTCATTATTGTGATGTTTCTAGATTCTGACTGAAGGAATCACTCTGCTGAAATTCTGTCTGTCAATGCTGCTTTTTGACCTGAACAAAGGACTTGCATGACTGAAAAGTTTTTAGCTGGGTTTTTCTCCAGAGTTGTTTTGGTCCAATACAAGATATTAACTCCTCCTACATCTCGTGCCTCTGTCTCATCAACTTTTGCACCGCTTCTTGCGCCACCTTCCTTATTTTTATTTCAGAATGTCTGCTTTCTCCATTTAGGATGCTGAAAACTTGGTGACTGGAGTGCATTATCAGTTAAAAGATAAAAGGCCAAACTTCCAGAGTCCCCTTCTGGTTTTCAAAGCATTTCCCAAGCTCATGCTTTGTCCTTTCAAAGTCTGAGGAAATCCTGCTAGCTTCTTTTCTCTTTGCTTTCTGAACCGCTCTTCAGTGGTGAGATTTTTGTCACATTTGTTTTGCAAGGCAGAGAACTCTTTCATCCTGTCTCCCAAACTACCCAATGGCATCTTTATGTGTTGTGTTGCTTTTCCCCTTCAGTCTTTCAGTTTTGCTTAAAACTTGCGTGCTTAGTTTTTAATTTATTTGTAATGCACAATTTCCCTGACACGGCATTTTTGGTTTTAAGTTGTGGACCTGACAGTAGGCAGAACCAGAAGTGACCACGAGGGGGAACTCTAATGCATAGCTATACCTTTTAAGAGTAAATGTCACTTATTTGAGTAAACTTAGTGGGGCAGATCGTTAAAGAAAGCTATTTACCTTTAAGACCACGTACTGTTTTCCATGTTTGTTACTGGCATTTATTTGAAAGGCTATCTTTTATTTTGTTGCATAGCAATTAAAGGAGAGCACTAGTTTCACCAGATTTTTTTTTTTCAATGACTTAGGTATGGTTTAGTGACTTGTATGGCAAGGTAATTATTTTGTTCTAAAACATAGCATTATTAGCCTGTCTGTTGAAGTCTTGTATTAATAATATGAGTGGTTGCTAATTGAATAATTAGTCACATGAATTGAATTATTTATTGTTTGTCTTTTTCCTTTATGCTTTTAGCAGCTTTCTGTAGTATTTCGTTTAGTTTATCTAATGCATATAAATAACTGGCCTGAACCTATCTTATAAGAACTGCTTTGATTGTTTCATTTCCTTGCATTTCAGATCAAATGGGGAGCCTGTGGTCTGGTGCTGGCTGGCAATGCAGTCATTTTCCTTACTATTTTAGGCTTTTTTCTTGTGTTTGGTAGAGGAGATGACTTTAGCTGGGAACAGTGGTAGGACATCGCTCTGATGCTGGTAATATTTTACAGCATGTATCACCATATGTATACTCTGTGTGTGTATATGTGTATATATTATAACGTGTGTGTGCACGCTGAGATGTATGTATGTGCATATGCATGTAGTGTTACATTATCAGATCATAACATGCTTTTTTAAAATGCATTTCAGCCAAAGGGAAAAGGCCTTTGTGACAGCTGTCTTAGTGTATTCAGTAAAAGCTGGAATCACCGTTGCAAATTTGTCCCTGAATAAGTTTACAAAACATAAGCTGTTTTACTCATTTTTTCACTATATATGCATTAACTTTTGTTTTAATCACAGTAGTATCGTTGATACATATGATACTGGTCAGCATGCCTGTTTGGTTTTTTTAAACATGTGATCAAAACAGGCTAATATAAAGATTATCCTACTTGGTATTGTTCAACTTGATTGATCTTTCTGCTTTGATTAGGGATGAATGAGTACTTGCTTTTCATTTGAGTAATTTAATTTTAGTGTTTTTTTCTTGATAACGTAAAAACCAAACATAGGTTACGCCAACTCTTTTACTCCCTAATGAATGGTTAAAAATCATTCCTTCCGTTTATGGTGTTCATTTAAAAAATAATTCCCCTCCAAAGATACTCAGGCTTTGTCCCTATTCAACTTAACAACTGTGGATATATTTGGGGAATAATATATTTTAATGCCTCTTTAATGCTTAGAGCCAACTTTACTTCTCTTATGAAGGTTCACAAAAGAAGAAGCTATGCTCAGGACACTTACAATCACAATATAGTATTCAGCTCTGTGTTCTTGTGTGTGAAATGCCTGAATTGCAAAGGAGTGTTCTGCTGGGTAGGACTTCTTAGCTCCTCAGTTCTCATTGCTTTTAAAACATACTTATTCAACTACTATTTTTTTGTCTGTAAGAAAAGATTGTTATATTAAAACACTATATTTTTAATAGCATTATCCTAGTAAACATTCACATAATCACACTTACAAAAGTAAACTTTACTACTGTTTTGACTTGCTGAATCCTGCAAATTCTGGAGGCATGCGGTTTTGTAAAAATGCATTCTGATACAGCCCTAACTCTAGAAGACATTTCAGTAATCTGCAAAGGGGTAAAGGAAGAGACACCTTAGTTTATTCTTTCATAGAACAATGGACGCAAAGAGGTTTCTGCTCTGTGAAGTGTGAAGCTGAATTTCTGCACAGGGTGTGTTTTACTATTGCAAGTTCTTTATACTAGTAGATTGCAAATGAGTGTTTTATAGTTGTGTGAGTTAGTTCACAGCAGACTGCTATCACCCTGTGTAGCTATGAGGGACATTGTGTAAGGAGGTGATAGAATCCACCCTACAAGATGTGGCAGCCTCACCAGCACAGTGCTCTTTGCCCCCTAAGTTGTATGGAACTACTTACGCTGCTCTCCAAGCTCTCTTAATACTTGTGTACTGCAAAATGGTGTCCTGTGGATTGTTGTGCACAGCAAAGGTTAAAAAATTAATGAATGTTACATGAGCGCTCTGATACTGGGTCTTTTATTCATGCTCAATGCCCTAGAAGAAGGGTACAGAAATCATTCTGTGGTCCAAGTAATGTAGTATCATTTAAGTAGGAATGGAATATCAGGTTTCAGGAAGGTTAATTAATAATGTTTTAAATTTAAACTTCAGATGAGTGTAAGGTGAACAGTTCAGTGCTGAGGAATGCTGACTAGCTGTATTTTATACTGAAGTGTGTCTAGGCTGTCATTCCCATAAAAGAAGAATTAACATTAGAGGACAGTTTTTTCTGAATGTTAATGCTTCATCAAAGACATAGCAGGAATATACTTGGGAAGTTGCTGTGCATAAACAAGTTCTCTTACAGTGTCTTCTTCCTGACTTTAGGTGAAATCTGTTGGACCCTACTGATTTGTAAAGTACTAGCATGGAAATTATTTGTTCTAATTATGAGCCAAGTTGTATAGAGTAAGCATAGTTTCCACATACAAGTCCTGCTTCGATTCGTGAAGAAGTTGCTGTTTTTCCTATACAATGGCATTTTTCACTCAAATTAGTGAAGTAAAACAGCAACAATAATACACAATTGAAGTGCCTGATCCTGTAAATGCCTAATGTTGTTGCTAACAATTCTATTTAACTCCTGTTAAAATACTTGTGTGCTTGCAGGGTTAGATTCTTCAGTGTTTTTACTCCTTAGAATTTATGTACCAAAGCTTGCAATAGAAGTCTACAAAACTACTCAATTACTGATGAAATTTTGCTTTCAAGACAGTGGTGTGAAAAACAGCTGAGATAAATTTTTCTTTAAATTAGAGAGTCATTATTTGTAGGACCTGTTGTGGATCTGTTAGTAAATAGTTTGCTTGTGTCAGATTGGGTTACAGGCAGTAAGCATATGACAATCTGAAATGAAAAGGAGGACTAGAAAGTGCCGTCTTGAAGAGAGGTTGCTTCTTTGACAAATTACTCTATTGTACTGTATTTCCTTTGATATTACTGTGGTTGGTGGGTACCTCATGAAATGGCAGGTAAATGTTAAATGGAGAAAGTCAATGCTTTTTTTTTTTCTTTTGAAGCAGCTACATGCACTAATCGTTAATGTGAACTTCATGCAGTTTTCACCATGGACTTTTATTTTAAAATGTTTAACTTTAAAAATCGTGTTTAACAGTGTTTAAATCATGGAAATCTTCCTTGACCTCTTTAAGAGTAAATTTGCTTGAATGAGTCTTCGATATCAAATAGTCAGGGTAAAAAAAATTTTCAATGCTTTTTTTTTATCAAGAGCTTCGCTCATTCACGCAAACCTGGTGCTTTGATGGCTAGTACTGGGCATACTGTCGCTATCTACCAGTAGCAGTTTACTGTGGTTTCTCTGAAATTGTTTTCCTATATGGAAGTGAATACTATGTATCCAAAGTGCCTTAATTTTGATACTATGCCGATTTTGTGAATGCATATACATGGCAATATCACTATGTTTCATAATGAGCTGAAAATCTGTTGCTGCATTTTATAAAGTTTCCTTGTCAACTAATCGAGTTTTCTGTAATTCGGAATGCAGTGCAGCTTTTGTAACTTGTAAACACTGTTTTTATTGTCTGTGATTGCCAGGTTCTTGAGATGATGAAGTGTTAAAATATGGAAATTAAAACATATTATACTTTTTTTTTCAAATTGTCTAATAAAACTGACATTTTGAATTGTCTAATAAACATATCTGATGCTTAAATATTTGTCTGTCTTAAATTTGAAGAGATGACAACGGACTCTTGTGTGAGAGGAAAGATAGAGAAAATATATCCAGTGGTGCTTTCCTAACGGTATAAATGGTATAATGAACAAATTTCAGAAGCCATGATCTAATTGCAATAGGTGGCATTACTGTTATGGTATGCATTAGAATGTGTTGTACAGGCAGTACTCTAATATGCAGGGAAATTATCATCACTTATCTCTTATGTACATGGTGAATCTGTGAGCTTTTTAAAGGCGTTCAAAAAAAGATGGTGTGTAAGGTAGCACTTGTCCTCTTCCACTTTCCTAGCTTTGAAAGAGCCTAGAGTAAGACGCATCTGCTCTGTCCGCACTGATGGGCAGGGACGCAGAGGGTGTCAAAGCTCTCTTTCTTTTCTAGGTCGATACTCCTGTAGTTAAGTTGGTGAATGTATTACGTGGGTGATTTTGATACCACCAGTGCTTGTGAAAATGAAGCCTGCTCAGTTATTTTAATCAATTTGTGAAAGCACCCACCATCAGGAGAAGAAGGCTGTAGTGTCTGTGTTCTGAGTAGCTGATGCTTTCTGTTTACAGCAATGATTTGAGCAGCTAAGTGTTGGAGAAGGTGAGTGTGTTTGCACTTTGAATCAGTTAGCTGCTGGCTTTGCCCTGTTTTGCAAAATGAATGTTTGGGATTGCTGTTCTGTACTGCCTAGCCCAACATGCTTTGCATATAGAATAACTTCAGGCTCTAGGCTTGGTTCCTGAGCTCCTTAATTTAATCTGGTTCTGGATTTGCTAGTATTATCTGTATGGTATAACTTTTATTTCCTGTCCTTTCCACCCTTGTTCTTGTAGCTGCTTGTTTTTGTAGTTAATAGAGCTGTTAACCTGTCAACATATACTTAGCTGGAAGAAAAAAATAAAATATGCATAAGGGGTCAGGAGCACGGGGTACCAGTCACAGTCTTGCGCTGGTTTCGTAGTCTCTTCAGTCCTTTAAGAAAGCTGGTAACCTTCCTAACTAGCTATGACCTTGGGTAGCTTTCTAAAAACTTCAAAGAGACTTTAATTCCATAAAATGAATGTAAGCTCATTAATACCTGGGAGTTAACCAAACAAACTTGTCCTAGCAAGCCATGTGTAGATTTTTATTGTTAAACTGAAAATTATGTAAAGCTCTAAAATGATCTCTATAACCCTGATCTCAATTGTTAACACAGCATGACTTTTAAGATACTACATCGTTTACTCTGCAGGGATTGTTTCTGATCTGTGATAATGGATGAAAAGACTATTTCATGAAGCTGGATGCACACCAGGTACTAATGACTAATTGATTTGTTTAAGTGGCCCCTGCAAATACATGACCAGTATGTACTAGAGGGCTTTACAGGGAAGTGTCTCTTGATAAATATGTAAGGAAGGATTGACTGGTGAGTTGTGATTAAATTTTAAAGATCAGCTGGACACTCTTAGAGAAGCATTTTCTCCAATGGCCTGTTCCTATATTTATCTCATTTTATTGTTTTGCTTTTGTTCTTTATGTTGAGGTTTATTTCAGCTGTGTCTCTGGGTTATTTTCAAAAATTGGTTACAGTTGGGTATGCCCCGTGACTAGCACTTCAGCTGGAGGTACCTCATTTTTTTGGAATTACTACTTCCCATAGATTAGGTCCAGATTTTAACAAATACTCTGGATACTACTTCTTTCTAATGGCTTGTTTTAAAGGGACTGGTTGATTGTTCCCTGCTTCCTCCCTCATGAGGGTGATCATCCCTTGTCTGCAAGTGCAGATGGCTTTCTTCCTGCTGGCCCTCAATGCTTGGAGGTCCTTGTGGCCATCTATGAGGCAGATACTGCTGGGGAGAGGGTAGGGATTATAAAAATATGCCTTCTTTTCCCCAGAAAGTTCCTAGGGCACAGGAGGAAGATTGTTTTCAAAGTGAGACTAATCCTATGGCTTTGTTTAATAACGTAATTTACGTATAATGAACATAATTGTGCAAAATTATAACATTGCTGTCTATGAAAATGAAGAATTTCAAATACATAGTTACAGCAGTCCTCCCAGGTGTCGTGGTCTGAAACCCTGATATTTTCTTTGTTAGCTGTTTGCTTGCTGACAGCTGAACTGGCATTCAGTGGTGGAAGTTGCCTGTGTTATGTTGTAATTTTAATTGCATGTTTTCCCAGGGAATGCTTGTAAAATTAACTGCTCACTTTCGTGGAGTTTAAAAAAAACAAGCCACGCACACAAGCCCCCCGAAATCGTATTCAAGCTCAAGTTGTATATAGTTCATTTGAAACCCTTAGGTGGAGAATAGAGTGCTGAGGCTCAAACAGAGCTCAAGGCAAAAAGGGATGTTGATGTCTCCTGGTAGGTCCAGGAGGTCAGCTGAGGCTATCAATGTCTGTGAATTTTGGTTTTTATCACCTGCTTTGAGCTTCATTTTCTACTATACAGGCTAAGATGCTTCCGTTTTCTTGGTCAATATGAATAAATGACAGTTGCTGTTTGGGTGGTTTTGATTGCTTGAGGTTTTGGGGAGAACTTAAACTGTTTATTGTGCTTTATAAAGCATATGCTTGGAATAAGAGGATTGATCATGACGTTTATATGTTTTGCTTACCCTTTGTTGTGACTCTTTGATCTGGGCTTGTGATTTTGTTATTCATTGAATTCCTGCCTAAGACTAGTATTTCACAATATAATAGGAGCCTTTGTTACCAGTCTTCCATCTTAAAAAACAAACAAACAAAAAAAACCCAAACAAAAAACGAACAACCAAAAAAAGCCTTTACACAACATAGAAACAAAAGCTGCAATAGTTGTAACTTACTGGCTACTGATCAAATTCTCCCTTTTTGAAGCTGGTGGGAATTTGCTGTTGGTGTCAGTGGGATGGGGAAGGAGGGATGAAAGAGGCCTAATCCCGTTAGATGCTGAAACCCTTACATGTCTGAGGGCAATCTGTGAGCATGCTTATGAGTCACTTCTATGCAACAGAGTGTCCGTCTTGTCGAGTGTCTGTTTGTTCTGGCTGCGCTACACAGGGTATGGGGGTGATGTTGGCTACAAAAATCCATATGCCTGTATTTCAACAGAGGGCACTTTACTCCGTGAGAGGATTTAACAGCTTGTCCTTGTTTCTAGTAACATGGCTCAGTGTCACACTGCATGGCCAATCCTTCCTTGGTATTCTGTTTTTTTCTAACTAAATAAATGCTAATGATTGCAATGAGACATTAGGATGTTTTAAACAACTCCATGATGATAAAACAATTTCCCATGTAATACGTCTTGAAAGAGAACTCTGCTCTTAGTTTAATTTTAAAATAAGAAGAAATGCAGAATATTTCTTATATGCATACCTAAAGTAAATTTTACCTTTTCAATCGGATAATAAAAAATAATATACCTTAGGGAGTCCAGAGCATGCTCTCTTTTCTATTCATTCCTTCAAAGATGACTGTATTCTTAACAAATACTTTGCTGTTTAATTGAAATATATAGCAGAAAACGTTAGTTTACAAGGATCTTTTAATAGCTGGACAGATACTCATTAGAAACAATTTCAAAATGCAGTCTTAATCTGGTAGTCTCATAAGTAAGCAATGTGTAAAGTTAATTAGGATTCAGCGAATATCCTCAGTTAGGATTCAGATTATTCATATCTCTTTAGACACCTAAAGATTGATGCAGGTGTCTCTTTGTTCCTCTCCCCTTTTACAGTGATTGTACCCCATCATTAGTCTGTTTTCTTCATCTTTCTTTAGCCCTTTTCCCCCAGGGCCCAGCCCCGCAAGGAAAGCAAAGCAGGTCCCAGCTCCAGATAGGTGCTGAGCTGCAGCTCTGTCCTGACTCCAGCCCTCATCCTAACTCTTGGGGTTGCTGAGAAAGTCCTCGGATCCCTTACCTAACCCTAGCCTACAGTAGGGCCTGGGGGGGGTCCCTTCCCTGCTCCACATGTGCCTTTAGCTACAGTTCCATTAAAAAACAACCAAACAAAACCAACCCAAAGCAACCTTCCCCCAATTGCTGGCAGTTCTATGTTCTCTGGAATAAGAGAGTGAATTTTGACCTCCCAGTCAGTAATTGCAACCAGTCCTTGCTTCCCCGCCCTGATGGGACTGAGCTATTGTCAACTCCGGGTGTCAGAAGAAGCTGAGCCAAAAGCAAGTCACACATTCAAAACAACTTAACAAATACTGATTTATGGATAGTATTAACAAGACGGAAAAGAGGGGCAGGCAAGTGGCGATTTAGAAAGAACTGTCATAAAATACTAATTGGTTCTGGATGTGAATTGATGGCTCTGACTTCGAATTTCTAATTATTTAAAACTTGTGTTTAACAGAAAGAGGCTAAAAATACTCGATGCTCTTTTGTAAGGACTGACTTTCTCAGATACACCAGGAAACCATTCTGAGATGACAGTTACTTTACCCAGAGAGAAACAGCTTGAGCAATTACAGTTCCTCGTTTTGAGTGCTATTGTCTTGATTGTCCTTGCCCCATTTCCCCTCATGTGCCTTTTGGTGTCTTTGCTATTAAAGCCAGGATTTGTTGTATAACTTGGTATAGCAACATGGATTAAAAAAAAAAAAAAGCAAGCAATTTTTTTTTTTTTTTTTAGCACAACCTTGTTTAGGGAAAAATTTGGGTTTGCATTTTGTAACCACAACGCTGGCTAACTTTTAAAACATCTTGTCTCTCCAAGGTGGATGCTTGGTCTTGGATTTGAGAGCTCCACAACAGTTTGTGTTGAGGTGCTGAATGCTAACTTCTGTTGTAGTCACTTTTCTGTCAGATGGATTAATGAACCAGAGGGCTTGTGTAGAAGGACAAAGTTCATTCCCCAGAAGGTCCCTTGGGACGTAATGAGGATTATCCAGAGCCTCTTTTTAGATGTGGTAAGACTAACCAGAACAGATGTGTGGGTAGCCTTGAGATCGAGTCCTTATTTTCAGAGAAACTAGCACATGCTCTTAAAGAATGTGCTTTTCGAGCATCATGTATTAATACATGATATAAATCCAGCATTACTAGATAAGGCCAGTAATCACTATACCAGGATGCATTTCATTAACCTTACTCCAGTAAAACTGGCACAGTAGAAGTATCTAGGTTATATCCCTGATTTGACTTTTGGAAAAATGGTAGCTCTCTGGGACAATTCCCATTAAATGTGTAAGTACATACATATATATATATATATATATACTCTCGTGCAGACTTTTGTAGGTATAATTTCTTTCTAAAACGTAGACTATTATGTGTAATGACTCCAGGATGAGGAAAGAGTCCACTCTTTCACTATGACAGAACTCAGATTTGAACAGGCCACAAAATACCTGACTGGAAATAAAATCGTAGTGTATACATTAAAAAGAAAAATCTGTTTTCCTGCAGCAGGTTACCTGGAAGACCCCCCCCGCAAAAAAAAATCTTACGGAAGAACTTTTCTCTTGCAACTCAGTGAGTTGTCTGGGGCTTGAATTGGAGTAAACGATGGTGGTTGATCATTAACTAGTGAGAGGATTCCAGCATGAATAAATAAGTCAATGCTGCTCTTCTCAGAGCTTGATTCAGCTCCTGTTGAAATCCCTGGGTTTCAGGTTAGGACTGAATTTTCTGTTCCCTCATTGAGCAGTAAATAGTTTGGTACCTCTATAGTCCAATCTAATTTCAGTGGAAATCTTTTCATTAAACTTAAGAGAAAGAGTGCAGCTGAAGTAGATAAATGTCACGTGAGGTGGCTTTTGAGAAGGCAAAACGCAATGGAGTGCAGTGCAAATGAAAAGGTGGCAGTTCCTCATGGTGCAGCTCCCTGTGAGCCCATCAGTAGCTGTGATGCTATGCGGATATCTACAGCCAGGTTAAAGTTTACAGCTTTTCTTAAGATGCAGTGGTGATTTTTTTTTTAAAAAAACAGAAATAAGTCATAGATGATTGTACTTGGGCTGTAATTTATTACTTGTCTTATTAGTGGTGAGGTACACAGTAAATTTCTTGTGCTAAATCTTAAAAGCTTTGTGAATAATTTTTGAAAGAGTTTTAAAAGATAAACTTTTTCACTAGCTCTGATTTGGCACATTTGGATGGTTTTTAATGTTCTGTTTTAAATATAAACTCTTACTCATGTCCAAAGCTCTCTACAGAATGGAAGAATTTTTATTAAATACAAAAACCTAATGTCTGCTTTATAATTCTTGAAAGTATATGCTCTGGCAGTGTTTATGATTTACTGTGTTTCACTGTGCGAAGTTTGTTCTAAAATGGTTTCTCAAACTTTGTGGGCTGTAAGGTATTTTTAAAATGTATACCTCTGATTTGGTATGAAAAATGGCCCAATTAACTTAATTTTAGTTTCTTCTTCTGTTTATACAGTGAATGCTTCTGACAAGTGATGGCAGTCATAGTTAATGACAGCACTGATGTTTATGCATATGCCTTTTTCTTTAGTGACAAGAATAATTACACCGATAGACAGAAATAAAGTCAATTTTGGTGGATCATTTACAAATAGATCCTGAACTTTCTGATTCTTTGTAAAAGGCTTTGTATAAGTAAATCGAAAGGTAAAACCATCATTCTTCCATCCGTTTGTCTGACATTTAAGTGCCCATTTTTATTGTACACAACTCTTCTCAGTTATAGTGTAAGGTATTACAAGTTACTGAAGCTAATTGTATTCTCTTCACTAAATCTCTTCTGTAATGTGCAGGTAATGAGGAAGTCTGTAGGTAAACTCATTATGAGGATCAGTCAATACGTGTTTTCCTGTAGCGCTTTTAGTAATCACGTTAACTCGATAGCATTTCCCTGGCCTTCTGAAAACTTTTAAATTGCAGTAATAGGCCATTTGTTACGACTGTATTTTTCTTTGGAGACTTGAGTGTGGGAACAGGATTTAGGCTATTTTGTTCCCATTTAAACATCAAAACTTCCTACCCCAAATGAAACCTTTTGAAGTTAGTTTTATTAATCATGTTCAATAGTCAATTTTATCTCTCTTCAACCCACATACAAAGAAACTGGACTGGTGGAAATGAAAAGTGGCAAGGTAGAGGGAAAGGCAACCGATGCTTAGCTGGGGTTATCTGTGGGTGCCACGGTATTAGCAGCCATTCAGATGTCCTGCAGTCAGACGCACGATGGAATAATGCTGCATTAAATACGACCTTTGTGAAGGGAAAACCTGTCTGAACTGAATAGTCAAATCAGATTTGTGTTTGACACGCTTCAAGTGGAGACCTTTTGGCTAAAGTACCTAATCAATAAGGGAGAATCTTGATGTTTGGAGATGCAGAGTACCTCTCAATGTGCAAAACAAAGGCCTGTGACATTTTAAACAGGGTGCAAGGCATGGGGTACAAGTGAAAGACTAGAACATGTTCTGTACCTGAATCTTCTCTTCTGCTCTAATCTAGTCTTGCATGAACAGCTCTGGTCTGCATACAGCACAGCATTTTTGTCTGCGAGTGGAAGGACGGAAATTAGCGTCTGGTCTCCTTGTGGTCCAGATTTCAAGGTTCACTGGTGTTTGTGGGGGTCCTTGCCAACAGAAACCAGCGGGAGAGGGCTGACTCCTTCCCTGCCCATTCTTCGTGCCTTCTCCAGCATCAGCAGTGGCTTAGCCTTTACCTCCTCGTGCAGAAGCAAGAGCACTTGGCAAAGGCAGGTAATGCTTTCTGAGGGAACGTTTCCCATGTGGAGTTCATGTGGGAATGAAACATGCCATACGGATCACCTCCCTCCCCACAAGCCTCCTTCCATGCGTCAGCGTACTCTGAGCCTAGTTCACGCGGTGCTGAAAACTGGGATTGCTACAATAGGAAACAGCTGTCCGAGTCAGTGCTTGTTGGCTTGGTGCCCACGCCTCGCTGCTCCAATTTTTGCTGCCAAGTAGAGAAGGGCAAAAATTTTCAAAATGCAATGTCACAGTCAGAAGTGCTCTCACCAGCCCCTGAGTACGAGGGTGTAGTACCCTTCCTGCTGGTGGTAGGTAGATGGATCCTGCTGGTAGTATGAGCCCCTGCACAGGGACTTCACTCCCCCCCCCCGCCACTCCCTTTTGTTGGGGCTCTGTCTCCCTGTTGTCCCTTTCCCTCATATCAGAATCCCATGATCTTCCCTTCGGTCACACCTCCTCTGTGCCAGGGCTATCTGTACACATCATTTCCACCCCGGCAGGGTTCATCTGTTTGTTGTTCTTGCTTCTTCCCGTATCTGGCCCTTCCTAGCCCATTTTTCCCTGTCTTCCCACCACAAACTCTTTCTATGCCTTGTATTTTTCTTCTCATGCTGTTTTCCCATGCTGTGCCGTCCCTCTCACCCATTATTATTTGTCTAGAAAATAAGTCATGCAGAATGTCAACATCTCGGCATAGAGAGGGGTCCACCCGTTCCCCACTCTTTTTTCCACTCCATTTTTCTGATTTCCTTCCAAAACTATTGGCCACTTATGTTGGAATATTCGCTAATGTTTTGAAATTGTCAGATCTAGCTCTGAAAAGTTACTGAGACAGAAATGTCTTCACTGCTGCACATAATGTCTCGGCAACCTAGTACATCTCTTTTTGAGGTGCATGCAAGATATGCTTTCTAATAGGTCTTGATCACAGTGCATCTTAATATGGATGAAATACTGCCAGATTTTGGAGACTGAGACCCAGATCCTCAAGGGTAGATGCCAAACTCCCCCTAAAATTAGTGCCTAAAGATGTGGTTTGGAGCAACATTGACAAACTGGTACCTGAAAACCGGACACAGCATGCTAGGACTTTGCTTGATATTTAGGTAAAATCATCTGATTTTTAGATTTTTTTAGTGTTGCAGCTACTTTGGGGCAAATTACACTATTTTCTAGAAGTTAGGAGAAAAAAGCATGCTCTCAGTAGACACTCAATTATGAAACGGATCCAAACATGATAGACTGAAGAAGATTCTAAGGCTGAGGTAGCTCAGCAAAGGGCTGCTGCCAAAAAGCCTCATGAAATTAATTAATAGTTGCTTGATGAACCACTCAAAATAGCAGTTGTCGCTAAACTGGAGTGGCAAACATGGGATGGTGCTTTTAAGATACCGGGTATCTTCAGCAAGTTGAATTCTGTGCAAACCGAGTCGTATGTAATGACAGGGACACAGTACGTTGGGCTGCACAGCACATCGTGCTGCCTGGTGCGTTGAAGGTGAGTTCTGCCTGCCCCGAAAATACGGTGTGTTCGTCCTGGCATTGTTAAATGCTCTGTGGCTATTCCTAGGATTTTAACCATATTCTAGAGGTGATTATGATCAGAAGTAGGTATTACTGATATGTCATGAATGCGTGCAGTGTTTGTACCAGCAGTTCATATATTACGATGATCTCAGTTTACTTTTGACCCCGACACTCAGAAGCAATGCACCCTTTCCAAATGCATAGCAATGAAATCTTTTCCATGTATAGTGTATTCCAGTCATGTAGGTATACTAGCTTACAGTTTAATCGCTGCATTTACATGGCCTTGACTCAATATTGTACAAGTCACATAAACCAGATGGATTCCACCTGGAGGAATTTACAGTCTCAGAGACTCTGCAGTGTGACAGTCCATCTGAACACTCAAAATTCTAGTTAATCTCTTCTTCCTTCTTTATTTAAAATATACTTCTGTCTAAACATCAATTTCTGTCTAAATAGCAACTTAGACAGAGGTGTTCTTCCTTCATACGCTGGTGTTACATGAGAGGTAGACATTGATTTTGGAGAAAACAAATTTTGAGGCCGTCTTTGACTAAGCAGTTGGGGGTCACAGCTAGCGGGGTAGAGAAGATCTATACATGGCACAGCTTGGGAGAAGGTAACATGTAAGGAGTGGGAGAAGAGGTAGAATTAAGGCTGGCCTTGTGGGCAGAGGCACTGTGGCCTTGCAGGCACTTAAAGGACAGAAGATGAGCGATAGGACTGGCTGGAGTCATATGCGACTAATGACATGAAATAAGTCTTGATGGATTAGGAATTGGTTTGGTTAGGAATTGCCAGTGTAGTTGTGTGGCTTCTGTTTTGCAGGATAAAGTCTGATAAACGGTTTATGAAAGCACTGGCTACTCTTGAAGTATAGGAAATATTAACAAAGGGATTCTAACTACAAATAGAATGTAAAAATGAAATGATGGTCAGATCCTTTCAGTCTTCACATGCATTGATGTGAAGGTGGTTTCAGTCTCTGGAGGTCTGGCACTCTTAGATAGTGGCATGTCCAGAGTCTCTGCTCCAGCTACATTTGTCAAAGAGCATCGTTGGGTTTTCTTCTTTTCTGGACTGCCTTTTTTGTTCTCTTAAGCTATAGTGGATGGACATACGATCCTTTCCTTTTTTAGAGAAGAACAATGCATCTGAAAAGAGCTATGAAAGACATGTGTGACTTTCTTCCTTATTTAGGAATTTTTTTTCCCTTTTGGGATGGTGGGACAGGGTGGGTGAGGATCCTTGTACCCATTCTCCAACTTCCCCTGCTTTCATGAAAAAATGGTGGCATTTTCACTTATTGTGGGCATGAAGTAGATGGGGTTTCTATTTTGTGTTGGATGAAATTCATCACTGATACATAAACATTTGAAGTAAAATCCCGTTTCCATAGCCAAAACCACAAAAGCTGCTTCAATTTGGATTAGACCACGGTTTCATTTGGTACTTTTTTCTTTGTAGTATTGAGTCCGTGAATGTCACACTGGGCAACAGGCTAAACTTCTGCTAGGTTTAGAAATGTCTAAGTTGCTAAAAGGCCGAGATTTTTTTCATGAAGGTATTTATTCAAAATACCTTCTCACTTTCTCCACCATTTATCTCTCTTGCCAGTTATATTCTGTGAAGTCATATCCTCTGTGCTAGATGACACACTTGAGAAACTCAGATTAGTGCCAGGTTTCATAAAGCACTTCTGGAAATAAATTTCCACCACCACCCCCTTAGGGAAAAAGTAGTGGTGTTTGCTTTCTTTTCACTGAAATGTAGTTGACTAGTGCTCTCATCCTGGCAGGGATTATGGGGATAATAGACTAAACAATGCTTCTCTTCTGAACCAAAAGCAAATCGTGTTTTTTCCATGGTTATGACATCAGTGAAGAGTAACTTTACATGACCAGCAGTGTTTTGGCTGTGCTACAGTCCCATTCATCCACATTTTCACTACAACCTGAATGGAGTGTATATACATCAGGAAGAAGAATAGAAGGAAAAAGCAATTCAACCCACCGGAGAGATGTCTGATAGCTCTATGTAAGCTACCTGCACTCCTTCCATTATCTTCTCCTCTCTATATTTTCTAGCTGCTAATTTCTGTTAGATAAATACATGGTCAAGAAGTGTTTTTACTGGAATCAAGAACCCCGGTTAAAGCGCCAATGACTTTTTTTATCCTGTCAAGCTGCATTTTTTTTAATTCCCTTTATTTCATCCACCCCACCCCCTGTTTCCCTAGTAAGTGTTTAAGCACATCTCTGCAGAGGGGAGAAATCATGGAGGATCTCATTCTGCTACTGTAAGCTGGAAATGTATTAAGTGCTATAAGATGAAGAGTTCAGGGAGGGAAATCAACACGTAAGAACATGTGGAGGGCTTGTTTCTGTTTTCCCCGCCATAGGGACGCATGAGAGGAAGCCTTCAGTCGTTGGTTTTATTGTAACTTGATCATGCCTTTGTACTCTCTGTCTTTATTCCTGCCAGTAATGATATGAACTATGGAAAGGTGCAGCTATAGGTACCTGTTTTCCAGTATTGTATGTCCTTGCTTCGTTTCCTCATCTGCCAAAGAGGGTCACATTTTGCTAACTAAATATCGTGCTTCTGTAGAGTTAGAACAGAGTTTAACCATGCCAGCTTGCAGCAATAAGACCTCATCGAGAGTATAATAGGTCTTCCAGCACTAAATCAGGACACTGCAAGCTTAGGAGCGTTCTGCTAGTGAAGGGGATCCCCAAGAGCAAAGCTGGCTGAGCAAGGTTGTCCATGTTCTGTGTCTTGTGATTACTCACTGTAACTTTCATAAAGTAAACCGATAGGTATGCAAATACAGTAGATGTACAGAAGCACTTGAAAATGGTAACAAATCAACTGATAAAAGGCTGGAAAAATAGTGGAAAGGACAGCAGAGGCAGAGCTCAGAATGGGCCATGCTGCTTTGCTATTCTAACAGGCTAAAATAAAAGCTACAGAGGAGAAGATTATTTGTCCAAAGAAATAATAATCTGTCATTTTACCATGATTCCTACAAGAGGAAACTAAATTACAGAAGGGTTAGAAAAGCAAGATTTGTCTTATTTCCCCATACTGCAGTTTCTTTCTACATACATTCTCCTTGTTCTCCCTGGAACCAGATTTCATGTTCCCACACACGGGGCTTAGTCATTTAAAAGAAAATTAGATCAAACATATTTTAATTTATAATCTGAGAAGTAAAATGATTAGAGAAAAAGCCAATTTATTAGAAAACAGGTTTGTCGTTTAAAATATTGCAGAAGTGAAGTGCAAAGGTTAACATAGCAGATTGGTTTTCTGTATCTTAGAGGCAGCATAAGTACAACCTCTGATGTAAATGTTACTATAGTAACCAGTGTTTTTATTTAAAAGCCCAGTAAACAGACATATCAAACCCATATAACTTGTCAAAATGTAAGTTAAACTGCAGAGCCTGCTAGTTGGAGGAACTTGAATTTTTGCTGCAATTTCCCCCCCCCCCCCCCCCCCCGAATGCACTCAGTATTTTCTTCTTGCCAAATTGCATTTTGGCACTGAGGAAATAGGCTTCACTAATGGTGACAGCACTAATTACCTGGGACCTCTCACGCAGCCATGTGAAGGCTTAAAAAGGGGTGCAAATTCCTTCCAGTGAACTTTCTGTAGACCATTCCCGTCTGCCTCCCTCAAAAGCTTATTCCTAACAGAGCTACCTAGCTGTAAAAAGAATTAAGAGTATGTTATGAAATATTATATATTCCTCCCTCCTATTCCACTGATTCAGCTGAACGGGAGAGAGGTGTCCCTTGAGAAGTCAAGTGTGTTTAGTGCTGCTTTTTTTTCCTCTCTTCCTTCCTCCCGCTCCATCTGAGCAGCTGGTGCGACTCTGCCCCTCCTGACCCTGTGCTGGCCACAGCCAGGGCTGCCACCAGGGCTGACTGTCCCCTGAGGTCTCAGCTCTGCTTTCTCAAATTTGCAAGGTATGCTTTGATTATAAAGCAATTAGATTGGCATAAATGAAGGGTCATTTCTTATGAATATCAAGGAAATATGCTTTTTGTGCTCGATCTTTTCCATTTTGAAAACTTCCCTGTGCTTGCTGGCATAAACTCATGTTAGTTGTTTGCCTAAAAGATGAGTAAGAGTGGGTCCTTGCTGTTTAACCTGTTGGTATTATGTATTTCGTGTTGGACAGTGAAGTTTTTGTGACTAGACCGTTGATGAGTTTGCCAGCAGGAAACCCATGTTGCGCTGTAGTTGACATAGGTTGTTTCCTAAAAGATCACGCTCAGAAGCATTTGGGAACATCACAAGCTTAGCAGGTTCTTGCAAAAAGGTTGGGATACAACCTTTGCATCTGCCAGCTCTAAGTTCTCAGAGGAGTTTTGGCACCCTTCAGGCTTTGAACATGTGGGGTATGTCCTGCAGGATTTCTGCCTTCTGGGAAGGATGGGATTTGGGGAAGGAGATGTGAAGGGAACGAGCCTCCTAGATCAGCTTTTAGAATGGTTGCCAACAGGATCTGAGCCCCCAGGCAGGCTGAAGGAAAAGTCCTAACAAAGGACTGGAAAGATTGAGAGCCAAGAGGGAGGAGCAAATGGGTGTGAAGCCTGTTTATAAATGGAAAGAACTAGCCTGAAGCTAGGGAAGGGGCCTCAAATATATTGTAAGACTGTCACCCGGGGAGAGAGGGCGGTAGCAGACAGAAAACTGGAGAATCTGGATGCAACTCTCCTGGCCAGGATGGAGAGGGAAAGGCTCTTACGCAGCTTGCGACAGGATGGAGGGAGACTGAAGTGCTTCTCCACGCGGGAACAGAGCACGGTACAGTGCACTGTGCTGCCTGGTTAGATTCCTAGCGATGGCAAGGAGAAAAATTGTATGCATAGTATCTGTAATCTGACTTAGCCCATAGAAAAATCAAAGTTACTGCACAACAGTGCATCTGGGGTTATGACATAGATGCAGCTTAAGTCTCGCTTGCTGTCAGTGGTCATGTTTCTCAAGCTCTTAGTTAAAACTTGGTTTTGATATTGCTGATTAGCTGAGATCAAGACTCACTGTGATGGGCAATGAATGAGTGTTTCCAAGGGCAATCACTTGCCCTGAGGAGAGTATACTTTTAACAGGCAAGACAAGAAGAATCGCCAGTATTAACAATAAATACCCGACGGGCTGAGACCAGTTCCAGTGACTCGCTTATGATCAAACTAAGCAACTCTACACAAACATGGTGCAAGTAGTGGAGGCCTTGGCTGACGAGTCTGTACGGCTAGCACAACACCATGCAAGTTTACAGGGTAGGTCTGGGACCACCACAGACCTGTTCTCCTGGGGCTGCACTTGAGGCACTAGGCTCAGCTTGCAAAGCCACAGTGACTTGCTCTCCAGCGCTTACAAGACCAGTTAGCATGGCCAGAGCCGGCCTTTTGGGCTGTGCTCAGGCTGTCCTGCCAGTGAGCAATCGCAGCAACAAACTCAACTTAAACCTTGTAAGCTTTGCTGCCTTAGGAAAGAGAAAAACTTTCTTCAGCATAACAGAGAATATCAAATGCGTCTCTGCATGTGTACAGATACAGGAATGCATTCATCAGGGAGAACATAAATATTTAGTTTTTTGTTTTTAATCTCTTTCCCAGTTAGTTTTTTTAAAGGCACATATTGACTAGTTATCATTAATTTCTCTTGATGATGAGATACGACTCCCACAGGATGATGGGATCACTGGGTATTTAAGGTTAGAAGGGATTTCAGGAACTCTCTAAAACAACCTTCTGCTCAAGCAGAGCCAGCTGTGAGATGAGGCCAGGTAGCTCGTGCTTTTATCTGTCCTGGTCTTGAAAACCTCCAAGGGTGGAGACTGCTCTGCCTGTTCCACTGCTTGACTGTCCTCATGGGGAAAAAGTTTTTATTTCTATCATTTTTGAACCTTCTCATTTCAATTTATGCCTGTTGTCTGACCACGCACCATGTTGAAGAGCCTGGTTCTGTCTTCTTGATGACCTCCCCATAGGAATTTGTGCACTACTTACCAATTCGTGAACAAGTTTGGCACTGATGTGTCCAGGAGATGACATGTTTTTCCTGCAAAAATGCCTGCTGTTCATAAGTATTTTTAGTTTTGTTTGTATAGATGCTTCAGACAGACTTATTTGGTAAACTCAGATGGTTAACAGAAGTAACACAGAAGCTTAAAAGCACAAGGAAACATAAAAATTTAGAAACCTGATGTGTCTATCAACTTGAATTATTAATGTGTGGAAAAAAAGCATGATGCAAAAGTGGGCAATTTGTCGCATATGAATCAAACTTTTTACACTTCTCTCATGAATAATTTTCAAAGTCTATTATCCTCAGAGACTTATCAGCTTTGTGTAATTGCTATCTATATGACTCACTGAATTACTTCATCCTTTGCAACTATTTTCTTGCCTCAGAAACTTCCATTTAAGATGGGACTAGTAGTTCATATCACAATTGACATATTTAGCGCGCTCTCTGATTTTTTCTTTCTATATTAGGAATGGAGTATTTGAATGTACACATTTCTGACCATCTAGAACATGCAGCTGAGCATAAATATCCTGAGGACAACACTTCTTACATTAGCCAGGGCAGGAATACTCGTGCTAGGGGACCTATAGTAAAAAGCTAAACAGTTCTAAATCAAAGTTTTGCTGAATATTAGCTTATTATTTCATAAGGTTTTCATCTGTCTCTTGGTATCCTTCTGTTGTTTCCTGGATGCTTTTTGGGACAGGGAGCATCCTCTCATAGTGCATTGGTAGAATATCTAAAGCATGAAGTTCCTTGGAGGAAAGGTTTAAGGTTAATACAATTCTGCAGAGGCAGGATTTTCGTTATTATTGCATTTAACCCCAAAGACAGAACTTGTTAACTATTTGTCAATAACTTCACCTGGATTTGTTCTTCACAGGAGAAGGGTCTACTCCCTTTTAGGTGCTTGTCCAGTGTGTCAGAGAGAGACGAATTTTATTCTTTCATATAAAGGCAGGGATTTGGAATCCCACTTCTCATTTTCCAGTGGGCGTCTTAACAGCATGTTAGCAGGGCACTCTGCAGATGGGATGGTTCAGCTGTTCCACTATTCACAGACAAACTGGTCTTATCCTGCCATCATGTGAGACAAAAGATATGAGTTTTACAGATCTTTAAAAAAGAGAAGATCAATTCATACTACACCTTGTGCAAAAGTTTTTCCTGATGATGGCATAAAATGGGTGAGGGTGAGTCAACGTTTTAAGTTTCCTATTTTGCTGCTAGCATCTCTGCTGTTAACAGATGTGATTCATTCCTGTATGCCCCTCAGGTGAATCACTGTCAATGAGGTTTAGATGGCTAACGATGAATGATTCTGTCCTGGAAGGTAAATGTGTGTGCTCCCAGAGCTGCAATTGTTTCTGCAGTCCAAAGCAATACTTTTAACTTTTTGTCCTATAATGAAATGAATCAACAGGGGACTTCTGAAAAATAGGGAGGAATTATCCTGCTCTAAATTAGAGAGGTGTGTCTCTTGGCTTATCTTTATTAAATGAATACAGTTACACTTGCATCAATCTGGAGAGCAAATTTGAGCATGCAGCTGCTAGGGGTTTCCAGCAAAGGAGGAACATACATATAATTACCTGGTTGTATTTGATAATAGTAAGTTATAAATAGTAAGTTATAACTTAACCAATAAGTTTTAATGTCTATGCAATTTGTCTTTGTTCTGGTTATAAGACAACTCTATTTTTTTGATTCTGCAACTAGAAGTTTAGTTTATTAGTGTATTTGATGCCAATTTATTGTATCAGTCAAAGTACAGGACTGTAATATGTGTACAGCCATGGGAAACAGATGAATCTTCCAGGGGAAAGAACATATTTTTTGCACAGAACATGTTTAATCACCACCTCTGCTATTTTTAATTTGCAAAGCGGATTGCAGAGAGCATTTCTGTGGGTGTACAAAAGGTGAAGTTTAATTTTGTTGGTGGTCTTAATACAGTAGCAAGCTTTTGGTTGGCTGATTAAGCTTGGATGCTGGTAAAGAGGTGCAGAGAGATTAAGCGCAAAATGTTCTTGCAGCAGCAAAAGTGAATTACTGAAAACATCCCCTTGTGGAGGCAGAGTCCCTCTTTGCATGAACTTCATAATGAAAACAGACTTTTCACTTCCAGTGGTCATTAAATGATTTAGAAAAACTTCTGATACATACATACATACCTACATGTGATTTGTTTTTATATAGAATACCAGTATTTGATTTTTCTGCAGCAGTTGTGTAGTTAGTCTCTTTCACCTGTTTAAATATAAATTGGTTAACCTGGCACGAATCAAATTGGATGGATTAGAAGGGGAAAAAACCCAAGCAAAATGTTGAAACCCATGCTAAAAACCCAGAAGGAGTTCAGCTGTGCTCAGAAATGACAAATTTAACCTGGTAGAACTGAAGCTGAATTTCTAACACTTCTTCAAGCTCTTGCAGATGCATAATCGCTCAATTTGCACCAAGTAGCTAAGGTTAGTATGCTTCAGATTTCTGCATCTGTATTCAGAACTGGAAACCTCAGAAAAGTACTTCTGTTTAGACTTGTTATGTTTTCACTAACCTGTCACTGTTGGGGCAGATAGCTGTAGCGTTTTTCCTCACTACAGGAGGAAAATGTGGGTTTGGGGCTTGGGGTGGTTTTTTTTTTTTTTTCTCTCAAGCAGGAAGTTTGCAGGTCTTTCTACAAGCCTAGAAGAGATTTGGTTGCAGTACTAGCTGGCAGCAAGATTAGCACCTCAATAGATATCTATATGGATGTAAAGCTGTGCAGGAGATTGTAGATGTTTTTATTTGTAAGAGGTCAGGGTACTATCATTAGCTGCAGACACAGTGGCTATATGACTGTATCCAGCATGAGTAGTGGCAGGGAAGGAATTGTTTTAATGTTGCATCTTTTAAATAAATAAACAAACAAACCCTCAAGGCTAAATAACATCAAGTACTTTTGTTATGTCAGTGAAACTTCATCTACTGTTACATGTTTCTTGCTCTCAGTCAACTGCAAAGCATGCACGTAGGTCACTGAAGTTTTCTCACGTGCTTTGCAAAAACACAGGGGACTTGGTACTTTGTTGTATTCTGTTGTTCTTCCATGTGTAACTCTTTGAAAATCTTCTGGATCTTTGTTTTTTTTACAGTGCTTCAAGGGAGAAAGTCTGAGGTGAAATGCGGAGGCTGAGAGAAAATAAATTTCCTTGTTGTTTCTGTTTATGAAAAGACACTCTCCAAAAAATGTTCCAGTTCCACAAAGGGTGAGGCCCTAAGAAGGGAGTTGTGCTGAGGCTGGAGAACATCATCTTTGGTCACAGGCCTGCTAAATTGGAGCTAATTCCTTTGAATTCAGACTGGCAGGGGCTGATGTCATAGGCCCAATGGTTAAGTCTAAATTTTGATAACATGGAAAAGGTGCAAAAGCTAGGGAGCTTGCTTGAGATACAGGGGCAAAAGAAGGAAAATCACGGTTCAGTTTGCTTAACGTCCTGGATGTCTGTATACTGATGCATAAAGTATGGAGAAACTGAAAATTTTTGTATTGAGTCAAAATGATAGCTGCACTGGCAAAATAGAAACTTTGCGAGATAATTCAGACAAGAAGGAAAGACTTGTTCAGAGAGGTCTAAAGGCACGGGGGGAATGAAGTCTTTATCACAAGGATGCAAATGATTTTTGCTGAGATCCAGCACAGATAGGACGTGAAGTAACTGAAAGTATCTGGGCAAAGATATGAAGAAAAGATCAAGGTAAGTGCTTATTGTATATTGCCAAAGAAGTCAGGTGGATGAGGACCTTTTTAACCAGAGCTGGTTAACATCTTGTGATAAGACTTTTAGATTTTTTTTTTTTTTTTTTCCCCTGGACTGAGAAAGAGGAACCAGCTGAGAATGTGAAGATGTAAGGACACAGCAGAACAGAGACAAAAGTATTTGAGAAAGAAAACTTCAATAAACTCAATTATGGTGAATATCAAATGGAAAGTAAGTCTAAAGAGAAGTGTTGTCCAGAAGAGTTAGCATTTTCTTGGAAAAAATATACATGAAAGGCAGGAAAGCACCTGCTCCAACGTGAATTAAAGGTAGGAAAGTTAGTAGAGGAGCAAATAATATTTTCCTCATTAATGTGAAACTTTAGCTGGAATTGAAAGCTAGGTTAAGTTATTGAAGAGGACTTGTAAAAGAGTAACACAAGCATGTAGGGGTAAATCTGAAAGACAAAGGACAGAACAGGTGGAACTAAAATGGTCCCTCAGGGTGACCAAGAAAACGTTTTTAGTAGTGAGGGGAATTCCTACAGATACGGAAAATTTGTAACATTGCAGCATATTATCTTTAGTGATGTTTTTGATACCATCTTGTGACTTTCTCCTAAGCAAGCTAGGGAAGCCTAGTCTACGTTAAATGACTGTAAAGTGTTCAGTTGGATGGAAAGGGACATTCCAAAAACAAACAAACAAACAAAAAAGCAGTCAACAAGTCACAGACTGGAAGACTGTATCTGGGGTGGTTGTTCAGGGGTACACCTTAAGTCTAAAACTATTTGATATTTTCAGTAAGTCCTTTAATAGTTGAAAAGTGCATGTTATATTAAATATTTGGATAGAAAAATGCTAGCAACAGTTGCAAACACTTTAGAGAACAAGATTAGAATTCAAACTTGATGAACTGCTGAAGTGGTCTGAAATAAATAGGCTGTAATTCAATAAAGACAAGTGCAAGGCACTTAACTGAGAAATAATCAACTGCACAAACAAAAGTTCTGCAGGAAAGATCTAAGGGTTAGAGAGATGCGCAAACTGAGCCTGAGTCAACATAGGTGTGCTTTTGGGAGGGGAAAAAAGCAAACATCCTTATGGGATGTGTAAGGGTCCTGTTATTTAAAAAGTGAGATATTTTTTCCCCCTAAATAGCACTACCAAGACCTTGGTTGGAGTACTTTGAGCATTGCTCTTTAGAAAAGAGAGAAAGCAAAAGGAATAAGTCTGAAGGAGATCAGTTAGCCTTAGCAGGTGTCCAGAAAAGCTGGTCTGTAAAGAAAGACTGAAAGAACTGGAGCTTTAGTTTACAGAAAGGATGATCAGTATGAGACAACAACGTAACATACATCAAAGGGCTTCTGAAAGGAGGAATGACCTGTCTTCTGTCTTTCTCAAGCATATGAAGAAGGATTAGACTTCAGGAAGATTTAGTTTAGATATTAAGGGAGGGGAAAAAAAACCTTTAAAAAGAAATAAATAAATATGCACTAGTGTAGGTTACGTAGGGGATTTTTTTCTGGTTCACTGAACACCAGTGCTACGTGGGGAAGTGAAAGAAAACTTACCCTGTCAAATGTTTGTCTCAAGATGTTAGAACCTAAATAGACAACTGTTTTCTAGTGGTCCCTCTTTGGGTCTCACCTAGCAGAGACATGGCAGACTAGACAGCTTGTGACAGCTTTTGCTTACACTATGAAAGTCTAGGATACAGAAACTTCAACAGCTTCCTAACCTCAGACGCAAATTGTACGTAGTCAGATTTCCCAAACTGTCGTATTAGAACATTTCAAAAATATCATAAATATTTTAAAAATAGAATTTATCAATTAGAGATGGTGGTTATTTTAATAATGGGTGAAATTGGCTGATGCTACTTTGCGGAAATGGATCATGAATTACGGAAAGTCAATAAATAAATTAAAGCCAATCAGTAGGTTTGTTTATATAGCCATGGCAGAACTATTTACACAATACAAAAGATAGTATGATACCATGTTCAAGTCTGTTTACTGAGAAGAGCTTGCGGTAGGTAAATAACAATATTTTTCTTCATGCCTTATGAAGCAGAGATACTGGTTTTGCATTTATTTTAAAATAATATTGCTGGAAAGAAAAAACATCGTAAAATACCTCAGTTGCACTTATCTGGGACTTGCCAGTCTCTGGTATGCTGGTTCTAAACTCTTGCTGCTTTTTCCAAGAAAAAGGATGAGCACAGGCAAGATTAAAGGTGCATCTTTTCTAGCAGGGCTCAGTCCTCACTTTAAGTTCCTTGACATAATTTCTGGGTTTTGTTTTTTAATTAGAAGTTCCTGTTAAATATGTGGTATTGCTTTACATATGCGTCAGCTCTTTTCTCAAAGAGCTCTTTATTCATGAGGACAAACAGTGAAGTGCAAAAGGGTCAAAATGTGATTTACTCCACTAGTGGAGTAAAATGTGATTTTTTTTTTTTTTTTTAATCCGCTACTCTTAAAAAAGAGAGCCAGCAGGTAATGGATACATGCATTATAGCAGAACCAGGTCTTTGAGAGATTTGAATGAATTAACCTCATTAAGAGAAAATAACCCATACAAGGGGATACCATGCAAGCCCTGAAAACAACTATGGAAGTGAGGAAGTGGGAGATAAAGCGTAGCTTCATTTCAAGCAGCAATATGATGAAAGGTATATTCAGAGAGGGGGAGGGATAATTGACTGTCAGGTAGTATAAGGATTTAAATCTGCATGTGTGGAAAGGGGAGTGGCACCGAGTGGTCCGAAATGTGTGTGAAATGAGTAGTCACTCGAGGAACTCCCATTGGTAGCAAAGAAACAGGAGGCTAGAACAGTCTGTCTAGATTATTTTATTGAGTTTTCTTTTTATTAGAGTCACAAACCTGTATAATCATTCTTTTCATAAACTTAACTAAATCCTCACTTAAACAGTTTCTTTTTTGCCCTGTTATTCCCATTAGAAGATTGTTCCAGAAATTAGTCTTCTATTGGCCAAGATTCAGATTTTAATAACAGGCCTAAATGTTCCTGTGGTTAGTGCCAGCATTGTGTTTTGCTTTAAATGGTTCATAATTCCTTCTCTTTGGGGTTTACTCCCCAACTGTTCAATGCTCCCCCCGCCCCCCGATTTCTTCTAAAGTCTTTTATGTTTTAGAAATCAGATATTATCACACCCTGTTGTTTTTTTTTTTCTTAACTCTAACAGTACTGCTGCTTAACAGATCTGGTTAAAATACCAGCGTCTGGGTCTTGCAATTTCATGTGCTAATTTTTCATAACTCTTTTGATGTATTAAACTCTTTCAGTGTTCTCCCTACTGTGGCTATAGTAAGTTTAGTTTCCTTGCCCCCTTGTTATCTTCCCTGCTCCTCATGCTATGGTCAACATTGTTATCTTTATGGCAAACTGAGGAGATTCTGTATCTAATGTGGGGTTACAGCAAATCTGTAATCTCTACTTTTGCTGTTTGTTTTAAGGGGGTTATCTCTAATCTGTAACTTAATCTCTACTTTTTCTGTTTGTTTTAGTATTTTTTCCAAGTCTCCTTTGGTTGGGTTTCTTGAGGTATCTTTAGTGACAGCTGGCATGTGCTTGTTTGGGCTGGCGTAGAGTTAATTTTCTTCACAGTAGCTGGTACGGGGCTGTGTTTTGGATTTGTGCTGGAAACAGTGTTGATAACACAGGGATGTTTTCCGTACTGTTGAGCAGCACTTACACAGAGCCAAGGCCTTTTCTGCTTCTCACCCCACCCCACCGGTGAGTAGGCTGGGGGGGGGCACAAGAAGTTGGGAGGGGACACAGCCGGGACAGCTGACCCCAACTGACCCAAGGGATATTCCAGACCATGGGACGTCACGCTCAGCAATAAACTAGGGGAAAGGCTGGCCAGGGGGTCTGCTGCTCGGGGACTGGCTGGGCATCACTTGGTTGGTGGTGAGCAATCATTTCCACTTGCATCACTTGTCTTTCTTGGGTTTTATTTCTCTCCCTTTGTTATTTTCCTTTTCATTACAATTTTTTATTATCATCATCATTATTATTTTATTTTATTTCAATTATTAAACTGTTCTTACCTCAACCCACGAGTTTTCTCACTCTCACCCTTCCAATCTTCTTCCCCCCATCCCAGCGGGGAGGAGTAAGCAAGTAGCCGTGTGGGGCTTAGTTGCCAGCTGGGGTTAAACCACGACAACTGCTGTTAGAGACAAGGTGCTCTTGGTGTGTATTCTACCGTGGGTCTGATCCAAACTGGAAATTCATGCACATAACTGGGCCCAGAGCTATGTGTTAGAAGAAAGAACAAAGCTACAAGAAAGTGGCATTTTTTTGTCTTCGTAACTGGACTTTTGACTCTCATAGGAAGGTAGCTTCTGAGCTACATATGGTATAGCTTTTTGGAGAAGTACAGATTGCTACGGTGTATTCATCGTTCATTTTAGAACCATTCTGTATAGCCTGGGGACATTTACTTTTCCAACTTCAGACCTGGTCTTCATGAATTTAATACTTGAAATACTCATTTTAATGATTCAAGGTCAGGATTTAAATTTAGTTCTAGTTATTAATTTTCACTGGCAATTTCTTAAGTATGGCTCCGGATTTTTATGTTAAACAAAATCTTTGTGATAACAATCCATATATAGTTGGTATTAAAACATCATAGAAGAGTAGTATAGTAAAGAAGAGATGAAAATAGTTTCTCTGCATCCAGGTTGTTCACAGAAATGTGTAGTTTTTAAAATAATGGGAAATGATTACCTGTGTCAACTGATTGTCAAAACCAAATTGCATAGCACTGCTTAATGTGTCATTTAATAGATGTGTATCTGAATCGGATTCTTTTTTTTAGTAGTAATCTTTGTCCTTCTACTGACAAATAGGCATGTTTGTGTTATGAATAATAATTCACAACACTTATGTTTATAGTTCTGTGAAAATTCAGAGATCCTTGGGACATAGAATGAATAGGTTTAATAGCCAGAAAGTATTCCCTATGCTTCTGGTTTATGTGACCTTTTACATTAATAATTGGCTATTTTGTACAGCCTCCACTGTTAAAACCACTAACTGGAATACTTAAGCTGAACGTTAATTAAATTCCTAACAAAAGTTTGTGCGGATCCAGACAGCACTGATTGTTCCCTGAAGGTTCTCTATTTAGGTAAAACAGTCCCACTCTACATTAAAAAAAAAAAAAAAAAAAGAAAAACATAAGGAAATTTAATGACGGTTCTTCTATAATAATCATAGCCTAATGCACTATCAGAACAGGAAAATTTTGAATACCCACTCTCCCTTCTCCCTGAACCTACCCTGGACAAACTCCTGCAACGCCTCCCATGCCAAGCAGCAATGTCACGACGGCCGGGCAGGGAAGCGGCACGAGGCTTCACGCGCAAGGAATGCGTGCAAGCTTTTTCTGCGAAACCACTTGTGATTCGTACGCTTTACGGAAGAGAGAAGCGATGCCATGTGCCTTGACCGACTTCTCGGGGCGAAGCACTGTGGCCTAACCCCGTCAGCCCGCCCTGGAAGGGGCTGCCGAAGGTGTGAGGGAGCGAAGGGCGGGATGGCCCTGGCCTGGCTTTGCACCGCAGTGTGGCAGCTCCCGGCGGCAGCCGCTCTTCGGTTCGGGGGGACTCACCTGCTCGGGCCTGGCCCTGTCCTGGGTCCGAACCCAGCGGGTCCTGCCTGTGCACGGCCCTCGCGTGACACGCGTCGCACCTCACTGCGAGCTCTCTGAAGGCTTAAATTTTATTGTCTTCAGTGACGTGCTATTGGTAAGATATTCATTAGAATCATTAAGTTTGGAAAAGACCTCTAAGATCATCAAGCCCAACCGTCAACCCCACACCACCATGCCCACTAAACCGTGTCCTGAAGTGCTACATCTACGCTTTTTTTTTAACACCTCCAGGGAAGGTGACTCCACCGCTGCCCTGGGCAGCCTGTTCCAATGCTTGATAGCCCTTTTGGTGAAGAAATTTTTCCTAATATCCAATCTAAACCACCCCTGGTGCAACTTGAGGCCATTTCCTCTCGTCCTATCGCTTGCTCCTTGGGAAAAGAGACCAGCACCCACCTCGCTCCAACCTCCTTTCAGGTAGCTGTAGAGAGCGATGAGGTCTCCCCTCAGCCTCCTTTTCTCCAGTTCCCTCAGCCGCTCCTCATAAGACTTGCGCTCGAGGGGAAACCCCCCCCCCCCCCACCCCAAACCCCATTCCCTGCGCTGTGAGGGGGCTCGGGCCGCGTTCCGAAGCCCCGCCGCCCCCGGCATGTTGTGTGTGAGGAGACCCCGACCCCCGGGGGGGGGGTGGGGGTGAAACCGGCGTCTCCCCGCCGCCGCCCGGCCGTGAGGTAGAGCGGGGCGGGCCGCGGGCGGGCGTTAGGACGAGGCGGGGCGGCGGCCAGCACCGTCCGGCGGCGGCAGCGCGGGCTCCGGCGGGGCTGCTGAGGGGAGCGGGCGGGACGGCGGCGGCCGGGGCCGTCCTGCTCCCCGGCGGGCGAGACATGACCGTGGGCTGTCGGTTAAGGCTCCGGGAATGAAGCGAAGTAGGTCGGTGAATTTACTATCGTTTCTGTGATTTGCGGCTTTCCACGCGTGACAGCCGCGGGGCTGGGGGGCTTCCCGCCCGCTTTCCTGCCGGCCGGCTTCGCGGGGCCGTGGGGGGTGAAGCTGTCACCCCTCCGCCCGGCGGGTCGGCTCCTTCCCGCGTGGTAGTGGGGAAAGGGGGGGGGGACACAGCCGGAGGGTGCCATAGGGTGAAAAAGAGCTGGGTGTTTTTTGCCAAAATACACGCAGAGAACGGAACACAGCCGGTGGGTGAGCCAGCGGTCTTTTCCCTCACAGATCAGCTCTCGAAAGGACCAGGCAACTTTGGAGGTTGGCGTGGTGTACCCAAAACAGACCTGTGAGTTTTTTTAATTTTTTTTTTTTTTTTTTCTCTTGAGGCTTAGTGTCTGAAGCAAAAGAAAAAAGAAATCTCCCCGAATGCGGGTTGTGAGTCACTGATGCTGCAGAAGCCATTATATTCCGTTCTGATAGAAGAGCACTTTGGAAATTTAATGTTAATTATTGACACAGCATTTATAAATAGAGTTTATAATGGAAACACCGAGAGCCCTTAACTACCAAGTGTGGCTATGATATGAAGGAGTTTTAAGTGCCAGATAATTACAGGACCTCTGCTTCCAGCTGCACGTAAGGAAAAACTAATGTATGTTCATCAGTGAAAAACAGCGAGAGCGAGCGTTTATTAAAAACGCTCTTCCGTATTGCTGACTTAAAATCAGGAATATTTATGAAACTTGAGTGTTTCAAATTGAGAGTCATGAGCGTGCACAAACTTCACTACTAGTGGAGATGCAGGAGCAAACACAACTGCTGTGCTGCTGGATCCTCTCTCTGCTTTCCATCTCTGCCATGGGCTGGTGAAGGGAACCTGTCTTTGAGCAGCGTGGGTGTCTGTGAAATGAGGGGGTGGTTGCAGTACAGTCAAGAGAAATAGTACAATCTGGAGAAACTCTCTCGAGTTTGGGACGTTTTGCTGTTGAGTTTCAGAAGAGAGGCTCCGTCAGCAGACTTGGAGGCTGGTTTTGTAGCTGTGCTGTTGTGCACAAGTGAGACGGGGTAGCTCTGCTGCTAGTTCTACTGTACTTGGTGTGTGGGGAGACATGCAACTTGGGTTGCCTCGGTTAAAGCTGTAGTATTAGAAAGCAAAATTATTCAATGCACGTCTGTCATGGTATTCGTTGCTAGTTTGTATGTTCCATTTATCTGAACTCTTTATTAATAATGTTTACGCACCTACTAAATGACAAACAAATGCAATGAAATTCCATGCCCAGGAGGGCTGACCAAGCACCACTGGTCTTGCCAAAACCAGCAGGACTGGAAAGTCCTCAGTGCCCTTAAAGGGCAGGCCAGAAGACGCTGCGCGTAGGCATTATTGCTAAAATATTTTTATGCTTTATAGAGATCTTTTAAATATTTAAAAACAGCTGTAGTGGAGTGCTTGCAAAAGTCAGGGACAGTTTGTATGCTTGCAGTGTTATGTTCCTGTTTCCCATTAATGAGCAGCTGTTGTTGTTTTTTGGGGAGGGTGGGAATAAGAAAAAAAAGAACTCCAGACCCTGTATGTGCGTGTGGTACATTACTTGAGGAAAAATAGGAGATCCTGGCAACTGAGTTTCTATACATTTCTGTAGGCTTTGAAATTGTTCATTGGAAACCACTAATATGTAAGGTTCTGATCTTGCAACATTTGCTCATTTAGTCTCTTTGTCCCTGTAAAAGCCGGTGAGAATTTCACAGTTGAGTTTATTGGTGTCAGGGTTGTGCTACTCCGCTTAGTTCAGGATGGGTTGTAGAGGCTTGGCACTCTTAGTCACCAGTGCCACCCTCTGTTCACTGATGTTCCAACTGGACAGGTAGACCTGCCTCATACTGCAGTCCTCTTCGCATTAACCCTTTTTTTTTTTGTGGTTCAGAAAGGAGACATGCAGAAATGTAAGTTGTCAGGACAAGAAACTGAAAAAAAAGGCGGCTCCAGAAGGAAAAGGAAAACTTCCAGTACGTTTTCCGTGCCCAGTGAGCAGGTGTTTGTGGATCACCAGCCGTGCTTGTTTCAGGCTGTGCTGAAAATGTTTCCCATGCTAATACGCCAATGGTTTGTATGACTTCTCAGCCAAGGTGTAAAGAAAAATGATCTTACTTTCATTGGTGTCCTCCTTGCTCATTGTATCTGCTGTGGTTTGTTTTTTAATTGTCAGGGCAAAGACTCTACTTGCTGAAGTTTCTTTTGTGGTGGTTAGCATGCAGAGGAACATACTATTTACCTATGAAGTGGGAATATTTCTTGTACGCAGCAACAGTGAAGTTGGTGGTTTCAGAATGCAGCATGTTGAGATAGATGTGTTAAAATGGGCCCTGATTCCTTCCGTTTGTATGGATACTTCCCCAGCCATACGTAAAACCATTTGTCCTTGCTGTGTTAACTTACTCTCTCTGGGATGGAGCTATAGTTACAAGTTTTAATAATTCTCCTTTATTTAACTTCCTGTTCCTGTAACAATTCTTGTAAAACTTGTTTTCTTTCTTACAATGAAGTTAGGAATTCTGCTAAGTTCAATATTCTCACTAGAAAAGATACTGGGTAGTCCTGTCCAGTCCAGTAGTACATTCATCTTGTCCTGGGAATTATCTGTAGATACCTGTTCTTACCCAATTCCTGTGTAAAGTTTACACAAGTGATACTGAACTTCGAACAGAAAAGGAGCTAATGCTGGTGACATGCATTTACATTGCTTTTTTACTATGTACAGTGCTGGTTTTTGTTCATGAACATTGTTGGAACCAGGATTGAAAAATAACAGCTTTGTAAAAATTGGCAACAAAATGCAACAGAAGTAGCAAGAGAAGATGTCTCGAGCTGTATTTCTGCTTTCTGGTACAAATATTTTTAATTATGGTTAAATTAGTGCTGATGTCAGAAGCTCTTTGATTGCTCTATCTGGTCACTTTTATGGCAGCAGGAAGTGAAAATGCCTTTATCTTCAGTAGGCTGCATAATTATAACTTTCCTTCTTTGTGATGTGTGTAGTTCTGGGGATCTGTAGTTGCTTTCTTTTCAGTCTACAGTAGGTATTGCTTGGGTGAAACTAACACAGCAGCTGCTCTTAACACAATTAACTCTTTGTCTTCTTACTTCCAGGAACAAATGGGAGATGATGCTTCACATTGTGCTTTGAAATAGTACAACGAAATATGTGTAGTTGCCAAAATAGTGGCTCTTTTCCTTTAAACATCTAGGAGCAATAGGACTAAGATATCTGGGTGACAGCTTTTGCTTCTTGCAGTGCCTGCGATGGGGAGAGCAAGTGATGGACCATAACTTTATGGATTATTTAGAGCTCTTGATGGTGGAAGTTTTTTACTTGTTTTGAAAGTGAGAGCTTTAAAGCATTTGCAATAGCATGCATGACATATTGATAACTTTATAAGCTTTTCAAATATATGTCTGATTTTCTTGTACAACATATGGAAGTGATCTCTGCCAGTTTCTTCCTGAGAAGTGGTTGAGCTATGAACAGCAAATTTTTGTTGCACCTTTAAAAGAGTAACATGGACTGTTTTTCATTAAACCATACATTTAATAGTATGAAGACTGTACGCTTGTGTCAAGTAAATGATTTTAAAAGGTTTCTTTTTTTCTTCAGTCAGAAACTTGGGAAAAAACTAGATAGCTTCCATCATAGGCTTTTGGAAATAATCCCAGCCTGTATCTTTGTGAAATGACTGACTTAATAGAAGGTTGTAGCTAGATAATTCCTCTGGCCTTCATGGCTCACCTATTAGGAAACAGACTAATGGAAGAGGCACAGGTAAGGTTGTCCTCCTAACAGCTGTGCTGAGAGGCAGATTTTCCTCTGAAGTAGGGGTTGTGAAGCACTGCCTTTGAAATTTTGAGCTTTTCTCTTTAATTTCTCAAAATGTAGCTTAAAATGTACTCTGATTATAACCAGGGTGAATGGGGAGAAAACTGGATGGGACTGACTCATCTTGCAGGCCAAAATGAAGATGGTCTGTGCTGAAGAAATGGCTTGCCTCCGTCTCCAGCCCCAGCTAAATTTGCAACGGCTTTCCTTGTGGGAGAGCTTGCAGGGAGACAAGAATACTGAAATATTGTAACTTCACTGGTCAGTTGTCTGCTGCTTCAGCTTTGCCTATTGCATCAGGTCTGCTTTAAGCCATGGTCAAGGCTTAAAGCAGTGTCAGGGTCACTGGACGATCACATGAAAGTCTCTGGTGAGGGCAAAAGGGAGAGGAGGGATAGCTCCGAGCAGAGGGTGGCTTTCCTTATTGTAACCAAATTCTTTGGTTTTATTAGCAGCCACTGGTTCCTCTGTGGGGCTGACCCTCCACTCTGCGGAGGCTTGTTGAGGCACTGCCCTGGGTGAGACAAAGGGGATGTACTCAGACTGTGCACTGACAGGAGTGGTAAAAACCAGGAAGGAATCACCCTTTTTATCTCCTTCTGGTCTTCTGTGTCCACATACGCTTTCCTTCGAGGCTGCAGGGCCAACTGCTGTGTAGCCAGTATGGAGACTCTCCCACCGCAGTAGTCTGTACGTGTCGTACAGTGCGTATGTATGTATAGCACAGTACATGCACCCCCAAACTGAAAGGCCAGTGGATTACCTAGTGTTGGCACCAGTTCTTTTAGCAACATAGAAGTTCTCAAGGAAATTGTTCTCAGAAATATTTAAGGAATGAGAATACTTTGGAGGGACTCCCTAAATATTATTTCTTGCCCCAGCATTCTCTGTCTGACTTGAGCTGTAAATTTTACTAATCATTCAGTTCTGGTTAACTACAACAGTAACCAAATTCTGTATGTTTTACTCTGATATCCTCTACTGAGCTTTTTTTAAAGTATAAAAATGCTTATATTTGGGTTTTAAGAGAATTTACATAACTATGGGATGAACATAAAAAAGAACAAAATACCTGAAATGAAAGAACAGTATTGAAATATTGCTATAAAGTTTAGTGAAATCTTCACCGTTGAAATGGGTGCCCGAGTGGATGCTGCACTTCGAAAATTGAGTATCTCTTGGGCCGTTAGGTTGTTTGGATTTGTAGTGCCTTTCAGATGACCAAACCCAGGTGGTGAACAATGATCAGCAAAAGCTTGGAGAAATGAGGTACTATCTAGCTCTAACAATGAAAGAAGAGCTGTATTGATATTTAAGTGATATTCTAAGCAATGCTTTTTTTCTCAAATGACATTCTGATTTTATTCTTCCTTTCTGCCTACAAAGGTGTGAGTATCAAATTAACTGAAGTGCACCAAAATGAAACCCTAGTGAAATAATAGGCTGATAATTATCACCTCTCAGTTAATTTTCTATATGTTTTTCAGATCAGCTCTACAAAACAAGATGTGTTGGCAAATTGTTCTGACCATGTTTGTGCTATTGGGTAAGTTACTAAAAAAATAAGTCTGTTGGAAATTATGTAGAATGAAGCGTAATCACTATTTCTGTTTTACAGTGGTGTTTCAAGTCATGCTACTGGATTAGTATCTTATCACAACATGCAACTAGAATGTACAAAGGACCTGATGTTATCATTGTGTGGAATTGAAATGTTGACATTCTCAGGGTTGTGCCTATGTGTCTTATCCCAAAAAGCAGTGCAACTGACTTTTAAGATCAGAAAACATCAGTAGAAAGTATGTGGTGAGTCAAGATGCATTCAAATAAATGCCCCAGTCAAAATTTGATAAGGTAGAAGGTCATGGGCAGTTTGTTTTGTTACCTTAATAGGTCCAAAAGCAGAAGGGAAAATCCCAGTTCCATCAAAACTGCAAAGTTTCTGTTTAGTTCAGTGTAACCAGGGTGTCACTTTGAATTTGAGCTCTGCTTTTTTAGTTAGCTGACATTCTTGCTTTCATGTGCACAGTACTGTTAAAGGGTGCTCAATTAACTGCAAATGCTGGGTATAATAAACTGGTTTTCTAATTGGGAAATGTCTGTAACAGTATTGGTGTATGCTGTTCAGGGACAGCTGGTGTTTGCCTTTCATTTTTTTGATTAAAATAAGAACTATTTAAAGACTTTTGGTGATGATGCTCAGGGAGAAAGCAGATGCTGTCATCCAGTGAAGTTAGTTTCAAAATTTGTGTCATCTTGTATCTTCACAAAAGATGAATAAATCATTAGATTTCTATATCTTTTCTATATACATATACATCTTTATCTATATCTATCTTTTCTATATACATATGCATATATCTTTATCTTTCTATATACGTGCCTTTATCCACTCAAATACAATTATCAAATACTGTGTTGTTGACATTCTTTTTTTAAACACCTTACGTAATCTAAACATATTGTGTACCTTTTAATTAGAAAACCTGGATGCCTCAGGGAGTTTTCGTTAGGCCTCAGAGCAGTTTGTCACTACCTGATGGCCTGTAATGACCGAAAGTCAGTGTATCTATTGAGTGGCCATCTCTGTCTGATTCTGAAAAAGCAAATAGCCATGGCTGGCATCTTTGTAGCCCTCTTAACCCAGACATGAAATAAACCACTATTTGAGGGACAGAACTGTAAGTGATGGCCTCCTGTGTGTCTGTGTCATGGACAAACGGTTACACCTGTAGCAGGAAAACATTCTTAATGCATGCTGCTGTTTATTAATGGGTATTTAAGAGCTATAGCAATCCTGTGCTAAACGTTCTGTATTGTAATGTATTATAGTTCTTTTTTTTTTAAGACTGCTGCAGAAGTGGTAAGTAGCTGCATGCATTTTGACTTTATAGGTTTTAATTAATCCCGTGAGATTGTCTGGTGTGATGTGTGAGGGGCAATCTCTTTAGAAAAAGAGATGACTGGCAGGAATCTCTTCCCACCCCCGAACTGATGCTGTGAATTGGGTAGTATGTTAGTATCTGTCCTGCTTCATAGGCAGTCATGTCACTTACTCTTTTGTCCTTTTTTAATCGTGTATTATGGACTAATAGTCTGTTCGATCAACTGAATCCTCCACATGCAGACAGGAGGCCTAATGAAGCTGATATTTACAGAGGCACAAACTCTGTTAAATGAGAGTGGAGGAAAAAGCAGAACCCTTCAGGAGTCTGGCAATACAAAATCTGTGTAAAGAGAAAACAAGTCGCTTTAACACACTGCATAGTAACACAGTGTCTGCTTTTAAGGTAGCATGCATATACTTTTTTAAAAGCTTTCATTTTGTGTTTTTATATTATTTAGCTTATGCTTATGTGCTATTAATCAAACAGTGGTAGAGAAATGCAGTTTTTCTTGTTTTGGCTATTGCAAGGCATAGAGCATCAATTAATTTCTATCTAAGGAACTGCTTAAAATATTTATGCCCTTACTAAGCTAAATGCAAAGTGAACAAATGACCCACATGCCTTTCTGTAACTAGAGCTTTAATCTGTGAAATTCATGCAGTGTTTTACAGTAAGCTGGTTCCAAAACCGACATGCTCATAATTCTCAAAATCATTGTTAGCGTAATTCAAGCTATGACTTACCAACAAGAGCTACAATTGTGGTCAGAGCAATTTTATTTTGAAGAATCTCAGTCTGATGGAAAAGATTATTCTTTTCCTACATCTCATTTCTCAGATAATGCCCTGGGGTTGCGTGGTCACATCCAGTCGTATATTCTTGTAATACTATTCTTTGGTATTTAACAGTTACAAAGTGACTACGTGTTATATTTACAATGGGATTATTTTTCCTACAGTAATGGAGCTGTGTTACAAGAGCTGGATTGCAAGTGTCCCAGCACTGCAGGGGGAGATGAGACTCATACCTGTATCATGTGTGAACTTAGGTTTAGGATTCACTGTATTTTGAATTAATATAAGCTAATTTACCCCAAATTGATGCTTCCCCTACAGTCTTGGTCTTGAATTATTGTAAGAGGTTGAAAAAACAAAAAGTTAGGTGTAGTGACTTTGGGGGAGAAGGCTGGCATCTGTCAGTTGTGACACCAGTTCAGAGGGTATGTTTTTAGTAATTTTGTCTGCAACTCAGAGGAGAATAGTCCCTGGAAATAGTCTGATTTTTATGTAATGAACGTGTTTCTATATAACATCAGCCACTGCCTTTTCTCTGTCAAGTAATATGAACATTTTCTTTTATTTCCGATATCTTTGCCTTTATATTTGCAGACTTTCTTCAAATGGCAGTTGCCCACTGTATGGTCCATCAAATTGCTCCCAGGAACTTTACATTACCCTGTATGCTGCTGAATGAGACATTTTTGAGTCCTTTCTCTGCTGGAGTGGTAGAGAGCTGGTCTGGTTTGAGGAGAGACCATGGAGCATCCGAAACCAAGCCTCCCTTGCTAATGAATGAAGAAAGTTTTCTGTGTTGCCTTTGGAGTGATAGCGACATTGATTGTTCTTTGTACAGAGCAAGCATGCAAGCAAGGAATTTTATTCCTTCAGAAATAAGTATCTCTGCTTCTCAGGAAGTAGGTAGGTTTTCCATTCAAGGGCATAAGAAGTTACTTCTTCAAAAAATGGTTGGGGTATTTCGTTGTTTGGGAGGGGGTGTGTGTGTGTATTAATGGGTATTGTTTTTTATTCAGAGCAGACAACATAGTATGGTAAAATCCTTCCTGACAGAAGTCTGTGGTGGAAGATGAAGGAGATTGTATAGCAGTTTCAAAGCGGGGGGAAAAAGTTGGCTGTCTTTCTAGGGAAATTCTGAATAAAATATGTAGCACTGCATATAAGGATGTAAGCCCAGATCTTCAAAGGTGTTCAGACGCTATGAGAAATATTTTAAATATTTTTGTGGATATGGGCTTTAAACTCCTTCAGGAGGCGGGGGAGATGGAGAGCAAGTGCCGTTTTTTCTGCCTGGATCGTGATGCCTTAGTAAATATCTGTACATGGATTAGATTGAATTAATTTTTTCCTAGGCTGTTTTTCTCCTCCTGTAAACCACAGTCTCTGAGCAGCATAATGGCCTGTTGGCGTGCTGCTATCAGTGGCAGGAATCTCATTGACCTCAGCAGAGTAGAATTTCATTTTACAAGAACTGTCCCATGGAACAAATAATTCTCTGTTAGAGACTGCCACACTAAATTTGTTGCTGTCCTGTATGCAGTACAGCTGCATATATGTGCACAAACTGTATGCAGTACAGCCACGTAGAGGCTGTACAGTTAACAGTAGCAAAACCTTCAATCATCAGCAACAGCTTAATTTCTTTCTTCCCCGTATGGCCTTGTCCGTAAAGCCAGGTAAAATATATTCCTTCTCTAATAATTAGAATGCAGCAGTATCACATAGGTTGTTAGCCTTTTAAGTGTTTAAGGGCATATACTGGTGCCCAATTCAGCAAGGATTATTTGTAAACATTTGCACACTTGCGGTCCAGCCTCATCTTCATGAATATGTTACTTGTCTTCTCTTTGTAAGTGAATTTTATCCTGGCTCTTCAGTTGGTTTTGGTTTGGTTTTTTTGCTTTGTTTTGTTTTAATGTAGTTCAGAAATGTTTAATCCCTTTCTTTTGTTCAGATTCAAATTGGAACATTGAATGTTGGATTCAAGGCAAGCTGGACCTATTAGTTTGTAGCCTGCGGTTTTTGAAGTTGTACTTGAGAGCTGACATGAAGGTTAATCTTTCATATGCTGTGTAAGTACAGACTCTGTTAAATTTGTCACTGTTAGCATTAGAACTCTGAAAGCGTTTTCTAAAATATAAACATTGGCGCCTCAAGCTCGCAGCACAGTGGTAGCATTAGCTTTGCAAGCAGATGATGTTATGTACCTTTGTCTTATCTAAAAGTAATCTTGGACAATATGGAAAGTTTATGTTTCTGTCTTCAAATGAGAAATAGTTGGAGTGGAGAATCCCCCTCCTCTGTCCTTTCCATGTTTCTTAAAATGCTTTAATGAAATCAGTGTTGACTTGCTAAGATATCTTTGCTGTTACAGTTGCTTAATGTTAATCTTGGTTCTGCCTTTTTTGTGCTTTTGACCATAAAGCTCTCTCTGTTGAAGTAATTATGTTACTTTGCATTTAAAACAATGCCAAATGCTACTCTAACCACATTGATGCCTGTGAGAGACACCAACCTGTGCAGTTGTCACTGTGGTAAATATTCTCTGGAGTGGTAATAGATGGTAATCGTCCTGACTGTGGGGTGGGCAGGTCTTGTATACATGACCTGCCTGATTAGATTGTAAAAAGATCTATTTGATTGCACTTACAAAACCACACTGTTTTTTCTGAATTACGGATAGGTTGGAAGGAATGGCATGAACACACAGTCTTAATTTCCTTAGGAAACAGGATAAACATAAATAGTTGAATTAGCTGAATTTACAAGTGATGACTTCTACTTAAAAAGCCAGATATCACTTGCCACATATTATCCCTGCAGTCAGAGTAGAAAGCAAGTGTATTAACTAGTAATAAATATGGTTGTTTAGTTGACATAATACTTTAAAGCTGAAATCACATTTTGAGTGGGTTCCCATTTCCAGTGTTCCTCATTACTTTGATTTCTGAAATACCATTATGTGTGTGTTTGTGGGAGAAGTAGGTCTGACTTTGCCTCTGTTCCGTCCAGCCTCAACTGCAATAGCAAAATCTTTGCCAGTAATCCTAGTGTAGTAATCTCTATATTGAATTTTTTTGGTATGCCTAACATCTGTGGAACAACAGATTCGAGTCCCAGCTGGGATGAAACTTTCTTTGTGTTATGAAGGGAATTCAGTGAGTGTCATGCAGTTTATGAGAGCAGGCCCTATGGACTCACTAGAGTCCTTGTGGCATTTCTGTATTTGATTACTTTTTGCTGCAAAGGAGACATGCAGTGCAGTCCCTGACATTGCAGAACTTGTTTCACTTTCCAGGTTTCATATTAATATTTTTCTTGTAGGGTTCCTGTGTTCTGGGGGAACAGCTAGCAAAGCATTTCAGATTTTGGTAAGGTGACAGGTTTCCCTGCTGGCTTGCTGATACCTTAACATTTTATTCACATGAGCCAAAATACCTTGAAAACATTCCCAGTTTTAAAAATATGCATTCCTGGCATGTGTTACTCCCTGGGAGTCTGGAGATCAAGCCAGAATTCTCACATATAGGACAGGCAATGTACAAAAATAATGACCTAGAAGAATCTACAACAAAAAATCTTGGGTCTTCAGCAGCTTTTATTATTTTCAGCATTAAAGAAGCATCCTCTTATTTTACACATCCACAGTTTGCCTGCTTGTAAATGATACCAAGTTACTTTTGAATAGAAAATGTTTTGTTCTGTCCAAAACAGTGTTATGACAGTATTCTGTAAGAAGCTCAAGCAAGGGTAATAATAGGGCTTTTACCTTCCCTAGCAGCATGTCTTTGGGAGGAGAAAGATTATTCTGAAACTTAATTAGACACATTAGGTTGATTGTCTACCAAAAGTGAATGATCTTTCCAGTTGTATGTATTCTAGGAATGCTGTAAACCCTGATGGTTAATTACGTTAACTGGAATCACTTAGCCTTAGGGATCCTTTCGTAGTGACACAGATGAATGCTGCCAGTTTGATTTTGAGCACCGATTATAATTTGCCCTTTCAGCGGATGGTGATGTATACGGTGTACTCATATTTCTGACCTATTTGAAGTACCTGTGAGGCTCTCCTTCAGTTCTGGGCCCAGGCTCCCATGCTTTTAAGGATAAATCATGCAATTTGCCTCAAGACTGGTGGCTTAGTTGAGTGCATCAGTTACACATTGAGCCTTCTTCAGCTGGAGAATATTAACCTCTCATTAGAGACTTATGCTCTCATGAGCTTGGCAGCCATCAGATGTTCTGCAGTTTAACAGGGCAGCTAGTTCAAATAAGTATTGTCCTAGAGCTACTATATATATAAAATACATTGAGATATAATTATTGAAAATCCTTAGAACCTCAGACAGCTTTGCTCCATCAATTCCTAATAAAGGTAGCACTTGCACAAACACAGTATATAGAAATATTGAAAGGAGAGTTACAGTGCTGACCTTATTTCTGATATGCTTCAACATAGCTACCTAAATGTGATGTTGTACCTTTCCTGAAATTAGAGGAATTGTAGAAGTTGATGTATTTCTTCCTAAAACAATTTTGACCTTTTGTTTTTGGTTAGGTGTTCCAATTGCAAGAAACTGATTGAAATTCACTAAAGACATTCTGCAGTGTCTGAAGTCTAGAAGTTCATCATGGGGCCACAGATTAATTTGGCATAAGTAACGACACCTTCTGAAGTATGGTTGAATTGTGCACCAAAATACAAAACATTTAGGAGGTGTTAACTTAAGGTGTTGACTAAAAGAACTATTTGTGTACAACTGAGAAGGGCAGTGTTTGGAGTGGAAAAGAAGAGCAACCCTTGGACACATGCCCTTGTTGCAATGTTAATTACTTCTGTGGTTCAGGGCATGCAGTATATTTTTATTTATTTTTTTCCCCCCCTCTTCTGCAGTGTCTTATGCTTTAGTCCCATGTTTCCAGCTTAAAGTCACATTGCCTTTGTGCATTGTCCCTCCCTTCTCTGCCAGCTGTTAAAACTTTAGTCCAGTTCACTAGTTTTCTCTTGAATCTCAGAGGTGGGCTCTGGTAATCCGTTCACAGAAGTTCATATGCTTAGTACCTATCTGGTTTTTGCTTACCTCTCTGTGCCAAGACAAAGCTCTCCAATTCCAGCAGCCAGCACTATAAAACTGAATGGGGACATAGCATATACTCATATATTTTATAAGCCCTCTGTCTTTCCTTCCCCCAACACAATTTGGATCTGGCTTAGATCTGATCACTGTTACATGATGTAAAGTGCTTGTTGAACCAGGATTTATAGCTTCTCTCAGTGTGCTGCAAGTCTGATGGAAAAACTCCAGTTTTTAATAGCCCATTGCTTTGTTTTAAGTTTACCCAAAATTTCTCCTTTCATTCTACTGAATGAAGTCACTGACCTCTCCTGAACTTGTGAGGGCTTTATAAGTATGAGCTCCTCTATAGTCAGTATCCACAGTTTAGGAGCAACAGTTATTCTGTGACTGGACCCATCTGCAGCCAAGCTGAAGATGACAGGCTGCTCGTGCAATCCCAGGCTGCCACAGTTCTCCAAAATACTTTGGCTTTCTGTTGTTTTGCTTGTAATCAGGTCTCATACATTTAGCCCAGGCAATTTGGAGTAAGTTGATGTGGAGGCCTCTCACAATTATGCCCTCCATTGATCTATTCTCTTATCCCAAACTCAATTTTGTGAGATAGTCCCTGTGTCCTGCCAGTTTGCGGAAATGCAGAGCTCATTACCCTGGTTTTTAGTATCCGGCTATCTTCCTCCAGGAGCGGACCTGGCATCTGATAACGTAGCTTGGTCTTTCCCCTTGCTTTGCCCTGGTTGCCTGCAGAGGTGGCGAACTGTCAGAGAAGTCTGCAGCGTGGAAGTGAGATACTGGTAATTCTCTGTCACAAGGGGTGGAAGACCTGCCTGGCATGGAGCCACAGGATTTTCCTCCAGTTACACTTGCATTCCAACACACAGCATTTTATACAGTAAACAAATGAAAAGGTTTGTGTGGTGGGAGCAGGGAGAAATAACAACCTATGCCTGTTTACTCCCAAATAAGTGGCCTTTGAAACACAATATTGGCATAACACAACATGGGGAGGAGCTCTCTAGCATTTTTTTTTTCCCCCCCTGTACACAGGTGGTCTTCTGGGTGCAAATGAGCTCAGTTTGACAGTTAAAAATTGAAATAATTATTAGGAATGATTAGGAGAAAGATGGGGGTGGAGGTAACTGCTTTCCAGATAGATCAGATTAAAGACATGGTTTGTTGAAAAGACTACATTCTTATGGATTGATTGTGGGTTTTTTGAGACTAATAAAATCTGCGAGCAGCAATAAAAGGCAGAGAAACTTAAAAGAAAATTCTGCGAAGTCTTTGAAAGGAAATTCAGGAGAAAGAAGTGGAGCCACAACTATAAAGACAAAAATATTCCAAGTAATTTAAAAGCTGTATGTCTGCCAGATACCATCAGTATAAGGTTCCATAATTCTTGTGTCCTAAAGTCTATGAGTCCTGGTAAAAATTATTTTAGGAATGTCAGTATTGACTGACTGTAGCACTAATAAATGTAAACTACATACGCATATGAACCTGCATAGCTTATAGGGTCATTATTGCAGAGTGCAGGTGCTATGAGGGCATAGTGTTATTGAAAATCCTTGTGTTAACCAGCTTCAAAGAGTTTCCTAAAAACAAGGTGGATGCATATTGTATGTGTGGTGATCAGTGAAAGATAAGGGGAGTGGGGCCCTGATTCAAGGAGATCCATGTGTGTACATTGTGGGTTCCCTTGCAGTCCCAGTCAGCATGATTTGCATGCGCTCTTCCTCATAATTCATCATCCTTTTGTTCGCTTCCAACCTCTCTTCAATTTTTGACCTTTTCTAAGTAGGGCAGATTATGGTAATGGGATCAGTGAATCATGCCCATTTCCCCTGTGCTCTACAGTCAATTAAATGTACTAGATACCAAGTTGACTAAAAACAAAAACCAGAAAATCTTGTCCTTTCTTCTCCTCCAATGTAGATTTCTCTGCCCTCCCTGAATTCAAGTGTTACAATGAGCCATACCAACTATAAAACCATTTAAAAATTTTACAGAAAGGTTCTTATTCTATTAATTTAAATTTCTTTCTCTGAATTAGTAAAACAAAACCCTTACTATACAGAAATAATTCCAAACTTCAGAACAATTCAAAACATAAGCTTTTTTTGTAAGGATGAAATGTCAAAAGCAGGAAAGAATCCAGGATGGTTTAACTTCAGGATTTGCCTTGGCTTTGCTGCTGCGAGGAGTTTGGCCACAAAGTATTCACACTATTAAATTCACTACCTTAAGGAGGCCTGTGTCACCAAATACCTGCAGTACACCATAAACGTGTATCTGTGTTTGAAAGAGCCCAGAGAATATCTGTGGAATAGAAATGAGAATGCAGAATACTTCAGGAACTGCTGGTTGCTCTTAGGATAGAAGCAGCTTTGTGCCCACTTGTGCAGTATTTATTTCATAAATCGAGAACAGTTTGACTGAAGTCAGTGGAGATTGAAAACATGTATAAAAGAGTAATGCACGAGGATTGCTCTAAAAATGCCTGTAAAACATACTTGAAAAGCATCTGCTTTTTTTCATACTCATGTGTACATGGGAAATAGTATGGGTCTTCTTCGTGCTGCTGCTTGTAGTTGACCCAAGAAAAATTGTATATGTTTCAGAGATATAAACTAAATGTGATGGCCTGTATTTCAATATGAATGTGTATGCTCTTTTTGTATCCTGTAAAACATTAGCTATCATTAAGAGACATAATGCATGACTGCTTGCATCAGTATACGCTACTTACTTTGTCATTTATTTAATTTAAAATGTATTGAAATCATATTGTTAGAAAATCTAATTAAACTCTTTATGAAACTTACATTATGCCCATGCAGCTATTAGCTTGTAAAACTTCAAAAGGTTATCTTAGACCATACAATTTTTGCAGTAGATTATGTAATCAAAAACCATGTATGTTAAACTCTCAAGGGAGGAGGGTTAATAATAATAAGAAAAAAAAAAAAAGCTTGAAACTAAATCTGAACATTAAGTCAAATTCAACTTTATTCTGAGAAGCAATAAAAGTAAAATGCAGTAAGTTACTTACTAAATATTTTCCGTGAGCCTGTCCGAGACAATAGTAGTAACGCATGTGAGTAAATAATTTGCTTTCCTAGGAAACATTAGACTATCTACAGAAACAAGCTGTGCATAAAAATAATTAAAGCCTTATCTTGGAGTTAACTGCACAATGTTAAGACTTTTGGAGGACACAGGTGTCTATTTTTTTTTTTTTCCAAATACTGTAAGTTGTTGAAAATGAGTGCTAAAATGTGTTCTGAATGGTGGAGTTCTTTAGCCTTTTGTTATTCCAAAACTTGTTTTTCACTTCAATAGGTTTTTTTTTGATAATTCTATTACTTGTAATGCTTAATTGTAGCAGAAGCTGGAAAGAATGTTAAATTGTTTAGATAGTATTTCAGTGCCTCATGAATAGGAATTGGAACATAATCTCTATGGGGATGGCAGAGAGCTGCCAATTAGTGCACTGTAAGGCAAACTAACTTTGTGTGCCTGAGAAGTATCTAGTAATAGTTACCAACAAAAATCAGAAACTAGTCTGACTAAACTGCAGGTATGATCTAGTATTGTAACACATTTGTTTTAAAGTCAAACCTTAGGAATAATTGTCATGAAATCATCTTTACTTTACTTGGAAACCATTTTAAAAGGGAGAAGCAGCAAAATAAAAACAATTGGTTACAATTACTGCCTTTTTTACTTTTTTCATTAATTTTTTTTTTTTTTCAAATAAACTTTATCCAGATGGGCAAACCTCCTCTATTGAGATAGAGTATAGAAAGAAATACTGGTTTGGTTTGTTTCATGGTTTGTTTTTTGCCTTGTAGATCAGAGCTGTCACTGGGAGATGTATCTACGAGCTCTCTAAAGGGGACTGTCATGGTTGCTGAGTGTGACTGTAGCAAGTATGACAAATGTGAGTGCTGCGTGCCTTCTCTGAGACTCAACTACACTTACATCATGTGGCTGAAGATGATGATTGGTGTAACACCTCTGTGGTCACCTTTGATGTCAGTCAAGCCCATAGACATAGGTAAGTATGACCTATATTTTAAACCTTTTTTAATGGAGAACAGCAGCAGGATGTCCCTTCTGGAGAAGGAGGGCACAGACAGAACAGGAAAAGGCTCCCTGGCGCTGTCTCACTTACTCAGGTTGGTGCTGTACACATTTCTTAGCTGCTTAATGCCTGTCTGGGCTCTGGTACAAAACCATACTGAGCAAAGGCCAGGCTGTCAACATACCTGAGCTTTCATTTCTAATCAGGACTTCTGTGTGCCTGAGTCTGGGGCAGTGGTGGAGCTTATCTGTCTATGTTGCTGAGGACTTAAATTAAAGTGAGGGGGGAAAAAAGCTGTTCCTAAAGTTACTTAGCAAATAATCCCACCTCTTTTCTCAAGCAGCTCTGTTGTCCTGATGCTTTCTTCCTTACACATACAATACTAGCATTTTCCAAGTTGGAAAACATTCCTCTGTAGGTAATCAAGTTAAAACTATACTGACATGAATTTGATATGTGTTGCTATACAATATGCACAGTTATTGCAGATCTTGGCAAATTTCAAAAAGGCAGGGACTCTGTCAGCTGTGAAGAAAAAAAATAGAAATTTTATAAACTTCTTCCTAACTGATGTGCTTTGCAGACAGAATAAGTTAAAAGTCCCTGGGTGGGCTAGTTTTGAAGATGAGAGGTTGCATTTTTCATCATGCTGCTTTTAAATTATGCTACAGGAAAAAATTAAAAATTCAGAGTTGCATCTGCCAATATTTAAAATGACATAATTAGTTTGTTCTGCTTAGTGAAGTATGTTTTAAAAATGCATAATATTAGTATATGTTCTGCCAAGATTTAGCTCAATTAAAAATTATTTTGAAAGTAAAACTGAATACTTGTGTAATGTAGAGTTGTACTTGCTTACAGGTTATATTAGTAGAACAGGTAGCATCAGTAGAACAGACGCCGTTATCTGTATGGTAAGATTCACAAAAGTGTGATGTAAAGGTTACTGACTTTTGTTTTAAAAGTTACACCTCCTCCCAAATCACTTCCTGCTGGTCTTCATTAAGTTAATTGCTTTGAGATGGTATGTAAGTAATAATAAAATAAGATCTGACTTAGTGTAGTGAATTTATACTGAAAATAATAACAACTTTTTGGTAAACTGAGTGAGATTCCAGTAAGACCACTTAAATGAGACACCTTGAAGAGCTGAGAGATCAATGAAAGGCTATTTTGTATTTAATCTGGTATTGACAGAGGCAGACTCTTACTTGAGTGGACCCCACAGGAGCAGTAGGAGGTTCCAGGAAAGACTAATGTGTTGTCTGATCATGTGGTTCAAATGATAGGAGGCAATTCTAAGCAAAGCACCATGGATGTGCATCATCTTCCGAACTCTGCCAGCTCGGTTACTGCTACCAGCCCACCTTCACCTACATGGAGGTTACTATCATTTTCATTCTCCCATTAGAACTACTTCTGTGAGCCTTTCCCAGCCTCCTGCACTCATATTTTCCAGGTTAGCAAAAACATAGTGTAGACAGCATAAAGCCTTGAATGGAAGTGATGGTTATATGTGGGGGGGTGCGTGCAGGCTGTGGACATCCAGTGCAGATGGTACTCGATGTGAACATGTGCCCACTGCCTAAGCCCCTTGGAAATGCTTTCTCTTCAGCTTTTGCACGTGCTGTTTACTCTGCATTGGTTTTTAACAGGATATTACTCTTGCATGGGAGAAACTCAGAGCTGTGAGTGAGGACAAGGTCAACCAAAAGACACTGTACTTACACAGTGATTTGAAAAGGTCTCAGTAACAGCTAAAAGTAGGATCTAGGTTCCTTGCCTTTGTTCGAGGAAGAGTGAATGTAATCCTAATCATCATTCTAAATTGCCCATCCATTTCCCTCTCCAGAGAGTTCTCTTCATCCTTGTGGGAAGTTTCTGAAACCCTCCATTTTTACTTTGCCCTAATGTAGATCTCCTGGAGACCTTCCTTCATAGCCATAATCACTGTGGAAGGGATGGGGGTATTTAGAAATTCTTTGTGTACCATATGAGGACATTACCTCCTGTATCTTAAGAAGCTGCGCAAATTGCTTTGCTGGGCACTCCCATCCCTCAGTCCTCTTTTCAGCAAAACAGGTAGGTTAGTGCTTGGTTACTGGGAAGAATCATGGCCCAAGGCAAGAAATTAATGTAGTTTTAAGGCAAACGTTAGGTCAAACAGCATGTCCTGATAACTATATAACAGTGCCAGGGTGCACTTTTCCAGTGATATTACTCAACATTACTCTGTCGTACGCTAGCTGTAGAGCAGCTCTTGAAAACTGGGTTTAAAGAAAAGGTGTGAAAGAGACTTCTGAATCAGTAAAAACCCATTACTGCCAGCAGTCACAGGCAATAAGGTTAGTGGTAAACTTGTCAATTAATTTGTCCACAGTAAAGCCTGAACCTCCTTTGAACCTGCATCTAGAAATGACAGAGAAAGGTCAAGTGAAGATCTCCTGGTCTGACCCTGTGCTGATGCCATACCCACTTCAGTATGAAGTGAAGATCTCTGCAAATTCAGGTCAAAATGGTTGGCAGGTGAGTCAGCTCTGCTCACTTTCATTTACGATGGAGCAGTGCAGGTTGGCAGGTCTCTTCCAGCACCCAGGATTTCTTACCAACCTCCTTGTCATTGGGCAGTGGCTCTGGTGGGTTGAGCAACATGGCTGGTCTGGTGGAGCTGGGCACAGCACACTTTTTTTTCCTGAGCTGATGTGTCCAGTAGACCCTGGTAAATGTCAACAGAGTGTGGTAAAGCTGGCAAGCTGGACTTTACATCTGTTACACTAGGAGAGCCTCTACACAATGATGAAAAACCCATCTCCTGATTGGTCTTAAAAACAAACTCCCATCTTTCTTTTTGGATGAAATGCTAGATTCTGTGAAGTCTAAAGGCAAAGCGCTCTCCTTTCAGCAAGCCCTGAATTCCATGATACATGCGTATATGTTTAATATTTATAGTTTTTACTAGTGAACTGCTTTTTCTGTTGCTACCATGCAACTGGCTCTGGAATAAAAAGCAGCTGTTAATTAGCAGTCCATAATGAAATAACATGTTTTCCACAGAGGTATGCAACCTCTACCATATTCAGATTTACAGTAAATTTAAAGAAGAAAGCTTTTTTTACCCAACTTGCTACCTAAAAACTACTCTCTAGACTATTTGTTTTGGTTCCCTCTGTCTCTTACTTTTTCCTGTTTCATTATACAACAATAATGGCTTCTGATAATCCAACAGATGGTTCAAGTTGCTTTAGAAACCTCACTGGCCATAGACAATAAACTACTTGATTCTTCATACTTAGTTCAAGTGCGGTGCAAGAATCACCATGGTCCAGGGTTCTGGAGTGACTGGAGCACACCATATGGTCTCAACTTGGGAGGTAGGTCACGTGCAGTCGCTTACGTGCAGTAAGTAGTCTTTTGGAATAGAACAGATTTCCCAGTTTGGTTTGGTTTGTGGAATGAGTATTTGAGAGCATGTGTTGTCCAGGGAGGTACAGTATGCAAGAGTTGGGCTGAAAAATCCTGGGGAAGTTCTTTACCCTTCTGCTTCTCTTTCTGCGCAGCTTTGCCTGAGATCCTGCTCTTTCCTTTGTACAAAACTTGCATTAGAAGAGTTATGGACTAATGCATGTAGACTGCACAGTCAGCTCCATGACACCTCCTTGTCTGGCCCTGTTGCTTGCTCACCAAGCACCTCTTCAGACCCAGAAGCAGCGCTTTTTCTAAGATTTTTTTTCTGTTTCAAAAGACAGTTGGCAGCATTTAACCTCAATACGAGATTTTTCTCCTAATGCTTTCTCTAACTTTTAGTTTAGGATCAGGCTTTGTTGCTGAACTAAAAGCACGGAACGTAGTTTCAGGTTTGTAGATTTAACCTAATCCATCTTGGTTTGTAATGCTGAGTCCCATTCATAAACTACGTAATAGCCCCAGTCAGTCAGTTTCAATGCATGTGGCTTTAGTGTTAAGCATATTATCTTATATACTGTAGTCAACTTACTACCCAAATAGGGTGAGTTCCTGACATGTCGCACACAATAAGAGCTCTCTTGGACTGAGTAAAGGGCTCTTACGATTAATGAGGTTCTTTATATCAACATAGTTCCTGCTAAAATGATAGATCATGATGACTTTTCATTCGTGGTCAGAGTATATAGGAAGGGAAAGAAACTTTGTTTGGCAAATCCTTGGTCAGTTATCAGGAGTGCTGATTTGCTTTGCAAATTGAGCTGTTTTGGGTCAGCTTGAAGATTTCACGATTTTTGCATTGTATATTTCCATGCTCTGCTTACGATCAACTGGAAATGTTTTGGTCTGTGTTGTCACAGGTATCCTCTGAACTATTACATGACAGTACTAGTGCTTTACCTAGGCGCTTACATGTACACCTGCTTACTGTATGCTAATAGTGTAAATAGTGTAATAAAATAGTGTAATGTATGTGCTTAAATCAAATACCAGGGAAATAACTAAACTTTGCAGAAGGAGCTCTCTTCCAAGAAAGCTGAAAAGACCCTCGTGGCAATCGAGCATGAAACACAGGATGCCTGATTATATGACTAGAGGCCTAACTGGCCCTTAGTCTTTTGGATTTATATCTATATATATAAAAATAAAAATTAAAAAAAGTGTGTGTGTGCATATATATAAAAAACTATATAGCTTTGAGAATTTTGGGGGGGTAAATACACATTCTCTCTCACATATGCATATACTGATATTTTTAGAAAGAGTTTATGAGTGTATGGAGAAATATGGATGTAAAAGAGGTGCAGTAGATACTGTTAGATTATTTTTTATTAATCCTGTTATGGGATATGTAATTGTATTAAACATACATCTCATCACCAAAATAATCCCGTTGTGACAAACCTGATGGCAGCCTAGAAAGATTAATTTCTTCACTGCAGGAAGCTCAAATTGGCATATTCTCCCACTGGCCAATGCCAGGATGAGCCAATGGAAGAACAGTGGAGTGTGCAGCACAGCTGGGAGCAGCGAAGCAGCTGGTACAGGAACACTGCCTTGCATTCATGGAGGCACATTAACACCGCCAGAGTAAATGCTGAAATCAAGCAGTTATATTTTTGTACAGCTGACCAGTTTCATGTTCTGGTTTATATTTATCATAAAGTCTTTGACAATGATGGTATTGTAAGTCTGCTCTACTATCTGAGAAGGCCTGTATTTTGGAAAAAATCCTAAAAATATCTGACTTGGTTCCTCAACTATGGAAGGCAAACCTGACCTTTTAAGGATTTTCATGCTGGCGTTGGGTTGATCTTTGGCAAACTGTTCCTTTTCAGCAGGTGTGGAACACCTGTGGCTTCCCTAAGTACCTGACTGGTTGAGGTTGAACTTATGGATGTTTACATGCTTTGCAAATTCCATATCTTTATGCCTAGGTGAATTACCTACTGTATCACTGCTACCATTTGGTATTAACTACACTGCTGAGATTGTAAAACAAGTTTTTGAGTCATTAATCTCCTGCTGACTTCAATAGGAGCAGGAGTAATAACTACTGGAAAGCTTGATTTTTTTTTTTTTTTTTTTTCCCCCAATCCTCTCTCCCCCAGTTCTGATTAGCAATTCTCTCAAAATCTACGTTCCAGTATTACAATAATGTTTCAGCTAACATAGGATTTCAACATCCTTGCAGGGTTAAAGGAGTTAGATTTCTTTTTTAATTCCTCCCCCCTGCCCCAACCCAAACATCACTCTTCTCTTACTTTTACCTGAGGACAATTTTAATGATTTTAAGATTTGTGGTGTATGTGTTTGTGAGACGAGTTACAGAAGCTAACCCTTTCTAGGTTGCAAGTACTTGTTGCAGTATTTAAATAAGCTGACCTGATGCCTTAAAAAAGTGAGCTGAGTAAAAAGCAGCAATGTTAATCTAGTTTCCCAAGATTTAATTTACAGGAGCCTGTATGATTCCCTGTTTCCCTTGTGCTGCTGTGTATTGCTTTCACTGTACCCTCTAGATTTTCTGCTCACTTAGTTAATGTTTGCCTGGGGATATTAAAGATTATTTTTACCAGAATTTAGAAACATCAGTTTTGGAGGGGGACTGTCAAAGGCTCGTTTCTGCCCCTCTCCCCTATAGTTGTTAATAATAGTTAAGAAGTAGGAAATTTAGAAATACAACTGGATGATAATAATAATATTTTTCTATTGACATATGCTTTTATGTTTTTTTGTTCAGATTCTAATCTCAATAGATATTTTTCTCCTTTTCCCCTTCTGTGTAGCTGAAGTCCTGTACTTCCCTCCCAAGATACTGACCAGTGTTGGTTCTAACGTTTCCTTTCATTGCATCTATAAAAACAAAACCAAGATTGTAGTGTCCAAGAAGATTGTCTGGTGGCTGAATTTAGCAGAAGAAATCCCAGAAAGTCAGTATACGCTTGTGAATGATCGCGTAAGCAAAGTTACTCTTTTCAACTTGAAAGCAACAAAACCTAGAGGAAGTTTCTTCTATAACGCGTTATACTGTTGTCATCAAAATAGGGAATGTCATCATAGATACGCTGAATTATATGTAGTAGGTAAGATTCCAGATGATTTTAAATTATATTTTTGGTGCATTTTAATAGTAAGGTCAGAATATTTCCACTTTAAATGCCAGTTAGCTTTTATTGAGCAGTTATGATTTGTAATGCATGTTTTTTGTATAAACAATTATATCTTTATTAATAAACTTTCAATGTGTTTTAATTAGATGTGAATATTAATATCACATGTGAAACGGATGGGTACTTAACTAAAATGACTTGTAGATGGTCTGCAAACCCAAACACATTGCTCCTGGGGAGTTCCTTGCAGTTAAGATACTACAGGTATGTATAGCTTTGAATGCAGTCTTTATGTTTGGAAAGTGTTGCTCTGGAAATACTTCTATTCAGGATTCTTTGCTGTAATAATAATTATAAAATGTCCTCAGTTTCTGTAAGCTGGACTTTTTTGCAACTGGAACTCCAGAGGTATTACCTATGTGTGCAGAAAGGGCACCATAGATAGCCGAGTATGAAACATGGATTCTACTTACAATGTTTTTCAGCATTTGTAAAACCTGTAGATGCAGTTTGGAAGCCAGTGCTCTTAAAGCAGATGTGTTTGCTTGTATCAGTTATAAAAATTATTCTTCTAGTTGCTCATATCTACAAATTGTAAGGAAATAAGGAAAAAACCCATTCACAGTGAGAGTGCCTGAGCACTGGAGCAGTGGCCCAGAGAGGCTGTAGAAACTCTGTCCTTGGAGACTTTCAGATCTTGACTGGACAGGACCCTGGGCAACTTCATCTGACTGAATTTAACCCTGCTTTGAGTTGGAGGTAGGACTTGAGACCTCTTGAGGTCTCCATTCAACCTTCGATTTTTCTATAATTCTGTATCTTTTTTTCTATATACAGACAGTAGATAAAAATACAGGGATGGAATTTAATTCATTCCAGATGGAAAAAATCTTGCTTATAAAGAGAAAATCAAATCTTAATTCATAAAGGGAATATTGCTTTATGAAGGTAGCATCTTTGGTGGCTACAGCAATTCTTAGTTTCCATGGTTTTGGTCAGGTGTTTTGGCCTAGCTTGTTTTCAGGTAGTTGGTTTGATTTTGTCTGTCTTCTGGACAGAGAAGGAGAACTGGGGTGTGGTGTGGAGCAAACACATTATTGTTTGCAAAATACAAACCTGATTATTAAATCAGTGGTGTGATCATCCTTATCTTCATGTGCACAAATATTGTCTGTGATCGTATTGTTTTATCATGAAACTAAAAAATCCCTTTGAGTTACTAATATATTGAGCTTGAGAGTTTCCTAGAACTGTGTTAGTCTTTATATAAACAAGATAGACAGACAACCCTTCCTGAGGAAAAAATCTTTAGTTTTACTGCTCTGCTGGACTGGATATGCAAAGGTTTTGGCAAACAAGCTTAAATCAGCCCTGAGGGCCTAATCCTTTGGAAAGCTGGACTGTCTTCTCTGTTGGGGGTGGACTGAAGTTCTGAACTATCGTAGTAGCCAGGTGAATATTTCTCGGGATTTTGTGGGCTAAAGTAATAACTGGAATGCTTGAGACTTCAAGTGGAGGCTTTTAGGGCAGGATTAGTGACTAGCTGACTACTAAGGTAGGTTTTGTTTCAACTGTCTTCACAAATATGAATATAATGAGTGTACTGCTGGACAGAGAGCTTGAAATAAAAACCATGCTGCTCTTGCCATGTTTTTTATTCCCACTTTTTCACAGTTCGGTTTTAGCTAAAAATGTTATTTTCTAATAGGAGGTGATATCTGTACATTTGTTACAGTGTTGTGCTAGAGCAAACAGTGAACATTAATACAGACTGAAAATGCTTCCCAGGCGCTAGTATTTATTGTGATTGTTCTTTTTGTTCTTTTTTTTTTTTTGGTTTGTTAATAGTAACATCTGAAAGAGGAGAAAAAAAAATATCATGGGGGACCGCATGAGTGTAGTGACTCCCAAAAAGTTGAAGTATAAGATGTTTAAAAACTTATAGTTATGAAAACACCAGTATCATTTCCATAACATTCTGTTGCATATTAGGAACAAAAATACAGGAGGAACTTGAATGTTTACAAGCTTGAAACCAAATGAAATGGTCAGGTTTTTCAGTTGCCCAAGCTTGATTGTAAGAGGCACCATAAATATGTTGGAGTTGCTAGTATTTGCTTAAGACACAGGCAAGTCCTCATGATGGAAGTGGGAAGTTAGATGTGTTGCATCGACATCAGACACGTCAGGTTTTCCAGGAGCACGCAGCTATTCTTCTTAGTTACTGCTGCAATTACATTTTACAGATGAAATCCAAAGCTCTGCAGTAATGTCGTGTGATAGCTTTGCTGTTGGTGTTTTGTTTTGGTTGGGTTGTTACTACATCTTCCTCTACAGTCAGTGCTGCCAATAGAAACAGCACAAAAATGATCATCGTGTAAAAACAGAGAATGCTAAGCTAAACCTTCAAAGCACAAGGCACCAGTTTAATCAATATTAGCTATGTTGACAGGAAGAGGAGAGATTCAGCTAAGTGTAACTTTTGTGGTTCCGTTGAGTAACTAATACCCTATCTGGCCACTCTTAACACAAGTCTGAGCTGTGCACAAGCTTAGGAGAAATTAGGAGAAATTTGAAAACTTTCCTTTCCGTCCCTGGTAAGATGTCCAGTGCCATTTTATCCAGAGTCCAGGTCTCCTCTCTTCTGTTGCCAGACGCAATACTGACTGTATGTGGGATTTTAATACCGCCCTCCAGAACTGATATTTTTATGGGATTTCCATCTCCTGGAGACTTCACTGTACATGTCGGATTGGTCCACGTGGCAGCTTTCCCCTGGACACCAGTTAGTATTTTGAAGGTCGTATTCCCGGCTGGAGTAAATTCTTGGCTGGAGATCTGCCTTGCTATGTTTATTGCTAATACATACCACTCGAGTAACATGATTTATGAGTATTTGGAGATGCCTGCTCTTGTTGTACCTGTTTCTTCCTGTTGTTAGTCTCTTATCAAAAGATTTTGCACTGGGAAGAGCCTTCACGTCCTGCTTTTTTCAGGGTAAGAGCCAAGGCTTTGAGGAGTAATGCTGCAGTGTTATTTATCCATCTAGTGCAGATTCAAGTTCAAGATCTGTCCAGATAATCATCCAAAAACCCCAGATGGTTCCAGTGACACCATTTGTTTTAATTGCCTTCAGAGTTCTATTTTACTGATGCCATGAGTAGCTCATAGTTGCAATGTATTAACTGAATGGTTTTTTTTCTCTTTTAAGGAGCAGAATTTATTGTTCTGACTTTCCAAGTACTTCTCCAAAATCAGAGGTGAAAGAATGCCATTTACAGAAGAATCATTCTTACGAGTGCACATTTCAGCCTATTTTTCTTTTATCTGGATACACCATGTGGATAGAGTTTAAGCACTTACTAGGAACACTTGAATCCTCACCAACTTGTGTTGTTCCAGCAGATGTGGGTAGGTCAAGATTCGTGCACATCTTTCTTCACTTGTGACCTTGGATTTCATTCCTTATATGGTGTAGGTAAAGTACTTCTTCAAAGCCTTTTAAATAAATTAGATTGTGGAAAGAACATAAAAACATGAGAGCTTTGATATTGTCTTCTAAAAGACATTGGATTAAATGTTATTTCCATACATCTTCCTTGGCACAGGAGCAGATTGTAACTGCAGCTAATACCTATAAAATGAAACATCCAGTTTTGCATGTTTATCTTCTTGGGTGTTTTGAAAAGACATCTACAGAAAATGCAAGTATTATATTTAAAAAGGCAGTCTCATTTTTAAGGTTCTTGGTTATCTTAATTTTTCTGAAGTCTTCAATTAGTTGTTAAGTTTATCCTTTGATGCTGTGTAGCCCTACCCGTATTACTTACCCAGTTATATAGTAATTTAAAATCATAGGGACTGTTCATGCTCTTGCATGCTTTTGTAAAGTTTCTTTTGTGACACACAGAACACTTAAACTTGTATAAAAGCAAGAGGCAGGAACAGTGAGTGTGTGAGGAAGCATGCATACAGAGAACATAAATTAAACTGAATTATCCTTTGCATTTCAAAGTTTAAACAGAGTAAGCAAAAGTGAATGACACGGAAAGGAAAGGCAAAGTTCAGTGCATTATAGCTAAGTGGGGTATGGGAATTACTATTATTACTATTAATTTGGTGACCTTGTGGTTTTCAGGGTTGCTCCTGTCTAGTTCAAAGAGGGTTGTTTGTGCCTTTTTGACAAGCAAGTTCGCCAATTGTCAGAGAACTATTGGGAGCCTTGGGCGTCAGAAAGGAGGGTGGTGTGAGGGATGGCGGGTGGACATCCTGCACTTCTGCTGCTTAGACAATTTGCCAAGAGAACCTGGCACCTTGTCAGCATGGCAGCTGTAGTGTCGGTCTGTGTCGGGCACGTCTGTGCTCTCAGTTGGCTGTGCTCTTTTGGGGAAAGATGGTGGCTTTATATGATGCTGCCCAGTTAGGAATTCTAGCAGGACTTTAGAAGTCTGGTTTATTCAAGTTGTCACTTCAAATAAAAAGCTATGAATAGAATTGACCTACACTGAATGAAAGGTGCTCTGTATCATAGTAAAACAGAACATACTCATTCTAGCACCACCCAAAATTTAAAGCTTATTTCTTTTTTGTTGTTGTTGTTTTCTCACTCACCATCTGATTGCTCAAAACAAGTTTATTCTAACTTTGCTCTGCTAACAAACTAGGGCTTTGTAACACTCGTATTCAGTCTGCTGGAGAAGCTCAATTTTTTTGGAATTTCCTATTAGTAAAATAAAAACTTCACATAATATTTCCATTAGTCATTGCATAATGTCCGTCACTGTCCTTTATAGGAACTACCTTTCTGGGCCATGTGTGCAGCTACTTTCCACAGCGGTACACCCCATTAGTGCCAGGCTACATCTTTTGCTGTTTGTACCAGGGGAGGTACCAGTTGCTGGCACTAATATAAGCTATTGTGGTTTAAATTAAAATGAAATGTACTGAAACTTGCCCATGGATTTTTTTTTTTTTAAATAAAATGTTTATTCTGTAAGGAACTTTGATTTTGATATTTCAACTTAAGATTTTTTTGGTGATTTTAGTTTGGGTCAAAATTTGAATGAATTTTCAATTAGAGAAACATTGGCTTTCTCAGTCAGCAGCGCTTTTGCCTGCAGTGAATGGGCCAGGCAGCCGGGACTGGTGAATTGTTATGTTTGCATTATAGTGCAGCTTTACTTGGAATAGCAGAGGCCACGATGTGTTACCTGCCACCCTCAGGACAGAGGAAAGTAAACCATGATGATTGGATTTAATGAGAAATGTCAGTGCAGACATTATAGTAATACATTTTTCTTTGAATTTTCTAGTGAAGCCGCATCCCCCTGCCAATGTTAAAGCAGAAATCACCAGGAATGTTGGGCTGCTGAATGTGAGCTGGACAAACCCAATATTTACGAACAATGATCTTAAATTTCAGATTCGGTATGCTGTGAACAGGGAAGAAATTACATGGGAGGTACTGTCTTTTTTAATCTAGATTGAAGCATGAATTGTTGCGGTGTTGGCATTTAGCATGTTAGCTGTATTTTGTGGAATCTGTGGCATGCAGTGAATCACATTTATAAGCATTTGCATTATCTAGCAAAGGAATATTACTGATTAGGCCACTTTCTCATTGGATTCATTTTTGGGAATTTTGACTGTAACAGATGCCTAAACAGCCTTTTGTTCTTACTCTAAATATTTTTACTTCTGTTACAGGTTTATGAAATTTCAAATGCACCAACAAGATCAGCTGTGATAAGAGTTCAGAAACTTTGTGTTGAGTATGTTGTTCAGGTCCGGTGCAGAGAACTGGGTGGATCAGGTTACTGGAGCAACTGGAGCAGATCAGCCTATACGCTTGTAAAAGATATCAAAGGTACATGTGCTTTCAGAGTGCACTCTGGTGGTCTCTCCAGTTTCAGACTGAGGTGTGACACTGTTCTTTCAAACTGTGTAATCTTGCAGCTCCCTTACAAGGCCCTGAATTTTGGAGAATTATTATTGAAGATCCGGCAAGGAGGCAGAAGAATGTTACACTCCTGTGGAAGGTGAGAACAATTACATTTTGGTCTTTCACTTTGATCCAATAACCATTGGTAGAATTGCCAGAAAGGGAGTACCCTAAGCACGTGCTTCCCTGGGAGGCAAACTTCGGCAGTCGCTGCTTGTGGGACTTTGTATTGCAAGGCACTTGGGGTATGACTTCTTTTGTGTTACTGTCTCTTGCTTGGCTAATACTGGAGGCAAGTAGACATTGCTGGTAAATATTGATTGTAATACTGTGGTGCAATGGGAGATGGTTTCGCCTTCTTTGCTCAGTCAGCCTGCCTTGGACTTTACTCCCTTCTGTTGCGATCACTTCCTCCCCGGTTCTGTTTTTATTCTCTTTAATCTCTCCTGCAGCTAGCTGGTATATGTCAAGCTGATTTTGTATCCTAATCATTACCAAGTTTATAGTAATGTAGTAGGACAAAAACTTTCGTAGTGCAGTGTGGTTGCTCTGGATGGTTGAGAAGTAGGTGAGGCTCAGCACAGACATACACTGGCAGCAGGCGTGTTTCCAGACTTGGAAAGCTCACAGGCCTTCTGAAGTGAGCTGATTTTTGTACAGTGGACCCATCTGAGGTTACGGTCAAATTGTTCTTGCGCAGGTCCAGTTGCATGCACCACAGCCATATTGAAATGCATGTGGGCCATTATTCCTGAAGTCTTATAGTCCTCGCTACTTCAGGAGAGCCCTCAGATCTCTGGGCAGGCTGCAAGCTTCCTTGCCTTTGTGCAGAGACCAGACCTGCTGCCTGAGTTGCACTAATGCAGCTGAAGTGTCAATCCTATATTACATGTTCATATCAGTCTACACTTTCAGTGTTAGTTATACAAATGCTATGGAACAGAGACTTAAAACACAATTTGTTCTAATACTCAGAAAAAAGAATAACATGGAATCAAAGACTTTAAGTTATGATGAGATGCAGTCTTCAGCTGCCAAGTTCTGCTGACCAAGATCTCTGAGCAGAATGTGCCACTGACTCCTAGACAGCCGCCTGTATAAACACCACTGCAACTCATGTAAACTGGGCAAAGCTACATTAAAAGGTTAATGCAGGACAGAGGAAAAAAAGTACATCAGTGACTGCCCACTCCTGTTTGTCCAGGTTTAATATGCAAACAGTCATCTGTTCTGGTTTTTCAATCCTGAAAAATACTAACATAAAACAGTGAGTTACTATAGGAGTCTGAGTTTGTGTTTCCTTGTGTCTCCCTCCTGCCCTCCCTTCACTGGAAAGACAGCAAGTAAGTGTGTCAGCTCTCAGAGAGAGAGAGAGAGAGAGAAGAAATTAAGTCTTTAAATGGACTACAGTGCCTTTGCTAAAAGGACAGTAGCCAGTCTATAGTATCTTTATTGGGTCATGTTTTCTTAAAGTTGGAGCAGTGCCTTCTGCCCAAATAACAGTTGTTTTTGAAATCAAAGACTGGGAATTTAATTAATGCCAATGTTTGCTGCAGCCACTGATGAAGAATCACTCATTGTGCAGTGTGAGCCGATACGTTATAAAGCATCAGACATCAGGAAACACCACGTGGTCAGAATATGTTGATAATGGCACTACCTGTTCATTTCCATGGACTGAACACACACATACCATTACAGTTTTAGCCATGAATTCGATTGGAGTTTCTGCAATTAATTTTAATTTAACTCTATCACAGCAAATGAGCACAGGTAAGAACACCAATTAGTAACCATTTTGAGATGTGGAAAATGCTAGGAATCCTTGTGATACTTTTGGACAAAGCTTTCTTTGTAATAAAATTCCCTTTGTTAGAATAAAAAATGTTTTATGATGATACATTCAGCTGTATATGGGAAACAGATTCTGTATCTCACCAACAGAGCTATTTGAAAAATGAAATTTCCATCGCATTAAAATCTTAATGATCTTTGGGGTTGGGAAAAGAGTTGTCTTTCACTGGGCTGTCTTCCCTCCGCTAACAGAATATAAAAGAATTAATCAAAGACAAATAAAATCTTACTGTAGAACTGGTCTTTCATCTACTTTGTCTTGGGAACACCCAACATTCCTGCTAGGGAATGTTTTGTTGTTTCCAAGATGAAATATGGTCTTGTTTCTCTGGCTGCTCACCTGACGGGCTGCCAGAGTACATAGTTTTCAGAGGTTTGGCTTTACTTCCTAAGCAGCCTCTTCACTGATTTGGCTGCACTCTGCTTTATTAATAAAATAAAGGCTATTGCTTCTGAATGCTTCAATTGTGTAACATTCACATGCAAATATATGCTGTGGGAAACATTACTGCAGTCCATTTGTAGAACTTTAGTGCTGTAATGCAAAAAGCATTTTTATGGATAAAATTATTTCTGATATTGTGTGTAAGCGTATTCTGGAAAGAATACGTACCCTGTGGTTGTTAGCAGATGTAATGAGAAGCATTTGTCCAACTGGATTGTTATCTTGGTGTATTACTTAGATTCAGTAGGATTGGATTTAGCTTACAAGGCTCTTAATGTGTGCTTTACTAGCTAAATGTTGACAGTTCAGTAGTTGTTGATAATTTTTTGGATAAGGAGTGATAATTAAGGAGGTGCACAGGAGAAATAGGATATTTGTTTGATGTCTGGTAAGAAACTTGATCTGTTTAGTGTTTGGGACTAGTTGGCGTAAACCAAGCTTTGCTGGCTTAAAGAGAAACGTATTTGCTTATGTGAACTAAAGATCAGGCTTTATTATATAGAAGATAATTAAACAAGTAAAGGATGAAGTGCTGAAACCATAGCAATCATTCGTGTGCATGTAGTTTATAGTATACGCCTCTCCTGCTAACCCAGCTCTCATCTCACCTCTGAGCTCATGTAATTCACGGCTATTTTCTCCTTGTTCTGTCAGTGAATGTTGTGCAGTCGCTTAGCGCTTACCCAGTGAACAGCACTTGTGTGATTTTGATTTGGACGCTTTCACCTCAAATATATGTGATAACATCTTTTGTTATCGAATGGAAGAACCTTAACAGAGAAGAGGAGATGAAATGGGTGCGAGTTCCTCCAAATATTAGTAAATACTATATTTATGGTGAGTGTTCACTTGAAAATATAACGCAGTACGTTAATTGTTAGGTAACAGAAAAATGTAGCATTACTGAGCTCTGGGATTCCTTTTTTCCCTCTGTGTGTTTCTGATGGCTTTTATGGTAAGGACCAGTAGAGGAATTCTTGATTACCGTTAGAGGACTGATTGTAAAGGATTGACTGTTACATTAATAATCAGGTTAACAAAGAATGAAGCTCAGGAGTGTGTTCATTTTTTGGCAGTACAATAAAATTAGTTCTGGAATATTGAGTACACCAGCTAATTATCTAAGTTAATATGCGCATTCCATTTGCATTTTGGCTTTAGGCTTAGAAATTTTTACAATAGCTCCATAAAGGTGTTAATTCCGTGACAGAATGATGCTGGATTATCCAATATGGATAAATAGTTCATATCTTCTGATAGTAAAGTATGTATCTATAAAAGATGGCTTTCATTATTCCCCTCTCTGGGCTGATGTGTACTCTGATATGTGACCAGAGCCTCTGTGGAGGTAATTGTTTAAAAGTAGGATAACAGTTTTGGTTCAAAAGGCTGATTTCCTCTTTCCAGATCACTTTATCTTGATTGAGAAGTACCAGTTCAGCCTGTACCCTGTGTTTGCTGGAGGAGTTGGCAAATCCAGAGCAACGGATCAGTTTACCAAAGGTGACTTACAGGATCTTTCTCCATGTTGTTTATGAAATAGGAGCTTGTAAAAGTAAACTTTAAATGCAGGAGAAGTCTGCATCTTACCAGAATAAAAGTCAGTAATAAAGTAATTGTGCTATAACTATAAACAGTGATCTAGACTTCAGTTGCTTTAATTTGAAAACTCTTCGTGGGATTAGTTGAGTGAGGGACCTGAATTCCCATGCATCTAACTTAATAGCTGAGATCCTAGGTCCTTGTGATATTTCACTCTCCAGTTGTGGACTATTCTCTTATTTCATACGCTCTGATTTCATTTCTTAATAGCAAGGGAGCAGTGGCTGCCTCCCACAGGAATGGAGGAGTCATGTCTGTATTTAAAATAATTCCTTCCTTTTCCTCTATTTGTTCTCAAGGTAAAGGTTTGTTGATGTGCAGTAAAACTGTTTATCAGGGTTTTTTTGTGTGTAAGCTGTTGTTTCTACTGTTTGTTATTACCCTGTTGCAGACTACTTGTTCACAGACAAATTATTTTACTGCATTATTATCTGAATTCCTTTTATTTCCAGGTGGATATGAAAATGAGAATAATGCCAGCCTCTATGTGGTTCTACCAATAGTTATTTCAACCTCAGTTCTGCTGCTTGGAGCATTGCTGGTTTCGCACCAAAGGTAAGTTGTTCATTGTCATATAAAAGTCCCAGAAGGCCTTTAGAAGAGGGTGATGCAGCTTAGATCGTGCCTGTCTGCTGAACTGGTGGGCAGGGTCTTTCTGGGGAAGGCTAGGAATTATTTTTATCATATATTTGATGTATTGTACTGAAAGGCAGTGGACTCTGTGGAATACAGCACCAAGAATTAAGGTGTCTTGAGTGCACAGGCTTGTTGCCTTGTGAAAGTCAGACCGTTGCCCTTTCAGGTCTGGTGTCCTTGCAGTAACGTGATGATCAGTGCTGTTCATTTTCACTGGGAAGTATCACTTCAGCCTATACCACATACTCCTCACTTCTGCAGAGTGATTTATGGACAAGTTAATGAGTGTCATGTGCTCTGAATTTGTAAAGCACTCTTGAGTTCCATGTGCAATTGTCATCACAAACTAAGGTCTGAAGTAAAAGCCAGTTGAAAAAAATCCCTCTGAGTTTTGTGGAAGGTGGGTTGGGGTCATGTTCAGCAAAGACTGCCGGTACCTTTTATATTTCGCTAAACTGCCACTTGGTATGTCACTTCTTTCTTTCTTTTTTCTGTTAAATTTTGGCCATCTATAATATCTAAAATGATTGTTTCATTGTCATAGTGTTCTGGGTAAATAAAATCGCACAGATTCCTTTTCTGACATAGCAAAGGTGAATGACAGCAGTACGGAATGTATGAGAACAGTACCAACTTCAGAATTTACCTCATATTTCAGAATGAAGAAACTGTTTTGGGAAGATGTTCCAAACCCCAAGAATTGCTCCTGGGCGCAAGGAGTTAATTTTCAGAAGGTGTGTATTTCCCTGGTGATGCTTCTTCCCCCACCCCATGGGTCTGACTGCTCTTTGCTCAGTACTGAACTCTACCTCTTGGTTAGACTAGACCCTACCTGAATTACTGAATGAAGCAACTTGGAGCCTCAGAAGTTAGCAATACAGCGGTTCTCTCAGCTGTAGAAAGCTAGTATGTGGAAATGGGCCAGGACCAGAGACCAACACCTCTTTTGAATGCAGGGGGTGTTTAAATTTCAGGGCAATTAGTAAATCAGTTGCAGAATCCTATAGGTGTAATGCTAGTGCACCTCAGTGAGCACCAGGTGTGTATCAAAGGCCAAATTCTTTGCTGGGATTAACTGTCTCTCCATTTGGCACGTGAATCGGGAGCTGTGATGTGATGAGCTGTGACAAGTAAGGGTCTTTACATGGACTTAGGCAGTTTGCACCAGCAGACAAAGTTTCTCACGGTCTCGCAGTTTGACGGTGTGTAATCATTGAGACGATAATCTGAATTCAGGCCTGTTATTTCTAAAAGTAAGAGCATCTAATGGCAGAAGATTTTTCAGGTATTTAATTTGCTTTCCCAGTGAAGGTTTCTTTTCTCATCTTTTATTTTATTTCATTTCATTTAAACAGAGAATGGACATTCTTTGAAGTCTAATCATGGTCACTGCCTGCTGAACCATTGGGCCAGCTCCCAGGCTTCCTATACAGAATTGTTAGAAGATTTTTCTATTTATATTCAGAAGACAGGAAGCACAGATACAATACAATGCTGATTTGTTTAAATATAACGAATCCTGGAAGTAGCTCTGTCAAAAATCTAAAAAGGCCTCGCAAAAAATTAGGAGCAAGTGCCATATTACAGACCAAAACACGGTTTGTCACTTGCACAGGCAGAAGCACTTTAGATTTGGTGGTTTTGACTTTTGTTTATTGCCCTACTGACTAAGGCTGTGACTGGCAAAGGGCTGAATACTTTCAAGCCCTGGGTTTCAAAAGGAGTTGAAAGAGCCCAGCCCTGCCCAGGATGCAGCCGTGGAAGCAGAGACATCAGACTGGTTTGAGATTTATCCAGCTTGAGCGCAAGATCTGCCCAGTTACTGACTTCACTTGAAAGTGTGTTTTTATTCTAATTGAGTATTTGTTCAACTGAGAGCTAGTTTGGGAGTTTCCCCTGGCTCCAGGCACATCAAACTGATCAAATCTCTTATTTGCACAAGTACTTGGTTGTTCCATTATGGTCTTTTGAACTTTTTACATGCGTTTGGGTGCAGCAGCAACTCAGAGAATGTAGAAACTGGGTGTGTGTTGTGCCTTACTGGTTTTTTGTTTGCTTGCTTTTTCCTGAAAATACCAACGTGCATGTTATTTATATGGCTTCTTCATTTGTTATCATTTAAACATGCAGCTACATCAATGCAGATGCCTGAATAATCTCTAACATTAGATATGTGTTTGAAAAAACAAGCCAGAAATCCTCAAGGAAAATCTGATTTCAGTGGCGTTAGGGCAGTTTCTGCTTATTTTTTTACTTACAATTTTTTGTGGCTTTTTAATGTGTGCTGAAGTACTTACTTCTCTGATGCACCAAGCCGTATGTTTTAATGTTAAATGAAGCTCCTGGAAATCCTTCTGTTGGGGAAGACGCAGTTGCGGTCGGATGGAGGGAAGAGTGGATGTTCTCCAGCCTCGTGGCAGCAGTCACGTTGGCTGGCGTTGGCAGAGCCTGTGCCTCTGGCATGGTCTAGAAAACTAAGTGTGTTTTACTTGTGCAGGTTGTTAAATCCCAGACCAGTCTGAGATGTGTGCTTCCGTGGCTGCATCCGGGGAAGGGCTGGGCTCTTTGAACAGCCGTTAATTGCAGGAGTATAAGTGGCACCGGTGCACCTGTATTTGTCTATTTAATCTTTTCAACTATAGCAAAAGGAGCTCTTGATAATCCTCACTGTCCCCGATTGCAGAGGTGCATGAAGTTTGCATGTTGGATGTAGCATGTTGGAAATGATTCTCTTCGCCGACTGGTGGAGCAGAAATAAGTGCATTAAAGTTGATGAAGTTTTAATTAGGAAAGGAGGGTAAAGCTGATACCCTGGTGATACTGTTCCATATTCATATGCCTTGTTCTATAATTAATGGAAAAGAAATGATGCATGCAAGTAGGAAAGAAACTGAAGTTTGACATGGTTTTTGACAGCTTGTTATGCAGTAGAAAGCACGCCTCTTCCGTACGTTGTACTAGTCTTACTGGAAAACGTTGCTTAATGTTAATCGCACTGAAGGCACAGTGCCTGTCCTCAGATTAGCATGATCATCTCTCACTCACCTCATGAGTGTCCAAGGCCAGAACGCATTCTTTGAAATCGTGTGCTTAGGGCCAAATCCTGCTTTTATACGTGTGCATGGAATTTCCGGTAGAAAAAGCAGCATATAGTACTTGTATGGTATTTTTCCTTAGTTTTATTACAACTGCATTGATTACATAAATAGCCTGTATACCACTACTGGGAAGTTCTGATGTCTTTCTGAAGGCATTTGATGTAGAACTCCTGTCGTGTCCTGGTACATATCAATATTAAATCCTGGAGTCAACATCTGATCATTACTTTGTATATTCAATATAGCACATTTGGTACTCCAGAACTGCATCTATCCTGATAGTATTGCTCACAGCAGCAAGAGTTTAAAATCATAATCTAAACCAGGCAAGACCCTGTCTTGCAAGCCTTTACATGTATGCACAATGTCAAAATCATAAAAATTCCTCTTATTTGCTCAATAAATTAGTAAATAAAAATAAAAAAGCTTTAGGACCTAGTGTTGGAGAAATTACTTAAACACACCTACAGATGTTTTACAGGGGAATTAGTATCAATCTTGCAAGGACTCATGCATTTCTAAATTACCCCACTATGTCCATGGGGTTATTTGCAACGTGTAAATATATGTGAAAGTCAAAATCTGGTCTTGGCAGAATTAGGCCAATATCATATTTTGATATATCTGTGTTTAGCAACTAGAGTGCAAAGTAATTTTGACTTTAACCTGTCTCAGGTGTGGTAACTGACTTACAGCTCAGAGGTAGTCTGTTGCTTATGAGACAAATACAACCTAAAACCTAGACTGAACAGGGAAGCAAAATACAATGTTGTTTGAAATTCCTTGTTTGTTTGTATCTCATTTGCAGAGTTTGGGAACTGGTGACCTGAGATTATGACTTTTCTCCCAAGTTTTATGGAACTACTTTGCCTGTTGTTTAACACAGTTTGTGCCCAAATTATACCGTGCATGCATATACTGTGGAAATACAGCACTATTCACCCAGCTTGCCCTGTAATTGCTGATATGCTATAGTTTTACATTTTCTCAGGACGTTGGATTATGCATTGTATTTGATTAAATATCTGACATGTTTTAATAAGTGATGTGTCTGAGTTGGCAGATGGTGGCCTTTGCCAAACAACATACCTGTCTTTGAATGCGATGTATCGAATCTTTGCAGGCAATATTATCTGTATGTTTTCTGTGGTACCCATATGCGTTTATAAGAGCAGGTACTTGGGGCTGGGGTGAGGGAGCAAGCAGATTTTGGGAGGAATATAACCCATCTCTGTTCAGGATAAACCAGCTGCCTGTTGCAGGAGGGCAGGTATCAGGAGGAAACATGGTGTTTTGGTTTTTCAAAAGCTTCCTGATAATAAGCGTCTCCTATTTTGAAAATGCCACTGTGGGCAATATACACTGAGTGGACTGTTAGTCTGCTTCGGCACAGCAGTGCCTCTGCTCCTGTCAGTTCATAGCAAACCTGTGAGAGGGAAGATAGCTTTCATCGGGGAATATAAATTAGGATTATTATGGCTTGATGTATACAGCATAGAGCAGCCTACAGCTTATTTCAATAGCTGGTTAATTTTATATGTCGTTATTGACATTATTTTGAAGACTAGGAGAGATTCCAGTGTGCAGGTTGGTTTCGGTGTGGGAAGGTGATGGACTTGTGTGGGGCAAGTACCGAAGCACTTAGAAACCTGCTCGCCAGCTTTGCCGCGTGAGGGCACAGGCGTTACTGATAGCTAGTCTAGACTAAAGTAGTAGCCTAAGATACGCAAGTTAGTGTACTCTTTTCTATAATTGTATACTAGTCTAAGTATTTTGACATGTTCCTAGTTGTTTTGGCAGCTTTCCTGCTGTAAAATATGGTTTGCTAATATGCACAAAATCTGTTTTTATCTATTTGTTTTGTCTTGAATTCGCTAGGAAATGTATGTTTTTCAAGTGACTTTTCCTTTGTAGCTAGGAGTTCCAGTTTTGCTGTCAGTTCACGCTATTGTGTATTTTACATGCATATATATTAGGTAGTAGTAAAGCATACATTCTGCAAAATCAATGTGTGTTTCTCTTCATGCAGTTCAAACATACAGCTGCTATTCAGATGGGAATGCTCTAAAAATACTACGGAAAGGCTGAATTTGACCCTAAATAGTATAATCCTAGCAGGGAAAGTTACTTTAGTTGACATGTAAATGATTAAGTCTGTTGTTTATACAATCTAAATAAAAAGCCAAGGACATCTAAGGGTATAAGACCTTTGTCTTGCAAAGCACTTGCGTGTGTTTTTAACAGTATGTGCATGTTTATTAATGTCAAAAGGAATGTGACCATTCAGTTGCTTCTGTTTCAGCTTGAACGATAGGCTGTCTTGGCTGGAGTACTGAGCACTTCACAGAACGCTTGCTTTGCAGCACTTGACACACAAACAGGTTCTCGCTTTTGTGTCTTGTCCCTCAATCTTCGCCTACGCGCAGACATAAAGAAAAGAGGAAATGTGTTTTAGAGGATTTTCAACTATATACTCTTACTGAAACTATGGGGTTTTTGTCTGTGATTCTTAAAATCAGTAGCTTCGTACTGAAATAAAAATAATAGACGAGCATTAAAATATATCTTTTCTTCTAGCCTGAAACTTTTGAGCATCTTTTTATCAAGCACCCCGAAGCAATGTCATTTGAGCCTCTTCTTCTGGAACCAGAAATAGTGCTGGAAGACATCAGTGTTATTAAAGTGTTGAAAAAAGAAGACGCACAAGATTTTTCAGTAATTGATTCAATGTTTACAAAAATTCAAGACTCTGAACGTGATTCTGCTTGCTCTAGCAGCCATTTCAATAGTAGCAGCTTCTCCGAGAGCTCCCGTGATGACCAAATCGGTGGAGAAATTACAAGGCAGTCCGATATTAAATATGCTACTATTATCAGTAACTCCAGATCAAGTGGGCTTTACGAACAGAAAATGACTCTAAGAAGTTGTTTTGATAGATGCTTCTTAGCTGAAGATTCCTTAGTTACAGGTGCTTTCTCAAGTAGCTCTTGGGAGGTGGGAAATGGGGCATTCCTCTTATTACCTGATCTGCCCGGCAGGCAGCCCAGCAAGACTCTTTCGCTTTCCCTTATTTCTTCAGAGGGATTTTCGGAGCCTTCAGATCAGGATGACGCTTTCACAGACGGAGATAGTCCTGAGCGGAGCCTGTATTACCTAGGGATAACATCATTGGAAAAAAGAGAAAATGACGTTTTTTTAACAGAAAGTTCCGGGGTGATGTGTCCGTTCCATACAACCGATGTCCTCAAAGATGTGGGGTTTCTTCAGCATACACCGCCTAATTTGAATGTGTGTATCCAAAGTAGCCTGAAGTATAAAGCCATTGTGCCATACGTGCCGCAGTTTCAGATGACTACTGCCAAGGTGCAAGAGACCACAGAGAAAAACTCTTAAGTCATCACACCACAATTTGATACTCTTAATGGTTTTTTAGGTGTTGATACCTTCCCCTGTTTTTCCCTACCCTGACTTCTTTCAGGGGCTCTCCTGTTTTGAAGCTGGGTAACTGGTTCTATATTTGAGTGCCAGAGTTTTAGTAGGAAGACATTCCATTTCTTGACCTAATTTTCAAATGTGGGGCCTTCCTTCAGAGATTGGATTGTGTTCAAATTAACCTCTGGTGCCACATGACCTATTGTTGATGCCCGTTAGGTGTATGTCTGAGCAGCCCCGTGAAGAACCGCAGTTGAAATTGGACTCGGTGCCGTAGACGTTCAGGTGAGAGGATGGGACGTGATCCAGACGCGGTCTGCGCTGACGCCCGGTCAGCTCTGCGCGCTGGGCTGTGGTCTGTCCCCAGGGCAGAGCCGCCGATTGCTTTGTAAGCCCTCTGTAGCCGCAGCCGGCTGCCGTGAACGACCCCGGCCACCGCATTGCTCGTGTGCAGGGCAGAGCACGGCAGCACCTTCCCGGTGCCGTCAGTGTGTGACCAGAGACTCTTCCTCCAGCTGGGGAGAGGTAGAGGAGTCGGGGCTTTTGCAGGCTTCGGTGTGGAGATTCCCAAACGCTCCTCGAGGGCTGGGAAGGATTCAAGCAACATATACCAAAGGAACACAGCTCCTCTCTCATGCATTTACTAAATGGCCCTTTACAGTCCCGATGCGGATTGCAGCCGGTTCTGTAGCGGTGGGCTTCTTTCAATTTATTGTTGTCAAACAGGACCATGTTTTCCACAGGGGTGAGCACAGTGTGTCTGTTGGCAGCACAGACCCGTACACACGTTTCTTCTCTCTGTTCAGGAGTAAAGTATCGCTGCAAACGACGTCAGCAAACTGTGTTGAAGGAGCTTGTTCTTGTTTTAGGGTTTGCTTGGTGACCCCGAGGGCAGGATAGAAAGGAGTGACACTACTATGTACGTGTGTGGTGTTCTGGGGTGAAAAGCTCGAATGTGTCATTTTGCTGGGAATGATTTGGGACACGGAGTGCTACAGACTGAGTCGACCTGGATGCGGTGCAGCCACTGGCCGCTCAGAAAGACTGCCGGGTTATGATACATCGGTATCCACTTGGACTGGTGGTAAATAGATGCACTGTACAAATACCAAATATATTTGTTAGGCTTTTTCTTCTCCAAAATTCTGATGTATTTATTGCTTAGCTGACCTCTGCGTTAAATTGAGCCCGTGAATACGCAGATGGTCCACGTGAAAAAGTCAGAACGCTCTATTTCAGGTGTTGAAAGGGAGGCCCTGACCAATGATGGCAAACTTGTGGCTGCTGTTCGGGGTCTTTTTTAAAGTAAATTGAAAATAACTCATCAGTAGCATCAAAGAGCCGTAGAAGAAACTGTGAGGTCAAAGACATGTGGCGAACAGTGCATCAGTGTGTAAAACACTCCCTGAAGAAGTAGTGGTTCCAGTAGCTAAAGACTTATGGTACTGCAAGAGGAAGAGAATCGAAATTCTTGCGGCTACATTAATTGTGGCCTGTTACCTGCGTAAAATGATGTGCTTGGAAGTAAAATGTCCACATTTTTGTTGTTGAACATGAGATTCTAGTACAAATGGTACTGCCGTAAAACTACCATCTCTTCCAAACCCCTTTCCTAAGAGCCCACAGTAGAAAAGGCAGTAATTTGATCCAAGGATCCTGTATTCTTCATCTTTGGTGAGCTAGCCTGTCTGTATGGACCTGGAGAAGTCGGTTTGCCTTCACAAGCCCTGCTCCCCTCAGCTGAAAAACTTCACGATGGAAGGAAAATTAGGTCTTGGAACTGAGCTGTATTTTCTGGGATAAGCTGGTAAAGAAAAAACACACTTACTTGCAAGCCAAATATATTTTTTGTACTTCATAGTTAGTAAATATTTTTGTATACGTGCCTTTTCAAATAACTATTTTGAGGAGCTAAGAAAGATTAATATATTGTGTATTCCAAAGCTAAATTTATCTGAAACTTATATAGCCAATTAAAAACAAAAGGGCAAAACCCAGCAACAATAGTAAATGATAGGAGAGGTGTGGAAACACTTTAATATATTAGTGATAAGAAATTCTATGGAGCAAAAGGGACCAAAGCAAATATATATCTGCACTTCGAATTTAAGACAAGCTTTACCAAAAAACCCACTGCTTTTTCTCAAACAAGCTGCTAACCTGGCTCTTGCTGGGGGTCTCTGTTTCTGGATGTTGAATATGACACCGATCTAATGTACTTGTTTCAGAAATATTGCATGTGGCGGGGGGAACTAAGACCTGTTTCGTGTTAGTAGCCAAAACTCACTGTCACTTGAAAATGTGGTTGGAGGCTGCAGGGACAAACCTGAAGGTTCCCGTAGAGTTCCAGGAGTAAAGCTGTGATTAGCACCCAGGTGAATGCTTAACTTAGAATTCTATCTATCTGAAAAAAGAAATTCACTCCTGCCGGCACGTGAACTTGATGCGGCACAACCTCCAGGGTCCTAAGAGTGCCCCGGGAACGGACTCGGGTGTTGGATTCTGCCTCTCCTGACGGTTTGTCCACCGGATCCAGCATCCCCTGAAGTCTGAAGATGCGGGGAGGCTAGTGTAGGTCGGCTGTCCCACCAAACCCGCCCCAGCTAGTGCTGCAGGGATCCCTCATGTGGTGCAACCGAATTTGGGGTGGAAGACCCAGATTCCTGCACATCAACCTTCTCTTGTTAACCAGCGATGCAGAGGTAATGTGAACTATTGAAATGGGGTTTTGTGACATCTGCTGTAGTATAACCGTATCACCTTCTGTTTGGAGGAGAGAGTCCCCTCCCAGCGCCCCTGCAGCACACCCATCTGCTGAAACTTCTTGCTGTTGGGAAGTGAAAAGGGTGGCGCAGCTGTCTGTAGACTGGAATAATAAACGCATGGTTCGTCATGAGGTTTGGATTTCTTTAATTACAATGTTCAGAAAAATTCTTTAGTTGTGTTTGAAGGTCGTCTTGCTCAAGAAATTAAAAGCTCACGTTGATTTTACCATACAAAGTCCTTATCCAGTGACCCTGTAGGGACAGGAGTACCATTAACCATGGGAACAATCAGCTGAGTGAACCAGTGAAGGCTTTGCTGGGAACATGGGAAAATGCAGGAGTTAATCTTCTGTCCCCCGTCATGCAGGACTCTGACGTGCCTCAGAGCTGATGGTGGGAGAGCGTTTGCAGCCTGGACTTGCTGTGATGCCTGCAGCGGTGCTCGAGGGTTGCTGTGTTAAAAAAGCAGCGCAGAACGTCTTCCCTCGATGGAAGTTGGCAGGTACCCAGGTATCGCCACCTTTGGGAGTCCAGCCTGTCCTCCTGGGTGCCTCTGCCATCCCAATCATGTTTTTTTCCTAATGGCCAGAGCAAGAGGTGCTCTTTAGAAAAACAAATCGATGTGAATGTAAGAAATGTTGCAAATATTAGCTGATCTTTTCTGCTTCAGCAAAAAGAAAAGATTTTAAGTATAATTACTGTAGAACCAAGCGATTTAATCCCTTAATGTAGGTGTGCCTTTTCTGAAGTAATCTCCATACCACGTCTCCACTCCCTAAGTTTCTGACAGTGCAGGTGAACCCAGGTCCCGACCCGTAGTGAAGGGCAGGACACAGCTGTACGAGTTTATTCAATAAGTACTTCCTAAAACTGGCTCTCAGTCTGGCATTTTCATCCGTATCCAATGGACATTCAATCCCGCTCTTCACCTTTCTTTGCTCTTGTATAAAGCCAAAATCTGCATATCGTGAATCCACCATCTGCTGCCGTCTGCCTCTGCCCTGGTCTCCAGTTACGGTTTCAGCTCCGGCCGCTCCTGCAGGCAGCATCTGCCTCTGGGAGAGGAAATTAAGAGCTGGGGTCAGTTATCGCATTCTCCTCTCACCATTAGTTTTTTCCCTCAACTTCAGGTCAATTTGTTTGTTTAACAAAGCTGAGTACTTCCCCTGCCACGTTAGATAACAGTGTTTTACGCTGTGTTTGCAGTGGTCTCCTCCTTTCACAGGGCCGCTGATACACGTACTTTACCCAGGAGCAAAATCTCATTTGTTTATTCCTGAGCGAGACAAAGATGGGCAGGTACGGTGCCTGGGCGAAAGCATTTTGTAAGGTAGTTTTGGAGGGTTGTTTTCCTTGCAGAGCTGCAAGCAGACAGCCCTCCTGCCTTCCCTCGGTGGCTTCGTGTCTGGCGCTTTGTCACGAGAAGGACGGCCGGGCGCCTGGCCGGCTGCGTGTGCCGAGCAGCTGGTCTTCCTACCGGGGTTGGGTTTTGGTTGTTGGAGACTTGAGGCTCGGTTCCCCTTCGATGTGCTGGAGATACACTCCACCCACAGCAAGAGGGTTTTCCTCGTGCCTGTAGTGAGTTTGAGTGTTGATTTTTAAGAGCAGATGCCTTATTTTTTAGTACACAGGAACTCGAAATGCTGTACAGAAATTAGGTCTGCAAGCACAACCCCTTTTCAGGCACATTTCTTACAAAAGCCAGTGAAATTTAAATATGCTATTACACATTTAGAATTGAAGTTATCAGAGGCGAAAAACTGCAGAGGAAACTGAATTTCTGTATTAATCTCCCAAGGCAGACTTTTGCTGACAGCTGGACTGTCATAGCCAGAATAGGAGCTGCCACTCAGCTTCCCCCCCCCGCCGCCGACTTCAAAATGCCTGTCTGCTGAGGCAGCGGGTGCCAAGGGACGCAGCGAAGGGCTGGAAGGAGAGGTTCACGCTCAGGACTTGGGTACTCGAAGCTGTCTGAAATGGAACGGAGCCAGGAGTCCAGGCTCGGTGCCTCTCCTGGGCTCCGGCCCCGTCTTGGCAAGAGACCTGGCAAGTCCCTGCCAAGAAACGGGGAGAAAGTAGGGAAGAGGGTCAGGCCGTGATCTGCATCAGAGTCTTCCTCCGATTGCTGGGGGCAAAGCGGGTTTCGCCTGATGACCTTCGTCTTCATCTCGGCTCTGACGCGGTCCGCTCCGGCCAGGGCTGCTCCTGGGCTGGGTGCCTGGGAGAGCCGAAGGGGCTCGTCTGCCCTGGGGCACAGCAAGGGAAGAGAAATGCCACAGAAACACATTTTGGAGCATCCGGAGGGCACGGTGCCACCATAAACCCGGGGCTTGGCTGCGGGAGTAACATAGCACAGCTTCTATTTGCTTCTAACAGTGAAACTGTTAATGCTTCCCTATAAATGTACCTACGCCTTTGCTACAAGTAATTAATTCAATGTTAATTCCCCGTAACGTTGGTCATTTTGCAGAGAGATGGGGGTTTTTTTTGCTATGGCTCCATACCCACCAGGAAAGGCTTTTCAATTTAAACTGGACAAGCAATTAGGAGGAACCACGTGCAGCTTCTGAAGTACATATTAAGCCCTAATATTAAGCTCTTGCAAATTAATTTTGAAGAGCATTCAGGAGTATAGCTCATTTATCTAAGAAAATTCATCAATGTGTCATTATTCCTTTGACATGTCACTTGCAGCTACAGTTAAATGTCCTGATTTTTTTAAACTGCAATTGATGTTTGAAGCAGCAAGAAACTGGTTTTCATATTTTGTACACGTGTAGATTGTGAGTCTGTCTTTGAGCCATTGATCTGTGCAATCAGCCTCGGGTTTGAAAGTTTGCAGTAAAACGGGGTTTGGGTTTTTCTTTTCCCCTTGCATTAACTGTGAACTAATTCCTTTTCTGTATGTGGCTTTCATTTCTGGAGCATTTACGGTAATTATTTCCCACTAATGAGAGTGTAACTTGAAACACCGCTTTCTAACAGTGTCAGAGTAATTTTGTAATTATTTTTGTGAATAAAATGTTTATTGTTGACGTTACTGTTGAATAGGTGTTTGCCTATTGTAGCGAGCCTTTGCCTCCCGTGGGAGCGAGCAGTCTGTGAGAGCCAGTCCTGCCCCCCTGCCAAGATTTCCCCCTCATGAACTTCATCACTGACACGTTTTTTTTTTTAAATTGGGAAAATCTTGAGAGTTTCACTTTGCAGTTTACTGGACCTGGACCTTGAAGAGACCAGAGTTGCCGTATAATACACAGCATTTCTGTCACCTGGCTCCGGAAATGTAACATACTGTTGTCCTGCAGTGTCCCACGCTGTGCAGCCGGATGCAGGGCAGAGCTCAGAGGAATCAGGGGCAGGTGTCCCCGCTTTTGCTAGGATGGACTATCCTAAGGGTCTTTTCCAACCTAAATGATTCTATGATTCTGTGATCTGGCTCACTTGTTGCACACACACCTGGTCCTTCTGTGTCCGCGCTTGCAGGTGCAGGTCGAACCGATGTAAAGAGATTTCTTGCCTTTGTCCCTGCCCGAATCCCTCCTTCGTTAGTGCGGCTGGCACGGCACATGTAACCTGCTCCGTGTCTGCTCTGGTTTTTGGCATTGCCCTCCCTCCTTTGAGTGAAATATTCTGTGATGAGACACTGCAAGGTGTCTGTGTTATTTTGAGCAAGCTGCAAAGGCATCGCAGTGAGCAGCTCCCTCGCCCCACAGTCACAGAGTTCAGGCCGATTTGGGACAGAAATGGCAATACGAAGCCCTCGAGCGCCCTGAAAAGTCACCGAGTCCCATGGGAGCCAGGTTGTCCCCATCTCCCCTTCCCCGCTCACGCCTTCACCTGAGGAGCCACTGCCACCTGCATGGCTGCTGCCCGGCGTGGGGAAGGAGCCCCTGAATTATTTTACTTTACAGGGCGTTTCTGCGCCCTGCGCGCTCACCTGCTCTGCGCTGCAAAGTCCCGCTGTGCACGTGGGCTCTGCCCACCGGGAACTGTCTCGTCCCTGTGGGTGCCACAGAACCTGGGGGGACGTGCCAGGTGTGACCAGCCTGGGTTGCACCTCTCTGCCCCAGGAAGCGTGGAGGGTCAATGGATCACTTATTTCTGGACAGGTAAGGAAAAGTCCAGTGATGCAAGCAGGATTTGCAGCTAGATGCTGGAGGGGAAGAGGGACCATTGAAAGTTGGGGTTTTTTCCAAAGAAATACATAGCCAAGTTTGTTGTGGGTTTTTTGTGTTTAAATAAATACAGAAGAGGTAAAATTACCTCTTTAGGTATTTCTTTTATAGCCACTGTTTCCCTGACACCTCCATTGGAAAGGACTGAAATCCATACCTACCTCCTTCCTCTGCATCACCTGCTGCTGCGCTCGCCCAGACCAGCGCCCGGGGAACCTGCTCTGAACTAGGTAGCCAGTGCATAGATGGGGATGGGGATGCAGGACATGTTCCTTTTATGTGTCTCTCTCTGTAAAAAAAAAAAAAAACAAAAAAAACCAATCAAAACCAATATGTGTGCTGGGGGAGTAGTATTCCTTTTTGGAGACTTGTAAGGTTGTCTGTAATAAATTATACAGTGTGATGCACTTCTGGAGTGTGTTTTTATAGTTAATTGAATATTTTGAGTAATAATATTCTATGCAATACGGTTGGTTTTATTATCCTACTTTATTATAGTTTTACTGTGGTAAACTACCGCTACCACTAACATAAGCTATGCCTACTGACAAGGGATACAGGGTATGGCCAGAGCACAATGGCTTTGGAGGATGTATTGCGTTTACAGGTGTAATGAGTGCTATCTCTGTAAATGCACTATCTTCTTCCTTCCTGCAGTTTATATTTAGAAGACCTGCAGGTGAAATTTGGTGGAGCGAGTAGTCACTGGCAAGTTAGGCAAATTCACCTGCGGGTACCAGCTGGGGCCAAGCTGCTGAGTATGAACAGCTATTTCCGTACCTCCTTTCTGCACAGAATTTGCACTTAATTTCCTCGATTCCTCTTTGCTGGAATGTGGTTCACCAAGCCTCACCTCACCCTCGCCTCCCACCGCAGAGGATCCAGCCCACGGTACACAACACCGGTCTGCGCAGAGGGAGCTGGTGGCTGGGACGTGGAGAAGAAACATCCCCTGCGTGCCTGCATCGCTCTGCTGCCCCGGCCAAACCCCCACTATCGCCCACTTGCTCTGTTTTTCATGGGTCGCTGCTGGCCGGGGGCAGAGGAGATCCCTCCCGCCTCACCGAGCATCCCTGCATCTCTCTGAGCCACGGGGTTTGACTTTCTGTTGCTGCTACCAGGGAGATGTGTTCTGTCCAGTTAAATCTCAGTGTGCTGACTCAGTGAGTGTTTTATGATAATAACACAAAACTACTTTTATGTAATAAAATTGCCAGCCTCACAGGACACTCCAAGAGCCTTTAGCTCATCAACGAGCTAAGCTACCGGCCCCCAAATCTGCGCAGGGCAGGAGAGACCCCGTTTCTCTCTGCAAGAGCTCAGCAGCTCCGTCGTACAACCCGGTGTCTCACCGAATGCGCACTCAGGGATGGAGGAGTGCCTGACACACCTGGATGGGCTAGAGAAACGACGGGAACCTCATGAAGTTCAACAAAGAAAAATGCAAAGTCCTGCACTGGGGAGGAGTCACCCCCCCCCAGCACGAGTACCAGTACAGGATGGGTGCCAACTGGCTAGAAAGCAGCTCCGCAGAGAGGGACCTGGGGGTCCTGGTGGGCACAGAGTCAGCCGTGAGCCAGCCATGTGCTCCTGTGACAAATAAGTGCCCCAGCACCCTGGGCTGCGTTCAGAACACGGCCAGCGGGTCGAAGGAGGTGATCTAAAAATACAGAAGTGAGCAATACACGCTTCAAATAGTTACCCAGACTGTGATTTTGCTGTGGATGTTCCAGTTTATGTGTTCTCTATTGCAGAAAAAGTAATTAAAATGCAGGTTTCTGGTGTGAACTTCTGTAAGGGGAAGGATCCCATTCCTCCAGTCTTCCTTCTGCCGGGAAAGCAACAGGAGTTAATTTTGTCAGGGTTTGAATGGAATCCATAGGCCCTGGTGTGCATCCAGATTTTTCCGACGTGCAACAATAAACCACTGAGATTTCAGCACTTGACCCAGTGGCCAGATGCTGCCGTTCACAAAGACTCGGTGGCAGCATTGTGGCTCTCACAATGGAGCACTGCGCTACTGGCACGCAGCCCCAGGAAGACCAAAAGGAGCCGCAAAAATAATTTCCTTTCAAGAAGAGCCAAACTGGAAATACGCAGCACCCTCGTGGATGGAAAACCGCTTGGTTTTGGCAGGTGTCATTCTGTTCACTAATTATCCTAAACAAAAGAAAAGTGAATTGTCTGTGTGAGGCTCTAATTAATTACTACCCATCAGGAGCTTCTTATGCAAGAGCTGTCATCAGCAAAGCAGGGAAAGGCACCGAGAAACTCTCTCTAGGAGATCTGAAAATCTGCCTTGATGGCTTATGAAATACCGCAGTGTCCTGCTGTTAGGGAATGAATGGAAAAACAAATGATGAAGAGCGATGGAGGAAAGGAGATCCTGGGGGGGGCTTTTAATGTTGATGAAAAGCCGCAGACGGCGAGGTCTCTGGGCTGTGTGGAGCCTGTGCATGATAAAGGTCACAGCAGTGCACACCTCTGTTTGTATTTCAGCTGTAATTAGAGTATCTTGTCTTGCCTTTCTTACCACCAGCAATGCAAAGCACCTCTTTGCATAGTCCTAGATGGGTCCTTTCTGAATGCAAATGAAGCTCATTTCCTATCCCTGAAAATTACTTTTAAAGTATCCATTCGTGTCTTTAAATCTGCACGCAGCATTAAGGACAGATAACAAACACAAAACTTTCTGGTGCCAGTTTTACAAAGCCGATTCTCAGCAGAGAAACTCATTTCAATATTGAAACCAACGGCTTGTCAGTTGTGTCACTTTGTGAGGAAGAATGGATGTGATGGGAAAACCAAGGAGCAGACTCACCGTTAATTCTCCCAAATCAAAGCTGGCAAGGCAGTGGTGGGAGACTTACACATAGGTGGGCAGGAGACACAGCGCGCGCTGGAACTTGGGCTGGAAAGAAACACTCAAGAGACTTATTTCAAGCTTCAAATGATGATTAAAGATCTGGGCCAGAAGAGCCTGGCAGTGAAATAATTATTTAGTCTTCTGCCTGCCTAATGTCAGAAGCGAGTTGCAGAGACCTGATGCTGTTTTGCTAGAACAGCTTGCCTTCCCTCTGCTTTCAGTTGCGTGGTCACGAAAACACCAGCTGAAGAGCTGCACGGCCGCTGCTCCTCACCAAGTGGGGACCGACTGGCTTCTCAGCTCTGGGACCCACTTTCTGCCCTCGTGGGGGGCTCGGGCCTGAGCCCCCTTTCTGCCCTGCGCACCGTCCCGCACGCCCTGACAATTTCTTCTGGCTGGTGCAGGAGGAAAGATGGCTACAGAGAGATTTTGTCCTACAACTCTATCGCATATGAAGGATGCTTGCTGGGTTTCTTTTTGTTTTCAATCCACAGGATTTTGAAATGCACTCTGAAAATGCAGACAATTTTATTTGCTGCTTCTCTTGTAACTGCAAGTCCCTTTTGCTCTTTTTCCGATCAGTTGGATATGAAAATAGATGTTGCATTAGGAGCCTTGTCCTTATCACTGTATGATGACTAACATCCAATTTCCTTTCAGGGGTTTTAATAGATTGCTCCCTAAACCACTTGGAGCTATCTAGCTGAAGCAGCCACTCCTACGTTGTTGCATTAGCAAGGTTAAAACTGCACTAGCTTTTGCAGAAATCTAACTTCAGCATATCTGAAGACATATTTCAATGCAAGTGCTGCTTTGTGACACCTTCACGGTGCTGCCCAGAACCATTACGTGGTGGCAGCGCCCAGAAACACAGGCCCGGCTAGTGTCAGTGTCTGAGGCAGACGAGAAGGGCCAAATGCCAGCAAGAAATGAGCTCTTTGCAGCAAAGGAAGGAAAAAATCTGCTTGGATGATGATTTGGATAGCATGGGTTTGGAAGAACAGATTTTGCCCCGTATTTTCAAAGCTGACCATGCATCTTCAGCATCCATTGCTAAAACCCTCCATCCCGCTTACTCCATCACCAGCAGACATAAACCAGCTGGCCCGGTATTTATCACTCCACTCTGCTGCTGTCGAATCTACGGCAAAATACAGGGGGGCTTCAGAGAGCATATGTTTCCACTGCTGCCATGTATGTTAGCAAAACAAATAATTAGAATGGAGGTTAATATACATGACTCAGATCACACCCTCAATCTTGTCTTGCCTGCCATTAAAGTGCTCAGAGATATGCCTGACATTCATTGCTCTAAACAGCTGTTGTTTATTTGATCTTGTTTTCTTCTAACTTCTTTTTGTTGGATCAGTTATTGTCAGGCTAAAACACAGAAGGTTTTCTTGTTGTTTTAAAAATTTGCTCTGTTTTTTGTAGGCAAAATGTAGTGTGTGAAAGACAGTGGGACTTTTCTTGCCAATTTGAGATCCTTTTTCACACTCCAAAAAATCACAGGGTTAGGGTCTAAAGTCTAAATGGCTACTGCTTTGGTGTGTTTTTAGGGAGCTGATGTTAATTAGCTGAGCCTAGTAAATTAATTGTTTTGTAAAATTGGTCATGTTAGTGGAGTTGCACCCTCACTGAATTAGACGCATTTTTTGGACAGGATTTTCTAAATCTACTGAAAAACCTAGATGCAAACAAGAAAGCTAAATAAGACCTTATCTTTGTAAGCCTCCTTACGTGGAGAAAAATCATTTCCCTGTGCATTTACCAGATTAACCCTACAGATCGTGTAGCTGTCTTCTTTAGCCAGCGTTACTGATAGACCAGGAGCACTTGTTCAGGCTTGCTCACTGCGCTGACACAGAGCAGTCCCCCAGGAGAAGAAAGCTGGGCTACAGCGGCTGACACCGCTGTGCAAACACTGCGTGTCCACACAGTCCTTCCGCCGGCGGCTGTGGGTTATTGAGGACTTCAGATGTTTGTGCATGAGATGTAGCTTACCTGGGCTGTAGTCTGGATTTGTGAATTTGTGTGTGCATGCGTGGGCGCACAGGCAATGGTGACAAAACCTTGTACTGCAGACCAAGCTGGAGATGAGCTGCAGAAAAGCAGCAAAGAAAAACACCTTGTAAAGAATGTCGGGTGATAGTAATGGGTGCTGGCAGTCTGCATACAGCACTGAGCAAGCCAAAGGACACACGTTGCAGCAGACAGCTACAACTGTTCTGTGCCCTGTTTACGACACAGAGTGACCTGGAAGAGGAAAAGCAGACAGTTGGCTCAAATCATCAAAAGACTATGATTCCTAAGGGGAATGATGTCATCAGTCAAGATGAACAACTGGAAAAAGGGACGAGAAGCATGGGAGCGCTAACAGCCAGCATAACGGGATGTGTTCATCCTGCTGCTGAATTTATCTCAGGAAATACACTGCAATGTACAAATCTAATTGTAGCCCTTAACAGGCAATTTGGAGCCATCCATTCTTCAGGGCTGATCAAAACACATCGAGAGCTGAAGGAAAGAAGGGTGAAGTGGTAGGGGACCTGTCATCTAGACACCTTATGGGCTTCTGAGACAAAGTGTCACAGGCCAGTTCACAGCCATTTGTCTAGGCTCAGACTTGCAGACCAAGACCAGAAAAGGGAAGCCAAAGTCTGTGGCAGAAGTGCCCATTTCATTATGTGCAGCAGTGCAAAAGATGGGATGAGACTGCTGTACGTGCCTCGTGCTTACGATAGTGACCCCAATGCGGCTTTTGTCATTTTCCTGGTGGCAAAAGAGAGCAAATGACTTTGCAAGGCACAGGCACATGTGAGAAGTGGCAAGGAGGGCCCTGACCAGCCTCACCTGGGACCTCCACCCTCAGCCCCTGCCCAGGGGCTCTATTTAAGCTCAGCCCTGGGCCATCAGACCCCCCCGGGCTGTGCTGGAGGAGCACTTTGTCTGTGGCTCCAACACAGCTGCACGTGGCCACGGACCCTCTTGATGCTAGCCTGTGGGCTGGCTTCACCTCTGGCCTGTCTCATCGCCACGGACCTGCCCATCAATCACTGGGATGTGTCTCCCCCAGTTACTGTTGTTGGACCTGATCCAGCCAGAGCACCACTGCCCCTGGAACCTCGAGATGGAGGCTTGGAAATCTGCCTGGGGGAATGGTGAGGTAGTGAGGTCCGTCTTAGAACAAACCAGGCATAAATCTCATAAAATGCAATAGCTGGGTTGGGTTTTTTTTTTTAGATCACTTAAAATGATTTCTCCTAAGCAGCTGTAAGGAAATGGTATGCAGAATAGATTATTTGGATGAGCTTGGGTTGGTGATTTGCAAATATCCTGCCAGAAGTACTGCTGCGTGAACAGAATCATGGAATAACAGAGGTGGGAAGGGACCTCTGGAGATTGTCTAGTCCAAGCCCCCTGCTCAAAGCAGGGTCAGCTAGGGCAGGCTGCCCAGGACTGTGTCCAGTTGGGTTTTGACAGCTGAACAAGTTTAAGGTATAATTTGCAAACGCATTATTTTCCTCTATGGAGAATTGGTTGTGCAAGAATCATCACTTGGGATTTCCACAACTGATGTGGGAAGAAAAAGGCCCACTGAGAGAACAGGTTGAAACTTCATTGAAATTTGTGGTTGTAGCTATCTGTTAAGGATAAATGATCTTAAACCTGTGTTTCATGGTAGTGTGGAGCCTTTAATAGTTGTTTCAAAGTAAACCTGTTTTCCTTTTCCATGTAAAGTATTAATGTTTGTTTAAGTGGCTGGATTACTGGTACTTTACATAAGCAAACATTTCCCAACAGATGAAGAATGCTAGCTTTAATGTTAGGACTTAATTTCTCATGTCTGTTACCATGTATTACTTGTGATCAGATCAGTTTATTAGATAGAACTTCAGCTGGTTCCTTCATAAAATACAAGGACCTTCCAGCCTTAGCTGTTATGCAAGACAAGAGCTGAAAAATACTGTTAGCGGCTATTTTTTCACAGATTTCATCAACATCTAGCCAACAGACCAGCCCTCCCTCCTACAGTTTTATAAACTGGGCTGGATGCATCAACACTTGGGTTTTAGGCTGCCAGCCAGCGAGTCCTCACTGTGAGGATTAGAATTATTCACCAGCAGGTTTCTCTGAAAGTGTCAGCTGTGACCCTGACCACCGCTTTCCACTTTGACCCTCTCAGGGATGTAGATATTCATAAAAGGCCCGGTCGAATGAATCAGCTCTGTGTCTGACAGTCTTGTCAATTAATACTGGGTGGCTGAGGGGGAGGAAGAGGAGTGAAGTTCATGTACTGATCGCTGTACAGAACCAAGGCTGCGGAGAAGCTACAGCACACTAGCAAAGTGACGTAAGCTTCTTCCTTTCTCAGTGCTTTGCCTGAAAGAAACAGTCTTGTCCCATCCTCCCGGCTAAAACCAATACCTGATCCCTTGGGGCAGGGGTTAAGGTGGTGCCTTTTGGGCCTATTACGAAAGCTGTCGAACCTTGAACTGAATCGATGGGAACACCCAGCTTTTCCAAAACAGGGCACAAAATAATCCACCTTCCTGCTGGTATTTTTTCTGCTCTGTTACATATATTTTACAGGACATCCAGTGCTTCCCAGCTAATGTCTGTGATGATACTCCAGGGCTAAGAATTCCCCTGATGCCCAGCCTCCCTCTTAGAGCCCAGTCTATAGTGAAAAATGGGAGTCTGAGCCGTCTCAGCCTCACATCCCAGGAAGTGCTGTAACATTACTTCTGCACTGAAATGCTGTTGTCTTTAACCAAAATATTTTGGTTTTCAAACTTATTTCAAAAGGCGAAATTATCTGTGGAATTACCCTCATTGGCTTTACACTGTGATAAAACCTTTCATGCCACCACTGCTTCCCATGTCCTGACATCCTGACCGCTGCAAGCTACACCTGCATGCTGGTTTATAAATGAGACATTCCTGTGGTTGCATACTATCCTCAGCTTTGCTTTAGGGCTGCACAGAAGTAGGCTATGTTTAAAAACTACATTGCATTTTAGAAGATTTTAAAATTAATAGAATGAGCTTCAGTGGTTTAGTAAGTTACTGCCCTTTTCATACACAAAGCTAGTTGATCTTTTCTAGGGAAGCTAGTCTGTTGGGCGGTGGGGGTGCCTGGATTGCTGTATTTATCTGTTTAACATGCATGATTTGGGAGTCAATAGCAGTCTTCTCATCTGTTCATGAGAGTGAAAAGACTTATTAACAGCCTCCCAAATGAACTTGTGAAGGGATAGGAAGCACATCCTTCGCAGCACAGCTGTTTCATGCATTTCTCACAAATAGGTTTCTAGTAATACTACAAGCAAGCTAAGCCAGGACGGAGTGCCTGCCCTGCACCTTGTCCCTCTTTGCTCAGTCTGTCTTGTCTCAGCTCTTGAAAGCAAAAGCAACAATACTTCTACTTCTGGTATTAAATGTGGAGGGTGAATTTCATTGCCTGGTCACAGGGGCACAGACAGCATCTGTTATACCCCATTTAATTCCCCTCTATTTGATATATATGAGCTATTTCAGCTGCAGTGGAAGGACAGAGATGGGAGCGCAAACATTCATTAATTCTGCCCAATGAATTAATTCATTGATCTCTTACAGTATTCAGGGTATTTGTTTCCTTCCCCTATTTCCAAACTGTCCTATTAATCTCCTAGCAGTCTGCAGCCTCCCATCAGTTTTCACCTGAATTCCTTTTTCTGGTACCAAGACCTTTATGGAAGAGGAGAGAAGATGACAAAGCCATTTGGGTTTGAGGAACTGAGGGCATGGAGGAAAGAAGACAATTGTGGAGGGAGGTACTGGCTGTCCTCTCTGCTTGGTGTTGCAGTACCAAGAAATCTTCTCCTGATCCTCTCTGGAAAGATGAATTTTGGAGGGGGGGGGGAATAAACCAAGAACAAACCCAGAAGATTGTGCAGAAGACTATAAAACAGGAACTATCTTCTCAGTGGAAGTTCTGGGGCTGCGCTGCCTGTTGGGGGAGCGGTGGAGGGCACAGGAACTGCGGGAACGGGGAAACCTTTCTGCCCGTGATGTCCTTCATGGTGCAACCCCAACTAGCTAACCAGCAAAGGAGAGATTGGGGAGGGAAGTAATTTCACCTTAGAGACAGAACAATTGTCCTTTTTCTTTTGGCAGTGGAGTAAGGGCTGTGTTCCCCTTCGCTTTCTCTTATTTTAGCATCGCTAATATCGGCCATCCGCATTCAAAACACATTTGCTTTTACTCCCTTTCTATTTTAATAGGAAACATATCTTCTTTTTACTGTGTTGACACTACCTCACTGAAGGCATTTATTCTCTTCTGTACAAGCTCTCCTACCACATTTATCGCCAAAGTATCTGAGTGCATTAAGCAAAATGACTAACATCTGCCAGGTTATTTTTTCCTCTCAGTCTTCTCCGGAAAAAAAATATGGATGCAATAGCGTCCTATTTTGGTAAGTGGGACTTCTTCCCCATCCGCTTTTACATACACATTGCTCTGTTTTTTTATAGTAGAGAAAGCAAAGCCCAAGAAACATATACTTCACATGGAGCAATAACTGGCGACACATTTATTAATGATATTTAGTTCTTGGTTCATTCCATACCCTCAGATTTGATCCTGAGACAGTTCTACTTTCTGGCCACAAAGCCGTACCATCCCTCCACTGACTGGCAGTAATGAAGGTGTCAGCAACTCTTCATCCTACTGGGCAACCTTTTGGCTAGAGTCGGCTTGCAGCACAGAGGATTAGGAAGGTGAGAACCCTGCATTTGATTTTTGTTTTACAGGGAGCTTGAGTCCAGGATGGTTACCGGTGCTGCTGAGGTGATGTTCTGCAGTGTCCTGTATGCTAGCTGGAGTTTCAGAAGTGCTGTGAGCTTCCTTCCCAGCTGCATCACATTGCTGTACTTCAACTGAGAGGTGACGAAGGCATGAAGAATTGCGCTCAAGTCATGCACCAGAATGGGACAGAAATGGTAAGAAGTCACCTGGAGATGATGAAAAGCATTACTCAGACTGGTGAGAGCTCAGTGTCAACAAATGCATCTAGAAACACTCCCGACTTACTGCCTGAACTGACCACTTGCGCATCATCTCTACATCATTGGCACTTGAGTGTTTACTGTCAGATGTCTGTCCACTGACTGATATGGGACCTTGTAAGTGAAAGGTCCAGCAGTGGAGGAACACGGTACCATTACTGTGAAATAGATGTCCCCCTTCAGAAAGCGTTCAAAGCCTCGTAGTGTATTATCCTGCCAATTCCTGTACGGAAGGCCGTGGGATCCCAGGGTTAAAAGTTTAAGCATGAAGTGACTCTGGAGAATGAGAACAGATGCCTCCCTCCTACCTACTGAGAGGAGGAGACCAATTCATCGCTGCCAGTAAAACTGCTTCATCTCTATGCCTTGGCCTAAATTTGGGCTGAGCTGTGAATGTTAGCTTCAGAGAGATGCACTTGGAGGTGGCCTTTGGGCAGCTTCTCTGTGGACTCTCACAGGAATGGGGAGGTTTGGCCATGAACAGTAGCTGGATAACCTGATGTGCCACAAGCGGGAATCTTCAGGATTTGCCCGACTACTGTGTGTTTGAGAGTTAAATAGATGTCTGTGGGGAATGATAAAGGCATCGATCTTACAGTATTGGTCAGTGTAAGTCACTTACAACCTTTTCACGAGGCTGGCAGGATATCAGTCAGATTTATGGGTATCAAGTCCTTCGGGATGTTTACAGCTGCTTGATAATGAAAAATTTGTGCTCATGAATGGCATTTGGTAAATGCTAGTTAGTACAGCAGTGTAAGAACGGTAAGCTTTGCAGCTTTCAGCATTCAGTTGTAGTGCAGACTATGAGTTCTCAGGGTCGGTGGAATATCTTAATGCCAGAGGCGACTTCTTGAAGTTGACTTGGCAGATTCAGCGGAGCAAGATAAGAATAACACAGCCTGCGATACGATCACAGTGTGAGCTCTAAGGAGTTTCTTAATTCCATCCTCCCTGTATCAGCCTTTGCTATCAGTATTCGAGTTTCCAATAGGACGTCAGAAAGCCAGAGAGCTGTGAAGAGACGAGGATCAGTTGAGTCTGCTGCTGCAAGCTAACATGCAGCAGTAATGACCAGGTCCCCCTCCTATCAGGGTGAAGCTCTGCTGTCTCTTATTAGGCTTTGGAACTTTGTCAGTGTTCACGAATTGTTGACTGAATCAAGATTGCTGATACTTCTTATTGCCAGGGAGTTACAAGATAGTATGTGCTGCCTGAAGGCTGTGAGGAACTAAGAGCAAGACTTTCTTTTTCTTGGCCTTGTAGTCTAGAAGATAGAGGTTTCTTTTAGCCATTTGAGAATTTTGTGTCCTGACATAACTTACATATGTTCTGTGCTTACAGATGAGAGAAAACTCTCCTAAATACTCCATATGCAGCAATCAAGGATTTGCCTGGACCTAAACCACAGAGATTAAATCTAGAATCTAGGGAAGGGTTGCTGAACCTGACCTCACTGTAGAGTTTCACAAAGTTTAACACCCTCACACACCAGACTCTTGACTAGATTTCTTACACATGACTCTCTGACCAAGGCAGCATATGGGGCAGGGGGGAGGCGGAAATCACCTTGTATCTACTCACTGCTCCTGCATGCTATCGAAATGGTTTGATCTACTTGGCTTATCAAAAAGTGGATTAAGCAGTGACTTGATTAGCATGTAAAATACTGTAAGTTTTTGGTTTAGCAGGGGACGGCATAAGAACCACTGTTTGAAAGCTGAAGTCAGACAAGTTCAAATCAGAGTGTTAAGTACATATTTTATTGCTGTCAGTGAGCAACCAGAGGAACAGACTGCTAAGTGGTGACTTCTCTGTCCCGTCTTCTGGCCCAGGCTGGGTGTCTTTGGGAGGTAAGATTTGGTCAAATACACAATACTGAGCAGGAGGAAACTGATGAAATGTGATGGCCTATAAAGTACAGAAGTTCAGGTTAGATCTGGTGCTGGTCTAGCTTGCCTCTTTTGGAGGCAATTGGGACCTGTGTGCCTTATTCTTTCCCAAAAGCACATCCTTCACATGACAAAAATGAAGGCGTTCTCTGCCTAAGGGTGAGGCTTGGGGCAGGGAAAGCCTGTGTACTGGTGCAGATCAGTACGTGCCCACCCATGTGGGGCAGCATATGGGGCCGTAAGCCACCCCAGCACTTTCAGACCTACAGTGCCATCCTGACGAGGGCTTGCAAAGGCTCACAGCTCTGTCTCAAGCAGGGCTCCTGCACACACTGCCACACAGGCTGCTTTGGCCGTTGTTGCTTTGCACCGGGGTGAACTATCCCTGGACAGCCGCCTAGTAAAGCAGTGTGGCACCAAGTGGCCTTCCTCCGCACGAACTGGAGGTGGTCACAGTGGCGAGAGCCTACCTGGCTGCTCTGCAAGGTGATAGCTCCTGTTTCTGCCAAAACTCAGCTGGAGTCCCTGTTGCCCCTGCCTCTGGCATCTTGCTTTTGTGTGAGACAACAAAGTTCAGCTCCTGTGACGAAACAAAAGCATCCTTAGTTCCACATCCAACCATGACATTGGGAAGAGTTGTTCAAGATAGATAGTGGTGCAAATCTTTCTTTTTTGGTACTTCAGACTTGATAGGCTAGTCAATGTTGGGAGTGGTATTTTACTGGCAAGGGAAAGGATGAGGGGATAAGTTATAATGGTGCAAAACATTCTACAGAAATGCTTTTCAGTTGCTTTAAAAATTCTGGCACTGCAGCATTATGTATTCATGGAGGCTGCCTATCTTCTGTACCCTTGTTTGTAATATGAAGTAATGAAGGAAATACTTTATATACCTAAAATCGTGATTTGAATTATAACTGTTAGCAGTCTTTTACACTTTTTTTTACACTACATGCACAGAAATAAATTTGCCCTTATTTGGGGGGGGCGGAATTGAACTTTTGTTCAATTTGTTATATTTTGTGTATGCTAAAAAGCAACTCCTGTATATTATAGAAATCTATCAAGCAGTTATTAACTCTTCATTTTACCACAGCGTAACCGAATAGCTATACAGACAATCTTTTTTCCTTTATGATTGTGTGGTACAAAACTTTCATTCAATATTGTTCTTTTACACTGCACTGCATAAAGACTGGTTTATCAAGGTCTGGTATGGTCTGTACTGCGGGTCTGTGGGATACGAGGTTATGGGATGGTACTTGAGCAAGAATTACAACACAGCAGCCTTCTGTTCGGTTTTCAGAGGCTGTAGTCATTAATCCCTGGAAAAAAATCAAGGGTCTGTGTGTCATCCACAAAGTGTGAGTTTAACTCCTAATTCAAAAGGTTTTATAATGAATACATTTTATTTTTGTGTTCTGAGGTTTTGGGAGTCGGAGTGGGTTCTTTCAGCCTTTTAAACACTGCTCCTCGGTCCTGCAGACTAGAAACTTCCTCTTTCAAAACGCGAACCCCGTTCTTCACATCATGACTCCGGGATACTTGGCCTTTGATAACGACATCAAACACCCAAAAGGTCTCGCATCGCTGTTAGGATCAAACAGAAGTTCCTCCCGTAATGAAACTATACGAAACGAGTTATGCCTACCGTCACTGGCGTTAAGGGGGTGGTGGGGCCAGCCCCCGCCTTTAGCAGCCCGCGGTGAGACGCGTTGCCGTTGCCCCTCTAAGGGACCGGTGGTTCCTCTGCCACGGCCGCGCCGGGGTGTCCTCTGCTCCGCGCCTTAGCCCGCCGGGCGCTGAGGGCCGTGTTTCCTAAGGCACCTCCTCCTGAGGCCGCTCCCCCTCCTGCCCTGCCCCTAGGGAGGCAACGATAAATCGGCTTTCTGCTTCATTCCCGGCTAATTTCTCTCAAAACTCACCTTTCCTCAGCGTGGTCCTTGGCCAAACCCGCCCGGCGGGGCCCGAAGGCGGTCGGTTCCCCTCAGCGCTGGCCGCCCGTCCCGGAGGAGGGCTCACACCCTCACGGCTTCCCGCGGCGGGCGGTGCCGGGGCCGGGCTCCCGCGCAGGGCAGCTCCGGAGGGTCGTTCCCGCCTCCGGCCCTGCCGTCCCTCTCACAGCGGCCGTTGCGCAGCTCCCACCCGCCTCAAAGGCCGGCCCGCCGCCGTTAGCCGCCCCCCGCCGCCTCACGCCGCCCGGGCGGGAAGCGGGACGCTGAGGCGAGCCCGCCCCGCGCCCACGGCGGGGGGAAGGCGTCGCTCCCTCCCGGCAGCTCGGTGAGGGGAGCGGCACGGGGCCCGGCTCAGCCCCAGCCCAGCCTCCGGCGCAGCCCTGGCAGGTGGTGGCCCCGAGAGCTCCGCCGCCTTAAGCCGCCGCTCCCCGCTCACGCCCCGCTGCCATTGCCGGCGCCGGCTGGGGAAGAGCGGCGGAGCCATGGAGCGCTGAGGAACGGCGGCGGCGAGCGGGGCTTGGACTGGGAACCTGCGCCGCCGCGGGGATAAGCGGCAGAACCCCCGCAGACGAAGCCGGGCTGCCGGCGAAGGTAAGCGCTCCCCGGTTATACCCTGCCCGCCGCTCCGGGTCGGGTCGGTAGCGGCGCCGGGTTGCCGCCTGCGCCTCACCGCCGCTCGCCTCCCCCGGCCGCCGCCCGGGGCCGGGTTTCTGTCAGCCCCCGGCGCAGGAGGGACGGGGCAGAGGCTGCCGCCGCCGCCGCCGCACTCCCCCCGGGGCTCCGTTAGCCGGGGGTCCCGGTGGCGGGGGGCGTCGGGGTCCCGGAGGGCTGGGACCTGTTAACGTGCGCGGGGGTCGGTGGGTCGGTCGGTCGGTCGGGGTGCGCGGCATCGCCGCCTGGGCGCGGGGGGTTTGATGGGAGGAAAACATCTTAGTCGCTTGCGGGTTGTTTCGGTGGTTTCGTTAAGTTTTGTCGTACTGAATCACATGGCGTTAAGAACTGATAGTTTACCGAAAAAAAAAAAAAAAAAAAGGCAAAACACAACCAACACGCAAAGCAAACGGGTTGCGGTTTTCCAGAGAGGGAAGGCGTACTTTTAATTGTTGGGTCTTTAAATTATTTTCTTGCGTTTTTTCCCAGATTTCTGTTGGAATCAGTCATTTTATTTTGGACCTGTTAAGGCTGTCTTGTCGTGGCATCGCGTTTCTTTTAAACGTGTGTCCAGGAGTCATGCTCTCCCCGCATGGTGCCAGCGGCTGTGGGATGCCGTGCCTCCCTCCACCTCTGAAATGGGTCAGACATCGGCTGTACCTCCAGAGTGATCTGCAGCCTTGGGTCCTTGTAACCTCTTGTCGGGTCAGCCCTCCCAGCGTCGATGTCTCTGTGACATTTTCTCTTCTAGGCTTTACAGCTATGCATCATGTTCGCTAACATGTGGTTTGAGTCAGTTTGTTTTTTCTGGTTCTCCTTTTCTCAGTTCGGTGTCTGGTGGGAGTTGTGAGTTTAGAGAGGATCTGGAAGTTGAGCGTTTCCCCTGCATAGCTCCACATCAGCTCTGAGGCAACAGCTGCCTGCAAGCCCGTGGGGTGCCGTGCAGGAGAGCAGAGAGGGGTGCTCCTTTCACCTCCTTGGGTGAAGGTTGAGGAGTGATAAATCGGCTCTGATATGCAACGACCTATTTACTGTAGGTCCCGCGGTGTGGAACGTAGCCATGGAGGTAAGGGGTTGTTTTGTGTGGTGCTCAGCACCTGTTGCAATGGGAAGTAGCCCAAGAGGTCACCCAGACTGAAGAGAGAATTCCTGATAGATTTGTAAGTTATCTTAACAGCAGAATTCACACATTGTTTTTTATTTTTTTCCTCTGAAATTCTGATGTCTAGAGGAAGCAGCAGTGAATAAGTTGAATAATTGCATTTGCACATTTAGAATCCAGTGAAACAGAGAACTTTTTATACCGCTTTGAGAGACGCTCATTTTCTGTGTCCCTCACTATTGGCTCCAGAGATGGTGGCCAGATTGTAAACAAATCTCTGATTTATAAATCATCTAGAATCTAAAGCTCTTTAGTACAGAGTGCTTTTCTAGTACACTATTAAGTATACTGGCTGCATACAGCAGATTATTCATTGTGATTATCTGTTTCTCTTGTCATCTAATCTATTTTAATATGTTTCCATGTGCCTGCTCAGGTACTCCAGGTACACCTATATCTTGCTTTGTTCTCATCTTTGGACATTTTAGATTCTAGTAAACCATTTTTAATGCAATGCTTAGATGTGAACCTGAAGTAAAATACAAGATTCAGCCTTCTCCTTGGCTGCTTCTTCCAAATACCTATTCAGGTTGAATTTGCACTCAGATGCAAAAATTCAAGCAAAGTCTACTCTGTATCATGGAGATAAGTGGTATACCAAATCCTGATCCCACGCTATTCTGATATTTGTAGGTAGGACCCTTTTCCCATTTTCTGGTAGAAAATAGGGTGCTACCTTCTGCAAATACAGCCTCTCCTCTTCCTAGCTAGGTTGCAAAAACTCTTCATTGATCTTTGTGTCTTCTGGTTACTGCAGTTTCCTTCTTTGCACCGGTATGTGCCCTTTGTATCTTTGGTGAAAATCTCACTGTCCAAACTGTTTTCCCTACCTGTTGGTCTGACCATGCTGAACGTAATAACTAGATCCTTCTGCTGCTTCCTCCCTTGCTGCTCTGAAGTACCACAGAGACTTATGCAGCTGTGTTTGTCATCTTTCTCTGGCTTTTCCGGGCACGCACCAGCCCCTCTGTTTGCCCAGCGCTTGCCGCTTTATGTCCCAGACCTTCCTATTCTTCCCCAGCCACCCCTGTACTTACTTCCCAGCTCTTTCCACCTCACATGGAGGCTTCCTCTTATTTAGCATTCAAATCCTTACTCAAGAGTCTGACTTCTCTATCAGGAAGTTTATAACAAATTAGCGGACTAATTGTCTCTCTGAACAGTAGTCTTGTTTAAAAAGTCATTGCAATCAACTATCTTGAATCTCCGCATTTAAAATGTATAGCCATGGATAGATTTGTAAAATCCTTCCTAAAATGGCAATTTTAAGCGCTGACAGGTGGGGCCAATTGGGATGATTTGTTTTACCCAAACAACCCTGCCCTGGAGTGATCCACATGGTACAAGCTATCCTGGTATAGATGTGGGTAGTTCTTACACGTTGAGAAAAATAGTGACAAAACGGTGCATCGAGACACCGTTGTTGTTTAAATTAAATGCGTGTTATGCAGCAAACAAAGCACGTAGGTCTTTACACTAGTTCCATTAATAAATGAAATTGTATAATTGTGGCAGTAGGATAAATACAGCCTTAGCAGATGGAAAAAAAAGTATTAGAAAGGCATAGAACAAATGACGATGTGAAGGAACTCCCCTAAACTTGAAGGCTATTGCAAATGAATGCGTGTCTACATACATTAAATATTGCTTCTAAAGCAAAAGGATATTACTTTGGTGTTATTACTCATGCTCTGGGTTTTTTCCCCCCTGTATTTCCCTTAGTTTAGAGAATCAAAATAATTTGTCAGCTTCACTTTCAGATTCTTGCTGCTGCAATGTTTTGGTTTCAGGCAATGCAGAGGAATGGTTATTTAGCTGTTCTAGGTAAAATGTTTTCGCTGAATTTCTTTAGTTATGAATTTGTTTAATTTTCAGCTTTAAAAACTTGTTTTTACAAAAAAAGAACAAATCGATAGTATCACGTTGCTTGCTAAAAACATGCATGAAGGGCGTGTTTCTGTCTTGTTAGTGCCATTCTGCGAGTGTCAAATGCTATTGGTTCTGTTTGTAAGCCCTACATGCCATTACATCTCAAATAGTTTAAGCGTATATGCCTTATTCAGGTTAACATATTAGAGACTATGATGAATGGTACAGAGAAGGTAAGTTAAGAACCTTTCTCCTGGTCATACAATATAAGAACAAGTAGGCATGCAGGGAAATTGAAACATTCAAGACTGTTAATTTTTTTTTTTTTTTTTTTTTTTCACTAGATGTATAATTAGACTGAGGGACTGTTTGCCAGAGTGTTCTTGAAGCACAGAACTTGGCTAGATCCAAAATAATTTCTGTAAATCACAGAAGTATCCAGAAGTATGAAAAACTTTGCAAATACTAAAAAGACAATTTTGGAGAGCTGTAGAAAAGATGTAAATGTTTATCCTTTATAGCTTAAGCCAGTCTCTGAGAAATAAGGCTTGGAGGAAACTTTCTAGGAGAGCAGATTATTCTACGTCTGCCTACAGTGGGATTTCTTGCACTTTCTGTTGAAGCATCTGGTGTTACCGTCAGTGATGAGAAAATAGATTAGTGGATGATGACGGATTAGATCTGTGGCTATTCAGATGCTTAAAAAGTGTAATTCTGTAAGTGCACATGTGCACTCTCAGTTTGGCACTTTCTCATGTTTGTGCACTTAACAATACACTTTATTAATAAGCCAGGGGAATAAGATCCAGAAAATTCCCCTGTAGTTGTCTTTGCTCCTCCCTTTTCTTTCGGTCTGTGTGGGTTTTTTGTGTGTGTGGTTTGTGGGATTTTTTTTCCTCCCCTCCATCCATCTCTCTTTCCTGAATGTTCTCTTCTCTTTGGAAGCTGAGCAAAGAGTGTTATATATATTTTTGCCAATGGGGAATGAGGAGGCAAGTGGAACCAAAAGCTATGTCGTGGGCTGGGTAGTGCTTTGTGCACGTGGTGGCATTTGACTGCCTCCTTCAACCTATGCCTTCCCTTTCACCTGCTGAGAGGTGGCCAGCGGGCAGAGAGAGGGAAGGGAAGATGTCTCGTTATGGGGGGAGGCGTTATCAGGTGTGGGTAGGACACAGATAATGCATTTCCATGAGGGCAACCAGCATTGCTTACTGTTGGTAGGGGAGCCATGAAACCAGGCTATCACAAACAGAGACGTAGGATCTGGAGGGGTCTGTGCAGGTTCAGGGCCTGGAAGAAGTAAGGACAATCTTGGTGGTACTGAAAATGTAGGTTGTGAATTGGGACAGTGTAGACCAAAGGTATTGTATAGAGTGAGTAATTTTATATAGGAAAAAAAGATAGCTTATTTGGGGTAGAATTATAAAGCTTGGTACCTTATGGGCTGAACATCTTTACTGTTAAATCGTTACAGAGGTGAGAGACGGGTAAGAGTTGGTGCTAGCACAAACAAATGGTTTATGATGGGCTGCGGGACAGTGAAATGAGGCTGGATTGGATCTGGCATTTGGGCTGAGGGTGACGTGGGTGGGTGATAGGGAGTTACTGTTGGCTTATGTGAAGTTACAGTAGATTCTGTGGGGTGGAAGTAGCTGAGGGCTCGGTGCAACGGTGGCAGAAAAAGCCACTGGAAATGAGATCTGTCAGGAGCTTAGGTGTTTTTCCCCATGTGTAGAAATGCTACATGTAGTAGTATGACTAACATTAGGGTTAGGGATTGGCAAGCTGTGAGTTGATGACTGTTTCTTTCTGTAACACCAATAAGAGCTGATACTAATGGAGAGACATGCCTTGAAGGATAAGTCTTGACTAGATGGCCGTTAAAGCCACAGGTGGGGCTAGGGTGGAGTTTCTGAGCTTGGGTTTGGAAATGAGAGCAGCTAACACACTGTGTGCTGACTTACGGTCCTTAAACTGTGGTGGCTGGAGCCAAGTAGGCAAATGTCTTTTGATGGGCTCTGAAGATGAGCAGCCTTGCTGAGCTGGAGTTAAGATCCAGGTTTCCATTAAAACTTGCTATGCTTAGATGTTTCCTGGTAGGCAGTCACCCTTGCAAGCAGCAATATAGAGACTGCTTTCCTGTCCCAGCAAGTGGAGTCAGCTCTAAGGTTTGTAGAGCCTTCACTCCATGAAGGATTCCATCTTACCCTTGGTGTAGCCATGCTGACCCTTCCTTGACAGTAAACCAAGCCATTTGTCCCTTGCCTCGCTGGCTTTAGCCTTAGGAATAAACATAGATGTTCCTTTCAGAGACCTGAATCACAAGTTTAGCTAGAGCAGCCCTACCACTGTGGGACGTTCACTATCCAATGTTAAACAGCGTGTCTGCCCCTTTAGTGCCCTGTACCAGAGGTTCCTTCAAACCAGGCCGTGGAGTCTGTCTTGGGGAAGCTAGAGCCAGAGGAATGTCCTGTCTGGGCACTTACAGGAAAGGTGAACTTGATCAAAAAGAGCTGTAAGCTTCATGAAGTTTTGTATCATTGAAGACTTTAATCCTTGTTACTACTCTTCAGGGGTATTTTCCCCACTTGTTGCATTCCATTCTCTGAAAAGGAAAGCACTAAGCTGACTGAGTCTTTTTAAGTTTCTTGTTATAATTGAAACACTAGTTAATTCAGAGGACCTTTCTTTCTCAGGTGATTGAAGTCTTCTGTGATTTTGCTGTTGGTTGACCAAGAAATTTTAGAGCAGTCTGTTTTCCTGTGGGCTCTAGGTTATTTGATGAAATGCCAGTATTTCAGTGTATGATGTACTTAATCTTATGCTGACTTAGTTTCTGATAGCAGAAAAGCAGTGGAAGCCACCAGGATCCTTTGCAATGCATCAGAGAAGTTGAGGTGACTGATGTTCTCTTTATTTCTTGGAGTGCCGTGAATGATGCCTAGAAGAGGATGGAAAACCTCCTCAGCAATTTTGCCTTATGTTGAAGGTCTAGGCTATGTTTCAATGGGAGCATGAGGATGCAAACTATTAGATGACATTTTTGAGAAATACTTTGAATGTCATTTGCTGAAATACACTTCATTTGCAAACAGTTGCCTGTTGAGAACATTAAACTGACCTGACTTAGCTGCTAAACAGTTAATATGTACTCATCTGCTCTCCAATTATTTGCAGCACGGCTGATAATACCCTACTTTTGACCTGATTATAAGCAGCAGATTTTGCAGGGAACAGTGGCTGTTGGTGGTAAAATGTATGCCTTCCAAGCATGAAGTGTTAGTGAGCAGCACAGAACTAAAATGACTGTAGTTAAAACATAACAGGTAATAAAAGGTTGACTAAAAGGGTAACCAAGCAGCAGGTACTAATACCTTTTTTATCAAATACTTGCCAACTTGCACGAACTAGGACAGGTATTGTTTGTGTGATGTTTGCAATGAAAGAATGATTTTTCACAAGGTATTCAAGGCATATCTTGTAAAACAACGCACAGAGCAGAAGCTCTGTTCTACAAGTAAAGAAATAGGAAGAGAGAAAAGGGGAAAGACATCATCTAAAATAAATTCAAGGAAACAGTATGGTCTTGAAGACTAGAGAGAGCTGGGCAAGCATGGCAGAGTGGGGAGCTGCGAATAAGCTGATGCCGTAGGGTGGCTTTGTAAGTCATGTCTGGAAGAGAAGTCATCTCTGCTCTCCTAAACCCAGAAGGAAACCTGACCTGTTGGCAACGTTTTGGAGACAGTATTCTACTGAGGTGGTTAAGTGTTTTTTACAGACAAAGATACCTCAGGGAAGCTGTGAAAGATAGCTGGAGTGAGAGCTTAATGCCAGGATTTTCTCCTCAGTGTACTTTTAGATGTTTTCCTTTTATAACAGTGTTTCTAAACTTGTAAACAAGAAGTTGACCCTTTCCTTTGCTAGAATAAATAATCATGGTATTTTTGTTTTTGCCTGGGGTCCTGGGTGAACTCAGGTGCCACTGACGCACGCAAGAAACAATGTACCTACTGGAAACTAATGCAAATAAAGTGACTGTCTGCAGCATATGAGAAGTCTGGGAGTTGTCGGTGTGGTGGTGTTTTCTCACTGACGTGTAATAATCAGTTTTGGGAAGTAAACTATGAAATGTCAAGAAAAAAGGGGAGAAATTTCCCATGATGGGGGAGAACCTTCTCTAACCTTCTTGGTGCTAAACAAAGCTTAACATTTGAGTCATGCAGATTGATGTGGATTGAATGCTTTCTGCCTGCAAGATGGTCACCAAGTGAAAAATTACTTCAGAGCATTGGCTGAAGGAACGGTACTATACTCAGATTGAAAAATATTCTTGCATTTGATTTTTGTTTCATTCATGCCTTTGTAATTCAGTAATTGCTCGAGGAAGTAATAGACTGCATACCACTTGAATAAACAGTACCAAAAAAATCTTCTGAAATTGCCAGAGCACTTGTTAAATGTGAAAGTTAAATCTGGAGTGGAGCTCCTTGCAACAGGGATACTTTCAAGAGTGCTTATAAATAGTGAAAACAGGAACTTCAGGAAGAGAGGAATCCAAAATGATTAATCCTCAGTAGTAACCATTTCTGAAACTACAAGCCCAAATAAGAAACAGAAAATGATCCAACCTCACAAGAGCTCTTGAGAAGAAAATAAGTATAAAACATATGGAAACCTTCAGGGTGAAGCTGCTCTGTTTGATGGGATTCTGTTCAAAGAAAATCATATTCTTAGGATGCACAGTGTGCTCAGGAATACTAATCATAAATCTCACAGTGCCTGTGTGTGGTATGAGAGCTAAACCCACTACTGCCTATTTTGGTCATTCCACCTGAAGAAAAGGCATCCATGTATAACATTTGCAATCGCTGTAGGCATCAGCTTGGAAAATCGTCACTGAAATAGCACAAGATTCTCCATTTTTCATCTGAGAATGGCTAGTGGTGTTTCGAGTTCACAATAACACTAGCTGTTCTTGGGTGGGAGACAAAGAACGTTTAGAAGCAGGATGTTAAGTGTTATTTTGAGAGCTTGGATTCAGATCACCGCTTCTTTCAGAAGTGCTCCTCTTCCCTCTGGAGAAAACTCTCAGGGTATCTAGGATATATCTTTTGGGATCCTCAAAGGAGAGCAGGAAACTTGTCCCAGCATTGTCATCCTTGAAAGTTACAGAGGCTTCTCCAGGGAGCCTTAGTGGTGAGGTACAGTGCAAAAAAACCAGAGTTGGAGGGTCTGATCGGGTGTAGCAGCGTCCTTGCCTGCTAACCCCGAGGGTTTCGTGACAGATTCCTGCTTGAGACAACTCCAAAAGAGGTACATCATCAAGAAGCTCTGGGCAAATGGTCTGCTATCATAATAATTAATATTCTGCTGTAATAGTTCTTAGGATACCATTCCCCACTTTTTTTCCCCGAGGTATGCAGGGTTGGGAGACGTCAATATACCCCAGCTGGTTCTGTGTTTTGGTTTTTTTTTTTCTTCTTTCTTTTCTCTGTCTCAGTTTTGCATTTCCTTTCTAAAATTCACTCAGAAATTTCTACTATAACCCCTCTTCACTGCACTTTCCTAATGAATTATGTATATATGTAACTTACAGACCTTTGGATGAAAACCATTAACAAAAGAGAAATACTTGGATAAGCAGGATGATTAGAAGCCTGGCACTTTTATGAAGCTGGTGATCTTCTTTTGCCATTCTGAGCTTTTCTTTTGCTTTTAACATATACATAACGTTTGGTATCCTGAAATCCCCTGCCTATACTGTTAAAAGTTTGATGCGTTACTTGCCATGTGTCCAATGTTTCCCCTGTTCTCTATCTGAATTGGGCCTGTGTGCTTTTTCACATTTTTCATTCGTTTTTATTCATTTCTCCAATTTTTGGAGGAGCCACAGGACCATTCTTTTTTCAAGCTGTGTGTGGGTCACTGATTAATCAATTAAAATGTAAACTGAAGACTTTAAATGCCTTTTCTCAGAAAGGCAAGAACAAGGCAGTGTTCAAATGAAGTCGGGCATTAAGAACTATAAAAATAAATACTTGTTTACCTAATGGTTAGTTTTCTTCTGGAGCCTACTGGCATACTCACAGAAAAACATATTTTTTAAAAAAGGAAAAATAATCAGGTCACAGGCAAGTAGCTGACTAGAAGGAAGGAGAAAGATACATTCTTTAGGATCTTTGCTTGTTTCTTAATCGTCCAGTATCAGTGGAAACAATATCTTGTACAAGTACTAGTCTACAAGATTAGTACTCTCTACAAGACTAGTACCGTTCTGGTGTAAGACTCCTGTCATATAACAGTTGTAATGGAATTAATTCCCCAATTCAGTTACTTGTGGTAAAAGTTAGGAAGTACTTGTTAAGCAAAAGACAAGGTATTTGTTTGGACACATGTAAAAACAGAGAAGCTTTATGATAAAAAATAGTAACTTAGCCCTAAGCAAACTCCTATTGACTTTGTGCACATCAGTAGAAATCTTTGGATTTTTCTAGATTAAATATTGCTTCTCTTCTTTGACCTGAGGTATTGCTGTTGTGGAGCTTGCTCGTTGCTCTTATTAACAGGAGGAATTGATGTTAGCGGCACTTTTTTTGTGAGCGCCTTGTTTTATTTATAAAACAAGGAACAAGCATGAAACATCTTCCAAACTCCTCTTCATGGAATGGCTTATGCTTCCACATGCCTCTTCACCAGCAGAAACACACATGCTCCTCTTCTGCTTCACCTTAGGGTAGTGGTAGCAATGTTCCTCCTGCAGCACTCATCTTTTAGGAAACTCCTTTTCTATGCTGGGGTTGAATGCATCAGAGAAGGCATTTGCAACCAGCTCCCAAGAAAAAAATGCCCTTCTGCCTCCCCATAATTCACTATATGATTAGACTGCAATATAGTGCAATCCCTGGAGTAGTTATTGCTTTTTCCATTTTACTCTGCAGAGATGCCTAATTGCTTCTTTATTTGGTAGGTCTTGTGGCTGTCTAGTGGATCGAAGACCTGCATATTGGTAGGCACAGGCACTTGCTTTCCAGTGTAACAATGTAAAACCAGTAAGGAAATGGTGAACTGAAATGGAAGCCTCTACATCAGAGCTGCAATGCTGTCAGGTCCAGGCTCAACTTTTTAAAGTTTACTTGCATGGAGTAGGCTGGGCAGTTGCAGAGCTTTGGATATGTTTTTCAATTTTTTAAGAGGTGTATCCCAGGCAGGTAAAAAGAGTGGATTGGTATGGCAAGGCAAGTGGGCGATGACCGCACGGAGGCGGCTGTATATGTCTGGTTCTGAAGGCAGTGGTTTGCTGCTGCCTGTAGCACTGTTGAACTTCTGTTCAATATCTTATAGTGCACTGAGCAGCGCAGGGGATCTTTCCAGTCTGCAGATTAGCTGTGGATTTGGGAAAATGCAAGCGATAGTTACAAAACCATCTAAAGGTCTACCTGCTTCTTCCCAGAGCCACGGCAGTCCCATCTGCAGTACTTCAGGGTAAATACATAGGCATTTGGTAACCACTCCCATCGCTGTGCCAGAGCACTTTTAATCCAGAGCACATTTATTCTCTTTCTACATTTGTACCAGTTACTTTGTGGTTGTATAAAACAGGTTTTTCTTTAAGAAAGCTTATGCTTTTCAGGAAACCAAACCTATTTTGGTTTTCATTATCAATATTGTGCCTTTGGGAGCAAACGAGCTGCACCTGGATTAATGCTGTGAAGTGCAGTCATGTGGCACACAGCTGTTTCATATTGTTTTTTACTTAAGACATATACTTTCATTATTACTTTTTTTTTAAAGTATGGTTACAATGATAGGTTTTAAAAGGTACTTGTAGGTGTCTAACAGCTGTACTTTATAATCAGAGTAATTAAATTCATAGACATTAGTCGTTGGAAAAAAAAAATTGCAAGCAGCATAAAATTGTTCCCCTGTGTTCTTGTATTTATCACTGCACACTTGGTAACTAAAATGCAGTGCGTGTTTTTACACTGTAAATATAAACAATTATTGTTATCGTTTCCATGAATTTTTTTGATTTAAAATATCTGGAGAAGGTTTTTTTTCCCCTGTTAGAAGTCTGTAGGCTCAGATCATCTTTCCTTTTTCTGCAGAGGAGGGTGAAAGGAGTGTTTTCCATATGTCTGTGGGGTTAAAATTATCCTGAGCGCTGTGTGGCTATGGTTCTGCAGATGAGTTCAGTTCTGCACTCTACAGCTAAAATGGATAAATCTAAATGGAGAAAGTAGCGGGAATGCTTCATTCCCACGTCATTCAGGCTGTAGGAAGTTCAGATTCTCCATTGCACCCAGTTGTCCCTATACTTATGGTTTCACCCTTTTAAGTAGGACTTCTTTTTCTTTAAGTAAACAGTAGACATTTCTGCAAAAATAAGTATATAAGGTGGTATTGTAATTTTCATGTATTAACTCTCTGAGTACCTGCCAAAACTTCTATCGCAGAGACCTGCAGTCATTTGTAAGGATACACAGGCTATCTCCCAAGCCAGATTAACTCAGCTGGATGCTGAGAAGCCTCTGCCTGTGGGAAGGATGCAGTGTGGTGGCTCCCCTTGCTCCAAGCTGTGGAGGAAGGAAAACAGCCAACAGCTAACGTCTGCCCCTGAATGGGCATACAGCAATCCATGCTGAACTCTGACATGGTGCAAGTGCCCCTCTACAGATCTTGACTTACTGATTTTTCAGTCTTTTCCAGCCCGTCACCCTCAAAACAGCTGGCAGTCATCTTGTGGCCTGCCAGGGTCCCACTGTCCTTCGGAATTGGAAGGAATTTGGTGTTTGGAGCCTTTCTACATTAATTAAACACTGTGCAGGTTTGAGGTGGCAGGAGGTCAGTGCTGTTTCATCCCTGCATGAATGGAGCAGGCAAGTGTCCTTCCCTGCCCACCTTGTGCAGCCAGGCTGAGAAAACTTGTCTGTCTTCCCCGTCCCATGGCACTGCCAAGGGAGGTGAAGTCTTCACTTTTCTCCTCTGTTTCTGTGCTGTTGGGTAGAGGTGGCACTTCTGATCTCCAGCTCTGAAGCTGAGACAAGTGAAAATGAAGGGGGCTGATTCTGCACACTGCAACACTGCCGGACCTTGGGATTTGCCTCGAGTTTCTTGCAATTTCCTGCCATTTCCAGCAGCAGAGGTCTGTGTGTTCATACCCTGAGGCTGTGAAATGTAGACCTAATAAATTAGATTCTGACTGATTCTTTGCTTGAGCTCTCAGTAGTTTTGCTTGCAAAGTGCTCAGTCTTTCTCTTCTGGGATGTATTATAAATGCCACTTTCAGCCAGGTTACAAGCTGTTCTGTGCACCACGTTTACTGTAGAAAAACAGCTGAGGATACATCTTTTGCAGATTTATTTTGGGCATCTTATTTGGTTTCAGGAAAAAACCATTTCCTTCTATTCGGAGTTCTGAAAGGAAGGAATATGAGCATTTCCTTATCTCAGTGGAAGGAGATTTGTGGGGGGAGCACCTGAATGTTGGAGCAAGTTAGGAATGTAAAAGCCTTTTGAAAGGAGAAGAGAAGCTATCATATAGTGCCTCCCCCCAAATCCTGTATGAACAGATTAAACTGAATGTAATTAATAACATCAAGAAGAAATCCATTAAGTTGTTATAGTAACTGGGAAGCTAAGGTTTAAAATGTATGATCTGAGTGACTCAGCTCTGGGGGAAGGGATCTGAAAGCCCACATATGGAGAGCTGGCAGCGTCCTTTTCCCTGGTCTCTTCTCTGTCCATATCCCAGGAAGCTCTGCTGTAGGCACGTTCCATGGTTAAGGCTCTCATGAAATCCTGAGCTTATTTGTCAGCAGGAGGGAGGAGTTTATGCTGTCCATCCTATCTGCTGCAAAAACCCATGTGGTTTTCCTGTTGTATATCTGCGTAACGATTAATGCTCATCTCTGCAGCGCGTCTGGTGATCCTTGAAGAAAGTTGGCAAAGCTCGCCCAAAATAAGTGGTCATGGTAGCAGTGCTAGGGCTTTCTGAGAGGCTCTTTCATAATGGGTAATAAGGAATCTGTGGGTTCTTGTATCCTGCAGAGTAGCACCACCTCGTTTCTGGAGGTCCCCTGGAAGGAGGATATCTACTGAGGTTTCAAAAAAGGGAATTTGTTTCCTGTAACTTACTTGCGATCTTCTTATAGATATAGAAGGAAGTACATTAAAATTGTTGACCTCGCTAAAAAATACTTGTGTAGAGTGAATGTGGGAAGGGATTGTTTTATTTGCATTTCTATGTACTTTCATTATTTGCACTCTGTGTTTTCTCTGGATGCAGCTGCTACCACAACAGTACATAAACATTTACCTGCTTCTCTGCAAGTGTTAATGCCAGGTAATGGCATGGATGTCTGAAGAACAGAATGCAGAAAGCTGGGACGCTTCTTTCAGCCTGGTGTGAAGATGTTGTAATCTGGCTGGTTCTTAGCGTGTAATTCTGTACCCAGAATTAATAATAAACCTTTGAAATAGCAAAGGCTTACTATTTTGTAGTGTATCTCTAATGACTGTGTGTAGCTTCTGCCTTAGGAACATTGAAGGTTTTGTTGAGCAATGAATTGCCTAATGGCAAGCTCTAAACCTAGAAATAATTTGGTAGTGTAATGGTCTATGGTGATCCTAAAGTATTTAGACAATATATAGTGATTTATTGCATCTGTTCAGTTAAAAATGAGTATTAAAAAGGCTTGTCACTTTTATATAAGAATTTGGATTTATTAAAAAAAAATACAGCGGTAAGAGGCCAACTGTGTTGGATAACCAGTGTAGACTTCTTGGTGTGTGTTTGACTGGTCTGATTTATCAGCTGGCCTAGTGTTTCAGTTACTTCAGGTTTATGTGGAATTCACGTGCTGTAGATAGACACTAGTTTCTGATGAAATTTAAGGGTACCTGAGTATTTAATTTCTGATCCAAACTTAACATTTTGTCTATCAGTAATTAAGGTTAGAAGTAATCAGGCTCTATTTAGTCAATAGAAATGTTTATTATATTCACACAAGATAAATGCACGTATATTCAACTGTACAAAAATTGCAGGTGAGTATATGGTTGTACTAAAGACCCCAAGGAAATACTCTGTTACTTGTCTAATGTGGGATTCTTTGATCTGCTCTCTGCTGGGGTGACAAGAACAAGGTGAAAAGCTGATACTTCTTTTTTTTTATCATGACATTCTCTAAACTGTAAGAAAGATGTTGATATATTTCTTTAAATTTTGCAGAGAGAATAATCCCTGCTGTAAAATCCATCTAGTGATTTAATACTGCTGTTTTACTACAGGAATACGGGTGCCCTTTAGCTTTTCAGTAGGGTGATCCCAAAAGATGAGAGTTTTAAAACTCATCTGTACTGTTTACACATTGGGGATTCATGTAGCTGGGTGGTAATTTAATGATTTGGTAGGGCCATAGTAAGTCATATATCCTCTTTATCTGCTATCCGTCTTTGAAAATCCTTACCTTTATTTTCATACAGCAATTTATAGAAATGAAAGAAAACATGCAAGTAACCCTAAATCAGTTCTTTTTCTTAACTGACTCAAAATTGTGTTACCTGGGAGTGGTGCGGAAAGCCCTTGGTTGCCTGATGATGCTCTAAAAAGTTGGTGGGTTTGAAGATTTTTCCGTACTGGCGAGATGAGTCTAGAGGGCATGTACAGCGAGGGGCACATTACCATGGCAGTCACATTTTTGCATGGCTGAAAACGGGACTGTACTAGCTCCGTACAGAGGCATCGTGTCTGCACGCGGACACGGGACGATCCACGCAGCCTCCGCAAGCTTCTCTGATGCTCAGCGCAGCAGCGCTGCCTTGCCAGTGGGAGTTTTGTTCTTGAGAGCAGCAGCAGCAAGGCCAGGTCTCCAGTGTGTGATCTTATTCATGGGAGAAGAGCGTAAGCCAGGCAGGATAATCTTTTGTCTTGAAAGCTGGCATTTTTTCTGCTCAGAAGAAAAGTCTACTTTGCCATCCAGAGACAGGAGCGCATTTTTTTGTCTTGAGTAAAGCACATCATAACAACAACATGGAAACCTTGCAGAAATGTTAGGCCGCTCTTGTGACTTACAGCATTTTGTAGGCTGATGTCTCGTGGCATAAAAAGATCATTTTGTGGCTACATCACGCTGTTTTGACTTTTTTGCACTGGAAGAAGCAAAAGCATCATATTCTTCTGCCCTAACCTAAGGTTGGTGTGAAAGAATACTGTATTGATAATACCTAAATATTTTATTTCTGGAAAAAAGATACATAGGGTGGTACATACTCATCTGTGGCGAATAGAATTACCTGTTTTAAAAAAGAATTAAAATATTTCAAATACATTCTTTTGCTTCATTGCTGCAAATGAGGAACTGCCTTTCACCACCAAATTTTCAAATCTTATTAGAAGAGCAATATTAATTGCAATTACCAGCCTCCTCTTTAGCAGTAGTTGAATATCTCTTACTTTATAGGCCAGAGACTATTGAAATGGTACTACCTATTGCATCTATAGATACAAATGCTGACTTTTGACATCAAGACTCCATTTTCAATTGCTATAATTTCTCAAAATTGCCAGCTGTGTGCAGAGCAGTAGTCATTTTCTCGGTGAGGCTGGATGTAGCCACGTTGGGATTCCTCTGACCATGCTTTGAAGAACCTGGGACACTCATACATCCCTATGCTTTGGAATTTCCAGTTTTGCAATTCCCTTTGCAATGTCAGTGTTGAATAATTTGGACAGAAGAGCCAGAATTTTTGTGGTGACGCACACAAAAGAACCGTGACACGAAGCTTGTCCCTATGAAATGGTAAGTCTGTGCTCTGAAGCATGGGAATGCTGCAAGTGGAGGTTACTGAACAGTGCACTCCTCATTAATTGCACTCTCTGAAGTGATTGAATTTGATCAAAACTTTCTAAAGTATGCGGCATGAGGCAGACACTGAGTATTGGAAGTATCACCCCACATAATTAAAGGTTTGAAGAGTTTTAAATAACTAGGAAAAAAATTACAATGACAAGTTTGAAGGAAAATGCTGGCGTTACCACTTTCACCTAACATAATAGCACTTGATTTCTGAGAAAATTGCAGAGTGATCTAAAGTATTCTTTAATTTTTTAAAATAAATTGCTGATAATTTCAGCCTGGAATCTAGAATAATGCAAATATTTTCCCAACAAGCGAAATATCAGATACTGAAGGAAACAAAACAGCAGTAGGATAAAGAAACAGTAACATCTGCTTTGGCTAGAAGAAAAATCCTGGAATAAGAAAGCTTAAATGTTTTTCTAAATCTCTTGTTATAAATTAGTTTTTCAGAATACAAAAATGTCATAGATGCCTCTTAAAGTATATGAAGTAAATATTTTAATGGAATTTAATGAATCAGGTTTGTAGTTGACCATGCTCAGCTAATGCAGTCCTGTCCTCTTTAATACTCCGAATGCCATGCTTTGTCTTTGCAGGTGAGATGTGAAATTTAGTTTGAATTAGTCTCTGTTTCTGTATGAAAAGGGGACTTTCTGAAACGTGGAGCCATTTGATGAACTGCTTATCTTCCCTCCAAAGTGAGAGTGTTATCACAGATGCTTTTAGGTATGAATTTTGGAATGGGTTGAGTTCTCCTGACAAGCCTCAAATCCTACATTTAGCGTTCCTTAGTTCTAAATGAACAATTAAGTTATTTTTGAAACCTCAGAATGTAACTGTTTTCCAATAAATAGTAAATAGGGGAGTTAGGCGAAGATTGTGAGTTAAAAGTAGGTTCTCTTTTGTAATCTGTGCATACACAGCTTGTGTACTCTTTCCTGGGTGCTCTTGTGCAATGGTAAGCATAGCTGGTTCTCCATCTTATTTCTGGCTCTGCTTTGACTCGTAAGTGATTTTGAGTCAGCCCCCCCCCCCCTTTTTTTTTCCTGTGCATTTGTGTCGACTGCTGTAAGGCTGAGCACACTTGCCAAATGCTTTGAGGTCTGTGGGTGAAAAGTGTTGTAATGTTGTTAAATGTATCCAAAACCTAGGTAGATGCTGAGGCAACAGTTAGCTTTACTGTTGAGATATGGCTGTTTTTCTCATGAGAGATGATGTGCATGTTCCAGTATATTTTATAAAATTTTTGAGACAATGCACTGTAGCACGGAATGATTATTCCTGTACTTAATAACAGAGTAACAGCAGCTACTGCTGCACAAAATCTGTGATTTAAAAAAATAAATCCTTCGTATTTCACTAACAAAAATCATGCTGCAGACAGGCAGTGTTGTTAGAAACGATGTATCGTGCGTGGCTAGATGCTGTTACCCTAGAAGTAACCTCATTTTGTACTCATTTGACAGCATGGAGAGGTCTCTCCCAGACTCTTCTTTCTCCTTCCTTGGACTCCTTACAGGATTGTCTTTTATGAGCAGTCTAGGATGCACAATTATGAAAATGCAATTTATCAGCTGCAGAAATCTCCTTCCTGGTGAAGAGAGGACACAGGGGGGCAGGAGACAAATGGCAGCAGCTGTTTACCTTGGCACAGAGCATCATTTTTCCTTTTTATTTAGTTTTTGTGTGTGTCTGTGGTCAGAAAAAGTAGGTACCTGATCTCGCTGTTACTGCTACGGAAGCACTTACTCTAATTGGCCATGGAATAGGTTTTGCTGCAGGCAATTAAATTGTTTTGTTCGGTGGTTTTTCATGCAGTGTTGTGGTTTGAGACTGGGCTGTGAGATGAGCAGGACCTGCCGGAGCGTAACTATCTGGTACAGAAAAGGACCGTGCCGCAGCATGGAGAGCTCTGTCCCCAGCTGTTGGCTAGTGCCTTCTTGTTTGAAGATGCTGCTGGGTATCTGATCATGATTGTTCAGCCCCTCATCTCCCATTTTATAAGCCATCTGCAAATAAGACAGAACAGCAAGAAGTGTTATGGGAGACTCAAGGGAGATTCTTGTTAATTTTTATGGGATTTTTACCTGCTTAAACAGTACAAGAGGAAAAAAAAAAAAAAAAAGAGGGCTGAGTGCCTGGCTAGGGAGGGACTGAGGTGATGCCTGGCTCATCGTGGGGTGAGGGAAGGCTTGTGGAGCAGTGTGGAAAGGGCGTTTATAGCAAGACTCTTACTTGCATGGGGCCTCACCAGAAGGAGCCCACCTTGGCTGCAGCATCGCACCACGACTTCTCCCCTCGCCTGTAGACCTCGTTGGCCCGGCACAGCTGGTCAGCAGGTCGGAGATCTTGCCGCAGCACTGGCTCCGGTATGCAGGGTGAGCTCCTGCCCTGTGATGCAGATGCAAGGCACAGATGTAGCAGTGATAAAAATGGAGTAGCTAAGCCTGTCTCTTGCATAATATGCAGGATTTGAGGGGTCTGCTGTTCACAAGGCTGTTAGCATTTCTCATGGATGCTTTGAACTTTCTCTTTCAGCCTCTTACTGTGCAGTGGGGTGTACAGTTCAGATTTCTTCTCACTTTTGTGGGTCCCCTCCTTTGCAGGTTTCAGCTAGCTTTATTTTGGTTCTCTAGGGACCTCTTGCTGTTCTGATTTTGCTTTTCATCTTTCCCCACTATTCTTTAGCATTTTTTTCAATGGGAAAAATCGGCAAGGTTAGGAATTTTCCTCTGTTACAAGAGTTCTGGAGGATTTGTTCTTCTGAGGATGGTGTTTATTGGTAGGCTTGATGATATACTTTGGTGCTTAGGATCATTGCAATGCTTTGGTGCATGGCTCCGGTATTAAAAAAAAAAGGGGGGGGGGGAATCCTTCTTGGAAGCTATTTGAACTTGGCTCTTCCCATAAAAACTGTAGGGGAAAGAGAGAGCTGAGGATTTTAGAAAGTCTCCTCTTGGACTAGAGCAATATCTGGGTGAGTTTAGTAAGGTACGAAATAAATCGGTGGCATGAGGCAAGTGCCGCATTAGCTGCTGGTGACACAGTAAGTAAGTTTCCCCACGCTGTTCATCCAGCACATGCTAATCTTGCCTGATCTGCAGTGTTTCCATTATCTATGTAGACCAGCAATGCTTAGTGCATTATGCTCCTTTCCTAAAAAAAACACATGGGGAACATGATTTCTATTTTTTTAAAAAGCAACCTACCAATCTAAAGGGGAAAAATTTGTGTTGCGTGCATTTTCTGTTGCACTGTTTTTTGTTGTATTTTTAAACTTACTTTTTTTTTAAAAGCATAATTAATAATTGTTCTTTGCTCTCTGAATGCTGTTCAGCTCCACTCTAAGGAGTGGGAGGCTCTGCTAGTCATTTGCACATGGAACTAGAAAGGTATAAATTGTATCTTTTAATAGTATGCTTCACTTTCCTAAGTAATTACCTTGAAAATCCTGTATGTGCTGGTAGGTAGCACTATTAAACTGTATCCTTTGTTGCTGTCAGAACTGATTTTTAAATTAATTGTATTTGACAGCAATAGTAGACAAACTGTTTTAGAAATAGATTTAAAAATCATTAGCATAGTAAAGAAAACAGAGTAGCATTTCCTGCAATTCTTTCTTCTGCCCAGGCTATTAACATTTGCCTGAAAGTTTCCTGAAAAAAATGTTGTCATATTTTCTCAGCAGTAATAGTGAAAAATATTGCTTGTATTTCACGGGAGTTCTGCAGAGCACATTAGGGCTAATGACAGTAAGCAATGTAATGATACATTCAAATTAGTATTGATTTTCCTATTATAACTGAAATAAATGAAGAGCAATGACAACCTGATTGTACCCTCTGCTGGAAATCAAAGAGTTACTGGAATTTCTGGAATAGACTGACTTGGTTATTCTCAGCTTTAATGATTAGGTTGCCAGAGAAAAGATGAGTCTTTGCAATCCTCTTACCCTTGGAGATATCTCAGTAAGAAACCTCCTAATGAAAGTTAAGACACTGTTTTAATAAGGATAATTTACCCAGTGATAACATGGGAAGGAAGGGGGTTTTTAGAGGTTTTTTTCTGGTCCTGCACAACTTTGACAGAACTGTCTCAAATGTGTACAAAGAATATCCTGCATATAGCATTCGCTTTTTATAAAAAAAAAATTGGTTTAATTTATATTGTAGATAAATTTGCAACTTTATCACATTGCACAGATGCCTGATACCTTAAAAAGAGCAAACTAATTTAGACTTGGTTTGCATTATCAGGCTGTAATTCACAGGTTGGCAATTATGAGAAAGCTTAAAGCAGCCTTGGAAGAGGCCAAACTGGAGTAATCACCTCTCTAGTTTGATGATATGGGTAGATCCTTAGCACTTCCATAGCAAACTTAGTTTATGTGAGAATGGCAGTGACAAGAAATAAAGCTAGTTTTACCTCTGAGGGCAAACCCTTCTTTTCTGGGTCTGTTTTCATAGGTTACAGGCATTTGTGCTAATAGATGCCCTTGCTTTTATTTTGTGTGGTGCTCTGAAGTCTTCTCGGCATTTTATGGAAATTATAATAGGTTGAGTTTTCTGAGGAGGAGTGAGGTTCTTGGTCTGCAGAGCTTACTGCAACTCCAGTTTAGTTGTTTCTGTTCACAAGAAATGGGAAAAGACCACTGAAAAAACAACTTTTTGCTCTCTAAATACGTAGTAAAAAGGGCTCTTTGGGAAATTCTTGTGTACGCGTTTCTGGGAGGCTGTGTCCAAGTAGCTGGACATAATAGTGGTAGTCACAGAGCTAAAAGTTTAGGGCTCAATACTGGAAAAAATAGCCTAGCAGGCAAACTGGTGAAAGGGAAGAAGGTACAGTTAATTCTTACGTGGCTCAAGATGTGTGTGTGATGCAAAAAAAAAAAAAGTGGTAAAATTCCTGAAACTAATTTTTCAGGTGAATGTAATTCAGCAGAAATATTTGACTGTTATTTCTTTGAAGTCTTATTTGTTGTATGTACAGCTTGTAAACATACTGCATGCTTGTTCCTGCTGTAGGTGGATAGCTCCAGTACCTGTGGTGCTGCTGCCATGCTGTGCAGCCAGTTGGCCATGACCTCCGTTTCCTTTTTTGTAAGCAAGCTGACCTTCTTAGCAATCTGAGGGCGAAGTATTGCGCTCGCATTTTGAACTTGCTGGTTTTGTTTAAGGTAAAATACAAACCCATCGCTGTTCAGGTACCAGTTGCTGTTTATACCTCAGCTTGCCTTTGATCAATGTTAAATCCATGTAGGGTTTATTTTTCTTACAAGAAATTGTGTGCAATTTCCAAGCCTGAAGTAAGAGGCCATGTGTTTCGTCTAGAAGAGCTAGACCTGAGATTATAACTTTTTTTTTTTTTTTTGGTGACTGTCACCCTGTCTGAGTACATGATCTTTAAGGAGGATCAAGTTATTTGAATCCCAGCTCACAAATGATGTAATTACCTGTGTGATCAGATAATCTCCTTCATCCCAGCCCTTTCCTTAGTAAAGCTTCTCTATTAATTCACCATTGAGGTTTCTGTTTTTATCTCTGATCATCTTTAGGTTCTGCTGAACCTGAAAGGATCAGCATTTTGTTGCTAGGAAAAATACTGTCCCAGTAATATGTGTCACGGCCCTGGCAGCGCTGCTGGCAGTTGGGAAGAAACAGGTATGGTACTGCAGAATGTGCTGTATTATCTGAGTTTCACCAGGTTTTGTTTTGGTTTTTTGCTATCTTTCAATCTTTGTCTTGCCTTCTTGAAAAGTGGGAGGAAATGAATTTAGAGTATGAAGGAGCCAGATAAACAGCTCTGCTTGCCAAAACCTTTCGTTAGTTCAAAGAACTAGCACTGCGTGAGCAGCAAAAAATGTAATCCTCCTGGCCCTGCTTTGTCTGTGTTTCATCGGCAAGGGGAGTATCTTTAGGAGTGAGAGGGTTAATCTGCTTGTCATGTAACCCTGTGGCTTTAAACCTGCCCATGCAGAAACCAAAATGTGTGGGAAAACAGCGACATGGTAAAATTTGTGTCTTGTATGCCAAATCATACCAGAACTTGCACATTAAGATGCGTTTTAGGAATTTCTTTAAATAGTGGATTTCACACTGGATGAGTTGAATAGCTATTTTTAAAAAAGTGTGTAGGAAAAGCAGGCTTTATCACACGCATCCATGTAGTTTTATCCTCACCACTGTCAGTTGCCAGTTTTGAACCCTGTTAATTCATACCTTCGCTATAAGGCTTTATCACTCTGAAATTGCTGGAGCGTTTACTGTCATTTTTGAAAAACACGGTCACTGAACACAAAAAACTTCAGGTAGAAGAACTAGGTCAGCTTGGTGTAAAAAGAGATCTCATACCCTACCTAGGATATATTCCAGCAAAATGGATTAGACCCAACTGCAGCACTGAAAGAGTACTTTTCCTTGTGGTCTAATATTAAATGCAAAGCCTTGCTGCTTTTAGGCATTCCCTGTTACCCACACTTAACCAGTCCGCTGGGATATAGTTTCTTTTTTGAGAATTTGGATAGTGGAGAGAAACTCCTTGCTTGTAAAAAAAGACTGCATGAATTAGAAAATGTGCATGGGAAAAATTTTCCAGTAAGCCTTTTTGGGGTGTTTTTGTTGTTTTTGTTCCCCTACCCCCCCCCCCCCGGATGTTCATCCCAGGTGTCAGATCTTTTATGTAAAGAGACAAGAATGACTCAGATTTTAACAGAAATTTAGTCATGACTAACAGAAGTCTTAGATTTTCTTGGTAGGCTCTTCAGAAATGCAATCCACATTGAACAAAATATGTATTTCATAATTATTCATGTTTTGCTTAAACTTACATTGACAAATTGGTAAATATTTATAAAGGAAAGGAAGCTGTGGTATAAGAGGACTCAGGCTTCCCCAGAAATGATCTGTTAGTCAGTCTGGTCTCTCTCTCCATGTCTCATCTCCTAGTGTCAGTTCTGATCCTAAAATTCAGCAAAATTTAGGAGACATTCTTAGACTCTCATTCTTTCAGATTTTTTTTTTTCCAAAGGTGTTTTCCTGGATACCTATTTATGTGCGTGTTTGTTTACTTTATTATTTATTTACTTACTTATTTATGTTGGTTTGTGAACTGACATATATTCAGGAGGGAGATACATTTGTTAGTCCCACTGTGGGACGAGCCACAGTGTGAGCTTGTTTGTGTTGGGTATCACAAAGTCTGCACAGCAGGGCAGTCACGATCATCTCAGAGTTGTACTTTATTAAGCACAAATCTGTACTTTATTAAACACAAACCTGTAGTCTGCTTATTTCTTCTGCTTATGCAACTGCTTCCTTCTTTTGTTCTTTCTGTGAATTTTGTCTACATATTACAGTGGAAAATGTATTTATTTCTGGCAGCAAATAGTCATGCCGTATTATTCCTAGGCTGTGCATACATACCACCGTCATGGTCGTCTTTACCTGGATGATATCTGGGACAGTGTCATCTAATTTGCTGTCTGCTGTCAGTTTTGGATTCTTTTTATAACAGGGCTTTTTAGTTTCTCCCAATTGTTGAAGATTAATAAAATTGCTAAACATTCTAGAATTTTATTCTGATACTGTAGTATGACTCTTATGCTGGTAATAGGGTGATGACTTTTCTCACTTCTAGCCTGCTCATCTAATTGTAATATGGATCAAAAGCTAGATAAGGTTTGGAGGGAGAAGTGATGTTGCCGCACAACTGTGCTGCCACACGTTGGGTTTCTAATAGCCATACCACTGCTCTGATGCCTAAAACCACCCCGATTGCTTAGCTGGTGCATGCATGTGGCCTGTTTGTAAGAAGAGGGTTCTTGATCAGGGCATAAATCTGTTTTTCTCACTGGCCTGGGTCTGGTGACAGCCAGCGGTGGATGCCAAGAGGAGAGCAAGCCTGGGGGGATGCGTTGCAGAGTGCTTTCTGTTGTTTTCTGTCCTTTGCCCCTGGATGGTCCTCTTCATCCTTTTCTGGAGGGAAGCTGTTTAGGTGCTTTAGAAGACAAATCGCTCTGCTCTTTTCCAGTGCTGCTTCATACAGGATAAAGCGTTCAGCCCTGTGTGCTGGCACTTGTGCTGAAATGGCTGTGAGTTATGTCTGGCATGGATCTGAGCACTCTGAATGCTTTGGCTGGCAATGAAGGGATATATGTGTGTTGGATGTATGAACCCTAAGGAAATGAAAACAACTGGAGGTGCCTGTGCCACAGCCAGAACTGCAGGCAGACTCAGCTACAGTGCTGGCGTTGTGTGTTAGTGTTTCCTTTGAGTTTGTTTTTGTTGTCTTTTTCTCTCTCTCTCTTTTCCCCAGAGTGATCTGGTTTAGAGGGAAGCAGGTTTGTTACAGCACTTCGCTTGTGCATGGAAGAGCAGATAAGCAGTTAGCTCTTGGAGACTAAGATGTCCTTAGACCTCTGTCATCAGAGGCACCACTCTGTATTCAGATGCTATGCCTGAGAGTTAGTGTGGTTCTTTTTCTTTAAGCTTTTTTGATTTTTAAATAGGTAGAGGTGCAAGCTAAATAGTATTTCACTTGGGCACGATGGTGTTAAGCTGAATCTGAACCCTTGATGACACAGTTGCGTTGTGGCTGTAAGCCAAACTGAGCTGCCACGCTTGAGTGTGTAGACTCCTGAATTCATTGAGGGGGGACGACGACACCAAAGAACAGGTTTGTATGACCAGCCATTGCTGTGGAAGATGGCTTTCAGTACCTGCTGCCGGGGCTTTGAACCTCACAATAAAAGTGAGTGGTGCAGGCTGCCTGCTTTCTGAGACCCCGACTGCTGGTAGTGGCAGGGAAGAGAATTTGGTGCCTAATTTTGATGCCGTATCTGCTCCTCATCAGCTGGGTAGATGGCCAGGGTCTGGCAGCCCTTTTTTGCAGGCAGTCTGAATTGCTTATTGCTGTCCTGAACTTGCACTGCGTGAACAGGTGGTCTGAATACAGTTAAAAATCGCTGATTTCTCAGAGTTAACAACATGTTAGAAGTCTAACATCGCCAAGCCTGAAACTGTTGCACAGTTTTTTGTGGAGGCTTCAGCAGCAAAGTTTATGAACGGCGGCCCTTCAGCAGTCTTCTACCTCAAAGATAATCCTTCCAAGCAGGGGAGAAAATTTGTCAGCACACAAAAGTGGCGCTCCAGCTCTACCTGTTCTTTGGGGAAAGAAAAGAAAAACCCCACAACCCTCAGTGTTCTCTCTATATAATCATGAATGTAGCTTTTTTTTTTATTAGCACTAAATCCACAGCAAGAAAGAGTAGGGGATCTGGGAACACTCCAAGGGGGTTTGTTTGTGCTGGTTTCTCCTGCTGCTTCAGCTGCTCGGCTGTGTTTCATTCCCCTTAGCACGCTTCCATAGTTCAAAGTGGCTGCAGTGTCACCCTCTAAAGAAGGCTGTAATTTAGTGGCTGAAGTGGTGTGTGCGTGCCAGTGTAATAATAAATCATGTTTGTGAGTTATGATTAAATCTTAGAATTGCATACAAATGCAATTCCTTTTCTATGAGACCCAGCTCAAGCCATTCTTGGAGACCTTCTATACTGTACCTCTGAATAGGGCTCATTTAAACAAAACTCTCTGCAAGTACAACCTGTTAGCTTTGATCCCATATTACTAGACATGTTTCAAGGCTTGCTTAGATTGCAGAGCCTTGTGAATACTGGGGTTACTTTTAACATGATTTTACTAAATATTGAATTGTCCTTTCACTAATAGAGAGCTACACTTGCATAACATGCTGCCAAGTGTTCTATGAAAATGGGCAGCAAGTTATCAATCAGCTGGGATGTTAGCAGTTAGCTCCATAGTTTCTTATCAAAACCAGTTTGTTATTGAAAAATACAATTTTTTTCTTTCAGGTTGCCTGTCTGAAGAAATTGGATTTAACAATAAGAATTTTTTATAACGGGGTGCGCTTTAATTTCGATAATGAAGAAAAGCAGAAGTGTCATGACAGTAACTGCAGATGAGGTAAGTTTCTTCTAAAGGCATGTTTTATTTTCCCCAGTACTTTATGAAAATGAGATAAAAAGTTAGTTTTGTCGTCTTTTGTAAGTATCAGCTGGTTTTGCTTTGGTTACTTGTTGATTTCCTTACAGTTGCTTGCAGCTCATATAATAAGCAGAAAATAAGCCTGGCATGTTGAAAACAAACAAACCAACACCCATACTGTGAGAAGTTTAGAGGAGTCTTAAGCAGAGCATACCCTTTACTGGTCTTGGTCAGTGTAGTGCTGGCAGGCAGCAGGGAACATTTGCATACCTTATGGAAGCTCTGTTCTGGATCCCATCTTGGTGCATGTGCTGTACTTGTCTACTTACAAGTGTTTCAGCATCTCTCCCCACTGTTGTTGCTGAACACCTAATGTGATGATGCATGTGTTATTCCATTACTAGACTTGCTAATCATCATTATAATCCCCTATTAATTAAAATCCGGTTCTCATTCCCTGGAGAAATGTATCAGTTTGTAGTGATGGCATGATAACTGCAGCCTTAATTGTCTTGTTTGTCACAGCTGAGGCTCACCAAAGATGGAAAACCACATGGAATGTATATGAAAATATAGTGGAGGAGTGGAACCTAATAGTTAGTGTATCCTATAGCACTCCTTCAATAAGTGTTTCTCGTACACTCTTGGACCACATGTTGCACTGCTTCATAGTCAGTTTGCCTGAGCTTGATGCTGGGTCCACTCAGTTCTTGCTGATTTTAATGAAAGCAGATATCTGAAATCTATTGGGAAGCTAGAATACTCTGCTGTACATTTCTTAAATAATAACAAAAAACATTAAACAGTCTTACAAAGATTATTAATAAAGGCAGGTTAAGTCAGATCCTCATATAGAAGACAGGCTTTCCTTTCTGGGTTTCCTAGGAGTATTTTTGACCTAACTTTTGCTGTGAAAGAGTAGGGTTTGGATCACTGAAGATCTCTAGCATATTTTTGGAAACACAGCATGCCAAACATTTTATACTTCCAGCTAGGTCTTTATGATTTTGATGCCTTAATAACTTCATGAATCTGCACCAGCATGTCTCATAGCACTTCAGGCTATATACAAGGAGTAAAGTAGCTGTGGGCCATGTTGTTTCTTGTCTGGATGCTTCTCATGGTTGTGGGATGGGCAAGCAAGTAGGCAAAGTTGAGAAAACTGTTAGTATGCCTTTCTCTCACCAGTTTTGCTTTTCCTTCCCATGTTGAGATTTCTTGCTGAGGTAAGAGAGTAGAAAGTACCACAGAGTTGACTACTTTAATAGTCTCATGACAATGGAGAACATATTTTCCATTAGAAACTATGAGGCAATGGAGGACTCATGCTACTTGCATTTGTTCGTGAAGGACCTAATAACTGATTATGGAAAAATCAAACCACTCTTTTTTTTAAGTCACTCAGTGCTGGCTGGGAGACCGCAGTGGTAGCAGTTTGGAGGGAAAGTGAACCAAGGGATTTGGGGAGGCTGTAAGGTGGGCTTGGAAAGGTCTGCGAAGGGTGGAGAGAGCAGGGCGGAGATCAAAATTCAGGAGCAGGTAGAAGAAGAGGAAAAATGTAGAGTGGTTGCTATAGATATATATATATACTGATTATAATAACCCTCCAGCTTCTACTGGTAGCTCATCACACGCAATACAGAAGTATTCTCATTGATATTGGGCAACTATATTTGACTAGCTAAATTCTCTGAGTAAGACCAAAACTGACAATCCTCTGGCAGTGCTGTTCCGCTGTGAGAGAACTTCTGGCTTGGGTTTCAGAAGACTTGACAGCCAGTTCTGCAATCATGGTGATGTTTTTAAGTAAAAATTGCTAGAAACTAGAAGAGGAAAAACTGCTTGAACTGATCAAAACCTTTTTTTGAGACTACTTCTACTAGTAATGCCAGACATAGGGTAGGGTAGCCTAGCCAGGAGTTCCTCTCACTGAATAGCTTTTGGATGATTCAGGATGTGCCTAAGTCCAGTATTCTTGGCACCTTTCTCTGACTGGTGATTCCTCAAAAAAAAAGTGGCAAACCAATGTGGTTGTGCTGTGCAGAGAAATGATACTTTAGATGGATGTTGAGTAGAATGTTCTCTGAAAAAGTTTAAAATATCAAAAGTTTAAAATATCAAAAGTTTAACATATCACCAAGGTGACCTGGATTATTGAAGTGTTCAATTAGATTAGAATTAGCTGTTGAATTTAGCGTCGACAAGTTATGAGTGAATTTTCAAGTTCATTCATAACTTGATAAAATAACAGTGCAGCGCAGCCAGACTCTGCTGAGATTTCATCATACAGTTATCTTTTGTGAGTAGCTATAGGCTGTAGAACAAAAATTGAATGTGTTTTATCCTCATGTAGGAAAATGTTTGTTTGCAGAACTTCGTTTGCAGTGGCTTTTCTGTCTTTGCAGAATGCTCTGGATTACCTGGAGTGTGGGCTGAGTAAGTCCTATAGTACTTCCAGCCATGCTTTGGGCATAGACCTCTGGAGAGGAAGAAGATGTTGTTCTGGTAATTTGCAGTTACCACCACTATCCCAAAGACAAACAGAAAAAGCAAGGACACCGGACAGAGACATTGTCTGTAGACCAACAACTCTGCCTTTGTTGACACCTCCAAGTATTGCAATCACCACTTACCAAGACTGGTAGGTTATTTCCCTTTGTTATGAATCTTACACAGTTGGGGTTTTTAGTTTGTTTTGTTTTGTTTTCTGGTTTGGGGTTGTGGTTTTTTTCTTTTCTTTTTTTTTTTTTTTTTTGAAAGGCACTAGATAATCATCTTGTATGTATTAATCAGTATTGTTGATGTCTATCAGTTGGTGTATCATGGATATAAATTTACAAAGTAATTGTCTTTTTTTGAAATTCTACTTCTGTTAAAACCTCTTCTGTTCACTTTTTTTGTGCATCTTCGTGAAAATTTTGTTGTAAATTCTGATCTTGGCCAGAGGATTTGTGTTACTAGCTTTCCACCCACAGAAGAGTTCAGGATGATGGTAGACTCTTCTACAGCAGATTGAGGAAAAAGCGTTTAGTTCTCTGGCTGTTTCCTGTCCAAGTGTTAGCAGAAAGGCTTGGAAAAGCATTTGAATCTGATGTTAAGCTCAAGAAAAGTCCCAAAGAAGCTATAAGGGAGCTGATTAAAAGGGGATTGCTAAGAGGTGAGTTCCAAAACAGAAGCTGAATGTTAAGTGCCAAACAAGGAAATTCATCTAGAGGGAGGAGAGGAAGACAAAGCCCAGAGTGTTCATGTGTTGGAATTGCAATGGTAGATTTTAATGGCAAAATAAGGTTAGATATCCAGCTTGCCATATGAATCTTGAAATGTCATTGCAATGTAACCTTAAAACCTGTACTTTAAACTTCAGATTTCAAATGTGCTTTTGATTCTCGTTTTTTAAATACTCCACTCTCAATTTCATTTGCTGGCTGCAAGACATGTTCACATCATTATTTCCAAGTCTGAATCTGGTTTTAGCTTCTGTTAAGCTCAGCACTCTTCAAAGCTGGCATTTCAGTTTGCATTTGAACAATTAGAGAGGACATCCTAAATTCATTTGTTAGAGTCCTTTAAAAACAGTTTTGCTACTGAAAATAGTTTTTTTAAACTATGCACTTGAATAGATGAGATACAGAAATCCAGGAAGAATTTGCAGGAGCTTTTGTTCAATTTTTGCATTTAATTGCTGTGGATAAATTTAACAAAATGAGTTATCTAATTTCAGATGGATTGTGAATTTTGACAATAAAAGGGTTGGTTTACCTTTATGAGCATTTTATGAATGTTGCCTGTTGTGTATCTTCAGCAATTTATTATCTTGACTGCCAGACAATTGAGTGCCTACTCATAAGATGTGCTTTTAAGAATGACTTAGTTCTGCTCTTTGACTACACCTTCATACACGATTTAGGAAAATGCAAGGAATTGCAATGGATTTATCATTAGTTTCCCTTGTAACACAAGGGGGCATTGCTGCTCCTCTCTTCCATTACAGCAGAATCAATACGTGTATTGTGTCGCACAACATGTATTTTTCTTGAAGGGTATGCCAGTCAAAGAGAAAACACTTGTAAGTGGTACTCAGGTTACTGCTATTTCTTTACTGCTGTTAATCTCTTGTAAGTGAGCAGATAGCTTCCGACTTGTCTGTTTTGCTTGAATCTATCATATCTGTTTATAGCCGTATAGCGAGTTTGGTGTCGCTGGTTAATGCGACCGTGATGCAGAGTGCTGTTCCAACACGTGCTTACGCAGGCATCTTTGCACCCCCTCACCTTTCTGACTTGGGCACCAGTTAAATTGACTGCTCTTACAGCTGGGCAGGAAATGGGTCTAATCTTTCCCATTTTCTGTTTAAGTTCTAGTCATCGAGGGCTTTTGACTAGTTTAGCAGTGTTCTCTACCCCATGCCAGGCAGTTCCTTACCTACGCAATTTCTAGTGACTCGAGGCCTGACCACGCTCTCAGGGAGCACAGTCATGATCCAGATTTTTTTGTGTAGGAGCAGTGCAAGCGGGATCTGGTCCCCAAGCTGTTTGGGCTTCTATATTGTGATTCAGTTCTGCATGAAATATACCCCAGATGCAGGTTATATTTGTGTAAGCCCAGTATGTGCCATTCTGTTGAAACAACTTTGAAATGATATAGGCATTAAGAGACTCAGTGAGTGGGCAATAAAGTGATAGGAAAATTTCAGTGTAGCTAAATACAAAGTGATATATCTGAGCAAGAAAGATTTGTAGCTGCACAACGATATTACTATGCAGGAGCAAGATCCTGGGTATAGGATAGAATCATAGAATGGTTTGGGTTGGAAGGGACGTTAAAGGTCATCTCGTTCCAACCCCCCCTGCCATGGGCAGGGACACCTTCCTCTAGACCAGGTTGCTCAAAGCCCCATCCAACCTGGCCTTGAACACTTCCAGGCATGGGGCATCCACAGCCTCTCTGGGAAACCTGTTCCAGTGCCTCACCACCATCACAGTGAAGAATTTCTTCCTTACATGTAATCTAAAGCTACCCTCTTTCAGTTTAAAGCCGATACCCCTTGTCCTATCACTACATGCCCTTGTAAAAAGTCCCTCTCCAGCTTTCTTGTAGGACCCCTTTAGGTGCTGGCAGGCTGCTCTGAGGTCGCCTCAGAGCCTTCTCTTCTCCAGGCTGAACAAGCCCAACTCTCTCAGCCTGTCTTCATAGGAGAGGTGCTCCAGCCCTCTGATCATCTTCGTGGCCCTCCTCTGGACTTGCTCGATCAGGTCCATGTCCTTCTGGTGTTGGGGTCCCTAGAGCTGAGCGCAGTACTGCAGGTGGGGTCTCACCAGAGCGGAGCGGAGGGGAAGAATCACCTCCCTTGACCTGCTGCTGGTCACGGTTCTTTTGATGCAGCCCAGGATACGGCTGGCCTTCTGGGCTACAAGTGCACATTGCCGGGTCGTGTGGAGCTTCTTGTCAACCAACACCCCCAAGTCCTTCTCCTCAGGGCTGCTCTAAATCCTCTCCTCGCCCAGCCTGTATTTGTGTCCAATAGAATTGCAAGTTCAGTGCTTATTAATGGTCAAAAAATCAAATTAATTGTTAAAGATTTGAAGGAAAAGAGTAGTGGATAAAATATAGAACATCAGGATGCCATGGTAGGAACCCATTACTTGGTCAAATGTTGAATATAGTGTACAGTCCTGGTCCTTCCTCTCAAAAAAGGGTATAATAGAACTAAAAAGAGTTAAAGGCCTCTAAGATGATTCAAACATAAGGAACAGCTTTTGCACTGGGATTGACCAAGGAGGTTCAAACTCTTCAGCATGGAAAAGACACAGCTGAGCAAAGGGATAGGACTGATATCTTTCAAATAGTATGAAGAGAAGAGGTTGTTGATCTATTGCTTATTGTCCCTTCCAGTATGAGAAAAAGGGGGCATCAAATAAATTGGTATGGCAGGCATGAAGCAAGTGCAAGGAGGTGGTTCTTCATGCGGTTCATAGTTATGCTGTGGAACTTTGTGCCGTAGGATACTGTAGGTTCTTGGAGTTTGAACAGGCTCCAGGGAAAGCTTAAGAGATCCTTGGAGGAGTAATCTGTTGTGGTTTCCTTCTGAATACATGAACTCCATCCCTTGTTCAGCTTCTAAGCTGCAAGTTGTTTAGGAGTGGGAAAATATCTGAGGGGAAGTATCATACATGTTTGCTTCCTGTTCCTTTCTGTTCTGTGCTTTTAATATCTTGTGGGAGACAAGATCATGGGCTAGTTGTACTACTGGCCTGACCAGTAAGACCATTTATAAATCTGGTGGTTTTTTTCACCTCTCTTTATGGGTCTTTTTCCTTGGAGCTTTAATAAAAATGCTGAGGCCACAGGCAGAAAATTAACATGTTTTAAGCTATCGGGGCAGGGAAAAAAGCCTTTACATGTAGGGAGCCTAATGTCATTAAACATTGTAAATCTCAGACTGGAACGGGAAAGAGGATGTTCCTTGTGAAAAGAGTATTCTACTCTTAGTTCCATAGGCTTATAGGATAATTCAGGCGGGAAGGAACCTTTGCTCAAAGTGAGGTCAGCTGTGAGGTCAGACCAGGTTGTTCAGGGGGCTTTATCTAGTCTGACCTTGAAAACCTGCAAGGATGGAGACTTCACATCCTCTTTGGGCAACCCATTCTGCTGCATGACTGTCCTCAACTCAGAAAAAAGTCTCCGTATGTCTGGTCAGAATCTCTCTTGATTTGTCTTCTGCCAGTTGTCTTGTGTTTCCTAGTGTTTCAGTGGAAGCTAATGGTGGTGTGCTGTTCCTTGGAAGTGTGGCGTGTATCTTTGTTAGTCCGCAAATCTACCCCATTAATGCAGCACTGAATATTCAGGTTGCGTTGCTTTAGGCCCCTGTCCCTGGGCTATGGAAATTGTTCGGTAGATTTATTCCCTGGGTTTAACTTCAGGATGCAGAGGTTTCCTGACCTTTGTTTATGTTCCCAAAGGTAGACAGTCTTGCTACAGCTGGTACAAGATCAAGTTCATTGGTACTGTTAAGGCAGTGGAGTTAGTGAATCATGCAAAAGGAAACTCTTTACTGAGATTTAAATCATCATTTGGGGTCCACACAACTAAAATGCATAAGTAATGTAAGGTCCAGATTTAGGTTTTCTGTAAGGTAAATCATCATAACTCTTATGTGTCCAATATAAATTGTTTAACATTCACTTGGTATGGTGTGTTTTTCCTGAGGGTCCATAGAGTTGTAGCTGGGAGATGCATTCTACAAGAGATCAATAGGACTCATTCAGAAGCGTGTAGGTTTACCCAAGCTTTCCATAATCTATTTCTGTCCATATGAAACCCCAAAGGCAGATGTGAAACACCTCATTATTATGACACGAAACATGATTTCTAGAAATAATGCCTTTATTTCATTTGTCTAGTGTGCATAGTAGCTATCATCTTTTATGTAATGACTGTAAGATTGTTAAAGAGCTTCCTAGCAATTTTGTGATGACAGTTGACTTTTCATGCTGATGTACAGGTGCCTCATTACACTGTAATATTTAGTGTATATTCAGAAACACATACAAAACTTCTATAAGGGACACTGTCTCTTTTACTAGGGCAGGTAGGGTGGAAGTGAGGCTTTCCATGGGCATTTCATACTAAACAAAGAAGTCACTTCAGTCTGGGGTTTTGTTTCCTATTTGTGCAAGCCATTGTAGTCTTTGTAGAAATTTATCATCTTAACCAGAAAAACAATAACGAAGTTTCTGGAGAGGCAGGGATAGATCAGAACCTGATCCCAGAGGATTGCTCTGAACTGTAAGGTGCAAAAGCTCTGCCTCTGTTGGGGATATTTCTGTTTTCTCCTGTTAACTTGATTAAATCCATGGGGAAACTCTCGCTGTGTGTACTTGGGGTGTGCATTCTGCTGAGCCATTCTTCCAGTTCTTCCATTTCCTGTTAGCACAGAATCTCCGCTATATGCTCATTATTTATCTTCTTATTGTTCTTGTGTTGGAATACTGTTTTGTTTTCTTCTGGATGGTTTATTTAGGCTTACTCTGATCTCCATTGCTCCAAAGCATTTCACTGTTTGTGCTCTGTATTGAGCAGAATGCCAAATGGCAAATATTTCTGTTATCAAATGAGATTTCTAAACTGAGAACCTGGAAGAGAGTTTATGTATAATAATATATCTGTGGTTCTTCCTGGAGCAATTTAGGAAATGCCACATCTGTGAAACACAATGCTTCCCACTACTACCCGTGCATCTTGCACAGCTCTGTATGTTACCAAGCTCTTTGCAAAACCCTACCTATCAATGGAGAATATAGTCAGATTATATTACAACAGCTTCAGTACTTTGCTTTCTTTTAAAAATATTGTTCCTTATTGGTTAGGTGAAAATTGGTGGTATCATCACTGAAATGGTACAAAATTCAACCTGCAACATCAGCACTGTACTACAGACTATGTCCTAAGAATGCACTGATTGTGGAAATTTTGCTGTTCCTGGGATTGCAGTAACTGTGGTTTGAAGTAAAAATTAACAGAATTCAAATACAGAACATATTATTTGGGAGGGGTAGAGGAAAATAAACCTATTCCTTCTGTAAGTAGTAGTTCTGCTGTAGCAGGGAACCATCTGGAGACGTGAGCCGAGTAACAACCGGACACCGATACGGTTAAAGTTGTTCTCCCTTTATTGCCCAAATAGCGTGCTTATATACCTTGTCAAGCTAAACATCAGCTGTCCATGCACCAAAAGCTAAAATATAATTGGTTATACTATCTCTGTCCACGTGCATAAACATAGGACACAATTGGTTATACTAACTCTGTACACGCGCCTAAACATAGGACACAATTGGTTATACTAACTAAAACATGCGAAACTTGTCTCAGCCTAATTGGTTAAGATAAACTGCCGAATTGAGGTTCTTCGTGCCAAGTTCCCTTTATCTTGGAATGTGCACCTGTGTTCTTCTAATTGGCATCTTTCTTTTTTTGTCTTCTTGTTTATTCTGTTCAAGGCCTTCTGAAGGCGTCTGGAATACTTTTGCGACCGTTAGCTAAATATGTGTCCGCAACATTCTGCCACATTTTTTTCAGAAATCACCTTAAATTTAACTTCCAGTGGTAATACAAAAGTAAGAACCGTGAGAGACTGAGCCATGACTTATAAAAATATTTTAACTTAAGATACATGGGAACCTAAAAAATAAATCTGCTTCTGAGGTTGGGTTTTTTTTGTTTTCTTTGTGGTGGTTTTTTTTTCCCCATTTTCTTTATTAGAACTGTGTTTTCTTGAGACCGGTGCTGAGCTGACAAGATCTGTAACCAGCAAAGAAAAAATGGGCAGGCTGACTCCAAAGCAATAATTCCAAGCCAGGTGCAATGTAATAATATTTTGTGTGAAAATAGCAAGGCAGTACACATATAAAATAGCTTTCATGAATCATGCAAGGGAAGAGGTATACAGGATATAGATCTTCAAGTGGCAATCTGAATATAGAAGTCTTTTAAGTTTCTTTTGCACAAATTTTGACTGTATTTTCATAAAAGCTGTTAAAATGTTTTCCACAATCCTGGTCCATATTTTATAACTAAAGCTTTGTGATAATAAATCCAGGCAAGAGGGAAGAATGAGGGTATGAAGAATATATTTGTAGCTACACTTAGAGCATCCCAAATACTTCTCTTACCCTATTTTTTGATACTTAGCAGCTCCTGGGTTAGGTTTGACAGCTAGCTTCTGGTTTACACCATTTCGACACATTTGACTCAGGTCCATGGAGTCATTTTGACAGTTTTGCATCAAGTTTCTGTGTTGAAACAAAAATAAGTTCTATGATGAGTCCCGAAGTGTAAGGAAATAAAGGCCTTAAGAATTCTATTAAGAGTTGATATGGTTAATATTAAATATAGTAAGGAGTGCACTTTTTCAGGGCACAGAGATTCTGTTAAACATTTAGACTGGTATTAAATGCTGTATTGAAATATGTGTGTTGCTAATTGTCCAATGCAAAAGCTACCTCACTCTTCTGCGGGACCAAAATGAGAGCTCACTAGGTTTGAAGGAAGTTGTCTGCTAACAGAGTTGGTTGCTATTTGAATCACATTCTTGCCGCTTACTAAAAAAAGTAACCATGAGTCTGTCTTTGCTTTTTAAGATTATTTTTTACAGCATTCATAATTAATCAGCAAACTGTAGTGTTTTGTGTGTTTGTGAGCTTGCTATATTATTGCTAGTCATTTGTCAGTGACCAGGTCTATAGCTTGCTTGCTTGCTTCTGAAAGAATTTTATTGTGCAGGTTGGTGGTCAGAATCTAAAAAGAAAATATTAAGGGGTTGATCCTGTTTTCCACGTCCATCTGAAAAATCTTCCTGAAGTTGGGGTGTGCAAAGAAGGGTGTGTGGTTGCATTACTGCATTCTGAAGTATGCGTGTGTGGCGAGGGCTGGCGCGTGTATGTAATGTCAAATCTATGCTTGTAGTACTGCACGTTGTTCTCCAGATGGTGATCGTGGGCAAGCAAATTAGATGCAACATTAAAAACAAAACAAAACAAAAATCAGTATAATTTTAGGCCACTGAGTCTGAGACCAAACCGTCAGCAGAAATGCTGACTTCAGCTAGGGCCAGCTCGTAGCCACTGTGAAGCTGCTAGGCTGGTGGTAATTAATTGAGGGATAGATATGGAAAGTTAGAATGATAAAGGAGGATGGTGATTTGCACGAAGGATTAAAAAGGATAATAAAACTGTAGTCAGGCTAGTAAACTAAGCAGAAGGTAATATGCCCAGTCACTCCTTTACATATTTGAAATCTGTAAATCCCATGGAATGAAAGGAAATATTTAGGGTAATAGGAAGCTTAAGTAGGAACAGTGGAAGGAAAACCAGAAGTTCAGAGGGAGTAATGCTGTTTTGGAGAAGCGTGGGACTTTTTTGTTTTGTTTTCTTAAACATTGTTGCAGACAGTGGGATAATACCCTGTGAAATAGGTTGAAGTCTTATTTCTTATATCATTTCAAATTCAACTAGATAAGAACTGAAGAAATATGCTGCAAGCTTGGAATAGAAAAAAAATAGATGAACTGGTTTCCCGTATGATGTGAAAACTAAGAACCTAGGAGGAAAAAAAAACCCCTTAAAAACACGTTTTTGATTTTTATACCTATATTTAAATCACAGAATGGTTGAAGTTGGAAGGGACTGCTGGATGTCATCTGGTCCAAAACGTTTATTAAATTGCATCAGTTTTTGTTGTAATAAAGCAGGATCAATTATTCTGACTGAACATGCTTCCTGTATTTCAAAAGCCTGTACCGCATTCTGTGGGGCATTTACTTATCTTGAGAAAGGAGGTCAACTGTATTCGTCATAACATCTTATATATTCTATGGGGAAAATAGTTTTTAATTACTGTTTCTGGAAAATGTATGTGATAGCTTAGTTTTGAAAATCAGACTTAATTATGATTTGTCCTAAGTTTCCTAACAATATGAAAGATGTAGAGAGTATTGAAGAGTATTAGATCTGGAAACAGTCCTAAACGATTTTGTCTGCTCAGTGATTTTGTTTGTTCTTCAGTAGGTAGAAATATTATCTGGTACGTTCATTTCTGATGCTGAACACTGTAATTGTTAGGAGCTTGGCGTGCCCTCAAGATAGGCTCTGAAAAGCTGAAAATGTTCTGTTGTGAGATAGTTCTTATGTTGCCCACAGGTAGATCATAAAAATTACATAAAGAAGTTCACTAAGGCTTAAATCTGTTTCAGCTCACCAAGGTAGGAGGCAGGGACTGCTTGTCTAGTATGGGAAGAGGAAATTCCTTGAATTTGTTGTCATTGTTGGCCCCCCCGCTCCAGCTTCATTTTAACACCTCACAAAGACATGGAGGAAGAAATTTAGATAGTGAGCTAATTTAGAGAAATGCCTTCTCTAAAATTTTGCTACTTTCTCCCTTAGTAAGATGTTCCCACCAGAGAATATCCCATTCTCATAGACCTGTTTGAAGGAATGGTGGTTCTTCCTGACCAGGAACTATGTAGAGGGATCAGTCAAAGAAACAAACTTAAACCATGATGCTGTCTCAGCACTCACAGTTAGCCAGCTCCCCTGGCTCTGCTACGAGAAGGCTGGGTTGGGGGGGGGGGTGCTGGTGGACCCCCGTCCCCATCTGACATTACACAACAAATCCTGGAGATCTGTTCATAAAAAATCGCAAGAATCCTTCATAATAGGAAAAATGGTGGGCAACCCAAATATATAGGGGTCACTGCTTGCTTGTTTTATACATAGTCAGTACAAATGCAAACCTATCTAAAAAAGAAACTGCTGCAGAGATAATTTGTGCTATCTCTGAGTTATCACTGAAGTTACTTTCTCAGCTAAAAATACACAGATAAGTGTTTTGACTGCCTATATTTAGACATTGTCTGTTGCTGTCAGTTTTTGAAGCTCTTGGATCTTCTTCTCAGTTGGAATGTTTTTTTATTTTTATGTGTTCTAGGCCTAAATAGAATAACTGATTTATGTGTGGTGTAGTTGGTATAGAGGAATTTTAAGACGAAACATAATATTGGATTAATCATAGCTTTTGAATGAAAAATGTCATTGTTTTATAAATGTCTTTTTGTACATAATTTATATTTTGTTATTGCAATATAATCTTTTTCTTAGTTTGCATCTATTTGATTTGTTGGATTTTAGTCTGCTTACATGCTCAAAATGATAGCATCCCCTTTTTGTATGAATTGCAAGGTAAGCCCAGTAATTTTATTGAAGATGATCCTGAAGTTTGGTGCTGCAAGATTTGCCTGGAAATACTAGTCATTCAGAACAGAGGTAGCTGTAGGCACATAAAAACAGCTTTTAATGATTCAATTATAATTATATACCTTGATCCAGAATGAAATAAGACAGCTTGAAATGTATCTAGAATGGAAAGAAATGAGTCACTGTTAATTAGCAAAAGACAATGAAGCTTCTGAAATATTATGTTCAAACTTCATCTTCCCAAGAATATAAAATAAATGGAGATTATGGAAATACAGTTGATATAAAAGCTGAACCAGACAAGACTTTGACACAACTTTCTTTTATCTTTAAACTTCTGACTAATGATAACTTCATCTGAAAGGAAAGATCAAACCCAGTTTGCTTTGTTACCTGGAGAACTACCTTCTGGTTCTCAGCTGATCCATGGCATTAGATAAATTTTTGTTCAGTATTACCCATGATGGTTCTGGTGGTGGTCTGTTCTGTGCTGTTGTGCAAGCAAAGAAGTTGTTTTAAATTTTGCTGTGAAGGTGAGTGTACCTCTAAAACTCACAACAGAACAAAAGTAAATGTTACGTGCATCAAAATGATCTGTCTTTTCCAGTCCCTCCCAGCTTTCTTTCCATGCCTGCTTGCTGGCAGCAGACAGAGTCGTGCCCCCGCAGCATGGTGACCAGCACTGTGCATGGCATGTGCCTACATGGTTTTTCAGCGATGCCTGAACTATCGCTGAAGCTCTGGAAAACAGTGCAAGAGAGAGCGTGAATCCCGGTGCCAGCATACCAATTTGGCCATGCCACGTGGCCTGCACGCCGTCATATGGCCCCTCATGTCTTACACTGCTGTCAAGCAGTAGAGGAGTAAGCCATGGAGTCTAACATTGTATTTGAGAAGGGATTAGGGAACAGAAAATATGAGTGTATTTAGGTTGCTCTGGGGCTGGGATGGAACTCTATTTTCCAGCATTGTGCCATGCCTGTTTAACAGACCACCTGCTTCTGCAGCTCCCACCCTGGATGTTGTGTGTCTGGGAAGCTTAAATGCTTGGAGTTTGATTCCACAGACAAGCACTCATCTCCCAGCCAAAATTCAACAAAGTCCACTTATAAATCACATTTCTAAATACTTGTAAGCAAGCTACTAAATCAGTTTACTAACAACAATCAGTTATCTCTGATCTGTGAGCGGTTCCTCTGATTGCAAGTCCCCCTTGAGATAGGAGTGCTTCTGTTGTCAGGACAGAATAAACCTATTCACTCTGCCAGTGTTAAACCCTTCGTCCTTGGGTTCGGTTGTCTTCAGTGGTTGTGGCTAGTGCCAGACAGAGATGCTAAGGCAGGCCAGTGGAGCCTGCCCTTCGTCTCCAGTGATTGCAGTTGTACCGTGCGTCTTGGGGTCTGTGTCTGTGTGAGGAGACAGCTCCTGCCCGACAGCCTCGCGTGATACGGCTTGTGTTTGTGACTGGTGACTTCTTCTGTGTGTGGATGTAGGAAAGCTGTCCCTGGATGATTCTTCTTGGTTTGTGTTTGCCAGAACATCTCCAGGATAACTGGAAATCAACTCCTCCAAGTACTGACTAATCTCAATAAATTACTTGTGGTCTGTATCTACCTGGCACTGGTGGGTGTCAAATGCCTTTAGACTTTCTCATATGTGTTTTCAGTAGCTATGTTGTGTCCTCCTGGAGTCTTTTTAAAGTTATTTTTTGTATCAATTCCTTCTTGGGTCCTTTGAACAGAGACCCTGATAACATTGAGAGCATCATTAGAAAGAATTAGAGGACCAAGAATGTAGCGTTGTCCTCTGCTGCCGGCCTCAGTCACGTTCTGCAGGTTCTCACCCCGACTGCTGCTCTGGGAGGCTCGTTACCTGTCGCTGGACACTCTCTTTCCATTAAGAAAAACAGGAGACTTCTATACTTGGACAGGCTACAGCTACCTCCTCTCTTTAACCCTGTTTTTATTGGCACTGGCAGTGCACTGGTCTCTAGGGTTTTGGCTGTGAATTTATTCCTTTAATTAAACTGTAATGGACAAAGCTGTATGTGAATTCTGACAATTGTGCACAATGTGGTTTCTATTGTTTCCCAGCACCAAAACACGAGGCACTTGGCAAAGCTGGTGGTTACAACCATGCTGTTGAACAGTAGGTGTAGTGAGCTTTACCTGTCTGTGTTGGGGCTTCTCTAGGGAAAAATAACTATAAATAAATGCACATTGTAAACCTGATACTGTTTAATTTGAGTGAGCTGATAAGGTGTAGATGATCTGAAACATAAAGTAATTAAAGTAACTTGCATGCAAACTGGAATGATGTTTTATCAGTCAACTGCTGCAGACGTAAGAGTCTGGAAGAGCAAGAGTAAAATACAAGACCGAAGCAGACTCGGATTAATGGTGAAATTTTCTGTTCCTATTCAGCTGTCACAGGTGAGACCAATAACAGAGAAATATGTTTGCTCATGAAAATGATTTAAGTCCTTTCTTTGAAAGGAGGAGGAGGAGGGTTGTCCAAGGCTAAACATTCATTTTTGTACCCTTTCCATTGCCTGTGTGAGTGGAGATGTTGCCAACCAAACCTAGCTGTAGTTTTTCAGGGGAATGTATGGCAGGATGCAGAAATGTCCTGACAAAGTGGGTGCCTGAATTGGTTACATAGGATTAGCTCTTATCAGTAAGAATGTTGCTCTGACAGAACAATGTTGATTTTTTTTTTCCACATTTGTTATTGTATTATGTCATTTTCATTCTAGTTACATGAAAATTACAGACACTGATGTTTGTTTGCTTGTCATATTTAACAAGGAGGTTATCTGTGACTGAAGTACAATGGGTGATACTGGCCAGTAGCTATGGTGCCCATAGCTGCCTCTGGACATGGACATGGAGGCATCTGCAGAGGCATCTAGACACGGGCGCGTAGGCATCTCCGCACAGCGGTGAGCAAAGACCTGATCCTGGCTGTCGAATGCTGGTGACTCATGCGAGATGAGGTGCTTACTCACCGGCACAGGCAGGTGCAGCTAATGCTAATCACAGTTGGAGAACACACCACCAAAGGAATAAAACAGCAGCCTGGTGGGAAGTTAGCTAGCCTGTCCAAGCAAATATCTTTCTAGAGATTCCTTCATGCTACGTCTCTGTAGTAGCATAAAGCCTTTTCTCATCACATCGGATGTAAAGGGTTTCTGAAATTGTAAGACTGTTTTGCATTGGCTTCTCTTTTGTCTGGAGTCACCCCAGAGGTCTCTGCCTGTGAAGAATAAGTTGGTTTATTGAATTAATTTGTAAAATATTAATCTATAGCTCTGAAATGAGAAAATAATCGCAAGTAATACAGATTGGTCTGACATATGTGATTACTCACTATGGATAATATAGAAGGCATTTAAATGTTCCCTGAGAAATACTCTAAATCAAGCACAATCAAAGTTGCTAAGGAAATTACCATTACAAATAAGGTATCTTACATCATGCCCCAAGGGCTTATAGTATATAAATTTATTTCCTCATATGTATCTACTAGGAGATAACAACATAAATACCTGTAAGAAAAAAAAATGGCATTGTGACATGATAAGAAATTGTACTTTTTTGTTTAAATACTAAAAAGCACAAGGAACTCACGTAAATTGTGTCTCCATCTTTCTATGGTGTGGTTTACTGTGGGGAAAAAAAAATGTACCAAATCCAGTTTAAGGACTAAATAGCAGGTGAAAGGCATCAAGCTTGCTGTTACTACTGAATTCTTCATCCACGTTCTGCATGCAAAAAATTTTTCTGTGACAGAGGACACCTTGTAGTGCTCTACTCAAGTGGTACAATGACCTGGTTAACATAGATTACTAATTCAGTGTGAACAGATGAGCATCCAAGCCACTCAAAACTCTCAAGGTACATTTCTTAAAGATGAAATTCATTTATTTGTGACTAATCTGAAAAGTGTTCTGGATCTTCTTGACCTTGTTAGAGATACTAGATGTTTTAAAGACCTAAAAAATGAAATAATATACAGAGGCTGCAACTGTTGGGTGCTAAACCAAAAACTAATATACAAGTTGCTTATGGAATGAGGAATAGCCTGTTTGAAAGCGACTGAATGCTAATGAAATGGGAAGAGCTCAAAAGGTCGCCTTTTATATAGGGTGAGTCCTGTTCAACCTTTGCTAAGCTCATAGATGTGGGTAATTTCTTTGTGCTGGTGTCCTGACTCTAAAATAAATAAGGACAGACTTTTCCAGTTGCTGCTTTCTTTTGCAGTTGGCTCAGCTCTTACACTGCAAACCAATGGGTTGCTAGGTACTGTGGTTCTCTCTTCTGTGACCGTTCATAGCGCTCCAAAACATCGCTTCAAAGGCCTATGCAAGAATTACTAGTGTCTGCCCTTCAGAAAATTTCAGAGGCTCCTAGATCTGTGGGAATGGAGATACAACCTATATAATTTTAAACTATTAAATATCGAAAAAAACGTATCTTCCAATGGTAATATGAATTGCAGTGAATTGTTGTTGTTGGCTTTTTTTGCCTCTTAAATGTGGGAAATTTGTCATGCAAACCAGTAATTAGTGATATATTTCTGCCTCTCATTCAGCATCTCAGGCTTTGCTCAGCCTTCTATTAAAGAAAACCTTATTAAGTGAGGGTTGAAGAAGTTTACTACATCAGCATATCTTCACAGGTTCCAGATAATATTTCTTTGCTGTTACATTTATATTATTGTTAAGCACTAGGTCTGTATTGCATTTTTTAGAAGCTTGATCACTGTGCTGTGTTGTGGCTTTCCTTTACTGTGTTGTAGGAAGATATGGCTGATCAAATGCATCTCAAATTAGAATGGTGAATTCTTATTATTCAGGCTAAATTACTATTGTAAAGCATCAGAATTTGGTATGATGGTTTAAAATGTCAATCATAGGTATATGTTTAGGTAGAGGCTGTAATCAGTTTTGCTGCTACTCTGAGGGAGCTAAGAGTAAAATTGGGACTAGGATGGGGTAGAATTAACTAATACTGATTCCGCCTCTAATGCAATCAGTAGCACTCATGAGTGGGATGAATAGTGTACCTCTTGGTCATGATAGAAAGGAAATAAAGAAGGCACGAAGTACATATTTTTTCGTTTCCTTTTGTGTCAGTCTCTTCAGCTTATACTCTTCACCTTTCTTTTCCCTTTTTCTCCCCTTCTGTTGTGTCTAGAGAACTAATTCCATCACTGGAAAGATTTAAGTTCTCCACCACAAACACATGCTTATGTATAACACTGGCTGTACAGCTTTTTTTATTTTCTTGGAATCTTTTCCAGGTTTTAGCAATACTGCATCCAGCTCTTCATATCACTGTCACCTTCCCAGCTCTGTCTTACCAGCCGTTGCTCTGACTTAAAGCCTTGGCTGTCATTTCCTATCCTTAGATTTTTGTCCACAGTGACTTCTATTTTCACATTGAAGCACTATTCCTTGGCATCTGTTTTCCTGGCCACTTACTTTTCTACAGCTTCCAGTTCATTGATGTATTTTTTTGTCTTGCTCTAAGTTTCCTTCTAGACATTTCTCTTTTGTTTGATTCACTTACCCCCCCCCCCCCCCTCGCACCTTTGCCTGTCTCCCATTGCCTGGGTTGCTCTTATTTATTCCCAGCGCTGGCTCATCTCAGCAATTACATCTTCTGCCTTAGGCGTCAAACTGAAGATCACATCCATGTCAGACCTGTGACATTTCCACCACAAATTTATTCCCTCCTCTACTGCAGTCTTTTTAACTTAGTTCTTTTCCAGTACAAGTGACTGTTCCCATATTCTTGACTCTCTATTATACCTTCTCATTTCACATGTCTTTATTGGTTTAGGCCAAGAGAAAATTGTCATTTTATAGCTTTTTTTTCTCCCTTACCTTGGTTTACTTTTCCCCTTTTCCTCAAAATCTTGTTCTTCTGTCCTTTCACAAAAACAGACGTTCATCAGCTGCTCTGTTCCTCTAAACTCATCACTTGCTTCAATGACCCAATTCTAGTTCCAATTTCTAGTCTCCTGCATGATCACTCCTACTCTGATCAACCCTTTTCTTTTATAATGGCAATATGATTTAGCTGACCTGTTGGAGGGGAACAGTGATTTCACTGCCTTCTTGGGATCACATTGCCTGTTCATCTCTCTCTGAGCTAATGGAGCTTATCGGCTTCTAGAGTTTCTCTCCTGGAAGTCCATTGTAGATCCTCTCTCAGCCCACCTTCTACCCTGTACCTTTGGCAGAAATCCAGATGTTAAGTAGCAGCAGTGCTGTGAGATTCCGTAATGTTGCTGGCCCAATAGGTTTTTTTACATCAAATGTGTTCAAATTATAGTCTAAAAGAATGATACTGGCTTCTAATACTCAGATTCTAAGTCCTTCCCTTGTGCATCCTCAACTATTAATAAAGGTTGTAGAGATGGCCATCTCTCCTGAGTGACCTTTACAATCCTGTGTTTGCACAGATGCCAGACTTAAACCAAGCAAACACTGATACGTAGGAGGGACCATCAAAGTCCTTCCAGGACTAACAAGTACAAAGGAACAGATTCTCTTTATTGCTTCGGGAGCACATATTACATGTATGCATTTAGACAGCAAATTGCTTTAACAACAATTAAAAATATGCGGGGGATCTGTGTTTTACATTTTATAATGACTGGCAGACATAATAGTCTTAATTTTCAAATTGTTTGAAAGCTTGAAAAAGATCTTTATCTTTGCTTTTGAAAACAGAGTACTAGAAGCCAGGATTTCTGAAAAGGAGACTCTCTACTTGGTTAAAAATAAGTTTCACCTACATTTCCTTCCTTTGAAAATGAAGTAAAAGTAGTACCAGCAAACCGCAATCCCTTGAAATAATTTTTCTAATTAATTTGTTGTCAGGTTGGCATCATCTTTTGGGGATGCCTTGCTAATGTGTATGAATGGAACAATGACCTAAGTAACAGAGGGGAGCTTCCTAACTGTTTTTATCTAAATGTGCTTCTAGAGAGTGTGCTGTATGGAAGAATTAACTAATTACTCTGCCACCAACTGAAAGTGCTGTGAAAAGTCAACTAGCCAGTCTTCCTTTACTCTTCCCTGGCTTTTTATTTAATCCTGGCAATTATGACTTAGAAACAGGTAAATAATAGTGGTACTGTAAAGAAAAAGTATGTATTCTTGTTGCTTAGCAATTGCTTTCAACACGATGAAGATCAGCCTTTGATGGGAAATTGCATGCTTGAAAACATTGTTTACCACCTATATCAGTTATTCTAATAAAATATATTAAAGTATATTAAAACCTTCTGCAATCCTAGACACTTTGGTAAGCTAGGAAGCTTGTACGAAAACTCACCCCCAAGTATACTTAAACTTTTGAAAATGTCCTTAATTGTCCTTGTTCTTCCAAGTAGTTTCGTTTTCCTGCCAGTGCTACCAGGCCCTTTTCTTTAATCATCTCTTCTCCCTCCTCAACTCTTCCTTTGTATTACCGGCCCCTTTTCTGATGAGCTGAAATTACTTGTTACTCTCAGACTACTGATCCTATTGCACACAATAATCTATATTGATAGACAAATTATTGCATTACACTGTGTTACTGGGATGTTACAGAAGTTCAGGAAAGAGCAAGATGCCTGTTGACCATTTTTGTTTGTATATTAGGGGAACTTCAGTAAACTGGTCCTTGTACCTGGTAGTCTGTCCAGGTGTTCTGGTACCCTAGGTGTTATGTTTACCATTGCCTCCTGTTGCTGATGGTAACCTCAGCAAGTACAGCAAAATTCATTTTTCAGAATTACTGCCAAGTTTATTCTGATACCAAGCTTTCATGCCAGTTAGCTCAAGTCTCTTGAGATGTTCCTGTTCTCACCTCTTCTTGGCTTATCCTGGAGTAAAGCGGCATGTCTTGACAGAATTCCAATACTATAAAACGGTAGAGACTATATAGGCATTGGCTGCACGGTCCTCTGTGCATGCAACGTCAGAAGTTGGCAGCATGAAGGATGGTACCTGAAACGGAGAGAGAGCTGTTCTACAGCCTTTTTCAGGTAATTGTCAGCTCCCATTGCCACCAAGATCTGGAAGATATTTAACAGAAGAAGTACCCTGTGCTAGAGGTCAGCCTTCAAAATACTCTGAGGTTGTGTACCAAGCAACTAGTGTCCTAGACTTCAGCTTGGAGAAGCATCTGCATTCTGGCTACCCAAAGCAGTGGGTGGCACTTTCAGTTTTCATTCTTTATGCTTCTACAAGGGAGAGTAGAGGCTTGCTTCTCCCACAGTCTCCTTTTTCCATCTTATTAGCTTAGCCTGACTTGTGTTTCTTCCCTCCATCAACAGCCTTTGCACATCTTACCGCAGTACCTTCTACAGGCTGTGGGGCTGACATCTCGTTACTAATTTATGAATGTCCAAATAATGAGAAGCACTCCCTTAATGGACAGTGCTTCTGAAACATCTCTGAACTCAGGTAAGGAAAGTACACGCTCCCTACGTACTGAGGAGCATGCCGTTGTACAGCATGTTTTATTGCAGAGTGCTTTTAAAAAGTGAGTTTCCCTTTATTCTCCTTGCCGTTTTAATAGCTTTACGAAAAGGCGTGGAAATACTGTTTCACTAATATCAGATGTATTCTCACAACCCCCCACCCCCCAATATCCCATTTTGCTTCCTGGTGAGTTAGAAAGTTCATTTTTTCTGTTTGGAATTCTAGATTCTAAGCATTTGTGTGGATTTTTTATTTATCATTCAGCATAGCTCTCAAGCTTTCCTTTGTCTTTCACTGGCTGTCAGTACAGTTGAGATGTAGAGTAACAGATCACAGTCTAACACGTCATAATTCCTAAAGCATTAAATGTTTCTGTTCTGCTACTGCGTGAACCTCTCAGTATTAAATAACACTGCATTTCCAGTGTCCTTAGGCTAGGCTCAGGCAGATCTTTCTCTTTTTTTTGTTGTATTTTTGTTTTGTTTTTAAATAAAAGTGAATGGTGAATGGCATAGTAGCAGGTTAGGTGGAATGTCTGGTAACTCCTTTGTAGTCTCCTGCTATGGGGAAGCTCTCTATAGCAAGCCTTTTGCTTGAAGCTGAGGAAGGCACGCTAATGTTTTTGTAAAGTGTTTCGGGATAGATGAGTGAAAAGAACACTGGAATGGGTAGGGACTGGTGGGGATTTGTTGTGTAATTGATGCCTATACTGTGCAATCAACCTCTTGCATGCAGATCAGAGCACTTTCACCGTAGGCTGGCTCTCTACTCTTTCCTGTCTCCTTCTTTAAAAAGAATTATTGTATTTACATTTAAGGTCACCTACTTTTGACCAGTTAAAAAGATGCTTGCCACTCCCTGTAGTATTTATTATGTTCTTACTATCAGCATCAAATCTTGTCTTTAACTTCCTTGCCTGGATTTTTTTTTTTTTTTTTTTTTTAGCCTTGCATGTGTAGAAGTTGGTTTCGTGGTGTTTATGTCCAGAAAAAAATCCTGGGTTTTGTGTTTCTAAATACGTGTATTGCTTAAACTAATTTGAATTAATTTATATTGTCTTTCCAGGGAAGTGCCAGGTCCCCCATCCTTTGGTGTTTCCCCCTATTTTCTCTCCCTGTGCTAGCTTCTCCAATGTTGGTTGCTGGGTTGGGGCTGTGCAGTGGCTGGCAGTGATTTTGCCCTTTGACCATACGTAGATTCCAGGACAGCAAAGCATGCTGCTTTGGAAGTGTTCAGCTTCATCTGTGGAGCATGCATTCTTGCACGCTTTGTTCTTGCGGAATATTATTCCTTGCTTTGTTGGTTTGTTTTTTTTTTTTTTCCTACTAGACCTTTTCTTCCTGGCCCACCCTGAGCACTGCGCACATCTCCATCAGTGCCAATGCTGCTGCCGTCCCGGGGGTCGCACCGGGTGTGCCCGGGGTATGCTCGGCAATGCCCAGGAACAATGTCATGGTGTTAGACGGCTCGTTAAAATTTCATGAGAATCCGACACGCTCATCACACAAGACGGAGCCGAACAGAGTCCAGTTGTCAAAATAATACCGAGCCAATAAGCATGTCATGGGTGGAGCTACTGCAGTATGGGTAAAACTAATGCTGAATGAAGACCTTTTTATTAAACATACTGGGCCTGAATGAATCGGGTTACTTGGCTTGCGACAGACTAGGGAATTCCTTGATTTTATTAGTGCACACTGAAAAATCCAGTGTTTTTCTGTTAAGTCTGTGAAGCCAAAATGCTGTAGGAAAGGGATTGATCGGGAGCTGGCTGTTATGAATTTTTCATGAGCTGGTGTGCGGGGCTGAATGGCTCCGGCGCGCGTCGGTGTGTAGCTGGCAGGCAAGCCGCATCCACAGGGAGGCTGCTGACACAGAAACACTTTGGCGCATTTTCAGAGGGAGAGCTGGGCTGATAAAGGGTTTTCTGACAGCCCTGGCTTATCGTCCTTCGATTTATGCTGCTGTTGCTTCAGGCAGCCTTTCCATTTGGAGCCCAGCCTTGTGAATGAGCAGGGTAAGCTCTGCCGATTTATCAGCGTTTTTAATCTGCGGCGATGCCTGTGTGATGTGTTTTTGTTACGTTTTCTGAATGGTGAGAGCGCACATAACGTCTAAGCTATGACAGCAAAAGATTCTTCTAGGGAACTTGCTACTCCAGAGTCAGAGATTTACATAAGGACTTTCAAAGAACAAATGCATCTAGAGCTCGAGCTTCCCAAGCTGCCTGGGAACAGACCTACATCTCCAAAAATTTCTCCTCGCAGTTCACCGAGGAACTCTCCATGCTTTTTCAGAAAGTTGCTCGTGAATAAAAGCATCCGCCAGCGTCGTCGCTTTACGGTGGCACATACATGGTAAGATCTGCTGGGTATCAGTGCGGGTTTACAAAACTGTGTGTGTAGCTGTGGTTTTAACAGGGAAAAATGAGCTGAGATTCATTCACGGTACTCCCTGCAAGTGTTAAATGAATAGAGCAGAAGGCAGCCAAAGTATGTATAATGCAGTGCCTCCACAATTGTCATTCAGCTTCTGTTCTCTAGAATAAATCCAGCCCATTATTCATGTGTGCCATGGTTAATCTCTGTCGAACAAAGACAGCAGCCGGTAACTTTCCCAGGCGTTATGTTGTTGTAGGTAGACCACATAAATTCATTTCAGAACCTTCAAGACATGTTTTTTTTTCTTTGCCCCTGTCAGCTCCGACTGCAGATGACAGTACAGCGCAGACCGGGCGATTTGGGCAGGGTACTCGTGGAGTTAAATGCTGGAAAGGGCTTTAACTTCACTGTGAGGGGCTTTTAAACAGTTTTTGCTGGCTGCAAATATCCCTTCTTTCAGCCATTTTTTTCAAGGAAACTCAGGTTAAAAGAGTCTTTTTTTTCCCTCCCTTCAAATTACGAACCCCAAATAGTCAATTTGCATGCCATTACAGTTGCTCGTGAGCTGCCGCTGACTGTCAGTTATCCTGGTTAAACCATGCCATAAACAGTAATCAAAATATATAATTCAGGAAAATCTGTAAGAATCTCATTGGTTCCTTTTCTAAATTTACTCTATATGTGTCTTGTACAGTCCACCTTTTACATTCCAAAAGTCTCTATAAATATGCACTAGTTGACTGTGGGAATTAAACCAGAAAACTTTCAGTAACATGAATATTTTTAAAGCCTGCTTGCACATAGCCATATCTGTTACCTTACTATTCCATAGACTGAATCAGAGGAGAGAGGATGAGGCTATCCCATTTGTATCTGTATGGGCCAGTTGTTTTGGGGTATCTGAAATACCCATCCTTGTCTGCTACTTTTTAAAATAGAACATTATTTTAAAATGGTTTATTTGAGTAATGCCGAAATATTTCAAAGCTGTATTTACTTCTAAAGTGAATTACTAATTGCTTAGAGTAGATTAGTAGCTCTTACAGTTGTTCTGTGCTGTTAAACAGTAAGAAAAATAACAGAAAAAACTGTAAACTTTGATACCAGGGAATTGTACTGAGTAGAACTGGGATAACAGACTTTTAAAATGCATTTGGGGTGTAGCAGCATTCAGTTTGAATTAGAATTCTAGAATCATGCAGACTTTCTGCTTTTCTTTTTTTTTTTTTTTTTAATCCAAACAGTAATAACAGCCACCCAAACTGGTTACATGCTGTAACGGTTTCAGTATGTTCTTTAGCTTCCTCTAGCATTTTAATTGGTTGTGGTTAGTAGTGTTTAGGTTTATACACATTAATTCCCTTGAACATCTGTCATATCTCTCAGCATTGAAACAGTAGGGTGCTGCTCATCTTACCCCCACAAGCGTGTTTCAAGAAATGCGTGCTGTGGAAAGACGGTACTGCTGGGAATTAGTAGAGCAGAATGTGGTCAGACTCAACACAGGGTATCTGTATTGTTTGGTGGGGAAAAAAAAAACCCAACCAAACATATATATGTACACAGAGACGTTTGTAGATGTAACTAATAATCTCTACTTGAGTCAACTTGTAAAGGAGGTGGGATTACTTTAGGTTCATTTTTTAATGGAAAGATGGAAGGTTCTCATACTCTTTCAGTTTTTTAAAGTTTTTAATATCAGGTGGTTATGAACTGCACATAAGTGTTTTAACCTTAGATAAGGAGTAAACTATTGCAGAAACGAAGAAAATCACCCTTAGAAAGAAAGGTTTCAAGAATATTTGTGTGCGAGTATGTTTAACGCAGTCAAAACATATAGCAAATCCAGACATATTTTCAATTTGCTTTAGCGTGTTACAAAGCAGGAGGGAATTTAAACTATCTAAGTGTGATACAACATTTCATTAGAAAGTGTGTCCAGCTGTTGCATGTGTGTTGTAGACAGTGTACTTTCAGCTATGTAACTGAATTTGCTTACTAGTTGTAAATTTGTTGTGCAGTGTATGAAAAAATCATCACCTGTGCTAAGCAAAAATGCCACTTACGTAAGGTGTTCTTTTGTGTTGAGCTGGGAAGTAGTATCTGGGTAGCAAAGGAATTGCCTCAGGAGTAAATGTACAAGAAATATCAAGTGCACAGTAATACAAAGCAAGGACATTAATTCATACTGTTGGATATCATATAATCTATAACTTTCATAGCCTCATAAACAGTAAAATTCCTCAGTTTGGGGATTAGTGGTGTGGTAAATTATGATCTTTCATCACCTTTATAATCATTGCTAATGTTGTTACTTGACGAATCTTCTGTTCCCTCTTCTATGCCCCCTGTTTTCAGTTTTCTGTCTTCCCTTGCTCTTCTCCTTTCCTTTTTAACTAATTGCCTTTTCTAGGCATTTTCCTTCTTTTATAACAGAATACATTTCAACTTCTTTCTCCTGATTATGCTGATGAATTCTCTGTCATCACCAATCTTTTCCAATATACAGTCGTCAGATCTCATCTAAAAAGAATAAGAAAAAAAAGATTTTTCAGTTTTGTTTTTTTTTTAAAATCAGGCCACAACTCAAATGCTTCTGTACTCTGAATCTTTCTTTTCCTCAGGATCCAGTTCTGACGACAGTACATGACCAACATGTCACCACAGTTGCCTTCAGACATCTGTCAAGCTGATTCCTTCCTGCTCCAAACCCCTTAAACAGTTTGCCATGGCTGGTGTTGCTGTGTCCAGTCTTCAAATACCTCATTCATGTAAAATAACAGTACCAAAATTCTTAAGCCTTCAATCTTTTTCCTCCACCGGAATCCACAAGTCTCCTTCTTTTCTTGCATCTAGCGTTTTTGTCCTGGAGATCCTAAAAGCCTGTATCCTATTTCTTCCTTTCTGCTCATTCTCCTTGTATCAGATGCATTTTGGGGCTTTTGTGAGGAAAAGAGCAGGCAGTAGCTGACATGACTTGATACCTGCTAGTAGCCATCTAAATTTTGAACATGCAGTGCACCCTAGTTGCAGAGTTTCCTTTGCAGTCCACTGGAGAGAGCACAGCATCTCCAGAAGACAAGGAGACACACTTGGTCGACAGCGTTTTCTCGTGTGAGCCAGTGCTAACACAGAAACAGCACGTTCCTTCTCTGGTGCTCACGGTCTGTTCTCCCTCATTCTGGCCTTTAGCCTGAGGACTTTCAAAGTGATAGTTTTAAAAATAGTTTTTATTTTCTACAGGTCTGTCGTCTTATTTTTGTGAAGTAATACTGTTAATATCATTGGGATTACACCCAAAGCAAGGTCCTTCTCAGCAACGTCTTGGAAGATCCTGAATGTCTTCTAAAAGAAAGTAGATATTTTCTAAGTGCACTCTGCTGCTTATAATACAGTTTTATTTATCTTGCAATATTTATCTTCAAAATTATAAATAGTTCTTCAATAATATTTATACAACCTGAATCACTTATTCAGTTTCTTAATATGTAGACAGTCATTGGCTATGCTGTGTGATGAGCACTAGCTTTTAAATGAAGTGATTTTTGAAATTGATGTTTATTGTCTTTTCTTAACTAAGACTTTTGTGGTTTTTTTTTCAAATTAATTCACATTTAGCTTTCATCACTTTAGTGGTTTTAAGCCTGTTTTTTTTTCTTTATACCTGTTATCTAATTTATAAAGAAAATACAGGACAGAACAGAAATCGTATACTAGGAAATTTTGCTCTGGTTTTTCTTTTGGTTATCCTTCAATGCAATTGAAATACAGACATGTATTTGCTTTTTAAAATATAATGTAAAACGTAAATCATATGCTATCCTTAATTTTTTGAAAACATGATCTGTTTTCATTACACAATAATCTTCAGTGGTGGAATTTAGCAAGTTAAATAGTATGGCACAATCCAGTCAGAGGGGTAGCATTTGAGTTTTTTCCAAGCCTGGTGAATAACAACTGATCGGTTTAATTACTTGAAGCTGCAAAATGTGCTTATAGGCAAATGAAAGCTATCAAAAGATGTCACGTTTTGTTTTGTTTTCTGATTGTTGTGCTTCCAGAACCAAAAAAGAAAGACTTACCTGGTGGCAACCCACACTAGGAATAGTGCTTCAGAAAATTTGATTTTTGGAGACTGTCTATGTACTTGAAATTGCTGAGGATAACAGGCATTTGTAAGATCCATAAATTTCTCCAGTGGTTTGGTCATGTTATGGCGGTGTGTACAAGTTGAAGGACAGAACTCATGCAGTGGAGCGGAGCTCCTGCTGGGACCTTGTCCCAGTTGGCGTCCCTTTCAGCACCAGGCCTCACCACGTCCAACTGCGGTGAGGTGGCCTCTGCCCTGTGCTGGCACCCCATGCCCCAGGGCCCCTGATCTGAGATCTCTTGGCCAGCTTCATCCAACACTTGGGCTAGAGGAACTGACTTCTGCTTTTGAGGCAAAGCTAGGGTCTCTCACCATAGCCTGTCTCCCTGAAAGTACTGTATGATATGCTTTTGGACCTGTTTCAGCTTTGCTATATATATTTAGCAGGATGCATTTCCATAGTTCTAGCGTTGAGTAACACACTTGTCTTTACTTCGATGAGCTAATCTGTTTGTGTTTCTCACTGACTGTTGATGTGATTTCAACCTTTTTTTTTTTTTTTTTTTTTTTCATTTTAGAGAAATAGGATGATTCTTTTGCTTTCTGGAGTTTCTCTTTCAAACTGGGACTGGTATTGGACACACTGCGTTGCTCAGTTATCTACTGAAAGGCCTAGGAGAAACAAACTGTAGTGAGTAGGGAAAAGGATGGGGAAAAACCAGAAGGTTCCTCTCTTTCTGTCTGCTGAATATGTTCTCCCATCTGTCCTGAGGAGAGTCCCTGAGTGCTAGCAGCAAGTGGCAGGAAGGATTCCAAAGGACGTGAAGGTGAGGAGGAAAGAGCCTTTCAGACAACAGAAATAAGCATGCACAACAAACAGAGCCAGCTGTGTAATCTTTAGATACGTTCTGACTGTATATATTGCCTCTAAACCCTGTCTACAACCACGGAGGACAGAAAGGAGAAACTTCTTTCATCCCCCAACCGCTTATGTGGGAAAACACGGTGTTAAAATACTCATGAGCTGTTAAAGATTTAAGCAAAGTACAACAGATTATTATATTAATGATAATTTGATTTTGGTAGATTCAGCCATTTCTGTGAGAGAGGGAGAGAGAAAGAGAGTGGATCCCTTCTCAGAGAAATAAACACTATTTCTGGAATTTGTAATACCTTTAAGTTTTTAATGTTTACAGTGTGCTAATCTATGAGGAATATAGATTCAGAGAGGTATCATGACTTACAGTGGTGGCTGAGACCTGCCTAGAGAATCCATGACCTCCAACTCTCATACACAGGCTTAACTATTAAGTTAATGTTTTCTGTGCCAAAATAGTTTCTTAAGGAAGCTTTACCATTGAATTTAGCTTTGTTGAAAGCTATGTTGATGTGTGAAACTTGCCGTTGTGATAGCATCTACAGATTCATGCTGTATGTCTCCAGGAGGTACAGTTTGCTTCTTACGTGCTCGAGTTGGTTGCCAGGACAGACTGATAAACCATGAATGTGTCTGCCACATAATTTATGCAGTGTAGATTAGCTTCACTGCAGATCTATACACTCTCTGGTCCATCACTGTATTTTTTAAATTTTTTTCAGCTTTTTTGTTTCTGAATAACCACAGCTGGCTCTCCTCAATGTTCTCTGTGTTTTACTTGTATTACCTGGCGTTACCTTAGGAGAACATCACGTGGGTTCCACAATGGTGGCATGTTTCTGTGTCACATGTCATGAGTTTGGGGGTAGTTTGACAAGGTGGGTTTGTAGGTTCTTCTATAATGAACGTCATATGGGCATTCTGCAACAGTCAAAAAATTACTTCAGGTTAAGACATAGATGATGTTCTTGGCAGAGGTGAATTAAAGCAGTGCCACAGAAAATGCTCTGCTGATTCTGTGATGGGTGGATTTGCAAACATAGATTTGGAGAAGTAGAAAGAAGAGAACAGATTTGGGAAGCTACAATGTTGAAAATTACAGTTGCTCTCAATTTCCTGTTGGACTACCTGAATGGGTAAGATACACAAAATGTAAATGGGATGCTACAACTTTTTCCAGGTTTATGAATCAATAGGCAGCATTGCTTGACATGCATGAGTTCCTGTCTCAGCACAATATAAGGCTATAACTGATGATAATAGACATTCGTGTAATGTACTGAAATAGTGACACACAAGCATCATCATAGAATCATAGAATGGTTTGGGTTGGAAGGGACGTTAAAGGTCATCTCGTTCCAATCCCCCTGCCATGGGCAGGGACACCTTCCACTAGACCAGGTTGCTCCAAGCCCCATCCAACCTGGCCTTGGACACTTCCAGGGATGAGGCATCCGCAGCCTCTCTGGGCAACCTGTTCCAGTGCCTCACCACCCTCACAGTGAAGAGTTTCTTCCTTACGTCTAATCTAAATCTATCCTCTTTCAGTTTAAAGCCGTTACCCCTTGTCCTGTCACTACATGCCCTTGTAAAAAGTCCCGCTCCAGCTTTCTTGTAGGACCCCTTTAGGTGCTGGCAGGCTGCTCTGAGGTCTCCGCAGAGCCTTCTCTTCTCCAGGCTGAACAAGCCCAACTCTCTCAGCCTGTCCTCATAGCAGAGGCTCTCCAGCTCTCTGATCATCTTCGTGGCCCTCCTCTGGACTTGCTTGATCAGGTCCATGTCCTTCTGATGTTGGGGCCCCCAGAGCTGAGCGCAGTACTGCAGGTGGGGTCTCACCAGAGCAGAGTAGAGGGGGAGAATCCCCTCCCTCGACCTGCTGGTCACGCTTCTTTTGATGCAGCCCAGGATACGGTTGGCTTTCTGGGCTGCAGGCACACATTGCCGGGTCGTGTGGAGCTTCTCATCAACCAACACCCCCAAGTCCTTCTCCTCAGGGCTGCTCTCAATCCTCTCCTCGCCCAGCCTGTATTTGGGCTTGGGATTGCCCCGAGCCATGTGCAGGACCTTGCACTTGGCCTTCTTGAACTTCATGAGGTTTGCACAGGCCCACCTCTCAAGCTTGTCAAGGTCCCTCTGGATGGGCATGCCAAAGTAAAACAAGATGACTGGTGCAACAGCAGCTGATAGTGTTTTAGGCTAAAATATTGCCATACCTACACATAGAAAAATTATTAATATAAAATATGGTTTTATTTTCCAAGAAATACATGCATAGATTCAATCTCTTCTTTCAGATAAACCTCTACCACTGGGAAGCACTGGAAGAAAATATTAAGTTTTTAAGTTTCTCAAATTTTTTTGTTCTCTCAACACTATAAATAAGTATTGCTGAGGGACAGAGCAGATGTTAAATAATATACGAATAACACTCTGGAGAAACAGCAATATATTAGCTGATTTATTTTCTTCTTGCGGTAAAAAAACCCCCTAATTCTTTTGTGTTGGACAAAACACTTGATTAATCTACTAGTATCTCCTGATAAATATAGACCTTCCCTGTGGTGTGGTATGCTATAGTATCCTAACGTTTTCCACATCACCAGGATGGTGCACTTAAATAGGAATCAGGTTTGACCCAGATTGCCTTGAGTTTTAACTATTTCCAATAAAATGGATTGACAAAAATGTAAGAAGAACTTGGAGTAAGAAAGCTGACAAGAGTATGTAGATTCAAGTCAGCCATTAAATGAGATGAGGAGGGAGGAAAGACATGCAGATAGGAGGAGGGGGAAATTCTGAGGGACCAAAAATGTCCAGTTTGAGGTATTTTTTGACATTACAAACAACATCAGAGTAGGAAAAAGAACTGTTTCAAAACTTCCCGGTGGTGCAGACAGACTTCTGTTGCTTCAGAGATGGGGCCCTACCACGAATGGTAGAGTTGAGATGGATGGCCAGAGTGAGACAAGGGGGTTACAACTGCAGGGGCTGGACTGACCGACCCTGCTGCCAGACGGATCCACCAGCCTCTTTATCTCAGCAGCTTCCCTCTCTGCAGCAGCAGCCACCAGCTGGCTTTGCCGTCATAGGCAGAGAGCGCACTGGGGACATGGATGTTTTTTTGTTGTTGTTTTGGTGTTTTTTGTTGTTGTTGTTGCCATAATAATCTGCTACATTAGGAAGATGCCTACTTTGCTACTGTCTAGAACCTGTTTGGACTAGAAAAGGAGAGTTTTTATGGGTAGCATTAGATGCCTGCACTCACTAGAACTGAGTTAACCTTTATGTGTTCGATGTAACATTGTGTAAAGGCCTTCTGCCTTTTTTTCTAAGCCAGCAAGTTGCATTTTATCATGATAGAGCAATTTATTGCAGCTTTCTCCACAACAGATTTAAATGCTATGAAGGCAAAACATCTGCACAGCAGTTGATGGAATTAAATGGGAACCATTTTATCAATGTGCCCTGAATCAATCTGTACTCGTGGAGAGAGAGTTTTTGTTGCACTTCCAATAGCTCCATGTGTCCAGCATTATGTAGTTCAGTTATTGCTAGGAAGATGATTTTTCATTGTGCAGTTGTGTACAGTGTATGATGCATCGTGATGCAGACCTCGGAAAAGGAGTCTTATTCTGAATAAAAATGTACTGCAGGTCGATTATTACATATGCATATACTGAATAATTTCCATTTCATTGCATCTTTGTATTGGTACAGTAACTGCCTGGATTCCTGTTTCATTGATTTCCGACGTAGCTAGCTGTCTAGACATTGGCATGGAAAAGCAAGCACATCATACCATCTGAAAGCATGCCTCCTGAAAGGAAACATAAGGAGACATTAATCTCATTTTATCAGTAAAAGAAAACAGAAATCAATTGATTTTTCTCTCAGCTCAGGCACAGCTTTTACACTGATACAGGTTGACAAAGTGCAAGTACAACAAAAATGTTACAGAAATTACCTCCTTTTATGATATTAGCATATAGTTTTTACCATAATATCATAGTATTTACTGTATGCTCTTAAAATGTGCAGAACAGCTTGTAAATTAACAGTTGCTTGCTGGCTTTTCAGTATATGAAGAACCATATAAAGAGGTATCTGAAAATTAGAAACATTTTGTGCTGCTACTTTGTTTCAAAAAGCTTTAATGAACCCTGCTGACATTGTACATATGCAGGTAATAATTGCATAATGATGAACAACTTCATTAGGCTAGAGGGAAAGTTTTCTTTCATAATAATAATGCAAAATTAGCTCTTCTATTTTATTGGATTCATTATTACTAAGATAATTGGGGAGTCTGAGCCCAGAGCATTCTGGAGCTTGTGCCACAGAAATGAGGTCTAAGGGAACTTGGCCACGTTCAGAAGGCATTCAGTTCTTGTAGGTTGAAGGGTGTTCTCAAATCTCTGTTACTTAAAATGGTATACTAAGTCAAATTATGTATTACTGTTTAAAATTAATGTTTATCATAGACCTAATCATCCCATTATGACTGAAGTTCTGTTCGTCAGGTGCTATGTACTGCAGTGTTTCTCTTTTTTAAGCAGAGATGACAAGATGGGTGGGGGTGGGGGAGATTTGCCAAAATGAACAAGTTAAAAGCATCCTATCCGATATTGCTTAAGATAAGCTATCCTCTTGCTTATCTATTGATGATTCTATTTTGTATTTTTTCTGAGGGGGTTGGGGTAAGAATGAAAAACAATCAAATATGACATGTGGAAACTCAAGAAGAGGTTGACAAGGAACACAGAGCCAAGGCAAAGAGGAGAATGGAGAGGAAGAAGGGTTGGACAGGAGGAGCTGGACAGCACACTAATCCTGCAGGAACCAGTTTCCTGATGACTCTGCATCAATTCTAATTGACACAATCACTGTTTGTCACTAGCATGTCAGGCTGTCCTTAGGCAGTTACAGCTCTGAGAGCCAGCTGCTGGAATTAAAGACCAATGCCAGACCTGAGCCAGAATTCTTCTCAGCCTTCCAGATCTGACCATCACCTCTGAAACTCCCTTCGGATTCAGGCTTTGGAGGAAGTTTTGTCTGTTTCTCTCAAGTGAGGACCTGAGGTTAGTAACCTACACACTTAATTGCCTCCAGGGTCTTTGCATCTGCAAGCGGTTGTGAATACGCCATGAATACACTGCCAGCCTCAAGGTGGCTTGTAATGCAGCCATCTACTTTTCGGTTAGACTTCAGTGCCAGCTTCCAAATCTTTATTAAACCATCCTTAAGAGATTTGAATGCATGTCTCCTGAAGACTTGCAAACATATATGCGTACTATTACTGTTCAAATGTTGCAGAAAGGAACGTGGGGACTAATTTACCTAGCTAAGAAAGTAAAATCAAGTAAATCCAGGTCCTGATGCTATTCATACAACATTGTAAAACTACTGGGAAAATAAGCAATATTCACAGCGTGAGACACTTCTGCTCCTAGCCCTACCTTATCTTCAAAAACTAGAATTTTATCCTGAAAAATCAAGTTCCCATGAATTTTCATAGCAATAGCATTTGCTTTTAAGAGGCTTAGGTAGTGTACTCTGGCAGGAGTATTTGCTTAAGACATACAGGACCATGTTGTTGAGAGGTTATGCTGGAGAGCCTTACACAAGCATCTGCTTCTTGTGGCTCAGTGCTTTAGCTCTCCCCAGGCACTTAGTCCAGCATTTGAAGTTACTTCTCTGCCCAGTATTGTAGATGTATTTTATAATACTGGTGTTTTCCTATGAATATGCTAAAAGCACAGAGTAGGTAATATAATTTTTCTGAGTTCATAGAATCATCATAGAATCCTAGAATGGTTTGGGTTGGAAGGGACGTTAAAGGTCATCTCGTTCCAACCCCCCTGCCATGGGCAGGGACACCTTCCACTAGACCAGGTTGCTCCAAGCCCCATCCAACCTGGCCTTGGACACTTCCAGGGATGAGGCATCCGCAGCCTCTCTGGGCAACCTGTTCCAGTGCCTCACCACCCTCACAGTGAAGAATTTCTTCCTTACGTCTAATCTAAATCTATCCTCTTTCAGTTTAAAGCCATCACCCCTTGTCCTGTCGCTACATGCCCTTGTAAAAAGTCCCGCTCCAGCTTTCTTGTAGGACCCCTTTAGGTGCTGGCAGGCTGCTCTGAGGTCTCCGCAGAGCCTTCTCTTCTCCAGGCTGAACAAGCCCAACTCTCTCAGCCTGTCTTCATAGGAGAGGCTCTCCAGCTCTCTGATCATCTTCGTGGCCCTCCTCTGGACTTGCTTGATCAGGTCCATGTCCTTCTGATGTTGGGGCCCCCAGAGCTGAACGTAGTACTGCAGGTGGGGTCTCACCAGAGCAGAGTAGAGGGGGATAGATATCTCCATCTATATTGGCATGTCTTCTTGCACCTTCAGATAACCTTAGATTAGTAGATTTTACTCTTCTGGACGTACATGTTTCTATGGGATTTCCTTACCTCACAACCTGGAGTGTGTGCCTGTTTCCACCAAAGACTGTTCCTACTGCAGCTTTCACAGAAACAGAAATAGCAGCATAATGACCATCAATATGAGTAGACTGAGTTAGAGCAGTATTTCCTCTCGCAAAATCAAGCTGTTCTTATGCACCACAGATGGAGACACCTCTCTGCTGATGGGTAAATGGCACGGCACTCAGTGTGAGATTTGCATGGGTTTCTATTAATGGCTGAGTGATTGGGAGTCCCACTGTAGGATTTCATACACAAGTGTGTGATCAGCTGAGGATCTAATTCCTGTACATTAACATGTGAGTGCTCATTGAAGAGGTTCTCACCCCATTTGCCTTATTCCATCCTCTCTCAAGCAAGTTAGGTGGGTAGGAAATTTTTGTATATTTGTATAAAAAACAGATGACGCAGGTAATCCTAGGGAGGCTCATTTTCCATAAGTATTCAGTTATTACAATCATGAGCGCTCTCACACTGTATACAAGGGCTTGATTTCCTGAGGGCTGTTGCCATTATAGAGCTCCTAGCATCCTTATTGTGTATCCTTTATGGTATGCAGTGCCTAAGGGAGCAGTGTCTTTGCTGTGTCCCAGCCATCAGACCGGGCTGGGGCTACCTGGGCACTGTGCTTCTCCATCCATGCTGCCTTCCCCAGTTGCTACTACTGTGGCAACTTACTCTGCGATCATGTATTTGGCTCTGTCCTTATCCCAGTTGCCTGAGTTCTGTTTTTGTCAGGGAGGGATGTGGGATCACAGAGTATTGTGACTGGGAGACATGTGCTTTCCAGTTTGAAGCAGAGAGCTTTGACTTACCCCATTGCATAGGTGGGGCTGCAGTACTCCAGAGATAAACTGGGTTTGCTCGTGGTTATCAGATTAAGTGGATAGAGTTCTGTATTTAAGTATTTCTGAGTGGTTGGCTGAAGCAGGAAAGTTTTCAAAGCAAGTAGTAATTATACCCATCTCTTAACTATGATAACTATAAATTAATGATGGCAAGCTGCAGCCACCCTTAACTTTTGAGATCTGAGTATTAGTGTGTTTTCCAAAGCTTTCTCTTCCCCCTTAGGGAACGTGTCCTTTTAAATCTAGTCAAGGTCTGTATTGTCAGACTGGATCCCCTTAACAAACTATTCTGTTGAGCTGCTGGAGGTCAGAGGTAGAGCAAGGAAACAAATGGCTCTTGCGTTGTCCTTCCAGTATTTGTAGAGTGGCCGCCTCCAGCCGTTGTTGGGCTTGCTGCTTACTTTTCCACTGGTCTGCTGTTAGATTAAACCAATGTATACATTCAGTAAACATACTTATCAAGAGGTCACAGTGTATTCATAAATTATTACAGGGCAGCCCTTTTTATTTGATACTGAGCTCCTTCAGTTCCAGGTGAAATTGATGAAAGTTGCAAATGTTGCATGTTTCTGAATCATAGCCACTAAAGCATTATTTATTTTTGCTCTCAAAGACAGCTGGTAACAAATGATAAACCGTGTCCTTACCACAAAAATCCCCACACCTCAAACCCCCAGAAACCCCTTAAGAACTCTGTTGTAATTTAACTGATATTTGCAAGACAAATGTCCTTAGATACTGAGAAGAATGTAAGAGGAACAATCCTACTGTCTCAAGAGATCTCTTCACCATCACATTGGTAATGAGATGCAGGTGATTACACTGGTATTATGGCAAAGAAGGATCAAAAGAGAGAAGATGGTCCAGGATGAAGAAGGTAACACTGGAAGATGCACATTGAAAGAGAAGCTGGTGTAATGAGAAGCCCACACTTCTGCAAACGTGACCTTGAAATAGGCTTCTCTGGAGTACAGTATCTTGGCAATCTCTGTAAGTCTAGGACCTACAGTCAGCTGCTGCCTTTTCTTCTAGCTTACAGAAGTGTTAAGCTATCATCTCCATAGACATAAGGATGTTTTCTCACACTCTCTGCCTACAACAAAAACACCTCCTTAAGTCACCCAAGACCTAAGGCTTTGCCCTGTTTTCAAGAAGGGATTGATGAAAATCTGCACTACTGTACTTGAAACCTGCCTCCATAAGGAAAAAAAAAAATCTTTAAATGTCAGGCTTTGCTATTTTTACAGCATATCCCAGAAAGAAGATCTTGCATTGCTGTATGCATTCACAATTGTGATACACTGCATGCTTGCTGCAGACAATTATTACTGTTTATCTTGTACTTGTCAGTTGTTACCTTACAATGAAAAAAAATTTGTAACAAGCTGTAAATGCTTTCAATTGGTCAGCCTGTTGTGAACTGAACGCGAATCTTCTTCAACTGTGCTTGGAAAGCCTTGAAGTTTTTTTGAGAGTAGTCTTCCTGCTTTGGCTTGGAATTTCATTTACTCAAATTCTGTAAACTAGGACTCCACAGAAGACCAAGTAAAAAATGTCAGAACTCTGCTCTGTAGGATAGAAGTATTTTCTGATAGGTTGTTTTATTGTATTCAGAGTGTATTTGTATTGTTTAGGATTCACATAATATTAACCATGAACAATATTAGACAGCGTACTCCCTTTGTAGTGTACTCGCTCAAAATAGCCTCAAGGTGGACTTGAGAAATGGGTTTGGTTTTAATGGTTGGTTAAAATAATTTAGAATTAATTAAAAGGACTTAAATTGATGTTATTTTGCAAAGTGAAATTTGAAAAATATTACGAATTAAGATCATGGATCTATTCTGTAAGAATAGATGTGGAAGAAATTACAAATTCTCCCTGTGGCCCGAGATGACAATTGCATTTCTGTGTCAGAGTATTCCTGTCAATCCTAATCTAGATCACTCACTCGCTCACCATCACCTCTATCACTGGACTTCTCATTATTCAGACTCAAATATCAGATCTGGCTTTTTACTCAGTCTTTCTGTTATTTGCCTTATTCTCACTTGTTAGGTAAATCTCAAAAGAACAATAAAATTGAGAAACCGTGATCTTGCTCCTGTGCTGAAGGGATGGGAGATGAAGCAAATGAACGTGGCAGGAGATAGTCAGGCATAATATTGAGAGCTGTGTTATTGACTGTGTAAATAATAAGTATGGAAGCAAGCTTAGAAATATATAGGGCTGAAGTTTTAAAAACTCATTTAAAGCTGTGTGCATGACAATATAAGGCACATATTCACAGATCTTCAAATTATGCAATTTATTGATCATATTGGTCAAAATTTGCAAAACCAAGAGCGTAGCATTAAGTTTTGAAGTTGTCTCTGAGATAAGTGACTACACATTTGAAAATGCTGTCAACAAGAGAGCAACTCGCCCCCCAAGCTGGTGACAATTGGAGCAGTCAACCTGGAGGTTTAAGTCCCAGGCATTTAGTTGTTTGGTTGGGTTTTTTTAGTGATTCCCATCCAAACAAACACTGTATTTCATTGTTAAAAATCTAATTTCCAAGTTGTTAAAGATAAAATTGCTCTCATAAGAAATGTCTTGGTTCATTTCTGATTTCTCTTGTTAATGTGTTATGAAGTAAAGCGAAATAAATTAAAATTATTTCAAGACTTTAGGGAAAACATTTCCTATGTTATAAACACCACAGCTCTGTTCATTCAAATGTACTGGGGTGGAAACTGATTTCTTGGTGAAAGAGCAATTGCTTGTTGTAAATGAGTGGCAGCAGTCATTGTCAAATCCAAATTTTTTTCTTTGTAAACCGAATGGTCCTGGGTAGTAGTGATACAAACTTGAAATGGCATTGCCTGAGGCAAATAATACCCTGTCTAATGTATTTGATTTTGCAAAGATAACAAGCTGAGTTACATTTTTGCTTTCACTTATATTAATGGCTCAAGGAAAGGGAAGATAAGAAACTGAAACAGATTATTAAATCTGCCTTTTATTGTGGTATCACTTAAGGTAAAAGCTAGTGATGCCTTAAGGAATCTTTTGAAAAAAATGTAGTATTTGGTGCTATATAGAGAAAAATAGACTATATATTGTATTTTTGTTAGATTTATAGCAACTGGAGGTTTTGGTAGAGCATTTGGTTAAATACCTAATGAATAATTCGGGGTCACTAATTTATGAACCCTGTCATATACACTAAAAGCCAACTTTCAGGACCTTAGACAAAGAGAATAAATACCCAGCTTTTAGCTAAACAACGACCAAACTGGGAATTTAGTGCGGTGGGAGGGGATGCTGTGATAAGCCTATCAACCTTTGAAGGGCATCAGCTCCTGGCTAAGAGCGGGAATGATTTAATTCTGATAGATTTTTTTTTTTTTTTAATAGTCAATATTAAAATCTCTCACCAGAAGCAATAAGCCTATTATATTAATAAAACACTAAGTTATATGAGCAGAAGCATTTTGATATAAGCACACAGGTGGACTTCAGGACCTTCACATCTATACTCTGTAATTCTGTGAAATTATTTTGTTGAACCAAGTATCTGATGCATTTTTGATGCTGTACTTCTGCCAGGCGTGATATGGAACTGGAAAACAAAGGGGAGGATGTTTCCCTGATGAGCTTGCAGTCTTAATTAACAAGACTTAACAAAAACAATTACCACAGATAAAGGTTAAAAAAAGATAGGAGAGATAAAAGTAAATCTCAAATAGGGACCAGAATTAAAGCAGAGATGTTAGTGTTCAAGAATACTTTGCCTCCACTGAGAACAGCAGACAATAATACAAATGCTTTTCAGAGCTGCAAATGGCCTATTTTCATCCTGGATCTCTTGATCTGCATTTTGAGAAATTTAAATTTTGGATTTCAAAGCCAAATAAAGAATTTCAGACACTTATAGAACAGTGCATTGTAACATGTCACCTTTCCAAGTAGACACATTTTGAAGGCATTTGGGGTTTAAAGTAATACAGAAATCTCTAAAACCAGCAGTATGTTGCAATTGGAAATAACCTTTTATTTTTCATTTCAGTGTGACCCTAGTGTAGGCAAATATCTGATATTCCTCATTTGACATAAAGACCCTGGGCTGGGAATCCCATAGCTTGTAACAATTGAGTAGATATGCCTACTCTAAGGGAGAACTGTTCACAAAAGTTACAGGTGATTTTATCTGAGTGAAAAGAAATAGCAGTGATCACTTAAAGTTCAGAGCTGTTCAGTAACCTTCAGTTGGCCTTTTCTTGTGGCAGACATCTCCTTCAAGTAACTTTTTTGTTGATATGTGCTGGTACAGTTGTCATTTGGGGGTACAATTTCATTTATTTATTTGTTTATTTATAAGAGGCAATAGAGATGTGCTTTTTTTTATGGTGATCTCATCTTTCATAGGGCTTACTGAGTCTCTTAGGATCTAGGAACCAGGAAACTGTAACGGTGAGAATTTTGTGATGTTGAAAAATTGATCTCTGCAGCTGCTTGCAGCTGAAGTGAGTTTGGCTTTGTGCATTGAAGTTAAATTGATGTGATAACTGTCACTGGTTTTGTCACCAATAATTCTTGCCTTGCGCAGGATATTAAAAAGGGCAAATGAATTAAAACCAGAACTGCTACTGACTACACATTTTTATTTGACTTTCTTAATGTTAAATTAATTGTTGACAGAGGTTATTTAGGTAGATTGGTTTTGTGCTGTAGTTTAAATTAAGCCATTGTGGTATTACTTAACATGCAGAAAAGATCCTTCCAAATTTTGAAAAGGTTACTACTGTTAATCATTTCAGGAAGGCAATAAAATATTCTAGTAATGACTCAACTGAAAGGAATAACTAAGATTAAAAACTTCTTAGTGCTTAATAAGTGTGATATAAGGGGGCATACCAAAGAGGAACCTTTGCTGCAGTGTTCAGATGGAAGACTACTGGCTACGAGTGTTTGTAGCTATTTGTTAGTTTTGATTAATTCATGTTGTCAACCCTTGTGGCAAAGGTATTCAACTAAACATGTTGTATAGCTGAAGAATATAATTTGGGGGTGGTGGTGGTTTTGGGTTTTTTGGCTTACTGCCACAATTAAAAAATTGGAGATTCATCACGGGTTAGATTTTGGACTTGTCAAATTTCAGAGGTGTTTGCTGTAGTAGGTATTTGTGGATGAGTTGGATTCTGATGAGCTGCAGAGCTCCCAGTGACTTCACTTTGAGTAAAGTGAGAAACTTCTGCACATTGAGACTCTTCCTGTTTTCCGGCTGGGTACCCCAAACTGGAATCAAACTTTATGCATTTTTAATGTCTTTGTCAATAATATTGGTATGTCTTTTGTGCTACTAGAAATGGCATTCACTTTGGTAAGGTCTTGGTAAGGAGGACTCGGTACAGATCAAAAGAAGGTATGAGCACATATGAATAATAGGTACCTAATGCAACCATTCCTGTTCAAGAATTACTACAAATATATTTTCCATGATATAATTTCTTTATTGAAAAATTGGCACAGATCTCATAGGAATGAGATTCTATTTTTCATTTTAAGACTGTTTTATTTTTAATAATTTTTAGTCATCCTTTCAGGATCACAAAATTATTTTTGAAAATATTCCACTAACCTTCTCTACAGCTTGGTATTTATGTTAAATAGGATGTATAGATATAGCACAAATAAAAGAATTGAGAAACTATGAAGTAACTCAGCGTTATTTGTTTAGCCATGCCACTAATGAGGTCTTCCTTCCCCTCACCCCCAAAGTCTGGAACTAATGAAGAGTTCCTTTAGTTTACAGAATACATGAGCAGAATAAATATTGAAGGATTTAGCATAGTGACATTTATTTATTGTATTTTTGAATGTCTAGCCCATGTTTAATTGTATTTTGTAGATACCCAATGATCATCTGTTTCCTATTGAGCATTCTATTCTGCACAAGCTAAACGATACTCTGACGATGCACTCAGCATACTCTGTGCTCGCAGACTACAGGGCGAGAGGAACTCCTCATCCAGCACAGATCCAGCCTGAAAGGTGCATGGTTTCCTGTTCTGATAACCTTGTTCAGCTGTTAAAAATATACGGATGAGTATTCCTACGGGTTGAGAATAAATTGTCCTTAGTATCAGAGCTTCAGCTACTTGACAGACTACTTGTATTTAGCAAACATTGTGGTCTAGAAGCTTCTTATAATAGTCTACACTTCTGCATTTCATCCCATTATTCCTAGCAATGCTTTTATCTTCTACCATTCTAATGTGTTTTTTCCTTCTTGTATTAATAACTGGAAACAAATGTTGACAATCAGCATAACTATATTAGATGTAACATGCCTAAAAGATGACTGTTTTCTTATTTTAATCTTCCTTTATATGAATCTCACGGGGCCTTTTATGCTTGTTTTCTATTTTCTTTCAAACCTATCTAGTTTCTCCGTAGCACAGACTGTCATTTCAGGTGTCAGCATTGTGTTTGTTTTTCTATGCCTGGAGTATCCCTATCATACTAATTTTTACTGATAAACAAGGGAATTTCGAAGGTTTTAGACATATGATCTAAAGAATCCAATTTCATTTGAGTGTCCTGCTGTTCTTGCATCTCTTGGGCTAATGCATTTTCCTGTAGACAATTTATTTAGCTGAGGTTTTAATCAGCTGTAGCATCCATTTTTTGTTCCTGCTTTTACCCATCTGTACCTTCTGGAGAGCGTATGAATCGGCATTCAAGCTGAGGTGGAATATATTGACTTCACGTTTCTAATCTTGCATTTGATTTTTAGAAACATGGGGGACATCTTCATATCTTTAAATATTTTTAAGATACTGGCTAGCTTATTTAGCTTTTAAAACAATGTTTTTTTCATTCCACTGCAGTAATCCTTTCCTGAGCCGTTTGGGTTGGTTGGGTTGAGCCGTTTTGATTGGTGTGACATGTGTGAGCCTCCTGCTGCTATACTTGGATTTACATTATATGCAGAAGATTAATCTCCAGGTCATCAAGTTTAAGTCTTCTGAGGACAGACCAAGAGGAATTTTCTGTGCTGAATGTTTCTGAGTTGCTGTTTGTACAGAAAGTGCCTTACTGGCATCCAGATAGTGGTTCTCCTTACTCTTCACCTGTGTCTTTTGATTTGCAGCAGTCACAGTCATTGACTGTGAATGCCAGCCTGCACGGGGCACGGCTGTGTTGTTTTGTCCCTGGTGTCCCCATGGGAGGCGGTGACGTTGGTCTGCACTGCCGACGGAGAGCAGCAGGAGTCGAAGTGGCTCCTTGCTCCCGTGGGACTTCATCTCACGGCTTGAAGCATGGCTGGTGAATGTCACGGTTGGGTCTGAGGAGCACAGTTATCACTCAGGTTCATGCTTCGATACTTGGGGGGCTTGGATAATTTCAGGGTCTTAGAGACTGGAAGCAAGACCTATAGTCTGGATGTTCAGTGAGGAGTGGGTGCTAGGAGCTCTGTGTCCAGAGCTCTGTGTCCATAGGTTAGAGGAGACAGGCTGATGGCAGGGGGAAAGAGCTCTGTTATCTACATGACGTGCCACATTTACTTCTTTAATTTGGAAGCAGCACTGCTGCTGCTTCTCTAGCCTGAGAGAGCCTCTCCTGTGCAAAGTGTCAGTCCTGTTTTCCAGAAGAACCCCTCACCATGCCATCTGTCTGTCTGTCTGAGGAAGCAGCCTGTCATCAGCCAGGCAAAGGAGGTGTGTGGCTGCTGGGGCACCGAGCTCCCTGTCAGCTGGAAGGGCTGCGAGGTACCAGGCATGGAGCTATCTCGAGGCACAGGCAAAACAGGTAGCTGCCCGCAAGGGCAGTGGGAAGAGGGCAGCAGCTCGCCTGCTGTGCCCCCAGCTCAGGGGATGGAGAAGGATGCGCAAGAGTATCCCTCCCCAGTACACCCCCAGGCGAGCTTGGAGCGTGGAGGTGCAGGACAGTCCCTGCCACCAGCAGCAGGACGAAGCCCTGCTCTGCGCCATGTCCTGGAAGAGGAGAGGTTCTCGTATGGGCCGTACCAGAAGATGGAAGTGAGAAACACCCTTCTCCCTGCCATCAGCCCCAGCTCGCTGCCCTCGCCTCCACATCAGCCCCAGCAACGTTACTGCTCCCCGTCAGACCACTTGTGCTGCTGCGATGAAACGCAGGCTTTCCTTCACTGCCGAGGAGCTGTGAGCTGGCTCTGCAAGGCACCCTGAGAGACCCCAGGTACTCTGCTGCAACATCATTTTTAAGGCTACAGTAATTAATATACAAATTCTCCTGTAGCCAGGGTAAGTCCCAGAATGTGAGAGGCAGTGTTGCTCTGGGACATGTGCATCTGCAGGAGCATGTGTTTTGACAACTCCCATATGTTGCCACCTACATAAGGAAATGTAATTTCTGCCTGATCAGCCTTAATCCTTCCTCGGTGAGAACACTAATGTTTTGCAAGGCACTTTACTGTTGACCAAACTCCACCGCTTCATCCATCATCGTTCCAGATCTGTCATGTCATTTCTAGGGTCTGTAGATAGATTTACAGTATTGAAGTCTCTCCTGTTCCCGATGCACCAGCACCACATACGTTTTCCAGGAATGTTTAAGCCGCAGCGTGTTGGACAGGGGGCTCGGGAAGCTCTATTATGGGGAGGCTCTTTCGAGAGCAGGAAACCGTCCTCTGTGGAGTACCTGAGCAATACACGCTGTCTCTTCATCCATCCCCTTCTCCTGCACTGAAGGTTTCATTTGGCTGTCACCAAGAGATTATCCCAAAGTACAAATCAGATCCATGAGAAGAGATTAAATTTACTTTTTTTTTTAAGCTGAATTCATCCCAGGTTTTGTTTGTGGGTTTGTTTTTTTCTTTTTTATTGGCAGACTGGTATTGCAGGGCACCATGCTGTGATTGAAACAGTAGTGGACCGAATCCAGTAGTTAAACCAATTGCTGTTTAGGTTCATCTACTATTTTTAATTGGTCTTTTGTCCCTTAATAAGCTATCTGTTGTCCTGTGGATCATGCTGTTAAGTAGTGCAGTGTGTATACTTTGTTTCTGCATTCTCAAAATGTCTGTAGATAAAACAACCACAGTTAAAACAGCAGTCCCTGACAGAGCACCACTGGATTTTGGGGAGCTGAATTTTATGAGTTTTGGAAAGCAATTTGCTTTTCAATATAAGTAGCCCTTCGGTTAATGCATTAACTTTTAAGGGCTGAAAATATCGATGGAGTGTCCAGATGGAGTACAAGTGAAAATGGTTTCAATTTTCTTGTTGAAATAAGAACTGGAAATTTGGCCAGTCCAAAATTTGAGTTGCTGTGTGATTGTGGGCAGTTGATGATCTCTGGTAAAAATGAGGCTGAAAAACAGAAGGTTGCACCATAAACCACAATTCTTTGTTCTGCTTCCAACACAAATTAGCCAAACTGCTGCCTCATTTTGCTAGTCTTGTTTTCAGTGCCTGTTGGTATGCTTTTAATACAACACAGCATGAGAGGTAGCATGCAGTTTGCATGATGTATTTCATTTGTACGTTTTTTCTTTCGGAAGTTCATGGTCATCCCATAAATTGTTTTCTGAATTTTAGTAGTTTTTTCACTAATGGAATTAATACGTATTGCAGATGCAAATAATTCGTATCCGTATGACTTGGTTTAGTGAATGTTGTGATCAGGATTTATGGGCATTAAGTGTACCTAGTTTGTTGACCTCCAGCCAAAACCATGGAAAAAAGAGTTGGTGGAAGCTCACCTTGACATAACCATAATTAGCAGTTTCCACCAGGCCCTGGTGTAAGTTAGTTCACCGTACATGATGAGAAAGGAGAGGGAGAGGATGTGAGTACAGTATATTGGAGACTTCTGCCTTGTCTTGGCTGCTGACTGATACCCAGTGTAGAGGATTTCCTCTTTGTGGTGGAGTGACCATCCTGTTGTTGTTTTTCATGGCTGCCTTGGGACTGCAGTAATTGCAGATGCCAGTCAGGTGAGGAAAGACTTGGCTTGATGCAGCACTCTGCAGAACTGGCAGCTGTCTCTGCTGGGTGAAGCTGGTTGTGTGGAACACCCAGTGTCACCTCCTCTGGCCGAGGAAGAAGGGGAAACTCTGACGAATCCTGATGAGCCTCCGTTGCCCACCCCAAAGCGGTGGGGCATTCTGGAAACGGAGTCAGGAGAGATTTATTTATTTTTTATTTAAACATATTCATGGATGATTTTTTCCCTCTGAGAAACATGACTGTTCAGATGATTCACGGTTGCTTTCTTGTAGGAATTTCAGCACTACAGAATAAGCAATCACAATAGCATGTACTCATGTTGCAGCTTGTTTACTTGAGAAAATATTCATAACACAAATTGTAATTCATTAATCCGTATGCAGCTTCTCAACTACAATTGTTAAATTAATTTTAGAATATTTTTAGCCAATTTCATGGTTATGATCTGCGTGTCAGGTCTGTGTGTAGACATCACACTTGAAGAATACTTCCACTGAAAAGATTGCACTTCTGCTGAAAAGCTGAGCTGCTTTAATATTGAATTATTGATATTAGGCCAACAGAGTGGATAGATACTTTTGCCTACAGCACTAGAAGCATATTGTTTTGTGCATTGTAATCTGTTACAATAAAAATTTTCTTGTTCTTGCAATACATATCTCTGTTTGGCTGGCTGAGCAATATTTTTGCTTGTAACCTCTATGTCCAGAAAGGCAAATATAACATTAGAGAAGCCTGAGGAAACATCCTTGGAGCAAATCACTTGCATTTTCGCATGTTACTTCTATCAGATGTTAGAGAATGTTACTGTGAAAAAGTGTAGTAGACAGAAAGAAGCAAGGTAAGATATTCATCATGAAGGTGTTAGCTTTTGTGGTTGTTTTTAATCTATATATAGAATAGCAACAAAGCAAAGAGTTGTATTGCTAGTAATCATCCTAGTGGTCTGGAGATGGCTAAACGCAGTATTGTCGGAACGAAAATCAAGTTACAACTGATGCTTTTTTCAGGCTTTGAACACAATGCTTGACATCACTGTTCTGAGAAAATGAGGCGGTTATGAGATACTCTGCCCTACTGCAAGTAGTGACGTTACAGCTGCAGGATTGTGTCCAGTTCAGGGACCTCACTTCAAGAAGAAGAATTTGAGAGATTCTGAAAGAAAATGGCAGAAATAGCGAACATTGCCTATCGGGAAAGATTAAAAAATTGGTATTATTTACTCTAGAGGCAATTACTTTCTTTTAGTTACATAAAAAGTTTCAGGAGAAGGAAACTTCTTCCCATGTCTACTGCAGATAGGGCAAGAAATAATTAGCGAGTCCTGCAGCAAGGCAGTTTATCAGGCTATAGGCATTCAGAAAAGATTTGGTGGAAGGATGATGAACAACTGAACTCCATTGCTTGCGCAGGCTGTAAGGTCTTCAACCTGAATCTTTTGTTGAGTGAGGCTAGAAAACTTTGGATTTAGTTGAACCTAGTTTGGACTGTGGGAAGAGACCAGATGCCTTCTTGAAATCCCTCACAGGGATGTCTTTCTGCTCATAAAAGAGGTATGGTGGATATTCAAGGGAACTTCTGTGACAGCACTGAAAAAGATCTTCTGTGACAATGTAATATGTATAGTAAAATAACAGGAGTGAACATGAAAGAGCATTTATCTTAAAAAATATTACTCATTTATCTACTTAAAGTCCCTTTTTTATGCAGGCATGTAGGTGAGTACAAATCTCATTCTACTACATAAAAACAAGAGAAACGAGACATCTGATAACACTACTGCTGTGTAACGATGTTCTCCATTGTAAGTCATCGTACTAAACCTCCCACCTTTTGCCTATTTTGGTGTATGTTGGTACAAATGACTGCAAGGTATAAAGGCTGTATCTGCACTGAAAAGAAGCTGGCAAGGGTATGTAATGCAGTGAAAAAGGAGGATTATAGCATTCACATTACTGCTTTTATCAAAGCTCTTTTCCTTAAAAAATCTCTTTGTTTGATGCACTGCTGGTCTTGCAGTTACCCTGTGCAAAGTACAGTGGCTTCTTAGTAATTGTAATTAAAGTATATCCCTCCATACTCACTATGAAGGCATAAGTCACCTTACATATGTATCTGTTGTTTTGAACCATAGGTCAGAGTGGAAAATAATTGCTGGAAAGATTGATGATTGCAGTTACGTAAGACAGCGCAGGTCATGTATCCCATTTTAGTCGCCCCGACAGTCACACTCTGGTGGTGTTAAACGTGTCAGAGATGTTGCCAGGATAACCTTCCCATCCTCAATGTGACTGTTCCCCGGGCAGATTTATTGAGCTCCAGGGCACACCAGGCGAATCTCAAATCCTCCTGGTCTCTTCAGTGGGCTCCTTTTATTTGCTGGGTTTTTGTCCTCTTTTTACATAGAGGTGCAGCTGTGATCTCTTCTGCTTCCCTTCTCCAAATATTTGTCATCTGTACTGTTGGAAAAGCTAGGTTCCATTAGCAGCCCCTCAACGGTGTGCATCCCCTCTCCCTGATGAGACCAAAGTCCTCTCTCCAGAGGAGGGAGATGATCTGTGAAGTTTTATTTTAAGTGTAGATCCTTAATTAGAGAGGGGAAAAAAAAGGCATACTTGAATGAGACAGTGCAACATCTGCTGTGGACTAACAGTAGTGAAACTGTTACCAGCTTTTTAGGTTTTCCGTGAGAAAAAAAATATTCTTCTTCTGCAACAGGCAGAGGTACACAGGCTGACTTAGTTTGGTCTTTGAGGTCTGCCACCTTGATGACTACAGGAAGATCTATCATTGCTATAGCCAAGTTTTGTCCGTGTTAGCAAATAATGGTAATGGGAGGCTTGGTAAGAGCAAATCTGGAGAGGAAAACAGTGGGGAGGAACCAGTGTCCGCAGAGATTTGTTGTCAGGGTTTTACTTTGGGCTGGTTCCATAAGCTGAGTGCCCGTTAGAGGCTGGAGAGCCCTGGGTGCATCTGGGGTGCACCTTCCAGTTCAGTGTCGCCTGAGAAGCTCCAGTTTGTGTACCTCGAGGCTGCCCCAGATTGCAACCAAAATACCATTAACGAGAACAGCTGGGAGAGTTGCTTCCAAAGTCAGCTTCCAGTGTGAACAAGAGCAGGAGTACAGGGCATAAACGTGGTAACACCGATTGTTGGACATTGATCGTGGTCCCTTCTAGCAGGAAATACATTTCTCTTCTGCTTCAAGCAGTAGTGGTAGAAACCACGGCACCGGTTTCTGCAAGTGGGGTCAGTGAGTATCTGTGTGCCTTGCGTGGTGGTGTCCATCATCTGTATTTCTTCTTCCTTGCTTACAATTAACTTGAAGGTTTTTTGCATGATACAGAATGTGGAAACTAGTGTCGTGAATTGCCTTTATACTCACCTCAAGAATAATAACTGAAATAAAAATAAGGTGAGGTAGTCGGCTACAAATCCGCTACTACCTGGTTACTATGGCAGTTAATCAAGGGACCATGGAAATAATGCAGTCCGTATTTCGTGGCTGGTGCTGTAGCTCTCACCTTTAAATTGGGTCAGTAAGAATGAGGAGGAGCAGAGTCTGCTGGAAGCCTGTATACATTGAAGTGCTTGTCAGTGTATGTGTCTGTAGAAGGTGTATAGAGAGGAGGAAAAGCCACAGTGTCATGAGGCATGAAAGGGATGCTGCTGTTAATGTAGTGCATAGCATGTACCATTTTTAAACAAACAAACAAGATCCTCCCAAAGAGGAAATCTTCCTAATAGTCTTGTTAACCCTAAATTATATCCATGTTGTTTATGTAACAGGAACGAAATTTTTAAAAAAATCCATTGTAACTGTGTCTTGTCTAGCACTTTACTGAGAATGAAATTACTTTATTCAAATTATTTAAATGATGTCCTGTGAAATCCTGATTATTATTATTTAAATACACATTTTTGATTCGGTTGAGAAACTGACAAATGGTACAGCTCTCCCACAGGAGTTTTCACCTGTTTTCATTATTGGTGAATGATTTCAGTTATTGCCTGTATCCCCAAATCTCATTTGCATCTGACTGTAGAGATGAAAATACTGTTAAGAGTGCAGTGGCTGTTTCTATATAATCTCATTGAGAAGTTAAATAATACCCATTTATATTCTGCTTACCATCCATGCCAGAAGATAATTTTTTTCATTCTTTTTTTCACTGTTGTTGTTTCAGAGAATGTTGTAATTGGTTAGGGATGTACATAGGGCTGAAAGTCCAGCCCTCTGGTGTCAAAAAACAGGAGGATTTTCATGGGCAGGATTTGATTTCATAGTTGTCTTTCTTACTAAAGTATAAATCTTTGTATCGTTAATCTAATTCTTGGGTCTCTTCTTGTCTTACAGAACAAGAATAAAAGGCAGGTCTTTATGTTAGCCAGGAACACTTTATACAAGGTTAATTATAATTTTGCGGATAATCTCTTACTCTGATGCCAGCTGTTCTGGACAGAAGTGGATATACCTACCCAGGGTTTGAAATACAGCAACATTACATCCTCAATAAGCTTTTATTTTGTTTATAGTGCATCTTGCATGGCAATTGGCAGCCTGGATGAATGTAACCACTTAGGTACCAGCCTCAGTGGTGTATTTTTCGATTGTTTTATTTTTAATTTAGTAGGACTTGCACTGTGAACCCTAGTCAAGCCATCCTTCTTTTGTATCAGTGACACTTGTGTTCTACATATTTTATTATGAATGTTACATTCTGTCACTTGCTCTTACGTTAATAGCTGCTTTGCTTCACGTGACATGTTGTATGTCCGCTCACCTAGGATTTTGTTCAGTAAGATGAAGTCATGCAATTTTCACTACAAAAAATTAGATTTAATTTTTATTAATGAAGTATGTTATGGAAGTTACCTAACATTTTCAAGGATTAAAACAATGATTACTTCTTTTAGCTGTCAACATCTCTTCTTACAAGCCTCGAAATGTCATTTATATTATGGAGAATTGTAAGGATGTATAGTATAGTATAGGTGTCTAATTACAGGGCCACCTGAAGGAAGGGGCTGCCATGAGAGTGTACTTACTCTTGGCAATGCAGTGTTTGATGGGTGTGCTCTTAATAAAGAAGCCTTGCGGGGGGTTCAGGTCCCTGCAGTCAAGGGGAAGGGAAGCGCATCTCTCCAAAGGTGCCCCGTTATGTCATTAGCAGCTCCAGTGGTTTCCTTACGAACGTCAGGACAGCACAGGGGACAGGCTAACGAGCGTCAAGTAATCCATCTCCTCTGCAGTGGGTAGCACTTCAGTACAATTAACCTTCTTATTTCATGTTTGTGATGAGATGCCCTAATGAATTCATAAATGGAGTGAATTCTGTCCTGTTCCTGGGAGATACTGCTTTGCTCCAAAGAGTCATTGAGTGCTATCAAATTCCTGTCCCAGTAATGGGAACCCTTTCTGCTGTGGCCTGTCGTTATGTCTTTCCTGGTTGTGAATGGAGATCCTTATTTTTAAACAAATTATATGATTTTCAGATTGGCAAGATCCTGTCGTCTGCAGGATGTAGTAAAGTTTAATGCAAACAAATCAAGAACAGTAGCAAATGATTGCATATTTCTCTGGGTTAGCAATAATGAAGAACTAATTCTGGGTATTTATTTGTTTCGGAGAAGGAATTATGATTTTTTTCATTTTCATTGAAGTGGATTCTCTATTGGGAGCAATTCCTGAATGTCCATTTCTTCATTACACAATAATTCTTACCATAGGCATGGGGAGAATGCTTAAGACACCTAAAACCACATACACACAAAGAAGGATTTTTAGTGTTATTTGTAGTGCTTTAGAAGAGATAGCATTAGGATTTTTGACCTTTAAATATACACGTTTTGTGCCTTTTTGATATTTAAATTGAAACAGTATTCTTCCTTTTCACCTCCCTCAGGCTTTAGAATAGTTTTGTGAGACATGTAAATGAAAACTTGAATGGCTTTAAATTTTACATATCCTGATGAAGAAATTAAGGCTGCCATTGTGACTGTGAAGAGGGAATGTGGAAACCGTGATCACAACAGAGGCAGGCAGAGTTAAGGTCTGCAGCTGTAAATAAACCTGAGAAGCCTGAGGTACTTTGGGACAGTGAAAGTTTAGCAAGAAGTTACAAGGGAAAGGTACTGAAACTTGGCTAAAATAAGAAAGAGGATGAAGCAGGGTCAAATAAGCAGTGAGGGGCATGCTAAAAATTTGGATTCCTGTGCCTTTTCTGTGTTCTGTGGTTATACACACACTAATGAGGTGCCAGCACCCAGGTACTGCTAAGATGGAAATGGTGTAAGAAATAAAATACTGCTTTCTCTGTTGAGTTATCCCAAATATGGGTAGTGCATACAGAGAAAACATCCTTCGTGTTGGGGGACTGGAATCAGCAGAGGCTGATGAAGGAAAATAAATGCCTACCAATAAAATAATTCTTTTTTAAAAAAAGTATTTCTTCAGGTGGAAATTTCCATTCTGTCTTGCAGTTTGATGTGTCTCTGTGCTCGGACTTCCAAGGCACTTTGTGAAATGCCAGAAGTTATTCAAACAGTGAAAGCAGCAGGAGTTACTCCTCTTTAACCATCAGAAATCAGTAGATTGTGTCTTGTGGTAAGACTTAAAGTCTAATAGCATTAATTTCTGGCAGGTATTTTCCTTGCATAGGATCTGATTCTGCTGGAATCTTACAACATGTTTTTGTAGTGACTGTTAAGGTTTAGAGTGAGGAATGTGGATGCTGTAGCAACGTTAGGGTGTTTTGTCTTCAATGAATCTGACTTTTCTTGGGTTTTTTTCAGTAGACAGTCTTACTGACTGCATACACTGATTTACTGATAAAGAAAACATGAGGGGAAATTAAGAAAGAAAAAAGTTATTAAAAAGTCTTGGAAAACTTTCAAGTCAGTATACCTGTGTGTTTCATTAATCATATTTGCAGGTGGGAACAAAGCCCAGCAGCATTGCAGCAATGACCAGGCGAGCCAGTCTTGCTGTTATTGGAACCTGCTCCCTCCAGCGAGGCTGTCCTTGCCCACTTTGCACCCGTAATTCAGTGGGACTCAAAGGATCTCTTAATGTACTTCAAATGTGTCAAGTTCTGTTGGCTGTCTGAAACTTTGAAAGGCAAGCAGATTTTAACAGAAATTGAGGGGTTTTTCTTTGGCCTGTTTTTCTGTGGGCGATCATGCCAAAGAATGAGCATCTTTAAACGCTAACATGTGCCAGGCATTCAGCTGATGGATTAAAAAACAAATAAAGGGGGGAAAGGGCAAAAACTGGCAGAAGACAAACTGGTGTGGGTTTTTGCCCTTTTCAAACTTATTTGAAAAATAATTGGGTTTAACTCTGTTGATACTGTGTCAGAGGGGGTGGCCAGACTGACTGAAGTATATTCAGTCACAAGTCATTCGCCATCGATCTGCCAGTTTTCTGCACTGACATTTAATGGCTGTCAGTTGCTCATCATGTTAAGAATAGTGGTGGAGGGAAAAATGGTAGTCTGATAATGGGAAAGCAACCGTTATGTCAAGAAAATGTTTGAAATTCTGCAATTTAATTATTGCCTTCTACCATGAAAGACACAGGTGGGAGTCATTAACTCAAAAATAACCCCCCAAAAACAACCCACCCCAAACCAACCTCTTCTTCAATTCTGATTTGAAAACAGATAATAGTGAAATTACACTAGTATTCAGTAATGTTAAAAATGAGAAAATTGCATAATAAGAAAAAGATTGACCACAGTAATCTTCTTCTCAGGAAGGACCAACAGGTAACAGAAAAGGGGTTATCTTTTGAAATTCAAATGAAGATTTAAAATTGCATACAAGAGTCGAGATACAAGCAAATATATAGTGGAAAAAAAAATACTGTGAAGCCCAGCTGATGAGATTTCTGCCTGAATAAGGTTCACTTATCTGTACTTGAAATCCCTTATTTGGTTCTTAAGCTCGGTAGTGTTTTGGCGAGATGAAAAATTAGTTGCTTTGTATTTGTAAATGGGGAAAAATAGTATGTAGGACAGGCTTAAATTACACCTCTCAGGAAAAAAGGTTCAAAGACCTCTCCTAGAGCTTACAGAGACTACTGAGTGTCCATACAGCCGGGAATATTGCTTGCTTGTTCTTTGTTGCATGAAATAGGGACTTTGAAAAATTACAGAATAATAAGCACAGCTCGGAGTCAGCTAAGGAGCCTTCGCAAGTGCTGACTAACTTTTTTAATAAACAAACACCATTAAAATATAATGAGGAAATGAGGGTTGTGTACCAGTACATCCTGTTGTCAAATACCGCTGTACTGAGCAGCAGCACTTGGCGCAAATTGACCTTCGATTCCTGCCTATGCCATTAAAACAACAGCCAGCTGCAGACCCCTCGTACTTCTCGTAGCATCCCTCCGAGCCGCCTTGGATGCGGGCGTTCGCCCCCCGGGCAGGGAGGGGGTCAGCCCCACATGGCGTGGGGAGGGGAAGGGAGGTGGCGGTGGCTCAGCTGTTCCCAGCGAGCTGTTATATCAGCGGGGAGAGGCGAGAGCGATGCTTTATGCAGCATTGTTGTAACCATGACACTAAGGACGTCATCCCGTGAAAATAGCAGTTGGAACATTTGTGGAACAAAGCTGAAGCGGCTCCGCTTTTCCGTGCGAGGGTCCTTAACAGAGCGATACCATATGCATACTGTTCATTTACATATAGATTAACTATCCACTCTCAGCTACTTTCTGGCTTTTTAAGAACATGCTAAGAATTAAGATTGGAATTGCAAACCAATCCACAGGCTCGAGGAATCATTCTAGTTTTCAGAAAGGGGATTCTTTTACTTGCCAAGAAAGACTGTGCATTACAGGCATGAGCCGGCTCCTCCGAGCGCTGCCCAGTACTTGCAGAGGGGTGGTGGGAGAGGAGGGTGGTGGGATGGGGAGCAGGCACGTTTCTTCTCAGCATTGCTTTGAGTGGCAACTCTGCTGATTCAACCACCTTCCACTTAATAAAACTGATGAAAGCCAGAGCTGGCTGTGCTGTAATGTAGAAGTATTAGTGTGCTGGAAGTGCTATTAAAGTGATTTTTATGGCCGTGTTGAACCCAGAGCGAACCTGTAAATAAAAACACTGGGGGAGGGAGGGCAGCAGATGTAAAAACAGCCTAAAGGTAAAAGAAAGGGATGAAGTAATGCCAGTGAAGAGGGAAACGTTGAGGGAAAGGACAAAAGGGATGGAGGCTGGAGGAGGAGCGAGGAAGGAGGGAGACAAAGCAGGGCAGGGGGTCAGCGGGGCTGACGTCAAGCGCTGGCACCGCCGCAGCTGCCTGCACCGGGCTCGGGCGCTGCCGGCCTGATGTACCTCCTCTTTCCCCATCGTGTCAATGTTTTATACTGCAGCAGGTTTTTCTGTACGGTTTTGTGCCTAAAAGCTGGGAAGGGGGTAGAGACACGAAGCTCCGAAAGAGCATCCCGAAGGCATGGTCCTCTCTGAGTTACGCCGCGCAAGGGAGACGCGTGTGAAATCCCTCTGCTCGTGAGAAAGCGGGGCATCGCGCTCTGCGGGTGCTGCCGTCGCCTGTCAAGGCAGAGCAGGGCTGAAGGCGCGTTCCCTCTCTTCTTCCCTGGCCACCTCCATGCCACGGGCATGGGTTTTTCCACCTGGGAGAATCTAGCAGAGAGTACGGAGATTGCACCTGAGGGCTTTCATGCGTGTCAGTGTGCTGGTGTGTTAGAGTTTGTCACAAGAACACTCACAGTTGAATTTTTGGGGGTGTTTTTTTTTGTTTATACCAAGACCTGTCAGTTCCAATTCAGTTTCCCCCGGAGTGGTGTGAAAAAAGAATGGGATTATAAGGGAATCATCACATTTGTAATGCTAGAAAAGTAAATCCTTCTTTGTTTGTAGCGGAGTTGTTCGACAGGAGGTCATATGCAACAAGGCATGAAGAAAAAAAAAGTAAATAATTACAAGGGAATCCCAGGTGTGCTTCCAGGCTGACACTACCTTCCTGGAGATTTGCAGGATCTGTAGCCCTCTTGCAAGGGATGGTCTTTTTCCCATGAAAATTGAAAGTTTACTGATAATTAACAAAATCAATGAACAGGAAGATTAACTGCTATTTTGGACATTTGACCTCCTTTTCAAAAAGAATGAGTTGTTTATGTTCATAGATAAATATTATTAATAGAGCTCTTTTCTGCTTTAAATAAATTGTCAGTAAAGTTGATGTTAAGCATTTTTGTCTCTAGCATTAAAAATGAGCTACAAGTTTTGAATAATTTTCAGACTTTTTTTGTACTACTCAGAGAAGTAGAGGAAAAATTTACTTGACTTCAGGGAATCAGTTCAGCAGAAATGCTAGAGAAATTAAGATTTCTTTTAATTCCTGTGGGCTTTTCAAGTCTAGAAACTGGATATCACTTTCGTATTAAATGTTCAGGGTCATGTAATGACTTGCCTGCTCCCTTTTAAGCTAAAGGTGCATTTTCTTCCACTGAACGTGTGTTGAGAAAGTCCAATAAATCATAAAGGAGTTACATACCGTGTTCCATGAGGCTCCTGCGAATGTGATCCTCCCAGCTGAAAGAAGCATTTGGGTAAATTTTTCCCAGTGCACTTGAGGGCTTCCATATTGTCTCCAATAGTTCAAAGTCCCTCTTGCTGCCTCTTCATTGAGTGATAGGTCTGACTCATCTTCATCTTTAGCTTACTCATACTTAATATTGAAACATTCTTCAAAGGAAGGAGGTCTAGAAAAACTTTTCACTCCTGGCAACACCCACAACAAAGGCTTGAGTCAATATATTCAACACAAAATAATTGACATAAAAGGAATGAAAATTTTATTTGGCAAAAGACATTTCAACCTGAGAAGAAAGGTAAATCCCTTAACTAACAGCACAACCAAGACAGCATTGCCAAAAACAATCGATCATCTGCATCAAAGGCACTGCCAGTGCTGCTCTTCTGTGTCCTCAGATCAAAGTTTCCTCTATCCATAAATTATCTTCACTAGAGTTCGTTGATGAGGTTTTCATCAACTCCCTTGCACTCTACAAAATCCTGAAGGTGATTTTCGGGGTGAACCGCAGGGAGGAAGGAGGAGGAGAAGACAGGAGGAATGAGCTCACTGAGCAACTTTCTGAAGAGCAAAATAAGTGGCTGCTACATTGATTCTCTTCTGTGGGCTGGCCTAATGCATCCTGGCATTTGTATTCTGTTTTATTGACCAAAGCGATTACTTCCAGTCCTGTTGCAACCTGGTAGGAGACTGTTAGAGTAAGAAACATCCTTGGTGCAACTTGAAGGTGTTTGAGGTTCTTGCGTTGAGCCACGGGACATAAAATGGCAGAAGTGCCTTGATGGCTGCTTGGTCATCAGCACGGGAAGCAAGTCCAAACCTCAAGAGTTTTCGGAGCTGCCAACATTGTCTAGCCATATCTCGATTAGATACAGTATTTAATAAAGATAGTAGTTCTTCGTATTTAGCCTTTAGGTAAGCATCTTGGGTTGGAAGCTTCTCTTATTTTCTATCAATGTTGTATATTTTCAGTCTAGGTTTTCAGCTAGGACAAACTCTTCACTAAAATACAACGTATATTTTAGGATGTTGAGCATTTCCCGTGACTTCAGGCATGGCAGCAAAGTCAGTAACCTTCACCTTACTCTACACCATGCACTATTATGCACTATCGTGCTGTCCATTTTCACACAAAGGCTGATTTTCCAGTGGGGTAAGAAAAGTATTTATTACTATTATGTATGCACGTACAGCTGTATGCTCTTTGTCATCAGTTCTTAAATTACGTTTTCACTGCTGCATGGCTGTCAGTATGTTACATGTATTTGGCCATATTTCTCCTCATATTTCTGGTGTCTACAGCTTTAAAAATGAGCTATACTTATTCAAATTATTTCCCAATGACACGTTGAAGTGCGATTTGTACTACTCCATCTGCTACCTGAGGAGGAGGAAGAGAAATGCACTTTAATAATGAGAACTTCAAGAAGACAAGCATATGCAGTTCAGAATTTGGTTGGGTTATTTTTTTTTTTTAATAGTTTCAGGCTATCAAAGTGGGGCAGAAAGCATTATAGTTCTCAGTGAAAATGCATGGGGAACATCTCTCTAATTGAACCTGAACAAGATAATGTTAATATAAAACAGGGCGTACTGAAACAGCTTGCCGAGGTAGATTCTCCATCATTGAAGTGGAGTTTTACAGGAGTTCTTTCTAAATCAACAATTTAAGATTAAAAACCCATACAATTTCTTAGCTGGCTTTTTAAGTGTAACATGATTGTATAAATTTGTAAAAATGGAACAACTGGGGGCTTCCAGCACGGTTACAAAACTATCACACTGTGCTATTTTTATTGCATTTCGAAGTGGAGTGAAGCATACAGCTATACCGAGTATTTTTTTTGTTACAGAACAGACGCATTAGGTATTTGCCATTTGTAGCTGTAGTTCTTCCCTGGCTTCTACCCTTCAAAAAAAGTCCCCTTTGGATGGCAGGTCGCACACAGCAAAGTTGCATCTCTGACCCCCCTGTGCTGTCTCTTCTCCCTTCTGGAGCGGGGTCCTGATTCTTCTCATCAAAGAAATAGTGCTTTCCACCTAAAAGTTTCCAGGTTTTTGCTTCCCTTTTCTGGATGTCATGCAGAAACTTCTGAGTTTCTTTAAAGGTTTTAAAATTAACTTTTATTTAAAAATAAATAATGCAGAAGAGTTAATTTTAATTGAGATTTTAAGAATTCAGAATGAAAGAATTTAATTTTAGAATTAAATACGAGCGAAGGATACCTGCATGTTTGTTTAGCCCTATAGCACAGAGGGATCTATTAAACATTTAAGGGACGATTTTGCTGTCATTAAAGTCAATGGCAGAAGTCCCTTTGACATCAGTGGAAGCAGGATCAGGCCTTTAGCGGGGTAAAATATGACTCCTTTAGTGCACTATCCATTCCAAATATAGGAAATACCACAGTGGTATTGCCACGGTATTTAATGGTGCTTTTTATATATTTAACCTGTTCAAACATTTATTTTTACGGATTCACGCACTCTCTGTATTCTGACTCATAGGCACTAAAAGAACTAAACTTCAATATTTTATTCTAATTCCTAGAGTATTTAAATGACTTTTGAAAAGAGCTTTGCCATAAATAATTCAAGTACTAGAATATACTTGGTTAAATACAGATTTTGTGTTTTCATAATATATGTGAAATATGGGGTTTTATTGCTTTTATATATTTAGCATTTTTACAAACTCCCTACATTTATGGAAGAGTTTCTAATTGCCAGCCATGGGCCTTGGGAGTTTCCTTCTTTGTGCCTGTGTGATGAAGAGTTCTTTCCCAAAGAAGTCATTAGAGTTATAGGCTAGTAAGCAGGTAGGTACTCTTTTAATATAAGTGTGTATATACGTGTATATAAAAACATATATGTGTGTGTATATACGTATATGCATATAAATACGTGTGTATATATATAACATATAAAATACTGAACTGGCAAACAACTCAAATATTTCCACCCTGCCCCACAACCTGGTTGCAACTGTTTCAGAAAAATGGCTCTCAATCACAGAAGCAATTGAGAAAACAAATGGTGTGCCATTTTTAGTATATTGTCTCAAGAGAAGGGCTCATAAAATGTGCATGAAGCTAGTCACAAAAATGGCTTACAGTTTTCCTTCTGCCCACATTTTTTTTGGTCCAAATGCTGTGTTCTGCACATTGCAGGAAGAGTTCAAAAAGGTCAGCCCTTGCAGCAGGCTACACCGTAACGCGGCACTGGCTGATGTATTGGACTTGGCAGCTCCTTGTCTTCAGGGGTTCCTTGGTAACTTCATTGCTGAAGTAGGTGACCTGTTGTTAAAGTAGAATTAGCCTTTTGTGTGCCTTCAGGATTTTCCCCCTCAAGTTGCCCTTGCCTTTGCATTTTTACAGATTAGCTATTGATTTAAAACATTCGTCATCATTTTGAAGTGATGTAAAATGCAAAGCAACTGTCTCCCTGCTTGACGCATCAGGTCAAACGTATCCTTGGACCTACCTTGGACCAGCACTTGGAGAGGTGCCACCGAGGGCTCGTTTGCCTCATAGAGATCTATTCTTGACTTTCTTCTAGCGTGCTTTAGTCAGAGATAGCCAGCCCATGATTTGTGCGTGGTTTGTGGTTCAGAGGGGACGCGGATGCTGCCTGAGTGCTCCCTCCTGTCCCCCTGCGCTCTGGCTGACAACTGAGAGCTGCTGCTGCCACCCGGGATGCCACCAGATAATCCCTGGTGTGAGCTCAGGCTAGCGTAGGGTTTAAACCTCTGGGTTAGTTTGGGGAATTTTGTGTAATGTAGAATATTACATAAACAAATAGATCCTTTCTACTTTTCTTCCCGCCACGTACACTTTGGTTTTTCTTTTGTCCATGATTAAAAAAAAAAAATACTAAAATGCACTTTTTGGCTCAGGTTTCTGTGCCATCCTTCCCTAACGGCGATGGGCTGAGCTCTTTACAGAGCCGTTGGCATTGTGAATGCAGATGAGCCAACGCACGCTAACAAACATAAACTTTAGCTGGTGGCTGCTTTATATTCCAGTTTTGCTTGTTTAAATGTAGCAGACCTGATGCACAGCTAAAGCAGTGAGGTCAGCTGAATGCCACATCTTCCACTTTTCTGGATGTTTTAACCGGAAAATAAATTTGACCAGTTAAAACAGGTAGAGAGGGATCCGGCCAACCTGGAGTTTCAGAGCTGCTGCGTTTCTATGGCAGAGGTTTGTGAAGCAAGCAGTCACACAGTTCACAGTGCCATGGGAACAGCACTTGTATAATGCTTTTTAATCCACTGTAATCAAGTACATAATCAACATAATTAATTTCTATACTGTTGCTCTCCTTGGTTCACATGGAAAGCTATCAGAAATTGCTAAATTGGTCCTAATTCAGGGGAGTATTTTCCTTAAGTATTCTAGGTAATTTCCTTTTTAGCTAGCTGCTAATTGCTAATCTTTATATTGATGAAATTTGTTTTACCTGATGTTACCTTTACCCTCCTGCTTTGATTTGCCTATGTGGAAACACTACTTTGGGAGTGATGTCTCTTTCTTTGCAAAAATTTAAACCCGGAGAATAATTTTGCTCAAGATCTAACTTTTCATGGCTATGTTGGAAGGCCTTTTCACTGTTAACTGGAGCTCAAATACTGACCCGTGCGAAGCATGAAGTTTGCATTGTCGCTTCATTTTATTGTTTGTTTTAGTTGAATGATAATGAACATTTAAATGATGATTTCTAGGAAGTTAATGACTAAGATAAAGGACTCGGGGCTGTTCTCTGCAGTGCCTCATGAGTGATACCCAGCATTTCTGCACGTCGCCTGGATGATCAGGTTGGATGTGGGTCCAGCGTGGAAATAAAACCCTCCTCCCCCCGCTCTCTGTGATTATTTATTTTGTCACTAATGGTTCATTCTTTGCCATTCCTTTTCTCCCTGATGTTCTGGACTGGCACCGCCTCGTTCTTGTCCCTGTCAACGTCAGCAGGGTGCCAGGATAAGAAAGGAGCGCTGAAGGGTAGCAGCGATGCTCACAGCCTTGTGCTATTCCTTCACGCCATGGGAAATCAGCCCCAAAGGCTCTCTAGTTTATTTTTCTCAGTTTGCTGAACTTGGCTGCACAGGATTGAGCCCAGTACTGGGCAGAACCAACTTTGCATCCTCATCCTCAGATTCCCAATGAAACTTCCATCTAAACTGAACTCCAGCTGGGTTAATTAAGCACAAATTTTAAAGTTATTTTCATCAAGACAAAGGAGTGTGTTCTGCTGTCACTGTTGCAGACACAGTCTGTGTTTCTCAAGTTGTTTTGTTTTTGCTTTTATACATTCCTTTTATACTGAAAAGGGGGATTATTATAGTTGCAATTACCATGGAAACAATTACCATAAAGTATTGATCGACCAAGATAGATTAGTAAGCACAAAAGGATAGAGGTTGTCTCTATGGAAACATGGACATTTAGAGCTTTTTTTTTTTCCTTAAGAAAATAACTAGTTTCTTTCCCTTAAACAAGTTTATAGTCCAGTTTAAAATCACTTTGTAGTTTTAATTAAAATTGCTTGTGTAATCCACACTGGTTTTTAATATCATTCATTTGCTTTTTATCTTGAGAAAATCTCTGAAATAGACCTTTTTTTAAAAAAAAAGGACTTGCCTCATTTGCACAGCATTTTTTCATATTAAAAAGTAGCTGAAATGTATCATTAATTGTTCATGAAAAACAGGTCAACAGAATAGGCCATTTGCTTCTGAAAGTTAGCATTTAGTAGGGTTTTGTGTTAATGGATTAACAAAGGAATAACTAACCTGTTATTATTTTGAGTGGCACAGGGAGTTCAGCATTCAGTAATGCATTGTAGCATTAGCTGTTGGTTATTCCAGCTCCTGCTGTTGGATCCAGGTGAGCATTTGTATCCAGTTCACATACAAAATGGAATTCAAATACTTCATCACTCAGAAGCACACCCTCCTCTTTTTCTAGCAGAAGTTGATCGTATTCCTCCCGGTGGCTGTCGTGACTTGAGTTCCTTGTGTTTTGGGTTTGGCACCAAAGTGAGTCTGAATGTTTTTGCCATGCGGTCACTCCTGTCAAGTACTCTTTTGTTTAGTAAGAGCTGAAGTTGGATGACTCCTTCTAATATAAAATATATAGTTACTCATCTTGAGAATATGCAGCGCTTAAGTAGCTGGAGGTTTTTTTAGTCACTTCTTGAATTCCTCTAGTGAAATGAAATGAGAATGGGGTCTTTCACTGTTTCGTAAACGGTTTTAATGCTCAAACCTCTAACGGCAATATTTAGTTCTTCAAGCAAAGAGCAGTTTCATTAAGCTGTATTCTGTGTATCTTTAACTGCTTGTCTTTTCTTTTTAAATTTTATTGTAAGTCAGTTTTTGCCAGTGCTGGAACTTTCTGGCACGTTCTGTTGGGAGATGGTCACTCCCATGCAGGTTTACCTTTCCGGTGCCTTTGGTGAAGGTGTGGGTTTGGTAGCAGCTCATCCAGGATCGTTTACATAAGCCTTCTCTCCTAATCTGGAGCTTGGTTTGTGGAAATAGGTCTTAGCACTGTGGAGATGGGTTTTTAAAATGGTGGCAAAGGAAGACAAAAAGGAGAAGAACTTGAAGGGTGATCTGATAAACAAGCAAATTACGTAATTTTATTCTTTGTTGGTCCCCCCCCCCGCCCCCAGTGCTGAGAAAACCACCTTCTTTTCCTTTCCCCTATGGGGAAAGCAGCCCTGAATGCAGAGATCAGTATTGCTGTTGCTAAACTTGTTGATACAATAGTCGTAGTCTCTGCTCTTTAATAAATGGAATATAAAGCTTATTGTTTGCCTGCGTTCTCCTCTTTGTTGTAGTACATACTGCTTAATGCAGTCGGAGAGGTGCCCACCAGCGTCCACAATCACTCAGTTGCTCCATCTCTTTGCTAACTGGAGAGGACTGTTGTGTTTTAATGGGTATTTTTTTACTTGACTGTACATAAAACATTCAATGAGCAAATCTGTTCTTTTGGGATGTGAATTGCCTGGTCCACTGAAAGGGCTGGAGAAGTGTCATTGTAACTGGAAATGTGTCAGCGTCCTCTGAGGGACGCGTCTTTCGTTGCGCACAGAGGGAACGTGTTTTCATCGAGGCAGCTCTGATTTACGTGGTCAGGAGTTCTTGAGCCTAACGGGCACGGCATGAAGCTAGAGCCTCATCAGGGTATTAACTGACAGCTGATCCCAAACAACAGTGGAGCAGCGTGCTATGCAGGGATCATTCTTCCTAAGTGCTCACTCAAGTTCTAGCGGACAGATAATGAGATTTAATGTAAACCGTGTGCTAAAGAGAGAAAATACGGAAGTCCTGATTACTGTAATGTCCTGCCGTTTTCACCTTCCCAAGTGCAAAACTGTTTTGCTCAGACTGTCCCAGATAAGGAGGAGGTAGAAGAGGCTGACCGGCCATAAAGGTGGGCAGGGGTGGCTCCGTGATCCCGCTGCTGGGGAGGTTGGTTTTGCTCAAGTTGCACCTTCTGTTATCACCAATTAGTACAAGTTTCTCAGAGCTGGGTTTTTCTTTAACAGTAAGTTTGTACCACACCAGAAAACAATGACAGCTTGCTCCACAGATTGAACGAAACAACACCACTATTTGGGCTTGCTGTGCATTAGCGCAATCCTGCAAAGGGTGCAGGGCTTATCATTTATCTATTCCACCGTGCTGCTTTCTCATAAGTACTATACTCATTCATAAAATATAAGAAAAGGGGTTATATCTAAAGATGGTAATCCAATATAAACATTTTTTTCTGTGTACTATGAGCTATAATTTAAAAAATGTCATGCTATGCTTATACATAGCTGAGCCTTCATTACAAATGATGTAATTAAAGGCATAAGATATTTAGTTCTGTGTCAGATTTTTTACAAATTGCTGGTTTCAGTAGCGCAGGTGGTTTGTGATGTTTCTTGCCATAAGTTGCTTGAATTTATTTTTCCAGTTGTTTGTGTAGGTTTACAAATTCAACAGCCATATGTAATATTTATGCCTTTTCAGGGGAAGTTAAGATTTTAAGCTTTATAATAAAAATGTAAATCTATATATAGCACCTTTCTTCGTGAGAAATTCCATGTGTCATCTAGATATGAATTACTGAAATTTCATGGCAATCTAAAAATATTTAGCATGAAACACAGAGAAGGGGCAAATGCAGAAAAAAAAAAAAGAGAAATAGGCAGGCTTCTGCTGGATAACAAGGTTCAGCAGTAGAGCAAATACTGTGTATGAGAAACGTAAAAAGGTACAGTCTCATTACATTTGAAAAAGAGGGCTACATTTTACTTAAAGATATTCACCTGACTTCTCTGTTTGCTAGTCTCAAAATAAGTAGGATGAAAACGATCTCTTACCCAGTCGACAAATGGAGAGGAGAGCTGAACCCCGTCGCACGAGGCAGGGGTGTCTCTGCCGCAGCCCCCTCTTCCCCACGGCTGCCTCCCACCCCAAACCTGCCCTCCAGTATGGATTGTATAATGCACCAGTGCTAGACTGGGAGTGTTGGACTGTCAGATAAGGAAAGGCTCATCCAATTTCTGCATATTCTGCATAACACTTTGCCGCTAGTGATTATTATTACAAGTTAAGCGCAAAAAATCCTTTCTGCTATTAGATTTTCCTGGTCTTTGTCCTGGATTGCGTCGCTTAGACTTTTGAAAACTTTTATAATTTTAGACTTAAAAAAAAGTAAAATAAAAAAATCCAGACATCCTAAAGGTTCTTCTTGGTCATGGAAAATATTTTTCAGTATATACAATGGCTGTCAAAATCACGTTGACAAATTACTGTAACATGGACGTTATGCTGTTGACAGAAACATGCTTAAGAATTTAAAGAATTACTATTGAATGCTAATTAGGTTTTGATTAAATGAATTCTGTGGACAATACTTTCTGTTTCCTGGGGGAAAATGTGCACGGATTATACCAGCACTGCTAAATATTTGAAAGTTTATTTCTGTTTTAAAATTTTCTTTATGTGCAAATTGTATTATAAATAATCAGACTGCATTTTGAACATTGGTTTCATGGAAATTCTTGAAATTGTTAGGCAGCATTGCTTATTGGAAGTGCAGGCATGGACGTTAGAGCCAAGGAAAAGCATGACTAAATCATCTGTTGCCCTTTGATAGGCACATTGGATTCACATAATAATCTTTAGTTTCATTTCCTGTTTTTAATGTATTCAAAACAATAGCTCATTTTTCTAACTCAAATGTGTATTCTAGCGGTTGACATTATTTGTCATAGAGTCTTCTCCGTCAAAAACTTGTAAGGTCACCAAACACCAAGGTATGTTGTCCAGATAAACTAAATTCAAGAAGTTTAAAATCCAGATCTCTTGGTATAAACAAGCTTCATTATTACTGGAATATTTTTTTTGCCTCTAACATGTGAGGGCATGTTAAGAGGATCGTTTCAAGAAAGGTAAATTCAAGGGGTGGGTTTTACATTACGTTACGGATGAGCTGTGGGCAGAATTGTGTTCACCTCGTCTGACAGTTAATTCTTGGATCTGGGTCTGCCTCCTCCCAGCCTGCATCCCTCCTCCTCCATTCCTGCAATTGCATGAAGTTTTGACATTAAATTATCGTAAGGCAAGAGGTGAAATCTAAGGGGACACCTGGTAAAATGCAGACTTCTGAAAAACAAAAACAAGTAACAGGTTGCAGAAATGATTCTGCTGGATTTCTCTGTGCAATGGTGCAGCATTCGAGTGGTTAGAGATCTTTATGGTGCTAGAAGGAACCAAGCATCACCAAAGCAAGCTATATTTTGTATAATCGAACATGTGGGGTTAAAATAAACACTGACAGAAGGGGCTTTGCATTAGAAAACTGCAAGAAGAATATAATCAAGTACTAAGAAGTTTGTTAGACAAAAAGGAGAAAGGTCAGCTGCTATGCAGTGAGCAGGAGTTAAATGCTGACTTGGGTATAGGTCCAAAGCGAAGAAAGCAAGCTTATTTAATCCAACAGACAGGAATGAATTATTAAGACCTGACAATGTAAGCTGAAAAATGGAAAAGTTTAGTTTAAATTGCACGTGAGTAGGTGAATGGCGTTGCGTGTTCTGGTTGCTTGTGCTGTCAAGGCATTGGATTCCTTGACCTTGAGCAAGGTCTGAACCTTTCCTCTCCTGCGTCTACAGAGAGCTCCGAGAAATGGAATGTGGAAGACAAAAATTGTTCATCCACGTTTTAGCACGGAGACTAGAAAGGAGGTGGAGTGTGGGGTTTCTTCTGTTTTGTGGCTGTTAGCTTCAGCATCAGCATATTTGGAAAGGGCTCAGTTAGCATCTGGTGGTGGCCGGTCGGTCAAGGGAAGGGGACTGGATAAGGAGACTGCCCTAACTCTGTTCACATCCCCTGGCTCTCAGGAGCTGAGGGTAGCAGGCAAAGGCACCAGAAGCCCTCTAATAAAAACTAGTCGTAGAAAACCTCAGCTTTCTTTCCAGATGACCTGCGGTGACCCTGTCTCTACGGCTTCCCCACATTAGTATTTCTAAATAATTGTTTTAGAAGCCAGCTGTAAGCTGTTCTCACATTCATCACTTTAATCTGTGCTGTGGCTTTCAACGTATCAGGTTTGAGACAGATGTATCCTTATAAACTAATGGTGCTCACCTCTGATTAAATGAGTGCCTCTTAATTGTAAAACCAGAAGTTCACCCTGAAAATATTGCATAGAAATTGGTTTTCATATTTAGCTAAATACTCTTAAAAGGTTATTTTTTCTTTTATGCAATTTTACCCGTTTTTCAAATTTTAGAATATAGTGATTCTTTTGTATCTCCCTTTTAAAAATCAAACATAATATAGTCCAGAGGTCACCTTACTGACAGATGCTGTTTCCCATTCTGCTCTGCATTGTTCATTATGTTTATATCTCAATTATTTCTAGCAGTGTGCACACAAATACAATATTATTCCTGTTTGCACTGTCAACAAAAACATTTGCTTTCTGTTCTGTGTCTTTTTGTGGTCTGGTTCCCTTCATTAACACAAGATATGTTCAATATTTAGTGTTATGTAAATAAGTACCTTGATAGTATGTTAAACGTTTCATCAATTAAATTTCATATTAATTGAAGAGAGCTTGCAAAAAAAATGTCCGTTTAAAGGAAAATAAGTCCATTAAGGTAGGAAAAGTGGCATATAAGAAAGAATGCAATGTCCTTGTCTGCTACAAAACAATTGCAGGCTTCCAGATTGTATGTAGTTATTTTCTAATCTTTGTAAGCTCGTCTCCATGCAAAGTGAGCATGATAACTTGCTGGAGATTCCCCTGCCAGCATCCATAAACAGGAATGTACAAACCTCCTCCTTTTCGTCATGAAACAATCAGGCTGTTGAGACAAAACAAAGCAGTTGGGTTTTGGGGGGGGGGGGGGGGGGGGTCGGGTTTTTTTTTCATCCCAGGGTGTCTTTTTTGCCTTTTAGACTCTGGTATCATGAAGTGTCATTTTTTGTAACTCGGAGTCATTTGACTGAAGTCGTTTCTACTGGTATTGGAATTTGTGTAGTCAGTCCCTGCTTTAGCTTGAAGACTTGTTTTAGCAAGCGAGCGTCACAATTTTTTGCCATCCAGCGCATGCAGCAATCAGTCTATACATGTTGGTCCAGATGTCTTACTCAGATCTCTTGGGGAAACTGTGAGTAATATTAAGGTTTGTTCTGCAAACCTCTTCCCGGGAGGCAGGTGTCAAGAGCAAAAATTTGTTCTGCCTGTCCTTGACATGGGGACAAGAAAGGTCCTCCGGTGAAGGCTGGGTGGCATTTTAACAGTACGGGGTGGAGGCTTCAGAGGAGAAAGCACCATAAATTTGCTGTCATCTGTAACTCTTGAGAGATGAAGACTGATTCTGATGAATCTAGTTGTAAATATGAAGTAGCTATTAACATACTTACACAATGCTCAGCACCACTTATCAGAATATAACCACTAATATTCTGGCTGTGTGTTTAATTTTGGAAATTAGGAAAGCAAGCGGAAATTACTTTACACAGTAGAGTGATCTGATAGAGCAAGAGGAAGGGAGTAGTGATATGATACAGGAAAAAGCTGAATATGTAATAACAGATGAAAGCCAAGATGGGCGTACAGATGAGCCCAGAAGAAGACAGAAGATACGTTAGTGTGTGGGCTGCCAGTAAATGTATATTAGTAGGAGACAGAATACTGGTGTCTGGGGCAGGGGTGGCAGAATGACAAGGCAGGTATTTAAAGCTGAAAGATGAGACTCGTGTAGAGATTTTCTTCACAGATTCTTGTTTTAGTACACTGTTGGCATCAAAAAGAACTGCTTACGTGTAGCTGAAAGCAGAGCTTGCCCCTGGAGCTCTGCACACAGAGCGGCAAAAATCAGCACTGCGGCAGGCAGGAAAAATCAGAAAGTTTGTGATGGGGACAGAGAACATGAAGTGCAGTACTTGGAGATGACCAGAGAAAAGAATAGCGAGTCAAACAATACGCTTTCGTGTTCTTCTTTCTAGAAGAAAGTATACAAATCGTCTATGGGAATGACCCAAAAGGTTTTCTGTAGTAGGACATGAGATTTCTTTGGGCTGATGAGTTAGTTCATGTTGAGTCAATGAAGGCATCAGCCTTAGAAAGCAAGACATTCCCGCTGCTCATTTGTGTGGCTGTCGCTGCGGATAACGAGTTCAGCCCACACTGCCACTTGTGGGCTCCATATTAATGGGTTTGTTTCCTTCTGGTATCAAAACAAGGACAGTGAGAACTGAACCTCTGCCCACCACAAGAAATGGAGAGAAGAGGAAGAGCGCTAGAAAATCTTCAGCCTGGGAATTTATATCACCGACATTACCCTTTTCAGTATTGTCTGTTGAATCTGGTGGTGCTTGGGAAGGACCTATCAGTAACAGTGGATGTTCTCATCATGTTTCTCCTTCATGTTTATTCTAAAAGAAGTCTGAACAGGGTCACAGAAAAATTAGGTCCTGCAATAATCAGCCCCTCGAAAGAAGCATAAAGAACTATTTATGCTGTATTTGTAATGAGAGCCGGTTCGATACCGTTAGTCGTACCCCTAATTTAGTGTGAGCTAGAGCCCTAGGTGGTCAGCCCTGTGCACTGCTGAACCTCCAGCCCCACGGCACTGCTCTTGGAAAGCCCTTCCAGGGTAAAGAGCCTGACGGTCCTCCCTGTGCAGAAGGACACGAGCCACCCCAAAACTTCCCAGCCTGGTGCCCGGTCAGACTTGACGCTGAAGCGAACCAAGAGGAGCAGTCCTGTAGGGTATGAGAGGGCATCTCATCTCAGCCTGGAGCTGTGAACACGTCCTACGCGTTTGTGGGATGCAAAAGAAGCAAAGCTGGCCAGCGCTTGGGCGCTTTCTCAGTGTATTTCAGTTTTAACAAATCCCTGTTTTCTGCTTAATGTTTTCTGATTTTTAAATGTAATTCTTGGTGGCCTTGGGAAGTATCTTCTGAATCCCCTCTGGAAGTTGGTGCAGACAGTGTCTTTCCATCGCCTGAGCCTTCTTCCCAGGGGTTGCAATGTCTCTCCTGACCGAGTACAGGCAGTACCTGTGGCTGCACGGTCTGCTTCTTGTCCCCGCCGTGTATCGGATGACCATCTGAATTAGTTTTGTGCTTTTGAATTTCAGGAAGGTGATTTGTGGACGTGATTATTTTATAGAATCTGTAGCCATCCAGGTCCTGTTACTATTTATTGTTCTTATAACTTGCTCTGGAGCTGTAGGAGCTGGTGCAAGATTTTGGGTTCAGGTATGAATTGTTTGTTCTGATGGTCAAGATTTTAATGGGTTTAGTTAGGACGATACCAATGCAGATGACTAGGTCTCCTTTTAATTTTTTTTTTTTTTTTTTTTTTTTAAATCTTTGGCCCTTTAGCTGCTTTGCATGTGGGGGGCCTGGGTCCTGTTTTGGCTGGGATGCCACCAAGTAGAGCCTCCACCTCCATTTGCTGGTTGCAGAAGGGCTGGGCGTAGTTCTCCTTTCCTCCCTCTCGCAGGAGCTTCGGAGGACCCGAGGCGTTAGTTTACAGACCAGTAGACGTGGTGTTTGCTGAGGTCTGATCGCTGTCGCCGTAAGGAATCGTTCCAGGGTGCTGCCCATGCCTGTGCGCAGGGATGTGCGGAGCTGCTTTGCCATAGGAGCAAGTCAATGCATCGCAGCTGAGTTGTCATTTCTGGGTTTTGTCTATGTTATAAACATAATTTTGATGCTATCTAAATCAAATTAGGGTACAGCAGAACTGTATTTCTCATGGCGGTGGCTGCATGGCCCCTGTAAATCAGTTTTTTACAAGGTTAAACATATTCATGTTGTCCGTTGTGAAAAAAGTCTGGGTTGAATATTGCAATATACAGAGAAGTAACCCATTTTCTATTTAAAAATGAAATTTATCTATTATCAGGTTTAGCAGAATTCTGTGATTAGAAACATTAGGTAGAAAAGATACTTTTTTTTTTTTTTTCTTACTGAGGCCTTCAGTGAAATTTTTAATCTCAAGCTGAAACGCTTTCATCTTCTATAAAAAAGGTGTTATGAGATATCCCTGCAAGCTGCAGAGCAAACCTCAGACTTGACATCTCTGCTTGTCTCCCCACCACACCAACCCATCAGGTCAATCAGCTTTAATTCCAGCCCCCTCCCCACAAGCCCCAAGCTGCTAAGAAGCCCATCTGGAGCTTTTTTTGAAATTCAAAGTAGAACTTTTCATGTGTAAGTGTATCAGTTGCTACTTCCATTTCAGTGGAAGTTGAGGGATTATTTTTCTGTTACTTCAGAAGGAATATTTTAAAAATTACAGGATGCTATCCATCTATGACAGTAAATTGAGAAAGCCCAGGAAGTACGGGGTAATACTGTACAGCATATACAGATTTAATGTTTAAAACAGTTTATAAAATCTCGTGTGCTTACCCATTTTATATTTGCCTCTGAAATCCAAAAAGAAAAAACACATCATAACTGACAGCCTGTAAATCTTTTCAAGATTTTCAGTTGATGGTATAAAGTACTGTTAACAATGGTTAGTTTACACAAGTTTTTTAATGAATTTTATAAATCTGATAGAATAAATGGCCCAGAGGAAACCGCCAGTATATACACATCCCCAACGGGCAGCATCAATGCTAGCAATGAGTTCTTGCTGCCAGTGGAGTATGACATAGGTTACATGACAAAAAAATTAATAATGCTCCTCAGGGACTAGTTTTATGTTAATTTTCCAGAGTTTTTCAGGGGACACTTTATGATCTGAAATGTTCAGCAGATTCAGGAAAAACTTGTTTATGAAGAAATTCCTGTTCTTTTATGTACTGTATTCTGATGGTCTTGTCAAAAAGGGAGTGGTAGATGGGGCAGATTTGTAGATAGGAAATACCAGGAGCCATGAATAAGAATTATTGAGCTATGATGTGTAAGGGAGAAATCATATTGACAAGTATTTGTGCCTGATACTTGTTATCATGTGAAGTTTCAATAACCTTCTTTGAAGGTTTTATTTTCTCTAGCCTGTTTAGTTCAGTTCTTACAATTAAAAACATGTTAACTTTGAATTATAAAAGTATTATTCTAATTTATTATTCTCAAAAAAATGCCTCTCTCCTGAAGAAATGCATCACACCTTTTTAGAAGTAATATTAGAGATTGAATTTCAGGTTTTAATTTGTTGTATTACAGCTATAGGGAATAAATTTCGTAAACTGAAAGTTTACTCCTGTGAAATACTCCTTTTCGATCCATCTTTTTCAGCTGTAGTTTAAAAGCATCGAGTTTTTTTAAACATCTAAGTAAATAAATAAATTCCCTCCCCTCAAAGGAATATTACTTTTGTATAACATCACTTAATCTATATCTCTGTCGTTCTTATTAATTAGTAGGTATACCTGGGACATTCCTGGTTTCTGGGTAGATTTGCATGTTTGCCCATCACCTCTTAAGGCATTGTGATAAACTTCACTAATCCTACCTCATGAGCAGCACTCATTGCTCATACTTCTGAACAGACTAATAAATATGTATTTCTTTGACATCAGTTCAGACATGAATCATACAGATTTGCATGCACAAATGAGGGCAGGGTTGCTGGATTCTCAGTTTGCCAGTCCCTCCCTCCAGCTGCCCCATATGTACTTATTAAACGTGGGGGAAGGAAAAGCATCTCCTGCGACCAAGGGTTTGCCATATTTTCTTTATTTTTAACAAATACTACAGTAAATGCAAAAAGAGAGTTTTCATTGTGTACATACCAAATAAGAGAGATTTCTAGACAACCACTAGTTGATCTTTGTTTTTTAAAATGTAAATTCTTATCTTTCTAATTTCAAGAGCATCTTCTATCTTCCTTGTATTTTCTTCTGAATAGCAGCCACAGCTGTTAAGGAGAATGTGGACAGACTATAAAGTCACCCAGATGGTCGATAGCCCTGAGTTTTAGGTAGAGCCAGTGCCCCTTTTGGTCCCACATCTGCTGCCACCCTTTTTTGCACGCCTGCAGGCGGTCGTCCATGCGTGTGTCTGCGCTCTCCATGCACTGAGTGAAACAGGGTCATCGAGCAGTAGACTTCAGTTCCTGTTCCTTATTTCTATAAAAAGGATTGCTGTGGATCTTCGCTTTCCAGAGAGGTGAAGGAATGAAAAATTCTGCATAATATGTCATAAGTAGGAATTTATCCAGGCACAGCAGGTCGCTGGTAGGAGCTAACCTACGTTCCCTACATTCAGGATGATTAATAATTAATGCCAAAAGCGTTAGAGATCTAACTCGAGTGCATTGCTAGTACATACAGAGGGAATATATACCTCCTGTTTTGTTTTTTTTTTTATACATATATTGTATTTATCTATATCACAACGAATTCCACATGCTTTATAAGAGTAGGGTGGGCAAATGACTTTTGCCCAAATCTGATTTTATTGACGTGGGGTCATGGGAAAAATCATGTACATTGAGACCCGTTCATTCACTAGGGTTTGCCAAATCAGGATCTCATCTGATGATCAGGTATCAAAGTGAATGAACAAAGAATATGGAAGGTATGGATCTAAGGGCAGCTATTGCAACCTGCATAGGGGTTTCTCATGGAGCATATATCTCCATCAGTGACACCATAAGTGATGTGTTGCATGCTAAGCCTTGTAAATTTGTTTTGGGTAAACCTGATTATTTGCTGTATTCAAGGGGCAAATAACCTCTTCCCTTTATACTTGATACATTATTCATACATCCTTCTTGGAAATACCTGGTGGCAGTACTAGAAGAGTCAATTACATTTTTTAAAACAAAATCTTCCTATTGTGTTTTTGAAGGGTATGTATTTTTTATAACTGTAATGTGGATGGTCAGTAAGCCATTAGTATTTTTTAAAGACAGTGTTTTTCAAGATGCATACTTTCCTCATGAAAAATGCATGTGTTTTGATAACATAAATTATCCCTGTGCTTCAGTTCAAATTAAAATCAGTTCTGATGATATAGTGAATATTTAAAAAGTCTGTTGTTTGTTCATAAAGAGCTGATGGGAATGATGAGTATACTTTTAAAACCAGCAACAATTTCTGGAATGAAAATCAGATTCCAAGCAGAGGCGAAATAGCATAGATTTAAGTGACAACTAGAAGAAGAAAGTAAAGACATCTAGGCTAACTAATACAGGAGCGTAGTAACACTGACAGTTACATCAGCTTACCCCACACGATGGTCCGGCTGGGTGCTGAGTGGGTAGAAAGCAGCTCAGCAGAAAAGGGTTGGGGGTCCTGGTTGAGAAGTTGAGCTTGATCCAGCAGCCTGCCCTCGGCAGTGAGGGAGGCCAGCCCAAACCGTGCTGGGTTATCAATAACGTAGCTGGTCGGTCAACATGGTGTATCAGCAGAGGCTGAGAAAACGGGGTTTGTTCAGCCTTAGGGAGAGAAGGGGAACGGGAGATCTCATTGCTGCTTCTAGATGCCCGATGGGAGGGTGTAGAGAAGATAGAGACAACCTCTTCTTATAACGTGGGAAATTCTGACTTGCTGTAAGGAAAAAATGTTTTGGTTGGGTTGGTCGTCAAACACTGGGACAGGGGCCAGAGTGGCTGTGGGATCACCAACCTTGGAGATGCTCAAAAGCTGACAAGGCAAGGCCCTGAGCAACCTGGTCTAGTTAGACCTGTTTGCAGCAGGGTTTGGATGAGACTCTTCCAAAGGTCTCTTCTAACCTAAACTGTTCTGCAAGTCTGTGATTTCTGTGGTCCAGATGGATTAGAGTCCTTTCTTGCATATTGGCCAGCTCAGATATCTCAGGAAAAAATGTAGATGCCTTGCAGCTATGGAATAATCTGATTTCTTACTCAAGACCAGCTGTAACACTTGCAAGTTCCTGCATATTGCTGCTAGGAAAAATCTTCTTACAAGACCACTATGAAAAGAGGAGGAGAAAATAGAGGAGGAAAGGGGAAAGTATGGTGATGAAGCAGAAAGCAGATGAAAATGGTGTACAAGTATTACACGCTGTCATATTCTGCATCTCAGCTGTAACCAGCATTATTCTTTATTGCAGACATTTCAGTTGGGTGTATGTCAAATGCAAGATTTTCAGCAGGCAATGAAGGAGTGAATCTTGGTAAAAACTAGTCAGAAAGTTGATTAATTTCCATACTAATCCATTCAGGTAGGCTTCCTGGGGTTTCCTCCACCCAAGGTGTTTCATGGTGTCCTGGCAGCCCCCCGTGCCTGGGGAATCCCTGGGCTACGGGATAGTGCATCCCCACTCCCGCTTCCACCTTAAATCTGGGAGGCAAAGCACAGTAAATCCCAATAGTTTTAACTTATACATAAAAAGCAAGATGAATGACATATTCCTACTATTACCTATGAAGGTAAATTTTATAGAAAAATTACCATCTAATGTAAGAATATGTAATTATTTAGAGGATCTTTCCAAATTAAAAATGCTATCAGAGAGACCTTTATTCAGGTGGTAACTGATACCTTCTTGGAAAAATACAGACAACATAAAAATCTCATCCACTTCAATCGTTTATGTTATTTTAATTTCTTTGTGTTCTTTGTGAGAAGACTGTTTTCAGAGAAGCTTTACAATTTAATTTGCTGACTCCCACACGTGGCACAATGCTATTGCCTCACAAATGCAGCAGGTTAATGTGTAACCTGGAGCAAATCAGACTGTAATAAAAAAAATGAAACATTTTGTTTTGCTTGAAACCTAATGCTGTTATCTGAGTTGCCAGTGAGGGTATCAGAATGTCTTCTACTGTCTTTTTACTTTTGTATTAGATTTGCCTCTAGTAAGGGGTTATAAATAAATTTTATATGTTGGTTCCTAGAAATTAGTATCTTTTTAAAAGCCTTCTTTCTGCCACCTGGGCTGCAGTCTATGTGAAAATAACTTATGTAGTTCATGGCAACACAATTTTAATGGTTCCTAGCCTGTAGTTTGCCTGAAAACTTTTAATTCAGAGTTGACATTGTGTTTAGTTGATGGCAACTCTTCCTCTCAGTTAGCATGTGTGGCAATCAGGTCAGTGAGAGCAACTCAGTATTCTTTGTGTATCCTTCAGTGACCTAATGCTGGAGCTGCATCATGTCCCCTTCTTTCAAGGCAGGTAGTTTTCCTTCTTGCGTTAGCCACAGTAGCAAAGAGCGTTAGGAAGAATCCCACCCTAGCCAAGAAGCCTTGCTAATGTAGTCTCGATCGGCAGGACAGCTAGAAGAGAGCGCTTGAGTCATCACATTTAGCCCTTTGCAGAGACAATCCAAAAGTGCCCCCACACCACCACTGCATTTTCCAGCACCCTTTAATAAACTTAAAACATGCTCTAAAGGGCAGAGGCTGCATCTGTATTTTGGTCCAGGAAGAAAGAAGACGACACTAAAGATGTCATCAGTGTCCTCTCTGCAGTTGCAGAGCACTTGTCCACTTGTCCACATAACTTCTAGACGATCCCATGGTTGGTCATTGTACAGAAGATTTAATGCTCCTCTCCATGACACTCCTTGGTGGTTTGAGCTGGTAGGAGAATTTCTCCATGGCTCCAGATGTCGTCCGTTGGCTCCCAGCAGGGCACGCTTACCAGCTCCTAAAAATGTAATGGTCCTGAGTGCAATTGTGCTTTTGGCATCCGTACTGTGGAGGGAGGCAAAATGCTCCTCTTTGCTCCCCGCAGAGCATTATCTTCCTTCCCCATGCAGACCTAAGTAATCTGGTGTTCTCTAGAAGGCCAGCTTAATAGGCGCTTATGTCCAGAACTACTGTCATTGGCCTTGCCATGCTTACACATTGCCAAATCTTGCTGGATTTGGACCATTAATATAAAATTTGGAAACCATCTCAAAGAAAAAAGACACGCTTCCATAGCTGCATTGCCTGTTATGCATGGTTTAAAAATGAAATACAAGAACTGAGAGTTTTTTAGCATAAGCATTATCAGTATTTGGGGAAAAAGAAACCTGAATACATTTAATTCTTGTTTTTGAAAATTTGCAGTCAAGTGGAAAAATAAAATCCTAGAGGGGGTATTAAATGACTGCTGTCAAATACTGCTGCATACAAAAAACGAGAGGGTATTGCTATAAAAGTATGCCATCACCTTGCTATTTTAAAAAGCAGTCCCTCATTTTAATAAATGTTACAGCTATGACAGTGGACAGAGTCGTTTCAGTCTAGCAAGGGGCTTAGTTTGCACCTCTTCCCCAGAAGAAGGGCTGCCATGAGAATGTTTCAAGGTCTTAAAGTGTCACAAGTCTGACATGGGTGGTGTTCCTTTTTGGCATAAAGCAAGGAACAGAGTTTATTGACTCTGCTTTCATGGCTGTGAGCCGCTGCATATAGATGATTGCGTGGGTTTGTGCTCATGGTAAGCCAGGCTGAGTCCTCACCTGTGCCAGAAGGGACAGTCGCGTCATGGTCAGCCATGCCACAGCTGATCCAGTAGAAAATTAACTTGCAAAACAAACAAAAATATCTATTTCTGTGCAGCTCAACAAAGTGAACTCCTCAGCCAGCAGCAGGAAGGAGAGGGCTGAAACCGCACCGTCCTCCGTATTTTGACACCTAAAGTGGACAGTTTTGTGATTGCACCCATGTTGACCTTCCTGAGCTGGGCTGATTTAAAGGCATTTTAGGTAATGCTTGTGCTGTATGAACTAACTGGCAAGGCATTTACTGGGCATCTGTGATTTCTGCTAGGCTTAGTGCTTCTGCAGCGCTTGGTTCGAGCAGCACTGGGTTGCTTACAGCCAGCGCATTCGTGCCCAGGTGAACCGCAGTGCAGAGGAGACTTCAATGGCTGTGAATAAAACCTGCAAATCTAGCAAAGGAGGGAACCCAACGAACCAACCAATCGTAGTTGTTGACTCTACAGCAATATATAGGGGAAATGCAAGAGTCTGCTTTACCTGGAGTCATTGCCACAGCTGTAAGGACAAGTTTTGTAAAGTGCCTGAAGTCCCATGATGAGGAGGTCCTACAAGCTCAGCCCTAGATCAGACCAGGGACTTGTCTTCTTCCTCTCTCCTTAGGTCTTATATTTCCTTTATATCAATTAAAATTTTGTAGAATTACAGTTTTTCAAATTTTTCATCCCCAGTATTTTACGGATTACATTGCTGCCTCACTGAGTTGCATTTAACAGTAAGCTGCGGAAAGGGAAGTTTCTTTTTCGTCTTCATGTTTTGTTTTAATTCAAGTTTTGATATCTGAATGTTGTGCATATTGAGCTTTGGACTAGCAGAAAGATTCATGACTGTATCTTGATTGTATTGAGAACTATGATTTTATCCATATTGTATAATGCAATGCCATGGACAATGCAGTAGCTTCATGAAAAAGTAATTATAGCACATATGTACAAAAATGAAGGCATATTCTGCCATCTCTTCTGGAAACTCCTTGATGTAAATTGAGGCTGGAGCCCTCATTTTGGCAGTTGACTTCCTTATGGTTTTAGCACTGTGATATTAATTCCAATACATGCCAGTTCCTTATTTTGTTTTGCATTTCTTTTGATTCGAATGAGGGGAAAACAGACATCAGCTCTGAAGGATTTCTTAAAAAAAAAAAAACCCAAACCCAATTCAGATTTTCATTGGAGACTCCTGGGTAAATCTAGCTACCGCTGCTGCTCAACAGTGTATTTTTATCTGGGAGCTCTGTCTCTGCAGGTAGCTGCGGGGGGTAGGCACTGTAATACAGGTTTTATGGTTTCCTGGTGGAATCCCACCGAATCTCACAAGCCGCTTCCCGTCAGCAAATTCCCCGTTCAGCAGTCTCCGTTGCAGGCATTTGGAGAGATCATCTGAACGCTTTTTATTTACCAAGCGTATTAAAACGCCCACGCAGATGTCACTGTGGGTTTCTCGGTGAACACTGTATTTAAAATGTTTAGACTGCGTGTTACTTGACTGATGGGGTGCAAATGGCTCATTTTCAGCCATTGTTTCTACTGGTTAGATTGTACCAGTTACTTTTTTAAAACTTCAGAGGTGGTAAACAAAGATGCAAGGATATTATTGAGTGGTTTTTATAGGATGGATCTAACTGCTCTCTCTGCTCGATGGCTGGGTTCGGGGTTGTGATGGACACATGAGCTGATCATCTCGCCACTGACTAGTGCTATCAAATGTACCAAATGTGACGGGACTAGCGCTGGGCCATAACGATGAATAATTATGAATCTATTTTAAATTGCATTAACTGAAAGACTAAAACTTCATTTGAAAGGGGATGTTGAACTCACCTGCAGGCTGGATTTCCTCAGCAAACCTCCCCTCCCAATGCACTGCCCACCACTTGGGCATACACCTCTTTGCAGACTTGGGACTGGTAATTTCAAATACCTTTTGCCAAGCAAATGAAGTGCTCGGAGGTATGTATCAAATGGGAGGAGAAAGCTGTAGGTGTTCACCTGAAGCTTGCCCCCAGCTTTTTCTCTCTCTCAAAGATTTAACTATTTCTGGAGCATCTGCAGACCTGCATCTCCGCTCCACATTGCCTGTAGCCCAGCATTATTGCTCACTGCTGCTTCTCCTTTGGGCTGAGAGTTTAATGACTTGCAGTTCTTCGGATCTGAACCTCTCTCCTCGGAAAACTGGCCGGTGGTTCTCCTGGCAATTGGGAGGTGGAGATTTTCCAACAACTGCTTCACCTCTTGCTTCTCCCAAGCACTGCTGGTTTTCCCTTAGAGCTACATATCTGTGACAACTGCTTATTTTCCCCATGCTCTTCCCAAATGCTTCTCTTGATTTATCTCTGTTGAAGACCAAGTTGAAGACTAGCACGGTTCCTTTTTTGCCAAACCACCACTAGACGTTGCTTAACATTATTAGCAGTACTACTATCTTTAAAATTAAAACTTCTAAGGACATTGATCCTTGTTTCTTTCTGAAGAGCAGTGGAGTATAGAAATAAAAGTTTGATTTTTTTCTTCACCTGGGGATGTCTAGGTACCAGTCTGGCCTTATGATCCTTAATGATGTTTTCTACTGCTTTATTTTTGTTGCAGTAACAGAGATAAAAAGTATATGGTTCTGCAGAGAAAATCCTTCTTTTGTACAATCTTACAGTGTTCCGACCTCAGAATTTACTGATTAGGCATCAAATACAGTAGTCAAAGCCAGAAGAAATTGTTTCGGAGGTCTGTAAGCTTTAATTTGATTCCCTTTTGAATTGGCTCGATGTACTGAATCCTTGCTCAAGTCAAGTCCATTCTTTCTTCTTACATGATCTGTGTATGCTCATGAAAAATAAATATGAACAGTAAAAGAACTCTGAATTTTTGTAAGTATCTTGCTCAGAATAATAATGCAGTACCATGAATTCAAGAGCAGCGGGGACATTTGGGAAAGTTTCACAATACACTGACAAAGTCTTTAGTTTTTCATTTCATAACTCTCATTAGGTGCTGCTTTGGAAAATATTTTGTTACTATAAACTATTCAACAGATTTTTTTTCCCCCCCTGTTTAAGTATTCGTGTATTTGTGCTGTAAAGATTTAAAGTAAGGATGTGGGAGAGGGCAGGAGGAGCCAGCCCAAACCTTTTTCTTTCAGTTTGCATCTGGTCAGCCTCTGGTGATCACGTTTTATGACTGCCTGGCAGAAGCAGATGGATCATACACAGGACAGCTTCGGGCAGGTGCTTGTCTTGGAAAAAGTGCTTTTTAAAAATCGGTCTTATGTGACTAGCTCAGTCATTGAACTCTATAGGAATTAAGTTACTTTGGAATTCTTTTTTTTAATTTGTGCTTGCAAAGCAATAGGGCATCAGTAGCTCAGGCTGTGCTCTGGGTTGCTGCAGCTGGATTGCTTTTCCACCCAACCCAAGCATCTAAATCGAGCTCAGGTTCAGCTGCCGGCTGCGGGACTCGACAGGGAGAGAAAAAGGCAAACTCCCTTCATGTACAAAAGTATTTTTTGCATTTCTGAATATCATGGCTCTGATCTCTGACCTCTGGCCAAGGCTAAACAGAGGTTGGCCACATTCAGGAAAGCTGAAGTCCTGTGAAAAACCACCTAATAGCTTTGTACTGAGACAGGGAGCCAAAAGAATCTCAGTAGATATAATAAAGGGAGTCTGTTTCCGCACGTCAGTACCCTGTCAACTTGCAGATCACTTCTTTTGGTAAGGCTAAGTCAAATGAGTTTCCACCACTTCTTTTTCAACTGTCTTAACTAATGCTAACATCTTATGAATTCTTATATATTCCTGAGCTGTTATTAAATAGGACTGCCATAAGTTCTGGCTGTGTTCATAGATATTAAGTGAATTTTATATGCAGCGCACATTTGGATGGTTAATTTTTATTCCAATAAACCAGTTCCACACCTTACATCAGCTCGCATCATTGTGCAGTTCCAGATGTTCTGTCTATTAAATTTATGTTTGCATGTAATGCGTAAAGTTTATTATAAGAATGAAAGTGTTGTTTAATTCTTGTTTTATCTCACACCTTCCAGTTCACATTAAATTATTAGTTTACATATTACTTTGCTGCAATGGAAAAGAGCTCTGCTTCGTGATAAAAGAGTAGAGTCTAATTTTAAAGAGTTATGTATTTGCTGCTGCTGTCATTTTGATGCTTTCCTAGTATGTGATTTTCGTATTTTTCTATTACTCATGTTTGAAATAATGAATGTTAATGCCCATAAATTGTCACAAACAAAAAATAGAAAAGGTTACAGATTATTATTGCATTTGCTTGACTAAAGATTTTTTTCCAAGATTTAACTTAGAATACCTTTTCATATTGTTAAAGTGTGGCTATAGCGAATTGCCTTTCTAGTTTTCAAGGATTATCTGATTAGAGTGTAGTGAGCTGATCCCTGTCTTGAAGCCTGCCATCACTGGCGTTGTGGCTTGGGCAAGTTGATCTCCGTGCCTTGGGAAGATATATGGGGAGATGTGCACAGGTAGTGTTGCGTTAAAGCATAAAGAAGTTTGGCAGAAAATAAACTCCCTTGCATTCCAGCTTGTCCTCAGATATCAGAGGGGCTGGGGGTGGCCAGGCTTAGATTCTGAGTGATGTCCAATTCAGCACTATAAGTCCGGTTGCGTTCAATATATTGAACTATCACAATTACAGATGCACTAATAGTGCACTGTACTTTCAATTTAGTCGCGTTCAATGAACTGTCATGGCCAGACTTAAGGAGTTTGGTCGCGTTCAATGCGAATGCTCACAGCTAGATTTTAATGAATAGTACAGTTTATTAAAGCAACGGTACAGGTTCTTTTGGATTGCTGGTGATAAATACACTGTCTGCAAAGCACGTGCAAATAATAATACAGTCGACTGCAAGCACACTAAATTATGGAAAAACTCTATAGAGATTTCTAAGTTTCCCAGGGAAGCACTCGGTACAGCCAAGGGTTGGAATCTCACCCAACAGGCATCCCTGGCAGGGGGAGAAGAGAGGTTCAGCCTGTTGGCTGATCCCAGAAATCAGCGATGTCCTCCTGACTTGTCTATGATGGTGTCTTCCCTAGCATTCCTCCTCTCTTAAGCCATTTTATACTATTTTCTTATTTTTACATGGAGCTTGAGTGACTCTAGTCATACATACCTTTATTAGGATTAGTGTAAAATCTCCTCACTTTACTTTTAAAGGTATAAGCTAGAGAAGTTGAGAGCCCATGCTCAGTAAGGAGTGGTCGGACCTTGGAGGCAGGTAGCCTTTGAGATGGAGGTGTGTTTTGGTATTATAATGAGATTACAATGAGCGAATTTCACCCAGAGGACATGATTTAGCGTGTCACTACTCCAGAAGCGGGCACTTATGATATAAATCAGAAGTAGGGCAGTAGGTTGACAGAACTCCCATTATTTCACCTCCTTGCTTCAGTGGATTCAATGCAAGGACCTACCGTTCTTGTTCCTATCATTCCAGTTCCCATCCCTGTGATGATATCGCAGAGCCTGGCCGTGGTGTTTCTGCTCTGCTCCACCCTCCGTGTTGTTTCTCAGAGTCAGCAAACCAAGCTTCCCTGGTGTTGCTAACATCTAAGGTTGCAGTTTGTGTTGCTTAGGGAATTATTATGGAACAGATTCCTTGCCTATCCACTGCATTCCACCCTGGAGGTTTACCTTCTTTTAAGAGGTGGGCGTATCAATAAGTCAGCTCCAGCAATCATTCCACAGGTAGTCCACAAGGAAGGTGCATCTTGCTGCCTCCAGCTCTTTATGGATCTCTCTCCCGAGGGACAGTTTGGGCATACTGGCCTGACCAGTGGGTCTCCAGCTCCAGGCTTGGGATTCCCTGCTAGGAAACTGCATCTCTGTCCCAAGCATGGGTAGCTGCCAAATTCAACGGGATTCATGTGTTAAGCTTTCCTGCAAGGGGCTGCCAGATCGGAGAAGCCTAATTTGTGGATCCCAACAGGTTGGGGTGGGAACTAGGTACAGTGGTACGTAAGCCTGTGGACTCTTGGATAGATGCAAAAATAGAATATTAGGCATGTGAATAACCTTACTGGTGAAAGAGAAATTGCATATTGATGGATTTTTGTGGATCATTTGCTCGGAGTTGATTCTTCTGAATTTACATGCAGTTTTGGATCTGTCCTTAGTAATTTTTTTTAATATTCATATTACATTTCAGTATTAAAGCACTACAGTTTGGCAGCATTTTATTTATACTGAATTTTTAGCTTTGTAAAATTCATAATGAATTCATAATGAGCTACCAGGACAATTAGCAAAAACGGGGCTTTAAAGTGATGAGCGTGTGTAGCGCATGGAAGAAGATCTATTTCATGTGCGTGGTGGTGAAGTTGGGCTTGTTGAGTTAAATTTTCAACAGTAGAACTGGGTTTTTATTAACAAGTATTATCATAGCTCCAATGTGCCTTACTTATGCCGACTGGCGTGCTGGTGACATGTAACCAGTTATGTTTAATTATTTGTTAGCAAAATATGAGTTTATCCTAGCAGTTACCTTCAGCCAGATCTCCTAACTGCTGATAGATCAGTCTCTAATTTTTTAGTCTTTCTGGGACAGATTTCCAGACATTCTAAAAAGATCTCATTGAAGTCAAAGGCAATTAGATAGACATACCGGCTTCCCTCAGATAAAGGAAGAGTTAAAAATTAGTGCACCATGAGAAGGATATAGCTGAAAGCACAATAAATTACTCTTTTCAGTTTTGAAAGCAGTGAGTGCAGGGAGGAGAAAATTCATAATGAAAAAGTTGGAATAAAATACATATTAAGCTGTTTTTTTTTAAACAAGCTGAATTATTCATGTGAAACTGAAATCCCACGGAGGGGCTACTGTGAGATTAATAACCCACTCAGCCTTGTTAATGTCACTCGAAGCTCCCTCGGTAGAATTACTGTCATGTACAATTAGACTAACATTAATCTATATGTTACTGTTTTCTTTAGCAGAAATGACATTAAACTTGTTTGTTTCTGATTCTATTAACTAGATACAATTTTCAGCTAATATCAGACATAACAGTTCTCAGTTGCTCTTCAAATAAAAAAAAATATATATATTCACTGGCCTAGAAACCATTTTGTCCAATTCTTGTGTCTAAACATACCAACATAGGGGGCTAATGTCTTCCAGATGTGCTTCTCACATTGGGGACTTAGAGAAAAATCAGGTTCAGTCCAAGTTTCCATTCTCCAAAGTTCAGGAACAAATACATCTTGCAACTGAGACTGCTCACCACTGGTAATGCTCTTTTGAGCTGTGAAGCCTCATAGGTTTTCAGATGTTCACGTTTAAGATTTTGGTGGAGCTTTTGATTCACCACAGAAAAATTGGCCGGTATCCATGTGTAACATGATGCAAGAACAGAGGCAACCGTAGTTGCTTAATCTTATTGACACAGACTGGTCTTGTTGCTTATGCTCCCAATGAGGGATGGTTCTGTGGTCCATATCACCTTCCACTACATTTAGGCATATTGATGACTTTATTTGACATACGACATGACTTACCATCTTTGTCATCCATAATGTTAAGTCATCTGTTGCAGAACAGAATCGGCTGTACCCTAGAGTTTGGAGGAATGAAAAACATTAAGAAGCTCAGCTTCCCATCATTCAAAACAAGATAGTTTTCACACCAGCTGCTTCCCAGTATATGTATTTTCTGTGACAACTGGGGCAATTTTCTGTCTCAGCAGGTAGATTGTCTCTTTGCAGTATGTTGAGCTGTATACAGCCGTTGTTTAGGAGGAGCTGAAGAGACAGAGGCATGATATTAGGATCGAACACAACTCTAAGTAAGTGGATCTTTTCTCTCTGAACAGTAGGGGTTGAGCTGCACTTCTAATGAAGCATTTCTTAGGCAGACAGAGAAGTGTCATTTATCAGCCGTGAATTGCCGCATTTAGGGGACTAGATCCATCTCTGGATTTTCTGCTGTTGTATCAGTTGCTTTCAGAATAGAGAGAGAATTTAATATCTAACCTGCTCTTTGGGGAAAAGTAGCAATATATTACATACTGCAGCAATAATTTGTATTTCAGCCGGCCGGTCTTCCTGCAGCTGGAAGCATGGGGCTGGGGGTATATGTGTAACACCCATACGATCACACCTTGACATTTGAAAAGGTCATCACTTTTGAGTTAACTACCACTTCTTGCTTCAAGCAGTGAGATCCTGACATGCTGTACATACAAGAGTATTGTAACATGAACGGAGAAAGACATTTCACGAATGCCTGTTTATGATGATTGCGGACCGTGCTAAATCTGTGTAGCTTTGCTGCAATTCAGGGTTGTTTATTTGCTGTCAATCGTAAAAACATTGGTAACAGTTCTGTCGTGATACATTACTCTTCAATTGCTGTATGAATAATAGAGAAACACCAAAAATACAGATGATGTTGGGTTGCACGTGGTCTCTGTTGGAGTCCTTCAGCCCTTTCTTTCAAAGGAAGGTGCAAAGCACAACTGACTGAAGAAAGGAGAGGATGTATTCTTCTCAAATCAACTTAAATAGAAAGGCAAGTCATGCTTATCTTGCAGGGAGTCACTTCAGTCCACAAAGTAGGAAACCTTGCTCAGTCTGACCCTACCTATGGTATTTGTAATGTCAATGTAATTCTAAATCCTGGTCTTTAATAGGACAAGGTTCTGTAGAAGTAAGAGAAGATGGCCTCCTAGCTCTCCATCAGATTTCTTTCAAGGCTGTCTGTGTTAACTTGTATATTATGGTAGTTTTAGTCATCTTGAACAGTTTCTTACTTACAGAAGCAGTAGACTCCATAACTTTTCCAAGTAGACTACAGTAGGATCTTCAACAGGATGTTCGTCATCTTCTTTTCCCCGTAATGATGTTTTCTGCCCCAAAGGCTGTTTATATCTTGTCCTAAATGTATGACAGAACTAATTCCTGGTTAATAGAAATACCAGATTTACTGCTGTTTGTGGTAGTATGTGGGGGTCATCTGTGAAAACACACATACCTCCCAAATCCAAAACACGACAGTCTTACTTTGCTGACTCAGGAGCAGTATCTACATACACACGTCTATTTGCTTGTGATAACATGAGGTGAAATTTTGCCTCAAGTCTCTTTTTCTCCTCTTGCCTTCTCTGCCTCCCATTACTTAATATTCTTTTTTTTCCCCCAGTACTTCCCCTGTAAATGACCCTACCATAGATTGCCCACTCAAGTCTAACAGACTATCTGCTTCTGATTTTGTGTGAATCATTTAAGGGCATATGTTCCAGTTACAGCACATTAATTTCCTTTTAAAGTATAGTCTAGACACATAAGAAAATACAGTATTTCAGTACAGAGCTTCACGTTTTCAGATGGTGATTCGAGATTCATCTCTGCATCGACTCTTCTCAGTAACTGCGATTCTTCTCAGGACAGTGCTTTGGTCATGAGATTAAAACTCTGTTTCAGCAAGGAACTTAAGCACATATTCAACGTTAAGCACAATAATCTTTATCCATAACAGCATTCAAATTCCATTCCCTGTGATTTACCTCTGTTTCTTCAACTGATTGAACTCACAAGTGTCATGACGCTTCCTTTTATTGAAACTCGCTCTATTCATTGTGGAAAAAAACCTGCAGTGTAATGTTTAATCAAAAAGACATGATGGTCAGAGAATAAATCTTCCTTATTTTAAAACATTTATACAAGGAAAAGGAAAATCTATCAGAAGCAAGTGAGAGGATCTCCAGAGAACAGCAAATACAAGTTAAGGGCTGTGAAACAGTTTCACTCCCGCGTTCAGTTTTGCTGTATGAAACACGAGGTTATAATTTTGTAAATCTTGGTTTTAATACTCTGTTTCCCCAAGTAGCCTAGTAGTAGAATTTAACAGAAATAATGTTTTGATAATCTGTTCAGTGCATAGCAAAAATACCCTATGATTTATAAAAGTATGAAAATTAACAATAGAATTAGAGAATGATATAAAATTACAGATTTATAGAATAAATAATTCTGTAATTCTTTAAAACTTCTTCTTAGGAAAAAATATCAGCTTTAGAGTAGAATTTAATAGATAATTCTTTTCCATTTATCTTTTCAATTAATTTTTTTGTAGAATTCAATTGGCATCTTTTTAATTGAAATGATATAGAGATTTTCTACAGTAAAAACACCAAGGAATCATAAGCAGAATAGAATTGGCCAGTATATTTTTAAACTAAACTCTTCAGTTCCTTTTAACTAAGTTCCTCGGGCCATATTTATATTTCTAGTGAAAGAATCTACCTACTTTCTGTGACTACAGGATTTTCATTCTTGAACTATTTTCATGTTGTGGATGTGTTTGTTAAGAGTGTAGCACTGGGACTGCAGTAACAAATACAAGCTTTTACCTTTGGTTCTGCTGGGAAAAGTAGTGCTGGTGAAAATCCAGAGCAGTTTACTCTTTGGGCCATTCTGTATTCTGACTCCTGGTCAGTTATATCATAGAATAGAATCATTGAGGTTGGAAAAGACCTTTAAGATCATCGAGTTGAACTGCTAACCTAGCACTGCCAAGCCCACCACTAACCCATGTCCCTAACCACCACATCTACATGTCTTTTAAACACCTCCTGGGATGGTGACTCAACCCCTTCCCTGGGCAGCCTGTTCCAATGCTTGATAGCCCTTTCGGTGAAAAAATGTTTCCTAATATCCAGTCCGCACCTCCCTTGGTGCAACTTGAGGCCGTTTCTCTACGTTTATGAATATAAAGATTTGGCAAGTGGACATCGTGAAGACCAGGACACGCGTGTTTCTTGATCCCGCTGGCTGAAGCAACCATGCCAGCTCTTGCCAGCACTTGTACAAGTGGATCTCTGGTGGTCCAGCATCTTACTGCGGTATGAGAAAGGATTTTGCTCCTGACTACAAAAGCTCTATAGCTAAGCCAATCAATATTATGTTGAATTTTATACAGTAGTTTATTGTAGAGCAAACAGTATTTGGCTAAAAGTCAGTGCTAACAATAGTGCTTTGTACTAGAGCCCGACTGACAAGGTATGTGCGGGTGGTGGTACTTGATGGTGCTTCAGCCTTTGTGGCCAAATGTTGTTTACAACAGGCACTAACAGCAGCACGTTGATGGTTATTCAAGGTTTTAAAGTCTCCTAAATGAATAAATGTTAGCTCTTGATTGTTTCAGTTTTGTTTGTAACTTAAAGGTTTTCTTTCAATCCTGGTGCAGAGTATAGCTAAATCCAAATCTACCAAATTCTTTTAAATGGGCAAACAATTATATTTTTTAGTGTAATTCAATGGTTTTATTGTTTTGGTTGATACGAAGACTTACTACTCCAATAATTGAGATAAGTGCGTTTTCATTGTGTTCTATTGCTAATAAAATAGTTGCGATTTAACATCTTGCTGGCTAAAAATAGCTAGACCTTGGGCCTAATTACAGAGTTTTCTTTTGCTTAAGATGGTGTGCGATGGAGGTTGAAAGGGTTTGTTTCCAAGGAAACAAATGCACTGCACTTGCCTTGCATCAAATGTTTCCCGTAAGAAAATGCCATAACCAGGCTCCCGGGAGAGAAAAGTGTCGGGGGGTAACGGTGGCCCGCGTGGAGCCTTTTTCTAAAAACATCTGGGTTCGTGTTTTCCTGAAAGTGGGAGCGTATTTCTCAAATTGCTATTTGGGTGCATGAAAAAAGCAGTGTAGTGTCAGCATCCTAATTCTGGCGTCTCAGGCTTTGTCACCCCGGCTCAGCGGGGTTTCTTTTGTGCAGGTGTCAGTAGTGCTCTTGAAAGAATATGCGGTGCTATAAGAACATCCTTTACGGTTAAAATAATACACCTGCTATTTTATATTACAGCTCTACTTTTCCATGTAACTTTTATTTTCCATATTAGATAAAGAAAGTCAACATATTTTGGGTAGACATATTTTTGGCATTTTTATGTGTCGCTACTCTCAGGTGTCACGTAACACCTGCAATGTGAAAAAGGGCTGAAGAGTGCAGAGGGGAGATGCTTCCCGATTTCTTGCCCTTTTATCTGAAATTTGGTTTTGTCAGGGAAATGGGAGCAATAAAAAATGGTTTGAAAGTCATAGTAATGGGCAAAGAAATTGGAAAGAGTCCAGATGCCAAAGTCCAAAAGTTTTGTGCGTGTGTGTATGGTGTTGCCCCCACCCCCCCCCAAAGCTGGAAACATTTAGGAAGAGCATACCTTCTCCCTCTTCCTGAGACAGTGATATTTAGAGGGTAGGGTACGTAAGTGATAAGGAGTAACAGTTAAATATATACACTCACGATGCCAGGCTGCGACGTGGACTATTCTGAGATGCATGAGTAAGTCTCTTGAAGGACTTAAACCTCTTCATGAAATCTGTTCTGGGAATAGTATTTTTTCATCATATACCATAGGTCATCTAGAAAGCCAGGCAAGAGCAGTCCATAGAAAACATCACTGATGACGGTGGGAAAGGCTCTTCTAAGGGGCACCTCTCTGCCAAGAGAGGCAGATTTTGTGCGGAACAAGTCTGTCCTTCCTACCAGATCCTGGACTAGATAGGACTGAAATATCTCATTTCAGCCCTGGGGTCTTTAGAAACCATGTGTTTCTACCTACAGTGTTGAACTGCCTGGTCAAGCTAGATTAATCAGCTTTATCTGTTTGAAATTAATATGTTTGCATTAAATTATGTGCAATGTCATTTCTCTTTCAAAACGTTGTTACAATGCCAAACCTCAGTAAAATAGATGTATGTTTTCTGTGGGGCTTTGGCAGAGCTTGCACTCTTGAATAGCAAGATCCCCAGTTTCCTGCAAAGCCTTTGCTGGCAAAGCTCAGAAATTTCACCTAGTTCAGAGAGTGACGCTTTGGGGATTGGTAAATCTCAAGTCTAATGCCCTGGGAGAAGCGGTGCTTCCAGCAACAGCGGGAGAGGTGTGTGGGTGCTGTAATGCACACCGGCATCGCCCAAGGCTGCCGAACCCTGGGGATTGGATGCTTTTACACTGCTGGTAATAATGGCAGGAAAAAGAGCATCATCTGGGCGAACACCTTCTGTACTGCTGCGTGTTATAAACCCCTCCGGTGCACCTCTCAATGACAGGGGGGTACACGTGCTCACGTGAAGCCGATCCTCATGACGCTGTCTTTGAAAGTGCTTTGCCTGGAACAAAAGTAGGTATTCCCTCAAATTCCATCGGGGTATACCTGTTATCTAATTAGGTTCAACCCGGGCAATAAACTTAGAAAATCAAAAAATAATAATGACTTTAAGAAGTCCTTTCCCTCTGCGTTTCTTTATGTCCATTGTTTCTGTTTTGCAAAGCTGATTTCCCACTGGGGAAGATGGGAACATGAGGGAGATGGATTCTTGACGTATGTACCTTGAGAATAATGGTTCTGTGTATTCAGTGAGAACAAAATATAATAGTTAGTTATGTTAAGTGACAAGATGTGTTGCTAAATACACGGGAAGAGCAGGTTTGCAAAGAGCACATCATTTTTATTCAGTCCCATTTCAGCTCATCTGTCTTGCTGCTGCACTGCATTTGAGATCTCTGCAAAGTGATCCCGATGGAAAGTATTCGGATGGATGTTTAAATGTCCATCTAGCTCATACATACATTAGTTTAATGGCCACAAGACAGCAGAAGTATTTGTAAGAGATGAGGATTGTATAAAAACAGTAAATGTTGTGGCCATGAAGCTGTTCTCTCCTTGATATAGCTTCCAAGTATGTTTCTTGAAGTTCGCTAACCTTTTTGTTAAACTATAGTTAATATTCTCTTGTTTTCACCTTGCTTGGCCACTGAAGGATTTGAGTGGGGTTCCCCATGCTCCCCTTGCTTAGGGGTTTGCAGTTGTACAGGAACAGAGACTACAGCTCAGCTAATATAGCAAAAAAGGAGAAAATGTCCTGCGCTCAGCAAACCACCACCACTTCTTTCATGCCCCCAAGTGAAGGAGATTTAAAACCAGAGACCAGCAGTGCTAGGAGCACTGAGAGGAGGTAGAAGTACCCACAGCACGTCTAAGCCACCCTGGAGCTCACCCACCTTGGACCTGGTTCAGAGCAAATTATTGCCATGTGCTATATGTATTTCACAGTGTGCTGCGCTCTGTGACAGGCATTTAATGACAAAGCATGACTTACTTTGTAGAGCTAACTCTGGGAAATGTTCTGGGATAATGATGGCACATTCACTGTTTTCAAATTATTTAAAAATTATCACTGTTCTGATTTTTCACAGTTTTAGCATGCCAAAATCTCCTGGCTTGGATGAATGCATAGAGACGTGTATTATTCTGCTGCTGGAAGTTAAAATGAGAGTGATTTCAATAGGAAAAAATATCTATTGTCAATATAAGTTACTTCTTTGTTACAGAAACATAATATATCATTGAGAGGGAAGTTTCAATATGCCAAGGAAATGATGTATTAAACAAAATCTTAACATTGGTAAGTTTTGCAATATTGTCTTAGCTTTTTTAGTTTTCAGAAGGAGTCTGAGAAACTGAACATTTCCTACAGGGTTCAAGATACTGTATTATCTTCTTTAGAGTGAAAATCAGGGATTGTAATATTTGTTAAAGGTAGGTGAAGAGCCTTGTTCCTAGCCTTGTAGGTAAGAGCCTTCTCTCTGGCCTGCCCCAGATGGTTGCACTCAGTATTTGACTGCTGTAAGGATGTGATACCTGGAGATGGGTGCAGTGGTGACAGGCTGTGCTGGGACCAGCCTGTGTTCAGGAGCTGGTGGTGGCCATTTCACGTCCAAACAAGTGCTAAGTGGTAAATTTGCAAAGATTTGGAAGCTTCTCCTCTTGGGGTTCGCTTGGGATCACCATGGCCATGGCCAGGGGTGGATGTAAAATACTTGCTTGCAAGTGAGAAAGCATATGGAGAATGTGATTGAATTTTCCTGTCTGTTCTGGGGCTTCCTCCCTGTCACGAAACCAGATGTAATAGAAAATATTTTAAAATATTTTTGTGCAGATGGATTTGTACTCAAAGGAAATTGAGAGCATGATGGGAGTTAACATTACAGGAGAGAGCAGAAAGGAGCAATCTGAGTGCCTGAGGAAACTGCTGCTTTCCCTCGTCTCCTGTCACGAAATAGCTCCTTAAGTACTGCACTCCGAAATTGTCATCTGCTTGTTTTAACACAAAATGCCATCATGTAAAAATACCCCTTCTTCAGTCAAGGAGATACGAAAGCTAATGCTCTCAAAAGCTACAGCTTAAAGGGTTGAAGACATGAAAAAAAAAGAAAAAAGCATTGAGGGTTATAAGTCATAATATTATGACCTATGTTAAAGAGGGAATTATTTTTTTCATGTATAAATCAGTGCTGTAGGTGAGGCCTAGGGAAGCCAGCAAAGCTCGTTGCTGCTGAGTGCCTTCCCACCCGCCGCCCTGGTCCTCGTACTTTATCACGTCTAGAAATCCGGTCCTTTACGTAGGTGCCTAAATTTGAGTCAAGCTTTAGAGTCTGAAAACACCAGGGCCACGTCAGAGCCCAGGGCTGTGTTTATGGGGGTTTATTACTCATCCAGAAGACGTCCAGCCTGGTGTGGGGCTCAGATTTTCTTCCTGGCCTGCAGCAGGGAGTGGGAAGATGGAAGAGCGCGCCGGCGTCAGGCGTTTGTTCGGCATCTGCTTTTCCAGATGGCTCCACCGATGGCGGGGGGACCCAGAGTCATGGCGTGGAAAGCTTGGGAAGCCTCACGATGCTTGATACGTTACCACCTAACTACTCTGAGATGCCTCATCTCTAATTATTAGTCTGCTTACAGGTGATGATATTCTGATATGCAAGGAATTACAGCACTTTTTCTCTGTTACTTCATTTAGTTTCATGCAGAAAGCAGCTGTCAGTGTTTCTTCCCTAACCGAGGTAATACAGCAACTGCGTGTCCAAAGAAGTGGAGCATCGAGAGCAAACAAATGTCGTCTTAGGCACAGAGCCTAAGTTTCTGGTAGTTTCTGTTTCCATCAGATAAATGGTGCTTGGTTTTGGTTTAGTCACTTCGCGTGCTGCGGTGGGAGCTTGCATCCCCTGCAGCATCTCTTCCACAAATTGGTTTGCGAAAGCTTTAGAGGTTGGAAGTAGCCAAAGTGGAACATAAAATTAAAGCTCCCTAAAGATGCAGTAAAACTCAAAATATAATCCAGATGGAAACCTGTTCAATGCATGTACTTCTGTATACGGCACATTCCCAGCTTTGAGATTTTGGTGTGCTCTCACCAAAAAAGTGCATTCTAAAGATGTCATCATATATGCTGTTGACATAAAATAGATAAAAACTCTCCCACTAATTAATTGCAAGCTAAGTCAGTACTAAGACCCCTTGGAGATTGTTTTGAAGAACGTGGCACTTGGTATTCACAAACCAGCTGCTGTTGTTGATTCATTATGTTATTTTCTGTTGGAAACTTTTCAGAAACATTCGCTGGGAGGTTGCAGGATCGAGTATCAGCAAGCTGATTTTCCTTTTTTTCCCCCCCCCTTTGTTTAGTTTCCTCTCTTTTTTGTACAGGCTCTTTCTGACTCTCCCACTTTACCCACACCAGTCTGGTACATCGTTGGTGGCTCACTGGGCTGCGGTACGATGTAAGAGCTGGGTCCTGCATGTCGATGCACGCTCTGCAGCGCAGAAGGTGATGCCCCGCGCATCGCTCTGTGTCCGGTGCATGCTCTTCCCTGTGCGGTGGCCAGCAACAGTGGGCAGAGAGGTTTGGGGGTTTCTGCGAGGGAAAAGCCTGCGCTCTGGTCTGAAGGCAAATGCCGTCTCTCGGATTTAGCCCCCTTTAAGTGAATGGTTTTGCTTTGAAACGCCTCCTCTTCCATGTTAAGTTGCTTGGCTTGAGTCTTACCCGTTAGAAAATACGGTTTTATTTACGGGAAGAGGGGAAGGAAGGTGTTGGTGAGAAAGATGGAGGTGATGTATCTGTTTCGAAAAGATGAATCGTCCTGGGGGGAACTTTATTTTTGCATTTGTGGAGGAGAGATTCAGGGTATATTGATAGCATCGCTCCAGAAACTGCAGTTTCCTGCTGCCAAATGACTTTTAATGATACCGCTTTTGGAAAGCATAAAGTGCGTGTGCCATCTCCCGCCTGTATTTACCCAGAGCTCTGTAGACCGAGTTCAACGTGAGTGTAAGACAACGTGAGGGAGCCCATCATTCACGTTCAGCACCTCTTAAACACCCATCGCACAGGTGTAGGGACTGCACCAGCTGCAGAGCAGGGGAAAAAACAGCCCTGAAGAGTTGAGTTGACAATTAAACAGTCATCTGGATTGGCAAGAGATTTCGGTGAGCCTGTCCCTAATGAATACATACCTATAATTATGCTTGCTACTTTCTGCTGTCCAACACTCGGCTTATTTAGCTTTGTATTCCTGCGAGGTCTTTGGCATATGCATTTTGCAGAAGAGTGTGTGAGATCCAGGTCAGATTTTGGAGCCAGTAGTTTCCTGGCACACCAAATTACCTGCAGGTTTCAAGTCAGCTTACAGCAGGTGTAGCTTATTATTTGGTGAATAGAATTCCAAAATTCAAGAAAAATAGATTATCCTAAAATTATGTTTGATGAGCTAATTATTTTGAATAGATGTGTATGTTTTGTGATTGCATTTCTTAATTAAGTATATTTTTCAGTATTACATGGAGAACGCTGGTATTTAATGTAAGGGTTGGCAAAGTAATGTTCCTGGAGCTCTTGGGTCAGTCCTTGGGCAGCCTATTTAAGAGAAAGAAGGAAATTTGAATTGCAAATCAGTATTTCATCATTATGAATCAGTGTGGCCAGAAAGAAGGAATGAATGAAAAGCTTCTGCGTGGCTGAGTAGTTGGTTTGGTGCACAAGCAATTGCATCCTTTCCAAATCAATAGATAGCTTTGTACTCCGCAAAGCAGCCTGTGGCAGCGGCACGTGACAAAAAACCCCAACAATATAAACATTTGCGAAAGGGTCGATACTGCTCTGCAAAAGAGCTAATAAAATACCGGGGAGCAGCATTGGAGAAGTTAGTTTCTGAGTGGTTTTCATGCTTTTTGATTATAAGCTAGGGTGTTTGCATGTTATCCTGATTATTCCACTATTAACAACGAGGAGGAAGACAAAATATTCCTCTAAATATATTTAGTATTTTATTTATTTATCTGGGGTGAAAACCCCATTATACTCTTGCATTAGGATAGGGTCTTTAACCTGGAAAGAGGCAGCATCGAATGTGCATATTTTTACAAATATGCTGTGCTTCTGGTTTGTCTCAAGATATCCAAAATATGAGCTGATTTTTTTCAGGCTGCTGTATCTGTGCCTTTCGAGGACAGAGAACATTCCTGAGCCTTCGCAGCGACCTGCTGTTGATTGAGGGAATAAAGGTAACGAAGTGCTGAAGGGCCTGGAGTGTTTCAAGCCAGCACGATACCAGGCCAGCTGTGCAATGGCTGCATTATGTAACTTTTCTGAAAGACATGGAAAAAATGTTACGTGCTGGTTGTCTAGCAAATGGTTTTGAAGAGTCTGTGCAATTTTTCACAAAATATTTGAAGTTTCCCTGGTGGAGCATCGGTGTTGGGGCTGCAAGGATGGACCGATGGGACTAGGACTCATCATCAGTAGGGCTTGCAAAGCCATTTTGTCCTCTAATTAATAAACATATTAAATATGTAGATGTGGCACCCAATGGATAAAGACCAAAATGAACAATCTGATGATTTTTTGAAGTGTGTAGGAGTAGGAGGCAGGGCACTCAGCGGTGCTTAGACCCAGAAGCGAGGTAGAAGTGGGTTCTGATCATAGCCCTGGGAGTTATATTCATTTATGTCATGTTGATACTGCAATTGCTAGTCTTTCATTTGGGTCTTCAGTGGAGGATAATTATTCAACTGTCTGAGAAGCTATAGGAGAAAAAAATGGGAGAATGACTTATTATTCTTCCCACCTGGCCACCATTTGATTACTGCCATGTTCCCTGCAATTATCCACATCAAGTTCAGGATGCTCGATGAAGGGAAAGGTTGGAAGCGTGAAGAGAGATACCATACAAATGGAAGCAGGGAGAGAAAATGCGGAATCTCAGTGGGGTAGGACAGAAAAGAAGCAATAGTGCACAAAAACGTTTGTTACCAAATTAGCAGTGAATTAATTTTATCTTGTTCGCCAAGAATAGTGTTGAAGGCCAACGTGGCAGACTTTCTATTCATGAGGGACATGCTGATGTTTTTTCCCAAGCATGGGGGGTGGAGAGCACAGCCATTTTAAACCTCGTAATATTTTAATGTACCAGCCTGGGAGCTGGGGAAAAGCTCAAAGGGCAGAATCATGTAGGACAAGAGGAGGACATTAAAAAGGAATTTCTTTGAGTCACATGAAATCGTGAGAGTTTTCAACTTGTTGGATGCGGATTGGATGAGAAGCCAGCGGAGTGATGGGTGGGAGGTTTTTGGGGGTGACACTGGTTTGTTTCTTCCCAAGCCCACGATGTTGGCACATCCAGTGGGAATGGCCCAGAGGCTTGGGTTAAGTTCATTATGTGAGCTGAATTTCTCTTATTTGACAGCAAATTAAATTTCAGCCTGCCCCATGGGGGGAGTTGCTTAATTTAACTCTCACACACAGTGTTTTTCATTTATGAAAACCATATGAGGTATATCAGTGGGTTTGTGATGCTGGGTTTTGCTGGCCTGACTGTAAGTGCCAAGCGTGTATAGAAGAAGCCTGTGATGCTGCGCTTTACTTCACAGAAGAAATGGAGGGCACAGTGATCTAGAATTCTCGCATCATTAAGAAATGCCTGAAATGTCTTCTGAGCTGAGTTTTCAACTATGTCCAAACCAACATGCATTTCCAGCATAAGAAACATCACTTTTGAAAAAGTAAATTCCCTTTTCGAAGGCAGTAACAGCAGAATTGATGTCTCTGCTGGCTGCATGTAAAAATGGCCATTTGTACAACTACCTGTTGTACCAGTAGTACAATCTGCAGGCTGGAGTTGAAGATGTGCGTGTGTCTGTGTATCTGTATATTTATCTCCATCCGTGTATGTTTGTGGGCCTTTTTCATATCCAAGATGCATAATTCTGTGGTCTACACTGATCTGAAAGCAAAATTACTCACCACTGCGTGTAAAACTGGCTCCTTTCAAAACAAATTGGCGGAAGAGGAGATGCAGCAAAGCAAATGAGAGGCGCAAACTGTTTGCGTATTGATTATCCATACTCTGTCTTTACAGGTACGCTCACTTTTTTATTATACTTTTAAGTTGCCCCTACATTTTTATAAAATGTTTTTTAATGTCAGTTGAATAAAATATGATTTCATGTTTCACCTAACAGTTACAGAAGAGGAGCAGGTAGTTCTTCCAGTCTGGGTTTTTGCTTAGCTTTGACTGTGTTGGTGCAAACTGTTGAGTTGTGACTTAGTATGTAACGACATTGCCAGTCTACCCAGTCCTGTGTATTTTGAAATTGGATTTGAGGTCTTAATTAATAAAACAGTTACTCATTCCCCTTTCCAGTTTGGACTTACAACGCATGGGCAGGGTGGTCTGGCAGGCTTCAGGTCTCGGCATAGGGACGAGACTCCTCGAGCCGTGGGGTGCCATCCCCTGCTCAGTGCCCCAGGCTGCTGGGCTCCCATCTTGCTGCTTTGGGTACCCTCCTCTCTGTGGGTAGGGAACATTCTGCATCACTTATGACTCTGATGAAATGTAAAGCCCATTTATACATCACCTATAGAAAGCCCATTTAGACATGTTTGCTTATGCGTTTGATTTCAGCTGATGATAAAATCCCTTGCTTGCGGTTGTCAAGGTGAAATGTCTCGAGACTTCACTGGGAGAAAAAAAATCCAGTAAACGGAAAATTTGCTTGTACCTAACTGTGCATTTCTTGACATTGAACTTCTTGTTTCCCAAACAGACGGAAGCGCAGCATACCCTCCAGCCTCATTAGCGTAACCCCCTTCCTTGCCCCCGCGTCGGGGTGGGCGGAGATGCTCCCTGGGCAGGGACGCGTGGGCAGATCCCCTTTTCAGCGTTCCCAAACCATCACACTGTTGCTGCTGGAAGCGCTTTATATTCTCCTTTATTTAACCAGCCCTCCCTTTGTCCCTAGATCCCCTCCCCGGCTCTGCGTCCCCAGCGCCGATGCCGGCGGAGGTGCAGCCTCGCCGAGCGCCAGCGGCAGCCCCGGTGCGGCTGTGGGTGCGTGGTGGGGGGCTGGCAGCCAAACCCCGGGCTGCTCTGCTGCAGAAAGCCCTTTTTTCGGGAGCTGCTCCCCGCACGGCTCCGTGGCGGCTGTCTTCCCACCACCCACCCCCTGACGTCTCGATGCACCAGGGAGCTGTGCTGGGTTTGATGTTTAGCGGCGGGATTTAGATGTAAATCTTGTAAAATTCCATTTTATGCAGAGACACGCAAATCTGCTCTCGCTCAAAGGCTCTGGGTGAAGTTGCAGCTGCGGACGTAGCTGCTGGGAGGATTTTCCTGCAGGCAGAGCACCTCTCCAGCCAGGGGGAGGGAGGGCTGGAGAGGCAGCTAGGGATGCCGTCCAGAAACACAGACCCATCCCTGAGTGACAGCAGTAACGCAGAGCACGCCCGTGTTTGTGCAGAATGACCCCTTGCAGGGAGCTTGCAACCCTCTGAAAGCTTTGCCGTTTCTTCTAGTTTGGTGGGATGGATAAGCCAGGCCTTTTGCTGTAGAGGCGTGCTCCCTCCTGCCTGTAACCCCTAACCTGGACAGGGACCTGGGTCCTCCTCGTAGCTGCCTGCACCCCGTCACCCCGGGAATGTCATCCCTCACGTCCGTGGTGCGGAGCGGGTTACGCAGGAGGGACCTGGGAGCGGAGTTTCTGCAGCGTCCGAAAACTTTGATTCGTCTGTGAAGGCAGTGAATGAACGAGGGATATGACCTGGAAAGGATAAACAGGAAAATGGGGATGTTTCTCCAGCTTGGAAAAGGCTTGCTTTTTTTTCGCCCCCTGTCTCAGGATCACTGGAAGGGATTATACAAATGAGAGCAGGAAACTGCAGTCAGGGCTTTGCCAGAAATAGATTTTTTTTCTTCTTCTTCTTCTGATATAAATGAAGAAATATGGGAGTCCGTAGAGGCTGTTCCACATGCACCCTCACATTTTGATTGCCAAGTCATTTGCATTCGTATATAAAGTGACATCCACCCTGCAATGGGAGTTGACATGTAATCACAAAGAATAAAAACTCCTGGAAACATCTACGTGCCACTGATACAACTTCAGAAAAGAAGTTTGGAACAAGTGGAAAATGTACTGAATATTTTCGGACCAGTAGAAGACAAGTATCATCTTGGAAGATGTTAAATATTAATTTTTTACCTAATCGCCGTCATTCGTGGATTTGGTAAGTATTACTTGGTTTTGTCCGGATCAGAGCAGTTCTGGTGGGCAAAAGAGCTTGAAAGTGTGCGATTTTACATTTGCAAAAAGCAGCTGCTGAACGGAAGCATTGATAAGGATATGCGTGTTCCCCAAGCTGTAAGATTGTCACGGTGCTTGCTGAATATTTTCTTTTCCTCTGTCTTTCCTGATCAGATTTTGATCTCACAACGCACCCTCACAATGCCTAGTAATTGGGGGGGTGTGAAGAGGATGGAGAATTTTCTATTGTGCTTAATTATTTTTGTTATAAGATGTGTACGAACATACATTTTCATTTTAAAAAGTAATGAGTCACTAAAATGTCTTTCCACTTGGGTGACTTCATGGTGTTACCTCTGTACCTTCTCAAGTCTGTTGTCAACTACTCTTGCATTTTAATAAGCAGATGGAGCTGCCGCTGCTGCCTCTGCTCTAATCTGGTCGTGTTAGGGCAGAGGGAGATGTGAGGGAAACTTCAGAGGCATGTCCCGCAGGTTTGTGTTTGATAGACTGCACCGAAATGGGTTTCCTTTTTATAGGTAAAGGTCCGCGGTTGGAGTTAAGGTATGAGGTCATTGGGTAGTGTGATATATATGGACTTACAGTTGCAGATATTCTCTGTAGTCTATACAGCATCTTGTAAGAATACAAAAAATAGAGAGAATTTTACATTCTAGAACTTCAAATACTGTATTCTGTAGTCTTACCTATACACATAGATATTCTGGTCTTACATAGAATTTATTCTATGTAATCTTATTATTGCTTATAATCGTTTAACTGTGGCTCCCTCTGCATTAGGCTCCGAGACGAACCTATAGCTTAGTATTTGTATATATTAATAAAAATATCAAGGCTCTGAGCGTTTAAATGGTGCTGTAAAGATACACAGTTAGCTTTCCTTCTCCAGAGCACAGAGTCTGCTCATCAAGAAGGGCCGTGTGTGGTGTTTCAGGGACAGGAGAATGGAAAGGTAAATATTTAGAGAAGAGGAAAAATGCATTATTGTATTATCGGAAGACCTCTGGTTAAAGCAAACGTTAAGAAAGGAAGAAACGGGGCCCCTAGAAACAAGGAGGCAGCAAGAAGGGGAAGGAGGGAGGGTCCCACCGGTTGCTTGAGTTCTCCGTGCGAGGTGCTGTGTGTGCTCCCTTCCCGAGGACAGGTTCACGTCGGTGAGAGGTTTTCTTAATTAAAAAAACCAACAGCGTCTGTCATTACATTGCATAAACATTAGGGCTGTGTCTTCCGCACTCAGAGAGGCGTGGATGAATCTATCAATAGCTGAGATGAGAAGTACTGCTCTGTGGGGTGGGATGGACGGCGAGGTTGTTCCCCTTCCCGCCGCCGGCTGCGCCGGCCCGGAGGAGCCACGGCGGTGGCACGGCGCTGCCCAGACACCCCCCGTCCTTCTGCCGGACAGACCTGGTGGCCCGTGTCACCTCGCCGGTTCACACGGCTGCTGTGTGCTGGGGAGGCCAAAGGGTGTTGGTAGCGCGTGTCCCTACCCGGCCGAAGCGGTCCAGCACGTGCTGTTCGGGTGGCTGTGCTGGCCACCTTGCTGTTCTCGCTCTCTTTGACTCCTGTATTCACTCCCCAAGCAGATGTAATGCTTGCAGAAGAATAAGGACCATGTAATCAAGGTGTCAGATGTACAACTGCTGTGCAACGCGTCACACAGTCTCATAGTTTCAGACAAGCACGTTACCGGCATCCGGCATCTTTGTACCAAAATACTTCAGCTTTCCTTTCTCCGTACGTGCCCATTTGTCTGCAGCGGTAGAGGAGAGTTCAGATGTGCTATCCAGGCGTGCGTGTTGAAGATCCTAGCAGGATCTCGACAAGCAGCGGCCACGGGAGCGTCAAAATCTGCATAACATTGCCCCTGCAAAACTTTTTTTGTGTGCGAGCAAGCTCCGAAGGCACCCGGCCATGGGGGATGTGGTCCGGTGCCGGCAGATCAGGCCGGGCGAGCTCAGGAAGGAAGATGTGCCTTTGCTGCCAGCACTCAGCGACGTGCCAGATCTGAAGGACGGAGATAAGTGAGGAACCATGCGGCTGCGCCTGACGCAGCAGCAGGTGTTGCTGTGCATTAGCAGAGCCCGTATTAGACCTATCTTGGAATTATTACCATGGCTTCCCCTTGACGTTTTGGCAGGGGGAGTTGTTGGTTGAATTTTACAAGTTCCTCTTGAGAAGAAACCCTAGTAGTTTAAGACAGAGGAATATTGGATCAGGAGGAAAGGGGTGGGAAGTGTTAATCGATTTGCCAGAATTGCAAATGCAGTGAAGAGGAGAGACTGTGTGCATTAGTTAGGGACGGTGCTAACGCCTGTGCAGAGCAGAGGGTGTTACGGAAAAAAGTGTTTCAGTCGCAGAAAGGAGAAATACATTGCTGTAGTTGCAAGAGCAACGTAAGTAATTGTAGCTCTAGGAAGTGTAGAACTGACATAAATGCTCAGCGGGACCGTAATCCTAAGAGGGAGGGTTGTCAGAGATGGGTCCTGCAGACAAGTGGGGCCATCGGAGCCGATTTGATCAATCAGCAGAGTTTCATGTAATTTAAAACTGTACAGCTCAAAGGGAGCCCTGTCAGTATATTGATTTACAAAGGAGGGGATAGGGGTTATCCTGTAAGAATCCACGTAACCTGTGCACAGGTGGAAATAAAGTATATTCTAGTTACAGCTTCAGACTGAATCTTGCTAATCATGACCTTTGTAACTGCCGGGTTGTGTGTTCAGAGCATGCATCGGGGATGAGATTTGTTGATTACTGTTAGCCATTTGCACTGTATCTTCAGGCATTTTGTTCCTCTTTTATGCATTCTTGGTCCTTTTCTGAGCTTCCCTTTCCTCTGTCCCATCATGCATAAGCAAACTCTTTAACTAAACTTTAAAAAAAAAAAAGTATTGTAGAGGTTGGTGGAAGCGTAACTGTTCGCTAGCCGGAACTATCCAAAATGTATTAATTAAAATAAACAAATCAACCAAGTAACCATTCACTGACAGGTGGGTATGTGAGTAAACGAACAACTGCTCCATATTGCAAAGGGCTCGTTAAAACCAGAAGCTAACGATGCGTTTCAGAGAAGCTGTTTAAACAGTGCAGCCTGGGGCCAGCCCGCATGGCCTTTAGGTTTGGAGCACTGAGTTCTCCACCAAGTTCAAGAGAGGAGCTGGTGGTTCCCATCCATGCGTGGACGATACGGGGCATCAGTCGCTGCTGCTTTCGGGGGGGAGAGGGGAGGGCTTTGCGCTGTGCTGAGGGGTGCTCTGGCTGGACTGGGGCTTTGGAAGGTGTTGTTCTGGGGAAATGGGAAATAGTTGACTGCAGTTGGGAGTACACTAGCCTATCTGTTCTTGTAAATGCACGGTGGAGAAATGGGAAACTTCATGGTCAGCGTTTGTTCATAGGGACGTTTTAAAACTCAGGTCTGTCCCCTGCACAAGTGATGGAGAGACTGAACGGCAGCTGCATTGTGTCGATCAATAGAATCATAGAAGGATTTGGGTTGGAAGGGGCCTTAAAGATCATCTAGTTCCAACCCCCCTGCCGTGGGCAGGGACACCTTCCACTAGACCAGGTTGCTCAAAGCTCTGTCCAACCTGGCCTTGATGGAGGAGCAGAAACTCTGTCAAGAGACGATGGAGCGGTGGAATGAAACCCCAGGTCTCTGCTTCTGGCTGGGAACACTGGGAGTTCCTCGAGGTGCTCCACAGCCCGCAGATAACTGCAGTCAGAGTGGCAGGTGCTCTTGGCATATCTTTGTATCAGTACCGAAACGTAAACGTATTTATCATAGGGGTGATAACCACGGGGTGCAAACCAGCCGTCCTGACACTAACTCTTTCAACTCACTTGGTTCAAGCTGAGATGTTTGCAGTTGGATATGAGGCTGGAAGTGTTTTTCATGTTGTGGTACCATCTATACTGACTATGATTTTTAAACTGAGTTTTGAAGTACTCAGGTTTTGGTCTGGGAGTTAATCCTCTCCAATATCGTGGGTAAAAATCTGCTCTACCTTCAAGTTTTCTTGTTTTTGTGGGGCTTAGCTGTAACTTTAGATGTACTTAAAACATTTTGGTTGTCTTCATGTATTAATTCCATAGCCTTCTATAAATAGGTAGTATCTTCAACAAAGGAACGATTTATATGCAGAGGGTAGGTTTGAGAGACATAACTCTAACTCAGAAATCTGTAGGCACAATTTAGAAAGAGAAGGCCAAATATTTCTCTTGTGCTCACAAATGGCTGTAGGAAGCATAAAGAATACACTGTTGAAATGTGTCTGCAGCGAAGACAATGCCTGGCTGAAACGGGATTTTTAACAATAAAATAATGGGGATTTAATTGGGTCTGAGCAATGCAGCGTTTGCTTTCACTGTTTGAAAAGCTGGTTACGGAGGGATTCTGGTGGAGGAATGGTGCTTGGTATTTAGTGACCTTTCCCTTTTCCCTTTTCTTCGTGCTGTATGTTTTCAAGTTGTTTCTGGCTATATTTTCATGCTGGTCTTGCAAGGCAGAAGATAAGAGTTAGAGCATTTGAGGCTGCTCTTGTTGTATTTACATTATCATATTTACATTAATTATCTTAACTTCCAGTGAAATAATCTATGTAACTTTATTTGGATGGGAAACTCTTTTTAGCCAAGTTCATGTATATCTATCTTACGTACATGAAGTTATTTTTCCAGTCTTTTCCTTCTCCTTGTTGACTTGTCTAAGATGCAGAGGTCTAAGTCCTTGATGCAACCACCCCATGCTGTGTGGGTCCCATCGACAGATCGGGGTGAGCCTGGATGGAGGAGCTGCCCTGGTAGCTCAGTAGATGCTATTCCCCAGCCTGGCTTCGGTGCGTCTGCAGTGAATACCCTTTAATTTAGGTGGCATCCAGGGATGACCAGGAAGCCACATGCCAACTTTCTCATATGAGTCCAGGTTCTCCCTGAATGATTTTAGAGGGGAAGGCAGTGGTCTTCATCCTAATGAAGGGGGATGCCATTGGGTGCTCTACTGGCTTGCAAAGGTCTGCTGATTAGCTTCCCTGCTCTTCAACCTCTGAGCATGCTTCTGCGTCTCTGATTTTTATACTTCCCTCATCACCGGTGTGCATAAGCTTGAGAGATTAGTTTTAATTGTGCTACAGAGAGCTAAGATAATTTTAGTTTTTTCTACATGATCCGCCCCACTTCCCCGCTATTGCAGCCGCATCCTGAGACCTTGTCCTGGCCACCACCACGTTTCCACCGCTGATACCTGTTCTTCCCAGCATCTCCCCATCGCGTGCTCTGTGGTGGCTTAGGAGATGCTGTCTGGCTCTTCAGACAAGTGCTGTGCAGAGCGGTCCTGTGCCATACCGTGCTCGTGCAGCTGGATTTAATGTCTCAGACAAGAAGGGCTGGATGAATTGGGACAATTCCTTGATAAACCGAAGGTGCCGCGAGATGAGTACGTGTGGCTTCACAGCATGCAGCAGTAATTCATCGGATCAAGCGGTATCACGGGTTGATTTCTTGCTGAGCTTGTTTTCATGTTTAACAGTTAGGTTGATAGAATTAACACATTTTCATTTGCTTTCCTTAAAAAAAAGCTAAAAAAGATAAACTTCTATTGAAGGCTTGCAGTCATTTTCTTTTCCAGAATTTATAGTGAGAGCTACATAAAAAAGCAACAGAACCGTACAAGTAATGGGGGGGGGGGGGGGGAATATATCCTGTTAAATGATTATTAAATCCCTTTATATGCCAAGCAACACTTTTGTTACTTTGGAATTTTATTTTTTCTTCCAAAAAAATGAAACTTCCAGAATTTAGTGGAGAGCTTTAGCGCTTCAATACGCTCGCCATCTGCAGTTTTTAATACCATTTTCATTGTCAATTGTACTGAACAAAAAAATTATTCTCCAAGTAATGGGGAGCGTTTGCCGTTGTAAAGGCTGAAGCAGCTCTGCTTTGGTGCAGTGCCAGGGGTGCGTGATTGATCGTATCTGTCTGAGCTGTCACCCTGCGAGGAGCAGCAGACCCGCGCAGGCTGGGTGCGGTGCCGCTGTCTCGCAGAGCTCTAATTTCGCTGGCCCATTGACGTCACTGGGAGGTTTCAAACCAGCCCGGTATGTCTAGTAAACTTGCACATAAATGAAATAATGAAAAACCAGAAAGGCTGATTGCTAGCGCAGCAGTCGTGGGCGGATCGGGCTGCTGGGTTTTCTTTGAGCATCAGGGATCCTTCTCTTTTTAAGAATATATTTTTTTAACCTTTTTGTACCTAAACGTAAAGAATGGCTTTTAAGAAAGCAGCAGCATCATTACAAAATGATTCTAAAGATGCAAATAAAGGCTTTGCGGTAAGAGAGTCACGTTTCTGAGAAGTCTCTGCCTGCCGTGTCCTCAGGCCAGTGTCGGACGTGGGCTGTGTGAATATGGATGTGTGAGCTCTCATACCAGAACAATATTGACTTACAGGGATGCATCACTGGTAGCTAATTCACAAGAATAAAAATGAGGTTTCTTCTCTCGGAACACCTTTCCTGTTTCATTCTTTTTTCACACCCTTTATTTAGTTGGTATTTTAATAAAGAAAACTACAATTATAAGAAGCATTGAGGATCATCTGTGATAAATTGAACAAAGGCTATAAAATGCTGAGAAAGGGGAGGCTGGAGGGGGGGCTGCAGGAGAAGACCTGCTGCTGCTTACCTGCTACACACAGCCTAGTCTGCCCAAAACTGCTTATTATGAATAGTGCCATCACGTAGCATTTTAATAATTTTGCCGGGTGTCTGCAGAAACGAGCTGTAGTTCCGTGAGGTCTGTGATGCTCCTGCTATGTCAGGTAGATCAGCTGAAATGAAGCATAGCTCATTAGAACATTGCCTTGCTGAGAAATACCGGCACCTCCGCTCAGATGGATGCTCTCTGTTCTTCCGGAGTTAACCAAACAGCTTTTTTTACTGTAGTTCAGACAGTTTAGAATGTAATTTTACAACACTCATAAAAAATAAACATGCTGTCGACATTGTTATATTATGCGGAACGGCATCTTTTTGTGTTCTGCGTTACAAGCTTCAGGATCTTTCTTTTGTATATGGTTGCCCTCAAATTTATGAAGCAAAGATGGCTCACTGCGAACCGGAGGGTGACCAGTGCATGGTTCGAGACGGCAGCCAGACGCTGACATAAATCTGCCATAATCCAGAGTTTCCCAGGACAGAACCAGTGGAAATAGGAGTTGGATAATGATGACAGGTTTGGTTTTGCAATGTGGGGAGAAAGGTTTTTAATCACACCTTATTTCCTTTAAAAAGTCCTTCTGAGGAATCTCATCTACATGAGGAATAAATACCATTAATTACAAATCTGTGTTACTCAGTGCTGACCAGGATGTAAGCAATGACAGGACCGCGTATGGGAAAATACTTTGTTTAGTTCTCAGGGTTAAATTTAGGCTGAGCTTTGGACCGGGGGAGCAGAGGGCAGTGCCCAGCATCCGTCCGTCTTGCTCTGGGCATTGTGTTGGTAAGGGTGCTCCTACACAGGGTGTGCCTGGCTTTATTCTGTGCAGAAGCAACTTGAGCAGAAGTAACTGGAGGGGAATGTCGCATGGCCCCTGGAATAGCGTTTTCATTTTTGCCATCAGCAAAGGGGACAAATTGTAGGAGACCGGTTCATTGGTAATGTGGAGCTATTCTCAGGATGGCAGAACTGTAAATTACAAGCTATGGGAGGGTGTGTTTAAAGAAAAAACCTCACTTGACTTCTAGAATTCTTTGTATATAACAAACCCCAGGTCAGTAGGAACCCAAAATTTCACTCATTCCTTTTGCAGGATCCAGATTTCAAGCCCGTTTTTCATTGTGTTGTTCACTGTAACAGCTAACTGCCCAGAGATTGCCTTACATGCCAGTAAGTTTGTAGCTAAAAGAAATCTTTATCCCAGTTATTAACCTCTGTAAAAGAGGTTTATGAAGGAAATCCCAATAAAGCTTTAGAAACAAGAATCTGCATTCCTAAGCCTGCTAAGATACAAGAGTGGAAAAAGCCCCAGAACTTCTTAGAAACGCTGAGACCCATTTTTGCATTCCCTGCTGCCAGGGCCGATGCCGGTGCCGTGCCATGCCATGGCACAGGGAGCAGCGGCCCACATGCTCAGCATCGCTGCAGCAATATTCCCGCAGCGAGAGCCCAAAGCAGCCTGGGTCAAGACCCTGCCGTGTGCGTGGGCTATAATAGTCCTTAGTTATATTGCCACCTATTTCTTAACTGAGTCTCTCACTTTGTTTGCTTTATGACAGCGTCTGATTCCCCGGCTGACCGGCTGGGTGCTGCGGGCAGCGAGCAGGCAGGAGCTGCCTGGCTCCCACCTGGGGCTCCTGTGCCTGTCGCCTTTGGGACTGCTTAACAGACGAGTGCTAAAATGCTCCAATTAGTGCGTGTGTGCTAAGATTTGCTTTCAAAAGACCATCAGTGAGTCAACTGTGTTTGTCTCGGGGAAAGGCTGATCCCTGACTAACACTGGTTGGGCACTCTTGCCAAGTTTAAAATTAAACCTTTAAAGCAATAGCCTGAAACGGAAAAGAAAGGAGAAGAATCAAACCCAGCAACCTCCAGCCAGCTTCTGTCAGACCATTTGTTATTGCGGGCAGAACATGTTTTCCATAATTTTATTCTTGAAAACAGCTCAATAGTTTTTGCAGGAACTTTCCAGGCAGATTTCATCCCGAGCAAGTCAAGCTTGGCGAGGCTGCAGCATCACGCTGAACACTGGTTTTTGCAATGGGAAGTTTTCAGCAGTTTTTGCTGTGTGCCTCCCTCTGAGGTATTTATACCTACTGTGCGTAAGTGCTAACTCCAAATAAAGTTTAAGAGTTAATGTAAGCAGTAACAACAAAAAAATTAAACTAGCTAATTCTATACTGGTTAACATAATTCTGAAACTATAAAAACTCTCATGATTCCTCTCTTCTGATGGAAGACTTCCCGTATTTCCTTTTTCTTTCTGTTTATGTGTTTGCCTGGATTATGTATCAGCATGAAACTTGTGTTTGTAATACAAGTGTCAGATGTGGACTTTGGTATTAAGAAGATTCCCTTCAGCCTCCCCCTTTGCTTTCCAGAGAGCTGCTGGACCACGCACAGCATCTGCGACAGGGAGCGGGGGGGGCCTCTGTTAAATGCCACATGCTGTGCCCCCAGATTTGCTGTTCAATGTGAAGGAGTGATGCTAAGGTTTTCTTTAGGAGCTAGTCCCTGAAAGCTAGAGGACTTGTGCACCTGACATCTATTCATACGTTTTCCTGGATGAAGGCATTAGGTGTAGGTCTGCTAGTGAAACGACAGTGAATTGAATTAATCCAAAGGGCCCGATTCCATTATAAAATATTTTTAGAAGCCATGGATAAAACATGATGGGTCGATAATATAAACTACTGGAATGAATGCATCATTTGATGATTTAAGTAACACAGTTTTGGGATAGGAATATAGAAAAAGCAGAGGACTGGAAAAAGCAAATACAGTGTGTGTTTGTAAAAATGCACAGGTAGTAGTCTAGACAATTGCTTCCACAGGATTAAAATCTGTCATCGTTAAAAGCCTATTAAAAGCAGATTTGCCACATTTAAAGGAGCATATATTGTATTGCCTACACTGGCTCAGAAGCTCTTTTGATTTCAATGGTTTGGCCCACTTTCAAAAGCACAAGCATGAGCAAAACACAGCATATGTGATTGGTGGGTTTGTTTATAGAACTAAGAGAATTAGGAGAGGAACTGAATTTGATAGACAGTATATATTTGGCTTTTAGGCGAGCATGAAATACAACTTTGAGTATTCAAGTTGACTCCCGTAAGGGGAGAGCTATAATATGCCCAGAAAATGGGCTGTTAGCTAAAGATGTGAGTGGGTGGTCCAGGGAGCATCAGGAAGATCCTACAAGGACAGGCTGCTTCAGGGAGCCTGTTATTACCTAGCCTGGAGGAATTAGCATCTGCAGAAAAATGAGCAGAACTCTTGTTGGCTAAAGGCTGAAAAAACCTCAAATAAATACATGGTTTCCTGCATGTTAGTCAAAGAGAAGGAGAGGGAGCTGGGAAGGGTGGATAGCAGCATGGTGGTCCTCTGGGTAGGCTGGCAGGAAAGGCGAAATGAGGATGAACTGAAAGATGCTGAGAATAACACAAGAAATAAGCTGGTAGTCACCGTGCAGCCTGGAAAAGACCGTTTGGCACAGCAGACTCGATATCTAGGGCAGCGGCTGACGTATTTCCAAGGAAGTCACAGCAGTTATTAGGAGTTCAGGGTTTAAAGCAGCAAACGAGGCAGATTTAGGACGAGGCAGCAGTGGAGTGTGCTGCGGGGTGACCTGCAGGAGCGGGACGGACAAGGTGCTTCGTGTTGCTGCCCACTGATTCAACCGACTTCGTGATCTCAGAGAACCTTGAACCTAGTTTGAAAACCCCATATGTGTCATTTCAGTGGTTTTTTTGCGTTTTCCACCCTGGTTCCAAGAACACGAGCAAGCTGCTTTACCTGGGAGCTTTTTGGGAAGGAGCTTGCGCTGCAAGTGAGATGAGCGTGGGGGTGCTGGACGTGGGGCAGGCAGAGCCTTTCTCTTGGGGGGGGACAGAGGAGAGGACGGGGACGCGTCCCCACCGCGATGGGGAGGGACTTGCTCATGCTCGTGAGAACGTGTAAGTGGGAGCCTGCTCAAAAGCAAACGTTGTACATCTGGATGCTGCTTCCATTAACTCGCTGGTGCATGATTGCTGCAAAGACAAGTAAAGATTTTCTGTAATTTTGTGTGCTTGTTTGGAGGACGGAATAGGAGTTGTCTTAAGAAACCAAAAGAAGATAAAAACAGCTAACATCCTAAGAGGAAAGCCTGAAGAATTAGTGGCTGGCAAAATCTGAAGGTGCAGTTCATGTAAAAAAGATAGAAGCAAGTACCTTGAGGTGGTAGCGTGTTGGTAATGTTTTCTTGTACGCTGAGTACCGGATGTTGCTTGGAGATTGAAAAAACAAGTGTTTTCACTTGTAATACATACTAGATCATTTAAAAATGCACAAGGAGAGGGTTTTATTCAGCCAAAAAGTAAACTTTGGGTGTTCCTAATGTTCTTTCCAGTAAATGTGTTGTGAAGGTAAAGGATCCAGGCATACTTAGGCATGTGCATAAATACCAGAAGGTGAAAAAATAGAACATGTTTGGAAATGAGGTTGTGAAGTTGGGTGGGGGAAGTCCTGTCTTAGTCCTGTCATACTGTCAGTCTCTTACATGGCGTACGTGGGGAACTGCCCTACAGTTCCCAAAGACTTCTGGTATTCACTGAAAATGGCAAACCAGCCACACTTAGGTGTGGTACCTAAGCACAGATAGGGCCTCTATGATGTAATTAGGTATTTATTAGAGGAAACTGTTGGTGTTTCTAGCAGGTTTCTTGGAGGGTAATAGAGTAGTCTAATAGCAGGACATTTCTAATGTTTCATTTGTTATGCATTTTGAATTAAGCTCTATCAAACTGATACACCATTCCACTTTAGCTGGCAAGGCACATATATTTTAATCAGATGATCTCTTTCTTTTTGATAAACTGCCTCAGATACCTGTACTTGTTCCCTTATGTTTCTGTAAATCCATGTGTATTTTTCTCTCAAGGTGGCATGTTTTAGTTACTGTGTGTAAGAGGGCTATCCTATGCTGGCAGAACGAGAAGGGTATGATAGGAAATTGTTACCTGAAAACCCATGCAGTCAGTATATGCAGATGCTAATTCTGTCTGATGGAGAGCAGATACCTTCAGGTTTGGTATCTAAAATTCACTGCATTCAAGTAAAATATTTAACAGCTTTTGTTTTTATGATATGACCACATGAATCCTGAAACCCCAAATCTGTTTCATTTAATAGTAAGTCCCTCATGGCTAATTTTGTATGCAGTACACAGAGGAGCATGACTATTCTGGGATATGATCCCAGTAACAGTGGTGAGTCATCAGCCACAGCAACAGTAATGATATGAGGATCTATTTATTACTGCTCTTCTAAGCTGTGAGTTCTTCTAAGCAGTGAGTTCATCTAGAAATTATGTAATTATTCCTCCTGGATGATTTCTCTTATTGGTTTGTAATTACAAAATATTCTCAGAACACTTCTGTATTTTAAAATTAAGTCCTCAGAATGACTTAATGCGAGAAGAACTAAGATTAAATCTTACCTTGTTTATATTCATTTTATTTGACTTTATCAATAATACAGCTTTCTAGACGTTGTTGCACAAACTTCACCTTTTTTTGCAAAACTGTTTACCGCATCATTCACTGTTTCCTAAGTTTGTAAACAAATACTTGGGGTGGAATCATCTGGTCTTGGAAATGGGTAGGAGGGGAAATTCCACGTAGGAGTCCGTGGCTCATTGTTTCTTGGGTGGGAGAAGGGCTGAATCTGTAGCTGTTGGAGGAGTTGTCCTCATCGCCCCCGAACTACCGGCTCTCCCCGGAGAGGGATGAGGAGATCCAAAAGCTTTTAGGGAGCGTGTGCTGCCACTCAAGTCCTCCCCCAGTTGGTACTTGTTTTCATAAACAGCCTTCCTTGCCAAGTGCTGGTCTGTGCGTGTTTACCCCAAAAAAAAGCAGCACCACTACTCTGCAAAAGTGAGAGGCAGGTTGTTGGCAAGAACTTTTTCCTAAAAAAAAAGGAAAATGGGTGTTAAGCCCTCTCAGAGGCCCCTGGCACGACCTGGGTGTCGTGGGAGCCTCGCATGGAGAGCGCGGGGATGCTGCTGGCCCCAGACGCAGCCCTTGGACCTGGTCTGGAGCTCTTGGGCAGCATTCCCAGCCTGGTGCACCCCTTTCTAGCAGTGTGCGAACACTGATTTGTCTTGCTGTTTTACACCAACTTGCACCCTGCTTCTACAGTTCCTTTTTAGATATATGCAGTATTTGTTTCTGTGTTCTGCATTGCCAGAAATCATGGGGGAACCCCGTACCTATTCTGGAAGGTGACCTCCTTAAGGTCTCAGGCCATCAAAGCATTGCTGTGCCTAGATGTTCCCATATCCTGGGTGCAGGATACCCCGGTTTACCCTTTCAGATGGCTCCTTCATCTCCTACCTGCACATGCCAACACAGCTGTATTGAATTTCTAGGGACTGTACAAACAGGGCTCACGCTTACCCCCACAAAGACGTGATTCAGCAGTGCATCAGATATCATCATTTACACCAGCAGAGGAAATCATCACGAAAAATATATTGAGAATTAAAATTTCAGGTATTTTTTTCAGACTAATCCTTCTCCGCTAGCTGTGGGTCTGCTGTACTCATCTCTGCATGGGCCAGCTCACCCCGGTGACTTCAGCAGCTCAGGAGGGCTGCTGAGCCCTCCTGGTGCCACACATCATGATGCTCTCCAGCCCTCAGCACCAAGGAGTCTGAAATCCTTCCCTGGTGACACTCTTGGGGAACATATCTGGAATTGTTAACGAGCATCAAGAGAACAGCTATCCTTAGCTTTCTGGACAAGAGGAGCCACGTGCCATCTACTGGAACTGGACCTATTTCTACAGAATACCTGGCTTGTTTCTGGTCACATCAGCCAGAGCCTGTTAGCAATGACTTTAGGGGAAAGGAAACTAAGACATCAGAATTCACTTGGGTAACGTTCTGATTCCCTGCCGTGTTTCTAAGCCTGAATCCTTGTGCTTCACTTGCGGCTCTTGAGCACCAGGGAAATTGCCCCGATGTTATCATACATTGGTGCATAGGGTACAGCATCAGAGTCAGAAGATCTTGATCCCTGCACTGTTCGTCATATTCCCACCACTGTTTCTGCCCACCTGAAATGTTGAGGTACGCTTGTTTATTTGTAGGTAGGTGACAAGTTTGTCCATGGAAAGTTGCCTATTTTTTTTTGTCTTTGCCTAGAGCTGAAAAGAGAAAAAAAAGCCTTCTGATAGACTTCAAAGCAGCCCATGTTCTTGTTGGTACCTATGGGAACAGAAGATGCTTTCATGTTTGTCCCCAGTTGAAATCCCGTTGTGAGCTGAGCCACAGCATATCCAAGAAGTTCATTTTGGTGTGTAGACAGGGACCTTCCCAACCAAAATTTTACTGGCAGTTTTGTCACCCACCGGAGCAGATCCGGGGCATTTTGGCGTAACCTGACCAGAGACAAGATGGAGCATGAAGCAGTTTCCCTGTAGAGTTGGTGTATTTGGTACTGAATATATTTGGCAGTGATTCAAAGGCTGCAGATTAAAAAAACAAAGAAATAAACCTGTTGTATCTTGCCACGAGTGTTGTGGGGAGCCGGAGGCAGCAGGTCTGCTGGGTGCCAACAGGGCACCAAGTCAATAAGCCTGCAGAATTTGGCCCCAAAATTCCCCTTTGACGCAACGGCAGAAGGAGCCGTGATGCAGCTCTCTGCTAATGAGAGAAACCTGCTCTCCCTTCAGCTGTTGCCTAATAATTTCCCAGATGTTTGCAATTTTCATATAAACATATCATAAAATAATTAATCTCAGAGAAGCAAGGCTGCAGCCCTCGGTGGGTGTCCGGGGAAGTCACTTTCATTCCGCCGCCCATTCCACTCGGCTGCTGGTGCAGGCGATGGAGCTGGCGTCGGCTGCGCCGGCACTACGGCACGTGAGGACGGCAGGTCCTCCGCTGTGATGCTTAATGGAAATGTGCGCCTGCTCCTTGGCATCCAGAAAAGCTTAAAGCGGAGGAATACGGGTCTGTTAAACTGCAGTGTGTGCATTGCCGAATTGCTTGCTCCTGAGAGGCTCGACTCTTTGGGTTTTCTGAGGAGTTAGATAAATATTTCTTAGATTTAATCTCTATTTAGAAAGAGAAAAAAAGTGATGTCCTTCTATTTATAATCTATTCCTTAGACCTGTACTATAAACTCAACACGGCCTGAGTATTTCAGAAGTTGTACAAAGGGCAAGCTAGCAAGGCTCTTGAAAAGCTCTATATCACATTTTATTGTTCAGTTATCTTTCGTAAGTCTATTATTTTTACCTTGATCATATATAATTTTGTTTTAATCTTTATTATATGCTGTATTTTGACATTTCTGTTCAATTTTCATCACTTCCTTAACATAGGAATAGATGTTTAAAGATGGTTTAGCAATTAGTTTGGAAGGAGAAGTTAATTAAAAATACGAAGGCAGTGGTGAAATGGGTCTGTCTTAGGTACATCATTCCCAGTTCTAATGGGTGTTTCTAATTAGACAACTTCTTTTTTTTTTTCCAGTTCAAGTAAACGCAGTAGATTTCTGTCTTAAAGCATTCAAAGTGGTGCCATATATGACATGGTGAGGTGTAAGCTGGAGGTATGGATTGCAAGAAGAGCTGTAAGGTGGATAAGGAATGAGCTGCAGGGGAAATGCAGTGAAATTGGTGGTACGGCAAGGACAGCTCGTAGGCTGGAGGAAGCTAGCAATGGGGTTTCTCAGGGATAAATCCTATGTCTGCTCTTCTGAAGTATTTTCATTGCTATGTTTGTGTTGATTCCATCTTTTGATCTTCTGTACACCCTCTGTTGCACGTTGTGGTACAGCACTGGAAGGATTGCCTGGCCTTGGTGAAGTTCAGCAGTATGGAGCGTAATGTCTTGTATGTAGGGATTAATGAGAAAAGCTTCAGCTATATGCTGAAAACTCATTAGCTGCAAACAGCTGAGGAGGAGAGTCAGCGTGCTGACGCGGGGGGGATAATTGCAAGCCGTGAGCCCAGCGAGTGGCTGTGGTCCAGCCAAGATGCTGGTGGTGAGACCTCGTGGTGGAGCAATGCCCGCTGGTGTGCAGCACCCCGGGGCATCTCTGCTGGAACAGCTGGGCAGGTGTGCTCAAAATTTGAAGAAACCAAGTATTCGGGAGAAAGCTTGGTAAGTTTATGGAGGAGATTGTCTGGTGTAGAGCCTGCGGTAGCGGAGGACTGGACACAGGGACCCACAAAGTTTCTTCCAGATTTCTGGACCTGCCGTGTAATTGCTCCCATGCTATTATGTGGGACAGGGTGTTGGCTTGGGTGGGAGTGATTTAAATACTGGGTGAGGTGAACTTCCCACTGAAGTGCTGCAGTCTGTCCCAGTCCTGATGGTCTCAGAGTTCCCAGCTCTTGGTCTTTCGGGAGCCATCCCGGATGCAAGCCCCTTACCCAATGTACGGAGTCCAGCTGTGGGATCAATGGCTCGGTGTCACCTGCTCGCCTGTGACCCTGCAGTGGGCCAGCTCAGCTCAATAAACCCGTGGAAAACTTGCATTGCTTTGCCTCGGGTGAGCGTTGTCCCAGATGGGAGCAGCGTGGGGGGAGCGGGGCCAGCCCCGGGCGGGCTGAACCCTGGAGAAGCTTTACCGTAAAAGCACCCAGGGAAAGATATTGAAGCCAGCTGGAGGAGGTGCAGTCAGGGATTTCTTATAAATCATCTCTACTTCTAGTAAAGCAAGAATCCCCACACGTGTCAACAATTCCCGCCTCTGGCAAAAGCCCCAGGGGCATTGAAGCTGGATGACATCACGAGGAAAAGGAATGAATTCACGTGGAGGGTGACGCCAGCAAACTAAATTCCCGGGTTTGCCAGCTGAGTTGTGCCTTACAAAGCAGAGCAGAGAAAGGCTAAGCACCCAGAGACATTCAATACGTGTCTTTCTTACTTGTGACCTGTGTCTAGTTTTGGGACCAAGAGCCTGTCTGTCTCCTAAACAAATGTTTCTTGTTAACCCTTTCTGATAGCAAGGAGCAGAAAAAAGTGGTTGGTTCTGCGTGCTGTCCCCATCAAGGGCCAGTGAGTGTGAAGTGGCGACCACAGCTTGTCTCAAGAGAGTGGCTTGGGTCGGCGAATCCGCGAGAAGAAGCTGCGTCCTGCCTGGTTGCGAAGAACCACTGTGTGGATGCGTACAGACTGCACAGCATTTGGAAAGACGCCCACCACTCGTAGCAGGCACAAACTAGTCCCCCTCTTGCAAGAAGCAAGACAGAGAGGATGCCCCACAGGTCCAGGGAGCATTGCGCTTGGCCGTCCCGTGTCACCAAGCCGCTCTGGCACGTGCCTCTCCACCTCCCGTAGGGCCACTTGGCTGCAGAGCTCCGATGTCCAGCCAAGAGAAGAAAGGCAGGGTTAGGAACTTCTTCATTACACGTTGTCTGCTCCCGAAGCTACAGTTCTCTTGAGATCAACGTGCTTCTTGATGCTGTCTGAGCAAGGATACTGACTTCTGGTTTGAGTCCTGGTGTTGGGCCAAACTGCCAAGTCTCTCACGACTGCCTTGGTAGGGCCATCGAGCTCCCGGTGTTGTACGACACCGTAACTCTGGGGAGGGCGAGTCTGCCTGGTTGCAGCTTGATTTCATTGATTTGCAGTTAGAGATGCTTATGAGAATAGAGACTTACTGGAGGAAAGTGGCAGCAAAGGAGATGCTGTGGCTGTATCTAGCCAAGTAGAGTGCATAAAAGGGCTTTCTTGAAAATCTAGAGAATAAATATTAGCTGAAGGAACAGACATCTATGAGTAAAGTTTTGAAGTGGGTATATATTGAATGTCCTAGATTCACTCAAATCACAAAAGGCTGCCTACATGTTTTTTCATCTGTAAAGATAGTAAATTGTTTGGAGTGGAGTCTGGAAGAACAAGCTGACCCCCTTTTGCTTTACTGCAATAAAATTACGTAGTGTTTTAAAAACCATTTTATTAAACTCTACACTTACTGCTGCTTTCCCAGACCAGTTTTAGCTCCAGTAGAGCAAGCCCAGCTAATGAGGTCAGCTGATGACTGATGCAATGTTATATATTTATTTCAGATTAAATGCGTTAAGAAGTGGATTCTGGCAAAAAGAAATCCATTCTCAGAAGGAAACAGAGAAAATTGCCAAAGCTCTAGCAAAAGTATTGCCTTCAATCAGTTCTGGCATGTCAGTACAACAGTATGTGGAGGTATAAATAGCGTGCTGCTAATGTACGTTAGCCGTGTCACTTAATGCATGGCTGGAAGGTGCTGGGGCTGTAGCAGTATACACGCAGACAAGGAACATTTATAGAATAGGGACGGAGTTTCTAAATATCGACAGCCCCCTCCCATAACGCTTTGCTTTCCTTGTCAGCACTCCCGTGCATCTGTAAATAAACTCGGCAATTATATCTTCTTCTTCAGAAGAGGTGTAATTCTGCAGCTCTGGTGCTGCGGCGCTGAGTGCAAGCGAGCAAGCGAGCTCCGGTGCCAGTGAGCCAAGGCCACAGCACGGCTCCTGCGAGCTCGCAGCTGGGGACCGAGCAGCAGCCGAGATTTCCAGCCCAAACTCTCCATCTCTTTGCTTCTCTGAGCTTAAGTCATGAACTCACCAGTCACACATTTTAATGCAATTTAATATCTTTTACATGGCTGCATTTTCTCTTCTGTTATTAAAAAAGAAAAGGAAAAGCTCTCATGGGCATGAATGAGGATTTATGTAATAGGTTGCAATGGCTCCATCAAAGCCATTGTGCTCTATCTTGTGAATATCTATTTAATCAGTGGTTTTAAAAAAAGACCTTATTTGTGCTAAGTGATTTTTCTTTCATAGACTCTGGCAAGAATTTCATACTCCTGTGAAGACGGAGCGCAGCCAGTCCAGATACTCTAGGCTTGAATGCTGCTATTGAACTGCCTTTATGCTGGAAAGAGGTTCAAGTACTAAAGACGCTATTCAGATGATTATGGAGCTGCTACAAGAGTCTAGAAGGAGCATTGCTAGGATGTTACTTCCGTGACAAAGTACTGGGGTTTATTAACTAATCTATTAAATTCAAGTCAATAAGCAGCTCAGTTATGCTCGCTCACATTTTCTACATCACAAATTTGCTTGAGAAGCCACATCCTTCCGAGGGTCACCACTGTAATTTAGGAGTTAGTCCAACTTTTGATGTCTTGAAGGCACCCAGAAGGTTTCAGCCCCTGCTCCCAGAGAGAACTCTGCTCCGTCAACCCTCGCAAGAGTTGCCCTCGCCATGCAGGTTAAGAGCAGTTAAGGCAGCTTGACGTGGTCCCTGCCACCAGCGAGCCACCGGGCCAGCGTGTGGGAGAGTCACAGCGGGGATGAGATCCACCAACGTGTCCGTGGTTGTGTTCTCAGGCTGTCTCAATGGTCGGTGGCTTTTTGCTTCCACCTCATCCAAGGAAGTGAAAAGGGATGGGAATTAATTCTGGCTTTGCTTACTGAGACTAGTGGAGCCTGTGGGCATAAATTTAGACAGAATTTGGTTTCCGTGGGTGGCTGGTTAACAGCACGCACAAAAAAAAGGTTGCGTTGTTAGAGTAGGTCACAGAGAACATTTCTTACAATCGTAAAGTAAAAAGCTGTGATGAATAAGATGTGTTCCTACCAGTAATAAATCTTTGCACTTAAGCAGGGTGACTTCTACATGGCTTCTCAGCCTGGCACATGCCATTTTCCTCTCCGCTCTGCTATTGAATATGCTGAGCAGTCTCCCTTGCCCAATTAAAGCAGTACCTTGGCAGAAAGCGAAAATCACAAACCATTTTGGGCTGACTCTGCTAAGCACAAAAGGGCTTGACATTAGGGTTTTGTTCCCCGGTTGCATCTCATGCCACCCAGCTATCTTGTTTGCTCTTCACATGACTTGCCGTCAGGCCCTTGATATCTGCGTGGCATTTTATGTTCCCCTTGGTCAGATGTTTTGCCGGGTGACGCCAGGTTATTAATATAGCGTGTCACATTTATTCTGGCTGAGCGGTATAAAGGGAATACCCGTTGTTTGTCTCCCACCCTGGGTCTGTAATCTTGATCTTTTCCAGACGCTCCCGGCGGCTGGCAGACAGATAGCAGGCAGTCCTGCTTGCCCTGGGACTGATTGGTTTCTTGGCCATCATCCAGTTCCAAGTACATCAACATATTTGCAGAAAGGTTTCCTAACCTGAAAACTCAGAGCTGGCCCGATCTCTTACATGAAGGAAGGAAGGAGTCGGATTTCTGCTGGAGTTCAGCAAAAGCACGGAGAGCAAGGGGCAAAGTTTCAGGCACTGCATCTCGGTTTGGGCTGGAGAAGGCAGATGCCTGAGCTGGGCTGGAAGGCTGTGGGCTGGTGCTAAGTCTCCTTCCAGTCTCCTGCTGGGGTTTAATCTGAGCTTGAAGAGGCTAATTTTAATCCATCTCTCCAATTTAAATGATATGGCTAGCAGCAATCTAGCACATGCAGCTTTTCTGCAAGCAGACGAAGGGTTAAACACCCCCGTTCGGTGCTGAGCTGCAGGAAGAACGCTCAGGTCTACAACTTATAGAATTATTGATCTGAAAACCGGTATCGAGCACGTACCACTGGGCTCAGCCCTCGCAGGAGGTGTTGGGCTGCGCCGGCGTGTTTGCTCTGTGCCCGGGCATCGCTGGGGCCTGGGCTGCGTGCGCGGTGCTGGACCCACTGCTGCCTGCCCTGCCTCCCTGGGGCTTTCAGCAGCTCCTTACTAGTTTCAGGTGTTTACACTCACGTGTTTCATCAGCGAAATCAAACATTTCTTTCTCCCCCTTGGAATAACGCATCTGTGCATACTGTCTTCAGGTTTTGCATCACTGAATGTTTTCGCACAATTTGTCAATATTTTTTAAAAGGATCCATTTTGGATGTTGATTACCTCATTAGCTCAGTACAAACCTTTATCAATACAATAAAATACTCAGGATGTCTAAATCCTATTAGCTCAGGAATGAAAGTTTTACTATAATGACGTCAGTCTTAAACTGCAATCAGGTATAATGATTTTGTGCCGTGCCTATACATTTATGCTTATTCACACTGAAAACTTCACCTTCTGCGTTATTAAATGGTAATCAATTGTAGCAAGTACTCTGCTAATATTTCTTCCTAACCTCCAAGTGTTTGTGGGCTGTATTGCTGCATTGTTTGCTATTACTGGACTTGATGATTTAGAGCTGCATTTAATATAATTCATAGTTTGGGGCTGCAATGTATTTTGCTCTGTGCTCCCACGTCTCTATTTCTTTTGAACAGTGCAGCTTTATGATTTGTAGTAAGTGACTCCAAAATAGTGATTCCAGCAAGTGATTTTCAACACGAAACAGAGCTTCTAAGGGATCACTAATTAAGGAAGATCAAAATGAGCCCTGAAGCAGGTCTTGGGAAGATTTGCAGGTCTAGAGAAAATAACTGTGTTATTAAATGATATTTTGGGTGCCAACAGTGCACTATCTGCTTTCACATCAGAGAAATAAATCCTTCCCAGGAGGTTTTTAGGAACGCAGCACAGAGGAGTTGGTTGAGATGCAGCGCGTGAGGAGGCTGTGTAGGAGGCTGGCAGGAGCTTTTCTGAAGGGCTTCATGGCAAGACGATGATCTGAGGTAGGTCTTGAGCAAGGAGATAATTTGGCAATAAGAAGACGCAGACTGTTGCAAGCACAGACATGCTGTAGGGGAGTCACAAGATGGTTGTGAAACTGCGTGTAGAGGAAGTGGCAAGCTGGGAGTTTCAGCTGCGCGATGGGAGCCAGGAAGGGAGCAAAGATTCCTGCGCCGTCTCGGTGAGAGCAGGAGAACTGGGATGAGAACCACGCAGAGGGGCTGGCCTGTGCGGACACACACTCCGGTTTGGAAGACTTGTTTTGGGTGGAGAAGCAAGCTGTAAGGATGCTAGAAAGGTTAAAGGAAAAAAAAAACCAAACCAAACAGATAATGGATATCTTATGTAATGGGTAATAATGTTTGCCTCCTTCCGAAAGTGTTCTGCGGTCAATAACTGGCAGGCCTGCAAGGACCGACATCCTGAGCTCCGCCACACCTGGAAAATCTGGGGCCTTGTTTTTACTGTATGAGCTCACCATTTGGCATAAACTACATGAAATATGCTGCAAAACTTTTGCCCTGCCTGGCTTTTTGGGCCCATAGTCACTCCTATAGGAGGTTTTGTTCTTGCTGCCCACCATTTCTGTCTTTTTTGCTCTTCCTGCCCACCATTTCTGTCTTCTCTCCATGTCGTAGAAGGTTTTCCTTCTGCTAAATTGAGTTTGCTGCCCAGAATTATTAAAGCTCATTTCAGAGCATGTGATTTAGTAGCAGAAAATAAAAACCTGTTTTTAAATTCACCCTCTTTTTCTCCCTTTTGTTTTCAAACAGCCTGAGGAGGAAGGGAGGGAGTGTGGGCAGGCAGAGTATGTCACTGCTGGTCACTGCCGAGGCTGCGCTCGGCTGTCCCTTCCAGCTCGCTGTCGTTAGTAAAAATGCAAATGTATGGAAATACTGTATTGTGCATGTCAGCAGATGGCACGCTTTGTATTTACTGCCTCTGCCTGCGCGCGTGCTGAGCTATGGGGGTTATCTAGAGCTACGGTAACGGCGTCGGTGGCAGAGGCGATGCCGGAGGTGTCTCATTTGGGATGGTGCAACGTGCTTCTGACGCCAGCCCCTTGCTTGTGTCTCGCTTGTGCCTGCTGTGCTGGCCGGGCTTCGGCTTAGCGCAAGAGAGAAGGGCTTTGGTAGCCGGCTTTCTGCCTTCCCTGTGCGGCGCTGGGGAGGCAGGAGGGGGGCAAGGAGACCCCAAACCTGGCAGCTCGTCCCTGTGACATCCCCCCAAATAAGCGTGCTTCTAGAGAGTGGATGGATGTTCAGTGGGATACGGCTCATCCGTGGTGACGCACAGACGCTGACGGGGAAACGTGGGCACCGCAGGAATCGACTGCCTCCAAGTGAGCCGGGACCCGGGTTCCCTCCCGTGTCCGTCAGGGGCAAAGCCCGAGTGCCAGTTGTGGGATGAGGCTCTGTCCCGCAATGTTGTAGTCAATTATGCTATTAATCCCACCAGTAACAACATCAAGTTGGTGTTTACCCCCATCACTCCTACAGGAAAGCTGTTCAGTGATCTGTCTGCTCTCGAGGCAAAAATTTTTCCTCTCATTTCCAGCCTCAATTAATTCCTGTCTGTTTTACACCCACTTGTTCTTGTGCCAGCATTGTCCTTTAGCTTGAAGATCTCACCTCCTCTGCTGGCCTTTGCCCCCGGTACACGTATGGAAGCAGGGCATCATCCCTCAGCGGGCGTTTCGGCAGGATGAACGAGCTGAGCCCCTCTGGCCTTACCGTCAAGACCCTGACATGTTAATGGTAATAAACCAAACGAGCAGCGAGAAGCGCAGTGATGGCTGCGGCTGTGGTTGACCAGAACGAGTAAGGAGCTCCAATTTAAAATCGTACCTGTGAGCCATTTTTCTGCATTTGTTTAGCTTCAGTGACGACAAATACCGTGATTGCCAGTGAAGTACTTATAGCAAATATTCAGGTGAAGCTGTATTAGCCACAGGGTACTGGTATCGTTCGTTATTGCAGTACCCTGGAAGAGGGTGCTGTTTCCGACCATCCATTCCGTACATGTGCCAAACCACTTAGAGTAAACATGCGACTTTCTGCCAAAGGGCCAGGTTTTTCCATCCTTAATATTTTGTCCTCAAATAGTACCAGTTGGCAGATGGTTGTGATTTGGAGGAGGCTACTTTTGCATTAAGCTTCTCCTGGACCTGAAATGATCAATAAGAGCTATAAAGAAGATTGCCCTTGAAATCATGTCAGTATACGTTGCCATTTGCTATGTACAGTGTCTTTTCCTGTTGATATAAAAGATGAAGAGTACAGACATTTGAAAGACGTGAAGCAAGTAAAATTTCGCTGAAATGTGCCCAGCTGATTAATTATTTTGGGGAGGGTCGAGTCTCCAAAGGATTTAATAATCTGAATACCATCTTCGGACATTTCATTGTCTTTTTGCTGGCAGGGAACAGATACAAATTATGGAGATAAATCCAAAAAACAGGTCAAATAATTATTTTATGAATCAAGTGAAAAGGCTTGGTGCATTTCTCAGTGCAGCAGCTTTCCACACATCCACTGTTGGACTTCTGGGTGTTGTAGATGGGCTGAGGGTAGTTTCAAACATGAGTGCAGAAAACCTGTAAATCTTCTGACAGAAAGGCTGTCTGTCCTCCCAGTTCAGAATAGCCAGGTAAAATGGAAAAATCTGTGGTCTCTGTAACTTGTTAAAAATTACTGTCATTTTATTCCTGTCTCCAGTCTGACAGCAGAACAGCTATTTGATTTGTAGCTGGTGCCTTTGTGCAGCCTGTTGCAGCCGGACGGAGTTATGGCAGAGCAAAGTGGCTCGTTGTGAGCTTGCTGGCCTGTTTGAAAAGGCAAAAGTGCCTCTTGGAGTCCTGCCAGGCAATCCTCTTTTTAAGGTCAGGATGAAATAAACCATGACTCTGGCCGGCAGCCTCCTGATGCTCCAGTTCCGTACAGATACGGCAACACTTTCCTACGTACTGGAAGCAGAGGTCGTTTGCTGTATGTGACCCTTGAGACTCGTGCGGCTGGCTTGCATTTGCCATTAGTGCACGATACACTTTGGGAAGAGTGTTAAGAGCAGGTTACACTTAATAAGTATATGAGATACTTTCAGAGGCATTAATAAAAGGTGCAATATATGACTGTAATTCCCCTTTTGTTACCAGTAATACCCTGGTGGGGAAAAGGCGAGACTGGACCCCGTGTACCCACTTGCTGGGTGGAATTACCCACCCCAAGCTGGCTCTGGGGAGGGAGGGGGGCTTGGCCGTAGGCAGGAATGCTGTAAGGTGTCCTGGAGCCCCACCAGAAGGCACCGGGCTCAGCTGCAGCCCTGTACCGGGGTCCCCATCACACGAGGCCGCCGCAGGCAGCCTCCTCCACGGGAGCCAACACCCCTGTCCTGCCTATTGGCAAAAAGTGTCTGTAAAATGTTACTTACGATGCTTAGATGCAACTGTAAAAGCTGAACTGACACTGAACAGAGCATAACAGCCAGGCCAGACTGGGATAAATACTGTCCCATAACTTGATTGTAAACATCTGTGCCGCAGAACAGCACCGTTTCGCAGAGCAGGTGATGCCAAAATCCGGCGAGTGTCTGCTGAGGAGCACCGTGCTGTCCCCATGCCACCTGTACCGCTGGCCACGGGCATGCGACTGCCTGTCCAGCACCTTTCCAGCAGGGAAAAGGTGGCAATTGTCCCTTTGGGGAGAACCGGCCGGGTCCTTCAGCACACCAAAAGCACAGCCCGTGTGCCGGAGCAGAATGGGTCCTGATGAGCTGTGAGCAGGGTGGAGGGTGCTGGGCAGAAACACCCGCAAGGCGAGGAGAAGAGCTGTGGAAGTGCTGCACAGGGAGGGTAAGACCTCGTTAATACCTCAGCTTGGGCAGCAGCAGTAGGGAAGAAAAGCAGCTGCTCTGTCGGTTGCTAGCTAGAATATTTTCAGGAGGAAAAAGCCCTTAGGAAGCGGCATTGCTGGCTGTGCTAAGAGTGATCACGCTCACACCCGTCTGCATTTACAAGCTCTGGAAGTGAAAATAGGGAGGGTGTCTGCTGTGTTTGACTATGCCTTGCATTTTCCAGAGATTAATGGCAGTGAACCATAGTAAGATGATAAAACAGCCCAGGATGTACATTCGGAAAAATAACAACTGGTTTATAGAATTCAGGATTTCTTCTTTGGGGGACTTAAATAACCACATGATGTTAGCTTGTTACAGGATAACGTCAAGCTACTTATCTGTAGTAAACATGAAAAGGATTAGATTTTTGGAACCCTCCGTGCTAGAAGAAAATCCAAACTCATTTTTACCTCTCTCCTGTACTTTTCCAACCATCTCCTGGTGACTGTTTGGGCACAGTGCAAGGCTGCAGCCAGCTCGGCGCAGCACTGCGTGCCGTCCTTAGGCATGCACGGTGGCTCCGCAGCGCGGTGGCTTTCACCAGTGCCGGTGAGTGAATGGCCATGGGGAGAAATAACAGCTCAGGGACCTGATGTGCAAGATGCTGAGAGTTTCAGGCAGTAATTGCTGCAGACACTGAACAAGCAAGTAGCACAATGGCTTCTTTGTAGTGAATAGGGCTTTAAAAAACTAAATGAGCGCTTTGTAACATCCCTTAAAACCCGACAGTGCTCGTGCTGAGCTGGTAGCTGAACTACGTTTGCTGCCGTACAAACCATGAGCCTCGCTAGGGTACTGCTGACGAGTTATGCTGGAAAGCTGTAAGGGCTCTGGCTGCGTATATTCATTTTTATCTTTGTGCTACGCTGAAGAGGGACCGGGGTTGCAAAGGGAACGCCACCAGCTCTCAGGTCTGCCTTGGATTCCGGGTGGTGGAATCAGGCAAACTGCAATTCAAAGCAGTTTGTAAGCACAAGGCAAGTGAATTCCTGGCCCCATCCTCCACGACAGCAGGCAGGCCACGGATCGTGGCAGGGGGCTCTGGTTATTCTGCCTCTGTTGTACCCATTGAACAAGAGAGCTGCTAGGAAGAGTGAACTTCTGTATTCAGAGATAACAAAGTCAAATAAACATATATTTTTGCTTTGTGATACATGCAGAGGCTTAATAACATGTTTAGCAGCAGATGACAGTTTACATTATAAACACTTAAGTAAGTGCTGCTGGGTTTTCCGTGCCAGGCAGCTGTGATACACGGTGCTGGGGGGGGGGGGGGTGACTGCAAGGAGTTCGGTGGCTGTATTTCAGGAGGCACGGGTGTTTAGGCTCTGGAGATAAACAAGAGTTAGGAGCCACGAGGGACAAACCTGACAGAGGGATTCAAACACTTTTGAGAGGCCCCTGAGTGCAACAAGATTTTCCCCTTGGTGGGAGAAGCTCAGGAGGGGAAATAAAAGACTAATACCCACGGCGTGGAGAGTGGTCAGCCTCATGGAGCCTTGTGCCGGTGCTAGGGCATCTGCATCGGCTGTCGGTGTGCTCAGCTCCGGCATGCCCGCTGCGTGTCTGATCCTGTTTCATTAAGTGCTGATGGTTTCAAGCACAGACTCTTCCACGTGAAAGATTATTTAGAAAAAACAGCAAGCTGTTCTGATAATGGGAAACAGGTGCACAGAATTAGATAGCAGTGAGAAGCAGTTGTGCCTGTACAGATCTGAAGGTGTAAGAAACAGCATTTTTCATTGCTAATGGTGTTAAAAATCCAGCTGAATGTCTTGGTGAGAAACAGGGCTCTAATGATTATGAGAGGATCTTTATAATTAGCAGAGTCTGCCCAAACTTCCTGAAATACTTTATTTTGGAAACGTATTTGGTACCATAGTAAAGGTGGTACTGCAGTTAGAAGATCAGGAGTAATGCCCTCAGGAATGAGTCTGGGAAGGCAAAGCAGATGGTAAGCCCTCTTGTAGAGTCAGTGCTGTCATCCTCAGGAAAAGTGTAAATTCGTAACATAAACAAAAAATACACAAGCCTGCCTGGTTTGATAGACTTAAATGTGTCTATCTTTGTGGTTTATATTGCAGATCTAGAAACAAACTGTGGGGCTGTGTAGCTCTCATGGTAACCATTTGACTTGCAATGATTATTCAAATGACTCTGAATTACATCAAAATCATGGCACAATCCTATTTCTCAGGTTTTATGCCAAATCTTACCACATTACAAGACTGCTGGCGGGCAATGCTAATCCAGGGACAATGTGTTCCCGACACTGCCTCTTCCTTATTGCTACTCCACCAAAAAGTTTTGTGCCAAGACCCCCTCGCAGAGGTAGATCAAAGAGTTCGAAAGCCTGAATTGTTGAAGAAGTTGGAGGCAGCATCTTCTGTCGGGACACCTTGGCAGCTGCCGTGTTTTCATGCGAGGGTCATGCTGTGCTGTGAGAAGGAGCAGGGCTGATTTAGGATTGATTTAGGACTGGTTTGATGGGAACAGGTCCTCATGCATGCGGCAGGGAGCTGGCCCCATCGCTGGGTGAGGGCAAGGACGGCTGGAGGGCGATGGGGAGTCCCACAGCAGCTTGGTTGGACTTCCCCCTGTGATAAAGGACTGCAGTAGTTTTTAATGCTGAGAAATTGTAGTCATCACTGTAAAACTGCAGAATTTGGACAGATGGGGGTTGCTTTTATTAATTTTCTTTGTTTTGCAGAATGACTCATGAAACCTCGTTGCATTTTACAGTTGAGCGTGATTTCTCCTGGCTTGCCGTTGCGTATTTCCTCTGTTCGTTACCGTGTTACAATCGCATCTTTCCACGGGTCCAAAGCAAGTGCCCCCTTAGCTGCTTGGCAGAGCCAGCTACAGCTAACTCCTGCCACCTGCTGTCTCCTTCTTTGCTCTTCACTTTATTAAGATCCCGGTTTATTAAAAAATGCAGAGGGACAAAGGAGATGGAGGTGCGGCTGCCCCGTCGCTTGCACTGACCTCCCAGCTGAGCATTGCTCTGCAGCCACCCTGCTCCTGCCGCTGCCGACCCTGCCGCCTCCTCTCCTCCACCACCACCACCAGCTTTCCTCTCATCCGAGCGAGTAAGCGGAGAGCCTGGATGTTGAGTTTAACCGTAGCCTGGCTCTGGAGAGAAAGCCAAGGAACAGGCTACCGTCCTTCACAGCTCTGCAGTGCTGAGAGCGGATGGAGACTCGCTGGGCTGTGGCGCTGCCCCGGCCGTTGCACCCTTTGCCTTCGCCGCGCTGGCTGTGCGCTTGCTGGGGTGGGCTTTGCTCGGTGGGCCTGCCGTTCCCTTTGGCTGGCGCTGGGATTTGTGGCTTTCTGTGTCCAACAGGTTCCCCTCTTCATCTGCTGCTGGGTTTCTGCTGGTGGTCAGTAACCCTGAGAATATGCTCACCTCAGGGGTGCCGCTCACCTGCGCTCATGAACTGCACATTCGTGAATCTGCCGTTAAAACAGAAGGGCCTCAGGAGACTTGTTTTTGTCTGTCAGTCAAGTCTTTGATTTGCGACTATTTTCTGGCATAGGGATTGCACCACTGATGCATGTCAGTGGTTAACTAACGCCTGTCCCATACAGACACTGTCGCCTTTCCTCCTACGGAGCCAGGTTTTGGCTCTGTGCAAGTGGGCTCAACTCCTTAGAAGCCCTTGGTGGCCTCCAGACACGCCGTCACCCCCTGAGACTGTCACAGCCCTTGGAAATGGTGGCTGAATAAACCTGATAACACATGCTGGAGGCAGGCGGGGAACGGTGTCACCTCGGTGCTCTGGAGCTCCCAAGACCGTAGAGCAAGGCACGCTTTTTAGGGAGGAGATCTACGGGGGACAGGTATTTATGTAACTTATCTTGAATGATTTATAGGGACCTTAGGTACCAGGTTTGTGACCTGTGTGTTTAGGTAACACAATTTTAAGTCTCAACAGTGCCCACTTAATCCTGAGCATGCTGAGCATCCACATGCTCGTGCAGAAGAGCCCCTGGGGTCGGCACGGGAGGTAAGGGAAAGCAGCAGCACATCATGGTGGATGACCGTGCTTTCGGCCAAAGATATTTCATCCACCATCCCTTGGTATGGACATGGGGTGAAGAGCAACTGTAGAATAACAGATCAAGCGTTTGCTGATTTTTTTACCTCTGGAGCTTGCTGCCACTGCTTTGGAGCTCCTGTGCCATCATTGTTTCACAAATAGGGTGTCTTGACTGCGAGCGCTGCTGCTTGAAGATAAACTGCAAAGAAAATTTTAGCTTTTTTTCTCTAGGCTATTGTAGTGCTTTGTACTTTGTACTTTGCCATCCTTATTTTTAACTAGACAAATGCAGCTCTATTTTCCACTTAGGCAAAGACTATGGGGTGCTGCAAACTTTGGAGAGGACCCTGACAATCTGCAGAGTATTCTGAACATGATGCCACACTGATGATTAAGTTTTTCCAGCAGAGCTCATCAGTTAACTTCTGATGAAAAAATTTAGTGGAAAATGCAGCTCTGAGAGGGCAAGTTTACAATTGAATTGCAATTCTTACCAGTTTCAGAAAATGTTTGTTTGGGAGATGTTTTTTGCATCAGGACATGATTCCAGATGGGCTATTGTACAAACCAAGAGTGATTGGTGAACTTAACGTGCAGCAGAGATTTGAAAAACACAAGGTTAAGCTCTTGCTCTACATATCTCAGGCCACATTATCCTAATGTTGGGTCATCTGGGGTAAAATAGTTTCCCGTTTTTGACTTCTTGTGACTATTAAAAAGCCATTACAGCAGAGACTTAGACCTGGGTTTCGGCCATCCTGGTGAAGACCTTGCCCACCCAGCCGTACCGCTGGGAGTGCCTGTTCACGTGCACAAAACTGGACACTCTTGGTAGAGAGATAACTACAAACTCCTGGTTAGCCTTCACTTTGGGGGGGGGGGGGGGGGGTTCTGTTAGCTTGATGGCTGAGCACATGGTTGGCTACGTGCTGGATCAGGCCCAAGGAGTGGGAGCCAGATGAGGGGGCCAGCGTGGCTGCAAGCTGAACTTGTGGAAAGAAATAAAAATGCCTTTCCAGCTGGATTAACTGCGTGATCCGTGCTGCAACGTCCCAGGCGCTGGCACGGGGAGCACGGGCAGCGTGCAGCCAGGAGCTGGCTGCGTGCACGCAGGGTGGCTGGAAGCAGCCACGGCACTCCGAGCTGGGCGTCAACTGTGCTGGGCTTCTCGCTAACGCAGCCTGAACGTCTCCAGCTCATCCCAGCGTGAGCTGCAAGTCCTGTAGAAATCCAGAAAACTTGCACGGTTCAGGCAAACTGTTTCCTGGGGAGCACTGCCTTTGCCAGGGTTTAACCTCCACCTTTACCCAGGTCACAGAGCATCAGGGCTCCCTCTTACACCTCCCGCTACGAAACTGTTCACGTCCTCCGAAGGTACTGAAAATCTCCAGGATTTAGGTGGGAATTTCTGCAGGAGTGACTCAGAATAGGCCTAGGCTGGCAGAGAACTTCTTTTTTTATGGTAAAAGGGGGAAGGGGAAGGGGATTTGAGTATCTTCCACCCACCTCAAGGCATAGAAGCTGTGCTACAGTAAGCCATGCAAAACCAGATCTTTGGTGGATAGTTCCCCTCTTACTAAACTTACTCCTTTACTGCTGAGTAGTCGTCTTCGCAAAAGAACCCCTTATCAGCCTTGCCCCCTGCCTCCCTCCCTCCGCCTCTTACACAGTTTTTAAACCTCGTGTATTAACTTTTTCTCCCAAACCAATCGCTAATGTCTACCAGCAAGGAGCAGGTGCAGTATCAAACAGCCAGAAGCAGCTCTGCTCAGCTAAATGCTCAGATTCAGTTCATTGCTGTATTTCTATTTGTGTCAGTAAACGAAATGTTCTCGATTGAAGGTTTTGCAATAAAATGTTTTGAGTAATCAGAGTTAATTTTCTGAATAGGTATGGATTAATTATCAGCTGGCTGTTGTTTGTAGATGCCATAGTTACAGAGCTGAGTTTCTTCTGTTGATTACTTTGTGGCTACAAATGTACTCAAGCTGTCATTGGTAAAAGAGCAGATAATAGAGTAAAAGAAAAGAATATTAATTGAGCAATTACCAGTTTCAAGATGTACTTATGCAGTTGGGTAAGTAAATGCTACAGTGAGGCATGGTAGATGTAGGAATCTCCTGCAGTGCGTACTGTATTATACTGGTGCCCTGCCTTTGGATTTCCAAAGAATCTAAAAACCTTTGCACTGGTGCTTCTGCATTTTTTAATTGCATTAATGAAATGCATGATCCCATGCATTTTTTAATTCTTGAGGAACCGTATGTGGGACCAAATAGCACGAGACCAAAGTAGTTACCCTCTATCTTCAGCCATGAGGAACAGAATAACTGCCAGGAGACCTAGTCTTTCATTGCTCCACCCCAGCAAGTAGTTTCTGGAGACCTCAAAAATAGTAACTGTCTGAGCACCCACTCCCTCCCAAGCACATACACAGCTGTAAATAAATATTTATGTTATAAACGTAGCTGCTTAAGCAAAGTATGCAATCCCTCACACGCAATGTGTTATTACTGGTATTTGATAAATTTTTCAGTAATTCGTCGGTTGTGGTTCATACAAAGTAGTTGGTGTATGCCAGGAAGCAGCTTGCATCAGGAGCTGCCACGTCAGGGCATGCAGCCTGTGTTTCCCCATCGCTGCTGCTTCCAGGGCAGCTCCTGCGTCCCCCTCTTGCATCGCTGGATGCAGTTTGGTCTCACACCACAGCTCAGTGCTTCTCCAGGAGAGGCATTCAGTTTTACTATACAGGAACCTGAAATCCTTCTGCAAAACCGAAGACTGAGGTTGTAGTTGGTGCCTGGGTTTTGAATGGTGAGAGAGTTTGTCCCCTGCTCTGCATCCTTCCTGCGAGTACCCAGAGAACCATGGACAGGCTATGCCATAAAGTTTGGATTTTAATCAGATTTCCTGATCAGGAGATAGAAGGCCTTAGTGCTTCGAGGTGTCTGGTCACTGTTGGAACAGGGGAGAGGGTGCCTTTGTTCTGAGCCTGCTTGGTCTTTCGTTCTCTGCAGCCTCATGTCTAAATAATGCAGGTCAAGTTCAGCGATGGCACCTTCACGTCAGTGGTTTTCTGAGACCTCCTCTACCTGTGATTCCTTTCTGCAGTGTTTGGTGTTTGTTTACCTCTTCTCATTTATCCCTCGGTCAACCTGTATTGGTATGTATGGACTCACAGTAGAGAAGGAGAGTAAGCCGAGATACGTGTTTCAACTGGACACAGACTCTCTTATTTTTTTCACAATTTTGTGCATTACTTTCAGGTCTACCAGAGTTTTTGCTGGCTTTTTTGCCTGGATACCTTATCTGCCTCCTCGTGCAGTAGTGAAAAGCATTCTGCGTGCTCTGCAGAGTGGAGGGAGAGACGGGGTCTTCCCTGCCACCATGCTCAGGTCCCCTTTTGACTTAATATGATGAGTGGGGGCAGGCAGCAACGGGGAGGGATGGAGAAATGTATGGCAGGGATCGCAGCTCAATGTTGTGGCAGCAGTCTGAGTGCATGCCCAGCTGGGTGGTGCGGTTAAGGGCGGTCATCAGGCACAATAAATTGGGAGACCATTGGGAATGAGGAGAGGCACGTGCCCTGGTAGGAGCGAGGACTCAACTCCCACTGCAAATGAGATGAAGCCTCAGACTTCCAAAAGCAAGAAAATTCATACAGAACACAGCCGTACTTCACTTGGCTTAGCTGGAACATGGTCACACATATGGTATTTATATCAGATCGAAATGCCCAAGCAAATGAAGCCAACCTGCTTATTTTCAGGGTTTACGAGGGGTGTCACTTGCTAAAGTGTCCAGGGTGACTTCAGCCACAAGTTGCAGCAGCCAAGTTATGAAACCGTAAGAAAGTGAGTGTATAATGGAAACAGTGACAGAAGGTTTGGGGCTTTTTAAAAATTTTTTAAACAGTCCTCCATTTTGCAGCCCAGCTGTTTAAAATGCACTGAACTAATACCTTGCGTGGCTAAGACGTGAACTATGGCTGAAAAGAGACTTGGGCATCCAGCTTGCACAACTGCCAAGTCCTCACCGATCTCTCAGGATTTCAAAAGTTGGCTTCCAGAGCAGATGGGGACAGGGCTTGGCTGGAGGATGGTGGCATGTCATAACCTCTTCAGTCCCTGTTATGCCTGTAAGGCTCGGAGTGAGATCTGGCAAATCGAACTCCCTGACTTGTGCAAACACTGCAGCCACGGGGCGGCATGGGGAGAGCTGCAGAGCTTGGTGATGGTGTTTAGCTGCTGCCTGTTCATGCTGAGAGCGACAGGAGCTGTGCTGAGCTTAGAGAAATTCAGGCTGAAGGAAGACTGAGCAGATGTAGTCAGGAAAGAAGCCTCAGGGGTAAATGTTTTATCATAATGCAGAGTCCCGCTTGCGTACAATAGAAATATGCTAGCACGAGGCTCCAGTAAATGTAGCCCTGCGTCTCCTGTACTGAGCAAATGACACGGTGTGGGCAACGCAAACGTGACACATGAACTGAAAAACATCTTTTGGCAGATGCGCGTGACACACAGTATGTGTTTTGTTCACAGCTTCGATGTGGAAAATGGCCCGTCACCAGGTCGCAGCCCGCTGGACCCGCAGGCCAGCTCCTCATCAGGACTCGTATTGCACACGACGTTCCCGGGCCACAGCCAGCGCAGGGAGTCGTTCCTGTACAGGTCCGACAGCGACTATGACTTATCACCAAAGACGATGTCCAGGAACTCTTCTCTCCCAAGTGAACAGTAAGCATAAATTCAGTCCACATCATATTTTACAGTAACTAAGAGCTTTACATGGCCTCCTCTAATCCTCAGAGCTCTGTTAAGAGGAGCTTAGGGGTGGTACTCACATTTCATAGTGCCCAAGATGGGTGCTTTTATGGTCTGCCAAAGCATGACTTCCCTCTCCCCATCCCTTCCTTAAAATATTCCCCTTTTCTCCATAATTTAGCAGAAGTGCTTTCAAATCTGTACCCTGAAATAACAGAGAATTTTTGCATTTTACATTTCTTGGTATTAGCTCTTCACGTGGGAGTTTGTGTTTGGGGCGTGAAGCACTTGCAGCTAACTGCAGGGTAAAGCCTGGGCTGTGCTCAGGGCAGAGACCGCTGCAAGCTGCCCATGTCTCCGCTGGACCTGCAGGCAGGAGAACCCTGTCGCTCCAGCGCTTGGCTTGCTTGCACCCTCTTTTCTCTGTTGCACTCTCACTGTGTGTTCTCAGAGCCTGGTTAACATCATCTCTGCTTTTTCTTAAGTAGGTAATGCTCCATTGGCCTGGACAATAGAAACATGACCGTACTTACATTTACAGTATTACTCTTCTCCATCCTGTTTTTTGTCATGTGTTGTTCGCTAGAACTGAGCGGAAAATGCAGCAAAAAGCCGAGACAGATGGTTGAGCTTGAGAGGATCAATACAACACAGAGTGTGGAGCTTAAATGAGTGTCCTGGATTTGCAGCCCTTTATTTTAAAAGGCACAGTTTAAAGTTTTAAAGTGACCATTAAGCTGTTAAAAAGTGCTCATGAAAAAAAGTTTAACTGTTATGAAAGCTGTGCAAGTTTCATCATGAAATAGAAATCTAAATATTAACGAGATCCAAGAGGAGAATTCTCCTGAAAGAGAACATCCCTCCTTGTTAGTTAACATTTAGTAAATATTTACCGGAGACAGAGTAACCACTCCAAATTATGCAAATGCCATGTTTGGTGTAAATGGTGGATTTTAACAATTGCCCCATGTTCCCAGCAGTGTGCTGGAGGAGACAGCTGTGCTGGGGCGGGGAAAGCCCCATCCAGCTGTGCCCACCACCCTCATTTCCCCCAACTTCATAGCAGTTAGAGGTGTCCATTTACTGCAGGCACTCGGGGGAGCCAGCGTCTCCACGCTGACCTGGTTTTGACATCAGCATTGAGACAACTTTCATTAAAATGTAGGCTTAGCAGCACTGATACCTGAGTCTGGACAAGTTGGACGTGATCTGTGGCAGCACAGTCAGGGAGAATACCCCTTTGAAGGGGTCCAACACTGGCGGACACCTTTCCAGAGTTGCCTGAGGCAGCCTGCAGCCATGCCTGCTCTCCTGCCCTCGCTCCGCGCATCAGGTGGACGTCATGACAAAACTCCCAGAGGGACGGGAGGCACCGGCAGCCACGCAGGATTGCCTTGCTTTCCAGCTGCTGTCAGGTCTGTGCTGCACAGCAGTAGCTCTGCCCTGCCATGTCTCAGTTAGGTAAATCATACTGGATTTTTCATATATGCACAAGTGCTATACATAATATCGCCAAAAAAAAAAAAAAATCCCTCTTATTGACGGTGACGATGTATTTTTCTCAGAACTTCTGCTCACATCTTCCGTGATGAAAACGCCCGGATAAAACCCAGGGTCTGAATAACATTAAAGACTGTGACAGAGATAACAAAAGCCAGGAAATTCAAAGCTGACCTTTCCCTGGACCGTTATGGGGTTTTTTTCCACCACGGTGCAAGCATGCTGCCTTAACTTTTGAATTTCCTGGCTTTTATTGCCTGGTGTTGCCAATCTGAACAGTCGCTCCAGCCGGGTTGTTTTGGATATACACTGTGAGACCTTTCCATTAGGAACAAGATTTTATGTAGTGTTAAATAAACGCTGCATGGGTTAATGTTGGTTTGGGTTTTTATTTTGTCGCGGACGCTGCCTGGGGGGAACCTCCCTCTGTAAAAGTGAATGACGCCCTGTTTGAGGTAAATTTACACGTTTTCTCCGTTTCTCCTTAGGCATGGGGACGACCTGATTGTCACACCTTTCGCCCAGGTGAGTTGGCAGCCCGCTGGCCTCTCAAATTAAAAAAAACCACAACAACACAAATCAAAAAAAAAAAAACCAACAACGAAAACCTCAGGCGGAGAAGATAACGTCTCCGGTTTTGCCTCCCTCACAGGTGCTGGCGAGCCTGCGAAGCGTGAGGAACAACTTCACGCTCCTTACCAATTTGCACGGCACCTCCAACAAGTAAGCCCCTCGGTTTTTCCTTCCTTTACGGCTCGCACGCAGCAGGGACCGGCGCCGGGGGGGGGAGACCGAGCAGGGGCGGCGGCGGCCGGGGAACCCGGCCGCCGCCGCCCCTGCTCGGACTCCCCCCCGCCGCCGGTCCCCGGGCTACCGCCGCCCTGCCTGCGGGCCCACTCCGCCGTTTGGGCGGGACGCCAGGGGGCGCCATAGCGCAGCCCGCCGCGCGTTCTCCGCCGTCGTTGCTCCCCTCAGGGAACACCGCCGCCGGGGTTATGGCCACCGACCCGGCGAAGCCCCCGTTTCCCCTTCCTCACGCCGGTCTTGTGTCCCCTTGTCCCCGAGAGAGGCTCTTGGCTTGCCGGTATGGCGGTCCTCACTGCTCAGTGATGGCGCCTGGCCGGAGAGAGCGGGAAAGCGCGGTGTGGCTGAGGAGGGAGCGATGTATTTCTGCTCGGGAAAGGGAGTGCGACGCGTTTCTGGGCATGTTGCACGGGTGTGATGTGGTATCATCCTCACTCTACCACCTTGGCTGTGCCAGGCGTTCGTTAAGCGCCCAGCTCAGAGCGGAGGCGTCGTCGGTGTTCGTTCGAGCTGCGGTGCTGCCGTGCGTTTCCACCGTTGTTTCACAAGAGAGGCGGTCACGGCCAAAGGGTAGACACCGAGGAAGGAAACCCCGAGCACGAGGCTGTGGGGACGGTAAGGATTTCCCTGGCAGGGCAGGCAGCAGCGTCCTGCAGCTCGGCTCCGTGAGGGCTGCCCAGAGAACTGGCCTGTGCTGCGGGCAAGCCAGGGATCCTACGTCGCTTCGTTTGACACTGTAATTGCACCGAATGGGGAAGGTGATGCGCTGAGCTTAAGAGGAGGATGTTGTTTTTTATACCTGCTGAACAGGAGAAACCAAACAAACTCCTTTTTACGTCTTTGTCCGGAACCACCGTTTCCCCTTAGCTATTTATAATGAGCCAGTCATCGTCATTTTCTGGCCTGTTTTGCCCCAAGAGAGCTGTTTTGCATGAAACCAGCATCATTCGTTCCTGGTGACGTCGGTTACGCACCCACCCATCCCACCCTGGGACTGGCAGGCGCTGCTTGCTCGACGTGTCCCGCTGGCACCTGAAGCGAAGGATGAGGTGCAAAAGTGCACTTCAGTGGGACGCCAAGGGCTTGCTTCACTGCTGCACGCGTGAGCGGCATCACCAGGGTGCCCACCGTGGACTCTTCTTTCTGCCTTCCAGTGCAATCTTGTATTTTACATAAAGCCCAGCTTTTTATCCAGGCGTGAGGTTTTCCTCCCGTTGATTTCTCTTTGCAAATTCTGATGGGAAGGAACCGCCGCGTTCCAAGATGGAGGTTAATAGAAAAACAGATGGCTGAAATAGATTCCTTTTTTTAAGCTTTGCTTTTTTGAACAGCTCGAGCATTTCAGCAGTTCCTAATGAGGAATCTGCAATTGGATGGGGCCGGAAGGAAGCAAGGGCGTAACCTGTAGGACACACAGGCATCTTGCAGTGTCCTTTTGAAAACATTCCCAGATTTGATTGAGGTATAAAGTCATTTGCCCAGCCAAAGTAAAAGTCGTTAAATGTTTAAACCATTATATACCAAACATCCAAGTCCGTGGCGGAATGTGCTTCCAGGCACTGCAGAGCTTCCCGCACAGTTTCCAAACAGCTCTGCTGGGTTACAGCCGTGCTGCCAGCTCATGATTTTATCATACATCTCATGATACGTGGTATTTTACTTCAACTTCTGCTCTGGGGATCATGAGAACCTTAGCTTTTCCTTAGCCCCTCCTCTCCCCTCTTTTTTCCTCCTCCTCCACCCCTCCTGGCCCAAGAAAGAAAAAGAGGATGCTGTCCCACATATTTACAGAAATGCTGGAAAATATGAATGCTAAGGGCTGGAGGAAAAAAAAACAACTAGAAGTCATACTTTTTGGACTTTAACGTCAGGGTTTTTAAGGCAGTTTCCTGATTGGAAATGAGGAGAGTATGATTAATGGTTTCGGAGTGCCTGAGTTTGGCAGACACAGCCCAGGACACGGTCAGAAAGCATCCGGCGCCTACTCCTCTTAATACCCGCCGGCGAGAGAAGGAGCGGGAAGCGGGAGCCATGTACACTTGAACGTGGTGGTGTCTAAGAAGGGACTAAGAAGTGCTGCCGAAACCCAGATCTCTGGGTCTCTGTTGCCTGTGCCCTGGCTGCCACAGAAACCAGGATGGGCACAGCCAGGACGTGATTTGAGGATGCCAAGAGCGGTGCCATTCCCTTTTCAGGCTCTGCAGCGGGGAATACCCTACTGAATACTGGTTCATCCCTCCCCACCCCCCTGAAGGCATGTCTGTGCAACTCAGCGTGGGGTTTGGAGATACCTGGAGCACGTCTCCCCAGATACTGGAAGCACTGCAGCCACAGCGTGGTGTCCCTGTTGGGGAGTTTCTGTTTTTTAGAGATTTCAAGATTTGGCTTTTCAAAGGCTCAGCAGAGGCAGGTCGGGGCAGATTTTCAGGGAAGTCGGCATCCAAAATGTGTGCCCTGTGCTGAACCCTTCGAAGAATCTGGGTCCCGCAGCTCCCTCCAGAAAAACCGAGCCTTTGAAATCCCAGCTGGCAAGCGGGTGCTGCGCCCAGGGGAGCCTGCTGCTGAGGAGCAGGCTTTGGAGCCCCGCCGGCCCATGCGCTGCTGGCAGATCGGGAGGCTGGGGCCGAGGGTTTGGAGCTGGACTGTAGCTGCGTTACTCTAACGCAGATCTTACCTGGTTAGCAAGGCCTTCCTGGAGCACTTCTGAAGAACCCCCTGGAGCTACAATTGCAGCAGAATTGAGCTGCTCACTTGCTTTGATTTTAGCTTCAAAGGAGAGCTGGCAAATAATGGATGTTTCAGTTCAGTGGCTGACTCAAAAAATTGGGGTTAGGAGGTTGGCTAAGAGAGAGTGTGGGGAAATCTGGCTTCAGTTAAAGTGTATCAGAAGCTTCTTAGGGAAGCAAAAGCCCAAAGTTTCGTTTTTGGTCAGCCTGAAATACTGCATTCAATCCAAAATGAAGTATCTTGGGTTTGGTGTCAACTCTTTTTTTTAACTTCTTTAAAAAAGAAGTCTCTTTTTTCCCAAGTAAATTATGGTTTCAACTTGAAAAGTTAACAGTTTTATTTGGCAAATCTCACAATAAAGTATTTTGACATTTGGAGAAATACTGCACCCTTTTTCCAGTCAGGCCCTGTTTGCTTGACTTGAACCAATTTTTCAAATAGCTTTTGGTCCTTCCAAAATCCAGACTTTTCTGATGAAATTGTTGCTCCTAGTCAAAAAAATGTCCTTCAGCTGTTTCAGGGCTTACACTAGTGACTGCAGCGTCTTCTTACTTGCTTCCAGGTGCAATTCAAACTGTTAACTGTAGGGTTTAAAGCTTTACATTTCTCACCTTACCTACGGCATTGCCCTGCAGCCTTTTTGCTGGTGTAGTGTTTGACGTTACGTCAGGGTCCAGTTCAGACCTTGTAGGGAAAAGCTTTTCAGGAGAAGCCCTTGAGTCTGGGGGACCCACTGACCCCTTCAAGCACAGAGACCGGCCCTTGCTGACTTCCAGGCATACTTTGAGCAGAAAGTTGCAAAGGCAGTATGGGATGAGGGCACATCTTTCCTGGTATACCTTCTTTCCAGCATGTGTGTGTGCCTAGCCAGGGGACGTACGTCTCTGGGTTTTCCTAATGGATATATTGATACTGCTCATTAACTGCCAGATCATTTTAAAGTGTTTTGGTCTTCTTTGTGAGTATGAAAAAGGATTTTTAACTGTGGGAGTTGGCAGTTTGAACTGCCAACGGGGTTTGAAAGGATAAAATAATACCTATTTATAGAGTATTCTTTATCCCTCTTAGGAGATCTCCAGCAACGAGTCAGCCACCTGTCTCCAGAGTTAACCTGCAAGGTATGTGTGTGACTTTGATAATCACCTGCAAGGTCCAATGCAGACGATGCTCGTTGCACATCATTTTACTAACAGCTGCTTCTCTGCCCCCTCCCCCTGGTGCAGTTCTGGGCTCGTAGAGCTTCTTCTGAGTTATTCGTGCAAAACCAATACAAGAGAACCATGAGGCTCAAATATTGTTATTTTAATAGTTTGGGTTTTGCGTTTACCCTTGTATGTTAGCATAAAAGATGAACATGATTTTGGTTTGATAGTCATGGCCACAGTGACTGCTATTCTTCTGAGTCCCTGTGCTGCACAGGCCTGGACAAGCCCCAGCCTACAAGCCTTGAACAGGCTCAGACACAGCTGGGTTTTTTTTATCCTGTTTATTTCAGTTTGTTTCCATGTGATCTGTGTAAAAATTGCAATCTCAAAAACCTTTCTCAGGTGAAACTTCCTCTGCTTTTATTAGGATGCCCTGGAACGGCATTTTTTTGTTTCATTGTTTGCTTGCAGTCTTTTGAAATCTACATTTAGCAGTCAAACAAGAGCAGAAGTCAGTGAGTGTGGCTAATCGCATCTTCTTTCCTGTCTGCTCCCCCCCCCCCTGCACACGGTGTCCCTCAGTCGCCTTGTCCTCACCCTCGTGTCGGGTCAGAGACCACAGCAAACTCAAGTAGGTTTGACTACGATCATGGAGGAGAATAACACCGAGCAAAGCCTCCGGACGGAGGGCACCGGGCAGCACACTGCGTACAGCTTGCGCTAGAGCCTGGGCGAGCAAGGGACCCCCGAGGGGGCTCAGCGTCTGCCTGGGGTACCAAAACAAGGTGGGGCAGGCAGCAGTGTGAGCCCAGTGAGCGGAGGCAGGGAGCAGTCGTGGTGGGAGCAGGGGGCTGCTCAGGTGGGGTGAAGTACTGAGGATGGGAAGCAGAGGCAGCCTGCTGTTTGTTTATGACAAATTTCTTTATTTCTACACCTGGGTTTAGCCATGCAGTGCTGAGGCCTTGTAGGACCCCTCTCAAGAGCAGAGCTGGCCCTACTTGCACTAATTTAAAGGTTACTCCCACAAAGAAGTAGATAAGATTTGGAGGAGTGCCATTTGTAAGGTTTAATCTCAGCCTTTCCAATAATTATGTGCTTAGAGGGACTAATAAAGCTTAATTTTTACGGTGTGTGAAGCCTGGATAACTAACTATCATTTCCTTTCATGCTGTGTATTATTTACTGTCTGGGGACACGTATAGACCTGGAGACTTCCAGATTAGGTTCTTCAAAACTTGTTAATGGAATGTGGAAACCTCTGATGCAGAAACAAAACTGGACAACACGATCTTAAACTCTTCTTTCACTCCCTCTCTGGGAACAGTGTCGAGTCAGAGCTAGCAGGAATGCAACTCGTCACCTTATTTAAAAATCTGTTCTAGCAAGACTTTGATTTTGTGGCCTGTGTGGAAAAAATCATGGAAAATTTCGTAAGCTTTCCATAGATCTGTTTATATAAGTTAGAGAATCTAATAATGAGGAGAGAATTCCCTTCCAGGAATTTTTAGGTTAATTTTCTTAACACTTTCTGTGGAAACAATTGCTTTCAACCTTTTAACACTTTGTGGATGTTTTTCTACAGTATTTCCAACATGAGCCATAGGAAACTTGTTACTTTTTAGCTAACCCAAGCTTCTAATGCTGGGAATACATGAAAATTTCAGCTTCCTTTTTGACTGAAGGGTCTGACACACGTAATTGTAGAGCAAGATTTGTGTTACCTTGCAAAGCTCAAAAAGAGAAAGCAACTGAGAAGAATCCAGCTTTTAGCATTTTTAACCTTGTGATCCTGACTCATGGTTTTTAATGTTTCAGTGCTAGTAATTATGTGTGGATAGGTGAATATATCTAAAATAAATTATATTAACATCTGCCCTGAGATGTAAAAAAAGAAAATGTCCAGATGTGGAAATGAGCCACGCTGGATGCATTTTCAGTATGCAGATTTTTATTTGGTAACAAAAGGACTGTGGAAGAAAACTGCAGCTCAGCAGCTTGTGGAGTTTTTCAAAAGTAGAAGAGTACAGGCTGGATTCATGGCACCTCAAGTAAATGAGTTCTTAACCATGAATCTAAACTGACTTTAGGTGAAGTCTCCAAATGAAACAAAAAATGTGACTTATATCATGAGAACTTAAGTAAATTGTGATAGTTTGTAGATAAGAATAAGAAATATTTTTGAGATTGATAGGAAATTGTGTAATATTTCCTACAGGAAAGAAACCAATATTGACATTATTAGTGAAAAAGCCTGGGGTTCTTAGTTAAACGCAGTTTCAGGTTATTTTTGTTGATGAATTTTACCAACTCTCACAGGATCTAGTCTCTAGGCTGAAGCAATCTCTTCCTGGCCAGCCTAAGACATTGCATCTGCCGTACTGTCACACCCCTGTTCTGAGGGCGTCAGGACTGAGATTGCTGAGAAGGGACAGCAGCTCTGACACAGTGAAGGAAGACTCTGAAAAACAGCCTGATAGAGCTGTCACACTCACAAATTGTCAGGTAGTTTACAAGGCTTAGAGTCGTAGCCGAGAGAGGGGATGCGCTCTTCTCAAGTGGGGCCAGCGCCCAGACACCTGCCTACTTGCTTCTGTGAGAGGCTGTGTACCCTCAGCTCACGTTCTCCCTGCGCTCACGTGAAAACAGAGGTGTAGTGAGGAATGCCAGTGTTACCCTATCCTGCAGTTAATTTATTTTCTTATTTTGTGCTATTCTAGCATGTAAACCAGGACCAATCTGAATTTCTGACCTTATTTACTTTTTGAATTTGGTGTCCCCAATTTGCTGCCCAGAGTGCATTCCAGGTTTCTGTAGAGCCTCTCTTGTTTCCCGTGGAGGCTGTAGTCATTCTGTACAGCAGTTCCCTTGATCAATTTGGTGATTGCCTTCCTTTACCTCTTTACAGCCTTCGTTACATATTGTAACTCATTTCAGTATAGCAGAAAACAATGACAGCTGTTTACTTTCTAAGGAAGTTTCCATTTAAATGCAGCAAGAACAAAGATTTTTAGGGGATTTTTTTTTTTTTTTTAGTGTTTGCAGCTTTTTTTCCCTAGATGGCTTCTGATTTGGAAGTTAAGAAAGGAAGGAGAGATTTTCCTACCAGAACACTTCCAGTTATGTGCCAATGGCTCCTGTGTCTGAAAGGACGCAGAGTGTTTTTCCTGAAGGTTTTGGAGAAGGAAACAGTAATGTTTTGATTGGGACTAGGCTGCGTTACATCCCTCTAGGTAAAAAAATGTGTTTTGAAATGAAATGTGTTTATATTCTCTAGATTGGTTAGTTGGCAAAGCTCGGAATTTTATTTTAGCTCTCCCGTGTCACACATTGATTCATAGATTTACCGCAATCAGTTGACATCAGTATGAGCACCTCGTATATGTCTCCTTTTATTTGTCATTAGTGGAGTGATTTATATCCTGTTATGAAAAGTACAGAACTCAGGGTTTAAAGCAAACTAGCATACATTAATAAAATTACCCTGGAGGGAGACAAATTACATTCAGCATTTGCACGGGAAGTAATACATGCCAGCTGTTTACTCCAGCTAGAATATTGCAGGATTTGTCAGTTGTTTCAAACGGAGAGGAGCCAAATCTGTTGCTAGTGCACTCCCAAGGAGTTGCATCACTGAGGACCCAGGCCCATAGCAAAATGAATGAGCTGTGTCAAAATTATGAAATTCTTTTTCTTTTTTGCTTTCATTTTCTTGAAAGTATGAAAAATTCTGGCCAGGTTTTTCATAGGACAAAGTGCTTTCAAAGCCAATCCCAATGTCATTGTAAATTTCAGAGCTTTCTTAACCTTATAACCACAGCCATAAAAGGAAGAGGAATATGTATTGAACATCCTGTGTTCTGTCCTTGGTATCAGCTTAAGTAAATCTGGCAGATTTTTTCCTGTTATTTTGTTATAACTGCAGATCACAGGAACGAACAAAATTGCTTTTATGAATTAACTGAGAAACCATAACATGGAAATATGAAGCCATAGCAAAAAATACATAAATCCTTAATTAGCTCATGTACTCCACAGCTGGGAAGGATAATAGGAATACTTCAGGCCATGAGGTTCCTAAGCGATACGTAGCATTACAGAGCGCAATTGCGCAGGGCCAGGATTATGAACGGGTGCTACCCAACTACCTTCTCTGGAGTTACAGAAACCATCATATAAACACATTGTCACAAACACATTGTCACACAAGTGTCTGTGATGTTTCTTTCTCCTGTTCGCCTTTTTTTTTTTTTTTTTTTTAAATGCAGCCTCTGCCACAGTTACTTTCATTGACCTTTGTGCTACCTTGGGCTCAGTGAAGCCTTCTCTTCCATCAGCACCTTCTCTTCTCAATTCAGCTCTCCCCTCCCCTGGCATCAGTGAAAGGTCTTTAGTTCCTACCCAATCGATTCAACTAGTAAAATCTTTAACCAGCAACAAGTCTGGCGGTTCCTGCTTAGTTTTGTTCCTTCCTCCATATTTATTTAATCCACTGGCCCTAATTCCCTGTGGATTAAATCATCATTCACTGGCTGCCACATTCAGTCTAAGCCTCTCTCATTCTTCCACCCATTTTGGTACAATCTTTTCTCCATCTGTTTTGTTTCTTCTGTATTTTTCCCAGGACTTTTTCATATTTTACCACATTGTTTCTCTCAGCTCAGCACAGGATCGGTGCTGTTTGCTTAGGTTCCTAATATCAAGGCTTCTCCCTCACTGCTTGACAGTGCTTGTGTACCCGGTCTTCATGTTTGTCTGGACTCGCATGGGCTCTTCATGCCATCACCTTACCTTTGCAGTGCATGTGTAAAAGCCTGTGCGTTCCCTGTGGGCACTGCGGTAAATGAACCCCCTCCTCTCCGTCGCAGAGGTTGCAGAGAAAGCACTGTACCACTCGTGACACAATGGGGAGCGAGAAGCGTTTCTGGACGAACGGGGGGACAGGGGAGAGGTGGCACATTTCTGCCAAAAGATCGATACCCAGATGAACAGTATTTTCCTATACTGGTTCCTTTGATAGGCTGCTGTATTTAAATGTTACTGATGGCTGATAGGAGCAAAGCATAGTGTTAAGGGTCAAACAGTGTTGTGTGCTTCCCAGAGCTGTGAGGGGTTTGCAGAAACTTTTCTCCAGAGCAGGCAACCAAGTGCCCCTTGGATACTTTCAACACTGAATAATTATAGTCTGTCCTCACAATTAATTATATACCTAGCAATATAATATAGCTGATTTGCTTTGCAACCCGAGGCCTTGGGGGGTGTAGCGCTTTGGGATATGTCACACACAGGCTTTTCAGGGCTCATGGGATTAAACCTTTGTTAAAATTCCTCTCTGGGGATGGGAGTGAAAGATTGGTATTTTTCTTGCTGGTGCCTTAGCCTCTGCTTTCCTGTACATCTGCACGTTTGTCTGCACTTCTCACATGCCTTTACACGAACTCAAAACTTGTACTCTTTCATTTTTTATGTGGGTGTAAGTTGTACACAGACTCGTGCACGAACATTTGTATAAAGCATAAACAAAAGACTGGATAATGCTGGTGCTTGTGCTAATGAGAGTCCCAACTTCTTGTAGGAGTTAACAAGCCCTGTGCATCAAAGTCAGCTCTTAGTTACAAATATCTATAAATCCCAAGTAATTAGTATGGAGCTAGTGCTCTTGCACCATACTTCCTCTGCTTGGCGCGCAGAGAATGGCTCTGGGCATATATGAAATAGAGGATTCATTTTGAAATGCTGTTGGTCTGCTGTGAGTTTGGCTGATGATCTGGCCTTTTGATTTTGAGAGAGATTGTACAAGTCAAGTAGATGTGGTGTTTTAGGCTTTTAACAAGAGTGCAAGAGGAACCATGTATTACCAAATAGCTGAGCTAGAAATTAACTGGTTGTGCACAGTAAATTCAGTGGTGCTGTAGACTTACCTATAAATATTATCACCTACAAATATTATTTTTAACGGATGCAGTGCTATAATGTTGCAGATTCTTTAGAAACGAAGCAAAACTCTAAAAGAAATGAGATAGATATCAGCTTAATGATGTGACTGAGTAAAATTAAGGCTGTTGAATGGTAAAGTGATTCTTATTGCTTGGAGAAATTAAAAGTGCATTTCAAAGTGAAGCTTAAAAGTTACCTGCAGAAAAAGCAAGCGCAGCTGACCAAGCTCCAGGCAGCACTGGGGACGTCCAGAGGCTGTTTTTTGCTCTTCGGGGGTAGTTCATTCCCGCCGAGAGTCCGTTTCGTGTGTTGCGCCTGCCTGTGAACACACACCCCCTGAAAGTTGGACTCATGCATCTTAGTAAGTATTTCAGTTATGCTATTGACGTCAATGCAGTCATTAAATAGATTGCCGGCCCTCCCATCAGTAAACCTGTGCCAAAGACCTAGAGGCAGACACATTTTAAAAGAAGAACATCAGGTTTTCTTTTAGCATTTGGAGAGAATAAGGGAAAAGTTTCTTCTGAAGTCACTATGCTTTGCAATAAGGGGAGGGGGGGGGTTGCTTAATTTTCTAAGACTCATTTTCTGTGATAATTGCTGCATTTTATTTAACACACTTTTGTATGTTACTGTGTGCATAAACAACTCCAAATGAGACTAAAGAGTAATTTTTTGCAATCAGCTCCAGCTGAAAAATGACACTCATTTTAGGTCTCCCAGCTAGTTTTATTTCTGTATCAAGTAACAGAAGGTATTCAGGCAAACCTGTTTAGCCTTTGACTCCAGAAATTCTGCAAGGATTGATTTCATGACATCTATATAAGAAAATAGCCTTCATTTCTCCTCGGCAGGCTCTGAAGACATACAGGCTAATCATGACTCCATAGCAACGGATAAAAACTGTTTTCCCCTCTGCCCCACCTGTGGATGTCACATGAAGATGCTACACGTGCTGCTGCCATCAGGAGCCTGTCACTCCCTGGGGCTCAGCTGCCATCTGCGGCCATGGGGCGAGCGCCTGCGATGCCAGCGGGACTCCCTGCGTGCACTCACGCCGTCCTGCTGTATTTCTGAGGCAGGCTGGGCTCTCCTGGGCTGGCCGAGACATCCATTCATCACCGTGGCCAGGGAGATACCTACCTCCCAGAACTGCCGTCTTGCCCATTGCTGAAGGCAGCCCCGGGTTGTGCAGTTCTCCTTGCCCGGTGTCAGGAATGGCTCCGGCCATCAGACAGAGGCTCCAAAGGGGCCGCAAGCTGAAAACCTAAGGATATATATAGATGGCATCCTCACCCAGGTGGAGGGAGTACCTTTCCTTTGACAAGATAAGCAGGTATGTTCTAATCAACAGCAGCAGTGGACTTTTGAAGAACAGTTGAGCAGCCAAACCACTGTTTTTTTTGTTGAGGTTGTTGTCATTTCACTGATGATACCACACTTGCTACATAGGATAAAACCATAAAGACAGTCACAGGTTATTAAATGGGCTTCTCTCTTATGGATGGCTTCTTTTGGAATGATCCAGGCAACTGTGAACCCAAGGTGGCAATGAAGAGATCTTTGTAGTGGCATGCTCTCATTGTGTCCCCATAGTCACTCTGCTCTTTAAGCACAGGTCAAGCCCTGAAAGCCCTATATTGCTTTACTCAGCTCCCATTTATATTGGATTGCTTAAGGCCTCTGTGAAGACAATAAGACTTTGCCATTGCTAATATCAGAGTTGATAAAATCTGTGTTTCTTTTGTTTTCTGCATAGAATGATAATAGTTGCTGTGGGTGAGATTTTGACATCGCAGTCTTCAGTGTCCTGAATCGGTTCCATATGAGTTTGAGAAATGTGTACTTGATCTGAGAAAAAAAACAAACCAAAACAAACAAAAACACCCAAACCAAACTTCTGGCAGGCCGAGTTATTTTTTTTAGGTCGTGGGGCACAGTTTGTGCATGCCTTAGTGATGAATAGGGTTCTTCATTGTCCCACTGATTTGAGCCCCTTCAACTTCCATGTCATCAGCATTTTCCAGCCAGTGGGAGCTGAAACGGACTCCTGAAAGCACCCATCAGCTCATCCCCGCAGCAGCTATATATAAGTTTCTCCTTCCTCCCCCGAGGTTGAGCTCACTGCTGCAGCATTGTGTCCCGGACACAGCTGGCCATGGGAGTGTGAGAGGCTGCATCCAAGTATCTGTGCGGAGATGTTCCCAGGGTAATGCACCGCACAAATCCTAGAGCCACCAGCCTGTCCTTGGACAGTCCCAATGTTCAAAACTTTGTCCTTCTGCAGGATCTGATTCCAAGTGTAAGTTGCTTTCTTGTTGTGTTTTAAAAAGTAAGTATTTCTAACTTTGTGTTTTGATTGTCAGCGGCCAAATCATTCAGTCTGTAGTTGGGCAGGAACTCCTGCTGACGGTTTTGTATTTATTAGTCTTGGTGGGAGCAGTGTTTGATTCTAGTTTGTAGGGGCATGTACAGAGGGTAATACATCTGGCCTTGATGGACAGAATTTGAATTTGCCCGTGTCCTCTGTAGGGTAGACATTTTGCCCACCAAAGTTAATTCTACAATTATAGGGTAACAATTATAAAGATTAAAACTTTAAGAGCTTTTAAAATCAGTATATAATCCAGGTAGACTTAAAAGAGGGAGTAAAGGATTGCTATTGCACTTTTCCCTCTCTTCAGTTACGGAATTGCATCCATTCTGAGGTACGGTTTAGACTCACCGATTCCCAAATGGTGATACTGAACAATGAACGTATTGACCGTTTTCAATGTTCAAATCACCCAGAAATGCTCTGGTTTTACTATCAGTATTTTTCATCTCCTGATTGACTAAAAAAGATTTGTATAGTTAAGCAGGGTATGCTTATTAATGTAAGCATAATGTCATTGTGCAACTGGTAGATAATGTTACGCTAATAGTTAATGAAACATTTTATTGTAATATTGTTTTCTCTGTAAGAAGTGTCTGTAAATGACAGCCTTAAGTATTGTATAATTGTGATACTTTTTTGACAGAAAGGAAACAACTGTTAATTATTTATGGTTATTAGTAAAACATGCCAGGTTCTTAAGTTAATTCAGTTCACTGGAAAAATATGTGTGCTTACAAAGATTTAAATTTTTTAAGCAGTAGACTTTAAAAAACATCTGAATACGTCTATCCCTGTGGAATATATTTTCATGTCTAAAGGTATGATTGATTGAGTTTGTTGTGTGTTCAGGCACTTAATCAGTTTAGAAATTCAGAATGTAAAAAGAAAAGAAAAAAAGACCACTCCAAAATCTAGCAGGCTGTTGATTTGACAATTAAGTCTTTTGATTTTGCATTCAGTACTATGCCTGTCAAAGGCCAGTGGCAAACAGCCTTTCATCAACCAGAAGAGGAGTAGGATCTGACCCAAGGTTAGACGCTGGTTTTTATTGTTTACTAGGAGCCATGATCAGTGGTCATTAATCACTACTAAATACTTATGTAGTTAGATTTAATTTTAAAAGAGCTATGCTTTTAAACGTAGTTATTCTAGTATAAATATCCTGCTGTCATAAGTATACCTTTCCAAGAGGAAATTAAACATCTGTGCATGTGAAAACTCCTCTACCACACCGCCACACTCTTCAAAAAATTTCTTAAACAGACATTTTTGCATTGTACCTAAGAGACTCCAGGTTCCAGGTGTTCAGAGCAAGGCTTTGGATCCAGCTTGTCAGGACCCTTAGAGCATGTTCCAGACACCCCAATGTTTTCATTTAAAATGGGTTGAATCCAGTTAGGCCTTACATGCTGCAAGCATGTGTTTAGGGAGGTTTTACAAGCTTAGCACTTAATACCAAAATGTTTCTAAAATGTCACATTTTACAAGCAATGTATTTTTCTTCAAATACCATATATTAGGTTGACAAAAGCAGGACACAGTTAGAGCAATTGTTGCGTTCTCTGAAAAAACAGCATGCTATTCTGAGAAGTGGAAAAGCCAGCCTGTCTTCCTGCTCCCCTTCCCTCCCTCCCTGCCTCCTTTCCTCTCTGAGTTTCATGAGAAGCGACCTGAAATTGTGGCCCTGCTGTTACTGACTTGAGTGCAGGACATTTGGATCCGCACTGGGAGCGCTCACGCTGGTCTGGGACAGCCTGACAGGACATGGTATAACCGTCTGCTCTGCAGGCACTATCATCCGATGAGTTTAGCACAGTGTGGGGCCAATCCTGCTAGCAAAAATTCAAAGAAGTAAACATTCACAAGTTAGCAAACACAAGTGCAAGGTCTGTTGATAACAGATCTTGCTAGCATTGGACAGTTGTGAAATGTTTTCCTCCCATCCTTCCCAAAGATACTTCTTGAAGAAGAGAAATCCAGATATAAGTTTCCAGTCTAAAACTGCAGTATTTTCTGTATTAGCGGTAATACTTCATGGGACATGGTCCACATCCAGATCCTAGTCAAATACGTATGCTGGGCCTTCATCTTAATTCAAGTTCTTTGGGCAGGGTATTTCCCGAAATTCCTGTTACTGAAATGTCACGAAGTGTTTGCAGCTTCCTGGGTTTCAATTGTATTGTGTGAAACTTTTAAATATTTCCATCCACTTACAGTGGGAACATACTACCCAGGTAAAAGCCAAAAATCTGTTACTCACACTTTATAGATCAGGAACAAAAAAATGAAACACAAGAAGAGATGATGCTCACACCACATTTTTTCAGCAGCAGCTGCTCGTTCTGAGCCTGCCTTTGTAACACATCCAAGTGTGGTCAATTTAGCATGCTGCTAGAATGTCTTTTATTGCAAATTGCCTTAAATGGAAAGTCGTGTGCAGCTTAAAATCAGATGTTTCACAGAAATTGTATGAATTTCACTGAACTTACTTCACAGAATTAATTAGTTCAGAGAAGTAGTGTGAATGACAGTGCAGAGACCTTGGCCAAGGCTAACATGAGGTGCCTCTATTATGCTGCTAAATGTAAGAAATTCTGAAAGGTGCTATATAGCATAAAACTTAAAGCATAAAAAGTAACCACTGGAATAATCTGCAGTAGACCAACCCATATTTGCCCTTCAGTGGGGAACATTTCCATTTCCATGTCCATTTAATCTGACATTTTAACTGAGATTGTTAATAAGGGTGCCTTTAGTATAGCTGACATTTTGATTTCTTTGAACTCGGTTTGAGGTGCTTAAATAAATATATTTTGAGGGCCTTAATGAAATGTATTTTGAGAGTAAAAGGCTGTTTTTACCTGTGCTGGCTGTAGGGATTTGACAAGCGCTTACACTTCCAATTCTGCCTGTCATTGCTGGGTTTGCGTTTATCCTCCATCTGCCCCTTCAGGGCAGCGCTCTGATTGCTTAGCTCTAGTGTAAACAGCCTGATTTGGGTCAGGACTGAGACCCCAGATTTGGGGAAAGTAGTCATACAGGACTCAGACCTCCTGGTTTAATCACTTTCTGGCTAGAATGATCCAGATGTAAGAAAAAACCCACAAATCAATTATTTTCTGGTGTTCTATATTAGCTATTTCTGATTATGGATAACCACGTAAGGAATCTGATGCTGTGTCCCTGGCAATGTCGGGGAAGAAACGGTCCAGTTCTGACCTGTGTCCCAAACACATCTTTTAAAAAGCTGGCGACTAGGGTGTGATGGCCTCAGTTTGAAGGTGACACAGAGGCACAGTGGAGATCAGCATGTGAAAGGATTAATATGGAATATTAAAAGCTGTCAAAACAAATGATGCTGGTTTGTAGGATACTGACATCTCCCTCTTCCTCCCCACCCTTTTACCCGTGGGACTTACTCTGTGATTTTAAACAGATTATTCTAAAAGGCTGTACGTGCAGTTTAGTAAACATAAAGCACACTGAGTCACAGCTACAAACAGCTGAAATTGTTCGCTAGGGTAGATTAATACAGATGATTAGCACAGTGAATATTTTAGCTCTGTTGTCAGCTACTGCAGGTCTGAAGATTTTCAGTTTTGTGACTTGAGGCTCACTCCGAACGTTCAGAGTTTCAGTATGTGGACATGCAAAAAGTGAATCCGTACGTCTCATGGTGCCACCAGAGAGCTAGCTGAAGGACAGTAGCTTAACATGCAAAACATTCCGCATTTTCAAAAGATGGAGGATCATGGATTAAGAAACAACTTTTTTAATTGCGTGTGCTTTCAGATTGTTCAAGCCATTTCTGCTGGTTCTGCTCTATGACCGACCCACGGTCTGCAGTGAGCAATACTCTGACTTCCCACAGTGTCGTCTGGTACAATTACAGATCAGTCGATAGGGCTTACTCAGAGTATCACTTGAAAACCAAATATGTCAAAACGGGTCATTTTTTGCAACATGCTGCGTGCTTGAGTGGCTCTGCTCAATGCAGAGTAGCAGTATCTCTGAGTTTCAGCTGTAGGATGACAGTCATAATCATTTATTTTGAGAGGCTAAATAAGGGCAGGAAGTTCAAATAAAGTAAATCGGCGAGGTTGACATTATTACCCTTTGGGTACATAAAATATCTGTTTTAGGAAAACAGATTAAAATTCCAAACTAAATCAGTTTTTTAAGCTTCTGTCCTAAAGGATAATGCTTTCAAGAAATTACATTTAGCCATGAAAAAACAAACATTTAATTATATTTTATAATTAATATCATTTAAATGGCTGGCATGGTGGTTCAAAACATAACGGATGACTGTATGCCCAGTCTTTCCAAGGCTGAGAGCAGGGCATATGGACACAAAGGTTGATACATCTTAAAGAATTCCTATGAATTATGGTTGGGATGCTTCCAGGAGCAACATTCTTAACTTTCATATTGAAGACCTTAAGGAAATTAAATTGAGAGGAAATGGAGGATGATTTTGTGTTAAATTGTAACCTTTACAGGAGCCAAGGAAACTGATTTAAACAGGTCTAACATTTTACCAATAGCCTGTTCTACATTGCTATGGTGACGTGGGTAGCCTTATGGCAACCCTCATTTAAAATTTCTGAATAATTTTCCTCATGGAGAGCTAAGGATTATTAATAAACTTTGTCTTTACATCTAATGCCAGCGGCCAAGTGGAACTTTTCAGGTAGATCAGCACTGTGCTTTGTTCTTCCAGGATTCGTTCCTGAGGTTCCTCTTCCATTTCCTACTCCAGTATTTGTTTCACCACAGTCAAAGGACTTTCACTCTTGACAGAATATTTAGACCATAAGTTTTATTATCTCCAGGTTAACCCAGTTCAAAACCTGATTTAATAGCTGCAGATGGGTATGTGGATGAAAGTAACATCTGAATTCTGTGTCAGATCCAAATGCAGACCTTTTTGTTTGTGGTTTGCAAAACTCTTATGAAACAGTGAAATAGAGTACAGTTAGTCCTTTGCATCTTTCATGTTTTGGTTGGGTTTTTTCCCTTTGTTGAATTAAAATCGTTGCTGTGGTCTGTCTAGATAGTTTCTTCCTTGTGTTAGGCCTGTTGTGAAAGTCAGCTCATGGTTTCTCAAGGAGGAGTTTCCAGCGCAGCAGCAGGGGCGCAGGCACGCGGTTTTGCACAGATACGTGCACAGAAAGACAGCTCAGGAGAGGCACTGCGTCCGGGCTCAGCTGTGGGCCGGCACGGGCAAGAGCCCCGGCTCCAACGCGCACGTCGTCGGTGCGCGGCACCAGGTAGTGAAGAGCTGGAGTCCTCAGACTGGCTATGGATGAGCCGGCTCCAGAACCGGAAGCCGTCTAGCCACAACAGCACAGGATGGTGCCCCACCTAATTAAGCCTGTTGAAAGGCAGGGCTAATTAGTTTAGGTGGAGTGCCTTGTTAGCACAACCATGTTGTTTCCAGGATCCAAGTTGGTTTCCCTGCACGTGTAAGCTTACCAGCCCTCTCCGAGCCAGCCCACATGTATCAAATGAGATAATACACTGCATGGCACAGGTAAATCCTAAGTGGGTAGCTAGGTAATTTCATAATCATATCCTGATTTTTCGGTGTCTTTCTCACACTCGTGCATTCACATGCATGTCATGTGCTCAGGAAGAAAACATTTCTACTCACACAATAAAACCTTCATCTTACTGTGATCTGGCCTTTCCTTGTTTAACTAGAAAAACAAAAACACAGTCTGGGCTCCCCATGATTTACGGGGAGTTGGGATTGGGATTTCAATCCCCAGGCTCAGCTCTAGGTCAGGGCTGGAGGCTTCCTTCTGTGGCCCATCAAAACCAACGGTCATCTCCGTCCCCAGCCTGCAGCTCTCTGGGCTGTTTTCCTCACACTTTGAGGAGCGTGTTAGTAAAGGTGTGATGGGGTTTCACTTAAATTTAAAAACTTGTAATGATTGTGATCTGTCTTCAGAAATGTGTTCAAGGTATGTGTTTATTTCCTTATGAAACATCATCTGAAAAATAATTTTCACTGTTCTCCTTGCAGCTCTCTCCTTTAAATGCAGTGTCAGTCTTTTCCACTTGTGTTATTAGACCTGGTGTAGGAGAGGTACTCTCTTGCGTCGTACTTTTCCTCCTGTCTTGTGATTAAGGCAGGAATCCTACAGGGCAACAAGGAATCAAGCCTGGTCAGTAAAATGATAACGTGCCAAACCGTGTGTTTGCACCCTGAGATAAACTTGGAACTGAGCAATCTTTCCCGTTCATTTGACAGGCCAAGATTAGATTCTGCCCCCTCTTGCCATTTCTGCTTCTCCCTCTCCGTGGACTGAGGAATTCCTACTATGCAGGCAAATCCCGTTCCCAGATTCCCCCATGATATCGCTGCTAAGTGACATCTGACAAGATGCTTCCTGCATTTTGTTACTTCCATTTGGCACCATAAAAGCACTGTCACTTACCCTTCTGATTTGTGGCAGCTACGCTGTATTGTTCACTCCGTGTGGCTGCCGTGGGGGGGAAGGACACTGCAGAAACCGGCACTGCCTTATGGTAAAACACTCCATCCCACCCTACAGTGAGACGGTATCTCCAATCTAAATCCTTCTTCAGAACTTCTCCAGTTTTCCTTGCTCCTTAGCATTTCAGATTAAACCTTTAGGCTTATCTTCAGATCAGAAATTACCTCTCTGGGAAGCTTCATAGTCTTCTATTAGCCACCTTAAGGTGTTCTTAGTGTTTACGCCTCATTTTTGCACCTCATTGTCATGCAAAAGGAGCAGTGTTAACTTTGCTTTGAGAATCTTGATCTTTAATCTTTATACTGTAGCATTTTTAAAGTTGAGGTTTACACAGCCGTTTTAGAGTGCATGCGTATCTTACACACGTAAACACACAAAATAAATGTAAGAGTACTTTTTTAGTTTAATTCAGGACCCTGACTTTTTATTAGCTAATACTTTCCAAGTGGTTTCCAGTGCTCCATCTCAGTTAAAAAGAGATGTTAGTATTATTTATTCTGTGGGAATGAAGATTCATGATGAAACATCTTCTGCACTCTGCCGCAATGCCCACTGAAGCTCTGGTCCTTCTCTCTGAGCAACATTTGGTAAATCCACTTCTTTGCAAGGCAATACTTGAGTAGCATCCTCTCCCTGTTTTCTTCATTCTTTTTCAGTCTGTTTTTGAGGTGTCTGTGGGGATATCACAGGCTCTCCCATCAGCAGTCCCTGAAAAACTACAGCTGTACCCCCCAACTGACTCCTCCTTCAGTTCAGAGCTTCAGCTTCTTGTGCTCAGCCAGGCACTATACCCAGGCTGAACTTGTGAGATTATCCCAGGCGGGTATCTCGGCTGTTGGTTGCCTCTTCCATGTCATCACCCTCTCCTAGAAGGAGCGATGCTCTTGGTACTCGGTACCCTGCTGCCCAACCCAGGGGACCCTGGACACTGACATTAGAAGACTAATGGTAAGTGCTGCTTGTGGGCACCCACAATTATTGCCACGAAGCCTGGCAAAATTGAGTTGACTTCTCCAGCTCCCGCGATAATAAACCGCAATCACCCTACTCTAGACTAATTGGTAAGCAATTGCCTAGTTACTGCTAACAGTCAGTGGTCTGTTCAGTGAGTTGCCAGCCTGTGTGGGTCCTCAGTGACCTGATTCTCATGACCTGGCTGGTGATCCACCCCAACCAGCCTTCACACCAGTACTGGTGGGTATGATCAGGACTTTTGCAGGTTTGTCCAGTTCTGCCTTAACTGGCTTCATCAGGGCTTGGTTCTCGCTCCAGGCTGACTTCTTGGTATGAGTTTCCTGGAAATGTTTCATTTTTTCCTTAGAACGGTGGCTGGGCCCCCATGACTGATCTCCTGCCGCTCACCTTGGGGTGGGTTGCAGGAATCGGGATCAAAGCAAGGCTGGGGGGTCAGGGTGCCCAGCACCAGGGCTCTGCAAAAACTCTTCTGTTTGCTGCTGAGGGCTTCCATTTACTGCTTGGTCTCAAGACTCCGTCATTGTCATAAGGTTAATTTCACCTAACTTCAGCCACCTAAAAATTATAGACCAATCTTACGTAGTGGCTGGTTTTTGAAGAAAACGTATTGCAAGCTTGGGAGCAAACCATCCTGTTGTGCAGGAAGATCAGGAATTTCAGCAGAAGCCAACTCAGTGAAGCAAGGAGCTTCTTAGCGAGTCGAAGTGCAAAAAGAGAGCAGGCGAAGAGCGAAAAAGACTGGTAACAAGGGAGGGATGTACAAGCGCTGTTTGGGTGTGTGGGGTGAAGTTGAGCAGACCAAAGGCTGATGGAGCTGTGACTAGCAAGGGGACTCCAACGTGGGTATGGAGTAGGGGAAGAAAGTACAGAAAAACTTAATTTATGGGGGGAACAGCCTAGTGACAGCTGGTACAGGAAAGGCCAAAGTACTCAGTGCCTTTTTTGTCTCAGTCTTCACAGAGTCTTCACCCAGGCCCTGGCACCCCCCAGCCTGCTTGGGAAGGAGAGGGCAACAAGGGAGCAGTGGGTTAGGGGCAACCTAGAGGAGGTGGACATGTTAAAGCCCATGGTGTTGGACAGGATTCAGGCTGGAAAAGCTGTAAGGTCCGTGTGTGTCATTCATGAAAAACTGTGGTGCTTGGGAAGGTCTGTAACAACAGGAAAAAGGTCCATCTTTGAGAAAGGCGAGGGGGATCTGGGGAACTATGGACTAGTCAGACTCTCCTCAGTCACCGGAGAGGTCACCGAGGGTATCCACTGGAGTCTGTTTCCAAACACGCGAAGGACAAGAAAGTACATCGGGAATGATAGACACAGATTTACCAAGGGCAAATTGCGCTTGAAAGCCCCAACCTCCTTCTACAAGGGCTGGCGGGATGGCCTGGCTGTGGGGACATGGAAGGCCATGGGTGGGTATACCTGCTGCAGTAAGCACTTTGGCACCATTTCCCACAGCATTCCCATGTGGAAGCTGAAGCGGCGTTGGCTGGACAGACGGACTGTTGACAGGGTTGGATATTGCTGGACCACCAGGCTCTAAGGGTGGTGATGAAGGCTGCCTGTCCAGTTGGTGGCTGGTGACAGGAAGGGTGTGGTGTGTCTTGCCAGTGCCCTACAGCTACTGGAGCATCAGGCTGATGCTGGTGATTAGCTGGGGATAGTCCTGCTGTGGGTGGGAGGCTGGAGCAGATGACCTCCGGAGGTCCTTTCCAGCCAGTTTCTGTGACTGCGGGAGAGAGGTGCCTTCTGTAGTTAATGGAGAACGACAGGCACCTCCGGAGGGTGATTCAGCCCATTGCAGCAGTCGTGCTGAGAATAGACCAGGATCACCCCTTGGAGGTCCCAGCCACTTTCCACTGACTGTGCGGGGAGCTTAGGTGATTAACTTTTAGATGGCTAAAGATAGCTCAGATGAGCCCCCCCACCCTAGTGACATTTCTCCAGGCTAATATTACTGCTTATCGGTGTTGCTCAAATTACATTGCAGCTGGCTCAGTGATCGGGCGGTGAGCGCGTTGGCTGTTGACTCAGAAACATCACTGCTACTATGGCAGTCGAGTGACTAGCAGACGTCTCCTGTGCTTTGCGTCGTGGCCGAGTCACGCTGCAGGCATTCCTCCTGTCACTGGAAGCCTCCGCTTCAGTGGTTAAATGAGCTGTGGCTTCTTCCTTCTTGGGATAGCTGCAGCATGGGGATGTGAAGCGGTTTGGTTTTGTGTCATTCCCTACAGGCAAGAGGTTTTTCTTTCTCCCTTTCATATTGCTTTCTGTGGTCCCCATGCCTTCACTCGGTGAAGCGTCTCTGCTTGCTCCCTGGAGTCTCCCAGTTTGAACCTGGATGTGTCCCCGACGTTCTTGGCGGGTGCTGTTTTAATCACTGCCTTGGCGTCTTCAGCAATTTTGGAGCTGTTTTTCTAGGGGCTGAGTTTTCCCAGCAGCCTTTCTGGGCAGCTGAAATGGTGTGTCCCAGAAAGGACCTGTCTTTAATTAGGGAACTTACAATGCCAGACTCCTCAGCAGTGTAACAGAAGAGTTCATTTCTTCTCTCCTTGTTGTTTTGAGAAAAAAAATACAAACAAAAAAACCCAAAAGGAAAAATGCCCCCCAAAATCTTGGCCTTATTTTGCCTGAGGTTGTAGCGCATGTCAAACACTTTCATCAACAATTTCGGTATCACAAGCATTATTCCTGGCAGCAGCATCTCACTCATTTCCTGGCATTTTTCGCAATTAGCAGTAGAAAGCTTTCACTTCATTTTTTTGTCTCTATCTTCCTCTATCATCTCTGAATACAGACTCCATTGTTTCTGCTGCTTTTGAGCCTATGTTAAGATTTTGTCTGCGTTCCCCCACAGCTGGATCTCCTCCAGTGCCACCTCTTCAGTGTACCTCCAGCAGTGGCTTTGCCAGTTAATCCCATTGTCTCTCTTTGCAGGGGTTTCGCTACCCTGGCCTCTCTTACCACATCTCATGTATTAGCGCTGGGTAACAGAAAAGTCCACGTTTCTAAAATAGCTTTTTGCTAAAAGCGTTACTTTGAGACATGCTGCTCTCCATTCATTTGCATGCAGTGCCCGTGCCCACGCTGCCTGCAGCCTGCCCGTCGCCTGCCGAGCTCTGGCACCCGCTGGCCCCGCTCCACATCTCTCCCGGTGCCCAGCGCGGCTGCATCGTGCCAGGGAGCAAACGAAGAGCCCTTCGCTCTTACTCCCACCTCCCTTGCACACCGCAGAGAGGGTCTGCAGTGTAGCTGCAGGTGTGAGAAATGTGAGAGGGGACAGCTAGAGTTACTGGTCGAACTGGAGTCCCAAAAATATGATCGGGACGGGGGAGAAGGGCAGGATTGTCCATTTGTTCAGGGAGTTGCTCAAGAGCATACTGGCTCCACCTGTTCCACAGGTGCTGGGGCTTTGTGCCTTTCTTAGCACATCTGCACTTATCTTTGCAAAAGATATAATTAGTTTCATTGCATACAATGAAATGTTGGGAAGGAGGGGAAGTGCATCTAAATACTCTGTCGTTCCCATGATTTTAGATCACTCTGTAATTCCAGCCCCACGGTCCAGTGGACTGGGAGTGTGCAAGTGTCCATAAACCTACAAGAGGGAACATGTCTGTACGCTGGCAGCGTTGCCGGCACGTATGGCGTTGGGTAGTTCTAGTGGATACATCTTGCTTTTGAATAATACCTTCTTTTAGGTACATGTCTAGCTTTTGTGCTTGAAAAAAAGTCAGAAATCTGGTCCATAGACTCCCTGAATATTGGAAAACGTACAGGGCATCTATAAAAGAAACCTGTAATTACGGGACACGGGGTTTTTTCAGTGCTTGCAGTTTGTAAGATGGTGCTATCAGACTTGGACATTTTCACTGCAGATTTTAAATGAATCCTTGCAGTTGTGCTCTGTGCCTTTGATTTTGCTTCCTGTGAATTTTCAAACCCATCTACAGAACAATTTTCTCAAATGTGTTTGTTGGATCTTTTAGAACAATGGTTTAATTCAAGGAAATAGCTCTCTGCTCATGGGTAGTCATGAATGCACTAACAGGATACATTAAACAAATAAATTATTTGGTGTCAGTTATTCACTCAGCATTGTCAAGGATAAATATGTAAGCATGTCCGCACAATCTGTAAGCAACCACAGATACATTAGGGAAGGCAAAGGGTAAATGGCTGACAGCCTGCACAAGTCCCTATTCTATCAAGTTTTGGCATGTCGTTTGTTGATAAACCTGTTTTACTGAACATGCTCCATGCTCCTGGGTTTTAGAGTGATGCTAGACACTGGCTAGTAATTATTGCAGGGCATATAACGAATCTCACTTTCTGAAGTTGAAATAGCCATATTCTTTTGTTGAAGGGAACAGGAGGGAGCACCTTTGGTGATCAGGATCTATGTGACTTTTATCTAAGCCATGACCACATGAGTACCTTGTTAAATCACGCAGGCCACCCTTCCTTTTTTTCCTTCTTCTCCTTTTCCTTCTCCTTTCTTTTTCTCTCCTCTAACCTGCTTCAGGACTTAAAATCAAATGGGTCTCGGCTGAAGCACAGATGAGTTCAGCTGGTGGATCAGTCTTTTGTGGATCAGATCGTATGTGTGGATCCCACAGAGAGGTCTTCTGCCAGCTTGCTTAGGTGTAAGCTCTTAGTCATTAGTAGTCAAGGACTGAGAAATGTAAATGAAGCCTTCAGTAAACATTAGTGATATCTATACTGCTCACAAAATAATAATATGTCATTCACATGATTACACACAAGGATCTCCCTTCTCTTCTTAATCTTTTTTGTCATCTATAATAATGACAACAATTATGATAATCTATAATAAATATAGTATGTTGTTTAATTAAAAATGGGTTGTCTTAAAGTCCTCTGATGAATTCTAAGCGATAAAGACTCATAATGTATATTATTATGATTTTTTAAGAAATGTCCATATCTGAATGTGCTTTCTTTTTTTTTTTTTTTAACTTTGTAAATGATTTTAAATATCTGTAAATAAGCCAAATATTCAAATATTCAAATAAAACCTCCTATGGATTCACACTGAGAATTACGTACATTTTAAAATTGCACCCTTAATGCTATTTTCAAGTTAGGCCCCTGGGAGTGTGCTTTCAAACATTTCCTAAAGCAGAGTTTTCAGTGCCTGCAAGCAGTTTCATGGACCAGAAAAAACATTTACATGTTTCCATACAAGGACATGAGGACTTCAAAAGCCCCAGCTCACCTTAAGAGCCATAGTGGAGCTCAGTTCACCAAATCTACTCATTACTGGCCGTTTGTTTCCTTGTCACTAGTGGGAGTTAGGAAGCATTTTCTTCTGTAATACTTACATTTTAATCTTTTGATTCTTATGAAGGTTCATCTGCTTCAGGTTTTGTTGAATTTTATCAGTTTGTTAAACATTCGGGGAACGTTTCAGTGCCTGCCTATTGCCACGTTGTACGTACTGGATTTGGGAGCAGATCCAGTATTAAAGCCTTGCCAAGGCAAAAGTGAGCAACTGCTCTCATTAATTTTACTTCTAAATGCACAGATTTGATCCTGAGTCTGAATTGTTGTTGAGGTAAGGTTAAGATAGAGTGATAATATTTTTTATTAAATCAACTGGAATCACTGGAAAATGGGCACTTTGGTGACCTCAGGGGCTGTCCCTTGAGCCTCAGATGAATTGCTGCTACGAAGGCAGGCTGGAGCTGAGCGCAGAGTGCTTGTGGGAAGGACGGTCTCAAATGTTGAAGAAGTTTATAATTATAAATAGCTGCAATTTATTGTAGCCAGGATGCAATTAAAAGTAAATAACCCAGAAGATGTCTTACTGGCACTGTAAACAAGTGGCTTTGCATGTGGAGTAGGATATGCTGTGTTAAAGTTGGTAGGACTGCTATAAGCTGCAATGCCTTGCTTTTTAACCGTCATTGTAAAAGTTTCTCTTTGAATTTTTTGGCACCCCATTTTGATAGAGACTATTAAGGGGTTTTTGAGTCTTAATACTCTACATGCCTACAGTTTACGAGCGAAGTTACAATCCATTACAAGTAACTATTTCTTTTCTTTGCAGAATTAGGAATTAAGTCTTTTACCAGTACAGTCAGTCCATAATTTGATCTTTAAGAGTTGAGGACAGCCGAGTTTGTAAAGATGTCTGCAGATATTTGTATTCAACGTTTCTCACCTGCCAAATTGGACAATCTGTTCACGAGATAGAAACCCATTAGTAATATTAGGCTGCTAGATCATGGAAAACTTAGTTGTTTGGCACCTGCAATATTCTACTGAGCAAAGAGGAGAACTGCAACTCCTCTCTAACTTTTTTAATTCACCTGTTTGGGATCTGGTATTTTGGCCACTCTTAAAACTTTTTAGCCTTTACACTTTCTGCCAGAAGCAAGACATGCTATGTCTTAATGTATTTATTTAAAGGGGACTAGGGTGGCAAGAGAGGATCATGAGGGAATCAGGAGAGAGAAGAACTCACTTTGAATTTTGGCGTTTGGATCTAGTTTCAAAATGTTTCCTAAGTTGTTTCATCTCCTGTGTCAGTCGAGGGCAAAGCCACCATTCACTCCTGCAGCTTGGGGACTAGGGACTCTGCCCCACCATCCCGCCTTGCTGCCTCGTGGGGCTCAGTGCTTTTGGATAACAGGATGGGGACAGTGAGTTCGTGGGTTAAGAGAGGAACCACTGCGCGGCTGCGGCTGCAGATAACATTGGCCTCGTGCTCAGCGAGAGCGAGCGCAGGGGCTTGCATGCACAGCCGTGCAGTGGCAAGGGGCTGTAGCTCTGTGCTGCAGAGAAGCGTGGTACAGACAGGGTTGGTGGGGGACCGTTGGGCAAGAGTTCATCATATGAAGCCCCCTTCTCATCTGCGACACTTCATAGGCCTTCTGGTGAAGTGCATGTTTTCTCTTACGCTGAACCACTCCCAGAAAAGAGGATGATCTCCAAAACCTCTCACTTTTCAAGTATTCAAGAAGAAAAAAAGCCTCAAGTCCATATTCATTAGCAGCTCTCACCATGAGAAAATGATAGCATGGCCAAGTCAGTACATGGGAAAAAGCTTCTAAAAATGGGCTGCTAAGTCACTTCTCTAGTGAGAGATACTGTATGTACCATCATCTTACAGAGATGAAAAAGAAATAGATGGCAAAAAATACCAAAATGCAGTTTTTGCAAAATACTGGCACATAAATGAATTACATTTCAGTATGCTAGAGCGTTCTAAGTGCCAGTGGAAAAATATTAAACAGTGTGCTGCTTCTGAGGGCTCGGCCAGTCTGTCCTCTGATGGACTGGCAGCAAATCAGGTCTTGTGACAAAATATCACTGCAGTTCCTGCTAAATTGCCGCTGGGATCAAAAGCTGTGCACAAACAGCATGTAATACTTGAAAACTGAAATTAACTCCTTTCGTTAATTAGTTCTTTATTCTGTCTCGGAAATGATTTCACATAGGGCACTAGAAAAAATGACGGAAATGCTGGTTATAATTTTACGGGTAAGGGCTTGGTTATGCAACACCCAAATATAAACCGAAACATGATACAGTTGAAGATGTATCATATAGTATTCCAGGAGACCACGTCCAGAAATTGCAGGACTGTTTCCGTAAGTGACCACGTGCATCAGCTGTACCAGGAAGGTTATCAAAGTCTGTGAGTGGAGAAGGTCTGAGAGTGTTTGTGGCAGAGGGGGTTGCCCTCCTGATGTCAGTGGGACGCTCACATGAGATTCAGGGAAAGATCATGTCGTGTAGCATCTAAACTTCTGTTTACTGTTTACGTGAATCCCTGTAGTGACACTAGATACCGCTCAGTGAGAGAATCCCGATGCACTTCATCTTTCTCCTCTGACACTTCTTTTTCTTTCCCCCTGCTTTTGTAGGGTTCCTCTGTTCCCCCGCTTGCATTTTTTAAGCCTACCATTGCTTCCAGTCCCCTCCTGTGCCCCACACGGCCACCTCTTGCAGAAGCAAATGCTGCTGCTGCTGCAGGCAGTGCTGGCACTGAAGCATCACGGGGCTATCGAGAGTGTACCATACTCTCGTGTATCGTGCTGTATGGAACGCAACACTGGCTGTGCCATCTGCAGGGGCTGATGCTGCAGGACCACTGAGCAAGGTGGAAGGTGGCGAAGTGCGTCAAGAAGGGAGGAGCTGCTCCTTCTCGTAGGGTCTGTGTTGGGTTCTGCTCTGAAGTATGTTTTCCCGTATCAGCATCAAAAAGTACTGTTAATTTTAAAATACTCAGATGCGATTAATGTGGTATATATCCATGAATATTAACTATTAAGGAAGTTAGAAAATTTATGTTATTCCCTTTTAAGATCATTCCTACAGAAAGTTATTACATTCGTAGAAGAGCAACTTCTAATTGGTGTGGTATCTGTTATTTCTGGATAGCTGTGTATCTTACAACATTTCATTAGGGACTTGGAGTATGTATTTTAATTTTACATGCTGTTTTTCAAAAACACCTGGTGCAAACTTAGCGTTATCTGTGGAATCATAGCCAGTGCTTTCACCATTTATTTGTTAATAGTCACAAGAAGTTAACAAACAGGAAGTTAGCAGAGTTGCACGTACCCAAGGAGGGCTGGTTTGATCATGAACTGGGGTTTCCAGACTGATTTGTCTCAGACTGGGTCACTTGGAAAGTGGCTTAGGACACAGTTACTGAGTTTCTAAGAAGGGTCGAGCTCGGGCTGCCTTCCTTCTGTTGAGGAAGATAGTGTCTTTTCCTCTACTGGACTGTCTAATTTCTTGAAACTTGTACGAATGTGGTATCTTTGACGTACTTAGTGGCCGAGGAAATTGTGCTAAAACTCACCAGCGGGTTCAGAAATGACTGAGGAAGGAGGGCAGAGAAGGTGGAGAAGCTGAAAGACATGCAGACACCTGGAGGGAGGCACACCATCAGAGCCTCATTTCACAAGACTCATTTCCTTAAGAAAATGAGTGAAAAAATATTTAGATTAGTCAAAACCAAAAGACACTGAAGAATTCACTTAAGAAATCACTTAAGGTGATGCATCTTTCCCTGGGTCGAAGACCCAGCTGGAGCTGTGGGCAGGCCAGGGGAAATGTGCAGGCTGATGCAGTGTCAGAAAAAGCAAGTTCTGAAAGAAAACGTTAACAGTGCTTTTACATGGAAAAACACTTCTTCTAGACTGGGCACTAAACAGCTTTTGAACAGTAACAGAACTCACCTTTTTTTTTTCCTTAAAATTATATTTAGCAAGAACTGTTTACTATCACTTTACTGTATCTTTGCCATTGAAATAACTAGAGATATTTTAAGTGGCAGTTTTCAAAACATCTGCATTTAAATCGTTAATCTATTGTCCTCTAAATGTTTTTGTTGAAAAGGCTTAAGTAAGTGATAATGGTCGTATTTTTACATGAGTAAACCAGGCTTCAGCCTGAAGGGATCCCCACTGTTCACAGGCTTCCTTCAGGTAGCCTCACTGAAATGAAGCAGAAAGGCAGCTCATGCTGCAAGACACCAGTGGGAAGGAGGGATCGTTTTGCACAACTGTCCAGGTATACTCTGCTAAAAATTCTAGAAAACATTTAGAATATATAAAACATTGATTGTATTTTTATCTCATCTACTAAAAACTAAAAATAAAATTTTAAAGAATTTAGAGCTGGCAGTAGCCTAGTACCAAACCCTCTTGCTCTATACCTGAGCCCCAAAGTTTCCTCATTTGCATTGTTCTCCTTAATATGTAATATCTTTCCTTGTTTTTTGGCTGGGTTGTTTTTTTTTTCCTTTTATTACACAAAAGTCAGATTACAAAGTAAAGGAATAGCCTGGACCCTTCCTCAGCTCTGGGGAAAATAAGTCCTTCAGTATCAAGTATAGATTTCTGTTCTTGGTCTTGCATTGCCCTGACGGTTCTTTTGGAGGTGAAGACTTGAAGCAAAGCAATACTGGCAGCAGGTCCTGCAACCCCGACCCTGGGCAAGGCTGGAAATCCCCAAACGGCTTAAATTAGGGTTAGTGCCACAGTGAGCGTATCCCTTCTCCTGCTACAGGATTGCACACGTAGCTCGCGCCGTGGTTGTATGTCATGGTCCTGCTTACTGAGAAGTCTTAGAGCCGGGGAACACGTTACAGTAATGCAGCACATTTCATTATTTAAACATATGGTCAGCTCCTCTTTAGTTTGTCTGAGGAGATGATTTTTTTCCTATTCCTAAAATCATTATTTAGCCCGTGTTAGTTTTATCAATGCAAACATTTTCTATTACAAGGAATTTGAGCCCTTCCAGGTCAACTAATTTACATGATGAACTGGTTGATAGAGAATATGCATGTTAGAAAGGAAAATATGCCCAAGTTCTGTGTGTTTTGGCTATTTCCACCTGCTTTTGGATATATGTATCACAGAAGTATGCAAGAACGAGATTACTTGCCATGTTTGGAGCTCTGTGAGCACAGAAAAAACATTAACTTTCAATGCCACAAAGATTCAGATTTACTGAATCTTTAAAATGTGTCTGTGCCAAGTGCTCCCTGCGAGTTTATTGCTGAATTACTCTTTGGCAGCGTTTATTTTCTGCCACGTACCTTCAAACATTGAACATACGGTCTCTATACAATACTTATTAATGATGTTCATTGCTTTATGGATATGGTGCACGAGGAAGAGGATGTATCCTAATGAAGGGGGAGATACTGGCACGAGGTGCCGCTCCTTCCCCCAGGGCCGCGAGTGTTTGATAGGGAGGGCAGTGGTATACACACGTATGGGGCATATGTGCGTACAGCGTACGCGCTATACAGCAGAAACTTTGCTGAGTGCATATCATAGCAATCCTGACCTGTGATGTCACTGTTACCTGCTCAGCCAGTGCTATTAGAAATGCTGAATCCATTAACTTTGACAGATTTACGGGGTAAGCATATGTCACTGGTATTATGAGAAGCAGTTACATTCATGGGGAGATTTTATGATTCACTATCCGCTTATGTAAACCTTAACTTTTACGCCGAGAGCCGCTCAGGAGCATGTTGTCCTGCTGGCAGGGTCAAGGAGCAGAGCTCGGTGGGAGCAGGGGCTGGCGGGCTTGGGGAGCAGGGCTGGCAGGGCTGGGGTGCAGGGCCTGCTGGGGAGCACGGGCGGATTGCACCGGAGCGTGGGACCAGCGGGGTGCAGGGCTGGCGCGGCTGACGGTCAAGGCTGGTAGGGAACGAGGCCAGCAGAGCTGGGGAGCCAGGACCGGCAGGGAGCCGGGCCGGCTGGGCTGGGGAGCGGGGCTGGGGGGGGCAGGAGCAGGGCTGGGGGGGCAGGAGCAGGCCGGGTTGGGGAGCAGGGCTGGGGGGGGCAGGCCCGGGGAGCCGGCTCCGGCAGGGCGCAGGGGCCCGGGCGGGCGGGGAGCGGGGCTGGCGCAGGACCAGCATCCCGGGCGCGGGCAGCGCGGAGCGGCGGGGGCGGCCCGGGCCCCCGCAGCGGCCCGGGGGGGCGGGAAGGGCCGGCGCTCCCGGAGCCGCAGCCTGCCCCGGCCCGGCCCTGCCCTGCCCTGCCCGGGGGGCGCCCGGTTCCCCGTCCCGCGGGGGCAGGGCGGGCTGCGGGGCCGGGGCGGGCCGGGGCGGGCCGGGGCGGGCGGCCGGGGCCGGGGCCGTGCCGGGTGCCAGCGGCGGGCGGGGATTTGCTCGCCGGCGGCGAGGGGAGCGCAGCGGCGGCCGCATGATGAGGGAGCGGTGCGGCACCTCCGGCGGTGCTGGCGGCGGCTCGGGCGGCCCCGGCATGGAGAGGCTGCCGCCGCGCCAGCCCGACTACATGTCCGTCTGCCTCTTCGCAGAGGAGCCCTACCAGAAGCTGGCCATGGAGACGCTGGAGGAGCTCGACTGGTGCCTGGATCAGCTGGAGACCATCCAGACCTACCGCTCCGTCAGCGAGATGGCATCCAACAAGGTGAGCCGAGCGGCGGGGGGGATGCGGAGCGCGGCACGGCAGCCTGATGCCCGGTTCTCCTGCGCGTCTGTACAGGAGAGCAACTCCCAAGTTACTGCCGGGGAAGGAGGTGCGGGTTTCCCCCCGGGGGGGGGGCACGGCGCGGCCGGCTTGGGGAGAGCGATCCTTACCGCCGGGCTCTTCTCTGAGAAGTAAAAGAGGTTTCAATTAGCGCCGGTCCCTTCGGAACCGATCTTACCAGAAACACTCTTGAAAACGCCCGCATTTCACAAATTATCACTTCAAAAGTCAATTATCTTCATTGTTGTCTGTCCGTAATAATGGCAAACTCTAAACATTGTGGTACGTTATTTTATTGCTGTTTTGTCTTTCGGTAAGCGTTTAATTTTGTTTTTAATGTGGTGGGCTGGCTCGGCACCGCTTGCCAGCATATGATGAGGGTGCGAAGTCAAAGATGGTGCATAGGGAATGAGCTCCGAGAGAAGCTGCTCGCCCGCCTCCCGGGACGGTTTTTTTTTTTTCTTTTAGTTTTTAATGCGCCGTGAGCGAAAGGGGAGTTTTGCGTTTTTCTGCGAGTAAGGTGCTAAAATAAACTAAGAAAAGTACGCTGTGCTAAAAGTCAGAGAAGCAGGAGGGAGAGCGGAGTCCCAGGAGAACGCTGAGAAGCAGCAGAGAGGAAAGCAAGCGAAACGCGAGGGCTGAACGCCCTTCTCTGGGCAACTTGTGGAAGCTGATGTTCCTCCCCCCCTCGCCCCCATTCCCGGTGCTGGAACCAGCTCCCCAGCCCCCGTCCTGCCGAGCCACAGCATCGCAGATGAATTTCGCTTCAGCATCTCCCCAAGCCAGACCGTAACTTGCCGGAGTGGCTGGTGCCGGATGGAAGGCGCTCCCTCCCCCGGGGCCCGGAGCCACCTCCCTGCTCTGATCCAGCCGCTGCCCGGGGCAGCGCTTGGCTGCCAGCAGAGCCTTCGCACCTCCGGGACAGGCTGGCTGCTCCCCATCCCCGTGCCTTGTTTTTTTCAAGCGCAGTTTTTGCACCCAGGTTTGAAGGCGGTGTTTGCAGCCGTGCGTTGTGCGATGGAGCAGGTCATATTGTCCTAGGCTGAGCTTGCTCCCGTCTTTGGGGTGAGGGCTGTGTCCGCTGCATCTATGCCTTTGACCAGCTGTCGCCGTTAAACCCGGTTCTGAGTTGTACTGCACCAACCCGATGTTATTATTTTTTTCCTAATCGGAAATTAATGAAATCAGACATGCTGAATCATAAACTGATTTTATGGAAAAAGTTGAGCAAAGAAATCCCGTGTTATTTCAGCTTCCTCCTCTGTTAGTGATTACCACGACGTGCAGGGGCAAAGGAAGCAATAAAAGTTTTATAGACCGAGCTTTCAAGAAAGGCATATTTTATGTTTTTTGAGTTTGTGTCGAGGGAAGCCAGGGTGAAAGTTGAGAAAGGTTTAGGCTGCAGAGAAGGCTGCACGGCCAATGTGGACGCTGATGCCCTTCGTTTTGAGATTATTTTTTTTCCACTGAGTGCCAAATCTGGACTTGTGAAGGTGAAAGACTAACTATATTGCTTGTTATACTAATTACAAATTGTGCTCCCTCTGCGTGCAAATGGCTTGCAGCTGGGTCGAGCAAAAGGTTCCCGAAACTTTGTTCTTTCACAACCGGTTTCTGAAATGTCTGTGTTTTTTGGTCAACTTCCAGTATTGCTTTCATCTGTGAAAGAAGAGCATAAAATGGCCTCACACCTCGCTTTCCTTTCCTTATCAGCAGTAAATATTGACACGAATTAGTTTTGGGGGTTTGTGGCTTTCGGGTTCAGACGTACAATCTGCAGAGTGATCTCAGAGTGTGAGAAGCCGTTGTGTTGGAAACGTGCATCTTCAGGAGGAGGCTGCAACGGTCCTTAATTGGTCAGGTTTTGCTATTCACCACGTATCCCACTCAACTGCCTGCTTCGGTCAAAGGCATTTAAATTTGTCACCGGTAAATAGTAAAACAGTCAGATGTTTTGAAAACAGGATGCTTGGGCTCCACGTTATTAAAGAAAAACGGAAAGAGAAACAGTATAGATAGGAAGAAAGCAAATAGACTCAGCATGCTCCCAAGTGCAAGAGCAGTATAAACAGTGACCTATCTTCCTGACCTCCGCTCTCGCCAAGTTCCTGGCCCCGCGCCACCCAAGCCAAACTACGTCATTTGAGACTGATAGTAGGCATGGCACAGCTGTTGCAAGTGTGACTCGAATTTCCTGTCTCCTTCCTGACAGACGTAGTTTAGAAAATCCAGAGTTGCAACAACAGCAGAGAGAGAGGGAGGATCTCGGCATACGTGTTCACGGGGTGATTCTCAGAAGTCCTGCACCAAAAAGGAATCGCTGGGGGGAAGCGCCATGCAGGACAGCATCCTGGCTTTAAGCTGATGGTTTTCGGAAAACATCAGTTAAAACATGTGCGTATACTTTTTTAAGATGTGAGTTAATTACAGGAGAAGTGAGGAAATGAGCAGCTAATCTTACTGTGAGCTAACGAGCCTGATTGCACTGACATCAGTGTGAGCCAAGGGAGCAGTGCCATTTGCACAGTGGGAGCCTACAGTCCCACGAGCGGGGTCGGACATAAAACTGGCAAAGAGGGGAACTGGCAAAGAGGGGAACTCTGTTCCCCGGGTGTGTTGTCAGCGTCCGTGAGTCCTGATGCATTACCAGAGCAGTACCTGATCCACGAACCAGCCCGAGTCCCTTGCGCTCCAGCTGTGAGCTTCTACTAAGTGCCCTTAACTTTCTACATTAGAGAAAAAAACTGCCTGGAAAACTACCTGGTTGCAGGGAATGCAACTGACATGAAGGGAATATATTTTCCTAACATTGAACTAATCTTTTGCTGTGAGCAGAGTATGGCACTGCAGCTTTGCAATGAAACAAAATTACCTGTAAAAGGCTCTGTAGGCACTCAGTGCTGCCTGTAGAAGCAGACCGCACATATTTACATTATTGTAACATATATATTCTTTTTTTCCTGCATTTATCACCCTGTCCAACTTCCAGCTCAGGCAACTGCTGTGTCTCAGAAGGATTTGTGAGTCATGGTCCTGCTGATAAAGAGGGGGTATCTTCTCTCTTGGTGGCCACCCTGTAACGTTGCTTTTGGCATTAGGCAGCTGTCCGCAGCCTCGCTTGTCCTGCAGACGGAAGCGCAGGACCCCCTTGGCTCTATTACCTAATATAGCATTTGGGATCTGGGGGAGGACATGCTCAGTGCATCCTCCGAATCATAAAAAGGAGCAAGTATTCTTGCCAGCTGCAATGCTGGCCTTGCTGACTGCAAGTTTTTACGGGGCCGTAATATCATAGAAATGAGGGATGGAAAAAATGTAGTATTTCTCAAGAGCTACCTGCCTGTCCGTGCAGGATACAGCCCAGATCACGCGTAAAATGGATATATCTGAATGGACCTAAGCAGCACCTTTCCATCTCTTTAAATTAGACCAGTCTTATTTAGAGGTTTTTGCAGTCCATCGAGTAAGTAAATGGACAGATAACGTAATTTGTGGTCTGTGGGGATATTCTAATTTTGAGTAGACGGAAGTGTTGTCATCAGGGTGCCTGCCTTGTGCTCTCGCAACTTTCAAAACCCACTTCTCTCCCTGTACTCTTCCCTGGGGGACCCATCCCTGCCAGCACTGCCTGTGCAGCTACAAACACCTCAGAGTAAATCCTTAAACTCTCTTACTTCAACTCTTTAAAAGACATCTCCGTTACTCCCAAGTGCTGAATAACACAACTCAAATCTTGCCACCCAAGGCCGTTTTCAGCCAGTGGCTCAGGGCAGCAGCACGGCGGGGCTCTGCACTCCTATCTTGGTTGCTTGTGAGCCAGAAGCCACTAAGATAAACATAACTGATTTCGTTTTGCTTGTATTTCAAAGGGCATTTCGGTCAGAAAAGAGGAGCAAGGCCGCACCTAGCTTTCAGGAGACAGTGGCTAAATAAACATCTGGACACTAATGTAAACTCCTGAGGTCGATGGTGGAGGTCGAGCGTGGCGCGGGGCCAAGTGCCAGCAGCGTATGTGCCGGGCTGCACAGCCTCCGCGCTCGCTCGCTTGTCTTCTGCCAGTCCGTCAGCCCCGAATGTTGTCCTCTTCGTACGTGATGTTTCCCTTAAGTGGTGCCAGGCTGTTTAGTCGTTCGCTTGCTTTTGCTGTAACTTCCTTTGTTTAATATGCTTTAAAATAGCCGAGCACTGCACAAAGAGAGGCTTGTTCACTTGTGCAGCAGCCAGCGAAACAAAGAGACTTCCACGTCTCCTGTTTTTACAAGCCGGGATGAATCACTGAGCTCCGCACGCGGTTCCCCCGCCGCATACCGGTATTCCCCTCGCCCGGGGACTTGTGTTATGGAAACAGGGATCCGCGACCGGGAGAGCTCTCTGGAGTGTGACGGGCCAGTCGGAGCAGCCCCTGGCATTGCTCTGCAGCAGTCCCCGCAGAACTGGTCCCTGCAGAGCCCTAACACACATTGCCCGTGTCAGGTTTGACGTCGTGTCAGGTTTGACGTCAGCATGCTCTGCGGTGGTTAACCGTTTCTTAGTCGTACAGCTGCTGTCTGCAGAGCGGGACACTAGACGATCATTATGCTCCATGAGAACTGCAGTAGGAGCTGTTTCTATCTGAGGTTGGGAATATTCACTCCATCTTTGGTTTATCTGATGGCTTTTCATTTGTGTTGAGGATGTCCTTGTTGTAGAGGACAGGGCACTGTATTCCTTAAGGCAAAGCTGTGCACGATGCAGGAGCCAGACTTTTTAACAGAGACACTTGGGAGTGGTGAACATGAGGTTCCAGTGAAGCCTGCTGGGTGAGGAGGAGCCAGCTCTGAACGGTGGCTCTGCCCCACACTGTGAAACCCCTCAAAGCTCCTTGTGGATGTTCAAGACTTGGCGAGCTGGGTCCGAGTCAGCTCCTGCGTATCAGTTCTCATCACTGTCAAATGGACTTCTAGGGTAGCTGTCTCCATATCCATCCTATTCCTCCTCCCTTGCTCTTTGGCCTCTAAAATAAATTATTCTGATTATATCAATTATGTCATAAGAGGGGGGCAGAATAGTAGGGCCTTACATGGGCTTATTTAACAATCTAATACTTCGGTCTTGCGAGCCCTCTGGGCTGTCAGTTTCCAGATATCTTAGTTAAACTGATTCAAATATTTAAAAAACAGAATATTGGAAAGCTGCACCATTGCCTGTGAAAAGTGTCGGTACAGTATTAGGAGCCAGGAGCCGGTGCCACCGTTCGAGATACCCTCCTAGAACAAAGTGACTTTGAGTGGCGGATGCTTTCTCATCTTCTGGGACCGTTGCGGTAAACGGGTGGGAAGAGCCAATATGAAGGAGATCCCGTGGCCACGCATACCCTACGTGCTGCTGCTGCACGTCTAGATAGCCACAGCAGAGATGAAGACTTTGGGGTTTGAATTTTGGTTCAAATCCACCTTCCCAGGAGCCTTTCTGGGGAGCTGCCATCCTGTGGGACATGACGGTGCCCAGGACCTTCTAGCATGTCCTTTAAACATTTCTGCTTGTACTAGGATGTGATGGGTTTTAAAGTTCTGCATTCTCAGACTTTTACGTTATAGCACATTAGGGTGGGGCTTAAATAAATAATAGCTCAAAGGCAGGTTCAAAATGAATCATGATTTGAGGGCAGGACTAGAGAGTGACTAACTGTTCAGAGCAGTGACCTCTCTGGAAGTGAAGTGAGGATACTGGAGATGCATGAAATCTCGGAGGAGAAGCATCACTTAGGATGAGGGTGAGCTGTGAAGGATTTCAAAGTAGGATTTAATCCTCTGAGCAGTCCTAATCCTGATCCTGATTTTGTGGACCGGACCAGTTTCCACAGCCCAACTCTGAACGTCTCGGTTTTTACCCAGTTGCAGAGCAACTGCTTTCGGTGGGGCAGCTGGTGATCAAAATATTTGCACTAAATGAAACTTAATTGAAAGATGTTGCGTTATCAAAGCCGGAACATGTTGTGGAGATGTATTGGTTTGAAGGCTCATCCATCAGAGCTCTTAGAGGGAGAGATTCCTCCGATTAAAGCCTTTGCTCTGTGTTTCAAGCAAACAAACAAGAAGTGCCTCACCTTGCTGCTGGTTTAGCACAGCTGGGCAAACGCCACATAAAAATTATTCTGCAAATCATTTGCCTATCTCTATGTGAGAAGGATTTTTCATTTAAATATATTTACATTAATTAGTGCCTTCCGTATGGTTTTGGTGCTTGCATTAAGCTCATTTTCATTTTGGCAAGACCAACTGCCACCTTTTTTGGGAGGGGATACTGTATTGTAGAGCTACACTGACTACTTCCCAGAATTTACTCTTTATCCTGTGTTTTCTGAAGCAAACGGACTTCTGTCAATTAAAAGTTGCCAGAGTTTTCTCATCATGGGCATCTTGGAAGAGTCATCTCAGGGCACAACGTTATTTGAATTTTCCAAAGCCTGTTCTCCTACTCAGGTAAAACCCCAGCTGGATTTGCCTAAATGATGACTGCAGAGCCTGACTCAAATTTAAATTAAATTTAAATTGCTGCTTCATACGATTAACAAAATCCCATGTTTAATTGCATTGCTCTCTTGTTAAATGACAAATGCTTTTCCCTCTCAGTTGTTTATTTTTTTTTTTTTTTTCCTGAAGATTGAGAATATAGTCCAGGCATATTTCATCCGAATGTCCAGCATCTCCTTATGGTTCACCCCCAAGCCCCACAGGTGCAGGGATGCTTCTGCCTGCTCCCTGCCTGCCCTGGCAGGGACGAGCGGCTGGGGAGGCTCTCTGGTTTGTGGGCTCTCTTTACGTAGTCGTTTGGCTTCCTTTGGCACTCGAGACTTCATCAGTGCGGTTTGCATGGGTGTGACTGACAGAAGATTTTGGTCTGAGATCTGCAGCCTTCTGGAGCGCTATCTGCTCTCGAGGCCACAGATGTTGTCAGTTGCATCAGGTCTTTCTTTAATCAACTTTATGTCAACAAACAAGCTGCTGTAGGTTTTAATTTTGCTGTTGCTTCTTAGCCTTCAGCTCGGGCTGGTGCTCATCATCTCTTCTTCCTGATTTTCCTTTTGCAGTTAACATGGCAAACGTTTTTCCACCTGGTAAAACTGTATAAAAATTATTTTGCAGAACAAATGTTTTTGCTTCTTTCTGATTTTATTGACTCGCCTCTCGTTTGAGTGAAGAGTAAAAGCAGCGCTGGGATGAAAAACTGGTATGAATGCTCACCATGCTGTGCTCAGCTGCTCTGGAAAAGGTGGTACTAGTCTTGGGAGTTACCCCTTGCCTGTAATGTGCCATTTGTGTGGTCCTTCCTCCTTACCGTGCAATTTGTTTTATGTTACAAAATGCACCTTTCAATGACGGAGAGGGAGTGCAGTTCCCAGGGGATCGCTGCTGTGCTTCTGTCTGGTTGAGAGCTCTTGCTGTGTGCGGGTTGGTACTTTCTGGTGAAGAAATCCATACAAAACCTAGTAAGCTGACACATAGACTCAAGATACAGTTGAATGTATTAACTGGCTAGAAGAGACCTATTCTTAAATATAGGAAGAGCATTTTGGATGAAGCAGAAACCAACCTGAGCCTCTTCCAAAGGAACCCAGAGCTTCAGTTCAAGCTGCAGACTGGGCCATACCCCACTGCCGTGTTTTTTCTGCCCAAGGAGACAGACAATATGTGCTTTGTCACACCACGCAGCGTGAAATCTTAAACTCTCTCCGTCCTAGTATTTCATATCAATCCAAACAAATGTAAATCTAAACCAAGGGCTGTTGGGTACCAAACACAATGGTATTGGATACACCGAGACTTGAATTCATCGGCCATAGATGCTGCAGGACTGCCCCGACCGAGGAGGTGGTAAGCAGATTTGGCCCTGCAGGGTATGGCAGGCATTTTCTCCATGTGCCAACAAAAACTCAGGCAGGCACACCTTATAAACACATGACACATTCATTTTCAGGAAAGTAAACGGGGTGGTTTCTCCATGACCTTACCAATTCCCCAGCATCCGGCGGAGGGGGGTTTTCTTCTGCCTTACCAGTTCCCAGCAAGTGAGTAACATGCCCCGAGCCTGCTTTTAAATAAGGAAATTCAGTATCGTTTCTAAGCAGTGCTAATTCACAGTGCTTTCCTTGGGCAGGATCCTATAGGGAGTTTTTCCTTTCCAGCATTTTAATGCAATTTGCATATTTCAAGTCTCATTTGTCTGGAAATGAGCTGGAAATGTACGGGTGATAACACTCCTGCTTCAGGTTCCACTTCATCAATTTTAAGCCCCGTGTTGCATAAATATGTCCCACCCAAGGGAGGTTCTGCCGCTTTCAGAAATGCTAAACTTTACTGGTAAAATGTGAATATTGTTCTGTCTACATCAGATATATGTTACTGCTTTCATGAGCAGCCACATGCTGATTTATGGCAACGTGCTATTTATTTATCAACATTTACATTGTGGATTTTTAAATTATTCTAATAACATAAGGCCAACAAGTTGGTCATGATGTTACTCCTTTAAAGTCTTCCTTTGAACATATGTATAAATCAACTCTCCTTTGATGTGAAATTGGAGATTTCATAACCGTGTGTTTACTTTTTGGTTGAAAAAATAAGCTGAAGGGAAAACAAAACAAAAAAAAAACCAAACCAAAAAACAAATAGTACTTTGTATCTCATTAAAAATAGTTTCTAGCACATTAAAAACTATATTGTTTTAGGAAACAAGAACTAGAAAGAGTTGCAAAAGCATTTCATTTTTTTAATGACTGATAGTTGACTGCAACCATTCCACTTTTCTTCAGGCACTGAAATACGTCTGCAGACTTTCTCCTTTAGTACTGCTTAGTGTGAAATGGGCTTATTTTTTCTTTAAACATTTAAATGCACCTCCCCATCATCCTTCATGTGAGTGCTTAAAAAGGAAAATCGATAGAAATTATGAAGTAACAAGGACAGTGGCAAATTTGTTTGACACAGTCCTTTCTGTAAGTGATGTAACATCAGGAAAGCACAGATAAATGATCAGGTTACTGCTTCTATAAATTAATGAATTTTAACTCTTTTGACTTGCAAACTTTTTAAGAAACAACAAAAGAAATGCTCCAGCACTCCAGAATCAGCAGGTTTTCCAAATGTAGTTTGGGGAAAAAAACGAGAGTAATGAAAAATTAACCTTCAGCGAGTTACAAGGTGCTCGTGTGCCAGAGATCTGCTTCCCTGCCCATCTCAGGAGTGAGCAGGGGCTGTCCAGGTTTGGTACCGACCGCTGTCCCGGGACACCTGGGATCGCATCCTCTGAGCCTCGCTCTGCCTGAGCCTTTGCTCAGGCAAAATCCAAACTCTGGGATTTTTGTCTGCCTGGTGGTTAGGTGTCTCTGTGCAATACGGGAGTGAGGTATCCGTGTCAGGAAGAGAGGGCTAGGTATTTACAAATATTTCTTCTAGCTTCTCAAACACAGGCGATGAGATTAGTTTTTTTAAAAAATCCGCAGTAGCGCATGAGCATCACATCCCTTCCCTGCGAGCGGCCAGAGGTCCAGACAAAAGCATTACACATTTGCTGTTTGACCTGGTTGCCGTATACAGGGATGAGTAATTTCCCTCCTGTGTGTAAATAGTTTCCGGCTGGACTCTTGTTCCCTCTTTGTCACATGGGCAGGTGAGTGTCAGCTCTTCTAAGCTCCCAGTGCTGGGCCTCCAATTATTCCCAGGAGAAGAGCTGTTGAAATGAATGGAGTTACACCAAAGTTTAATTGCACCTCTGGACCTGCAGTAATTTACCGAGGCAATTAAGCTGAGAAGGATTGAGCCCAGCTGCCTTTGCATGGAAATCAAAGGCGAAAGTAACCCTCGTACCACAAATCCTTTTGTTCTAAGGATTTCTAGGAGCGGTGGAAGAGCGAGGGATGTAACGTTTGCGTCAGAAGGGTGGGTCACCGGGAACAGAGTTTATAAACATTTTTACACACTGGAGATCTGCACCGATACTCCTCCATCAAAGTGTGGGGTGGGACCCCACTCTCCTTAGGTACTCCAGGCTGGAGCCCCGCAGCATCTTAGCAGCTCTTTTATCTTGAAATTGCCCTCAGCTCCTGCAAATGACTAAAACTTTTTTAAGCAGCCTCTTTGCATAAGGACTCTTGGCCTCAGGGAACCCCAGCTGGTATAAATCGACTTCAAAGGGTTTACATCAGCAGCAGATACATCCTCCTGTCTTTATTCTCCCTGTAAAGCACCAGGAACACCTCTGATGCTGTACTCCAAAGGGCAATAGGAACAGGAATAACAGCAGGACTGTTGCTGGAGCCGGTGTGGGGCTGGAAGGACCAAGAACACGTGTGCCTCTGCGTGGCTCTCCCTCCTTCCTAGGAAAGGAGGAGAGTAGTTTCTTCCATAAAGAGCCAGAAAGGTGGGATTTTCCACACTGAAGCACCAGGGAGATTTCCCACATGTGGCTGGATGCTGCCCTGCACTCCACCCTGTGCCGCACGTGGTGGTCCCAGAGCCAGCGCACTCCCAGTGTGCTTGGGCTCCTAAATCTGGCAAATCCTATCATAAATTAGGCCAAATTTTCTTCCGTTGCATGAAAACGAAGGCAAGCAAGCCTTGCCTGCAGAGTGTTTGGTTAGGATGGGGTGAAGGACCAGCTTTCGAGCGGTTGAAGGAGCTGCCATGCACTCAGTGCCGATGCCACCACCCTCCCGCACGCCCGCAGAGGTCCCCACGGTCGTGTCCTTGCAGAGCCTTGCGCTGGAGGCCAGCGCTAAGCCCCACGCTGCAGCGAAGAAGTAAAAGCAAATAGTACAACTACCGGTGCAGAGAAAACAGAGGCAGCGAGGGTGCAGTGTGGGCAGCCAAGAGGGGAACTGTGAGTGAACTTTCCCAATGGTAATCAAGGAAATTACCGCACACACGCACAACTGGAAAGCTGGAAAGAAACTGTGATTCCCTTTACCAGAGAATACATGAAAAAGGGTCACTGCTGGTAATCAAAGAATGATTCAGTTTCTGGGAGACTTAATTTGGTTCAGATGACTTCTGCAGTTACTTCAGAGCATGCAAAACAGGAAAACTCCACGCGATGCGATGGCTTTTTCTCACACAACCCTCCAGATGGTTTTAGACCTCTGTGACGTGCTGGGAAGGCCAGCTGTACCGCCATGTGTATTTGGTTATTAAAAATTTCGGTTGGGGCTTCATCTTATTTACGTTATCTGCACTCTTTTCATCAGTTGAATGTGTTAATTGCATGGTCCTGTGGTCGGAGTTTGGGGTAGAGAGAAGGGAGCCCCAAGCCCGTTTGCTGATTTTGCTTCTTTCTAAGGGAAAACCCCCTTGAGTCGGCATGGGCATCCCCTCCCGTGTACATCTTCGTGTGCGCACGCATGTATTCTTATGTATGCTTCAGTTCCTATTTGTACAGCAAGGTTATCAGTGCTTATTTCCTTTGTAAAAGGCACCAAGACGATTATTAATTATGAAATTAACAGCACACGTCCACATGTTGCTGATAGGCATTATCGTAATTGCTGAGCTGAGGGCCATGCTGTGCTCATGCACAAGCTCTTTAAAGCAGCAACACTTCTGTTTACTTAATGGCAGAGCAGTTGGTATTTTCTCATAGCTAGCGTGCAATCTGTTTGTTTTACCCTTTGCTGTCAAATCGATTTAACGAAGGGTTCATTACTGAGGTTTGCACATGACATCAGTCATTGATCTGTGCAGAGAGGCAGCAATGTGCTTTCTCCCCGCAGGCGCCACAGGCAAATGGCACAGCAGTTCAGAGGAAGCAGTGTCGCTCCAGAGCATCCTGACATCAAGGGAAGCTCAGGAAAAATCCCAGATACCCCCCACGAGCAGTGAAGACACTGCGATTACCGAGTGCACCATCAGCATGCCTCGCTCCATGCTGAACTGTGGTGTTTTCAAAAGGATATTGTGTTATTAAGTAAATCCTGCTTAGGTGCCAGCATCATTCAGATGGTAAATTGCAATAAACTTTGCAAAGCATGTGGGTATTCTCATAGCACTGTGGGTGTCTCGGCTGGGTTTGGCCCTGATAGTCCTTTTAGCAGTGCTGTAATACTGCTGTCTGCGTTTATAAAAGGTCGCTGATTAAAAGTCTGAAGAAGTGAGCAAGATTAAGGCTGTTGGAGGAGATGAAGGGGACAGATTTCTGGTTAAAGATCAGATACGAGAGTCCCAAGGTCTTTTATCTGTCCTCATCTCTGCTGCAGATGGCTTGGGTGACCTTGTGGAGGCCATTTAATTGCTTTGTGCCTCTGCGAAAAGGCAGCAGCTACCCTTTGTACCTTATAAAGCCAGTTGTGAGGTAAAGGCATTTTTTTCAGATGTTTGTCCACCGCTTGGGATTATTTGTCTGAAAGGGGCGATTGTATAGAAAACCTGACTGATTCAGTGCTGCTTAAAAGTGTCATCATCTGATTATGGTGTTTTCCTTGTAAAGATAAAGGCCTCCATCCAGAGAAATGTTTCAGCATATGCTTCACTGTGAGTCTGTGGGCGTGCTCACGTGTTGGTGGCTGGTGCTTGTGACCGGCGAAAATACGTCACTGTGAGGAATGATAGGCTCAGAGCTCTCCTCTCCTCCCACGGGCTTTCTCTTACTTGGTTTTCATTCTTGCTGCCAGTCATTCTCCATCACTAAGGTTTCTCTTAGGAGTTTCAAAAAGGCTTTTGTCCCTCTTGGTTGGCATGAAGTTTAGGGGAGACCCTGTGAGCCAAAGCCCCATGCCCATGACCTCCTGGGCAGCCAGCGTCTTTCACATCCCACTCCTGCCTGTGTCCCATGAGACAATATTTAAACTGGTTGAGTAACCCAGAAAGTGAGGCCTCGCGGTGTGACGTTCACACTGGCAGGGCAAGGCAGGTTGCTGCAAAAGAAGACAGCAGAGATGGTGGTGGCAGAGTCCGAGCAGATAGCACCCCATCTTTGGTCTGCGCAGATAGCCACGTGGTAAAAGGGAGGTGGCACCAGCTTTCCACCTCTGATAATCATGCATTTAAGGAGAGAAGAGGGTGGGTTCACAACTTGATTTGCTCTACGTGGTTCTTAAGGCCGAAGGGCTGAGTGGGAGCCATGCCTGGCGAGCGAGGTGTGATTTTCATGGTGCTCAGTGCTGGTCCGGCAGCCGGGGCAAGCAGGGAGCTGCGGGCTGTGCACGGGCTGTGTGCGGGCTCTGCGTCGCCCCGCGTGTCCCACAGCACGTGAGGAAGCCTCGTGACGTCATGCGAGGCTGGTAACATTTAATGAAGGCAGTTGGAGAAAGGAAATAATTTTAGGCCAAAGGTTGCACTTTTATTTTAGGAATCCTGGCTGCTGTCGTGCGGCATATTACAGCCAGCAATCACCAAGGACGTCCTAAAGCAGTGTGAGTGCTGCACATCAGTGGTGATTCCTTGCTGTGATCTGTATCAAATACACAGTACAATGTGCTTTTCTTTTGATTTGATGCTAAAAGGACAGCTACAGCTTCCTGATAAAGTGATTGCATTTCAGTTTAAAATAAAAATTAATGATCAAATCTTGAAATTTGGATTGTGAATATATTCTTGTAAGAAAGAATTTATTAATTGCAGACTGACGTTACAGATTTAAGGTTATTATTAGTTTATACCTTTTACCTGAAAAATATTTCCGGTTTGTAAAGGTATATTTTGTTACATTGCTACGTTTTGCCCTTTACCATGTAGGGGAAAAATATTCATGATCACACTGAAAATGTGAAAAATTATGCTTTTAGAAATCCATAAGTGAATACTTGCTTTGAAAATCCTCAGTCTCTGTAATGAAGAGGATTAAAACAAAGCAGAAATGGAGAAGAGACTGCTGCCTACTTTTGACTTATTTAAATATGCACAGAGCTTCCTCCATTTTAATCTTCCTTATGAAAAGATGGCTGTGTTACTAAAGCTGGCAACCCCTCAGAAACCAGCATCATTTTTTTGTCGTACAGTTCAGCTGAGCAAGGCTGATGTGGAGTGGGGACCCCCTTCAGCCAACTAAGCAACCAGGACGATTCATAATTCATAAGTGCTTCCAGCCATCCAGCTGAATACATTTGGATTAGTTCTCGTTTCTTCGTGCAATCCCTGATTTCATTATTCTCTCCTGCGAACAAATACACCCACGTTCAGCCCTCTGCAAAGATGCTATGCCAAGCTTGGCTTTGTCTGGGATTAGCAACTGCCGGGCTTTGGGGGATCTCTGGCTTTGATGAACGCTGATTTTTTTTATTGACTGGGGAAGGGGGGTGTCTGTGTGCCCGAGGAGCTCTCCTGTCTGACCGGTGATTTCTCCGTGAGGATTTGTGGACGGTGGCGTGGAGTTTTCCAAAATGCCTGAAGCAAACTATTTGTTATCTGTGTCTTGGGGTTATATTAAGGTGGGTTTAAATCCTGAAGGTTTATGAATGACTGGTTTTTTGTGCTGTATTGCTTGGATAAAACCTCTGTAAGGAAAACATGCTTTTTAAATGGTTCTTTATGTGTACTGTATGGCAAGAGATAAACGTATGTGTGTACTGTGCATGCAGCATACATGTATGTAAATTTTTTTCTCCTTTGGGAATTCACTGTTGCGGGATGAAATGATGCAGCAATGAAAATGTGTGATTAGAAAATTAGGAGGATCATAGCATGTATATCTGGGTGAACAAATGCTTGAATCCTACGTTTTACTGTAATGATCCAAGCAGATCTTCAGATCTATGGCTTATTTCTTCTCTGTTTTGTTCTGAACGTATGCAATTGCCTTTTACTTGCGTAATTCAAAATGGAGCAAACTTATAAAATTCAGAACAAAAGAAGGTTATAGGATGTGGAATTTAAAATCAATACAAGAATTTGATCTTTCAGAGAGACTACCTGAAACGTTGTCTTCTCATTTGTTACAGTAAAAACTAATGTGCATCCTTGGAGGAAATTAATTTTGCAGTTTAGTGTACTGAAAAGAAATATCTAGTCATGATGATGCTGAACAGTATCTAAATGAAACCATATGTCACTGACTCCATTCCAAATGTCTCCAGAATTTTGCGTTTAGCAGCTTGTTTGTGGACTTGCTTGTGATATAGCTGTATTAATTTGGAAGAGCATTCAGAAAAATGCCATCTTTGTGTATGTGCTTTCCCCCTCCCAGTTCAAGAGGATGCTGAACCGGGAACTGACACACCTCTCCGAGATGAGCCGCTCTGGCAACCAGGTGTCCGAGTACATTTCCAACACTTTCCTGGGTAAGGTGTTGCATCCCAAGCTTTCGGGTGACTCAAAGATAACGATTAATGGCAGTCTAACACCCACCAGTCAGTGCTTGTGCCCAGTGTTCCTTTGGGGCAGAGCATTATTTAAATGTTTCGATTTTTCAGTTTCAAAATGGATATGGGGAGGAAAATAATACAGTGTTTGAGTAAGCCTATCCACAGAAGAATTCCCTCAGCAAATCAAAAGATTTTTCTGTTCAGATTGAATTAAGCTATTGGTAGCTGCATTATGCATATTTGTTTTTTGTGTTGACCTTATGGAAAGGACAAAGTCACACAAGCCCAACTGCATACTCTCATCTTTGCAACTACTGCCTCATACAGCTGCATCTTCCCCCTTCAGAGACAGGGTTCAGACAAGTAGGTTGAGCCCAGACATTTTATATATCATATAGTTTCTCATTTTGCACTGGAAGTCAGAATGAAGAGTAAAGAGAATATTTTGCATGTCATTAGTTTTATTGGAGCTCATAGGACTACTGGCATGAATTAATCCTCTGTGTTTACAAAATAACCTTGTTATGGAAAATATAATTTTCTGTGTTTTCAAGCAGCTTTAGAATTTGTGACCATTTGCAGATAAAACGAAGCTTAGCACAGGACCCTCGTATACATATCTCTGAGTCCAGCAGCTTCAAATGCTGAGTGTATGTGGGATGTCAGAGCTCGGGGGGGACTCATGCCCTGTGGTTAAGATGGTCCAGAACGCATTCACTGTATGACACGCAATTATTTCCATTAAGGGATTTTAAAGTGATTTCAATAGCCAGTTGCAACTGGAACTGCTGCCTGCATTTAGGATACATCACATCATTAATAATCCATGTAAGTCTGTAGCTGCTTTGTGGGAATCCATTGGCCCTGTCTTATCGCTTAGCTTAATCATGACATCCAGAACATGAATTAATAGAGGGAATAGAAGCAAGACTGCCTAGCTGCCAGCCAGCAGGCCACTTCTTCAGCTGGAGAGCCTGAAGCGTACACAGCGCGCCGGGGAGCATGACCACCATGGCATTTTCAGGGAGTTTGTTGTTCATCAGCTCTTGCCAGTAGGCATATGTCTCTGGAGCAGGATGTGCTGCAGCAGAAATACTCAATGTGGCTTGATACTGTGGACCTGATATAAAACTAATAAACCCCACATACACTCAAGTTAGTGGAGCCTGTATCTCAGCAGGGGCTAATTAGCTGAAGCCGCTGCTGGTCCTAATGGGGCCGTATTATTCCCCGTACTCAGGCTGGGTCCGGTAACTGCATTTCCCTTTGCAGGTCTTGACAATGGTCTTGTTCATTCCTATTCTGCTTCTTCTCACATGTTCTGTAATGGTGATGTCCTCGCTATTTTGTGGCAGTATGAAGGCCACTCGATGACTTAGGGCCGTGTTAAGGCTGAGTGGTGCAGGCTTGCCAGATTGCAACTTGATTGCTCATAGTAAAAATAAACGAGTAAAGCTTTTAAAAGGATCTTAAAAGCTTTTTTAGGAAGTCATGCTGTTACATTTTTATGAATTACCACCCCCCCCCCAGTTTGGTTTAAAATTAAATGAACGCACAAAATATCAGGAGTCTACAACTGGGGAAGTTGAACAAACATTCATTTACCTTCAAACAGTGTTTGCTAGATGGAGATAACTTACAGATACTAAAACCAGATCACATGACTTCATTCAGTCTCTCGATTTTATTAAATGAGCTGAGGAAGGCACCAAGATGCGATGTCCTCTGCAGAGGGGCCAGTCCTGCAGTCACCATTTGGTCAGTGTGAGCAAGGACACAAGGTTTAGATCCGTATGAAGGACAGATGAAAAACGGTGGGTTTATCGTTAGCTGCATCACATAAATGGGGAAGATCATGATGGCCTTTCAGCACATGCCTTTTCCTAAAGGTTGAGGGGTGTTGCTGCCGCCACCACCACCGTGGGGACGTGATTTAATAAATTAGAGATGTATGTTCAAGAATGTCCATTTTACGCTGCCTTAGTGTTAGTCATTGCTAAGGAGATTATATAGAGGAAAGTCCTTCTGTTGTTCAGCAAAAACACACAAGGGAAACACCCATTGATGTCAGCTTGAGTGTTGCTGTGAATAATGGCTTCCTTCTTAATTGCAGTGTTGCAGACTCACTGGTAGTTCTTTATTTCAGAGATTTTTAATTAAGCCAAGGCAAAAGTAACTAATGCATAGATGCCTAGTCCCTCCAAAGGTCCTCAGAGATGCAAAGGTGCAAAGAGATTATAGTAGCCTTTTCTAAAAGTCCATGAAAAAATGGTTAGTATGAAAGTAATGAGCCACTGTATCTCCGTTTTAATGCAGCAAATAAATCAGTAGTAAAGGCAGTAAGTAGCATATGAGGATAGATTTATTTATTAAACACGTCTCCACAGCGAAGTTTGTGCCCCACTAGGTGCCTACTTAATGTGCACTAATATTGTTACTATCTCTGAGCATGACAATAGTAATATGGCCTGTGCATTTATGTTATTCTATACATATTTGTAAAGGGCAAACCTTTAATAAATCAGTGACACCAATTTATTATTGGGTTGGTGTTTTAAGAGCAGGGGGTATGGAGATGAGTTTGGCCCTTATAAGTATCAATAGAGCGAATGTGAAAATACATGCTTATATACTTCATTGAGGAAAAATGTGTTGTTTGAATATATATTTTATTTTCCTGAAAACAGGTAATAAAAATTAATTGAGACCTAGCCATAAGCAGAACCTGATACCTTTCAGACATGAAGAGCTAGCTCCTGGACATGTGCTGTGTCCCCAGGCGATGCAGCTTGAAAATGGCTACAATGAAAGCAGCCTGGCCTTCATGTCCCAGCAGGGCTCAGTGGGAAGGTTCAGTCTTGCAGAGGGCAAACGGAGGTTATGTGACTGTTTTGCTTTGATTTCGGTTCAGTTCGGTCCCAAAATCAGAGAATGCCCCCAGCAGAAACACATGGGTTTGAACTGGTGGGCAGAGCCACTTAATCAGCAAAGCTAAGGGTTGATTTTAGGGGGTGTGATGGGTGCTCGCACTGCAAACAATGTTGACTCATTTCATCTTTATTTGTTACAGACAAGCAGAATGATGTGGAGATTCCTTCTCCCACCCAGAAAGACAGAGAGAAAAAGAAAAAACAGCAGCTCATGACACAGATCAGTGGAGTGAAAAAATTAATGCATAGTTCAAGCTTAAATAACACCAGCATTTCACGATTTGGTGTGAAAACAGAAAAGGAAGACCATCTGGCCAAGGTATGACAGATTCTTGCAGTTCTGGGAGAATCAGTATTATCTGGAAGCCAGGGATGGACTGCTCCCCGCCTTGTAAAACTGGAATCGGTATCCTTGAAGTGATGCAGCCATTACAAATGCTGTAATTAATGGTACCAGGCCCTAACAGCATATTCTATGTTCATAAATTCCTTGAAAATATCCCTAAAATAATTTTTAAAATGTGATGAAGGCTGAGGAGAGCAATTATCAAACACAGGAATGTGTAACAACACTATGTCCAGCAAACTGGCTGTGCGGCCTTTGTCTCTGTCAGGGCATTTCTTCCTGCTACCTGGAAACACACATCACAAATAATTCACAGAGAAATGTCGTCTCCTTGTACAAGTGCTTTGGCATCAGCCCTTCACAGTTACTCTGTGTTCATGTACTTTATTAAGTACGCATGTCCATGTGCTTACATAATTACCATAATGAAGATTGAATTTGCATCTTTTCAAACTTCTGGAAAATGCAAAAGACTTGGTGCAAGTGATAAATGCAGAATTGTCTTGAAGAATATTGTAACTATTCTCTTTTTGTCCTTTCAAAAGGAACTGGAAGATCTGAATAAGTGGGGTCTCAACATATTTAATGTTGCAAGGTATTCCCACAACAGGCCGCTCACCTGCATTATGTACGCTATATTTCAGGTTTGTGATTTTCTCATCAAATCTGCTGTTCTTTTACAACACTATTTTAGTTTCTAATTGCTTTCTGTTTTGTTGCCTTCTACAGTATGACATCCTTATTTGATATATGCATGTATGCTTGTACCATTTATTATACAGGAGCGAGATCTACTAAAAACATTCAAGATCTCATCAGACACTTTTGTGACGTACATGATGACGCTAGAAGACCACTACCATTCGGACGTAGCTTACCACAACAGCCTCCATGCTGCTGATGTTGCCCAATCCACGCACGTTCTGCTCTCTACCCCCGCGCTGGATGTGAGTTACCTAGTTTGAGTTAAGTGCTTTGTGTTGGGCAGACGTCTTAAATTTGGCTTAAAGGTGGGGTGGCGGCTTAAAAGCACCACATTGTCTACGTGAACCTAGGAGAAAAACCTTAAGCTGAGTCAATCACCAGTAGCACTCAGACTTGCAAAAAGCAGTGTGCTGCCTGCCCTTCTGAGGGCTCAGTTTACTTCCAGGGAAATCACCATTAAGAAATTTCAGCAGCAGCTTTGCCTGTAATCTCTGTTTCATCTTAAAGAGCAGATGCTGCTTGTAGACCTTTCTTCCGAGTAAATGTCTTGTCCTCAGAAAACTGATTTAAAAAGCACAATTTGTTTCTCTGAATCAGCCTCCCAAACTGCTGAGAGATAAAACATAAGGACTTTTCTGACAAATTCCTTTTTTCCTTCCTAGGCCGTCTTCACTGATTTGGAAATCCTTGCTGCAATTTTTGCAGCTGCAATTCATGATGTAGATCACCCTGGGGTCTCCAATCAATTTCTTATTAATACAAGTGAGTTTTGTTTCAAATACAATAATAATTTCATCTGCAAACTTGGAAACTAATGGAAATGCATTTTCCATTACAGCGAGGTCACAAATTTTGACTTTCAGACTGCATTGCTTTCTCAAAATATTGTGCAGCAAACTAGTTAGATGGTTTGAAATAAAGCAGTAATTAAAATGAACTTCCTAACAAAGGAAGCTATTGTAGTATGATTTGCAAAGTGCCCTTGAATCTTGTGAATATTACTACTTGCTAACGCATAATAATTCTTCCACTCCTGAGTGCAAATTTTATCATTACTAGAAGATAAATAATGCTATTGCTATTGACAACGATAAAGCTAAATATTGTGGTTCATATTGTGTTCTGCAACAGACTAAGCATGTATCTTGATTGCAAAATATGGGTATTGTTCTTTTTTGGAAAGTGTTTGCAGGATTCATGCTTTCTGTTGTCAGTGACTCTGAAGCCCGTAACTAAGTCAACCGAGTACTATTTTGTTCATTAGAACAGAGCAAAGGGCTGTTTATATTATATACATATGTGCTCAGATTAGAAAACCGCGCATTCTTGGCACACATGAAGAAAAAAAAACTTTTCCCGATTTATTGCATACAGATAAACGTTCGGTACCAGGACAAGCGTTTGCTGTTTGAAATCACACATTTCACATGCTGGAGTCACATACTTGTGTTGCTTTGCTAGATTCTGAACTAGCCCTGATGTACAATGACGAATCTGTCCTGGAGAACCACCATCTTGCTGTGGGTTTCAAACTGCTTCAAGAGGAGCACTGTGACATCTTCCAGAACCTGACCAAGAAACAGCGTCAGACGCTCAGGAAGATGGTGATCGACATGGTATGAACTATGCACACGCTGCTCCTCTTCTTAAACAAAAAAATGGCTTCTTTTTATGGTTGCCCGTACTGAGATCCTATTTTCACTTCTGTAAAGGTATTGGCAACAGATATGTCCAAGCATATGAGTCTGTTAGCTGATCTGAAGACTATGGTGGAAACCAAGAAAGTGACCAGTTCAGGAGTCCTCCTTCTGGACAACTACACAGACAGAATACAGGTACATCAGCCAAGTTCCCTGGATTTTGTGTATTTTGTTCGGGATTGAAGAAGCCATGCTCCTGTTTTTACTGTGGCTTTTAAATGGACCATATACAGAAGCTACTGACCTAAATTTTCAGCAATCATTTTCTTCTGTTCTGCACCACAAAGAGGTACAAGGTGGTCCCATATCTTTTAGATAAAGGGGATTATGTTTTTAACACTTAGAGCACAGAACTCCAAACATGCACGTTCTTCTGAAGTTAATCTATAAGGCTGAGTTTTTGAGGGCTCCTGAATTTCCTTGCTGCTTTCTTCCATTTGTTTCTCCTGTCGAAAAAGTATAGCAAGATTGTTACAGCATTGCGAGATTGAAAGAATTTATAACTCCATACCTAAAGCAACTCTCACACTGAGCTGAAATCAGTGATGTACAATCTGTTCCCTATATAATCTGATCCTTGATTTACAGAAATGACAAAGCAGTACTGGAACAGGGCTGCATAGTTAGTAGGACAAGATACATCCTGATCTTCTCTCCACTTTGGTGGCCAACTTCTTAAGAACAGTCTCATGGGAAAACTCTCCCTACATTTTTCTTTAAGACTGCTGCTGTTAAAACAGGTCACTCTGTTGCTGTCTAAATCCTTGCGGCTACTGTTAGTCAGGCACATTTTTTGTGTGTGTGGAGGGGATATTACTCATTTAATACAGTAGGAGCATTTAACCATCTGAGAGCATGGAAATAAATTTTGAATGGTGGGAAGCACCTGCATTCAAAAACAAACCTGTATGATGTAATCGACATTGCCACAACTGCACCCCCTGTTAAGTATCAAGTTGTCTGAAAAACATACAGCACGTTTCACTTTTGAAGTGGACCATAGCAGCTAGTCTCATATCCAGAGATGTTACGATGTTAATATTTTTATAGGCTGTTGCATAATCGAAGTGTCTTGTGCTTAAATGTCCTGAATTAAGCAAGCAGATACAGCTTGAAACCATCCTCTATTTCCATTTGATTTTATGAGTTTTCTGATTAATGTAATCACAGGTTCTCCGAAATATGGTACATTGTGCAGACTTGAGTAATCCCACAAAGTCTCTGGAGCTGTACCGGCAGTGGACGGACAGGATCATGGAAGAGTTCTTCCAGCAGGGAGACAAAGAGCGAGAAAGAGGAATGGAAATCAGTCCAATGTGCGACAAACACACAGCGTCAGTGGAAAAATCACAGGTAATTGGCCATGAGCTGCATTTTTGTACTGCCTAAACTTGTATTTTTAAAGCGGAGACAAAATTCATCTGCTTTCTCTAGCACAATTAGGCAAACAGCCAGCTGTTCAGAGGGTTGGTTCTGATTGACCCTGACATCCAGCTGTGCCTGAAGCTCATATAGACTGGCGAGGCTTTTCAGACTCCTTTATGTACCCCTCGGCATCTCTTCATTTCCAAACGCGTGTTCATCTTGCCCTGTTTGTGTCCCAGTTTCCAGAATGAGTTGGTTTCCTTTTGTTCCCCAGGCTTGAAAAGTGCAATTCTGATCTCCCCTTCCTTCTGCCAGGTCTATTCTGCCTTCACACCCTCCAGCCTCCTTAATTAGCACCTCCTAAACCTACTGACATCATGCCCCGTGTTAGACATTTATAGCAATGCCTGCCCCATTGAACTGCTTCATAGGAGCTTCTCCCAGCTGAGAGACACTGGAACTGGACTTCTCCACTTCAGGACACTGGAAAAGTCTGGATGTCAGTTGTTACTCAGTCTCGTGCAGAACAGTTTTGCAGTGCGTGATCTAGCCGGTTAAGTTAGAGGTCTGATGGAGCTGCTGTGTGCTGGGTGAAGTCAAAGAAGTATTTATTTATGTCAATACAAACCTTAAAAGGAACTGGATATATCTTTTTCTTTTGAGATTAACTGGCTCATCCCTAGTTCTAATTCATAGATTAAACAGTTATAAGGTCAGATTTTGTTCTGACCTGTATAGCAGAGGGCGTAAAATTTAACCCGGTTAGTCTGCAATGAAGCCGGTAATTTATGTTTGCCTAAACATATTCCAATCTTTATATAATGGTGTCTTGGTTGTTGTTTTTAAATGACTTTAGCAAGTCATCATTGAGGTTTTTCAGCTTGAATAAGTAACAAAATTGATGATAATTATTTCCAAATGTCCTCTTGGGCTAAGCCAAGTGGTTTCAAAATTATTCACTCAACCGCGTGGTGATTTTGTTGGAAAAATCTGTCTTATTTGTTAACCTAACAAGAAATGAATCCTTCGGCCAGGCTTGGCCAGAAAATGCCCATGTGCTCCGCATGTGAGCTCCAATTAATTTTTTGTTTCACATATGCACTTCACAGAGGTTTCAAAATGGCATTTTTGCTATGCAAAAGGAACAGGGATTGCACGAAATGGCTACCATTGAAATCCCAACTAGTGGCAAAGGAGAAAGGGAGGTGGTATGTCCGTTCTGGAGTGAAACAAGGAATTGGTTGGAAAATAGTATGCAAGTATTGCAAAGCTCTAGATGTTGCCTCTTTACATCGAAATATTTTAAGATCAGTGCTCAGCCACCTGGCCAGCTATTCCGTGATTTGGGATGTTTGTTTAAAGGAACAATGTTTAAAGGAACTTCACTGGTTACGAAGTGACCGATCTCTAGCCATTGGTGCTGTATAGCCCTTGAGCATTTTGGGTGGTGGTGAAGCCATCGGCTAACCATACAGAATTTTTTTTCACTTTAAAAGTGCTCCGGAACATGTGCTGCAGGAAATTTTCATCACCTTTTTGTTTAAGCTGCCTCAACAGTATGTTACAATTGAATGTTAATGGTTCTATTGACATCCTGTTGTGTCTGAAGGAGGCATGTGTGATTTCCAAAGCAAACATCTGCACGTTGAGTCTGGCCCCTCTGAGAGCCATTTTCCTGCTGCACAGAAATGTTGTCCAGCGGAGCGAGGAGAGAAGTGACACATTCTGCCAAGACGGAAGAATTTCAATCCTCTTTATGGCCATTCAGTTTTCTCCATCCTGGACGTACGTCCTCTTAGTCAGACAATTGAAAAATGATTTAGCTCAGAGCTTACGCGCCAACCGGCGGAAGGACTGACGGACTCAGCCACAACCCTCAATGTTTCCACCGCTGGCACGTCACTCCATGGAAGTCGGGCAACAGCGGTCTGTCCGCCTTCGTGCAGGAGGAGTACTTCTTGGGATGAGCTGACCTGCTTTCTGCACTCTTTCCAAAACAAAAGGAAATCTCCACCAGGGCCAGCTCTGCAGAGAAGCACGGTGGCTGCTTTGGCAGAGTAGAGGAGAAATGCTGAAATGTTTAAAGGTGCAGGACCACGAAACAGTTCAGGATAGGTACAAACTACACACCATAGTAAAATATGCCTGAAGGTCAAACTTCAGTCCGTAAAAGCAGTGGCATTCGGCGCTAGGGCGGGTGCTCGCCCTGGGAGCACTGGCATTTTCACAGCCGCCAGCCACATCAGTACGCTGGGGTAACAGCAGAGCTGCCGTAAATGCACCAGCCTTGTCTGCAGTCACCAGGGAATCCTATCGGAGAGACAGCTAACTTTCTCAGTGCTTAGTGTAGAGGCAACGATCCCCTAAAATGCCTCTCTGCACTAACAGCTGGTAAGAGGCATCCCTCAGTGGGATGTTCCGTCTTCAGAGCGATGGCTTACCCCGACTTCTGCAGGGCAGGGGTTGATCCGCTGGTCAGGAAAGGACGTCTACGGGGATATTTAAAATCACGCATGCAGCCAGGGATGGGATTGGCAGCTCCATCACTGAGTTTCCAGGTGGCTCCTGCTTTTAGTTAAACTTTCATCCAAGGTTTGATTTTGGACAAGACGTCAACCTAGCCTAAGGTTGTAGGTGCAGCTTTGGGTATCAGGTGATTATGTCTGCAATTAGACTGTGCTGGTTTGGGAACTTGCTCTGGGGCGGGTCTTTTGCTTGTAAAAATCATGTATTAACAGCATTTGAACTTTCTGGACACCCATCTGCCTCTAGCCATTCCCCTCCCCTAAGCATGCATGTTCCTGTGTTTCTCAGGTGGGATTCATTGACTACATCGTCCATCCGCTCTGGGAGACGTGGGCTGACCTGGTGCAGCCCGACGCCCAGGACATCCTGGACACGCTGGAGGACAACAGGAACTGGTACCAGAGCATGATACCTCAGAGCCCATCTCCTCCGCTGGAGGAGCGGGGCAGGGACTGTCAGAGCCTGATGGAGAAGTTCCAGTTTGAACTGACGCTGGAGGAGGAGGATTCGGATGGACCAGAGAAGGACGGCGAGAGCATCGGCTACTTCAGCAATACAAAGACACTCTGCGTGGCCGACCCGGGGGAAGAGGACCCACAGAGGGAGGCGAACATAGAAATTGTGACAGAAGATACGTCTCCTGTTGACACATAATGTCGTGTACCTGTGTGAGTGGATTTTAAACACTTAATGAGCATGCAAGCAGTCTGATGGACTAGCCTGCAGCCTGGGTCTGAGGCCTGTGTCTAACATTGGCTAAAAGATCTTCCCAGCTACTTGAGATTGGAGTCAGGGTTAAAGATCGTGTAGTGAATGATTGCTCAGGAAATTAACAGGTGATTTACGTTGTGGTTTAAGCCTTGTCAGCTAAGAGCATGGTGTTGTCCTGGAGCTGGCTTGGGTTGTGACTGAAGAGTAAATGACACACAACTGAGAGATTTTATACTGTTAGTTTTGGAATTTATACCAGTTAGACTGATAGAAACTACTGATTAATAACTCTCCATATAAAACCTGTCCACCTGACCACCTGTCTGCAGACCTGTGTGCCTTCTTTGTAAACACTTTCATGTCTTTTCAAGAGTCTATTAATTAAATACACAGAGTTTAGTATAAAAAACGACACAAAGTGTTTCAAAATTGATGGATACTTTTTTGATTCTTCCTGTTACAAGAAGCAGTCTTCCTTTTTTCATGGGCAATACCTGTCACTTTATTGCAGTTAATCACTTTTACAGATTAATAGAAGGGAAACCCTCTGTTTTGCGTTACTGCACCTTTAATTGTCTTCTTAATACCCCAGGCGACCCATTTAAAGTCACTTCATGCCACCGTGCACCATCTCTGTTCGCTTGCTAGGAATAACAGTATTTTTTCCTCAATGGGGTTTTATTTTTGTCGTGCGCAGGATAGAGGGTAGTTTGTTTCCATGGCACAGCGCAGTACATATATAATAAGCGTGATAAGGCAGCGTGTGACGCGCGTTCCCCCTCGGCAGCTCCTTGGCTCAGTGGAATTTGCACGCTCGGACATTTGTGTTTCTCTCGCCTACCGTTCACGTTTCCTAGGTTTAGGTCCACCGTTCTCCTCCTGCACTGCCTTGAGCTCTAACACCTCCATTACTGTTTATAACAGTGTATTTATTACGTAATGTATATACTGTAATGTTTTGTAAGTTATTAATTTATATGAATTAACATTGCCTGTCGGCGGCGATGTTAATTGTGTAGAAAACTCGGAACAAGAGTTGCCTTTTTTTCTTGTAACCTTTTGTATTGCATAAAATACAAGAACCTGAACATAGCTGAAGAGACAGACGCAACCCAGGAAGGGCATTCGGGTGGCAGCCGCCCGTGGGGGGGTTCGTCTTCACGGCGAGCCGAGACGGGGGGACCGGACCCCAGGGCAGTGGGCGAGCAGTTGGAAGTGCTGAAAACCTAGAGGGGGGGAACCGAAAAAAGAAACCCCCATGAACGGGCCGGCTTTTAAATGTCACGTTCCAACTTCTGAACAACCCAATGTGAATTTCTATGACAAAAATGTGAACTGATGTAATAATTGTGCTGTGAAACTTCTTCTGACAAAGCTTGTCCGGCATCGTGAGCGGTGTCAATCTCAGTTTGTAAAATATGTTTCAAGCTTTTGGTCCAACTTGTGACTAACTAGTTAATGAAAATAGCACAGTTGTGCATGATCAATGGGTTTGTATGTCTGTTGAACACTGCATTGTTCCAGGTGGTTATTTTATTGTTTCCAAAAGTTTCACACAATGTATGTTATAGTATTATATATTGTGTTCAGATGCATTCTTAAGAGATTTTTATATGAAGTGAATAAATGAAAGCATGACCCTGCCTGCGGCTCTTTGTGCTGCTTTTTTTAACAGGTCGGCGCGGGCAGTATCTCGACCGCAGGCGAAGGCGGCTGTGCTCGACTGGGACCCAGCTGGCACCCGGGGCGGGGGGTACAGCAAAAAACCCCTCCTGTGGCCGAAACCCAGCCGACACGCAGAGCCCTTGTCTTACGAACGGGAAGAGTTTCTGCTGCCAGAGGGCACGGCCGCCCTCTCCATCGTGCCGGCTGCGAGACCTTCGCCTTCCTGAGCGGCAGCCGGCGGCGGAGCGGGGCCGGTGCCGGTGGCAGCGGCGACAGGAAGGCGGTGCAGACAGGAAGGCGATGGCCGCGGCCGGCAGCGCAGCCTTCGCCCAGTGCAGGGCGGCACCGGGGGCCGCCTCCCGGGATGCTTTCATGTCCCGGCCTGACCCAAAACAACTGACTTTCCAGTAAAAAAAACATCCTGCCGGCAGGCGGTGGTGGGAGGGCAAGGGGATGGCGGGGGCCCTGCGCCACCGGGGACTCCCCGTGGGCCACCCTCGCTGCGGGTGATGCCGGGGGAGCCGGCGGTGCCTGGAGGAGACGCTGCTGTAGCACCGCGTGGGTCTCCGCAGGCTTTCCCCAGATTCGCTGGCTCCGAAACGAAGCCACGTGAAAGCGCAGATCCCCCATCCCGCCCCTGCCTTCCCACCCAGCACTTCGTGGGAGCAGCAATTACCAGCCCGCCTTCGTGCAAACACCTCCGGTCCGGATGGAAGGGGGCTTCAACCTCCGCTGACCCCGAGTTTGGCAGCGGGCATTGGGACTGGATGTGGGGGCAGCCCCGTGCCGACCGGCCGCAACACCTCCCGGGGTGTTTCTCCCAACACCTTGCCAGGGTTTTAACTGCTGGTGACACCTTCTCGGCCGTGCCAATACCGATTTCTCTTTTCCAGTGAATTCACCCCCCTATGCATCATTTACACGTGCCTTTGCTGTGGCGGTTGTGTCCAGGCTGTGCCCGGCGCTGCGCCCGTGGCTCCCGGGGATGCGCGGAGATGGGAAACGGGTTATCGGGCTGGAAAAACATTTGCAGTTCTGGGTGGAGAAATTGGCCGACTAGGACAGACAGCAAAGAGCTGAAGTTGCCGGTGAACCGCCAACCCACGAGGTCGTGTGTCCGGGTGCAGGGCTGACGTGGGCACGGGGTGCTCTGCCCTGGCCCCCTCCCCTCCGCCGGCCTTCGCTTGCTTTATTTCTTTCCTTTCCAGTGACCTAGTTCTGCCAGGCAGCGGCTTCATCGTGAGCACATGCAAAGACGGTGGCGTTGGTTGCTCTGGCCCTGAAATAACAGCCTCCTTTCACTTCTCCTTCTCTGCAGCAGCGGAGAAAATGCTCCGATGGCAGCTACGTTGCGAAACTAACCCGAATCCCTTCTGTTTTCCTTCCGTTTTTGGGGTGGGAAATCCCAGTTCAGGTGCGGGGCGGCTTGCTGCCTCAGTTTTCCTCCTTTCCTCGGGGGATGAGGACGCGCCTTGGCTCTGCTTTACCGTCCTCACGTCCAAAACCCCCGCTGGCCCCAGGCACCCCGTGGGGTTTGCACGGTTTCCTTCAGCATCGGAAGCGCGTCCGCGTGGAGGCAGCCATGCGGTGCTTCCTTCTCGCTCGTTAGCAGCCGGGATGGATGGTGCTGATGGGTGCCTGCTCCCCCTCCCCGCTGGTCCCCCCCGCCGTGGGTGCAGCCCTGCTGCCTCCAGTGACCCCCCCCAGCAGGTCCTGGCTGCGTCCAGAGGGACTGGGAATTGCCGCGGGGGAGAAAACAGGATGAAAAACAAAACCTGCAGGAAAACAGGGTGCAGAAAGCGTGCCTTTCCGGAGAGGGGCTGGCTCCCAGGTCCGCAACTGGGGCGTGCAACCAGCCGCGCAACCGCCGTGTGTAATGGCAACGTGCAACCGGGGAATGCAACCGGGGCTGCGCGGCCCGGGTGTGCGGCGAGGGTTCGCAACGCTCACCGGGGCTGGGGGCTGTGCGGGGTCGATGGCGTGGGACCCCAGCCCAGCCGGAGGGTCTCGGGACGAGGGGGAGCACACGCTGTCCCCTCCTTGCTGCCGGCGTTACTGATGGATGTTCCCAACAGTCCCTACTTCGGCAGTGGCCGAGGGACAGCCGTCCTCGAGGACGTAGTTTCCCGCTGAGGCCGCAGAGCTGGGGTTTCAGGGGGGATTTCCACCCGCGGGCATCAATCCTGGCGATGAGCCGCTGTTCGCTCTGTGCCGGGAGCAGAGCCGGCCCTTCCCAGCTGCCCCGGGGACAAGGGTCCCGGCGAGCCCCCGCCGCTGCCAGGAAACTTCTGACCCCGAAGGTCAGCGTTGTTAATAGAAACCATGATGCAAAGAAATAAAATAACAAACCAGCTCTGTTGCTTTTTCCCATGGCGCACAGGCGCTGTGCCTGCTCTCCTGGGTGTGGGGACGGTTTTCCATGTTCTTTTTTCCCCCCGGTCCGTCGGAGTTAGGGACGAGCACGGGTGTTTCCACCTGCCATCCGCCGCAGCAAGCCGGTGCCGGTCGCTGCCGCAGCCCGAGCCGCTCGCAGGGTTCTCCACCGGTGAAAAGCGTTGAAGAAATCTTGGGTTTCTTCCGAGGAAATGCTTCGAGAATGCGGATTTCTCGTCTGAATAACGACACGCAACAGCAGCTTTGTGCCAAGCCATCGGGCCGGCGTTTGTGGGTGTCCCGTGCCCCTCACTGCGGCCCTGGCTGGGGACAGGGATGCGGGTCCCTGCGCTGGGGCCACCAAACGCCAAACATCGGGATGGCTGAAGTGGCAGCAACCGCCTCCGGTTTGCATAAGTAGCAAAACCACCTTTGGAAATGTGCTTTTATTGCAACGGGTGCTCGCTGCCTGGAAGCTGAATGCTTCTTCTTGCGTTTCAGCCCCACCAAGGTTTGCTTCATGTCCATCACGTTCTCGTGGGGGATGCCCCATGTCCCCAAACCCACCATGGTCCACAGCACCGTGTCCCTCTGTGTGCCAACCAGCAGGGTGGAGCATTTCCCAGGTTGTAATCCAACCGTAAGGATATGCAAAGTGCTGGAAGCAGTTTGCTAGCCAAGGAGATTTAGGTGCCACTGGCTTAGAGTTCACGTGAAAGTCCTATAGATGAAAAAAAAAGAAATGAAAATTCAAAGCACTGACAGTTTCGTAGTCAAAAACAGGAAGGAGCTGGGAGCTGGCGCACAAAGCACAGATTTTATCGAGTCTGCGGCTCTGGAATGGAGCCCAGGGGCTCGTGGCACCGGTAGCCTCCGTGCAAAGGGGAGGTGGGTCTCCTGGTCTGGCAGCGGGGACGCCGGCTGGGATCCCAGGGCTGGCTGGGAAGAACAGGGCAGGTTGTGGTCTGGCTGATGCAATTTAAGATGCATTTAGGTGTTTTAGCTCTCCCAAATGTCCCTTTTGGGGTGACACAAGGAGCCCGTCCCCGAGGGATGCCCGTCCCCAAGGTCCCCCAAGGTGCTGGTGAAGGGCTGACCCACAGGGGACAGCAGGACCAGCCTGGGGACATCCTCATCCCCACAGCAAGCTTCTCATTGCAGAGAGAAGATTGCTGCAATTAAAAAAAAAAAAAAAAAAATATATATATATATATATTGCAGAAGACATTTCCCTGCAGGAGGGGGTCATTGCTGGCAGCAGGTCCTGCCGTGGGTCCCACACGGGGTCCCTGGCTCCCCCCCCGCCCCATTGCTGGTATTTGAAGTAGCTTCGGATGGGGCCAAGCAGAGGATTTTGGTTACGTGAAATAGTTCTGTTTTATTTCTTCCTTTGCCTTTGCCACCCTCCTGCCGCGCTGCCTGGGATGGGCCCTGCGAGCGGCCCTGCTCTGGCCGGCCATCGCACCGCGCTTCGGGGTGCACCCTGCTGCGGTTTGGGGTGCAGCACGGCACACGTTGGGGTGCAGCGTGCTGCAGTTTCAGGGTGCCCCACGCGGCTATTTTGGGGCTGACTGGCTGGCCTGAGGAGGGGGTCACCGCCACGCTGCGGACACATTTCAGCCTGTGACGACGGCAGGGCCAGAGCGCCGTTCCCAGGGAGCGTGGGTCCCCTCGACGCGGGGCTCAGCCCGCTGCAGCACCCATCCTGCCCGCGCACAGCTGCCTGCACAGCTGTACAGCTCCATCTGCCGAGGCCCCAGACCACTGCACAGCGCAGCGCGCACGGCGGGACGCTGGACGGCCACGATGTGCACGGCGGGGATGGCCGCTGCGGGGGACACGGCTCGGACACGCACTGCAGGGACGCACGCGGTTGGGGTCCAGCACAGCTGGAGCCGTGCACAGCTGGAGAGGTTCATGGCGGGGCCCCAAACAGCTGGAGACAGGTCCAGCCGCAGTCCCACGCAGCCAGGGCCGCGCACAGCTGGAGCCCTGCACTGCTGGAGACTGAGCACAGCTGGTGCTTGAGGATGGCTGGATCCTGAGCACAGCTGGATCCCTGCACAGCTGGTGCTTGAGGATGGCTGGATCCCTCCACAGCTGGATCCCTGCACAGCTGGATCCCTGCACAGCTGGAGACTGAGCACAGCTGGTGCTTGAGGATGGCTGGATCCCCCACAGCTGGATCCCTGCACAGCTGGATCCCCCCACAGCTGGATCCCTGCACAGCTGATCCCTGCACAGCTGGAGACTGAGCACAGCTGGTGCTTGAGGACGGCTGGATCCCCCCACAGCTGTATCCCCGCACAGCTGGAGCGCCGCACAGCTGGAGCGCCACACAGCTGGATCCCTGCACAGCTGGATCTCTGCGCTGCCGGAGGCAGTGACTCCAGGTCTGCTTTTGGGGTGCTCACCTTTGGGGATCTCCCCGCCTTTTCTGCCACGTCACACAGACGTTTCCCAGCACGAGCCCCTGCTCTCTCCCCGCTCCGAGGTGATCCGGCATCGCTCCCTCTTGCTCCGTAGCAGCTCACGGTTTCGCACGCACTGTGCTGATGTGCAAGTGCAGCCGGTCGGACCCAAACCGACCTGTCGGACCCATCGCCCAGCCACGGCCCAACTTCTTTGTCTCCCACCTTCTGTTCCTCCCATCTAACACGCCCCGCCTTCAGCTCCCACGCTTTTTCCGTAGGGTCTTACTACACGGATCTAGCAGAAAAATCATTTTTTTACAAGGGAGGGCTAAATGTTTCTTCCCTGGAAATGTGGGTCACATTGCTGGTGGCTGGAGGACACAGTCATGTGAAGGGCATTTTATGGGTGCTTGACCAAACATGACATTACCACCACATCAAAGGTGGGGAGTCACGAGGCTTGAGGTTACGCACCGCAGCAGCAATAAGGCCGAGCTTTTGACTTCCATTTGCCTTCAACTAGGCTGGCCATCATCTCTCCGCAAAGCGTGCTCCCATCCAGCCTGCAGCAGATGTCTGGAAACACCCTCGAAGGGTGAAGGAGACACCGGGAAGGCCCATGCCCTTTGCAGGGGGGTCAGAGAGCATCTTCTCGGAGCTTTGGAAACCAGCAGGGGCAAACGCTTTCCCTCCTGCCTGCCCGGGGCACTGAGGGTCTTCATGAGCATCACCCTCCTCCTCAGGACTACCTGAGGACCCTGCGCTGGGCTCTTGGGCAGGGTGGGTGCCGTGCCTACACGGCAGCCGGGGTGATCACCCATAGGAGCATCCCCATGCCCGAGCAACATCCCTCTCCGCAGCAAAATACAGGCAAATCCTTGCAGCAGCCCCAAAACACGCTCTTAGGGCTGGGGGAGCAGAGGTGGGAGGATTTCACAGCAGAACGGCGGTAAGAATATTTTCAGTGTTAAAATAACTTTTTTTTTTTTTCCATAATCTCATTCTCGGCTGAGCTATTCGGGTTGAAACACCCCCCCCAAAAAAAAAAAAATCAGCCCCAGCCAGGCAACTGTCAGAAAGCAGCAGCGTGACTGGGGGGTGCTCAGCTGCGGCGCTGGGGAGGGGGGAGCGGGACGTGCTCCCCGAGGGTGCCCACGTCAGTTGCATCTCTGTCCGAGCTGCACCCACCCGTGCAGAAAGCGGGGCTACAACCTGCACCGGGTTTTGCCGGACCCACGTGGGTTGTGCCGGTTCGGCTCCTGTGAGGGTGCAGCAGAGCCCTGTCGCTCTCAGGGAGGGTGAGTTTGCTCCTGCGTGGTCGAGGTTGTTGTTTTTTTTTAAAAACTATTTAAAAGTTAATAAGCCATCGCGCCTAGAGGGAAAAACAGGTTTGAAATATTATTGGATTTGGACCAGGGCAAAAATTCCCAGTTTATCTGCCACTGGGGCTTCCCATCGCAGGCAGCGTGGCAGCACGTGCAGGCAGGCGCTGCGGGCAGCATGGGGGGTACCCGGGGGCACCCGGGGCTGTGCACCGTGGGGAGAAGCCCCCCCAAGCTGGCACTGGAGCAGAAACGAGGTGCTAGGTGGTGCATCTTTGGCTCACTTTGTTTTGCTGTGGATCGTAGGTAATACTGGTCTCGTTCTTTGAATTTTTTTTTTTCCTCTTGCTAATTGATACCGTAATTAAGCTAATGCTTAAACTACAGGGAAGAGGGGAACAGCGCAGGAGGTCGGTGCCTGCTTTTATTTGTTCTCCCGTCACCCTTGGGGTGCAGCATTACAAGTGAGATGAATGTCTCTAGGCAGAATTGGATGAAATGGTATTTTGGGGGCTCACCTCTGCGTGCATGCCCAGGGGCGTGCATCGGGCTCCCCCTTCCCCCTGCCCAACGGGGATGCTGGCTGCAACGCGGGGCGGGGGGTTTCCCCAGCCCGGAGAGGTGTTGGGAGCCGGGGTTCAGCTCTGACCCCCCCGACCTGGGCTCAGGGGCACACGGGGAGGTCCGTTCCCATCCTGGAAGCACGCTCGAGGCTGAAGCCCTCAGCGATCAAATCCAAAATGGGCTTAATTATATTTAGGACCAGGCGCACGGTGTAAAGCGGGGCTGCTGGCTGCAAAACCCCGTGCTTGTGGGGCGCGCGAGGACTTTTTCAGTGTTCCTGAATGCCTTCTTTCTAGCAAAAAAAAAAAAAAAAAATGCAATTAACAGTATTCCCTCTGCCGTCTCTTCTCTGACCAGTTGGGTGGTTTGTCCCTTTTGGGCCCAGAAATGGTGACAACCTGGGGGCATGGGGGGCTGCAGAGGTGCCAGGGGCAGGGGTCTCGGCTCAGAGCCCCGTCTGTCCCCATCTGGTGTGGGAGGACGGCAGGGCCGGGACAGCCCTCAGCTGTGCCTCGTCCCCATCAGGGTGCTGGGGCAGGTGATTAGCCTGATTAGCCCCTGATTAGTAGGAGTGTGGGTGTGGGTGGGGGCTAGGAGGAGCTTTTTGTGCAGGGGAGCTTGCTGAGAGGAGGAAGAGGAGGAGGGAGCGGAGGAAGGTGTTCCTCCCGGCTGGGCAGAGGTGGGTTTCGGTCACTGCTCCACCAGCAGCGTTGGTAAATGGGTATTTCTGAACGCGGCACCTCTTTGCAGAGCGATTTGCAGCGATACGGAGCGGGAACCCCGGCCGTGTTGGCAGGAGCAGCTCGCGGGGCGTGCGTGGGGCTCCCGTCCTGCCTTTACACCCCAGGGCGTAGCCTAATTACCTCTGCTTACACGATAGTTATTAAATAAGGCAGAGTTGGCTCTGGCAAGCGTTAAATCGCTCCTTGAGCGCGCACGTTGTGCCTCTGCTCTGCCAACACCCTCGTGCCACAGGGGCACCCGGCCGCCGCTCGGCGGAGGGGCCCTGCTCGGCAAAATGTGAGTTTTGGGGGGCACCGAGCGGGGCTGCCGGCTCCGGCACGTGGGTGCGTGCCACCCTCCGTGTCCCGCTTGTGCCCGGCGATGGAGGCGGTCGGTCCGGTGGGACGCTGTGTTCGGTTTCAGGGGGATCCCCTGCCCGTTCCCAGCCCTGGTGTGACTCGTGCCGTGGTTGCGATTAGGGGGGCTGCTCGTACCGAGGACGGTTTGGGGTGCTGCGGGATGCGGCTGTGCTGGTTCTCAGCCTGGGCTGGGTGCTCGGCAGGGCGCAGAGCATTTTGCAGGGTGCTCCCCCACCCCGGGGCTGTTTCCCTGCGTGCTGGCAGGGCAAAGCAAGAGGCAGCACGTGGAAAAGCGTGGGCAAGGCTGGGGGGAGCGTGCCTGTGCCGTGCTCCCCTCCTGTTGCGTCCCCAGCGAGCCTCCTCCGTGCCAAAGATTTGCTGTCCTCCGTATCCAGAGGAGAGCCGAGTGCCTTGAGTCTGTCTTTAAACACACGGTAAGCACGTTTTTCCCAGCGCTGTTGGGAAAGCGGGCACCCCAGCCGGCATCCCCAAAGGGCTCGGGCACTGCGGGCGAGGGCTCGCTCCCGCGTCTCTCCTCGGAGCAGCTCACTGAGATGGAAAGCGCTCGGCGGTTCTTTGTGCATGGGAAAACCCGGGATGAATAGAGCAAAAAAACTAATAGAGCAGAAGGTAACGGGCTTTATTGTGGAGCGAGGAGCAGCTGCGTCCTGAAAGGGGCCCTGTGCCCGGGGATGCGGGCAGGCGCTGCTCCTCTCCTCCTTCCAGCCCACGGTCCCCGGTGCTCCCACCCGGGGCTGTGGCAATGAGCTCCCCGTGATGGGCAGGAAGGGATGAGCTGGGGACTGGTAGGGAGAAGCCTTTTGAGCAAGGAATTTTGTAAATATGTCGCTTTATCAGAGCCCATGCAAGGGTTTGGGTTTGTCTTTAGCTGACCTCCAGCAAAGCACAAACGTCCACGTTTGCAGGGAGGCTCCTGCATCCCAGGATTTATAACCTCCAGCAAACGCCCACCGACCTCCAGCACCCTGCATGGAAGAAATTAATTTTATAGGGGAAGAGGCAAATGGTTGAACTTTGTTGGAAAGTCTATTTTGCAGGTGATGGGGAGAAATTCCCAGCGCTGCGTGGTGATGGGAGCTACGGGTAAGGAGGCTGCCGGGGGTCTGGCCTCATCTGCTGGGCTTCCACCAGGAGCAGATAAAGGATGAGCTTATTTTCAGTAAAGGTTTAATTATGGTTTAGCGAAAGGGTTGTGGACCCACGTATGTGGAGATGTAAACAATCCACCGGCTGCCCGTTACTGCCGTTAATGCGGGGGGATTTGCCAGGGCCAGATCCCGCGCGGGGATGAGGCTGGCGGATTTGGGCTTTATTTAGCAAATCCCCATCCGTGCTGCACCCCAAGCTCCTCGCCCGCCCTGGGGCCACCGTGTCCCCGGCCGGGGGACGAGCCGGGCTCCTCCGCTCCCGCGGCGCCTGTCACATGTACCTAAAGCATGACTTTGCTCGGATGTGAGTAATGCACTCCGGTGACTCATTTTCTGCCTTTTTTTTTTTTTTCCTCTTAAAGCCGTTGACTTCGTCTGTTGATGTTTACTTGCAGCCTCCTAATGCGTATCCTTCAGAAGCTGCCTGAGATTTCCAGCACTTTTGCTGAGAAACGTCCATGTGTCAGCCAGAGTGGTTGGAAATGGTTTGAAAATCCGTAAATAGTGATTTTTACCTTGAAATAAGAGGAGCTTGCTGTGCCTGGGGAGGCAGGTGTGCTCCAGCAACGCGCCGGCTCTCCCTGTGCCTCCCGGCTTTGGGAAGAGCCCGTGCAGGTTCGCCGTGTCGTTAGTGTGGGGTTAATTTTGCCCTCGGAAAGATGAGTTTCGGTCTTGCCACATGGCAGGAATTATTTCGTAAGGTCGAGGCATCCCGCAGAGCCAACTGAAGCTGGAGCTGCGCTGTGGTTAGCAATAACCTGTGAGTTTCCCACCTGTGCCAACACAGTATATGCCAGCGCAATGCGGAGGCTGCCATAACTCGGCACCGAAATGGAGGAATTTGGTGAAGATAACTTATTTACCCATTGCCCAGCTTGGGAGGGGGGGCTGCAGGGGAAATTACAGCTCTTCTCGCTTGTTTAAGGAACATAAGCCCTGCTGAGGAGCGTCAGAAGCGCTGTGGGAGGTGGGCTGCCGGGTCTGGAAGCAGAGTTGCTGGGATGCGGGATGGCTCCAGCAGCACCGTGCCCTGCCGTGCGACAGCTCGATGAATTTCGGAGGATAACTTATTTTGGTGTGTCCAGGAGGGATTTGGACAGGGAAGGTGCGTGCCCACCACCTGGGCGTCCTGGCACGTGTGCCAGCCTGGTTCCTCGGGGTGTTTTGGGGCTGGTCTGGGGGGGGCAGAGGAGCAACGTTCAGCGCGTTGCGCTCGCCCTGGGATTACAAACGGATTTCCCGAAGGCGCTGGGCACCCTTCCCTGCAACCCTGCTGCCCGTGCTGAAAGCGCAGGCAGCTAAGGCAGGTCGCAGGAGCTCCTTGCGAGGATTAAACAAACCATCTGTTAAATAATCCCGTCCCTCCGCCCGGGCGCGCGGTGGCATTTCTCACCGGCCGGGGACGCTTTGGGGCTGGGGACACTTGATGCTGGAGATTCTGTTGTGGTGTTGAAGCTCACTTCCCCACTGGTGAATCTAAACCCTCAGAAGTGCTTGGCTTTTGGATTTTTTTTTTTTAATGGGAAAAATGTTTTGGTGGTTTTTTTTTTTAAATGGGGGGAAAAAAATCGATTATTTTTATTAATGGGAAAAACGCTGCGGGTATTGCTCTCCCTGCTTGTGAGCAGGGTCAAGTCCTGAGAAATGCGTGTGGCTGCCTAGGATGGTCCTAAAGATGGTGAAGTTAAGTTTCCATCCCAGACACAAGGTCACCCCGAAAAGCCGCCTTTGCGAGCGCTGAAACGGGCTGGTTGTGCTTAAAACGCTGCCGTCGTGCCCGGTGGGGAGGCAGCTCCTCCGCACACGCAGGTTGGTGCTGATGGTCATAATCCCCGTTTTTTCTGGGGGCTGAGCTGCGGCGGTGGCCGTGGGGACAGCCCCACGTGCACCCCTGGCCTGGGTGTCCCCCCTCCCCGGGACGGGGCTGTCCCCGCCGTCCCTTGCAGCGATGGGTGCTGTTTTGGGTGGACGTGGCTCCTGTTCTCGCAGCCGTGCACGGGGACTACTTCAGTGCAAGCGTAAGGGATTTTTTAAAGCATCTTTCCTGCCAGCAAAAGACAGAATACAACCGAACTTTTGGAGCCGGTTAAAGCCAATTTTGCCAGAACTGATTTTGTATCTCGCATATTTACTGGGGTAATCCTGGTAGCGTCCTGTGAAACTCCCACGTTGGCATTGCCCCTCACCTCCAGCCGAAATCCCCCCTGCCCTTGTAGCAGCTCTGAGAAATGGTTTTCAAGCCGGCGAGGGTCGTATGCCCCGTCGGGGGCTGGCCGGGGCTCGGCGAGGCTCTGCGCCGGTTGGGGGGGGGGGGGGGCTGGATGCTGTGGCCGGCAGAGAGAAATGGGGGGACACGGCGGTTTGCCGGGACAAGCTCGTAGCATCTGGCTCGGGTGGCATCTCGTAGGGCAGCGGTGATGGGAGATGGGGGGGTCCCCGGGTGGGGGGGGTCCCAGGCAGAGGCTGGGGGTCAGCTCTTGCAGCCCCCCCCCCCCTCCCTCCCCAGCCTCTTTTGTTCGATGCTTCGGCCGCTTTTCACGCGAAATTAATTCCCGGGCGCTCTTGGAAGGCGGTTGGGGAGAAATTTCTCCCGCATCATCCTTTCGGGGCTAATTGCTGGTGATGTGACGTCAGGCCGATGGATTTCTCTCTTGAATGGCTGCGGGAGAGGCGAGGAGGGCCTGGCGCCCGGGGATGTGCACCCGAGCTCGCAGCCCTTCTGCTCGCCAAGCGTGCCGAAGCTCGCTACCGGAGCGAGCTCCGCTGCCTTATCCAGCCTGGATTTATTATTATTTATTATTTTTTTTTTTCCCCCCTTCCCAGCCGTTCTCCCCGCACGCTCCTAATCTGACAGCGCCTGGTAATTAATCTGGTTTCCCCCAGCCGCTGCAATAGGATTAGAGGGAGGGGAAGTGCGTCACGAGGTACGAAGAGGGGTTATGCTTTTGGTGAAAGTGGCGGGGGGGGGAAGGAAAAAAAAAAAAAAAATAAAGGGAAATAGGTTGGTGTGTTCCCCGGGGGGGTGTGTCGGGAGCGAGCGCGCATGTGAGGAGGTGTGGGGCGGGAGGGACCGACTGCGCCGGAGCTGAGCCCGGCTCGTCCTCCCTTTCTCTCAGCATCCTCCGGTGATCCTGGAGGTGATACAGGCACAGCAGCATCCATGGCCTGCCCTTAGCCTCGGCGCCTTTATTTTTTTTTTTTTCCCCCCTCCTTGTTATTCTGGCAGCTAAGCAAGCCGGGATCGGAGGCGTTCGATTGAAGGGCTCGTGTTAAGCATCTGGTAACTGGGATCGTATTCTCCTGTATTTTTTCAGGCTCCTTGGAAATTGAGGAATGCAATTCTGCCACCATGATGGAAGGTAGGTGATGATCTGAGCATGTCTTTCGGGATCGCCAGAGTTTTAAAAGCAATGGTGGGGGAAGGAGGATGTGCTGAACCTGCATGTGTGAATCCTTCTCCTTTTTAAATAAAAAAAAAAAAAAAAATAATAATAAAAATAAAATTCTCCCCTCCCCCTAATCCCAATCAAACCGAAGCACCCTGCCCACTGCTGGCAAGCTGGCGGATGGTGATATAATATCAAGCCCATCAGATTATTTGCAATTCCATCCCCAGCGCTGTGTAGGCAGTTCGGGGTATGCAAACGCCCGGTTACCCGGCGGAGCCGCCGGTTCCTCCGGCTGGCGGCAGCCTGGGCAGGGAGAGGGAGCCCAGGCCGGGGTGGGCTGGTTGGCACCCCGGTCCTTTAAGCATTATTTTATCCTCTGGTTGGAAACCCGCTTTCTCAGCCTGACGTGATGCACCGAGGATGAATTTAAGTGTTATCTGTACGCACAGACCGGGGGCTGGGAAGCCTGGTGATGATAGATGGGATTCTGTGGTTTTACGGTATAGCTGTATGGATGAGCATCTTTTTGGTAGGAAACAAGGATATTTGAACTTAAGGTAATTTTTGCCATGTAGTGACACTGGTTTGAAGATGCAGGCTCTGGGGAAGGAGTGGGGGGGGGGTGTTGGATTGAGGCTTATTGGAATAAAAAAGGAAATAAGAATGAGATACGGGCCCTGGGCACAAGATACTTCAGGGAACGTTGGGAGACTGTGCGTCTGATCGTGTGTGGGAAAAGCCCCTGGGCATTAAAGAAATTTTTAACCTGTGTCGTTTGTCTCGGCCATATGTAAAGCTCTATTTATTTTTTTTTTTAAATGCCTTCTGAAGTAAGATGCAGGGAAAGGAAGACTTTTTAATTTCTTTTTTTAAGCAGAATAGATACTTCAGGGCCAACAAGATCAAAATATTCTCTTTTTTTTTTTTTTTTTAATGGCCCGCTGGCCGAGGCAGAAGAGCCCACCTTCTGGAGCCACATCCAGCGCCGGGCTCGTGGCGCTGCCGGCATGCTAACCAGGCAGCTGCCCGGCCTTCCCCGAGATGACAGGCAGAAATTGGGCTGCTTCTTGGTGTGTCCCTGTAAATCACGGTCTGTTACCCTGTCCAAATTAACCTGGAGAGGCATTGGGCTCCATGTAACTGAGACTTCTGGTATTGACTTAAAATATTTGCCTAACCTTGGAAATTCAGGTGCTGTAATGGTCATGTGTGAACACCTAGGAATGGCTGCTTGCTCTTTTTTGATTCCTTGGTGTTAAGGGAATGAGTGTTGTTCTCCTTTGATATGGAGAAATGCCTTCAGTGTCTTCTCTAATATTGATGATAAAGTCACAGACAAAAGAGATCTTAATTTTAGGCCGTGACATCAAACTCATCACACCATGCTGACATACGTGACGTGCTGGGAACCAGGCACACAGCCTGTGCAAGAACAGGTAATTTTAGAGAAGATGTCATTAACAATGCGGTTTCTCTCAAAAGTGCCTTCATTTGTGGAGGAGTTAATGTTGATAAATTGAAGTTGGCCTGCTGTAATTCTCAGTTTGTGTTATTTAACCAGTTCTGAGGCTGGCTGGGGGGAAGGAGGCTGGGTTTTTGGTTTGTTTTGGGTTGTTTTTTTTTTTTCCTGGAGGATTTTTGCCTTGCTTGTGAAATGCCAATGGTGTGATGCTGTGCGGGAGCCTTGGCCGCCCTGGCCGAGGCAGGTGGGTGCAGGCAAGGAGCTGGCAAAGGGTCCCCTGCCCACACCGGGGAGGTTGGCCGGGGCTGGGGCAGCTGGCTCGTCGGGCTCTGGCGGAGGTGGAATCTCCTTTCATGAACCAGTCTTGCATTTAAAAAAAAAAAAAAAAAAAAGAGGAAAAAAAAAAAAGAATACTAGCCATAAACAGTTTCCCCATTATCTGTGACTTATTAAACTGCTTAGCATGTTCCCCAGCTAGCTAATGTATATGGGAACCTAGAATGGAAGTGAGAAAATTAGAAAAAACGATTACTGCTTTTGATGAATTTTTAAACAGTTGGAAACTGGCTCTATTTGTGGAAGAGTGAAACTTTTGTGACCAGGATCCTACCGAAACACTGATACCTTGCAGAGCTGCTGTATTTTAATATAAGAATGCTTTTGAATGTGCTTAGCTTAATTTGATCTGAAACTTTTAAACCCGCACAAAATGCCTCTAGTTCCCTGCACTAAATGTGTTTAAAGGGTTTTTATTATGATGATAATTATTTAAATCACTTGTCTTGCCAAAATGTTGGACACTGTGCTGGAAGCTGAGGGTGGAGCTCGGGGAGGAGCCGGGCTGTGCCGGTGCCCATGGGCAGCCCCAGCACCCCCGGGTGCGGAGCATCACCCATGGCCGGCGGGATGGACCTGGCTCGGTTGACAGTTTTGGATCCTCTTCTTTGGAAACAAGAGAATTTGGCTCCTTGGGAATGATGCAGGATGTGCGATTGGTACTAGTTTGTTCTTCTGGTAAACGGGGAGAAAAAGTGCGTATTTTTTACCGTATGCTTAAAAAATCACAATGATACCTAAAGAAATTAAGTGTGGATGTTGTCTCAAGAAACCAGTCCTTGCTGGGAGGAGAACTGAAGGCGTGCCACCGGGCGTCTCAACCACCAGAAGCGGATGGTCCTCCACCTCCACCGCGCGGTGGGGCGCAGCTTGCACGAGCGTTGCCGTTGCTCGCCATCCGTGCTGGGGGTGGTTTTGCTGTGCTTGGCCTCCCTCAAAGAGGTGGAAAGCCGGTGTTGGGGACGGGGAGTAAACCACCCTCCCAGCTTTGAATGGACCAAAATAACCTGCAGCAAAACTGTGTTGGGTGTCAGCACTAGATGTGGGACCCAAACCACTGCTGGAAAGGTCCCACCACACGCTGGAAAGGTCTCTGCGTGTGTGGCTGTAGATACGAGAGGTATTCGGATGTTCCCTTCGACCGTAAAATAACTCACTGGTACTCAGAAATGCACTGGGCATGTCGTGAAGGTAAACATCCGTGCACAAGAACAAGTTGATCTTTTTTTTTTTTTCTATAATCCATCTGTTGCATCTCCACTGTACTGAAGGTATTTTATACAGCTTAATTAAGTTTTGAAATCACTGCTGCAACATGTCACTCAAACCAGAAGCTCTGTGATCTTCAGAAAGATTAGACAACCATGCAGCTAATGAGAGCAGCCATGGTTACATTGGAGAAGGTAATTTCTTCTTCCATGGGAGACAGTACCTGCATTTCTCCAGAGCCCAAACCAGACGTTTGCTGGGGAGAAGCTTTCTCAGAGTGGGAATTTCTCTGTAACTCTCTTCTCCAGGCTTTTTTGCACCTGTTTCTGGGGAGTTCGGTCACTCTGGGAACTTCCATGGATGACTGGTCACACCAAAAATGGCAAAAACTTTCTTGCACCACCTTTTAGGAATGGTGGTCTCCAGGCCTTATGTTTTCATCATGCTTGAACAGGTAGTACTGGGACCAGAGGCATCTGATGGCACATAAAAAAGCGTTTTTCTTGATTAGGCAAGAAAACTGGTTTTATTATGTTTTAGGTGGTCTCGTTTCAGTAAATGGTGTATTTAAACGTGCTTAGTGTTGGCCATGTGACTCGGCAAGGAAATGACCTGGTAGAAACATGTGGTTTTTATTTGAGAAAGCCAATAGCAGGTTTGAGGCAATTAGCGTAAATTCAGGCATGGATGGCATACGCTAAATTAGGACCTGTATTTTTCCAATACGTTGTTTGAGCAGTAACCCATGACCGAGCTTGGGCTTGCAGAGGCTTAGGGCTTTGGCTTGCAGGAGCATCTCCAGCCGTGTCCTCTGAGATTCAAGGGGGATTTTTTTCAGACCTGCTGGAACCTGCTGCCTAACCGACAGGCCTGACGCTGGTGAGGAAACTATTTTTTCATGCATGCAAGAGAAGATTTCTTGACCTTTCTGTCATGCCCGGCACAGCACGGGGCGATGCTGTGCCTGAGCCAGTGGCTTGGCTCCACTCGTAGCCCAGGGTGGGCAGAGGGCTGGGGACATTTCACCACTTCTCAAATTTGAAGACGTGGATAAAGCTTTTTGGGATGTTTGGAGGGCTGGTCCTGCCCGCAGGCGCTGCCTGCGCAGGGAAGACCGAGGTTTTGAGCTGCTGAGGGTGAGGCACATGTGAAAACGGGGGCTTGGGAAGCAAAGCGTTTGCGACGGAAACGTCAAGGAGCTCTTTAGCTCTTGGTTTTGTGGGCTCAAAAGCTGGGGATGGGGTTAGTGTGTCCAGCCCAGAGCTGCTCGGGGGACAGTGACGCGCTCCCACGCTGCGTCGTGGTGCTTCCAGCAACTTCTCACGCACGCCGGGTTGGAGCTGGGCTGGCAAAACGGGACCCGAAGAGCATCCCCGTCAACACGGATTGAATTTGCTCAGCTGAAAAGGTTGCAGTAGCAACCTCTAGTGTATTGGGGGGGAGGAGGAATCCCTTTCTGCAGGCTTTCAAACCCTTCCTCCTGAGCTGGTTTGGGTTTTTCCAGCTCTAGTCCACTGGCAGGGTGTTTCTCCGTGCTAAGGGAGGGAAGGGATAAATGGCTCTAGCTCAAAACCAACAACAACCAGACGAAAGGCCCCACCCAAACCCTGGGAATTTGGGAAATGCTTTGGATTGGGGCTGGTGGTATTTGCCAGTTAAAACCCCTATGGTGCCAACGTGGTGGCTGAAGTGACGGTGCGGAAGATTTAAACCAAAATACGAGCGAGGCAGCAAAACCTGACGTTTGCCTCACGCCTGAAATGATTAATGGGATGTAGCAGCTGAAACAAAACTCAAAGAGGGTTTGGTTTTGGGGTAGAAAGGATAGAAAATATGGCAAAACTCAACAACTGCATGTGATGCAGGTCTGTGAAATGCCTCCCTGGAGCGAGCCCCAGTTTAAAGTGTGCCCTTGGGCATCTCGAACTGGTGCCCAAACGTAACAATTTGGGTTTCTCTGCCAAGACAGAAACTTTCTGCATGATTCATTGGCCTTATTCAAATTTTAAAGACACTTTAGAAAAAAAATTACAGGTTAAATCAGATGTCTATTCTTCTTGAAATTCCATCACAGGGTCTTAAGCAGTTAAGGTGGAAAAACATGGTTGTGTGTGGAAACATTCTTCCCTAAATGCTGGTGTTGAGGCTGTGAAGCTGTAGGTAGTATAAAATGTGATTTACCTGGCACTTGTGCCAGGGATCCCCACCCATCACCAGGATCTGAGAGGGAGCAACGTGGAGGGAAAAGTGGAAAGGAGGGGAAGGCTGATCTCCTCCCCAAACCAGTGACCTTAAACTACTTGGATACCCAAAACTTGCTCTAGTTAGAGACTTTCACTAAAGATCCATCTGCCTTTGGAAAGTCGACAGGGTTGTGGTGCTGGCTGCCTCCCTGCCTGGGCTGTGAGCAAAGCTCACACGTGGTAGCATTCCCATTTTCTGTGCTAGCCCAATATAGCCTTTTTTTTTTTTTTTAACTTTAAGATGGTATATTTGAGTTTCTACAGGTTCAGTAGGAGAAAGGCGAACACCTGGCTGCCGCGCAGTTTGTTCGTTAGCGGCGTGGGTTGTTCATGTGCAATGCAGTAGTACAAAGCGTAGCCCTGTTTGCCCTGCCAGCTATTGAATAGCCTCGGCTATTTGTTTTTAATAGAAGTTTATTTGCAGGCTGATGTTTCTGGGGGCTTTTGAAGGTTTTTTGCTTTATCTGTGTGAATGAAAGAGGAGTAAGGCTTGTAGTGGTTACAGCTACTGGGATTTTTTGCACTTATGGCCTCACAGAATGCTTGATTTTAATTTTCAGTTTAGTTTTAGGTATGTTTTAATTTCACATGTGATCACCCAGGGTGCATGTGCTTTCCTGGGGGCCAGAGGCATGGGATTTTGGGGCTGCCCTTTGGGAGCTCCTACCCTGTCCTCCGATCCCCACCTCCTCCCCTGCCTATCAGTGGGCTTCACTGCAGAGGTGGGAAGGGGAAATTCCCTGCCACGTCCCTATTTACACTGGATTAGTGCTGACAATGATAATATTGTTTGAAAGCAGTGAGGTACCAGGACTGGAAAATCGTACTTTGCAGCCCGTATTATCTGGGAGCCATTCCTCACCCATCCCAGCCTTGGAAAAGCACCCCTGACTTTGTCATATCTTTCTTTGCATTTAAATTATGACTTTTTTTTTCTATAGCTTTTCTTTTTGTTGTTGGTGCTGTGTTTTTTGTATTTTGCTTTTTTTTTTTTTAGGAGAGTTATTGAGAAAAAAAAGTCTCTCAAAATTCTCCACCTACGTGTTGCAGGGAATTTAAAACATCAACTTGAGATTAATGTCATCATGCGTAGGATGTGTGGAAATAATCTTGCAGGGAGGTTTTGGGATGGGTTGAGCTGAGGAGGACGGGAGCCGCGGTGATGCTGCGGGCAGGTTTTGCAGCTTGCCTTCATCACCCAGCTGCAGCTGCCGGTTTGGGCGCCTGGAGGATTTCGTACAGCCCCACAAATATTGGTTTTCTAGAACTGGATCTATAGAAATCATTAAAGATGCACCTTGTTATTAGAGGCCATTAATAATAAATGGGTGTCAGGCTTTTAAACGCATGTGTGCGTGTTGGTGGGCATTTGATTGTTTTGTGCTTCCCTTAAAATACCGCCCAGCGTCACCAGTATTGCCCGGTGGGTGCGGGTGAGAGGGGCTGTACCCCGTGCCCCGCTCCTGTTACAGACAGCATCAGCTTCAAGAACAACCTCATGCCTAAAACATGAGCCTGGATGAGTTTTCTGATGGCTTTTGTATCAGCTGAAAATGAAAATAAACTTGGGTATTATGAGTCAGTATGAAAAAAATCTGTATCAAAATTATCCCTAAAGATCTGACCCCGCTCTCTGGGACCAGGCTTGGGGCAGTCAGTGGATGGATGCAGACCCAGCTCCGTACTTCTGGAGGAGCTATTTTTTTGGATTCACTATTGCTGGGAGCAGCGTGATCAAAAATCATCTTCCCCGAGTATTTTGCTGTCAGCAAATAAATTAATAAATGCAATGCTGCTGGAAACAGTCCTGTAGCCACTTTGTTACTGGTGGGGTTTGCCTGGCGCTGATGGTGTTGGTAAATATGCCTGATGATGAGCTCCTCTGGGGCACTTTTAGGTCCCTTTTAAGGTGCCCCTCCAAACATCAGAGGAGGACTTAATTTTTAATATGGTTTATTGGAGTTTTGCAGGGACTTGGCCTGGTTTTGGCATTAGTGCAGAAGAGGCAAAAGAAGCCCGTGTAAGTGGTTAATAATAAGGTCATTTATGCTGTGTAAGTTATTAATGATAAGGTCATTTATGCTTCATGTTTACCTGGCTCCTTTCACCTGGGGACCTCGAGCTCCTTCACGCCGCACGGTTCCTCTGCGGGGAGACAGATGGGTGGAAGAAGCTCCGTCGGTTTTGTCAAACGCTGCCTGGAAATGAAGCCTTTCTTCGGGTCAGGTCTCCTGCTCTTATTTTTAGTTACGCTATTGCCACGGTTAATCACTGCTTTAAAATCAAGGTATTAATTTGACAGCTAGACCGTGGGAGGAACAGGACGGTTAGAGGAACTGGAAAGAAGTGTCTCGTCGTGCTTTATTTTGGCTGTAAATCTTCATCATATGCACATGTGATTATTGCAAATTTTTTTTTTTTGGTTGACCAAATGGAGAGCCAGCGATGCTTTTCCCTGGCAGCTCGCCCAGAGTTGTACCTTGTCCCCAGGGAAGCGGCTCCTGCGTCATGCAGGTGACAAAGGCGCACTGCCAGCCCGGGTGTCCTCTTCTCCACCTGGGAAATCGGGAGTGGGAGTTCGTGGAGGGTCACACAGATGTCCCCTGCAGCGGGGTGGCCTTGATCGAGAAGTCACAGGGTGGATGGAAGGCTGTTTCTTAGTGTCACGCCTAGGCAAGGATTTTGGTGGGTTTTAATAAGTCCTTACGTTCTGCATAAACAGTACGACTGCAAAATCGGTGTGCTTTTAATAGAAAATTGTCAAAGTAGTTGCTGGGAGCCTGTGGTGTGCGTGGAGGCAATGGATTTTAAGGAGATGCCTTTTAAAACAGGGCTGTGAGATGGGACCTGCCGTTGGCCGTGGCTCCAGCCGAGGAGAAGATGTAATGGCAAAGCCTTGCAAAGAAAAGGAGAGGTTTGCAGTGGGATTTTTTTTTTCTTTTTTTTTGGGGGGGGGGGAGGAAATATCAGCATGGGGGATATAATGTGTGTGTGTTTGCCCTGGACGTGCTGTCTGCAGGGAGCTGCCCCACCAGCGAGCCCAATGCCCTCCTGCAGCTGCTTGGTGCTAGGGGAGGCGCGTGGGAGCACCGTCGTCTCCCCTTCCTGATACACCAAAACCCTAAAACCCCCTAAAAATAGAAATCTGAGTGTCGTTTGGGAGGGAGAGCCTGTCCTGGACAACTTCTTAAATAGCACAGCAACCTTTAGAAATGCATCTGGCATTTTTGTGTGTGTGCCAGCCGCGAATGAAAGCCACAACTGTATCCAGATTTCATTTACTGACAATATTGGTGGAGGCATTTGTGTCCCATGTCCCTCAGTTGCCGTACACCCGGGGTCTCTGCAAGTTGATATTAAAAAATCTGATCTCTGGGGAAAGCAGGCGGGTGAGCGATTTCTGCAACTGCTTTACTGAGGCTGGTGAATAACCCATGAGCGACAATTTGCATCTCTCTGATGTTAGTCCTTAAATGCTCAGCTCCATTGCAGAAGAAAAATGAACTGGTGTCCCGTGTGTTGCGATGCATCCTGCTGATGCTGCCCTTTATTTTAAGGCCTGGTTCCCAAGCTTTGCTTTGGGGTTGGGGCTTGCTCTGAGCTGGGCAGCCCCGCTGCATGGGAGGAGGGCTGGGCACAGGTCTGCTGAGCATTTGTGCGATGAGATGGAAACGTTTGGGCTCCTGTTTGCACCCAGCTGCAGCGATGCCTGTTTTGACACTGGGTCCTGCCATGGGGAGAGCCCAGACCTATATTTATATGGAATACAAATATATTTCCATGGCTTGGGGTGTATTCCCACATGCTGGGGCCCCAGTTAAAGGCTGGGGTCTCGTCCCTGCGCTGCAGGCACAGAAGTTAGTTGAACTGAATTGTGCCTGCAAAGCAAAGGGGCCAGTCTAATGCCCAGACACGGGTTTTGTCTCCGGGTGTATTTAAATAAGCCGGTGCGCGCTCCCTCGGCGTGCTGAGAGCGTGCCAAGCAGGGGTTTTGGCTCGAGGGCTGTGCCATTTCCCAGCCCTTTGAACTCCTGATTCCGACTGCTGCGATGAATATTTGGGTGGTTTGCAAAGGGAAAAAGGTGCAGACTAAAGGGAAGGGGAAAGACGTGAAGGTCCTGGGAGCCCAAACCCCCCACCCCGGGTACGTGGGGATGGATGCTCGCTGCTCCGGGGCAGGAGCAGAGCCCGACACGGGGGCTGCTGCTCTGGGGCAGGCAGGGCACGTGCGTCAGCAGCCACAAACCCAGAGGTGGCCACTTGGCTACAGGACTTTCCCTAATTTCTTCTTCACGTCTAGCAGCTGCAATAAGATGTGTATTTTTAGAAAGGTGTTGAATGTTAATTCAAAATCTCCTTAGGCAGAGTTCACTGCAACCTGTTCAGAGACTTAATTACCCTCACGGTGGAAAATGTGACTGTATTTCTGAGTCAGCCATGGGATCTTGTGTTACCTCTGCCCATTGGAGTGGAGATCCCTTCGTGGCCACATTTCCATTCCCAACAGAATACTTGGACCCCAACGCAGCCGCTCCCGATGCGGTTTTTGGTGCTGTGCCAAACAGATGAAGCTCCTACAGGTGCCCATCTCCAGCTCTTCCAGCCTTTTGGCTGCCCCATTGCTCTCCCATCAGCCGTGTGCCAGCTCTGGGGTGGCTCCAGAAGCGTTGGGTGCAGAAGCCGAGCAGGACCAAGCCCAGGTGTGATGCCACCTCTCTGCTCCCCTTTGGCATGTCCTTGCTTGATGGTGGGGCTTGGGTTTAGTACAAAACTTTTTTTTTTCTCCTCCAATGGTGACCAAGAGCATCATCGCTGGACCCCCCGGTGAAAGGTGATGTACCACGTCTCAAAATAGCATTATTTACAAGACTCGACAGCCTGGGACCTTGAACCAGGAGCAACCACTCCTACTGTAGGAGAAAATGATCCCAGAGCAGTAACTTGCCATGTTCTATGTTATTCAGACTTATTTGCAATCTTGGTTTAGGGTCTCAAACACTATTAGTCCTTCAGTGTCTTCCAACTGAAATTTCTGATAAGGACCAAACTTCTCAGCATTTATTTTTATTTAAAAAAAACCAACCCCAAACAACAAAAGCCAAACCCACAACTATTGTTGCTCACTTTTGTTTTCAAGTATCTCCTTTCCGAAAGCCACAGGCAAGATGCCAACAATGTTCTGCTCTGGCAGAGAGTGACAGAAGTGGCAGTGAGGCTGCCATCCCTTTTTCTTTTTTTTTTTTTTTTTTTCCCCCCCCCCATTTTCTAACAGGGAGAAACTGTTGTAAGCATGTGGAAGATTGTGATATGTGTCTGTGGGACTTCGCTAACCAGATAAGAATTTTTTTCAGTACCTTGGAAAACCAATAGGGTAAAGTAAGGACCTTTTAATGCCTGGCTAGCTCGTTATCAAAGATGGCTTTGTTAGCCCCCCATGGCAAAGCTAAATGTAGTGGTTTAGTGACAGTTTGCACTGGAAACTATTGGTTTACTGGGATGAAATATTAAGTACAGCAAGGTCACGTGACCGCTGGGCAGAGCTGCATGTGCATACAGCATTGCATGTCTTCAGAGGGGGCTTCAATTGCTTGTTTTAAAAATTACTTTTTATGTATTTTGAGGTAGCAAAGTAAGCTCCTGCAGGTGACTCCTCCAGCCTTTTGGAAGGGGTTTTCCAGCAAACTTTCAGAAAATTGATTTCCTGACTGGTTAAAACGTAGACTTTGCTTGTGCGGGGAGAGTACTAAGCCCAGTCCTTACCCTGGGGAGCAGGTGGTTTCTGGACCCCCACCAGCCAAATATCAATCAAAATTATCATCACCAAAAAACTTTAGTTCTAGGTAAACCTTCTCACTTGAAACAAAGGCTTATGCACAGGTCAAATGTCCATCAGACTGGGGATTTCGGTTCTTGCTGGGAAGCACGGCTGTCCCCCTTGGCCCCATCTCCACGGGTCCGGTGGTGGTCCCTTCCCTGAGCGGAGGGCGGTGGTTTCCATCGGTGGGACTTGAGACAAAAACTACTGTACCTGGTGCTGTTAAAGCCCAGGGGCTGTTCCTGTTCCCTGAGCCGCTGCCACGGCACCTTCCTCCTCCATCAGGGCTTCGTCCAAGCGTGGATGCGCGGTGGTTGTAGTTGGTTTGAAGCAAAATACTCTGATCTGGCCTCAGGACCGATTCCTCTTGGGAAAGAAGTTCTGGGTTATTTTGTATTTTTTTGATACAAGAGGAGCTGAACCGTAAGAAATGCTTTGAAACGTGGTGTTTGGTTTTTTTGTTTTTTTTTTTTTTTAGTTAAATTGGTAGGAGTATCTTCCTTGTGTTTTTCCAGGAGCTGTGGTCCTGGAGGATGTCCCTGTGCTGTGAAGGATGTGATATCTTGGCCGGTGGAGCAAAGTGCTTGAGCAGGATGGTCCCAGCAGGAGAGGCTGGGGGAGAGCGGTGAACCACAGCATTTGCTGGGGACAGGGAGCTGCAGAGTGTGGTGTCAGAAAGTGTAGAATAGTGTAATGTTTTTCCTCCTAGGGAGAGGAAACCTTGAGAATGGAGGGGAAAAATGAACAACTACTCAACTTGAAATAGAGAGGGGTTTTAAAGTTCTTTCCTCAAGGGGATAAGAAGGGTAATTTATTGACTGGGAAGACAGACATTTGGTAAAAAGACCTGGCATGCACTATTTATGTCACTTTGCACAGAGGATGGGAGGCTAATGCCAGAAATAAATACCCTCAACAAGGGGGAGAATAGAGATTGACCACAGCAGACCAAATGCAAAACTATTTGCGATACCAGGAGCCTGGTGAAGCCCGTAGCCTTGCCTGAGCTGGAGACTGGCGTGAGGTTGGGAAATACAAGTGCCGCTGGTTAAAAAGTGAATCTTTACTAAAACTTCGTTTGCTGCGGTAGCTGAGATATGCACCATTTTAAATTGGGAAAGAAACCGGGTAACAGTGGAGGCAATGGGATATTAATGGCCTGTGGTGATGAGTTTGGGGCTGGAGCCTGGTGCCCGCGGTGACTCGGCGGCAGGCGGGGGCGAGAGCAGCAGAAGACCTTTTCTGGTGAAGAACAACTCTTGTAACCCCTGGCCGTGGTCTGCGGGGCCACGCTGCTGCAGAATGAGCCCCTGAAGACTGCCGACATAAACGGTCCATCGCTGCCCGACCGCCGCTGGCTGATGGTCCATCCTCTCTTCTCTGGAGTAACGTCTGCAATTAGACTTGTAAATGAAGGCGGTTAAAATATTAATGACTCTATCAAGGTAGTGTGTGGAGGGGTCGGTTCCCCGCCGCATTATTAAGGCTGGTGAAAGGCTGGTAATGAGCTTTAATGTAAAGGTTGGTTTAGGTAAAGCATTTTAAAAGTTATGAAGATGTATACTAATTTAATTACATATAAAGTGGACAAAAGCAAACATAACATGGACTGAAGCAGTGTGGTTATTAAGACCTGACTTCTGCTACCGAGGATGAAGTAGTCGAGGATCCCTGGGTTTGCAATGGACGAAACGTGCCCATTTTCATGTAAAATATGGCATCGGCGCAGCAGCTGGGCCCATGGTAGGTGCAGGCTGCTGCTGTGTCAAGGCAGGGGAAACTTCTGGGCTGACTTGCAGAGAGTGCTTGAGACGCTGCTGTTTGGGTTATTTATTTGGGGCTTGACGTGGTTACACCCTCACTTCTTAAATTTACCATTTGATTTTTTCCTCTGGATATGACTCAGAGGATTTCAGTAGTTTTGTCTTGCCCTTGGTTTTGTCTTGCTGAGCAAAGGGAGGATTGTTATTTCGTTAGTAAAGCAAGTCAAAACCAAATACGAAGTCCTTTGGCTATGAAACAACAGCAGGTTTCCATGTCTTTTGAGGCCCATCCTCCCGAGCGAGTAGCTCTTACTCCAGGGACCCCCCTCGATATTCAAGGGTCCAGAAGCAGCAGCTGCTCCCACCGCCTGGGGATGGAGGGCGAGGGACCGGGTTTGGGAGAACAGGGTTATTTTTCTTCTAGAGGTGTTAAGTGTTTGGTGTAGCAAATAAGACGTTGGTAGTTCTTAAGAGTAAAACAGGGAAAGCTTCATAGTGTTAAATACTAATTCCTGTTCTCAGATGCCAATTCTTAGGTATACCAGGAAAAAAAAAAAAGGGTAATAAAAGGTGAATAACGCCTCCTGATTCAGAGAGCTATTTGTGTTTGCAATGAGATCCCTGGCACACAGCAGTTAGTTCAGCCTTGGCTTGTGGCTACTCTCAGTCTTTGAGTAAGAGCATTCGAAGCCATTTGGCTGGCTTGATGAGGACTAATTGCGACATGTGAAGTTGCTGTACCTTGGAGGGGCTGGTGGCTTTCCCCATGTTTGGCCTCTGTGGGCAAGGCTGGTTTTGTGGCCGTTGACGTGGTTTTAGGCACTCTTGCTGCTGCACAGGTAATAGCACCCGAATGACTCTGGGCTGTCGTTGCATGAGGCTTATTGAGGAAAACCTGCTGGAGGAGGCAGCACAGATGTCAAATACATCTGTCCGCTAACATTTTAGTCTAATGTCCCCTCCAGAAGAAGGACGTCACGCTGGTCTTTGAGCAGGGCGCGCGGGTGCGGTATTTGGTTGCTGGTGTTTTCTCCAGCACGTGCAGGTGATGGTCTGATGTGGTGGTGGCTTTTACTGGTGCTGCTGTGCCCCTTCAAAGAGCATCAACTAAACCGCTGCTGAGGGTAAAATATGGCCTTTCCTGCTTGGAGACCTCTGCTTTAGCCACCTAATAACTGTGCAGAATGAAATCAGCTGTTAATCTTCAAAACAGGGGTGAGGAACACTGGAGCTGCCAGTGGGAAGGCAGAGTTTGTGCCTGCCCCCCTCCAGTGCTATGAAACCGGCAGGAAAGCTCAAGCTTTGTCCTGACCTGTGTCCAACGCAAAGCGCAGTTTTAAGCTGAGATTAAAACAGAGACCTGCTGCCTGCCCCACAGCGCTGGGCAGCCTGCAGAGGTGGGTCCTCCCTTGTATTTTGGCTGTGATAAAAGGGAAGAGGCTTCGGGAACGTGGAGGGGGACTTCTGTAACTCTTAATGTTGTATACTTGAGTGCGTTAACATTTATGCTATGAGAATTATTAGGATTCTTGTCAGGTAGTCAGTCCCCAGGGCAAATGGATGGAGAGAGGGCTAGGAAGGCTACAGCTGCAGGGATTTAAATCCTCCTCCTCTGATGCTGACGTTAGCTGGGTACCATATCACATCCATCTTTATCGCTCTGGTACTTTTGGTGGCCTGGGACACCTCTGGTAGCCCTGTAGCTGATGGGATTTCGGTGGCTGAAGGCTGTAGCACTGCTACGCAGAGTTAGTAGGGGTCAGAGGAGACGTGTTCCCAGTGCGCCCTGTATGACCTGTGCGGCGAGGTGGGGTGCCTCAGGGTTTTAGGAAACCCTTCCCAGGCTCAGCAGCAAGTGGGCATCCAGCCCCAGCCAGAGTCCTGCGAGGGTACGGGTCTGGTGGGGCGAGGAGAAGGTGGGTGTCTTGCCCAGGTGCCCCCAGAGGTGTTGGGTAGAGAGTGGGGACAGCTGAAGGAGTGGGCTGTGTCTTCGGGTGACACATAGACCCGTTCGTGCTGGTGTCACCCAGCACTGCCATCGCAGGGCGATGCGGCTCTCTGGGTCTTCCCACTGGAGAGTGGTTTGGATCCAACACCCGGTGCTCCTTGATGGAGAAAGGTGGGATTTGGTCTCCATGCTAGGTGCTGCTTTAGAGAGCATCACCCGAGGGGTGATTTCGGCTCCTCCCTGCTCTGAGCCATCCCTTGATGCCCCACATGGCTATGCTCTATTTTCTTATTTCATGCCGTCTTTCTGCCGCTTCACTGCCTTTTCTCTGCTTTCTCTCCCACTTACCATCACCTTTTCTCTTCCAGCAGTAAATCTGTCTTGTTCTGCAGTGTTCCCCTGAACCCGTAGTGTTTCCATGTAGCGTCTTATTATTATTTTTTATAACGATGACTCTTGCCAGAACAGGTTTTATGGTGCTTCAGTTCCTAAAGCCAACTGAAACGAGACTTGAGGACCAGAGCGTGCAGTGCCCTTCCATACCCAACCCTCAGCTCCGTCCCTGCACCATCAGACGGGGTATTTTTAACAGCTCCCTGACCACATCAAGGGAGACATGAGCTCCTCTGAGATGCAGCCCAGCAGAGCCGTCCTGGAAAATCACCCCGTTGTCCCCCATGGAACCGTGGACTTCTCTGGTGTCACCGTCAGGGGACGGGCAGCCGGTGCCTGGCGCCGGGGCAGGCGGTGGGGTTCGGCAGGGGACCCGCTCCCACCGTCTCCTGACAACCGTCTCTGAAGGAGGCTTTCATTTTTGTTCTGCCTTTCCTAAATATCCCTTTTTCCCTTCAATCATTACCATTTTAAGCAGATGGTGGGCCTATTATATAACTGAGCAGAAGGCTTCGTTACAAAATTTAGCCAAATCAGGCGCTTCTTCAGATAAGACTAAACAACTCCTCATTTCTGGGGTTTTTGGCCCTCCCTGTTCTACTTTGAGTTTGGAGGATGAAGTTATTCTAGGGGGTGAGATTAATGGTAAACCTTCCTCTGTTATTAATAACTTGCTTGAGTCTTGAAGAAATTGTAGGGAAGCTGAAAGGCACGATGTAGAAAAAGCAAGCTGTCCACGCAAGGTTGCAGGATGAGCCCACGCGGTTCAGCATCGCTCCCAGCTGCTTGTGCTGCCCTCAGCTGCTGGGGGCCTATGGATCCCATAGGCTGGGGGTGTATGGGATCCCATAAGGGATTCCTTCATCCCTGACTGTGTAATGCTTGCATTGGGCAGAGGAGGGAAGTGCACTGGGTGTGATTTCCCCCCCCCCCCCCCCCCCCAGGAGCAGTCCCTTTGTTTCCAGTTTCACAAGGAAAATGTCCAACCCAAGGCTCCATGAGCAGCACCAGGGAGAGCTGCTGGAGCCTCTCCTGGTCCTACCCTGGCTGGCTTGGTCCTAGTGTTGACCTAAAAAATCCACCTGGCCATGGGGTATTGAGAGCCTGAAGCACCCCCCTGCATTCTGATAATATTTAAATTAGCATTCTTGATGTGCTGCAGAAAGCTAGCACTTGTGTGCTTGTTGCACGCTTCAGTCAATGCCCAGAAGAGTAGGACGTTCCTGGGAAAAGGGAAAATAATTTCAATTCAAGGGCATGTTCAAAGCAGGAGGCAGACCAAAGAAATCCAGTCTCCCGCAAAAGCATCAATCAAATGAGCTGTGCTGGAGCAGACAGCGTGTAGGATGAGTGCTCCCGCGCTTCTGCGGTATCGAGCCAATTTCAGGTGAGCTACAGGAGATTTGGCTCTTTTGGCGCATCGCTCGAGGTAGAAGCTTGAGGGTGTTTGTTGAATCCTAGACGGTACTTTTTAAGAAAGCACGTTTTAGCACAAGTATAGCTGTGTGATTCTGGTACAGCGCAGGTTGCTCGAGCTGTATCCCGGTCGTGGCAGCCCCGGTTTGTGCCGCCGAGCCTTGTCGGCACCTTCCAAAGGCGTTGCGCTCCGCATCGGGGAGAGGAAGGCTTGCAGCGGTGGGGCTGCGCGGGCAGGCGTGTGGCTAACGGGACTCCTAATGAGTATGCTGTGATTCCTGCACGCTTGATGTGGCCGTTTGCTGTAGGCCAGCTCGTTGCATCGGTGTGAGCCGTTGCATTTGCCTCTCCAGGTTGGTGCTGCATCCTTGCGGCAGTGTCCGACCCACAGTGCTTCACGTTTGGGTAATTTCCAGACCAAAGCAAAACTCCTAGGAGCTCCAAAAGGAAGAGGCCAGCAATAGCTGTTCTAGACTCAAGCGCCATGGTTTATATTGGCTGCTTCAGCCACCAGGATCTCTAAATTGCACCGTGACCTAAATTAATTGGTATCGTGCGGCTGGCAGCGATTGCGTGACAAGCGTGCCCAGCAGTGTCCAACGTGAGAGCAGCTTCTAGCTCCAGCCGGGTCTCAGCGGTCGGGCTGGATGGCCACCACCAGCAGAAAATCATCTGCATGAAAACCAGCCAGCCGGGTGAAACGTGGTGGTTTAAAATGTTCCAAATCCCTTCGTTGGTGTGCTTGCTGCAAGCAGTTATTAAAAATCTCTCTCCTGGATAGCTCTTAGTCTGGAGAAGGAGAAACTCACAGAAACCCACTCTCTTCCATCTGTTTTTAAAAGTGATGTGGCGGTGGTCACTGCCCCAGTAGGCTCCGTGGCTTCTGGGGCATCCCGCTTCCCGGCCAGCTCCAGCATCATTGGTACCAGACATCACTTTAAGCACTCTGCAGATCAAGAATCAGTGCAGAAGATAACCAACCTCATGGTTTAGACTGGGTTTTTTACACCAAAGAAGGGTTCTCCCACCATGCATTAGTACCCACATGCAGCACGGCAAAGGAGTGTATAATTAAAATGGTAAGGTTAGAAATATTGACTGTGAAATATGTAGTCACGCATGCTGAGATCAAGTTAATAAGTGTTAAGTGAACAAATAAAAGGCATAAGTAAATATACATACTACCTGCAAAGTCCTGCTGGCAGATTCTTGGGTTTGGGTCTTTCTTTTTTAACTTCTTTATGAATTACAGCTGACAAGGGAATAAGGAAACTTTTGGAGGATTTATTTGAAGTGTAAGATTAATATTACATTCTTATTTATATTCCTTCTATCCCCAGGATTGAAAAAACGTACAAGGAAGGCCTTTGGTATACGCAAGAAAGAAAAGGATACTGATTCCACGTAAGTCAATGAGATATAAACCACATTAATATATAATGATACTGGGGAGAATTTGATGCCAATGTGCCAGGACAGGAAGAAAGTCAGTGTATCACGGGCATTTGTCATCCTTGGATCAAGTCTTGTAATAACAAATACATTTAAGCTGTTTCCCCTTGTACATCCAGCGGCCAACAAATAAGGTATTTTCTCAGTGGTGCTGCAGAGATAATAAAGCTAGTTCTCCACGTGTTTGCAATTTATGGTGACAGCGGTGATCAGAAGAAAATTACTCCTCTGAGAGTTTCAGCAGATTAATCTCTGCCCAAACTACTGATTTGCCCATCTGCTGAGATCTTTTTAGATGCAAATTCAATTTAAACAGATGCCTGCGCAGGCAGCGAGGCCGTTGGTGGAGCGAAGAGCTGGGTGGTTGGGGCAGGCTCGGGACGGCGAGGGCTCACGGAGCGCGCGCTCCTTCGGCTTTGCTGGGAGAGATGCTTTTGCTTCCTGGGAAAACATCTGGCGCGGGTTCTGGCCACATCTGGCGCGGGTTCTGGCCACATCTGGCGCGGGTTCTGGCCACATCTGGCGCGGGATGCTGTGTACGGGTGCAGAAAGTCTGGCGGGGTGCTGAGCCCAGCCTGGGGAGGGCTCTCGGCTCTCACTGACGTGGCTCTGGGCGGGGGGGGGTATGTCCCAAAGCAGCATGGCAAAGGAGCCCGTGCAGCCCGTCTTCTGGGGACGGAGAGGAGGGAAAGGCAGCGGGGAGCCCTGCTCCCACGCCTGCAGCATCGTCCAGGCCTTTCCAGAAGTACTTCATGTCTGGAACAGCAGAAACCCTATGGGGTTTGGGTTTTTTTGTTTTGGGTTTGTTTTTTTTTTTTTTAAACTTGTTTCCCTGAGCTATTTTGTATCTCAGCGGCATTTGGTGAGGCTCCCCATGCGAAGGGACAGCCGCTGCAGCTCTGCAGGTCCGGTCGCGCTCCCAGGGCCATGGTGAACCTGGCTACACCGGCACCCGCGGGGCTTTTTCTGCTGCAAAAGGGGGCCCAAAAATACAGGGGGATGTGGAGCATATCCCAAAAGAGCTGTGCAGCACTGAGCTGTTGTCCTGCTGGAGAAGGGGGCTTCCCACTGGGAATGGTGGCTGTCCATCCACCAGCCAGGAGCTCCTGCTCCAGCCGTGTACGGCTTCATTTATAATTTATCAGAAGGACGGGCAGGAAACAGGCTGCTTTGCATCTCCCTCTTCTGCTCACGGAAAATCAATGGAGCCAGGTCTAGGTCCTGGTTTTAGCCAGCACTGTGATTTCCACATTTGCTTGCAGCAGCCTGCTCTTCCTAGAGGCTGGGGAAGCTGGTGGCCCGCGGAGATAACGAATCCTGGGGCGTTCGTGATAGTAACGAGCTCGTAGAAAGGCCGCTGCGGAGCAGACGCCGCAATTAGCGAGCAGCAGTGATTAGCGCGTCGCGGGGTCGCGTGGCGGTCATCGCCCCAAATGCCTTCGAGCGCTCTCCAAATCCCCCGCGGGCAGCCGGCGAGGGGCGGTGGGCTCAGACAGACCCTCTGGTCACCCCCCCGCCGCGGCCGGGCCACTGCAGCCCCGGGACCTGGGGGTCTCCGGAGGTTCTGCCTGGGTTTTGGGGAGATGCGGGATGCGCTGGAGGTGTAGCGTGGTGGCGAAGGACCTGCCGCCCCTTCCTTCCCTCCACCGGGCGAGGGTCTCCGCAGCCGTTCCTGGCCGGGATATGAGCAGGAGGTGACGTTCCCTATGCCGGCGCTCGTGTGGCACGGTGGGAAATACAGAAGCGGAGAGAATGTCTGCTGCTTTGGAAGAATTTCAGAGATATTTGTGCAAAGAGATTACACGTGAGATGAGAGAGAGGGGAGGCAGACACATAGGAATTGGAGAAGTTCGATGAAAAGTGTTTTTTATTCTCTGTTAAACCAGAGCCGGACGGGCGGCAGCTCCCTGCGGGGTTTCTGGGATGCCCTGAGTCAGACGTTAATTGGTGGCAAATCTCTGGCAATGCATAAAACTTGGGAGCGTGTGGGAGGTGGAGGAGCCTGTCTGGTTTTCATAAACATATTTGTCTTTTCACTAAATAACTTGGCATCCCTAGACCGTGTTTAAATACGGCTGCTGAGCCTGCCACGCCGTTTGCTGTGACCGAGGTCCAAATCCCATAAGCAGTTGGGGATTAGGATCCCTGAGGAGTCTCATCAATTTTCAAATCCATTCAAAAAAGAATTGACTGTGCTTCTGGCAGAAGAAAAAAAATCTCTAAATTACTCTATATGTAACTTTTATTGTCTTCTGCAAGAGGATGTGCACCCAGGGTAGGGCTGTGACCATGGGATGGGTGCACGGATGCAAGGAGGAGCCTGCCCGGCTCCTCAGCTGGGAGACCGTGATCATTGGCAGCAACACTTTATTTACTAATAAATATAAAATTTGTCATCTGATAAAATGAGAGCAATGGCACAGAGACCCTTATGTGGGTTTCATGAGGAGCACATGGCAGGTAATTCAGATTTGCTGACAATTTCATAATGAAACCCGTTGCTGCTGTGCATTCGTTAAGAAAACTGTTTCCACAAGTTAATCGGGTGGCGGTGCGGTTTGGGAGCTAACGTGGCTGCCTTCCTTTCTGTTCTTTGCAGAGGGTCGCCAGACAGGGACGGCATCGTAAGTATTGCACGGACCCCAGCCCCGCTGTCCTCTCCTGCCGCGGCCCCTTAGATGCTAATTCCTCCATCAGCTGCCATCAGTGTTTTGTGAACCGTCTCTTCCTTGCTGTTTAATATAGAAAATAAATTTCAGTAAGAAGCTATCTGTTTAAAATAATGACATATTCCAGGGTTTCTACGAAATTAACATAAAGAAAATAACAATAGAGAAACACCTGACGAGCGCCGTGGGCAGAGGGACCAGGTGTCCTGCTAAAACCCCATCCTCGTTTCCACTCCTGCTAATTGGCTTGGGTCAGATTTGCTGTACAATGAATTAAGGGAAAATTGCCAGAACGGCTGTTTCCAGTATCTATTTTTATTTTCTATATTAAACTGAAGATAAGGAGATATTTGTTTTTGAATTATTGCTGCTTTTATTGGTGGTGTTAGATAAAAATCCCCCTGCTAGATCTGGGTAGTAGACGGACCACATCTCGTTTAGCCATTTGATATCAACTTTGCAAATAAGTGTGTTGGGTTCAGACTGGGACTGTGCTGGTCATTATTTCTGGAGCAAATTCAGATGTTAGAAGCTCACCTTAAAATAAAAATGAGACCCCGTCAGGAGGTTTGGCAGGGAGAGCGGTGCTGGGGTGTCTTTTACAAAGCCGTACAAAAATTGGGGTGCCAAATTGCTCTTTTGGAGAGATCACTTTTTTTTTCCCCACATCTGACCCAAGATCCTTGGCTTTGGGCTCTCGCCCTGTGTTCGTAAGCCACTTGTTAAGAAATAGTGATTTAAAAAAAAAAAAAAAAAGAGCCTGCAGCTCAGGTAGCACTTTAACCAAGGCTCTATTCAGCAGTAATAAATAAATAAAATGCAAGGAGCAGCCCAGAGCCGTTCCCTCCACCAGCAGAAGTGCTGTGGGCAGCCTTTTCTTGCCAGGCATGGGTGCAGGACCCTTGGGTGAGCTCGGCTGCCCTCTCAGTCGGGCTCCTATTCTTGATTTTTCCAGGTGGCTTGCAGTTTAAGCTCGGCACAGGGCAGGACAGGGTCTCCAGTGCTCCAGCAAGCTGAAGGATGCAGAAATGCAGTTTTTGGGGGGTATAATGAAGCCACTGAACGTATTGGAGGCAGGGGAATTGGAGGATGGAGACATTTAGTATAACTTTTCTTCCTACAACATGTTTTCACCATAATGTTCGCAGCCACTGGTGTGGCCAAGAGGCAAATCCTCTGACTGCTGAATAGACCCCCCCCAGTAAAAACCATGCTTACTCTTAATGGAGCCACAGCTGAGCCCTCCTTTTCTTATAAAACTGTGCAGTGTGTTTGCTAATTCCTTGTAACTTATTTTTGTGTGTTTAAAAAAAAGAACAAAACAACCAACCACTGGATACTTTAACCCTTTTTCTGCCAAACCCCAATCCCTTCCAGCTGCCCAGCCCTCATCCCAATGAGCCACCTTGCAATAGCAAACCCGAGAGTGCGCGTGAAGGAGGAAAAAAAAATTCGGTAAGGAAAACAGTTTACAGCTACGAAAGGGTTGTTAAAAACAGTGAGTAATTTTTGTTTTGAAATCCAGAATATAGGAAAATACCATTTAGGTTCAGTCAGGTGGATGTGTATGAGTTGAATAGAAATGGGGTTAAATACAAATGGACTGGGGGAAAAGCAGAAGCCCCACATAACTGCATCCAGAGTGATTTTTTTTTTTTTTTTTTTTTCCCCACCCTTGTACCTCTAATGAGGCTGCTCTGTTCTTGGGCAGCATCGTGAGGAGTGTTGGGTGAAACGGGGAGGGCGAGGGTGCTGGTGGCCTGATCCAGCCCCCATGCTGCTGCTGCCCCAGGACGGGGCGTTAGACCCTTGGCAAGGGTGCTGGGGTGGGGGATGCTAGCTCCAGCAGCTGAAGGCAAGCAGATTATCTAATTTAGGTGCCCAAAACTGAGAACCCAGCCTAACTTCAGTCCCCGAGCTGGCCTTGCAGCACTGCTCGCTGGCCGTGGTGGCCAGCGGGAGCTTTGGGTGTTTTTTGGATGCCCAGAGCAGACCAGCAAAGGGTCCCGCAGGCGATGGATGCCCAAATCCTCCTTCCAAACCAGCCCCCCCGCCTCAGCCCGAAGCAGCAATAACCTGTGTGTGTGTTTGTCGGTGTGTCGTGTCGTGCACTAACACCGCATCCCAGCTGGGTTAGCCCAGACACCTCTCGCTGCTGCAGCCCGGCTTCGCCGCGGGGTGAAGCAACGACACCCGGCTTGTTCTGCGGGCGGTTTGGATACTGAATAACAGAAACCGAATCCTTCTTTCGGCATGTTCTGGGGAAGGTGTTTATCTCCTGATAAATAGCGGTGCTACCTGTGCTCGGTGGGCATCGAGTGGAGCACCCCGGCACACGGAGAAGTGGCCATTTCATTTCTTCTCCATAAGGAATGTTCAAAAAAAAAACCAAAAAACCCCAAAACCCAACCTTTTTAGCTCTCTGGTGTGGAAGACCTTCCAGAAATGGGAAGCACTGTTGTGTATCGCTGCTGTGCACGTGCAGAGTGGCTCGCCGTAGTGCCTGCGCAGGCAGCTCCAGCAATACCCAGTGGCATCCCAGCCACGCCAACGCACACGTCTAAGGTATGCTGTGTTCTTGTTGCCTTAATTTAAAACTTGGAAATTTTGTTTTCCGATGTGTTGCAGAAGAAAACGAATGGAGCCCCGAATGGATTTTATGCGGAGATCGACTGGGACAGATACGTAAGTGTCCCAAGGAGCCTCCCCTCCATCCAGCACCCGTGCAGCACACGATGCCTCTTGGTTTTCCGGGTGGCCGTGGCCGTTTTGGGCGATGTCTGGGTGTTAGCTGTGTCCAGATGCATATTTTGTATCCGCATGTCAAACTACCCAGAAACCGGGCGGCTCTGGCGAGCGCTGCCCAGGCCGGTGGGATGTTGCAGGTACCCAGAGAAGACCCTGGGTTGCAACCAAGCATTGCAAAAAAACTTTCTACAAAAACTGAACCTTGTGAGATTTCACCTGTGAAAATTGGGCACTGCAAAAATCGATCTGTAGCGAGGCTGGGTGCTCAGCCCCTGCTGAATGCCCCAGCGGGTGCTGTGCCAGAGCATGGGTGCTGTTTGCTCCCCGGGGGCCACCGGTGGGCTCGGGCTGCACGGGGCTTCGCTGGACCTCGCTTTCTTCAGGTGGAAAGAGCTGCTCCAGCTTTCCAGGAACAGAATTAGCATTCCTAATTCTTTGGGGTTTTTTTGTGCCCTATTCAGAATTCACCTGAGCTTGATGAGGAGGGATACAGCATCCGACCTGAGGAACCAGGCTATATCCTTTATTGTTGGCTTTGCCTCTCAGTTTACAAACTGTAAGATGAGCTGGGGTTCACAGGCAGGCTGCTGACTATTTCTATTTATTTTTTTATTATGATTATTTGTTTTCCCCCTTTTTATTTTCCTTTTGAGCTGTCGCTCCACAGCTAAAACTGCCTCCCAGAGGGAGTTACCGGAGGCAGTAGAGCAGAAGGTGATTTTCATTGCCTTTGATCCACTGCTACGAAACGAAGAGGCAGCGTGGGGAGGACCCCAGTGGGGTGTCCCGTGGGGACCCCGATGTCCCACCCCACCTGCGGTGGGTGCACCCGCGGCTCCGCGTGTGGGTGCTGGCCGTGCGATGCTTCATCACAGCTGATGTAGTTTCGGGGCAGACAGATTCTGCATGGCAGTAAAAGCAAAATGAGCAAAGATCAATTTGCGGCTGCCGTAGCACGCCCTGCTAATGGGTGAGGAGACGTTGATGGCCGGAGCCCGTGCACGTGCCAAGTTTGTAGGCTGGCAGCAGGTTTTAAGCCTCTTGCTTGCAGCTGGAGGAAGGTCAGTGGTAAAAGCAGAATTTCTTCCTCTGCTGCTGCTGAAAAACGCCGGTTCTCTGTGGGTGGTGGGCCAGTGCAGTCACGATGGGGAGGAAACCTGGACACCGATGCAAATCACTGCTGGGCTAAACCAGGGCTGGCTTTATCGCTGCAAGCACCACTTCCCATATCCTCTGCATGTAGATAAAGCAGTGAAATGTCACAGCAGTAGGATTTGCCCCCACATGTTACCCCTGCCCTCGGGCATTTGGGATAAGTGTTTCAGGAACATCTAATTTCCACTCTTCAGGGAGGCTTGAGCCTTTGCATGCCAAGGCTCTGCCCTCGCAGCAGAAGGAAACCTTCTTTAACTGTGCTTTACCCACCAAAGGAAAGCACTTCTACTCCTCGAGCGAATCCGAAGAGGAAGAGGAGGCGCACAAGAAATTCAACATTAAGATCAAGCCTCTGCAGGCTAAAGACATCCTGAAGAGCGCGGCGACGGTGGACGAGCTGAAGGCGTCGATAGGCAACATTGCACTTTCTCCATCCCCCGTGGTGAGTCCTCGGTGTTTCCATCTCTTCTCCCAGTTGGAAAAGCAGTGGTGCTGCCCAGGGCTCGTCCCCAGCGAGCCGGGGCTCTTCCTTAGGTGCCAACGGTTAAGTTTGCGGTTTTGTCCTTATTTATAGGGTCTAGTCTATATGCAGCCAACAACGTGACTGCAGGTAGAGCTCAGACGTGTTGCAGTGATGTTTCCAGTTCAAAACGTCTTTAACAAAATTCCCTTTTCTGCTCATAAAACAGGGCAACTGAGATCAGAATATACTATTCCCATATTTTTCCCCCTTTTCTTCATTTTTCAATGTAGTCATCATTCAGGACATAAATTGGATGGGTTTTGCCCTGATTCCCGGGACAGTGAAAGCATCTGTGGGGTTTTCCACACTGTTGCTGTGGGATCTTAAAGGGATATTTCTCACCCCGGGGGTGAATCCAGGGTTCCTGGAAGGAAAGGTCATCTCTCCTTAGTCCCTCCCGGTATAAATACCATCACCCTCTGGTTTTCCTAAAGCTTGTCAAGATTTCTGTTGTCTCATCCCAATCTGTTCAGCCGTGAAAAGATTTGATTTTTGTCTTTCAGTGGGCTTTAGTGTGGGCTACAGTGTCTTTTCAGGCGAAGCTTTCTATGATTTATAAATAGCCTGTATCTGAAGTGTGAATGAATCTCAAACTCTAAGCAAAGGGGAAATAAAATTACTGCGTTTTTCTTCTTTCCAAACCAACGCAAGGTCACCAAGCTTAGTGAAAGCTTCTGGGACAAATCACTGTCCTTGGAAACACTGAGTCCCTCTGGCATGGCTCTGCTTCCCCTCGATGCTTGGTCCCTTTTAGTGACGTGTGCTTCTGGAGGTTTTTTGTGCTATGACCAGGGAGTTTCTGGCTGTTAGTATTCAAGGGTTAGAAAATGCAGCTGGCTGCTTTGGGAAGCACAAAAAAAAAAAAAAAAAGAGGAAAAATACCCCAAAACCACCAACAAAAAACCCCACCAAAATTAAGCAAAAAAAGAGGTGGTGGGAGGAGTTTTGGAGACTGGCAATTATTTGCCAAACAGGTGGATAACTTTGAGAGAGGAAATAAAAAAACCCTAGAATTTCTTATTGCAAAGCCAAGCTGATTTTGGTTTTGCAAAGTGATGGCCCCAGCAGTTTGGTGCCCGCACGTGTGTACGTATATAATGTAGGAGACAACGTTGTTTTGGGAGGAGAGAGGAAATAGTGCAACATTTTAAAAATGGGATGGGGGAAGCACTAAGAATTTATTTAAGGGGCCAAGTCTATATCTGGTGTATTCTCCTTCCTCCCTGGCTTTTATTTCTGCATCCCTTGCTGGCAGCAGGCCCCTGCCATGGGGTTTTGCTGCTCCGGGCACCACAGGCACTCGCCCGTCCCGGGGTGTAGCGGCTCATTGATTCTGTGCTGCAGCCTGTGGTGTAGGGATTTCAGAGAATCTAGCCAAAAAATATAAAGCAATTTTGTCTCTAGCAATAAATAAAGATCTAGGAAGAAATTATCGAGCGGTTACACTCAGCTCCTAGCAGTCCAAAGTTCCTTGCTTATTTTTATTCTTACTGATGAAATACTTGAACAGTTTTGCCCTGGTACATGAGGATTAGGCTGATGTGGTCAGCAGGTCTTCCGCACCTCGCCTTTTCCAGGAAAACAAAACCCCACAAAATGTGTGTTTTGCTAGATACGATTTTGTCTCCTTTTTTTCCGTGGTGTTTTTCCTGCTGCGGTCGGGAGGAGTTTTGCCGTCGGTTAGGAAGGATTTAGCCCCCGGTGAGCGTGCCTGTGTGTATCGGCGCGGTGCGGTCCGAAGCCCACCCTTTGGGCATCGGGTTGGGACACTCTGCGCTTTGTTTCGGGGAAATCCCTGTCCCTGGCCACCGCTGGCAGAGCACAGCCTGGGGCTGGAGCCGATGCCTCCCCGCAAAGCAGCGCGGACGTGCTCCGCTCAGCCCGAAGGGCTCAGGGGAAAGCCCTGTGCCAGGCTGGGCAGAAGGAACAGTGCTGCTTCCCCATGTTGGGATCCAAAATCCAGCATACGGAGCCAAAGGGTGCAGATGGGGAGCTCCCCGGGCGCTACCCGGCATGCCGGATTCTGGCAAGCGGCACCAGTGTCTGGGAAAGCACCAGTGCCCCGGGCAGGAGCCGGCCGAAGGAGTTTTGCATCCACAGGATTGTCATGCTTTGCTGTCTGGGTTCCTGCCCTTGTCCTGGGCTCATCTCCTCTCCAAACCCAGCTGCAAAGCCTTGCTCCGGCATCCCGTCCCTCCTGGAAGAGAGCAGCGGGATGGGAGATGCCGTGTCCATAGGCACTGTCCTCCCCATCCCTTTGGGGTGTAAATTACGGTGCCTTAACTTGCAGACAAGAAGAAAACTGGAGATGCTGTTGTAAACTGGCATCATCTGCATCCTCTGTCCGAAGCCCAATAGCTCAGGTCTCATTTCTCGAGAAGCATGCAGGTGATAGCACAACCTGCCTGTGCCACGTACCGGACCAGCAGCAGCCCAGCATCTTCAGACCTCCCACCCTCTTCCCCGCTCCTTCCCGCCGGCAGCTCCTGCCCGCTTCGCTCTTTGCACCGTGAAAACTCAGCCGCAGGAGCGGGGGCTTTGTAGCTCTCTGAAAAAATAGTCACTGGGCAAAGCTGATGAGTAATAGCCTTAAATTTAAGCAGTTAAGGGTAAAATCACGCATTTGACTTTCCTCTCATATGGACCCTTCCAAGAAATGCAACAGGTTGGGAAATGGCCTTTGTCTATAGCTAGCAGGGCCTGCTAACGACAGAGCATGTGAATCCTTTCTGTAAGATGGCTCAGATGCAGGTTTTTATTTCTATATGCTCTCTCTCACTCCAATCTTCTGTCTGAATGAATGTCAGCCTGGCTGGATGTGCGCATGACTCTGCTTTGCTGTATGTTTAACAGTTATACACCTGATGCTTCTGGTCATAATACAAATCTTTTTATTTCTCTGTTATCCCTTTGTAGAAAATACCTTATCTTCTCATTTTCTTTTTTTATTTTTCTGCATTCTTTTAGAGGAAAAGTCCGGTAAGAAATACAGTTTTTTCTCTTACGATTTTTTAACTCAGTCTTGTGTTCTCTTGTTTGCACGATCCCTGTTTTGCATGTCTATAGAGCTGAAACGTAAAATGCAGGTAACAAATCCTCCCATTTTGGAAGGCTCGATGTTTATTATTTTCCTTCTCCCTTGATTTAACTTAGAGCATTTTAAAATAGAGCTAGGCTGTCTTTGCTTTCAATGTATATAGTCTGGGTGAAAAAGCTGGTGGTTTTGGGCAAGATGTATAAGGGCACAGTTTATCTGGGCATGTTTTACCTACATCATTGCACATCAAAAGGTATGAGAAGGCAGAAAAACCCATCGGTGGTCGATGACCTCTGGTGCCGCTGTATGCAATGGTGATGGCTTCCCCGAGAGGACTGGGCTTCGGACTGAGCCCAAAATGGGGAAATTCACCCGTTCCGCAGGGTCTGGGTTCCCTCTGGGGTCTCTCCGGACGCCGCTGTCCCACGGCCAGGGTGACCCGTGGGAGCAAGGCGTTGTGCTCCGGGCGGTGGGATGCTGGGGGGGGGGGGGAGCTGCCTGGAGGAGGAAATCCCCCCGGCACCGTGCCTTCTGAAGCCGTGACGGAGGGGTGCGATGGGTGCTGGGGGACTTGGGGTGCTGACCTGTCGCTCTCTGACCAGGTGTCTCTTCTCTCTTCCTTCTCGCTGACCGCAGCGGCGCAGCCCGGTAAGCACCCGTGCCTGCTGCTTCTGCCCCTGCCGCTCTGGGAATGGGGGTACTGGTGGGGTCTGGGAGAAGGGGGAGCAGGGTGCCGGTGCCGTTAGCCATCCCCTCGTGTGACCCCAGGTGATGGTGGGACCTTGTGTGTCCCCCCCCCACCCATGCAAAGGGGTCCCCAACAATGGGCATCCTCTGTGGTTTGACCCGCACCCTTGTAAACCCCCTGGAGACCCTGCTTGTGGTCCTGGGGTACCCCTGGTACCCCGTGTGTCCCCCCCCGTGGAGCTCCCAGTCCCCTCTCTGCCACGCAGCCCCAGCTCCCACGGTCGGGGGGGGGCTGAGGGTTCGGCTTTTGCTGCGCACGTGTGCGTCGTGTGGCAAGAGCGAGGGTTTAGATTGCGGAAAGTACATCGTTTGGCTTAAATAGTCGTCGAACGCGAGGATTTGGGGTTTATGCCATTTCTAATGGGGTGAGGGTGTCAGTGACCCCCATAAGCCACGGGCAGTCCGGGTGGCTGCGAAGGCAGCGCTGCCAGGTGATGGCTTTACGTGGCTCAAAATCCTCTCGGTGGGGTTTTTCTGCTCCTTGTATGCTGGGAGCAAATGGGATTTCACGACGCACACGCGCAGCTGGGCGTATTTCAGCCGTGGACAGTAAATATCACCTTAGATAGGCAATTCCTGCCACGTCTGCTGGGCTGCTTTGCTCCTGCTGCATCCCTCCTTGGGTGACAATTGCCATGCACCCGTGTCCCTGTGCATCCCGCTTACCTCGTGTGTTTCTAATTCCAGGGGACGATTAAAAGGAATTTATCCAGTAAGTATGTTCTGTCCTGCAGCCTTCAAGAACAGTAGTTATGGCAGGGGGGTGGTGGTACTTTTGGGGGGGTTAGGTTTGCTTTAAAGTGGTCCTGGCAGAAACGATGGCACCCGAATGTCTTCCTTAAAGAAGGCCATATGGGACATCCTTGGGGTACCCTATAGAAACAGCGCAGCTCCTTAGTCCAGCTCGACAGAAAAAAAAAATCTGAATTAATAAACCAGACCTTTTGCTGCCAGCACCTCCGTAGCAGGCGTGGGACGGGACGCGCGCTGTGCCGGTGGCATGCCTGGTGCGAGCCCCCCTGCCGACACGGCGGCCGGGTGGGCTGGGGGTGATGCTCGGGGGCTGCGGGCGGGAGAACGGTTCTAACCCCGCACTGTCCGTCCTGTGCCGCAGGTGAGGAGATCGCGCGGCCCCGGCGTTCCACGCCGACGCCGGACCCCGCCAGGTCAGTATGGAGTCTGTCGGTGTAATTATCTATTACAGCTATGTTCAGGCACATCATCCCAATGTGATTTTTTAAACGTTTTGGTGGACAGTTGCACGCTTACAGATGCTTCCCATTGAGCAACGGTGTTTTCACCTCCAGATTTTTATCTTTTTTTCATGTATACCTGGATAGGTCAAACTCAGAATAACGCAGCAAATTCATTGTGTATTTACTGCCGTACGAATATTGCCTAGCCGAGCTGCCCCAATTTGATTCATCAAAGACCCCACTGCAGAAACAACAGTTTTATAACTTTTTAGACTCATGAGACAGCCAAACGTTTGCGTTTGGTGCTTAAATAAGCTGAGTAAATGCTCTGTGCCGCAGGATGCAAGAGGCACAGGGAGCTTCGGGTCCGCGGGCTCTTTGCTCGGATGCTGAGTAAATGAGAAACGAGGGAAGGTGCCCAGACGGCGATGGTGGATCCCCGCAGAGCGTGGCCAAACAAAACCACGCAGGATTGAGGTGCCGATGGCGGTGGCACCCCTGGGTTCGGATGCACAGCATCCATACTGTGCTCCCACGAGAGCAGCAAGGACATCCACTGCTGGAAGCTGCCTTGAGCCTGATCGATAGGGAGAGCTGGCAAGCGGGTGCTGCGGGTATGCATTGATTTAGGAAAGCAAATGGACTAGTTGGTACGGAGCGAAGCCAAATCTCACTAGGAGCAAGCCCTGTGCAGCCACAGGGTGTGTTGGACCTGAGTGTGATCCAGACCTTGACTTTTTCTTTATATTTTTTTTTTTCCCTTTTCCACGCAGTCTGGAGTAGCTCTGACTAATCCTGAAGCAATCCCCAGTGCCGTAGCGGCTGCACGGGCACTACACGGTTTGCACCGTAGTGCTACAGCCAGTGCTGCCGCTCTCCTTTCCTTTTTCTGTGCCAGAAACCCTGCGTTTTGCCAGGTGCCCGTTAGTCTCCCTGAAATTTCACCCTGAAAATGTACATATTTGCAGTCGGGCACCAGGGTGGAGCACAAACCTGAACCTCACGGCTCCTCTGCTCTTGTCTCGTCCCGCAGCAAGAAAGCCGGGGAGGACCCGGCCGCGCTGGCACCGCTCTTCGGGCCCCCGCTGGAGTCGGCGTTCGAGGAGCAGAAGCTGGACGGTGGGTCGGGGGACGCGGGTCGGGTCCCCTGGCAGAGACCCCCGGCCGTGCCGTGTCCCGGGGACGGCTCGCGGCAGGGTAGCCCCGGTCATCGACACCCCCCCCCAAGTCCTCCTCTTAAAGGAGGGGGAAAAAAAACCAAATTAAAGCAGAAGGCGAAGGGCGGGTAGTTGCATCGCAGGCAGCGTGGGGTTGGGGTCTGCGTGGGTTATGTGGAAACAGAGCAAGTGTTTAAGGCCATTAGTTAATTACGTGGTCTTGGGACAGATCCTGAAAGAGGGCGGCTATTGAATATGAAAAATACTGACTTCCAAATGAAACCCCGGGTTCGCCTGTTTGGCAGGCTCTGCTGATGTGCCTCGAAGCGGTGCGTGTTTAACAGCAGCGGCCGTTAGCTTCCGACACCGCGGCAGCATTTCAGCATCACACTAATTTAATTGAAGGAAGAGACGAATATAGTTATCTGGCAGCGCTTTACAGCTCCCCGTGCCCGTGAAGATGTCGTCTCAGTGATGGTGTTTTTTCCCCGAAACAGCATTCCCCTGGACAGGAGTATAAGGACACTTTACTTCTCCCCCCTGCCCCCCCTGCCTTTTCTTTTTTTTTTTTTTTTTTTTTACAGCTTTCCCTTGCAAGCCTTGTTCTCCCCAAAGAAAAACCCCATTGACCCGCTGGAGCGGTTTGTTCCCGGAGAGGTCTCCTCTTCCCAGCTCGGCTATCACGAAATGGCCGCTGCCACTTGTAGCCTAGTTATGCCTTGTAATTAATGACTCTGGTTAATTCTTATAATCAAAACTATGTTTCCGTGCAGTTCTCTACACATAGCCTAAGAAAAACAGTGCAACAATTTTAAATGAGATATAGAAGAGGGTTTTTTTCCCCTACAACTTCTGAACATAATTGGATTTTTTCATTTTCATACCTGGGTTTTTTTCTGTGTATCCTAACATTCCAGACGTTTTTTGCAATTAATGCAATGTTTCACTTACTGTAATAAGCCTCCAAATACGTAAATGGCATTGTTTTGTTTGTCAAGCAGCATGAGTGTCAAACTAATTGGCACATCCTGTTTAAAAATCAGGCAAGCTTGTAATTATCTAATGTTACAGAAAAATCCCTGTCTTTTAACTAATCAGAGGTTTCTGTCACCGTTTAGTTTCCTCTCTTTACAAGCCTCAGATAAACACGTCTCATCCGTGTGTTTTGGTATTTGTAAAAAGATAGTCGGTTTTATCATTGCCTTTGCATGTGTATTTATTTATTTTTGATGTTTCAGCTACTCTAGATCAGCCTGAGATATGGGGCTCGGTCCAGCCGGTCAACACAAGCGTAGAGTCTCCAAAGCTACCGAGACCTTTCCCAACTGGAAGTAAGTGACCGTGCAGGTTATCCACTGAAAATAAATGACTATATACAGAAATCAAATCTTTTTACTTTTCCTCATCCAGACTCCTGGTACTGTGCAGTTCTGTAATATTTTAATCGTGTAGCAAGTTAGAAGGTTTTTCTTCCCCTGGCTTGACTCTACCTGCAGTGCATTAGGGCGGAGGAAGGACGGGGGTTTGGTAAGGGATGGGATGGATGGTACCCAGGCTGGGAGAGACGATACACGACCTCCCCGGGGAAACCCGCTTCTGCTGTGCGGGCTGGATTTGCGAGGTGAAACATCTCCGGTCGGGGCAAACGGCCTGCATGGAGCCAGCGATTAAAAAAGGAGTACCTGATCGTTCATGTTAATGATGCGGTTATTTGGCTTGAAAGGTGGGAAGCACCAATTTCTCTGGCCCCAAACCCCCGGTTGTCGGTTGTCGTTGCAGCTCTCCCCATTGCCTGGGGCAGGCGGGGGAACTGCAGCTTTTCCTCCTCCCTAGCTGCAAAGTCGTTCTTTCCTTGCTCCCCTGCTCTTTTTTCCCCCTCCCTAGCCGCGAGCACAGCCTATTTTATGCCAACCCCCCCGGCCTTGGTGCCGCTGGGCCAAGGTCAAGGCAACCCCTGGCCCCATCACGAGGTTGCAAGGGGATTGCGACACTCGTGATTGACGTGGGTGCTTAATGGTGCTGAGCCGCATCCAGACCAGCCATGGTGCCTCCCGAGCTGCTCTTCCAGGAGGTTCGGAATCAGATGCTATTTACATCTGCTTTGTAAAAATGCCCCGGTAAAGAAGCGCTGGGTTAATTAGCCACAGCATTCCTCCTGGCTGTGCATCCCGGATCCATGCGGGATGGGCACAAGAGAAACGCAGAGGCAGATATGTGCCTCGGAGGCTACAAGGTTTAATTAAAATGGTAATTCAGGTTTTTAAAATATGAGTACAGCCTAAGACTTAAAAATTAAAAAAACCCTAAAACCCAACAAAAAAGGCCATCAGTGATTGCTTGTCACTTGGTGAAACACTGTAAACTCCCGGGCTTCGGGGCTGCTCCTGCTCACCCAGCAATCATCCCAGGGCTGGTGCTCGTGCACGTTCTCGAAGGCATCGCGACTGAGTTTTTTCCTTCTTTCCCCTGTTTTGCAGCTCCTCCGCCGCTCCCACCGAAAAACATCCCGGCCACGCCGCCACGCACCGGCTCTCCTCTGACGGTGGGAATAGGTAAAAGCTCGGCGCCGTACCTCCGCGCGTGTGCCCTTGCCCAGCCCCGGTAGACTGATCCGGAGCCCGCGGGGGCTGCACTGGGGGGGTCGGGTCCCCGTGGCTGCATTTCGGACACGGATTTGGTCCTCGTGCATCCGCTTTCCTTTGCATCCGTGGTGCTTCGGCGGATGCTGCAGCCAGGGTGATGCTTTAGAAGCCGTGCAAAGATGCCTTTGACTCCGGAGTTGGTGTCGCCCTGGTGAATTTAATGCTCTCTCCTTCCCCCGCCGCTGGCATCGGTCACTTCTAGAAATGAAATGCAACGTTAGCTTTAATGTCTTGCTCAAAATTGGGAGTAAATAGAGCACTGTTACCGCCTGGAGCGGCACTGTGCAGTCTGTGCTTATGAAATAAGGGGGCACGCGGCGCCTGCCTGCGTCAGGGGAGCTGGTCCTGCCCTCCCAAATTCCTGCTGCCGTCAGGGAAGGTGGGAAAAGCCCCCCCCGGTCCCACAGGCTGGGGCTGGCAGCTGGGGATGCAGAGGGGCAGGGGAGAGAGAATGAAATGGTACCTGGAATAAAGGACAGCCTGAAAGAAGGGGTCAAAAGATGTCGCTGAATGCAGCCAGGGATCATAAAGCGCTTATAAGCATATAATTCATGTCGCTGGCAGGGTGGTGCGTGTTGGAGGAGCAGGTTTTGAGGAAGGAAGGGCAGTCCCTGGTCTCTGCGTAGGGCAGTGTCTGGGGACAGACCGCCTCGCTGCACGCACACGTACGGAGCACCTCGGGGCGTTAACATCGCCATGAAGAAACCCCCTGCTCTGAGCTTACCGCTCTAGCCATTGATATTTCATTCATGCTCCCATATCTTGATTTTTCTATTTATCTAAGTAGCCAGGCTGGCAATGTGTCCACCTACATACGTAGATTCATCAGCAAAAGCAAACGCAGTGCCCAGCCATGTGTGACGGTTTATTTGCTGGGCTCTGGCTTGCTGCACGCTTCAGCCTGTGCATCCAGTAAAGCAAGCGGCAGAGGTCGATTCTTTTTTTTTTTTTTTTTTATTTTTCCCTGTTTTAGCAAAACTAGAATTTATCCCCTAAATGTAGAACAGCAGCTGGCTCCCCCAAATGCAGGACCAGGGGTGGTGGGGTGCTGACACGAGGAGCCCGGAGGGCACCTTAGTTTTAGCCGTAAGCACGTGGCTGTAGCAGGGGCTGCGGGCTCCGGTGCTGCCCCGGTCCTTCCCCATCCCTCCGTTCAGTCTGTCCAAAATGAAGTAACCGAGCACCGGGCAGCCTTCCTGGCATTAGAGAGCTGCCAGATCCCCAAGCTCCAGCCCTCAGGGAAGAGAAATGCAAGAAAACAGGGCACGAAAGGGAGGACGGAGCATCTCCCTCCTCTGGATTTTGCTGACGAAGCCTGTCTCCGTGTTGGTTATGAAGTCAGATAAGAATGTTGCTGCGTGGCAGCGCAGTTAGTGAGCAGAGCCCTAAAATACCCTTATCTGCTGCCGCTTGCAACTGAAATACGTACACCCCGTCTGCTTTCCTGTACTGCATGCCCAGCACCAGCTCTTGAGTGTGTCAAGCCAGCATGTTTAAATATATATATTTATACGTGTGTATTTATAAATATATATATATAGTGGAGTGTGCAAGAGAGCTGAGTGCATAAGTTTAATATCTGCTGATAATTCAGAGTGATGATAATGACATAACGATGGCGTAACACAGGCTGAGAGCCAGCTGTGAATTTTGGGAGGATGCGAGTCTGTTGTGTACAAAGTGATGGAGGAGGAGGAGGTGGGCTTGGCTCATGGTGCATGCTCTCTCTCACACCGTGTATGTATTGCAGTTCAGTGTGGTTCATTATATGTTGCACATGACCTGACGTAGAAACTGTCTTGCACATGAATTATATTCCCTGGCAGCTTATAAGAAAACGTGCTTTTAGAGCCTCTCCTCTAGAAAGTAGCTGACGTAGAACCCTGTAGAGAATAGCGCGACTGCAGCTCTCTCGGTTAATGCTAAGTGTAAAATAAACTACTTTGACCACAGGAGGGGACCAGACAGCAGCAGAGCTCAAAAGTGACAAACTTCCGTCCATCAATGACTTGGACAGCATTTTTGGCCCCGTGCTATCCCCCAAGTCTGCTGCTGTTAACGCAGAAGACAAGTGGGTCAATTTTTCCGATCAATCCCCGGAAAACACGACTCCGGAGTTGACGCCCCGGGAAAAAGCGGGATCCCCGCCGGCGGCAGCGGGCAGCCCGGCCGATGCTCCGGCGGCCGAGCCCTCCCGCCCGATCCCCTCGCCGCTCCACCTGGAAGAGGTTCACAAGAAGGTTTCTGAGCAGCCCCACCTTAAGGATGAGAACTTGGAGCCGGCTGCTTCTCCCAAAGATTTCGGGCTGGGACAAAGAGCGACCCCGCCTCCCCCTCCACCGCCCACCTACCGGACTGTGGTCTCCTCACCCGGACCGGGCGGCAGCAGCGGCACGGGAAGCACCAGCGGTACGTCCCGCGGCGTTGGGTGTGCTTCGGTGTGGCCGTGACCGCATCCGCCGTCCCCTCCCGCCTGGTTGTGCCTGTGCCCGGCGCCCGCGCTCCCACCCAGCCGTCTCGTGCTTCCACGTCCAGCGTCTGCCCTCAGCCTCCTGTGTCCTCTCCCCCGCTCCTTGCTGCGTGTCTGATGGTCGGATGGGTCTGACAGCCTTTCCCCAAAGCTCCCGCGAGCCACCCTTCCCACCTCCGCTACGCACGTAACCCCTCGACTCAAAATTTGGCATAGGATTGTTATTGCTGCAGCTCCGTCCTCAGTAGGCTTCAGAGTGAACATAAGTAGAAACGTTTCAGGCAAATAATCTGAGCAAGCCTCAGAACCTTTCAATCTGTTGCAGACAGACAGGTCATGGCATACTGTCACCCTAGGGCTGCTGAGACCAAACAACTCGCGGCTCAGATGTGGCATGGGTCTGAATAGCACTTGGTCCCTCTCGGCTGCGAGAGCATGGGTGCCCAGCTGGGTCTGGAGAACCGGCTTCCAGGGTGAATCTCTCACAAGGGCAGAACCTGATAGGTGTGTCTGGCATGTGCTGGCTGGCTGGCTTCACCTGCTTAATTATAAATGCCTGTGTGCCCATTAGGGCAGACGAGCTGGTCCGAGGTCAGCTTACACAAGCTCTCCCGCAGTGCTTGAGAAGGTGCAACCTGATCGTGTTATTTTAGAGGCTGACCCCAGGGCACTTACTGCACCGGCGCAGCTATGACGTGCAAATCCCCGTCCCCGCATCCACCAGAAACTATTTTTAAGAGCGTTACCCCCACAGAGCCTTGCAGGCACCTCCACCCGTGCTGGCGGCGGTGGGAGACGATGGGTGCGCAGCTCCCCAGCCCCGTGCCCGACCGCTGTCACCAGCCTCACGTGAGCTTGAACGCCGTGCCATCTGCTTTGGGGGTTTGCCACCTCTGGGGGGGTCTTGGGGGGTCCTGGGGATGTTGTCCCCCCCTGAGCGTGGCTGTTGCTGCGAGTGTGGCTTTGCTTTAGTGGTGGTGGCTTTTCTGTGCCGGCGAGGCGGGTGGGTGGGTGGGTGGGGGTCTGCGCAGAGGCTGCAGCATCCCACTGCCGGCGACACTGGTCGGAGCTGGGATTCCTCCGGGAGATCGGCAGCAGGGAACAGCAAGCTTCTTCCTACGCTGCTCTCCGCCCCGATGCCAACTGAGCGACTGCCTTGCGTGAGCGGAGATCCGCAGGATGGGGACGTGCCGGTGGCTCCGCACGTGGGGATGGATGGAGAAACCCCGCTCGGCGAGGGCAGCGCTACCTGTTTGGGAAGATCCGCGTCTCTTCCCCAGGAATTATCTCCTGTCTCAGTTCGGCATGCTTTCCAGCCCGCCGACACCTCAGCCTTACCCAGCCCGGCGCGGGACAGCGACCTGTAAAAATGCAGAGCGTTGAAATATGCACACAAAAATTGTGCAAACCTTCAGCGAGCTTCATCCCGCGGCAGCCCGTCTGATCCTGCACCCTTCCTGCTCCTGCCCTCTCCACCTTTCCAAGGCTCCCGTTGCTGCCTCCGGCCCCGGGACTGTCCGGCTTTCGGATGCCGTGGGGCAGGACCCCCTCCTGCCTTCGCATCCCATGGGAGCCCAGCCTTGTGGGTGTCACCGAGACGGGGCTGGGGACCGGCATCCCAGCGGGCTTCTGATTTCGTGCTGATTTACAACGTGCTGCCACAGTTTCTTCTTGTAAAAAATATCGAGGTGTGCATCGGTCTCCCAGGGCCCTTCAATACCTGAAGAATAAATCTCTCTGGATGAAAGCTGACCTCTGGCAGGGCTTTGGCTGAGCACCCTTGAAGTTTCTGCCTTGTGACGCTCATTCAGTGCTGCTAGGTTACTTTCCTGAATAATTCCTATTTTGCCAGGCTTTTATTGGGATAAGGAAGGAAAAATTCAAACTTTGCTTCCCAAATTAGGCTTCTAAATAAAAATGGCTTGAATTTTGGAGTTGTGTAAATGAATGGCCAGGATTTACTCTCTTTAAACAAGCTGAACTCTTGCCTTCTGTCATTTACCTCTCAGTCTTGTTTCTATACATCTAGCTTTGATATTTCCTTAATCTGAACTATCGCCTAAAAAACTTAGTAAACTGATTCTCTTGTAAGCGGGGAAAAATAAAGCTAAAGACATCATCTTACTGTCAGTCTGAGCAAAACACACCGCTCTGCCGCTCGTAACGCGCTGCTGTGCTCCACGGAGGTTGGTAGCAAACGCCAGCTCAGCCGTTCTGCAAAATGGGGTCTGTGTCCCCCCCGGCTCCTGCCGCCCATCTTGTCTTGGTGCAATCTCTGACCGCTCTGTACAGCACCACTTATTGCTGGCCTTACCCTGGAAGGAATTTCTGTACGTGGAGCAAAACAGCCTGCTGGGCATCCTCTTAAGCATCCGTTAAAATTTCTATTTGATTGCAAAAAGTCCCCCTTTGCAGCAAGGCAGCAGCTGCTGGGGACCACACGAACCGCGACGGCAGCACCCTCTTGTTCTTTCAAACTCTTCCAGAGGGCTGGGAAACGTGTTGCGCTCCCAGCAAATCTGACGATCCTTCCTTTCCTTCACTCGGACAAAGCTTTGCCCCTCTCGCCAGGACCCCTCGTTCCCGTGGTGGGGACCAACCTTGCTCGCCGGCTGTGCCGCTCGTGGAGCCCCGGGAGCTGTGGCATCAGCTGCTGCAGGGGTTAAGCATCGTTTTCCTCCTGCCCGTGTCCGGTTTTCAGGAAAGCCGTAACTTTCTCCGATTTTGCACAGCGCTCTTGGCCAAGGCAGCCCCTGCCAGAAACACATCGGCATCAGCGATCCCCAAAAAGCTTTTCTCCCGCGCAAAGCTGCCGCCGTGGAGCAACGGTCGAGGGGAAGCTCACGCGGGGCGTGCGTGGGCACCCACGCCGGCTCCTGGGCGAGAAGCCTTCGCTTTGAGACGGCGTACGGGCGGGCACGGGGGTCCGGGGGTGGGCAGCCACGGGGGGGCCAGCCTGCGGCACGCTCACGGCTCCCATTTCTTGCAGGTTCTTCGTCCCCGGCTCGTCCCGGCACGCCGCTGGCCGCCTGCGGCACCCCCCCGCCGCCGCCGCCCCGGCCCCCCTCCCGGCCCAAGTTGCCCCCCGGCAAGCCCGCCGTCGCCGACGTGGTACGTTACCGGCCGCGAGCGGGGGACGCGTGCGTGGCGGGGGGCAGCGGGTCTGCTTTTGCCGTCCGGTGAGACGGATTAACGGAGCGGAGCGAGCGATTAAGAGCAAGTAACGGGCGGGCGCTGCCCGGCCTCGTTAGGGTTTTCTATAATTTGTTCACCGGCAACGCCAACCGCGGGCAAGCGGTGGTTCGCAGTTACGGTAAAGGCAGAAAATGGGTGTGAAAAGGGAGCGTGCCCGTGGGAAGGGTCCGGCTGTGCCCGGCTGCCCGCGGGTAACACGGTACGGGTCTGGCCGTCCCGGGAAGGGTGTCTGGTTGGGGGGGGGGGGATGCCCGGGAATCCTTGGTGGGGCTCCCCACCGCCGTGCCGCACCGGCTGGGCTGCCGGGTTCTGCCCCACCACCGCAGGCTGCTTCAGGTAAGTCGTAGAAAACTTTTGGATTGATGTTACAGATAAAAAATTATCCCCAAAGGAGCCGTAAGGACACAACGAGCTGCTCTCGAGTGAGCTGGCACGTGTTGGGCACCGCTCCCTTCCCGATACCGGGTGCATTAAATCCATCCCGTGGCCCCCGGAGCTCCCGTCCTCGGTGCGGATGGGGACTTCAAACACCCAGACTCGTGAGATGGTGGGAATCGTCTGCCGTTTTTCTAGGTCCGGACTCAAACGCCATCGGCACTAAAAGAACTAAAGTTGTTTGGTTTTGCACTAACCCAGCAGGGCTGCCCCGGGGTGCCAGCAGAGCCGGCTGGCCTGGAGGTGCAGAGGGTTACGGCTTCAGGCAAAAGCTTCTGTTTGTTTGATGTTAATGTTGCTGTGCATATTTTCTTTAACCTTCTGTTATTTTATGTTTTTCTACAGTCCAGGCCTTTTAGCCCTCCTATTCACTCATCCAGCCCTCCTCCGATAGCACCTTTAGCCCGTGCTGAAAGTACTTCTTCCATATCTTCCACCAATTCCCTGAGTGCAGCCACCACTCCCACCGTTGGTAAAAACATACAGCACTGCTGTTCTTTCACCTTTCCTACCTCTAAATGTCCTTAAAAGATTCCTTGAAACCTTTTAATTTGCTAGATTGTTCTTCAGGTTCATATTCATTAATTTGCATCAGGTTTTTAAATGCAAAAAGGGATTCGGGGAGGGTGGGGGGGTGACAGATCACAAACGTGATGCAGCTAGGGAAGCTTTCTTCGCGGCAGCTCCAAACGTTGTGAAAAATGAACGTTTGGTGAAGGTAGAGGTTTTCACCAAGTGAAATATAATATAAAATGTGTTTACGGTCTGTAAATTTGGTCAAAATAAGCTTTTTTCGCAGGTGATGCTTGTACCTGGAGGGGAGGGGGGCTGGAAGCCAGACCTTGGGATCCAGGAGACGACTAATACCAAATCTCTTTGAACGTCTTAAATTCATACTTTCCCTTGAAGCGGTAGTAGGAAACGGGGTCTTGGAAAAGGCTCTTCCAAACAGTTAGCTCTACACGCCCTAGACCGGAACAAAGCGCTGCAGTTTTCTTTTGGAGGAATGTCCTGAAAAACATGGGTTTTGCCAACACCCCCAGGTGCCTGCCGGGGCCTGAGATAAGAAATGCAAATAAAGTCTGGCTGGCAGCTCCCAGGCTCCATGGGCTGGGTCCCCCTTTGTGTCCCCCTGTGTCCCCCTGTGTCCCCCTGTCCCCTCGTCCCCTCCCGTCCCCCCCTCTTCCATCCCACCCTCCTCCATCCCCTCCATCCCAGCTGCCGGCGCATCCTCCTCCGCCATCCCTGCCATCCCACCCGGCTGCCGGCCCCACCGCCCCTTGCTTCCCGCAGCTCCATCTTCTACCAGGAACAGCCCTCTTCCATTTTTTTTCTTTTCTTTCCCTGTTTTTTTTTTTTTTGTGACGAGCACGCCTGGTTTGCGTGGCGGGGAAGGAGCTTTGCGAGCCGTTGCCGGCGCAGGCTGGCAGACGGGCTCTGCGGAGGGAGCCGAAACCCCAACCCTCCAAAAAACCAAACCCGGCTGGTGCTCGTGTGTGCGCAGCCACGGTCCTGGCCGCAGCGTTTCCCACCGGCTGTCGCCTTAGGAGCCACGGGGAGCGGCAGCATCGCCACCCCAATGCCATCTTTGATGGCTGGAAGACGATGGGATGGCCTGAGCCGCGCGGCGGGTGCCATCCCCGTGGTGCCGGTGGCCGCGCGTGCCCGCCCGAGCCCTCCCCGTAGGTTTGCTGGAGTCTCCGACCTGCGTCTCCATCCTGTTGTTTGCTTCACCCTCGAGATGTTGTAGATGCTTGTACCTGTTCGCCGGCTGTCGGTCACCGTCACGGCATGCTGCTGGAAAAAACAAAACAAAAAAAAAAAAAAACCAAAAACGCATCTCAAGTAAGGGGCCAGCCTGCCCCGAGCATCCCCGGTGTGTCGGCTGTCGGTCCTGTCTGTGCCCGCTGTCCTGCAGCTTTGGCAGCGAGCTGCCGTCGGTGGGGCTGGCGGTGGCCTCGGCCGGTGCCCGTGGGCACGGTGGCCATGGGGTGCTTGGGGTCACGGTGGTAAACACGATTTTGGTGGAGGGGAGCAGCCAGGTTGAGGACAGGGACGGTCGTGGGGACTTCAGGAGGCCGGGAGAAGCGACTATGAAATGGGGGCTGCGTGCTGGTCCTGTAGGCTGAGCAGGCGATGGGTCCCTTAGGGTCTCGTTTTAATTTTTTTTTTTTTTTTCTCTCTAACGCATATATTTTTGTGAACAAAATCTGCTGCTTGATCTTTTTCCTGAGCAGCGGGGGCTGACGTGGCTGCGGGGGGGCGAGAAGCTGTGCCCGCTGGCCCCAGCAGCTCCCACCCCTTCCGCGGGGGCTTTCCTTGAAAAAGCCAAAACCAGGGCTCTCGGGTCACCCCTTGGCAGGGGGGACACTGAAGAGGGCAGCCAGGAGGAACACCCCCAGATTGCAGGTTTTGCCCTTCCAGTTCTATGCAAACCAAGTGGCGGGTGCTGCGTTGCCAGGATTTGGCCTGGGAAAAGCCAGACGAGGGGCAGGCAGGGGCAAACGGGGTTTGGGACCCGCTCCGGGAAAGCCCAAGCATCTCCCGGTTGTTCCCACCGAGGCAGCCAGGGCGAGGGTGGGCACCGGCGCTGGGCGAGCATCCACGCGGCGCTGGCCGTGCTGCACCGGTCCGCAAACCCAGAGCAGAAGAGAAAGCACTTCCAATGCCTGGGTTCGTCATATGGGAAGAAGAAAAGATAAGGTGGAAGGTGTGCAGGGCAGGGACGGGCAGGTCTGTGGGCACACGGCAGTGGGTCGGGGACCACTGGGGGTCCCGTGGGACCGGCCCGGGGCTGGGACACCCCAACCTGGCCGGGGCTGCCCGCAAGCCCTCAGCTTGCCGCCGGGTCCGTCTCCACCACGCTCTCCGTCTCTCGTTTCCCGTGGCAAAGTCCGACAGAGTTTGTCCGAGAGCATGTGGAAGAGTTATGTCATTTATTTGTTCTCCGTGCTGTTCTGGTTTGCTTTCGTTGTGGTTGCACGTGCAGTCTGAATAATTTATTGCAAAGAAAGAAGCTGTTATTTCTGTGTCAGCGCCCCTTCCGTTATTTTTCTCATTAAAACCCTTCTCTGTCTTTTTTCGTTGATACAGCGCGCTGCTTGATTTCATTTGGGATTCGTTTTTTCATTCTTTTTTTTTTTTCCCCTTTCTTTTGCGTTTCTTCTGCTTATGTTATCAGAAGATGATGCTTTTATTGACAAACTGCCCGCGTTTGAAAGGCGCTGTGAAACGCCTGCAGGTACTGTACTAGCAGGGCGCTTTCGAGACATCTGGCTTCGGCGCGGGCGGCTGCGGGCACCCCGAGTGCCCGAGCCCCGGCACCCACCGCTCGCAGCACCTTGCATGACAGTTTCTCTGGGACAAAAAGGACTGCGAGGTGAAAGGCTATCACCTCCTGAATTCAAAAAGGTTACATTGACAGCTCAAAAAGCCGTTTGGTTTTTTTTCCCCCGCCCTACCCCTAGTTATTTCAACAGTACTTGGTGTCTAGCGTGGCTTTTGAGGCGGTGTGAGTGCAGGGAGCTGGTGGTCGTAATGGGAAAGGAAAAATTCCAGCTAGGCATCTCCTGCTCTGTGTGCGTGTGTCTGTTTATCTGCAAGGTTTATGTCCTGAAATGCAACAGAAAACACCTACGTTTCACTGTCACTTATTTTGCACACCGGTGTAGCATGCGGTTGCAGCATCCCGCCGGGGAAACGCTCGCTGCTGCTGTTGTAGCACGGCAGAGACGTCGCCGGAGGTGAAGAGCATAAGGCATGTTTGCCAAAATCAGCGCAGTTAGAATATGTTAACAGACTGCATGAGCCAAGAAGCCTCTTCCACTCTAGGCAAAAAAAAGAGACACACATGCCCCCCGCCAAAATCCTTACCAAGCGGGCAAAAATACTCTTCCATCTGGGCTTCCATAGCTTTGCTTTCTGCTTTCTGTTTCCTAAGCCAAAACCAGAGTTTAAAAGCCCCCCCTTTCCTTGCACGTGAACGGCTTGCAGCGCCTCGTCCCCTCCCCGTAGCGAGATAAATGACCTGCTCTGTGACTCACACTGTGTCCTTCTCTCTCCCTCTCCTTAACCTTTCCCATCCCGCTTCAACTCCTGGCCATACAGAGAATGAACAGCCTTCCCTCGTTTGGTTTGACAGAGGAAAGTTTTATTTGACTTTCGAAGGTAAGTAGTGCATAGCATACCTGGTAACGACTTGCTCCCCTTCCTCTTGCTCTCTGACTCCCGGGGTTTCCTTCAAAGGCTCCAGTCCGGCTTTCCGTGCGAAATGCTATGGCTACTTAGATGACATCGCAAGTTCGACCAGAATAATTTTGATTTGATTTGTGCCATTCGTCCCGATGATCTGTTTCCCTGTTTATTTATTAAACAAAAAAACCAACCCTCAAACAAACCAAAACCCAAAAGAATATTCTCGTACCGAGCCTGCGGTGAAAACCAGAGAGCGAAACCGCTTGCACTGCCGAGGAACTTGACTCTGTCAACCAGGGCTTCTTTCTACTCCCCCTCGCAAGCTGCTCGTTCCCCTGAGCGGGCTGTGGCACAGTGCGGTTAATTAAAAACCAAAGGGCGACGGGTTCTCCGCCAAGCCGGGGTCCCCTCCCCACCTCCCATCCGATTTTTCCACGGCGAGGTGTCGGGAGCGTGCCGGCACCGCCAGCAAGCATAGCCAAAATGCCACCAGGTTGTGCTGCCGGGGCGGCTGGTCGGAGGCGATGCGGGTTTTGGGGTCCCTCGTTGACGAGAAGACGCGTGGGGGAGGACGCAGGGGGAGGAGGGCTCGTTTTGGGGCGGATGGCAGCTTCTCTGAGCAGCATCGCATCTCGGATGGAGCAGGGGCACGGGTGCCTGGGCGGCCAGCCCCGCTCGGAGAGCCCCGAGGCTTTGGAGGAAGCCTCATCTCACCGACAGCGTGCCAACGTTTTTCTTGAAAAGACGAGAAAAGCGGGGAGGTTTGCTAGCAGCAGGAATAGGTGCTTTAAACCCCCAAAGAAGCGCTTTGAAGCCGTAGCGGTGCTCGCAGGCAGAGCTGGGCTGGGGCTAGCTGGGCGATGCTGCTGGCACGGGGGGTGCCGGAGCACGGTTCCCGTGGGTCTCGCCCGCTGCGAAGCCTGCGATCCATAAAGCGTGTCCCCTCCGGCAAACAGCCGAGCGGCCCGGGGTTGCGCTGCCCGGCCGCTGAGCACGGGGTGTTGGTGTTCACGGAGCAAACCCCGTTTTGGCGAGCGTGATGCCGTAGCAGCAGCGGACGGCAGGGACGGAGGTGGGGGTGACCAGGGAGGTTGGTTTCTTCTTTCCTGCCTTTTTGCCTTTTAATGGGCCACAGCTGCCGGTCCCCGAGGTCCCCGCTCCCGATCCTCATTGCAATTTTGCTGTTTCCAGCAAAAAAAAAAAAAAAACCCTTCCTGGGTTTCCTTTCCCAGGTGCCAAGTGCCTGCCCGGAGCTTCGGGAAGAGCTGAGCACGGCGGGGCAGGGGCTGGCGAAGGCTGTGCCGGCTGATCGCGCGTTATCTATTCCTCCGTACGTGTACCCCGGCACCGCGCATCCCACTGACCCCCCCGCTCTGCGTTTCCTCCCCCCCCTCACTCGGTCTAGCACCAGCACTGCGAGCACCTCTAGCTTTCGGGGGTTTTCTTGGGGGTTTGCGTATTAATGGGTTTGAATGGTATATTTGAATTTTTGTACTTTGTTCTGGCAGTGTGAATGGTCTAGAATGGGGGCGAGGGGGGGTTGTCCAGGGCATGCCGGCTGGCCGGCACAGCAGCAGGGCTGCAAGAGCGTGGCACTGCCTTCGGGCTCATCTCGTGTCCCAGGAAGGAGCTATTTCACTTCCACACGCTGGATTTCCTGATCTATCCCTACATCTTTGTGTCTAACTTAAAAAAAAAAAAAAGCCAAATTTCAACGCTCATCTCTAGGGAGGTAAAAGGAGATCTGCTGAGTTTGGCATCTGTAACTCAGGGCATGAAATGCCGGAAGAGAAATAATCTTCTCTTTCTGAGTTTAGGGGGTTTTTTGTGCTAAGATCCCTGTATTTGCAGAACGTGGGGTAGTTTGTTCCTGTGTGAAAAGATGGGGTGCAGCTTTGGTGATGCTGTCTTGGATACAGGGGCAGAGCTGTGTACCAGGATCACGGTCCTTACTCCACGTCTGTATTTTCCACCTCTGTGTAGGGAAAAGTAAGGCAAATACCCTGGTGCGCTGCTTATGGCTGGATCCAAATCTCCATAAAGTGGATTTTCTTTTTTTCCAGTATTATCAGGTCATTTTGCCAAAATGAAAAGTTTGTAAAAACGACTTCTGAAGCAGTCACTGAAAAGCCAGATTTTTGTTGGAGGCATGCCACGGTAACTAGACTTGTCTCTCAAGTTTCTGGAAAAGAATTCTAGGGCTTAAAATAGATTATGCTTTTCTTTTTACATTAAAGTTTTTATTTAAAAAGTTATTTAGTCTCTGAAGCCATTAAGAGAAGAATATGTAGGTTTATGAGGGAAGAGTGGAGGGAACCGAGAACCCTGAATGCCAATTACATCCACATGATTTTTATTCCAAGTCAGATGAGAAACGTGGAGGATGTTTTGTTGCTGTTGCTGTTCAGATGAACTCAGATTTTCAAAGGTCATCTGAGCCCAGTAATAGAGATATGCGAGATGAGCCGCTTTATTCTTGCACGCGTGATTTTTCATTCTGGGGAATGAAGACATTTCATATACGTACAGAGAAATGGTGGAAGAAATGAGAGACTGAAAATCAGGGAAAAGGCAGGTTGGTATGAGAGACGCCTACCCCTCGTTCTATGCTCCGGTGCGGGGTCTAGGCTAAACCCGGCTGCAGTCGGAGCATGTATGTGTGGGAGGTGGGTTTTTTTCTCTCCCAAAGAATAATAATTATATTGCCAAGGATCATGGGCTTTGCTGCTGCTGGACGGCTAAAGACCATCCTCTCGCCTTCCCTGCTGAGCAAAGGCTGATGTTGCTCTGCTGGGTGATGCCTCCAGATTTCACCCTTCTATAGCCAGTCTGCACTGATGTTTTTGAATCTCGTCTGTACTTCTGGGTGGATGTGATGGGAATATCCCACCGCATTCGGCTGGATTCGACGTGCTGAGGGGCCGTTGCTCTGGGTGTGGGGAGCAAGGATGTGCTCGCTGCGCTCTCTGATAACCCACCAGTGGTGTCTATGGAAAGAATTTTTTAAAAAATACGTTAGCCTACCCGTCTGCGGTGCTGCCCCGTGGCCCTGCATGTCCCCTCTGCCACATAGCCAGGTATTGCAGCGTGGCTGCGATAATCGGTGGTTTTGGGGAGCTGCCCGTGCCTTCACGCGCGGTTGGCACCGACATGAAGCGTCTGCTCTTTAGTGGGATGTTTGCCGAGTCCCTGATGCGTGGCTCGGGGCCGTGTCCTCACAAGCCGAAGGCTTGGGGAGCCGCATGCTGCCTCCCTGGGGTCGTTAGGATAATTAATGCCTGGGTGGCGACGGGTCTGTTGCGTGCGGGTGAGATGCTCAGTCTGCCCATCCCGTGCGCTGGGACAGCCGGACGCGCTGCACTTACTGAGCATCGTTATTCCAGGCTGCGGCTGAAATCACTTAGTGCCCTGAGTCTCTTAAGACGTACGACCAAGAAGGAACTGTGTGGCCACGTTAATTTTTTACACCCTTTTAGGCTACATTAGACATTTGAAGGGACAATCCCAGCACCCAGAGAGGCTCACGCGTGCCTCTAGGACAGAGCAACTTTGGTTCGATACATTAACGCACTGCCTGCACGGATGCTTTTGTAAGGTGTGAGGAATCCTCCTCGTCTGCAAATGCCACGTTTTTTCCCAATTAATATATCAAAACTCAAAGTGTAATTTAAGTGACAGAAGTGCTTTCCCCAGGAGACGTTACAAATCCTGATTTCCTGCACCCAAACCCTATCATTTACTCGCACAAAATTTGCAGCAGCAAGCCAGGACTTTACTGTACCTCACACAAAACCCATGACAGATTGCTTAGATGCGAGGCAAAAAGCAACAGGCAGCGGTGGGAAGCAGCAGTTAAAGAAGGGAGGGGATTATTTTTGAAGATAGTCCAAGCAGAAAAGCAGGAGCTCACCAGAAACACGCTGCATTTTGCTCGGTCGCTTTGCTTTTCCCTCGCCCCTTCCCCAGGCCGGCATTTAATCTTGTACGGCTTCGGCTGGAGCTGGCACACGCTTGCATGCTCTAAACGAAACCCTGGGCTAAATTAATAGCCCGTTTCACCTGCCTGATTCAGACCCTGTAAGTGAAGGTAACAGAGTAAGGGGGTGTCGGGGTCCCTGGGTAAGCCTCCAGAGACCTTTCCCATTCCTTCGTAGCTGGTTTGAGGCAAAATAATCCTTGTGCTTAACCTGATGTACAGACTATGATATAAAAAAAAAAAAGGTTTCAAAACAGTGCATTGCAGAAAAATAGATAAGGCTGAACTGGTGGTGCCAGGGCAGAGGTGGTGACCTCTCGAGGACTTTTTGGGTGCCCGGGCGATCAGCGCCTTGTACGTCGGGTGGGTGACCCGACACTAACGCCGGGGTGATCTTTTGGCACTTTCCCCGGGGGATAGGCGAGAGCTTTGCCGTGCCAACAGCCCCTGCTCGCTCTCCTTTTGGTGGCAGGCATGGGGAGCGGGACGTTGCCCCCCACATCAGGGTTTCCAGCACGCCCGGGGCTTCTGGTGTATGCTTGCAGCGGTGCCTTCATCCTCAAATATTTTTCGGAGACAGGCATTCCTGGTCAGCAAAGGGAAACCCGCGTGTGGTCACGCAGGGCTGATATTTTAGAGCCTGGCTAGCGTCCACGGACGCGCAGCACAGCCGAAGCAAACTCTTCCTCTATTTTTTCATCATCTAAATAAACCGCAGACCGATTGCTCTAGCTTTTGCACCCAGAGTCCCACGTTCTCCTCCGTAGTTCCAGATTTCTGAGGGTTTGCAGATTTGCCCTCGCGTACCGCGGGCTTTGCAGGGGGAGCAGCCGTGCAGGGGGGGTTCGCCGGGCAGGAGAGGGGAGCGTGCCGGGGATCGCAGGGGTCCCCGCAGATCGGGCTTCCCGCAGGCAGGAGTTCGGGCAGCGTCGGGAAGGGAGGAGACCGCCGACATCCCGCTTTCCCACGGGCAGCCTGAGCTCTCCGGCCAAGGGACAAGGAACCTCCCCAGCCCCTCTTGCCGGGGCCCAGAAACCTACTGCAAAAAACTGTCATGCAAAGCCTGCCGTGTGGCAGTCCCCCCCCCGGAGCCGTGCCGGGGGGGATGCCGCTGCCCTGCATGCTGCTCGTGGCTGGGGCTCCTCCATTATTTTCTTTGCTTGCTTTTGAGGGGGGATAGATAATTGTAAACAGTTTTTAAAGCCTCATCCAAAGCCTGGGGGACTTTTTCTTAATATTTGCCCATAAAGCTAAGCTGGGGCTCTCGGTGAGCACCCCCTTGCCCCAGCCCGGGGAGGGGGGAGCGGTGCCTTTTCCCTCTATAGGTAAGAAGTGGAGGTTTTTGCTCTGTTGCAGGCTCGTCGCGGGGACCCAGCCCCCTCACCATGGGGGCACAGGACACCCTGCCCGTCGCCGCCGCCTTCACGGAAACCGTCAACGCGTACTTCAAAGGGGCTGACCCCAACAAGTAGGTGCCGACCGACGGGGTCCGGGTGTCGATACAAGGGGGTCCTGGGGGTCAGGCCAGGCTTGGGGTGCTGTCGAGGCTTCGGTGAGCATCTCGAGGGATGGGGAGGGAGGAAAGGAGGTGCTCTGGGCTCGGCACACGTGTGCCGGGGTGTCAGCGCGCTGCGCCAGGCGCGGGTCCAGGGTCGGGATGCTCCCGGGGCATCCCCATCCCTAGCAGGCTGCCAGCCTTTGCTGCTATTCCAGCTCGCTCTGGTTGAGGACCACAAGAGGTTTGCTCCCCCAGCGCGGCGGGTGGGAAGCGGTGGGCTGCCACCGCACCGGCCCTGGTGCGAACCCTCCCGTCCTGCTGCATTTTGAGCCTCCCCCCTTCTTTCCTCCCCCCTCGGTCTCTGTGTTCGGCGCTGCAGGTGTATCGTGAAGATCACGGGGGAGATGGTGCTGTCGTTTCCAGCGGGCATCACCCGACACTTTGCCAACAACCCCGCTCCGGCGGTGCTCACCTTCCGCGTGCTGAACTACAACAGGCTGGAGCACGTCCTGCCAAACCCCCAGCTCCTCTGCTGGTAAGCCCCCGCCTCGCCACCATCCCAAAGGAAGGTGGATTTCCAGAAAATTAGGGTGCTTTGCAAAAATACATGGCCCAAAGTGTCTTCCTTGGAAGCCTGCCCTGATTGCGGGAAGGAAACTCTCAAGCCCTTAAATATTTGCCGGAGTACTCCCTCTGAGAGCAGCCCCTTTGCCAGGCAGAAGAGCATCAGCAGAGAGGAGCAAGTGCTTTGATGGGGTTTGCTTGTTTTGTGCCTCGCCCTGCTCATTAGACCTCCTGTTTGCAAAAAGAGATGACCTACAGGTTGCATCTGCTGTGCCTCCCCAGAGGTATCTGAGAACAAGCCAGAGATGCGCGGGAAGGAGGCAATATTTCTCTAAATGCGGGATTAAATGCAGTCCCAGCTGGCAGCCGGCATTGCTGCCCTGCATGCTTTGTAGAGAAGCTTTCTTCCGCCGAGGCGACTTACGCGAAGGGTTAATTCTCCCCCTGTGCAGTGACAACACGCAGAGTGACGCCAACACGAAAGAGTTCTGGGTCAACATGCCAAATCTGATGACTCACCTAAAGAAGGTATCGGAACAGAAACCACAAGCCACCTATTACAATGTGGATATGCTCAAATACCAGGTAGGGGTTTTTTTGTAAGATAAAACTGTGCCAAAAACGTGCGCTTAACTTATAGACGTAAAAGATGGTATTTCCCTAGTGCAGAGTGGAGATAACGTGAGTTGAGGGCATGCTATCCCGCTAGTCCCTTCTGTATGTCACTAGATTGCCTGATTTTGAGTCCAGTACAAATTTTCTATGAGAATACAAGGTATTGTCTCCTCTGAAACCAAATGCAATTACCGCGTCTGTAAAATGGGATTTCTCCCTTCACCCCTACGGAAACTAAATGTTTTTTCTGTCATTTTGGAAGGTATCTGCCCAGGGTATTCAGTCTACTCCATTAAACCTTGCAGTGAGCTGGCGGTGTGACCCTGCAAGCACTGACCTCCGCATTGACTACAAATACAATACAGAGGCAATGACCACACCGGTAGCTCTAAACAACGTCCAGTTCCTCGTCCCCGTCGACGGAGGAGTAACCAAACTTCAAGCTGTGCTTCCTCCTGCTGTCTGGTAGGAATTGCTCACCTGAGAAAGAGCTCGTTTTTTGTCCCTGCCATGTCCCTGCCTTTGTCAGAGGTGTCTGCGGGCAGGAGCTGGAGGCAAGCTGGGGGCCCAAACCTCTCCTCCTCTTGCAGGAGGAAGCATGCAACCCCGCTCTGATTTTTTTTCTTGCCATTCCCACAAGCAAGCGGGTCAGAGCTAAACGCGTGTGTGCAGGCAGCAGAATAACAACCCTTATTCCGTGTTTTGGCTACTTTTACCAAGGGCTCAGAGGGATGCATGGCCACCGCTGCCATAGGCACAGGCGTGCGCGTTTGCAGCGGGGAAGCAGGGCACGGCACGGCCCCGCTGTCGCTCGCCCGTTGCTCACCTGCAATGCAAGAGCAGCGTTTTCCTGCTCGGGTCAAAGCCAAAGCCAAATCTAAGCTCCAAGAATTGCAGCTCTGAAGGGTGGCACCGGAGCTGCTCCCCCAGCCCACCACAGTCTTTAGCAAAATTCAGATGTCTCCTTCGTAACTTCTTGTTTCCTACAGAAATGCTCTTCTTCGTGTGTTTTTAGGAATGCCGAACAGCAAAGGATATTGTGGAAGATCCCCGATATCTCTCAGAAGTCAGAAAATGGAGGTAATCCTGCAAATGTGCATGTTATTAACTCTGCATACTTAAATCAGACACTGACCCGTTTATCATGCCTGCGCACAAGTGCAGACACACAGATTCCTGCTGGCGCTTGCCGGGGGAGGATGCTATTTAAAGCTAGGAGCAAAGAGCTCTGAAAAGCAGGGCTACGTGCCACTGGTACTGTTTTGCCAACCGCTTTGGCATCTCAGAAGGGTATGAACGCACCGGGTTTGGATGCGGTTGTTTGCCACATCCTTTGCTCCGTTGACCCTCTGCATTCAAAGGCTGAGGCCCCACGTTGCATCCCCGTCGGGGGGACCGCAGCCTCCCGCGGGTCACTTCTCCATGTGTCACACGTGCGGCTCAGCTGCTTCCTATCGCTGGGGTGTCTGAAAAGTAAAAATCCGCTGGGAGGATGAGGGGATTTGCCTCTGCCCCCCCCGGGGGATGCTGCTGGCTCGGGTACAACCGTGGGAGTGGGCTTCACTTGCAGCGCTTTGGGCATCTCATTGCCTTTGCCGGCAAATTTGGCCCTGGGATGCGCAGCGTGCCTCTCCGGGCTTGTAAGGGTCTCGTGCGGGACTTTTAAATCGCAGGTGTGGGGTCTCTGCTGGCCCGATTCCAGCTCTCAGAGGGGCCAAGCACCCCGGCCCCCCTGGCCGTGCAGTTCACCAGCGAGGGGAGCACGCTGTCCAGCTGCGACATCGAGCTCGTCGGCGCTGGCTACCGCTTCTCCCTCATCAAGAAGAGGTTTGCAGCAGGTAGGTGCCTCGCCGGCGGCTTCTCTTGGGATGGCAGTGTCCCTGACGGTCCCCTCCGGCTGTGCTGGCATGCCTGGGACTGCTTTTGCTCTATATTTGTTGACCGTTCAAGCCCAGAGGTCCCACTGCAGCATGGTGGGACGGGGCTGGCCGGTGGCAGAAGGGCAAAAGCTCCCTTGCATGAAATAAATCCTGCTGCCGTTTACGAGAGCCTTGAATTTCATGGGCTCCTTTCTGCTCATGGGTCCTGCATGAAAGGCAAGGTCTGGGGATCTCCAGGAAGAGCTTTTGCCCCATTGCTGCAGAGAAAGACAAGTTATTTCTCCTTTTGCCCCATTGCTGCAGAGGTGGACGAGTATTTTTCCTTTTGCCCCATTGCTGCAGAGAAAGACAAGTGTTTTCCCGTGTGCCGCTCGTGCGTGGCAGCAGCGTGGCCGTGGGTGCGGGGGCCGGCAGAGGCGGGCGGCCATCCCCCGGGAACCGGGGCTGCTCCCTCCCCGCAGCTGATTTCTGATCCCGTTTCTAGGTAAATACTTGGCCGATAACTGATGGAAGCTTATGCAAGTCTATGGAAAATAATATGGAAAATACCCAAGGACTGCTGTGCGTGGAACGGGTTTTAATTACAGTTTAAGGAAAATGAACTAAATCCTGCACTCGGGACATTTCTGTTGGAAGTGTCGACAACTTTCAGCATTTTTTTTCCTTGGAAAACACCGTCTTGACCAGTCCTACAGTATTTACTTCTAGATGTAACATTGTTAATGGTTTTAAAATGTAATTATTGTATTTGTAAATTGTACTCATTCCAGTAAGGCTGTATTTTGGCAGTTAGACACTTGAGTTTTAGCATTTTACCATTCATGAAATGGATGTAATTTAAACTGTGGTATATAAATTTAATAGTAGTACTGTTGAATGGCACAATGCTTACAGAGGTAGATTACATTTTGTCAATATATACGATTTAAATACAATACTGATAGCTGTTATGAAGGGGGTGCCTCATAAAAAGAGAGTTAAGTAGAACCGACAAACTGATCTACTTTTTCTTCAGTCCTTAGTATGTCTCACCGTGATGAATAAAAAGCTCTATCTTCAGGTTTAGCTGGTTTAACTCCAGAAAAATATTGCTGTAAATGTGGAGGTTCCTAATACAGTCTCCCAGCAAAAAGCAGAGAGAAATGTCACCTCTACAAAAAGTTATTTACTTCAAATTTCCATTGCAAGAAACCTCCGTGAACATGCCCGTGTTCTCTTACAGCCGCAGATTAACCGTCAGGAGTCCCAGCAGTGCGTGCATAAGCGACGAGCGCTTCTCTTTGCCCCATGTCCTTACACTTTGCAGAGTTGCAGATAAGGAAATCAGCAGGCAAAGAGGCTGGGTAGTAAATCTGAGCTTACAGCACTGTCCGGAAACGTTATTGCTGTTTTTAGGGTTGCATTTTCCGAGCAGTCTCCAGATTTTCAGTTGCATTTCTACGTTCCTTTGCTCGCTTTTTCTGGGTTTTTTTCCCTGTTTTTGAAAGCCCCGTGGGTTTAGAAAATATTTTAAAGACATGCAGCTCCCCCACGCCTTTCCATTTTACCAGTTAGGCAAGAAAGCATGTATTTACAAACACTGGAAGACAAATGCAGCCCAAGCCTGACCCTTGGTGGGACACCCAGAGCCGGCTGGGGCCGGTGCCGGTGCCAGGGGAGCAGGAGCAGCGCGGGGGGCTACCGAAAACCCACGGGGCAGGAGCTTGCCTTGCTGGTATCAGGAGCAGCTATCTCGTGGAGACGGGAAAACACGTAGAAGTGCTAAACTGGAGGGTGCAAAATTGTCCCTCCGTGTTTTCCCCAAGCCGACGCGGGCTCGGAGCCGGGCTCCCGCGGTGCGTGCTGCTCCTCTCGGAGCATCGCCTGTGCAGCGCTTGACTTCTAGTTGACGTTAGTCTCAGCCTACTGCTGGCAACATGGTGATAGCGTTCATGGCATTAATGGTGCGGCATCTGCCAAGGTGGAGAGCTTGGTTTAACGGGAGAATTTGGCGATACGAGGAAAAAAGAAGGGATCTTTTGGAAATGACATGCAGCTGCTGTTCAGATGCACAGGGAAGCATAGGAGCATCCGCTGAACGGGGTGCTGGGGACTTTAGAAATATGTAAGATGACAAATAGTGCTAATTTTACAGTCACAAGTGTTGCCAGGATTAGGCTTGTGCATTTGCGTTGGAAAGCAGACTGTGCATGTTAGGAAGTGCTTGCTCACAGAGCAGTTTGGAGTGACGTAAGAAAACAGAAATCTGTGCCCGTCTTAGAAGAAAACAAGAAAAATCTGGAGATATTTCAGTTCTGAGATGACTCCCAGACCGAGATATGTATGGTAGGGTGCTTGAGTTGTGTGCATGCTCACAAAAGGTATCAACACAGAAGATAAAGCACAATTTCAGTTATGCAACTTCATACATCTTTGCAGTTTTTGAAAGTACACTTGCCAGTTCTCCTGGATGGAGTGTTCAACTCGGTTAATAATTTTTCCCCTGAAATGGAAATATGTATAAACTGTGTAACCCACCCCTTTCTGACATAGGAATATAGGGCAAAACCTAAGAATCAGTTTTTGCATAATTGGTTCATGCTGTGTACAATTGTTATAAACTCATGCTTCCAAAAGAGATCTATGTCATAGTCCTGAAAATAAGGATTTTATAATGTAAATATTACCAGAACATAGATATTTTACTTTATATTTCATTTGAAAGACAAGGTGTTTACATTAGCATTGGGTTTTTAAATGCTTTTTGAACAAAAAAACCCATAACCCAAAGCTCCCAAGCTTGTCCCATTTGTGCTGTCCCACAAAACAGAGGTCATATTTTCTGGGTGCGTGCTGGTGCTGGGATGCAGCCCCCGTGGCCTGGGTAGAGAGATGAGAAAGTCTTGCACCCTTTCTGGGGCGAATTGGCTGCCAGACCCGAGTCCGGTGTGCCGGCACGCTTGCAGCCCTGCAGGGACACGGTCCCCCTCCAGCCACCGGCAGGTGACACAAAGCAGCTATTCCCAGCCCGCGACACTGGGACCAAAAACAAAGCGGTTTGGGACAGGTTTTTTGCATACTGCTTTTGCCAATTTTTTGCATAGTGTTTTAGTTCACTAGGCGTTTGCTCAGGAGCCTTGACCTGTGCGTCTCCGCTTTCCCTCCCAGCGCGACCTTTGCGAGGAGATGCCGCTCCGCATTGATGGTTTAGTTTTCCTGCCCTGCTGGTGTCTGAGCAGAGAGGCAGAGTGGCAGAGTGCCCCGGGGATGCTTATTTTGTCGAGTATTTGTCTTCTCGCATGCCGTACGAGCGTGGCACCCCGGCGTTGCCCCGCGTGGGGAGGGGGAACGGGCCAGTTGCATTTCTAAGTCTGAAGTGTAGGAGCCTGGTCTTCTTTCTGCCTGGCTTTGAGAAGGTGTCAGCAGAAAAAAAGATTATGGGCAGCAGCTTGGGATGTATCAGACTTAAATTTAGAGCACCAAATAGGGGCATGTATAGGGATTTTTATCCCCAATTCTGGCTTCAGTAGCAGCGGCGAGAGCCCCTGGCTCTGGAGAGGGCACGGGGAATGTGCTACCCTGTTGCATTCAGGGCACTCAAGCCCTGCAGGCTTCACCTCCGCTTTTAGGCAGGAAAAACTGCGTATCTTCAGGGAACGCATCTGTTTGGTACTCCCTGCCTGCTAGCAGAGAGCAGCTATGTCCGCAGGGAGCTGAAAAGACGGCGATTCAGTTGCCTGTGAGTCACCTGCATTTCTAGAGCTAAGCATCAGCGCTCTGTTTCTGAGCATGTGGTCCAGCAGGTCTTTTGCCAAGTCAGGCTGAGGCTGAAAAGGGGGCTCAGCCCTCCAGCACTGCCCAGCACTGCCACCCCTTAACTCCGCAGCACTCAGATCTAGCTATCTGAGTAAAAAAAAAAAAAAGATAATAAAGGAGGCATTCAAATAATGCATGCACGGAAAGGCTTTAGCTTGGTTACTTGCATGGACCTTTCCCTTTAGACTGTGTCCTCAGCCACTTCTCCCCTGAGGGACTTTCCTCTGGGGTCCCCAGTAGCCACCAGCAGCCCATGCCTGCAGGGTCACGGTGCCGGCTGGCGGAGCGGGAGTGATTTCCCCGTGGACACCCGCAGACTTGGGTCTTTAGATGTTAGGAGCAGGAAGTCTTTTTTTTTTTGCAACTTTTCTTCTGTTTGTTGCAAATATTCACGATTCTCAGCCAGCTTATGGTGCTCCTCACAGGAGACGTTTCAGACCAATTTTCTACTTTAACAATATTTCTTAATAACTATGAAATTGCTCAATAGTATGAAATACTAGCAAATAAGAAGCTTTTCATTTGCTGTTTGCGTTTGTTCTTAAATACCACTCCCCTGCTATAAAGCTGGTTCTTATTTTTGCTGTAAGGCCACTGTCCATTAAACTCTTGTTCCTGCCCAGCTGGTGTGAGTTTTCAGTGCGTACATGTGTGGCTTCACTCGCAAAAGCTTTATCACAGAAGTGCAATCTTGTACCGAGGAAGTTACACAACTGCGCACTCCTCCTGACGCAGGCTGGACTTAAAGGTCTTCCTGCTGTTATTTGCTATTTCAGTTAAATTAATTTTGCCTTCAGTATGCCCTTTCAGGATTTATCTGTTAGAGGTTTTTTAAAACATAGGTGGGGAAAAAAAAAGAAGTTTATGTTAAAGTGACATCCCGTTTTGGCCAGGCAGGGAGGGGATGGGGAGGGAAGGCAGTTTTCCAGGCAGGCTGCAGGCACCATCATACCCTTGCTGCGGGATGCTGCCGGGGTATCTCTCTCGGCAGTGCCCAGGGTTTGGGCTGTATGGGAAACACCAGAGAAAGATGCTGCTTAAACTTATCATTTTGAAGCCACACACACCTGCAGGTGAGAGCCGTCTGCCTTCTCCTTTTAACGTGAGCACAGAGACCCAGGGTAGTTGTTTAGTGGCCGGTCGTAAAAATTGGTCAGCTCTCGCACGGGTGATTATTTTCCCACCGAGGTCCCTGCCAAGACCTTGCCATGCTGCCCATACCACCACAAGTCATACTTGTCTTCGTTTACCTAATGCTGGATGATTCCAAGCAGCTGGCAATGGCACTCTGTCAAACCGCAGCTGCAGAGATTCCTGCAGCACGAGCATCACGTAAAGAGTCTCCACTTCACTTTCTTGCAGCAGAAGCATTTTTAAAGGGCTGAACTGCAATGAAAAGGTGTCATATTTTTAAACAACCTAAGAGAGAGTCAAACATCTTTTACTAAAAATGTTCGGCCCTTCTCGGACCTCTCCTTCAGTTCCACGTCTCCCTCGGCAGTGGTGCGGTTCCTGTGCCCACCGGGCACCTGGTGCAGTTCTGCATCGCAGAGGAATCCTGCTCCATTTTATCTGTTTTTTTGGAAATACAGCCCACAGGTCTGTTACCCAAACACCCAACACCTACCTGAGAAAGCCACTTCAATACACTGAATATGGAGTGCTTTTTTCCCTACCCTTTGTTGGTTTTATATGAAAATGTCTTGGTTAAAAAACTTAATTTTGAAGCTTACCGTGACCAAAATACGTAACATCATCACATTGTACTTTCCTGGTAAGGAATTACTGTCTCAAAGAATTCATTTCATAGCCAGAATTATTCTTTTCTTCCGTTTGTTAAGATTTCCCAAGGAAAGTAATTCTTGCAGAGCCGGGGAGATTTTATGATCATCAGTATTTTAATTCTTATTTCACTACAAGGCTAGAAAAAAGATCTGCAGAAACACCCCCCACCTCCTGCGTGACCTCCCCTATCACTTTAGGAGGGCCTGCAGATAACGCTGCTGACAATTGTTCCTAAAATCACAAGCGTTAGGGTGGCGATGCTCTTCAAAGGTTTGCGCATAAGCAGGACTTCACTACAGGCCAAGCAGTATGTGACAAAACACGCCAGGTTTTAGCGAGGTGTTCAGAATATCTTATTCCTCCGTTCGAAATCTCTCCCTTTCTGGACAAAGGGCGAATCGCCGCGGACGTGCCGTCCTGCTGTCGGATTCGTAATCCACACCGGAGGGGTTTTCCACTCCAAAACGCTCCAAGGTTGATGAGATCGCCCGGTTGCTTTGACGGCATAATCCGTATGGAAGCGTTAGTCGTGGTCTGAGAGAGGAATCGAGTCAGGTTGTGGTTCGCAGCTCCGGTCCTGCGGCCGCGGGCTGGTGGGTGGAGGGCGCAGGGTGCAGGAGAACCTCGCCGTGACACCTCTGAACCCAGAGGAAGCCCCAGAAGTGAATTGGATTTCCCCGGGTATCACCCTGTATCATTTTATGAACTCCCTCGTGTATAAAATGTTTATAAATATTTGTGGATTAAGATACACAGGTCTATTTTTAAGATTTAAGTTAAATAAGTTAATTAATGGCTGGCCTTTTTTGCCTAAACGTGCAATGAGATATATTATACCTTTAGTCTACGATGGCCTAGGTACTGCTTAGTCTGTGATGAAAACTTTGCTGCTTACCTACTGTTCTCAGAGAAAAAAAACTGTAAAAGACGTACAGGTTTGTTGCACACAGACTATTGCAGCAAAGCTTTGTATTTGACCACTGGTAATATGAATGTGTTGTATTGACTTGTTGAAGATAATCATGAAACAACATATTTTAAATGTTACTTGCCTTATAGATTAGAATACGACTATGTGGATATCATTTTTGTAAATAATGTTTTTTATAAATGTCTCCCCTCCATTCTCCCCGTCACCCATTTCACAAAATCTTGAATATGCAATTATTTACCATGCATAACGTTGCAACAAATAAATCCCCGCGTCAGAACAACGTTTATTAATTCTATACATAAGAACCACATTAAATACCCGATTGAGTTGCAATTTAAATGTGATTTTTTTTTTCCCCCCTCCCTCGAAAATAAACAAAAACCGTAAAAACGCTGCTTTCTCCGAGTGAGCTTCGCTTGCACGCGCGGGAGCACCCAGAGGAGCCGGGGCAGAGGTATCGGGGGCTGCCATGTCCCTGGCCCGAAACATGGCTGCTGCTGGAGCTAACGCGCAGCTTCCCGGCTTGGGGACGGGTCGGGGTCGGCACGTGGGGACGCGTGGGGGGTCCGCAAGGACCGTGGGGACGAGCGGAGCTTGAGGGGACGCACGGGGGGCTGCGGGGACGCGAGGGACCGCGGCCGTGGGGGCTTGAGGGGAACCCATGGAAGCCATGTCAGGGCTGCCGGGACGCGTGGGGAGCTGTGGGGGCCGTAGGGACACACACGGGTGTCTGTGATGGGAGCACGCAGGGACCCACGGAGCCTGCGGGGGCTGTAGGGACACGCAGAGATCCACACAGGCTTGGCGGGGGGGGGGGGGGAGCTGCGGGACACGAGAGGTCCGTGAGGATCCACTCAGGCTGCGGGGACATGGCGGCGCGGCGGTGAGGGAGGGGAAGCTGGGCGGGAAGGCGCGGAGGCGGGAGCATGGCGGCTCAACGCCGCCCCGCGGCCGCCGGGAGACGGGATCCCGGCGGCCGCGGGGCGGCGTTGAGCCGCCGTTCTCCCGCTTCCCTTCAGCAGCGGTGCCGGGATGCATGGCGGCACGGCCGGCAGAGACCCCCCTTCGGGTAGGTCCCAGGGCCGGGCGCTTCGGGGCGGGGACGAGGAGACCTCCGAAGCGCCTTCCAGCGCGGTGGGGTTTTTTTCCCCTCAGAAACCCGAGTTTGAATCCCTCAGGTCCTTCCAAGCGCTTCCCGGTGGCGGCGGTGGATGATATCCTGAAGGATGTGCTGGGGAGCTACCTGAGGGAGCAGCCCTACGAGCCGGCCCGGTGCAGGGACATGGCGAAGGACATGGCTGAGGTACGGCTGCGCGCCAGCCGTGAGGCGGCCATTTTGTCCGCGCCTCTCGACGGGGTGTCAGGGAGGTGGCTGTCGGGGCGGGGAGGCCCCTAAACATAAATATAAAGTGTAAAACAAATGCTGGAGGAGACTGTCAGGATGCACCGAGGGTGCAGGCTTATATTGATGAGGTTTGTTTGAGCAGCACTGGCTCTGGCCAAGCACACGGTTCAGTAAAACCCCCGTGCTGTGGTTGCCCTGTCCAGAAATGCCATTAATAAGTTTTAAGGATATATCAGACCTTTCCAAAATAGGCCAGTTATGGTAGCGGCTGAATTCTGCACAGTGACACTTGTGCAAGCTCCTTGTTGGTTAAATCCAGTCTTGCTGCTGAGAAAAGACTGTCCTGACTATTTGGCCCAGAAGAGCTCACTGGCATTAAAAAAAACAGTACTGCCTGCTCTTCCTTTCCCCCCTGTAGTCAGCAGGTAACTATAAACATGTATGGAGGAGAATGTGGTGTTCACATACAGTAACTCCTTACTTAACATCTGTGCTTGCACTTCAGTAGCCCAGCAGGAAGATGTGCCTGGTTTTAGCAGATAGAAGCGTTGGTTGTCTTGTGAAATGACTGCAGTAGCATACATGCCACCTGTCCGTGGGGATGGGGGAGTTTGCAGTAGATGTTTCAAATGCTGCAGTTCAAAGACTGTCATCAGGATTGTTGCAATGCTTGCGCCTGTCTGTCCCAGAAAACCAAATCGCTGAGCATCCCCTGTAGAGAGAGCTCACCACTTGTGTCTAAATGTGTTTTTCTCTTGCAGATTATTAAAGCTCGGGTAAAAGACCTTATGATACCAAGGTACAAGATCGTTGTGGTGACGCATATCGGGCAGCTGAATGAGCAGAGCATGCAAATCGGAAGCAGGTGCCTGTGGGATCCTGCGAGCGATACGTTTTCATCATATGTGTTCAAGAACGCTTCACTGTTTGCTCTTGCAAATGTCTATGCTGTCTATTTTGAATAAGGAGGTAGTTGAGTTTAACAGCAGGAGAAATGAACATTCAGCCTAACTCTTCCCGTTTCTGCTGTTGAAAATGGTTGTGAAGGACCAAGGCAACTCTCACCTGTTTTGAAATGTGGTTACCATAAGCCTTTCGGCAGTGAATGTAATAATTGTATTTCCCAGAGCGTTCTCTGGGAGGTGATTCTCTGTGACATATGCTGTTTTCCTCCTGATTCTAGCTGCTTTCAGAACTGAGCATCCCTGTAATACTTTCTTCTCCCTGAATTTGCCCTCACTATGTGACCCCAAGTAGAAACCACCAAGGGATTTTTGGAAAGTAAAACAAAAGCATTTTAAAACTATCCCCATTAAATGGCATTTGCGGGCAGCTGAGCACGTGCCCGGCCCCATGGCCCCATGGCCCTAGCCCCGTGCACACGCTGTATTGCAGATGCTGTCTCCTGTCGAGCCGCAGTAGCTCGGTGCTGCAAGTTACCCTGCCCTGCTGGGGGGATGGAGGGATCCCTCCAAACCTTCCTGCTGGGCCCAGGGATGCCCCAGTTGGGCTCTGTGGTGGGAGGGCAGCAGAGACCGAGAGAGTCAGGAGCTTTGCTCGCTGGGGGCTGGCCTGGCTGCCCCTGAGCCCCGAGAAAAGCCCTGAGTGCAGAGAAGGTGGCCGGGAGAAGGTTCTCCTCAAAGTCTAGCTCAGTTCCATAGTGCTTGAAATCAAGTAAAAAATGTCTTCAAATTACATCGTGTTCAGAGTATGTAGATCTAACATGTCTAGGCCCTTCTGTTAAAGGTGCTTGAATCTAGCACAAAAAGGTTGAAGTGGGGTGCTCAGCTGATACCTGCCTATAGATAAGAGGGGACGTTCAGCCCTCTGAGCTCAGAAGTGTGTTTCCAATCTCCCTGGGTGCAAGTTAACTGTCCACTAGGTAGGACCTCGGGTAGACGTTACTGGAAGCAGCTGGAATAGGAAATAAAGCATGGCTTTTGCCTGCCCAGTTTAGGGGCTAGTGCTGACTGATCCCAAGCCTGCCCTGCTGCAGCCGTTCCCCTGCTGCGGTGGGGGTCTGACTCGGGGGCCTCGTGCGGCGTGGCGCGCTGCACAGAGCTATCCGCACCGCGTTGGTTTGATTCTGATTCTGCAGACAGACTTTTTGCTACCCGTATTTCACAGCTGAAACCTGCTGTTGGATTTTTGTAAGAGAAGCATATGAGAAATTGCTTATTGTATGACATTTTATGTGCAAAGCTGAAACCAGAACAGTAGCTAGATGGGAAGAAATACTTGTACTCGTGACTAAAAGTTTAAACCACTGTAAACGCTTTGTGGAATCCAGACAACCCAACCTGAACTGTCATTGCAGCCGTTTGCTGGTTTACACTACAACATTTACTCCCTAGTGTAGTCCACAGAATAAAGCTACAATTAAAGAATACAACTGAAATAATTGTGGTTTATGTCATGATTATTTTAATACATGAAAGCTGTGACATTGAACCTTGCCAGCACCTGCTGCATTTTAGCACAGGGAACTGATATCTCTCTCACTGCAGCCGATGCTGCAGCAGGATGTGGTAAGCAACTTGGCTACTTCGCGCTTTTTTAGCAGAGACATTTTCCTGGAGCCTTGCAAGTCTCGCTCTGTCTCAGGCTTGACGTTGTGGATTTCTTCGCCGTCAGTCTCCAGGCTCTGGTCTGTGTACGTGGGGGAGTCGGCATAACCGTTGTTCTCTTGTGAGAAAGGCCGGGGATTTTCTCTCTCTGTCGCGTAAAAATCAGAAGCTAAAAATGAGAAGTCGTGGAATCATGAGTAGTTATAATACTAATCTTTACCAGAAAGACAGACCAGCCTACAGCCAGGGAGCTGAAAGTATTCTCTTCCGTGTTTCTGATGTGAACAACCGAGATGTACCAGATCACTGACTTGTCGCCAGGGCAGTATTAAAATAGATACGCGAGGTACACATTTTGCGATTAACATGTTAAAAACCCAGTAATTTATGGATTTATATTGAAGAGTGTTCTTTGTAGGAATCATTGCCTTATCAGTCTTACAATGATACATTTGCTTCGAAGGGTAAAACCGTGATTTGATGTGTCAGCGGCACTTGACCAGCATGTTAACCTGGAACTGCTTGTGGGTTTCCTGAAATGCAGATAGTACATGAAGGCATCAGATACCCCACAATTTCAGAGTTCCTGGATGTTCCCACTTAAATTACGCTTGCGATTCATGTGCATTTTAAATACCACAGTACCATCAGGCACTGCCATGTGGAGTTTATAAAGGTACAGTAGTTATCTCGCTTCGTTTAGCAGTGGGGGTTTCTTCTCCTTCAACAGACTCTCAGGGGGAGGGAGGGTGCTGCAGGTGGCATCGCCCTTTATGTTTGTTTAAAGCTGTTGCTACAATTGAATTTTCAGAAAAGGCAGATGTTACTGCATGGAGAGTGTGGAAAGCCTCTGTTCCTGTCATCTGCTTCATTTCTTTTTTCTAGTTATTTTAACCTATCAGAGTACAAATCTCTAGCAGTGCATGTAATTTTCGGACTCTGTCTAAAAATGTGCTAATAAATACATACAACACTATGTGAAGATACTTAAATTGCAGAGTAGATATTCAACATACTTTAATTATAATATTCTTAAGTTGTAATAAAGTTTCTGGGTTTTGGTGGGGAAAGCGGTGTGTCCTACTGAAGACAATGGTAAAAAACTTGCATTGACTGCAGCAAAGCTTGTCTCTGACATTTGAAATGTCATGGCATAGAGATTTTCAGTGATAGCCTTGGGCTTAACTCGTGGTTCCTCTGGTTGACTTGGAAAATCTTGATCTAAATGTTTTTTATTTAGCAAAACAGCACACTAAGCTAAGCCAAGCAAGCTGCAAGGAAACAAAAAAGGTGAAGTTGCACCACCTCGCTTGCTGTCTCAAAGCAAAGCCCATGCTGTTCCTGCGTGGGAGGCAGCTGTTCGGGGGAGCCGGAGGAGCCGAGGGCACAGCTCTGCCCTTAGGTACAGCCTGCAGGTGATTCGGTTCTTCCCAATCCCCTCGGAGCTAAGTGCACCTTGCAGGGGGTGATAAGCCTCTCATGCATTAATTAGCACTTACCAAACAGGTAGTGATAATCAGTCAAATGCCTTTTCCACCTAGAGCCGCCGCAGGTGAAGACGATGGCTCTGACAAAGTCTCTCCCGCAGAGCTTCACGGTGTTTCCTTCACTTCTTCCTTCGCGTACCGCAACCAGGAGAGCGAGCAAGGCCAGCGCCAGCGCCGTGCCCCTCATTCTGCTGACGCCGTGCGCCGAGGCGGGGTGTTGGCGGGGCAGCGGGGATCTGCGAGGCCGAGGTGGGGAGTTGTGCTGAAATCCTCACATTTATACTGACGGCCCATCCGCTCCACTGAGTAACGGCTCGTTCTGAGGACGACTTAATGTTTGCTAAAAACAAGTTAATCGCTTGTTTCCGGTCATGTTTTAAGTGCTTTGGGATTTGTGCTGGGATTTCGGTCAGGTGTTAAAGACGACTTAAGACTACGTAGCTGCTTTACTATAGGAACATGTGTGGTGTAACATGTTTATAGGGTACGGGCTTAGATCAATACTGTTAATGTGTACGTTCCGCAAAAATGAAAGAGTATTTGTTACATGATTTGTAGATAATGCGTTTTGTCTCTGTGTTTCCCATACAGCTGTGCTACTGCAGCCCGTTGCCCAGTTGTGCCCATCATCACAGTTTAAGCAACTTTGGGGTCTTTTTCTGTTAGTGATCCCAAACTAAAAGGTAGTTAACTTCTTCCAGCGATGTCCGCGGTTGCGTACCTCTTTGTTACCCCTGCCTTGTTCTCTTGCCAAGCATCCCCTTGTCAAGCTGGCAACTGAGGATGCTTCAGAGGAACCTGCCGGTGCCAGGCAGTCACTCGCAAGCCTGCAAATGCCTTACTATGATTCCTAGCATCCTAAGAGATAGGAGGTGATCCTGCAGCACACGGAGCTTTTAAGCACAGTGAACTCTCTGCAACAAACCATACGGAGCAATGTCGGGTTTGGACAGCTTGCGTGCATAGGTCGTAGCTCCACTGCAGCTGCATGGCTCGCGTGTCTCTGCAGCGGGGCCCGTGGACGTGGCCCTTGTCCGTAAAGGCATAGAAAAGAGAGGGAGATGGCTCTAAACAAAGCACAGAATAGCTACAGGTCGGCGTCCTGGCCGTCCTTTTCCTTTTGGTAATATCTGAAAGACAGAAGTGGGTTCACTAAAGCAGCGTGGAGCAGTGTTACTGTGCTCTGGGACCAGAGGTTAGTAGATCGGTTATGAGAGTGGTCCCTCCCTATTGCTTTGGATGTTGTTGGTTGCAGTTGCTGTGAGCTTCTATAAAAAATTCTTGCAATAAAATGCCTTAAGGAGAAAATTTGGCAATTATGAGGTCAGAAATTCCATGTTTAAGAACAAAATACATGAGGAACGTTGGAGATCTTCAGCACTTCCTAGCACCACAAGTGTTTTCCAGCACCATAATGTTACAGTTAAATTAGTTCACACGATGCGCAGGGTGAATTACGATGTGTTACAGCCTTGACAGAAAGCTCATTTTTTACCAGTAGCATCGGTAAGTAAACAGTCACGACTGCTGATGGAAAATATATGGTGTGTTTTGTTCAGATCTGTAATAATGATTAACACATGATTCACCTTAATGGGTGTCTTTCTTTGAAATGCACAAAGATTAATTTTATGTCAAGGATAAGCTTGCATGTTCACTGTAAAATGTGCAGAACACAGAAGGAAGTGAATGTTAATGCATCACAAATGATCTTTAACTTCAGTGATGTGTTTAAATGCTGGACGTTTATTGTCAGGCTAATGAGAGAGTCTGAACGTTCTGTATCTATAAACTACGTGTCTCGCTACATAATGCTTTCAAGAGCAGGCACCTATTGCCTCCGTCAGCTGGCAGGCAGAGCGCTTTACAGCCAAGCTTTTGTATCACCTAGCTCCCATGATGGGGTGATCCCTGCTGCACTGATCAGGCAACAGGACTATAGCCGGGATCTTGGTCTTAGTTACTCATCTGTAGAAATGCTCTGTATTTTCAGTGAGCAGTCAGTCTCTGAAAACCCTCTAAGGCACCTCGGTCCAGCTGGTGGCTCGCTGGGTGCTTTTTTCTGTTTCTTCTGATCTGCCCCCAAAAAAGACAGCGTAGATGGCCAAACGCTGCCCACTTTCAACCAGCAGTGCAGGCCCGAGCAAGCGTTCCCACTAGCTTTTGGCTCTCCAGCTGCTGGGGGTGGGCTAGGGGAGGTGATAAGATCTCAAAAAACACCGATCTGGCCTCCAGAGCTGCAAAAGTCAGTCCTTGCTCCAGGACCACACTGTTATCTTGTGTGAGGAGCTTTCCAAAAAGAGTCAGTGTGGAACAGAGTGAATTTAAACTGCAATTTTACATTACCCTAATTTGTTGGGGGTTGAAAAAGTGGGTCTCTACTTTTGCCTGGTGTGGGATGATCTCCAGCTCGCAGGAGCACCTGATGCCACTCAAAGCTCAGCTTTCACCCTCAGTGGTGGTTTATGGACAAGACGGATCCGATGAAAAGTCCATTCATTTACTGTCTGATTTCACAGGGAAGATACAGACTACATCGGGTAAGGACTTTGGCTGTATTATGGAATGGCCTATACAGGAGGTGATTTTAGCATTTTTGCTTTTTGAGTAACCGAAGGAGAAAAGACCTTGGAAGTAAAAAACAAGGAGAAAAAGCCCAAGGAGAAAAAGACTATGGAGACCTTTCTATTACCTTATCTGTATTATGGGGAAAGCCATCAATGTATTAATACCGTTTGTCTAATGAGGGGGACTTCCAGAGGAAAATTTAGAGCATTTGAAAGACGTTTCTAACCAGTATGGTTTCAAAGAGAAATTTTAATGATTGAAGAAGAATAAACAGTCAATGTTAATACTACAATAAGTCTTTCTTGCTGTTTACCAACTGAGAAGGTGTATCAGTTAGCTGCTGTTAAATAGCTACAGCAGGACCAATTATGTCATGTAAGGTACCAACCTGTAAAATAAGAGGAAAAAAAAAAGAGCTGTATGACAGTGTAATTGCAGTATAAGACACACAGTGATCCAAAATTCCTATTTACGAACTGAGAACAGAATTGCTTGTGCAATGAGCATCCAGAAAGCAGGCTAAGGTAGTTTGTGTTATGTCAGCTGATTCTTCTTTGGCATTCTGTTAATACTACGCTTACCTCTAACAGTGCTCCTTGAAAATAGCGCTTTTTGGCAGGCCTGTTTGGATTGCATTTGTAGCCATCGCACTTGGCAGCATGCAAGCATACATCTTGTTTAAAAAGGAAATTAATTTTCAAGACGATACATGTATGGTAGCTGTACTTAGATGTGATTGCCCCTGAAGTAACTATCTCCCTTTAGCGTTAGTTGTAGTACAGACCCTGTCGTGCTAAGCCTTGTACATACCTAAGCCTAGGAAGACCTTGGCGTTAGCAGAAAAGGGAGTGAAAGAAATGGATGATGCTGGAAAGCAAGGCTCCTGCTGGCTAATGAGGCTCTGTGACTCGGTGACCAGTTATGCCACATGCCCAAAGTCTGTGAAATTAAGCACTGATATTTTTAGTCCTGTTCTGGTAACATACCCAGAAAATTATCCCTATACTCTTATTAACTGAAGAACTCCTCTGCTCAGATGACTTGGGCTGCTTCATGGTGATTTACAGAAGAAAACCTCACAAATTTTTTTTTCTAAAAGTTTAACAACAATGGCCTCACTTTTAGTTTTTAAGGGAAACATCTTTTTGCTCTGCGCTTTACAGCGCTTGGCAAATGAGGCTGGTAATTACCAGAATTTCTAAATGCAATGCTGACAATTGTGAATTATTAATGCTTAATACCTTAAGAATGAAAGTTAGATTAACATCAGCGTTTTCGTTCTCTCCAACTTAAGTTTAGTGTTTTGCACCACATAACTAACTCAAAAGGGATTTTAAAAAGTACCAGTCCCACTTTACAAATGGGGAACCCAACTCCAGTAAGCCAAAGCTCCTCACTTTAAGCTGAAAGGACAAAGGGAGCAGTGCAGTTCAGGGCTGCAGACCACCTGCAGATAGATCCTGCAGGAGGGATCCACCCGGTGCTGGAGTACCCAGGGTGGCATCAGAATTTTGTACCATGGACCAGGCAAGGAGGGCCCCGCAGGGCTCTGGTATAAATTAGCACCACTTTATGCAAAAGTGAACAGAAGGGATTCACAGTTGACATCAGTCAGCTTTTACACTGCCGTTGCCACGGAATCTATGCAATGGTACGATTGAAAAGGAACCTAGTTGTAAGGCAAGTCAAATTCCCACATGTCATCTAGGACAGAAAAGCCCTCGGGAGGATAAGTAGACGCTTCTAAAAGAGTGAAGCCCAAGGGCTAATGGGTTTGCTGACACCAACGAAGTGAGACTATCTTGTGGGTGGCCAGGAGAGGGCACGTCGTTCCTGTGTTGTGAGCAGGTAAGGGCATTCTGCCAAATACAGTCACCTGCAGACTGCACTTAGAGGCAGCTCCACCTTCCTGCCCTTGCCCCGAGTGTCCCTCCCAAATCCAGCTGTGGCAAACCTCCGGATTTGCGATCAAGTGAAACCTGAAGTTCAACGTTGATTTACCTGTTCCTGAAGTTTCTAGTGGTATGGCACGCAGAAGAGCAGGAACCGCCTCAGGTTTTAATCTGCTTACGGAATTATATCCGATTCCACCTATTTCAATATCTGTTAGCTAGATCTTTAACAGAAGCCCCTTTCGGAGGAATGAAGTACCAGACAAGCATGCAGGCCTCTGAGGACCACCACCTTGTCCTAGTGAACCGTACCTTATTATTGTTGGGAGCAGCCAGGTTCTGCAGCTCAAACACACTGACTTCTCCTTTGCTGTCTCCTACGAGAAGGCAGTCGGTGTTCTTAGCAAAGAGTACAGATGTGAATTTCACTCTTGGGTTAGCAAAGCAAGAGGTCACGGGGTTCAAGCTGCAACCCAGCAGAGGCAAGAATTAATAGGTAACATTGCATTTGCCTGAGTGGACTATCATGTAAAGTCTAGCAGTAATGCAGGCCAGATAAATATTGCATGTTTTACTTTTCATGTTCTAGATTAACTCAAAAACTAAGAAGTGAGGCAGTGTTTTGTTAGGTCTCCACCAGAACAAAAATCCATGCTGCTATTAACGAAGATATCCTGGTTGCCTAAAATCTGTCCTGTTGCCTAATATGGGGGGTGGGGGTTAATATTTTTATTATATGAATAATTTGCTTTTTGCTACTGCAAGATTTGGTGGGCCTCCTACTCCACTGCAGGCTTCATGCTGTCATTAATACTAAGTAGTACAGACCAGCAGTACAAGGCCACAGATTAACTAAGCTGCACGAGATGTACACCTACTTTATGGTAGTGGGAAAACATGAGAGGTATCTGAACTTCTGACCATCTTATCTTTATAAAACGTCCAAAGTAGCTCAGTTTTGTTATTTTTCCTTTTAACTATGGCAGTGGTAGAATTTGTGATTTCTGGAGGAAAAAAAGCAGATTTACCCTTTAGCAGTTCCATGAGGCATCCAGCTCCTTCTCTTATAATCACAATTCTCCGGTAATTACCATCTGCTTTTACAAAATGAGTATTTCAAATTGCAGTACTTTCAAAAACTAAGCAAGCAAACAGCATGGAGCTGTCATGATCTGGTAACAATATTGATTAGGGATTAATGTGTAGCCTTTGTGCCGTTAAGTTTCAGAATCTTCTTTGAGAAAAGTAATTACTTACATGCTGGCACTAAGATCCCAAATTTCTACTCTGCTTTCATTCACTGCTGCAAATATGCAGGTTGATTTTGGAGACCACATAACATCATGAACAAAAGCAGTGGCGGAACTGAAAGTTAGAATGGGCGTCTGTGAATCCTGGTGCCATAAAATAATGCTCCAGTCTGCAGAGCAGCTTAGGAACATGTCAGTGCTGAATGGATTCCAAGCGACTTTGTACACAGGACCCTTGGTGTTTGGGAAGAAACAAAAAAAGAACTTTGTGTTATTCTAGAGCTACAGCCTCACAGGATGGTTTTTAATAGTGACCTTTCATGGAAATCCCTGACTGTCCTCTGACCTTAATAGCAAAACCAGCATTGTGTTATGTGTACCCATAGGAAATTAGGATGCAGCAGATGTGATAAGACAGGAGAGATCTTAGGAATAAAAAGCATTCAGCTGATTCTGTCCCTTCACCAGTTGTTAGGAGAAGCTGATGCTGAAAAGGCAGCTTCTTGGATGAAGCAGAGACTTTCAAAAAAAGAAGTGTTGTTAAAGTTCTGCCATCTTTCTCTCAGAGGTAAGACTATTTAACTGTGGTTAGCAGGACAATCAGATTACTGTTTGTTTTCTTAAAATAAAGCCAGAACTAAAGCTTTAGAACAGTTTATAGTACAAGTTTTAATAAATTACTTAAAAAAAAAATCCTTATAGCGTAGAAAGTAATCTTGTAAGGCTATGATGCTTTATGCTATGGGAATTCATTCCTAATATGAGAAAAGAAGTTTAGGCTTCTTTTGTTACAGATGTTTTGTTTAGTAAATATAAGCAAAGAAACTATTACATTTGTGAACTTAATTGAGCAGTTTCTGCTGTCATTACTTTTTTTATGTATCACTCACCTTATGGCCTCTGTATGTCTCTAGAAATTGCTCATTGCATGAACAAGAACACTTGTGGATATGACCCTCTTCTGTTCCAGCAAGATAAAAATTAGTATCCTAAAAGAAAGGTAAAAGTAGCCTATGCTGGATTAACCTATTTATCATTCATCCAAAAATCTACAAAGGACCGTATGAGTTTGGCAGTGACAGTCCTCTGAAGAACTAAGGTGGAGTTGCCAGGATGTGGTGTGGTGGCCTGCTTGCATGTCTGCTGCAGCGGTGTATGTCCAGTAGATATAGTGGTGCCAGAATGTACCATATTTGCTATGCGTGTTCTCCATCTATGCAGAACATACGCTGTGATTTTTGACTCCTGAAAATCTTGGACTTTCTGTGATCCACATGGGCAAATGTACGAATTCTTTAAATGCTCTGTGGACAAAATATTCAGCTGGATAAAGAGGAGAAGCACAGCTATCTAAGTCCTAGACTTGGTAGATGCTGAACAGTCAAATTGTCACTGATTTGACCAACACACAGAGGAAAGCTACTGTAGGATCTGGCCCAAAGCAAATGTGAGTAATGTGGCTGAAATGATAGAGTTGTTCACATATAGGGATTACTTGATTGGTTTACCGTATCATCCATTTTCAGTAAAACTGTTATTAGCTAAGAAGCAATTTTCTTTCAGAACTAAATATGCTTTAAATACCAGTGCCAGGTCCTAGGCTAGTGCGTATTAAAGTAGCTCCAGCTGAGGATCTCACCCCTGCTGCATAGTATTGCTGGATAATACTTTAGCCAGGATGGACTTTCTGAGCCTACCTTTGGATGGAAGTCAAAGCACATTCCAGCTGCCTGTTGAGATATCAGAGCTTCCCTTTTCCTTTCTTTCTCACCTGGTAATTTTTTCTTCTCACTTTCTGTTCGCTTTATTTTCATCAGATCTGTGCAAATAGCAAGAGTTTTTGTCAAACAAGTATGTGACAGTGCTATGAATAACTCATGCTTCTTTGGAATGCTCAACATCTCTTAAATGTTTTGTGTATGATACCTGGTATAAAGAATGTCACCTGAAATAAAATGAAGCCATTGCAATCTCAGGTATTATCCCTCTGCAGAAAAGCTGCAGGGAAAAATGCTTACCAATGCAATCTAGTCTTTTCTGTATAAACCACTCTGTTATTCGGCCATCTCCTGAGATACAGATTAATCTCTCTTTTTTGCCATCTCCTGTTGCACCTCTGTCCTGTTCCACCCACCTCATTTGCCATACAGGACCTGTATGTTTATTTGAGGATTCACTGGGATAAAAGATGCACGTGATAAATCATACATGAACAAAGACAAGACAATATATTTGAAAAATTAACCTTCCCCTTTGTAATGAACATCAAGTCTTATGACAGAAATGTTGTTTAGCTTTTCTTAAAAAAAAAAAAAAAATTGAATATTGGCTGTTTTCCCTGGGGAAAACGTTTGATACTTAGTTTCAGGGCACTGTTTATGGAGCCACCCTTAGGGCAAATGTCTCCCTGATCACCCGCCCCGCCCCTCACTTCTTAATTTCTGCCTATCCCTCACCTATTCTGATGTTCTCTCCATTTTTGGCAAGTGGAATCAGTGAGAAAACACCAAAAGCTACCACTCACTGGTCTCCCATAAGGATTTATTATCTGGGGCAGGATTGGCCTAGTTAGTTAGTACATGGTGTATAAAATGATACTTGGCGATAACTTGCTGCATTTTCTTAAAAAGTCAGAGCATAATACTCATTTGTTTCACCTTTCCAACGTGCAGAACTCGCTTTGTACGCATAGCAACAGCGCAGAGAGTTTCATACCCCAAATAAGGACCAGAGGTCTTAAAGTAATGGAAGCATTTATCGTCAGAAATAACAATAGAGGATGATGGCAGTGCAGAGAGAGAATGGCAATGTCTGAGGATTTGGCTGTATTGGTGTAAATAAGTGGAATGGGAAAAGTCTGTTTGGCCCACTCCGGCCCTTCCAGGCATTTATGCACTATCATGAATTTTTGCATCCGCAGTTTTGCTCCAGCAACTTCTAGTATTTGAGAGTATTGTTTATGTAGGCATTTCCAGTCAAAACTGGAAAATACTGATGAAAGTTGGAAATGAAAAAATTGTGCAACATCCCTAAGCATTGACAAGCCTTACTTATCTTAGACTGTTACTATTCCTCAGCTTCTCAGTTGTGGATATTCTTTTCTTTGTTATCTGCTAAGATGTGACCAAGGTGGGAGGAAATGGGAAATCATAGCCTTACCTGCTGTCCAAAAGTGCAGCGTCGTTACAACTCCGTACATTATAGATTGTGACAGAACCATCATACATTCCAACCGCTAAAAGATTTGGGCTTGCCATAGAAAAATCCAAAGCAGTAACACCATGCTCACACCGGAAAATACGCTCTGGCCACTGACCAGTAGAAAAATACAAGAACATTTTAAGTTAGTTACTTAATGTGCCTCGGTCTTCTCAACACTGGATACTGAATTGCCAGGCTCTGCTGGAAAATTCAAGTGCTGATGACCATAGGGACTACTTCTAGACAGAAATTAGGTACTATATTCTAAATGGTTCAGTTTATTTCTTGCTGCAACTGATAAAATTAGGAAAAAATAAAGGCTATGCAGAAATATGACATTGTAAAATGTTAGATGGGCCTACTCCAAGCCAAATACCTAAAAATCAAGTTCCCTAGGGTTCAGCTGAGTACAGCGTGAGGTTTTTGTTTGTTTGATTTGGGTTTTTTTCTTTTTAAAACAAACTTGGCATTTTGGAAAATTTCTCTGGTTGTTTTCTATCTTGTAATATGAAAGTAAGTTCCTTTCCAATTACAGAAACTTAGCTGAAGATAAAACATTATCTGACATACTTCAGGTAATCTGTAAACTGCTATTTTCATGTAATTTCTCCATGTAACCAAAGAACTGATTCAGCTCTGTTAGAAGGTTAAATCCTTAAAGAAGTCACGGCACTGAGCTCTTGTAATGGGAAACAGTAGGGTGTTAGTTTGCAAAGAAAGAACTGTATTTCAGTGTGCATACCAGATCTTATTTCTTAATGTTAGGGACTTGAGGACTATGGTGACATCAGGGAATCACAAGAGTATTTGATTGTTGTTGACGTGATAAACATGCATCAAAGATGTGACTCTGCATGACTTAAATTAGTCTAATAATACACAATTTTGGCCAAGTGAAGTTTGTAGAACAAATCAAACTAAATTTGTGTAATCTGATGGCAATCAGATGGTTTTTACTGTGTCATTTTGTAACTGAGATTTCCAAGATTTTTTTTAAAAATGGCTCGTTTAAAAAGGATCGCTTTTCAGGTGGATATGTAAAGATGTAAATGTTACATCTATGAAATCTACTGTCTTTTTGACAGTATTATGAGAAGTTAGATTAGATAATTATATTATAAATTTTTAAGTTTTTTGCTTCAGCCTAACAGAATTTCATGGTACAACAGAAAATGGATTGGAAAGGATAATCCTTAAATTTAAAATACAGATGTTCTCTGTAATGAGAGTTTGGAAGTATTGAACAAATGCTCTATAGTTTTTGAAAAACAAAAGGTAAATGGATTTATTTTCGCATTTGCTGTGCTCAAGACTTTTCCAGTCTAAAAAATAATTTCTACACACCTGGGTCTACCCACAGTAATAACGAAACAGATTTACAGCCTTGGGTAGGTGGCTCTAGGGGTTGGAAATGGGATACAGAGATCTACATTGCTACGTTGCCTAGCATAGACTGGTACTACCTGAGACTTGTAACCATCTGTTGGTTGTTTGGTGGCCTGTGTGCAATGAGTTTAGTTCCTGTGAACAGATGTCCATGTTGCCAAACCACCAGTACAGTCAGCACCTCTGTTGGAAGTGTCAATTGAGAGGACTGACAGGCACAGAAACCAAACTGCTTCCTGCAGGCACTTTAGGTCAAGATTTAAGCACATTACTAGGTACTGCAGTCAGAATCAATTTTCCAGAACTGTGTGGTTTGGGCTAGCAAATTCAGCCTGACTGCCTAGGTCTTGCTTTTTGAAACAGGAAGAGGGAAATAAATAAAGCAGAAATAGTATAGCAGAAAAATGAATTGAAGAAAAAGAAAGAAAAACTGGTTGCTCATTACCATGGGGTTCTTCAATGACCAACAGCAAGCCAAGCCTTTCTTTTGTTCTTTACAGTCAAATGCTCCATAACCAACAGCTAAAAGATCCTAAAAGCACAGATTAACAAACAGATGTATCTCAGTTTAGCTTGAAGTTCACTTGTATATTTTTAAAAGGCAACTTTCTGCTAACAGTGACTCTCAGTGCGAAGTCTGGAAAAATAATGCTCATGTCATATGCAAGTAGAATAACACACAAGAAGAAAAGAATTTCAGAATTTCTAGGATACTGGAAACTGGTTCAAATAAAAGTGCATTCACAGTCACTATCAGTTGTGTTTGCAATCCCCCCTCCCTGGCCACCATAAAAATATGTCCCTTTCCAGAGATGAAGGTACATTATTCTGTAACCACATTTTAATGTGCAGTATTTAATGGAATACGTAATAATACTTCTACTTTTATTTCTCAGTGTTAGCTGCAAAAGGACCTTCAGTGACCACTTCAAACTTCTAGCTTTTAGCACTCCACAGTGGGGTCCAATGAATTCCGTTCATTCCTTTCCATAAGTAGAAGTAACAGGAGCAAACCCTATAATTCTAAGACTGAAGTCCATAAATGTGTCCAACTTTTTATAATACCTAGGGATCTGATGTACTAATAGTATGAAATGGTCTTTATTTTCTCTCTTTTTTTCCGTTGGGGCAATCTTACTGGTTTTATGTTTCTCATCCTACCTGCTTTTTACCTTCCTTCCATTCATTACTTTTGTTGTGGCCATTAAGAGAGCTCTGTTGGAAAAACTGAGCCTTACATTACTCTGAAAGTGGAGATGTCTGAGTCATTCTCACCTCCACTGAAACTGAATTAAATAAACTTGGGCCAGCTGCTCAGAAATCTGTGCCTGTTATTATGCATCTTAAAGTTTGATGAATGCCACTTTCTTGGGAGATTACTGTTAGAAACAAAGATGTGGTATCTAAACTATCACGAATAAACTCCATCAATGGTGATAAAGTTTAGTAGTAGGGGGTTAAATTTCAACATCCAATTCTATAACAGACCAAGTCTATTATCTTAACATTGCTTTTCAGGTGACCGCCCATGGTAAACTGGACCAATTAAATTAAATTCTGGACCAGTTAAAGCTGTTGTGATACATTTGTAGGAAAAGCGTAGCGCAGCTGTCCAACCTGTAGAATAATGTAGCAATATTGTTATATGGAAGGGCAAAATACAGAGAGTGGGATGCAAAGACAACCTACCTGACTGTAGGGATGAATCCATTTCTCTGAGATCTCTCCCAACAAAGGACATCAAAATCAGGAGTTTATTTACACCAACAATTACTTATACCATTTTGTAAACAGCTAAGAAAAAGCTATTTGTTAACTCACTGGGTTTACTTTGCTCCAAGCCATACTGCTCACACTGTGACCATTAGTTAAATCACATATATATGACCACAGCCGTTCCAGTCTGGGAGGCAGAATTTCTTCTGGGGTTTTATTTAGATCTGACAAAATTGATGGGTCAACAAATGCATCCTTCTGCTCTTCCTCATCCTTCTTTTCCTTGTCATGCTCTTCCTGTTTAGCTTCTTTCACTGCTGCTACTGTACCACTCATGTCTGATGTAACATCAGGATCTAAAATGCACAAATATGGTAGAGCCTGAGTAGTAACATTTCATTCATCTAACTCCAGTCATTCACAACAGAAGAAAAATTTGCCCTTTCAGCAAATATTTTGCAGAAAAGAAAAAAAAAAGTGAAGATCTGAGGAATTAAGACATCGTAACTTCTAAAACTGTGGCTAAAATGTTGATAGTGACATGGAAGATGGCTGGACCAGGCTGTAGTGTGCTAGTTATGCTCCAGGTGTTTGAGTGGATTTAGCTACCTAGCAACAAGTTATGAATTTATGTCCACCCCCCACCAGGAATGTTTCTAATCTCTCGTATTTAAAAAATTGTTTAGACAGGGATTTTTTTTCAAGTTACATGCCAAAGTTTAAAGAGCCACATTTATGCATTGATGCTGTAACACTGTAGCTAAGTTACATGATGCCGTAGTAAGTTGCTCATTTCTTGGGAAAATTAAGTGTAGAGCATATTTTTAGACTGTGTTTGCGAAGTATTTTTTTGTTTACTCACCCCTTTATTTTATGTAATGTGCAAATCATAAATTGATCTCAGATCCCTGTTAACAAAATAAGAACATAGTAACTGCCATATTGTCAGAACAAAAGTCCTCCTGGCCAGCATCATGCTCCAGCTGTAGCTAGTTCCTGAAGAGTGACAGAATGTAACAGGTTCTTGCCTGACAAACTGAAACTCTCTTTGATACGAAGAGTTACAATACAATAAAAGCAGTATGAAGCCTTTTTTTTTTTTTTTAATCCCTGTGTTAACTTGAAACTCCTGTAAAAGGTAAAATATTACTTAGCACTTGAGTCCAGGTAATGCCTTTTACAATCTGCAATGAATGTACTTTATGTTAGACACTGACCATCTATCAGGCTAAAACTTCTGTTTAGCATCAGACTCCTTATAAAATTAAAAAAACCCAAAAAACTATAGAAGACTTTCCAATACAAAATATGGTTGGAGAAGTAGCAGAATTAATCTGTATCTTAACTGTCAGTAAACAAGTTTGACTAATATTTTGAGTAAGTCTCTGTTTGTGGTGTTAAGGGGAGATTAGCCAGCTCAGAACTCATTTATTCAATTCTTCCACCAAGTATGGTAGGGTTGTCTGTTAAAGTGAATGTAAAACTGCAAAGTTCATGTTGACATCTCATAAACTCTCTCCTTTCCTTTGTCTATTTCTTAAATGACTTGTCATCTGTAAAGACATTCAATGATGAGGGACATAACTCCATGACTTTCAATAGCATGCAAAGCCTTGTGCTGAAACCAGGGCAGCCAATAAGAAACAAACCTATAAGGACAGGAAACTGCCGATAAGCTGCAAGTTTGGGTTGAAAAATATTCTCCATTAGAATCCTCTCCATGAAAAACAAATTCTGCTGAAAGTTTTCTGATGTTAATATAGCTTCTGAATGGCATTCGTCCTCTTCGTGGATTCTGGCAAGAACAGCACTTTCCGAAATCATTAGAGAAGAAGTTGTACTGCCTGACAACAGATAATATGGGAAAAAAATGGTTTTAACATGATAATACTTTGCACAGAGAAGTCAAGGGGATAAGAAGTCTCCTCCTCCTCCACCTGCAAAAAGCATAGAAGAATCTATCATGATCAGAAAATACTTACATTATTAATTTTTTCTTGCTTTAATTTTGTTTTCTTTTTTTGATCAAATACTCAGTATGATGAGATACTTCTGGAATTTTTTACAATTGGTGTTTTGCTTCTAGTGTCCTAAGTAACTTAGTATCAGCAAACTTTGTCACTGACTATTTATCTTTATTTAAGATCATTTATGACAGCATTGTACAGAAAAGGTCTCGGTGCAGACCTGTCCAAGATTCTTTAGCAAACTCTCTTTCAAGTGCAGACAGGCAGACCAAGCATTTTCTTCATGTAGTTTTCACCACACAGCATAGTGATATACATGGTTTAGAAGGATGAAAACATGGCAGAAATGTAAATCTGGAAAAATGTTACCTCTGTTGGAAGAGACCAACATAGTCTGGTTGTGCTCTTTAGTTGTACGAGATTTGCTGCTTTTCCCAGTTGTGGCTCTGCTACCTTCTGCTTTTGACGTAGGTTCTATTTCCGATACATTAAATGAATCGTACAAGTCCCAGGAAGTGACCAGCATCCCTAGAAATTAATTACACTGTATTATACAAGTCTCTTGTTTCGGTACGTTATTAAAAGGACAGCTGAGCAAAGATTTACTTTTTGTACTACACTCCCAACTGTTCGGCAGAGGGGCTCTGAAACCAACTGAGGGTCATACAAGGCTGTAGCAACAGCTGTTGTGTCATTGCAGCAGCTGCATCAGGGTCTTCTGGGTGTGTGGCTTCCCTTCAGCCGGGCCATCTCCCAGGGAAACAATGCTCCATAACCTTGCCTTTGTGTGCTCAGCCTTTCAAACCTGGGTTGGAATGAGCCCTGCTGATGCTCAAGGTATGTTTTCAAATCAGATTAATATCTATTTTACTTTTTTTTTTTTCATTCATTTTACATACACTAACAAACACAAAAGAAAAATGTTTGGAATAGCATTCCCCATAGTTTTCTTTGGCCTCCTACACAAAAAAAAAATGTCCATAGTGAGGCAAAGCTCAGCACGTGCATCTAAAACCTAGTTATTCCTCTATAATTTTTTTAGAGCATTGAGGTTGAACATTTTGTAAAATTGCATCTATCTTGTAAGACTGCCAAGATTTTCTGCTTTCCCCAAGATTTTAAATCTTGTAAGAGAGGTTCTCTTCTGTGCATTATGGCAAATAGAAATAGAAACTAGTGTCACTGAGAAGTTAAGGGGAAAAGAGGGAACTGTGTCCTTTCACATTTCAAGAGCATAGCTGAGTATTAGGTGAAGTTCTGCCTCCTAAGAAGCACACTCTGCTTGAAAAGTGCTGAGGCAGGCAGGACACAGCAGCTCTCCGCTAGTGTAATGACTATTTTATTGCAATGGATACAGTGTACCAGTACCAATGTTCATGTTTTAGGAGGGGCAGAAAAGAGCCCCACAAATCATGCTAGCCTGTCTGAACTTAAAGCTCTGGAAGCGAAAGTTGAGGAAACATCATCTCCTGCTTAGAGATGGAAGAAAGAAAAAACCGTTTCCTCAGTATCCTACCTGTGTGTGGGGAGTTTTCTGAGGTCCCATTATCTAGCTGTATGCTGGAGTTTTCCCAAATAAAAATTTAATAAGTAAACTAAATGTAATAATAAACCCAAATGCCAAGGGTACAATGTAGTAAATGAGAGCCCGTTCTTATTAAATACCCTTTCCTATATGGCACTCAGAAAGTTTACCTTTATCTTCCATGATGATTTTGTCACATTGCACTTCCTTGTTCTTTGCAGCGCCATTAATGGTTTGCATCATTTTTTCTACAAAGCGATGATTACCAGGTCTATTTTTGCAAATGTCAACATAAATCCTATTCCGCTCCCTCAGGGGAAAAAAAAAAAAAAAGTGTATATTGACTTCCTGAAAAACATTTGCATTCAACTTCTCAGTGTATTTAACCACAAGTTGAACAGGAGAGGATACTCCATGTCATAAATTTACTGCTTGGGGTTTTTTTTTTGATTGCTAGTTTTTATTTCACTCTACGTATCATTTTTCAGCAGGTATTTCTGGCTTTGTGATGCTGTTCTAAAACAGAAATGGCCTGTAGAGGTAGGCATCCGCAAAAATCCCTACTCCGACTACCTTTGCACTTTGGTGGAATTCAGAGGAGTTCAGAAATATGTAGCTCTCATCACTTGGGAGTGAAAGGCAGTGCATCCAAGAGACAAAAACAGAACTAGTACATTTCTATTTTGTCCAGCCTTTAGGTTCTGTAGGAATAGTCAGTGGGAATTGTGAAACTTTTTCTATTATTTTGGTTTCAATATTCTAACAGCAGACATAGATTATACCCCGCCTTAGTCCGCCAACAAGTTGCTGTGCTCAGGTCTGTTCCTATACAGCTGGCAATACAGGCTGTGTACTCCAGCTAAGTCTGATTCATAGGATACACTTCCTCTTCCTTCTTCCCAAAAATCACACCAGTGTGATTCACAGACAGTGGGGGTTGGAGTCCAACCATGAACTTTGTGTGTATACTAGTGGAAAAACTCCTTAGGTAAGTTGTTTGACTTGCCAGTTGCAGTACACTGCATCTCAGGCTTTGGGGCTTACGTCTACAAAAACTGTGTGACAAGTCTGTCATCCGTCATGGAGAGAACTTTGCTGCACTCTGTCCCAGACAGCCCCTGGGAGTAAGCCAAAAAACTATGAGTTCTGGGTTAACTCCCTACCAAAGTTCATGATAGTCCAGGGAGGAGACTCTGAAGTGGAAACACAGTAGATGCAACTAAGGGGAGACACAGTATTTTAACAGGCAAGGTCACTTGTGGTGGTGTGAGGTTTCTTCTAGCTAGAAGCACTGTGCAGAGCTTCAGAGGAAGCCAAGGCCTGCCTAGTTTGTTTGTATCTTTGTTATTAAGAAACGATTAGCTGTAAAGCTACACACAAGAATCAATGCAGAGGTTTGCAATTTCTTACTGTTTTCATTAAAATTAAATGGTGTAATTCATGTATACTACACTTCTCCATCTTTTCTTTCCCCCATCCCCTGTGAGTTCTCTTGTCACCATCCCCCACTTTTGCTAATCTGCCTTAATTTATTAGTGAAAGAGGGTATTAATTTGATCAACAGGATGGAGTTGTAAGAAATTTGGGCTATCTTGACAGAAGAGAGACTCAAGCCTAATACGGCTTTAAACAAAGGTGAAATGACAAATTTTAGTAGTCAGAACACTAAAACTACTATGTGTGAGCAGCCTGTTCAGGACTTTGTGGTCAGCAGAAGTTGTGCGTGCTGAGTGCACTACATGCATGTACACAATTACCAATATACATACAGAACTCTTCCAGCATCTTCTGATTCTACAGACACCACAACAGATGGCATATCCAATATCCAGATAGTTTCCGTCTCTGTGAGGTAAATATCCACTCTCCTATCTAAGTCTTCTTTTGTCCATTCTTTTATCTCCTCTTGCCTCACCTGCACATCTGAAAAATTATATGAGGTTAACAAGCGAGACCTTTTCTGCTCTAAATTTAAAAGAGGACGAATTAATTCTGAAACTATTGTAATGATCGGGAGCCAAAATTTGTGAGGCACTGAGTTCCTTCAAAGTGCTGGGCATCTCACATCCACGTACTGCAGTGTCTCACAAACCACAGTGCTCCAAAGAACAGTTTAAATCTATAATTATACAGTGTATGTTCTTTACCAGATAAGCTAACAGCTGTGTCTCGTCGAGAGCCAGGTTCTACTATTTCATCTAGTACGGACTCAGTTGTTGATGCGTTTGATAGAGAAGTACTGCTGCTTCCATATGTCCTTCAGTAACAAAGAAATAAGCAGAAATAGTATGTGAGAGTCCAGATGTCAGTTAGCAAAGCACTACAAAAATAGCAGTGTTGTTATCAGGATAAACCACAGAAGACTGTAAGAGCACATACAATGATGCTTGCATTGTAAAAGAAGTCACGGAAGGCTTAGGAAAGAAAATAATGAAATGGTTTGAAAAAGACTTAAAAAGGAAGAATTCCTCTGACAGCATATCCTCAGGCATTAAATAGCTGATGGAAAAGAAGCTGTTGAGCTCTCAGATTCATTCTTAGCATATAATAACGTGAAGTGTTGGCTACCTACTGTGTGATAACGCATACCCACAGGTAGCACTGTACTCAACCAGAATTAAGATCCTTTGGTGCCTTGCATGTGCTGAAATGTCTTTGAAATGCACAAGAAACTCATCTGAAGGATTAACTTGTTAACAAAAATAGATAGTGTTCATAGTGGTGATAGCTGTGATAACTAGCAGTTAAAACATAGGTACAGTTGGGAGGTTTGTCAAGAGATTTTTTCTCCTCAAAAGCTGAGTGTGAGCAATTATACACATACAAAAGGCATTTGAAAAAGACCGTTTTTAAGATTTGTGTTGAAAACTAAAGTTAAATCATTTAATTTTGTTTTCTAAATGAAGAGCTCTTGTCTCCAAAAAGGATGCATTTATTTTTCAGGAGATACCTTGTATTTTTAAGTCAATTTTTTTGTGTATATTTGGTCCTGGTTAATATCCCTACCTCTAGGATTATCCCTTATGATAGCCACCCTAGGAAGCATGACAAAAAGACAGTTCTCACAAAACAATCTTTTTGTCAGACATCACAATGGCATTAACTTTGAGAAAGAAAACCATAAATAATGCTTTAACTTGTATTTTTTTCCAGTGCTGACTTTACCAGTCTTTTAGTCCTTTTGATTAAATAAATAGCATCTCCACTCCATACAATTTGAATGTGTACACACCATTGGATAAAGTGATGTGGTTCATTATTTTTCATTTTAAACACAAATAGTTATTTACTTTCTTTTGCGTGACTTAATTGAGTTTGTCAGCCTGAAGATAAAATGGCTCAAGTCCATTGACTTCGTTTATTCCCTCTGTACTGAAGGTTTGTAAATGAAAGCTAGTAAGTAGTGAAACACATAACTTAGCAGTTTTAACTCAAAAGTTTTTGTAGAAGAACATTTTTGGAAATGTATGCACATATGCATACAGAGGTTAACTTGCTTGCTTAAGTTAGTTTAAAAGAGAGGATTCTTATTATGGTAACAATATTTTGACAGTTGAACTGAAAGAGTCAAGTTTTTAAAAAGGGTTGTCTGTACTGAATAAGTATCATTAAAAACTGACAAAATACTTTAAAAGAAATGTATAACTCTTCAGTGAAACCAGACCTTTTGTTTCCAGAGCATTTTTCCATACTCACAGCTAAGCAGGTACTGATATATTCCAGTTTTTGAAAAAACACGTCTGGGGAAGGCAGAGAGCACCTGAAGTAGCTAAAGGGAGTATATTAATGAGCTGCAGATGCCCCTTCTCAGCTGTACAGCCTTGCTCAGACAACCAGAGCACAACCTCCTCCACCTTTAAGAGAGTGTTTTGTCACATACTTGTGTATAGGCTCTGTCACAACTTTGTATGTAGGCCTAACCATTACAAAACCTGCAGTTTGGATGTCTGCATTTTTGAACTGTGAGGTACTCATCACCGTCTCTAAAAATGGTCCATTCTGGTATGTTACATAAAAAAATGAGTTTAAGAAGAATTTGAATAAAATTAGAAACAGGAGTGCGTGCTGCAGTCTGCTTTCACCCGTATGTATTAGCATTTCAGCAGTAGTTCTGACATAGTCAGTCATGAGTACTGACAAATTCCGTTTATTCTATTTGTTACTATTCCTCAAATTTTAAATGACAACTATGACAGGCATATTTCTGTATTTTGACAACAGAGTATAATTATTAGCCCTGTGCAATTATTCCAGCTCCCAACCTCTCTGAAGAGCAGATGTGTGGCTGCTGCAGGGTAGGTACCCTGTGAGACAGGATTTAAGAGACAGCATATTGGCTTACCTCGAGAACGAACCTAAACTACCATTCACTCCTGATGTCTGATGCATGGAAAAAGAAGAGAGAAAACCAGATCCTGTGGCCCCAAAGTAAGCACTTGATGCTAAGAGCTTGCCCTGCCTGGGTACAACAGTATTTGGATCTGAACGGAAGAGTGGATGGGGTGTCACATCCTTTCCTTCATCATCAAAAACCTGAAGAAATATTTAAATAATGATAATAGTTTCACTGGGTTCCCAAAACAAGTGACAGTGATGACTCTTGCAACATTTTATCCCACCTGGAACAAGAAGACCCCCGATCCAGGCAGGAACCTGACAGAACAGATAGGTATCCCCTCTCTACAAATGATGCCTAATATACACCAGGACCGGGGCGAGGGGGTTTGCATTCCTGCTTTCCCTTTAGAGTTCAGCCTTGAGAGGGCTGTCACCTTTGCCTGGGACTGCTTTGGAACTCTCTTTATAGAAATGATTGCAAAATACCTAGAAAAACTCTGTTTGTCCCACTATCAGAGCCACTTCTCCTTCTTGGTCAACCCCGCTGTCTTTTCTGGCTCATTTATTCCATAATGACTATCGAGAGTGGCTTATTGACTGTAACTATTCATGTCAAATTAACAGTACAGCAAAAGCAATGAGAGAAACAATTATGCATCTTTTTTTATTATACTGCTCAAAATATTTTATTGTATTCAGTAAGGTCTTTAAACGACTCTCAGATTATATTACGGGAATCTTCTATTTTTTACGTAAAGACGTACAGGTGCTACAGTCAACATATCTCACATAGATTTGAAAGCAAGTAGTTCTCACATTAGGAGGAGAACTGTTACTCTGATTTTATTATTATTATTATTATTATTATTATTATTATAATTGCAGATTGTTTTTGGACACTAATCATCATTTCAGAATGGATTAAGCTCCTGGATCATTTTCTTTCTCCACAGCTCTTCAACTTCAGACATGCCTTTTCTTTCCTCCTCCCTCTCCCACTTCCTTTCTGACAACTTTTAACATCCACAATAACTCACATTTAAAACTTTTTAGTAATAGTGTAAACGGCTTCTCACCCGTGTGGCATACTTGTTACCCACGAGAGACGCCCTGTCCACAGCTTTGCCATCGGAAGTCGTGGACTGGCTTCTGCAGCTCGCTGCTTTATTTGCATAGATGCCACTGAGGATGCTCGCTCGTCTTTGGCTACCAGAACTCGCTCCTGATCCTTGCCTTACCCTGAAATCAGCCGTAGAAGTTCCGTTTCAATCGACAAAATACAAGCAACCGAATACGATCACCAAATTACTTGTCCCTTAACTTTCATGAATGGTTTAAAAGATTTAAACTATTCGGGATGATAATCCTGAAATAATTCCTTCAGAAAAATCTCCGTTCAGCTTCTTAAGCGGTGATAGGAGGGGCGAGGTGGGCGGAGGGTGTGGGGGGGGCAATGCCTGCCGTAAAATAAAAGCCTAAAAGACGTTTTACCGGCGTTTGGTTTTCTGGGGCTAAGCTTACAAGCGGGAACTGGTGTGGCAATAAAAGGGCAAAAAGACGCAGCCTGTGGCTGCGTGCGGGGCCGGTTACACAGGCACGCTGTGGCGCATTGCCGCCCGCTGCCCGCTCGGAGCGGGACGCCGGCGGGAGCCCACCCGCCCCTCCCGGCCTAGCCCCGACCCCGGCCCGCCGTGACTGGAGCCGCCTGAGGGAGAGCCGCCGCGCAGGCCCGGAGCCGGGACAGCCCTTGCGTGGGCTGTCCACGGGAAAAGCGCTGCCGGGGACCCCCCCCGCCCCGTACCCCCGGCCACTCACGGGGGAGGCCGCCGGCCGCCGCCGCCGCCGGGGCCCTGCATGGCGACGAGGGTCGGCGGGCGCAACGCGTCGCGCCGTAACCATGGCAGCGCTCGCCAAGACGCGGCGCGGCGATTGGCTGCCCAGGGACGGCGTCGCTGATAGGTCGGGCCGCGTCCTCCCCTGCCGCCTCCGCCCGCCTGAGAGAGGGACCCCCCGCGCCTCACCGCGGGGCCGCGGCCTCCCCGTCCCCGGGCTCCTCTCCGTGCCCGGCCGGGCTGGGCCGCCCAGCGCCCGCCTCATCTCGCCCTCCTCCTCCTCCTCCGCCGCCGCCGCCGCCCCGGGGCGCCCGCCCCCTGCCCGGCCCGGGGGCTCCTCCCCTGCCGTCAGGGCCGCGGCAAGCCCCCGCTCCCCCCCTTTGTCACTGAAGCACAAAGGTCCTCGGCGGCCCGGGGAGACGGGAGCTCCCTCCGCCCCGCCGTAAAACTCGGCCCCGGTGGTGGGGATCGGGGCAGGTGTGGGCTTTTTGAGGGGGAAGGTTTAGGGGTTTGGGGTTTTGTTTGGTTTTTGGGTTTTTTTTCCCCCCTCGTTTGCTTGAGTCAGCAGCAAAAGTTGCATGCGTGGGTGCTTTCCTTTCAGCATCGCCCCGCGGGGACCGTTTTTGAGGATTTAAAATGCGGTTCGTCGGGAGAAGGGGTGGCAGAGGAGCGGCTCGGGAGAGAACTGCGGATCGTAAATGAGCTGTGCGCCTCTGAAAGGGGGCAGAGCAGGAGCGGGCAGCCCCCAGCCCCAGGCCAGCAGAGACTTGAGGCAGGGGCAAGAGCAGAGGCAGGCTTTCCCCCTCCCCCGAGACGGGGGCAGACAGGCTTTTCCAAAGTTATTTGACAGGCTACCGTGTCCTCCTCGCTTCCAAGAGCAATTGTAATGCCAGACTTCGGGATCGGGAGCCCTCCCCTTTGCCTCAAAGGGCTGTGCGTGTCCTTGTGTCATCAGCCCTAGGACAGAGCTGAACCTGGGCAGGTGAGGCAGCCGGGGAAGGTTTTAGGGAAAAGAGGCAGAATTAGGACTGGACGTCTGGGGGTTTTTGGTTTGGGTTGGGTTTTTGGGAGGGGGGGGGTTGCCTTTAACGTAGGACCAACCTAGCGTTGTGGGTGTTATCTCACCCAAGAGTGTCCCACACAGCAGGAGCAGGTCAAGAGCTGTTTCCCTGAAGACCTCACTCTTACGCTTCGTCGTCGGTGAGAGAGCTTCCACGCCTGTGCGCCTCACCGAGTGAGTACGACTGCCGGGTCAGGAGCCAGGCGGGAGGGAACGGCACCCACACCGACTGTACGGCGCCGGGCATCTGATTTTTTTTTTTTTTTTTTTTTTTTTTCCTCCTTCCAAGCCGGTCCTGCCAAGCACTAAATGGCGGCGGCGGCTCCCGGGGCGGCGGGGAGCGGAGCGGGACCCGCCGCCTCACCGCTGACAGGGCGGGGGCGGGGCCTACCCCCTGAGTGACAGGCGGCGGCGGGGCGGGAGGGGGGGGGGCGCCCAGCAGGCTTCCCGCGCGTTCCGGGGGTGGGGGAGCTGTGCGCGGTGACGTAGTGCGTGGCGTGCCCCCTCCCTTCTGCCCGCCCCGGCCCCCCGCCGCCGCGCAGACCGTGACCCGCCGGCGCCGTTTCCTCCGCCGCGGCGGCGATGTGACCCCTCCCCGGCCCTCCCTCCCTCTTCCCCCCCCCCCCCCCCCCTCAACCCAACCCCGCCGCCGCCCGCCGGCCCGCCCGCCCGCGCAGCGAACATGGCGGAGGTGAGAGCGCGGCGGCGGCGGCGGCGGGGCGGGCGGGGGCGGGCGGTGGGGGGGGGGGGGGGGGGAGCCTGCCCGGGAACTTGTTGCGCGGGGGCCGCGGGCGAGCGGAGCGTCCCACAAGTTAGTTGTGGGGCCGGGGAGGTCGCGTTCGAGACCCCGGGACGTCGTGTCGGGTCCGCGGTACCCGTCCGTTTCCCTCCGGGGCCTACTGCCCCGGGACGGGGAGCCTCGCCGCGGGGCGCCGGGCCCGCCTCGGCGGCGGTGGGGTGCGGGCGGGACCCGAGCGCGGCCCCGGGCGGGTCGGGGACCTGGAAGCGGCGCCTCCCGCCCGAGGGCGGCACCGGGAGGTGGTGGTCGCCGCCGGGCAGGGGTCCGTGCCTCGTCCGCGGGTCGGGGAGCCGAGGCTCAACCGGTAGCAGCCCTCTCGGGGGAGATGCTAGAGAGCGGTCAGCGGGGGACCGGGCCCTGCTCCTGAGCAGCGAGGGCGGGGGAGAGGGTAGTGGAGCGAGGCCTGTGCCTTCCTTGGGACGGGGTTCATCTTTGGGGGGGGGGGGGGGGGGGGAGAGGGTGGAAAGTGGGGTAGCCTTAGCTGCTGTGGCATGGGGGGGGGGGTGTAATCCCTTCGGGGTGGAGAGGGATGCGCTTCTTGCCAGCTCCTGCCGTCTGTCTCTGTCCCAACGTGATGGAATCGTTTCTCCCAGGCTTTGATCGGAGCACCATTGCTCGAGGATAAAACATATATTTATTTTCTTTAAATATCTTTTTGTAGCCGTTAAGACAAAGAGGAACTGTCGTTATAGATAGAAGGGCAGCCCTTCCAGTCTCCTAGGAGGGAGACCTTTCTCCCGAAAAAGGGAGAAGGACTGTGCAGGGGAGTTGTAGGAAATGGGAAAAAGCTTGTTGACCTCTTTTCTTCTGTGGGAGGCAGAGCGAGATACGTGTTTGATTATTGAGGTGTGGATTTGTCCATCCCGATTGTATCTGGAAGAGCAGCTCTTTTGCTTCTTAGGAGGCAAGTCAGGACAGATGAACAGATAATTCATTAAGTTTTCTTCAAATTATCCTAAGATTCCGATCTTAAGGTAATTTGCTGCGTGAACGGTGTTGACAAATGAATTGGAAATGCTTACTTGAAAGGTATGCTATTAAAAATAAAATAAATCCCTTCTGTGGGACAGGCGTTTCTTCTAGCCAGACTGGGGGGAGTTGCAGGTATCAGGATTATAGTATTTTACAGATGAGGTTTCTTCCCTCTTCCCTTGAAATTCCTGAATGTGTGTGAATTTTTACTTAAATTTATTTTATCTTTCCCTCCCAAATGAAAACTGTAGTGAAGCGTTCTTCCTGTTATTGGTATGAAATGTACTAATTTAATCTTAGAAGTTTAAAAGAGTCTGCCTGTCTGTTTTTTTCTGTATCTTGAGGGGCAGAGAATCACAGGTCTGATCCCTGAGTAATTTCTTGGCCGAAAAAATGCGGCTATTAAACTCCTGTCATCTGTAAAGTCAGAGACACATACTGGGGCCCATGCTGATCTAGGCATCACAGTATTCGGGATCTTTGTCTCAAGTTTCACCAATTGCTTGTAAGTTTTGTTAATTAAGCACAGCATTATTGTGAAATATTTGTGCTAGCTCTCTTCTGGTGGGAGCTGAAGTTCGCCATATTGCTAAAGAGCCACAGGCAGTATGCTGAATTACTTCCTATTCTGTATTGTCACGTACTTACATGGACGTTACAGCAGTGATAGCATTGAGAGTTGTAGAGAATTCATGCTGCAGAGAGCAATAAAAAGTCAGTGGGTTATGGAGGTCACACGGGTTTTGTTTTTCACTTTATGGATGTTGTTCCAACGGGTAAAGCTGTTGTTACGTGTTGGTCTTGATACCTTACTAAGAAAGGAAGAGGTTTTGTTTTTTTTTCCCCCTCAGCATTTTGCTTTTTTGAAGAAAAGCTAAGATGAATTCTTTGTCCTATTTCGGCTTCTTTATTTCAGGTTAAGGGGCAGGAGCAGCATAAAGGGTCTGTGAAGGCTTTGATCCACCTGTGGGATGAGTTCAATAGCACAGGGGTGGCAGCAGCAGTGTAGGCTTGGCTGACATTCGTTCACAGCCATTGAATTGCGCAGACAGCTGTTTGCATGGCTGCACTGCGTTCTGGATTGGGAAACAGAATTTAAAAAAAATAATACTTTCTTTCAGTGATTTAAGCTAGGAGCAATGTCCTGAATATGGTTCCTAGCACGGTTTAGGAAGTATATAGGGGATAGGATGGGTAGTCTCCTTAGCACGGCATTGCCACTGAAGGTCTGGTACCAACCATCTGCCTAGAGGAACTGAAGATGACTGCCACTACGTGGTGGTGCACTAGGTATGCTGGAGGAGGGGTGTGTTAGGAAAGTAATGCGCTGCATAATGCGATGTGGGGAGAGAGCGAGGGAAGACTGATAATTCAGGCAGCCCTAGGACTCGCCTGGCTCGGCAGACGAGGGGCCTGGGACCAGCCTGGCTTTGAAAATGTGGGTGGAAAGTAAGACTGCTGTTGTGCCTCTTGCCCTCTTCCCCATCCCTCCCCAGTGGAAAAACCTTGTGCTGACTCTTCTGAAGGAATGCACAGGAACTCAACCTTCAGTCAGGAAAGATCCTGTTGCGTTCTAGAGAATCAGCCAGCACTTAATGCTAGACATACAAACCTCAAAAAATAAACAATATAAATGTGAAACTTTGAGTTTGACAGAAAGGCTCTTCAGACAGGAGCTCTCAGCCTGGTAAGTAAGTAAATGACTCCAGAAAGTGAAACTAAATTAACTAAAAATGCTGTTTCACTTTTGTAGAAGCCTACCAGTTTGAATACAGGACAGACAAAAAGAAAAAAAAAAAAAAAGAAAGGATTTTGAATATATATTAAACTGGGTTTAGATTTGGGATTAATAAGCTGTGTTAGGGTTTCATTTTACTTTGAAGCATGCTCACGTGATTGGTTTGAGTCCTAATATTCCAACACGTTAGAAGGTTATTCTAGTCCTAAATGGAAAGAAATCATCTCTAACTTAAGATGAGCTCAAGCTTTGTGAACATTACCATATCATGCATTAAGCTGCTTATTTAGTCTTTGTGGTGGAGTGAATGCTGATACATGCATATTTTTTTCCAAATACGAGTATTTTAATGTCTATTGAGAAGAAAAGATTTTTGACTGAAAAGCTTGATCAGTAGTTGAAAGCGAATGCTGTTTATTCAGCCATTATAATGTTTGAATAAAATGTAAGTGAGAATGAGATCTTCTGATTCCAAAAACTTGAAGAGCTGGGGTCAGACTTTTGTGTTGAAAAGACAGGCAGCTAAATACCTACTGTAATTCTCAGAAGCGCTGAGCTCCTGGTGTTACTTTATTTTGTTCCATGATAGGATCCACCAGTCAGGTTGCAACAGGCAACAGGATTCTAAACAGGCAAAACTAATGGGAAAATGATGAGGTGTTTTTTTTGGTGTGGGTTTTTTTGGTTTGTTTTTTTTTTTTTTTAACTAACTTGCTGAAAAATAAGAGAAGTACCAGGGCTGCCGTGTGGGAAAGAGGGTGGTCATGTTTGGTTAGAGGTGGGCTGGGAGAGGTAGGGACATAGTATCCCTGATTTTGATTGGCATAGCTTGGTTTAAATTTCAAGCTGATGTTAATGTTGGGTTGAGGGGGGATGGACAACGGCTGAGGTGGTCTTAACAGCTCCTCACTGCCTGGAAGGGGAGATCCTGCTCCTTCTGCTGCTTTTGCTTAGATGCTTCCTGAACTTCTACCGTGGGCTGATTCGGCTCCCTAGCTTAGGAAGAAGTGAAAAGCTTCCTGCAGGGTAACCCGTTGTATCAGCTAATGGAAAGATCCAAGAGAGACTAGAGCTGGCGTGAGGGATGGCGTGGGGCAGAAGAACCAGTCGTGGAGATCGGTGGGAGGATGACCTGTTCCTCCTTCCAAAAATGTCAAGCTATGAGATTGACTCAGCTTCTCCTCAGCCAGTACCCTTGTCTTGTGCAGCTCTGACTCTGATCGCAGGAAGCTCTTCACCGTTACTGTTGCTGAAAAATACGGTCCTGTTTCTCCCAACTCTTCAGCAGGCAGTTGACCACCTTCATGCCAGCTCCTAGTGTTTCTCGCCCCTCAGTGAGGTTATTCAGCTTTCTGACCTGCTACAATAAGAACTTAAGTTTTTCCTTCTGCAGAGTGTATTTCTGTGGGGTTAAAAATTTGAACTGGTGGCCTAAGGTGTCAGGCAAGTATGGGAAGAAGCAGGAGCATGCGTGTCTTGGAGAGGAGCAGGACCACTTCTCTTCTGGTGTCGGTGGACGGTTAAACTGACTCAGCCTGATTTCTTTGAATGCACTTTAATGTTTGGATTTCTGAAAGTTTAGTTGCTTTTGGCCAGAAAATCAGTTTATTAACATTGTGTGGCAGTGCTTTAATAAGTCATCTTTAAATTCATAACGTCTGGTAAAATTTTCCTTTTTTTCTGAATGTTATACTTCTTTCAGTTGAAGAGTTTTAAACTTTGTGAATGTAACTGAATTCTAGTTTTCATATGCAGCTTGAAACAACTTCAGGACATAATGTTTAAGAAATACATGATCTAATAACCATTGCTAATGACTTTTTAACATTCTTAATCTTTGTATTTTTATTAAGCTATGCTATTACCTTAAAACAATATGCATAAATGCGTAATAGCCTCCCCTGTAAGAAGCAGTAGTAAAGGTAACACGATCACTAATGTGGTTGCGAATTGAGGTGTTTAAACAGGAAGGGGGGACAGAGCTTTTGAATAACGCCTGGATATAAAATAAGGTCAAAATAGATTAAATCAAGGTTTCCTGCTGACTGATCTAAATCATGATTAGAATTGGCGATTCACATCAGTCCATCCTGTTGAGCGCAAATTTTTTTTTTTGTCATTTGATCTTAGCTTTAACTAATAGTCTTTTTTGTTTGTTTCATTTTGGAGCAGTTTTTGTAGAATACTTCAGAGAAGTATCTGTGAACCTAATGTAGATCTGGGAATTCAGTTTTCTCACTTCCTTGGTGAGAGTATAAACTGCAGAGTGGTTGGTTATAGTCACTGATTGTATTCCCTCAGTTTTTCTGACAAGGGAAAACAATAGCATTTAGCATTCTGCATTTCTCATCGTGGAAAACAGTGTGGGTTTTTTCTGTCTTAACAGAAGAGTTTTGTGGACTTTTTTGTGTGTGATTGAATATTGATGTTTGTGGGCTTACTGCTTGGGACTTTGAGTTCTTTCTAATACAGCAGAGGGATTTTAGGTAGACAGTGGAATTGTTGAAAGGTTCAGTTTCTTTTTGAGCTTGTTCCTGGCCAGAAGCCCCAGTCTGTATTAATATTTCACTACTAATCCATTCATGTCACAAATTGTGCATAAGAACGTTTTCTTGTGGTGCTTGGTATATATGACTGTATCTGGTTTCATCTGAAATCCTGTGGTAGGATGTGCTCACTCCATAGACTTCCAATTTTTCTTAGCAAGAAGTTTCAGAATATTACAGGAAGTTGAGGCTGATGCTGTACTTTGTAGTGGAAATGAACAATAAATAGTTAGAAAATGTCCGGATGAAAATGCATGCTTCAGATGAGAGATGGTATTCTGATTACCTGTTGCAGTCATGCTTCGTAGTACTCCTTGAAAATGGAAGTTCTCTTGGTGAAGTTCTGGTGAGCATAATGTCCTGTCAACCAAGGCATTCCCCTTTGGCTGCAGCTTCCTCCATCGAGCAGCCTTCCTCAGTTAGCCTTACAGTGTCAGCGCTCGTTTAGTTTTTCTGATGACTCAGTCCTTTAGGTAAATCACTGCACATTGGTTATTGAGCATGGATGACTACCCTGGGATACAATTGGTGGTTCCTGGTTCCAGTCATCCACTCTGCTTGAAGGAGAATGAGAATCAGTTCCACTTTATTGTAAATATGTTAAGTTAGTGTGTGATGTCAGCAGATGATTCAGCAGCAGCAGCATGGTCATGAGCCACTGGACAGAAGCTGCGTTTACCACCCTAAAGTGTGCTGTCTCTTCATTTGACTTGGAACCCTGAAAAACGTAGCTACATCTGCTCTTCAGTACTTCTTGCAGAGGTCTGTGCTCACCTTGGGTGTGAGTGTTCAGGCTGGCGAGGTGGTTAGTCCCTCTAGTTCAGAGATCTCTAAGGGGTGATCTGAAGCTGCCCTGACAGTCTTATGTCATTGTCATCTGTCTGTCCTGCCATGTTTTGCCCCTGGACTTCAGAGGTGCCATTTCCTCTTGCTGGAGGCTACTTCTTCTGTGGCAAGTGTGGCAGAAAAGAAAGCATGACGGCGTCACTCTTCAGAAGCCTGTAAGTTCGTACAGATTCACTTTGGTTGCACCTTTGCTTTGTTGCTCCTGCTGTGACATGATAACCTCTGACAGAAGTGTGGAGCAGATAGCAGGCTGGAAAAAGTTAAATCACCCCAGGGAGAGTCATCACCTGACATCCTTCAGCCTTCTGTGTTCCCTTGAATCACTGCTGGGTTTTTTTTTTGCCTTTTTTTTTTTTTTCTTTTAAAGTATCAGCTGCTACTTTTTTTAGAGGGGCGGTGGAAATACCTTTCTATTTAAGAATTTCCACTAGTATTTACAATACTGAAGATGTCCCCAGGTGATACAGTGATTTCACTGGCAAAACTGACTTAAAAAGGCTGCTTAAGAAAGGCTGCAGTTTGCTTCCCCTCAGGTGTGCCACTGCAGATTTAGGGAGCTGTGTTGCAAACCAAACCTCTGAAAGATCCACGTTAACAATATCCCCTGTGAAATACTGTGTATCATCTGCTTCCCCTTTCCAGTCTTTTCCTGGTGAAGAGATTTAGGTAGATTGATAACAGGACTGAGTCAGCTGCATTAAAGCCCAACCTGTGGTTCTTGCCAGTTGGGTGCTCTGAAACTGATCGGGCAGCTTCTCCAGAAAAAATGAGTCTGTGGTTTTTTAGTTTTTTTTTTTTTATTATGTAGTAATAAACAGAACCAAACCTTACCCAGTATTTTTCTTGGAAGAAGCAGGCAGGGAGAGGGAAGCGAGCAAATAAGTAGTTTTTCAGGGCTACCTGCAAAATCTCAAAACTCAGGATTGAGATAATTTGGGGTGGAAGGGACCTCAGGAGGTCTCTGGTCCAACCTTCTGCTTACAGCAGGGTGTGTTCTGAGGTCTGACCAGCTTACTCAGGGCTGTCTCCAGTCTGGTCTTGAAAACCTCCAGGGAAAGAGACTGGGCAACTTGTTCTAACGCTTGGCTGTCCTCGTGGGGGAAAAAGTCGTCTTTATAAACTCTTAAGTCAGAGGACCTTTGCTAAGGTGGTAGTTTCAAGGCTTAGATGTACACGTTTAAGATCTGTGAGTTGAAACATTGCATTTGATCTTTGTGTTCTGGAAGTACAAGAATTTTCTCATTTAGCAACCAAACTAAAAAAAGTAAAAATCCATGTATATAAAGGCTTCCATTTCATGTGCAGAAGGACTTGGGTGTCATTGTAGTTCTGGCTGTAGAAGCGTTTGCATATAAAACTATTAAATGAGGGGCAGCAGTATTTTTTAATTTTTCTTTTTTTTTTTTTTTCTTCCCCTTCAATATGTTGCTATTTTCTTCCCAAGGTAAAAATGAGGCAAACCACTTTCTGACACTTAGGTTATTTTGATATACAACACAGGGAGAGAGTGACAGGCTGGAACTGTAAGCCTTCCACTGAAATACCTGTTTATGAAAAGGGCCACGTGCCCTCTTAAGATGTTCTTTGCCATTTTAACTAGTCGTTTTCTCCAGGCTATCATTTAGCTTAGCTCACTGGAGAGTTTATTAAATGGCTGCCCCAGTCACTTCGTAAGACTTCCAACAGTTCAGGCATGGGTCTTACACGCTTTTTTTAGCTGACGAGCTGCTGTTCTTGTTTGAACTGCAGGGTTGGTGTCTAAACTATGTGTATTCAAAACTTCGTATTTCATGCAGTCTTTGAATATTATTCATGTAACTGTATATCTGCATTTTGGGAATAAATGTGATTTGTTACGAACAGAATGCACATTACTACTTGCAGATCAGCAGTTTACTTTTAATTAGTCTGCTTGGTGGAATGTAGCTTTAGTGATGTTGAAGCCACATACATGTATACCTGTGAGGTAATGACGTGTACCCTCTACCCACTGCTTATGCTTCATTCTTTGTGGTGTTAGATAATAGGCAACGCTGCTGCATTTTAAGGTTTGGTTGCCAGTTTAATATTAAAGTTTTCTGTGCCCCAAATGTTGCTAAAGCAAGCCACTGCAACCCAGAAGTTAACTTTGGTATTTTCCTGTAGCAGAGTTCCAAAGACCTGAGCATCTACTTGATGAATTTGTCAGGCTTATTGCTATCAATATAGACAATTTAATTTTAGTTTTTAACTGTTTTATGTAACACTTAAAGAGCTATTAAAGGTAACTGAATAAATTTGAACAGGATGTATATTTATCGTTGTCTTGTAGGGACTGCAGATACTGCTAATTTTAAGATGTTTCATTATTAATTGATTATATTAAACAGCATGAAAGATGTTAGCAAATACAACACTAGGTTTGTGGGTGGAAGTGAAACTGTTCAGGTGTTTCTTTGCAGGCTGTAGGAGAAATGTAAAGAGAGAAAACTCAGTTCATTACTTCCACAGCTTTCACATTTTGGAGTATCCCATTCCAGTCCAAGCAGCTATGAAGTACTGGAATAAGACACAAAAATCTGCTGCCAGCGTGCAGGAATGGGCATTGCCTGGAAGCATACCTCTGCTTCTGAAGTAGTGGGTTCAAAAATAAGCCGTGCAAAACTGATGTCTCCAGAAGGCTGTTTGCATTAAACAAACTTGTTAGGATGCCAATTCAGTTTCACTTTTACCCTTTAACTTCCATCACAAATTAGAGTAATACAGACATCCCAAAGTCCAGCGAATTTTTGTTGTCAGAGTAACACTGTAGATCTAGGTATTTTTCTGTGTCTGATCTGTGTCTGCTAGGTTCATTGCTTCCAAAGGTGTCTGAAAGAGACTTCAGGCCAACTTCGGTTCCATTTATTCCTGTATCCATACACTGGAGAATGTATTGGATATGATCTTTTGGCTCAGTTGTTGCTGCAAGTGTCACTAACCTGAAAGCACCTACTCTGCACGTCTTTTCTGAGACTCCTAAAAATACACGTGGAATAAAAACAGTGACAGATTCTTTTAGTGCCACCCAAGCCTGATGTTTTGTTGCTTGGTGTCTTTTCTTTTTCTCTTTACCATGCAGTTTGTATTCTTCATACCTCAGAACTGGTATTTCCTTCAAGTTGCTCATCTGGACCATTAACAAACATGCTCAATGGTGTGTCCATACAGCCAGACTCCCTTGGTCACTTGAGTTTTTCCTCCTTGTCTGTGAGTTAGGAGTTCAAGAACGATTTTTCATTCTTTTGAACCCACAATAAACGTTCACTGTTATCTTTTCTGATGGTGCTATGCATAGAACAATTTGAGCGTGTCAGCCCCTATTTTGTAAGTATCCCATAATTTTTCTCTACTAGGCCTTGGATACCATTATGTTTTTATAGATAGCAGCTCTTTGTTCCCATGAATGCCCTTGAGCCAAAAAAGTGCTTTGTACTTCTCTATGAATTGCTGCAGCAGAAAATGAAAAGCCACTGAAGTACAGGGGTATCCTTTTTCACAAGAATTCCTGTAATATTGACATACCATAGCTTAGGACTTAAGATCTGATAATACCAGTGTAGCCATATGATTGTTGACTACTGCCAGGAAATTTTCATAAGCAAATGCCCTCAAAGCCATCTGTTCTACCCTGTCCAGAATCGCAATCACTTGGAGGCAAGGGAATAGGACTGAATAATCAACTATTGCAGTAATTGTCTTGAAACAACTCTTTAATCATAGGGTGATCTTTCACCTGATGTGTCATGCTAACAGATTGTCACTGAAGGGGTTACTCCTGATCTCCTGCCACACACCGTTCTCTGTGTGTCTAGCTTCAAACTCATGCTCTAGATTGTTTGCAGCATGTCTGGTGATTGCATAGGCCCGAGATGAAGTACTTTGGCTCAGTGATAGGATGGAAAACTAGCGTTAGTTTTCTTTTGAGATTGATTTGCTGAACCAGCACATGCTGCAGCTTCCCGCTTGCTGGACCTGTCACAAGTGGCAGAAGCGTGCGGAGTGGTGGGAAGAGGTCAGACTACTACTTTTGGCAGCAGCTGGCCATTAATATAGATGAGATGTAATGTGACACTGCATCTAGCTAGAAATAGAGGGAAGAAAGTGATTGACAGTTCATCACTTAGACTAGAAACGTATGAAATGCGGAGATGATAATCCACAAACTAGGACAGACTAAGCAGATGTGGTAGGCAAAGCTTAGAAGAATAGAGACCCAGAGGCTGTTCTCCTAAAAGCTGCCTAATGAAGTCTGTGGCAAAGAATGGACTAGAACCTGTCAAGGGATGTATGCATTCTGTGAGGTAGCCTGAAATGGACTTAAGGCTTCTGGAGGTGATTGGGTTTTTGCAGATTTTGTGGTTTGGGGGTTGTTTTTTCTTCCTTCCGTAGACTAGGATTGTACTGGCTACATGTTTTGGAGTTGTACAAAAGTCATGGGGGTCATTCTGAACCCTAGAGGCTATTGCAGTATTTTAGCAATGCTTTTGAAGCTGTGAAGGAGGCGATTGCTTTAGCAGTATTTCAGCCTATAGGGAAGGCCATTTGCTTGCTTGAGCTGTCATGCCTTCTGCATACTATTTCAGAATACTGAAAGCTGAACTTTGTTTCTTTAAGTGTGCTTGACTTTTATGAGATCTTTTTACGTCCCACTATGGTTTTGTGTCCACTTTTAACAGGAAAATGCTTCATTGTGGTAGGCTCCATTGCAATATATATTGGAGCGTTTAGTTACAGAATTGTTGAAGTTGGAAGGGACATCTGGAGATAATCAAAACCAACCCATTGCTCAGAGCTGGGTCAGCTAAAGCAGGTTGCCTAGGACCGTTGCCAGTCTGGTTTTGTGTACCTCCAGTGTGCAGACGCCGCAGCCTCTCAGGGCAACATGTTCCCATGTTTCATCACTCACATTTAAATGTATTCCAGTTTGTGCCCATTGACCCTTGTCACTGGATGCCATTGAGAAGAGACTAGCTCAGTCTTCTGTACACCCCTCCATCAGATATTTATGCACATGGATCAGATCCTCCTGAGCTATCTCTTCTCCAGGCTGAACAGCCCAGGCTCTCTCAGCCCCTTCTATGCCAGATGATCCAGTCCCTCAGTCACCGTTGTGGCCCCTTGCTGGAGTTGCTTCATTCTGTCCATGTCTCTTCAAATTGGAGAGCCCAGCACCGGACACAGTACAGCTCTGCGGATAAGGACCTGGGGGTCCTGGTGGGCACAGAGTTGGTCGTGAGCCAGCCATATACTCCTAGATATGGCAAATCTATGCCATATTATGACAAATAAGTCCCCCAGCACCCTGGGCTGCATTCAGAGCACTGCCAGCGGGTCGAGGGAGGTGATCCTGCCCCTCTGCTCAGCCCTGGGGAGGCACATCTGGAGTGCTGGGTCCGGGGCTGGGCTCCTCCCAAGACAAGAGAGACAGGGACAGACTGGAATGAGTCCAGCAAAGGTGCCTGAGGGTCTGGAGCACCTGAGATGTGAAGAAGGGCTGGGAGAGCCGGGGATGTTCAGCCTGGAGAGGAGAGGGCTCAGAGGGGTCTTATCCTTGGGTATATATGTCTGCTGGGGGAGTAGAGATGAGGGAGCCAGACTCCTCTCAGCGGTGCCCAGGGACAGGACAAGAGGCAATGGGCTCACATTGAAAATCAGGAAATTCCAGTTAAATGTTAAGAAGAAACTTCTTTTATTTTGAGGGTCATCAGAAACTAGATCAGGCTGTCCAGGGAGGTTGGGGAGTCTCCATCCCTGCAGGTATATAAAACCTGACTGGATGAGATCCTGAGCAGCCTGTTATAGGTGACCCTGCTTTGAGCACAGGGTTGAACTTAGACTATCTCCAGGCATGCCTTGCAACCCCAGCTGTTTAGGAGTATTATATTCCAGATGTGGTTTTACCAGTGCTTGGTTGCTGCTCTTAATGCAATACAGGATGCTGTTGGACTTCTTTGTCACAAGGGTGCATTGCTGGCTTGTGTTCAACTCAAGTCTCCACCAGGACCTCTAGGTCATTCTCTCAAAGCTGCTTTCCAACTAGTTGTAACCCAGCCTGTACTGGTGCCTGTAGTAGGAGGTGATTCCTCCACACACAAAGGGCTTTGCCTTTCTGTGTTGAACTTCGTGAGGTTTCTGCTGGTCTGTTTCTGCAGCCTGTTGAGATCCCTCTGACTGGTAGCACACTCATCTGCTGTATCCACCACTCCTCCCAATGTTGTGTTGGCTGCAAACAGGCTGAGGGTGTGCTGTGTCCTGTCGTCCGGGTCCCTAATGAAGATGCTGGACAGTATTAGCCCCAGCCTCAACCTGTGGGCTCTGCCTGCTGTCGCTGACATCCAGCTGGACTTTGCCGCTTGTCACAACCCTCTGAGTTGGGCTATTCAGCAAGTTTTACATCTGCATCCCTGCTTGTCCTGGCTGTGCTTCATCAGATTGTCTGTGAGGGTGTTAAGGGAGATGGCGTGGAGAGCCTTGCTGAAGTGAAGACAAGCAGCATCCCCTGTGTTCCCCTCATCCCCCATGCCAGTCCTCTCATCGAGGTAGGCTCTCGGGCTGCTCAGGCGTGATTTCCATTTTCTAAATCCACACCGACTGCTCCCATTGCCTCCTGGTCCTACTTTGTGAGTTGGGAAATGGTTTCCGGGAGGGTTTGCTCCATCAGCTGCCTGGGGGTGAGGGTGAGGCTGTCTAGCCTGTAGCTCTCTGGATGCTTATCCTTGAAGAGGGGAATTATGTCTTTTTCATCCTGAAAGCTTGTAAACAGTGACAGAAACTTCAAGTGGGACTGAAACAACAGGCTCCAACATTTATGTATAAATCACATAAAAATCTACGCACATGCACACCTACATAAAACCGTGCAAGGTATAGATGAAACCGAAGGATGCTACGTGGCTTCAGGGCAGAGGTTATAGTGGACCCTGTTCTGCTTGTTGAGGATTTCAACATAGGAAACTTGCTCTTCCAAATTGAGGTGGGGAGTTGGTTGTTCCCCTTTACACAAGGCTCATGGACCAAGAGGCCTCTACAAGTCTTTCTGGCTGTTGGCAAACCCTTAATAGTGGCTGAAAGCAAAGCTGTGCTTTTGGGGTCGTGGGGTTTTTTCCCCCACGAGGACAGAACTGCTGCTGTTACACCATGCTAGATTCTGTTTGCTTGAACTCATGCTATCCTTAATTCATGGTAAAGTGAATGCTACATTTCCCTCAGAAGCCATATGCTATCTGGTGGTGCTGTAAAGAAAGCAGAGTCTCAGCTATTTTTGCTTTTCCACAAGTACTCTTGCACTTTGAGTCACAGTTATTTTTCTGGACGCAAGCATAGTTATACCATGAGCCTCTTCTCAGTGACCACCCTGATTTCTTCAGTTTTGGAGGCACGGCTCCCTGACGCTCCTCTTATCCCTGGTTTATATGCTCTTTTTTCTTCCTTTCCTTCTGACTTGAGGCCTTTCCCCAGAACTTTTCTTCCTAGGTTGGGGCTGGGGTAAAGCTGGTGAATCGGCAAGGAGATGTTCCACCTGCCCCATGCGTGGGCCAGCCAGAATTCCCCAGTGGATTACCACTGCGAAGCCAAGACTAGCACTACTCATCTATAAATGCATAAACTGTTTCCCAGCTGAGACCACCCCCCCCTTGAAATGCCTCTGTTACATCAAAAAATAACCAGGGAGGCAGGGAGTGGTTATTTAGCCTTAACAATAGTGTTAGTACTAGGTTAGAGAGAAACCGGCCGTGGGTAAGTGCGGTTCGTATCTTGGAAAGAGGGGTTTTTTTGTCAGCAGAAGTGTTAGCTTGTGTAAAAGCTTTCCAGTAACGATGCATGTTAATGGTTGGGCAGAAAGGACAGTTTTAAGATGGCATGTTAAGTAACATGTTTTATCCCTCAATAGATTATCTTCAGGGCTTTCTAGGACATTAAATCCAGCTCTGTTCCTATGAGGGCAGAGTCATTTCTGGAATAATCTTTCATCATAAGTCATGAGCATACTTTTTCCCTTCATATCTTTACCAGCCCTGGTTCTGCTTTCCTCTTTCCATCTCAGAGCAACTCGGTATTCAAGTCACTTGATTTTGGTGCGAGCAGTCTATGTTGTAATGATGAGTCATTATTTGGATGCAAAGTATACTGATACCACCCTTCTGCGAAGTATGCTGGTACTACTGTACGAGGTCAACACTTCTGTTAAAAGGGGACCCCAGGATTCCAGGGACCCTTGTGTGAGGATGGGGTCTCCACAGCTTGCCTCCTGGTCTTGGTTGAGGCTGGGTGTATTTCCAAGGGACTTCGTGCCCTGGCAGAGGCTGCTGTGTAACGAGGACGGGGAAGCTGCACCCCGATTTCTGCACAACCCACAGACCGAACGGCAGCCGTTCTGCGCTGCCCTGGTGAATTGCTTACCATTGCTGTTTTGCTTTTGCTAGGCTGTTGCAGTTAATATGAGCAGTTTAGCTTCGGTTATGTTTCTGCTATGCCCTCTTGGGGTGATAAAGGCTCCTCTTGCTGCTAGTGGTGGCTATAAGCTGCATTTGCAATGCTCATTTCTTTCATATTTATTATGAGAGAATTATTAAGGAAGACTTAGTCTTTATTTTAAAACTTTCTAAGATACTTCTTAGTGATGTTTGTCTTTCCCTTATTTTTTCCTTGCACTGGACATGTAGTATTGTCTACCTTATTTGCAGTATTGTCTGACAGAAATAAACAGTTTGAATTTGTTTGATTTCCTACCTGTGATTGATGCAATGAATACGCTAAGACTTTGTTAATTTGCACTAATAATTGTGTATTACATATTATGAATTAGCTGGTTTTGCAAGTTTATCAGACAAACAAAACATACCAAATAGAGATCAGTCATTGCTGGCTGATTTTGATAGTCAACTTTGGCTCAGTATATGCTAGTAATACTGTACACTGGAATGCGTTACGATAATCTTTGCAAAGAAAGATTTTTAAACTGTAGTCATTAGCAAAACTTCCTATGGCATTGTGCAATATTTTGCAAAAATGTTTTTAGTGCTTACCTGCTTAACATGAGTTTCAGTCTACTTAATTGTGCAGATGCGATTTCTCTTGGCTTTTTTGTGCGGTACTTTCTTTTAAAGCTAATACTGCCTAAAAACCTATTTCTTGCAAGTCAGCAGTGATACTGCATGTAAACTAGAAACATGTGGATGTTAGTAAGTATGGGAAAAATAGACTGTAGTGTCTATAGACTGTATATATATATAATGTATATATTTTCTTTAGGCTAATACAATGTTACAAGAGAGAAACTTCTTGTCCATTGTATCTTCTATCCACCCTTCAGGCAAACATTCAAGATGTGTTTTTACCTCTATATAGTGCTTTCTGCTTGACACAGGCCAATATATTTTTGAGTTTTCATTTGTACATTGTAGACTCTCGTAAAATGTAGGCAGACATGTAAGTGAATTTTGGCCATTGATTCCTAAGAAGGTGTATTTCTTCTCACTTTGAAGACGTGCTAATATAAAAGAAATTTATCATTACACAGAATTTTTTAAATTTTAGTTTTTGCTTTGCTACATAGCTAGGCCAGGTGTTTTGGGTGGAAGTGGCTTGTGCAAGTGACTGCTTGGCCTTATGAGATGAAGTCAAGGAGAAGGAAAATGCTTTAGGAAATCTTGGAATAATAGTTTTTACTTGAGTTTAAATTTACCAGTTTCTAACGTAATATTTTAATTTTGCATATAATTCTGGGTGTACAGATTTTGCAGTTCTAGTAGGAGTACAATCTAGATATAGTATTACACATACACACAAGTATCTATCGTGAATGTGCAAGTTGAAGTTTTCCAAATTATTTCTTGGCCAAATGCAGGCAGTTTTTCATGAAGAGAGCACTGTATGTTTTGTAATATAACAATATCCATGATACCAAACAATATCTCATTTTCCAGAAGGTGGCAGGGAAAGGGGCACTGCAGCTCTCTGAAGTAAAAAATCAGCCTTCCTAACTTTGAAAAAAACACTCATTAGGTCTATTCCTGGACATAGCTGAAACATTTGCTTGAATTTTCAAAACAAATGAGGTTTGCATGTCTGATGCAAATTTTATCCCAGGAGGTTAAAGATTGGCAAAGTTATAAGCAAGGGAAAGCAGAATTTTATGAAAGAAGACGTTTGTTCTGATTATAAATGTAAGGTTACCAAATACGGTAGGCCAAAGGATGTCTCTGTTACATAAAGATTGTTGTGGAAGTCTCTTTTTCTTTTTTTCTCCTGTATTTCAAAAAATAGTTGTTTTGTAGTCTGTCATACTAATTTGTGTTATAAACATACTTAGGAAGAGAGTCTGGCTTGCAAAATAATATTTGGTTTTTTGGTTTTGGGGTTTTTTTTCTCTCGCAGCTGGGTTAGCGATTAAAAACTAAATTGCTTTTTTCTTTTGTTCTATGAGGAATTCTCATTGTGATTTGTGATTACCTTTTGAAAGTGTGTACCTTAGTTTAAATAGAACAGGGAATTTGTGTATTGCATAGCCTGCAGTTTCAAGTAGGAAGAATAATTTCTCTTAAACTGTGCTCCCACTGTCAATGTAATCTGGCATATACCTTGGTTGTGGAAAAGGGGATTTAGTACACAGAGTTAGATCAGAGCTGGATCTATTAAAAACTAACCTATCACCTACTGTTAGTTTTCAGTTTTGTATCGGTGCAAAGAATTGGAGATGAGCAGATAGAGATGGAGAGAAAGTAGCTTTGCCCCATCTGGCAATAGTACCAATTTATGCCATACTAAGCTGATTGTGGAATTGTAATGCTATTTTCAGAATGAATTGTTTTGCTTTATTTTATACCTTCATCAACTCAATTATTGCATCACAAAATGGGCAGTTCTTCCAATTATTCTTGCTGAAATAGTGCAGTGATATTGATGCATAAAGGAGAAAATGACTATTATTTATCTTAAATTGCCTCATTGCGGTTGTGGTGCTTTATTTGTAAATATATTATTTGCAGTGACTTGCTTTGTATCAGATGAATTATTGAATTGAGTTTGTACAGGTTCAACATAGAAAAAATAATTTCCTGTGTTTTCTTTTTTAGCCTTCTGTTGAGTCTTCAAGCCCAGGTAAATATTTTTAATATTTCCTAAACTGTGAGGGAAGAGGGCACCCTTGAAAAATTATTTTTGCTGGTCTCTTCCAGTTAGTAATCTAGGGATATAATTTGATGAGTAGGTTGGTGGCAGTACTGGTGTAAGTAGTCACTGCTTTCTTCCAGTCTGTACCAGCACAAGTTTCTAAATGGTAAAATACACTGGGGAAATAAGATTCTTGTCTTTGCAAAAGCTGCACGAACACGTGTTCAGGAATGCTGAAATCCTAAGGAGCACAGTCCGAGCAAGTGCTGGGGCCATGGAAGAGACTGCTTCACCCAGCGATACGGTTACCATCCCTCTAGGCATGGCTACCTGCCGGTGGTAAGAGTTAAATACAGAGTCAAAAGTTAAGGCACTGTGTGCTCTCAATTAATACTGTTGCTGTATGATTTTATGCATAATAGCATCAAGAACAAAAGCAGCAAGAAAAGCAGCATTTTTTTACCTCATTGGATTACTAAAAATGAGGGGTTGCATGACTTCTGTTTTTAAAGCTGGTTATTTTCCGATATTCCAGTATCGCAGAGCTACTGGCTATCTAGTAGTCAGCTTAAGTGTAGATTATGAATATCTGGGGTTTTTTTTGTTCACTTCGGTACCACTGTACTTAGTGTTATTTAGTACCAAGGTTTTTGGCATCCTACTAGTGAAAAAGCTTTCCAGTAGTTACTTCAGCTGGACTGCCATTGTCTCTTGAGCTCTTATTTTTTTCAGAGAAACAATCAATTTCTTTAACACTTGAAACTACAAAGTATAGTTAACCCTTATAGTCAGCCTCTCCCTCTTGCACCCTCAACATGGGTATACTCTTCAAGCTTTGGAAAATGAATTTAAAGTCTCCACGGACACAAGTGGAAAAATGTTAGCGGGATTAGAATTAGAAATCAGGTATTGCTGAATTACATAAAAATGCTGCATCTGCCAAACCATTCATCCATTCATTTATTTTTCATTGTCACAAAATATAACCAGACTTCTCTACAAAGAACTGTGGGAAAAAAAGGCATGGGGAAAAATAACTAAGGATTCTGCATCATAAATAAAATCTGCATAACTGTGAAGCTTACTTTAAGTTTAAATTTTGGAAAAGTCACTAGATTGTCTTTGTAGTTGTAAACAAGAAAGCTTCCAAAGTATAAAGGAAACAACTGCCCTGAGTTTATATTTTATGAGTATTTCTGCTCCCGATAGAACTCTTGAGTAAGGCAGGTTTATGATTATTTAAGAAATAAGTCTTCAAAAGCTGAACATTTTACAAACATTTAACTAGGAGCCCGATGTCCACATATGTAGTACTTTGAGAACTGGCTGCTTTAAACAGTATCTTCTGGTTCTTTTTCCCATGATCTCTTATTACCCAAAGGACAGCTTTCACCATCCTCTGAATAATGAGATTGGCTTTCCCTAAGATAAATGATTGAGGGATTTTGAAGATATTTTAATTTCTGAGTATAATTTGAGTATTAAAATGTCACCAAAATAAAAAACTAAACTCTGTGAGGCCATGATTAACTAAAAACATTCTTTAAAATGTTTTCTATCAGGAGGTTCAGCAACATCTGATGACCATGAATTTGATCCATCAGCTGATATGCTGGTGCATGACTTTGATGATGAACGGACATTAGAAGAGGAGGAAATGATGGAAGGAGAAACAAACTTCAGTTCTGAAATAGAGGATCTTAACAGGGTAGGTAGCCTTAAGTAGTCATAAAACATAACCACAGCCCACAGTCTCACACAAAACATTTGCAGGTTTTTTTCCCTTATATTTGGAATTTAAAAAAACCCACCCCTAAAACACTAATAGGCAAATAATATAGATGTGGGAAATGGGCTGAGCTAAATTTGCAGTTCTCAAAAGTTGGGAAGAGGAAACTGGTACATAAATACTTAATAATGTATAATGCTGTGCTCGTTTAGTTTCTTTTTCCATATATGTGCTGGTGTAGGGTTTGCATTCTAGACCTAATATAAGTTAAAATACGCTCTGACTAAACTTGTATATTCTAAAGCACTTGCACTTGATTAGTGCATATAGATTTTGATTTTTTTTAAAATCCCATAATTTTACATTTCTTTTGCATTTTTATGCAAACAATTGTATAATACTTTAGTGGAGCATATAGGAGTATTGTCAGTTTTAAGATAGAGGAAATGGAGATGCAGATGAAATGATTTGCTCAAAGCAAAGAGTTGTCAGCAGAGCTGGGATCAGAACTCTCAATTATTATTAATAGTGATAAATAAATCTTAAAATGTGTATCTTCTGAAATAATTGCATATAAGATTTATTTGGCATTTTGAGGTTATACTGTCACTTATGTATTGTCTTAAATTACTTCTCAGGCAGGAATGATATTCTTAAATTACAAACTAGGTTCATTATAAATGCAAAGTAATTTAGATGCTGTCTGTGACCTCATTGGCTGAAAAGGCTTCTAGAACAGATCATTAATGATTCTCAGATGCATATTCGGTATACAAGTCCTATTTAGTACAAGTGATTATGCCAATATGACTTTAAATTAATTTAGTACGTTTAATCTACATTTTGGATGTAAATGATAATTTATTTCTGGTAATTTCAGGTTTGATATTAAATGGTAAGCATAAAGATAAATAAATAGTTTGTGAATCTAAATATGCTTCATCTAGATGAAATGAGAAATGGAGCTCCACATATATGTCATGTGGTTTTTAAGTTGAAAATACATTTTTTTCCCCTCATATTTTGTGAAGAGTCAACATCTGGTTGTGTAACTCTATCACCACATTACAATGCTTCCTTTATTACTGTATTTCAGCCATCAGTTTATTCCCTCATATCTTGGTTGTCAGGCTGCAAGTTTATAATTTCTCCATGTGTCAGCTCTTTTGTGATGCTTTTATAGACTGGCAGAGACTCTTGCGGTCATGTGTATTGTTGTGTGTGTATTGCAGGTAGGGTTTTTACTGAGTTTCAGATGCTTCCATGCCAGCAGGATCTCGCTAGAGACCTGTGGTTACCTCTGGTTGTGGTATAGCAGGCCCCGCATCAAGGCTTACTTCCATCTCTTTTTTTTAGTCATGGATGATAGGCAATGTAAATCTCAAAACTATTGTCAAGGCAAGTGCTATCCCATCTTTTTCTTTCCCCTGACATTTACACATATTATTTCAGATTTCCCCCAGGCTATGAATGTGCCTGATTTACTAGTTCAGGTCCTTCAGAGACGAGGTGGCAGTCAGGTTTTGCAAAAGCATTTTTGAACCTTAATGATTTAACTCCTGTCATAAAAATTGCACCTTCCTCTGAGGGTGAGGATCTTTTCTACTCATTGGTTGAAACTCTGGTGATCTGTAATGCATTAGTACTTGAGGTTGAGCAGCATCCTGCATTTGTCTGTGCAAGTATGTGTATACATTTTTGTCTAAATGGCAGTGGCATATCTGTGTCTAGAGACCTGAAGTCACCCTCTATGCTGCTCTAGTAAGGAAAAAATAGTTTCCTGAGGGCAGAACAGTATGTGAAGGGAATCAGAAGTATTGGATATGGTGGTTCTTAGTGATATTTCTTGAAAGGCAAGAATTTTTCTTGGGCAGGAAACCTGTCTGCGAGGTGGAGCAGCAGACTATCCTTGATCATACCCAGACATGTATTCAGTAATACTATTACCAAAAATACTATTTCCATATGTAGGAGCATCTATACCAGATCTGACCAAAGTCCTGGCTAACCAGTATTCCTTCTTCAGCAGCCCGAGAGACAGTGCTCAGGAAGGTGTGCCTGGGATGAGGCACTTCTCTCGGCGTCCTGAGCATACGCTGACGCTGCAGTTTTCCAAAACGCAGGAAACTTGGCAGCATAATTTTGGTGGTAGGAAACTGCATTCACACTCTGTCTCGTAAATAATAAATAATCAGGCCCCAGCAAGTTGCAGAAACTCAACTTCCTCCTACTCTTAGCCAAGCTGACTGTACGAAGCATCAGCTGGAGGGAGGGTGACGTGGAGGATTTGATGAGTGTGAGGCCAAATTCTTTACCTTTGTGCTGCCCGATCTGTGGGCAAAGCACTACTGGGTGGTGTGTGCTGGCTTCCAGGGTGCCTCTAGGAAGTGGTGAGCATTGCCAGGGTGCTGTGTGTGGTGCCTCCCTGCATTACTTACAGATTTTTAAGCCTTTGACTCCCTCCCTTTTTCCATAATCGCTTGGTTTCTCCTTTTGGGGTCTCCCTTTTCAGGGAGGGCTCTTGGGTTTTCTTAGGGTTATGCACCAGCATCCTCTTGTCTTTAAATGAGAGAACCATACATGGAAGCAAGCAGTGTTTCTCCCAAATACTATTCTAGGAGGGTGTAGTTCAGGCACGTAAGAAAAAGATGTTGTCTCTTTCTTTGTCTGTAATGCGTGTCAGTCTTATTTTTCCTCCTCCCATGGATTTGTCCATTTGATTTTTAACCTCTGTAAACTTAAGTGTCCACGAGACATGTGGCAGTGTTGTGCAGTTCATTTATTGTGAGAAACATGTTTGGTTTTTCAGACCTACTCTGTGTTCGTTTCAGTGGTTGCCCCTCAGCTCTTCAATTAGAAGAGCGTACAGTCATATTTACCTTCTCTGTGCTGCTTTTGATACAGTTCTCTGTTATATCACTTGCCCTCACTTACCTCTACTCCAGAGGCATGAGTTATAATCCATTTCTTGTTATTAAGCATCTTCCACATAAGAAATTTCTGTGTCTTTGATAATCCTTGTTGCTTTTTTAGCCTTTTCTATTTTTGCAATATCCTGAAGCAATACAGAAATCACGATTTGTATTTTATTTTGGAGAGTTGCTGGCCCTTGGAGCTTTTTGATTGTAATGGACTATCTGAAATTAAGAGGCTCTACCTAAGAAAAATGTTGTAAATACAACACCACTTTCCTAGGTAACATAGTAGGTCATATGCTTGTTACATAGTTCACACATACCTACGAATTGCAGTAAAAGTTCTTTTTAATTCTCATTCTGTATCTACAGATGGGGTAGCGGTGAGGAGCGCTTAGTGAAAGTATATTACTTTCCAAAATGCACTGGAGAACATTTGTTTGGATAATTATGAATAGGATTTTTCTGATAGCTGTACTGTCAGGTTTTAGTTAAGATCACAGTCCTGTCATGTTGTCTGTGTCAGTAAAGTATGAATTCCCCACTTCTAAGAGTTCTTTCCGTAAAATGATAAGATAGGGACGAAGGAGTCAAGAGGGAAGGTGAGGACATTTAGGTCCACATGGTCTGCATCTACTGTGTGGATAGTTTAAACAAAGGCTAGACCAATAACTGGTAGAATGGCTTAGTTCTTTGAAGTAAAATAAATAAAATACACAGACAATAAGTACTGGTAACCCTTGCGTTACTCTTATTTTTACACAGCAGAATTAACTAGATCTGCCTTTTGTAATTGGTATTGTTAGTATGTTTCCAGAAACTAGAGATGTGTTGATCAGTTAAGGCCCTTAGGATAGGAGTTCATTAGAGGAAGTCTAACGTCAGCCGATAACTAAAAAAATCTGATTATCAGCTGAGATGCACATTATATACTAAGAAGAAATATTTGGAGCAAGCAGACACCTCTAAATAATAAACAAAGGATTTGATCTTGTGAGAGAGATAATTTTGAAATGCTCTCTGAAAGTTTCTGCTATGAAAAATCTCTTTAGGGATGCCATATACTGCCCCTGAAGGCTGGATACTGAGTATTAAAAGTAATAAAGTAAGTAATTTGCAGACCTGGCAATTAATAATTTTTATTAATAAAGTGAATGCAATTGATAACAGTTTGGGAGCCACTAAATTTGAGAACCGACTGTATCATTTGAAATGTCTCTTTAGAGTGGACCAGCATTCTAAATATAAAGATTTTTAACTGTGCACATATTTTAGCAGTTTTGCTTCTAACTGTGGATGGTTTTGTAGACAACTAGCTTAAAATATATATGAATCTGTAAAAATTACTACTATCTTTACCTGGATATTGGGTGATCCTGAATATAAGATGATCCCTCACCCCCATCCAACCCCTCATTTTTTGTTTTGCCTAGAAAGGGGGGAGGTATAGAGAGACAGAGAGGTACATTTTTGGTGTAATTTTGTATTCAAAGCCAGGGTTGTAGAACTGTGGAATTGTCCCTGTAGTGTAATTCCGCAAACAAAGATTTAATTCCATGTTTAAGCCAGGTACTGCAAGTTCTGGTCCTTATTCTGCTGAATTCCACTGCCTTGCACTAGGACAAATTCCTGCCTGCAAAAACTGTCAATATCTTAGCTGTCTGTGTGAAGCAGTGGCTGCTGACACACATTGTATGTATTTTTTTCCACAATTATGTACAAAATACTACAATTTCTTCAGGTAGTTTTTGGGCGGTAAAGGGAATACCAGTTTATATTCCAATAAGGAGTGTGTTTGCTCTGTATACTGAAGGGGTATGATGTAGCCGGACATAACCTGCCACATTGCAGTGCTTGTGTTTTGGTAAAATAGTAGTAGACTAGTACCAAGGGAGGGATGGGGCATACGGCCCTTTGGTGCCCTTTTAATGAGCTTTATGGCCCCTTTGAGAGATCGTTGGTACGTGAGGTCTGCTGTAAATTTATAAAAGATTGGGGAATAAAAAGTTCCCCTGAATTAAAAAAAAAACACACATTTTTCTTAGGAGCCAAAACTTTGAATTTTGACTGTCCATTCATTTTGGAGTGGCCATTCTTAGTATACGTGGTCATCATCTATCTGGTTTTGGTGTGTTATGTTTAAAGTGCACACCTTTAAGCTGTAGAGCAGATGTGGGATGTGAAATATTTTTTTAAAATCTCAAACTTTGTTTGGATGTTTATCAGGAAAGTGATATGCCAATCCAGGAGCTACTTAGCCGTTATGGCTATGATGGTACCATTCCACTCCAAGAAGATGATGACGATGAAGATGAGGAAGAGGAAGAGGAGGAGGGAGAAGATGATGATGATGTTGATAATGATGACAACAGTGGCTGTAGTGGTGAAAACAAAGTAAGTGTTTACACTAATTTGAAATTGATTTTCATACAGCCATTCCGTACTAGACGGCCACTCAAGATGCCAGATCATGGCAGAAGTCATTCGTAATATAGTTGATTTCAGATGCTTTGCATACTGAACTCTAATGTTTATTCTTAATTACCCATCTGTATTTCTCTTTATTGCTCTTAATTTAATCTGTATCATTCCAAACTGTTGCTGAGGCAAATGAGAGTATATGTATACATATAGCATCATGTAAGAAGGGATTGTAATTGTCCTTCAGAAATAGTCTGACTTCAAAACTGGACTTTTAAATGCCTGAAGACACCTTTACAGATATGTCTGAATACTTGTTTCAAGATGAAAAGCTGATCTACTCAAACTGAACGGTGAAGTGTGGAATTGAATTAAATGTGTCTCTTAAGTATTGGAGGTTGCTGCAAGTTTTCTAGCTTTGGCATTTTAAATTGTATTTTTTCAGCCTGGCAGCCCTGGTTGTACTTAAATTGTTAACTGAATCTAATGCTTCAAGTATCTTTGCAAAATGTACGGTTTTGAACTTAGCATCTTTAAAATCCTGTTCTGTGTGCTCTTAAAATAAATTTTCTGATTTTAGAAGAGTCTTTTCTACTTGTGTATGTCATACATATTTGTAACAATCCTGTCCTGTCATGGGCACAGCTGTAACTTCTCCATTACTGGTGGCATTCAAAGTTGCATCCTGAATTCCATTAAAATATGAAACCCTTTGTACTGTCAGTAGCAGAAAAAGCTTAGGCATTAATGGAAGCTGCATTACCTAATCTGGCTTTAAAAAGGATCCATTTTGGTTTTTTGATATCTAACCCATTTTAGAATCTCTGGAATGCGACACAGAGATGAGGAATGATATATCTGATTCAGAAAACGAAGTCCTTAGGATTTACAAACTCCCTTGACAGATGCTGTAAAAGATTGCTATTTGTATGGGTTGAATAGTTCAGAAATAAGAAAGATACACAGTTATATTAAATCAAAAAAGGTTCAAGAAGCTGGAGAGGGGGACAAACTTACCTCACATGAAGGATGCAAAATTAAAATAAGACACAGAAGTGTTTTATTTTGTTTTGCCTGGTGGTGTTCCTGAAGTCTCACTTTCTTCTTGTGTCCTTGATTACTTCCTGACACAACTTCCATCTTCTGTGTTCTCATGACCTCCTCCGTAGTTCTCCACTTCTGTTACTAGCTGATGTAAGACACTGCCTATCTTTTCTCTTAAATGGATAAAATCTCAGTGTCTGTCACTGCTGTTAGCAGCAAGAGGAGTCATCTTTGTCCCTCTGTAGGGCACTAAACCTTTTTAGCGTGCTGCAGAAGCAAGCGTGTTCCTGCCTATCAGCAGCAACGGTTCACAATCTGGCACAGTAAACGCAGCCAGTGGGTTAGCCTAATTGCAGACTTGGCACTGTGGTTGAGTTGTAAGTATGTGTTCACGTATTCTACCCCAGTTTTGATAGGTTTGGAACAAAGGTGGTGAGGAGGAGTGGGCACAAAGAGAGCTAGCTAACCTGTTGTGATTGTTTGCCTCAGGGTACAAGAATGAGAGCTCTGAAATGCTTGCATGCTCTTAGCAGAGGCAGTAAAATACATCTGTGGGGGTGGAATAATTTTATAAATCATTCAAGCTTTCTCTGCAAGTGCTCATCTTTCTTCAGCTTGTTTAGCTATATTGCACTTAGCTATTTTCTATTTTTAATCTGCTTTAAACTGCACATGTGATAATACTCTGGCTGCTGGTAAAGGTACATATAAACATGTGCTGTGCCTCATGCTTCTGTGTTCGAACTAGCAAGTGTGAGTACTTACAACATAGTCATAAAACACATAAAAGATATTGACAACATGCATTGAAATAGAAAGCACTAATATACTTTTTCAACCTTTATCATTTTAATTTTCCTTAATTGTAGAAATTCCCATAGTTGTGGTTTATCTTCTAATAAAGAAACTTGTTCTCATTTTTGAACTTTTAATGACTCAGTGTACAAACCTGAGTCTACTGATACGCTATTCCTGTGGGGTTGAACCACGCTATTGACATTAATTTTTATGGAAAGTATTATTTCCATTTGATTGGAAAAAGTATAGCCAGTAAAGAATTCCTCCCCTTTTTATTGAAAATTCATAAGGAAGGGTTTTAAAGACCAAAGTAAAATTCAAAGTTAAATGAAATGAAATGAAACTGCAAGGATTTGCTTGACTGATTTAAAAAACTAGGTGTGATACTTAATAGCAGTTAATATTTCTGATTTGTATGTTAGAGTCTGAGTGTTAAATTGATCTGCTTAAAATACTGGTCAGTAAATAATGTGATGTGTGTACACATTTGTTGTGGCTCAGTCTGGACAGGCCACAATCTATACCGTCACTTCGAGTCAAATAAAAGGTATTTAGGTTTGATATATTGACAATTTTGGAAAAAAATATTGCCAAAATAGTGTTTGTCGCATACAAGGGATAGCTGATCTCTTGTTTGCTTTTTTATATTTAAGGAGGAGACCATAAAAGATTCATCAGGTCAGGAAGATGAGACACAGTCATCTAATGACGACCCAGCACCATCTGTTGCTTCTCAAGATCCACAAGAGATAATTCGCCCTCGTCGATGTAAATATTTTGATACAAGTATGTACAGTTTAGTACTAAGCACAGTAATCTCCATATGATTGACCTTTGGTTAAGAACAGCCCTAGTTAACATAGTGTTCTGAAATAAGCATGTTGATACCTATAAACATTTGTTTGTTCTCTTTCATAACACTGTTCTTGATGACCATTATGCTCAAAATAATAGGCAAAAAAAAGTCCTATTTTTAGCTGAATGCTAAATCCTGTCTGCAGATAAGGGACTCTGTATAAGGACAATAGATATTCTCTCTTCGTAAAACAATGTGTTAAATTTGTGGAAAAATTTAAATTTCTACAGTTTTGAAAAAGCAAGCTCTCCAACAGTGTAAATCCTTTCACGACACTACTCCAAGTGTTGTGACAGTCCAGTTTATGGTCCTGCAACCTGGTTCGTATAGATGTGCCCTTCAGAAAAATTTTCTTGTACGTGGAGTCCAGGTGCAGTAAATGACTGTTTAGTATGGTATCACCTTACCATTGTAGTTTCAGCTGCCAGTTCACACTAAGGATATAGGTAAAAATATTTGCAAGTAGGAAATGCACTGTTCCAACTAGATAATTGCTGGACAGTGCATGATTGTCATGACAAGGCCTGGTGACAGCAGGTTATGTACTCGTTCAGAGAAGGTGAGAGTCTAACTGAAGTAAAAAGTAAAAGCTGAAATTTACTAGAAATAGAACCCCAGATTTCTTCAAGATCGCTAATACAGAAAAAAGCAATGAAATCTGAAAAAGGCCAATAGATTGTTAAACCTGAAATAACAAAGGGGGAGATAATGATGAAGAAAATTTGCTTGAAGAATTCCATATTTGATACTGTTGCCAGCATTGTGGACCGATTATTTTCTCTCTTGTTTGTTTTTTTTTTTAAATTGATTTTGCATCCATTTGAGACTGTTGAGCTAGTGTTATGTAGTTGTCCATTTAGACAACTCTTATTTCTGTGGCAATCTTACTTAATGGGTTCTGAACCTTTTAGTATTGAGCTAGCAACAGGGCCATTTGGACAACAGGTATTTTACATTTCTTTGACATAAGTGACTGTCACCGATGTTTGAATTCCTACTGTTCTATGTTTTAACAAACAAAAGTTAAAGCAAAGGTTCCTTACGATACCTTATGCTTGATACTTATTAGCCATGACATTGCAGAAATGCTATTTTCTAATCTGTAGTTTATTTTAATCCAAAAATGTCAAGGAACCTCAGCATGTTGCTGTGCAGGAGATTGCAAATATCTTAAATGAACTCTGTTTTTTAACCATAGCATTAGCATTAGCGTAATGCAAGTGTATTGCATTAGGTTTTGGGTTTTTACAATGTTCAGCTGTGTATAGAATGTAATTTAATGTATAAATAATTTTAGTGCTGCTATTATTACATGCTATACATAAACCAGATATTGCAGTTGCTTTCAGTACATCCTGAAAGGCAACTAGGCTATATCATAAAGAGCTTAAAATTTTTGTCAGTCCTTACCCAAAATAATCTATTTTAAATGCTGCTGTGCATCTCTGAGCAGTACATCCAAGCCTACTAAATCCCAGTAAGACTGAGAAAAGCACACTTGCAGATTTGTCGCACCTTGTGCTATAGTCTACCCTAAGTTCAGTGACAGCTGCTGTAAGGGAAAAAGATCAGCAGTATCTAAGCTAGGAGCTCATTGAAAATGGTGTTGAAACCCACATGCGGGTGCTGAACATCCACATAAAAATACTTTCAGAAAGTAACTGTTTAAATATGGATGTGGGTCATGTCAACTGCTTCGGAGCTGGGTGAGGGAAAGGAAATTTTAATTAGGCAGTAGTAAAATCGATGGATGTATTAATCTGTCCTTAACTTTTCAGAGCCTGTTGTGTGTCTTAATCCATTCTGAATGCGAACCCGGAGTGGGTCACTTTTTACAGTTGGCGGTACTGAAACGTTTGGCGTTGTCACCGAAACCGCCGTTTGCGCTTGCGTGGTGTTAGATAAGGGGGCAGTGAGGCAGAGCAGGGCTGCCCTGTGGCTGGAGGCTGGTGGGGCGAGGGGCTGGGCTCGTGTCCCCCCTCGCCCACGCAGTGGTGCTCCCACGTCCCAGGCCCCCCCTCGCTCAGCCCGCTTTGCTGGAGGCTGGGGTTGACATGCACAGGCCCCATCAGAGCTCGTTTTAGGTAAATGTTTGAACAATTTCTTGTAGATAGTGAAATAGAAGAGGAATCTGAAGAAGATGAAGATTATATTCCCTCAGAAGACTGGAAAAAGGTAAATACTAAGTGCTGTTAAAAAAGCCTGTATTTCATGAATAATGAGTTGATCTGTTACCTAGTAACCCTGAGCTCTGTAGATCACCCAAATCCTCTCCAGTTTTTCCTCATAAATAAGAGGTTTGATAGTAAGAAGTGTTAAAGACCTCCCCAAATAGTCAAAAATTCATTTCCATATAGTGCCCATTAACCGTATTTTTAGATTTTGAACAATGACTGTTTTAAGGGGTAAAAAAAGATGTGGTCATTCTCTTGTTTGCTAACAAAAAACATCATGGCTGTTGTTGCTAAACTTCTTGTTTCTGTTATTTCAAAACAGGAAATCATGGTGGGCTCTATGTTTCAAGCTGAAATTCCAGCTGGCACATGCAAATACAAAGAGAATGAAAAAGGTGAGACTTGGCACTATTACCATTTATCGCTGTGTTTGAGATTATTTCCTAGTGGGGAGAGATAAAAGATTTGATTGATGTCATGTGTCTTGCAAAATAAAAGAGCTCCTTCAAGTGAAAACTAGAACCATGATCTCAAACTGTAGTTCATCCTGTACTTCACCATCAGAGCTTGAGTCTTGGAACGGGAAAAGAAAGATTGTATTGCTGGCCTATTGCCTATTCAGCCCTTGTATTCTAATTTGGTCACGTACACAAGCTTTCTGTGTAGCTTACGTTAACCTCTTCACCTAGTATATTTAGTTTATGTAAAACAAAACAGATAATAAAGAAATTGTGTTGCTGGAATTGGATTAACGTGTTTAAAGAGGCAAAATGGTACCAGCAGCTTTGATTTTCAGATTTTATAACTCTTCAGTCAGTACTAAAGAACCTCTTGTTCTGCTTTTGGGTTTTTTTCCAGGGACTCTTTCCCCCCTCAGAACCAGAGCCTTTGGCTGTATGCTGTCAATATAATCAAGTCAGAAAAGGTAGACCCAGTTTAAATCCAGCTGTGAGCTTAAAAGAAGCAAATATTCCTGCTCATTCAGCCCATTACTAAGAATTTGTTTACACTGCAGGTCAGTTTGAGACTGCCTCTTTTGTAGTTTTATATAAGTTAGTTTTTAAACTAACCAGCATAAAACTCGGTGCCTTCCTAGAATCTGAGGATATACTCAGGTAGTAGCAGTTGTCTTGCTTCGAGCTCCAGGTTGCGGTAGCTACGCTGTAGCCTGATCTAGCTAGAAACTAAGAGGAGCATCAGTCCTGCTATTGACTTTGAGCAGGCTGACATGTTCTGTCAGCTCTGGACTTTGTAGCCAGCGAGGTTGAAAAGAACGTAATTTAAAACTACATGAGAAGTCAGGAGCTTCCATTAAAAATAGAAAATGGCAAATTAGAAAACATCTGCTTTTCTGCTGTGAAGAAGTTGCTCTTTGCACCCTTTCCTGCTTCTGTCTGAAAATAGAGCTTGAACTATGTATTTGCCTGAGATGCAGTAAATTATGCTTTACTGGTCACCTGCTTTTCCTGGTATTTACTCAGCTCTAAATGGCTTCTGGCCTTCAATAGTAAAAAAGATACAGCTGCTTCGTGCGTTACAGTAACGTATAGAAAACAATTTTTCATAGTCTTGCACACTATTCTTTGCACAACAGAGAACCTACGTCATGGGCAAAAACCACTGAGGGGAAAAGTTAAATTTTCACTAATCATGCTAGGACTATTCTAGTTTTATATACCAGTGGGGTTTTATATCTTCTGCCACTTCTTTCCTTTCTGCTGTGTTTGGATGTAATCTTTGGCAGAACTCCAGCTGGAATATTAATGAAGCTTAAAAAGTTGAAAAATAAACGTCTGTGACTATGTATTTAGTACTTTCATGTACATATCCCATCATCTTAGTTGTTCTCTAATGAAGGGGAAATTCTAACTGTAAAATTCCCAAATGCTAAGAAGGCTAGTCCTTTCATATCCAGTCCTGTAAGCAAAAGCACAAAAATGCTAGAACTCTTAAGAATAACCACATTGCTTTTCAGAATGTGTTCTGACATGCTGTTGTGAGGAAAGAACGACTATGTAATCTACACTAAGCTAATTACAGTGGACTGGCTCTCTGAGAAGTATGCCTGGAGACCAAATTAGCTGCTACTAAACAATTTCAGGTTATGAAAAATCTACAAAATTAAAAGATATGTTTTCAGAAGGCTTGGGTTTGAAAATCGAAGGATAGCTCTGCGAACTGAAAGGTGCTGAAGCTGCTTTGAGGCTTAACTGACCGCTGTCATTCATAATCATTCATAAACATTGCAGTATACTTAGCTTGCATCATTAAGGGTGGCTTAGAACCGAGTATCAGTCATCTCCTGAAAAGAATTGTTGCTTCTGCGGGAGTTTGTATCACAAGATACCTGGAATCTTTTTCTTAAATGAGCAACCCAACATCAGATTAGGACTGGCCTTTGAAACAAAAAGCTTCCAGAAAATTGCTGGGAGCTGTTTCCAAAGAGTGTATCATTCGTGAAATGAAGCTGTCTTTCTTTGCAAGACACTTAATAATTTTCCTTACCACTTTTGGTTTTTTATTTGTAGTCTACTTTCATGTTAAAAATAATTTTTTTCAAGTAGAGATGCATCTAGCTGCCACTCTGACCTTTCCACCTCCACAGAATGCTACTGTATCTTCCCTTCCTGGGGTGACCATGCTTTCCCAAGTGTTCACTCCTTTCTCTTGTCCAAGGTGCTCACCCAGCTAATGGAATGAATGTTAAAGTTACTTTCTGGCTGGTTTTTGTAAGGTTATCTTTCATTGGAGACTGGGCCATAAGCAAGGCCTGGATGCTTTCCTGATTCTAGTTTTTTTTAATAACCTGAATTTTACTTTATTTTGCTGTACTAGTGTTTTAATCCTGCAAAGCTGTAGGCTCTTCAAAAATAAAACCGGGAGATAATTCAGAGGATATGTCATTTGGCCACATTTCTCCCATTAATTTCACTTTACTATGGCTTCCCTGGTCTGAAAGCTCACACAAAAGCTCTGAGAAAATAGTAGAGATTTGGTAGTATTAAAATTCAGCAATCTTTACCTGAATGATTTTGTTTCAGAAAGTATTTCTTGGAAGTAGCAGGAAGGTCTTAGCAAAGTTTCCTTTCAGGAGCTGTTTGACTTCAGAATGTCTGACAGCTGGGCGTCATTTTCCCTGGAGAAGTAGTGGACCTTGTTGCTGGCTTTTGCCAGCCACGCTAGCTGAGACTTTTATATTTAGTGGTCCAGACACCCGGTAGTGTTTTTAGCACCACTTTTGGTGGTGTGCTTTTTGGTTTTATGTGACTGATCCTAATCATCTTGCAAGAAAACAGATGTAATTCGTTTCTGAAGTAATTTTCCATGCCTGCTGGCTGCCATCGGCAAAACTTAGGGAAAAGGCATGCTGGATGGATCGTTCAGGGACTGTGTCAAGTAGTGCTGCTACCTTGTGTTTTAAGTGGTTTCAGGAGGAGGACAGGGAAGGTGGAGTTTCTGGAGTTTCATAAATGGGTCCTAGAATCTAGAGCACAGGTTGTGCCAGAGATTTGAAGACAATACAAGATAGAGTATCCTAGTCATTTGGATCACTGCATTTGTGAGACTATCTTTTACTTGTCCTTATGTGTGTTCTGGATTAATGTTGGTGCTCTAATGATCTTCCAAGGTTTTGTAATCACTAGCTTTATAAGAGAGAATAAACTCCTATATTGTTGTTTTAGCTTGCTTGTCTTTTTCCTGTGCTTAATTCAGTGTATGAAAATGATGACCAGCTGCTGTGGAATCCTGACTTTTTACCAGAAGATAAAGTGATTGAGTTCCTAAACGAAGCATCAAGGCGTACGGGTGATGAGAAAGGCCTAGATGCAATTCCTGAAGGATCCCATATTAAAGACAATGAGCAGGTATATAAGAATAATTAGGATTTGTAGTTTAATACTACAGAATTAATTATCCCTTTATTTTATTTTACTCCCAAGAATTAAAATTGTGTTTGAAACAGCTTTGTTATTTCTTGTGGAAATAGAAATGTGATGGGTTTTTTACCTCTCAACAAATAATAATCAGTTAACTTAGGCTTGCTGTTGCTTTATGCGTCAGTGCATTATTTTATGTATAAATAATGGTGTATGGATGAGTTCTGTTCTTTGAGTTACAGACTTTTTTAAAGCTGTATGAATGTATACTCATTTTTTTCTGCGTACAAAAAAACCCCATCAATTTTACAAATGTATGCAGTGGATGAAAATGTTAAAGTACTTTGCCTGGATATATTCTTGGTTATGTAATTAGAGATTTGGAAATTTAAACAGAGGAAATATGTCTTTGTGCTGTCTTAAATTATATTACATTCATTCAAAGAGTTTTATTTTTAATCTTTTCTTAATAGGTATTAGTGATTTACTAAGTATGCTTCTGTGGCACAACAGAAATTGAGTGGTATCTAGAATGTTAAAAGTGCGTCTTTTCACCTTTCCAGGCATTGTATGAACTGGTTAAGTGCAATTTTGATACTGAAGAATCATTACGAAGGCTGAGATTTAATGTAAAAGCAGCCAGAGGTGAGTATACACTGAAAGTTAAGTTTATATTGTTGAACTCTCGTTTTATTTGTTACACAGGTATTGGGTTTTGCTGTCAGCAGACTGAGAAATTTTATTAGAGCTTGACTGCATGCCAGCCCTACATATCAGTGCCCCTTTAAATGCAACCTTCAGTGAATCTCTTACTGTTCTCTGAGAGAATGAAATTAGCAGATGTAGTATAAACAGGTACATGCTCAAAGAGGGTGTGTAAATTAACTTCCTGTCAGTAGAGCTTGATATTTGTATCTGTGACTTTAATAACGAGTTAAAATTTAAAATTACTTCTTGGCAACTGAATTGTGCATTTCTTGGGCATTTTGTTCTTTGTTCTTCTAGACCTTTTCAGTCATCAAAGTTAATGGAAGAAACATGAGATATAAAATGAAATAATTCACAATTCTAAATAAAGGAGAATGAGCATCTAAACCTCTTTTAGTATTATGCTTTGCTAAATAAGACCCTGGTCTTAAAGATGCTTTTGGAGCCTTAAGCATTTTCTGGTTTAGTATTGATCTTTATACTCAAAGGAACGAGAAACTAAGAGAAGGCACAAGTTATTTTCCTTGCACATTGATCTGTTGGTTCTGCTTTCAAACCTGTGGCTTCTCCAGAGTTTACTGTGCAAATCACAAGACAAGAGTGATCAAATAGAGATTAGTTTGTTCTCCCACTATTTTAAACCTTATTTATTCGTGACCTTAAGAATCAATAAGGCCAAATTGTATTAAGTTCTTAGAAGTGTGGCTGAAAGTTATTGGGGGTTTATTCTGGCTTCTGTGGGGCCAAGATTTCCCACCCAGTAGTGTGAGCAGCAGAGTTGCTTATTCTACCTGACTGGAATTAACAGCCTATCATTGCTGGCTCTGGCCAGCAGTGAAGAAGACCTCATTCCTCGTTCCTTTTCCCCCACTTCTCCTAAATACCAGCAACCAGTTTGAGTCTGTAGCATGAACTCCTTCGTGCTGTGTCCTGGCTTGAAGGATACCCGCTTCCTATGGTTCTAGGGGCAGAATGGTGAGACTGGGTTTCTAAGCCCTTCCTTTTTCTCCTGCCTGGGTTATTTCCCCATGCGACAGGTCTGGAGTTACGGACCATTTGTAACAGTCTCTACTGACTAGCTACTTAAGGCAGCCAAATTTCCCACCTACTCACTAGAAGGGAGAATTTTCATTTTTGTACTAGTAAGTGAAATTTCTGGAGGTGGTTCTCATTTAGTCAGCAGATGGTGTAAGAAACTTGAATATCACGTATGTTTTCTGTCACTTAAGTTTTCTTTCATTGGCCGTATGCTTTTTTATTAAGTATTTTCTTTATTGCATTTTCTTGCTATAGAAGAATTATCTGTTTGGACAGAAGAAGAATGTAGGAACTTTGAGCAAGGGCTGAAAGTCTATGGCAAGGATTTTCATGTGATTCAGGCAAATAAGGTAAACACTGATTTTAAGTGTAGTTCTCACTTTTTTTTTTTTTTAAAGCAAGGTAATTGTAAATGAATTCTTATCCTCAATTTCCTTCACAAATTACTATATTTACTGCTTCTAATTTTTACTACATATATGTCCAAATTGGTTTCTTAAAGTCTAGAATCCTCTGTAACTGTGGCTGTGAACTCCAAGTTCAGAAAAGTCCCAACAATCCTGCTGTGGATACATAGGGGAAGATCTGCATCCTTAGAGTCTTACTCTGGTCTTGAATAGACTGGTGAAACAGACTTGAATATTTCTCCTGAAGCCGTTGTTTACAGCACCTCAGGATACCTTCAGTATTCTTAGAAACCCTATTAAATTTTGCATGTCAATTTCTGGGTCTCTGACATTTCAAGTCAATAATTTCCACTATTTCCTATGTTGTATAAAGAAGCATTGACTTTGAATATCACACCTTTTGATTTAAATGGTAGCTTTTTGCCAAAAATGTATTTAAATTCATCAAAATTTGCATGGGACATATTTCCTAGGTACGAACGAGATCAGTTGGTGAGTGTGTAGCATTTTATTACATGTGGAAGAAATCGGAGCGTTATGATTTCTTTGCGCAGCAGACCCGATTTGGAAAGAAGAAATACAATCTTCATCCTGGTGTAACGTAAGATGTGCATTATTTTATGTGCTTTTACATGTTGGATGTAAATCTTTATTTTATACTGCTCTAATCTGAAATGGTATGACAACCGAGGGATTCCATAGTCCCAATTTGCAGCAGGAAAACAGCCAAGGTGTAAGAAAAGCTTACTACTGCGTATAATGTAATTTCTAAAATACATTTATTTGGAATAAGGCTAACAATTTGCAATGAACAGCTATTTAATTTAGTTTGTTTTCTGTTTAAATGTTTCACAAATGTAACATTTCTGCAACTATGCGGGTTTTTTAAATGCTTGTTTTACTTTAGATACATATTTTGTACAAAGGCGTTAGTCACAAGTTTCAGGTGGGATTTGTGGTACGTGCTGTAGTATACTCTTGAGACGTATTGTTTGGCAAGAATTCTGGTCAACACAGTACCCTATACTAGGGCTTTTTTGGGTGTACATGGCTCCTTTCCCCATTAACATCTCTGCTAGCCAGAGAGGGAAATGTCTGTGCGTAACTGTGTATTCTGTTCCCTCAAATCTGAGCAAGTGAGCCAACATATTCTTCTGCCCTTCATTCCAATGCTATGATATTAGTATCCCACTCTTTCCGCTGACTTTTTCCAAGTCTTTTTACTATTATTTTTATTTCTCATTTGTTCCGGCTTCTCTGTTGATCCTTCTTTTTAATATTGTTGTTTCTTTAAACACTTTAGAACTGTGTGTTGGACCACTGAAGTGAACTTGCAGTATGACATTAAGAGTTGCCATCTGTGGCTTTGTTAAAGCAGACAAGAAAAGCACCCATTGCTGCTAGATTTTCTTAACCAGTTTTCAGGGAGTGTCTGTTTCCCCCTCTTCTTCCATCTGTTCCCCCCCCATTTTTGCCCAAATTTTTGGTTGTTAATCACTTAAAACATTCTCTGATTCTTTTGCAGTTGACTGCATATGGTGATCAGAAGAAGTGTCATTAAGGATTGTACTTGTCTATTGTTGAATGATTTTTGCAGATAGGTGTGGGAATTTAGGGTGCAGTATCAGTTCCAGAATAATTATGTGTGAGGATATGCTGTTTCTGGACTAATCCAGGCTAATACCGTACATACAAGGGCTTTACCAACCAGCTTTGTTTGTTTAAATCTTTCATAAGAGATTTACTATTAGTGACCTGAATTGTAGGACTGTAGTAGATTTCAGATCTGGAAATGTCTTTAACTCTGAAGTTTTTCATTTGCTTTTAACTCTACCCCTTTTGAGGTTGTATGTGCAGAAAACTTATTTACTTTAATGGTATGTTATCGCTGCCGCAGCAAATGGCAGGAGCTTAGTATGAACCTGCCTGAGAGCATCACCTTGAAAATGCAGTCCACAACATCACAGCATATTGAAGTTTCTGCTTGTACACGATCTTAGGGGACTTAGCATAAGCACAGGCTGAATTTATATAAGCTGGCTGCAGTGATTGGTCAACAAATACATAGTTGCTGTGGACAAACCATATGTGGGCCACTTAACACAGGAGATCTTAAAGTTGTTAACTTTGCAAGATAAGTCTGCATTTGAAAAGATATAAAATGTGAATTGGTCACACTTGCAGTATGTGCGGTGAATATTTTTGTACAAATAACACCAATCCTTTACACAGCAAGGGCAATGCTGAATGTGCTGTTTCTGTTGTGTAGAGATTATATGGACCGTCTCCTGGATGAAAGTGAAAGTGCTGCTTCCAGTAGAGCTCCGTCCCCTCCTCCTACAACTTCCAACAGCAGCACCAGCCAGTCTGAAAGGGAAGACAGCACAACCAGCAACAGTAATCAGAATGGTAAGTGCGTGCCCTGCCCCTCCTAAACAAGAGTTGCCAAATCACCACAGATGACAAGCCAAATGAGAAAAACAAGCCTATTTTAGTTTTATATATTTTTGAAGGTGTTAGCAGCTTTAAGTTAATTTTTTTTTTTAAAAAAGCTATGTTTGCATTTAGCCAGTGGTCACATATTGAAGATAAATCTCCACTAGAATCTTCCTTTTAAATGTAATTAATCTGTTCTTGTCTTGCCCATGCTAGTGTAGATGTGTAATGCTAACTTTGTGAGGAGTTCGTGCAGGATGTTTAAAACAACTGAGATGGGAACTGGGCTATTGTGTAGCATGCTAGTGCTTCTCCAGTGCTTGTGTCAGGAACACCGTTAGCTATTCTTACCAGACTTGGGGCACTGAAGGGCAATTAGGAATGGGAGAAGAGCCAGGGCACAATGACTCATGAAGGAGAAAAAAACTCAAAAGCAAGGGACAGCCATTCTGAAGGAGCTGAAGTGAAAGCAGTAGCAAGAGGAGGGAGGAGCTTGGGGGCTGAATCAGACTGTGAAAATAGAGTGGAAGCTACAGAAACTGCCCTGGTGAGGACAGTCCACCTGCAGCTTGTACAGTTACGCAATTCCAGGACGTTTTCTTGGCTGCTGTTGTTTGTAAGGGCTTCCATAAACTCTGTCATGATAAGTCTGTCATTTGTATGCAAATAAATCACTCGTTCATCGTACAGTGAGGATACGGAGAACAATATTGGCTTTTTAGTTCAATGGGACTAGTTAGACTTCTGCTTTATTGACAGACTGTTCTGTTCCTGCTTATGCTTCTATTCTCTTCCTTATGGTATGTTTCCGTAACACAGGGGTGTCTGCTAATGGGCCAGGTGAGATACCAAATAAAGATGAAGCAAAAATTGAAGGATTGCATGTAAATGGACCTACCAGCGGTAAGAAAACACCTCACACGGATCTGGATACAAATGGGTATGAAACTGAAAACCTTTCCATTGACCCAAAACTTGCTCATTCAGCTTCAAGAAACGAAAATGATTTTGAAGAAAAAAATGAAAGGCCTCTAAAAAGAAGAAGAATTAACAGCAATGGAAAAGAGAGTCCAGGTTCTTCAGAGTTCTTCCAAGAAGCAAACTCGCATGGGAAGCTTGAAGAACTAGAAACTTTGGATGACTGAATACTAGGAGCTGATTTTATTCCGTGGAGTAAATTTTGGGTGTCTAAAATTTTCAGGGTTGATGGGTTACCTTAAAAAATCCAGTTCCGTAAAACAATCTGCCGAGATTTTTTTCCTAATACCTTCTAGTTGGCTCTTAAGATCTGATTATTTGGTTTTTTTCAGCGCTGAAAAGCAGTAGGAGAATATTCTGTTTCTCAGAGCTGGCAACTGTAGTGCTGAGAACTCTAAGGCTCTGAAAAGTATTTGAGAAACAAATCAGTGAGTTTCTGCAAAAATACTCCCAGCCTAACAAGTTAAAGAAACTTCTGTGTGTAATACACCATTTAAGCATTGTACACGTGAACAAAGCATCCTATTTGAAGCAGGGGGGCTGGTTCAAATGTTGCAGCAAGTTAAAATGAAATACAGAATGCCAAGACATGCATCAGAGTAGGCACAGAGACTTCCACTCATGCTAGCAAGAAGAAAGTGTCATCCCATTGTTAAGGAACCCTTATGAATCCTGAAAGTTATGAGCACAACTATTTTTATATATAGAAGTTTTAAAAGGTAAATAAATAAACCAGGTCAGGTTTGTATATGTAAAATTGTTGACATCAATGATGTCTTTCCATATTCTTTATCTGGGCTAAAGAAATACATTCTGTATTTTTCCAGATTTCTTTGTAGCCTTTGAAAGATTTTTACAGTACTTATGTCTTGACTGAACTGTCCTTTCTTAAAACAAAAGCTTGTATAATTTTCTTAACTTGTACAGTTGGTAAACTTTTATGAGAGAATTGATATCCTGAGTCTAATGTCAGCTTCATTTTATTTTGCTGAAGTCTTTTCTAAAAAAAAAAAAGCCAACAAAAAAACCCCAAACCAATTGACTTAAAAAATGCTTATTAGTCACCAACATGTTATTTTCTTTTCAGAAAACAGTAAACAATTAACATCAAGAATGGTTAGAAGTAATTTGATTTTGAAAACATGATTTTTCTTTCTTCTGTTTTATGGCAAATAGTGATGCTAAAAATTTAAGCATATGCTTGTGTTGCACAAATTTTCTTGCTTTCATTATACATTTTCTCATTTTACTTTGAGCTCAGATAAATTTCATGTCAGCCAAATGCTTAAGTTTACTAAACCTTGTTCACCAAGACCAGGTGTTAGATTATCCATTGATTTATTTTCAGTCTATCATCTGTCATCTTCTACATTTCACTGAGCATAGGAAGGGTAGGAAATGGGTCAAGTGATTCTGGCTGTACAGGTTAGAAGTGGACGTGCAGCTGCTAACCTGGTGCCTGATCTTGAATTTCTGAAAACTAGTGGACCTTACACGGATGGGTATTTCAGTGGGAGCAGAAACATCACATACACATACTTGGTACAGCATATACACATTATATACATTCAGTATATAGAGATTCACATGTGAGAAGTGAGAGTAGGTATGGATAACTATTTTAAGATTAAAGTGTGAGAAATGAAAATTCTTTATAAAAGCGTGTGGAGGGGGTGATGCTCACCGTCCCACTAGCATAATTTGAAAGTTGTTGAAGTAGGGTTTACATCCATGAAATAATAGAAAGATTTTTAATACCGGTGTTTTGTTCTGGTTTGTTGTTTAGGTTTTGTTTTTTTTTCAAGCCACAGCTATGTCTACTGTATTGAAAACAGGAAAAATTGTTCATTATTTGTATAACTTCCTATCTTGTGTCCTCTTCCTGTGGCTTACAGGTGTGTTGTTAATTTTTAATTATTGGTTATTTTTACTTAAAGTTCACGAGTCTTTATGATTCCAGTTTTCAATGTACAGTCCTATGGTTTGAAACTAATGTTATCAACCTAAGAAACCCAACTGCTAAGGGTTTTGTGTGGTTTGTTTTCTTGTTCAATTACATGTACTTGGACTTTATGGTCATTAATGAGCCAAATCCTCTGGATCCAGCCTGGCTCCCTCACCATGATGAGTTACTGGAGTGTATTAACCTGCTGTTCCCAGAAATGTTGTGAATGGTCCCTTCTAACTGGTGCAGCTGACATGCAGAAGTTGACATCAGCCTAGAATTAGACAGCAATTTACACAGAGAGGCAAATGAGTAAGGTTTGTTAACATATGGCCTGCATTAATCAATTAATTGATTGCTTTAGTAAGAGGTTGCTGTTAACTTCACAATCTGGTTTATTAACGGAAACCCAAAGTATCACAGCCTTATATCAAAGAAAGATGGTCTTGAGACGGTTTCAGACTGAGGGTAGTGCAGTGCTTCTAAGAGTCTCTGTAACTAGAGTCCTATTTTCAATTTTATTTTTATGCATTTTTGTTTGCAAGTTGGAAATACTTCCAAAAATTTATAGGAAAGTTTGTAAGTAAGTAAATTGTCTCAGGCTTGTGTGTGAAATACAGCACTGTGTATATTTTCAGGAATGTTGCTTTGTTTTTTATCTTACCTTTTTTTGGTGATACATAGAGGAGACCTGACATTCCATAATCAACAAATATGTAATGCTCAGCTAGACTTTAAGAATATTTAATTATAATTTACATTTTGTTTATGCTGGTGTTTTATACAATACTTTGTTCGTGTTCTTCAAAATGCAGCCACTCTAACTTGATAAGTCATTGCACTACTAAAGCTATTTAAAATTCTAGAAATATTGTAACTTTGATTTCATTTAAAAAGCCTTCCCTACAGTTTGGAGCCCAGAAGGGTCTGAACATGTTTCCAAACTGTGTTGAAAAGATCACAACTTGCATGTGACACTTCTTCAAGCACTAGCATGATGGGTTCAGCTGGAGTGGGTGGCCTGGATTCATCAACTGCTTTAAGACCGCAGCCTCAACGGGGAATCCAGGTCAACAGCATAAATGGTTGTTGGGCTTTCTAAAGGGTTAAACATGATATTAAAAAACAACCACACATACACAAAATTTACAAATTAGTTTTATACATTTTTCCACACATAGTAAATTTGCACTGTTAAAAAGTCCCTTCTCTTATCCCTGCTCCCTGTCTGCAACTCAAAAAGCTTATTAAAGTATTTTTTTAAACATACTGTCTGCATAAAAAATTCCTGAGTTTGTTTTTCTCAAAACAGGGGGTAGAGTATTTCCACTTACAGAGGATGTGAAGACCCCATCCCGTTTGTAGCAGAATTTTTTGAATAGGAGCATTAAGCACGTTGTGAAGTGCTCCATCCCCATAAAACACATGAGCTCTGGCTAGCTGGGGAGAAGGAAAAGGGACTGATTTTAGCAAGGCATTAGGTTTGTTTGGTTATTTTGGGTTTTTTTTCCCCTTCCCATCCTCAAATATTTAAAGCTAAAAACCCAAAAGACCTCCCTCACCCCCCCCTTCCTCCACACATACCAGAGGACACCCAGAAGGGACAACCACCATGGGGGAGTCTCAGCACCTTCATCGTCTCCAGCCTTTTGTTGCAGGGAAGCGAGGGCCAGCTCCTGGCAGAAGGCAAGAGCAGGCAGGGTAGGAGGGAAGGTCATCGGTTTATTTGAAGCCAGTACAAAAATACATAGGCACATCATAAAATTCTTTTTGCTATCATCCACTGACTGACATATAAAGCCTGCCATACATTCAAATAAAAAGGTCACTCTCTTAATCACTAAAACGGTCATTTTGTAAATAGATTCTATATAGAAAAACTTTTAGTCTATTAATAGCATAGAAAATACTGTCGTAAGAACTCTGTTCGCTTTCCCAGTGTATACAATACCATCCAGACCCTGGCACTGAAGAGTGCCCAGTTACAAACAAAATAATAAGCTTTAAAAACATTTTACCTTTTGGACAAGAAATCTAACCAGTAGATTCAAAAAATAAAAATCAAAACCTTCGACAGAATTGACATCCCGACTGCAAACGCCTCAGCACAGCGAAGTTACAAGCAAACATGGCAAAAAGTGATTGGCAAATATTTCTGGTGAAGCAAGTGAGAGGAATGCACAGGCCTGGCTGAAGGACAGGGGTTTGGTGCAGTACAGCACCCCTGAAATCACGCGCTGCAAGGGGCCGCAGCGGCTGGAAGCTGCAGGGACAGGGGTCTGCCAGCCCCAGCACCACCCCGCTGCTGGGAACCAGTGCAGGGACCAGTAACCCCACCGGGAGCTGATGTGTGAGTAGCTCTGGGTCTTCTGCACAGCAGGAAGCATTTATCTTTCCTTATAAAAAGAGCAGCTCTGCAGCCGACTGCAAAGCTGAGGTCTTACTGAAATGGAGGAAGCAATAAGAATGACTGGGGAATTTTTTTTTTTTTTTTTCTTTCTTTCTCCAATTCCGCACTACGAGGGGGGAGCCCCACTGAAGGGCTGCTCCTCGCTCAGGGACGCACCGACTCAGCCCTCTGTGCTGCCACACGCCTTACAAATACAGTAACCACACCAATCCCCCGCTACGCACATTCCGCATCCCACTGACCCCAAAAGGGAGAGAAGGGAAGACCCCAGCTCCGGTACAGAAACGTCAGCTCCGGCACGCCTGGCCAGAACGACTCCAGGGATGGGATTTTGGAGCAGGCAGTAGCACAGGGGCTGGCAGACTCGCTCTGCATCTTTACCAGCACTGTTCAGAGAAATTCTCGGTCACATATAAAAACTTCAATGTTAAGTACTCCAGTAAACCCAGCTTGGCCAAACAGCAGTTACATTTTCAGCAACTATCTTCCAGAAACAAAAATTACATATTGTCTATAGAAGCTATTTTCCTGGTTACCAAAGGAATGTATAAAAAAAAAAAAAAAAACCTCATACAGTTTTACCAAAATTTTTTTTAACCAAGATTATAAACAATTCTTTTTAAACCAAAAGAAAGACAATCCAAAAAAGACCTAGAAAGAAGTGCTGTGTTAAGACAACCTTTAAAAAAAAAAAAAAAAAAATCAGTTAACACTGCCTGACATATTAAAAATCCCATTCTTTTAACGGGTCACAAACCAAAGGAAGAATTACTACATCAAAAAACAAACTGCAGGACAGGGCTTGGCCGGAGCCGAAGTGCTGGTGCTGCAGCGTGGGCACACGCCACGCGTGCTCGCAGGGACAAGCAGGAGCACCCGCAGAGCCACCAGCCCCCCGAGTTTCCCACCGACTTGCCAAAACACCACGATTCAAGTCCCTGTGCCTCTCCCAGACACGTGCACGGTGCTGATGGGTGGGAAGGGGGTTGCAGGGGCAGGAGCCGCAGCCTTTGCAGCGGATTTTTCTGGATCGAGAGAGGAGGCTCTGCGTGCCAGGTGGGACAACGTCAGCTCTCCTGCACACCCTGCAGCTACTCCCCGTTGGATCCAAAAAGTGCCCCGCGAGGGTCCCTGCACCAGGGCCAGCCCTGGCATGGCCAGCAGCTTTTCCAAATCCAAAGGTTTCTGACCCTGGGGTGGTTTGAAGGATGCTGCTGGCCCTGCCGAGCTCACCGGTGGCAGGTAAAACCTTCACGTTGGGAACGTCCCTGAGCCTCGTAAAAGCAACCTTGGGTGGGAAGGAGAGGGATGAATGTTTGCAGGGCTCTTTCTTAGAAACCAAGGCAGGTAAACCCAGCTTTAAAAGTGGGTTAACAAACAAACAAACAGAACAAAAGAAAAAAAAAAAAAAACAACCACCAAACAAACCAAAAACCAATTAACAAGTGTAAGTTCAGAGAGCACTGAGCATTCAACAGAGGTTTTGGCCCAGACCAGGAGCATCCTGCAGAAGCGGCTTTGCTGGGGGAATACCAGCGCTCGCCTCGCATGGGCTGCGACGCCGCAGCTCCTCTCCCTTGGGGAGAGGAGGGGTTCGCCTGCCCCTTGGGGCCGGATCCGTGCCGGGTACCACGGTCTCGCCGGGGGGACCGGGCTGCGGGAGGCACGGAGCAGAGCCAGCCCCAGCACCCATCCCCGGCTGCACCGAGACGAGACGCAGCCAAGGATGCTCGGGGTACGGCCCTCCGAGCTGGCACAGTCCTCCACGATTCCAACGTGCACGCTGCCTGTGCCAATCTCTACTGCCAAATCTCAGCGTGATTAGAAACCCATTAATTCCTCACGATCAGACTTAATTAGATGTCTTCTTCACCGTGCAGTCAGTTATCTTCCCAATAATTTGTAAAGGCAGCAATCTAGGTTGTGCAAATTAAGAGCATCACCGTTACTCCGTGGCAGACGCCCCGGATTCCTTCCCGTGTTCTGCCCGCGATCAGCTGAACAGAAATAGGTTGCTTCCAAAAAAAGCCTCTCCCTGGTCACACAGAGCTTTTTCCTTTAATATCCATCTTGATGCCAGCTTCAGACTGCTTGCTCATTTGCTCCTCCGTAAAAGTGATGTAGGAATACACCAGGCTTCCAGCAATACTGCAAAACAGGGTTGGGTACGAGAATGAGAGATCCCAGCTCAGAGCCACAGGAACGACAGCACGTCCGACGGCTGGCGCTCTCCTGCGCTGCGCAACGCAAACCTGCCACCAGCAGCCCGGAGGAGATGCTGCCTTTTACACCAGCACGTTTATTAGTTCTATAGACCTGCCCCAGGCAGCCACGAACAGCAGTTGCCAAAGAAAAAAAGTCAAAACCGTGGGTACGCCAACGGTCAAGGATCCGCTGCAAGCATCAATTTGCAAGAAAAGTTCCTCCTGAGACCGGGTATTTTGTTTAATTTGTACCCAAATGCTTGCTAGCCCGAGTCCCTAGCCAAGTGCTGGACCCGCTCCATCACTGAAGGGATCCTGCTGAGGGACACGGGGAGAACAGGGAGACTTTTCACGAGACAGAAATATACCCCAGACCAGAAAGGAGACTTTTCCAAAAGCTGTGCTAAAATACCAGGTGAAATAAACCAAAAAAATACTTCTTTTGCTACCTTAATTATATGATTCAGATACGCAACTCTGAGAACAACTTAAGTTTGCTGCTAAAATATGCTTGCACGTTCTCCTGGCTTTAAAACAACCCGAGTCTGTTCGGGAGCTCCCCACAGCCCCAGCTGGAAGCAGGGACCGAGCGGTGCCGCAGGCTGCGAGACGTGGGTCAGCGCCGCACCGGTTCCTCTGCTGTGGCACGAATACCAATTCCATGGGGTTTTGTTTTGTTTTTTTTTAAAGAAGCATTGAGCCAGTCAAACCATTTCAGTTTCACAGCAATTTTCACTTGCAAATCTTAAATAAAAACCGCAAAGGCCCGACGTTCTCACCTGATATTTAAACCAATGAAGTTCGTCCATGTAAAAATATAGTCTCCTCCAAAAAACATCCCAATATAGGTTATTAAAATATTCTGCAAAGGAAAAAGATTTTGGCAACAAGAGCGTAAGTGTCCGTATAGCCCGAGACAAGCGTACGCTCTATGCATTAAAGCAACATGGAAATGGGGAAATCCCAGATGCAGACAGTGTGAAACAGGCAAGCGGTGATAATACTGGATTCAAAGCGGTTGGTTTTAGAGCTGCTGAGAAATGCTCCTGAACAGAGGCTTCGACTGCTGGGGCAGCACAGCCGCCGGGCTGCGATGCTCTCCCTCATCGCGAGACCAGCACTGAAGCCAGAAAAACACCCAGGAGCGCCCGTCTATTTTCGCAGCTGGCTCGTTGGGCCGAGGTGACCCAGAGGATCGCGGCTGTTTCTGGGTACTTTGCCCGTCATTAGCCCTGGGGAAGCTAAACTCACTAACCGCAGTCAGTGCCACGCATGGCTGCTTGCCGTGCAAACATGCACAGAGTACCCCTCTACTCCAGACAGCAGCAAAAAAAAAAAAAAAAAAAAAAAAAATTAAAAAAATAATCCCATTAGAGCTTTCTCCCCTCCAAGCAGCACACAGCAAAAGCCCCCAGAGCCTCTGTCCTGCCCTTTCCGTGCCGACGCAGACACCGCTGCCTACGCGGGCAGAGCCAGGGGACGGGCAGTGCTGTGGATGGGTTTTGCCGGAATAACTCCTGCAGGCAGGCAGCACCCTGCTCCACATCCCGGGAAGGCAGCGGGGAGGTGCGAGGCGACCCAAGGCACGCAGAGCTGGAGAGAGCCGCAGCGCCGGGCACGTCCCAAGCGCTCGACGAGCCCCCGTGCCGATGGCTAAAGCCATCGTTTAATACGAGCCCCAAGCAACGACTGCTGCAACGCTCGCCTGACGGCAGCCCTGGGAGCAGAGAAAGACGCTTACCTTAATGCAGCCAACTATTGTAGTTGTAAGAGCAGAATTATACTGAGTGCAAAGAACCGTGGAGTACATCAAAATAAACCTGCAGAAGGAAGAGCCGACATCAAGCTCCAGGACACACTTTGGGCATTGCCATTCATCTCTGCATCTCTTCCCCTCTTTTTCTAGAGCGGTATTTATACCACCACTTTTTTGGCTAAACCTGCACTGAAGCAGGATAGGAAATTATTTCCACCTGCCCTAGCTCTCAGAAGATAGGGACACTATCAGGACCAAAGATTTTTATATATATATATATATATATTTTTTTTTTTTTTAACCCAGAAGAGCTCGGACCACCAAAATACGCTTCTTCTGGAACACCCCCACCCCATCACTGGTTGACGGCTGCACCCCAGCCCGGGGGCAGGCAGCACCCACCGCAGCAGCGTACGTCCTTACCCCATTACACACGACAGCGTAAACTGCACGACGAAGAGCGTGTCTGCCCAGCCCTGGTACTCCATTGCCTGCAAGAAACACACCCCGACCCTTAGAGAAGGAGGAAGAAACGCAGTAATTCACAGCAAGACAAGAAACAAACCCCTGACGTTGGCTTTCACATCACAGCAGGAAAAAACAAAACAGAACACAGCCCAGCGTGACACCCTGGGGCTGCGGGAAGGCTGGTTGTCCACATCAGCATCACCTCCCACCCGCGGCAGCACCCAGCACACCCGTCCTGGAAAAAGCGGGGAATAACAGTCCTACAAGCGGGAGGAACCAGGAAAGGCACTTCCCAGCCGGTCGTCGTCCAGAATTGCCCTCCTTGCAATTCCTCCACTGCAAACTGCAACGCTTGGGCAGCGCGTCCCAGGGGGATTTGGCCTCTAGAGATGGCTAAAGGAAGCCTGGATTTCACGGTAGGGCTTTTTTTTTGTTGTTTGTTTGTTTTAAAGTTACACTCCGTGCACCTGAATACGTTTTTGCCAGCTGCAGGTCTGGGGATGACTCCGAGGACAAAGCCGCAGCAGCAGGAGATGGTTGGGGGGGGAGTGGGGGGAGGCCAGAGGGTGTTGCTGCCGGCCAGGATGGGGACACGGGGTCAGAAGGAATCCCACGCAGCTCGACAAGAAGTGCCACGTCCTGCCCCTGGGGAAGAACAAGCCCCTGTACTGGGACGTGCTGGGGGCCAGCCGGCTGGGAAGCAGCTCTGCAGGAACAGCCCCGGGGTCCTGGTGGACACCAGGTTGACCGTGAGCCGGCAACGTGACCTTGCTCCAAAGGAGGGGAACGGCGTCCTGGGCTGCATCGGACAAAGCGTCGAGGGAAGCGATCCTTCCCCTCTGCTCAGCACCGGTGCTGGGCTCCCCAGTGCAAGAGAGACATGGACATACTGGAGAGTCCAGCAAAGGGCCACCAAAATGAAGGGACGGGAGCATCTCTCCCACGAGGAGAGGCCGGGAGAGCTGGGACTGCTCAGCCCGGAGCAGAGCAGGCTCAGGGGGATCTCATCCGTGTGGATAAACACCTGCGGGGAGGGTGCCGAGAGGACGGAGCCAGGCTCTTCCAGTGGTGCCCAGTGCCGGGACCAGAGGCCACGGTGGTGGAGTCTCCATCCTTAGAGATGCTCGGAACCCGTCTAGACACGGTCCTGGGCGCCCTGCTCCGCGGAGCTGAGCCAGGTGAGCTCCAGAGATCCCTGCCAACATCAGCCGGTCGGTGACGCGGTGGGGAAGCGAAGGTAGAACTGGGTAATGGCTGGTGCCCCCCACCTCCCCCCTCCCAGCAGGGCAGGGACGGGCACAGGGGAGGGAAGGGCTGCCGAGCCCACGGGGATCCTGCCGGGCAGCTGGGACAGTGCTTTCCAACAAACAGGGACACGACATCCAGCCCTACTGCAGGTGACCCATCCCCTTTACCCCCCCGGGAATTATTTGCAGGGCTTTGCTCACCACCACCAGCACGCCCCTTTCTGCCTCTTGCAAAGCACGGCGTGACGGGGCGTCGTTACCTTTGATGCTCGTTAACGAACTACAAGATTTAACACGTCCACACGCACGAGTGTGGTGGGAGGCTTTCCTATGCAAACACACACCCCCCCCCCCCCCGTTCTCCCCAGCACGGCCCCCCACGACGCAGCCCTCCATCCCCTGCCCCGGCAGCCGTCCCCACGCGAGACACGTTCAGCTGCACGCCCTTCACAAGAGGGTTTTTCATCAGGCTGCAAACGTGGAGTTTCCTGGCAGCAGCCCCAACAGAGCGCATCTTTGTCTGCCTCCGGCTGCCAGGAGCTCGGCCGAGGAAAAAGAAGTTTATTCAGGGAAAAAAGGAAAAAAAAAAAAAAAAAAAAAAAAAAAAAAAAGGCGCTTTCTCCACAGGCTGAACAGAGGCTGCACAGTGCAGCACAGAGCAACATTTTGCTCCCCGTCCGCCAGCTCCTGCTTATAAATGAGCGCTTTATCCCCAAATATATCCCACTGAGTCGCCCTTTATGAAGGGCAGGGCCCGAGCTACCTTCACCCCGTGCAACCACTTCTCCTCGCTAATCGCAGCTCATTATCTTAGCGACTGCTTACCGGGGTTCGTCATCAGGGCATTAAGTTCCTAATGAGAAAAAAAGCCACCAGGCTCTCCCTGCCTGGGCACAGGGGACAACAGGGGCGTCTGCTGGGGCCACCAGTACCCACGGCTGTCACCCACGGGGGTCTGGGGGGGCAACACCACCAGCCTTCGACATTTGCCTTCCCTGCCCGTGGAGGGGGATGCCATTCACGCAGGCGTGAAAAGCGAGCGCTCTTGCTCAGGAGAACCGAGTATAGCTGCACGTAAGTGTCTACAATAATAACCATCATCATCATCCCACTACAATATAAATATCACGTACACGGAACTGCACGTAAATCAGATCACGCCCTGATGGGGTAGCACGGGCAAACTGACCCCCAGAGCGATTCAACATAAAAACTGCCCCAGCAAGAGGGAAGGACAGAAAGAATTTTGAAGAAACTCATTAATTCTAAAAATACTCGACTTCTTTGTTTTAAGTAATATTTAGTTTCACTTATTGCTCTCGTACTTCCCCATTCCTCAAGCATTACGAAAATGCCTGAATGGAGCAACTCTGTGGATTTGAAGTCCAACGTAAGACTTACAGTTAGTTTCTGTTTACGTGGTTTTGGGGTAGTTCCTCTACCACCCTTCGCCCTAACCTCCTCCTCCCTCAGACGCTGCGGAGGAGTTTGTATTTGCAAACTGGGGATAATGAACTACTTTGCAGTTTCACATTTTGAGTATGTCCCATTTTACGTAAGAAGGCTAAGTTACAGAAAAGGGCGTTGTAACGAACAGTAAAACGTTCTTCTAAGCAACCCGGTTTGCCCATAAGGTATTATTGTGCCAATAAAGATATTGCTTTTGGGGGCAGGAATCCTACCTTCTGCGCATCTCCGGTGAAGTAGGCAATGGTCAAGGTGGGAAGGATCATAAACAGTGCATTGTAATATAGCAGACCATATTTTCCCAGCTCCTAGAAATAAGAGACATCTGTGTGTTTAAGTTGGTTCCAAACAGGAACATAAAACCTTATTCATATTGCTACTGAAGACTGGGTCTTGTGAGCTAAATCCATGTGGGATTCTCAGAGACGGAAGAGTTGGAGGGTGGGTTGGTTTTTTTTTATATATATGTGTATATATATATATATATAAAAAAAAATAAAGTATGTATTTATAATTTTATGTATTTTTAAAAATGTTTATGTTAAAGTATGTGTGTATGTGTATCTGTATCTATAAACCAGACTTGGGTAACGAGCTTGCTACAGGCTTTATGGTCACCATCAATCAAAACGCCATTTCTTCGCTGTCACAAGGGACTACGGTCGTAACCGGCATGGGGACACGGCTCCAGCCAGCGCTCTTTGGCAACGCTGGCACCGCGAGAGCAACACCGCGGTATTGCCAAACCTTCTGGACAGGAGATTTTGGGAGAGGGATGGGCTAGCACCGGGTGAGTCTCACCCCTTTGCCCTCTCCCATGCAAGTTGCTGCCAAAGCAAGCGCGCCGCCGCAATGCCCAGAACGAAGCCGAAGGTCAGCCTACCTTTGAATCCAGCTTCTGTTTCACATAGGCACCGTTTGCAGCTGTTAAGGCATCGTTAATAAGGATAAAAATATATCCTTCCAGATCAAATGCCAAGTCAGCACTGGGAAAGGAAAAAAAAAAAAAACAAGTTAAAGTTTTAAGCTGTGCAGAGTGTAACACTTGCAAGATTCCTTCCACCTTCTGTTTAGCCAGTAAGTTGTCAGAAAAAGTTAATCATGGGAGGAGAGGCTGGGATTCGGGTCAGTAAAACATTCTTTCCTACTAGAGAGCATGTCTGAGGGTAAAAAAAAGTCAGCGTTTACTCTCTCTTCTTGGGACATAGCGTGGTCCTTGATTCACCTTAGCTCTGCTGGCAGGCCCACGCAGGGACCCTTCAGGGGACACGGGAGAGTGGACGGCAAACCGGGAGCTCACCTAGCAGCTACGAACGCCCCGATGATCATAGCAAATACTGTCATCTGAACACTCCAAGAAAACTTCTTCCTGGAAAAGAGAGGCAGGAGGACACCGCTGTCATCCCAAGTTCAATCTTCACCGAGGTATTGCGAGCACGTTGGAGAACAGCGGGGAGAAGCCTTTCCTCCCAGCACACACAGGGCGGGGGAAGAAAACCCCAAGCAAACCAACCCGTGCAAAAGCAGCAAGTAAAAGCAAGACATTTTTAGGCAATTATCTCCGTCATTTAAAAAAAAACAAAAAACCACAAACTTGGCATCGATGAGGTGCAAGTTTATGGAGTGCTACGACTCTGCCGATTGCAGAAAAGGGCTCAGCTGGGCACGGGGCGGCTCGGCACCGCGGGGGGGGACCGGCCCAGCCCCGGGGAGGGGGCTGTCGGCACCCGGCGTGAGCGGTTTTGGGGTCTCTCCAGGCACCCGGGCGGAGGAGAGCCGTTAGCACGGGCGGACAGGCACGACGCCCTCCGCTTCCAAAACCGCGCCGCGCAGCCGCAAGCGGAGACGGAGCGCATCCATCATCTTCTCCCCGCCTGGCAGCTACGCGTGGCACCTCGTCTCGCCCAGCTCCCTCCGGGCACGCGGAGCGGCGGCGGGGAAAAGGGCCGGGCAGATCGAGGCGAGAAACACGCCGCTCCTCTCTGTATCCGCTTCCTCCGCCCACCCTCGTTCCCAAAACCCAACTTCAGAGCCAAAACCCCTGACCGCACGGATCCCCGACACACAAAAGCTCGCTGACGCGCCGCACGCCGTTCCGACGCCTTCGGACTTTTGTAACTCTAGCCGGTATCTGTCACCGGCAGCCCCGGAGAGAAGGCGCTGGGAAGACTCACTTGAGTAAGAATCCTTCGGCAAACATCGTAAACAGGATGGAAAACCTTCGCAGGACGGTGAACATCGGCAGGCTGCGAGGGAAAGGTTCAGTGGGGTGAAAGAGCCGAAACGCAGCTCCGGGGCCGCCCACAGAGCAACGCCCCGAGCGGGCGCCGGGATAAGGGCTCCGGAGAACAGAGCCATCGGTGAGCCTGCCGGTTTCCTTATGGAAACGGCATTCCTCCCGGAAAAGGTATCGAGGTATCGCTCATGTCAGACCTCGTCAGGGTGGGGGACCCCCGACCCTCACCCACGGCCGGGGAGGGCCAGACCCGCATCCCTCCCTACCCGCTGGCTGGGGGAAAGCGTTTGGAAACACGCACGTGGCTTATTTTAGCGTGGGCAGAGAAGGAATCGTATCGCTCCGAGCAGCTCCCGCTCGGGTCACCCGCACCCCCGCAAAGCCTTAGTGCCCAGCAGCAGCTCCCCACGAACACCGGCCCCCCCACAAAGGACCCCGCTGTACACCCCCCCCCCCCCAGTAGAGAAAAGCCATCCATACTTCAGTTTCTTGGTGCTGAACAGTCCTGTGATTTGGTTCCCGAAATACAGAAGAGGTAGAGGAAACGTCTAGAAAATTATAAGAGGGATAACACACCGCATGAGCGACCGGAGAAAGCCAGGGAGCTCCCCGGCAGCACCCCCGTTTTATAAACGGACATGAAATTATTTCCACCCCGCGACGGAAACGTCCACGCACGCCAGCCGCTCCGTGGCCGCGCGTTCCCGCGGGGCGACGACCGCCGGCATCCCGCTGCCAAAACGCCGGCGGTACCCACGGCGGGCGAGGGGGCCGGGGCAGAGACCACCGCCCGGCCTCGGGGTGCAGGAGAGGTGCCCGGGGGGGGGCTTACCCGCCGGGGGACGTGTCTGTCGAGGTCGGGGAACTTGAGCACCCGCAGCGCCTTGCCCGCCCAGAGCACCGCCACCGTCGCCAGCATCTGCAAGAGAGTGGGGGGGTCAGCTCGACGGCCCCCCGCATGGGGGGGTCAGAAGGGAACGGGGGGGGGGGGGGGGAGGACACCCCACTCACCTGGCCCAGCCCCACGCACAGCGAGGAGGGGAACCTGCGGGTAGAGAGCAGACGTCAGTGGGGGCACCCACAACTGGGGGGGGGGGGTCCCCAGCAGCCACGCACACCCCCTCCCGCGCTGTCTGCACGGGGAGGGGGATAGCAGCGGCCCCCAGCCCCCCCAAACCTGCAGAGCCATACTGGGGGGGGCACTGCCCGGGGTGCCCGCGGGAAAGGGGGGGGGGGGGGGGTGGCAGTGCAATGCGCTCCCGGGGGGGGGGAAAGGAGGGGTGTGCAGGGGAGGGGGGGTAACCCCACAGCAGGGGGGGTGCAAACGACCCCAAAAGCGGGGAGGGGGGGCGTGCATAGGGGTGCCCGTCCCCCGAGGATGCGGGGGCGCACAGCACCCCAAGGGAGGGCTGCATGCTGGAAGGGGGGGGGTGTGATGCAGACCCCCCCCCCCCCCGGGGGATGGGGCCGGGGGGGGTGCCCGGGCGCTAGGCCGTACCCGTAGGTGGTGAGGACGCTCTTGTTGACGACGACGATGAGGAAGGAGCTGAGCCCGTAGAAGGCCGCCGCCAGCAGCTTGAGGCAGAGCGCGAAGCCCGGCGCCGCCATGCCCCGCTCCGCATCGCCGGGCGCGGGGGCTCCCGCGGGGGCCCCCCCCTCGGCCCCGGCCGCCGGGCGTCTGCGCGCCGCCGCCGGCGACGACATGGCTGCGGGGGGCGGGGCCGGCGGCGGGGGGGCGGGGCCGGGCGGGGCGCGGGCGCGGGAAACGGGGGGGGCGGGCGCGGGAAGCGGGGGGATCGTGCGGGGGGCGAGGAATTTGCGCAGGGGTCGTGGGGGGGGGGAGTCAAGCGGGGGATTTGTGGCGCAGGGAGCTGGCATGGGGGGAGCGAGGAGTTGAACAGGGGTCGGGGGGGGGTTGCAGGGGGGGATCACACAAGGGTCTGGTATGGGGGGAGCGAGGAGTTGCACAGGGGTCATGGGGGGGGGCATTGCAGGGGGGGATCACACAAGGGTCTGGTATGGGGGGAGCGAGGAGTTGCACAGGGGTCGTGTTGGGGGGGGCATTGGACGGGGGGGATCACACAAGGGTGTGGTGTGGGGGGGAGTGAGGAGTTGCACAGGGGTCGTGTTGGGGGGGGGCATTGCATGGGGGGTCACACAAGGGTCTGGTATGGGGGGGAGTGAGGAGTTGCACAGGGGTCGGGGGGGGCATTGCATGGGGGGATCACACAAGGGTCTGGTATGGGGGGAGCGAGGAAGTGCACAGGGGTCGTGGGGGGGCGTTGCAAGGGGGGCATAGCACAGGGGTCTGGAGTGAGGGGGCACGGGGGGATTGTACAGGGGTCGGGTATGGGGGGGCGAGGAATTTGCACAGGGGTCGTGGGGGGGGGCATAGCACAGGGGTCTGGGGGGGGGGGCGGGGAATTGCACAGGGATCTGGTATGGGCGGGTATTGCACCGGGGGGGGGGGCATAGCACAGGATTCTGGGGTGGAGGAGGCAAGGCATTGCACAGGTGTCGGGGGGGGGGCATTGCACCGGGGGGGAAATCACACAGGGGTCTGGTATGGGGGGGGGCAAAGGGGGTATCGCACAGGGGTTGGGTATGGGGGGAGCAAGGAATTGCACAGGGGTCGTGGGGGGGCATTGCAGGGGGGCATAACACAGGGGTCTGGTGGGGGGAGCATCAAACGGGGGATTTATCACACAGGGATCTGGCATGGGGGGCATGGCATTGCACAGGGGGTTGGCACGGGGGGGGCACAGCACGGGGGGGGCATCACATAGCAGTCTGGCATGGGGGGGGGCAAGGCATTGCACCGGGGTCTGGCATGGGGGGGGATTGCAAAGGGGGCTGGCATTGGGGGCATTGGACAGGGGGCTGGTATGGGGGGGGGTGGCACTGGGGGGCATCGCACGGGGAGGGCACTGGGGCATGGGGGGGTTATTGCAGGGGCAAGGGGACGCGTACTCCAAACACGCTGCGGCGCGTGCCCTTTTCCGAGCGGAGGGACGGGATGGGGGGGGTCCCTCTGAGCCACCTTCTGCCAAGCAGAAAAACCCCAAAATAAGGCAGCACGAAAAAAAAAACCAAAAAACCACACCACCCTATAGGTTACATCAGAAAAAACGGCATTGTTTAGGATTTTGCTGGAAGACAAGAACTAACACATACACCTAAAGCCGTCACCCGCTCTGGTATCTGCGTCCCACCACCCACGCGTCCCGCTCGCAGCCGGGGAGCCGGTTCCCACCCGGCACGGCGGCTTTCCTCCGGCAACGCCAACCGTGCGGCTGTGCCGGCGTGGGGGGGACACGGCGGGTCCCCACTGGGGCAGACGCTGCGGGTGGGGGGTCTCTGTCCCCGGGAGAGGGGGGAGCCGGGGACGGCACATGGCTGGAGGGATAAAGCCAGCGTGGGTGGCCGCCGAGATGCTGCAGCGAGTGGGTGGCGGGGGGGGGGGGGTGAGGAGACGGAGGGTGGGCATGGGGTCTCGCAGGGTGGGTGCAGGGGGGGTCTGGGGTGAGCCCCCCAGCACTTTAGGGTCAACCCGATGGGAGGAGGTGAGGCAGCTGCGCGACGTTTGTTGCCCTTGGCCGTGGCCGTGTTTGCAGAGGAAACGGCCCCTTTTTGGCCAGCTTTATCCCCAATTATCTCCCTGCCACGTCCAGACCTGCCGGGGCACGGCCAACCCCTGCGGCCCCAGGCGTGAAACGGGGCGTCGTGGCCCCGTGGGCACGAGCTGCTGCTCGCCCCGGCGCGCTCCCGCTCGCCCCGGCACGCTCGCCCTCACCCTCTCCCCTCGCAGGGGGAAAGCAAACTCTTTGCCCGAACTTTCCTTTCTTTTTCCTGGCTCGTTCGTGTCCCTGCTGCCGCCCCGCTCCTGGCAAAGGGGTGTGGGAGAAGCAGGGGCCGTTCGCCGGCACGGCTCGCACCAGGCTGCAGGAAGGACAGACCGACTTTAAAAGCCAGGAGCAACTTTCCCACATCTAGGATGTCCTTTTAGGCTGGCCAAAAACCACAGTCAGAAAAGCTTTCTCATGGGCATCACCTTCCTTGTTCCCGCACTAAGTCCTGTCCATCCTTATCAAGCCACAGCGCGGGCTTGGACCTAGAAATATTTACTCCTCCAACAGCAGAGAGGAACCTAATCCTGCCCGGACTCGGGTGCCAGCGGGATTGACGCAAACGGCCCCAATTCCTAGGCCTGCCCTCCCGCCGGCACATCCATCCCCCCCGGCGGCACCAGTGACCCCGCGGTGATGGACAGGGAGCCGCACACACGGGGAACCCCTGCGAACCCCACGGGGGGATGCGGGGAAGTGCCCGTGGGCGCAGCCCCCCCCCCCCCCGGCAGCGGCCACGGCACAAATGCCACCGTGACGGTTTTAAGGTCAAATATTTGGACCCTCCGGGTGGATGGGTTTGGTGGGCAGCAGAAGGTGCGGCTGCAATGGTGCAGGCACGGCGAGAAGGGGACGTGCCTGGGATGGCCGTGTCCCCCCCGTCCCCCGTGTCCCCCCTGTCCCCCGTGTCCCTGGTGCTGAGCACAGCTCTGGGTATGACACAAGCGCTTCGTTTTTTGGCAGCAAAGCCCGTTCTGGCCCGACCTTTCCTTCCTGCTAAACTAAGCTTCTGACTCACTGCAGTCATTTTCGTGCGCCCGGCCAGCAGCGAGCCCACCAAAGATAACAAATGTTAAATTAATCCCGTTTAATCTTAATCTCATTTGGCGACCAGCTCAACCGGAGGTTTCTCCCCGGAGCCAAACTGGCAACGACTCCGGGGTGGAGCGCGCATCCCAGGGGATGGGAAAAAGGGCTTCGGAGCCTGGTACCCCCCCCCCGGGGGGGGGGGGAACGAGGGCAGAGGGAAGGCTGGTGGGGCACGGAGGCGGTGGCAGGATCCGGTGGGGGGCTGGCGCGGGGTTGCGGAGGCACGGCAGGTCTCGGCAGCCAGCGAGGAAGTCTCTGCGAGATGCAATCGCTTGTTCGGGGGCGGCCGCGGGGCGCGGGAAAGTCACGCTAGAAGGGAGGTGGGAGCGAGGCACCACGGCCCCCCACGCTCCCCCGCGAATTTTCTTGGCCCCTTGAATTCAGGGTGCACCCCCAAAAACATGGGAGCTGCCCGGGGAGAAGGGGTGCTCAGTGCGACTGAGGCAGGCTGAGGGTCGGGAGAAAGCGCTGGCACGGGGAAGGGGATAAGTGACCCCAGCCCTGGGTCGGACACAGCGAGCGTGGCACGGGGACGGCCGGTTTTTGGCTGGAAAAAGGCTGGGGAGCACCCCGGGTCCCAAGGGAAACGGGCACTGGGTGCTGAAGGCACTATCCTGGGGCGTGCTGGGAGAAGCCTGCCGTGCCGTGCTGTGCCGTGCCGTGCCATGCAATGCCAGTCTCTGGAACGACTGCCTCTGCAGCAGCAAAACCACCTTTGGACATCAGGCTGTAAGGAAGATCTAAGCAAATCACAAAGAGCCGCAAAAGGAGCGAGAGGCACGATGGGGTTTGGAAACCAGAGCGGTGTAACCTGCCTCGGAGCAAGGTGGAAGGAACTGGGTTTTGTGAGCACCGGGAAGAGCAAGCCGTGGGAAAGAGCCGGGCGTGAGCATTTACTCGGCTCCCCACCGGCCCAAGGGCTGGCAGCATCGGGGCACTGAGCCGCGGCTCGCCGTGGCCGCTCAGGAAGAGATAAGAAGACACGAGTTTAACTGGCACCAGAAAAGGCTGATGGTCTGGGCAATACGGGAGCCAGCAGCTCCATCCCGGGAAGGCTCCGAGGCTGGCGGGGTGCTGGGGAGCAGCCACGACGCACCGTGGCTGGAGGCACGTCGTACCACAGCCAGATGCGCCGTGCCGGCTCCAGATGTGCTGCCCTGGCTCCAGGTGTGCTGCCTGGGCCCAGACGTGCTCGCCCTCGGTGCCGTCCCCGCTCCAGATGTGCGCACCCGCGGTGCAAGCCCAGATCCAGATGACATAACCTGGCTCCAGATGTGCACGCTCGCAACGCTGCCCCAGATGTGCAGCCCTGGCCCCAGACTTGTGCCCCACAGTGTTCCTTCCTCAGCCCCAGCTACGTCGCTGCCGGCAAACTGCCCCGGCAGCTCTGCAGAGGGGACTGGGATTCCCCCGGGACCCTCCTCAGCTCGCTCCCCTCCACGCCAGGACCCCCGAATCGCAGCAAAGCCCACCCGCAAGGCGAGACACCCCCTTCCTCCTCCTGAAAATGGTTTTCAATAGATTAATACAGATACTTTCATTACAGAACGCATTAAACACACCCGTAACGTGCTGAAACTAAAATTCCCACCGAAACCCTCCTGACCTCGCTCGGTCTGCGTGTAACTATACATACAGATGCATCTTATATGTTATTATAACTGCACGTTATAGTTTCAGCACACGGTGAGGCTTCACCCCCGCGGTGCCAGCAGGCCACTGCTCTTGCTTTCACCCACCCTTCGCTTTTACAAAAAAAAAAAAACCCCATGGATCAGTCAAAACCCAGAGCAGCCGGGGCTTGCTGGCAGAGGAAGGGTCTGCCTTGCCCCGGGTGGGGGGAGAAATTATGTTCCCCAACGTTTCCTTCTGCGAGGGCAGAGGCGGGCGAGCGGTGCGGTATTTCCTGTGGTTGCAGCGTCTAATGAGGTTAACACTGTTATTGAGGTTAACTCTTCAACCGATATGAAAAAGGAAGCCACGGGTTCTGCAGCCGGGGGGGTTTGGGAGCGGCGGCGGGAGCCGGTGGGATGGAGAGCACCGGGGCAGCTCCGGAGCCTCGGCCCCTTCTGCCCCCCCCACCCCGGGGGTCCGCGGCCCCATAGCATCGCCGGATGAGCTGGGGTCCGGCACAAGCAGAGGGGGTGACGCTCGGGGCCGGTGAAAACAACCTCAGACCTCGAGTTGTTTTTCGTTGTAGGCTTCTGGGATTAGCAGAAAAATGTTCTTTTGCTGATGGAGCTCAGCCCGGCTCCCCAGGACCCCTCCGCTGGGCTCCTGTGGCCTCGCACGCAGCGACACGATCCTAAAAATCCATTCGGGATGGACTTACATTTGCCGGGATGACTCCAAATCCTGTAACAACTTAAAGACTAAAAAGACAAACCCCCCCCGGGGCTGTTCCTTTAAGGGATGCTGGGTTTTCCCATGGACTGACTCAGACTGGAAACTCTCAGTTTTTCTCGACACAGCTATCTAGGTCAGGCTTGCTGACACTTGCTGATGCTTCTCGCCGTGCTCGACAGCCCCGGCCGCAGCAGCAGGCAGAGGGGCCCGGCAGCACATGTCCTGAGGACTGGCAAGGTAAGGATCCTCCGGCTCTGCCCAGCTTCCAGCCCGCTACCACCCGGATTTAAAGCCCCCAAAATCCCAGCTCGTGTTTCTCAGCTGCTGCTTATGTGCGTTAGCCGCTTCTGGCACACATTGCTGGTAAAGATTTTGCATGGTTTGGGCTTGCACAACCGGGACGGTTTTTCCTTCTTTGTTTGCTTCGCATTTCTTTAGCGCTAGTGTACGAGGAGGCTTTTTAGTAGAGATGAAATCAAAGACCAGCGTCTCTCGACAACGGTCTCGTTCCTTCTGGTTTTGGAGTTTGCAAATGCCTGTAAATCGGAATAAAAACGCGAATGTGAGTGATCCCCAGAGGAGGCAGAGCCTGCGATCTTGTCTTAGAGCTGGCAGTCGGGCAGATTTATTGTCTTTTCAGCTCTTTTCACAGAGCACGAGGCTTGGTTGGTTTTTTTCATTTGTTCTAACTTGCAGGAGGTTTGCAGGCAATTGGGAGGCCTTCAGGTTCTCTTAGTGGGTCAGGTAATAGGAAGGCACTTGAAATTTGACTCAATCATTACGAATACTTGCACAGCCCTTAAAACAAACGAGGTCAGCTCACACAGCAGGAGAAATACAAAAGCATTAGCTGTAGCTAGTAGCCCGGTTTGGGTTGAACAACATCATTTTGAAGCTTTTACAGTGGACTCCGGTTCAGCTTGTCCCTCGAGGGGGAACTTGCCATTTCTAACATCAGATTTTGCATAGGGTTCTTTTAATTATTGCTGGCTTAAAAAGAAAACTACGGAGGCGTGGGGCTTTGCTCAGTTTTCGGCACCGTGCACGTGAACGGGGTGGAAGGCTACGGCAATGGTCTGCCCAGCACCCAGCCCTGCGCCCATCGCAGCATCGCCCCGGCCTTCGGGGGGGCTCGGGTGTGCCGTGAAAGCTGCTCCCAGGTGGGTGTTTCTCTTGGAAAAGAGCAATTCCCCCCTCACTGGCGAGGCTGGGCTTCGCCTCTGGAGGGGGGGTGAATCCAAAGAGGCTGGGGAGGAAGGCGAAGTGAGCAGGGAAAAATTCAGGCAAGACTGTGGGATGCGGACATGAGCGCAGCGCCTTGGAGAGAGAGGGAAAGCCCTTGCCTGGGATTTTGGGACTGTCTTGGGGCGGGGGGGGAGCGCTGCCAGGAAGAGCCATTGCTCGGCTCGGGCAGGACCCGCCACAGCAAGGGGGTGGGAAAGATGTTACGGAAACAGGGGATGTTTCTGTCCCACGAAACTGTGTCTGGGGGGGGTCTGAGCATCTCCAGGGATGGAGACTGCAGGGCAACCCCTCAGGGCAGCCAGCCCCATGCTTGGCCATCCTCAGAGGGCTTTTTCTTACGTTTAACTAGAATTTCCTGATTTTCAATGTGAGCCCATTGCCTCTTGTCCTGTCCCTGGGCACCGCTGAGAGGAGTCTGGCTCCCTCATCTCTACTCCCCCAGCAGACATATATACCCAAGGATAAGACCCCTCTGAGCCCTCTCCTCTCCAGGCTGAACATCCCCGGCTCTCCCAGCCCTTCCTCACATCTCAGGTGCTCCAGACCCTCAGGCACCTTTGCTGGACTCATTCCAGTCTGTCCCTGTCTCTCTTGTCTTGGGGGGAGCCCAGCCCCGGACCCAGCGCTCCAGATGTGCCTCCCCAGGGCTGAGCAGAGGGGCAGGATGAAAACAGCAGCATCCCCCTCACCCAGCATGCCAGCCTTCTTCGAGGAAGGCTCTCGGGCTGCTCAGGCGTGATTTCCCTTTTGTAAATCCACGCTGCCTGCTCCCATCACCTCCCGGTCCTCCTGCGTGTGCTGGGAGCTGGTTTTGGGGGGGTTTGCTCCATCAGCTGCCTGGGGGTGGAGGTGAGGCTGCCCAGCCTGTGGGCTACCAAGAACTCCATGAACGTACGGGTTCGTGTAAGTATAAGGAAAGGATTGGAGAAATTTCACAGCTATGAAAACTAAGAGAAATGTCACCAGAGGTGGAATCTTGGGGAAAGCGGCCTCGGGGCTGCTCACGGGGGCTGGACACTGGGCTCTGCTGATGGGATGCCCGTTACCCGAAACGCTGAGTCCCGTGTGCCCGCGAGCCCGTCTCCCTGTGCTCCCACTGCTGGCACGACCCCCTGACCCCAAATCCCCAACGAAACCCTCGCCGTGCATCCCCACGGCCACCTCCGGCGCGATCCCTGAGCATCCCCGGGGTGAGGGCAGACCCGGCCGTTTCGGGCAGCGGTGCGGCTGGTGGGATAGCTCACGCTTTTCCTCCCCCTCCAGACTATGCCAGGTGCGGGCAGCGGCCGCAGCCCGGGCCATGGCGGGGTCCGGCGAGGCTTTGGCACTCCACGTCCTGCTCTGCTGCCTGTGCGCAGGTAAGCGGCGGCACGGCCGCTACGGCATCGCCCTCGCTGAGCGCCGGAGCGAACGCCCTGGCCCTGCTGGGGAATCGGAGTGGGAGTAGGAAAATTATAGGGCTATAGCTATGGATTTGGCGGGGGGGGGGAGCGCTTCTTTAGCATTGCGGGGGGGGGGGGTCCCATGCCCTGCAGCACCCTCTTTTCCCTGCTTGCATCCTCGGCCACGGGCAGCCACGTTGAAGCACGCTGGCGTTTCACCGGCTGCGACGAGCGGTGTGACCCTGCCTCCGCGCACACGAAGCCGGAGCGCGGCTGCACCCTTTCCAGGAAGGCCAGATCGAGCCCGATACCGGCTGCGAGCTGGGTTTGCCGGGGCTGCTGCAGAAGCCTCATCTGATAGCGAAGGGCAGGCTGTGCCTCCGCGCGGGGGCTGCCGCCCTAATCTCGGGGGATCAGAGCTCGCAAGACTACGGGTTATTTCCCTGCAGTCATTTAAGCATTAAAGCAAAACCTAAAATGGGTGAAACCAGCCGTTTCTGATCCGAGGGGATGAGTCACCGGGTGCCGGGTCGCTGCTGAAGGCGGGGGGGGGGTTATCCCCATCCTGGGGGGGGGATGAGGGGAGCGAGGGGGCCGGGGGGGGGGGCCCCGGCAGCCCCCCCTGCCACGGGGTCCTGCCACGCCGCCGCCCGCATCCCGGCAAAGCGACCGCCCGTGCGGAGCGGTGCAGCCTGCGGGCATCCTCTCCTCCCGTGGGACGCCCACCCGGAGCCGGCGTGACGCGGCGGGTGTCGGCGCAGGTGTCGCGAACATCAAGTGCTCGGGGCACGTCTGGATCGAGCCCGCGCCGGTGGTGCGGATGGGCTCCGACGTCTCCATCAACTGCCTCTCCACCCTCGGCTGCCCCTGGGCCAAGTTCCTCATCCTCCTCAACTACAGCCTCGCCGAGGGTCCCCTCCGTCCCCTCAACAGCAGCACCGTCCGGCTCCAGCTGCGCGATTTCCGAACGCCCTTCAGGACCGTCACCTGCTTAGCCCGCTGCTCCGACAACGAAAGGCAGCGGCTGGTGTGCGGCACCCACGTCCTGGCCGGCTGTGAGTAACCCCCCCACGGCTACGGGGTTTTGGTGATTTTTGTTAAGCCGCCAGCACCGAGGAGGTCGGGGGGGGGGGGGGGTTACAGCAGCCTGGATCTGGCACCGCTCGGAGTGTGTGTGTGTGGGGGGGGTGTCAGCACGCTCTGCCTAACCTCACCTCCGCAGACCCTCCGGACCCCCCCAGCAACCTGACCTGCACCATCCGTGAGCACTCGGGGTGCCTGGCGTGCACGTGGGACGCGGGACGGCCGACCCACCTGAGCACCCGCTACACCCTCCACCTGCGCAGGTAAGGTCCCGTGGGACGGGGTGGGGGGCCGCGGGGTGGGCGACGCGACCACCCGGCCGGGGGAAGGAGAGCGGTAACCGGCAGAGCCGGCGCGTGGCACGCGGCGGCCACGAAGCCGGGTGACACCGGGGCTGCTCTGCCGCCGGCGGTGAATTGGGGCGGGCGCCGTGCCCTACTTACGCTTTCTAAAGCTGACGTCTTCCCGGTCTCCCTGCTTGCAAACCGCGTGCGAAACCACGGGTTTGATTCCGCAGGGTGGACCTTACGCGCTCGGTGCTACTAGTGGCCCGGGAAACGTTGCATCACGTCGCAACGCGTTACAGCCTTTTTGGCAGATGCATTGATTCTCTCCGAGTTAAAGGGCGTGCGGAGAGGGTGCAGCCGGCGGTGTGCACCTAACGCTGCCCAAACCCCGAAACCGAAACCCCAGCAGAGTACAAAAGCTCGAGCCTGAAGCAGGCATGCCGGCTGCTGCGCAGCGTGCCACGGCCCTTCCTACCCAGCCCGGGATGCTTTGTGCCATGTCTGACACCGAAGCACCCGCGACACAAGATTGGCAGGCTTTCAAAGTTAATCTGACTCAATTATTAAAGTAAACGCATTAAATCCCGTCATACGTAGGCTTTGTGAAGTGATTAACTGCCTGCTTAAATTTGCTTAGGTTCAAACTTTGAACCGTGCAGCCAGAAAGAACTGAGAAAGTTCACCTCCTACGCCAAAAATGCAAATGCCCTGCAGAAACATCAAGAACCGAAGGCAATTACTTTCTAGCTCGCTTTAAGAGTGACAAACCCCAGTTTTGGAGATGACTGTGCCCCAGTCGCGAGCTGTGACCCCTCGAGAGTCGGGCTTGCCTTTCCAGCGGGTGCACGATGCCGGGCCAGGCTCTGACCGGGGCTGCCTTCTGATTCCCAGTGTGGGGACGGCGGTGGCGGAGGATGCTGAGGAGGAGGATGATGAGGAGGAGGTCTTCCCCGCGGGCTTGCCGGTGCCGCTGAGCGCGCTGCGTGGCGGGAGCCGCTACTCGGCGTGGGTGCAGGCCAGCAACGCGCTGGGTGCTGCCCGCTCGCCGCCTCGGCACCTCGACCTGCAGGAGCTCGGTATGTCCATCCGTCCGTCCGTCCGTCCGTGAGCTGCGCTGCGCGTGGCCATACATGCCGCGCTGAGATGTCGCTTTAGGGAGATGCACGGGCAATGCAGCTGAGGGGTGGGAAGGCAGCCCCCCCCCGGGACGTGCCGGCCCCCCTGAGCCACGCTTTCCCGGCTCTCCCCGCAGTGGTTCCCGCTCTACCCCTGGTCGCCGGCGCCGAGACGACGGAGACGTCGCCTCCCACCACCACCATCCGCTGGAAGAGGCAGACGCTGCTGGAGAACGTGCGCTGCGAGGAGCGACACAAAGCCACGGGTGCCCTGGCGTGGCATGTGAGACGGCATGGGACCCCCCCCCCCCCAAAAAACTCCCCCCCCCCAACTCAGATCCATGTGTGTCAGCTGCCCCATGTTAGGAGACGCACCAGTTCTGGAGAGCCCTAAGAATCCACGGGCAATGGGAGCGTTTGGGGGGGTCATTTAAAACCCACCCCTTTGCTTCTGTGCCTGGGGGGGGCACGCACCCCCGGCCGTGGGCAGCCCCCCACCTTTGTCGGGGCAGAACAGCCGATGCCCTCCGAGAGGGCAGAGCGCCTTTCAGGCAGGGTTATCATCTCTGCTTTTTAAGCAAAAGGGCAAAATTCAAAATATTTCCAAACGTTATCTAGTTCTGCAAGGAGGCAGAAAATCCTCTAGGGCTGCTCAGCGCACGCACGCTTCATCGGTCGTCCCCGCACTCTCGCAGACACGACCGCGCTCGGGACAGCTCCACCCGGCCCCTTTCGGAAACCTCCAGCACCCACCAGAACCCCCCCAAATTGCCGTGGGGTCAGAAGCCCAGCGATGTAGCCGGCCGGGGGCTCTCGCTGCACCACCCCAGCTTGCCCAGCGCGTTAGCCGGCCGCGCGTCCTCGGGGAGGACCTTGCCTGTCCCCATCCACGCCGAAGAGGAAGGCAGCGACCGCCGCCGGCTCCCGCTTTACATTTTGGGGCCAGCGGCAGCGGCATGGGGGGGTGGGAATCCCGCTCCCCACCTAGCACCCTGCTTCCCTTGCAGGTGGAGGCGTGGGACGGCACGGCGCAGCACGACCTGCAGAGTAACACCCAGTACGCGTTTCAGGTCCGGTGCCGGCTCAGCCCCGCCGACAGCCCCTGGAGCGCCTGGAGCACCCCTTTTCTCTACACCACCCCCGAGGCAGGTACGCTCGGCCTCAGCGCTGCCCTCCCTGCGGGCTTGTTTTTTTTTTTTCCCCCCCAAAAGCAGCCCATCGGCTCCTTGAGATGCTCTGCGGGGACCCGGCCCAAGGTCAGGATGCCGGGCAGCTCGAGTTAGCTCAGTGACACGCGTGCGCGCGGCACGTACGCGGCGTGGAAGCCTGCACGTCCCCGCGCTGCCGGAGACCGCTGCGGGCAGACGTCGGGCACGATGCTGCGGCATCGCCACCGTCCCCACGCTGCGGCCGAGGGCTGAGCACTGTCGCAAGCTGGCAACTCGTCTCACGCCCTCCGAGGGCTCCCGGCCACCGCGGCAGGCTGCGGGTCGCGGTGATTTTGGCAGATTCCTCAGGTTGCGGCGGTATGGTGGGAGCTGGAGAAACGCCAGAGGGGCACGTGGTTTTTCCGTACAGAAAGAGGGATGGGATACGCGTATCCGTCTTTGGTAGCTGGCTTGCTCCCCGGCAGCAGGGAAAAGTCCTCTTGCCCTAGGTGGAAAAGTCACACCAGCCAAGGCGTCCCACCAAGACGTGTTGTCTTGGGTCATACAACACATCCCTCGTTGCCTTCCCCTCTTTGCATCCCGGTTGCTAACACCAGGATGAAGCTTAGACGCAGCCGGCTCCGTTATCTCGGCCGACAGCGGGCTGGGACGCCCCAGGAGCGATGCCCTCCCTTACATCCCGGTTGCAGCGAGGAAGCCGGGGACCCGCTCGCCCTAAAAAGCGGCGCTCGCTGCCGTTTGAACCCCGGGCCGTTTCCCCTCCGCAGCAGCGGAGCTTTCTGCGAAGGCTGCACGTGGGTGGGAGCCGCGTCCGTGGGTGGGAGCCCCAACGCACGGGTGGGATCCCCGGCTGGTTCCCCTTCGGATGCTCACGCCACGTCCCACGCTTCCTCCCGCAGCCCCCGCCGCGGCACCCGACGTCTGGCGGCGGCTGGGCCCGGCGTTCTCGAACGGCAGCCGCGAGGTGACGGTCTTGATCAAGGTAAAGTCTTTTTTTGGCGGCTCCTGTGAAATTTCCGCATGCGAGAACAGCCCCCGCCGAGAGGCGGTGGAAGGTGATGCCCTTGGACCAAAGGGATGGGGGGAAGAGGAGACCCCAACGTGTCCTTGGGGCAAAACCTCTCCGTTCTTGCAAAATCCATCCCCGTGTCGCCCAGCCGAGGGGACGTCTGTCCTGCGCGGGGGCTGCTGGGGGTCAGACCCCTCAGCCGTCCCCGCGGGGCTGTCTCTCCGGCCCTTCGCAGCCCCTGCCGCCCCGGGATGCCCGCGGGAGGATCCTGGGCTACACCGTGACCGCCGAGAGCCCCCGGGGAGCGATGGTCCTCTGCAACACTTCCAGCACGGCGTGCAGCGTCCTGGTCCCCCCGGGAGCCCGTGCCCTCCAAATCACCGCTCACAACTCCAGGGGGGCTTCCAGCCCCGCCAGCATCACCCTCGGCCGAGAAGGTAGGATCTCGTACACAGCAATTGCGGCTTTAACAGAGACCGGCTTTTAGCAGGAGGGCAGGGGAAAAATGCCAGGTTGTGCGTGCACGGCTTTAAAGCCAGGGAAAAGCCCCGGCGGAGCTCTGCCCGCTTCGCCGAGGGGACACAGCGTCCTCCGGACGAGGCCGGCATCCCCCGGCGATGGAGATGCTCCGCAGGCGCGTATCTCAGCCCTTGGCCTCTGAAGGCTGCAGCAACAAGCTTAAAAATCAGTTTGTGCCGGCTGGCAGGGCTGCGCCGGGCAGCGGGCTCAGTGCAAGGGTGCTCCTCTGCTCCGTGCTCCCAAAAATAGCTCCTGCTGCCTCTGGCAGGGAGACAGCCCCAACTGGGAGCTGGGTCCTTGCAAACAGAAAGGGAGGGGGGAAAAAAAAAAAAAAAAAATTCCTTTCTGGGCCACCTTAGGTTCCCTGCACCACAGGTTGTGTGGTTTTCCCCATAACCACACTTTCCTATTTTTTAAAAGTGTCTCTTTTAATGAGCAATGGGAGGGGAAAGTCCCATTCAAATTGAGGACAAATATATGACTAAAAAGAAACTAAAGAGAAATAAGGTGGAAAAAATTCTCTAATCTCTCATACTTATCAGAATCATGCGCCTTTCTTGTAAGAAATGACAGGTAAAGCATTTCAGATGAGACTTGACAAAGCTGAAGATGTGCTTTCACGATATGTGTGTGTGAGCATAGATATATAAAAAAATAGATTTATAGATATAAAAATACAGGTATTGATTTTTTTATGTGTGTATATATATATATATATATATATATAAAAACCCCACCACATTCTAGAATTTCTTGTTCCCTCTTCATCCTTAAACATTTTCAGGAAAGGCACATTTTACCTGGGTTTAGCTGACCCTTCCGAGTCTTCTGCTCTTCAAAGATGAGGTTGGGCTGACAGCCCCCTTTCCATCTCTCTCCGCAGAGTTCCCGGCACCGGTGGCTGTGGAGGTGAAGCCCGAGAACCGGAGCAGGATCTCGGTGGCCTGGCAGCCCCCCCGCCGCAGCGGGAGGTCCCCGCTCTGGTTCATAGTGGAGTGGGTTTCCACCGCCCAGTATAACCAGGAGGAGCAATATTTTTGGAAGAAAGTCCCATGCCAGGAAACACACACGTACATCCAAGGTAAGATACTCCAGGAGTCATTTCGCTGTTTGGTGTGCTTCGTCAGGATATTATACAGCTAAAATATATTAGAAAGGCAGAGTTTCATGGGAAATTGAGCCCCTGGCCGCTTAGTTTTTGGAGAGCGGGACCGCGAAGAGCCCTTTGGGAGCAAGGAGGAGCGAGGGCAGTCGGGATCGGGTCTCCCAGGTGAAGGTGAGAGGGAAAGAGGACGAAGCGACAAGAGAGCTGGCAGGCAGGGAAGCCACGCGGAGGAGACGGACGTGCGTATTTAAAGGATGCCGAGAGGGAAGGCACAACGCTGGATGCGCCAAGGCTCGTGCTTTAGCACCTCTCCCCCCCTCCGTGCCCAGAGAACGAAGCCCGCGGGTCCTTGCTGACGCAGCCCCAGCCCAGCAGCACAAACGTCTCAGGACCCGTCCCGCTCCGTTCCGGCTCCCCACGTTAATTCTGGCGTTTACTGGGTTTGGGGTACTTCCTAGCCAGGCTTTTGCTCTTCCACACGTGGGAATGGCTCCTGCAGTGCCTTTCCCCAGGGGAAGGGCTCAGAGCTGGGGACCCCCCCCCACCTCCATCAGCTTTCACCACTCGGTAACAAGCCCTTGAGCAAGCCGAGAGCTTTCACAGCAGCTTACAAATACATTTTAAAGGCAAATCTTTCTTCTTTCCAGAAGAGGCAGTACCAGGAGGTCGCATCAACGTGTCGGTATATGCGGTCTACCCCGACGGAGTCAGCAAACCCAGCTCCGGCCAAGGTAAGCGCAGGTGGGTGGAAAAGCTGCCGCTTGCTGCAATAGAGCTGCGGAGCTCAGCTGGCCGTTTCATTCTCGGTGTGCCCACAGCCTGCCAGCTTTGTGGACTGACTTGGTTTTAGAAACAAGATGTAAACCCTTCCCGTTGACCAGAGGAAAGCAGGGCTCTAGATGGAAACCTTTTGGCCGCAGGACATGAAAATAGGGATCTTTATCAATGCATCTGTATGAAAGCCTTCTGTGCGCAGGAGCTAGAGATCTAATGCACACGAGAACCACGTCTTACTTCACAAGATACACCAATGGACTCATGCTCCCTTTTTGTGATAGAAAAGATGAGGTTGCTGCTTTGCACATTTGACAATAAAATGTTACGGATAAACCGAAACATAGAAAACAACTTTTACAGAGACCAACCGGCCAAGCTGCAGCCTGCCCTTTCTTACCTGGAGTGGGAAGCAGGCAGGCTTCAGTTCTGGAAACTGTTTTAAGTAAGAGCATAGGCCAATTTACAAAGGAAAGTAAGGACTATCATCATCTCAAGCACTGCGTGCCTTGGCTTTGGTTGTCCCCAGGAGCTGGGCACACTGAGCTCCCTGAGCCGTTCCATCCCGCTGCTGGTCCTCCCCCAGGTGAACCAGGATAACCCACACGCAGCTCCACATCCGAGCGCTGAGCACCCTCCCAGCACCACCGTACCTGCTCCACGGCCACCACAGCGCAGGCAAACCCCTCTGCAGGCAGGGATGCTGCACGCAGCATCCAGCGATGGCTGGGCAGGTCCATGGACCAGTACTAGGACCTCCAGAGCTCCTCCAACACAGCTCATAACCCAGAGCTGAGCTTAAATAGCCCCGGGGCAGGGGGTGTGGGTGGGGGTCCTAGGTGAGGCTGGTTAGGGCCATTAAGACCTGTTAGTGCCCTCCCTGCCCTGACAGAGCGGGCTGTAGCTGCAGGCAGGGGTAACACCTGAGGATGTCATCAGTTCACTGTCCCATGCTGGGATGCAATTTTAGATGGGTTATCTGAAGCTGCTCGGATACTTTCCCTGTGACAAACCGGCTCTGTGTTTCTGGTTGGCACCCCTCGTGGCTTTGAGAAGGGCAGTTATTCAATTTTTTCCCGAGAAATGGAAACAAATGTTCCTGACCGATTCGGCCCGGGCTGTTCACGTCTGTTAGCCCTGGCAATTAGGTGTTATCGTCACAGACACGCTGACAGTCTTTGGCTCTGGGCAGGCCGGCGTTCGGGCACCTCCAGCTCTGGTGACATGAATTTCCAGGGTCCCGATCCTCAAGTGGGCTTAAATCTCGGCAGCAGGTCTCCGTCTGCGCGGAAGGGGGAAGAGCTGGGCGTCGAAGGGAGGATGCTCTAACCTTTGCACCAGCGAATGGCTTAGAAATGTGTTAAATGCTTAAAAATAGAGACTTTATCCTTAGTGGTTGCACAGACTCCTTTAACAAAGCTTGGGGGTTTATGTGGGGAAGTGCCAACACGAGGCAGCAGTGAAGCTCGTGTCTGTGACAAGGTTTGCTTCCAAAGCACCAACACAACCCACGGCTGACACCCGCAGTCAAGTCCTCCAGCTTGACCCCACAGGTTGAACCTCATTCTTCTTTATTCAGATTGAGCCTGTCCATCGTCAGGAAGGCATTACTGTAATCATGTTAATTTTTGTTATTTTATACCAGTTCAATGTGCCAGTGACACCTGCCCCCCAAAGAGCTGAATTCCCAGGCTGCCAAATAATGTACTCCAGCACTTGCCTTCCACAATCCCATGTATTCGAGAGATGCTTTGCAGCGTCTGCAGCGCACTCCAGCTGAGTGGGCTTGTACTGCAAACACGCTCTACTTAGGGAACTGAAATACTCGAACTCCAGGAGCTCTGCTAGGAGATGCACGTGCTTCAAATGCACAAAATCAAAGGCAGTACTTTTTACTGGGATTTTTTTGCCCTTTGGAGAGGCAGAAATTGCATTTGGCCTTGGATTCCCGTTGGTCCTTGCAAACCAAGTACCAAACAGAAGTGGAACGGGGCTTGCTCCACCAGGCTTGGATAAGCTCCGTCCTTTGACCGCTGCTGTTTCATTCATTAAAGGCTGTGAATTCCAAAAGGTTTTCACTCATTTTCATCTGAACCAATCTCAACTGATGGGTTACTCACTCTGTTGCAGAAATCACTGGCTGAAATCAGGTGGCCTGTGTTGTTTAGGATATTATTATATATATATTATATATATAGGATATATTAAGCTGGATATCCTTAATTGTCTCGGCCAGTTGAAGCTCTGTGATTGTAGGTGAGGGTGCTAGCTGCCTCTCTTATTAATGCTGATCCTCTGCTTAAATGCATTCAGCCCTCTGCTGCCACGAGCAGGCGTTTGCCGTGAGCCGGGTGACGGTCCCCCTCTGCGGAGGGGGTGGCTTCTCGTCCCTGCCCTGCTGGGACAGCCGGCTTCGGGGACAGAGAGGCAAACATGGGGAGCAGCAGGATTTTTCCTAAAGCAGTCAGCCAGATGAAGGGTATGGAGGAGTTTTCAGACGTGTAGATGAGGGGTTTCGTAAAGCACCTGGATTCTTGTACTTCTAAAGATGCTCTTGCGAGTCTGCCCTTCCCAGATTTCCCAGTATTGGCAATTTGCTGTCTTGGGAAAACCCAGTGCGAGCTGTACTTGCACGGATGGCTCTGCAAAAGGGGCCCTTTATATTGCCAGCCGCTCTGGGGGCATTTCCCTTCCTTCAAACCCGACACGGACCCACAACCACATCAGGAATGCTCACCGCCACTGAAAGACATAGCCAAATCATAGGGAGCAAGGCTGGAGAGGAAGATTACCCCATCCCAAGGGAAGATCAGCTGCATTGCTTCCATTCCTGACAGGTGTTTGCTGAAACTGCTCTTGCACGTCCCAGCAGAGACCCTTTTTCTTGCAGGGTGACCCCCTGAAGAAAGCTTGCTGCTTGTTTTAGCAAAAATAGGCTTCTTGCCATGGCAGGCTCTTTAGCTGCAGATCTTCCCTCACCGCACAGCCCGTCACACAAACGGATACCATCAGAAAATTCAGTCCCATGGGGGTCAGACGCTTTGGGAAATAATCTGTAGGCGCTCGTGAAAAATGATGTACGGTTCCTCAGGAAGTCTAAATTCTTGTTTCAGGTGCTGAGGGGAGCGATGTGCGTAGAAGATGTTTTGTAATTGGTGTTATGTGTTCATCAACGTCTTGTTTAATTGGATCTCTGAGAAATAGGAGATTGAGTAGAGTCCAGCCAGAGCTGGAGTTACTAATTACTTTAGGGGGCTTTATTTTTCTCATTATACCATTATTTACTTTTCTAAACAATATTAACAAAATAAAAATAAGCCATAGCTTCTATATGTCACCCACTGTCCTCTATAAATGAAGTTATGGACACTTTTTTCCTCTCTCTGTTTAAGTCCCTTCAGAGGACCAGCTCCTGGGCAGCACCTACAGCGAGACCTCCCATGGTAAGAAGATAGTAGCTCAGACTTGGTAAGCCAGACTTTCTCCTTGACCAGAAGTGGAAGTTTTAGCCCGAGCAGCACCTGGCGATGGGGAAGCAAAAGCTCCCTTTTACGCTTCGGAGGAGTCAGAAAAGCAACTTTGCGCTCGGTGGGGACATGAGCCACATGGCAGGAAAGGCTGCAGTGCTCTCATGGATGAATACCACCCGCATAATGCAAGCCTTAAGTTTTGCTTTCTCATGAGACTTATAGTGTAATGTACATTACGACAAGTAGGAGATAAGAAAACAAGGAAAATACAAGGTAACGCTAACACGTAGCATACCAGCAATAGACTGTTTCAATCTCGCAGTTTGAACCAGAGACTCGTCTAAGCATTTCCCATCCATGTTTCTGACTTCGGTTATGCTCTGGTTTGCACATCTTCTGGTAAAGGTTACGTTATGATCTGTTGCAGTACTTAAACCAAAAGCAAAACCAACGTAAGCTGAAGAATTGACTTCAGCGTTTCTGGAGGTAGTAAGGCTGCGTAGGAAATGGTTAAAGACCGTGACCACGCTTCTTCGAATTACTTGGCTGAACCCCCCCGGCGTGGCGATTGCGAGGGGAAGGGGCTGCAGTGCCTGGTCACAGCACAGCGCGGATGGGACGGCAGTTTTGGGTTTGCTTTTGTTATGGCTTTGCTTTTTTCACTGAGGAGCAAAAGGGCAGGTGAAACGCTGAAGGCTGTTTTAGCAAAGGTCTGCCCTTTACATCAACGAACCTCGTGGCAGATGGGGGGGTGGAGCAGGGCCACCCGATCGACCTTTTTCCTCTCTATCCTTTTTCAGATGATGACATTGGAGTTTTCCTGGGACTGGGCGTCAGCGTGGTCATATTGTCAGCTGTTCTGTTAATTCTGATGTTTAAAAAATCAGCCAGAAAAAGGTATTGCTTTCTCCTCCACGATTTGTTCCTTATTTTCAACTCATACTCTTCTTCCAGAATATTTTAAAATTAACTACAGAAACCAGTCCCTTTCACTGCAGCCTCCTCTACTGAGGGCAACTTTACCCATTAAGCAGATTGCTATACGAAAAGACATTTGTGCGCTCTACAGTAAGGCAGAGACCAACAAAAAAAGTAAAAAATCATTCCTCTGTAAAGGCCAGCCTTTACAGAGATATGAGGGTGGGGGTAGAAAACGTGAGGAAAAACATAACCCCTGCAGGTAAGTTTTATCCTAGGACTTGTTACTCCCAGTTTTGACTGAGGAGGGGATGCTGAAGCCCCTCACGCCTGGACCCTGAGGGACAGGCAGAGACTGGAGAGTGGAGCAGCTGGAAAACTCAACGGGGAGGATCTTAAAACTGGTTTTAATACCGACTGCTGTTTGCCAGGCACCCTCGCAAACCAGCACTCATCTATCCCAGTTTGCCCAGTAGCTGGAATAGGGATGTCCAGGAGTCCAGGCGCTGTTGTCCCCGACACAAATCCAGGGGAATGGGTGGCCTCTGTGGCACAGAGCTGCTGGCTGGATCTTCCCGACAAAACAAGAAATAGGGGAGAGGAGACCTGGGGGTAGAGGATGTCGAAGGGCTGCCTCTTTTGGTTCCTGAACCCAGCCTAATTCTTCTGCTCTCGATGTCATTGTGAAACACGGGCATTTCAGCAGCAACAGGGACTGCGTATTTTCCCAGGAACGCAGGAATGCACCAGGATGTCAGCAAAGCTCAGCGAAATTAAAATCTCTTGCAAATGATTTTCATTTCTGCAGCAGCTTTGGCTGTAGGAAAATCAATTTTCATTACTGCTGTGTATTTGATTTCATCAGCTCAGGGCAAACGTGCCTCCTCCGATTCATACACATAGCTTGGTCCTCCCCCCCCAGTTTAGCAACATTTTCACATCCAGACAAGTTTTACATAAGGGATTTACCTAGGGTAATTTAGCTTCAGGTTTGCACCGCCACAAATCAAACCTGGGGGAGTACGGTCGAAAGACAAAGACCTAGACTTCAAACGGGGAAACCCACCCATATGGGGTAAACCTGGGGCTTCCAAGCCATCCTTGAAGGATGGGTGCGCTTTGTGTGCCCCTCCTGCCGGGGGACAGTTTCATCCTGCATGAAGAATAAGTGACTAATAAAATGGACTAACGTCTTGGCATTTATTTTTTTCTTTTTGGTAAAGAATTAGCACCATCGTTGTGTCGCTTTTGCCAAAATGGCTGTTTGAAGACTTTCCCCACATGGAAAACAGCAACGTGGTAAAGTCACTCCAGGTAATTGCACTATTATTATCTCCCAGCTTTTCTTCACTTGTCTCCCCTTAGATTAAAGCTTGCTCCAGAGCTGTGAGAAACAGGGGTGGGAAGAGGATTAAGGTCTAAGGGACCAGGAGCTGATCAGGAATCATTTCCCAGGCATTTCCAAGGTGCATGGGAGCCCAGCTTAGCTGAGGTCTTTAAACTTTGCCTCAACATACTCTTTATTCAGTGGCCCCAGTTGACTCAAGCCGCCCTTGAAGTGCGTGCAGGAGCATGGAGACGGGCACAGCTGCTCCCCGTCTTCTCCCGTCCACCTCGCTGTGGTCCTTTTCACCGGGGGGATTGGATGAGAGAGGTGGGAAGGAAGACGAGATGAAGACAACAAGTCATTGCCCCGTTTCTTCCTCGGGATGCTCTAATGGTAGCTCACCCGTTGGTAAAATTTGCCGGTTTGCTACCATGCTCATCGTTTTTTTTTCCAGGAAAAGAGTGATTTCACGAGTAGCAGCTTCCATGAGCCGTTCTTGGACACCAGTGACCCCACAGTTATGGAAATCGAGGAGGTGCCAGCGCACAAGGAGTACAAGAACGTGGCCACCAGAAGGAAGCCCAGCAGAGAGGTCCCCGCGGACGGGGAGCGCCCGGGGAGCAAGGTGCCTGCCAGCATCACGACCCCCGAGCAGATCACTGACTACAAACCTCAGGTGTCCGACGGGAACCCGCTGGGGTACGTAGCCGCCAATATTTACCAAACGCAGCCCCCCGCACCCCTCCCAGAACCGGAGACGAACGTCTTCTTCAGAGACTACACGAGCCCCGTTCCCCAACTCTGGGACGGGGAGGGAGGGGGACACCCCATCTGTCTGCTGGAGAAGATCAACCTCATCTTAAACAACAGCCGGAGCGGGCAAAGCCACGCGTTCGGCTCAGCCCCGGGGGGACACGGCTCCCTCCCGGAGAACCAGTGGGCACACGCGCTGGCCAGCGATGTTCAAGAGCAAACGCTGGTCCCCGACGAGCTGGTCTCTTGCCTGAGAGCCATGAACGGGGAGTCGGTGGATATAAAGACCTGCTTTCCGCAAAGCATCGGGAGATTATTTTGAGAGAAATTTGTAGTTGTGATCGGAAAAAACCCAAAGCGGTGACCATGGCACGTATCAACCTTTGAGACTGCAACCAGCAGAACTGGAGTAAAACTCCAAGTCTGAAATTTGCCCTCTTAATCGACTACAAGTTCTTGTGGCTGCCTGGAATGCCTTGGCCAGTAAATCACAATTTTAAACTTACCTCATGTTGTCACAAGCATAAAACCCATAAAACTTGGATTCCCGTAAGAACTGAAATACAGAGCAGGGGATTTTTTGCAGGATGCAATATGCTTCAATTATTATTCAAAATCATTCTCTTGCTAAATGTTTGGAGCATTTCCTCCCTGGAGCTGACTGCAGTTAGGATGGATAAAACGATCCCTTAGACATCCTGACAGAAGCGTGTAACGTATCTTGGGATGACTCTTAATGCAGAGACACTACACCGAGGAGGATTTATATATCATACAGCATACATGGATACCAAGAAAACAAACTCATTTCTGTATGACAGAATAACCCAATTTCATATGCTTTCCCATTCAATAATAAAAACCACATCAGGTAAGAACAAGCCTTCATCGTCTGCCAGGCTGATATAAAATCTCTTTAAATTGGTCACTGGACAGATTCTTCACTTTGGGTGAGGGATTTATCATCTCACAGCAGCTTGTCAGCGCCTCAGCCTTGCTGTGTAAAGTGCAATGTGGCACAGCGAAATGGCATTTATTAGGCACGTGACGGGGAATTTGGATCTTCTGACCTCCAGAAAATGAAATACAGGAGTCTCCTTCCTGCTGAGCACCTGCGATATCATTCCAAAGTTTGCCTAGGACTTCAGAGGTTGTCTTGCAAAAACGCTTCTAAAGCAACCAGAAACTCCCTGGAAATGCGAGAGGTTGGATTACAAATCTGTTCACTGATCACCCACACCTTTTTAAGGAAACGCTCCAAATGCTTTTAAGGAATACAAGCATAAAAGAAGTTTGCGATCCTCTGTAAAGTGCCTCAGCGCTCGCTGCTCTCCGCGAGGCTTGCTCTGCCGGTCCTTTTCTCCTACCTCTTAGTTCCCAGCAGAGACTGGTTTCGGTCTGGAGCCGCAGCCGGCGGAGGTGACGCTGCCTGCGGCTGGGGAAGGGTGCTGGTGCCACAGCCGCACACTCGTGCACGCTCGTGCACACCCTCGCACGCTCAAGGCTCTCTTTCACGAGCCTCCGCAGGCCGGCGAAGCCACGCTCCCCCCAGCTCATACACGGGCTGTTTTGGGGCTGTCTGCGGCACGACGCGGGAACTCTGCCCCAAAAACTCCGGCTGGAGACAGCGGTGCCTTCCCCACCTCGCATCCCGGCGAAGGAGCGAAGAGCACACGGCTCCCGTCGTCGCTAACGGGAGGGACCGGGGGCTTCGATATACCCTGCTAGCAGCTCGGCGCGCTCGCAAGAATCCCATTGACTTTGCATATAGCTTTGAGTCTCCCTTTACAACAAATAGCACAAAGGGCCTCTGAACTGTACACCCGTACGTGTGATTTCTGCTCGCCGAGGAGCCTGCGTAGCTCACGGGGTGCCGGGTGACTGAGCCGGCCACGCACAGCCCAGGGAATATTTGCAGGGAACGTGGCTTGTAAGAATGACGCTAACACCAGCACGTTAAAAGGCAAAAGGATCTGACCGTGCATTACCAAAAATCTGTAAAATAACAAGAGCAAGATGACAAATTTTTGTAAGACTTAAATGTTGCAAAGCTAAGATAAAAGCTAACCTACATGTAATTACCTACCTAGAGTTATCCACTTTAGTGTTATGAAATCACTTCTTGCAGTAGCACTGCTAAACCTGGAGATTATATTTCTTTCTATTTTTGCTAGGCACTGTATGCGCTTCTCTGACAGCTGTTGCAAAAATGGATCAATTTTGTTGTTTACTCCTGGATACCTTCAAACCAACATTGTTGTGCGCTGTACTTGTTTCCTTTTAACAACCCAAGAAATCTGTCACTTAAGTGTGTACAGAGTAGTAGTTACCTGGCAAGGCAGGGTAGGATTCTTCTTTAGAAGCAGCGAACTGTTTCCAAGCCAGAAGTGTGACTTTTACATGTAAGCGAGTCTAAAATTAGTGATTGCCGCCCGTGCAGGAAGGAAATTGTAAAAGAACAGCCACATACTATCAGCAGCCCAAATGTGAGGTGGGGAAGGTATTTTTTTCAATGTCCACATCCTGAGACTCACACTGCCTGTATCACCCGAACTACCAAACCCGGTGGGTGAAAATGCTCATCTTGTCAGAGAACAAGGCTGAAAGCCTGGTCTTACATTTCAGGTACCCGCTGGTTGAATTTCCAGCCCTGCTAACTCGCTCCAGGAAGGATACCTGCAAATATATCTGTGGCCAGAGGAGCACAGCTCCTCTCCTCTTCAGCAGCTCTCGGCAGGCAGCGGTGCAGGGATGAGACATTGCCCTGCTCTCACCGTGCACGTGTGCTGCATCAGTGGCAAAGCTCCCGCTGATTTCTTGGGGGGGGGCGAAAGAAATATTTCTCCTTTAGACGGTTGCATGGATGCATCTGGTAAATATGGACTGGTTACTGGAGAAAATGGAAAGAGAAGGGCACAAATATATGTGTATATATGTGTGTGTGTGTATATATGTATACATCTCTTTTTTTTCCAACTGAACTATTCTAATATACAATACAGTTCCCCCTCTCCCTCCCTTCTAACCCATTTGGACAGTGCTTCTATCTACCAACAGTTTAAAAGAGGTGACAGGCTTTGTCTGGGATGGATACGTGTGGTGCTCACCTCTGGCAATGAACGCATCGGTGGGTAAACGGACTGGTGCGTGAAGACAGCAGGAGTTTTGATAATAGGCCGATACCCCGATGCCATATCATGTCCTCGGTTTCAGATTTTTACTTGCCAGATGCACTCTTTGCTCTGCAGTTTGTCTTTGCCCTTGGAAAGCCCTCTGCGTCCCGCCTGTGCCTTCTTTTCTGCCAAGTGTGGTATTTAGGGATGTAAACCAGCGTCCTGCACTACAGGCGTGCAAGCCCAACACTGAGATCCTCATCGGGAGCAGCCCTTGAAGATACGATGGCCCAGCGTTTTGAATCAAATCATGACGTCGCTTTATTCTCCCTCCCTCAAATATTACATGCTCTCTAATTCCTGATATCAGTATTTTCTAAACTTTTTCTAAGTTTGGTTATATTCTTGGCAGCCATATCTTGTGCCAGCAATTTTGACAGGTTATTTGTCAGTTTGGCAGTGAGTTTCAGGGGTTGTTCAGCTTCATTGTAACGTGGGGTTATATACCTTGGAGGCACATAAAGGAAGCATACGCTGAGTAATGCCTCTACCCACAGACAGCATGCACCAAAAAGCATTGATCTCTCCTGTAACACTCCCTCTCGCTGCTATTCACAGGTCTAACACGACCTCCGTAAAAAGGATCTTTTTATACAAATGGAAAGAGAGAACAAACTAAAAAGAAATAAGAAAGTGGGTGTAGGCTCTTCAAAGCTTCAGCAGGCTCAGAAAACAGCAGAGCCATCCACTGCCTGCTCTTATCTCCATCCCCTCGCGTCGGTGCAAGGTGTATCAGGCGTGAGCTTGTGATCTTGCTCGGGCACAAGCCCTCGGCTCAGGCAGAGGAGTTACCCGCAGCATGGTGCAGGTCAGCCAGAGACACTCTCCCTTTGGGAGTTGTTGTTTACCACCCTTCTTCAAAAAGTATGCTTGAAAATTATTAAACGAAATGCATAATAAAGAAATAATAAATAAACTTAGCACATAATAAAAAGTGATGCATTAAATGTGCATCAATACCTATAATTTTAAATCATTTATGCTGCTGCTCTGCCACCATTACCGTGCTTTCTGCAGGGGGACATAGCATTCATTCTGGTTTGGTGTCTGAAGCAGAGGAGAGCTGGGTTTTAGCCTCAGCTTAGTCACCGGCTGGCTGCATGACCTTCACCAAGTCGCTTTGCCTCCATTTCTTATCCACAGAGTCTGGGTAGTAACAATTACTACCTCTGGAAAAGCCTCGGGATCTAAAGTCCGAAAGCACCATATAGCATTTGGTAACAGGAACACTACAAGAATATGAAGGTAATAGAAACATTTTCTGAGTAATCTTGCGCTACTCCTTTCTATTCTGCGCGAACATTTGCCAGACTACTCCATGCTGAAATGTTTGTAACCCTTTGGTTGTCAGGAAATTGTGGAAGGGATTTAGTGGCAGATAAATACGCTGCAGAGGCTAATACTGGATTCAAAACTTTAACGTTTCACAAAGCTAAATAACAACAGTAGACCTCCGGGGATTTCTGAATGTACAGAGAAAAGATCAAAGCCCAGATTGTGACCAGCACTTGTGAGCAAAGCTGCAAATAAATGCCTGGATCAGCAAAAGCCTTCTGAAAACAAAGCAATGGAAAAATGACAGCAGATGAAACAGCCGCACAACAGAAGCAGGAATATTCATTCAAAATCACACTATTTGGTACAGCCTCTTACATTCCTTAGCCTTCAGGAGGTTTAATTCTTTAAGAGGGAAGACGAGGAGTTATTCACAGGGTGGAAGGGCTGAGCACACCAGCAGAGACTGAAACCAAAGCTGCATTTCATAGAAGAGGATGTGTGAAGCGAGGCTGTGGTTTGTGTCTTGACTGGCTTCACTGAATGTCAGCTTCACAGAGTCAAATCCCATGAAGATATCACTTGTAAAACAATGGGAGCAGGATTCGGATAAAAGATCAAAGCAAGCATTGAATACAATGAATAGAAAACAAACTATAGAAGTGATCTATCGAGGCAGATTTCAGGACTGCTGCTTACCAAACCAGCCAGGCCTTTCCTTAACAGAGAGGAATTAATCTTGCCACAAGAATATTAGAAAAACCCACAATTCTTAACCTCTTAAAGGATGCAGGGTGACGCTGTGTCTCGCATGTAGTCTATAGGATTTTCTAGAATGGCACGGTTGGAGCCATCCTCTCCCCGTGAATTCAGCCTTCCTTGGCTCGGTTATGCATTCAAGAGGAGGCAGAGCAGTTGCGTTTACCAAACTAACTGATTTCATCCCACTGGGTTAAGGCAAATTCAATGAGAATCGCTGGCACACACAGTGGATGTAAAACTAACGGAGCCAGCGCACAGACTACCTGCAATATTGAAGACAGACAAACATGCAGTGAATTATTGCCCATTCTACTGCTGTAGCAGTAACTTCAATATTACTATAGTGCCACGGACCAAAACTCCGCTGTCTGGAACTGGACATCCAAGCAGCTGAAAGTCATTAAAGCAGCTGAAAGTCATTAAAGAAGCTGAAGCAAGAAAGGCAGCGGGAATGAGCGGACCAAGCTCGGTTGCTGGAAGCAGAGCTGCATGGGCTTGGGCCGTGGTTTGACATTCAGCAGCCGTGCCGGTCCTACCAGCCTGAGCCGTCGTGTCCCCTCAGCCACGTCTAGTGGTCCCACCTCTTCCACGGCGCTGACAGGAGCCACGGTCCTGCGCGGTAAATGGGATCGCAATTGCAAATAACGACACCTGTGATTTGGTTTTGTTTATTCCTATGTTCAACGCTGAATTCACGTTACTTTCTTTCAGCTTCTCAAGCGTTACGACGGCTTTGGTTGCGGTGCCGCGCGCTGGGGCGGTGACCGCAACGGGCTGACGTACCACGGGTCGGCGTTGCTGGCTCTGCCTGCTCCAGAAGTCCCTGTCCTCAGCCGTCCGTGGTGGCCCTGCTATTGAGAAGGCTCTTCCCTGCTGCCCTGGTTATCAGCTGTTGAGATCGGCAGCTAAAGCTCAGCACCGAAGAACCGGAGACCTTCTCGACCATAGGGGGAGCGGCCGATGATGGAGGGTTGGCAGCATCGCCAAAAAACGCAGACTAAATATGAAATTGCAACAGAATGTGACCGCAGTTTTGACAGTAAGAGCAACGCAGTGCCGACAGCGTGGCCAGGGACCTCTCATTTAGTGCAGTGGTGCTGTACAACCTTGCCTGTGTGGTCCCCGGTACAATCAGATCTAGAAACTGTACTCTCTTCTGGAACCTCATCACCAAAACCAGCGAGAAACCAACAGATATTCAGAGAAATTAAAAAAAGAGAGCAGGCCTGAAAGAGTGACCCGCCTACGGGGTAAGAGATGCCAGGCTGAAAGCAGTCTATGAACCTCTGAGGCCTTCAAGCAGGCAGAAAAAATATTGGTGTGGGGTTTTTCTTAGTAATTGTTTGTCTTTGCTGACACAAGAAAATGGCATTATGTTGAACACAAAGTGAAGACAAAGAATCACGGCGTGCCTTTCAAAGAGCAGGGATGCAAACACCGTCACAACAACTCTTCCTAAGCTGGACTAGACAATGTGGTAAAATCAAGAACTCCAGAGAGTATTACCAAGGAAATACAAGAAATAAACAAACACTACTCCTTCCTGACTGACCACTGATGACAACCACAGCAGGGTTTTTGGATATACTCACATTCTCTTGCATGGGTTTTTAAGCACCTGATAATTAATGCCCAGTGCTCTGTCATTCTTGTCATTTTGACGTTGATGACTCACCACCATTCCTTCACAATTCTTCTTTCTTGAGGTTATTTCCAGACCTACAACGTGACAAAACCAGAGGGTGTAAGGGCTGCACCTGCTGATTTCATTTCTGAGTTTGAACTCTGTTTCCTCCAGTAGTATTTTTAACATTAGCAGTTGCCTATTTTCTGACTGGGCTCAGCCTTCTTCCATCATCAGCTTTAGCTTCGATTCTCGTTAAAGTAGTTGGAAAAGAGGGAGCCTTGCACCGTTTGAAACTTCTTACATTTTTGGATAGCAATTTTTTTCCTTACAAAGCCAATGAACACAATGGCTGAATAAGCCATTCCTGGTCTTCTGGTTTGGTTTGGTTTGCTTTAGAAGTCTCCTTTTATGTGCGCTTTTGATCCCAGATAAATTATTTTGTCGTTCACTTCCAGAAGCAGAGCACGAATCGCCACAATAGCATACATTTGAATTTCATGACATCATTTACATCCACTTTATTTTCGCTGTGCATAAGGAAAGTCCATACTCTTTACTCACTCCTTTTCCTTATTCCAGAATTCATCGCGTTATGAGGGTGGGCTGAAGCAGAAAGCACCTTGACCTCAACACATTGAGGGCATCTACCCATGGAGAGTCCTTCCAGGTTTGTATCACTGGAAGCTCTGCAGAAATAAGGCGGCGAGGTAGCAGCAGGCACCCATACCTCGTGTCCCACGGGGGAGAGAAGCGCTCCCTGCCTCCCTCGCGGTACCCACCACCATCTGCTCTTGGCAGCAAAGCTCTGCTAGGAGCCAGTTTGTAATCCCCCCTCCCGCAAGCAAGCTTCACCCGAGGTAGCCGCTATTCCCTGAAGCGCACGCTCAGCGAGCTACCTTAGCTCTTGCATTTACAGCTATGCGTTGGCATATGCCCAACGGATCATATAGGCTTGCCCCCCCTCGAAAGCCAGGCTACCGGGGCGGCACGGCTGCTGCTGGTGGATCTCAGACGGCGCAACTTCGCCTGAGGTGTACGGGACCACGCGACAACCACTAAGAGCATCTTTCTTTGCCCTCCTCCGCTGCAACCCTCTCTGCTTCACTACAAGTGCTCCTCGGGAGCCGGCCGCCGTCACCAAACTTCACACGTTCTCGTGGCAACTGCTGCTGGTGCTTTCCCGAGCTTTGTTTGCAGAATCGCAGACACCCCCTCCTCTCAGAGAACTGATGACTCCGTACTTTCCTTGACATCATCCCCGGCCTGGTGGAGCAGGGAGGTTGGCACAACGTCGTCTCAGCGCCGGCAGCTCCGTTTGCAGCGGGACCTCGTGCTTCGGCTCTTCTCTTGCAGTCAACATGGGGCAGAGGTTCTGGTGAGACAGCCGACTGCGGGGAACGCACTGTTCTCTTTGCCGTTCGTAAGTACCACGCGCTTTCTCCTGGAGCTTTGTGCTCGACGCAAGTCGATGAAGAAAGAATCGTGCGAAAAAGCAGACTTCGGTGCTAAAAAATAAGCGAAGAGAAAAAAGAAAGCAACTGCATTTTGTGAAGGGTAATGGATCGGTGGTTTTCAGTTTAGCTTCCTGTCACCAGGACACAAAACTCCGATCACCTAGGCCACCCGACAGGCATCTCCCTTAACTGTATCATCGATGAGTAAAATACTGCTCAAGGTCTGCTAACGCCAGCTGAGCACATCGTGTAATGGCTGCTGCCGTATTTTTTCCAAGGAGAAGTAAATACATGCAGCGAGGGGTAGCGATGAACAAGGCCTCGATAAGAAACACGAGATAAGCTTCCATATAAGCTCCTAACAGCGTCCCTTATATGAATCCTGGTTTCGCAGAGCGTGGATCACGCCTGCGCTGGGAAGCAGTACTGTGAAAAGTGAAAATACAGTGTGAACTAAAAGAAGACGGAGGGGAAACAAGATATATACTTAAAAAGAAACTGTTGATATTTGGAGTTTCGAAGGGTACAGACTTGCACAGTTCACACATGATATTTTAATGAACATTGTCAGCTCTCTAGAAAGAAGGAGAAATGTTACGCTGGGCTTTGGGAGAGAGGTGAAGGGGGCTGGAGGTTCAAATGCAAAACTCTGGACTCTTGGAGGCTGCAAACTTTGTGCTTCCTCCACCCCTTCAGCTGAACGTCTGCCCCCAAAGTACCTTTGCCACAATTTCCGAGCTAGAAAAAGTTCATGCCGTCAGGGAGCTGCTGTCAGGAAAACCGAGTTTACGTTATCGATGTCCAGACGAGAGAGGGAACGCTGGGAACAAGTTCTTAAAAGCTCTTTTAAATATGGCAGTAGTCTGTGGGAGCGCTGAAAAAATGCGAGAAAGCAAGAATCCCATGAAAGGGAAGATAGGACAAGCCCCTGCCTCCTAGCAGGCGAGGCGGGGGGGTGGCGTTTATTCTAGTTGCACTTCTTCTTTCCAGTTTAAGAGGCATCACGCAGGTAGCGAGAGTTCTTGGAGTTCCGCAAACTTTTTGCCGGTAATCTCATCCTTTCCCCATCGCCGGCTGCTGCTGCCGCTGAAATTGCCTCCGCGGCACCTGCCCGGGCAGACAGCCGAGGGGCCGGGCAGAAGCAGGGGGGGGTCAAGGGGGGGGTTGCCAGCCTCTGCCGAGCTGCTGCTCCTTTTCCTGCCTGCAACCCGCTGCTCGCACGGCGCCGGTTGAAAAACGACCGGCGTACCGAAGAGCCCCCCCCCCCGCCGCGCCCCGGTATTCCCCGGACCAGGCGCCCCTCCGTGTCTGCGGGGCTCCGGGGTGAGTAACCCCGGCTCGGGGCGGGGAGGGCTCCGGGCTGCCCCCCCGGGTGCCGCTGGGGACGAGGGGGCGGTGGGAGGGGGGGGGGCTGCCGGGGACGGGCATCCCCAAACCGCCCCCCCCCCGGCACACCGCGGGTTTTCGGTCCCAAAGAGCCATTCCCGGGGCGCCGGCGGCGCGGGGAGTGCTCGGGGGGGGGTGCTGGGAAACGCAGCATCCCGCCCGTGGGTACCCCGGGATGCTGCCTGCCCCGGGATGCTGCCTGCTTTGGGATGCTGCTCACTCCGGGATGCTGCCTGCTTCGGGATGCTGCCCACCCTGGGATGCTGCCTGCTTTGGGATGCTGCCCACCCTGGGATGCTGCCTGCTTCGGGATGCTGCCCGCTTCGGGATGCTGCCCACCCTGGGATGCTGCCTGCTTTGGGATGCTGCCCGCCCTGGGATGCTGCCTGCTTCGGGATGCTGCCCACCCTGGGATGCTGCCTGCTTTGGGATGCTGCCCACCCTGGGATGCTGCCTGCTTCGGGATGCTGCCCGCTTCAGTATGCTGCCCACCCTGGGATGCTGCCTGCTTTGGGATGCTGCCTGCCCTGGGATGCTGCCCGCTTCGGGATGCTGCCCACCCTGAGATGCTGCCTGCTTTGGGATACTGCGTACTTCGGGATGCTGCCTGCTTTGGGATGCTGCCTGCTTTGGGATACTGCCCGCTTCGGGATGCTGCCCGCTTCAAGATGCTCGTTGCCCGCCCCAGGATGCTGCCCGCAACCCCGGGACAGAGCCCCCCCAAGGGAGCGCAGCACTGAAGGGCCATCGTCTAGAAATAACGCCGTCCCTTTCCTCCGTACGGTGAGGTTTTACGAAATACCTTGCGCTCGGTAGCTCTGGTGAAGCGTCGCTGACCTCGGGCAGGATGGCGGCACGGCTGCGGTTGCCCAGCCGGAGAGCACTGGGTGCCACCGTCCTCGCTGGGCCTGGGGCAGGCAGGGCAGCCGGAGCAGCCCCCGCGAGCCTGCCGACCGGGGGAAGTTTCCCTAAAACTGCAGCTAGGCTTATGAGAGATATGTAAGCAACAGCGCAGTTTGGGCACAAATAGCGGTCGGTTGGGTTTTTTTTCTGGGCGAAATGTAACGGTGAGAAACGTTCCTCTTTCCACCGGCGTTCGGTCGGTTGTTCCGGCGGGTTCCGTGTGAGACCCTTAGAACGGACGCTTGCTTTGCGTGGAGGTTTTTTAGGGAGAAGCGAGGGCAAGGACATAAAAAAGTGGTTAAAAGCAAACTACGGAGCTTTTGTGCTTTACAAGTGATTTCATTTAAGAACTTGAGCTGACTGCTGCAAAGAGCCCGTGCCAGTATGGCCACTCCATAGGTAAACAAAATGTGCGGTCGTTAGCCCTTGTGTTTTCAACTGAGATTTCATAGAGATAGGTATGCATAAACAGGCATGATCTCATACCCTGTGAACACCTTATATACTTCCTCTACTTTGTACTTACAGGACAATGTCCTTTATATTTTCTTTAACCTATGCACAGCGATACCATTTTCCCTCATTGATGTGGAATCTGGAGTTTTTCTTCTTTGATTTTTTTTTCCACGCACCTTTGCTCTAAGCTGAAGGTTATTTCTCATTCTTTTCTCATATTTTACTCTGATCACAGTTTATATGCTCTGCTGCACTCATATAATGCTGCATAAATTGTCTAGCACTTACCTAAGTAAACCACGGACAAAAATTATTTGAAGCAAGACTATTTTTATCTGTTGACTCAAGTATTTTGGGTACAGCTTTGCTGTCAGAAAGCAAGCTGTCTGAAGGATGTTTACACAGTCACTGGGCAATTTCAGTTTATTGGAAGGCAGAGCATTTACTTGAAGAACCCTGGTGCTGTGATTGCTCATCCTTGCAGTTACTAATCACCTACGGAAGGCACCGCATGAAGTGTCTTTGTGTGAAGCTGAGGCACTGTGGCAAGGCTTAACATTTCAGTCTGAAGAACATCGGGATTTAAATAAAGCAAGGCGTTAATACGCATTTTGGCAAATCTTAGGCATTTCACATTCACATCAGATATCGGTTCACTTCAAAAACATGGAAAGGATCCCATCTCGTTATATAAAACCAACCTGAAATAACTTTTTTGTTTGCTTTTATACTAATATACACATAGCAAAGACTATATTGTGCAATGCATCCCCACAGAAGTGCCCCCCCCATCCAAGATGGCATGAAAAGGAGTCAGGATTTAAAGTTTCACTTCACAGTAGTTTGTTTCCAGTATGGCACCAAGTTATTAAAATAGCTGCATCTCTGTGACGGGTCAGGAGTTATAGAAAGTGCTTGTTGGTGTATTCACTTCTGAAGTATCCAATATATTCTCACTGCTCACGTAGTTCTGCTGGGGAAGGGTAAAAATAGGAAATAGTTGTTAATGCTGGTTGCAAAACGTATGGGAAAACACCGAGCTTAGTTCAGGCTGACCTTGAATAATTTGTGTAAAACGTTTCTATTCATAACTTCCAGTAATGGAGTGTGGGTTTAATCTAGGAATTCTAGACATGGCATAGGTTTGCATTTGAACAGAATTTTTGAGCAGTCCTGTGGAGCTTAAAACATTTGAAAAGCTGTTTCGTTCCTTTGTGTCGTTAACAGGCTGCTTACTGCGTGTGTCTGCAGCTCTGTCCGTCAGGGTAGTGTTAAATAGTCACAAATAAGCTGTGTGGGCTGGCTTTCCTTTTGGAAAGCAGTCAAAAGAAATTGTAAGATTGCTAGTTCCCAAGGTTTTATCCAAAATTTTCTGTGTAATACTCAGGTTGGGAATTTTGAGACTGCGTTAGTCATCTGGGATGAGATCGGTTCATTTGGATTTGGGGTCATTCGTACAAAGTCTGAGCCCAGAGGGGCTGATGAGCACACGAGGGTCCCTGTGGGGCACATAAACGGGGCCGCTCCATCCAAAAGAGGGTGCGGGATTTCGGGAGAGTGTGGGCTGTGCCGGAGTGAGGCATGCAAACCGTATCTCGGGGAGAAATAGCGTGAGGGGTACTGATGGTTTGTTCTTGTCCTTCAGAGAAAGAGTTTTGGTTCTGGGCTTGCAGGGGGTCTTTGGGAGGGAAGGGAGCAAATATTTCTTTTTTCTAAAGCACAGAGTTGTCTGGTTTTAAAGCACAGAGTTTTAAAGTACCCATAACTCTGCCATTCCCCTAGCTCTTGCGCCTGTCTCTAGGGAGAACCAGCTGAAAATCAGCTGCTGCTTCGGATAGGGTCTCCAGAGTCACAGCTTAGTAATGTCAGCAGGGAACGTTCATTAGAAAGGTCCCATGAAAGAAGCATTTTGGATTCTCTGACGTTGTGAAATAGCAACATACAAATACCTGTAAATTATTTTCCCACTTTTCAGGAACTGGTAAAACGTATTCATTTCTTTATAGGGAGCAAAATGCTATTTGCATGGATTGCGCCCGCAGCAATTTGGTTGTTGGTGCACTTCACAGCAGGTAAGATGTATTTTTCTCCTACATAGCACTTATCCTGAAAAGAAGGACTCGGGCTAATTAGGGGTTTTTTTTCAGCTTCTGCGTAGTATGCTAGTAAACATCGTTCTTATGGGAGAGAGCAAAATTTGATGCTTGATTAGGTTTATACCGTAATTTCTGTAAGGACTCCCCAACCCGCTGCTACTGCTGAGTGTCCTCCCATTTTCCACGGGAACGCAGCTTCTCCTTGACAGCCCGGGCAGGCTGCGGGCAGCACTGCCTGGTCTGGCAGCGCTCGGCACGCTGGCTGCACGGCTGGCGATGGCCGTGGGCACGGGTACAGCCTCGGCTCTCAGCAGAAGAGGCAAATATAGACCCATATACGCTCGGGCACGGGCAGCTTGGGCACATGTTTATGCAGAATTGGTGTCGCGAGCCGGTTTCGTTTGTGCATTCAAGGCAGCGTATAGCAAATAGTTGCTAATTAAGTTACGCAGGGAGGTGGTTTGGTTTAGTTCGAGGGAGAGCTGTCGGCTACGTGAGAAAACGTCTCTACGGTTAGCTTCCACAGAGACTTTCACAACTCAAAAGTAAGGAGAAAAGGTGCTTCAGCGTTTTCCCTTATCTTCTGCCGCGGCTCGGCTTGTTCGCCCCCAGCGCAAGCGTCCCGGAGCCTGCCAGCAAGTGCGTGCTCTCGTACGCCGAGCGCGGGATCGCCTGTCCCCCGCCTGTGTCCTGTGCCGCTTTGAAAAGGCAGTAAACGTGCGAGGGGAGGTCTCTGCAAGTCAGAGAAAAAGCTTGCTTGGCTCTTCAGTAGAGCCGTGCCTGCCACTGCTTTACTGAAACACAGATATTTCCTTAAACCACAATGAGAAAAGAGTTCTGATAGATTTTTGCCCGGGGTTGTGCTTTTTCGCATGACGTCTGGTAGCTAGCCCTTGGTTTCTGACCCCAGTTAACCAGATGGGTGAAGTCTGGGCCCAGCAATACCCCTCGGGTTACCGTGCAGAGGCAGGAACGCTTGCTTGCATTATAAATTTGGGGAGACTCTCTTCCTCGAGCGCAGCGTGCTGTACAAGAAAAGTGATGTATCCGTGCTAAAGGTTTGTTTTCTGTTGCAGAAGCGTGCAGGAAAGGGAACGTGCCTGCTAGGAAACTTCCCCGTGGCGCCGCAGAAATATGCGACAAAGGGAATATGACTGCTAACACTGCTGCTTATGTCCAGCCTGGAACCAGTATCACCCTCTCATGCCAGCTGAAACCCCTGCGATACACCGAGCAGTGCAGGATAGCTATTTTCCTTAACAGCTCTGAACTAATTAGCAATTACAGCAGTTCAGTAAGCACCGAGTTTCCAGTCCATACATATGGCAAACACATGTTTACGTGCAAAATAGTTTGTGAATACAAGAAAAAACTCATTTGTGGAATCGATATAGAATCTGGAAGTAAGGAGAATTTAATTATCCCTTGTTCTTAAACGTTTCCTGTGGTACCTCTGAGACGCGTATTAGAAACTAACAGCGGGTGGCCTTTGCCAGGAAAGGTGCTGGCTTTTAGTGGCTCTTTGTATTTAAAATATTCCTGGATGGGACTGTGCAACTCTGTTATTGATAAACGGAGAGATGCTCAATAAAACTGCCTGCTCAGAGCAAATATCACACTCCCTCCTGTTCTAGCCCTCGCACCCACCAGTCTCTCCAGGACACAGGGGACTTGCAAGAAAAATCCTAAGGAAATTTAAAATTTTCTTCTAGCCTGATGAGCTGATGCTGCAGCAGCAGTCGTCTGCTGTATCAGTGCCGCTTTTTTTTTTTTTTTTTTAAAATAAGAATAATGGTTGATTGCTTCAAGCAAAGCTTGTGGTGCCCAGTCTGGGGGGCTGGTAAGCGCTTGTAGTCACCTGGCACCTTTGTAAAGTCGCTGGGGTTTCGCTCAAGCGTCAGAGGCCTCGACAGGCTGCAGAGATCACAGACTCAGTAGTTTTCACGTATAAAAATTATTACCCTGAATATTTTGTCTACAAATTCTTTAACACCCCCCAAACAATCAAAAAGCAAATCTAGCATTTCTTAAAATGTCTCCTATCAACATCTTTAAGGAAGAAACTGATAAGAATATCTGTTTAAGATCCTCCAGATGAGCCAAGAAATGTGTCGTGTATCCAGTATGGGGCAGACGGCCATCCCACCTGCGCCTGGAATAAAGGAAGGCTCACGTACATCAACACTACCTATGTAATACAGTAAGTAACGTGGGGACATAGGTTCTTTAATACCTATAATCGTATCTTAGAGTTGAGTCTGGGTTTTTTTAATTTTTACACCGTTTCTTGAAGATTTACCCTTATCAAAGCACACAGTAGAGTTGGCCTGTGAATAAGTGCGTCCAAGGCTGCCAAGATCACAGGAGCCCACCGGAGCGGATAAAACCCCCTTTTCTGTTCACAGCTGTGCGTGCCGCACCGCGGTGGGTTGGCTCCTTCTGGGTTCAGCAGGTAAAGAGGGTATGCCAAGAGACGGCTGCCTTTTGGGAGGGGAAGGTTAGTAGGGGAAGGGCTCTGAAAACGGCTGCTCAAACCTCCTGCTTTCCCGTGGTGGATCTCCTCTGTTTAGTGATTCTGAGGTTAGCAGTGCCGGCACCAGAAATCCTGCGATCTGAGCTGCTCACTCTGTCTCGGAGGTTAGCTAAGGAGGTGGAGAGGGACTTTGCTTGGAAATGTGCTATTTTTGCTTTCCGTTTTAGACCCGACCTATATTTTTGCTGGCTCTGGTTTTGCTGAGCCTTCGCTGAAAGAGATTCTGGCGACTTCTGCAGCAAACTGTGGGGAAGGAGGGAGGGCTCCCTAGAGCCCGTCAAGGCGCGCTAGGAGACCTTTGGATTTCGGGAATCACCGTGCATAGGAGGGACCTTATTAAAAACCTCTACTCAAGCAAACATCTGGGTAGAATGAATTAATTTTGCCCTTTGCAAACCTCTGGGTAGGCTGAACTACTCCCCATTTGTTTCCGAGGTGCTGCATGTTGACCATCTCCTTGCCCTGCGAGGCTCGCTCTTCTTCACCTTCTTCTTCTTCACCGCCTTCTTCTTCTTCACCTCCTTCTTCTTCCTCACCTTCTTCTGTGGGCCAAGGTAGCAGCAACTTAGTAGCTTATAGAAACCAGTCACTGCTCTTCAAGCAGAAGGAGAATATACGGGTAACGTGCAGAAGGGTAGGGAAGTGTGGATAACGAGTCCTGTAATTGTTGTAAAATAGAGATATAGCAGTGCTTGCTATGAAGTTATTAAATATATTGCAAAATACAAAATGTCAGCCTGAAGCAACACGACATAAACATGTCTGATTTAGGTGGAAGAAAATACACAGAGAAGCTAAATGAGCTACCCAAGGTTGAATGACAGACTGAGAATTAAAAGTTGTGTTTGAAGTCATGCGGTCTGACCGTTAGACTGCAGATAAATTACATTTTTAGTCACTAACTTACGTAAAAAACAACAAAAAAAACCCCCAAATTCATCACACACACACACACACCCCAATTCTGTGTACCAACACCTACGCTCATTCACAGAGAAATATTAGTTAACCAATATTAGGTAACCATTAAACCATTAGAAGGAACGTACTCACATACTTGCAGCTCAGTGGAAATCCAGAAGTATTTCCTTCGTCTGCAATTAAACCCCCAAAGCAGTATAACAGCTTTACTACCGATTCAGCCAGAGGAGAATTTACTGTAAGCGCTGTATTTAAGCAGATGGGTCTTTCGAGGGGCAGACGACCTACCTGGCTTCCAGGGCAGTGGTCCTGCCGTGAAAGCTAACGTGCAGGGAAGCTGCTGAAAGAGCCGCAGCCTCAAGGGACCCGGAGCAGCGCGACTGTACGGGCACGTCAGCCAGGTTTTAGCTTTCTTGGTGTACAGGAGAGTATTAACCAAGCATTTTTCTTCTGTTCCAGGCTATCAAATGGGACGGATGTCTTATGTGTTTCAGAAGAAAGTCTGAATAAGGAGTTTGGCTCGCTGGCTCTGAGCAAGTTGAATTTTGACTCTACTTACACCGTTGTGGTTGCCGCCTCCAATGAGCTAGGAAGTGCTTTTTCACAGCCGCTCACGTTCATGTTAATAGACATAGGTAAATGCGTTACTTAGTGCGTTTCAGTTAGTCCCAGCCCTTTAGAAAGAGGTGAAAACATTTTGAGCACTTTCTTCTTTAAACCTCTCAGAAAAAGCATCCATCCAGCCTAAACCAGTAATTCTATTTTCCATGTAACACCCCCGTTTTGAGCTGTGCTGCGTATCTGAGCGCTGTTTGCTTGTTTCTGTTTTTGCTGCTAGTGAAACCACATCCTCCCAACTTTTTAGTGGAATTTGAAAATTCTTCTGCGGCCAATTGCACCTTTTTTTGGCACGATGAAGCACAAGCGCGGCACTGCAGGCTGAGATACCGTCCACTTACCAGGCACGCCTGGAGCACGGTAATCCTCTTCCGAAGAGTAAAGGAAATGATGATGCTTGGAGGTTGCTTTAATTATTTTTTCATTATTTCTTGCTAGAATCAGTTTGTCCAAATTTGCCTCCCTCTGCTCTCTAACATCATATTTAAGAAAAACTATTGCCTACGGGTCAAAAACTATCATTCCTTTAAAGCTGTGTGAAAGTAAAACACTGATCCTGTGAAAAAGCATGTGTGTGGTTAGTTCCCCATATGTCAAGTGTCTGCATGATGCACTGAAGAATCAGAGGTTATGTTTGACCCACCACTTTACTGGAATATGGTCATGTCTGCTCATTGTAGCTCACGGCTACAGGCGTGCAATTTCCAAACATTTGTGCCTTCCCTAATGTCGATTGGAAGTCTTTGCTTTTATTTTAAGCGGTGAAAGAAATGTATTGCTTGAAGTTGAGTGAAACACGTGAACAGAAAATTTGTTATCTTCACATAATTAAATGAGGGATTTTTCAGATGAAGAACTGGAAGCCTGATGCTTCATTGCATCATTCTTTGAGTTATTAAAGTTGCCTCGGATCAGGGTTTTTCCCACTGTTTTATAAAGACGTGCTTTGGCTGGCTGGGATTCCTTTGGGCATGAGTAATTCAGCCTGTCGCTGCCTTCAGCCTGTATTTCCTTGTGAGTTTAATGTTACACGTCCTTTATCTTCATTAAAGGTTGAATGCTTAAACAGTGAAAAATACAGTCTTTATGGTCTGGAGCCTCATACAACCTACGAGTTTCAGGTCAGCTGTAAAATTCACCCCGAGCGAGGACTGTGGAGTAACTGGAGCACGTACCGAAACCGGACTCCAGAAGCAGGTAACGCAAGACGGCATCTCCTCCGCTAAGCCTGTGTCTAACGTTTGCGTACGAGTGGAAACTTCAGCTAACGAACTCAAAATGCTGCTGGGTTTTTGCTGGTTGGTTTGCAGAGCCTCTGTAGATCCAGACCCAGAGCCAACAGGGAAGTAACTTCTGTAAGAGAATTGCTTTTTTAATGAACAAAACCCGAAGTGGTTCAGGTTTCTTGCAAAACAGGAATTTCAAGAGTTCACTAAGAAGGTCTGAGGGATATATTTGTTTGACGTTGTTGAAGGTGGGGGGAATTTTCCCGGAGCTGCATCGCGACACATCTGGAAAAGGCAGACAGTTTGTGCAGCTTAGCTAGGGAAAGAAAAATATTTCGTATTGGTTCGTATCTAAGCGTTCTACCGAATTGCTGCACAGCCCCGTAACTCAAGTCAGGACGACTGCTATGCCACCCTCTGGTGCTAATGAACCGCAGCTTGGGCAGCACGCTCTGGATCTTGAGCTTGCTCGACCGTTTGCAGAGGAGTTGAGTCAGTTGGCTGGGAAACTGCCTGGACTCTCTCAGTTCTGCTGACGCTGGCAGGTCGGGACCGAGCTGTTTTATTTTGCCAAGTCATCTTTTCCCAAGAGGAGAAGTTATTCCACTTGGAGCCTGCCCAGGTGACCCCTCCACCACGCCGTGGGGTCACTCGAGACCTCTACAGCTTCAGCAGAGCAGACCCTGGCCAGGCGTTCGGGAGAGATCCCACCAGGAATGAGGTGAGCACGGAGCGGTTCCGCCCCAGAGGACGGCACAGCAGGCTCCAGGGACACGCAGCACCAACCTGAGGGCAATTCTACTAGTTTCTGCCAACTCTAATATTTGGGCTGGCCGCACGCTCACGTACCTGCCTGCCTGACTTCACCCTGAGCTGCACAAACTCACATGCTGCAAAACTTCCCGTTCTTACAAGAGAAGAAAGCTTCTCAGAAGTTTGTTTCAACAAAGATGTGTTGGCTGCTTTGGCATCCCCTCCTTTCATCTCCTACTTGGCTTTCGTTGCTCTTTTTTGTGAATTACTATAAGCTCTTCAGGGTAGTGCCGTTATTACTCATGCTATTTACCACTGCTGACGGCATCAGTTTCTGTAAGAAGCATTCATTCATGCAAAAGGTGTGAACTCTTCCTTCTCTCCCTCACCCTCCTCTCAACAGTTTTCTCAACCTTCTCGATGCATCCTGGCTTGCTACGGCATTTGCGGTCATCACCTCTCTACCCAGCCGGTGCTATAGATTGAGAATCCTTTTAGCTAATCAAGGAGCATTTTCTGTCCTCAGACTAGGTGACAGCAAGGGGAGGTCGCAGACGAGAAGCTCTGGGTACATCATGGTCGCCCATCTTTGAAGGAGCTGAAGTTCTACACATGAGTTTGGCCTTTTGCAAATTCAGGAGTATACCTTTTCAATGAGAGAACTTTTTTTCCTGTTTCTCTAAGCCCGACCTGCCACAAAATGTACTTTACACAAACATTGTTCATAAGTGAGCATTTTTTATTTTTTTTTTCCAGCTAATTTGTGTGGTTCACACGTGAAATGAACTTTAAAATCTGGGCTGGAGTCCAACAGATGCAATCCCATATTTTATTTTTTCCTGCTTTGAGCTTGCCCCTTCCTCTCTCCCTCACGGCAAGTGTGCACTGGTTTTATTTCTTCTGTCAGTCCTGCTTCTTGTTTCTATTCCAGTCACTCTTTGCAGTTAATACAGAACAAAGAGCTCTTAATGTTGCTGGCACTGAGGATTTTTTCTCTCTTTGAATATAGGAAATAGCGGGCAGCCCCATTCTAGCTGGGGTTGTGCAACAGCTGCCTGCTGCCTAGGTTATTAGCAACAATTATTATTTGAATTCAATGGGTTTATTTTGGTCAGAGACCTTGAGGAACCAAGCTTTGTTACCTTTTGTCACATTGGCTTGCTTTACCTGTCTCTGATTCTGAACTGTTAGAGAGAACATTGTTCACCAGTTTCTGCAGCTTAAGTGTTATTTTGGAAGGTTTATTCAAAACGTCGGGTTTCCAGTCACTCTGTGACTATAAGGGGAATCGTGGAAAGAACGGGGGTTTTAAGCTACCTCTGACAAGGTCCTAACTTTATTGCCTGGAGCCAGACAGCGAAATCCTACAGATCCCACAAACCCTCTCACCTGCGGCTGTCCGTTGGTTTAGGATTGATGTAGCCAACCCCAAGGACCTTAGCTAGCCTCAACCTCCATGCAAAGACGAGAGCTAATACTGTCACTTTGATGTGTAGGCTTCCTTGGGAGCCATCCTGATTACGGAGCGCAGGGTAAAGTCACCAGCAGAGCAAAACCCTCTCTTGGGTCTACGGCTTGTCCTCTTCATGAGTGCCATCACCAACGCAGCTGAACTCCAGCTGCAACAGCACCTACGGGCTATTACATACTGCGTCGTTTCAGGGACACTTTAAATCTTACATTTTCATTGTCTCAGGATTTTTACCTCCTTCGCCTACTCAATGTCTTATTTGTTTGCTTCAAAACACAGCCGCTAACGCTGCTCACCTTCTCCTTCCGCACCAGTGCCGACCGGGCTCCTGGACGTCTGGTACCGACAGCAGGACGTGGACTCTCAACAGCAGAACATCTCTCTTTTTTGGAAGGTAAGTTAAGTGAAACCTAAGCAGAGGCAGGAACAATCAGCAAGGTTAGAGGGGGAACTCCGGGTTCTGTGTTCGGAGGAAAGGACTGAACCCAAGGAGAGCACAGGGCTTTTACCAGTGCCCAGCGACAGGGACCAGCTCTGCTACCCAAGGCTTGCCTCCCCCGGCAGATTCCACAACTCTTTTCTAGCTACAATTTCCCTTTTACAGATCCCCGAACTTTCTGTCGTGCTGGAAGTATAACACGTTCCCAGCACATCACATCAGTGAAGGGCACGGAGGTACCGCGGCTCCGTTATCACCTTTCAAAGATGCACGTTCTCCCCCTCCGCTTCCCACAAGGCGACCTGTGTCCCTGGTATCTCTAAAGAGACAGACAACAACCTTACAGGCTTCCTAATTAATAGCTCCCTCTCCTCGTTCTCCACCTCGTCGTCGTTTGCCGTGGTTGCCATACCCGGCCAGGAGGACACCGTGCCCCGCGTTCGCCGTACGTGTCTGCTTTTGGGTATGAGCTTCCTTCAGAGGCGTTTCTGCTCTGTTTTGCTTATAGGAAGAACAGAGCAATGAAGAATAGGGGAGGCAGAAGAGGCAATTTATTGTAATAGCCCTTTAAGGTGACCAAACTCTAGAAAACGTAAGAGCTGGATGTAGTTTGGGCGACTGAAGGGGTCCCACGGGTGTCACTGCTGAGTGGATGGATGGTTGGTCGAGGCTCTTGTCATACAGCAGCAGCAGGAAGAAAATTGGTTTTCTCTACAGGTGTGAAGCACCGGTGAGGGACAAACCACATGCAAAAGGGTTTGCTAATAATAAAGCTGCAGATCTGAAACTGGACAAACTCAGAGTCGAAAAAAGGCGGTGGTTTGGGTCTGCTGAGCAGAGGCTCCTGTGAGCTGGGGACTGAGACCCCGCATGGGAAATTTCAAGAAGAATTCAGATTAAAGCCCAGCTGTAGGGTAAAATTCCACATTACTGTATATTACCGTCCAGCTCGGGGGAAAAGGCTTACGCCAGGTCTGCCATTCCACCATTCCCAGTGAAACCAAGCCCTGTTACCGGTGCCGGGTGTTGAGCTTCTCCACTATTATGGACCCAGCACTTAAAGTCAGGTCCAAGAGGAATTTTTGGATTGTGGGGTGTTTTGCTGTGGTGGTTTTATTTCAAAGCCAGTAAGATCTTTTTTTTTTTAAGCATAAACTATCCTTAACTTCCAGTTTGCAATCTCTAGTTAACCTACCAATTAATGCTATATCTTCTCCCTACACCAACAAGCACTACACTGTAAGTGAAAGCAGAAATTCTCATGTGATTACGTGACTCCAGCCATTGTGGCTTTAAGACGTTTAACTTTAAAACCTTTAACTTGCAATAGCGAGCTGGCGATACTTTCTGTATCGAAACAGACTTCTGCAGCACCATTCATAAAATGGGTGCAATACGTTGCTTTTATAGTTTTCACGACAGCAACAAAGCAAAAGGCTCAGACTCAGTGTGATGTACTACCAATATGTGTTCTCATATTTTCACACAAATACCAAAGAAAGGATTGCCAATTTAATTTCAGCAGGCTTGCAGAGCGGTTTCAGCACTGCGTTTGTCCCGAGCCCCTGCCAAAGCGATTGTATCCTTGCAAACATTTTCCTATTTTTAAAAGTGGTTTTTTCCCCTCTTCCTTTTTTTTGTTTTGTTACGACAGAAGAAAAAACCCAGCCAAACAAAATGAACTTACTGCATAGGGACTGCAGGAAACTGTGAAACTGATAGTACAACTGCAGACACCCGGGGCGGAAAAACCAGCGAGAGGTGTTACACGGGACAGCACAGACTGCCTTTTCAGAGACGCGTATGCTAAGTGGTTGAATTTAAATAATTCTTTATCATGGCTTTAAGTAAAAATCTGGATTTTCCCCAAATCAAAAATTGCTCATTTTTACAAATCCACCCGTGCAGTTAAAACTCTTTTTTTCCCCCTTGTGAAAAGCATGGCTTGACTTCAGACTCAAGGAAGGAGGAGGCTGTGTGTTTCACTGTCCCGGGCTATATTGCTGATTGCAAAATCAGCAGCTCACAGCAAAAGACCTTCGCTAAACTGGAATTAAACAGGAAAAATAAATAAGAAATAAAAGGAAAGATATGTAACCTTGAGAGAGACTCTCGGGTAAATGCATGCTCTTGGCCCTACCATCAGGGAATTAACTCGTTTCATGCAGCTAGATGCCACGGGTTCCCAAGAGCAGAAAAATGACAGAGCTGGGATAAGGCTTGGGAATGGAGAGCATGGGTCGCAGGGCTGGGCAGCAGCAAAATCAAAGGGAAAAATCAGAATAGGCTGTTATGTGTTACAGCTGTTACACAAATGCGCAAAACTGTGGGGGAAACAAAGAAACTCTGCAGCCAGGACGCTAGCTTTCTTTGGAAAAAACACGATATTTTTAGCAGTAAAAGTGCCTGTTCACTTATAAGTAGCATACTCAGGTGGCTGCTGATGGGGAAACTACGCTACCTTTGAGATGCATTAGCTGTACTTCAGGCCAACAGATATTAAGCTAATTTTTTTAAAAAGTGTTAGAGAGAAAGCAGGCTCACCAAGTGCGGGAGCAATCTCTATGGCACTGCTTGTTTCCTCCAGCTTTTAGAGGGGAAGAAAGTAAAAACTGATCCTTCGTTACTAAAGAACATTAGCTGGTACGTGCTGCTGTCCAGCAAGTAACGCTGTCGCTGTAAATAACCTCTTTACTACCAGAACAGAAAAGGAAGGGGAGAAATCACCTTCGCGTGAACGTTCCTCACTTAAATGGGGCAGCTTGAGCACCCAGCTTAGGGAGATGCTCTGAATCCGTCCCCCGAAGCCGCTGCCGGGCGGGAGGGCTGGCACAAACCTCCCCACTCTGACCAGCCCTGGGGAAGGGGCTGATGGCCGCGGCTCCCACGGGAACCACAGCACGGGTGGGCAAACCGCGGTCCCGCCGTCAGCTTGCTAAAGCCTGCTTCGGGAGGGCTTCTAGGTGCGACGCAAAGACGCCCTTCGCGGTGGAAGGTCCGTTGAACAGCAGGTGAAATATTTGGTTCGCTAATGGCCAACCACCCCTTCTTCCACGAGCAGGTCCGAAACCTTCCCGGGCATCCCGGTTTGGTACCGTCAGCTTTCCGCGGGCTTTGCTCGCCTGAAGAAGAGAAGAGTAACAAATGCGCTTTGCTCGGCAGGCTTTGAGCAAGTCGGAGGCGAGGGGAAGAATCCTGCGGTACGCAGTGACCTTCGAAGCCCTGGACCGGCGGAACGCGCCGGCAGGAGAAGCACACCTTACCACCCAAACCAGTTACGCCAGGGTCACGCCGAGGGTGGGCTACAAGATAACGGTCACCGCCGAGAACTCGAGGGGCAGGTCCCCCCCCGCATCCGTCGTGACCAAGCCGGGCACCCAGGGTAAGGATTTCTGCTGGGTCCGGACCACTGGGAATAACACCGGCGCTCTGCTTTGTGCTACACGTTCCGGCCCCACCACCTTGTGCTCGTCCTTCTCCATCTCAACGAGTCTTCGGGAAGCGGCAGATCCAGTTTTCAGCGCGGTCAGGGGTGCAGCGTCATGACACGTTAAGTTGCCGTGCATTAGCGCTGCTGTAATTACACCTCAACCCCTTCTGCCGACGCAGGCGTGAGCCGCGCCGTCAGCCATCCAGGCACCTGCCACAGCAGCAAATTAACCATGCCAAAAAAAAAAAAAAAAGGAAAAAGGCGGGGGGAGGCGGTTTCTTGCATGAGACGGGACCGGTGGCAGGACTGAAGGGAAGGTGACGGTGAGGGGAAATCACACAAGCTTTATCTCCTGTGAAATTGCACTCTGTTTTACCCACACAGCAAAGTTAACGAGCGTTCTCCGAATTCACCCAGCCCCAAATTTCCTGTGCCGGTATCAGGCATGACAGAACCTCACGGTCTCAGGTGGTTTGTTCAAAAAAGCAGTTCTCTATTTGCACTTGTCCCGGTGTAATGTCAGTAAAACAGTGACAAAGCCATTGGCAAGTATTTCAGCTTTTCCCAGCGCTGCGTGGAACACCAGTGGGATGCTCTCCTCCTTTGGGGACGGATGCAGAGCTCCTCAGCAAACAGGCTGCACTGATTACATGAGCCCTTCATTAAGTAGAGGTAGGACTGGTGCAGCAATATCACTGGTCTCTGATTATTTGGAGGCAGTAGGACGAGAACTGCTTTGTGGGCTCAGTTCAATTGTATTTGTTAGAAAAACTGTTCAGAAAAGATGCTGGTTTTATACCGCAGATAAAAAAATCAATGACTTTCCCCAACATTTTCTAGCGCAGAAAAAAGTAACCTGGCCCTGGCTGTGAAAGCAGTAGCTTTGGTCTTGTGGAGATGATGTGTGTTTGTGGCTCTATCACGGGAGCAGGGTGTTAGTATGTGCCGTGACAGCATCTTTGCAGGGTTTGGGGATGGTACAAACAAGCAGTGCTGCGTACGCTCAGACTGCTGTGCCGGGAGACAAGACAAGAACGGGGCTCTATTCCTGTCAGCACAGAGATCACCCTCGTATAAAGACCTTTTCTTTCCACTGCAGTTTATTTTTATACTTCACGTGGAGACGCAGTAAAAACCAGATATCAAACGTACCGAGTCCACTTGAGGTTAAGGCAAGTTTGTGCTGACGGTGTCTTTTTTGTTTGCTTGCTCTTTCTCCCCTGTAAGATCTACCTCCTCCTCAGAAGGTTTCTGCCGTAGCCATGGGAAACGGCAGCATCCTCGTCCGCTGGAAACCGCCCGTCAGATGGGCTGCGTCCATCAGCGGATACGTAGTGGAGTGGGCAGACGCGCAGAGGAACGCGCGCCTGGAGCCCCGTCCAGCCTGGGCGAAGCTTCCAGCATCCAACCTGTCCGCAGTGATAGCAGGTAACTACCGCCTCGAGGTAGGATACGACCGAGGTACCGTTTTATTTTGAAAGGTTTTCAAGGAAGAGGTCGGATTCTAATTTTTACTAATTCAGCATAAGAAAATATGGCATTGAAAGCTTTCTTTAGGAGGGGAGAAAAATAAAAATCCGTGGCTGCTCTGGGCTCAGCTCTGCAGTCACTCTCAGCAGAGATTTATATCTGGTAAGTAAGATGTCTCTGAGAAAACCCAGTCCCTCCAAAATTAAACAAGCCAGCTAGAGGTACAAGAGATCAAAGGCTTCAGAAAAGACTATTTCCTTTCTACTAATTGTGGGTTACTAATCCCAGCCACTAGCACGTGTCAGCGTTCTGCACATCAGATAGCTATGAAGTTACAACAGGGGTGACAGCGAGGATTACCCTCCGTAGTCTTTCCTACCCTCTGTCCCAGTGCTGTGCCTCCGAGGCGTTTACATCCCCACTCTCGAATGAGCTGGAAAAAGCAGAGTATTGACGCCATCGCTTTGCGCTCTGCTTTGGAAAGGAGCAAAACGAGTTCCCGTCGACCTCCCCTAACCCGCGGGAACAGCCCGGAGGAGGATGCTCACATGGAGTCACGGGGAAGAAATAGGGTGTGAGATTCTCGTGCCTCCCAAGTGACCTCACGTGCAGCCAAACCCTGCACCTCATCTTGTAGAGCAATAAGCTGGGTAATGGCTGTTCACCTCCTCCCCTTACCTGGAGCGCAGGACACGCTCCCAGGGTTCCTTTGGAGGGTGCAGGGCTGCCGGCAGCTCTTGCTTCATGAGGAAACAAAGGAATTCTTCACCCTTCAGGAGCGCTCACGTCACTTGCTTAATGCACGGTAAGGTCCTGCCAAGCTGAAGAGGAGATCAGAGAGATTTTTTTTTTTTTTCCTTCTTTATGACAGGTGCATTAATAATCAGAAGATTCATCTCAGATTTAAGCAGCTGATGTAAATACTTTAGCCGTGACTGTAAATACTTTCACTAGTAACCGTCCACTTTGAATTTCTTCATTTAGAGCACATAAAAGATAACACGTGCTATCAGATCAGCGTATTTGCACTCTATCGGGACAGAGCCGGACAAGCGGCATCAGTCAGGGGATACTCAAGAGCAAAAGGTAAATCACAGTAACGCTCTTCCAGATATTTTTAAGCTAGCCGAAGTTCAGCTTTAAAAGTCAGTCGTATGTTTTACAGCACCATCCGCTGGGCCCCAGATGTACGCAACACCCCAGGCAAACGGCATCTCGGTTTCGTGGGAAGAAATCCCTGCCCACCAGCAAAGGGGCTGCATCACGGGGTACCATCTGTACCTGCAGAAAAAGGACGGGCGGGCAGCCCCGGACGTCTACGGTAGGTATCTGGTGAAGACCGACGTGATACACACGTGCTGCGGGTGGAGGATAGAGGGGATGGAGGGAGGGAGATGCCTGCGGAAAGCTCTGTGCAGTCAAGGAGTCACCGGTCTGCCGTGAGGGCTAGCAGCAGGATTCAGTCAGCTCCCTCTGCTACAGATCATTCTAAGTTAGTCTGTGTGTGGAACTATCAGATTGCTCCCTGCTCTTTATTATTATTATTTTTTATTATTATTTTCTTAAGTCATAACCAATGCAAACCCTTGTAATTATTGGCAGGGCAAAATAACAGACCTTCTGAAAGTCCTAGCCAACCAATACATACTCTGCACGGAGACACGCTCAGCAGGCAGCACCCGCTGCATTCCCCCACCCGTGTGCTTTTCCCACCCAAGCCCTCTCTCACTCCATCTGTGTAACTCCCAGGCTTCCACCCGAGAAACGTCTGGGTTTTGGTTTTTTTTTTAAAACTTTATTTAGAAGTTGCATGACGGTTTTTAACGGATGCTTCATAGGACCAGCATACAAACTTCATTTTAGATTGAAACGTGAACTTACCAGGCAACAGTAGCCAGAGGACAGGATACGTGATCCTGGGTGCCCAGCCCATACAATGGCACGGGTCACCCCGATAGCCTAAGGTCTTTTACAGCCTTTCCAATGATTCAGTAACATAGAAAAGGAAATTAATTAAAGTAACAAATACCTCTCCATGCTCCAAGCTCTGGAAACCCGGCGCGTTCGAGCGAAATGCAGTAAAAACGCGTGGCCGGGTGCTTCATCTGCTTCTCCCCCTTTTCCTTCCAGCCGTTTCCAACGTGACTGCCCAACGCTGGCTGTACGTCACCGACCTGCAGCCCGGTGAGCACTACGCCCTGTGGATGACAGCGTCGACGGCTGCCGGAGAGGGGCCCAGGGGCAACAGCGAGCTCCTCTGCTTGGAAAGTAATGAGTCTCTGCCGGGGTGGGGGGCCAGGAGAGGTGCTAGCCCTCAGCCCCTGTTTTCCACAGGCTGGAAATGTTTTTCCTGCTCCTCTTCAGTAACTAAAGATTTCTAGTTTCAGCTGGTTTTAAGACATAGCATCTTTAAGCTCCCAGTTCTGTGCCAAGCTGTTAGCTGTACGGTTTAATGGTAGCTGAAGGCCAGCGGGATGGTTTATGGCAGAGAGGGAAGGAAGGGTTTGGTCCCTTCGAGTTGCCGGCCCAGATATCCGTGTGCTTCAAGCTCTGGCACAGGTATGCACGCTGAAATTCCTGCTGACCTCCACATCTCCCACGGGCCGGCGGCTCTCTGAGGACCCGTGGTCCCTACAGCAGCCGTGCCCTCAGAGCCTTCGTGAGGAGCACAGCATCCCCGGGCTCCCACAGAGCACACGTCCGCCTCGTGCGGTCCGTTCCTCTGCCTCCCAGGGGATGCAAAAGCAAGACCTTCTCCCAAAGACTTCTGACCCCAGCTAACGGCAGTAATCAGGGTTTCTGTCCTGCAAGACGGATTGTTTTGCTCAAGTTTCCTTTGAGCCCCGATCAAGAGAAATGGTCACTAAACCCCAAGAAGGGAGTTGATAAAACTCGTGCCTACATATTGCCAGAAAGTTTGTTTTGCTGCGTTTCCTCCCCAGCAACGTGCCACAACAACAACTTTAAGCTCCCAAGTCGCGTACATTAGGAAATTAATCTCCGCAGCGTGGGAGCAGGGCTCCTCCGGAGGCAGGTTTCTCCCATGGACTGCGGGAGAAATCCAGGGAGGTGAGCGGGAGAGGAAATTAAAGCAATCCAGACAAGTTAAAAGTTTTCCTGGTATAAAATCTGGATTTGTGAAAACTACATTTTAAGCAGGTAGTGCAAGCACAGCAAAGCCAAGGTGTCCACTGAGAAACAGTTCAGTCACAGTTTATGAAAGATGCACTGAATTTTGTAAGATCTTTCCTACTTAACACCTCTCTGCTGCACGCACCACCCCAAGTTTATCTGTCAATGTTTGGTTCAGTACTGGACAAAAGATCAGCAATTGCATATTTTGGGTCATGAACTGCGTATTTCGAGAGAGAGCAGTAGACATCTTTATGTTACAAAGTACCGCTGTCCCCAACAGTCCATCCAGATTCCCGATTTTAAACCAAAAAATGTTGGTGCGTTTTACAAGCGCAAGCACTAGTAAGGCCACAACTGTTGTCCAACTCGAACTAGCATATTTAAATTTTTTATTTTTTTAATAAGGATGAATGATGGGTGTTCCATATTTCAGGTGCTGGGGACTGGATGACTGTTGTGCTTACCTGCAGCTTCTTCATCCTCTCAGCCTGCATTTGTTCCGTGCCTCCGGCAAGAAAAGCGTGAGTGCATCCATCTGTTACGTTCCAATAAAACAGGGAATTGTTGTTAGAAGGGACAGCCACGTCCTTTCAGGACACCTTGGGGAACAGGGCAGATTGTTCTGAATAAAGGTTTCAGAGTACACAAATAAGAACACGCACTGAGCTTAAAATATAGCCTTATTTTATATATATTGTGAATTTTTAACGGAGAGCTTAAGGTCTGCTTCCACCAAAACAAAACTGAAGGGGTACAATTCTCACCAACTAACCTGTGAGCAAAATTAAACCCTGAGATTAAAAACTGTTTTCCTTAGAGCAACACACAATCATCTGGCAGGGGCTGGCAGGAGGATGCTGGGCAGCATCTACCTCTGCCCGGAGCTGCGCTGCCCCGGCAGCCGACGCGCTCCCCACACAGCCGGGGTCTCCGCAGGTCCCTACTGAGGCAGATTCGCAATTACGCTGAGCTCTTGGGTAATCGCACGCTTTTAATTGCGCTGATTCCATCCGCAGATTACAGTCGCTCCTCTCTGCGCTTATGCCGCAGTGGCAGAGCAAAGCCATTCCAGACCCAGCTAACGCGACGTGGGCCAAGAACTACATGTCTATGAAGGTAAACTGTTTGTGGGGTTTTTTTTTCTTCTAATTAATCCCACCACTTTCAGAAGAAAAAGCGATTGGAGCCACGCAAGTCCGTAATCTCTTAAAGCAGCAAATCCAGCAATCTCCGATAGCGGAGATTCTCATACCACGTTAGACTGTAGGATGTATCGGGCTAATTAAATGCCAGAACGATGCAGAGATCTTTCATTTTCAGCAGTATTAGCTGCTGCGGGGAGGGATGCTTGCGTTGTGGGGGCGGGAGGTCACGGGCTATCCATCACATAATTAATTCTCTCTGCCACGCGTGCCCCTCCGCAGGCCGAGCTGAGCTTACCCTCCAGCGGGTTCCTGCACAGCACGGGCAGCTTTGAAGAGCCCGAAACAACAGAAGTAGAGGAAACCTTCGTGAAAACGGACCCGCTGGCCCTCCGGGACAAGCTCGTCTTCGGCAGCGTCGGAAACGGCGACTGGCCGCTGGAGAGGGGCTCGGGGCACGAGGAGCCGGAGTACAAGCCTCTCCCCGGCACGGCAGACGGGGAGGTTTACGAGCAGCATCTTCCCGACCTCTACAAGAGGATAGCGGTGGAGGTGACGGAGCAGACGCAGACCGTTTCCGAGTACATCGCCAACACCGACACGGCCACCGCGTACCTACCCCCGGTTACAGGCGCTACTGAAGACCCCCCCGAACTCGAGTGCGATCCGCTCTCCGTCTTCCCAACGACTTTTTTGACACCCGTACTTTCCTACGAGGGGACTCTTACTTTGGACACGGTGAAAATAAACTGCACCTCTTTCACAAGGTAGGCGGTCAGGGTGATGGAAGCCTGGCCTGGTTTTTTTTGCACTTTATGAAAAGTATTTCAGTGTCTTTCGGTACAGCCAGTCCGGTAACTTGCACGTGACACCTTTAAGTGATAAAAACCCCAAATCACCAACCTTTCTGGCACCGCACGTCACACCTCGCTGTACAACACAGCAGCTCCTCATCCGCACAACACGCTCAGGTAGAATTAAAGACAAGATCAGGAATGCCAGGGCTGCGCGACCCAGCTTTTGGAGAGGTTAATTAATTACTCAGGTTGCCTTCACGCAGCCTGGGTTGCCTCAGGCCCCTGTCCCACTGCCTGATCACGAGCGACTCAGCCTGGCTTGGTCCACCCCAGGAATCAGAGCTGCACAAACCATCATTTCAACCGTCGCAAGCCCAGGAAGAGCGAGGAGTTACGCCGAGGTCAGACCTCAGCATCCCATCCCAGCAGGACCACGGCTGCAGCCCTCGCTCCTCCGCCTGCGCCCAGCAGGTTAGCAATACAGCACGGGGACATCCACGGCCACCGGTGCTAAACTTAATGCCCGCAGGGGTTATTCCTCACTGCAGCCCCAGCGCTGGGACGAAGTCGCATCGTCCCCAGCGACACCGGTGCTCCAGCCCGCGTGGGGACCAAGGGACAGGGCTGCAGCAGGGCCTGCCTGCCTTCGTGGCTCAGTTCAGGAAAGGAGAAATCCTCGCCAGAAAGAAAAGCAACAGGCAGCGCATGTGGGCAGTAAGTCAAATGGACTGGTGAGAAGAATTTAAATCATTTATTGAAGTATTCTAATTACAGGCTTGAAGTATGTTACACATTTAATGACTTTGTTTACTGTATGTGTGTGTATATATATAAATAAATAAAAGTGTTGGAAACCTGAAATTTGTTTCCTGTTGTTTCCTCTGGTCAAGCTCAAGCGCTACGCTGCAGCTACACACAGAATAAAGCGTCTTTAAAAATAAAGCTGAAGCGTTGCTGCTAGAGATGAGGTAGTTCAGACCTGAACTTACCTGGAGCATCCTCCTCCTCCCCAGCATCAGCTGGGTACACGAGCTGTTGCGTAGTGGCATAAGCTGGTGATGAAACCCTCCTGCGATACCACCGTCCCCGAGCACCTCCACGAACAGCCGCTGCCCGACTCGGCGAGGAGACGGCCCTCAGCAGCCCTGCAAAGGTTTCCTTGCGCAGCAGCCAGAGATGCACCTGCATCACAAGGCTGCTACAAGGCCACGGCTTCCCCCATTGCCTTTCGCTTGAAGTGAAAAGCAAAACCAAAGTGTTGCATTAGGGAGATCTCTGTTGGCTTTTTCCCCCTAGTTTTTATTCCGTTTTACCCTCTACAGGAGGCCCATAGGCTCTTGCGCTCCCAAGTTCAAAGGCACTGCAGGACGAGTCTGTAACTAACCAGGCACACGCTGTCTTCTGAGCCGGCGCCAGCCAGGCTGGGCTTATTCGCATTACCCGGTTTGACGAGGTCTGTACCCCCACCCACACTGTGAAAACACCTCTGCAACAGGCAGGAGTATATGGAAATAGTTGTGCACACATTAGTTTTAAGCTTTTTTTTTTTAGGAATGTGAAATTCAAGCCCTGGCACCAACTCCTGTGTTCAGCTTTCAGCGACTTCTCTGCACTTCCCACAACACCCGGAGCGTTTCCCTTTGATCCGCACAAGCGACCGCAAGTACCCTGGCTATTCTCAAGCCTTAGCTTTCCAGTCTTGCGTTTCTGTGTACTGAAAACAAAATAAAACCATCAGCAATGATTTAGCTGCTGTTAGCCCACAGCCACATGTACTCCTGCGAAGGAGATGTGTCCTGGTAAAGGCTGAGCAGCCTGCGGGATCCAGCACGCCGCTCGCTGCCAGCTCCCACCAGACACTCACAAACCCCCCAAATGACCCAGCCTCACCAGCTTGCAAGCAAAGCCAGGGCCATAACAGCATGTGGTGTTCCTCCTAAAAGCAGCTTCTTGGGGATAAGGAACCGAGGAACAGAGACTGAAGACACCCACTGCCCAGGAAACTGCTTTCCCAAAGCAGAGGGAAAGGCGCTGCGGGGAAACGTTGCAAGAGGAGCAGAGCAGGAGCAGCAGCACTCCAGGCAACAGCTCTTGGCGTGCTGCAGCCAGCCAGTCTCACGGTGCACAGTCGAGGGCTCCTCGGCAGCACAGAGACCACTTCTGAGATGCACGCTCTTGCTCCAGCGCTCGCACGGCCCCCCTGCGCTGGGTGTGCACGACAGCCGTTCCTCCAAGCACAGGGAGCGGGGTCCCTCAGCTCACCTGCGGCAGGACGCTGCCCACGACCTCTCCCAGACGTGCCAAGGGATCCTTCTCGTACCACGGCTGCGGCAAAGCTTAATTCTTCCTGCCGGGTAACTCGGCAATCACTGGAGGACGAGAATACTTACCCTTACTGCCCAGCCACCTGGCGTGAGCTCACCACGTTCACTGCAGAAATTGCGCACTGAAGAAAAACGATACCCAGATGTGCCCGTAAACACACGATGGCCTCTTGCTCAAGAGAGGCGCACGTACTCGTTAACACACAGCACACAGTCTGCCTCGCCACAGCACCAACGCAAGTGATGTACGCTCCCCGCTTCCACCCACGCTTTTAATAGGGGTGTCAAAGCCAGGAGGATTTTTTGATCTGCGGACTGCCAATAAAACCACGGGCAAGGAGGTGTTGCAGCAGCTCTGCAATGAAGCCCTACTCATGTAGTTACTAGAAATTTAGTTTTGAGCTGTATTTTGGGATAGTATTTCAATCCTGGGATTTGTTTGCATCCTCACTGCCACCTCCAAACTGGCCCAGGACCTCCATGCTCAAGGTCACAGCTCAGTCATGGATGTGCTCAGACAGGACAGCAGGGGAAGATGCACTTCCACAGGAAAACAGCTTTTAACAGCACTCCACGAGCGATCTGCAAAGCAGCTGCCCCTTTTAGCATCTTCATCCGAGTCTGACAAAGGTAAACAGTAACCCACTGTTAAAAGGAACGGCTGCACAAAAAAAAAACCACGTTAAGTAGCAATGGCCATCTTGTCCCAGTATGCATCCCTCCTGCTCCGCATCGCTGCCCTGCAAGTGCCATGCAATCTCACTGAGCCAACAGACCTTCAGGTGCTTTCTCAGAAGAAAGGACAGAACCAAGTCTTCTCCTTGTCCTCCATACAAGACAACGGAAATCCTGCAGTTTGTCAAGTACAAACCCCAAACACAACTGGGCACGAGCCAATCCAAATTGCGGCACTGAAAGACTGCAGTAAAACCAATCCCATATCTGATTTACCTTCACTCCGCCCAGTAAAGAATGCACAAGTGACATAAAGCTCCCTCACCTCTTGGTGTTATGATGACCTTTGTAGCAACACCTCATGGGCGAAGATCAAACACTTACCGGTAACTACGGGCAAGCTCACACCCTAGGGCAGGGAACCGACACAAACCCAAGCAGCCTCGGCTCGCGCTGAACCGTCCACAAACGAGCACCAGCGCCAGCCCAGCTCACCTCCTCTCCTGCAGCACACCCCAGCAAGCCGACGGGTTTACCGCTCCCTGCCAACACAGAGAACACATCAACAGCTGTACGACTACCCGGAGCCGAGACGCTGCACGCAGGTAACAGCCACATAGCACACCTCAAGTCCTCGCTCCGCTGCTAGGAACAAACCCAAAGCTACTTTCTTAGCCAGAGTTATGTCCTCCTCTTGCGCTGCCTTTTTTTGTTGCGGTCAGGTATTTCACCTGTGAAAATAACATACGTAGGGCAGACAAATAAACTGCACCCAGACCGGTCTCTGGGAAGGCAGTGAAGCACTGTTCCCCACCTCCGAGCGAGGCCGCTCGCGCTGCCAGCCACGCAGAAAGTGCACGAGATTCTCTTTTGCAAGGTACCAGCTCTGCAATTCTGCTTTCTGGGTATAGCAGCTGGTTCCAAGGTTTTGCCTCCAGCCTGGCACACAGACATCTTCCCTCTGCGAGGACTGGCCTGGTGTCACTCAAAGGCAAACATTTCACTCTGGCTTGGGTCAGACATCCAAGACAACAGAACTCCATTTTTATGCTCGCCATACCCAATATGTCAACCACCCTGGCAAGAGGATTCTGGCTGGGCATCACAGACAAATCAGTACCTCAAGTCAGCTACATACAACTAAATTAGATACCTATTAGCAAAGAAAGGTTGGGTGTTTTTTTTTTTAAAATAAAGGCAAAAAAGCAGCACACGGTTTTGTCATGCATCTATTTCTGCACAGACCTTCAACTTCAACATATGAACAGAACACTAGAGTGTATTTTCTCTTTGCTCTTCAAGTCTCTAGATAAATTGCCATGCGGGGCTTCACATAAAGTCTTACTCCAACTTGAAGAGAGAGAAAGCATCTTTAGTAGGACAACAACCAAACTTTTATAACTCCTACCTTACAGTCTCCCAGCAAGGGCAAATGAACCGTTTTCCCCACAGCCAGGTTACATCCCCCCTCAGCAAGAACATTACATTTGGCTTTTCTAGCACAGCACCCAGCACAGCGAGGGACTTGCCGACCACTGCGTCGGGGCACTCAGCGCTTGCTCAAACACAGCCCGAGCCTGGCCAGGAGGCTGTTACCGAGCGAAGGCAGACCAGAACAGGAGTACAAAATGAAAGTAACACGGCCCTTGTAATGATTTTAGAAAAGAAGCAGGTTAGCAAATGCTGGAAGTGTCAGCTTTAGGCATATGTCCTGCGTTTATTAAAACAAGAGGCGTGGCTATGCAAACCAATCTCCATGGGCAAAGAGTCATTACAGTTAAGAGTGGTCTCAACTCCTCAAACTGCAAACAGCATATATTCACACTGACTTCTGACGTTTCAGAAGAATTTATGTCCTTTCCCACACAGCTCACACTTGCATTTATTAATCAGTCTTGTTTCCTCCCAGCATCAGCGGCAGTCGATCTGTAAGATGAACTTTCATGCTCAAACCTTGCCATCGTTACATTCAAAAGCCAATTTGCATCCTGTCCTTCCCTCTGTTTCTCTCCAGCTTTTTCTGCTGACCATCTTTTTCAAATTTTTCAGATTTTAAAAGGTCTAGTCCTCTGGATTTGGCATGACTGCAAAAGTAGCAAGCAAGAGGACAGAAAATGTTACTGAAGAGCAAGCTCATTAATCGTAAATAAGCTACTCCGAAGACATCTTCCCAAGGCAAAGTCCATTCCTGGCAATGGAAATGCCTGGGTACCATCACCACAGGCAGACCGGACCTCTTGGGGCAGAACCTAGATGAGACGCTATTAACCTAAGTGGTTTCATCTCCATGTGTTTTCATGACATTTTTAAAAGAGCATGAAAATAAACCTTTATTTCAGTTAACACCCACCAATATTAAAGATATATGTTCACAGTTTTAGTTCTTGACACAAATGGACTGAAAGAGGCAAATTTACATCTATCGGAACAGCAGACAGACCAATTGTTAAGTACAAGCTGTCTTAAAAATCATACGTGACATGCCATTCGGGAAACTGCTCTATGCTCTAAAGCAGGAGAAGGGGAAAGCTTCTGACCGAGTCTGGCTAGCAGGGCCCCAAACGACTGCCTGGCTGGCCCAGAAGTCATCTGGAAAAAAAAAATGCTGAGTGGCAACTGAAACAGCAAATATACAGTTTGTGTAAGGGGAGAAAGGTTTATGTCACAGAGAAAGCTTTTCCGTAAGTGTGTTTCTGCATATCAAGGCATTTGTTTAACTGTATTATCCAAGGTGTCCCTAACACTGGAACTGCAACACATTCTACCAAACCACAAAGGGAGAAGGGAAGAGGAACAACTAACTCAGTGCTGGACCTGCAACAGCCCCCACACTGAGCACCTGTGTAAGATCAGCTCAGAGTAATGAACCAAGAGATTTTACCATCCACTGTTTGAAAACTTGCCTCCTTCTCACAGCCTGGTACTTTAAACTATAGGTGAGTGCACTAAAAAGTCTAATCCAATGATATTAACAGTGGTTTACAACAAAAACTTTTGTAGAAAATAGTTCAGATAAAGCAAGCCAGCTAAACACCACAATTAAGGAGTTTGATATTTCATATTCAAAGGTCTCCAATATTTTTTGCCTGTCCTGTACAGCTTTTAAAAAAATAGGGCGTTACCTTTTGTCTTCTATCTACCTAGTTAAGAAACTACAAATATGTTATAAGCTGTCCAAAGTGTAAAACATTAAATAAAATCAGAAACCTGTTTCTAGTCTCCTAACAAATGCTGCAGATAAAAACGCTAAGAAACCCTCGTTATTAGTCATTCTCTCAACTCCTTTTGTGTCCTGAAGTGGTAATGTTCCTGTTCACAGGGATTAAATTAAACCTACGGCAAATTTCTACAGGGGTGGAAAGGGTTTCTTACAATCGCTCTCTGAAAAACATTCATTTGTCAACTAGCAATCAGATCTCAAACACTGCACAAATCCAGAACAAAACTTTGACGGAGAGGTTAAGTGTTGGGGGTTTGTTTTGCATCTTCTTGTTGTATGGCGCATGGATTGCAATGTCCCCATCTGAAACGGTAAGCCAAAACTCCCTCCTGCCAGACCCAGCCAAGGCCTGTGGTTTCTTCTTCAGAAGACCTGCCACAATCAGAGCAGTGCTGTGGATACATCAGGTACTGATGTACCCATGCCAAGAGGTTGTGCTGCTAAATTCCACGTCCCAGACGGAGTCCGGAAGGACTACCGGAGCAACAGCTACCACCTTTCCCCACCTCCCAGCACCAACAGCAGGAAAGGTTACTCCAATCTACAGTGTACCCTCTCAAACAAAAAGCATAGGTAATTTAAAAACTCTTTTTTTTTTTTTTTTTTTTTGCCAACAAAGCATCTTGTTCTGTTGAAGGGAGGAGGAGGGAATAAAGGTAAAAAGCGTGAGTGAAAGGTGTAATACATTAATTTTAAAAAACTGTTTAGACCAATTATCCACACATCATTGCTGGATCAATACACAGGTATTTAACTATAAACCAATGTGCTTTGAATCTTTTTCAAGTATCTGGTATCAATTTTGTATAAAGATTTTGAGTAAACAAGCTACCAAACATAGATGAAAAATGACTGTTTTTCCAAGTCTGAAATTAAGCATTAAAACTAAAGTACTCCAGGAGTTAGTATTCCATACAGCACTAACAGTCTGCCAAATTAAAATTCCACATATTCCAAAAGACCATGGGCTGATAAAAATCTGCTAAGCAGGAATTAAGAAAACGGAAATAGTGTGCAATAATTAAAACCCAGTTTGTAGTTTGGGGAAAACGTCTAAAATCCTGAAATAAAAAAAAAAAACAAAAAAACCCACAAATGAAGTGAAAGCTTTTAACTGGTACACACTGTTCACACCTATATTTCAAGTTTGGAAACGCATATTTTCAAGCAGCAATACAAAAAAGTATCCATGAAGAATGCATAATCTCTGAAAAAATTATGAAAACATCCCTGCTACCATTACATTTCTAAATACAAAACTGACTACCATATTGTTGCTTCTGTGTAGCGAGAGAAGTTCATTTTCAAAACAGATAAAATTCAGTCTTTAGGTGTGAATGGTATGAATGACAGTCTCTTTTTTTTTTTTTTTTTTTTTTTTTTTTTTTTTTTAGATTTCTTAGTTGTTTAGGATCCTTAAGCATGCAAGCCTCGGAGAGGAAGGCCCGACGAGGGCAGGGTTGGCTTATGACATCCAGTTTAGGACAGAGCTGGGAAAGCCTCTGGGTCATCTACATCAGGAGCAGAAGCACTTGACTGAAAGAGAAACATCAGAAAGTTATTACCTTCAGCGGCACCAAGCCCTACCGCGTTTCTAATTCTTCACACATTACCAAGTCCTTCCATTCGCCAGGCAAACACAGGCTCGGCGCACAGCTGAGTTGGGCAGTGAGAGATGTTAGGACCGCTCAACTGTGGGCACAGGCTGGGGCCCAGCCAGCGGGCACGGGGACAAGGGTAAGCCTCTGTCCCTGTGCAGACAGACTGGGCAGCACTTGCACGGGGCAGCTGCAGGCAGGGGGACTGCCGGCACCCGAGACAAACGGGGCTGGGAATTCTTCCTTGTAAAAACTACTTTAACCTGAGCCCTATTCAACAGGGCAATACCAGGATTCAAAGGAGTACACAGTACAGCAGAGTCAGCAGTCTAGCGCTGGACAAATTACTACAGGAGCAACTTCCCCCCCCCCATGATAAACAACACTTTTTATTCCAAGGACTAGGCAGTCTCCTATACTACTTTTTGAATCAAAGCTATCTGAAGAGGCACTATAGGCAAACAGACCATGTCTGCGCATGCTTATCGCACAAGGCTACAAGTACATCTCTCTTTCCATTCCTAAATGGATCCCTACGTGTGGACCTATGCTATTCTACTAGCACATAACTATCAATTCTTACTGAGGGACACGACTGAAGTTTTACAGAAAAGGCCTGTTCATAGCACAAATGAAGTTTCACACGTTTAGTTTTTCCCCAGTCACAAACCAGCTGTTGATAAACAGAATTTTTGTGCCAACCTAGCCCTAGAAATTCATACATTAACCAAGAATCTCCTCAGTGCTTCCCAACAGTTTTTTTTAAAAGGCTCTGTACCACACCTAAAACAGCGCTGCCAGGAAATGCAGAAATTAAGTATTTTAGAATACTTTAGAAATTCTTCACTTTGTCCATGAGGGATGTGGAAGAGAGGAAGAGCCAGGATAGTGGAATTTCCTGTAAACGTATTCATTTATCAAGAGATATATTTAAACCATTCCAATAAAAGTTGTATCAATACCCGTAGTGTCTTAGTCTTGCCTAGAGAAGTACCCAGCCCACAGACTAGAGTTAAAAAGTAATAGCAGGGTCTGAAGCCTATAGCCTCAGCATCTCCGGTTGCTCATTACACAAAAGCAGAAAGCAAACTAAAAAAGCCAATGCACTGCAGGAGGGGAGTTAGTTACAGTCCCTGCAACAGGAGGGCCTTTTTCACAGGTAATGTAAGTGCCAGCAGAGATCACCAACCTGGTTGGGTGTGTGGATCACATCAAACTCCTTAACCAACTGGAAGGAAATAAACAAAGTAAACATAAAATAAGCTGCAGAAAAGTTTTTAACTACTTTATGACAGCATTCTTGAAGAAGCAAGACGCCATATTAGTGAAAACTCAGAGCAAACACCACCACCATTTAATTTCAATTCCTTAAAATTTTGTTATGTTGGTATCAGGAAAGAGCTTTCCAACTAATAAGCCTAAAACTTAAAGTGATCCAGTGTAAAAGAGAAAACAAAACCAGTGTCCTAGAAGAAACAAAAAAGAGCAAGTCTGGTCTATGTGAAGAAAGTCACACCACGCAGACTGACCTCATCTTCTATTGAGTAACAATTTGATTAGATGCATTTAAGCCAAGTAAAGTGATCCATATCAAATCAAATCTTTTCTGTAGCTATACTACGGTGCTTCAACTTTACATGTTCTCTCCCCAACCCCATCCAGTACTTTTCCTGAGTATTTCCTTGGGGCTTTAGGACCAGAGGAGGAAAAAATTTACTGCAGATTAGAAAAAAAACAGAGAGTCTCCTATTTCCACATGAAAACTCTAAATTCCTCAAATTCAAGATATAACATGCAGCCGTAAAACCAGTCTTTCACCCCCAACAGGTCATAATGCAGATACAACGCCCTGACTGTGTCTGAAAATAACCGCTCTAGCACTTGTGGTTCTGCTCTGACACAAACAGGAGCATCTCACAGTACATTCAGATCTGTCCATACCAGAGAGTCATTTTTCGGGTTTAGATACAAAGATGGGCACTTCTTTTTTTAATCCAACCTACTCCCCACCCTCCCTTTTTTGTGTTTAACAAGAACACTGCTAAAACGTTCATCCTTTTGTCCTAACAGTAACCTAGTTTAAAGTAAGCTTGTAAGAATAGGACAATTGGTTTTAAAACACGGTGTTTGTTGTCAGAGCATCTCCCCCAGAAAGAAGAGAGACACCTAAAACTCTCTGTATGAAAATCCTAATAATAACTGAAACTAATCTCTTTTGTAGATGAAAGCTGTAGCTACTTACCTTGTCAGTTCTGCCTCCACGGCTGGCCCTGCCACCACGTCCTCGGCCACCCCGTCCCCCTCTGCCACCACGTCCGGGGCGGCCGAGGTCTCCAAAGTTGATCTCCAGCTGGGATGTAATATCATTTGCTGGCTTGCGGAAGTGGTGATCCATTACAGAGTCCTCAGCATGAGCCTGAAATGAGCATTTCCTCGTGAGTAAGAACAATCACCAAAGAAACATTTTCATCTGTAGTTGCACTCTTACCACCACAGCATATGTGTTCGCCTCCAAATGTACTCCCAAACTGATGATTACCTTGATCGATTCAAGTGAAAAGGTAGTGCAGGAATTGTTAGGAATCAAGTTATACCACTTGTCCAGACAACCAAACCACATACAGGTAATCAAATAAGCACTTGAGCAAACAAAGGTATTTTGCATTTCCAAGACAATTCAAGGAAGCTCTGGAGTTCCTTCAGAGGAACATGTTTAGGCTTATCTGAGACCAAACTATCACCAAGCCAGTAGAGAACCTCATTTTCTAGCATTTCTCTTCTTCTCACTTCGTATCCTGAGAAATCTTCAGGTTCTATCAATTCATTTCATTCTTTTTAAATACTTACTTGGTAACCCATCTTTATTTTTCTCAATGGGTATTTTACACTTTCTCATTTGCTTAGCCTGTATAAATATTTAAAACAAGGCAGATGGCAAGAATCCCTTACTGGTCTGCATTAGTCATAACAAACAGCAAACGAGGCATAAACAGATCAAACATAAACAATGTAACTGAAGTAGCTAAAACATTAATGCTAAAACAGAGAACCACTCTCACCAATTACGCTAAAAAATACGACTCTCACCACCTTTGCCATGATACAACATTCTCTTACAGCTGGTTGGTTCCCAGTGCATTCACATTGAGAAACCTGAGCCTCGAGGAGCATGGTATGCACCGAAGAGTTATGTCTAACACCATAAATGCTACTATTCAGCACATTTGAGTATTTAAAATTGTTACACACTGAACACAAAAAGAACCAAGTGTTTTTAACGTAATTATTTTTCCTGTTTTGCACGAATAATTCTTCCATGTGGTAAGTCTGGTTTTGGCACCTATGATGATACACAAAATGTGAAACTGACCACACTGGATCAGACCAAGGGTTTATCTAGTCCAGCACTCTGCCTATTACAAGGCCCAATCATTATGTTTTGGAAACATGACAACATACAATGCTTTCTTTTCCTATAAGCCCCAAACTTCTGGCACAGCAATTATCAGTTTGCTTGTTTTTTCCTACAGAAGTGCCATGTGCAACCTGAAGCCTCCTGACTCTAACTTACTTTTCTTGTGGAGTCATTACCCAATATGCTGACTTTCAAAGGCAACATATTGTGCAATTAAGCCCTATACCCTTTAATTACCTTTTGTGGATCCTTCATAAGGTAGACACAGAGGTCTGCAGTCAAAAGGCTGAAAGCTGCTTACAGGCATTTCTTGAGTCAGTCACAAGCACCATAATGTACAGAGCCATAAACAGCCTTCTCCCCCACCAGTCTAATTACCCCTTTACATGCCCAGCTGTACATTTGGCCTCCACAATGTCCTGCAGTGGAGAGCACTGCAATTTAATTAGGCACAATGAGAAATACCCCTACATGCTGCTTTATTTCAAATATATTTCACTGGGATGTATTCCATGTAACAACTGGTCCTCATCCCACTCCTGATTTTATAGATTTGAATTGTACACCCTTCCCCCAGAGATCGCTTTTCCAAACTTAAGAAGTTTGCCTAAGCAGTTGTTTTTCAGAGAAAAGTCATTCCACACCTCAGCCTGACGAGGCACTACTCAAATCTAAGTACACCAACAATTTGTAAAACAGTACACAGTACCTCTTCTTTATGGTTTTGATTCGTTTCTTACTACTTAATATTTTATCTACACTTTTGATCACTGCAGGGCACGAGATTATATTTTCAATTTAAGGGAAGTCATATGACATTCTCTTTTGTGAGAGGTAGTATCTGTGCATTTCCTTCCCTACACTGTTATTGCTTAAAAAAGAAACACTGCAGTCTACCAAAACCATTGTATTTTCACAACTTTGGTTTAACCACTAAACCAACAAATAGCAAATTCTGTATGGAACCCGATGATGTCTTTATCCAACATAACTAAAGCTAATTTAGAACACCAATACAAGACTTGGCATATTCTCCTCATCCTCTTCTGTCACTTAGGTGATGACAGTCAGTCACAGAGATACCGTACAAATTGCTTATTCTGAATCGCCTTTGGAGACATTTAATTTATATGTATTGGCAACTCTCAGTAGCCCTCTGATCTAATAACCGATAGCTTCTTGAAGGCATTGCTGCACTTATGGGTCTTGGGGAAGGCTATCAAAAATTAAGAACAAGCTACTAGCGGACAGGGGACCAAAGCAGACAGTGAGATATGGAAAAACAACAGCAACAACAAAAAATAAAAAGACTCATGATAGAAGCATTTATGATAAGGTTGGAATTCAGCTCAATTAGGAGCAAGGGTACTAATTATGAAGGGTCCTATATGGTGCACAGTTAGACAACAGGCATGGACAGAAGAGCTCCATATTGTATCTACTTGTATTCTCCGTTTTTGTGACTTCTTAATATCCAGACCTTCATTTCAGAAGGGGCTCATATTAAAACACAGGTATTACCAGTTAGATATAAAGGATCAGTACCTCATTTGACTCCAGCAGACTCCCCTGCATTTCTGTCATCGCCTTTGTCTGATGAAAGTTGCGTGTCCACGCCAAAGTGACAAAAGGAACAAAGGGAGAAAACAAAAGGAAGAAATGAGACTCAACTACATACAGAAACAACAGGTAATAAGGTCACATGAACTTGCTGGGTACAGATGTCACTGAGCACATGAAGCAGCAAAAGGATGAGATCAACAGCTGTGCAAGCATCCAGAAAGACTAGAGGATAGACTACACCACAGGCATGGAGACAAGAGAAAGCTCAGACCGATACCAAAAAAGTTTAACACAAGCTGCTGGAAACGCTAGTAGAGACCACGTGTGCAGCCTGATCCCTAGCATACCTCAATACATCAGGCACACCGTGTACAGAACTAGACAGATAAGAGGGTGGGATGTTTAAAATTACTGTTAATGAGAAAAGGTTTCTGCACGGGCTCGATTCAAGAGTCATTCCTCCAAATTTTGAGGAGATGAACTATTCTTTTCCGAAACATATTTCACAGTCTCCCATTGCAACCTCCTCTAAGGAAGCGATTAGATTAGCAAGAAAGTTTGAAGGCACAGGAAAGAGGCATGGCACAGCAGATACAGAGTAGGAATTGATCTACTATGGGGGTATCAGTCTTTCCAGGAGACTTGCATCCAACTTTTTGAACAAATTTTAAGAACTCTCCACAATGTAACTCCCTCCCATTTTTTGTTCAGCTGCACCAGCAGAACTTAAAAGACTCAAGCCACTAAACCAGCTGCAGAGAAGGAAGAAAGATCTCTCTTTATGGCATAACCCAATCTCCTGGAAAGAGTCTCATTAGACTAGGGCTGCCAATACACATGGATTTCATATTAAACCAGCAAGAATCCAAGACCAAATTAAGAGTTCATTTTATACAAAGTATCACTTTCTAGTAATTGCATAGCAAACGTGGAAAAGAGGAAAGACCTCAGACAGGGCCAAGTTTCACCCCTCAGTGAAGAGCGCAAGTCAGAGGAGGAGGAGGACAGCTCTTTCACAAGACTAAGGCAGATGAACAGTACTAGATCCTCATACTCCCTTTTCCCACAGACTCCTAGGACATTCTCCCAGTAGTTCTCAAGCTACAGCAGTGAGGGTGGTCATCACAACGCTCCAATCCAAATTTCTGAGAAAATTTACTGGGGCACATTGTGATTTTTCAGCTGTAAGAGTACAGAAGATCTGGGGCCGAAACACAGAATTTACCTATAAACCAAGTCACTTCCACACATCAACACCCTTCTTATCAATAAGAATCACAGAAACCTTACACCAACCTTAATTTCATGACTCATAAGTATGTCCAAGAGGACAAACAGAAAAAGAACAGCAGGTGATTGGTAGGTTTTGTTCACAACTTCTAAATATTCCACCTTCTAAACCTGCTCACAAAAGAGCCACAGTGAAGGCTTTCCTAATGCCTGTATTATAGAGCTATTCTGCTATAATACTTGGCAAAAAAAACCCCCACGCTGCTTCCCCTGGGATCAGTGAACAATGAATAAGTGAAACGGGGAGAGACATCTGCTGGGCATACAAAAAAAGCAGGCTAAAAGCACCTAGATTTAAGGCAGTTTTGTTACTATCTCACTTCTGTGCTTATACAGCAAGGACCTGTTAAAACATCCACCTCATTTCTTTGAAGAGAAGTTAACCAAATACACCTCTCAAACAGAACAATCTACTAATTATGTCAGTTCTTCCATGAAAGCAATTTGATTAGTTATTCTCATTGTTTTCATCTGGGTTTTTGAGTTAACTACCGATTCATTTTTCAAAAATACAGTATGGATCTTTCTAGCTTCTAAATTACTCAAGAGTACCACCATCATCTTATACTATCACATATGCAGGTATGTTGAAAAAGACTGTCTTCAGCTGACTCAATGCCAAATCTGCTTCGGAGAGATTGGGGCTGGGGGAACTTGAAGGACTACAGGTTTAGTAAATCTTGGTAAAGTACATAAAAGAATATGTTTAAACAGAATTACATAATATACAGCAACATTAAGTCTAACTCAATTTCCCTTTTCTACAGAAGCCAGAGAAAGCAGTATTTAATGAACACTTCAAACACTGAACAGCTTAAAGTAAACAGAAAGATACACAATCATTTAAAGAACTGAACTACCTTACACAGCAAGAAAAGAAAATAGCACGACTGTCACAAAGTCAAACTCATTCTGAGTTCAATGAGATTAGAAATGGAGTTTTCATTGGGAAGTACTGAATAGTGCCTCCCCATCTGTATTATGCCCCCAGCTTAAGAGAAAAAAAGCTGGCAAGGTGCGAGAATGCAGAAATACTTATTAGAAGACCAAACAGCATATTATGTACTATTTAGTTACTTCAAAGGGAGTCAGAACCATCCGGTATACAACGTTGCAGGCCACAGATTAACAGTAGGCCACTTAAGATATTACAGTGTTAAAAACAAAGATTAATGCAGCCCTGCATTAGAAAACAAGAGCTCTCAGCACCTCCCTCCCCTTCTGAAGTGAAAGAGTATGTCTCTCCTTGCCACTCTCATTCTCTTGGAACAGAATAATTAAAATTTTGCAATGACTGAAATGAGTATGCTTGAGAAACTACAATTTTAAAATAATTCTACACCAACTACATGGAATATCACTGAAGCATCCAAATGTATTCCACCTGGTTTCTTAAAACCTTCAAGGGCACTTGTCTATATAATACTACAAAATGAGAAGATACCTAGGTTACAAACTTAAGATACACAGTTTAGACATTAAGGTGTCTGAGGCATGACCAGTATTTCTTCAGCCTTCCATCATGTTTAGCAAGCACCATAAATCTGTGTACTGCATAAGACTAACAAGAGATGCTAAATAACATAAGCTTCCTTTAAAAAAAGCAGATAAATAAATTTGGTATCGACAAACTTTTTCTAAAATGCTCACCAAGAGACAGTCCTTACAAAGCCACCTGCCCAGATGCAGCAGTATTCCAGTCTTATCTCTAGATTATATGACGATACACACCAACATAAGGGTACAGATCAACTGCTAAAACTAACCACGGTAAGAATGGCTACCTACACTACTGCGCAACTGCAGTTTTATTAAGAGAAATGTTCTTCCCACTTTATAAACTTTTAGCTGCAGGTCAGCATCTCAAAGAATAGAGTCCCCACTCCAAGAAGTGGAATATTTCCATCAATAGAAAAACCTATACAGTCTCGATACTAGCAAATATTGAAAATCACTTTACCTCCTCGCTCTTTGACTTGTGAAGAACAAATCCTTTTTTCCATTGCCCATCAGCACCCTCATTTGGTTTACGGATGTTGAACTCAACTTTTGCACGATCCTTACTTTGAATAGCTTTCCACTCGTCCAGGGTCATTTCCTTAGGACCTTCTTCCTTAACTTCTTCAACCTCATTCTCTCTGTAGTGAATTCATGGATATTATGATCATGACTTAGAACTCAATTCTAGACACAACAAATTCAAAATCAGTTGTTAATCAGAATCAGATTTTAAAAAGTTCATCAAGTATTTAGCAGTTAAGTTAAGAGGGATAAAAACCCCTCACTTCTACCACTTGGAAAGCACACGTGAAAAATCATCTCCTTTAGCCAGAGTGCCAAAAAACCCAAACAAACAAAAAAAAAAAAAAACCAAAACACAGCCAGACACCTTTAAGCAACTAAATGGTGAGCACAGCACAGTAAAATGTTAAAATTAACACTGACCCATGCCATCTATTCTCCACATTAATGACAATTTTCTTTACAAATATGAAAGCCTAACTTCTGCAATGGACTTTTTTGGAGCTTTGTCTCCCCTTTTTTGAGATACCTCTCTCCCAAAGGTTCAAGTTAAGGCAGTGAGAGAGAACTTGTTCTTACCACAATTTTCACGCTTGTTATTTTTTTAAAAACCAGAATTTAATCAGCTTTGGATAGTCTGCTTCCTTTACTGAACCAAAGACAATTATTAGTTTCCCAGCTAACTGAAACAATTTTTACTTTCAGCTAACTTGAAAAAACAACAGCATACAACTTAGTTACTTGTGCAATATATCACCTCATTGTAAATCTTTGGTGCCTCTACCTTCTGCCAAAGAGCTACTTTTAAGTAAAACACACAACCACTATGCTCAATAATAGATCATGTTCCAACTACACAGGCAGTCAATCCTCTAGTCATTCTTCAGTGTGTTTATGCAACTAAATTTCTGATTTATAGAAAACTAGTGCCATATACGTGCAGCAAAAAATCATGAAAGCCTCAACTTAACAGAAAAAGTCTTCATTTTGTAGCCATTAATTTTGACGTAATCATGCAAAGGTTTTATGTAAAAATTACTGTATTTCAATTTTTTCTCATTTTGTAGGACAGAATGATTTTTGACATGGTATAATATTCAGAAGCACTTTTTCTGTTCAAGGCAAAGATACTACCCCTCAGTATTCTGCACATTTTACTGCAGTAAAACATCCTACGGTTCTGCTGAAACATTTAGGTTAGAGATCCACACCAAACCAGCCAACCTGAAAAACTAACCCATGTAAAGATGCTTTTCTATAAAGATAACTGATGGATTACAACAGATGTGTTATGCTTGAAACTGAGTACACAATTTCTGCAGATTTGAGGAAGAAGAAAAAACCCATACAAATAGCCTGCAGAATTTTGCAGATAACTGATCTGCACATGGATGGGTCAGTATCTGGTCAAGCACCAGGACACTGCTACTAACCAAGACCCAGGAAATACTGCAGACATGGCAAATTTAGTATATCCACATTTCCAATAAATGTAATTTTTTTTAAGGACCAGCTAGCTTGCGTTTTCTGTCCAACGTCCAAGCTGCAATTCCTTAAAAATTCTCATACTACTTCTGTATACAAGATGACCTTAACCTTGGACCACCACAACCTTGGAGAAGTAACAGCATTTAGTCTTCTTTCAGTTAAGCTAAATCCATATCTTATTCTCTACGACGCAGTAATTGTAGCCTCTCTACCGCTAACCAAAGTTATTAATGAGGAAATCAAGCTATAGCAAACTCCACATTAGAAATCTCGTGCAAACAAGTATTTCAAAATCCTATCTTATCTGTTTGCCATTTTCTTTTGAATCCACCATCAAGCGCGTTCCTCATTAAAATACAGTATTCTATTTTACTACGCTACCATAAAAATTTGTATCACGTTTTTACATCAACTGTTAAGTATCACTACTGCTCATTCTGCTTCTCTAGTTACTCTATTTCATTCATCCAGTCCCTGGTTTCTCCCGTAACAGTGTCCAAGCAGAATGAGAAGCAATCAAGTTTAACTTTGAAAATTGCCTGCATACACAGAAGCTAGACAACGGAAGAGATAGAACCTTTCTTCTACAGGCTAGTCACGCAGTCTCAACAGTTGTTTTGAAAAAATGAAGTTTAAAAAAAGTTGCTTTGCACTGGCAGAAGAATCTTTTGTCCCTTTTTCTTGGTTGGTCTACCTAGTTATGAGCACAGATGCTTTTGGATTGGGTACTTCGGAGCTGCAATCCTGAGACCCTAAGCGTCTTAGAACCGATTATTAATAACTAAATCTGAAAGTGACCTAAGAGCCTGCATGACACTAATGAACACTTTCAAGATAACAATTTTTAGACATGCAGTTTTTGAAGAAACAATCTTTCAGCAGCATTGTGGATAATTTCATATCTACTGAAGAAAATATAATCTGGGTTTGGCAAAACAGAAGTAGGAATAAATATCGGAGGTTAAAGGCAAAGTAATACTACCTCTGAAGCAATCAAAGAACGTTAAGAGGGGTGGTACTCACTTATTTTCAGAATCAGCGGGCGGATGTTCCTCTCCCTCTGGCGTTTCCTCAGTGACAGCTGACTGATCCAATTCACTGCAATTACATAATGTTTGGAGGTTTGTTTTTTTAAAAGTTCATCCCTATTTAAAGCTACGCAAGATTAATGACCAAGTTCTACAGCAGATTTACACAACCCACTCTTCTTTAAAAACAACTATTTCATTAAGGATGGGTGCTCTCTGTGCCTTTTAAATTCTATGCTTTCCACCTTCCTCATGGTTTTCCCCAACACTTACTAGTACCCATTCTGAAAGCCTCCCGCTGTACCTTGAAACACAAAATGGATTTGGGTATTAAAAATACTGTTTTCAATGTAATACTTGTAAAACAGCATGCTTAACCTGACCAAAATTGTTAAGATTAAATTGTTCTATTTTTAGTAAAAGCATTGTTCAAAACCCAGCACAAGACACCCACCCCTTAACAGTGAAGCCATGGCTTATGTTACAAGAAATTGCTAGTTTCCTAAATTCTGAAAAGGCTGCTTTAATAGTGCAGCAAAAATTATCAAAATCAAAGGCAAAAAGGCAGCTAAATCTTTACATTTTGCAAGCCATAAGAAATAGGATTTATTAACATTCTGCTAATAGTTTTCTGAGCAATTACAGATTACTAACGTTAGCTCGTCTTTGACGGTTCCCCAGTTGTGTGATCCACTGCCACCACGCTTGTCCTCATGCTTTAGGCCGCTGAAATGTGAATGTGAAACAGAACTAACAAAACTGAGTTAACATTATAGTGTCCAGATACAGAAATCCAAAGGCAAATTTTAAAACGTGTATTAATTGTAAAGAACAGCCAAAAAACAACAGAAAAAGTTAAAGACTTACGATCTATCGCTGCCACTATGTCTGTCAAATTCACGTTTGCCACGAGAGTCAAACCCGTCTCCTCTGCCCATTCCACGGCCGCGTCCACGTCCTCTTCCAAGTCCACCACGTCCACGCATAGGTCGGTCAATAATCGGTCTAGCATGGAACAGCCAAACATGAATATTTCGCCTCCAAAAATTCACAGCATGGTTTTTAAGGTTTTCTTTTTCTCTTTTGAGAATATTGTTTGCTTACTTTTCCTTTGACAATTACTGTCTGTAACTGTGTCGAGGCTCTCATTTCAATGCCAAATTATTACACTGAAAAAACCCACACACATAATGCCCGCACTTTAGAATCTGGAAACATATGCTCAGAAGGATTACTGTTCATTTGCATCTTCTGGCACTAAATTCCAAAATTTAGTGTTTGTATTGTGTTACATAACTAGCTGATACTACAATTTCAATTTAACTCACATTCATCCAACTTACTTTTAAAAGGATTTTAGCTTTGGCTACTAAAATATTTGAACACTGCTTTCCGAACACGTGAGTTCTGGACCCCTCATGATACCCGAGACACTTTATAAATCCTGCCTAGATGCAAGAGGTCTTCACCACTTCCAGATTTGAAGCCACTGCAGCCCAGGTGTAAACACCTACATGGACAAACTTTTATTGGCTTGAAGTCAGCCGTACGGATTTAAGCAACAGCTGTAACAGCAAACAAATCTCATCCTGCAGGCAATAGCTATACTCAAGTTCCTTACCTGAGCTATCTGCTATACATTTAGAGAGGTATGGTGGGTATCTTAATGATTTAAACCGTATTTTCAGTTACACCAATGGAACTGTTCACATTAGGTGACTCCCAGTCCAAAACTTGAGTCAAGTTTGTAAACAAAATCATGGAAAAGGAAAGAAAAGTGTCATGGTCTGCATGACATATGCTCTTCTTGTGACTGACAAAAATTTAATTCAGTCAATTTAATTTTGATTCAATCAGCTGTTTTGGTTTTTTTAACTTAGAAGCAGAAGGCGGGACAGCCCCTTCCTATCAAAGCTAAGACAGTTCTTTGTCACACAAGACAAAATTCTTACTTATCAACAGAAAATTCTCCTCCTTCGCCTTTCTCATCAGCAGGTTTATCAAAGCGGCGCTCACGAGGAGGTCGTCTCTCCGGTCTCCTGTCAATAGGCTTGCCTTCACCCTGCTGTTGCTGCTGCTGCTGCTGATCAGGCCTCCTGCCAATACGTCTTATCCCTGAAACATCAGGCGAAACACATCAACGGAATGTGGAGCTGCTCCCAGAGAGATACCGACTCTAACACCGTAAAACAATATTGAAGGTAAGCCGGAATTGAAGTTTTTCTTCTAGCCTTGTGACTAGATAATCTGAGAGACTATACCTTTATAAAAAAGTCCCTGTAGATCATTTGACTCTTCTTATTCACATTTTTACGCAGCATTTCAATCAAATTGTATTTTGTACAAGTGTACATTCTTACAATATTGTAGGAAACAAAACCTGTCAGAGCACACAATACATTAGTAATCTGTGTTAAAACGACAGGGTCAACTTTCAAAGAAGGATCACAGTAAGCAAGATTCCTTTATTCATTTTTCTCCAAAAGGTGCTTTTCAGGTAAAACAAGTGGGTTTTATTTTGATGCACACCAAAATGAAGTCAGCATCGCTGCGCTAGACCCAAGTCCCTGTGCTTCATCCCACCACGCTCTTCTTCGAAACTGTTTTGGCCAGCAGTACTCCCCAGGGCAGGGCACCCTTACCCAGACAGGTGCCACTTGCATCCCCATGAGCAGGCAGCCCAATACACTAGGTACTGGTCAGTGACTAACTGGTGTGTTCATCCACACCAATCCTCGCAGTCCAATACACACGCTCCCTGACAAAGACTCGCCTCCTTGTGTGCTTACTTAAAACGGCTTAAGAATACACTGTGCCACTGAACTGGCTAGCATTCTTCCCTCCCTTTCTATGCCTTCTGAAAGTTTTTTATTTTTTTAACAATAACTTCCCATGGGCATTATCTTCTTCACTAAGACATCTGAAGGATCTTCAAATACAGTTTTCTTCTCCACTCATCTGAAAGGCCTGTTTACTCTTCTTTAGAAAGATCTGGACAAACACATTACTCCTTTGTTATACTATTTTCCTGCCAAAATGTTTAGGGAAAAAACACTAAGCAAACCACCAAGGCTGGCTCAAGAATTGTGAACGATCTTTTCAATTAAAAGCTGCCATTTTTTAAAAATTTTTTAAAGAAATAAGTTCCTGCCTAACAAGCAATGTCATATTTGGGTGGGGCTAAAGAAGTTACAGTTGTAATGATATCCAAGCCAACACACCCACATGAACAATGTCTTTCTTACCTTACAAGCTGTACTTAACATGAAGCTTGCATGACATATATTGCTTGCTAAGTAGTCCTTACTCCCTGAGGAAACACAGGGGTTAAACTCACTAAGATTTACTTTGAAAAGGGCTCTCAAACTAAGGACAGACCATTTCATTTTAAGAGGTAGAGCTCAGCAAGGAAAGGGAACAGGCCAGTGCCACATAGGAGGTATGCTGCAGAACTGGAATGAATAATCCACGTCTTTTGAATTTCGAGTTCAACACCATGTGCTCAGAAAAACCTGGTTCCCAGTGAAGCCCAACCAAAAATACAAGTTATTTCTTTTTCTTAGTATCACAAAGCTTTGAACTGGTAATTCACCAGCCAAAAAATCTGCACCTCTACAGAGTAGTGGAATAGTTTTAAACTGCAATACATTCACACAGGAGTGTGCACACTCGTTGATACCATGGCATCAAACACCTTTATGATGTTAGAACTACTGTCCCCGTAAGGAAAAAAAGTAAAATAAAATAAAATTTAAAAAAAAAAAAAAATCGACGTTTTCAAACTGGGAAGTGACTTTGTTTACTACAGTGCTCCGTACACACTGCTTCAAAAGCAGGCCTGACTTTCTCTGTTTCACTACTATAATAAGCCACGAAATACTTTTTTCATAGTGAAGTAGTGCTTGTTTCTGAAAACAAATGTGAAAATCGGGAGGTAAACATGGACTGCTAGCCCTGCCAAAAACCCTCTGCATTCTCTCGTGTCGGCCAAAGACACTGCCCATGTTTCAGGTTTACCTCACGAGGGACAGCACCATAATTCTGTATCTGACTAGTACTTCCAGAGGACACTGGCTTAGCAAATTGCCACTTGGGACAAATTCTTGCATTCCTCACGCGGAAGAAAAACTCTCAAGCGTTAAAGTACAGAAGATCCGTAAGCAAAGAGTACCGTAACACAGTTCCTAACTTCTGCTTCTCACAAGGTGTTTTCAAATAACATTGGGGAGGCCCGCTTTCTAAAACAACGAGTATATTAAAACTTTTTCTTCCTTAAAAAGCATAAAACGTGGTGGAGAATCATTTTGCAACATGCACTGCAGTAAATGCTGAAGTATGAAGATGCTTTCACATAGCACTGTGCTCTTCCGAACTGGCCACGTTTCTGAAAAGATCGCTTCGAGTTAAAGTGCAGTTAGCAAGTGACTTCCTCACCCGCACGTCAAGTGCTGTCACCACACTTTGATGCATTTCAAGGGTGCCAATTTAATCAGAGTTCTGACCAACGCGACAGTGCGCTGAAGTCTGTGTGCGGCACAACTGCCTGCGACGGGATGGGATGACATGTGTGCACGACAGCTATCCCTCTTCGTGCAGAGCTGCATCCTACTAATTACCTTGCCCAGAGCATATTCGTTTAACCTACTTACACTTTCTTTTTTCAACAAAGTTTCCCGCGTGGGACGTCTTACGGGTCTACACAAACACGGCTGAGAATTCACCCAACCTGTTATTAAAAGGCAGACCTCGTTCCTACCAACACCGTTCCCTAGAAAAACGAGCCAGGTGAACGTCGAAAAGCCCAGGGACTGCCAGGCACCCCGTCAAATACCTCAGGCCACCCGAAACGCCATTCAAGTTTAAGGATGCGTTGCTGGCGTTTCTCCAATTCGCCTTAACTCTCCTCCTCGCCGGCAGCCCTCCCTCCTCCGTGCCCCGCCACCCCAGCACAGACGTCCGACTCCATTTTGAGCGGGCCGCGGGGAACACACCGCCCGCGGCCACGTGTGGCCGGCTAAGCAGGCCCTGCGCGGCCGCCGCTCCTCCCTGAGCACCGGCTAGCCGGCGGCCGCCGCTAACGGGTGTCGTCCCCCCCCCCCCGCCTCCTCCGCGGTCCCCTCGACGCGGGCGTTCCCCGCTCGGCCTTCCCCGCCATGCGCTTCCCCACGTGGGTGCGAGGCCGCCGCGGACACGGGGCTGCCACCGAGGACGAGGCCTCGGCCCTGCCCGGGTCTCTGTCTCCCCCGCCCCGCCGCGCTCCGGCGCCTTCCCGCCGCCGCCTCCTTTGTGCGCGGCGGGACGCGGCCCCCGCGGGGCGAGGGGCGGCCCCTCGGCGGGGCCGGGCCCGGCAGCGCCGCGGCGTTCGGCTCGGCTCGCCTCCCCCGCCGCAGCCCCCCCCCCTCCGCCGCTCACCCTCCTTCCGCAGCGGCGCGCCGGGCTGGCCGCTGCCCTCCTCCCGGCGGTCGCCGGGGCCCCCGGCGGAGGCGGCGAAGGGGGGCAGCGGGTTCTTGCGCTCCTTCTGGGACTCCCTGCGCAGCTGCTTGGCCGCGCTGCCCGGACCGCCGCCGACGCCGCCGCCGGCGCCCGCCTGGCCCGGGCCGCCGCCGCCGCCGGCCCCGCCGGAGGAGTTGGTCTGGGCGCCCGCCGGGCCGCCGCGGGCCCCGCCGCCGCCGCCCCCTTGGCTCCCGCCGCCGCCGCTCTCTTTCCTCCGGCTCTCGGCCGCCCGCAGCACCTCGAAGGGGTCGGACTCGTCATCAAAGAGCTGGTCGAAGCGGTTGGTGACGACGCAGCCGAAGCCCTCCTGCAGGTGTCCGGGCATGATGGGCCCCCGTCGGCGGGATCCTCCTCCGATGCTGCCGGGACCCCCCCCCGCGCCCTAGCTCGCTGCCGCACAAGATGGCCGGCCCCGAAGAGACGCGCTTCTCTTCCGGCGCCGGGCACATCCGGGCACCTCAACCCCGCGCGGGGCACGACGGGAATGACAGGCGGCCCTCGCCCGCCGCCGCCCGCTCCCGCCCGCCGAACTACAGCTCCCGGCATGCCCCGCGCCGCCATTGTGTGGGGCCGCCGCCATTACCGCCGCCGCCATTACCGCCGCCGCGGGCAGGACTCGGTCGAGTGGGGTCCCTCACGGACCCCGGCGGCCGCCTGAGGGGGTTAACCCGGGGGGGGGGGGGTGCCGAGGGCCCTGGAAGGGGTTTGCCGTCAGCGGTGACATCAGTCCTGACGCCATCAGCCTTTTTTTTTTTTTTTTTTTTTTTTTTTTTTTAGCGTCTTTCTGAGCTCTAGGCCTGCGTGTCTGGCGGCGGGCGCCATTCGCCCCGCTTCCAGCCCGCTCTCCTCAGGAGCCGGGCGCCTTGCCTGTGGCAAACCTCCTGTCAGGGCCGCGGGGGATCACAGCCCGCTCCGAACGGCCCGGCGGCTGCCCTTCGTGGGGAGGGGGGAAACCGGTCATCTCAAGGAGATACTGAGGAAAAAAAGTGGGGAAAAAAACAATCCATAGGCTGTTTTTTTGTTTGGTTGGGTTTTTTAATAAATTCCGCCGTTGAAGTGCCACAAACCACCAGGGTGTTCGTAGATCTTATTTAAGGATTAAATAATGCAGGCTGGCTGCAACAGAGTTGCAGTTTTTAATTAGCTGTTAAGACACTTGAAGAGCATGCTGATACGCCTGAGTGAAAGCATGACCCGGTCACCAGTTTATGCTTTCATATTTGCATGTATCCGAGTCCATGCGCTAATACGCGAAACCACTGAATACATCACTCTGTCCTTCACCATCTTGTTGCCTTATACAAACAGGTTAAAAAAAAAATGTGGAGAGCGTGGAATCACAGACAGACATTTTGGGTTTCGCAGCCAGCGGGACAGCCACGTGCGAGCCAGCGCTGCGGTCCCGCTCTGCAGGGTTTGTCCCGTGCTGTGGTCGTCACTGGACCCACCATCAGATCCATCGCGGACTGGGGGAGAAACACCCTGTGCCTTGTACGTTGAAGGTGAGAAAGGTGATAGTGCCGCAGTGTTCGATTTGAAAGGAAAATCGTTCTTGCGTCGTGGTGGTGAAGATCGGTGCCGTGAATGCTCGAAGTACCCCGCACACGGAGGCTGGGCAAGCACGAGCGTGGACGCAGCCCTTCCGTCGAGAGATCGACTTAAAGCAGGGACACGTTGCACTGCTGAAGATACAGAGCGGTTTTGCATTCAAAACCGGTGAATCTGACACTTCTCGCTAGCATCAAACTGTGTTTTAAAGCATGGCACTGGAGGTAAATGTGTGTGTTGCTGAAGGCAACTTCAGTAGCAGCGGTTTAAGAGAGTTGCTGCTATAACCAAGTAAAGTTACTGTTTCAAAACCTGGCAGATTTACCTTGGTCTTAGTTGTATAATAAAATTTCCTACTTTCATTAACATTTATGCTCATCTAATTAGCAGACATACACAATCAGAAGACAGTATCAAGTGAAGATGGTAAATATTTGCAGTATTAATTAGTCTTTAAAGTTCTGTTTATAGCCAGTGGGAATTATACCGAGAGATTAAAACATATTTAGCGGGCACAGATTTGACATGTCCTTCTAAAACACTCCTCCCTATGCTCCCAATTTCTATCTTTAAATAAGTTGTCAGAACTTTTGGTACCCGTTAGTATAATTAACTTTATCCTCAGCAAGGATAGTATTTCTAATATTTGCCTACTCCAAGAAGTTAGGCCCCTTTAAATAATTGCTTTAGAAATTAATGTCATTACATTTGCCCAGTCCTCGAATGTGCGTTGCCCATAAATTGGAGACTCCACAAACCAACTGGTTTTAAAAAGTAAGTAAGTCCACAGTTTAGCTTCTTCTAGATTAGCTGAAAATTGTTTTGGTGGCATTCATTGTTCTTCACACAATGCTTGTTCAATACCAACTCTTTGTATTTACGTGGCAGATGTTTTCAGGAAAAGCCGTGAACCCATTTCAGCCTCCTGTCCTGTCACACGCACTGAGGCTACATTGCATCACATACATTTTATGAACGAAATACAAATGTTTCTCACTTAGAGCCATGACGTGCTGCTTGCCAGATGGCACGGACGGCTTCTTGTTTACGAGAGGGCATTTGCTCACAGAAATGGACTTCTCAGTTGCCTCTCTTCAGGGCTTGTTCGCTCAAAGGGAAGTCAGAGCATCTCTTTTGCAAGGATTGTGCATATCCAGCTTCCCTGAGCTATACTGCAAGCTGACATTTATTCCATATTCCAAAATTTTCCAACCGCAGATATGGCATAATAAGTCTTGGGTCACACCTTGAATTAAACACAGACAAAACAGATTCAAAATATTTCAGTATAAACTGGGAAATGGATCATCACGTGAATACAATCACCAACAACCAGACTTACTCATTCTGTGTAGCAAGAAACGGGAGTTGCAGGGCGCGTGGTAGGAAGCTCCGGCTCTTCTCGGGACCATCGCGCGCTTTGGTGCGCACCACCTCCTTGCACCTCCGCGTTCGCAATAAAGAGGCCCGGCAATTAGCCACACAGGTCAAAAGTCCAAATGATAACGTTGTCTGCCGAATATAATTCACAGTTTTCAGGCACTTCTGGCGGTAAGACAACATTTCAATTCATAACATTTAAAAAGGGGGTTTTAAAATTTTTAAACTAACAGGGAGAATTTACACCGAGGGAGACTCCTAGCGCCTTACCCACGCGAGTGTTGTGCTTCCCCCCATCACACGAAGGACCAGCACACCAGGAGAAGTTACCCGGGTTTAAGCCTTATTTGAAAAGCAAACTCATTAATTGGCACGTTCAAATTCATAACTTTTGCCTCACTCGACAGGCGCAGCCTTGCAGGAATCCCAACCCGAATGTTGACGTGGCAGCCCTTTCCTCCAGCGCGTTCCTCGGCAGGATTGCAGCCTGCTGTTCTCTCTGGGGAAAAAGAGGAGAAAATGTTTCAGTCAAACCAATGACTTCATAAGCAGCAGAGCCGAAAAGCCTGGCTTCCTACACCTGGGGAGCTCCAGGTGGGTCCCACCACGTTCATCGATACCTTGCGGAGTCTGGTGGAGCATTGCTCCTCTAGAGACCTCCTTTTCCTTCTGGGGCATTGCTCCTCCAGATACTTTGCTTGCCTTCTGGAGGAGCATTAGCTGAGTCCCTGCCTAGTCATTGTTGCTCTGTTAAATCTGCTCGCTGCTGGCCAACAAATTCAAAGGTGACTGGGGGAATGGCTGAGGCTGACAGCTTTGCACGCGCATTGCTTCCTTAGGAAGCTTGGCTGAAACGAGTCTTCTAGTGGGACCGCGTTTGTGGACAGAGCCACAGGTAGGAAGGGCCAGGGGAAAAAAAGTGCTGCCGGAAGAAAACATCTTTCACAGTTTGTTTTGGTCTGAGATGCAGACAAGCGAGGCCGGTGTCTGCTCTCCAGCGCGGCTGGCAGGGGCAGCATCCCGGCCACTGCGCGGGACGGCTCAGGAGAAGAACCACAGCCAGCCACAGCCAAGCCCTCCTGTGCACCGCTTCACGGAGAAACGGCCCCGACTTCTATTCACGCCGCAGGCTGCTGACCATGTGTGCGGTTTACTCACAAAGCTCTCCGCTGTGCTGGGACAGCGTGTGCCCCAGCTCCTGGCTAGCACGGCTGCTGCGCGGGAGCATCACACCTCCGCATGTCCTGGCCCGTGCTGGACAAGGACAGAGATCGCGCTGCGGCCGGCCGAGGGAAGGACAGATGGCAAGGTCTGGGGCTTTGCTACTCTCCAAATGTCAGCAAAATTTCCTGCCAGAGAAACATTCATGCACGTTCAGCGATGCTGAATTGCAATCCATCCTGAAGATCTGAACCACAGACGACCATTGCCTGGGAATTAAATAGCCAAGGACTATTAACTCGGCACTTCTGCTTCTAACCAAGGATGTAACTTCTACATTACAGCTTCCAAATCACTGAAACCCCACACATTGGTCTCAGGACAGTCATCTCATTAACGCTGCTTGCTGATGCAGTCATTAGACGCTAGCAGACGGCAAGGGGGTAATTCAAACATGCACAGAAGACTTCTAGGAGCTGGCATCAAAGACTGGGCTGGCTGATGGAGTTCTTGTGCGTAGCAGAGACTTGTGTTATCATTTCGCGCTGGAGTAAAACTAACATTTCCACCACCCAAAGAAGTGGATTGCTGGTGCTATTTATGGCTGGGACACACAACGCTCCTTGGCCGAAGCCGGCCTATAGATAACCTACCTAAGGAGCCGCTCCTGCACTGCTTACCAAAAGAGGCACGGACTGCTTTCTGACATGCTACACTCTTATGCTATTTTCAAGCTTTGCCAACAGCTGTCGGCTGCCTGCTTATTAAGCAAGAATAGGAAATGCAGCAAGTTGAGGGCAAGGGGAAAAGAATTAGTTTGGGTCCTTGCTCCATTCCCAAGACATGTTTTTTAACTTAAGAACCTTTATAAATCTGTTTTGCCAGTTTTCTCCAGATGCATGTGTTACTTTGCTGTCAGAACATACAATATACAGACAAGGAGGAGGTTGCTTGGGGGTTTTTATTGAGATGGATCTTTTCCTAGGCCATAAACAATTCAGTGATTCCTTGTACAGAAAACATTATGTTTGCCTCCGAATAAAGTCAAGTATGGCCATGACTTCCAACCAGTAAGAAAAACTTTAGGTATCATGTAATCATCGTATGCCACAGAGAAACGTAGCAACTTCTTGTTCAGTTTGTTCTGGCAATTGTTTCCTTTGGATTTTCAATTTGCTGCATGAAGATACCGACCATTCAAACCGAGATGCTCTACAGCCATCATACGGCTTTAGCAGAGACAGCTCAGAGTGAAGTGTGACAGATGACCTATTCCCAGCACTTTTTATAAGCAAAGTGTATCAGCGCTGAGGAGTCCGAAGTAGCAGACAGTCAGGGGAAGATAGCAAGCAGACTACCTAAAACTGTAACTTTTGCAATTACTTTGCATTACATTGCATTACTAATATAATAATAATATTTTTGCATTACTGATTATTATTGCATTACTAATATAATAATAAAGTACATTGCATTAGCTAAGCAGTACGTAATGCTTGCTGGTGGTTGCTCACAGAGGACTCGTTACTGAGCTGTTTGCACCAGTATAGCTGTGGTCCACGGATCGCTTGTGAGAAGTCCCAGAATTAAGCAGCGCTGGGCAGAAGGGCAGCAGGAATGACTGGGGGGAGTCAGGCAGAGCACACGAGAAGGTAGACGATCTGCACCACACAGGTTCATCCTCCCACATATTCTGCTCATTTCAGCCCAGCACTAGATATTTTTTTTCATAGCAGAAAAACCAGCAGTTTCATTATGAGGAGGGCTGTAAACATGTGAATAACAACGGTGCTTCTACATTAAGTATGTGCACTGAAAAATAAAAAAGCCCAGTACTGCTCTGTGCATTAAAGTGTACAACAGACAAGTGAAGCACATCATGTAGACACAGAACTTCGCTTGTAAATTAAGCCAGACTAATTGAGCTCTGCCTGAACTTTCTTCCCCTGAATCCTAAACAACCTGCCAGGCAAGTGTTCTTCCTTAACAGCAGTCAAGCTAAAAGGTATTTTTAGCCTAGAAAACCAGCACTGGAACTTTACAGAGCAGGTGGTCAGGTACACCGAACACTGCTTTTATCACCTCTGTGGGGCTTATTTCTGTGAGCTCTCCCCTACCCACCCCGTCCCCGGGGCTCCCGAGGCCCTGGTGCTGTGGAAGAGGGGTGCCAGGAGGGGCTGGGGTACGCAGGAGCCGCCTCGGCTGCCGCGATCAAACAGCTCCCTTGGGACCAACCCTGGAGGAGAGGAGGCCTTGCTGCCTTCCTCATCTGAAAAGAGGGAGAAGGAAAAGAGGAGAAAAACAGGTTTCCCCTTCCTAAAAGGCTCAGCAGAGCGCAGGGGGGGTCTGGGTGCTGCGGGACCGAGGGGAGCCTCTGCGCCCCAGCACCCACCACCACCACGGGTTAAATGGCCTCAAGTCGCAGCAAGGGACATTTAGGTTAGATATTAGGAAAAATTTCTTTACCGAGAGGGTTGTCAGACATTGGAACAGGCTGCCCAGGGAAGTGGTTGAGTCACCATCCCTGGAGGTATTCAAAAAGCGAGTAGACGGGGTACTTCAGGACATGGTTTAGTGGGCATGGATGATGGTTGGACTCGATGATCTTGAAGGTCTTTTCCAACCTAAATGATTCTATGATGGTTCTATGATTCTATGAAATAATGCACTTAGCAGTGCTGCACGGAAAAGCTCAGCCCGAGCATGGAACTGGCACCCCACTTGGCTCGGCTCCCGGCGAGCACCGAGCCCTCCTGCCCGGGCGTCCCCGCTCTTGCAGCAGCCCTCGCCGAGCCACTCCGGCTGCCGCCACCAGCACCCACGGCAGCTCTTCTCAGGGTTATTACTGGGGGAAATTAGAGAGGACAAAAAAAACGAAGTTGCCTTAGCAAAATGGCCAACGGCCGTGTGCAGCAGCGCTGGGAAGACTGGGACATGCCAAAGTGAAACCCGCTGGGCCGGCCGGTAACTGTCTGGGCAGAAAACTGCTCCTCCCTGCTAGCTAAAACTGCCTCCTGCTTCCATGAGCAGGTTCCCAACTCGGCTGCAGCTGACACAGCCGCTTTCTGCCTGCTGCCACCTCCCACGTGCTGCCGTCGCCGCCGCCGTGCCGGCACACCGCCCACGGGGCTGCACCGGCAGCTGGATCAGGGCCCCGATCCGGCTGCAAAAAAGCAAAGGCACCATTTTTTTTCCCTCCATGTTAATTTTTTTTTTTTTTTTTTTAAGGCTGGCTGGGTTCGCGCTGCAGCCCCGCAATCGGCAGGAAGGGGAATACGTTAAACCGCGATTGCAGCCGAGCGCAGGGCAGCCTGTGGTTGCACATTCCTGCGCTTTCAGCAGCGGGTCCCGTGTCGGGAGTTACATTTCCTCCGCACGTTCCCCCTTGCCTTCGATGGGACAGCTCAGCTCTGTGCACCGGGCTCGCTGCTGACACTGATCCACAGCCATCATCTTTGGTGCTGGGGGGGGGGGTTCGGGTGCCTGCGGGGTTACACCACCCCCCGGGAGGCATTTGGGGACACCAGTGACGTGTGGGTCTTCCACCCACATCGAAGGCGCAGAGGAGCCCGGATACCTGGGATAGCCTGCCCTTGTCCCCCGTCGCAGGGACCGGGCTGGACCTGTGCTGGGTGCCTCAGCACCGCATCGCTCCTGTGAACATCCCCTAGAAAACAAACCTAAGCAGCCTGCAACCCGCGGTGTTTCAGAGAAAAGCCATCGGCGTGGCTTTGCACGCCAGCGAGCGAAGCCTGGGGCTGTGTCCTGCCCTGCCTGCATCCCTGCCTGCGTTCTGCCTGTAAGCGTGGGCAGCTGGGGCTGGGCTTGGGCCTTTGGGTTCAAGCATCCCGAAATTACAGTTTTGGCCAAAGTCCGAGTCCAGAGCCACGCTGTGCAAACCGGACGCGTCTTTGCAGCAAGCTGACTCGCCGTCCCGTACCCAGAACAGATGGACAGTCAAAACCTGGACCGGCACTGTCTGCAGGGCGCTGAAAACGCCTGGGGTACGACTGTTAATGTGCCCCACGCTGACACTGCCACCGAGGTTGTCCAGGAGAGCTTCGGCCGGTCCCGGTCCCGCCGTGAAATCGGCCGTGGGGATGAAGCTGCGTTCGGCAGCGCCGCCTCCAAGCCCCGCCAGCACCAAGCCCGACTCCGTGCCGAAAACCAGCCCGTCCAGTCTGCGCGCCCCGGCTCCCAGTCGGATGGGCTGCAGGGTGTGGAGGGCGGCCATGGGAGAGCTTGGGCCAGGTTGCTGAGCCGGCAGCTTCGCCGGGACACGGCGGGGCGAGCTGCGAAGCAGGAGCAGGCGAGACCACTCTGAGTCACCCCGCAGCCTCCTCTGCCCGGTGCCGGGGCTGCGGAGAGGCAGCGCTCGCCCTCAGCATCCTCAGCCTGCCCGCTCGCCTTGCTCCCCGGCCGGCGGCTCGGCTTCTCCTTCCCCTCCACCGGCTGCGGGCTGGCTACAGCCGCTCGGTAGAGCCCAGATTTCAGCTGTCGCACAAACAAAAGGGGCCCTTTTGTTTTAGAGAGCACAATGCAGGGCGAGGAACGAGAGTAGGTTTATTTTGGGGCACGGCCAAAGCAGGGCGAAGCTTGGGAAGACACAGCTTCCCACCTGGCAGCTGCAGGAGAGCAAGGAGCACGAGCGAGATCTGTGAGCCGGCAGCTCGGCCAAGCTCCCCGTCATGCCGGCAGACCCCCCAGCCGCATGGCACTGCGGCACGGCACCGGGCTGATCTGTCCCGAAGCACGGGATGGTCCTTCCCAGGGCCCAAAGGAACCCCAGGCACATCCACCGCCTCCAGGCACTTCTGTAAGCAGAAGTACTTCTGGGCTGACACAGAAATGCGGCGATTCAGAAAAGGGAAATTTCTACCATATCAGGGTGTTATTAAAACAATCAGATTTTGCTGCACCTTTAGCGATAATGATATCGCAGCTGGCTCGCTCCTGGTTACGCTGAGAGCGCTGCAAACCCCAGCCCCCAAGAAGTCACCAACTTAATGGGTTAGAAAAGACTCGCTACCCTAAACCCAGCTCTCCCAGACGGCTGTCTTGCAGCTCTCCCTCCCAGCACCAGCAATGTCTAACAGACACCGGTGCAAACCAACCCAGGACCTTTGTCCTGCCGCCCCGCGCGCCCGTTTGCTGGGTGTGCACACTCTCTGCCACCCGCAGCCCTTCCCCAGCCTTCCACGCGCGAGGGACCTGTCCCAAACGCGACCCGGCCCTTGTGCTTGGTTTTTCTTACTTGTCCCTGCAGGTGCATTTAAAATAAAAACGACCCGGGCTCGGGCTGTGCCAGCACCGGTGCCTGAGCCAAGCCCTCCCTGCCATCAGCCCAGTCCGGGAGAATCCCACGCAGGCAGCCGGTGGCCGTGGCTGTTTGCAAATGGGTCAGGGCCCCCAGCTCCCCTCGCCTGCTTCTCCCTGCCTGCTTCTCCTCGCCTCTTTTGGTTCCAGGAGGAGCAGAAGCCCTGCAGGACCCCTGGGGAAGGAGGAGAGGTCTTCTGGGGGTGTGCGGCACACGGGGTGATGCTATCACCGGCCGCCCAGCACGCTGCGGTCAGCCGAGGCTCCTATTTGCTCGGCTGTGTTTGATCGAAACGAGCCCTGTGCGTGCTGCCGCGAGGCCGAGGGAAAACATTTGGCAAGAGCCCCCGTGCCGGCCGTACCGCTCTGCACCCCAAATCCTCCCCCCTTGCTCGATGCTGACCCCCGCTCCGCAGCAACGCATGCCCGGAGGAGGGTAAAGGGGACAGTAGTGCAGCGCTTTCCCCCCCGGAGATGGCTGGGAAGAGATCCCGTGCTTGCCACTGGGCTGGTGGTTTGGAGGCCGCCACGGTCCTTACACAAAACAAGCACCAGAAATGCCTGGGGTTGTTACTCAGCACCGATTTCAGCTCTTCCTTGAGACGCAGAAATACCCCTGTAAGGAAATACAATCCCCTGCAGCAAGCAGGGAGAAGCAGAGCCATCCTTCTCCAGGAGCATCCCACATCGGCAGCGGTCCGATCCCGCGCCCCTGCCCGTGTCGCAGGCGGAGAGCCCGGCTGCGGCACGGCTCAGCGCATCGGCGTTAAGCCCGGCTCGTCGGCGAGCCCTCGCGCGAGCGCTGCGGGGCAGGGCACCGACGCCGGGATTAAAGCGGCCGTGATTCACCCCCGTGGCCGCCTCTGATGGCCGCTGGCTCCTCTCGCCAAGGATGAAACCTCTGCAGAGGCATCGGGAAGGCTGGGAACCAGCGAGGGGAATCTCCAAACCATCCCAGGGGCTTGAGGCAAACCGCAGGATTTCCATGGATTTCTGGGGAGATGGGGATGCACGGGAGCAGCAGCTCCCGTGCGGCAAACCTTGCGTGTTACGAGTGCGTGGAAGGCATCGCCTCCTCCGCCAGCGTGATGTCAGGCTTGGGCAATTAGCCTGAGCCATTAATGCTGATGCTGTCAGTCACTAATGAGGTATGTATTCCCAGAAGGTGAGCAGGGCACACGCATCGAGTCTCTGGGTGCTGGCAGCGAGCCCCAGAGGACATCGGCTTCAGTCAACGCGCAGGTCCCGGCCGCTCTCGGACCACGCACGCTTGACCGCCGTACCTGCTGCCGCAGCAGGCTCGCCCGGGCGAGGAAATACAAGAAAAGCAAGATCAAACGCACCAAAAGCAGGTCACAGAATTGCCTCTGCTGCAGCTGGGCAAGACAACTACTCATTAGGGTGATTACAGGCAGAGGAACTACCTGGGCTCTCTGCTAACGAGCGGCGTGGCATGCCTGACCTGCGCAGGTCTCTGCAGCCCAAACAAGCCCCAGGGCTGTTGCTGCACGTTCAGCTCCAGCTCGGGACGTTTCCCCACTGCTCCAGCTCATCCCAGTCCCCTGCCCTGCAAAGGGTCTCACCACCCAACTGGTGCCAGGGTCCCAAATCCCCGTGGCCGCAGCACGCCCCGGGCAGGCTCGCTGTGCGTCCTTGGGGTGCCAAGGAGAGCCGAGGTGCTTCCTCAGCCTGTCTGAGCAACGCTGCTGCCAGCGTGAGCCCGCGGCTGACTACAGCCCGGGGGGGGGATTGAGATTCTGAGACCATCGCTTCCAATGGATGGTGCTGGGAGGGGGTTCGGGGGGCTGAACCTCAGCCAGGGACGCTGGTGAGGCCGGCGGAGAAGCACAGGAGGCTGCTCACAAGCAGAGGGTCGAGGGCCTGGTTCTCCATTGCACACGACCATTAAGGCACCAGCCTCAAAAACGCCTAAGGAGGATGTGCAATTGCTCAGGACAATTTCTGAGAGATCCCGAGCACCCTCGGCTCCTTCCCCCCCGGGCGGTGCAACCTTTGGCTGGGCACCCATCCTGCCCGGCTCCCACATCCTCTCATCCATCAGCAACGTGCAGGCACGTCCCAGCACATTAGGCAAATGAAAGATGCTTGACCTGGTAGCAAGACCTCCAATCCCTCCCCGCGCAGTGGTTTTTAACCCGGCGTGCTTCATCGTCCGCGTCGCATCGCTCATTAACAGCGTTAACGTCCCGTGGGGTCCCCGCGGCTGCTGCTTCAGATAAAGAGACAAATGAGCGGAGAGCAGGGCTGCCGGTTCGGATAAGGTGCTGCGGGAAGCTCGGTCCCCGGGCCAGCGGTGGAGGTCTTGCTCACGGTGGAGGTCCCGTTCGTGGCGAGACCGAGCGGCAGCGCGGGGCTGCCGGCTTTGATAACGGGGCATGGGTCCCCAGCACGGGAGGGGGGACACACATGGGGACACCGCACCGTGACACAGCTCGTGTAACCCCAAACATCACTAAAAATAGACCTTGGAGGGCCGTAGGAAGAATCAGACCAAGACACTAGTTTCGTGGCTGAAAAGGCTTCATAAAAATGGACCGAAAATAGTGGCAGTTTGTGCAGCCTGCAGCGAGGGGCCAGACTTTGGTGACGAAGGGCCGCGGAGCCACCAGCTCTCCCCATGGGGCAGGGACTTGGCTGGACCAAGCACGTCCCCGTCCCCGCTGCACCCCCCCGGCAGCCTGGGCAGCCCCTCGCTGCCAGCCCCCGCTTGTGAAAACGGAGGGGAAAAAAGGGATTTGTGTTTGCTGTGGGTGTGCTGCACGCACCAACTGCCGCCTGTGAATCGCTCTGAGCGCCTCTGATGAAAGAACCGAAGAACAAAGTGTTATTAACATATTGCCTGCAACGCGGGCGGCTACGTGGGGAACAGCACCCGCTCCGCACCAGGAGCTGCTGCCAGCCCTGCTAGGGCCACCTCTGCCACCTCGATGAGCTCTTATCCCCTCCCGAAGGCAGGGATCCCTCCCGCCGAGGCTCCTCACCGTCGTGCAACCCCTTCCCGAAGGAAATCCCTTTTTATTCAGTCTTCAGAGGAGCCCTTTGGTTCACAGCTCACCTTCTTCCAGCAGAATAGACCCACGTTCCCTCCCCGTCTCCTGAGCAGCTCTCCAGAGCATCCTCTTCACCCCCGGGGATGCCCGCTCCCTGTCGACAGCTCCCCCGGTGTCCCTGCATCCTGGGACCCAGCTGGGAGACGGAAAAGGCCAGACCCAAAGTGTGATTTCCTTGGAAAATGGGAACGCACATCCCAAGCTGTCACCCTGAAGACACCCTCCCGCAGCCCCGGGGTGCCTCAGCCGCAGAGACACAGCGTTTCTTTGGTCCAGCTCTTCTCCGGGCGATGCACAGCCACTGCTCCGGAGCCGACACTGCTGCAGCCCCTGGAAAGGCCCCGGCCCAAAAACAAATGAAAAATTGTGAAAACTCAGTGTTTGCCGAGCTCCCGGCCCAGCTGCAAAGGAGGCAGGAGCCACACAGGGCAAACAGTAACAGCAACGCTAGCAATCTCTTCACTTGAATGTACGTGAGCGGGGTAATCATTACACGAGTAACTACAAATCAGTCCAAGAAAACTGTCTCCTGCCTGGAGACTGCTCCTGAGCAGAAAGAGGCAAAAATCCTCAAATTAATTCAAAAGCGCTGGCAGCTCCCATAATACATGAAAATAAAACCGGCACAGCTTGCTGCTACCGCTCCAGACTGGTCTCTGTAAGCATACCTGGCTCTCCCAGTGACTGCAGAAAGGGGCTGATCTGCCAGACTGCTTCGGGATGAGGGAATCCTCCAGCACCAGGGAGCTGTAGCAGCAATATTTGATTTCTTTAGAAGTGTATTTTCTTAAAAAAACCTCACACCATTCATTAGAAGATTATGCATGTTAAAAAAAGTGTTATGTATATTTTCTTTAAAAAATAAATTACCTTTATTACAAGTTTATGTTAAAGGATTGGCCTGAACGGTGCTGCTCCAGGCTCTCTGCCCCATCCTTTCCCTGGGAAGAGCTGCCCGGCAGCAGTGCCGGCGTTCCCGGCCGGCAGGCCCTGGGCTGCGGCACTGCGGGGATGGCTGCATACACCTTTCCCTAGGACTGGGTCACGAGTTTGGGGTTATTCAATGTTTTTCTTACAGCCCCAGCTCCTGGACTGAGCTGACAGTACGAGGATGGGCTACCCCACAGTGTACCCCCACCGTACCCAAACCCCCTATCTGGGCTCATCCCTCACCGTCCGGCATTCCCGACACCGCAGCAAGCACAGCAGAGGGCTTGCTGGTGGAAAATAAAGGAATCCTAGGTCTCCTCTTCTGAGTTCTGCCATGCTAGCAATACCAAACCTCCGTTAACGAGTGCTAATTTGCTGCCAGAGCATCCTCCGAGCAAGCACCGGCTGCTCTCTGCGCGGGTTCCACGGTGGTACCACGCGTCCTCGGTGACACGGCTGCGGCCGGTGAATTCGGGACCCCCCCCCGGCCCGGGACATTGCTGCTCCATGAGTCCAGCCAGGAAGCAACTTGTTGTAGATGCCCCGCAGCACGGGTCGGTGCATTTTTCTGCTTGTTTCGTCCCCTCTAATTCCTCCTAAAGAGCTTCTGGGCTGGGGGGGGGCAGGTTGGGCCTCGGGCTGAGCCAGGTCCTCGCCTCCCTCCGGGGCTCCAGCCGCTCCCTGTGCCGGGGGGGACAGGTTTGGTGGGGAGATGCCATCAGGAGGAGATGTCCCCACCTCCGTCCCATTGCTCCTGCAGCCCCTGCCTTCGTCACCCTTGGGTTTTGCAGCCCAAGTCGTCCCCCCCCCGGGGGAGTCGGCGGCTCCCCACCTGCAGCCCCGTGGGGCAGGGGGCTCGGCACGGCTGCGTGGGCAGCCCGCAGCACCCCGACCCCACCGCTCCCACCGGGGACCCGGCTGGGGACACCGGCCTCACCCCCCCCCCTCCGACCAAAAGGCAGGTCAGTCCCCAGCAGTGACCCCCCCCCAGGACGGGCATTAAAGGCTGGACTTTTCTGTTGCGACATGTTACACCTTGGATGGTTTTTTTTTCTTATTGCAAAATGACTTTTGGGGGGGAAAAAAAAAAGTTTTTTTGGTTTGGGATTTGGTTTGGGATTTTTTTTTTTTTTTTTTTTTTTTTTTTTTTTTTCCCCCTGACGTGCAGGCACCAGAAATTCCCCGGTTTGAGCCCCCGAAGGCACCCCGGGGGCCGGCCCGCCCGCTCCCCCCGCCGCGGCCGCCAGGAGGGGCTGGAGAGGCGCCGGCCGCCCCCCCCGCAGGCAGGAGCAGGCAGGAGCAGGCAGGGGTTCGCAGGCAGCCCGTCCCTCTCTGCTTCTCGACGAAACAGCAATTTTTTTGGTTTTGCCCTGGCTCCCCCCCGCCCCCCCCCCCGCCCCAGCGCTGCTGCTGGGGGAACTGGGAGGTGGCCACGGGGCAAATGAGCTAATTGGCAGCCAGAGGCACCGGTAATGACCTGGGCGGTTTTGGGGCGAGCGACCACTGGAAGAAGGGCTTTGCTTTGCCCCGGGGTGGGCAAAAGGGTTTCCTGCCAGCACAGGTCAAAATTGCCCTTAAAAACTTTGCCAGAGTTCCTTGAAAACAAGATTCCTGTGTTTCTGACTGTTATATATATATTTTAAATCTGCTTCCAAATAAATGTCGTGGTTCCGTTTATATGTACTGCAACAGTCGTTACTGCAATGCCCGTCAAACTCGGGGCTTTGCTTCGAGGTCCCTTCCCCTTTTCTTTCTACACACTCTCCCCGCTCAGTGCTTTACAGGAGACAAAATTAAATGAAATTAATGTAAACTCATATCCTGTCCCCAGATGACCTACCTGCTATTGGCAGGGACAGCACTAAAGATGACTGTAACTAAAAAGGGTGAACAAAACCGGTTCTCTGCTTCCACGTGCGTGACTGCGCTCAGTAGCAGGGGTTGGTTTTGGGGGGCTGGGGGGGGACACAGCTTGCAAAGCAAAGCCCTTGGCGAACGGGAAACATCCCCAAGGCAGGCAGGGCTGGGGGGAGCCGGTCGCTGCCGGGGTGGCTCGCGCAGCAATTTCACACGAAGCCGGTTTCCTTGTGGAAAAAGCACGCAGGGCAGGAGGGCGTTTGCTCATGCAGATGCCACCCGTGTGCTCTTTCAGGATTGCACGCAGCTATTAAATGGGACAAAGTTTGGGTTTGCCTTTTACTGCGGGTTTATCTGGGGAGCGGTGCTGCGGGCGGCGAGGGGGTGTCCCGGCTCCCGGACTTTGCCCGGTGCTGCCCGGGCTTCGGCTCCGGGCCAGGCGAGAGGGCTCACACGAGCACCCAACGCCCCCGGGGCCCCCGGCCACGGCTCCGGCATGGACGTGGGTTGCAGGGGCACCTGCGAAGGTGGGCAAGCGCAGGGTGGGAAAAACTTGTGTTCCCCCTTTGCAGGGTCCCTGTTGTCCCAAACCCCCTGGGCCTCTGCAATAAAAACTCAGGCCCAGGTGAGTAAACCCCCTCCCCAGCTCCAAGGGCACGGCCGGCAGCACCGCGCCGGGTTTCGGCGTTTTCTCCGGTGCCCGGCGTGGGAAGGCACGGTGCCCCGGTGCAGGCTGCCTGCGTGCCTCTCCCGGCCCCGTGCAGCTTTTCCTGCAGCACCAAAGGCGCTTCTTTCTTATTCCGGCTCTCAAAGCGGCCCAAACCAAACCGTTCCCTGTGCAGCCCAAAATGTCCTTTTCCCGGCGAGAGGGGCAGCTGGGATGCTGCCGTGGATGGGGCGCAGCTGGGGCAGCAGGAGCCGGCGGCAGCACGGGCTTTTGGCCGCAGGTGAAAACATCTGCTGACGGGAAGCGGGTCCCTTATTTTGTGCAAACCCAGGCGGTTCCCGCAGCCCGCTCGGCACAGCAGCCTGCTGCCAAACCCCAGCGTGCCGTGGCCGGCGAGACCCGAATCCCTTTCAGCGACGCTTCGGCACCACACAGGACAGCAGGAATGTGCTGAGCACGGGCAAACCGGGGTGGGATAATCACATCCCACATCCCCCAGACCCTTGCACCCCTGAACCCCTGCAGGACCGGACCGCTGCACCCCCAGATCCCTGCCACCCCGCTTTTGGGAGAGGTAAACCCCCAGGTCAGGAGTCAGCAGCCGGCCTTGCTGTGCAAAGAGCAGCAGACGGCGTTATCCCCAACGTGGGGTCCCGCACCCCAACTTTTCTCCTTTCCTGCACACGGATGGGGTCACAGGGGGACAGCTGCTGTCCTCGCTCGCGGTTTCCCATCTCTGCCGATGAAAGCCGAGGGTGCGATGGTTTGCTTTCGGTGCAGGGAGCCCAGCGCTGCATGAAACACCCCGTACCAGACCGGCTGGCTTAGTATCAAATCCCCAGCACCCCGCACCCGCTCTTCTGGGGCCAGGACTTGGGATTTTGGGGACAGTTGGCCCCCGCCACCTACATCTGCACAACCCGACCCCACGGCCGCGGGGAGGGGGCATGGCTCTTGCTTGGGGAAAGGCGAACGTCTCTCCCGGGAAAATTCCGTCCCTGTGAAGTGCCACCGAGCCAGGCTTTTTGGCTGGACTGCGGTGACCCGGGTGGTTAGGAAAGCTGCTGGCACGGTGCCCGGCTCCAGAGCCAAACCCAGCCGGAGCCGCGCTTCCCGGCTGCCCTGTGCGCTCCCAGGCGCCGGCTAAAGTCACACCCCGAATGCCAGCAGGGATTGCTTCAGCTGAACCCCGCTTTTATTTCCATCAGGGATGGAGAAACTCCTGCAAAGGGAGGGGAAACTCATATAAACGGGGGGTTCTACCCCACCGCAAAGGTGGATTCAGAGCTCCCGTGTCAGGAGGTACGCCCGCCTGCCTTTCCCCAAACTGATGGCCGGGTTTGCTTTTTCGGTGGTTTTAGTGCCCTGTGGGCGTGCTGGCGGGTTACCCACAGCCCCTAACCCTGCCACGGCCGGGCTCAGCCCTGCGTGGGATGCAGGCTTTTCCCGTGGCCCCATCCCGTACGCTCCGTCTCTGCCCTTGCTTTGCTGCCGGCACTGACTGGGAGACACGGTGGTCCGTGCCCGAGCGAGAAGCATCCACCGATGGCGTGCGGGAAAGCCGGGTCCGCAGACCTGGGTCAACGCCGGGCTCCCGCTCCGCTCTGCAAGGAGGCAAAGTTGAGCGCGCCGAGGTTTGCCGAGCATCAGAGGCTGGGGGGTCTGCTCCCGCAGGGATCCGGGATGGCGCAGGCAGGGATGCCCCGGCCCGGGAAGGTGAAGGTGGATGCTGCTGCCTGCACCGGCTGGAAACAGCGGGGTCAGCCGGGGTGCCGGGGTTGGCTCAGCAAGACGGGACTGGGTGCCGGCTGGGAAAATGCAGCGGACTGTTGGACCAGAGGCCGCCCCCGGGGGAATGTGCAAGCTGGCGTTTGCTTTGCAAAGGTGATCGCTGCCCTTGTTATCCAGCAGATTCAAAGGGGAGCGAAAACGCTCGCCCGGAACGCGCGGCGAGCATGGCTGGGGTGTCGTGCTGCTCGGCAGCGCCGGCGGCGTGTTTCTGCGACGCTGAGCAAAGGGCCAGACCCAGGACCTTCACGTAGCAAAGGGATGGCCGGGGGGGGGTCAGCGGAGCTGGAGAAAGGTCCCACGCAGGACAGCAGCAAGGCGGGGGACCCAGGGAGGGGATGGGGACGTCGCTGAAAACAGGACCGGGGCCACGCGAGCATGGGGACAGCACAAAGTCGAGCGAAACGGGAGCCGAAAGGCCCCGGCACCTTGCTGCGGGGCAGGAGGGGCAGCCGTGGCCGGGACCACCCGGCGGGCAGCCCCCCGCAGCCCCCCGGGAAGGGGTTTGGCCGGCTGCCGGCCCCGCTGCCCCCCCCCCCCCGCTCCCACCCCTTCGGCTCGGATGGGGCTTCGTCACCTCTCGCTGACACCATTTGATGTTTGGTCTCATTCCCAAAAACTTAAACCAACTTTTTGCTTTTACGTGCAGGAAATGCGTCTCTGGCTGGCCAAGCCCGTGCCTCCCGCAGCCGAACTGAAGGCAGGACCCGGGTGGGCATCTCCTAAACCCCTGCCTGTTAACCCAGCGCTCTCGAACCACCAAGCAGCTAAAACCCACGGCCCCAGAGAACATTTGGGGCCGGGGGGCCGCCAGCGCAGGGGGAAGAGCCAAGCCCGACGCAGCTCCTGGGCCCCCCGTCTCTGCGATGCTGAACGCAGAGGGGATTGCCGGCATCAGCCTGGAGACTTATGAAAGTCAGGATTAAAGGGCTGGGGGGGGGGCCTGAGGGGGAGCAAAACACCCCGGGCGTGTTTTGGCAGGCGATGAAAGGAAGGTTTAGCAGCAGCTGCCAGCTGGGAGCTGATGGAGGGACAACTGCGGGTCCGACTCCGTACCGGGCTCCCCAGGAGAGCAGCCACGGTGCATCCCCAGTACGGCCAGTTTCTCTCTCCCCGCTGCAAAGCAGGAGGGACCTGCATGCCTCCTGAGCATCCTCGCTGCTTCTCTGGACAAAGGGAGGGAAGGAAAACTGCCCCTAGCTGGGAAACCTGCAGGGAAAATGCAGTTTTAGAGCATCGCCTGCCGTCATTGCTGGCACGGGTCAGGGTGCTGCTGCTACCGAGGGGAGAGAAAAGAGGCTTCAGCTGCTTTTCAGTTGCCTTTGAGACAGATTTAGCTCTGCGGCCGGCCACAGATGGGGCTGCGTGGCCAGACCGCCTGCGAGATACAATCTGAGATCTCTCAGTGAAGCCGGAGACTTTAGTTGCTAATAGAGAGACAGCAAATTAACCGAACTTAATTCGGAGGGTCACCACACAATGCTTCCACCTGTTTTGCTGCGGTCCTGCCATCTGCCACCCCTCTACCTGATGCAAAAGAGGCTTTTTTTCCCTTTCTCCTGACGCCGTGGGCTTCGTTAAGTCGTGTCATATCTCATCAGGGCTGCAGCGGCAGGACAATGGGCAGCGAGAGCCGAGCCGGGGGAACATATGCAAACTTTTGGAAGCTTTCCTTGCCGTAGCCGGCACAACCGAGGGGCTACTTAAATGGCTCTCTATATTCTGCTGTGGAAAACAGTTTCATACCCAGATCTTGTTTTTCCAAATGGCTAATTAAGTGATTCTGCGAGCAGAGTGTCGAACGCCGCTCTGCATCGCTCAGCTGCGCTCACCGGCACGCCGCACCACGCTTCAGCAAACGCCGCCGTGGAAAACGGCCGCTGCTGTTTACGAGCCGAAGGGAAACGCCAACGCAAGCAAACCTTTAAAGCACAGGCTGCCAAAAGCTCCGCGAGGGACCACCAAGGGTCCCGTCTGCAGCCCCAGTCTGCCGGCGCCGGTGGGACCGTGCCAGCTCGCAGCCCGGGTTGGGCAAGCGTTTTGGCACTCGCCGCGGGAGGATGGAGGCTTTTAGGTGCGACAGCTGAGAAAGCGTGATCTTTGACACAGCTCTCATTAGAAGGGATCCTCCCCGGAGGTCTCCCGGGCTGAGACGGGCCATATGGCAGCAAAAGTAAGTTCCCGGAGAAACCCCAAGTTCGACCCCGCACTTGGAAACCCTGTGGAGGGGCCGGCGAGGGCGAGATGCCCCAGCTGGCCTGGGGAGGGTGGGCTGGGGGAGCAGGTCTCCTCCGCCGGGCTCAAACACCCACGGTTTAGCTAAGTCAGCATCAGAAGAACAAGCTCGAGCACCCAGCTGCAGAGCGGTCTTATGGCTCCGGCCGACACGAAGCTTTCCTTCGCCGTAGCGGCAGTCGAGGAGAGTCCAGTCCACCAGGGATATTTGCAGGGAGAAGCACCGGCAGGCATCGTTCGCAGCGTAACTGCCACCAGCAACACACCGTGGCTGTGGTCGGCACGCCAGGCGCCGGCGCAGGAGCCCGCCAGCCGGCGTAGCACGGCGCGGTGCGCCGGTGGCTCTGCCGGAATGCCACCGTCCCCACCGCCGGTGCGGTAAGTCGGGATAACTCTGCAACTTCCGAGCACTACAGGCTTCAGACTGCGCTCAGGAAAGGTATTTCTTGCAAGGATTGGCGCAAGCTGTAATGCCTGTGACTCACCAGGGAATTATAGCGTGGCCTAGCAGAAGACAAACTGGGGAGAGGGAGGAGAGCACTGCTCAACAGCAGAAGGACGCATGCCGAGCTGCAGCCGTCGGAAACACTGGCCGTGCTCCGGAGCTTGCCTTTCCTTACCGCTCACGTCGGGAAAGGTGCCGGTCACCGCGCTGCTGCCCGCCCAACCTGAGGTGCAGGCGCCGTCAGGAGGGTGACCGTCGTGGTTTAACCAGGACGGCGACGCGGGTACCCGACGGCTGGGCGTCAGCATCGCCCGCGCCGGGGAACCTCGCGCCGTCCCGAACACGAGCGGCGAGCCCACGCCGCGCCAGCCCCAGCTAACGACGCGTGAGCCGGAGGCCAGAGCTGCCGAAGCTGCCTCCAAAGTTTGGGGTTTCTCAACGGGCCGCCTTACCTTTCCCGGCCAGCAAGGCTGGAAGTGAAACTACACGTTTACTACACACAGAGCACATATTTTAAGACTCCGCTGCCTTATTTGCCCCCTTTGGGTCCAACACGGAATAGTACAAGAGGTGGCGGGGTGTCCGCTAAGGCAAGGCTGGGGGTGACCCCCACCCTGGGCAGGGACGCGGAGGGGCCAATGCAAACCCCAAAATGGATGTCGGCGGCAGACGCACGGATCAGAAACCACGTCCCCCGCCGAGGCGAAAGCTGGAGAACCGTGAGTTCCTGGAAGGACGGCGGCACGGGGAGGGCAGCGTCCCCCACGCTCGCGTCCCCAGCACCGCGGACGCTCTCCAGGGCTGGGGGTTAAATCACATCGTGCCACTCGGGACGGGCGCGGGTCCCTTCCACCTCCCCGGTTGGCTCTCGGCATAAAGGCAGCTGCGCCGGCGCTGCCGCCACGAGCCGCAAAACGCCACCGGCAGCATTACGCCGAGGAATGGCCGTACCGCGCGAAAACCACGCACAAAAATATCGTTTGCTTTCACCGCTGCCGGGGCTGCAAGAGCGTCCCAGGTGTTTTGCAATCGCGCGTGCCGAGGTTTTGGTGAGGTTATTTCCCGAGCGTGTCGGTGGTCACTCGAAGGGGAACGGCAAGAGCGCAATCTTTGCGGTTGCGGGGAAGACGGACGGCTTCATCCTAATTGTGAATTTAAAGGGAAACTCGTGGTTTTTGGAGGCCTAACAGGCGGCACCGCCGGGCCGCTCTGACGACGTCCCGCTACAGAAACACGTTCGGCTTTACCGGGCCAAGCTCTGCTACCGACGGCAAAGCCGGACCGAGACGCACGACCTCCGCCGTACCCGGCCCTACCTTACCGGTACCGCCAACGCTCACCCTCCAAGGGCCTGGCCCGCGCTCCCACCCGCTATCTCCCGGTACCACCGTAAACCGGTGACAAGGGGAAACGGCAAGCAGCGGAGGAATAACACCGGGGCGGCTGCTGCGCCCACCCGCAACCCAGCTTTACCCCCGGGCCAGAACAGCAGGGCTGGCAGCTCTTACCGCAGCTTTTTACGGTTTAAGGGGAAAAAATGCGTGTTACCGTTACCGTTCCCCGTCCCCCCCGCAGGCGGCCCGGGAACGGCGTCTGCTCGTTCCTTTTTGGGGGATGGGGTGGGATGGGATGGGATGGGATGGGATGGATCGAACCAGCGCTGCCCGCAACAGCCGGGCTCCGCCGGCGCCGGCGGCGCGCGCTGCCCGCTCCCCGCCCCTCTCCTACAGGCGAACGCCCCGCCCCCTCCTTCCCGCAACCAATCAGCAGCCGCCTCCCCGTCGGTTCCCGTGGTTGCCCGGCCGGTAGGCAGAGGCGAGGCGGCGGGGGTTTCGGTTCGGCCGTTCTTAGAGCGGAGGGGGGGGGGGGGGGGGGAGCGGCCTCATTTGCATGAACCAATGGGGAGAAAATATGCAAATGCGGCCGGCGCGGGTTGGCCGGGCGCGAGTCGGATAACGCCCGGGGGGCGCCTTTGTTCCGCAGAGGCGGCGGCGGCGCGGAGCGAGCGGGGCGGGCACCGGCACCGGCACCGGCACCGGGACCCCCAGCTCCACTATGACTCTGGAGGAGCTGCCCGGGGACCACCGCACCGCCGGGAGGTAAGGGACGGGGACGGTAGGCGGGGGGGGGGAGCGGCGGAGGAGGAGTTTGGGTCCCGGTTGACCGGTGGCGGCGGCGGCCTGTCTGTGCTTGTCCCGGCGGCAGGATGGAGCAGGCGGGGGACGCGCTGGAGGAGGTGCTGAGCAAGGCGCTGAGCCAGCGGAGCCTCACCCTCGGTGTCTACGAGGCCGCCAAGCTGCTCAACGTGTGAGTGACCCCCCCCCCCCCCGGTACCCCCCGGTACCCCCCCCCCAGCCCCTCCGGTGACGGCGGCTGTCCCCGCAGAGACCCGGACAACGTGGTGCTGTGCCTGCTGGCGGCCGACGAAGAGGAGGCGGGGGACGCGGCGCTGCAGATCCACTTCACCTTGATCCAGGCTTTCTGTTGCGAGAACGACATCAACATCTTACGCGTCAGTAACCCGGCCAGGCTGGCCCAGCTCCTGCTGCCCGCCACCGGCCCCGACTCGCCCGCCGACCTCCACTGCGTCCTCGTCACGGTGAGGGGGACCCGGGGCGGGGGGGGGGGGGGACGGACGCGACACCGGGACCCCCCCCCCCCCCAAACCCGAGCGCTGCCGGTAGCCCCGCGCCTCGGAGCATCCCGCCCGGTTCTCCCGGCGCCCACGGCTCCTCGGGGTCCCTCGTGGCCGGCGGATTCCCGAGGGCCGCGGCGGGACCGGCGGCTCGTCCCGAACCGGCCGCCGCGGTCTGGCTCCAAGGCGTTAACTCGTCTTGCCAGTAAGCAGCGGCGAACAGGCAGAGCACGTCGGGGTTTTGGGGTTTTTTGGTTTTTTTTTTTTTTTTTTCCTCCTGCGGAGCCCGGGTTCGAGCGCAACTTCGAAATGTCATTCGGTCAAACCGGGGCGCGGCGGCGGCCGCGGCCCTCACCGGGGGCTCAGGTCCGTACCCGCACGCAGGGGGATCCCGCAGGAAACTTGATTTCTTTTTTTTTTTTTTTTTTTTTTTTTTTTCCATGTTCTTTTTCCTACTCTGCCCTGGAGTCCGAGGCTGCAAAACTCCTCGCGTGGTTCTGGGGTTGGTTTGTTTGTTTGCCTTAGTGGCAATTTAAGATGATTCACGCTCCTGGGTTTTCTGCTGTGCTTTTTCTTTCTGTGGGGGTTGTTTTTGCTTCTCTGTTAAAACGCTTCCCCCCCCCTTCTCCCTTTCTTTCCAGAACCCCCATGCCTCGCAGTGGAAGGATCCAGCGCTGAGTCAGCTGATGTGCTTCTGCCGGGAGAGTCGCTACATGGATCAGTGGGTGCCAGTGATTAACCTCCCCGAGCGGTGACCGCGCCGGGCCGAAAACGAACTGAACCGAATTGCACTGAAGTTTTGCAATATTTTAGCAGTTGCTCAGGAAGTAACTCCCTGCCCTGGCGAGAGGATTGCGGGGGGGGGGGGGTGGGTGGGGAGGAAAAAAAGAAAAAAAAAAGAAAAAAAAAAGAAACAACAAAAAAAAAAGATAAAACTGATGTCAAGGGGGGGGGTAGGCTGAAGTTGAACTACGTGTTGTGTGGGACTTCTTTGAAGAAAAGTGACTCCGAAGCGGCGGGGATGAGCGTGGAAGCGAAGGGAAGAGCAGCGCCTGCGTCGCCGGAGGAAGGAGCCCTGCCTGACGCGCGGGGGTGCCGCACGGCCGGGTTACTCACCGAAAACACCCAACACCCTTCACGGTTTTTTTTTTAAAGTGCAACTTAACAGTTCCTGGTTTAAGTACCTTAAAGAGCAAAAAGGTTAATCGAAACATTTTACAAACAATTTTATTGTATTTTTGGGATGTTAATTCTCAAGTTTTTATGCTAAGATATATAATAAGTTATTTTATGATATTGATGAAAAAATTATTTATACTCCGAGGTTTGAGAACCAGAATGCCCTTAAGCAGTTGGTCTGCAACCACACATCTTTTAACAGTTGGCTGTTAAAAGCAGCTACATTAATATAATTGTTTGAAATTGGATAGTGTTTTGTTTTTTGGGGTTTTTGGTTGTGTTTTGGTTTTTTTGTTTTCCTTTTTTTTTTTTTTTTTGGAAATAAAGTTTAAACTCAAACCCTTGGTCCTGGGGTTTATTTTCTTACCCCACTTATCAGCATACAGCCAAAAGGGCTCATCTGGCAGCTGCTTCCTTGTCCTGGCCATGGGCAAGGTCCTGTGTGGGTTTATTCCTGGCCCCTCCCAAGCCATTAAACGAAAAAGCAGCTGATGTGCTGCAGGAAATGTTGGAAATGTTATTTATTTTTCTTGAACGCTGCCACTTCTTAACAGCAGAGTTGGAAAAAAAAAAAAAACAAAACCAAACCCCCGAGAGGGAGCGGTATTTTAGAGGCTCCAACAGTCCTGCAGAGCCTGAGTTTTCCTGGAAGGTGGGGAAACCCGATTCCTCGGAGGAGGAAAACTTGACCCGCCGTTTCCTTTCCCAGGAAGGTGTCTGTCCAAACCTTGCACCGCAGACTGCTGCAAACCCTCCCGGATTTATTCCCTGTGCACCCCCAGCACAGCCCGCGCCCCCCCAGGGTTAGGGGGTTTCTGTGCCGGGCTCTTCTTTTAATTACATCTATATGCTGGCAAGCAAAAAAGCCGTACTCTGCGCGGCAGAAATCTCCAGGCCCCAAGAAAGCAGGAAAACAGCCTCCCGCACGCCCACACCGCTTGCTGCCGGCAAAAGCCTTGTGCCACCCACGCTTCCCCGGGGGGGGGGACGGGACGGGACGATGCCGGTGACCTACATCGGGGCTTCCCTCGTTGCACATGTGTGCCGCAGCCCGGCACGCTGCACCCCGGACCCCCCCAGCCCACCCACCACCACCACCACCACCGCAGCCTCGCGCCGTGGCCGGCACGTAGCTCAGGACCGGGCGGACGCTGTCCTCGGCCCCCGGGGACGTGGCATCACCATCAGCCCACGGCAGCGGGAGTCACGCTCGCCGCCCGACACGGCACGCAGCCGGGGAAAAAAAAAAGAAAACACACGGATGAGCCCCAGCAAGGAGTTCGGGTCAGGCTCAGGCACGGTAGCTGTACAAATGTAATTTTAGCTTCGTTATTATGGCATTTCAAAAGCAAATACACCCCAAGAGTTGATCCGCTGGCTGTTGCCTCCGTGCACACGTATTTAAAGATCCTCTTTCTGTTGCATGTTACTTCAGCGGCACAAATGTCAGACAGGGAGGAGAAAATTTCACCGGGTCTGACCGTAAACCCACGCAAATCCAGCTCTGGGGATCTCTTACCCTCCTCTGCCGTCGTACACCAGCCGCTCTGTTGCTCTTTCCTAAGCGTGTAACAGAGGGCGGGTGGATCAATCACGTTTTGGGAATTAATTGGAGATACTTGCTATTTCGCCAAGCTCAAACTTGATCCGAAACTCCCCAAATCCCTGTTTTCTCCCGGTGTCTCCCCCAGCCCCTGTCCCCACACTACAAACTGCCCGGCCAGGACCCGTGGGTGGTCCCGGAGCCACATGGCCCAGCACGCACCCCTACACCCAAACGCTCTTTTTTTCCCCCAAAACCAGCCAGCTCTGAGGAGGGGGTGGGGGTCCCCCTGCCTGGCCATGTGCCAAGCCCTCCCAAAAACACCCAAGAAAGGCATCCCGGGGTGGGGGGCAAAGCCAGACCGGAGCCCAGCAGCATCCACCCGCCGGGAAAGCACGAGCTGCCGGGAAAGGTGGGAAGGGAAGGGCGTACGACACGTACCGGGAAGGACGTTTATTCCGAAAACCGGCCAAAAGGAGGTGTAAGCAGCAGCCGCACGTGGCGATGGGACATCATCGGACTCCGGAGCGGGGCCTGGAGAGCTGGACTCAAGATCCCGCTCCGCATTCCCATTGCTGCACCCCCTCATTTAAAATGGGTGCTGGTTTGGGGCTTAACTGCACGGCAGCCTCAAAAGCAAAACCCATCAAGACAAGAGCGACCAATTCAAGCAAAACCCGATCGTTTTTGGCAAAGCCAGCCTGCCGGCTCCCCGGGTCGATGGCTGTGCTTCGCACAGGGGACTGCAGACCCCAGGGGACAGCCCCGGGGAGGGACACCGGCGTTTTGGGGACCGGGATGACGGCCCCGCACCCGGCACACTGAGCTCAGCCAAAAGAGGGATGGGTCAGGATTGCTTGGGGACAAAGGATGTGGAAAGTATATAAAAAAAGAAAGAAAGAAAGAAAGAAAGAAAGAAAACAAAATCTCCCCCAAACAGAACCGAGGCTTTACCAAGCATCTTTAGTAAATCTAAACAAACTTTTTTTTTTAATAATAATAAAGAACACCCAGCTTCTGTCACTGCTCCAGGGCCGAGGTGTCCTGCAGCTCTCACCCCTGCCGCAATGCTCATCCAAATAACCCCATCCTAGCCCAGAAGAACTGTGAGCAGATCTCATCAGATCTCCTTTTTTAACCCACTTTTAGCCTATCGGTTTGACATGAGCAGGTCCTACCTGAGACAAGATTTAAACACCACCAGCAAGCACGCTTGAGGGTCTCGGTAGGGGCCATCCCACCCGGGGGCTGCAGAAGACCTGTCCTGCTGTCACCCAATGCTACAGGGACAGCCGGGTTCTCTTGGGGACCCTTGGCAGGTTAGGAGGGGTCAGGATTAGGGGGTACCAGTCCCACCATCCTGCACCAGGTTATCCCTATCCTGACCCCATTCCCACGGAGGAAACACCCGGCAAGGCACCAGCGCAGCAGCAGCGAGTCCAACCTTTGCAGCTCACCAGCTCCAGGAGGCCAAGGAAAACGAGCGACGAAAAGCTGGGAGCATAGAAAAAGCAGAAATATTTTAGCAAGGGGCTATTTTAGCAAGAGGCGGGTCTCCAAGCCACCAACCGGCCCTTCTCCCTTTAATGCAACACAGTATTAAGAGACAAATTAGAAAATACAGAGAAAAACCACAAATAACAAGCTGGCTGCTTAATTTACGGGGGAAAAAAAAGAATAAATACCCATTCTGGAGTGGTATCGGGTTCACTTGATATAAAAGAGAGGGGTGGCACGGAGATGCGATGCGGCGGGGCGGCACGGCCGTGCCGCCCCGCCGCATCGCATCTCCGTGCCGCCCCACCGTGCTGCCTTCGTGGGTTTCCCCCAGCAGCTGTGGATGCAGATGGTCTCATTTCTCCTTTTTTCATTCTACCAGGGCAGAGTCTGTATTTCCCCCGAATTTTACAATTCCTGTTCTTTCACGAGAGTATTTATAGCAAAAGAGCAAAGTGCAACCAAAACCGCTCGAGCCTTCGCATGCCCCTATATATTGCATTTAAAAAATAAAAGAGTTTATCAAAAATCTATGCACTAAACGCTGTCAGAGGCGGGCAGTTGCATGATGTTAGCTGGTGATCTGAAGTCTTCTACCTAAAACTGAGAAAGCACCTGAAAAAGAAACTGGCACGGTGTTTTTAATTCTATGCCTCTGATCGCCGACACGGTCATGGCCACCTACAAGCAATCCTTTTGTTCTCTGGGCACGTAAGCAAGCGTGAAATAGATGCCGGCATAAATCTTGCCCTGGTGCTGCAAGGATGTCAAAATTGCATGGAAGAAGTTGAAAAATACACTTAACTCGGCCGCGGGGCTGGGACAGAGCCACGGCCGCAGCCGGGGCACCCTCGACATCGGCTTGACAAACGCCGGAGGGTTCTTTGGAGAGGAGTGACGGAGCGAGCCCGAGGAACGTGCCAGAAGCTCTTCATTAGAAAATACAGAGTTAAGCACCACTACGGACACGGCGTGACGGGTGGGAATGACGGGAGGTGGGCACACTCCAGCTCCGGGCAGAGTGTTGGCTGGACCCCACAGCTGGATCACCAACCAGTGCTCCACAGCTGGATCACCAACCAGTGCTCCACAGCTGGATCACCAACCAGCGCCCCACAGCTGGATCACCAACCAGCGCCCCACAGCTGGATCACCAACCAGTGCTCCACAGCTGGATCACCAACCAGACTCTGCTGCAGGCTTTATTTAAGGGCAGACAATACAGAAAAGAACCCAGACACGAACAGCACCTCTGCAGCCACACAGGTGATCTTTTTTTCGGGGGGCAGGGAGCGCTAACGAAATAAAAATGCAGATTACTACGGGGCCAGCAGATTGATAGGAGAACAATATTCGGGCAGCAACATGAGGTTATTTACCCGCCCCGCGTACCTGCCTGCACGCTTCTGAGCACAGCTGGAGTTCTCTCAACAGCTACAGTCTTGCATACCCAAACTAAGTTAATTAACTATTTTTAACAAGATGTGTTATAAAATGATAGACACAAACACGGTAAAAAAAAAATCAGGGCGGATCTACATTGTTGTTTTTTAAATTGTCACTAGAAAAATACTCTAATTATAAAAATAATCTGCCTGTAAGCACAGAATAAGCAGTACAATTTTCTGTCAGTCTTGTATGTCGATTTTTGAACTGTTTGTTAAAGCAGCTTGTTAAACAAATATGTAACTTCTCAATATATATCAATAGCGTGTATATCATTTAATATAGAAATGACAAATATGCGACGTAAGACAGTAAATTACAAGTGGTTAATAAATTCTGTAAAGATCATTACAGAAACGCACAGTTACGGCAGATCGCCACTTCAACCTCTGAACCACCGGCTACAGAGAAAGACGTTTGTAGCCAGCTGAAGTCAGAATTATTTCCGATCCCTTCAAATTTTTCTGTTAGTATGCAATGCTTGTATAAATATACTACTAAAGTTTTTATATATATACACATATACACACACAGACAGAGAAAGACTTTTTTATTATGTATATATATAAAATCACTTACTTGATGGAAAGGCCCTCCAATTGTATCTGCATAACCACAATCTGGATATAATTTGGCGTTTTTCCCCTTTAAAAATGAATTTTAAAAAGAGCCAAATTCTGACTCCCTGCACAAAATACAACTGGGACTTCGAGTGACGGAACCATGCCTCCAGCTCAGCACGCGGCCAGGGCAGCACTAGCTTGCAGCCTTTGATTCTTTTGACAGGGGTTTTTTTATGCTAACACAGATTCTTAATTACAGAAGAAAATGCAGAGAAGCAGAATCAAAGCTGAAAATTCTGCTTTTTCAGCTCCTTTTATAAAGCAGGAAAATAAATCTGCAGATCTCTGATTCTTGACGCTTTAGGTTTTACACTTAAAAACCCCTGTCGAGAGAAGCCAGCATAAGGAAGGCTGCAGACATGGCTCCCTGGAGTTCACCAGCAGTTGCTACAATCATTTTTCAAGGTAGCTTTTGCTAGATAATGCACTTCTAAATGTGTCTGTGCATAAACGCACGCTACCAACACAGTACACATCCCCCCCCCCCGCCTTCCCCGCATACGTAATTTTAAAAAAATGTAAAACCAATGATGTTTAATCAGGTTTCTACCCCTTTGCCTCTGCTCTGTCAGCAAAGCTCAGGCAACTTTGGTCTCGTTTGCGTAACTTGAAAAGTGAAACGGGGACCCACTCCTGCAGAGGACAAGACCCCCGGCTCGCCCTGCCCGTCCCACCGCGGGGACCCCGGCGCAGCGCTCGCGGGCTTGACAAAGACCCCATTCCCTCGGACAAGAAAGAAGTTAATTCAGTTTGAAACCTCGCTTCCTAATAAAGATAGGGAACAGAAGAAATGCTTTAGAAAGCTTAAGAAATCATTTATACGCTTGGTAAAAGAACAGCTGCTCTTACACAGTTAACAGGTGGTACCTTACAGAGTATTTGCCTATACGCCTGCCGGCGGCCGGCTTTGCCCAGGAGGGCTGCGGAGGAGCTGCCGCTCTCCTATAACAAAATGCAGGTCTTCTTGTCCTTGAAAGGGTTCTCGGAAGCGGGTATGCCCATTAGCAACGGATCTTTCTTGGCGTGTTCTTCACAGTAGAGCATTAGGTCAGCTGATGCTTTTGACACCTGCAGAAGACAGGGGAAAAAAAAAAAAAAACCAACATAAAATGGTATTTCCCCATCACTGCTAACATGATCAAACATGCCGGGAGCTGCCGACGGGTAAAAAGTCCCCGCGTGGGACCGGAGAGGTGCTCGGAGATCAACGCGCTCTCCGGGGCTCCGTCTCCTGCGAAAGACGGGCTGGCTCCGGCTGCATCTGCAGGGAGGAGGAAAGGATGGACGCCGGTGCTCTGCGGGGTTAGTTCGTGACACGAGGCAAAAGTACCGCTCGGCTCCTACGCGGCTTCTACAGAAGGCTAAAAATAAACAGGAGAAGGTTCAGAATAATACGGTAGGTTTGTAACGAGGAACTCCTCATCTATAACGTCGGGGACAGTCAACAGAAGCGTCCTCAGCTCACCAGCCGTTTCGGGAACGCCGCGCAGGGTCCCTCCTGCCACCCGAGGAAGGGCACCGCTGCTCTGCCAGTCCGTACCTCTGTTCTGCTGGCCTTCAAAAGGGGCTGGGCAGCAATTCAAGGAGCACGGCAAAACCCGAGAAGGCAACATCCTTCCGACAAGGCTACGTCTCATGTAGCCAATATCCTACCCCTGCTAGCCGGAAAAAAAGTTTGGTTTCTTTTCTGCCTTAAGTTAAAGGAATCCAGTTTTCACTACCCTCTTTTTTTTTTTTTTTTTTTTTAATAAGGTCGCTACACATTCACCTTCCTCCCAGAGGTAGCATTCAGGAACAAAAATGGAACAAAATCACACAATGTGCATGAAACTGGAAACTCGTACCTGCCTTCCGTTTCACACATTTGATTTGCACTTCGTATTTTGCTTTGGTTCTCCTACAAGTCCATAAAGCACTGAGCTACCTGAGGATACTGCTGGCAAGCGGCCACGAGAATTACATTTATTCAGGTTTGTTGGGCTGAAAGGTATATGTCATGTTCTGAGATGGGGACAAAAAAATGAACCGTGGGCACACACACACTCCCTTATCTTATCACCCTACAGCTGGAAGGGGAAAAAACCAGGAGAAAAAAGAGGGGTGAAGAAGGACGTGCTCTCACCTTTATTCTTTCTATTGAGGCTTCTATTCTTAACTGCTGGACAGTCCTTCGGGCCTGGGCTATGTTGTTGGTCGTGCTAGCCGTTTTGCCAGACATTTTCAGTGAAGCAGTGAAGTTCTGTTTTGAAAGACAACGGGTTAGTTTTCCAGAAGGTGGCACAGCATGTTAAACTACTTTTACACGCACGCGGGAAGGGACGGTTACCCCAGGAGGTTTCGGGAGGGAGGAGAGCTGCCCGAGCACTGGGGATGAAACGGCCGGGCTGCGTTTCGGGTCTGCAGCAGCCCAGCAGCAGCTTTACGACACGTCAGAAGAAAAGGAAAAAACAAGAAGGCAAAGTTCAGAGACGCCCTCCCGGCTGCTGTCTGCTCCCATGTGGCCATATACGGGGGGGGGTGGCGGAAAAAAAAACAAACGAGCGGCTCCGGGGCTTTCCTTCTCCGGGTGAGAATGCGAAGCATCAATCCCGACACGTGGCCGGTGTTCGGATGGTGTCCAGCGAGAAGAAAGGATGCTCTCCGCTGGGCTCAGCCGGCCGGTCCGGCAGCAATCCGAGCACAGCTTTTGCAGCTCGACCCCTCGCTTGCAGCCACCCACGGGATGCCGGTGAGCGGCACGACGGCAGCACGTGCCGCCGGCGTACCGGGGACCCCAGCCCGTGCCGGGATGCCACGCGCTTCCCTGCAAGTTGGACCGAGGACGAAGACACGCTCCCAACCCCACCAAAGAGCAAAGGAGGGAACTGGGATCGCACGCGTGCATTTGCACCGCTCGGGATTTGGAGGTCTGTAACCTCCCGGTGGTCCCCAAAAAGCTCAGTTTCTTCAGGTGTACATAACTCATACGGCATACTCGAGCCTGCCCTGGCTTATGGGACCACCACGAGCTGTCCCTTCGCCCGTGCCACCCTGCAGGCCACCTTGCCCCATCTCCCTGCAGCACCCATCCTGCCGTTTCTCATCCCATGCAGCCATCCAACGGCTGCTGCTGGAAGGAAACTACCCGTGCACGGAGCAGCAGGAGCAGGGAAGGGCCGAGGACCGCGCAGCATCGCGTTCAAAAGAATATCCCTACAGGCATCGCAGCAGCAAAGAGCTTATTGCTAAATTATTCAGGTACCCGGGAGTTCAAAGAGCAGCTGGTTTAGGACAGCCCTAGCCTGTGAAACTGTCCGTTCTGTGCCAATCCTTGCACGCAATCTCTAGCAGGACTGTCCCCAAACCCCGCCGTTTTGTTTTCCACGGATCCACGAGAATAATTGGCTCCATGGTGCTGTGCTTAAATCATTTGTTGCATTACAGGGACTCAAGTCCAATGTAGCTCCATGTGACCTTTCCAAGTGCTGCATACAGCGTTTCCTTGTAGGCTTCAGGTTTCTCACGCCTCGGCCTGGGTAGCAGGGCTGTTTTTCCAGCCGGTGTTCGTGCCTGCCCAGCTAGCTGGGAACAGCATCATTTTGCACCAAGTCCCCGTTTCGGCACATGCCCTCATTTCTAGGCTGCTCAGCGGGGCCCCAGATTTTCAACATTTTTCTCTCCCTCTGCAGAAACCAGCCCTGGGTTTGCCGTTCAGCCCCGGCGCGTGTCAGGCCAATACAGCCCGCGCCGGCGCACAGCACCCACGGCAGACGTGGGATGCCCACAAAACGCTGCCATACTCCCTCCCAGCTCTCCTCCAAGACTATCGCAGGCACCCACGGGTGCTTTCTGCTGGCCGGGAACCCTGCACAGCCATCAGCAAACACCTCCACCCGTGGCATCCTCAGCGTTTTCTGGTAGGAGCGACGCGCCGACCCGCGCTCCCGCGGCACCGAGCGTGCTCGGCTTTCTCTGCAGCCCGACGATCTACCGGTGAGAAGGACCGCAAGCGGCGTGCTAACCGGTATTTCACGCTTTACAGCTCAGGGCTGACTTCTGCTGCTCTCCTAGCATCCCAGCCGTGAATCACAAACGAAGCAGCCTGCCCGTTTTCCCAGCTGCATCCGCGGCGGGAGCGGCGAAGCCCAGCGAGAGCAGGATCAGGCTGCCAGGCGGCAAGCAGCATTGCGGAGCCGTGCTCCGCAGCTGAGCTGCGGGGAAAGCAGCGCAGGGATGCTGCCATAGCCCGGGAACAGCCGGCAGCGGGATGCGGGGGGACCTTCCTCGCGACGGCTTTGGGCAGAGTAATTGCCAAGCGGCCGGTAACACTCCTGCTCGCGCGCGGCTAGGAGGGACGTTCATAACTGGTATTAGGTGGCACTAAAAACTTATTTCCTGAAACCAATATTAAGAACGTACTCGTGAACCTCGCCAATCTGCATGGCCATATAACAGCCCCCCAATATTTAGCTCACTGGCCCACTTTCCCAGTAACTCTTTGCAGCCGGGAGGAGGAGACAAGCATGAAAACCAGAACTAGTTTAAATGCTGCATATGCTCCAAATGACCGATTCCAGGGCAAATCACAGAAGGTCTTTTGTAATTTTAGAACCTTTAAACGCATGCCAGTTTAGAAATCACAGCTCCGAGCAAGCGCCCTGCAGCAGGCGAGGGCACCGGCCATTTCAGGGACATCTGAAGCGCGTACCTTCCACTCCTCCAAATATTTCCACCCAGGGTTTCTGTAGGCAGCTACCACGAGTAAAGCTGCAGCAAAGTTGAGGAAATTTGAGCAGAGCAGACGCCCGTGACACGGAGGCCGGGGAAGCCGGGCTGGCAGCAACGCGGTGCCGACTGACTCGCGCCGGCTGTGCAGGAGGACAGCTTGTAAACCGCGGTCGCTTCAGCTCCGCGACAGCCGGGTCAGTAACCCAAGCCTCGGGCTGTGGCAGTCGGCCGCTGCCCCAGTTCCCCACAAGCCCCTCGTCGCCCCCAAATTTCCCCAAAGTTCCCGCCGTGCTCCAGAGAGATCCCCTACGGACCGAGCGGCGCGTGATTCACTGCTTACCACCCACGGGAGGTAATTATTGCAAAATTAAAAAAAGCCAGCAGGATTTTCCCTCCGTGGAGCAGCGTTCCCTCGGTGGCGCTGCCTTAACCAAAGACGCGGGCGCTCATCCTCGCTCAGCACCCGCTGCCCCGCCGCTCCACGGTGCTGCATTCGGAGCGGCACGAAGGAAACGAGCCGGGACCGTCTCCACGACAGCAGCTCATCCTCCAGCCCTGCAAACCTCTTCCAGCCCTCATTTAATCCCTGCACGACAAGGCAGGAGGTGACAAATCCAAACCGTGAGTCAGCACAGGACAGCTGAAGACGCAGCTGTGACCGGGCAGCACCAGGCGCGAGACCCTCGCTCCCAGGAACGGGCACTGGTTTTGCCAGACCGGGGCTGCCATCTCCCAGCGCCGTCAGCTACTTACTGGGCACGGCCGTGGGTACGGAGTTTTGGGAGCGTTGTTTGCTCTAGGGAGGTGTGAAGTTTTTGCGTGCTTGGCTGTGAGGAGGAGAGTTAAGACGCACGGGAGTCTGAAATACCCTCTGTATCAACATCACGACACAAACTCTCGGTTACTAACCCAGATCCACCGTATTAGTCGAGTTATTGCTAATCACGGAGCTGTAACATCCCACAGCAAGCACACAGTGTATGCGTCCTGAATTACTAATATTTGTAGCACCCAAATATTAAAATGCATTTTGATGGCACACTTAGTGATTCAATCTCCAAATTACTCAAGAGAAGGAGGAATGCTGACTGACACAGCATAAACAACTTTGTCTGGAAACAGTCGTAAATCTGTTTGCAAAGGTTTAATATTCAGACATTCTGCTTTATTTCTGGGAAAGGGCAAGCTACTTGGAGCACGATTCTCATTGTAAGTGATGATGGGGGGTGTATGTTGAATGCACATCGTATTATTTGGAAAATACAAAGTGAAAACTCTCTGGAATTCAAGGCAAAGGCCGCGGTGCATTAACCACCTCCGAGGTAAGCCCTGCAGTGCCGGGACTCAGACAAGAAAGCCTCTTCCATTTCAAGTCAGCGACAGCCAACTCAACGAGCCGGGGAGGTTTGCAGCACGCCGGGCAACGCGGGAACGCGCTGCGTGCTTCACCAGAGACACAAAAGCAGAATTTTACAAAATCGGGAGAATTACCTCGCATCCCGAGGGGCGGGCCGTGCTTTAGCTGGTGGGAATCGGCAGGGTCAGGACCACGTCCAGGGCTTGGTGCCACAGAGCGGGGGGACACGGTGGCCACGGGAGAGCCCCCGTCTCCCCCGGTGCTGCTGCAAAGGGACCCTGACCTCTACCAGCCGCTCACCGGAGGCAGCGAGACGGACCGAGCTGCAGCTCCCGTGACTCTCGACGGCAGCACCCCAGCCAGAACACTGGTAAACCTGCCCCGTGATTTTGCGATGCTGTTGCCAAGCGAACGGAGCTAGGAGACTTGCACGTCTTGGCACACCGGGACCGCCCGAAGAGCTGCAGCCTCAGATGCGACGGCTAATGCGAGCAGACTGCGCTCCTGCAGCACCATATGCTCATTTAAAACAGCATTTGGAAACGTAACAGGAGTTACTAGACTTTTGGGGCATTTAACCTGGTAATTGGAGGAATTTAATTACTGAAAAGCTAACTGTTAAGCTAGAGTTCCTAGAAAGGATGTTTAAAAGGACACAGATTTTGTGGGTTTTGTTCGACGCTTCCTGCCTTCGCTGGCGTGCCACGAGAAGCGGGCAGGGGGAAGGCTGCTCTGCGGCCACAGCCCCCTTCCAACACACAAAAATAGCACCGGGGCCCTGTTCTGCTCAAAGCCGTTAGTACGTTCGAGCCCAAGTTTTGAGACTCCTTCCCGCTGGAAGCCGTTGATTGCAATGGGAAACTACCAGACCCGGGGCTTTGCCGGATCTGGGTTTTGTCGCCTAATCCTGGTGCTGCTCACCGAGGTCAAACGGCCGCGGGGTCCGACAGGGGCTTCTGCTCAACATGTAAATGAGGCTTAACTCATTTGTAAATGGTAACGGGATCGTCCTTGCAGGTGATGCTTCCCCCTGTCCCATGTGTGTCCCCCCCAGCACAGTCCCTGGGGATGCTCGCTGCTTTAACTCCCACCCCGGCACCCCAACGTGGGATTTCGGACCGTGACCCAGGTAGGCAACGCAAGCAAGGCACGGCTCACCAAAAACACCAGCGACCCTTCCCCGGGCCCAAGGAGAGGTGCTGATGTCGTGTCTGGAGGATGTTCTTGCTATGGGACTGTCATTTCTATAAGAAGTCCTCCTGCACCAGCAGCGGTTGAGGAGAAGGACCCTGCTCCGGACGGAGAACGGGTCCACAGGCACCGAGCGGGAGACGTGCAAGTACAAAACAGCGTCTTGGCTACGTGGAACTGAAACGGTAGAAGACAAATTTCTCACGTTCGGGTAGTACTCTTAAGAAAAGATAATAGTTGTGAGGCTATTGGCTACTTTGGGAAATTCGCTCTGCAAGGAATACAGCGAGAAATCGGAAGGCCCTACCTTTTGGGGGTTTTGATCAGAATAAAACCACAGGGTCAGGGGGCACTGCGTTCACCCCGCTCTCCCTGCCTCCTCCTCCTCACCAGCATCAGAGGGCACCCATCCAGAACCTCCGCAGGACCCTGGGGCCGAGGTTGACTCGTGAGACAGGCGCAGGCACACCGAACCCAACAGCTTCGCTGCAGCCCAGCTATATCGCCCAGAAGGACCCGCAGGAGATGGTCGCAGCTGCAAAAGCTTCCCCATAACCCGACGGGCTCACGCGTTCGTGAAAAAATGAAACTTCCAACCCAGAACCTCCAACACGCGCTGTTAGAGCCGATACACGCAGCTGCTGAATTTGATATGAACCCTGCTGGTGCGTCGCAAACTGACGGCGAGTACTTTAAAATAATCAGTTCTGGGATAAGAAGGAGCTGTTTCACATGGACACGAAAGCACGGATCCACTACGAACTGAGCCCAAACTCCCATTCCAGACCCCGCAGATTTCACTTACTATATTGAAAAACTACGGTGTGAAAAAAAAACCAGCCCAAAGCAATTCTTTTTTTAATAAAGTAATGCATGCACCTCCGAGAACTAAGATAGTTCAACATTTGCTGATTCCTCCAATTTTAGTACTTTTTTTTTTTTTTTTAAAGACATAAGGTTAAAAAACAGTTGCCGCAAAATTAAAAGATAAACTGTTCTCTTCTCATTTTGCTGGGGCAAGCCTAGGCTGACTTTGCTCAGCCTTCCCTTCCCCACCCCCAAGCCACAGCCGCAAAACCCCTTTTGCCACTGGAGAGGTTTGAGTTTCTCTGGAGTCCCTTCCCATCCTACATGAATGACCTCGTTAGGAAAGTTTCAGTGTTTATTTTCCCAGCTGGTTAGCTTTGTTAATAAATTAGATGTTTTAAAAAAAAAAAACCAAACCCAAACCATAACATTTGAAAATTAAATTGCTGTGTTTCCTCATCTTCAAACAAACACAAGCAGCATTACTTTAATAGTCCTCCTAAGATTACTAAATCTCTTCTACAGAGAGATTTACAAACAACTAGGTCATCACCCAATAATACTGTTTTCCCTCCGAGTTCCTGGCAACCTACCCTATTAACTAAGCTGTGGCGGCCATCTCGAGCCGCAGCATTTCTCATAGGGTACACTTGATTTCAGACAACAGCAACTGCAGAAAACTCTGCAGATTTGTATCGGCGGCGTACACGGTTCTGCAGAACTTGGGAGTTTGTGCCCTCGGAGCCCGGGGCAGGGTTTTCAGGAACAGGGATGTCTCCAGGAGAATTAAATCACTTTCTAAAGAAAAGACCACTTGGTCAGGGAGGGCACCGCTCCAATTTCTAAGAAACAAGCCTTCGTGCTCAGCGGGCAGCCCCGAGCCGAAAGCAAAGATCCCCTGCGAGCCCAACTCGCCCCACCACTTCTCTCACGGGGATCTCTCGTGACCCCCCCCTCACAGCCACAACTATCCATTCTCCATCAAACGGACCAAACCCAAAAGTTCCAACGAGTTTTTCAGTTCACCACCTAAGACAAAACATGGTCGGTGTGATCTCGTGCTGTTCTAGGCGGGAGGTGAGCCGGGGGTCCCCTGCGCCCACCGCTGCAGGGACACACCGCGAGCGACAACCTCGGTCTCCCACAAGAGATAAAGCCGAACGAGGGCTTGCCAAACCTGCGGTTGACGACGACAGAGATTCCCTAGCCCCAGAGCAGCTGCGGGCATGGCTGCAACTCTCACTTGTCTCTGAGTCACAACCTAAAAAGAGACAAAATAATCAGTCCCACCAAGAGCCTTCTCCGGCCATCGTGCCCGAAGCAAAGCCTTTCTGCAGAAAGTGCTCCGAAACCATCCAACAGCTACGTTTGAAAACAGGGTATGTTTTTTCCAGCTGTGCCAGCTGGTCTAATAAAACAAGCAAGCTTTCGTGCCGTGCTTCACGTTGGCTAGCGAGGGGCTCGCAGGTTTGTCTGCCTTCCCCGGCCACGCCAGCCCACAGCCCTTCGGACCCCCAAGCCGCACTGCGTTGCTTGTGCAAGCTGGCAGGATCTCTTCTTTGTTTTCAGTCCCGAGCACGTCGTGCGGCTTTCATTTTCCCCTTCTTAATACCAGGAGGCTGCAGGAGCAGAAAGGTGCGGCGAGACAGACAACTGGAAGAAGAGTTTCCATTGCAGCAGCCGTTAACCCCACCGGGATCCCACGAAACACCACGGCACACGCTACCGTGCGCTGGTTGTCACCTCTTGCCCTTTTTCACTGTTCGTCCCTACCCCTGTTCGGTTTGAAAGCTGTCAGAAGTGAAAAGAAGGCACTAATAACAACGGGAGGGAGCAAAGCTGCCTGCCCTCTCCAGGTGCTGCAGCCTTGCAGAGGCACAGGCTGGGCTAGGGCTCTGTAATTAGCAGCAGAGTCAACAAACGAACAGAGCAAATATGCCAGTGGGAAGGCTTAGCTCATCCTTTGGGGAAAATACCTTTTTCCATGGAAAACTGAGGACTTAGGTTTGTTCAAAAGAGGAGGATGCTCACCAGCCATGCTTTGCCAGGTTAAAAACACAAGGAACTTCCAGGGAACTTCATGCAGGCCATACACCTGCGTTTTTTTCTGTCTTATAAATAACAACAGAAACACCTGCAAACAGGCCGAGCTGCCCCTCTTCCCTAGAAAAACCTTATTTTTCAGGGCCTTGCCCTATTTTTTTCCGCAGGCTTTAGGTAACGAGGTTACGATGCAGCAGGCGCTCAGAACAGCCTTGGTAGGTACGCGGCTGGGCATTAAACTGGAGCTCCAACCAGGATAATTAAACACCAATCTATCTTTTTTACTCTTTTAGATCCAGGACTTACGAACCACCTGCTGAGTGAAATGTAATTAAATCACTGCCGCTAAAGTACACCCGGGAATCACCCGGCAGCTCTGCCTTGCAAACAGCTCCCTATTCGCTCCAGTTACGTAAAGTCAGCTTATACTGCAGCTCCAAACCCCAGCTAGCAGCGGAATAAAGGTTCAAAAGGGTATCTTGGTGCTATTTCTTTTGAAGCAAAACAGCTTTTAAGCCGAGTAGCTCAAAACTGTAGATCAACGGAGCGGACTGAACAAAACACAAAGCGACAACACTAACAAACACGGCACCTAAAAGCGTACGAAACGTGCGTGGCTTTAACACGCCGTCGGCCTCCGGTTTTCCGGGGCGACAGCCCACGGCTGGGGGTCGGCGCGAATCTAAAGTTAACAGCTAATCTGCAAACGCAAGTTTCTAACGCATCTCCTTTTCCAAGCCACAGAAGCCGTGCGGCGGGGGATACGGACCCCCCGAGGTGGAAATACCCTCGGCGCGGAGGCTGCAGGGAGGTGGCGGCACGGCAGGCTTCAAATTCGGCAAGGAAACAGCGGGCAAAAAAAGGACACGAGCAATTCCGTAAACCAAGAGGGACACCGGCTTTCCCGGTGACCCCCCTCCCCGTCCCCCCGCGGCAGGCTGGCAGAGGGGATCCCTCCTCGCCAAGGGCATCGCACAGCACCCACCGCAAACGAGCCGGCACCAGCACCAACCAGCCTTTGCTCGGGTGTCCCGTGGGCCAGGGCGGCCGTCCCTGCTGCATCCCCCCCCGGGATGGAGGAGCGAGGACCCCGGGGAACCGCCGCTGCGAGCTCTTCCAGCTCGGAAATGTTTGGATGCTGCTGCCCACTTGAGCCTGCTAGAAAAACCAGAAACAAACACCACCACGTAAATTATTTTGCTTTTCTTAAAAACACAGTAGTAGGGGGAAAAAAAAGAAACGAGCGAGCCGCTTGGCAAATTCAAAGTCGGGCCGCATCCAGCCCGCGCTCTGCACGTGCTGCCCTGCACGGGGCTGGCGTTTCTGCCCCAAAAAACCACCGTAACATGGCACCGCAGGAGCTCCTGTTTACGGTTTCGGTGATTCCACAACAAATGCTGCAGGTTTACAAGCGAAATTGGTGCCAGTCCTGCAACATCCCCCTCCCAAATCTTTGCTGAAACAGTTTTAAGCTGGATCCGTTTTGCATATCACCACCAATAATAAAGACTCTGCCCGCTACTTCGCAACGCTGCCTGCAAAACCATTTTGCGGTCACCTTACGTACCCACACCATCCTGCCTGGCCCCCTTTCACCCCCGCTGCCTTCAGCTGGGACTCTGCAAACGATTCGGTAATAACGCACCATCAAACCCCAAATCCAGCTGTCTGGGGTTTGATGGTGCGTTATTACCGAATCGTTTGGTTTCTTACTACTCTTACCTACTTACACTCTCCAGAGCTCGCAGGAATAAAAAGGCAGGAGCTTACTCCTACCTCCGAAGTCGGCAATTTTGCTTCTGAAAATACGGAGAGTAGAGTTGTTGGGCAGGAAGGTGGCATTTTTACGGTTGCTTTACACAGCTCCTCGCTCCTCCTGAGGCTGAGCCCATGCCGTTGCCCAGGGCACAGCTGGGACACGGCGCTTATCCGGCAGACCTTCGAAGGAGCCACCGCACAGCCCAGCAGCCGTCTGCTTTGGGGGGAACAGGCGCTGCAGGAGGCAAGCCCCCGCTTTCACCCCCAGCCTGGTTAAGCAGCAGGACACCGTGCACGGGCTGGGGAGGCTGGAAGGAGCGAGAAGGCAGCGAGGGGAAGAGGGGCTGCAAGCCGCACGGAGAGGCACCAGCAGCCACGGTCATAGAATCAACTTAGGTTGGAGAAGACCTTCGAGATCATCACGTCCAACCTTAAACCTAACTCCGCCAAGTCAAGGTCGGTCCTCACGGAGAGTGGGAAAGAGGAGCCGCGACGGTCCCTGGAAGGGGATGATGCCAGAGCCCCTCTCCAGCACCTGGGATGACTGTGGGCTACGCGCACCACTACTACGCGCACCACTACTACGCGCACCACTACTACGCGCACCAGGCGCAGCGGCAGGGTGTGGGGTGTTTCGGCGCAAAGTTTCCGCGGGTTCTCCGGGTGCTGCGAGTGCTTCTGCACGTGCCGCTTTCCCAGGCGCTTGTGTGGGAGCGTGAAGGCTGGCGGCTGGTTGGGACTTGAATGCCGGTTGTTGGTTTTCCTACGGGGCAGACGTGGCCGCTCGGGAGCAGGTTTGTTACGACTTGCAGAACCTAAAAACTCTCCAAGTCCAAGCCAAGAGGCCTGACGCTGTCATTAAAGGCCGTAGCTGGGTGCCGAAATAAACAACTCTATTCTGAGGGTGCAGCGTAGCATAACCAGGTATGTCAGCGTACAGAAACACGGTTGCACGCAAGCATCAAAAAGTCTCGTTAATTGTGATATTTCATGGCCTTGATTTTTTTTAACGTTTAGGTGTCTGAGGGAAGAATCTGCTGGAGGAATCTCAAAGCGCCTGGCACTACCTTCAGCCAAACCACTCGCCTCTTTGCACCAACGCGTGCTCCCCCCTGAGATCCTGCGTGCCCCGGCACGCAGCAGCACCTTTCCACAACCGCCCGGCAAAGGGGATGCCAGCTCCGGCGGCCGGCTGGGACACCGGGCTCTTTTTTTCCCTGCACCGAGGCCGAGCATCCCAGCGTAGGGGTTCCAGCTGCTCCTGCCCTCCCGCGCGGGGCAGCGGGGGATCCCCAGGTGTTTTCCCCAACTTTTATAACTGGGAAGCCAGGATGCGTATGGAGCGTGGAAAAAGAGTGGGAGGCTCCGTGCGGAGGAAGCGCAGGGCGAGTAGCCCTGATCTGTCGCACCTGCCGGACATGGTCCGGCTCACACCGATTCCTCCACAGCACCTCTCCGGGAGCGCTCTTTATCGCATCCGCACCTTCAAAGTAAATACTACAAAAGTTATTCACGCCGATCTTCCAGAAACGAGGACCCGCTGTCCCAGATGTAACCCTAATTAGAGAGCACTGGAACGACGAGGGCACGTTCGACACTCCTCCTGCTCCGACCGGTTGCTCTGCTCGGAAAAGGAAATAGCATCTCCAGCAAAACAGCCCCTTCCCAGCTCACCCACCTCCCGCGCCTGCGCCGGGCGATCCCATCATCGCCAAACTGCACCTCAGCCAGCACCTTGCTCTGGTTATGCAGCCAACCTAGTTTTTCCAGCGGTGGGTGCAGCCAAAGGGAAAGCCGGCGGTGGCTTGGCAGGGCTCCTTGCCGCCCCGGCCCCAGCGCGGGGCCGTGCTGACACCCAGTGGAAACCACGGCGAGATGCCTGGCAGAGGGAAACGCCGCGCCTGAAATCTTTTCCTTCTGTTACGCTACTAAATAGAATGGAAAATAAAACCCGGTAAGCGGGAAAACATCGGAGCCCTGCCCTCAGCAGGAACACAGAATTGGGTAGTAAAATGAAATAGGGATTAGAGATGCTTTCTGGTCGTTTCTCGCTTTACGATACTTACACCGCACCCGACGAGAGCAGAGACGAGGCTGTGCGATACGCCAGAGCTTACCGGGAGGAGATGGACTCGGAGACGCTCGTGCACTGAACGCGGTACCCGTGAGGATGCAAACTTCCCAAGGAGAACGGCAGCCGTGATCGCCCGCTGGCTCTGGGGGTCCCACGGGGGGCTCGCTCCCTCGCCCTCCCTCTGCACAGCCCCAGCCAAGGGCTGGGGAGTTTTCGGCAGCGAGGCTGTGGCTGCTATTGCAGGGGACCGGCGGCCAGAGGAAGGTTTCTGCTCCTGCCTCCGCAGCTACTGCGAAACAAACTGTTAGCAGCAGCGGCAACAGCGATGGCTAGCTGGTTCCCGGCAGGTGAGGAGGACTTGATTTCTAAACGGGTATCAGGCGAGATTTACAATCGCGGCACAAGTGTTTTATACACGCCAGAAAAAGTTTGGGTTTGGGAAAAGAAAGCAAGATCCTCCCCACGCAAAAACAACTCCTTTGCGTTTTCAGGGATCGCGCTATTACCATGCGCACAGAAAAGCTGAAACACCCGGCAGCTGCGGTACTTGCACACGGTGTTTTTGGTGGAGGACGTGGATGCTTTGGCACGCACACCCTGCACAGCACCACAGCTGAAGGGAGTGGGGAAACTCAGGCACCCCAGAAGACCCAACTTCTGTTTTGCTGGGCACAAAAGCTTCTGTTTTGCACAAAGTCGCTTGGTCTTTTACATAGTCTGCACAAGTACAGATCTTACACGACGTGAGCTTGAAGCAAATACAGAGACAGGGTTTTACACGTCAGAGGTATAAAAGTCAGCTGAAAGCGGGGAACCAGCACACCTCAGCTCTGTTTAGTCTGCCTCGTTTGGATTACAGTATATATCAGCAGTTTTCAAACCCACTTTCACAGCAGAAAAGGTACAACGACGCCAAACTCTCCTTCCATCCGTATCTCTTGGAGGAAGCGCGGTAATTAGCACTAGGTTAGCGATGGGAAGTCTGGGCATGCAGATACACTTGCTTTCCCCAGAGGCGAGCAGCCCGTCAGTGCACATGGAGAATACAAGCTCCTTAAAGCACGGAACACCAACTTGTGATGTTTCCTTCTTCAGAGAATTTACACTGGAGAATATTTAGAGATTTTACAGTTGAGATCTTTTTTTTCAATTATAAACAATGCTGCCAGTGTCTTAATTAGTCTTTCTAAAACGTATAAAAATCCCAAATAATGTGAAATGAAAGAAAACAGACAACTCCCAAGATCTTCAATTGGATTTAGCGTTCTGGGTATTTAATTAAGGATGTGTTCCTTCATAACCTCCATTTCACAAGTTATCCCAGTACCATCCTGCTGATCAAAACTGGGCTACAGCTACGTTTGATTTACAAAGTCAGCCACCATACATGTGATTCTGTCAAACCCAATTTACTTGTTGGGAAACGAGTAGTGGAAAAACCCGCTTTTATTTTCCTCTGCATTTTTTCCAACTTAACTTTTTGTATCTTTAGTACAAATGAAAGCCACGGAAACTGACTTCTAGATCAAGGTTACTTTGAAAAATGTCTGAGCAGTATAATTTTAAAGACATCGGCCTGAAGTCATTAGTAAAGACAACCTGTGCTCCCTAACGAACTGCGGTGCAGTCTCTTCACAGAAGGTACCTGTTTCTCCCCACAGGGCACTACCCAGCTAACTCACACCAGAAAAGACATACACAAACTACAAAGAGACATTTGCAAAGAGACTTTTAGTGGTATCAAAATCAGTTCATCTTACAGCATGTAAAGCAGGAGCGGTCCGTGATTAAAGCACCAGACTGGGAGTCACAAGATCCAGCGTGGCCTCAGGTTACGTGACCTTCAGCAAATTCTTTAGTCTGAAAGAGAGATAAAGCCGAGGACGCTGGTGGGAGATGCTCTGTGAAGAGCTTTGTGGTTCTCAGCTGAAAGACACTGAAAGGGTGCAAAGTACTTCACAAGCTTCTTGGTTACATGCATTTATCAAAGCACCTATTTTAAAAACGGGGTGAATACAGGAAGAATTTGCATTCCAAGATGGTCAAACAATAGACATGCAACACAGCAAATACAGAAATGGTGCAGACTTCCACGCTGCCCCTCGCTAACTGATAGAACAAACAAGAAAAAGCCTAATCTCCGTGACAGAAGCAGCTCATTCAAAACAGCATTTCTGCCGCCTAATATTCAATGCAAGAGTGGTCAAGCAGTTAAAAATGGAGGCTAACGAGTCAGCAACCTCCAACCTGCTGCTAATGCCTTAGAGAGCGGGCAGCAGCCACCACCGCACCGAGCCACAAGCGCAGAGCCTGCCCGGCTGCCGTGCCCGCCACGGAGCCGGTGCCATCCTTGTGGCCTCTCCTCCATAAAGCTGCTGAGCGTTTTGTATTTGTTCTACTCCAGAATAAGATTAAATCACTGGGGTTTGGGACTTGTGATGCTGCTTTGTATTTTGCATGAAAGGAAAGAACAAGCGTGTACTGGAAACTCACCTACAAAGGCGGTCTTGCTACCTGTCCGGCTTGCTTTGATTTTATTGGTGTAATGATCCTGAAACAGAGTAAAGTAAAAATCGTAAGTACTTCATAGTGCAAGAAAGGGAAAGCTAAGAGGGGTTAGCACTTGTGGTTTAATTCTAGTCACAAAGAATACAATATTTTGAGATTGGCCTCACTGAAAAATCTACCTCAAACCTTTCTTACGGCCAGCTCCCCTATTTCCCTTGCCAAGGATATGGCCACGGGCGGCCAGTTCCCTCTGGCCACGTCCCAAACGTGCACAAAGTCAAGTTTTCGCAGCCTTTTTGCACCACCTCCCCACTGCCGCTGCGGCTCCTCCTGAAGCCCGCGCTCCCGAGGCAGACGTCCCACCCAGACCTACAGCGGACGAGATTTAGAGGCAGCTGATAGAAAAGCTACTGGCTTTAAGACGAGTTAAACTACTCAGGGTAAAGCCCTGAGCAGGTTTACATGAAGTGCCAGCGTAGCCGGCGTTGAGCACATGTATTACTTTGCCTCCTGCAGACTTCTCTGACGTGTAAGCCTCCATTGATATATTCCAGCAGCTGTGCTGAAACCACAGGAGAAACAAATCTGAGAGCCCATGTTTCCTAAAGAGGCCTTTACACACCCAGAAAAAAAATGCTGGAATTTGATCAACTCTAAAACGTTCAAGTTCCTGTGCCAGATGCTGCTCACTGTTGCAAGACTGGCAAATCCGGAGCACGCTATATTTAACACCCTTCTTAAATTTTCATTGTATAAAACTCTAATTTTAAACTAAAACTGTACGACAATGACAATTCAATGAGGGCAGCAATTTTCTAAGAGTGTTGGTCATGAACGATAGTGGAATTGGGTGCCTGATATGTACAACTCGGCATCGCCAAGAACAGAAACCAGCGACTGAAGAATACCTGAAAGTTCACAAGGGTTTATTTGTTTAAAAACATCTATCCATAACACAAACACAAACCAAGTTGGCTGCCTTGATGCTATGGGTAAAAGAGAAGGTGATAAATAAAAACATCAGGTGACATGCCTTCTGTGATAGCTAGAGGGGGGACTTTATTTACAAATAAAGTTGTCTTTATTCACATTGCTTTGCCGCTGCATGAAGTCTAAGGGCAGGCACATTCAGTGCAGTACACACATGAGTGTGCAAATACACATGTAAAGTTCTAAAAACAGCAACTAATAATCTAACATTGACTGGGAATTGCTATGTTAACCTTTCCTGTAATTTATAATGCATGTTTATATACTTTTGGATCCCTGCAGAGACACCCACTGTCAAATACGGTGCAAAACACGGATTATATGCGCCAGGCATTTACTAAACCGGCAAAGCAGCTGGGGCACAGATAACTCATTAACCAGGGCACGGCAGGATCCAGAATCGCCACCGACACTTTTTGGAAGGAAAACAAGCGTCCCTTGCCAAATGGCCGGCGGAGATCTGGCGCAGAGCCCCGGCGCCGCTCAGTCACCGGCCGAATAACACAATTAGCTATGAGATTTACCAGCCCCGCTATGCGTGAAACGTAGAGCCAATTCCCGGCATACTAAGCCCAGAGTGATGCGCGGGGGCAAAGCGATGGCAACGACCACCAGCGGGGAGAGGGCAGGAGCGGACGGCTGTTGCCTTTCGGCTGGCACTCGGCCGCACGGAGCGACCACGAAAGGCTTTGAGAGCAGCCCCCCGCCTTCCTCGGGCAGCAACGATGGGGTCGGAGGAGCCAGAGCAATTCGGTTCCCCCATTCCCAGGAAACGAGAAGGTAAAAAAGCACAGAAAGTTCCCAAGGGATGGCCCTTAACAAGGGAGAGGTGCGCCGACTGCCACGGGCTGGCAGCACGGGCAGCGTCCTCTTTATAAATCACACGCCGCTTCCCGAGTTGGAAACGGCGTCAAAATTTTAATAGCTGCTGTTAAAATCGTTGTTTGGAGCAGGAAAATAAATTACACTCGAAAAGAGGCTGCCTTGCCGCAGCCAGTCCTTGTTGCCCCAGTGCCAAGTTTGTGCTTTTCACATACAGCAAGGAAACAAAAATAAATGCAACACGTAACCCTCCTTTGCATACGTGTGACAGCTGTGCTGCACAAAATACACGTTTTAATGGAAAAGCTTCTGCTTCCCTTAGCTCTGCAAGTTCTCACTCTGGTCACAACACCCACAAATTGTTAAGGAAAAGTAAGAAAAATTTTAATCTCTTGACTTCTGCTTCCTGACGGACACCAACACACATAGTCAAAACAATCTTTAAACGCATCTAAAAAATAAATATGGCTCATAGGAGCCACTTTCCACCCTAGAGCCATAAAGACTCGATATTCCTGCCTAATCAAATCTCCTATCAAATTAGTCATAAAAGCCCACAAACCCAACATTACTAGCATAGTTTGAGGCCGGTGTAATGCACGCCCCCCCCCAAAAACCCTCCTGAAGACGTGCTGGGTAGCTGGAGTGTAAGCGTTCAGAGGTCAGGCCATCCTCGGGAAGGAATAAATCAGGGAAAGGCACGTGGGAGAGAGAGATACGAGGAAATGCCGCTGCCAAACAGGTCCCAGACCCTGCGGCCAAGGGCAGCAGCCCAAGCCTGGTCCTCCCGCACCGCAAGTCCCGGCAGGCAGCTCCAGCCGGAGCATCCCTGCTTTGCAGGATGAATCCCTTGCAAGTTTTACAGTAACATAAACCGGATTCGGCTGGGAAGGAGATGGGTCCGTCTCCCAAAACTGTCAGCGGCACTTTCTGCTTATCCCAGCTCCAAGCTTAGACCCAAAAGCCTGACTTTTTTTTTTTTTTTTTTTTTTTGGGGCTTGAATCTAAGAACCCAGCTGAAAACGTGTTTTGGGATCTGCTCAAACTTAGAGCAACAACCAACAAAACAGGACATTTTACTTATAACAGCACCAACTTTTGCGTTTTTAGGGCAGTGGCCCCAGTGGTTTAACACACACTCCAGATGGCTGCAAAAACAAGCAACCGGAGAACGCTAACACCTTTCGTACCACGCCTTACAAGAGTGAGATGATGCAGGAAAAAAGACTTTGGCTGAAAGATTATGGCTTTTCATTAACAAAAATAACAAGCTCTTTCCATTTAATCTCTCATTTCTGAGACTTTTTCTTGCACTTGCTTAACTTCTTCCTCCGCAGCACAGACGGAAGCAAATGAAGTTCGAGATGCTTTTGGAATTATTTTGATTCAGAAACAAAAGCCTCCTGGGCTTCTGCAGAACTGCTACATGACTGCAAATTCCTATTTCATGCTGGTTTACCTTCACCTCAAGTATTTCCTACAACAGCGTAGCTTTCCAGAGAGGATAACTTCTTGCCAGCTGTGCTGGTGGTGTTTAATAAGGACAACCGAAGAGCAGGATCAACAAGGGAGAGGAAGATCATCAGTGGAAGATTTTGAAAACACATGGAAAGCTGCACCATACTAGGGCACAGGATCCTTCACAAGAACTTTGTTTTTCTAACGCAAACTGTAAGCAACTGCCCTGGGACAGAACTTCTTGCACTTCGCTGTGATACGGCAGCACACAAAGAATAGCGTAAATGCCTTTGGTATCAGCTTGATTTTACTTTTAAAAACAGAAAGGAAATTTTCTTCTGGAAATGCTCTGGCTATTCGTCAATATGATTAATGACATGGCAAAGAACCTTTTTTTCTTTTATTAACTGGAAAGGTATACACAGATACATCAAGTATCTCAGAACTGCAGACTGCACCAGTTGCCGAGAAAATTTAAGCCCAAAGACCTAACAACAGAGGACAGAAATCTAAACATATCCAATTAGGGATAGACAGCTCAGGAAAGGCCTTTCCGGAGACAGACTTCCTACGTTGCAATCAATTTTAAATTAAAACTTAAATTTATAAACAATTAGAATCCCTGTTTCTGCTGAATAAGCCCTCTCCTGCGCAGGGCCACCTTTATACCCCGCCATCACCACCGAGTCCCCGCTTCCAGAGCTTCCCAACCCTTCCCGCGGCGGTTCCTGCTCTGCAAGCCAGACCCGCAGCACCAGCTTCCATAGCCTCGACGGTTTTCCCTGGTTCTCAGCCCATATTTTTTCCTTTCTAATGATACCTACCGGTCCCTCATGAGAGCATCCCGCACCTTCCCTTACGCTTCCCCAGTACAGCAGCCCAGCACGGCCGAGGGCAGCGCTGGGTCCCACGGCATCATCTTAGCATGACGGAAACTGGGAGGGAGGTTTTCTTGCTCTCCTCATCTTAAAGCACCAGAAAACTTTTTCTCTTCCCCATGGTTAATCCTACCCCCCCCCCTACAAATAACACAGCCACCCGCTCCCATGTGCGTTCAGTGTCGGCTTTTGAATTGCCCAGTTCTTGCCCCAGCGAGGGAAAGAAGTTATTCTGAAGATCAGTACCTAGCTGGGGGAAGCTTTCACACAAAGATAACTATCATTTAGAGAGCAAGACCGGGCCAAATCTCCCCTCTGTGCTCCAACTGCCTCTGCACAAGGAGAGGTTACGAATAGCGCAGGGGTGATTCAAGAGAGCACCGCCGGCATCGGCATGTGCCGGGGAACCGGGCTACCCCCTTCCCACCGGGGCAAAGATGGGCTTTGCCACCTCCAAACGCTCGGGAGAGCCGGCAGGATCGTGACCCGCACGGCGAGCGAGGGCTCCGAGCCGATGCTCCACGTCGGAGCAGAGACACAGCGGAGGGAAGCAGTGAGGCTCGGGTCACGCGTACGTCCAAATCCAAAACGTGCCGAAAAGTAACCTGTCCCTGTACGGCAGGTTTGTAAAGACACGGGAGAAGGGACGGGAAGAAAAATGGTGTGAACAAATGGAAGAGCAAGCCTGGTTCCTGCTTCAAGTGGAGCTGACTGTTTAAACAAGAAGGAGACGACCCTGAGCTGATGCACGAGTCCCGGGCGAGCCCACGGGAGCCAACATGGGCTACCACCCCTCGTGCAGGGGCTCGGGACCCACGGCATCCCAGAGGCCGCATCCCGCAGTCGTTAGCCGCTGCAATACAAATAATCCTTACAACACACTTTTTTTTTTTTTTCTAAAACTCTGTAGCTCCATCACATGCCAAGACGCTGATACGGATACAGGAAGCTGAATATAAACACATTGCCTGCTTTACCAAATATTCAAAGGAACACAACTAAAAACATACAGTCAGTGGTGTCCCTGAACATCTCAAAGCTACGAACCGCCCATACCCACGCTGGCAGGCTACGCTGCCTGGGGGCCCCCGGGAACCAAAGAGCTTGCAGATGCGGGGTACACCGTACCCCAGTTTTAAGGACCTTCTCCTCCCCACGGACGCCTGGCTGGAAGGGAGCCGAGCTGCTCCGCAGTAACGAGCGCTACGTCGCGGTGCATGGGAATGCCGGATCCCCCCCCCGAGCCGCGTGCCTCTCCGGGGGATGGACGTACCCCCACCGTGCTCCTACCTCCCCCGGGTACCCCCACCTTCCCACTTCTGCCTACCTCTGGAAAACGCCACGGAGAATCCTACCGTAACTCAGTCACTGTGAGGACTTTTGTCACTACCTCTGCCCTTTCTGCTATTTCTCATTAATCTTTGCCAAATACAGAGTGAAAACTTTTTGCTCATGTCATGAGTATTTCCTCTGCTCCCTCCCTTCGACATTCCTCTATAGGTTATTGCTGAGAGCAGCAAAGATATGATTTCAGAAGAGACCACAGTGTTGAATGCAGGATGAACATTCGGGTTCAGAAAAATGAGGTCTAGTTGTGTAACATTACAAAATTCAGAAAATAGCTGTGCGATGCCAGCAGTGATTAATGTGGAGCAAATCCCGAGAGTCGTCAAACATCTGCAGCTTCAATTTCCCAAGAAACGGCAAGTCCACGACTACTCTGAAGATCTGGGGAACTTGCTTTCTGCTTCCATTAAGTCTAATGAAAGTTGCACTACCAATTCCTACCTCGTCCTGACAAGGGTATTTCTGTGCTAGAACGCGAGACCCACCAGCCCTACCCATTTCTATAGTTTTTTTAAGCGCAGATGCATTTGCAGCGACACAATCCTCCTAGGAATACCGCTCCATACTTTGGCCAAGGTTGCGGTGGTGTTTCCCATGCTAACTATACACTGCTTGGAAAGTACTTCTCTCCGGCCCCGTCAAGCTGGCTCGTGCGGTAATTTCTGCTCTGGTGCAAGGACAAAGTGAAATGGCTGAGGGTGAGGATTTATGGGGCTGTACCACAAACTTCTGCAGTAATCTGAATTTGCTCTTGCAACAGAGCCTAATCAAAGGATGATGCATGAGGTTTAGGAAGCTGTGGCCGGGAAGGAAGCACGTTCCCACCCCGCAGAGCTGTCGTGTTCACCATCTTCCACAACAGACTTAACATCTCAGCAACACTTGAAGGGATTGCGGAGCCATCACCATGCTACTGTCTGCATCCCAAACCTTGCTATAGAGAACTTCTCGCAAATCTGGCTCAAATATACTGAGTGTTTTGAGGAGCAGAGCCTAAGAAATTAAGAACTTTCAGTATTCATAAAAAAAGTTATTATATAGCCACAGAGACATGTATGTGAAACAAAAGAAGTATCTGAAACCTACAGCACAACTCAGTGTTTGCATTTAAGTGTAACGCCAGCAAGAGATCAGAGATGCTGGCAGTGGTTCTGACCAGCAATGACTGCTGTTTGGGAGCCCTCCGAAACTTCTCCAAAGAGCAGGAGACCTTTGTTTTTAAAGGAAGGTGGTTCCGTCAGCCGGGCGATTACGAAAGCGAGCTTGACCGCAGCACTAGACCCTATCCATTGTTCTCCTCTAGAGTTTATTTGCCGCTTTAGTTCTTGATTAAAGATATCCTAAATGACTGCAATACGTTCAACGCCAGGACGAAATACGGGATTGAGAAGTCATTAACTGCATACTAATCCCTCAATCTCATTTAGTGGTACTGGAGTAGCATAAAATGCTACTGCTCTCCAGTACTCGCTATTTACTCACGGAATTTTATTTCTAAACCAATTTACAACGAAGATAAATGCAAACAAGTAACTTGTCACTCATGCTATTAGCTCCAAGTCAACAGAAATGCCGGCTAATAGCCTGACAAATTACTGTGAATTCAGTTTGATATGCCATACTAATCAAATTGTTTCCTGATCGTCAGAACTAACGAGGCCCAGCTTCCGACGTATTCAGCCTGGCTTCCCGGGCCCTCCCCTGCCTTGCAGCGACCCCGATGTCTGTCCCCATCGCGCTCGAAGCCACACGTCCACGCAGGTCCTGCTGCCCTTCCACCAGCGGTGACAAGACCCCGGTGTCCCCCGCACGCCGGCGGCGGGGTCGGTGCCAGCGAGGGGGGAAGACGGATGGGCCGAGACAGGCATCAGCCCAGCGCGGGTCCTCCTTCCCAACAGCACCAGGCTAAAAACACAATATACGCCCCAGCTACCCTTTTTCTCCCCCAAGAAAGTAAAGAATTTAAGCTCGGAATAGAGTATTGCAATTTAAAAGTTACTAGAGTAAACTCATTACTGCATCAGGGCGTGTAATCTTCTCAGTATCAACACGAAACCTCCTCGAATAATGACGCTTACCACTAATTAAACTCCTTCCCACACTAATCCCACAACTCCTCGCACATGGGAAACTTCCTCCGCCGAGCAGAGGAACCCCAGCGGGGCCGAGGAAAGCCCAGCCATCGCCTGACGGGTGGGAACGTGGAAACAGATAAAAGTTTAAATGATTTATCCCAAGGCTGGGGCTGCCCCTTCGCAGTCTCCTGCTCCCAGCCCTGGGCATCCATCACTGCCAGAGAGAAGGTCCGGACGGACGGAGGCGGGAAGGCCGGGTGCTGCGCAGCAGAGCCTGTCTCCAAAAGAAAGGCCTAGTTTTGGGGAGGGTTGGGTTTTTGGGTTTTTTTTAATGTAATTGGACAGATTTCGTCGCTTTCTGAAGCCGCACGCAACTTGTTGAACCGCATCGGGCTGCGCGCCGACTCTCGCCGGGACTTCTCCTCAGAAAAACTGAGGGAGGGAAATTAAAAGAAGAAAAAAAAACCCTAAACCAACCTCAAAAAACCACCCGGCGACCGCGCGGGCCCAACCCTCCCCCGCCGGGCCCAGCACCGCCCGCGGGCCCACCCGGGGCGGCGGTGGGGGGGGGGGGGGGGGAACCAGCCGCCAACGGGGCCGGGCTGGCGCCTCCCGCCGGGTCCGTACGGCCTACCCCCTCGGTAGCGGGGACCTTTCTCCCGCCGGCGGAGCCCCCCCGACCCCCGGCCCGGTGCCCGTTCCCCGCCCGGGCCCGGCACTCACCGCCCGCCGCTCCCGTCCTCCGCCCGCAGCCCGTCTCCACGGGCGACCGGAGCGGGCGGCTTGGCCCCGCCCACCGCCCGCGCTCGCCCCGCCCACCGCCCGCGCTCGCTCCGCCCACGCTCCCCCGGCCCCGCCCCGCCCGGAGGGGCGGGGCGGGGCCGGGGGAGCGTGGGCGGAGCGAGCGCGGGCGGTGGGCGGGGCCTCGGGCGCCCCGCCCCCCGCTGTCCCAGCTCATGGGATCCCCGCTTTCACGTTAGAAAAGGATTTAATTTTTTTTTTTTTTTACTTTAATTTTTTTTTATTCCCCAGCCTGAGCGCAGCCCGAGGGAGCAGAACGCGGGGGATGGGGCGCCCATTCCCAATCCCCACCACCCGCCAAACTCCACAGAGTTCGCTCCATAGTGCAGGCGACTGATGTACAAAGTGCCTCTTCCAGATCTACGGGAAATTGCACAACCGAATCCCATCTCTCCTGTCCCGAAGGCCGGATTCAGACCCGCCGACGCTGTTTCCGAAGGGATTGCGACAGGAGCAGTGTGTTCCCGGGGACTGCAGCAGATCCGGCCCACAGGGTGTGATGGCAGAGCATCTCGGACGCTGGACCAGCCGGAGCATCCCTGTGTCCCTGTGCCTGGGGACGAACTGGGCATCCCATGGGGTTTGCTGGAGCACGGGGGCAGCGCCGATGCCCGGGGAGGAGCAGGCCTGGCGTCTGCAAAGACTTGTCTGCCGCCCAAATGGGCCCGACGTGCCTCTGCTTGCGGGGCTGGGCGCTTTGATGCTGCGAATTTGTCTTCAGAGGCAGAGGAGGGCGTTGATTAATGCTTAAATACAGGTTGCTGCCTGGGAGCCTGCAGGAGCCCTCGTGAGATCAGATTAAGTTTGGTCTCGGTCTCGTTTCCGTACCAGACTCACTGCTGTAAAACTCCAGGAGGACAAGTGAAGGTGTGGAGTTCGATGTTTCTCCCGCATCTCCTCGGCTATCGGCAGCGATGCTGGGTTTGCTCCGAAGCGGGGGGAGCAGCCCCGCACCCAGCACCCAACTTCTGCCACCGGCTCTCACCCGCTCACCTTCCCTGCGAGGGACCGGGCACCCAGCCTGGGAAAAAGGAGACGGGAGGAAGGGGAGGCAGCTGGGTGGGAGAAAGCGCCGGTCCCGTCGTGGGGAGAGATAGGGAAGCTGCTGCGCTCATCACCAGCCAGCACCAACATGGTGCCGAGCGTGTCCCTGCGCAGCATCCCGAGCTGTCCCTCTGCCCTGCAGCAGGTCCGAAAGCGTCGGGAACGTCCCTCCTCGCTCTTTGCCACGGCCATATTTTGTCTGACGCCAGCCCAGCCCGGTTGTTGCTCTTCTTGGCACAGCCAGGTCTTCACGGATGACGCCAGCCCGTCTCCGCAGACAGGCTTTATAGGAGAGGAGATGGTATCGCCGTTCTGCTTGGCTCCTTTTTATGGCACATCTCCGGCATTATAGCCGGTAACACTTCGGTGCTGGAAAGTAATTGTTGGATGCACATGTCATGCATTACACCGCAGTGCAAACAAAAAAAACCCCAAACCCTTCGAAAACTGTCAAAAGAGGACGAATTCCTAATTCCTAATTAAAAAAAAAGAGAAAGCCACTTTTCCCCAAGCTTCTCCGCCAGCCAGCCAGGCCCCGGGAAGCAATGCCCTCTCGTGGGCTAAAGAAGCAGCTACCCACTAATTCAGTTCTAATCGTGAGCTTAATTAACCAGTGTTAATTAACTACCTGTTGCCTGGCAGTGCAGCCTTCCTGGGCGAGCAGCCCCCGACCCGCAGCAGCAGTGCGGGGCCATCGCCTGACCCGAGCAGCAGCATTTGCAGGGGGGTCCCGTCTCACCCCCCCAGTTTGCCTCCCTGGGTTTGCCTGCAGCCCTTGGGGTCCACAGGACTGGGCACTGTACTGGGGGGGTGTCTTGTGTGCACAGGAGCACATGCTGGGAGCACTGGAGCATGCACTGGGCACACTGGGAGGGCACATTGGGTGCACTGGAGCATGTACTGGGTGCACTGGGGCACGCACTGGGCACGTTGAGCGCTCTGGAGCGTGCACTGGGCACACTGGGAGGGCACATTGGGTGCACTGGAGCATGTACTGGGTGCACTGGGGCATACACTGGGCACGTCGAGCGCTCTGGAGCGTGCACTGGGCACACTGGCAGGGCACATTGGGTGCACTGGAGCACGCACTGGGCGCACTGGGGCACGCACTGGGCACGTTGAGCGCTCTGGAGCGTGCACTGGGCACACTGGCAGGGCACATTGGGTGCACTGGAGCATGTACTGGGTGCACTGGGGCATACACTGGGCACGTCGAGCGCTCTGGAGCGTGCACTGGGCACACTGGGAGGGCACATTGGGTGCACTGGAGCATGTACTGGGTGCACTGGGGCATACACTGGGCACGTCGAGCGCTCTGGAGCGTGCACTGGGCACACTGGCAGGGCACATTGGGTGCACTGGAGCACGCACTGGGCGCACTGGGGCACGCACTGGGCACGTTGAGCGCTCTGGAGCGTGCACTGGGCACACTGGCAGGGCACATTGGGTGCACTGGAGCATGTACTGGGTGCACTGGGGCATACACTGGGCACGTCGAGCGCTCTGGAGCGTGCACTGGGCACACTGGCAGGGCACATTGGGTGCACTGGAGCACGCACTGGGCGCACTGGGGCACGCACTGGGCACGTCGAGCGCTCTGGAGCGTGCACTGGGCGCACTGGGCACACTGGCAGGGCACATTGGGTGCACTGGAGCACGCACTGGGCGCACTGGGGCATACACTGGGCACGTCGAGCGCTCTGGAGCGTGCACTGGGCATGCTGGCAGGGCACATTGGGTGTACTGGAGCATGCACTGGGCGCACTGGGGCACGCACTGGGCACGTCGAGCGCTCTGGAGCGTGCACTGGGCACACTGGCGTGTGCAATAAGCACAGCAGAACACACGGTGGGCCCGCTGTTGCAGGCACTGGGTGCACTGGAGCCGAGGCGTGCAGTGCCCGGGGGGTTTGGGCAGGGGCACGGGGCTGGGGGCTGCACGTGTGCGTTATCATGGGCGGCTCCAGCACAGGGAACGGCCAAACAAAGAGTGACCGTGTGGCGGAAAAATGCCGCTGAAGCTGGTGGAGGCCCCGGCCGCAGGGCTGCAGCCACCCTGCTCCTCGTGGCGCTGACGTGACGCCAGGTTAGCCCGTTGCAAAAACGCAACGCTCCTGTCTACGCGCCTCTGCGGCATCCTGCGCTCTCAAACGCTTCCAGAAAACACAGCGAGTTGCACCAAGTGACCGTGCGCGGGACCAGCCTTGCCGCTCCGACTCGGAGCAACAGGACCGTAAAACTTAGAGCGAGTTTGAACTTTGTATTTTCTCTATTAAATTTTTGTTTTCCTTTTCAGCGGGGACTGGGTAAAGACTCAGCACGAGGAGATCTCTCGGCTTTCCTTCCTTTTTTTTCTGTCCCAGACATTAAAACAAAGGCTGTCTCACCTTTGTCTGAAGTCAGGACTGAGTTCTTCACATCTGCAGTGATGCAAGCATAGTTTTTCCTTTCTCCTCCAAACACAAATATATCTATATATAAAAATGTTTATTATTATTAGCATGTATTAAGCCTAGATCAGAGCACCCACGCTATTAAAGAGTCTTTGCTTCAAGAGCTTACCTCCTTCCCACCTTTTGTCCATCCAGAAGGATGGGGGGAGATACGGGGAGATGCCATGATTTCCCAAGGACACGACACACATCGGTGAGCAGAACCGGTTCAAAGAAAACAGCGAAAAACTTCCCTGCAGCCAGGCCAGTGGTGCGGCACCCCGAGCCCATCGTCCTGCCGCGACTTTGCTCTTACCTGCCCATCTGACCGCAGACACACACGAGGAAGGTGACACAAAGCAAAGCAACTGTTCGTTTTTGCAGCTTGCTTTTCACACATCTTACACCTGTATTTCAACCTAGGCTATTGCAAATAACTTTTTTGTTATTTGATTCTTTTCCTTTGCTCCCCTTAACCCATAGCAAAGTGTGTGAACATTGTTTTGAACGTGCGGCAGCCCCCGCCTGTGGGATTCAGTATGGTACGCACGGTCTAATCCTGTCCACCACGATCATTTATCTTTGCTGAACTCTCATTATTTCCTGCGTAACAAGGTTTAGAGTTCAGCCAAGGGACACACTGCAATAACATAAACCTGGAAGACAGAAGATCTGGTCTCAGCATGCACTTTGGCCGTGCTAAAGCAAAGCCAGATTTCGTCCGCGTGTTTGACGCTGCTGCTCCTTTCTGCCTCGGATGCGCTGTAGCCCGTTCCGGGGATGGCCGAGAAGATGCTGCAGCTCCTCCGCATCACCAGCCGGGCATCACCAGCGTGCCACCGAGGCAGGGTGGGTTTCACTGAATGAGCTGGGGGGGGTCTGCCCCAGCTGGAGACCTCTGACGCTGGAGAAAAATAGCTAAATCACTCCCAGCCCTAACGAGCCTCCAGTGCACATGAACCAAGAGAGGGTGGGTTAAAGGAGCGGGGCCAGCACTGTGGAAAAGGCAGAGCTTCGTCCGGCAGAGCCCGGCACCCGGCTCCCAACCACCATCACCCAGCAAAGCCCATTCCTGGGGACCGCCTGTCCCTCACACGGCCATCCTAGGAAGGACAGCCACCTTTTTGCCCAAAAGCGGTTCCTCGTGCCCCGGGGATGCTCCAAGCAGCCTGCCGGGAGCAGGGGTTTGCCCACCAGAGCCCGGTGCTGAGGGATGCTGAGCTGCAGTGACCACAGAGGATGCTCCCAGCGCCTCGGGGCACTTCTGCTGAAAAATGATCATACAGCGCACACCAGCTGAACAAGAGAAACAGCAGTAGTTGCATAAATCTCTCCTCAAAGGCAATTAGTGGAGCTGCTGTTGGCAGGAGGGCTGCAGAGAGCAACGAGCGTGCGTCTCCCAAATAATCCAGTTCCAGAGGTGAGCGTATCACCTATTCCCTGCTGGGGAATGAGACACAGCACCTAATGCAACAGAGAGGCAGCGGACCTTGAAATGAAAAGTAGTGCGTGTTTGCAAGCAGCTAATAATTTCTGGGGCGCTCGGAGATGCCGCAGGCACTGCTGCAGTCAAGGGGGGGACCTGCAGCCCCACCGGCAGCATCGTGGAAAATCAGCATTAGCCTCACGTTCACAGCGCTGGATGAGCGGTGCCCGAAGGTCAAGTGCGTCATCCCTGGGGGAGGGATGCACAAGGAGAAATAAAGTGATTTTTTCCCATCCATTTGACCAAAAGCCAACCCTAAGTTAAAGGCTGCCAGCAGCAGGGCTGGCTTCTCTGAGGACAAAGCAGCAGTTTGCTTTTGCGCCGAGGTGGGTCAGTCTGAGCCCCTGGCACAAGCGTGGTACTGGGCTGCTGTGCACCCACCCAGTGCCCGTGTCCAAAGCTGCATTCAGTGGGAGTTTGTTCTAAAACCGACACTTTTTACGATGCATTTTGACTTTCAGCATTCATCATGTTGTAACAAAAACTTCCTTTGTCAGAAAAACATCAGCCAGGTGCCTCGCTCCAATGCTACCACGAGCAAAGATGCTTTCCTGAACCTGCATCTCAAAGTAAGGTGCTGGACACGCTAGCAGTAGTGAGCAAAAATGTAACACCAATGCTCTGCATAAATTGCCCACTTCTTTTGCAAGATGCCCAAAGAAGTCAGCGTGGGCGTCCAAGCCGGCCGGGCTGGCAGGCGCTGCAGCCGAGCCCCCGGGGCCGACCATTGCCCTTCTCCTGGCAGGGAGGATGGAGCCAGGCAAAAGCAGGCAGAGCAGAAAACCTCAGTTCTTAGCTTTTTCCCCTCCCTAGGATATCCTCAAAATTGTGTCATGTCCCCCCCCCCCCAAAAACCCAGTGATTTTTCCCCAGGATCTGCGCAGAATGGGAATTTTGACTTAGTGGCTCTGCTGAGCTCGTACTTAACTAGTAACGCACAGAAAAATGATCCTGAAAATAGCTGAGAGCAGGCCAGAGCTTGGTCCGGGTTAGGTGCTGGCATGGGGCAGAGGTGGTTGTCGTGTCTTTCGGGAAGGGGCTGGTCCCAGCTATCCTGTGGGTTTAGCTCACTGGGCACAGAGTCCGGAGTAATCGTTACAAAAAGGGACTTGATAAATAAACCAGACAGATGTGCGCAGCCAGCAGTCAAGAAAGGTTTTCTCTAGAGCAGAAGAGTAATCAAATTCCGCGTAGACATGCGGGGAAGGAGAACCGGAGGTACAGGAGACAGTGCAATGTAATTTACAGGGCAGCCATCCCTCACCGCTCCTCTGCGCGGGGAGCAGAGCCCGTGCCCGTGCCCGTGGTCCCCGGCCAAGAGCGGTCCCTGCTCCCCCATCGCCATCCTGGCCCCGTTAACGGCCGGCGTTCCCTCCCGTGATGGCACCCACGCTGCCGGCTCTGTCCCAGCACTGCGGCTTCTTGCATTCCCAGAGCAAAGCCTGGATGAATGAGCTGACAAAAAAAAAAAAAAAAAAAAAAAAAAATCAGTATCTTGGCTGTTTTGTTGAATAGACTCTGCTAAAGGAGAAAGACTAGGAGAGGAATATTGCTTTCACCTCTCCCAGCTAGCACCAGCGTGGAAAAGGGCAGGGTCTTAATCCGCCGGGAGATCTCCAGGGAGCAGGCACCATCACCTGCGATGCTCAGGGAAGAGGGTCAGAAGGGTTCCCCAGTCCCTTCTGGCAGCAGAAAATGGATAAAGGGGCGAGAGCTACGGGCCAGCTACAGCATCGTCAGAGAAGAAACCAGAGCCCAGGCTCCCTGGCTTTGCTGCCTCTGCTTGCCCACCCATGTCCCAAGGAGCCAGCCGCCGGCAATATGGTCTGAACCCTCCCTATGCTTATTTTCCCTTACTATTTATCATGTATTTCTTTCACGAATGAAGGAGTTTCTCACTTAAACCCCCATCACTGGGCTGGTGGACCCAGCCTTCCCTGGAAAAGGCTGTCCAAAAGGAGCATGTGTGGTAAATGACCCTGTCCCCTAAGAAAACCACACTGGTTTACATCGTGCGCATTACGAGAGTAACTGGCACCATACCTGCAATGGCCCAAAATTGCCTGATCGGGCTGTAACCTTCCCATGCTCCATATAACTGAAATCCTCCAACTGATTCAATTGCTACGTCACATGTAAAGAAAACGTAGGCCTGTTACATCTCCCCAGGCATTCACAATTTGATAGAACAGCTCAACCTATTTCAAATTGCACGACCTGCTTTCCTTTAAGGGTGAATTTCAGCACCCGCAGCACCGGCAGGCACACCGCGGCGATGGCTCTGGGCCGGCTGCTTCTCACCCCGTCCGTGTCCCGCGGGCTGAATCCAGCTGGGACCACAACCCTGCCCGGGAAGGGCTGTTTCGAGCAGCAATGAATGCAACAAAAAATATTAAACTCCAAGTATCTTTCTGTTACGCATGACTCGCATTATGGACAAACACCAGCCACACTTCAGCATCCTCTTTCTTGTGCGTAAAGGCTATTTTTTCACCTAAAAAAGAACTAACAAATCAATGCCTGGAATTACGCCTGTAGGAAAGAATAATTTCTTACAGTCAATAGAAATATTTTCCATTTTTGAGCCACATTCTGGGTAATCTTTCCAGATAATCAAGAAATCAGCCAATCTCCCCGTTCCAGCTCGGCCAGCTGGTAAAGCATCTGATGACAGAAACAGCTGAAACAATTTGAGCACAAACATCCCCTTATTTATTAATTTTCTTCCCCTTTCCTTTTGTGGGCTTTACTTTATAGAAATGACATCTCAGGACTGCACAGGGACAGACTTACGTGCTGCTCCTCGGAGGCAGTGGGAGCATATTCGGTTAATCCCTCACCTCCATATTCATTTCAGCAGACCTATATGGCCCTGTATAGGGCTGAGCATTTTGCAGAGGTAGGTTTTATCTGCCGGCCAGGGTCTGCTCCATCCCCTGCCCACCCGGGATGCTCTGAGCAGCGACAGCAGCGATGCAGCCCAGAGCCGTCTGCTCCGCGGCAGCAGGACGTGGGCAGCTGGCACCAGCTGAAGAAGCCTTTTCGTCGCTCCTTTCTCAGACGAGACCTCGGTCTTGGTCCAGGGACTCCACCTGACGGGTGGATTTTTCCCTCCAAGAAAGGATTTTCACTGCCTGGGCGTGAGCTGCTCGTCCCTCGCCCGCTGGGATCCCACGGGCAGCCTAAGGCAGATAATGGGGTGCAGGGGTTGGAGAAAACCATGTAGGAACAAAGAACAAACGACAACATAGGAGGGAAGCGTCTTCATATCTCCATCCTTAGATATTTTTAGTCTGAAAAGCACAAATGCATCACTGGGATATAAAAAGAAAGCTCCCCGCTGGTCCCCGTGCCGGAGACTCCGGTGCGGTGCTCTGCCCGCATCCCACCCCGGTCAGAGGCTCGCCCTACGGCAGGGTGGGAGCAGGGACTCTCGGGGGGTGGAAGGGACCCCGGTTAGGAAAGGAACGACACCACAGCCTGGCCCTCCCTGTTCGGGGAGGGGGGACAGGCGACCCTTATGCTGCGGGAACGGGCTGGCTGCTGGTGGCAAACAGCGGCGCGTTCAACCAGCCCTTCTCTGCGGGCAACAGAAACCTTGTATTTACACACGGGCACGACGCAGCGTACCTGCATAAGCTTTTCAGATACCGATCCTTGAAAAAAACCCAGCAGAATTACGCAGAAAAAATCTGTCAGGTATGACTGATTTCTTCTTACCGTTATCTGGGTGGAAAAATAGGATACACTTTTAAAAGGGGAGCCTTCGTCAAGACGCACGTTATGTCCTTGCCCATGCTATCATTCTGGGTGAAACGGAGCAACTTTTTCTGTTCTCCACTGGGAGAAAAAGATTTTGATTTCTGCTGGCCAGCCCTCACCATCTGGCGGTGCTGTCTCTTGGCGTCAGGGATGCGATCATGCCACGGTGCTCGTATCCTGAACAACACGTCCTACCCCCCCCCTCACGTCCAAGGGGCTGCAGGAGGTTCTGGTGGGCACCTACAGCCCACTCCTGCAGACTCAGCCCCAGGAGACGCAGGCTGGGTAAAGCTCACCCAAAGGCTTTGCTGAGCAGTCGATGTTGGTGTTTGCTGGATTCTGCCTATTTCTGGTCGACAAGGTGCAAACGCAACACCCCTGCCTCTCCCGGTAACCCGGAGCCCCGCCGCACGCTCAGGTCGCTCAGCCGTGGATATTGTTGTGACGTTGGAGTGTTTTATTTTAGTCTCACCTCTGGGGACAAACAGCTGTCACCTCAGAAGTGCCCTTTCTGAAAAGCAGAGCTGAAACAACAAGACTCTTGCTGATGCTCAAGATGCAAGGCTTTTACTTCTGTGCTGCCCAGAGGTTTTAGCACTGGGGCAGCATTCACAGGTGTAGGAAAACCATCTCCCTCTACCTGGGGGAGACATCCCAGGCTCAGCTGGTGAGATGCAGGGGTCTCATCATGGGTGTGTTAATAATATATCATTATCAGTAAAGTGTTTTAAATTGCAGTCATTAAAAATAGATCCAATACCTTTCAGTAGGAGAATGTTTCCAACCAGGAACACGCACGTACTTTGCTCTAGAGTTACCATTGTATTTACTCACGCTGTCAGTGAGGTTACCTCTGCCTACAGCTGCTCTTGGGGGATCAAGTTTTCGTTCATCGATTTGTCTAGATCCACATCTGCCGTCTTAAGAAGTGAGTAGCTCAGACAGAAAAGCTGCAGACCTGCCTGGCCATTTGGTCCAGAGGAGCAGCCTAGAAGAGCAGGCTGAATTAATTCCGTGTATTAAGGACGGTACGAGTGCTACACCAGCAAACTACGCAGGCTGCGCGGTGCCTTATTCCCTCAGACCTCCTAGAGCCAAAGGGACCGAGTACCTAAGTCACTTCAGCACCTCTGGGGAAAGCTGTGCATAAGGAGAAGTGAGTTTTGGTTGGTTTCAGCTTCCGACTCTTTGCCAGCACTTGCCCAAGCACTTAATTTTCACTGGAGCTAAATAGGAGGAGTCAGTCTCCCAACAGCTACAGGCCACTGCATTTACCAGAGCTAAATAAATACATATACAGAATTGACCTTGAATAGCTTAAGAAAATCCAGCAGCTTTCTCCTGCAGCCGAGTCTCTGCGGGCACAGCTCAGGACATGTGGGCTCTGCCTGTCCCTAGGAGCACCGTCAAGGATGCCCATCGCGTCCCAGGCTACTGCTTCCAGGTCCCAGTTTCCTACTGGAGCGGGAAGAGACCCATAACCTCATACCACTTATCCTTGTCAGCAGAGCTCAGGGGAGGGCTCACAGAGATGCTGTCTTACAGCAGATCGACTGCATTTGCTGTCTCCTCAAGTCGAGGAGCAAGTTCTCGGCACAGGCTGCCACGAAGCGATGGGCCACGGTGGTCCCCCCATGCCCACCTTTTCCACCCAGCTAAGGACTGGGGGGCAACAGGAGGGTTGCAGGAACAGTTAGGGATGGTTGGGTTGGAAGGCTCTGGTTCTCTGCTAAGCCAGGAAAACACAATCTCTTTTCCCATCCGATTTTCAGACTTGCTGGAAATCTGAAAAGAACAAACAGCAGCAAACGGGACTGGACAAAGCAGACCGAGCCAGACCCCGCGCCTGCTGCTGGCTCAGCTCCGCCACCGTGGGACACTGCGACCTTGCGCAGAAGAGCAACAGTGCCAAGGCAGTGCTGGGACTCGGGTCTTTCCCTCCTTTCTCCCCCCCTCCTGTCCTTTTCCATTATTAGATGTGTGCTGAAAATGGGGAAAAAAGGAACCAATTAGGGGTAGCAGTGCTAGCCTAGCATGCAGCAATATCCATTAACTAGGAGGCTGCTATGCTGCAATTAGTTTTAAGCGGTCTTCAGCATTTTCATTAGCTCTTAGATGCTTTTGACATCCTTAATATACACCACAGAAACTGTAGAAGATGGCAGACGATGATTAAGATGCACTTTTGTAGAGTGCGCCGAGTACCTTGTAGCTACGGACCACGCATATAAAGCAATATTGCTTATTATTCAGAGCTCTTTGTTACATTAATCATGTGCCTGCTTTGCTCTGGGAAGAGGAATTAGAATATGGCAATATTCTGGCTGCTTGTTTTTAAAATACACGTGTGGGTGGACGCTCCAGCTACTGCTCATATTTTTTCTCTTGCAAGTCACAGAAGAGCTGTTCGTGATTCTCCTCCCTGGTATTTTCTCTTTACACTAATTTTGTTGGCCAGACTCGGGAAGGAAGCTGCCTCAAGCCAGTCGACAAGTGTTGCATGGAAATAATAAACATTACTAATTGAGAAATGTTTGAATTTCTATATTGCAGAGAGGAAACCTTGGAACAGCTTTAAAATGAAAGGTGCTATAATATTTTTCCTCCAGCAAAGAAACAGAAGGCCTGCAGTGCTATTATCCTTCTCCATTAAAACACCTCTGATCTGACACCTTCTCTTCTGAATATTGCTTAACAAGTTCTCCAAAATGCACTGCAACGCTGTTTCTGAAAATTATTTAAGAGCTCTACAGTGGCAGAGAGCAAGGAACTGATTTTTAAGAGCAAAATTTGACCCAAGCTTTAAAGCAAGCTTGAGATCCTGAAATGCAGATCTAAGGAAAACCTGTGTTAATGCTCCACTCAGTCCATGTTGCTTCCAACTTAAAGCAGCTGCTTGGTGGAGAAACTTAAAGACAGGGTTAAATTATTGCTGGAAATACATACCTAGCTGGTCAAAGCTAGAAATTGCCACTCCTCATTAACTCCCAGGACAGAGGGTAGCCAGTAAATGCAGTAAGTGGCCTTGCCTGAAATGTCTCAGCCTTCACCCAGCCACCCAGGCTACCGATGGGTCTCATGATTCATTCGGGACGTCGCAGAGAATTTTTACGGTCAACTGTGTTCACCTCGTGATCCTGGAAAAGACGCTATGGGGGCATTAATAGCAACTCAACAAGTTGCATCAGCATCTTCCACGACCTTGTCTCACCACATCTGAACTCCTGAAGAACATTTCAGAAAAACAGTGAGTTCTGGGATTGAATGACATTTGATTGAATGGGGGGAGGGGGAAAAGAGAGGAAAACAACCAACTTGAGAAGTAGTGAGTTACCATTCTGCTCACCAGATACGAACAGTGTGTCAAGGCATGTCTCCAAGCTGAAGAGTTTACAGGATGCATAAATAGCTCCATAAAAAACACGTTGTCACTGCCTCATGAAAAAGCATGCTGTTGGCAAACAGCAGTTAAGGACAAAGCCTGTAAGGTAATACAAGAGCTAGCTCTATCAGCCATGAGAACTGCTTGTTTACTTCAGACAAACGATCTTACCTGAATGTCTTTCAGAGTATCTTCTGCTCTTTTTTTTTTTTAAAAAAACCCAGATCTGTTCACTTTTTTAAACTGTACTTATTCAAAAAAAGCTAAAGCATTTACTTCCAACATATACTCCTTACACTACAAAACACTTTAATCCTTGAAGAAAAATCATTATTCCTTTAATATGCAAAATGCTCCTACGTAAGAAATAAAACTTAAGCACGTGTGCAATAAACTCCTTAGATGTTATCTGCAAGAGGCACGTATTACTTTAAGTACGGTTTTAGCAAAAACCTACCCACCAGTCCCTAAAAACGATGAATCTTCAGCTATTCTCCAGTTTGTCTGAGGGGCATAATTCTACTGCTACGCCATCACTCCAGAATAACAACATTAGCCCAAGACTGCTGGTTGTCAGAGCACAAGAGGAACGATGCCACCATCTGTCCCAGCACACACAAAGCCAACAGATCCAGGTTATGAGGAAGCAGATCCGAATACAAGGTTCATGAAGTAACGTTCATTTACAAGTGGAATGTGGCCAGTGTTTCGTAACGATTAACGAGCATCCCCAAGCAGTATGGTATTTTTCACTCTGTTACTAACTATAGTCATTCTCTACATAGCTCCCTGGAAGATTGTGAAGATACTGCCCTGCAGTTTAGATTTGTATGGAACTTTTAATAGCCAACATCTTGATGGGCATCAGTTCAATTAAAATAAAGTTCTCTTCTTATAAGAATGATAGATTACACACACACACAAAAAAATCAGACTAGTTCAGTTTATACGGAAACAAATACAATTATACAATTTATTAATACAGATTTCATTTACAATACAATTGATCTAGCACACCCAAACCACAGATTATTTACACAGCATGAAAGGCAGCCACGCCAGGCGTCACTCGTTCCCAATCTGCTCTAGGCTCCTAGGCTGGAATTTGGGGTGCTGATGCCCCCACACCACCATCCTGCATCACCAGGAGCACCCGAGCGTCTCCACCCACACATCTCCATCACCCACTCTGTCCCATGGGACCTGCTCTCGTAGCCACCAAAGGCAGCCTGGGGGGGATCTGCCAATGATTCTCCCAGGTGCAGGCGGGACTGAGCCTGTTTTGTTCAATTAGTTGTTCCTTGTGCTCTGCCAGCCCCCAGTCCTCAGTGATCTCCATACCATGTACAGGAAAAACGCTGCAGTGATAATGACACATTACGGAACATCTCGGCTGTGCGAATAATTGCAGATACACACTGCCCTGCCTTTGCACAGGCATTTCCACGAAGGCTGTGGGAGTCGCAGAGACATTATTAGGTCTCATGACATTTTAAAAAGGCTTAAATATAAAATGTCTTATAGGGGTTTCAAAGGCTGGAATGGAACTGAAATAGCCTTTGCAATAATAATTGCCAGATGCTAAAAATGACCCACAGAGAAGCATTGCATAACTGCTTGGAAATGAAAGAACAGAGAGATCAAAATCCATGCACAAAGTTAGAGAGGAAAAAGCAAGAGTTATTTTCAAGCAAAGCCATTACGGCTGCTTCTCCAGCTGCCCTTCAGCTTGGGCAACAGAAGCGAAGGTCACACACAGCAGTAGCACAGAGGACTACACCAGTCAGCACCACAGGTCCAGCACAGCAAGCTCGCAGGGTATCATCTCCAATAAGAAAAATCAGGTGTAGAGCCTTTGTATCAGCATGGCAAATCGGCACGTCATTTTGGCAAGCGTAACATTTCAGTCAGCACCAAACATTTGTGCAGAACTCGCTTGGGTTTCTGAAATCATGAGTAAGATTTTCTGCCGAATCAAACGGCATGAGGGCTCCAGCTGTAGCTGGGGCAAGTCCCCTGGCACACACAGAGCTAACTGACCCCTTCTGTTGGCGTAGGAACAGCCTGAGGAGACTAGAAAAGCAGCCCACAGACAGACAGAGGAGACAACGGAGCATCAGCAGCCAGCATCGATTGTCAGAGTTGTTCAAATATGCGAGAGACTAACATGGATACGAACTTCATGGCTTTGTGTATTAGTCTGCGACGCATGAAATAACAGCTGAGAGAAAAGGCCCTTCTCCAGCATCTTACGTAGAAAACCAGCAATTATTAATAGACACTAATGCTTTCAAACTAAAAAAGGGTATGTACTTTCCAGCATCTCCTGTTCTGTATTTTGCTCATCTTCAACAATAGAATCATTTCACTAGAAAAGTGCTATAAAAAGAAGCAATTCGTCTCTCCCACGTCTCTTGCGTCAAGACCATGCTGCTGTGTAAAAATCAAATCAACAGTGCAGTACTGAAGTCCATACAGTCTTCTGCTTGGACTAATACGTACACAGAGTAGATCTACAGCACAGGCTGATGCAAATACTTGCACTTATTTTCTTGAAATCTTTCTCAAGCATGCACTGCAGGTGAGGCTTATCATGCTTGTCTCTTGCTAACAACAGCCAAAAAAAAAAAAAAAAAAAAGCAGGGGGAGGGAGACAGGAGATAGACTAAGACCATGTCTCCACTCCTCTCATTTGTGAGAAGTGTCTGCTAAAAGTTTGTCAGAGAAGAGTGTGCTTTAAACATGCAGCTTCCAGGTGTAGACGTTTCTTCCCAAAGCAGTGTTACCTGAAGTGACTCATCATAAGCATCAGCTAAAACCTAGGTAACTTGGAAGAAATAATGGAGAGGAGGCAAAAAAAAAAAAAAAAAAAAATCTAAGGGAACTCCGGGAAGATTGCAAAAGTAGCTTCCACCACATACAAAACCAGACCAACAGCTGAGAAAGGAAAGGTGAATTGCCAGGATAACCAACCACTACCTCAGCTGGTACTTACAACAGCCTAATTACATTCATGAAGGAGGCAGCTCTTGCTTAAGGATGCCAGGAATCACCCCTGGATTGGGAGCCAGAGGATGTAGAACCTCTTACCTCTGTGAACAGGGGAAGTCAGTGCAAAGGGTGGTGGCGAGGGGGGAGCAAACAGCCTGATTATATGCTGGTATAGCTGTAATCATTCACAGAACTGCAGAAGTCTCAGGAACTGCATAGCGCACAGGAAAACTTAACTTTTACTATGAAAAAAAAAGCATCTTTGGTATGCAAGCCAGTCTGCCAAAAATGTAAGCATCTGGAGCCACATACATGTCCATTTGCAGTGCAAATGCCTAGCTTTGTTAAAGATTTGCTCTGGTCAACAGATTCCTGAAAACAATTTTTGAAGTATACACATTATAGACACTATGACTTGTTTTGAGCCAATAGGCTGGAAATACTTAAAAACTAGCATGTACTCACAGCAATAGAGATGTTTGTTTCTGACTGACATTTTTCTCTTCTGTAAACTTGCATTAAAAACTTCTAGTCGCATGTAATTGCTAACATTGAACATTTATTGTTTTAAAAAAATAAACATGCAGAAAGCCATCCTCTTTAAAACCAACACATAATATAATCCAGCAGAGATTTTAGAGAAAAGCAATAGCCTAGAAGGCATGGATTCATCTGAAACCTCCAGCAGAAATGCATTTTCTGTGGGAGTCCATGCTCCAGTTACACCATGCAGCAGTGCGAGTCCAGCCAAAGTCAATCACATAACAGAGCACTTGCCTTGCAGTTTGTCTTTCTTTTTCTGCTGCTTGGATTTCTTTCCATCCACCTGGAGACTGACAGTTCTCCTCTTCTCCAGATTCAAGAGCTCCTGGAAGAGCTCCTGCACGTTGTAGTTCATTTTGGCTGATGTCTCCATAAAGGAGCACTTCCACTTGCTGGCTAACGCTTGCCCCTCACTGGCATCCAGCTCCCTCTGGGTCTCATCGCTTTTGTTACCCACCAACATGATGGGGATTTTTTGGATGTCCCCTTTAATCTGACAAATCTGTTCAAATATGGGCTGAAGATCTTCCATGGACTGCCTGCTGGTGACAGAGTACACCAAGATGAAAGCATGCCCTTTGGATATAGACAGCCTCTGCATAGCAGGGAACTGATGGCTTCCCGTGGTGTCTGTAATCTGAAGGGTGCAGATGCTCTTATCGCAGCTGATGACCTGCCGGTAAGTATCTTCGATCGTGGGGATATAGGTTTCCCTGAAAGTTCCCCTTACAAAACGAAGGACCAAGGAGCTTTTCCCAACCCCTGCTGCTCCAAACACAACCACCCTGTAATCATTGCTTTGTTCAGGCATGTTTACTGCGCTGCGATACAAGTGAAGATTTTTAACTGAACGAGCCCGAGTTCTTCAAGTTTACACACCCCTACACTGAGGTGGCCTGCAGAGGACGGAGAGGAGCGGGGGGGGAGAGAAAGAAAAAGAAATCGTTCACACCATCTCGGTAATTTTACGGTGCGTTATTGAAATAAGCAATTAAATAAGTCACTCCCCCTCCCATCCTTTTTTCTTGCGTTAAAGAGAAATAAACCACTATCCCCCCCCCCCCCCCCCCCGCCAGGCACACATCCCGTGCACACTTAACGCCACCAGACGTGAAAAAGCGAACTTACCTGTAGCCATCAGCCCCAGCGAAACGAGACTAAAATCGCCCACCAGCAGCGGGGAAGCTCTGCCAGCTCCGGCCGGAGCCCCGCCGCTGCGGGGAGGCTCGGCTCCCTGCCTGCCCACCCCCCTCCACCTTCCTCCCTCCTCCTCCTCCTCTTTCCCTCCGACCTGCGGGCAGGCAGCGGTCCCACGGCTTTCTCCCTTTGCCTCTATGCTCCATCCACCCACTTGCCTGCCGGGTTGGGAAAAGCCGGCCGCTGCGGCGTCCCTGCCGATGGATGGCAGCTACCGCAGCGGGCCGTGCCGTCCTCCCCGGGCAGAGCCCCGCGGCAGCGGCCGGGCGGCAGAGCGGTGCCGCTGCTGCGGTTCCTCCGGCCCGCTGCGGGGCTCCGGGCAGGGGACCTGCCTACTACCGCTGTGCCACCGTAAAAATCCAACCTTCCCCTTAAAAACATCGACACCAAACACCTCGCCCTGGTGGTTAAAGACGCCGGAGCCAAGTTTCGGCGTCCCACCCCTCTTCATTCCGCGCACAAAGAAACGGGAGGCTCCTTCCCGCCATCGCACCTCCTTCAGCCCCCCCCCCCCGGCACCGCAGACCCCCTCCAGGCGCTGACAGGACCCAGCCTGCAGGTTCCCCAGCTCGCATTTAAGGCTGAATTTTGTTTTAGCACTTAAAACACGGGTCAGCTTGCCGCGGCCGTTAAAGCGGCGGGGACGACCCGAGGCGTTCCTGCCGCCCTCCTCCGGAGAAGCCACCGAACCTTTCGGGCTGTGGCCCACTACTTTGATTTGGCTCCCTCGCACTGGCAAATAAAAGAGCGAGCTGTATTTCACAATCACAGGTTTTATTGCTCTCCATTTATACGAAATCTCCCCCCCAAACACCGTCTCCCCGCACACTCTCTCCTAAGGCAGACCGGACAACCCGGCGCCTGACAGGAGAAGGCGCCCACGTCCCCGCTGCTGCGTCTCCAAAACGGCCCGGGCCCGAGAGAACCGAGCCCGCAGCCGCCGCTCCCGCTTCCCTCAGGCCCCGTCCCGCCTCGGCGCCTCCTCGCCCCGCTCCGCCCGAGCCGCCTCCCCGGCCGCCGCCGGCGCCGCCATGGCGGGCGGGAGAGGGCGCCCGGAGCTCGGCTGCCGCCTCACGGCCCCGCGGCGGGAAGCGGCGGAACGCAGCCCCTTCCTTCCCCGGCCCCGCCGCCCCTCTCCCGCGGGGGCTTCCCGCCCGCGGAGCCCCCGCCGAGGCGCTGCCCGAGCATTCCCTCACGCCCCAAAATGGCTGCCGGGCCCCCACGCAGGGAGCCGAGGGCAGCCAGCCCCAGTCAGACCCCGAACCTGCTTTTTCCAGAGCCACCCACCTGCACCCAGAGAGGGAGCGCACCGACCTCCACCCCAGAGGCCAAGCCCGGCTCATTAGCGGGTTAATCTAGACATCTTAATTGGCCGGCTGGCGACGGCAAACCACCACAGGAGCACCGCAGTGCTCGTCTGCCTGCGCTGGGCATTGCTGGCAGGGGTCCGCTCTCCTCCCCAGCCGCTGGCCGCAGAGAGCGGGAGGGCACCGGCCTTGGAGCAGCGGGGTCAACATTTGTCAGGTTGACAGGCGCGATTTATTTAGCCCTAATTCCTGAGGACAGCCAGTCTGGGCTTGGACTAACAGCAACATCTCCCACCGTGACAATTAAACCCACCCCGCTGTCTGACTGTGAGCGGGAGGGGGGTGTTGCATTGCCTGGATGAGAATTCTTCTCTTTTTTTCTCTAGAATGGGCTTTTTTTTCCTGAGCGTGACCTCGGGCTTGGACCAGAGCTTCCCGTGTGGAAGCCTGCAAAAAGCCGTGGGTCCCTGGGCGGCCATCAGGGAGTCACCAGTGTGGAGCTGAGCTGCCTCGGGGGGAGAGGACGGTCCCCGGCCACCATGCTCGGACAAGGCCAGGCCCTGAGGAAGCTGCAGCCGGGGCTGGGAGCCGAGGAATTCGCCAATTTTAACATGTGACGAAGGGCATTTGTGGTGCTCCGCTGCCGGGATATTCAGCAGGAAGACAACGAGGGGGACAAACATCCCTGTTAAGAACTCAGCTCTGACCGGGACACTCGAAAATGGGGGTACCCTTGGCCAAGGGGTGCCTTCAGGGTCTTTCTATCTCGCCTGTATGTAACTCCTGTGCTGCCCGAGACGGGGGTGTTTAAGAAACCCTTTTGCAAAGCTTTACTCTTTTATTGTTGTTGTTACAGTTAAGCTACAGCAGGACAAACTCCGCAGCCAAAGGGGCCGGTACACCTGCCTCAGGACCTCCCTGTGCTGCCCACCTCGGGAGGGGACGGTCCAGAGCTCCTTCCATCCCTCGCAGGAGTTGTAACTGAAAATGTGGTTAAAGATGGTGCCATAGATGTTTCCTCTGATTCTTTGGGCCACAGGGCCTGGTTTGGGGAATAACGGCTCTGAAAGGGGCAAATAACTTCTGAAAGTCTACAGGAACGTGGTTCTTCTCCTCAGCTTCTCCTGCAGACCGCCTGGCCTCCCATCCACCCCAACCACACGCGCTTCTGCGTGGCCCTTTGCTGGCACGTCTTGGACAGCAAGCTTGCCCCCTCCAGTCCTGTGCTCCCCATCCAGATCGGCGGTGATTGCCTCTTTCACAGGCCAAACTCTAAGAAATAACTGCTTATCCCAACACATGGTGCTTAATAACCCGTGGTTTCAAAAGCCATAATTACATCCTAGTCACAGAAGGGCGACGCTGCTGCTTGCAGCCTGGGGTGAGTATGCAAGCTTCTGGCTGGGGCAGGCTCAGGTCTGTAAGCCAAAGAGTTAAATCTCTTTGGGGCCATTTGTCACAGCCCTTCCTAGAAAGCTTGGAGCCGGGGAAGCGAAGGATCGCTCCCCGGTGGGACGTTGCTCTGCCACCTTGACTCTTAACAGGATCCGGAGCAGCCAGAAGCAGCCATAAAACCCAAGTGGAGGAGGTTAAGGTAGCCTGGATTTGAATCCTGCTGATGACTTAGAGAGTCATGAAATTAACGCAGTAACTAAAAGAGAAAAGACACACGCAGCCTGTATACTGATGCAGGTTGTAGAATAATTACAAAGAACAATTCGGCAGCGGTGGGAGCCTGTTTCCCCCAGCGGGGACGTAGGCAAGGAGCTGTGCCGTTCCCCGCTCAGACCAAAGGCGAGCGGCATCTTTCGAAGTCCGAGGCTTGTTCCCTTGGCTGCTCCCCAGCAGTCTCCCCCCGAGGCTCCCTGCTTCCCTGCAGCTTCTCCGGTGCTAGAGTTGCCTTTGGAGGGCTGGCAGCCGCAGGGCGTGCTGTGCACAGCGCGGTGGGAGAGGGAGGGAAGCCCTCCACGATAGAGGACGACCTTCAGAATGCAATTGCAGGTGCCTGGCAAGTTAAAAGCTCTGTAAATCTCCTGCTTGCACTGGTGCGGGAGCTGGAGAGCAATATGCTTACAGGTGGTCTCAGATGAATCCTGGAACAGAGGGAGTGTGCCCAAAAAGGAGAAAATGTTGACAAAAGCACAATTTCCATTGCTAAAATTAGTTTTCCCCTATCTGCAAATCCAGTTTCTCCAAGTGTCCAACACACCTGACCCACCGGCCCCAGCTGTGCCCGTGCCCCTGGGAGCAGGCCAGGCAAAACCCCTTTTGCTGGGATTTATGAACAGACTGATTTTGCTCAGGGCCAACTGGCTGTGCAGAAGCCTCTTGAAGGCAGTATCCCACCTTTTCGCCTCTCCCCAGAAACCTCACCCTACTTCACCGTGGTAGTTTATTCCTGTGTTCACTGTAGACAACAGACTTCTGCCAGTTTATGCCCGTTGAGGACCTGGCCTTACAATAAAGCTTTGGACCTGGCGGAGTGGATAGCCAGCGGCGGACTCTGCAACCTCTTCCTTGGCATGAGGGAGGGCAGCCGGCGGGAGCTTGCATCTTGATGCCAACCTACTGCAAAGCACTGGAGTGTTTCCCAGAGCTAACACCTCCCCTTCCTGCAGGGCAGCGGCCGGCACCAGCCCTTGCACCATGCCGCACGGGAATTATTGGGTGTTGAGGCAGCAGTTGTGGTTGTTCACTCAGGGACAGGACAGATCAAGCAACAGACCTTTGAGGGAGAAAACGGCCCCCGTTCCCTGCTTGAAACCATTTCTGCAGCTGCTCAGCTGGCGCCAGGGTCTGGTTGGGCAGAAACAGAAAGCGATCGCGCCGTTCAGAAAATTTGGGCAGGTTTCATTTTGGTACCTCGTCCTTGTCTGAAGGGATGCTGAAGAGGCTGTGCCGCAGAGGAAAGGCAGGCTCCTGCAGCCGAGGGGAGCTGGGCAGGGCACACACCGCTGCGTCTCGTGGAGAAATGCGTTGGTGTGAGCGTGCCTGCGTGCGCAACGGGAGGCCCGTGAATGGTTTTCATTCTTCCTGATGCCGGAGGAAGTCTTTGCCCACACCAGTGCCCGCCTTATTGGACGTGTGCCCGTCTTTGTTCTGAGCAGCAACTGGGGAAGAGCAGATCTGCGCCAGGAACCGAACTGGCTTTGCATGAGGAGGTGATTAGCGCTGTGACACACTTCCCCATCAGTGCAGCAGCAGCTGCAATCCCCCCGCGGCTCAGGTGCTGCTGAGAAACTAAAGAATAACAACTGAGCATCTGCAGATAAGATAGAGACACATTGGTACTGCTAATTAGCCACCCACAGCAGGGCTGTGCCATCCCACGTCACCGTTGGAGTAGGACCTGATGGGTCCAGAATCTGTCGGCACAGGCAAGCCCTTGTGTCAGGCTCTGAGACTGCTGCTTGTGTATTAGCAGGCGGATTTGTGATGGCTGAAGAGGCAATGCTTCCCTTTCCAGGTAGTCTCTCCTTTCCTTGAGGAAAAAAAAAACAGTGGAAGGGTCCTGAAGGCATTGAGAAGCTTCCCTGCATGTTTCTCCCATCCTGTCTGCGCTCATTGTGCTTCTATGTTTTCCCGCTGTCACATCTCTTGTCTTCCCGCTGTACTTTTTTAGCCTACTAAAAATTAATGCATTTCATGAACCATTTATGCTTGGGGCCATAACTGGATTATATACAACCTGGTCACGTCTTGACTTCTGGTGGCCCCAGTTCCTTCCCGCTCTACATGGGCACTTTCATGGAAAAATCTACTGGCTGGCCCATCCCCAGTGTAGTAGCATCTGTTACAAAGCCTACATCTGCTGTGTAGAAGGCTACTGCAGTGTTATCATTCCTATTTGTGTTTCTGTCTCTTAGTTAAGCAATTAAGTAATTTCTGCCTGTAGCCAAATCTCACTTTGGGAGGTACAGCAGCACCTAAAGTGCTAGGGAGCACTTGTGGAGGAAACACTTCTCAGTCCTTCCCCAAGCTTATTCTTCCAAAACCATTTGTGGTTTTCCAGGTTATAATTTCTTATTTCTCTGATACTTGCTGCATCACTGACTCCATGGTATTCTCCCATCTATTTTAAATCCACTTCTATCCTTACCGAGCAGCCTTGTAATGCTTGCCTCCTATCCCATATCCCAGACCAAAAAAAAAAGAAAAAAAAAAAAAGGGTCTTTGGACCTATTTCATACTGCTCTGGATTTTTTGTCTAACACAAAAAGCCCAGAGGATTTTCTCAAGGAGCTTCAGTCTTAACATGAGGCCCTGTCAAGTCCTGTCGTCATTTACTGCATTATTTACTAGGGGAAAATAAAAGTTAGATGCTCAACTACTGGGCTGCCTGTTTTAGACGCAGAAGCAAGCTGCCTCAAAGTCAGCTGCTGATAAAGATTAGGGCTGATTCCCATCTCAGCTGCACAGCATATAAGCAGAACACCTGATTTTTGCAAGGTACTCAGAAACACCTAGGATAGAACTTGGATCAAATCCATCCAAAAGTAAGGGGAACCTTCAAAAGAAGCCTCTAAAGCCAGTAGGGTGCCCAGCTGCACTGAGCTACTTTGAAAGTTCTTGTCTGAAATAATAATAATGATATAAATCAAATAATAATAAAGAAAATGAAAGTAGGGGAATAAACCAGATCCCTTTAACAGTACACTAATCAACATTGCTTTGTGCTTAATACAAAGGGATAAAAATTAGTTCTAATAAACTGTACTTCTATTACATTAGAGAGTTATTAGTGCTGTAGTCACAGCTGCTGAATCACAACTGTGTGGGGAGCTAATGCTATTCAGGAGACTTTCTCCTGTTAATTAGTCATCTCAATAAACCCGTGCTCAGCTCTGTAGGTGTAAATACAAGGGGTTGCCCGCTGGGTAACCACATAAGATTACGTGTGTTAGACTATGAGCAAAACGAAATGCCTCGTGTAGGGAAGTGTCAGGAGGGACGTTGCTGCGGTGGCAGGGTGCCCACCGGCGTGCAGAGGACCGGGGTAGTCCTGCTTGGTGGGGTATGACATACATGACCAGAGTCCCGCGCGCGCTGGCACCAGCGTGCTCCTGCGCAGATATCGCCGCGTAGGAACTCGTGGAGATCCGCCTGGTCACGTCAGCAGCAATTTTCTACAAGCTTTCCTTCATTCAATCCTAAAACATCCCATTTCGAGGTAACTGGCACCATCAGCTGACCCGTGCCCATTTCTCTCCTGACTCTCTCCAGCCTGTCCTTTAAAGTCCATGTTTCCACCTGCTGCCACACAAACACTGTTCCTGAAGTACTTGCTGGGGAATGCTGACTCCCGAGCTGACCGCATTTGCCATCTGATTTTTGGGGCAGCCGTAGTGCTGTTTCCTGAATCCCTCCCTCACGTTCCCATCCCCAGCGCAGGATCCACCGTGCATCGACAAGCCGAAGGTGCTCTTTCTCTTGGGGAGCTAAGAGAACCTCAAACCTCTATTTGCCACTCTTTGCGTGTAGTTTTCCATCAAAACCATTTAAGCAAGACCCACACCTAGTGCCTGTGTCCAAACCTGCACAAGCCTGTGAAATCAGAGCATTGCAGCTTATCCAGCTTTCCAGGACCAGGTCCTTGGGGATTCCTAAATCCACAGGGTGCTACAATGGTACCTGGGCTGTCATGACTACATGCATTTGGCAGTGAGTGTGTCCTGTGCATTTAATCTCCTGCAGGGATTTATTTGAGGAAATTAAAAGATTTCTCTCCAAGAGCAGAGGCTTTCCCTGTGCAAAGGCTTCACTTCCCCGAGTCCTTCAGGCTATGGCATGAGTGCCTGCAAGCAGCATCCCAGGTGAAAGCACGGCTAGGCCATGACAAAAGTTGCCACCAGCCCTCTTTAATCCAGACAACGCTCGTGTCCACTTGAAACAGTTTCCCCTTTTTCACCCTCCTTTGCTGCAGTTTTGAGTGCTGGCAAACCCACGAGCGGCTGTCTGCAGCAGGTGCTGAGTCCGACATACCTCTGTCTGCTGCAACGAGCTCAGATTTAATCGCCTCTCACCTTCCCTTTGCTGGAAACCGATTCCTGTCCCTCATGTGGCTGCTTTTACGGTTCTTGTCTCTCCAGGCAGGATGACTTGCTCATGGCAAACCTAATAACCTGCAAGTCATTCACTTTGCCTGAATCCTATCATTAATGGGGATTTCCAGAGCTGATTTATAAAACATTGTTTCTGGTGTTTATGAGGTATTTATTAGCCACAATGAAATGCTAACTAGTAATTAGTAGCTTATTCACTATCTCAGCTAGCCACGTTTGCTCAAAGGCAGATATCCCATTTTCAGACAACACATTTTCCAGGCCTTCCAAGGTTTGGGATGGATTTACCATTCCTCAGCCTCTGCCCATCTGAATCCAATTAGGTGGTTCAGCCTGGGATCTCACTCTTTTTTGGCAGGTCTCTCGGCCACCGGCCGGCTGCGTTTTACCCACATTAGGCAGCTGAGCAGGGCTCAGCTAAGTGCAACCTAGGTGGGTGCAGAACCGAGCCCAGACCAGCACGAGCTGGAAGACAGCTCTTTCCAAGAGATATTTGATAAGTAAGATGATATGAAAAGTTAACAGGCTCCTGTGTCCAGGGAAGGATTCGTGATTTCTCCGGTAAGAACAGTAGGAAAGAAGCTGTGAATCAACTTAGCAGAGGCAAGAGTGGGAAGGTCTCCAGCCTCCTTGGAGAAAGGATGGAAAGGAGAGAGACTTGTCCTGTGCCCTCTCTCTTGGGTGCGACAGACTGATCGAGGAGGGACATGGCCACGAGATGCTGGCTCGCTGCCCCTCGGTCGGGATTTGCTTTGGCTGGAGCTGACAGCAACAAGAGAAATTTTAAATGGAAATTTTAAATGGAAATCAGCTGTTTGCGAGACCCCCTCCGGAAAGCAGAGCACAGAGGGAGCAGGGGGAGAGGCACCGTGTGCTGCTTTGCCTGCTCCTGCTGCTGCCCTGGAAAACTGCCTGGGGAATTCCCGGAGCTGCGAGCTGGTGCAGGGCAGCAGTGGGGACCTGCAGAAAGGACAGGTGAAGATGATCACATCCCCTTTTCCGTAGTGATTTTGCCAGAGATTGTTTCTGTGATGTCAGGACTCCTTTGGAACTTGCAGGGATTGCACAAGCACATAATTTCCCGGGTTACCAAGCCCAGGCAGCGCTCCTCACTGCTTTCCTATCCACGTTCAGGGTGGTAAATCCCCCTTTCCCGTTGCTTAGCAAGCACAGGGGACACCCCACCAAACTTCATTGGTTTCCTTGGGAGAGGAGAGAGGCTGCAGGCTCTGCTCTTAACTTTGTCCTGGAGCTACATGGCTGAAATCACGCAGGTCACCGCTTTTGGGATGAAGGGGGGAGCCTTGCTTTAGGCCTCCACGTACAGCCCCCGCCGCTGTCTCTCTTGCGCTTGGTCCTGGCAGGGAGGATGAGCGAGGGGTGCCTGCTCCTGAGCACAGATGGGGCACCCCAGAAACGGGTTTTGTTTGAGGTTTGACAGCTCTCAGCTCCTGTATGGATTCCCACAGAACCTGTCCTTATCCAGACTGCAACAGTGAGCAGCAGCCAGGCTGAAACCGAGCCAGAAAACAGGTGCTTCAGGCAATTCTGAATTAGAAACCAATGTATTTTACTTGCTGTATCACTACAGAGGAAGTTCTGTGAACACCAGTTTTGACCTCCTAAGTTAAAAATGTCCAACTTCTGGGTACCACTGAGGCACGGCACAGCACCAACAGCTCCCAAAGGTCCTCAGGGTCTTACTGGGGGATGTCCAAGTGACCTGGGGCACAGCAACGAGCATGGCACCCCGGGGCTCGGGGACAGGTACCCGTCCTGCTTTGTCCTCACTGCTCCATTTCCACGGCTTTTCCTCTGGAGCCCACCAAGGCTTTCCTTTTCTTGTGGGAGACAGAGCTTGATATTCATGGCCAGTACAGCCATCTTCTTAATATTGCTTTGAATGTCACTGATTCCTATGGAGAGGTATGAGACAGCAGCTGAAGGCAGAAAAAGGATTTTCCTCTGCAATTACATAAATTATTATTAAACCAGAGGATGTGTGTCATTGGTGCATATTGCTTATCAGAAAGGATGTCTCTTCCCAGCAATGCCAATACTTGGGAGTGCAGTTCAACCTGTAAAATATTTCTTAGAAAATGTTCCAGAGTGGCTTATCTATTTTTGAGACATAACATCCATCTCATGAGCGAGCCTCGTCTGTACCTGGAAGACTGCCCTTCCTCTGGAAACTCTGGAGGGCTTTAAGGACAATGAAACGAGGATGGAAAAAATAGAAGAAAACACAAATGCCTGCTATTATAATGGATATAAACTTTCCTTAACTAGAGATAATGAAACAGCCAAAGGATAGGACAATATCTAAACCGTCTCAGCAAGGAATTCACTGCGTGGAGCCATCACACATCAGCTCAGCTGAGTCAGAAACAAACACCTGACCTGCAGCCTGCCCACGAGTGAGTGGGGAGCACGGGCTCGGATGTCCCCCAGCGCTCGGCACGGCAGCGAGGAGGGATAACCCGCCAAAACGCCCGCCCGTTCGAAATCTGCAGAGGAGATTTGGGAAGCCATCAGCAACCAGTGTGATCTTCAGAGAGGCTCCTGCAAGAGGGCTGGATGCTGCGGAAGGGGGACTAATCGCATCAGCTTATCTCAGCCCAGTAATCCAAATTAATGGCAGTGAAAGCAAGCCCTTCCAGCGGGACCTGAAAGGGCAGTTCATGGAAATGCCTCGGCAACGTGTGCGCGAGGAATCGCAGCAAACAGAGGGCCCTGGAGCAGATGCCATCGCAGCTGGGGTCAGGGGGAAAGCAGAGCAGACGCTGCTGGAGCAGGACGGGCGGCTGAGCCTCTGCCCCTGCTCAGGGAAGGCTCGCCCTGCGTAGCACCAGCTACAGACTTACCTCTTGCACATGTCAGAGATGGAGAAGCGGAAGGTGACAGCAATTACAGACATGGTAAGATCCTATATTTTATTTAAAAGGCTAGATCTAAAGCCTGAAGTTCGTATTGATCTCCTATAATAGTCTCTGACAAGGGAAAAACTCAAAGAGCCGTTGGCTCATGTACAGTGTAATGTCAGGTGCTAAGTAGGAGAGCAGACACATGTCTGTGTGCCAACCACAGAGCAAAATCCTTCAAAAAATAAATCTGTTGCTGCTTATTTTACCTCAGTAAAAATGCATTGACTTTGTCTCATCTTTGAGAGTAGGCATGACAGTCATTTATAAGAAGAACCGGAGCAGATGTGAGCAGCAGTCCCCAGCTCTGTACATCTCCTCTCCTACAGCTCAGTCTCCTGCAATTCTTTCCTCAGCAATACAGCCAACCCTTTATTTTCATCGTAATGAAATCCCACACAATAGCCTTGGGCTACAGGATTTGTGGTGGGAGAGAGGACATGTTTCAGTGTCCCACAACATACTAATTGTCTGGGGACTGCTGGGAACGGGTTTAAAAAGGACAAGGAGAAAATGCCAGCACCTCCCTCTCCCCAGCCGGTGCTGACAGCACCATCAGACCTGGGGACAATGTCAGCCGCTGCTGGGACACTCAAACCCACTTGGTCACAAGTTGCAGCTTCCATTTTTAAGCTGGGAAACATGGGCCAGATCCATCCCGCAAGCCTTGCTGCTGGAGCTTGTGGCCAGCAGGCACACAGTGAGACACAGCCATATAACTTTCGATCATTTTTGTCACCCTTCCCTGAGCCTTTCCTAGATCTAATGTGCCCTTACAGAGGGATGGGCATCAGGCTACAAGCCCAGTTCCCCCAGAACATCATTGCAAATATCGCAGCACAGACTTCTCATGGCTCCTTTGCTGTCGACAGGTCCCCCAGGAGCTCCAGGCATCGCCGTCACCCCACGCCGAGGTTTCTGTTCGAAGGCAGGTCAGCCCAGTGCTGCACGCTTACGCCTCACCTTGCACCAGAGCAAGGGATGGCAAAGGAGGCTTGTCGGAATCTGCCGCAGCTCCTCGCTTTGCTCTTCAGTCACAAACCGGTTTTAGAGCAGAAAGAGACTCTGGTCCCCGACTTCTAAGAAAACGCAGAAAGCAGTCTAATAAGAAAAGCAATCAAACTGTTCCAACCAAAGACCATTTGCTGACCTCAAAAACTGCAGTCCCCAGCTCACCCACAGAAGTCTCTCACAACCCATTTTTCTTCTACTAAGCTGCTCATAGCAACACCAGATAACCTTTTAAAGAAACTCTCGGGTAGTTTTTCCCATTCCTCTCCAGTTCTCACCATGTCCCTGCCCGGCGGTGCAGAAGCATGAAGCTCTTGGGACAGCTCGGACCCTGAGCAGCACCTTGCAGGTAATAAGAACTTCTACATATAAGCGAATTTCCCACATTTTTAGAGGTGAAGGATTTATTTTTTCTTTTTAAATCCGGCTGAAAGCCGTGTTCTGCTGGCAGCAGAGGGCAGCAAAGGCCTGCCAGGGCCCCAGCCAACAAAGAGCCTCAGTAAGAAACCTGGGAAGAGAAGCCATGTGGGAGGGTGGCAGTGGTTTTACAGTTATTTAAAATTCATGAATTTGCTCTTTTGAAATTCATTAGGTCCTGAAAGTGCCGTACTGCCTCTAGTTTGTCTCTGAGCAGCCCTGGTGCCTCGCCATGGCAGACATGCTATAGCCAACGCAGGCTGCAGCAGAAACGGAGCCACGGGCTCTGCCTAAAACTCAGCAGCCCAGTTCCCCTCTCATGTGCCATTTTATCAAGGCAGCCCCTATTTGCAATGGGAACTTCAAGCTGTTGGTATTAAACTTAACCTGTTGTCATCAAATTTTCCATTACTCCTTAAGTGCAAGTCCTGGGAAACCTTTTTTTTCTTTTTTTTTCCCGGATTATAGACAGAAAGACAAAGTGGAGAGCAGTGGGAGGCAGCGCCTTCACATACGGCAGCGGATGCAGGACACCCAAATTGACATCGCAGCGGGGTAATAGCTGACGTGCAAAGTTCACAGCAAAGCTGTGACAACTCCGGGGCTAGCAGCAGGGACAAGCAGGTCCAAGGAACAGACCCCGAAGGAAAACCCAAGGGTTGTGCCCTGCCGTGGGAGCAGACTTCAGCTGCCTGGGGGGGGGGGTCCCGTGGGCGAGGGCAGCTGTAACTGTGGCAGGAGCTGCAATCCATGCTCCAGAGACAAGGCAGAAAGGGCTCTTCTAACAGTTGGTCCTAAAGCAAAGTTTTTAAAGGTCAAAAAGCCATTAGCATCGAAGCACCGTGTTTCTGCACCACAAAGCATTTGGAGAGATGCGGGAGAAAATTGTCCGAGTCAACCGTTCGCCCCACCAACGTTGTGCGACTTGCAACTGCCTGAAGTAAAAGACTAAATAAAAGCAAACAAGATGACAGCAGAAGAGCTATGATTTCTGAGTCAGTGAACCAGGCTGACGACAAATCCACAATATTGTATATTTTATTTAAATTAACAAAACTACATGTTTTCCAGGTTGCTTAAAGCATTCTGTAAAAACTGAACTCAACCTAAACAAAAAAGGATATATTTTAATAAGACCCAGGGACTATTTCTGAGACATATGAGTAGGGCTTAGGAATTAAGAAATAAAAAAACACACACACACGCACGCACACATACACGCGCCCCGTAAACAAATTGTTAGTGTTTGACACACAATTTGGTTTTAAAGCTGCAATTCCCCATTTGTAAGGAGCCTTTACAAAATGCAATGCTATACTAAGCTGTAAAAGAAACCATGGACACATCTATCGGAACAACATAAATATCACGTAAGAACCCAACGTAAAAAGGATGTTAAAGTTGCAAAGTCGAGCACTCGGCCAGGAACATGCCGGAGTTACAATGATGTGCGTTAATTTAATTCACTTTGTAAATGAACAACTACTGCAAGTAGGAACATTGCTTGGACCTCCTAGAACTTATTTTTCTTATGTAAATTGCTTACCAGTTACATTTTTCCATCAATGTTGAAGGTGCGGTCCCAGCACTTATTCCACATACAATAAGTGTGCCCCCTCCTTTTTTATTTTTTTTTTCTTTTAAACCACATTTCCTTTCAGTACAGGAGCACTGTCATTCCACTTTAAAAAAAACCTCCTCAAACTTATAAAAAATTATTAGTGTTCCAGTTCAAGTATCCAAAATCACCCAAAGCTACCTCCTTAAGTAGTGTTCAGCACTTTTTCTGTGCTACAGTGACTTCACACGCTCAGACATAGCAGCACTCGAGGGACTTTATCCGGAGCGATGCATTCAGCATTCCTCGGCTCTGGCCCTGCGTCCCGGCTGAGACACACTGCCAGAGCAGGGCGAGCTGGGGACCCCGGTGAGGCAAACAGAACAATGAACAGAATTCCTTTCTTTTAAGAAAATCCTATAGTAGCTCCAATTAACAAAAAAAGAGCAGCTGTTCTGCAGATGGGGTCTGCCCGGTGTGCCACACCCTGATCAGAGACCCGTTCGATGGAGCACAACTTGGGGTTCCCAGCAACCAAAAGGATGCAGGATTATCTATGCTACCCTCCCTTTCTTCATAGTGTTGAGCTCTAATAAATGGTATTTTAAACGCTACTTTACAGCGTGCTGCTCTTATGGGATCGCAAGAGCCCAGCACTGCCTGGTGCGATTTGTTTGGCACAGCCAGCAGGTCCCCGTAAGAAATCCCTTCTGGGGAAAGACCGGTGAGGAGACGGGGTGCCTGGCCAGCCCCGCGCGTGGCCGAGGGGCAGTCGCTAGCCTTCTGGCCCTGTTCCCTGGTGGACTGGGAAAATAAGGAGGAATTATCTGAATGCGTCACCTCAGCTAAAGTATTGACTTGTTTCAAGAAACACGGGGAAGAGAAAGCAAAAGGCAAGGAAAGTTGGTGCTGTATTTGGTTACTAACATGCTTGAAACGGTGACAGGGATGGTTAGAGCTGAACGGAGCAGCCCCCCCCTGCAGCTGCAGCCCCGTGCAAACAGCGGGGTGGGTGAGCAGGGGTGCCCAGGGCAGCCAGGGACGGGCATCGCCGAGTACGAGCTGCTTGCTGGGGTGGGAATTGTGATGAACCAACACCTCCTGGTGCAAACCAGAGCCCTAGCTGCACAGCCTCAACTCCTGCCCAGAGCCCCAGCCTCACGGACAAACCAGCGCGCGACAGTAAAGCCAGCACGCAACGGGCTTTAATCGCAAGTCGTAATGCATACATTGGCTAGAGATGGATTAATGTTTCATAGGTGATCTCACTTCTGGTACTTCCCAATTATACTTCCATTCTGCAGTCTTAATAGTCTAACAATTGATGTGTCATTTCAGAAGTTTTAAGAATCCAAGGACAATGTGTCGCCTTTTCCGGGACAGTGTCTCTACCGGTACCCACGATGACTGCCTGTCAGTGGCTTTGGAAGCTTCCCCTCTCTCCCTAATCTCTGACCAGACGGCAGTAGCAGATTCTTATTTTTTACGGACAAAACTGGGGTGGGGAGGTTCAGTTATGTGTTACTAGCAGTTAACACAGACATTTACTAGTGCCAGGTGACAAGGCCCCCCAGATCCTCCGGGCCCTGGAAGAAGATGCGCTCTGAGCAGCACAGACCCTTCTGGCCATGCTTCTTCCCATGCACACCATTAACACTTCTCTTAACTGGTCCCCAGCACAGTCCAGTTTATGACTCCACCCCAGATGAGTTCCCACCCCCCTTGTACTGCCAACAGTCTCACAGCCAGACCTGCCCAGGCGCAGCGTGGGGGTGAGCGACCTCATCGTCTGCTTTTGCTCTGAAAAGCAAATACCCACATTAGTGCATGACAAGCGGATTTTTTTCAAGTCCGATACTCCCTGGAAGAATCCATCTCTGCCAAGCATGCTCCATCCTGGCAGCGCAAGGAGGAGCGGGATTGCCTGGCGTCCTCTGCCTAGCTCACAGGCACGGGAACCGAGAACGCACCGTCCCTCCTGTGGCCTTTCTCTTCTCCCCATGGCATGTAAGCAGCATAAAAATGAATGAGCCGTAACAAAAAGCTAAGATGGAGGAGGACAACCAAAGTAAGGGAAGCCCAAGGGGCTGAGAACAGGCAGGAGTTGGCTGTGGGACCTCTGGGAACTCGGGAGAGGAGCACTCCTTTCTCCTGCAAGTCAGCTCAGACATCCAGTTTTTACATTCCCCTACATTTAACAAACAGCTGTAAAACCTACCGAGAAAGCATATTGCTGCTTCTAATAAAATCTTATATATTACAAACAGTCTACTCCCTCCCCCAGCTGTGTTTCACTCAAGTGACAAAGGTTTGCTGCGGAGGTGCAGGGCTGTACTAAAGACCTCAAACAAGGTTCAATACAATTATAGATGGTAGAATTAAATGTTTTTACAATGAGGCTTTAGTTCCGCTCCCCCACCACCACCTTGTTTAAAAGTTGCACACCAAAAGAAAACTCGAAGTACTGAATACTTGCTCCTCAACTGAGCTCCCCGCACCACCTTTATGCACAGGCACACAGTAGCCAAATAAAAACTGCCCAATGTCAGCTCTGCCCCTTCCTAACTTCTGAACGTGCGACTTTGCAACCTTAATGCGTTTCTAGCAGGTTTTTACGTGCTTGAGTGTAACACAATATACATATCCCTCCCCCCAGAAATAACTACACCATATTAAAGAGTTTACAAATGTTCTGCTTGGTGTCACTGCTCTGTGAAAATACACTAGGTACGGGGTGCTCGAGAAGCAAGTTAGGCGAGAGAGGTCTGCTGCCGGAGGGCATTGTGTTGTCCTCTGCTCTCCACCCCGGTCTGGGTCCCAGCTGAGGCCGTCCCAGCGTTACTCCTGAGCCTCCTTGCGAGCCAGCTTATAAACCTCCGTGGGCCCATCCACGTGGGTGATGGTGGTGGTGAGCTGAAGCTCTTCACCACTATTTACTCCCAGGTCACCTGAGAAACAAAGTTATTTCATTAGCCCGGTCTCACAATAAAATATTTGACAATTCGAAAGCAAAAGATCTCTTTTATTCCCTCCAGGCTTTCAGGAGCTACCTGACCTATGGACTATGCAACATTTCTATAAACGCTTTTATCTACAGTTATTTAAATACAAGTGTATCAGCAACGGACAATTTCTCTGCTACTGAAGACTACTGATAAAGGAATCCAACAGCACTGCCATTCTCCACTTGCCCAGATTTCTATTTTCTCCTTTCCTCATCCCTCCATTTGAGCTACACAATTACAACTGGGCACTGCTAAAAAGTACAAAAAACATCTAGAAGATTTTAGACAGCCTTGGCTAAATACTCAAACCTGTCTAACCTAGTCATTAATTAAAATGTCTGCTAGGAAAACCAAACTATTGTTTGCATAACATTTCAAGATGCTGAACGTGTACTTTGGCCAAAAAAACCTGCACAAAAGGTATCACCCACTTTATACAGCTTTCTTCCCATGACAGCCTTCAGATCATTTAGAGGCATTTACCATTCGACTGGTCTTCACCGTAATTCTTGTGCGACGGCGCGTACAGGAACATCAGGGCGAAGACATAGAGGTTCCACATCCCGTAGATGCCGGTGAAGAAGGCGCTGTTCACTTGTATCGTTATGTCCCCCCACTTCCAGTGGCCTTCGGTCACCTGCCGGGGAGAAAGCAGACACGCACGGGCCGGTCAGTAAGACCAAACTCTGTAAAAATACAGAATTGACCCCCTAAAGCACTAACTTGGAGTAAATCAACAAGAACAGCGTCAATTCAACAGGATCAAGTAAATGGAGTATAACAGATTCAGTGACACAGATGTCAAGCTAGGATTCTCCTCTTTAGCCTCAACCTGCAGGAAAAAAATGGTCCTTACAAAATGATTCCATCGGGATTTCTTTAACTTTATCATTCTTAAACGTGACAAAATCTCTCACATCCTGCAATATATCCCTGCTGTAACTGATGTGTGCAGCAAAGATTGCCACATAAAGGGCAGTACCTAGGAGACAACTAGTTACATCTGAAAACATTAGACTTCTATAAATAGACCTTTTATAGAAGGAAAACCAGCATGAATAATGCGAAGAGCTAATGCGCTGAATGCCTGCTTGCTGCTTCTGTCTTACGAGAGGGGCCTAGGCTGACAGCATCAGCCTTGGACATGCGGAGATTTGTCAAGATTTATGAAAATAACATCAATATTAATATTACTTGAATCATCAATATTAATACTACTTGAAGATACGCAGACTGTTCACACTGAAATGTTGGCTTTCCGTTAAAGAAAAAGACCTAAGGGGGAAAGACGAAAGCTAAACTAGCTTGAAAAGAGTAGCTGGACAAGATTGTTTGCATTATGCCCCTACGCAGTGACAGTTTCGGTCATCAGCACTCAACGAAGAATCAAATCACCAAGTAACATTTCTCAAACCACTGCTTCAGTCGGACAGATTTTTAAGAGCAAAATCATCTGCTGCTGTATTTTGCATTGGGATGCACCATGTACCCCAAAGCATGAGTGGTGCAATGAGGAAGAAACGGCTCCTGCACCTGTAATTCTGTAATTCTGGACTTGTGAGGCTGTACCCACGGCTCTCCTGAAGCTACAGGCTGCCTATGCTTAGGAACAACCACATATGACATCTTTGTAACAGATGCAATCTTAAAAGTCACTTGGAGTAAACCACCAAAATACATTTAAGTAGTGATAAAAGCTCATTTGTACAAAGAGACTGCATCGTAGCTCAGAATAAATAGGTATCGATACTGTTGGAAACAGCAGGGTTGCAAAGTCAACCCAGGGAAGATTGAATTCTGTTATTTCTCTGTGGGCATACAAAGCCACCGGATTGTCTCAATGTGAACAGAACATTTTTCCTCTTGCCGAGTTCTCAGAAATGACTAACCCGTGTTGGCTGATATTTCAAACAGCACAGCCCCAAACCTTACCGTGAGCCAAAGGCCTTTGTGATGGCTTCAGCCTGACCAATTTGATGGCAGTGCTTCAAATAAATGAAAACAACTTCTTAAAAAGCAACTTATTACCAAATCTGCTTATAACAGGCATGCCTCGTCTGAACAGCAAGTGAGCCGATGTTGTTAGCGGCTAGGGAATCGGAGGCTGACGTTCTCAGACAGAGCTGAGTTTCGTCACTCACCTGGCTCACGATGAAGAAGATGACTGTCATCGCTGCACAAGCCAGGGTAATGAGCATCAGGAACTTGAACCTAAAAATCAGCCCCTGCTTAGAGAGAAATGTCACTGGTCACATTAACAGAATCCACAAAAACCCATTTTTGTTTTTAGCGTATACAAGACACAAGTATAAAAAAAAAAAAGCAAAGAAAAAAAAGGGTCCAACCCACGAAACCCCAAAGCAAAACAACCTCCACCCACTCCTCTGTGCCGTGTTCACGACAGCCCATATTCTCCGCTCCCCACACGTCTGCATTCCTCCCGGATGCTCCGAGCGGGGTGTGCATGTCTGGGCAGCTCCGGCTTTCCATTACACTTGCTTTTGTGACTGATTTACCAAGAGTTAACATGGAAAAGGAGGCAGGTCAGTGTAAGCCATGGGTTTCACTAGGAGCCAGCCTGATAGCTCATAGCTTTTGTAAAACAAACATTTGTGGAGAGCTTGCATGGCTTAGCAAGACGAGTTGGTGTTTCTACAGCGTGGGTACTGTACCAGACTAATCCTCACCTCCACGGTCTGTCTGGGAGGAAACTGCAGCGATTCTCAACGCTTGTCAAAACTATGCTGGCTATTACAGAAGAATGTAGATTATAAGACAAACTAAGGCTCAGGATCACTTGGTTGGGAATCTGACTGCATACCGTACTTGCTTTCACTAGTTTTACATTTTTACTTACAAATTCTTTTGGTTTTGTTTTTGTGTGTGTGTTGTTTTTTTTTTAACCTGTTTCTGGAATTTCAGTGGAAATGCCAGTGTCTGCGTAATTACTATGCCACATTGCAACAACAAATGACTATTAATTTAACTCTTCCAGATCAGATTCATGCTTGCCAGATGTTTGTACGTAGAGCATGGCTGCAGCTCTACAATACGAGCTGAAGTCCTGTGCCTCTTGCTCAAGGGAAAGACGGAAAAAAAAAGTTCAATATCTTCTTCAAATTCTCTCAAGTCCAGTTTTCTATTTTTTTAATGTGAATTCCTGATGGGTGATAACGGACTTGTTTAAAACAGAAGTGACCATCATTTAACAGAACAACACTGGTGATAAATATTTACACGCCCATGGAAACAACAGGCGCTCTCAGCTTAAGCACTTAAAGTGAGCTCCTCATGTTTTGCAGCAGCTAAAGACAGCTAGGACAGAAACAGCATACAAAAAATGGGGATAATGTGCTGAACGTGTTGCATTTTGATCCTAGTGGGACGGTTTCTCTTCTGCAACTTGGTTAGGAAAACACAGCCCCAAAAATCTGAATTCACACCATGGAAAAACAGGGTGGTCTTCGCAACACTTTTCATTAAACACAATAATTAATATTACAGGAGGAGAAACAGAGGTATGGGGAGCTGATGGGCTTACACCCCATAGTACTTTAAATGGTAATTTGGGCAATTTTCTTCCATCTTCTAACACTGTTCAGTAAGCTGGGAGATGGCAACTACTCGTAAGAAAGGAGAGCTAGCTTACATACCCTCCTGAGAGTTTAAAATACTTCATAAGGACTAAAGACCCAAATAAAGAAGAAACTTCACAACAGTCAAACAAAAAGGCAGTTAGGGGATTTGAGCAACACAAGAAAGCCAATAAAGATCAGACCTTCCACTTCAGGACTATATGGGTAGAGAAGGTCTCAGTATAGACTTTAAGGTCAAAAATGCATTTTAAAAATAATCTGTGGAACAAGGAGGGGCATTACCTCATAATGAAGGCGGCGAGCCTTGCTCATGGCTGGGAGGCTTGACTGCTTTCCACTAATGTTTCTGAACACTTGAAAGACCATAAAACACAGGAAGAGAAAATAGAGACACAAGCAGATTCCGGCAACTATAATAAAGGCCATCTGAGCAGTGCAGGTTAAGAGAAAATGGTATGAGCTAAACAGAAATAATAGCAAACATGCAATTCACTTATTTTAATATCATCCCAAAGATCATAACTAAACTTCCAGCAGGCAGCATTCACTCTGGACGGCAGCCTGCCCACGAGTGAGTGGGGAGCACAGGCTCGGATGTCCCCCAGCGCTCGGCACGGCAGCGAGGAGGGATAACCCGCCAAAACGCCCGCCCGTTCGAAATCTGCAGAGGAGATTTGGGAAGCCATTACCAACCAGTGTGATCTTCAGAGAGGCTCCTGCAAGAGGGCTGGATGCTGCGGAAGGGGGACTAATCACATCAGCTTATCTCAGCCCAGTAATCCAAATTAATGGCAGTGAAAGCAAGCCCTTCCAGCGGGACCTGAAAGGGCAGTTCATGGAAATGCCTCGGCAACGTGTGCGCGAAGAATCGCAGCAAACAGAGGGCCCTGGAGCAGATGCCATTGCAGCTGGGGTCAGGGGGAAAGCCGAGCGGGTGCTGCTGGAGCAGGACGGGCTCTGGGCTTATTGTGATGACACCCAGGACCTAAATCCCCCATGCTTTCCCCTTGAGGAGAGGTTCAGTTCTCTGGTGACTTCCCCGAGCACAGCACCGGTCCCCACCGGCACCCAGCACCAAACCTGCCAGAACTGCTTCTTCCAAACACCACCAGCATCTCCCGCAGAGCCTGAGCACCCCCCCACAGCCCCAGCCTGCCAAAAGGAGGAGGGTTTCCCCTGCAACCCACAGGTATCTGGCAGGAGGGAAACACCTCCCTCTCCTACCGACACAGACCGAGCCTGCCCTGAGCTAGGTGGAAGGATACAGCCAGCTCTGTGCCAACTTCAGTGGTCCAGATGCTGTAGAAGGGGTTCTTCAGCTGCACTCCCCTGCAAAGAGGAGAGAAAACACAAAGCTGCCAACGGGCTCAGAGAGCCCCACATCTGCTCCGCAGCCTGGAAAGAGCCAGCCATGCTGCTTTCCCATGCGGGTGAGAAGGAGACGAGGTGGGAAGCATTTCTTTACGGCCCTACAGGAGAAGATACGCTGCTGGGAAATGCCAGCATGCTTCAGTGCACTCACAGGAGCTTCTCCTCACTTCATGAGATGGGGCAGTGCTTCCAGCCACGGGGGTTAAACTGCTGGTCTCTGCTGCGGGAGGTGGCCAGGAGCCTCTGCTCGCTGCTCGGGGAAGGCTTGCCCCAGGAGCAGCACGCACGGGCTGGAGAGCAGCGCTGCACCTACCTCTCACACATGTCAAAGATGAAAAGGCAGAAGGAGCCAACGGCTATGGGTCCAACCTGCTTCCAGTACCCCGACAGACGATTCCGCTCATTCTGGTCCTAATGAGAGGGTCAAGAGGTGGGAGAAGGAGAAAAAGGAGAAGCAAGTTAGCCCGAAGTCCTCTCACCGGGTGTGGGTCCCCGCAGCATTGTGTCCAACTCTCCACAAGGGAGTTGCCAGGTATCTCTGCAAGTGGGGCTGGACACAACCTTCCCTTCCGTGTTGTACCCACCATCATGTGCTCTCCGCAGAAGATGATCCAAAAGGACAGGAGCATGGCATAGAAAATGCCTTGTCGAATGTCTCCAAAGAGCAACATCCAAGTCCAGTCAAATCCAATGGAAAACCACTCCACGGGGATGTTAATGAATGTCATGGAAATTCCCAGAGCAAAGATGACCCTGGCAAGACAGAAACACCATCTCTTTCCAGTTTGCAAGGCAAGGACACAAAGCCCCAGAAGCCAAAGCTGTGCAGGAAGAGCAAGAGAAGAAAATCCAACATTGTTTGGGCAGTGGCGGTGGGGTGTCACCTCCTGCCAGCAAACCCTCTGGGGTGGGCAAATACAGCTACTCATTCTCTGTGGGTTTAATGGGAAAGAAAAGAGAGGCTATGGGGGTCTCCTGCTCCCAGTGTGCCTGGGTGGAGGGACGGGACAGAGAAGACACCATCCCTGTCTCCCCAAACACAGGCTCTGCCTGGGAGCAGCGACCACCTTGGTCAGGGTCCTCTTGCTTGAGGGTCACCTTACCCAGCACGTGAGCCCCTACTCACTTCTCCAGCAGGACAGGAGCGCGTGTCATCAGCGTGATCCGTCTCCAGTACCAGACCATGATAATTAAAATGCTGGGGGTGAGGAAGGTCTTCATGGCAAACCACACTTTCGTAAAGCCTCCGTTTTGATGGATGCCCTAAGGAAAACCAAGGTGGAATGCAACAGCTGTACAGGGTTTAACATCATTACGCCATGCTTCTCATTACAGGAGCTGACAGGAGAGGCAGATACGTGGCAGTACGTGTAAGCACAGGTAGATGTAAGTACTCTTTGAAAGATGCAGTTTCTCCAATACAGGAAAGGGAGCAGGTGCCTGCTAAGCACCCAGGCCATCTGAGCAGGCTTCAAAAGTCCTGAAAACAAATACCAACACACAGAGCTTCCGCTGTGAGGTGGAGAGCAGTCGAGAGAGGGGCACTCTGACACAGCATGGAAAAAGCTGGCAGAATTGCTCTCAGACAAGTAACAAGATACTCATGAAGCTAAGTCACCACTGGTGGAAAAGCATCGGCCAAATGAATGCGTTTCTCCAGACGCACACCCTCCCACCACCATCTGCAGCCACCACAGCCGGCTGGCTCGCTGCTTCTGCTGAGAGGGACAGTGGTGGGAGGTTTTCCAGCTGGGAGCACCCATGGCCACCAAGCCTCAAGGGAGGGCAGGAGCAGGGATAGCTGACAGCGGTCCCAGACATCTGCGTGGCGATGGCCAACTCCAAGACAGACCAGGTCCCCCCTTGAACCCTACTGTTCTGTTCCTCCTTAGCTCCCAAGGCTAAGGCAGGGCTTAATCAGGCGGAGGAGTCTGCACCTGAGCCGGACTGCGGTGGGGAGGAGAGGACAGAGCTCTCGGAGCTGAGAGAAGAGCCCGGCTCTGGAGGTGGTCACAGGGCAGTGCAGGAGGGTGGCACTGCTCGAGGCTTGGGACGGGCTCCTTGGAAGAGAGCAGTCAAAGGAGGCATCCCTCGGGAAGGAGGAAAGTCACATTTGCAGGTAGGAGCTACGCGCGATGAAGAGTAGGATCAAAGAGGAGATCAAGAAAGGAGCTGCAGCAGCCCCCCGGCAGACATCATGGAGAGAAGCAAGACAGACACTTACCACGAGGCGGATATCCTTGATTTCCCCAATGCCCACGTTAATTCCCTTCCTCTCGTTCACAGGGAGACGGATGTTGATGAGGTAGTATTTGTGGGCCACGCTGCCGATCTCCATGAAGGGAAGGAAGTCACAGTCGTAGTGACGGCCTTCGGACTCCAGGGTCTAGCAAAAGGGCACAGAGCAGCAAGACGGCGGTCAGCCTCGGAGGGACCAGCACGCCCTCCACAGTGAGGGTCTGCAAAATCCCTAACGCTGGGGCCATTGCTAGCACCGAGAGCCTGTTTGCTAATTCCAACCTTCACCTGGGGAGAGTCTGTGCAAGTCTGGAGAACATCAGAGGTTTGGGGACATTTTTGCTCAAGTTTCTAACTGTTTTGGGTCATTGAGTCAATAGTGTTTGAACTCAAGCAGGTTCATGTTCTCAGGCTCTTACATGCACTTAAAGTCAAGGGAGCCTTTCCAGAGGAAATACTACTTTGGGATCCAAGCTTCCTCCCTCAGCAAGCACAACTTGAGCCAAAACAAAATATGCAACCCCTTCACACGTGTCTTTATGTGGAGTTTCTTAAGTCCTGTTTTACTAGCAATAGTGCCCTCAGCACCGCATATGTATTTACTGCATATGTGTGGCTGTATGGAAGGGTACAGGTGTTACTGGAGACATAAGTGGATTACTGAAAGGGACTGTGAAACAGGAGAACAAGACACAGAGCTGAAAAACATGTCATGGTAAAGAGATACCAGATTAATTTAAGCACATGAATTACAGTTTGCAGCACAAAAAGAAATATCTTTATTTAAACAAGATGGTCTGTTCTCAACTGCTAGCTGTGCTCTCTGCTTCTAAGCTTTGTAGCTTGAGGCATTAAGAAGTTATTTTAAGAAACTCTTGCCCCACCTTTCCAGGTCCTTTGAATGCTGCAGTGTCCCTGGTGGGCTATTTCCTTGCCACTCCTGAAGAACAAGGTTTTGTCCATCACAGAAGCACAAGATGGAAAGGTCCAAGTTCTCTAGGATGGTTTGGGGTATACAAATCTCAAAGCATGCGAGTTCTAGACAACAGCTCTGCAACACCTTACACCTTTAACTCTACCTCCGACTTCATCCCCTTCTCTTGTATCACCAAACAGAACCAACTGCATGTGGAGCTCATCAGGTTTTCAAAGAGTTTCAGCCAAGAGAAACCTGATGCGTTTTAAAGTTATGATTGAACAACTCAGAGCTTCTAGGAAGCACCATGAAGGAAAGCAAGAGGACAATTCCCCCCACACCTCCCCACCTCCAGTGTCAACAAAACACCTTACTTTTGGTGAGCCAAAGGTGCATTTCAGCTTCCTGATCTCTATTGCATGTGCTATTTCTTCCCAATCATCAAACGTGTCATCGCGATATGCTAGTGACACATCCAGGGTAATTTCTGCGTTTTCTTCTGCAAGAGTAAGGAGACATCAGGCTTGTTAGAGAGGAATGGTACAGAACATCAGAAGGGTGGGAGAGCATCTAGACACTGAAAGGACCTCCGAGAGGCACACAGCTACGGAGGGAAATGGAAATTTTTGCATTCCAAACAATACAGATCAAATTACCTTTTTCAAAACATTTATCTCCTCTCTACCAGAAAAGAAAGAATTTTTACTGGTCATAAAGGTCTGATACCTTTCTAACATACCATGACTTACAGTTTATGTTACAGTTGTGGGTGAAGAGCATTATTTATTCATATAGCATTAGAAACAATAACTTGTGTATAAAACTGGAACCTAGACAGCTGCAGAGACAGACAGTAAGCCAAAAAGCAATCCAGCAGCCCCTTCACCGCGGGTTGGCGGAGGGACAATAAGACAGGCTTCTACGTAGACCTTCTGCAGGTAACGCAAGGGTGTGCAATAGGTCTTTCCGCTTCAGGAAACAACTATATTGCATCATAGGATTTGCTTTAAATCAACATTGAAATAGTGTTTAGTTACAGAAAACCACAAAAAAGATTAAGTATACAACCGTGTATAGTTAGATGAACTGTATAAAGGAGAAATCATGCAACTAATGGTGCATTTCGTTCACTTAGGCATGATAGCAGAAGTCATCTATCAATGTAACCTTAGGTTTCTCGTGGCTGTAGGTTCACCATCCGTAAACACTGAAGCCCAACATCTTGAATAAAAAGGTCTAGAATACACCCCTTAACAAAGATGTATTCTACCCGAGAGATGTTAAATGAAAGAAAAAGGGTCACAGAGGCCTTTGGGTGGGACGGGAAGGGAGGAAGCAGGGAAAGGCACTGCTGGGAGAAGTCAAAATGCATCACCAAAAGTACAAATTGCTTCAAAATTGCCCACAACTAGGATCCTCTGCTCTTCAAAGATAACCCAGGGTTCCCAGAGTAATAAGAAAACACTACACAAGGGTCCTATAAAAAGAAAATTAAAAAATTGAAGTTTAGCTATGCTGGCCTTGCTGGAAAAAACCTCAGAAACGACCGCACATGATGGAGTTGATATTTTCTATATGTGTTGTTTAGCTTAAGTCATTCCACATAAGCCTTTTGAAGCCCTCCCCTCCATGCCCACGCCCCACACCAGCACTGACTTGTTTCTGCCTTTACAGATGCACCAACTTGCACGTCAGTAAACACACACAGAGTTTATATGCCCAGGTAAGGTCACCACATCAAATTTGTGTTGAAACAGTCAGCTTGTCCTCTCCTGGACATGTTCACAGTAAGAGTACGGGGTGTAACTGCTTTTAAATATGCTCTTGATGCTGCCAAGAGGTCATCGCTGCAAGAAGGAAATGGGGCTGGAACAGACTTATTTAGGTGCCACAACTGAGCATGTTCATGAAAACGAGAGTTACAGTTGAAGTCTGCCAAGCAGCAACACATAAACATGCTTTGAAAACCCGAGGCAAGTCTGTACCAGCTCTACCAGATGTAAAATCCTGCTATTTACCAGGCATAGATCCAAGGGAAGGCTCTGAAAGAGGGACACATTCTGAAATGAGCCTGTGCATGCTATAACCTTGCCTCTTTTCATAGATCACCAAACTCTGAGAGCCACAGCTGCTGGAAAAGCACTGGAAGATGACTACAGAACCATCTGCCACGGAGAAGTGTTGGAAGACTGCTACAGAACCATCCACTGCAGAGAAGCATTGGAAGATGGCTACAGAACCATCCACCGTGGAGAAGCATTGGAAGATGGCTACAGAACCATCCATTGTGGAGAAGCATTGGAAGATGGCTACAGAACCATCCGCCGTGGAGAAGCGCTGGAAGATGGCTACAGAACCATCCGCCGTGGAAAAGCGCTGGAAGATGGCTACAGAACCATCCGCCGTGGAAAAGCGCTGGAAGATGGCTACAGAACCATCCGCCGTGGAGAAGCGCTGGAAGATGGCTACAGAACCATCCGCCATGGAGAAGCATTGGAGATGGCTACAGAACCACTTGTGCCAGTGTCGAAGCACTGTGCTCTTGCTGCAAACAGCTCATGCTTGCAAGCTCCCTGGCAGCGCGCTGTGGCACGCTCCTGAGCTCAGAAATGCCTCTGCAGATCTAAGCTGACACACACACACACATTCCATCAGGGCTGCGTCACTGTATAGGCGGACTCTGTACGTGCTCCGTCCTGTAAGGATGCGGAAGGCGTACACGATGTCAACGCCCATAGCTTTTCACCAGGAGCCCTCTGTATGAAAACAGGGCTGCCTGCTCTCTCAGCAGCAGCCCGCACCGGGGAACGGCCTGCAAAGACACATCAATACTTGATGAGCTTTGAAGTTCAGCTCCGAAAAAAATCTGGTCTTCATAATTCTGAAGGGAGGCTGTTTCACGTCTACAAGTAAGCATGAGTCTTTCAAGCGCTGTGCCCCCCGTATGTTTGTCATCTTTTTCAGTTATATTTTTGTTGGGAATATGTGGTGGCATACTCATCCAAAATGATGGGAAGGGGCGTGGATGGTATCTGTGGTTTAGACTTGCTATTTATACAGGGTTTGGAGGTGGCTCTGTTATGCATCTGATGTGGATGCATCAAGATTTTTCTGAGCATTTTTTTTTGCACATGTGATCTATACCATCCAGACTGATATCAAGTTCCTTTCCGCAGCAGCCATTAGTTAGGTTTCCATGAAACATGAATTTGCCATCTCAGATCCACTATTTAGAAGACCAGCAAAACAGATAAATGGGATCATAAGGTTAAACTTGGCCCGGCTAAAAAGAACTACAAACTTCATTTCAGAAGCCATAAAACCAACTGGAATGCTTGGGATTAAATCCAACAAAAACAGCTTTCATTATTTCATCTTTGCAATCCAAATGTTGCTGCTGCCATCGAGTATGAAAACCAGAAGGCAGGAGATATACTAGTGTGTGCTTTTCCAGACCAGTGGATTAGAATCTCCCTCTATATTTCCAGCAGTCTCTGCATCGGGGTAACATCTACCATTAGAAAAGAGTTTTGTACAAAGACCCTTCAAGCCTGTCAACATAAAATACATAAATATGTCTCTATACATACACACGCACACATCTATATATAGATATGTATTTCAGCACAGCAGACTGATAGTCCTACGCCAGTCCACTCTCAGCCTTTTGTTAGCAGTCTCCATCGTCCGAGAGGAACAAATAAGGACAGTGACACACTGTTTGGCAAAGAACTGAATTTTAAGAAGATTCATGACTTATTCACATTAATACCAAAATGTCAGATGGTGAATAGACAATTTTGGGGGGGGGGGGGGGTGCCCTTTTCGTGCATGGCACTAATGCTCCTGAAGTCCTCTGAATACTAAGGGCAGGCTACGTGCCTGCGCAGGCATATGTGCATGAGGGGAAGGGGGAAGAGAAGCAGTAGCTGATGTTCCACCATGCTTGGCTTCAGGATAAAAGAAAGGTGTTTCAAAGCAGCGTTATTTACCATCAAAACAGCAGATGGGAGGAGTGAACAGGAAGCAAGAGACTGACAGTTGAGCCAGTTTTTACTTCTGGAAGTGCTGAGAGCGAGCAGAGTATTTTAATTATTCAAAGCTGAGCCATAGCAGAAGAGAAAGAATACATGCAAGGAAGGAAGAGAAAAAGCTACTGCAAACCTGTGCTCAGCTTCCCAGATGCTAACATGTTCGAGGAAAGCAATTACTCAGCTCCTCTGCACATGTTAATCAAGATTCTCCAGAATTTCCCAACAATAAAAGGTAGAAATAAGTAGGTAGAGATTTCTGTCTTATTCAGTACCAAGAGATGAAATTACCCATGCCAGGAAACTTCATCTCGCAAGGACCATGTCAGAGCATCTCTTCATGGCATGCTCCAGATTAACCTTGCCTTCACAGATCTTGTAGATAACGCCTAGATAATTTGGAACCTGGTAAATCTCCTCTGGTATTAGCAGCTCGAGTGTCGAGTGACAACCTCACCAGTACCATAGGGTTATATTAAAAACCCTACAGAAATAAGACAGGTTTGTTTAGATGATTATGTGTTCCAGGGATGACCAACGAGAAGACACGCTCTTGCTGGGGTTCCCAGCCTTGAGCTTTCTCGGCGACTCTCCATTTGCAGGGCTATGAGATGCTTCGAAGTAGGTCAGAGCCATGACCCCCCTCTAAAGCGAGGGACTCCCCGGTACCTGTCATGTTCCGAGCACCACCAATATATTTTTTCATGTTGGCGTTTTACTGCCAGACATTCAGTGCCCGAGACCTTTTCCGTGATTCACTTTATAGTGCGATATTAGCAGAGGATATCTTCACTCACATTACAATAGTCTAAAAATAGAGGAGTTGTTTCAGAAGATGGCTCTGTGCCAGCTGCATACTAATACAGCTGTCTGGAAAGAAGCATATGCAAGCAAATAGAAGAAATGCTAGAATTATTTGCATTACACTTCCATGCTTCACCAGCTCTCTGAAATTACAAAACCTACCAAAGAGACCAAAATTGGATGAATTCAGTCTGCAGCGCTTAGGCATACGACTGTACACAACTGCTTTGCAACTGCAAAGAAACCAGAAGTTATTCTCACTTACTAATATTTTAAGTCCAGTAGATGTAAGAAGAGAAGAAAACAGGGGTTTTAGACTGAAAATTTGTAAAGGCCCCTTCATACTGTTACACCACCTGATAAATAGAGGCATCATTATCTAACGTCCAACATAGTGCAACCGTCAGTTTGTACTCCCCAGGGACACTGCATTCCTAGATGTCAATTCAATATTAAGCAATTTCAGGTTTACTTTTGCACAAGGTGAAACTGAGGCAGGAAAGCCAAGAGCGCAGCTCTGGAGGCTCCTGAAGCCTGTGGCAGTCAGGGAGCGAGCAGCCTCCAGGTCCCTGCTCCAGCTAGGGACGGATACCAGCAAATTATTTCTTGGCACGTAGAAGGTCGTGCTGCAAAGCAGCTCAGAGAGAAGGACTGATGTTCCCTGTTAAGAACACTGCAGCTTGCCAAATGCAAATAGCCCGGACCCATGGCAGCAGACCAGCCCAAAAAATAAATAAAATACAAAGAAAAAAAAAAAAAGAGAAATCCCCTCCAAGCTCACAGCACAACCTCCCACCCTTCTCTGAGGTATTCTGCCCATGAAAGTGCAGCATCAAGATGTGCCAACAAGCAACGACTAAAGCAAAGCAGGAACGAATTTTTAAAGTGAACCTGATGTGCAGGGAACAGAGACGACCGCCTAACTTGCAGAGGAAAGGGGATTTGCACACTCGTTACCAGCCCACCGGTGGATGGCCGCAGTGCTGCTCTGCAGGGGGGGAAGGAGAGGCAGCTCCAGGAGCCGGTGTGGCCACCCCGTCCTGTCTGGGAGCAGGGACTGTCTTTTCCAGGGCAGATGCTATTTTGGAGAGCGGTCCTCAACAAGCTCAATGGCTTTCATCCCTCCCCTGAAAGCACCCGGCGTTCCTCAGATCCGGCGATGGGAACCGGACCCGATTGCGCAGTCACGAAGGAACACTTCAGCTTCAAAAGCAGCCTTTTGCACACCGGAGATTTCTTACGGCTGGAAACCAGAGGACGGCCGCTGGCACCGCAGACGGATGGCAGGGATGGATGGCTGCACACCGGGGCTCCCGCCGCTGCACTGTGCCAGCCGTTGGGCGAGCGCCGGAGGGCTTCCCGGAATCCCTGCAAACAGGGCATTTTGCACCACAGCAGGAGCGGGGCTCGCTGGCAGATGTTGCCATCCTCGCGAGCGGTACTACGATTTCCCATCGCAGCTTTCGTCATTGAGGTACGGGTGGTTTTAAGGTAACTTCATCTCGTTTCTCTATCTGCCGCCTTTCCCTGTTCTGGAAAGGGTTTTTTAATAATTGAACGCACAATGCATCAAGAAAGGACAAGGACAGCTTGGGCACAGAAATAGCCTTTTCCTCAGAGAAACAGCAAGTCTGAGTCTCTCCCAGCTTTCTGTGAAAGATGAACACGAGGGAAGTAGCTCAGCTTCTAAACATCTGCATTTTGAAAACACCTGCATTTTGAAAACAACATCTGCATTTTGAAAGTGCAGAGCAAGAACCCACGGCTGGTTCCTCCTCTGAAGGATGAAGATCCCACAGGGGCTTAGGGGTTGCAGAGGAAGAGGATGACCACGTGCCTTTGCAGAGAAAAGCCGGCAGCAGTTGGAGATGTGGCTCAGCAGCATCCCCGGTGAAGACCAAGAAGGGGAGCGCGGCTGAGCCCAGGACCCTGCACAGCTGCGTGTTGACTTTAATGTCTTCGGACCACGCTGTGGGGTTTCGGGAGCCAGTGGAGACTGGGATGTTTCCCCAGGGAGACAGGCAGCCAGCTTCTTCAGGCAGATAAGAGCATTTGCAGTTACCAGGCGGTGCTGCTTTCCTAGATGATCTGAGGCTGCTTCAAGACGGTCATTATGACGGTGACTGGCCGAGGCTTTAATAGCTGCAATGCCTTCCAGGAGCCGTCCCTGGTTTGGCACCAGCCCCTGCTGGCATTAACTACAGCAGGATGACTGCTGGCTTTGAGGTCTCTCAAAGCTTAAGAGAGAAGAAACTTGAATTGTTGATTTAAAAGAAGAAACGAGGTTATTTCACATCTTCAGCATTGCCTCTTTTGAGGAGCTGATTCCAACTACCTGATCGATGAAGCTCTTAACACTAACGCAAAGTTAGCAGCAAGATACAGAGACACATAAGCAATTATTTTGGCTTAACAAGATTTATTTTTATTTAATCTGTTACAACACACTCTAGCAAGCAAGAGATGCGTTATTCACTAGTTTCTTAGATTTTACACTTAATTTACATCTGCCTTCAGCTTGGCATAAAGTGTAGGAAAATAGTGTTTTAAAATACTTTCTTCAGTCAATGAAAGAAGACCTTCAAGATGTGCCAAGTAAGTTCACACCATAAGAAGTTTTAATGTCTCCCTCATCTCCAAATGCTTCTTACAAACAAAAACCACCAGCAGCTACTGGACTGATAAGGCCCAGAAACTGAGTCTTTCCCAGCTGCAGAAGTGGTTATTACCCAGAGGGTGGCCCAAGACAAGTTTTTCTGCTTTTACATCTCAAAAAAAGTTCCCACCTTTGAAGGACTTGGTCACTGAACAGCACAAATAATCACCTGAAGAAAAGGCGCTCTGCACTTACAGCAGAAATTACTGTCAAAAGCTTGTTTAGCATTTTAGCAACCTGGTCCCAGGTGCCCAGCCAGTTACTCACTCCAGCTCAGTGGTTTGACTTTAAAAGCCTCGGAACAAAGCATTATTTCTCTAAACACAATCATCTATTGAAGTCTAAGAAGTTGAGGCATTAATAAAGTTACAAAGCTACTCTCTCTGTGTTTTAGAGATAATTATAGGGATAAGAATACATATGTAAGCTTTATACAATCTCACTTTTAACTTATCTTAATGATGATACATTAAATAGCTAGGAAGGAACAGGTCCACGCTGAGCAGGCAAGGCAGTAAAGGAAACTTAAAGCAGTCATGAAAACTTCATCAGATCTACAGTGACCTGGCTGCAGTCCCTGGGGTGCAGGCTGCCAGCTCCCCCTGCACCAGCACGCGCGTTTGCTAGTCCACATCCCCAAGCCAGCAGCCAGTTTCTAAAACAGATTTGCTCCCTGAACTGACCCACCCACCACACGGTTACGTGAACCCTAGAGCCAGAGCCAAGAGACAGGCTGCAGCCAGAGAAAAAGCTACAGAAGCCCCAGTTCAGACCAGTTTGAAAAGTAAATTGTTTATTCATTATTAAGTTATAGTTGTTAGAGAGAGGGATTTTTCCCAAACACTTTTAAACATGTAAACACATGCACAACTCTTTCAGTAAGGGGCAGATCAGTCTTGCCCTTGCGGCTCCCAATATTATTTTGCAGATTTTTTTGCAGGGTTATTTTTGAGTTTGTGGGGGTTTTTTTTGTTTGCTTGGTTTTTTGTTTCCTCCCTCATATTTTATCTTCTTCCATGTACTAAGGGCGAATTCCAGTAAGACAGCTTCCTCCACAGTTAGTGTACCTGTACAGTTTTCCAGTTAATTTGGAGCACTGTAGTTTCAAGGCCAGAAGGTACTTTCCACCTGCATGTACCAAAGCCTAGCAAAAAATGTCTCTCACAACCATTGATGGAAGTTAGGGCAACTATTTCAGTTCACCAACAACCAACCTCAGACTGAAGAAGTTAAAGTTATTATTATGACAAAGGCTCAGTAAATAAACACCAACTCTTCTGCAACTGGTGCCCGACGGAGAGTGCGTGTTTAAAACCTCTGACATGAGCATTCCTTCTCACGAGCTCCTCATGTAAACTTATGGATCAATAATTTCATTTACTAAGTACTTTGGCTTGCAGTTTAGAAACTCATCATGCAAAAGTGCTTGGCAAACACAGAGCAGAATAGCATGGCTTAAAGGCTTCAGCACTGGGAAACCAGTAACCAGTTCAAGTCTTGACACAAAGGATTTTGGGGGCGGAGACATTTATAAAAATAAAAAAACACCACCCCCCCCGACACTGCTTTTCACCACCTCCACACAGAGTGAGAGACCCAACCTAGAGCACGATAAGGCGATGCTGCTGCTCTGGCAGAAGGGACATCCCCACTCCTCGCCTGCTCCAGCAGATCTTCAGCGGTGGCCCTGGCACCACCTTGCACGGCAGCGACCAACTCAACCTCCTAACCGGTCGGAGAGGTCCTCCAGCCAACCCCAAATTTCCCTGAGGAGGCCGCACGATGCGGCTCACGGCCAGGCACGTGCACAGAGCCAGCACAAGGGATGGGATGGGAATGCAGAGAAGCAGGAGGAAAGAAACAGCTGAAAGTGTTGGGCAGTATTATCAACTGCAAACTGTTGCTGCGCACTCGGCATCCTGGAATATTTTGAAAAACTATACGAAAGCCAGGAGCATATGCCGTGAAAGCGAATTGCTGGATTTAAACCAGTGTAGTTGTTGATGGTCTATGTACTTTAAGAGGGAACCTGCTCGTCATCTGCTTAGCTACTCGCTAGTGCAGCGTGAACAGCTCTCCCTGCAAAGATACATATTGAAATGTCTCATTACCGATTCTCACCTTTCGAACATGCTCCTTTATCACCTCGCTGTATGGGGGCACTGTAGCAATTAACATATGGCACAAGATAAAAGCGACTTTAAGAGAAACATATGGGGAAATCAGACCACAGTCAGCATCTAACAAACGATGGAGAGGGACTTACTTAGGTCGTTGTCCATCTTGAACGCGATGTCCAGCTGCATGATGAAAAGCATGAACTGGAACCAGGGGCTCATCTCCTTTTTGGGGAGGGGAATGTGCACGGCAAACACGATATCGTTGGCTTCAATCTGCCTGCTCACTGCCTCGTCGAAGTCTTTGAGCTTCTCGCAGGGGTTGGGTCCCCAGGGCATCAGCCACTTGGTTTTGTGGTGGTTTTTTCTTACATCAATGCACTTCACTGACGTGTAAGGAACAGCTGTAGTGGGGCTGGGAGCTGTAAGTGGAAGAGAACCACATTTTTAGCATCTTTAGATATCTTATATAGTGGTTTCCCCACCAAAATATGCAGCTCCCCATTCAACTATTTGAAGGCAATTTAAAACAAATGCATCAAATGATTCTCCTTCACAGCTCCTTGATCTTGCAGTTAAGTAATTAAGTTTACTACATCTACAGACATATTACTGACTTTGTAGTGGGATCAAATTAGGATTAGCTGAAGCAGACGGAATCTGCCGGTTCAGTCTCAGATACCTCAGTTACACCAAAATCATACTGAAAGTGACTGGCAGCTTTTTCTGTGCATACACCCTTCTAGTTTGCTCACTCAAGCAAATCCACATGCAAAGCATGTGCCCATATCACAAACCTAGACATATGAACTAATCCTAAACCTCGTGGTCCTGCAGAGCCAGGCAGGACTTACCGCAGTGATTTGAACCACGCACAGCCACACATTTCCTTGGGCAGGAAGGCTTTTCTCACCGCTGAACCACACAATTCTTTTTTAAGAATCCTTGGTAATGGGAGAGAGCAGCACCACGTTGCATCTAACCCAGCCCAGGGCCATGACCAACATCTGCTGTCTGCAAACTTGCTGCAGGAGCCATCTCAGCCTCGCCAAGACTCCCAGCATGGAAAACATGGGGTAAGCTGGTCACCTCTGCGATGCTCCAAAGATCCTTGCCCACCCACTCCCACTAACTGTAGAGAAACGTTTTGCATGAAGGTATTTCTTCCTTTTGCTGTAAGTCAGGTGTGAACTAATGACTGTTACCACCAAAGATTTGTCTCTCTTTTTCTCCTAGCCCCACATTTTTTTTGAGATATTGGGAGAAAAGCAGCTGAACAGAGATCTTGGCTCTGAAATGCTCCCCAAACTCTGCAGCACAGCAAGCAACGAGGCTTTGTGCACAAGATACCCATTTTCATCGTATCAGGAAAATGTACAACATCCCAGATCAGACAATTAAAACTATGGAGGAGTATACTGCTCTGGCTTTACGTCAGTGAGGAAACAGTCCAGCTCTGAAGTACAAAAAGGGATGAAAGCAGAAAAGAAATACATTCCACCTTCAGCCAGAATTTCAGCGTAACACCTCCAAATCTGAGAGAAAGAAAAGGCTTTTAAAAACTCAAACACATTTCCAACATAGTTCTGCCATGCAAAGACTTCTTATGACAGCGGTTCTGCCCTGTTTCCAGTATCATTTGGGAAATAAATATTTTAATGCTGTTTGAATGCATCACAGAACTGGCAAACCACAGAGACGAGCGGAGCTGGAGCTGCTCCAGTTCCTCGTCTCCCCCGTATGATCCGAGAGGCTTCTGCGGGTCAGAAAGCCCAGTGACCAGGAGGTCGATAATTCCCCTGTCCCTTATGAATCTATTCTCCTTTTGTCATAGAAAAAAATAATTTTTTTGCACAACAGCCAGCTCAACACATTTTGACACCCAATACATTTCACTGCAATTAAACCAGAACTGTTCTCTTTTCTGAAGTATTACCAGGAAGGTACCATTGGACACGCTGTAAAGAATTCCTTCCAGCTTCACAGGTTTTGGGAAGCAGATGGAGCAGGTTAACTCTTTCTTTTTAAGCTGTTAAAAGAGTTTTCTTGATGTCTGTTTTCACCAGAATTTGAAGAAATTAAAGTTACATAATACAAGTTTGTGATGTGACATTTATGAAAAACCCCAAACTATCCAGTCCTTTTAAAAATAAAAAAGGCTTGAAATGGAAAAATTTAAGTGCAAATTTAACCTAATAATGTAAAAATGCTCTAACGCAAGTGACAAGCATTGAAATGTTCCTATACTATGAATTAAAACAGAAGTAGCACATAGAATAACAGATATCCAGGCATACAGAATAACCAATGACTTCATGTCAAAGTCTCCAGACAAAAGATGCTGAGGTGGTCACGTAAAATTGGGGATAAGCCGGCCAGCCTGCGGGCTCCCGCAGAAGGCTATTTTCACATCATCACCATCCTCGTTCTGACAGATGGTCCAGGACTTCCCACCAAAAAAACTCCAGCAGCAAGCAATAGCACCCTACCTACAAACTTCCAAGCATTTCAATGAGAAAAACAAACCAAAACTGAGCAACACCCACCCAGCCACCCCCAGCCCCGTCGGGGCAGAGCCAGCTCAGGGTTCCCCCGGCTCAGCACGCTGACATCCGCACGCGCTACACCCAGATGATTCAGGCCTGGCTCCCTTGTAATTTGGACGCAGCATCACAACAGCAGCTCTATTGCTTTTTGGGATCCAAGCCAGGAACCCTGCGTAGCATCTTCCCTAACGTGCCACCTCGTTAGAAAGACGACATCCACACTCCTTCCTACAGGCAAGGGAGAGATGACTCAACATGCGAGTCGGGAGGAAGTTATTAAAAAGCAGTTGTTTATAAACTGCATTTTTTCAATTTTTGGACAGCAATAAGTTTCTTCTAGCTGAAAAGTAGCAGTGATGCTGGCATAAAGGGTGGGCTGAAAGGAAAGGGATTTGCTTAAGCGGGAATACTCCCAGATTCATACCTGCCCTCGCTATCAGTCCCCAGCCTAAGTGCATCACAGATACGTAGCACTGCCGCATCTCAAAACCCTCGCTGCATCCAGCAGTCCTCCAGGAACCAGAGAAAGCTCATATGTTACAGCAGCCCCCCAAAAAAACAAGTGACTGATATGCCAGAAAGAAACAGCAAAATAGAATAAAATAAAGCATTCGACAAACAAACAAAAAAAATCTAGCTGCAAGTCCAGGATTACAGAACACTTTAACAACGTGCCGTAAGTGCATAAAACGGTGCAACATTCCTTTCTCATGCCTCGATGCAGAACCTAGTAACCGTGGCTAAAACTGCAGCTCTAAGTGAATATTAGGAATATTGTTGGGAAATAAGTCACTCAGGCCAAGCTCTTAGAGCTTTTTAACTTCGACAAATCTTTGTGTGATTTAAAAGTAGGCATTTCTGAATTAAGAGACATTGTTACTTCTACAGAGGAGACAAATGTTTCTTGCTTTGATGCACCCCATTATAGCCATAAATACATGTTTTCATCACTGACTGATTATGATTTTAAATACTTGGCATGTTCACTTAAGTATCCCTGCTGCCAAAGTTACAGCTTTGAGGAGCAAGAGACAATTACTATATATATATTCCTTGTCAGGAACTGCACACCAAACGAATGTCGGCACTTGGCTTCCATTACTTGTTTGGCTCCAGTCCCATTAAATTCAAGCGAGTGTTGAACCAAGTGGAAAAAAATGCTTTGTGAAACTGCAGCCAAGTCAACTAACAGTATTACAAAGTGCTATGCAAAACAAAGCTAGCATCGAGGGATTTCAGTTAAAACGTGGTGCCAAGCAGGCTGCTCTCAGCCATTCTGCCTGTGGGCTGGTAGATGCTTCAGCTTTATATATTAAATGATATATGTCAGCCTGTAAATAATTAAATAGCCATTTGTGCATAATACAGCGGATAAGCCCCAGCCCGTGTTCCAGCCTGCTCGCTGTGACGAGAAGCCCTGCAGTAACGCAGGTACCATTTGGAGGGGCTTGCGGAATAACCGAGGAGCAGGGCTTTGCTCAGGAGGGTTTTGCAGAAGCTGGTCAGCAGCATGGCTCTCTGGGAGCCAGCTCAAACAGGAGCCAGCCCTGCGACCTTGGGTTGGGGCTGCCCGGGGACCCCCATGAAGGAGCCCTGGCCCCAGGGACCGTGAGCAGGCAATCGGGCAGAGACCCCTCGTGCCAAGGGGCGAGAGCCCGGCGGTGCTGGATGCTGAAAGCCATAGGCACGAGGCTGCCGGAGCTGCTAGCACCGTCGGTGGATGCTTCTAACCCCCCCTGCTCGAGAGAAAAAACTACCCACAGACAAGTTTAGAGACAGGATGATTCACAGCAAATGCTTTCAGGGTGACAGCCATGATCTCCAAGGAGCTGGCGTGCCTGCGCCTGAGGGAAGCGGGCAGGAGGTGACTGTCACCACTGGAGCCCTCCTTTGCTCCGATGGGACAAACCTTCATTAAATCTTCCTTAAAACCCCAGGCAAGCCCAGACATGAAAATAAAACCAACACGGTCTGAGCAACCTCTCTGTTGCAGTTCCCTGGTTTTCATACCAGTTCGGGGAACGAAGACAGTTTAGCCTCTTTGAAGCTTGTTTGCATATATGCTACGAAATACATTTCTCTTAAAGGTATGTGGCCCATATGCTGCTGGAGAACAGGGAAGCTGCCCGCTGCACCTCCTCCGACAGAGGCTTCAGAGGTGCCTGGCTCACTGCAAAAGTCCCAAGGATCTCCCAAATTACAGGGGGTCACAGCAGACCCTGCCACTCCCTGCCAAGGAAGCACGGCCCCTTGCAGCAGCTTCAGCCACGAGCCCCCCCAAAGAGCCAGGTGCCTTCAGCAGCGTGGGCAGCACTTCCCAGGGAGGGCTTCTGGTGAGCTTTCAGAGCTATTTCAGCTACGTCTTACAGATTGAAGCAACTCTTGCACGTAACTTTCAGTGACTTTTCATACTGAAAGTACCATATAGACAATGGTACATTGACTCAAGCATATGGATTTTCTCAAGCTACGTCCCCAAGACACAGCAGCAGTTAAAAGTAAGAGATGTTTAGCGTGGGGTGGATGGACAGAACCTGAATTGCTTTCAGTTTTGAATGATCCAAAACTACTCAGTCTTGTGTTGAACTGGTAGCGGTGATTCACCCGAAGATGACGGTGTTACAGAATAACTCCAAATAAGAGGATTTGAAGGAGACATCTCAGCATACCTTGTATCTACTGGCCAGAGAGGTCAAAGATCTTACGACCTCATTCAGCAAAAGATGTCATGATTTGGTTTCTCAGCACTGGTGACCATCCTCATTGCCAATATGGAGAGGATTTCTCTCCTACATCTCAACCGGAATCGAAATTCTTTCACTTCACGTAGACTAAACAGAGTATGAGCGGAGGCAAAGAGCCGAAGTGATTCATCACGTGGCCAGGACACCCTGAGCCATCCAACGCTGCTTCTGCCCCCCGATAATTCTCCATAGTAAAACCCTATAGTATTTGCTGAAGAAACCGAGCATCCTGCCCCAAATACCCAGCAAAGTGGTAAATAGCGGGGTACTTGGAAGGGACCCGGGGGATCCAGGCCTGTCTGTCACTGGTGTCGTGCTTTCTTGAGCCGCTGGGTTAGATCCTGGTCACCGCCATGCTCCCAAGTTTGGCTTCCAGAAATCCTCAGAAGGGAAAGTTTTCAATCTGTTCAAGATTAGTGCAACACTGTGGCCAACTAAATGAAACAAACGGAGTATTTTGGGGTTTGGGGTTTTTTTGGGCAAAAGTTTTACTCAAAGTTAACCCTCCTAGTTTGGTTGCTTAAAAAGGAAAGCAAACACTCATCCCCCCAATCAATACAGGCATAATTAATTAATTACAGCATCCCAACCTTGATTTTGTTAGCATAATTTTTCAAACAAAAGCTACAGCTTCATATTACAGAATTATGCTTCCTTGGCCAGCATATTAAAAATGAACCCGTTCAAAGGGAAGAGCGCTGTTTGACGCTGAGGATCCAGAGTTATTCTGGCTGGGATGGGACCTCGGGAGGTCTCTTGTCCAGCCTCCTGCTCGTGGCAGGGTCAGGCAGGAGGTCAGAGCAGGGTGCTCGGGCCTTATCCCACAGGGTCCTGAAGGTGGTTACTGCTCCTGGGATGCTGATGTGCTGCTTTTGCTGTCCCCTCATTCCCATTTTTATCACTCCACATACAGACTAAATATTAAGCAAAGTTGAGTTCACGTGTGATAGAGATTACTGCCAGCTGGATCACGTGTACACACAAATCCCAATGAGTATATATTCCACTTCTTCAGATTTTTAGTTGCCACTTCCCTCTCTTCTCTGAATGCCTGAATCTTTGCCCTAGAACAAATGGCCACGTTTCATTCCTCAAAACAGTTTTTAATGCTGTTTCTACAACCCAGGAGATCAGACTGACAAGGTCTTACCATTCTGCAAAATCCTACACTGGATCGAGAGAGGCACTGGGAAATCCTGCTCTCGCCTGCAAGGGTGAAGCCTCCCCACGCCAAGCAGCAACGGCATTTACAATATTTGGTGGTTGCATGAGAGCGTCCACCATGGAGCACGTCGTATGGACACAACACAACCGCCAACACAGTTCACTTTTCGACTAGAAGAGTCACAGTCGGTTTTCCCTAGAGCTCCCAGTTCTCCTGCGTGCTGTGTCCCAGGTTTTGCTCTTTCCTCACCCCCACAGACGTTTCTGCTCTCCTCCACCCAACTTACTCCCTTCTGCTGTTGGGTGTATTTACAGCTGATGCTCGCCTGACCCTACAGAAAATTTAGGGCCCAAAGCTTAGTTGACGCAGAATACAAAGACCAAGAATAAATAACCATAGAGGAAGGAGGCCTTCTGGTGGCCATGGACCTTAAGGAATCTTCGAGCATGGGGAAAAATGACATTTCGTTTTCAAACTTCTAAGAGAAAAAAACTGACGTTAAACCCATTAGATCTTTAAGAAGGACAGAAGAAAAGAAAGCCTACTTTCTCCAAACAGCTATCACTCTCTAATAAATACCCTTTCACATCTTTGTGCCACAAGCAAAACCTGTTCCTACGTATCTCTTGGGCTTACCTCTCCTGCAAAGCATGGTGGGGATGGGCAAGGGCAAATGGAACACAGAAAATTCATTTAGCCAAACTCCAGCACCATTCGTAGTCCACTGGACTCACCCTGGAAGATGTTAGCAAATAGCACCGAGCAGCTGCAAAACTCCTTTTTTTTTTCCTATTATTATTATTTTAATTCTCAAAGCCCCAGTTCAAGGCTTGACAGCTTTAACATCTCCCTGGTAGAGCAATAAGTAGCTTTTCTTTAGTTTCAGCTATACTGTCCCTGAAGCAATCTCTCTCTATTAACATGTAAGCATTCATCCACCCTTTTCTTTTCTGAGAAAAGCAGCAGAAAATAAGATCCCACTTGTAAAGGGGCTCACCTCAGGATCTATTCCTCAGAGAGAAAAGAAACACTGTTTCTTGGTATTTAGACTTAAATCTTTAGGTTGAAAAAAAATTACTATAAATGAGCTCAATTTTTCAGTATTTTCATTTTACAATATTACCTATGCCTAGATTTGCATAAGAGCCACCATCACTCAGTTTATTAATTTCAATAAATTAAGTAGATCTTTAAAAAGCTCCTGCAATAAACCCTCAAATAAATAATTCCTTCCTTCTTCCCTCCTCCATACTCCCGCGAACAAGGCATTCAGCCCAGTTACAAGAATAACATCCTCTCTCTGCTCCCCCATGAATATGATATATATTTTGTACCTTCTCATCTAGAACACCTACAGCATTTCAAATTAACTACTGACCCTTGCTCTCACACTATAAACAAGCCCTTTAGAAAATCTCAATTGCATTGTGTCTACATTGATTAAAGCTTGAATCCTACTGACCTCATGTGGTGTTAACTTCTCCCATGCACCAGGAGCATTCTGCTTTTCTACTCAATTACCCCCTTCTGTGCAGAGCCATCACTACCCAATGAGCACACACAATGGACTTCTGCTTCATTACACTAACCAACAGCAGGATAGGAATAAACAAGCTAATTTATCATCGGACAGACTGAGCTTTTCCAACTAGAACAGTGAGAACCTGAATAACATTATATATACTTATTATTTATAAATATGTATTTATTGCAGCATGAAAGTTTTCTTTTCTACCTCCCCCTTCCCTGACCTTGATGCTACCAGTTTAATACGGTAATGACAGTGACCACTAACACAGTCTTTAAATTACTATTTTTTATTACTAGTTACTATTTTGCAAGCTACATGAAAGCCTTTTTCTGAACACTGCAGCAGCTTCTATATGCAGAATTGCTGTACATTTAAATCACCTAATTCATCTTCAAAAAAAAAACCCCAAACAAAAAAACCCCACTACCTACTAGAAGCCCACTTCCCTTGGGAAAGGTATTTCTTTCTTATCATTTGACTTCAAGCTTTCACAAGGCCATAGTCCTTTAAAGCCCCAGGGCACGATTTCCATCCTTATTTACAGTGGGAGTTGCCAGACATACTGCTGTAGCTGAACACCCTTGTTTGTCGTCTCCAATAGATTTTTCAATACTACAGGTTTCTCTGTCTTTTTTTGTTTCAGACCATAAAAACGACCCTGTCCAAACCACCAAAGCCTAGTTTGGCAGATTCCTGACCCAAGTTCACGTTCTGCACCCAGGTGTCCTGCTTCGGATGTGGAGAGCAAGCTGCGCACCGACCTCCTCTAGTGACAGCGCTGGCTTGGGCAGCACTGGCTTTTCCGCCTCATCTGGAAATCCCAGTTTGGAGTACGGCTGGATGGAAGGTGATATTTGGTGCCACAGACAGCAGCCCAGACCTCTGCCAAACTCAAACCTACCGTCTTAACAGACTGGGGTGGGAAGTGAGCGGCCAGGATTTGGAGGTCCCTACGCAAGCACTACAGCCAGCACAACAGTCTTGCTGTGGTTTTGTGGAATTTCTATGCTTTCTTAGCTTCCTGTAACCATGCAGTAGCTAGAGAGACGTGTGTGTATTCGTGTTGGAAGGGTGGCTGGATTTTTTTGCTCAAGGTTTGTTCTTCAATGCTACTTTCGCAGCTTTGGGCCACGTTAGCAGAAAAGTTGTCCGTGCAGCACGGCCTCTTTAGAGCAGCACAAACTGGAGATTTTCTTCAATAAGCCAGTTCTCAAAGAGCCACAGGAGCAACTGTGCCAAGAGCCTTTAAAACTGAAAGTGCAGCCGGGATCCCCGCTGCGGGAACAGGAGTCCAAGCACCCTGCGAGGCTGCTGCCACCGAACAGCAACCAAAGGGCTGCTGGGGAACAGTCTTGCTCTCAGAGATAAGGGATTATTCCCTCAGCCCCAGGCAAGTCACAAAGCAAGGAAATCTTATGAGGCACTAGAGTACAAGTATATTTGCTGGGAGAACTAAATGAATGACCCCCACGATTCATATACATATGCAACAGCAGCAACAAATGCAAAGAGAGCACTAGCAGTAGGAGTTCCATAAATGCAGAAATATATATTCGAAAATATTTTATTTAGAAGAAAAAAAAAAAAAAGAAGGTAGAACTGATTTACTAATTGCCACAGACAGTTTTGATCTTCTTCCAAGTCGTCCTTTGTCAATTTTCGACTCAGATGAAATGCATTTCCTGCTACGCCCAGCCAAGGTATTAAATCCCTGCAAACAGAGCTCTAAAATAGCAGTATGACCTGACGTTATCTGGCAGCTTTTCTCCTGAGCGACAGCCTGAAATTCCCCAAGTCCCACACTACAGATAAGGAGATACCTTGAAACTGCCAATACTCAGATATGTAAAGAATTTCATCTGCATTTGAATAGGAGGGATCAGATCCTGGGGCACTTCCCCAGGCTGGGGCCAGCAGCAGGCAGTCCTGGAGCAGATGGACACCTTGCGCCCTTCAAAGGCTTTCCAAGGCTATCAGAGAGTTATAACTTGACTTCAAAGACCATAAATGTTATTTACTAACGAAAAGACTTCCTGTTTAATCGTTACCCCTTGCAAAGAGCACAGAGGCGGCACGACCACCGCTTGGTTTAATGGTCAGGTCATGTTTAAAACCAAGCCTGTTTAGTTAGTATCAACCCAAAAGAAAAGAGGAGCAGCGAGAGGAGCGACACAGAGTTTCCCCGATGCATCTCTCCCAAGTTAACTGTAGTTTGGAAGTGATGCAACTGTGAGAAGAGCAAAAAAACTAGTGCCTCGAAGGATTTACAGCCTCGCTGCCTGCTTCTCGGGCCCCCAGCACGGACGTTTCTGCCTGGGAACTCTCAATTTCTGGCACATTTGCCCATTCAGCTACAGTTACAGCTCTTAAAAAGAAGAATTGAGCAGACCTAAACTAAATAGACATGACCTTTCATGTCTGCTTTTTCATCGGCTCCCAGCGCTTCTGCCAAGGCTGCAGCACTAAAGGAATGTGTCTATACAGAGGAGTCTATTGGCATTCATGTCCACGGTACCGCACCAACCTATTCAGCACAGCCTGGCCATCTTCTGGAGAGGCCAGCGATGAAAGAAAGTCAGGCACATAAAAATGGTCTTTGTCCTGGAGCCCACAAACGCTCTTCCCTAGCAGGCTGCATCCACATACCTTAGAAATCAGAGCGTCTCTGCTGTCAGAAGATCAGTTCAGCCCTAAGAAGGTAATGAAATCCTAGGAAAGAAAATTAAATCCTGGAAACTCACTGCTCAGGAGCCAAATCAGACATTTAGATAATGAACTGGAATTGTTGATAGCTGCTCAGCCATTTATACACATGACTCATTATCTCTCTGGGCGAGACACACAAGTAAGAGTTTTATTTGCTCCAGTCAAAACAATTCTGTTTTTTCAACCTTAAGCCGAGGCAAGGGAGCAGTGAACCTGCACCTTCTTAAATGCATCCCCCTCATCCCAGAAGACTCATGTGCTAAATAAATACCTCCACTTTTCCAATCAGTTAAATTTGTAAAGTGTACGGTTGGGCACCAGACTTTGAGTACTTAACTGTATGTATGCCTGCTCCTGGACTTTGTCTTCACTCCAGGGAGGTTCTGCTGCATTCAGTCAGCTCATTTGAATGGAAACCAAGATAATCTGTGACTTGGGACAAGGCGCCCTTGTAGTCCTAGAAGTAACTCACAGAAATTAAGTTATTGAAAAGTTGTCTTTTCAATAACTTGTCTAAAGGAACAGAAGTCACAGTTTTGAAGCAGGGATATTGCTGCCCAGAGCTCTGTTGTCCCATTTCCTCCTGTGCCCTCCATTTCAGCCTGCCCAGCAGCTTTGCTCTTTGCTACAGCCTCCCGCGGTACTGGAAAACCAGGGGCAAGATGCACATCGCTTTGCGAGCAATAGCGAGAGAAAGCCGCAGGGAAGGTGGGGTAATTTCTTGACCCCAGGTCCTTAGAACAGAACAGACCATTCAGCGAAGCACAAGCTAGCTTAAAAACAAACCAGCGAGTGTGCCAGAGTCAGAGGCTGCAGGTTCGTACGTCCACCCAGCTTTTGTGGTGATCAGGCAGCGGCACAAAGCCCACCGAGATGCACAAAACGCTGCCCGGGTGCCAGCAGCACCGAGGAGGCTTAGCGTTCTCCAGTATTCTATGGGAGCTGCAGAGCCATGGAGCATTACAAAAAGCACTCCACACTTTTGAGACTCGATTAACACAAAATTTCCTGCTATCTCCGTGAACTCTGGACAGATTTGAGCAGTAAAGTCTGTTTTCTTTCTTTCCTTTTTTTTCCCTTTTTAAAATCTTGTATATTTAAAAGCATTCCAGGATTCAAAGGAAATTAGAAAGAGGGACACCATCAATAGCTGCCCTCATGGCATACAGAGGAAGGTAATTTGTAATCAAAAGCTTTGGTTTAAAGAAAACCAAGAGGCATTAAACCCACACTAGAGTCAAGTCAGACTTCCATACACACACCGTTTCTACCACCTGGCCAGCAGTCAGAAGGAGAGGACACAAAGCTCACCTTTGGCAGTTGTGGTGTGACCTCTGTTGGAACACCCCGGTCAAAATTCCCAGTAACTAGCATGGCCAGATGGATGCCGCAGCTGGTCCAGCTGTGGGAAGGTTTGTCCAAGGCCGTCACCAGCTAACCTGGCTCCACGTGCTGGTTAGCACAACTCAAAGCCCGGGCGAGCCTGGGGGTACCCCTGGAGACAGCCAGGCAGCCAGGTATCTGTCTAAACCTACACAGTATGTATCTCGAAAAGGCAAAGCATACATATGCATAGTATGCAGGGGCTCCTGGGAATGCCGGCTTGACTGTAAATTAGCGTTAGCCTAATTTCTCACAAACATTAATGCTGCCTTGAATGACAACAGAAAACATTCCTGTTTGATCCCATTCCCCTATAATATACGTATGCTATTACTCATAGCGGGGTAGTGAAGACAAGGTTTTATTATGACTAATTTTATGGATCATGTTTTATCTAGTACCGATACCTCCTAACTGAACACATAACACACACAGTCCAGAAGCGTAACCTTTAAACAAGATGTTTGCCATGGAATGGAGCAGACACCAGAAATTCTGCAGGGTTTGAAAACAGGACGGTTTGAAGCAGTGACAGACCCAGTTGTCTGGAGCCAACAGTTCATTACCGTAGCATGACAGCAAAGAAATGGCTCAATAAAATTCTCTTTTGAGGTGTTTTCTCACTCCCTAGCCTTGCAAAGCTCCCTTACACTGCCACAGGAGCTTCACCCCAGTAAGGGAATGACTCCCATACATGTACATCTCACGCTTTGCCAACATACAGTTCTAAGCAAAATCCACGTGAGAGCTGATAAGACGCCTGCTTCTAAATAGAAGAGCTGTTGGAAATGTTCAAGCCATATTAAAACTCAGACATTATGCAGTTGACCGTTCAAAAACTAGCTAGAGAACCACCACTGGCAGAAAACCCCGATTTCAGAAAAATGAAGCTTTGTCGTCATTGTTGTATCAGGTACCAATGCGTTGCATTTGTGTATTTTGGACTTGCACAAGTAATCTGTTAAAATAGAGCACTTAGTCATTGTTTTGAAATATGACCTAACTGACTGCTAAAGGAAAGGCTGGTTTAGCTTTGTAGCCGTGTTCCACTTGTGTACATATTTTGGTTTGTCTAGACCTGAATAAACTAAAATAACTAGATTCTTGGTGTCTGTTTGGTGCGCTGGATCAAACCAGACCAGGAACGCTATTTCAGTGACACCTCAGCTCCCATCCCACCTCATGTCACACCTCTCTGAAGAGCAGCAGTCCCGTGTCATTGCTGCCAGAGCTATCGGCAGTTTGAGCACTCCTAGCACCGCTTCGCTCCCAGCCACATTGCAGAAGAACGCCAGCCACGCACCCATTTCTCACCAGATGCGTGCCACATGCCAGGGACTAACTAAAGGGGCCAGGACCCCAAGCCGTGGGCCCCAGCTGTGGTCCAAGGGATCGACTGCAAGCCACTGGCTCCGAGTTTCCAGGGGCACAGGGACCCCAACGGCGAGGCACGGTTCAGGGCTAATTCCTGGGAAGAGTGTCATGCAGAGCCCCGGGTTGCGATGCCCTGCGTGTCTGTCACTGCACCAGATGTTGGGGACCACAGCGAGGTTACACGCGAGAACTTAAGAGTTGTTTCACAAGCACCATATGCATTTGGGCTTCCAGCTCCCAGGAGGGCTGGCTGGGAGCTGTTGGAGCTCATCAATCAGCACAGCTGCCCCACAGACACTAAGGGAAGAGGGGGAAGAGCCTCTGATGCATCAGAAGCGGTAAATACTGCAGAGGAAAAACCAGTTTGGATGATTCATTAGTGCAGTTTTATCTGCTCAAAGATCAGAAGTGGGGTTTTCCAGCAATTAAAGAAAGTTTGCCCACAATAACCCCCTAGAACTTGCCCCTGGCTAGAAGGCACACTTACTCCAGCAGTACAAAGTTGCCCCGAGTTTGTGCAAGACGTAGCCCCGAGTGGCTGTCTCCGTTGGCAGAAGAGCCGCTCGCTGCGGCCTGCCCCCGTGGCTTTCCGGCCCCAGCATCAGCTTGTGCCCCCCACCCAGGATGGGGCCCCCCCACCCAGGATCAGGGCCCCCGCTGTGGGTGCCGGGCGGCAGCAGCCGTTGAAGCAGGGAATAGGCAAGATGGAAGACTGAATTAACAGCATCTAAGTTCTTTCATCTCCAAATCCCTACAAACCTGAACAAAAACATTCCTGATAATTCCCTATAAAGCTAAACAGAAATATGTCTGTTCATCACGCCTGTCCCCAGATGACAACGGAAATGGGGCTTTCTGATCAACGGCCTTCCTTTTCTACAAGCAACTTACTTTTTTTAAACTTAAAAGCGAGAAGCTACTAGAAAAACACTTTTAAGATGAACGCCGAGTCTGGCTTCTCTGCACAACACAGGCCAAGGCATTTTATCTAATGAATCAGCGTCGGGTTCAGTAACCTGCTCTTGAACCAGCTCTTCAAAAAAAAAAAATAGGAATGAAGGAAGGAAAAAAAGGCAATCCTAATAATATTCAGTGTTGGTTCAGACCCACAAGACTAGAAAAAATGGGTTTTAATCCAATGTTTGCCACCGACTACTTTGTGATTAAGCAAAGACGAGGAATTGAAGCAAGAGAATGAGGGAAACTAAAGTTTTCAAAAATTATGTTTAGTAGAATTCTTATGGCTCTTAAGAACAGATAATTAGAGAGGCTACAAATGCAAAGCACTAATGTGTATCGGGAACACTGAATCTGCTTTCTGAGGAATGGCTGTAGATGTTTCTTCAATACCTCACAAATAAAGACCACGGCCAGAACAGTCCAACTTTTTTCTCCCAAAGAAAACGTGCAACAAATTTTCCCGATGCCCTTTGGGAGCAATGGGACTTCACTTATCCGCAGTCGTTACTGAAAATCCCCACGGCCCCGAATAGGCGCCTGCACCCGAGGAAAGGGGAATAAACCCTTGGGCGAGGCAGCCCAAGAAGCTGCAGAAGGGGAGAGCGGGGAGGGTTTGGGTCGGGAATTCCTCCGCAGGGCAGCACAGCCCTTCCCCAACATCTCCACGCTGGAAATGGCCAAAGTAGCCAGAGATACACGACGATCGCTACAAGGAGCCGGTGCATAACTCAGCTGCTTTCTAGTAAAAAGAAAAAAAAAATTAAATAAATAATAATTAAAAAAAAAAAAATTCCCGGGACTGCCCCCAAACCCTGCTCTCCTCCATCTTTCTCCTTCCATCCCCCAGCTCCTTCCCCAGGCAAAAATCAAAGCCCCCGGCAGCAGAGGGCTGGCGCACCCCGACCGCGAGTTTCTTGCCGAAGGTTCCATCCACGCCAGCCCTTTTCCCCCAGGATTTGGGAACGCTCCCCACCCGCTAATACAGAAATAAACACAACCTGGGCTTCAAAGTTTTAGGCGAGGAGGTTTGCGTGCGAAAAAGTCGGGCCGACCCGCCGGCTCGGGGAAGGCTGGATACCACCCGGAAAGCTTTCAACGCGGGTGGGGGGACGTGTCCGTCCCCCGTGGAGGGGCTCGGGGGGGGGGCAAGGAGCACAGCGGCGGGAGGGGGGGCTTAACCCACGCGGGTTTTCCGTGAGCCGAAACCAACCCAAGCCGACCCCGCGCGGTTTCAAGCGCCTCCTGGAAGCGGATCGGGGCGGGTGGGGGGGACCGTGTGTGTGTGTCCCGTCCCCCCCGGGAGAAACGACCCCGGACAAAAGCACGAGTGCGGCGGCGCGGGGGGAGCGGCTGCTGGCGGGGGGGGGGGGCGGCAGCCACCCAAAGGCTCCCCACCGCACCCCAGAGAGGGTCAAAGCGGTCCTGTCCTCTCCCGGGGCAGCGCCCATTAATTTTCCTTTTTTTTTTTTTAATTTTTTTTTTAATTTTATTTTTTTTGTTGTTATCATTCTGGCAAGCGGTGAGGTTTCCTCCTGCGGTCGGTTCGGAGGCCGAGAAACGGGGAGGGGCAGAGGTACGAAAAGAGCGGAGGAAGATTTTTTTTTTTTTTTACAAAATAAACCACATTTTTTAAAACCCCAACTTTGCGATGCAAGGCTTCCCGGCGCGATCAGTCGCCATACTGACGATTCCCCCCCCCCCCCCCCTTCCTCTTTCTTTAAGTACGGACTGAAACCAGGCCAAAAAAACTTTTCTCTGCCCCTTCTTTTCTCGCAGGCACTAGAGTGAAATGTGCACAAAGAGGCCCAGGGAGCCGTGTTTTCTTAACTACAATAGCAGGGCTAATTAGATCATAGGAGCGAGTCAGCGATACTGTAACAAGTAGCTAAACAACACGGGCGAGGAGAGGAGGAAGAGAAAGTTTGCACCTTCGGCACTCACCGATCAGACCTCCCACCAGAAAGGCGATGACTTGGAAAACCAGCAAGATCCCCCCGACGATGCACAGCTTTTTGGTGCTCATGTTCTCGATGATGGCCCCAGCCATCTTCGCCCGACGCTAAAACCACCCCCCCCCCGCTCCCCGATTTGGGGCGGGGGGGCAGCAGTAAGCCCGGACTAGGCGGTGAACGGGCTTTACGGACCGGCCGAGGTTCCGCACTGATTGCCCGGCCCGGCCGGGAACCGGCTTTCTTGAACCGGCCCCCCCCCCTCCCTCCCTCCCTTTCACCCCGCTCCCGCCGCCGCCAGCCGTGATTGTGGCCGCTGCTCGGTTGCATGTGGCTGCTTTAAAGGAGCTGGCAGCGGGTCACATGACGCCGCCTCCGCCGCCCCTCCCCGGTCCTTCAGCCCCGCCGCCGGGCCCGGCCCCGGTCGGGTGTGTCGTGGCCGTGTCCCCCCCCACCTCCTCCTCCTCCTCCTCCTCCTCCGTGTTTTCTCCAGAAGGGGCCGCAGCCGACCGGCCCGGGCGTCCCGCGTGTGTGTGTCGTTCCCCCACCGCTCAAGGCAGGCGGGCAGGCAGCAGCCTGGAGGCGGCCTTGGGGGGGGGGGGGGGATGCAGCCGCCTGCCTTTACCGGCGCTGCAGGTGAACGGCCGGCCGCCTTGCCCCCCCCCCCCCCGCCTCGCCCCGGCCCCGAGGAAGATGTAGGCAACGCCTGCCTGATAGGAAACGTTTCGGCAGGACGCGCGGAGCGGGCGGCTCAGCCTCCCCCGGCATCGGCGGGCGGGCTGGGCTTCCAGCTCGGCTCAACCGCGCTATGACGTTTTCTCCCATCTTCTGACGTCCCCGCGGCTCCCAGGCAATGCTTTGTCCTTCCCTCAGCCCCTGCTCCCGTTCACCTCGGTAGCTCACGCCCGGCGGTTCTCCCAGTTGCCCTCCCCACGTCCCAGACGAGGCAGGGCCGGGATGCTGCGGGACCCCGCTCCCTGGAAGCCGCTGGAGTCCCGCTCCGAGGCGGTCTGTCTACTCGTGTGCGACCCAGAACGAGCTCGCTAACCCCTGCCACCATCTCTGGGTTTTAGCGTTAGTGCCTTCCCGCCCCTCACGGGATACCACGAGGATCCGTGCTACGCCGTCCCGTTAGACCCATCCCCTTCGCTGCACAATACCGCCGCGTACAACTGAAACTGGACGGCACATCGGTGAAAACACTCCTCGAGGACAAGTAAGCCGTGAAAGGAGACAAAAATGCAGGCAGGAACTATCAAAACGAAAGACGGGTCAAATATTTAGGGGCACAAACCAGTAACAATCTGAAGCGAACAGGAACGAGAAAAAAAGTTTAGAAGAAGCCAATGCAAAAAACCCGACAGAAATCACAGTAAGATGGCGGAAGTGTTGGCAATGCCATGTGGTGGCCCTATAGCCGAACCCACCGGGATTCCAGCAACGTGTTCGGTTTGTTCGGGATACAGGGAGCATCTGCACACCGATTTGCCTTGCCTGGCCTAACGGGAGCTTTGCGCGTTACGACGATACAGGTAAGCAGCATCAAAAACGAATCTAGAAATTCAGGGAAGAGTAGAGAAGCAGAGGGCACAGGGTTTGACTCGTTAAGGAAAGACCTTACCAGCCCTTGCCCACACAACGTATAGCCAACGCAAGGAGGTGAGCGCAAGAACTGCCATGTATTCGGTGTTTTTTCGATAGATGTTTAGGAAGAGGTCCCCTTCAGAAAGGGGGAGAGTACGTGCCCCTGCCCCGGATCAGGCCTCAGTCACCGCCACTAACTCGCTGCCTTTGCGCCCCTTCCGTGACCACAAAAAGCACCGCAGCTGGCAACTCAAGTATTCCCCAGCAAAGTGGGCAAATTCCTCTCCCGAGTCTAGAACCCGGCCCTCCAAGGTTCAGCATGTTCAAAGGAGCATTTAACGCACAGGACCCCCAGGGTGCCAGAGACACGCAAAGATGTAACGCTGGAGGCCAACCAACCATATAGTGAAGTATTTTGGATGATGTAGTAAGATGTGATACTACAGTCAAGATCCTGGATACAACAGAATCCACCTGAAAAGGATTGCAGCAGTGATCCCCAAATGCTTATGCTGGTTTTCTAGCACTAAGTCTTTGGCTTCCAAAGTTGGTCTTGAAAAAATAAATGAAACCAAGCTCATGTGCTACTTTTGCATTCTACTTCTGTCATCTTTTCTTGATTTGCAGAGCTAACAAATTCTCTTCTTCCAACCATCAGGCTAATAATGTAAGTTGGAATATAGGTGTCAGGGATAACTTTAGATATTTTGTGACTGCGCGACAGTTTATTCTTTTAGAATATTGCAAGTTTAACTTTCTTTTTTTTTTTTAGTTTAGCTTTAGCTTTCCTTTTACATTACAGTTATGACTTCATTGTTAAAAATAGCTCTTAATGGACAAGTCCTTTGTACCCATTATGAACCCACTAGGATCATTCACACAGACGTGCTTCCAAAATCAAAGCCTGTTAGTGGCTTTTTGCCAGGACAATTAAAGACTTAAAATACCAAATACTTTATACTGAAATTTTAAAAAAACCAAAACAAACCCACATAGAACAATTGCTATTAAAAAGGCTTATTTTGAAATACCTAATACTAATTTTTCGGATGTCTATCTAACACTTAACGTTGATTCTGAGTGATGACTTTTGCTATTTTCTCTGTTGGAAATGGCAAAAGCTTTTGAATTTCGTTCGTTCCCTTACAGTCTGCAATCACCACTGACTAGGAGAGAATCTTGGCAAGTCCAGGCCGCCCTTCGAGGTCCCACAGCTACCCAAACACAAGGATGTATATGACTGAACACCTCTGGAGCCACGAATGCCACTAAATCCAATCTGCCTTAATGACTCTACAGAAGTTACATGGTGCAATCTTCCCTTAAATGTCCCGTTTGTTCCAAGCAATTTATTTCTGGGAAAAAAACGTAAAAGGTAGAGCTAAGAAAAAAGAATAAGAAAATAAGAAAAAGAATGCCATAAGAAAAAAAATGTTGAGTGAAAAAAGCGAAATAATAAAAACACAGGAAACAATACTTCACATTTATAAGGCACTTTCCATCTCTACCACATTCCTACATCTTTAATACAGCAATGTTTAGAGATATTAATCACATGTGACTTTTGACATGCATCCAAAGGGCGTATAGAGCACATACCATAGTGAGTTGGGACCTCTCTTTTGCCAGAAAGTGACCATGCACAAAATCTCACAAGAGAGAAACTGGCCCACAGTGTGTTAGAAAACACATCTCTAGCCATCTTTCAGCTGTTTACAAATCACAATTTCTATCTCTGTAAGGTCTCCAGAATCAATCATCTGGGAACTCATCTACTTGCCGCTTATTACATTATTTTTTTCCTGACTGCTTTAGGCTGTTTTGAAAGCCTCAGCTATTAAAATAGCTATCCTACAGTCCGCCCCAGGCAGGAGGAGGAGTCGTTCCACAGAGAACTCTTTGCAGGGTTGGGCCTAGAGCCCAGATTTTCAAAGTGGTTTAGCTGCCAAAAGATATAGGTAAGGGCTCAGTGGGATTTCCACAAGCTCCCAGTTTTTGGTGCTACAAGTTACTGCAAAAGTTTTGACAAAACTTCCTCTGGATGCTCAGTTTGCACAGAGATCAAACCCTCTGAAAGTTGCAGTATTTTTTCTCCTCTGTTGTCTCATGTCAATTGGATGCTTAAGAGAAATAATTTGAAAAAAAAAATGCTAGAATTAAGAGGCATTTTCCAAACACAACTGTAAGAGAGGGACATACGCTACAAATACAACATAAAGGCTTGACAGAGGAACATCTATGATCTGGATTAGGAAGCCAAATGGCATGATCATAGCAATAATTTCTAGCTTTAGAAAGCTAAAAAAACCCCAACAAACCCAAACCCAAACCACCCCAAAATCAAAACCCCCACCACAGTTATTTGGACTTAAGTTGCTGCATAGAAGTTCAGTATTGAGCTGCTTCATTTTTGCTCTACAGAGGCAAGTTTGGGTTTGCTTTTTTTTTAATAATAGCAGCATTGTTGTTTACACCAGCACAACAGTGGACTCGGACTCCATATGTAAAATACAAAGTACAGTAGTGGACAAAAAGCTGATTAAATCATGGTCATCTACCACCAGATATAATCTTTTGAACTCTAGTTTGTACTTGCCCACTTTATTTACAATATAGCCTGCAACATAACAACAACAGACCTGTGGGGATTAAGCTTTGGCTCTGGTCTCCAGTTTGTAGGCTATATTTTCCAGTGTGGGTATTGGCGTTGCTTGATGCTATGACTGCAGTTTCTTGTTTTGTTTGGGATACACCTAACACATTACAAAGTTACCCCTAATAGTAAATAATGTGTAGTTTGCTGCTACGGGGGAAAGACAATTAAAAGCGTTCAGAAACACTGCTTACTCCTCAGTACTCCTAACTGCTTTCATAGGTAACTTTCTGGTTTTGTTCTTTTACAAATACTGATAACATGGAAAATCTTCTCATAGAACAGGAAAAGGGCGTTTTCTGTTATTTCTAGTGCACACACAGATGGTGGGGAACATTTTATCTTTGTAAGAAAAGCCTTGTGTGGCGCACACACACACACAAAAATGTGTGGGGGTTGAGATCGGTCAGTAGACAGAGATCTACAACTCATAACTACCCATTGCGGTTAGGATTAGGAAGAAAATCGACAGGTATGCAATATTTCATCGTAAGCAAGCCCCACTCTATAATGTAAATATTTTGAGTGATTTCCAAGCCCCGTTGTAGTTCAAGGCTAAACACTCAACCACTTATTAGGAACCAGGAAAGTTGAGTTTTGCCACTGTTTATACAACTGGGAACTCAGAGCTAGGCTTACTTTTTTTTTTTCCTGCATGACACCTCTTAGTTAAGTGTCACCCAGCCTGCTAGATCTGAGATCCCATGCTGTTCTTCAGGCTTTACATGTGCAACCCGAAGCTCTATCTCTGCCAGGAGTCATGGACTCCTCGCATCATTTCTTTGATGACAATATGGCAAGAAAGAAAGGAACAGCAACTTAGCAAGGGAATTACCCAGCCACCCGGATTTTAATCTTAAAGCCCACAATGACCACAAATAGCTGAGAACAGAAGACCTATAGAGTACACCCCCAAATGCCCACTCCTAGCTGGTTTGTACTTACTGGACTCCTCAGCAGCACTGGGTGGGTGGCAATGGCCAGCTTAGATCCTTCAGAGCAACCGGCTCCACTCAGCTGTCCCTCTGTCCTCTGCTTCCTCACCAAGTCCTGCCTGTCTCGGTAAGGAACTGGGCAAGAAAAACCATAATTCATTGGGTGTGGACCAGCATCTGAAAAACATTGAGAGCAGTCCCAGATAACTCTTCTGATGGCTCTTCTCTGATACGCTTTCAGTCAGATGACAAAGCCTTCCTCGCATTAGGATGAAGCTTCAATAGGGGCATCAAGGCTTCCATTATGTGAGACAAAACTGAGCTGATAATTTGACAGAGAGTACATTTTAGCTTGCTGAACTGAAAGTGCAGACTTGTGATATCCTGAAGGAAGGGCCAATAACAGCGCATTAAAATAATTTATTAAAGACTGTCTAAACTAGATTTTTAAATTTTATTTATAGTCTTTACAGTTACCATGTGGTTAAAAGGCTCAAGCCCTCCAAAGCAAATCTGTGGAAAGTCTTTTATTCGAGTCTGCCAAGCTGTCTCTTTCAGCCATTAATCCAATCATCAAGAGGCAGAGTTTCTGCAATGGGATATCTGAACAAGTCTAGGGAAGATTCATCATGAGTCTATCGCTAAATTTTCAAGTTCTTCCATCCAAACCTCTTCCATAACATCACAATCATCTGGCAGTAAGCACAGCTCTACCTGAATCCTTCTATTTGATTGATTAAGTAATCACCAGGAGGCCCAAAAGACTTTGCTCATCAAAACCACTCCTAACACCCCCCACCCCCACATGACTGCCTCCCGCCTCTACAAAATCCATTTAAAAAAGCCACAGCTCAAAAGCCACATAACTCAGGTCACTCGGAAGGTTTTGCTAATCCACAGTTGAGGGATGACAATATACCATGCTGGCCTGGTCTAAATTTGTTGTACCAATTCAAATGGAATCCCTCATATTTTTGACAAGCGCAAGTTTGTGTGATCAGTGTGCAGTGGACCACGCATCATTGGCCAAGGTTGTGTGCAGCCTCTCACAACTTTCCCACGGACCATTTTGCCAGTTCTTCTTGCCTCTTCTCAGTCCTCTTGAAAATGCAAGCTTGGAGCTCTGCTCTTTTATTTTCTCTTAGGACTCTCTTTATAGCTGGGCCTTTCCTCAGCCACCATCCCTCACACTGCATCTCCCACCTCGCATCAAACTTCTGTGATGGCTTTTACCACAGTCACTCCACCTCTCATAGGGCTTCCTGCCTTGTCTTGAACCTCCACATCAAACCCTATCCAAAGTTTGCCACTTCTGGCATCTACCATAGTATCATGGTTTTCCTTCACAAAGACCTTTGCAGTCTGGCATTTCTCTACCTACATGTCTGTGTTTTCATCCACTCCAGCCATGGACATCACAGATAGCAGCTCAAACATGGCACAGTTGGGTTAAGGGCCTCCAAGGAATTGCATATCCAAGTAGGCAGCACATGCAGGAGCATGAAACATCGGAACGGCTTCAAGTGTACATCCATCCTGGGAGACTGCCTTTCACCAGGTTTGTAACCTCCTCAAAAGCAAGCAAAGAAAGTTGTATTACTAATAGATATGGATACTTTAATATTTAAAATGATGTCCAGTATGCTATCTTAGGACAATAAGATTAGCAAAAGTAAATTGCTTCTACTAGCTGAATTATACAATTGTTTATAGTAAAATCTTCATGGTTCAATTGCTCCCATCAGTGTTCAGAATACAAAGAATGAATTCCAGAGGTTTTTTTGACAGCCTCTTACCATTTCTCTGTTAAGCCTTTATATTCCCATGAATCCCATCCATTCTAAGTTTAGCACTGGAGACCAAATTAGCAGATGCACATAAATTTAAACCAAAGCCATTTTTCATAGTCCCACGAGAAGTGAACAAACGCACATGGGCTGTGCATTGGTAATGGTGGTACCTGCTGCAGAACTGTAACACCAAGCAACATGCTTTAATTCAATTTTAGTAAGAGCTGATATTAGTTAATTAAGATGGCAGAGGCACGAGAGATTTAATCGAGTTCCAGTGGTAACACTCTTGTAACATCAGATGAAAAAGTTGACAAATATGAACTAGCTTTATCATTTTATTCTTCAGTTATGTTAAATAACATGCAGTTTCGTAGGTTGGCTATATTGGTCATTGTAAAAAAGGATCTGCAATTCTCCATGTTTGCACTGTGTGTACACGCAGAATTATGAGTTAATGCAATTTGAAGACTTGGAAGTCTTGAGAAATTAGAATTTTAAAGTTAAACTAAAGCAATATATGCACCCAGCTAGTGTCCTTGTGTGACATTCTCAAAATACCACCTCAAACCAAACATAAAGCATCTATTAGTTCTAAGGATCTCCTAGAAAGAGACATCTGTTTTGGAACAATCACAAAGGGCTATCGCCAAAACTATCCGGTAATAGTTATGAGCTGTAATTTGACATTTTAGATACACATTCCTCTTGCCAAATAATATCATATTTTTGCTCTTGGCAGAGAAAATAAAGAGAAGCATATATCCAAGATGAGTAATTTAGTACAATGTAATCAAGGCAAGCTGCCCCACAGACTAGGGACTGAATTAGAGTTAGCAAGATAGGGGGTTTTGTCCTCTTATAAAAGTGTGTGTATTATACAGGGGAAAAATTTAGAAAGGAAAGTGGTTTTCTTGTTAATCTTATTTTCCATCTGAGCCCAAGTGCAGGCTCTTATTCCAAGAGCAGATGATTGGAGGTGGGGTGGCTAAAGCAATTATTGCTGTGAGCTGTGGTCCTTGGAGGTTTCCATCCCTGTAGATATACATCATAGTCAAGGAACCTTCCACTCCTCAGCTGTCCCAGTTCACAACCCAGCATATTTATGTTAACCGTCACTGATTTCAAATTACATCACTATATCGGGCTGTAAATGGAGCTGGCCAAGAAGCACAGACAGATCCCAAACCTGTGAGAAGGTGATCCATGGCAGAAGAGGGCAGCTGGCAGTAATAGTTGCCTCAGTTGTCACCGATTAATCCACCTGTAATTAGGAGTTACAGCTCTATGTCCCTGGGCAGGGAAGTGCCCTGTAGCTGGAGTAGTAAATTGCTGTCTCTGTGTCACTGACTATTCTAGCTAGCATCATTTAACTGAGCTAAATAACAGAAACATTTAATGTGGTCAAAGGACTTTGTATTACTGAATCTTGCCATCCTCATTTTACTCAGTCTAAAATAGTTAATGCAAGAGATGGCTAACTTAAGGGAAAAATAATCTGTTGTCTCTTACCTTAATGCAACAATTCACATTCGTATACAGCAGTTTGGGTTATTAGTTAGCCCTCTGCCTTTCTGCTCCCAAATGCAAAGTTGTCAAAATGACTGCAACTCAGCTGCCCCAATTAACAGCTCTGTATTTTTGTGCAAACCTACCTAAACCAGTTGTAAGGCAAGTTCATGTTACATTACGATAGAGAGATTAGCTAGAGCTTGTCTCTCAGCATTCTTTGAGTTCTCCGCTCTAACTATGAGAAGGAATGACCCAGATACTTTTTAATATTGGCTTCTCTCACATTCTGGTTTTTTAAATTACAATAATTTCCTTAGCATGCTATCAGGCATTTCTTTAAAGTAAAAGCAATCGGTATAAGCACGTATCTTGAACTCTGACATGGATTTTATATGTTATTTAAGCGCTCCTTCAGTTGTCTGAGAACATACACCTTGTAGGCAGCAAATGTATTTGTTAAACAGAGTATTATTTTTAAGAGGTCTTATGGTATATCAAAAATGCATCAATTTAAGCAAAGATTACTAATGAAATTGTACATTTACATATTGAAATGTAACTTGTACTGAGGTTAAGCTAACGTTTCCCAGATGCTATAACATGTGCTGATGCCAATCACTGTAGTTATTTTACAACAGAATCACAGACATTTCAGCTGGAAAAGGCTAATTTGGTTATCTTGTGCATTGCTGTCACTGCAAATTTTCATCCAAGTGTATTCACCAGTTCAAGCAATGGAAAACAATGAGCTGAAAGGGTGAGAAAAGTAAACTCTATTCCTTAACTCCAGTCTTGCTCATGACTTAAGAGAATGAATGAATTTCTAGAGAGAACTCTACTCTCACAACAGCCAAAAATGATGCCCATCTCATGTCAAGGACCGATGATAAGAATGGAAAAACCGGGAGAAAGTTGGAAGAACATATACTCCTGCTTACAAAAAAAAAAAAAAAAAAAAGTAGTATATTTTCAGGACATCTGATTCTGTAACAGCAATAAACCCTGTCTAAAAGAATAATGCAAACCATGTAGAATGTGTCACAGTAAGCCACGTTTCCTCTTAAGGCAAAACAGAAACCTGAAATCATTGTCCTGGAATGCACTGAAACCTCTTAGCACGAGTTCCTGAAATATTCATGAACATTAAGAAAATAGCAAACTTTTTGGAGAGTGTGCTATTTAGATGTAACTTGCTATGTACATGCCATCCTCTAAGCTCTAAAAATATAAAAGGAAGGCTTTTTGCAGAAAGTCAATGAATTAACAGGGGCTCAGGAATTTTATCTCCAAGCTGCCACAGACCACGCAATGTTGATTAATTCAGCTCCTCAGTTACTCATCCTAACTGGGAAAATTCTTATGTGTCGGGGTGTTTGCTAGTGTAGATCAGTGAGGAGTTCAGAATTTTAAGATGAGAAGGTACACTAAGTGTCTAAATTATTAATAAATAGTAGAGGAAACACTGAACTCTAATATACCAGCTGAATTTAGATTTAACGTTAATCTAAAATCCAAACTTCTCCTGCATTTTTGTTACTGTTGGAAAGTTCAGAGACAGGCACCTTTTAAACCTCAAATTCTTCTGTTAACCACTGCAGAAAAGGAGGAAGGAGGAAAATAAGAAGGGAAAAAGAGAAGTAAGGAGACATGAACTTCAGTTGCAGATATGCAAACACAGAGCAGCGCGGCTCTCCCCGTCACCACTTCCCGTTACTTCTCTGTCTGAGTTTGTTTCTCATACTATGGGGCTACGTGCCTCTGGTTAGGCAAGTCAGGAGCTCACCCAGTGTGAATTAGTCATATCGAAGGAGGTTTAGGAGCATGGAAACAGCAACTTCACATTAAGTGCTGGAAATAAGTGCTAGAGAGACCACTGTTGAAATGTTTATGTATTTTGCAAAGACATAAATATTTGGAGAATAGCAAAAGAAACTGCTTGGCATAGGCAGACAGAAAGCATTTTACCTGATTACTTGGCCCCAGTACCAAAGACATTTCTGTTGGTGGCAGCATCAGCTCAGGCAGCCTTTCCTCTCCCCAGCCCCAGGCACGTGAGTTATCCCCGCTCCATGCTCATATAGCTGTTTGTGGTACTGTATAGTGAAACCAAGCAAAAAGGCATACTGCAGAGAAAGAGAGAGAGAAAGAAAAAGAGGTGGAGAGCAAATTGTTTCCAGGTGTAGCCTTAGACTGTCTCACATTCAAAGGCTGGATTGCTTAAAGTGTAACTCAGACCAGCACTTTGTCTTGTCTCCGCACAGCACGGCACAGACTGAGGAACGGATCTGGCTGGGCCATAATTTTTTTGTTGGAACGGGGATGTAGATTTTTGTTTCTCCAGCTGGATTGATTTCCCATCCGGTTCATCAAGAGGCTGTGCAAATTCTCATACAAGTGTTTTTGCGGGGTGAACTGGATGAGGAATTCATCCATGTTAAAAATAAACAGGGGGGTGGTGGGTGTTAGTTATTTTAGTGCTTCTAACTTAATTCACAGCACGGTTACACAAACATTTTTACCAATATCACATTAGGACACAAGAAAAAGCAAGAGGGCTGCCTAATCAATCCCTGTTATCAAAGGCAATGCCCCTCCAGGGCAGCCGCCCTGCAAGGCAGCTAAGCGCAATGGCAGCAGAGTCAACCTACGCGCCAGCTTGGCCAAACCATCCCACCCTGCAGAGCCCTGGTCTCTCTTGTCCAGCTCATTTTGTGCAGCCAATTTTGTAAATGGAAAGCTACTGTGAAGTCCTCTGATTCTGCTTCCTAAAAGATGTATTTTGACTCTGGCACTTACCCATCCTAAAGACCTGGACCACTCTGTGGGGATCGTCCTGCCTCCAGGGCCACTCTTCTGCCTGCTGCTGCTGGGAAGATGAAGATGAAATGAGAATTTGCCAGACTGCTCCAGACAGAAGAATCCCAGGTCCCCCCCCATCTGAGCCAGTGCCGAGGACCTTCACAACCCAGGTTCCTCCTCACTGGCTGCTGCAGACAGCATGGTAGGTGGAATCAGCTTTTTGTGGATTTGGAGATAACCCAGCGGGTCCTTAGGTGCAGCTAGGCTTACAAACCCGTTTTATCCTTGGTCCTCTTACCCCAGGCCCTTATATGATCCGGGATGGCAACAGCCCTCTGTGCGGAGATGGCCCTCACCTGCGGGTTTGGGCCAGCCTAAAGCATCACCTAGACACCAGGTGGCAGCATCAGATCCAGATACAAACTTCCCAGATGAGTTCAAAAAGAGATTTGCCTCTGGAGGACCAGTTTGTTGATTTACAATAAACCCCCCAGGTACTGTGGAACACGTACACAGGCAAAGCCTTCCTCCTGTTCCTAATCTGCAAATCTATAGTTGCATAAATGCAAGTCTTCTGGGAATGAAAATGTCACCTCATAAGGCAAAGGCAGAGTTAGCACTCATCTCCTTTCAGTGAGTACGTGACACTGCTATGCAATCTAAGAATGCAGAGGATTTTCTTCTTCTCTATTGAGTCGAGTGGCTTTGCTTCTTCTGTATGTTCTTGAAGATAAAACATGGTGGAAACTTTTCAGAATGACTAGGGCCTGAACTGTTCTGAGCTAGCAGGAAGCAAACGGCATGTAGGTTTACCATGGCATGACTATTTCTAGCAACACTCTCTCACAGATATTGATCACAAGTCTAATGTTGTGAATAACATTCTGATCTGGAGGTCTGTCTGTAATGGCTATTTTTATAGGTGTAGCAACTTAGTTTGGATTCACTTATTTCATAAAATAGCAGCCAAGCTTCCTCAACTGTGCTTAACAAAATTATCTGAATATATATACATGTAATGTCAAGTTACATCCTTGTATTGTTTCCAAGAGCTTGTTACTGCCTAATAGCGTTAGGTTGATTAGAACTGCCTATGGATGTGCTATGAGAACCACTGCTCATGCAGAAGGAAGCAAGAATTGCTCGTGAAACACGACTTCGTCTGATAGAAAAATGGAAAAGTCACAGAAATAAATATTCCTTCCTGTGCAATGATGTTTCTAATGAATTTTGCATTTCTGTCCAGGTCTATTCACTACTGGTGAATAGTTCAGCATGGTTCAGCATGGTGTCTATTACAGGTAGTTCATTAGATCTTCTCAGCTCAAACTTAGCACTAATCTTTAATCCAAACCTCTCATTGTATCCCATATTTGATGTGTGTAAAAGAAATAGGAATAAGGGAAATTTATTTCTTTACATACATTTTTAATGCTTATGACTGTTTAGTGACTGACGGCTTCATCTTCTGAGACTGTTATCAATACCTGCTTCAGTCAACAGGAAGAAGGACAATGAATTTTTTACAGTGGACATTCATCATCTTTAAAACAGAACTATCATTAAAACGGACCCCTGCCAAAATATCTGACATTTAACGTACTTAAGATAGATACATTATCCATGAAACTTTCACAAGGAAACAGATATAATAAGCCAAAAAAAGGTCTGTTAGACAAGGAGAAATTAAGAACTCTCCTGGCCGACTTGCACCATCAGTTGGGTTTCTGTGGTTGTTTTTAGCTTGTTGGTCCCCTCATTGCACCAGTGTCCGAGTTTGAAAGCCTGTTCACTTTTTCCTAACCTGTTGACTGTTCAAATTTGGAACATGGTGGGAGGTTCAGGGTGAAGTTACAGGAGATGGAGCGAACTGATCTGATAGCTCCCTGATCCTTAAAGGGGGAGGAACCATTCCTCCTCCTCACAGCCATGCATTCCTGAAGCTTATCATGTGCTGGCTCTGATGCTTGTTGGACCCCTCCAACTGCTAACCAAGCAGAAAGCACACTTTTTATCTTGCCAAGCTAATAGTTTCTTGCCAGACGGGGAGTTAAATCAGCTCACCAAAAGGTCTAATGAGTGCTATTACTTTGAATAATAGAGTGGAAGTGGAACCATGAGGCTTGGACTAAAGGAAAGGTAGAAAAAAGAGGGAATACAACCTCCTCCTTTTAGATTGCTCATCAAATCACACACAACACTTGTGATCTGTAAAAAGAAAAATCTATGAAAATTAACAACAGTCCACAGTCCAACTAGCACAGCTATTCTGCCAGCTAGGAGTAGTCAGCGCTGCAAAGAGATTAAAGTGCCTTCAACCAAATACTTTATAAACAGGGGTTCAAATCTTGACTTTGGTGCCTGGTAAGACAAAATGCAGCCACAGCTCTAGGATGGAAATGTGCTGTAAGCAATCCTGAAAAGGTTATGAGGAATTAGAACTGCTCCCGCCTCAGAACAGATTTTGTCAAAGTCTAAACTCCAGATTTTCAGCCTCTCTATTCTTGTGCTCTGGCAAAGAACGGGGACCATGACTTTAAAGTAGCTTTATGATTCCTATATGCTGTGCCCTACAAGGGTCTGAGGTTGCTGTAATTACACTGGAGCCCCAACCACAGAATACTGCAGGGCTTTCCAGATACCTCTCCTCCTGTCGTCTCGTACACCCCACGACTGAGCGCAGGACTGGTACCAATCCCTTACACGAGTTTTATTTGCCTGAGAAAGCTTCTGGTACAATTGGTATTCTCAAGCGGTGGTTTCCACCCAATTCAAAAGGACCCATATAAACCCAGATGGTTTTGATTACAGGGCGCCTTGTTTGTGCCAGAGGTCTGAAACCTCCATCCTCCCCTGCCGTTAGGAATCGGTGCTGAGAAGAAGGGCAGGTCCCCAAGCACAGCCACAGCGGGTGGCCATGGGGTGCGGGGCTGGGTGGGAGATCGATGCAGCCTCAGGCATCAAACAATGCTAAGCAGTGAAAATGCTCCCAGCAGAAAGAACCTTTAGAAGAAACCGAGCAGAAAGAAAAAGCACAAAAAGCGTTGTCTCTGCTGCTGCATGGCTGCCCACCACTTTAACAATATAGGGATCTCTGACTGATCCCTAATACACCCCCAAAGCAGCTCCTGTAACTCATGCCAAGGGTTGCAGAGGGGTGATCTGACAACTTCTGATTGCAGACTGACTGAGCAGCCAAACCAATCTGCCCTGCATTTTTTCCCCATTTCTTATCAAAATTCTGACCTGATACAGGGAAGATCTTACAAAACATAATAAAGTCTGCTGCTGCCAAGGAATGATTGCTGCTAGCTAACATTTATTTTTCCACAATTATATTCAGGGCTGTTGAGGGCTCAGTTGTCCTTTCGAGACAGACCAGATCAAGGAGTGGTGCATACAGTACATCATCCCAGGATAAATCCGGGGAGGCTCTATGACTCAGAAATGAGTCACTGCTCCTCCTCTGTTTCTTCCAGACTCTTGGGGGCGTACTAATTTATTGTCGGTCTGTATCTGCAGTAAATTATTACCCCCAGCTCAGCTATCCTGCGCAGAAGTAATTCAGACACGTTCTGCTCGTTCCTCACCTCTTGGGACGGGTAAACAGGTGAGCAGACGCACTGTACGACTGCACACCGAGACCCTAGGTCTTGGTAACCTGTGCGGAGATCTAAATGGAAAGCAGAGAAATGGGGGAGTTATTTTTTTTCTTCCTTCAATGACATGCTGTCCAGGTTAATTATTTGGAACTAGATTGTTCCTACCAAACCCCCAAAATCCCAATTACTAAACTAAGATTGACCTTTCAGAGAGTTATTTCTAAGAACTTGGATAAAATAAGATAGTATGACTCAAACAACAGGAGGATAGTGTCTGCATCACAGTTAAGCCACACAAATTGCCTTCACTGTCAGAATCAAGTATTCTAAAAAAAAACCCCAAGAATGATTAATCTTTTTTTCTCCTTAGCAAAACAGATTGAAGTATACCAGTGGAGCTAGACGGGAAGTGTTTAAACAATGCCCACTTAGTCTCTAGCAAGTCTTTACTAGTTGGAATACAAGTTTTAGGTCGGAAAGGAAAACAATAACTAAAATAAGAGATTTTTACATATGCATATACAAGATAAATATATTCAGAGAATCACAGAAAAGCACGAAAAGGTACTGAATAGCAAATAGGCCTGTTCAGCTCTTTGCATCCAAAGTTCAGGAGCCTGAGGACACTAAGGATATAGTAGAAATGCATAAAAATACGATTTTCCCAGTGGCAATGCTGATTTAAGAATTTCTTCCCCCAAGTCATTAATTTTCATCCCCATGTTCATTTCTCCCTCCCCCTCCTCCCCCAGTTGTGTTTCGTGCATGAATTTTTAACAGCACCACTGGCTTAAGGTACAACCCTTTACCATTTCCAACTGCTTATCCCCAGCCTTGTGTCACCCCGGCACAACTGTTTGCACGGCCAAGTGGTAAATGCTCTATTCTGCAAAGATAGGTGCTGAAGTGGACCTGTTATGGCCTTTCAGATCAAAGCAAGAAAGAAAAAGTAGTTGCAGGATGGCAAATAGTAATGAAAGAGAATTACAATTTTTGGAATTCTGTATGTTAAAATGTAAACAAATCCCCAAATCCCAAATTTCAAAATAAAGACTTTGAACATGAGTATATTACTACTTCAAATCATATGTACTCACAAATTTCATTAATAATATTATAAATTATATTAAAATAAATTGATTTTCACCTTCATAGAAGATTGCATATTAGTTTTTGCCACATTTCTGATTAGTCTTGGCACAGGCTGGCCCTTGAACTTAAAATTGTCTTAAAAGCAACAGTTTCCAATTTTTTCTCCTTCCTTAACATTTTTCACAGACCATCATTATTGTATAGAAAACGATTCTGCTGGCCAGCTGCAGGCTGCTGACTGTGATGTGGCAGATTGCTGGCGGTCAGCACAGCAGGGGATTACTGGGGATCACTGTCTTCATGGGAGGAAACCTGGAGGGACACATTTCCAATAATACTGCAGACCTAATGAGTGCCCAATTTTATGGTAAGACCTAGCACTGAGGCTGCCTGGCCACTGCTTCATGCTGTGCTGTTCTAACATTCATTTATCACAGTATTTCTGATACTTGTTTATGGTTTGCAATGCAGTGGAGCACTCTTCTGATAAATATGCTACAATAAAAAACATGGGCTCCCACTCAGTGACTCCCATGTATGATCACAGCACAGCTACATAACAGTAATACATGTGGACAGTCCTGTGGGGGCTGGAGAACAGAAGATGATTAATACACATAGTGGGATTCTGTGAATCAAAAAAAGGAAAAATTCAGCTCTATCAGTGGGTATTTTACCACCGTGGAGAACTACAACAATAAGTCGTAACTGAACAATGACATCCTAGAGAAAACAGAATTTCCTGTAAAAAGCTCCTTAAGAATAGCTTCCCTGTTACATCACAGAAACCTCATTTCGGAAATTTAAGATCAGAAAAAGAACAACTCCGAAGTGGTGAGAAGATGGGCTGTCAATAAATTCTCCCATCCCTGGTTTCTGTGATGCTGTGGCCTAACCTTCAAAACTATCTCCATTCTAATTTTGTCTTAGAGAATTTGGTAACTCCTAAAAACAGATCGAAAGCTGGAAGAACGAGGTGTACTTGAACGTGAACTCCTCCCGCATCTAACCTGGCAGAGGGAAGCGGCACCGGAGCTACCAGCTGAGGCCAACCCATCCCCTGGAATGCAGCCGCCGGAGCCAGGCTGATGGATGCTGACAGCCCCGCTTTCATCTGGCAGTGTCCCCACCACCAGCTGCGCTGGGGAAAGAAAAAGCGCGCAGGAATTCACAGCATTCTCCCTCTGATTAATCCCCGGCTTTCCTGCTGCGCCTGAATGAATTGGGCTAGGGATTCGTAGCTCTGCTGGGGGAGATTTGCTGATTTCTTTGAGCCCCCTGGGGAGAAGTGATATAGAGAGCAAATAACCAGCAGGCAGTGCCGAAGTGATGTAATGGGCCAGGGCATGAAAGCCCCTCGCTTCTGCTCTACCCACTTTACTGGTCTTTTCTCCGTATGCGACGGGGAGTGGGTGCAGAGGAAAACTTCATGCTGCTGCCGCATGCTGTAGCTTTACAGGCGATTTATAAAGCACACCCCGACTTCCCTCGCCACGTTCTATGCAGATTGGTCAAATTACAAGAAAAGGCATAAATAATGTTTAAGCCAAGCTCTTGGGAGCACAAAGACAGCTTCGTTGCAACCTGACAGGTGATGTGAAGTTGAAGATAGGTAAGTGCCAGGGTGCAAGGCCCTGTGGACCGTCCAGCTGCAGCCCTCAGCAGCTGCCCCAAAGCCTCCGCTCTGGCTTCCTCCTTCTTTCCAGGCTGGACAATAGTTAAATATCAAATTAAAGTGTCATTTTTAAAATGAGACCTAACACAGGCAGAATGGTGGGAAGGCTCTGGAAGTGTCACGCTTCAGAAACTAACCCAAAGCTTAGAAGAGTCACTAAGGGATCCGACTGATTAACCAGGCACCTGGGGACTATGTGAAAAATGTGCATGTGGATTCTAACTATAGTTATACAGGCCTTGCTATAAAATAACATCACTGTACCATCCTGATGCTTGAAAAAATTGTAAGGTCTCAGATGCTCATAATTAAGATGAAAAGACTTTGTAAGTATGCACAAAGCTTCACATCTCTCATGTTTCCCCAAGTAAGTTTCTCTAAAAGAGAAAGGCATTTTCTTGCAGTAAGCCCTTGAGCCAGCTCCAGTTTCTATTTTCAAGATCCAGAGGAAAGAAACGTGACAGATGACCTGTTTTTCCCACCTGTGTGATTCACACATAGCTAGTAATCTCTGTCATTTATAAATCAGCAAATACCACAAGATCTTGCAAATTCTTTTTTACTTTAGTTTTGTTATTGTTTTGTGCATGTTTTGAAATCTAGTATGATAACTCTGAGAATATTTAGATATTACATTTATACATATAAATGTAATGAACACAATTAATAAATAATCACAAAGAAAACAGAAGCTGGCATCTGGATTATTTGGCCAATTATAAATATGAAACACAGTTCTGAATATTGCACTGAAAAAATTCACAGCAGTAACTTGTGATCATGTTGTAGCAAGGAAAGAAATGAAAATGCATCATTTCAAATACTGTTATAATTCAAATCTGTGTACAGACAAAGCAGACTCATTGGGTAAGCCATTCTCTGTGGATTAATTACTCAGCCCAGCCAACAGCTTGCACTTTTGCCTTAGTCTTTTCCGTGAAGGGGTGGAGGGTGAAACTGTTATTCTGAGCAGCTGTAACTAACCCCACGCTGAGTAAGCTACCTGTTCTGCAGTGCAGCCAGGTCACAGGCTCCCATTTTCTCTTTTTTAAGATACTAGTATTGTTTTAGATTCAGATTACATAATATTTTTCACTAATTTTATACCTTTACAAATGTTGCTCTTGAGTTCTCAAGAATCAGAATGCAGTTGCAGTTCTGGTACAAAAATTCCTGATGCAATAGCCACTCCTGCAGTATGTAATTATTACTCTGGCATTAATGAAGCTGTTAAATACTCTGCTGCTGTTCTGCTGAGACCAGGGGATAATGGTCAGAGACCTAAAAATGAGAAAGTTGGATTATATTTTCAAAGCTAAAAATATTAAAACTGGAAATGTCTTTGAGGTTTCTGTGGAAAAATTCACTCTGCTAACTGCATATCCCAGCCTTGGTTTCTTGGCTTTCTATAATATCCTCTCTATGAACATTCAAAGGTCCCTGTTTACAGTGATTCTCTGGTCACCAGTGTGGACTGGATTTACTGGAGGTGCACAGAGGACTACACACTCAGTACCCCAGCTCCATCTGCCGCAGGAAGCGCTCAGTGCCACCTGCCAGCAGAAAACCTGTTGCTCCCTCTCTTCTCCTCTGTATCACAGGTACGTTCAGCCTTACTCAAAGCTGCTTCTCATCCCAGCGTCAAAACCAGAGAAAAGCAAGACAACGTAATTAAGCAATGTGCTTACTGTCACAAAGCAGGGCCAGGTCTGGAACCAGCGAGTTTCTGCTTCCAGTTACAGAGCTCATTCTCTGACGGTCCTGATTTTACAGTCTTGCTTATAAATATTGGATTAAAGTATCTTGCAAGGACAAAATTCAAATTTCCTTCCATTTCTTTAGCACTGCTCATTCAGTTATCCAGAATAGCTTCTTAAAAGTACCAGGTTGCTTCCAATTTGAAAGCCTGTGTTCCTTTTTTACTTTATTACTAACAATACCAGCTAAAAATGACTCCATTAGAATTGAGAACCCACTGTTAGGTGGTTTTTGTCATCTTAAATGATTGAATTGTGGTCATGAAGGACGAACACTGAAAAAAGGATCTTGTCAGACAAAATGGGCGAAATTTGAAGGCCTCTTTTATGCAACAGCGAGGCTGAGAGCTGCAAAGGAACCATAGGTGACCCTAGTTCAAAAAGATTTCGAATCAAAAGATCTATCCAGTGACTTAGAGGTTTCAAGAAGGCTTTATCCATTGCTGTGTTTTAACGGCTGTATTGAACAATCTCTGAGAATCTTACAGTCCTCACTCTCCAGCCCAGCTGAAGAGCTCCCCCGCAGCGTTGGCGCCTGCAGTTGTTGAATAAATGTTTCCCACACTACAGCTCAATTAAGTCAAGGATATCAGGGGGAAGATGATCCAAGTAATTCACTAGCCTGTATAGTAGAGGTAACCCACAGGAGGCTGGAAAACTCATCAATCTTTTAAAATGTACCTTAAGACTTTACAGGGTGTTTTGACTCTGATTTTTCTTTTTCATTCTTTTTCTGGCATTGTTAGTTGTTCACTGTTTCACAATCAATGTTATGGACCATACACATAATTTGTAGTGCACCAAACTAAGCTAAACATGTTACCAATAACTAAAATTCTAACAAAGCAGCAGACCACAGTATAACATTGCAAGGGAGTACATTCAAACCAAGTATAAAACAATTCCAGTATGAAGATACAACAGAATTTGCTGCAAAGATTCACAAAAATATAAGCATCGCATAAAAGGATCTGTGATGACTATTAATTTTTTATCATGTTTCCATTTTAGTTGCAAATATTCACATAGGTGGTTACCAGCATGAGAAAAGTAAGCTACTTGATGTGCAAGTCCATTGCTTCTTAAAGAGTGTGGTTTTCTAGCTCTGATGCTTGCCATAGATTTAAATGCTAAAGTGACTTTTCAGAACACTATTTCTCATGGTTGTTTGTGCGCTCTGTTCTGTTACTGCAAAATGTTAATTCACATGTTACCAATTACTGGATCTTTCACAAAACAAGTAGCAGCAAGAAGAAACCCCTGTAGTTTTTATGATAATAGTAAGTAGAAGTCAAGATAACTTTTCATGCCAAGTGGATCAGGAAAGCAGTAACCAGAGAAGGATTTTATGGTATCACTGCAATATCTTGCCTGGCAATAGCTTATGTAATTTTCTATGTATTGTGGCTTAGTACTCAGTTCCTTGCTGAAACTTTGCACCAAAACTCAAGGCAGAGATATTCTACAAATCATGGCAAATTTCACCGAGTTCAAAGCTCAGACATGAGTTTTTTGTATTCAAAAAATGATTTCAAAGCAGTCCAGCTTTGCCGAGAACTGAGGACTCTGCCGTGGCAGAGTGGGACCCAGCATTTGGAAACTGGGGGCTGGAAATTGTGAATTAGGTGCACGTATATGCATGCACACACACGAAGGGAATGTACTAACCACACTTCTGATATGAATTTTGATCTTTCTTTCTTCTGAAGAAAGATTGTGCATTACAAATAAAATTAACACTAAGGGATTGGAGAACTCATTTCAGTACATACGCATATATATACATGTATCATATATATATGCACATATCATATATTTAGATATACATGCTTTTTATCTCAGTTGCAACAGGGTGATCGAACATCTAATTTGTCTTCTAATTAGGCCTTTTTAATGGTTAAATCCTCAACACTAAACAGGAATGAATAAACCCTTTACCTGGATGCATGCAAATGTTGGCATCGACCATTCTGCCTCGGTTCCTCTTCCCTCCCAACAAGGCTGACGGCTCCATCCGCTGAAGCATGGACCAGGCTGCCCTGGGACTGCTGGATAACGGGGTGCCCCAGCCCGAGCACCCACAAGCAGCGTAAGGCTCTTCAGGTAGATTTAGTGTACCCACCAAGATGCTGAAAAAGTGCAAAAAAGAGGACAGAAAACTACTTGCAGGGCTTTTCTTCGTGATTGTGGTACCGTATCACTCTGTCCTCTTTATGTGGCATGCAAATCACAGTAAATGGTATTTTTATCCCTTTCAATGTTACATGGTTGCAAAAATTGCTAACAGAAACTGCCAACATGCTCCACTAATAACTATAATGCTGTTTCACTGGCATAAATGTCTTTTTACATTAACACAGACCATCTAATTTAGGGGCTTTTAATGATGCAACTACACTGACATTTACAGCAATGGAAGCTTCTCTGATCTGACCTCGGATTAGGGGACCAGATTCTAAGGGGATATGTAAAAAGAAGTGGGGTACGTTAAAAGCTGACAACTGGTTAAGAGTCTAAATGGAGACAACATATGCATCAAGAAGGTGTGGATATGCAGATTTGGAACTACACATTTAGACTCAATTCAAGTAACATTTTCCTGACAACAGAAAACAAATACGTCACATCTGCCACAAATGCGCTGTACGTAACAGCAGTTCCTACAGTATCAACATTATATTTACTTAGTGATTCATCCCCTTCCTCTGTATGTTTATCTAACTACCCTAACCACATCCAGTTACCAATTACTAGCTAGCAATGGCCTTACAAAACCATGTTCAAGGGACTCCAAACAGTCGAACACAGACTGAGGCTTTGGTGTCACCACTCATCGCCAAACATTTGCACAGGAGAATAAATCAATCAGCACTTTCCTAGAGTAATATACCAGCGAGCAACCTAACTATTTGCAATTGAATCTGCATCACCTCTAACCAATAAAAAGCTTTTGGATGACTTCAGAAGACTCTTGATTAGGCCTTTAAAATGGAGGAAGCAACAGATCTTCATATAGCTGCTGCACATTGAAACTGTAGAACAGTTTTTCAGAAGCCATTCAGTGATTTCAGGTAACTGTACAGGTAAAATCAACAAGTGATTTGCCATTTCAACCCACGAAAGTCAAATTTGTTTTTCTTCTGATTTGGGTATCACCACCAGTTACCTGGATTCTCAGAATCGAATTCTGTTCTCTTCAGCTCGTACCAGTGCAATTCAGGACACACGCTGGTCCTGCAGCAGGGAATTGTACACACTATTAGATTATGCCTTAACTAGAATATAATTCTGCTTTTTTTGTTCTTTGCATTTTTTTGCTCTTTGCATTTTTTTGCAGGAGTAAGACAAATCAGAAACTCAGATTTTTCAGTAATGTAAACAAGTGTACACACTCCTTGTCTTCTTCAAATGAGCTGTTTCCACAACTGTATTTATTATGTAATTATTCATGGTTTTGTAAGCTCTTTGTGGCAAGAGACAAATGCCAAATCCAATGGCCATGAACCGGACTGTCACTCTCATATCTCTCCCTCATATCCTTTAATCTCTCCCAGGATTTTGGTCTCCCAACATTTTAGAATAGGGGCAGACTAAGGCAGAAGAGCTTCTATGTATGAAAGGAGTTGCACACTACTTCACTCTTTTGTGAATTTCTTTTTTAAAATATTCCCAACACACGTGTAGGCCTACATAATAGTCTTTTTGCTTGAAAGATAAATTATGAAGTCCTAAAAACTCTCAGTTGCTGAAATTCAGAGCCCAAACCACGTACCTTCTTCCTTCAGTCTCTCACTTTTCCACAGGACACGCCACCAACAGCAGATGACATTTCTCTGAATGAGAAAGAGAGAGGTGGCTACCTTCAAAAGCTAATTTCAACTCCATGAGAACAATCTCCCGATGCCCCCTCTGCGGTCAGTGGAGAAATGGGCACTTCCATATGCCTGTCACACTCCTCCCCTCTATCCTGGGACTACAGAGGAGGTTAGTCCTACCGCTGTTGGAGCACCCCAGGATTTAACCCTCTGGAGCACCTAGATCCTCTGCTTACCCATCTCTCCTTTCTGCGCAGCTCTAGTATCTCATGGCACTTGAGCTAATGCATCTGTCCTCAAGAAAACCAGCAGTGAAGTGGTAGGAGTAGCACAGCAAGCACTCCTGGACTGCAAAGTAGCTTCCTCCTCTCACAGCAGTTTTCATGTGCTTTTCCTGGGGCCTGACTGAGAGTCTGGGAAGGCAAAACTAGAGTTAAAAACACTGTGATCCTGTGTTTAATTATGTGATAAATAAATGTGGATAAGGGTTTGATGCTAATTTGTATTTTTTATAGGTGTTGTAATACAGCTACTGTATCATATAGCTGCAATGAACAAATGTGAAGAAAACTTCCATGACTCAACTGATTGTCCTCAACTTTTCAGACAGTTTGTGAAGGCATACCTGGCTCTTCACATCTTTCTTTATGTGGGGATTCATAAAACCTCAAATCATCCAAAAAAAAGCAGCTAAACAGTATGGGAGCAGCCCTTCATCTGATATACCCTCAGTGGAACTCACATTTACTTACATTAGCTGAGGAACTGGCTCCCAACCTCTCCTTCATTTAGTCTCACATCTTCAGACTAGCTCGTTTAACTCCTTGTGTTCTCTTGTACCTTCCAGCAACTAAAATAAGCTTCTTAACATTTCATATCAATTCCAGATACTACACTCAGCATACCTGCCAAGGCTCAGCTGTTCTTTTCATGTAGATACAAATACATCAAGTGGGCAAAGAAAATTATTTTTTTTGTCAAATTTGTTTTGAATCAATTGAATCTATTTTAGAATGATGTAAGCCCTGAAAAATGCTGTGGGACTGTCTGAGTCTGTTAGCACTTTTAAGTAAACAAACAAAACCTGCTTTAATTTAGACAAATTTCCAGGCCACAATTGTCAGAACACCACTAAAAGCTCTTGGGTATTAAAAAACAAAATCTAAATAAGAAACAGAAGCTACATAAGGAGGAGGGCTCTGTGGGAACCTTCCTGCCTTTGGTCTGACAATCCAAAAAGTGTGTTCTGGTTTCCCCCAGCATCCGGTGCACTCCAGCAAGTTTCTAAATAAAGTCGAGTAAAAACTTCACTCAAAGCTTTAGTGTTCCTTAAATGGCATGTCTCATCTTTGCTGGCAGAGCTGCAGCTCATGTTAAAGTAAGCAACCACATTAACATTTTTCCTAAATGCTACTCTATATATTCTAAATGCTCAGCTCAAAAGTCACTAAAATAAGGTCTTAAAATAACAACTTCAAACACTTGCACAAGGCTGCATCCATTCAGAAGAGCTATTTTTTCTTACCTCACTCGATTTCCCTTCAGTGTTCATTAAACAAAGGATGCTCCATGCCATGACAAGAGAGAAAGGCTAGATTTCAGCTTGAGGACTAACGTAAGTCAATTAGATTCTATTGGCGCCTAATTACAGGATTTGTTATTTATCCCAGGCTGCCTCCCAGTACAAAAACTGGTGACTGATGCCTTCTCGTTATGATAAACAGTCACTTAGATACATGTGCAGGCTGAAATGCAATGAAGAGTGTTTCTTTTTCCTTTACTCTGAGCAAGCAGTGCTCAGCTTTCATGAGAATGTTTAATCCCCTTTTAAGCCTGAGTAAAAGCAACCTGTATTACATATAGCACATTCTGACTGTGAACACAGATTCTATCTACTGGAAAACCTGTAAAATAATATAAACCAATACATTAACTGCAAAAGTATTTTAAAAAATTTCTGCAAATTAAGTTCACATAAAATGAAATTGCTATGCAACGCTAGCGTTTTAGAGATAATGCATCTTATGAAAGTCTAACACTTAATTATGGAAAATGAAATAAGAAGCATGAAAATTATAATTGAAAAGTAGTCCCTCTGATACATTCACAGAACAGAGTACTAAAAAAATCTTATGAATCCAGGGAAATGATATATGGGTCAACTTAAAAAAAACCCCAGAAACAACAGGAAGCCCAAATCTCACTTTAAATACATACTGAAGCATTTGCATCAGCAACTCCTTCTTCAGCAAGCTGAGCACCCAGCATTTTCATTACCATCAACACCTCTTTGAAGTTCAGACCTCCTCAAATGTATTCTCCTGCTTTACATGAATTTCTGTCACCACTCTTTCCTTCCCCATTATCACCTGCACCACAGAGAGCACAAAAATTCACATAAAATCCCACAGGAAATGCAAAAGATCTATATAAAGCTGCAAAGTGGCTTCTGTCTCTCATCTTCAGCTCTTTGCAAGTTTCTCAAACTGTTGGGAGAAGAGACTTCTGGTTACACCATGGAAGGAGGGAAGACGTGAACTGAAACAAGCAACGACCACCCCTACGAATGCCCCAAACCAGCCTGAATGGTGTAGCAGGCTGCTAACTTCATACACGGGCTATACCACGAACCTCTCCATGGCTGCACCAGTGCCTACAACATGCGTATGGACAGGGTTTTTGTTCAATAGTTTCATTATCAGTAACAAATGCCCTCCACTCGCCTCATTCTGGCTGGTCCAGAACTAACGAGCGTTTGAAAAGAGTGCAAATCAGATCTGCGACCCTATTTTTTTAAAGGGATTCTCTACAAGTGCAGACACCCCACCCCAGATTTAGCACGACCCTCTTCTAACCTTGGAGTGTCCGTGTTGCCCTTGCGTGCTACGTTTGCCCTGAGAGAGCAGCCCTGCCCGCTCCTCCCTGGGCTCTCACTGTGTTCAGCACAGACCTTCATCTCCCAGCCACAGGGTTCGGGACAGCAGGCGAGACTCTGGAAGATCCCAGGAGGACAGCTGAAGCCACCCAGGGCAGCGGTGCCGCTTTGCACAACCCCACCTGCGTTGAGTTTCTTGATACAAGGGAGCACAGTATCAAAGACAGTCGTATCTGCTTTAAGCGTAAAAAGAAAAAAAAATTATTTTAAATTGGTATAGCTCAGCAAATCTTAATTGTCAATAATTTTGCCAGTATCTTTTTTTAATAACATATAACTTATTTACCTACAAATTCTTTCTCCTGCCTATGCTGGATACTTACATTCACGAACATATTAGTCATCGCTTAATTATCGCTACGAAGCCTTATTAATATGTATGGATAAAGAGCTCTCTGGCAGGAATGCATTTTAATGAAGTCGCTGAAAGGCAACGCGCAGTAATTTCTGGAAGGTTATGCCATGACTAACAATAGCAAACTGACTGAAGCAGCCCAGGGACAGGATGAGGTATGGAAGGAAAAAAAAAATCAAGTTCATTTTAATATTTTAATGATAAACTTAATTAGAAAGCGTTTAGGCATTTTGACTGAGCAGTTACAGCTTCGAACGGCTTACAAACATTCTTGAGAGGAACGGCGTCGCTCAAAATGTCGCCCGCGAGTGCGCTGAAGAGGAGACACGTTGCGGCCAGCCTGTATTTAACGGCGGGAAAAGCGCCCGCGCGTTATTTCCGAGGCTACCGTCGGGTCTGCAACGCTCAGTGTTGCCCCACGACACGTAATTTCCAAATCAGACACGCACCCCGCGTACAGAATCGCACTTATTTCCTAGAGCGGCGATCGCCGCTCTGCTCCCTGTGCTGTTTTTTGTAACGTTCGCCCTTCTGAGGTGAAGTTACCGTTCTTGGCCGCGCTCCCCAGACCGCCCTTGAGGGCAGAGGCCCGGTGAGGAGAACCGGCCCGGGGCCGGGGCCGGGGGACGACCCAGGGCGGTGGGCGGCAGCAGCTGGGCCGGGGCACCCCCGGGGCACCCCCGGGGCCCAGCACGGCTCCTTCGGCAGCAGCACCGGGCAGCGCCGGCCCGCTCCCGCCGTGCGGGGCCCGCGGCCCAGCAAGGCCCCGCCGGCAGGCCCGGCCACCCGGGGCAGAGGACGACCGGGGGCGGGCCGCCTTGCGGGTTACGGAGCCGCCCCGAGAGGCGGGCCCGGACCGGACGGCTCCGCGGCGGCTGGCCGAGTAAGGGTCGGCGGGGACGCGGGGAAGGAGGGGAGGGAAGGGGAGGCGAGGCAGCGGCGGGCGGGCAGGCCGGGGAGCCCCGCCGGGGGGTCCCCCCGCTTGCTTGCCCCGGGAACGGGCGCTGAGGGGCGGCCCGGGCTCCGTCCCCGCCCCGCAGGCCCCGGTCGGCCCCGTTCCCGTTCCCGGCGGCTTTACTCCTGCCCCGTTCGTCCCCGCGGGGCCCCCGCCGCCTCAGCGGGCTCTCCTCGCCGCGGAGACCTGCGTGCTGCAAGGCGGGAACCGCGGGTGTTCGTTCCCTCAGCACCGCGACCTGAGGTGTGGTGCCCGCCTCGCCTCGCCGGCTGAGGGAATCTGGAGTTTAATTTTTTTTTTTTTTTTGGTCAGTAAATGCCGTTTCTTCTCCCTTCTCCCTCTCTTAGGGCCATGTGGAACACTGTCGCTTTGCGCTCCCTTGGGAGACTGTCCCCCAACGCCGCATCCCCGCCGCTCCCAAGGTTACAAACCTTAAAAAATCGCGTGTTGGAAAGAAAGTCTAGGGACTTGCATCGTGGTAAACAGCCAGCACACGTCCTGCAGGATCAGGGCTTGAAAAGGACACGCGACGTGCTTCCCTGCCGCCTGGGAAGTAACAAAGCAAAATACAGACGGTGGGCCAAAACTTACCCTGTTTTAGACGGACGTATCCTGTCTGTGTATCGACATGTGTTTGAAGAAAATTTAAGGAACAGTGAGGCTGTTATTAAAAGGTAATAAACTGGTTTTGTGCTGTTTCAAAAATGTCGCAACTTGTGAGATGATGTGAGAGTTACCTACGGGCACTTTTCGGAGCTTTTTAACCTAGGAAGAATGCCAATTAAAAAGTCCAGAGATTAAAAAATAATAAAAAAAGTTGTTTCTTTTACCTAACCATTTTGAAGCTTAAACTAGTTTCCTGGCAGCTCTTTTCTCGGGCGGCTTCTCTGCAGAGTGAATTTTACAAGCGTCAGCACTCAAAAATTTCAGCCCCCCCCCCCCCAAAAGAGGTGCCTAAATGTTGACTGAAATGCCTAAATCTAGGTGCAGACTGTATATAAAATAGTTCCATGTGGCATTTTTTTTGCATATATTGCCAAGAAGTATTTTTTCTCAACCTTTATAAATTTGTTTTGTGTTGGATTTTGAATGCAGAGACATAAATGGTGACTCACACATTTGCAGATGCCTCCTGAAAGAGTAGGTGACGGTTGTTGCAATTAATCATGAATCACTGATAAAAGCAGGAAAATGTATTTTATGTGTTTGTCCTTAAAGATTAGATGGCAAAAATGCAAACGCCTTTGTTCAGAGGAATGATACATGAGCTGGAAGCAAAGCTACGGAAAACACACTGTGCCCTCCTGTGGTGGCATTTACGGCATTACTAAAAATCCTTAGCTTTTTTCTCCTGAGGTTTTTCAATCTCTACAGTCTGCAGGAAGCCATAATAAGGTAATGGAGTCATGTACAGAGTCGTGCATAAATAGTTAGGTTAAACAGTACTTTTAGTTAAAGATGATCCATCTTGGCAAAAAATGTTTTATTTGAAATAAATGAAGAACCTGGTTTATTTAAGACCAAAATTATTCGAGATGAGATACCACATTTGTTTACAGTTTTTTCAGTTCTTTATCTGTACTTGATGCTGCCCTGACAATAACGCTTGGTAATCACTTTCTCTCTTGATGATTGTAATGGCGCTGCAGTATTCACTACTTTAAAAGTATATCTTCCGTGCTCTGGAGTGTGCATTTCTTCTAGATTTAGTAATTTATTCTACTTACGAGTTACTGATTTTTGTCGGATAAACTTGTTGAGGGGAACTGAAGGAGGCAGCCCTTGACTGGATTCTTCCCTAGAGTAGCTGGAACATGGAGGGTAAATGTCCATGATGAATTAGGACTAGCAAATTATTATAGCCTGATTAATAGCTGCAAGTGATTAATAGCTGCTAACGTTGTTGTAGGGCAGTGTCTCTCAAAGTCAGTGTCGGTCGCTGATGATCAGCCCCTTGTCAGAACTCTGCTCATGGGGTTGCTGGCAGAGATTAAGTATGATCATGTATTGTGGAATACCGTGTGTTGGGTGTATATGGGCAACACCCAGGGGAGGATATGGATTTAATAATATCTACTAGCTATGAACATAAACTGCAGATAGAAAAAAAGAATGAAATAATACAAATATTCTGTCCTTATTAGACAATTTTTGAATAACAAAACTAAAATGCTTGCTTTAAATAACATACCTTTGCTTTTTATTATACTTTGTAAGAAACAATAATCCGAAGATGTGAATTCATCTTCATTCTCATACCATTTATATGAAAACTGTGCAATACATCCAAGTACTATGTTTAATCTGCTATAGGGTAACTTGTAAGTAAAGGTGGTTGTCATTAATTGAAACTTTGTTTTTTGAATCAGATATTCAGAATTGCTAGAGACGGTCAGTAAAGGAGGGGGAGAAAATGCCATCTTGCGTCATACTCAGAGAAACAAGAAGCTGTTTGTTCGTGAACGCCTGAAGTTGCTACTTGATGATGAGTCTTTTCTTGAGCTGTCTCCACTGGCAGGCCTCAATATGCCATATGGTGATGTCCCTGCTGCTGGGTGCCTTACTGGTAAATGCTAGCAAATGTAATATTAGAAGTAATGGGAAATTGATGAAGTTCATTTGTTTCATTGCTCATATCTTTAAATATGATTTGTATTAGAGCTAAAGAAGGATATGGGTTGAGGGTATTGTTTTGAGCAGCCCATGCTGGAGACGCAGCCCAGAAGAGTTTTGAACCAACGTGATTCTTAATATAGTTTGAGAGGTGCTGTTTGGTTGCAGTGATGAGTAAGTGATTGTAGGCAGCGTACATTAGCTGTCATTCCGTATGCGCTGCACACCTTCCCAGAGTAACCAGCCTTGCTCACTGAAGTTAAGGTGTTTGTTCTTACTGGGAAAGGAAAAAGGATGCACGTAATCAGGTTTATGGAATATTTTAGTATTTTAAGAATATGCTTTCCTAGGAAAAGTGAACATCAGCTCTATCCGGTAGCAGCTCCCAACATAGAAGAGTTCAGCCACTGCTGTATTACTCTTCTGCGATTTTTGCTGGGGAATCTGGGAGAAACCTTTAAAGAAAAAAAGTTCTTTCATTTCTTCTAGATTTAGTAATTTATTCTACTTACCTGTTGCTGATTTTTGTCTCAAAAAATTTAGAATGATGTGTTAAATCAGCTGTTGTCTGTTAAAGGAAAGGGGACCAAGTTACTGAGAGACACAGGAGCTGTGACATTTATTTTGTAATATTTTTTCAAATTACAGACAAGTCTTTTCATTGCATTTTGAAGAGCAGTTCCAGTTGAAAAAGTAACTAGAAGAACAGAGTATGAAATCCTATCTTTTGTCACAGATTGCTACATTTTTCATTTTTATATAGGTAATTTTTAATTGCCTTCCCTGTTGTCTCAAGAGTTGGAAGTCAAACTGTGTATTTTTTTCTCTTATATTGTCACCAGGAGTAAGTAAGTTTATTTCAAGTTCTGTCTTCTGTCATTTAGATTTTTTTTAAGTAGCATTAGCTTTCAGCTTGTTATTCAGAGAAGAGCTATAGATTTCTTCCCTGTGTGGTATTTGCAACTTAATTTGCAGCTTCTTGATACAGTATTACTGAAAGAACATCCTAGCTATAATTTGGCCCCCTTGTTTCATCTGTGGTATTTTAGAGAGTCCTGATAAGCATCTGTGGTACCACATACAGGAATTGGCAAAATCTGTGGGGTCTGGTGTGTCTTCATGGCAAACGATGCAACTGTGAAAGGAGGAACTATTTATCCGATTGGAGTGAAGAAACAATTAAGAGCTCAAGAAATAGCCATGCAGAACAGACTGTTATCTGTGTACCTTGTTGACAGTGGGGGAGCATTCCTACCACTACAGGTAATATCGGAACCACTTCACAGAAGAAAATACCTATGTTTATTTTAATCATACTAATGTTTAGCAATAAACCTCAGATTTATGTTTTGTTTTCTTGGCTGGCTGACTTTCATTGTCTGTTATACTTAAATTGAGTTTTGTCCACAAATCAGAGTCTGGGAGATGATCTGACGATCTATAACAATAGTGATCACTTTGGCTAATTTTGCATCTAGCATCTAATCAAAGTTTAGAAACTTGAATATCAGTGGGGGGATGAAGTGCTGACCAAGCATGGGTATTCCTCAGTGTGCTGAAATGCTTTTCTGTCTTTAATAAATCGGTACATTGTTTGAGGTTCTATTTTCAACTTCAGTATCTGTAAAATTACTCTGTATTTTATTGTAATGTTTGTTATCACAGTAATTACATTTGTAATGCAGTAACCTCTGTGGCCTTTAAAAATGTAGTTTGTGAAATTCTTACTGTAAAAGGAGAATTTGGACAGGTTACTTTCCAATGTACAGAGGTCATAATATCACAGAGAGTATAGTTGTTCCCTCTCCAGACTGAAAGCAAACACATAGAAAAAGTTTTTACCTGACTTAAGGAATTGCATCAAAAACTAAGTAGAAAAGAAAACTGTGCTGAAGCCATTTCACAGATAAAGTATGAACATGAGCTTCCCCTCCTCCATGTTTACAGTCTCAGTTTGTGCTGAATAAATTGGTTTCACCAAAAAATATGAAACTTACCTCTGCTTTCAAAACACATGGGTATTTTTGTGGAATTGCACAGTGTATAAGGGGAATAAATATAGTAGCGATTGCTGTATGTGAAAGTTTCATGTATGATTGTTAGTGACCTTCCCAGAGTGGGTTACAATGCATTTGTGAATGAATGGAGTGAAGAGGAAGCATTGGCTTTTGTAGTTAATACTGACACTGTCTTTTCTCTGTAATGTCAGTCAGAGCTGTTCCCTGACAAGTCACACGGTGGCAGAGTTTTCTACAATGAAGCAATAATGTCTGCCATGAGAATCCCTCAGGTACAGTGTTATTTGGAGTACGAGTAAGTGTAGTGTATGTGATCAACAGAGTTCTGAAAAAAAAGTTTTGTTCTAACTCTCAAACATGCAAAAAAATTCCTAAAGCTCACCTTTTCTATTTGTGGGGAAGGGAGATTCAAATAGTATCTCACATAACAGAATGCTTTAGCCTTAAGGATCTTCTAAGTGTTTACCAACTGATCGTGATGGAAAAGCATCAAATCACTAGGTTATTTCAGAGTAAACATTGAACAGTCAAAACCAGCACTGTTGTTCATGCTGGTATTTATATCTCTAGTTCATTGTTCCCCATGCTGCGATTTAGTCTCTTCAGCGTTTGTGAAATAAAGGTAATGCTTTTGCCTTTCCATTCTCCCCTCTCCAGCATCTTGATTTGTTTTGGTTTCTGCGTCCTTCAGGTGGCAGTGGTGTGTGGCTCCTGTGTAGCTGGAGGTGCCTATGTTCCAACCATGGCAGAAGAAACTGTGATTATAGATAAAATCGGTACACTGTTCCTTGCTGGCCCACCTCTGGTAAAAGCTGCTACAGGAGAATATGTCTCTCCCGAGGACCTAGGAGGAGCCAAGCTTCACTCTGAGTATGTGAAATAAGTCTCAAAAGTAGCAGAGAATTCAGCATACTTAGCTTTAAAGAAACTGTCATTCTATCTTAAATTGATGTGACTGAAGCTACTCCAGTGACAGGATACAATATGGTCCTCAAGGACTGAAAAACATGTAGTGAAAAAAAACCCGGTTGATATGATACATGAATTATTATAAAGGTTGGTGGTATTCAGTTACATATGTGGGAATATCATGGGGCTAGATATAACTCTCTGAAATAAAAAAAGTAACACGGCATTGTAATTTCAGCTTTACTACTGTCCACGGGAACTTTGCACTTCCACTGTGTGTGTGTGTGTGTGTATATATATATATACACACACACATACTCTCTGAGAGAAATCTCACGTAAGTACAGAGGTCAGGATCAGGGCCAAAAGTAGAACCTATTATTAAACTGTTTGCTTTCCTTCTCAGGTACAGGTTTTTTTGTTAGATCAGCCAAATGGAAGTAAAATTAAGTGATGTTATGGGGTGAAGCAGGGACTGGACAAATCTGGTTTTGGTTCCCCATTTTTTCCACATACTTTCTGAACAACTTCAGGCAAGTCAGTTCCTCTGTGCCTCGGAGGGACCAGCTATAGAAGAGGAATGGTATCACTTCTTTTCCTAATGTAAACGTTATCAGGATACATATATTAAAAAAAAATAGTTGTGATGATGGGGAAAATGTGTAAGAAATTCTTTTTTCTTCCCTAAACTGATGAGTGGAGAGGTGGTATGACTTCTTTCCATTTGTCTTGTCTGCTTCTGAAGACACTAGACTAACTCTAGAATCTGAATGCTTGTAAAAGTACCTGAAGCAAAGAAGAAAAATGGAAAGCCTGCCTGCCTCTGCTGTTAATGAGGGCTTCATAGCAGGAGATGAGCAAACAGGCAATAAACCTGATAGTAGCTATCTAACTATTTCTTTAATGCTGTTTTTCTGTGTCAGAAATTTCTGTAGTTGTCAAAATAGTTATTCCCTTCTAGATAGGGGAAAAGGGTGGCTTTGCTTCTTTGTTCTTGGCATTCTATGCTGTGTGTATGGTAACCAGATTCTATATCTTTCTCACAAAACCAAATACTAGTGTGACAGTCGGATAACTGTGTTACATGTAATAAGTTACTGTCTTTATATCCGGGCTGGAAGTGCTTATTTTGAAATAATTTTTAAAGTTTGTTTTCTCTTTATTATATTGTTCGCAACAATGTTGTCATGAAAATAAATTCAAAGGTCTTTCTTTAATATAGGTAAACACAAAAGTCACAGGGAAGAACTTCTTACTGTGAATTTGTTTTGGGGTTGGATTGCACAGAAATTCCACTGACTTACTGCTTCCAACTCATTCATACAGGAACAAAATCAGTATTTTCAGGGAGTTTGGAGACTCGTGGATTTCATTAATTCAATACTAATTAATATTGCTCTCTCTCCTAGAGTCAGTGGCTGTAGTGACCATTTTGCATCTTCAGAAAAGGAAGCCTATGAATGTATTAGAAATGTTATTTCTACATTAAATTATGATCCACTGCCAGAGGAGGTCATAGAGCATGACAGTCCTCTCTATAGTTCCGATGAGCTCTTGGGACTGGCACCGCAAGATTATAGGTGTACTCTTCCTGTAAAACTGGTAAGGTGACAGATACTGTATTCCTTTGTCCTTTCAGTCTGCTCTATCTAGTAGCTACAGATTAACAGGCAACTGGCTGTTCTTTCTTGGAGAATCCTGAAGTACCTGAGGTATTTTGTATTGCTACCTAATCAGTTGCAAAACTCTCTTGGGTCTGCAACAGAGAAGAATGGCAACAGTTCTGTAGAATTATAGAAAGTATTTAAGCTGAAAACCTGCTAGAGATAAGATAATTACAGATTATGCCAGCTGATCCCCATCTGTTTCCAGGCACTGTTAGAGATGCTGTTATGTCAGTATGTCTTGTAGTGTATTGGCTGCCTTGAGAATGTGCACCCCTTTAGTGTCCTGTTTTCCCTTCCCCCTGCCTTTTTTTTTTTTTACCCAAGTAGTCAAGACTCTATCTTGTAACTTAAATGCTTAATGAAAATACTGACTGAAAAAAACAACAAAGCTCAAATTAAACTTGTTTGAGGCTGGGACAGACGCTAATACATCAGCAGAGACATGCAGAGCTGCCCACGCTATTTTCATTGTGTTGTACTAGAAGAGATTTAGTCTCCAAGGATGCGAATCCAGTATTTTTCCAGGGGTAAATTCCTACAGTTAAGGGGATTGACTGTAGAAAGCAGTGTAGCTTTGAAGGCAGCTTTTAAACTGTGTTTGAAAAAAGCATGAGCAATATGCTGCTGAGTGTTTCTTATGCACAAAAACTGTAACTGCACACGCTGGGTTTCTTACAACATTTGTATGCACATGAACAACTGTGCTCTGTAACACTGAAATAATTTTGGAGTTGAACTTTGGCTCAAAATACATGGTTGGTAATAATTTCTTTGCAGATTCTGAGCCGTCTGATGGATGGAAGCAGATTCCAGGAATTCAAGGCTAATTATGGAACAACATTAGTAACAGGATTTGGCCACATGGAAGGGTAAGGCTATAACATTTCACTATCAAAATGTATGGACATACTTGTCTAAATAGCTTTCATATCATTCTCAGGTGTTACAGTATTCTAATAACAACGTTTATGAAGTTTTGAGTCAGTCAAGAATTGGTAATAAAATACTTCTAGAAAGCCTGATCTTCTCTCTCTGAGCTCCGAATTCACCATGTCTCAGGCCAATAGCAGCAGAGAGTGATTACAAATGAATGCTTTTCATGACTTTGTGAAATGATTTGTTTACAAAAACTACTAGCCAGAGAGTTGGAACACTGAAGTCTCAGCAGATTCCTTAAGAAATAAGAAACAGCATCTTTAAAAGTGTTCCTTCTCGAACTGAGTGGAAAGCTGTCATCCCTTCTCCCATGTGATAGAGATGGGATAATACTCATACAATAAAACCTTGCGTAATTCAGATCAGACTGTATTATTAACATGTTCACGAAGCATACAACGTTCTAGTTGAAGCATATTAAAAATGATTAAAAAAAGGTAGTAAAATATATTTTTAGAGCCTCTTTAGGTTGAAAGCATAAACACTTCAGATTGTTATGTTGTATGTTACAGGAATTAGAGAGACCCCAGAGTCCTGTACCTTGCATGTTGTCTTGCAGTGTAAACTCTGACAGGTCATCTATAGCTTTACCTGCCCTCTGGGTATTAATCCATGTTAATACTCTTATGCTTTACGTATCAGGAGTGCTGTAAGACTTCTTATTTGTTAGGTGTGTGTGGGTCCTTGAATGAAATGACACACGTACCTGCATCGTTTTACATTATGAATTTTTGTAAAGGGCAGATCTGTGTGTGTGTGTGTATGGATATTTATGTTTCCATCCTTCAGAACATTGAGCTACAGTTTCATCATTTCTGAGGTTCAAAAGTGAAAATGTTCACGTGTCTGTTTTGTAGGCACTTGGTGGGGATAGTGGCTAACAATGGGGAGCTGTCTCATGATGCTTCTCTCAAGGGTAGCCATTTTGTACAGCTTTGCAGTCAGCGAAGCATTCCCATCCTCTTTTTGCAAAATACTGCTCCACATACAGCAGAGCCAACGAGCATCTCACAGGTACGGCATTTGTAGTTCAATATGCTTAATTCAAGAAATTCCTAGTTCCTGTTCTGTTTAAGATTACATTTTGAAGTTATTTTTTTAAACCACTCTTGATGGTTTAAACCAAGAAGCTTCATAATTACTTTGTTCTTAAATCTTTCCGTTAGCATTCTCACTTTATTCTAATTTTAAGCAGGCCTCTATGCTTATCTAAAATGGTACTGTCCAGCTGGTGTGCAAGCTGTAAAACTTGGAATTTATAGTGCACTTTATATTGAAATACAGCCTATTGATTCTTCTGATACCACTGTGCTCCACAGAAAAATAGGTATTTCTCTTTTAGAAAAGCAAAGGCATTAAAGTGCAGTACGTTTTGTCCTGGGCTACAGAGAGCCTCATGGTAAAACCTACATCAGATTCTCTGAGCAGAGACTGTTTCTGCAGCCCTGTTCCTCCCAACTGTCACCAGCACTGAAGACAAAGCCTGGCATAATTCTGTTGTATCTGAGCTTTGCTAACGCCTGGGAGAGCTAGGGTTGCACTGTAGCATAGGTTTTTGCACACTGGTTACAATTGTTTTGCTGATATACATTGTAAAATAAGCGCATAATGGGCTATGGTAGTTAATAATGCTGTCATACTGTTGTGGAAGAAACGATCCTACAGAATTGTAAATAAATTAATGTTTTAGAGATACAAGTTTGGTGGGAGTGGAGGGAATCTAGGAGAAAAACTTAAAGGATCTGAAATCTTTATTTTCATTTCAGGCAGAGGCTCACTCCAACAGATTAAAAGCCCAGGCCTCCATGATGGCTGCTGTTGCTTGTGCTGCTGTTCCCAAAATAACCATTGTAATCGGTGGCTGTTATGGGAGCGAAAGCTATGTTATGGTATGGGTGGCATAAATCTAATGGGTTTGGTAATAGATTTTTTTACACTATACCAAGATTTCACAGCACTTCCTTTTTAAAACAGTTAACTGTTGTTGCAGACATTTAACTCAATTCGTTATTTTAACTACTTTTAAAGTAAGAAAGGCATCACAAGGTGTGATTACAGAAAATTTGGTCTGCCTCTAAGAATCTAGAGCCAGTTCTAAAGAAACAGGTTATCCGAAAATGTCCCTACTCGGGCGCCAATCCTGCCTTTTTCTTAGCACATACTGTTTTTTTCCAGTGATCAAGGAGCACGTCTCCTTTAGTTGTGCTACAATGCATGCTGTGTACGCTGCTAGTAAGTGCAATAGGGCTCTTTGTTTGCTCACAATTGAACATGTAAGTGCTTGGAGGAAAAATGAAATAATAAAATAGCAGTATTGAAGGCAATGGGGATTGTGACGGTTGCTACCACAGGGTGTCTGTACTGACACAGGAGCTGTAGCTGTAATGGTAAAGGAGCTGTATCATTAATGCTCTACAAATTAAACTGTATTACATTCTGCCTTGAACTTGATTGTGTCATCCTACAGCCATCTCTTTGTGCTTAATTTCAATAAGTTTGTACTGTGCATTTTTTTTGTAGTGTGGGAGATCGTTCAGTCCGAACTTTCTGTTCTTGTGGCCTAATGCAAGAGTTGCTCTTGTGGATTCAAGACATTTCTCCACAGTCCCAGAAGCTGGGGACAATGACTGTACAGGAGATGAATCAGAGCTAAAACATCTGAAAGAAAAGTAAGGACATTAAATATAAACCCTTGCAGTTACACTGGGATTTAATTAGTTAAATTACCTACTTTTGTTCATCTTACAGATTAACACATCCCAAACAAATAAAGCAAACCTGAATCTACTGAAAAATATTTTAAATTTCCATGTAATCCTATATCTGTTCTTAGGATCTTCTCAAGGAACCACAAATGTTTGACTTAAAAAAAAAAACCCCAAAAAACAAAACCCAAACCATACAACCGCAAATCAAGATATTCTACGGTATATTAAACAATGGTCATCATCTGAATGTGGAAGATGGTCTGTACTGCAGAATGATCAGATCTGTTATGTATTATTTGCTGGATTCTAACTAATTTTAACAGTAGTATTGCACATTCACTTGAGATGGAAGTATGTGCCTTTTTCATCTATGATTTTATTTTACTGGCCTGATGTTTTTTATTACATTTTTGTGCTTTTAAGCTTGTTTAATACTCTGTCTTCTCCAGGCTAGAGGAAGAAAGCAGTGCATTTTACTCCTCTGCCAGACTCTGGGATGATGGTGTAATTCTACCTCAAAATACTAGAAAGGTAGGTTTTTTGCTTTATAGTACATTTTATTCTCACATCTCAAAAGGATCTTGTGGTGAATGCGTAAGCCTATGACTCGCTCAAGGTCAGCAGCATGCTGATTCCCAGAACTGGGTCTCCCATTTCTCACTCCCTTTTCTGTGGAATTTAGCTTTGTAATTCTTATCTTTTCTCTTCCCAATTAGTCTATCCAAAAAGTTTCTGTTGAATTCTGGTTATGTTCTGGTTACTTGACTACAGCATTTCCTCACTGAACCTCTTAATTGACTTTACCATTTGATTCCGTATCCAAAACCTTTCTTTTTCGGTCTCGCATAATCACCTGTATCTTCACTGTTTTTCAGGCTCTTCATCGTTAACATTGTGCCCATTCTTTTGTCCTAGGATGTTTCTTTTTGCAACTTTCTCTTCCTGCTCGTCATTTGCTGCTTACATTTGGGATGCCCCTCCCCCTTTTATTTATTTTTAAGTTGGCAGACATCTATTCCGTTAGATTCTTTCTGAAATCCACCCCCTTTGTTCTATTTTTCTTTGTTGGATTGTTTATTAGCAATACTTAAAATGTTCTTTGCACTTCTGAAGCTTGTTCACTTAAAGTTCACAAATATAGCCTGCTATCAATTAATCCTTCTAAATATGGCACATAGTTATGGTACTACATAGACATTAAATATTTTCTGTGGGTTTTATGGAACTTTGATAATGGGAGAGCACCAAGAAGTATTTTCTAATACTAGAGCCCCAAGACTACCTTGTCTCCAGGAGCTACACACGAAAAGAAAATATATGATAGTTGAAATGAATCATTGTTACTCTCAGGTAATTTTCACCAGCACACCACAATTCATGTTTGCATCTGTATCTGTTTTTTTACAATATTGTTGTGCTGCTTTATCCCAGTTCTTGCTAACAGATGGAGTTTATGTTTAGCTTTGTCTGAACTGACAGCATGTGCTCATTCAGATCTTTTATATGCTTTTTTTTAAATAGGCTTTTAAAAGACAGTGTGTGCTCCAGTAGCAGTGAAATATAGAGAAGTACCTTGTTTTTAAAGACCAAAACCAGTTCTGTATTTTCGGTCCCTGTTGCCACAAGACACTGAGAAAGATGACTTCTTAGAAAAAGATGGATGTGGAAGAGCAGGATGTTCTGCTCATTTTTGATATGCGATGGGGAATCTTAGGAGCATAGCTATGTAATAACAGAAATGGATTATCACATAATGTATTTTCATTGGAGTTTACAGAAAAATAGCTTCCCAGTGCTCCAAAAGTAATTCTCTTGTCACCACAGTGACTTTTAAATGGCTTAGTGGTGTCTGTATGCAGCGCATAAACTTTGGGATCCTGAGGATGTTTCTTCCTTCACATTTCCCCTGCCCTAGGGGTAAGTTACACTGACAGCTATTTCCCCTAATGCTACAGCCAACAACTGTTCATTTTAAATGTTCATTGTTTTGCAGAAAGGAAGAACAAATGTATTACTGAATGAGTGCATAACTAGTAAGTTTTACTAATTTTTTGTTTCAGGGGCTCATTGCTTATATTGTTTTTTGGTTTTTTTTTTAATTAGGTAATTGCACAGTGCTTAGAGATTATAGAACAGCAGAAGTACCAGGTCATATCTCCGTGTCAATATCCTGTCATCAGAATGTAACTGCAGCCATTTTTCAAATAATCAGCCTTTTAAAGTTAGCACCGTGTATAGAAATCTTTAATGTAAATTATTTTCTAATTGTTTGATACCATTAATAAAAATGTTAAACCACTGCAGACAAACAAGAATCCTGGATTTTAAGTCTATTAGCAATAAGTTTGTATTTTGAACCATAGCCTCTTACTACATTAGTTGAAAATTTATTTTGTGAAAAGGAAGGATTAAGCTGAGAGTCTAGCACTCTAAGGAAGCAAGTTCATCTCAAGTAGTAACAATTGCTTGATTTTTTTCATATTCATGTTTTAGCATGAAATCCAGAACTCAAGAAACTGCACTTTGACAAAAGAAATGGGGAAGATAAAACACATAAGCTAGCGTGTGCAGTTTTCAGCCTTAGTAAAGGACAAGATGCTGCCTGCCACACCGCCTTGGGCGGGCCAGTTCGGATTTCCAAAGCAGCTATGGAAAGGCTCTGCTCAGATTACTCTGAGGAAACTAAAGGAGTGACCAGGAGGGGATTTAAATCCTTAATATTTCAGCGTAGGCTAAAAATTACCTTTTCTCAAAGCATGTAACAGAGCACAGACACACTTCTACATAATGTTATTGTGTGTGCAGGTATTGAGTTTACGCTGTGCCGTTCCATGCATCTTTCACTGTGCCACAGCTGCAAGGTTTAATTTTGTAAAAACAAAAAACCCAGCCCTGTGCCCCAAACTTGTGTTGTTTTAACTGTACAAGAGTTCTTAGCAGTGCACCTCTGGAAATAACACCAAAGGGTGTATCTGGAAAATACCTGGTTAAGTATTTTGAAGAATCATCAACAAAACTGAAATGCTCAATCTCAATTACGTAGCCATACGAATAAAAAGTGATGTTGAAGGAATTTAGGTCATTTGAGTGCTTGTAAACGGAGACCGCACCTTTTCGGAGCTGGAAGAAACCTAACCCCACGTGTTGCAGGCAGTGGTCACGCTCTTTTGAAGAGTCCATGGAAAGTCACGGGAATGTTCACCTCCACTTCAGCCCTGGCAACCTCACTCATGTCTTTGGCGTTCAGGATCAGGAGGTAGGCGGGCTTCGGCCCGGCGCCCGGGCTGATCACGATGCTCAGCACAACCCCTGGCAGGCGAGAAAAACAAGAAGCCTGTCCCAGGCGTGCCCTTGCTGTACCCTCCCTGTGGGCTGCTCCACACGGGACACCAGCAAATCCCATTATTATTGCGTGCTCATCAGTTCTGAATTAGACAGTGAGATGATTATTTATTTGTTTCTCATCCTATTTGGGGTTCTAGCTCCTATAGAGTTTCTTTTTAAAACCGCGAGAAATGTTTTTGTTCTGAAAACGAACTATGAAAAGCTATTGCAGGGGCTGACGCCAAACATCACTTACTGGAATGTATATCAGATTTGTCCATTAATTTTTTCAACATTATGAATTAATTTATAAATTATAATTCTGCTTCTGAGGTTTAACGTGACAAGATACCCATTTCTGGATCCTGGCGTCCCTGTGTGGAATGGATGGGACATCCTGGCTCTTAGGTTGTTTGTTCATTTGTGTACTTCTCTGGGTCAGTGAACACATGGGAACAACCACACACCATAGTCCGTGACAGCATCAAACACAGCCTTGGGGAAGATGACAGAAACGGGAGCACGGAGCCCGGTGTTAACTCAGCTTTCAGAGAGTGCTGCTGCATGGGCTTAAGTCCCAGGAAGTGAGAAGGGCTTAAGCATATTCCTAAAATGCACATTGTCTACTTCAGTTAAGGTAAGCTTTTAAGAACAAGCTTAAAACCTTTCCATTTCAGTGGGACTTAAACCCCTGCACAAGTACTTTCTTGAACTGGGAACAGATAATACGCAATTTCGCTCTGAAATATGAAATATTTTGGCTATGCAATATGAAACTCTCACTGTAAACCAGTGAGAGTTAGCTCTTAAATTCAGCAGAGCCAAGACTTCTCCCAGCTTCACGTACTCCTGTTCAGAGATGAGGAATTGAGGGAATAAGTGGACGCCCTCTCAGGCTGAGTGCTGCCACTCACCTTCAAAAATAGGCACAGGGCTGGGGATGCATGAAGAAATGCGTACGGTGCTTGGCATGAATATAACTACCTGTCCTCGAGTGACAAAGCCTGAATTCGCTCTACTCCTGCACGAGGAGGATGGGTTAGCAATAGAAAACACGCTTGGTTTAAGAGAGGTTCAAATTTTACAAATTTCTGCCACCTGGAATTCTTTAAATAGTGCAGTTCCTGATGGAAAAAGGCTAGGAAATGAGGACAACAGATCACCTAAACCTAGAGTTCTTTCTCCTCCTTTGTTTTCATTCAGTCTTAATTTTCCCAAGTTTCCTCAGAAACTTCCCACCAGCGCTAGAACAAGGCACATCTCATCTGGGAGCTGCCTGTGGGCTCTCCCCGTGCCCGTCTCTGGCACAGCCTTGCAGACAGCCCCCGGCACCAGCAGACACAAGCTTTTCCAAATCACGATGCCGCTGACCAAAACAAAATCAGTATTACCGTCGTCTTCCTCCAGGGCATCCGGATGGGAAACAAAGATCGGCTCCGATGGGTACGAATCCGGCTCCTGCCACACCCAGGTCTCCTTGGTTTTAACATTCAGCTTGCAAAGCTAAAGGTGGGAAAAAACAAAACCACCACATCTCAGAAATACTCTTTGTCCTTAAACTGAAAGCTCATCGAAAAGACGTGCCTCACCAGTTTGTTGATAGTTACCCTGTCTGGGACAAAGTGATTCAGCCCCAGCCCATACGTATACGTGTAAGGTTTCCCACCGTATTTCTTGTAATTGATCTGTGGAAATTCAAAGGCTACAATAAAAAAAAATATATATACGCGTAAGGATTAGTGGGATGTGGAGTGCAGGGGGTACTCGCGTCACCGCTGGCTGTGCTTCGGGGTCGTCATCGTACCATGGCGCGGCCCTGAGAAAATAACTTCTGGCTCCAGCCAGATGGTCTCGTCGCTGCGCAAGGTCGCCGTAGCTGTCGTGTAGGGCAGGGTGACCAAGTTCTTGCCTGTGTCAGCCTGGGACAAAGAAAAATACCCAAGAGAAATGGAGAAACAAATTTCTTAGTCTATTTGCACAGATCTGCTGCAAACCGCATTGAACAGCGAAGGCAGCGATGTGCAGCAGAGCCTCATCCAGCTGCAGAATGGCAACATGCTCAGGGATGGCCGCTTCTTCCGTTTTCTTAGTGCAATGAGTGCCTATTGCTAAAACTGTCCTGTATGTCAGCCTTTTTGCAACACACGGGAAATAAAATAGGATAACACTGATCAGCTAAAGAAAATAAAAAGTTTCTCTGAAGACCCATACTTTAAGCTCCCCCCCGCCCCCCTTAAAATGTTTAATTGGAATTAAATGGGGCCAGGCAGAGCGCTAGCGATGCTCGGCCATAAGCCCTGCAGAGGAGCGGTGCAGACACCGGCATCGGAGCCCCGCTGGCAGCTGCAGCGGCGCCGGTACCTTGTCGATGTTCAGGGGCAGCACGTATCTGCGGGCTTCGGGCTGCGGGGCTTTCTCTGCCTGCCGCTTCACTTCATCCCAGTTTGCTCGTAAGTTGGCTAAGTAGAGGTAGTTGTAAACAAACTCGAACCTGCACAGAAATGGGATGGTAGACAGAAACGAAGATGCCATTTGCAAGTGTGGGGCGGTCAAATGCAGCTGGTTTTTTCCTAAAATTTAATGGAGTAAGACAAGTCCTTGGCAGAAGCGAGCCGTGTGTGCGCTTCCCCTGCGAGGAAGACCCAGCAGCTGCTCGTGTTCTCCCCAAGCACCCTGCGGCAGCGGCCACGATAAGCTCAGGGCGTCCCAGCTACGCAGCCAACACGGGGTTGGGCATCACCGTTTTGGTGCCACATTTTTCTGTGTTCACAAGAAAAGCAGCATTCAAACCTTAACCAGATCCTGCTCATTGCAGCCCCAGGAGCCAAAATAACATCAACCCTTGGGTAGTCAGTAACATTTATTAAAGATAAAGGCAAATTAAAGATAAAAATCAAATTTTTCTTGGAAAATGAGTTTCAAACAGGCTCTCTGCACCTCTGGATACCTTCCACGCTCTATAGTCTATGTGTCACCACGTGTGACTATTTAGACAGGTTGGAGGGAGTCAGTGCAAGTGCCAGGGGCGATTCCAACGGGAAAGGGACGTGCCAGCACAGGGACCAGCCTGTCTGGTGCTGGGGCTCTGCTGGCCCCCACCAGCTCGTGCAGGGGGAGACACGATGCCGCAGGGACCCTCGGCCACCTCCAGGCTCAGCACCGCCGACACTCACCCCTTCCAGGTGCAGAGGTCGACGATCAGAAATCCGTTATCTTCATAGGTGTTAATGTGATGGAAAAGGTTGAAGGCCGAGGTGCGGTATTTGATGTTGAGGAGCCTGCCTTTCTTTTTCTCTGCCACGTGAAGCCAGACCTGAAAAGCAAGCAGCAGCTTGGTTTAGGCTCAGAGAAACGAAGGTGAAGCCAAAACGATGGACCTCCTAGTCCAGGGCTGGCTGCCCAGTACAGCCCAGTTTGGTACGACCCACCGCTTACCCCCATGGTTTCGTTGGACTCGAAGCAGTCCATGTAGTTGGCTCCCCAAAGGCTCCAGGAGGAGAGGAACTTGAGGAGGTTGATTTTCACCGGTGTTTCAACAAACACTATGTAGTTTGAAGTCAGACCGAAGCTGTTTGGAAACATACGGGGAGCCCATCAGGCTATGGGCAAACTATGTAGTAGTTTGTCTTAAGCAATGGATATAGCAAGCAGATCATCGCTTAAAATGACAGCAACATAAACATCCCGATTTTGGGAAATCACTTAATTTTAGTTGCTGATTGCATGCAAGAACGCGCCCTGCGTGCCACTTCTGTAGAGCATGCAACGCCAGCGTCGCTGTACACGCGTAGCCCACCCGTGTGCGCTTGCAGAAGGAAAAGGGGACTCTGCTCGTCTGCACGCACCGCTCGGAGCGGGAACACGCCGCGTGGCACACGTGAGCAGCGTCACTCTTTTCAGCCGACCTGCACCGTCAGGCTACCCACCCCACGAAACGTTACCTGTGGACGTAAGAGGGCTTAAACCTGTCACTGCAAGGGAACTGCACCACCACCTCCGACTTGTTCATCGGGTCTTCCTTGTCTGGAACGGGACAGTTGAAGCGTTATGGAGGGTTTCACCCATAATTACTTTGTATTTATAGTGTTTACCCAGCAAGTTTCTGCCTTTAACGCAAAGGAAGATCATGATTTAGAAACCGCTTTGAAGAGTGTTAAAGATGAAATTTCTGTTACTTAAAAAAGGCGAATAAAATCTAAAGAAGATTAAAAAAAGAAGTAACTTGATGACAACACTCGTTTGAAGGATAAAAATTATTTATAGGATGAGATTTTCTCAGGTCGCTCAGAGGCTGGGATTGACTGACCTGCCTGAAGCGGAGGAATCCGTATGATGTTATAGGCGAGCGCGAAATTTTTTCCAAAGCAATTGCCAATGTTGTAAACTGTCCCGTCGTTTTCAATGTGGGGATGAGCCGTTGCCCCGTTGACAGACACGTATTTACAAAGATCCACCTGAAGAAAAAGATGGAGAAAGTCAGGAGCTTTCTTAACTGGAGATGGGAAGTCACCAGCTCTGCAAGGCATCTCAGGTCAATACGTCCGCACTCCAGACGTGGAAAGCTCTTCTCCAAGCCCAAACCACCGTCCATTTTGTGAAAAGGAGGAGAGCAGCAAAGCCAAGCAATTCGAGAGGGTCGGGTGAGCTGACACAGTTACAGGGAGAGGTTCGGGATCCTGGGGTCCAAAAGGAAAGGCTCCGCAGGCTGGACATTGGTAATAGAGCAAAAGAAAAATGTCAAAATACACATTCTACGTTACATACAGTTCTGTGGGGTAAATGTGGGCCGGCTCCGATGTAGATGAAGGCAGCAGTAAAGCTTTGGTAGGAGCCCTCCGGTTACGGTACCCTTTGGCCAGGCTGCAACGTAGCTCTGGGTCACAAACCCCAACCCGAGCATGAGGATACGGACCACGGACCCCCATCGCCTCCTAATGCAATATTACTCAGAGCAGCAGCAGCGAGTTCATTTACGAGCTGGTTCCAGCTCTGCTCTCGTGGACCCTCACAGCTGGCTGCTTCTGCATCCTCTCTCTGACAGAAACCCCAACTCTTGCCGTGGTGTAAGAGCCTGTTATTAAACATTTTCATTTTAGTTGTACTCCTCCACCTATTGAGAAGAACAGTACAGACCCACCTGCTTAATTGTCTCTAACGTATCTGGGTTAATTTTGGTTATAAAGTTGGTCTCAGTACAGGCATAGTAATCTTCACCAACGGGGTAAACATTAACGAGGGCATTATCAGTGACCTCCACACCCTTGAAGTACGAGAAAAACCTAAGCAGAGAAAACGGACAGGCAGTCAGGGGCTGCTTGGAAGTGGAAGCACCGTAGGACATCGCTGCAATGTCTACACAACCCCAAGGTACCTGGAAAAGATGTTCTTGCACGGGTCTGGGTACGCATAGGTGCCAAATTCCGTTATCACGATCCTTTTCTCGGTCATCGCTCTCACGTAAGCATCAGTCCTAACAAACCTGGGGAGGGCAAGACGATGCATTGCAGGGGTAGCCATAAAAAAGCAACGGGCTATGTAATTACAATATGAATATTCTTGTGATGAGCCCCATGAGACCTCCGAAAGCCGCAGGTCCCTGTGGCCTCACATTGCATCTGGAGCACATGGGGTCCAGCAACAACCAACCCCACCGCAGCCCCAGGAAGGGATGGCCGGCGGAGAGCTGAAGCTGATGGGAAATACAGCATTTTGTCTAAACATTCTGCACCAAACACCTGAAAGCTGATAGCCCAGCAGCTTTTAACTGAAAACACATTCCAGTTTTCAGACAATGATGTAATTCTGTCACTGACTGCCGCTACATCCAGCCCTCCCTCTCCTTCCCTTCCAGATGTTTTATAATTTGTACAAAAAGTTGCATTTCTGCTAACTATGAGTAAGTTTCAGTTATTTTCAGCCGGTTTTAGTGATCTCACCGTTAGAGCTCTTCCAATAACCGCACGGACTCGAAATAACCGGCACCTCCCACGTACTGGGCAGCAGAGCCCATCCCCAGCGCTTACAGTCAAGCAAATGCTTCGTTATTTATTTTTTTTGCTTGGAAAATGGCCACGTACCTTCGGTGATAGGTAACGTGCCCCTCCTTGAAGTCAAACTTGTGGAGCAGCGCCTGGCCGTCAAAGAGGTGATAGAAGGGCTCCGCACCCACCTCAAACAAGCCGGGACCACATCTCAGGAGGCTTCCTCGCAGCCAGGTGGGAATCCTGCCTGCAGAAGATGCAGCGTTGGTATGTGCGCAGCCCACGGCAAATCAGACCAAGTAATTTTTATTGTGTCAACAAAAAGGACAAAACTTCAAACTTTTTTTATGTTTATTAAACTTGGCTTTTAAGCATGTGTGGGCTCTTCGAACTGTTCTTTCTTTCTTCATCCACAGACCGACCAAAGATGTCAAGTATTGGTATGTCTAAAGATCCCCCGTCCAATCTGTCCTTCCTCTACCCCCAAATAAACCAGCCCTGTCAGGTCCTTTACCTCCAACCCTGTGCTCCAGCCCTTGTAAATCCTCCGAGCTCTGGTGGCCCACGAGCTCCCGAGAACACAAGCTGGGCAGGAGGGGATCAGGGAGCCCACACCAACCTGTGACATGGGCAGTCACCGGAGACGACAGCTCTTCCACCGTCTCAAAGAGCTTCTTGTAGCCTCCAGCAGGATGCTCGACTCTGAAAGGGCCAGCAGACCTGGGGTTAGCCCGGTTTTGGGATAGTTTTGGAACCATCCCCCTGCCAAAGGAGAGGGTTTTGCTTCCGGATGGACTGATCTGTGACTTGCAAATAACTTGAGAGATCGGGAGGGAGAAGCGCCAGCCTTCATGGGAGGGAAGGCTCTGAGGGCTCTGACCGGCTACGGCAGCCACCTGCGAACCGTCCTGAGCACATGGAGGAATAGGGAATAGCGACAGGACAGCCTGTGCCACAGCCCTGCAGGCAAACACCCTCACCCAACAAATTCAGGATATCTTGAAGCATCCAGAAGCAAAATTGAACTTGTAGCGCCCAGGTCTTGGATAAGCATTTTTTTCCCGTTTTTTTTCTTTAAGCAAAGTATACTTGAGCGTGTAGCTGAGAACTGTTTGTTCCAATTTTACCTACTGCAGAGCCCACAAAGACACAGCAGACACAGGTCGTGTGGGGCACTCTCCTTCCCCTCCCAAGTACGGACCAGGAGTGAGCCTGTCCCCCTGGACCAGAATCGCCTCGGCATGGGATGTACCAGCACGGACACCCCCACACAGGGATCCCCCCCTCCTCCTCCTCCTCTTCCTCCTCCCCTCCGGACCGCGCTGACCCCCAGTCTCCCAGCAACCCCCCCCAGCCAACGCTGCACCACGGTTACAACCGGTGACTTGCTCCTATAGAGAGAAGCCCGCAGGGATACTCACTGGCTGTACATTTTCTCCCTGATGAAGGACCCGAGCCTCCGGCAGCCAAGCACACGGTGAGAGCCTTGTGCTGGGTATTTATGGGGCGCTGAGCCCTGCCGAGGGGAGCCCCGTGCCCGAAACCGCCCCTGCCAATGAGCGCACCCCGGGAACAGAGCCGGCTTTCACCACCGAAATCCTCCCCGGGCTTTGAGAGGTTTTGTCTTGCCATTCACACAAAAAAGGGCTTTGAATGTTTTTCTGAGACCTAAATTCTTCCCAAGCAGAAGTGATTACAAAGAAAAAAAAAAAAACCACACACACACACACAAAAAAAACAAACCAGAAAGGAGTGAAACGGAGCACGCTGGAGGCGCGCCGGGCACTTGGCACGGCCACTCGGCTCTCCACCGGTGCCCTGCGCCGCAGGGAGACATTCCCAGCCCCGACACGGACCGAGGGCAGCAAGAAACGGCTCCTTCCCGCAAAGGCATCTCGATCCCGTGTAACAGAGCGTTCCTCGGTGCCTGCAAAGCGAGGATCAGTGCTTCATCTCGGAGTGACGTGACATTAGAGACACCGAGAGACAAGAAGATGTCAGTGTCAAATATCATCGTTCCTACCTCGCGTATGCATCAGCCACCAGTTTTTTCCTCCATCCTGGGTTTCTGTGGAAGGCTGTCTTTGCAGGCTTCAGCACGTTGGTACAAGGACAGCGAGACCGAACCCCTACCCACCAGCCAGGAGGGCATCAGGGAGCATCACCATCCGCGATGGCTGCTCTTACATCGCCGTCTGCTTACGGCCATCGTCTCCCCTCTCCTACCACTTGTTTTATTTAGTGTGTTTCAGTACAGGGGCACACGCCAGCAGCTCTAGTTGCTGCGTAAATGCAGATTTCTTAAGACTTAATGCACATAAAGGAGTATTTTTACATGGGGTGTTAACAGCCCTACAGGCTCAGAAAGATGTCAAACCCGATCGTTTGTTTTACACGCAGCACAGCAGCCACTGTCAGAGATGGCCCAAAGATTGCTTTAAGAAACCACCTCTAGTAAGAGTAGACATTTATGAAAACAATGGTGCTGTAAAGAGTAATTTCAAAGATTAACGAGATTAGGAAGATTACTGCTCTCCCCCCCTGTGGTACAGGATGAAGGCATTTCGTAATACCACATACCTTCGGGTACTCTTCCCATACAAACAGAAGCTGGGCTCCAGCGATCAAATCTGGTGAAAGGAGAAAATTGGACATTAAACAGCCCTGCCGTGTTCGATCTGCTACTACAACCATTAAGTGAAAGGTTGGCTTCTTTCTGTGTTGGTTTTATTTGTTTCCTCTTTACAAGATACACTGTTTCCTTTTTGGACTGAGGGTTCATTTAAGGCTTTTAACTCACAAACAACATATGGAGTTGAGCCTTCGTGAGCTCTTTGGCTGAGGCCTCCCGTTAACCCTCCATGTTAAACAACCGTAATTATATGGTAATGTCTGCGGAAGCATCCTAGCAATAAATATATTCAATATAAACTTGAGTGCAAACTCAAGGCCTCTTAGCAGTGCAAATAACATCGAGATGTTTAATTAACCCCAGGATAAGGACTCAAAACAGCCTTCTAATCTTTGATGTCATGAAAATTCAGTGTTTCCACAGTGCCAGCGTCTCCCCAGGCCCCATCCTCCTCCAGTGGCTCAGGAGGCAGAGATCCAAAAACGTCGCTGGCCCCACACACCAGCAGCCAAATTTTCCTCCTTCTGCATCTTACCAGCACCGAGCAGGATCCAGCCCCGCTGACTTGGCGGCAAGCGTTAGAAGAAGGATGGCCACCACGGGCAGCCTCCATCCAGCCCCTACAGCTCTCTCAGAGAGCTTTGGTCTTGATGCTTTAGACTGGTACGGGAAGATCAAATTCAAAGAGCACTCCGCTATTACAGTCTGTGCTGCAGAACTTGGAGGTATTCGAGACTCAACATGGCCCTGAGTAACCCGATTTAGCTAGACCCATTTTAAACAGGGTTTGAAGTAAATCAGACTAGATATAAGGAAGACATTTTTTATGATGAGGGTGGTGGAACACTGGCACAGGTTGCCCAGAGAGGTGGTGGATGCCCCGTCCCTGGAAACATTCCAGGTCAGGTCAGACGGGGCTCTGAGCAACCTGGTCTAGTGGAAGGTGTCCCTGCTCATTGCAGGGGGGCTGGACTAGATGACCTTTAAAGGTCCTTTCCAACCCAAACTATTCTATGATTCTACGATAAATGACCTCTGAAGGTCCCTTCCCACCAAAATTACAATCCTGTGATTTTCAGTCTTTCCCCCCCTTCCCTTAAAAGTATTAATTTTGCCACTTCTGTCTGTCTCCTGCCCACATGCAGTTAAATTTGGAGTACACAGTTGCATCATGACTTAACACTGAGATTAGCCATTAACATTTTATGCACGTAACCTCCTGGCTGTTTTCTACCAGTTGCTTTCTTGGAATCACCACATGCCACTGCACACCAGCCAGCACTAGACCAGGCGACTTGTCTGGTTTCACACTAACACCAAGAACAGCATATAACCTAACAAAGCATTATAAAAACTGTTCTTCCTTGCAACTAATACAACTAAAAAGGAGTTACTGGCACTGATGAGCAAAAAAGGTGCTGCTAAGCACAAGCACCAGCATCTCATCCTGCCTTTCTGTGCACAAAAGGGAGGCAACAAGTCTATTTACCCCCGATTGCCAGCTGACCAGGTGGTATTGCAGATGGCAATCTCAAGAAATAGCTCTAAAACACTTAAGCAAAAGAGAAGAGAGTTTTGGATCTCTGTATGCAAAACAGTAAGTACATATTCAACACCCAAATAGCCTACTGTGACTGCACCTGAATTGGCCACATGCTGAGTGAACAGCTTCTCATTTGCCCAAGACTATTCATGAGAACTAACCAGTGCTAGAAATTACATCTCAGCTGAACATGTTTTTAAATAAATGTAGTCCAATTCCAGTGAACTAAAATACTCAAACCAACATAAAGGTTTTAAAAAAAAAAAAGTCTAAACAGTTTACATGAGCCTGATTCTCATGAAACAGAAGTTAAAAAAACACAGTACACACAGTCTTTTATACAGGAGAGACTGGAAATTGAGAACCAGCCACTAAGCCCCTCGCCCACCCCACCCTACTGTCTCAGCCCAGTAAAACCATTGCCTAAGTCCGAATCCTCAGGAGCAGCATGGATGGTTCAGTGCTGGGCCGTGACAGCGTTTTCTCCTCTCGAGTCAGCGTAAGGCAGCCATGAGTCCTTCTTGCAGTGCCAGTTTTCAGAACAAACCTGGACAGGCAATTCCGCTACACCACCTTGTACACAACTGACAGATTGCAGGCGACCGCAAGTTCACTTTGGATGAACTGCTCCCCATACAGATTGGTAGTTTTTGCAGTATGATACTTAAAGAAAAAAAATACAAAAAGCTTCCAGTAAAAAATTTCACTCAAGTGAAAATGATAGCTCAAAGAAAGGTTTAGATGAAAGTTAAATTTGTATCTGTCATTCATTTGGAATGTTTTAATTGTCCCATAGCTAGTCAATTTGCCTATTTATTCACGTTTTTGTTAAGTTCTGTCAAAACCTTAGAAGGGAACATTAAATAACATGGATCAAGAAGTTTGAATAATGAGGGCAGTCCTTTGAAATCTAAATCCTAAGAAGTGCGAGCTTCTCGCCTAATAAGTTGCTTAACTGGAACACATAAATAAATAAAGCATTTACACAACACTTAACAGGTTGAGAATAATTAGAAGCAAGTCTAGGCAGGTACTAGATTTTTCAAAGCAGTTGACTACAGGTGTTACAGAGGAGGAACATCTGTCACCTGCTATGCAAGTGTAAAGTTATCTACAGGACATTAAAGCATTACTAATACAGGCTAAAACCAGGCTAATCTTGGTTTCTCTTTTACAAAGCCTTCCTCCTCATAAGGAAAAGAGCAAAATGATATATTGCAAAATATGTATTGTGCCAGATATAACTCAGTTAACTGAAAGTAAATTTCTGCACTAACACCCGCTCCCCCGCCCCGTAAAGCTAACATAAGACTAATTTGGTATATATATAATTGTGTGCATATATATGTACAATTAAGTATTGGATGCAGAATAGAAAGGTGGTTTTGCCTCATTTTTCCAGGGAGAGGAGAACCTGAGAGAACTGAAGTGCAGTCCCATGGCTGCAGACCATAGCAATTATGTACCAAGATGTCAAATATAAGTGACAATTCTCAACCAAGACCCTCATTCATAACACTAAAGTATCCGACACAGCACGTGAACTTGTACAAGAGTATTATGGAGCCTCCCCAGGAGATGCCAAAAAACCCAAACAAACCCAAACCAGGTAAAGAGGTGAGTAGTCAAGATTTGCTTTAATTTTAATGACTGCTCTTATGACAATTACTGTAAGAGTCTGCATGTGCAGGTACAACAACAATTCAGTTTCTTGTCCTAGAACAGGCAAGACGTGACAAAGCAAAATGATACGCCTACACTGCACAGCTCAGAACTGTGTAAGACAACCGAATAAGACAACAGACAACCAAACAGCTCACACAAAGAAAAAGCACTCACCTCTCTAAAAATAGCTGATTCCATAAAGCACAAAACTGCTTAACAAAAAAACCCCAAACCCTAAAGTGAAAACAAAGTTGGACTTCAAACATACCTTCTTCTGCAATCCAACACTAGCAGTGTATCCCTTCCATTTTTCTGCAAATACAGCCCAAATAAGCAGATAGTTTAAGATTTATCTAGAAGCAATATTACAACTGAAACGTAACATGGACACAAATTCTTCACAACAAAACTCAATTTTGGCACCGTTCCAAATGCAGAATGGTTTCAGTGTGTGGCACGTTATTCATTGTGATGATATGAGCTTAAAGAAACCTTTAACTGAAGAGCAGCGTGAAAGCATTATGCAGCAAGAAGTCCACCTGAATATCAGCTTAGGTTATGCGAGGGACAGGTCACAGCTTGGACTGTGGGTCTGACAAGTGACCAGACTGATCCGAGAAGCTCAAGCACAGCAACATGTGAACAGTAAACATTGAAGACCCTGAATTGCATATATACAGCTAACAAAGTCCAGTGCCGCCAGCCCTTAAAGGAGATACACATTGTTCCTTACTCTGGCACAGTATTGGAATTTATAAAAAGTACTAGTTATTAACAAGAGAATTTACAGAAATTGTATTTTACATGGCATAATTTCCTCCAAGGACCTTTAGCTGCCCTATATCAAATTAATTGTCAGTTCAGCTGCATTACTCAACTGATCTCCCCGCTTTCTAACTGCCCACGGATACAGCTACACCCTTACCAGCACTGTTTCTAACCTCCCACGTCACATTCTCCTCTCCTTGGACTGAGAGGACAAGGTGGCGAGAGAATTGTGTTGAGAGCGAGAGGCAGATCCATTAGTGCTCCTACTCGCAGGGCTTGTTCTATAAAACACCTTATCATACCCAGAACTTGAAGTTCTTCCAGTACATAACAGTTCTGTTTCTAGATTACAAGCAGCAATAGCCATAGGTCTCATGGCAGAGCTCGTGCTTGGCATGTTGGCTGATTATAGCTCCACATGACTTCTTTCCAAAGTGACAGTACTTTTAATATAAACAATGTTTCAATGAATCCTTAAAGGTTCATCCATCTTTTTGCTATAGTACGCTATTTTTACCCTGTTAAGAAGAAAGGGATTTTTTTTTATTAAGTCTTATTTAAAATTCCCTTGAGTGCCCAGGCTTTACACCTACACTCTGTTAGTGTCTCTTTGGGAAAACAAAAAAAAGGATTTCAGGCTTCTTTCCTGATGGATGCAAATACAGGAGAGAACAGCACCCATTTGTCTCCAAGCCCAGTATTCAACACTAACACCATTCGCTGCTTGTGACTTTTTAGTTTTTTGCCTGGAGGGTATCTGTCTAAATATTAAACTGGGACCTCCTTTAAGAAAACACTTACTTTGAATTGTTCTCTCACAGAAATACTCATGCATATTTATACTCTTGTGGGGGAGCCTTGGCCCCATCAGAATTAACAAGCAAACCCCTAACTGTGGAAACAAAATAGCGAAGTTTAGTGCATTCTGATTCTATTTGTTGTCACTGCATGTTATCATCCATCGCTTCTATTATTTTGAGAAGTATAGCAATAGATCCAAAATAAATTTTCCATGAAAATGTCAGAAATAGACCTAAGACTTTTAATATAAATAAGTATACAAAAAACTTATGTGAATTTTACAGATGAGATGAACAGAAGTATTTTATGGAGTCAGACTATCATTTATTTATGGTGAATTTCTGGCTCCCTTGGAAACAACAGAACCAACTTTTAAATTAGTCCCAAACTCAAAGAACATTGTTTTGTTTAAAGACAAGTATTTTAGGAATACAAAGAAGGCACTTATTCATAACATACAGACATTTAAAAACCTACACAAACTATAATAAACAGCACAAACTTCTGAATAGACGTTAAAGAAGTTACAACAATATGCATATCGTTAGTTTCCCATATGAAAATCATATATAAATTTTTGGTTACTAATAGCTTCATGCTTATTTTCACATTTATTTTACTGAGCATAGTATATTGTAATAATTTGTAAACAGATATATATTTATTTCTCTCTTAGCAGTCATTCAAAAGTTATCTGCACAAAAAAAAAAAGTTAGTTTGGCACCTTTTGGCATAGTGTCCATGTAAACATTTTTCTTCTACACACACAGCCACCATCAAACTTCTGTAGAAAGTGCCCTTTGGCAAATCATTCATACATACATCCACAAAATAAATAAGCAGCTGAGGTGTGGTGAAATTAGTATCTTAGGCTACGAAATCTTGGTTTTCTTAGGCTAAGCATTGGTTGTTTGATGGTAGGTTTGTTATCAAATAGCATTGCTTCATTTTCTGTAGTTGGAAATCTGTTCTGGTAGATTAAAGGGTATTCCTTCTGAAACTAGAAAGCACAAAAACAAAAAATGAAATAAAATATCAGACTCCACCAAAAACTCCAGCTGTGCAGGGCTTGAGCATGAATCACTTTGTGAGGATGCATAACAGCAGGAGGAGCAAGGCTATCAGCATGTAAAGTAACTCTGCCGTGACACTTGACCAAAGCCGTGGCCCTTTGTGCTTATGAGTACACAACTGATAAACAATGAGTCAAACAAATTTTGTCAGGCACTTCATCTTCTGTTGAAATGAGAAAAGCTTCTAATCGCATTTTATTCCCAAGGATTTTTAGCTGCTGTGAGCGGAATAGCGCTGTGAGCAAACACCGTACTGCTCTAACTGCCTGGATCTCCGTTTGCAATGACAGTCTGCAGTTGCTCACCGTGTTGTTCATCAGCTGAGTAACAGCAACGCTGCTTACGGTTTGAACAGCACGACCAGCATTCCACCCCACAAGCAAGGCACGGTAGCTACCCGTGTGAAGCCATGCTGTCCAGCCAGCATTGGCATCTATTCTGTTTATGCTTGGAAAGCTGTCTTTCAAGAATCACAATGATGAATGTTTTACCTAAATGGAAGTTAAGGTTCAGCAGATTTTGAAGGTATTCTCTCAGGAAAGCTTAATACTTAACCAAGGGAGTTAATTTTTCAATTCCTGCAGATATACAGCTAAACAAAAATATCTGGCTTCAGAGACATGTTTTTGACATTTTGCCTGTTTCCTGTGTAAGGCCTCAGGAAGGAATAATGGTACATACACCTATGCATCAGCCACAGCTTTCTGCTGATTGATTCAACCTATAGAAAATGACACCATTTGTAACTTCTGGTGTTGATACAAGCTGGACCTAATCCTCTAGTGCGTGCCATGTATTTGGCTTGCCCAATTCAAAGTATCAAAACTGAATAACTGCTCCAAAGAGTTGTGATTTATCACATCACCAGCTATCCCAACACAAATGGCAAGACTATAACAATATAGCTCTGCAAATTTTAAAAATAAACTTTGCTAACACGTGGCCCTTGCAGTACAAGCTGCTTCTGGACTTTGGTGGGAACTCACCAAAATTTAAGTATGTACTTCAAGTTTTACTATGAGAGGATTTTAGTTTATTTCCTTTCTCCCCACTTCACCTGCTTCAAGTGCTGCTGTGTATCACTTCTTACTGCTTGCTTACTCCAAGTTTTAATTGACTGTAAGTACTCTTCTTTACATGCAGGAAGTTTTAATGAACTTGAACAAAAGTCCAGCCTTTGCTTTTACAGGACCAGAAAGTTTTCACAACACATATGAAAGTCAGTGTTGCAGAAGCTGGGGGAGGGGCACCAAAGAGAAAGAAATGTGCTTGCTCTGAAAAGCTGCTTTTTCAAATTTGAGTCACAAGACTTGCTTAGGAGATTCTAGGACAAGTACAATACTATTCAATTGGTCAGAAATACTTGCCAAAGGTTTTCCAAAAAAGAAAAAACCCTCCAGTATTAAATCCTGCCAGAACTGCTGTATTTTAGCTTTAGTATTAGGCAATATGTTAGTAGGCCATAGAAGCACCAGATAATCTCGAGCAATATACACGTTACAAAACACAAAGCTAAGTCCACAGAAAAGAATGTTTTAGAACTGTGAACAGATAGAGCTTGAGCAAAAAATCACTGCTTTTATCGCCTATTGATTTTAAGCCCATCTATAGCATTTTAACAGTAAACTTGTACAGCCAGTGCACCACAAGAAACCATGCTATAATTCTATCACACATTATGTAATGGAAAGCAGTATCTTAGAATAATTTTATACTGGTTTTAAACCATTATTTGAACACCACTGCTGCCAGACAGTATCAAATGCTGTATTAGACACTATCTTTAAAATCCCTATCAGAGCACACAGTCAAAACACATTAAACAGCTCTCTTCTATAAAACACGCATTTCTCTCTATACAGTTGTGAAATGATTGCTGGAGCTGACTTATTGATATGCCCACCTCTTAAGAGAAGGTAAACCTCCAGGGCGGAATGCAGTGGATATGCAAGGAATCTGTTCCATAATAATTCCCTAAGCAACATAACCTGCAACCTTAGATGTTAGCAACACCAGGGGAGCTTGGTTTGCTGACTCTGAGAAACAACACGGGAGGTGGAGCGGAGTGGAAACACTGCGGCCAGGCTCTGCGATATCATCACAGGGACGGGAACTGGATGGCCCTATGGAACTGATAAACCGCACGGTTGTTATCCTGAGCCAGCCTTGAACCAGCAGTTTTCCATTTTCTGTCGGTCATGTCCTCTGGATGAAATTCGCTCATTATAATCTCATTATAATACCAAAACACACCTCCATCCCAAAGGCTACCCGCCTTCGAGGTGCGACCACTCCTCACTGAGCATGCGCTCTGAATTTCTCTCGCTTATACCTTCAGAAGTAAAGCAAGAAGACTTTACACCAATCATAATAAAGGTATGTATGACTAGAATCACTCAAGCTCCACCTAAAAATAAGAAAATAGTATAAAAATGGCTTTAGAGAGGAGGAGTGCTAGGGAAGACACCATCATAGACAAGTCAGGAGGACATCACTGATTTCTGGGATCAGCTGACAGGCTGAACCTCTCTTCCCTCCCACAGGGACGCCTGTTGGGTGAGATTTGAACCCTTGGTTGTACCGAGTGCTTCCCTGGGAAACTCAGAAATCTCTACAGAGTTTTTCCATAATTTAGCGTGCTTACAGTCGACTGTATTATTATTTGCATGTGCTTTGCAGACAGTGTATTTATCACCGGCATTCCAAAAGAACCTGTACTTCTGTTGCTTCAATAAACTGCACGATTTATTAATCTAGCTGTGAGGGTTCTCACTGAATGCGACCAAGCTCCTTAAGTCTGGCCATGTTAGTTCATTGAACACGACTAGACTGAAAGTACATTGCGCTATTCGTGTATCCATGATTGAGGTAGTTCAATATATTGAACATGACCGGACTTACAGTGTCAAACTGGGCATCACTCAGAATCTAAACCTAGCCACCCCTAGCCCCTCCGATATCTGAGGACAAGCTGGAATGCAGAGGGGTTTATTTTCTGCCAAGCTTCTTTACCCTCTAATGTAACAACATTCTGCTCTTGTTCTGTACCAGGGTCTAGTGACTGAGATCCTTCCTTCAAAAAGGTGTTTTCAGAAGCAGAAGAAATATCCACCAAGTTTCTTACCTGTTTTAACTTTTTCTTTTTGTCTTTTACAGACAGGTTTTTATCTTTGATAATGTTCTCCAAGAGCTCTGTCACTGCAGCTTGAGAGGTAGAAACCTTTTGTTCTTCAAACTCCTGAGGAGTTATTTGTTTGCAGTATGAATATGTTGGCAATATGGCACAAATTTCTTCCTTTGGATATTTGCACTGAAACAAGAGTTGAAAGGTTTGCATATACTCAAATGATTATGTACTACTTCAGTAAGAAGGTACCCAAGAAACATCCAAGCATACTAACTTACAGCGACATCATGAGTCGCAAAACATTATAACGTAGCTAATATCCATGATTGCACCAACCGTTTAATAAAAGTTTACATTCAAAATATAGTGGGTTTATTTGCAGTTTTCCCATCCCACCTTCAGAAGTAACAAATACTTTGCAATTAGCAAATGAACTTAAACTTCTGTCATGCCACCAACCTGAGCCATCTTCACGTATTCTATGTGATCTCGCACTGCAACCTGCAGGTAAGTTGGTACTTTAAATATTTCTTGTTGATGGTCCATTAGAAATGAAACTAATCGTGTGGAAAGCAGCTCATCAAGATCTACTTCTTCTGCACAGCATAGCACGCATCGAGAAAAAGTCTGTATCATCTAGAAGTGTTTAGCAGATCATTAGTACGTGAAGTTGAGGGATTTGCCTTCTTTCCAGTCTACACAAGTGGCACAATGCATCCTCCAATAGCAACTTTCATTGCAATCTCTCTTGCCTGCACCACTGGTCAAGAGAGGGAGAAAACCAATTATAATTTTTTCCTCATCTGAAATAAAGTAGCTTCTTATAACATTAGACTTGTACTTTTTTTGGATTGAACAGTACTTTCAATTAAGAAATACATATTTAAAGAGGTGATAATAAGAAAAAGTCTTCCCCTGTAGAAAAGTGTACATCTTCAATTAGTCATCTTGAGACAAGTGAGGTGATAAAAAAAACCTGCAGAGCCAACCTAACCAAGACCTAATGCACACCAAGATCCAGTTTTAAATAGCTTTAAAAAAACATTTTTACAGCTTTCATATTTCCAGCTTTTAGTAGGCTTATTTTAAATTAGCGTGTGCAGATACTTTGCTGTTTTACCTCATCTTGTTTGACAAAAAATCATTAGTTATTCCAATGAAAGCTTGAACTCAGACCTTGAAAGCTAGTCTTTAAACTCACTAGGCAATCAATTTACTTCTGTGGAACTGTTTTTGTCATAACTTCACACACGCAAGTGTTTAGCCCAAGAAAGGTTTTCTACAGACACTTTGCCAACACCTTTTAAGTTAAATGGCAGTTAGGTGAGAAATCAGACTAAACAATCATTTGCACTCTTTTAAGAAATTATTTCCCTTCTCCTCCCAAACTACACAAAAGCAACACCAATATTTGAAATATATTAGGATGGAGACAAGAAAGCACTTGCTTCAAATCAGGTTTTTGTAAATATTCTGGACATGAAAAATTGCCCGTTAATCACTATTTAATTGCAATGAGCCAAGAACCTCAAGTACGAAATACAGCTAGCATTCTTAGCGTTACTTCAGCAATATTCTTAAAAAAATAGATATAACTGCACTCATCATTCTCTTACCAAAGAACGCGTGCCCATTGCATCATGCAGTCGTGGCATATCAACATTTTCACTGATCCGAGAGATCATACGCATTAGGAGCTGAATCTTTCTACGATTTGGTGGCGGAAGCAACAAACAACATATCTGTAGTGCTTCAACGGCAATTCTTTCTAAATGAGGCTGAAGGAGATCTACAAGTTAATTATAAAGACAGCTGTCATTAAGACTTGAACAAACTTTCAGGATATTTTTATCTCAGTACCAGAAATTTCTTTTTTTTCAATGACAATAATCTATGTTTCATAGAAATCAGCTGTAACATAGTAGATAAAGTTACGTGGCCTTTTTTTGTGTGGTCACGCTCAACTTGCTTCAGTATGATAAACTGCTGGTACAATTAAGAAATTATACTAACATTATTCACAGAAGTATTTCCAGAAAACGTGTTTCAAAGACTGGAAAAAGACATCTCCTTCAACAGGCAGGTCTGTGCAAATGCCCTGCCTCACTCTTAAACAGTGTCTAGGTCAGAATTACTTATGACTTACCTGAACAGAAAGGTGAATTACTGACACATCAAGTTTAAGACTCCAAAGATACTACATGCTACTATTTGTTAGCAGAGGTAGGAAAGACTGCCTTTAGACAGGGCAATGTAGCAACCAGAATTTTTTTTTTTTTTTTTTTAAAAACCCACAGGTGATGTTATATGCATATCAAAAAACCTAGCAACAGTGCCAAAGATTAAGGAAGCAGAGATTAGTTAGACAACGCAATAAGCCGATACAACATGCTTCAGAAAGCCATCTTACTTTGCGTGCCAGTCAACATATAAGAAGAGTGAGTGAAAGAGTATTCTGAGAGTTCTGTGGTACTTTTACAGAGTCTTTTTTTGACGGTGGTATCAGAAACCTCAGTCCTGACGTCCACTGAAGAAGCCACACCAGAAGTATTTGGTTTTCCTTGCCCACAAAGTTGAGACCTTGGCTTTACTGTGATTTCAGCAACTGGTACATTAATGCTAGCGCAACTTTTGGAGTCCCTCTTGCCAAGTAAACTCAGAGACCTGCATATTTGCTTCGATCCGTGATTTTCATTAAATAGCTCTTTATTCTGAAGAGTTGAGGCAGACACTCTCTTGATACCATGGGTTTGTTTTTGACATGTGTTATCAAAACCAAGCCCCAATACAGAATTAGCTTTATGTTCATACGGTAGTGACTGTTTTCCATTTCTTGTGCCCAGGATGGTGTTCACATCACTTTGCCTGAGGGAATCAGCTTCTCCTTTATTACATACACTTGAAGTAGCATCTCCAATTCTTTCCAAAGAGTAACATCTTGTCCTAAATGTTCGAGGTGGATCTTGTTCATTCCTGAAACCTGAAAGATTTTGACAACTTCCTCCTATTAGATTATCAGCACTACCTTGTTTACATGTCAGTTTATATTGCTGCAATTTCTTTGCACATTGTTTTTCAATAGCTAGCTCTTCTGAAAAAGACTTCCTGGAAGCTTCATAGTCTTTCTTTTTTTTGTCAGGCTCTTTGCGAAGCAGGCTTAGAAGAAGACACTCAGTTGACTTGAAAGAGTTCAAGTGAAGAGTTTTTGAAGGTTGTGGGTCACATTTCTCATCTCGGACAGAATGTTTTCCACTGCATATATCTGGAATTGTGATGTAGCCACACATAACTATCAGAAAATGAAATATAAGTTAAGATGCAAGTGGTATGAAAATGAACAAGCTCAGAAAGAAAGTTGCTAACTGAGCAGAGAAGACAACAAATATAAAGACACTAATTTATAGTTGACTCAGTTAGTAAAACCTAAGAAAAATTTAGCTCAGTCCAAAAGCAATCTAACAAGATAACTGCAACCAACAGGCAAGAATAAAGTTAACACTGCAATAGTGAGGAACAGGCAGAACAAGCACATATTTTTAAATTATGGTTATTGCATATTTAGAACGTTAGCTCAGACAGCAATTTATATAGGATATTATGAGACAGAGCTGCATTTCAGTTAATATTGTAATACAGAATTATAGGATTGATGATCTTCCTCAAGTTCAAGCTGCCATACAGATTAGGGGGTCAAGGTCTGCTGTGAATTACAGATTTGTTCCCCAGTTGATATAAACTTATAGCTTGCACTGATTATTTCGAAATTCATACATACCTAAAATATTAACAAAAAGTTCATAGTATTCAAAAGTAAGTAATGGTTCAGGGAGATTGAGAAAGTAATCAGCAACCGTTCTGAATACATCCCGTTCAAACCCACTGTAAGTTGGTTGGCTCATGTCATTATTTCTAGGCCCTAAAAAGAGGTGAAGAAAGAAAGTTCACAAAAGTATTTACTCTCACAACTCCATTATTAAAAAAAAAATAATTAAAAAGTGAACATAAGTTTGTTCTTGTAGGAATGACTGTTTTACAAGAAAAGAATCATGCCAGCAATATACAAATATTTAGTTTAGTTCAGCGCTATACCACTTGTAAGCAAAACCAGCATAAGATATTCTATATAGCCACTGAGGAGTTGTGCTCAGTTTCAACATGCTGTTCCACACCAAGAAAATAAATGAAAACTCATTTATACCCGTTATAGGTTCCTCAGCAAGATAATCACAAACTTCCAAACTACAGTAATCTCAGTTCTCCCACAGGGAGCTCTAGCTTCCAGATCAAGGAGCTCATGCTATGACCAACTTGGAAGAGTGTGCTGAGAAGCCCGCCAATGTATATACATGTTGCTTTACGCATAGGCCAAACAGAGCTGGTCAGCATCTTCTCCCTTTGTGGGGACCTCCTCTTTTCAACTCCTCTATTCAAACGGTTCACCAAGAGAAAGTTTTGTTCACCACTACTCCCATGGTGGATCTTCTCTTCAGAATTGGACAGATAAACAATCCAATAATCCAGGAGATCTGGTTAATAAACCTTGACCGTGTTGCTACAGACAAGAAAGAGAATGAATGAAAGGGGTCCTGGTATGAATAAAATTTGACATTGTATAGATCTTTTAACCCTAACGTTATCGTACTCCACTGAACTCCTACAAATGAAATAAGCTACCTTAAAAAGCCAATTTTAATGAATTAGGAGATGGCAGTTTTAATTACACATGGAACCAAGGAAAATTTAACTTTTGATATGATCAAACTTTATAATCATAATCACATTACTACACTAAAATATATATATAGTAGAACAGTATTCCCCCTGCCAGTATACATATTTTTAGTTTTCACTGCGCAAAGTAACTACTGCCTTAATCATTTGGTTACAGTACAGCTAGCAGATGCAGAGATAAAATCTCCACTTGAACTAATCCACTCAAATTAGAAATTGAGAATTCAAAAAAACCCAGAAAGGTTGCCTGCAGTTTTCATCTCATGAATACAAAGACCTATCAGTTCTAAATACAGGACTGATGTGGGAATTAAGGTATTGAAATATTCAAAGACCAGTGCTCAGCTATATTTTCCACTTTGATTTAAATCCACTCACCAAGCTCTTCCCTGTCCTGCTTTACCTAACAGTGCTCTTCAGGTAAGAGGCTCTATATATTTGGGAATGCAGCTGAAGAAAAAGTGTCATGTTGAAGAGAAAAAAAAAAAAAGGGGTGTGTGTGTCATTTTCACAAGTGCATATGCTGCAAACTGAACTTCTGAAACCACACTAACCCTGCATGGACCCCTACCACAGTTCCACTGAGCAGCTAGAGATATATGCTGATGTATAAACAACATCCAACCACGTTATAGCTACTGTAGCTTTGAGGGGAACCAATGAAGGAGATTGCCAGGAATCGGGGCAAGACTTAAACAGCAGGGCAAGCACACATATAAAAAGAGCTCATCATCTGTGATTTCATTTGAGGCACTCATCTAACTCTAGCATGCCCTGTTAGCCATTTAAAGAGGCAGGGTTTTTTTCGGGGGGGGGGGGGGAGGGGGGGGGAAGGTCAGTCTAATTGTCCTCTGCTTCTCCAGAATCTTTTCAAAGCCTGCTTCATAGAGATGCAAAGCTTACAAATTGTGATCTGTATGTGTTTGTAACACAATTTCAAACACATCTAACAAAGGAAGCCTCAAAGGCAGTTAGATTCTGTGAAGCTGCATAAAAATCAATGGCACTGTAAAGGAAAAAGGCAATTAGTACCACACAGGTCTGCTACAGCACATGCTGAAGAACAAAACCACTCCTTTATTAGCAAGAGAATCCACATCAGACTGAGCCATTAAAAACTGAACTTCATAGGTTCACTGAGAAGTACTCCCCCACTCCCTCCATGTGTGAAAACCTGTGTTAATTGTATTACTCCACAGTAAATACATTCCCAGTAATTCCAAGGCAGCTGCTCAAGTACACATAACACTGATGCCTTAGGTAACTGATGCTTCTTTTCTGAAGTTTAAGATTTAACATCACGCCTTACTAAATTTTACATTTAAGCAGATACACAAAGAAAACAAAACAGAGAAGCACTAGGCTTTCTGTAAGTTATAACCACTTTCAGTTTCGCTGCTTGATATTTCATACATTAATACCAAAACAAGGGAGGCATGCAGACTGACTCTCCATCTGCAAACAATGAAAGTTCAGTTCCGTCACACAGCACATTTAACAGCTAAAATGTCTGACTTTAAAAATCCATCTCATCTGCCACACAGTGATTGGTAAGGCATTGAAGGCCTTCATTTTCCACAGCTGAACTATAAAGGTATCTTACTGGGTTTTAAGCATAAGCTTTTTCTAAAGACAGTTTAAGAAAAAGGTGGGGAAGCAGATAAGGAAGTACCAGAGGAGCTATACTCCAAGTCCAGGATCCAAGGACAAGTGAGTGGAACTCTTCCTTCTGTTCTCATGACAAATTTAGTAATAAAGCTGACTACAAGAGCATGCTTTTGTCTCAAATCCTTTGCAAAATTTTGTTTGATTTCTTTTAAGACAACTGGTTTTCTGTGAATTGGCCTCCCCAGTTTAATATGAGATGCAGGAACTGTTTTAGTCCAGCTCAAAGCCAGTAACTGGAAAAGGAAAGGCCCTTTACTTCTGAAAACCTGCATTAGAAGAAACCACACAGGTTTTGCCCAACCACTCAAGTTTTCTCCCTGCCTGACTCTTTGTTAATAGGAATTATTTGTGTAAAAAACAGTCCTTAACTTTTTCATGGCCTCAGACAGCATGCTTCCACTGAAAGCTTAGAGTTTAATTAATTCTCCTGTACATTTCATGGATTAAGGAACACCGAAACCCCTCTTCTTCCACTAATTTAATCTGTTCACATTGCCAAAAATTCATATGCAGAGTCAGACAATGCAACCTAAAAGCAGGATAACTAGCTAGACTGGTAAAGGACTGATATCTTGATTGCCTGAAATATAACATATTTAACATGCATTAACTCTTTTAGGTTACATTTCTGTGCAATAATTTGCCATGCATTGCTTTCATCCCTTCTCAACAGATCAAGGCACTTAGATTATTTGGATTTCCAAAATGAAACATCACAATTGACATTAACACGCAAGTATATTTCACTTTCACCTCAAAATAGGTTTCTGGAACTTGAAAGCTATTCAGTGACTTACAGTATGCGAGGCATTTCATAGCTGACAACACCCAGTGAGGGAGGTCTTCTAAAACAAACAAACAAGTACAGTATTTATACATAAATTTATACATAAAAAGACTTAACTAATACAAATAATGGCACACATGTAATAAATATAAAAGATCAAATTTAAAACCAATTTAAAATATTGCTACACACGTGTAATCTAAGTGTGAATGCAATACACTTACAAAACCTTCTAGACAAACATACTGAACTGTACTCTAGTTTGGAAAAAAAGTGTAAAAGACCATGAAACATATTACTTTAAATATAATTTACTGTTTGTTACAATGCACCATACAGAATCTTTAAGCAAAAACAGAAAAAACAAACAAAATCTTACCTGATTTGTTCTGCAAAATAACAACACCATGTTTGCTTGTGTTAGTCATATTGTATATGACATACTCAGGAACTATCTGTGTTGGCTGCAAGACTTCTTCCAAAGATGGGATGCCTAAAATGGTTTGCAAACTGTGGGGAGGAAAAGAGCAGATGTTGTCTAAAAGGTTTGCTAGTAATGAATGAAAACAAGTTCTTTCTGTACTACTCAAACACCAGTTACTTGATAAACTAGTTTGCTGTTTAATAAATTCACACTTCCAGAAGGACAATTTGAGGACACACTTTTTCCTGGGACAAACACCAAAAACCATTAAGAACAAGCATCTATGATACTTGAAATATACTTCAACACAAGCAACAATAAATTTCAATAAGTTTCTTAAATACAACAATCCAATGTTAATAAATACATGAGAAAGCATATGTAAACAATAGTTAGTAAAAAACATTAAACCTGAAACATAATTTTAAAATTTGCAAGCCAAAAGCTTGATTGGGCCATTACATGCCCAAAGCACATATACAAGAAGGTACTTTTTACAATTTATTACTTACTGTATTAGAATTATATTTCTCCAAGTTTCTTGCACATATTCGTGGCTTATTTCCTTCCTATGCAGAATGTCTTCCTTGTTTTCCTCTATTATATCTGGGTTTGTATTTTCTAAGTTTTCCTGAAAATGAGTGGTTTCTACCATAAGATAAACAAGCCTCTTAAGATAATTCAAAATTAAGTAAAAATTGTTCTCAAAAGTCTAGGGCATTCTGCAGAATATTAAATTCTAAAACATGATCGAGGGAGTAACCTTAACAGTCTCAGCACTGAAATGTAAGCATTCCCAACTAAAAGCAAAAAAAAAGACACTATGAAAAGACCTAATCAACTCGGAAGTCAGCAATTTAAAAGATAGAAACACATCAAATCCAAATGTATTTGTAGGCGAAGTATTCTCCTTTAGGATCACAATCTAAATTCAGAAAGTACACACACACCCCCAAATCTCAAAGAATAAAGGGCTAAACACTCACATTGAATCTTTTTCAAAAAGTAAGCAGAACAGTTAAATAATTTGTGCCTTTTACTTGTCCTAAATGAAAAAAAACATATTAAGTTTCAACAGGAACATATTGTCCCAATAATTTCTAGAACTCCACCTTCCAGTCCTCCTAATATTTTAAAATACTGTAGCAGGCATAACTCTGCACTGAAGGAGACAAAACAAACAAAACAATCCAAAAGAAACCAAAAACACCTCCCATACTGATGACACAAGATGCTCAATTGCTTACACATATATATACAATTAAAACTCTGTGTAATCCCAGATCATATTGATGCAAAATTAGCCCTATACTACAATGGATGGGGGGTCAAATGACCTTTCTTTCTGCTTAGGTAACATGGCTGCATCGATAACACTTTACCGACACTCCTACCCTAATTTCCCTTCCCAACAAACCTATTGCCAATACAAAGATTAGAAAACAGCTTCTTACAGGTTTAAGAGCATACTTAATTTCTCCTGTCAAATGCATAATCCTTTTCACTTGCTGACAGAGTTTCAAAAATGCCGCATTACAGTTTTGCTTGAATATTTATAGGCCATTTAGCAAAATTTCTTTTTGTACAGGCAAGAAGAGAAACAGCACATGTCACCAAGACACTTCATTATAAAATATAACTGCATCTTTCTATAATACCAATATAAATGTTCTATTTCACTATCTAGAAGAACCTACCAATACATTTTTTCAGCTAGAAGGGAAGATGACACAAGAGGACAGTTTCACTAAAAGACAATTGCTTCTGGGTGTTTGCTTTTTTCAAGAATAAAGAAATTACACAGCAACTACAATTATGTAAGAAAGGTAAGTTATTACCAGAGACTGTAGGAACTCATGTTTTTTAAAAGTTCTCCTGGATAAATGCGGCAGTTTAAAAAGTCTTTCTTTGTCTCTAGAGAAGTTTTCCAAGTTCTCTTTTGGTGGACATGAACTTGGTAGAGGTTTAACTGGAGATGTTGAAGGAAATCTGTAAGGAATAGGAGAGATGTTAAATACATCTAGAATAGATTAAAAATATAAGAAGTCACTTAACGAAAACCATACCCTATCAGTGTAATTCCCTAAGAGTGAGAAAAGATTCAGGAAAGTAAAAAGAAAAGATGGTGAAATTTTCTCTTCAGAACACTGTTTAACATTTTCATACTATAAATTAGCTTTGGGCTACTTTTCTTGATTCCAGAGTCAAGTTGAAGATACTCAAATATTTATACAGCACTGAGAGCAGAATTTGAGAAGTGAGGGCCATTAATACCTCTAATTTAATGACTTAGGAAAGACTGTTTCCCACTTGGACTTTCTGTAAAACGTACAAGAGAAGTAAACACAGGACTGGTAGCACAGCATGCAGCTGCTACAGTAAATTCCCCTTGGCTCCCCTCCAAAGCACTTGAGTGTAGCATGCATGCCACTGAAAAACTTGGCTAGACAAAAGCATGGAAACAGCCCTCAGCATACAGGATATATGGTTGATACTGAAAGTCGGAGTAAAGTAAAACAGTGAGTGGAGTAAAATGGTGCTAATAATTGATTTTTGGCCCAACTGCTCAACTCAAAGCAAGATATTTTTGAGAATCTGAGCACTCAGATTTTTAAATACAGTTCTCAACCTGAAGAGCTCTTTTAACTGGTCTTCACTGCAGTACCTGTACAGCGCACCATTGTCTTCTAAGTTTTCAGATCCCCATCTCCCTTTTATATCTTCAATTACATGATTCTTGAGAAACTTTCTTAATAACTGAACAGTCTGCTGCCTAGTAACTTCAGGACCAAAGTTACTGTTATTCCTTAATACTTCATGGAGCCATTCTACAGCTTCTGACGCAGTAAAACAGCTTCCATGTTTTTTGAAATGTTGCCTGTGTTTCCTTAATGGCATGCCGGCTCGGAAATACCTTGTAATTTCATTCCACTGCATGGGAAACAAAACAGCAAAGAGTGTGAGATTAAAGCCTGAAGTTGATCATTTTAAGTATCAATTAAAGCAATATTATATTAATAAGCATATAAATGAAGACACAACATTAATACTAACAAAGATTGATAGTTACACTAAATAATGTAGTAGTAGTATTAATATAGAAACATTAAAGTTCAGATTAAAGAACACGTAGACATTTCACTTGGGTTTTTATCTCATTCTTCTGTAACCGAAAACAAGGTTAGAGTTTCACAAACATAACGAGTTTTATTGACCTGGTCCACACATGCCCAGCATTTACATCAACTGCGTCTCCTGAGGCACTGTCAAACCACAACCTTCAAATTTGGAGCAGCGCTCAGACGTGAGTTGAATCCAGCTGTCAGAGTACATAAACACCAGTTTTAAAGTATTTTCCTCCTTCCCTATTTACTCGCACAAAATGAGGTGACACGCTATAATTAGCGGGCTCCTCTTCCTAAGCTGTCACCCCATTTTCAAGGCGCAAGGCAGTGCCACCGCCGCAGGCCCTAACCAGGGAGGGTCTCGGGGTCCCTTACGTTGGGTGACAGCGGTTAATGTTAATTTGTGCCTTACCCGTGAGGCGGAGGCCCGGGCTGACGGGAGGCCCGGGCCCCGCGGCAGCAACCCCCTTTCCTCCTCCTCCCACCCCACAAACCCGCACGGAGCGCAGCCCGTAAAACCCAGAGCCCACGGCCAGGCCGCCCCGGCCAGCTCCGCACCCCCAAGCCCGCCGATCCTCACCAGCTTGGTGGCGCGGTAGGGCCCCGGGGCGGCCGGCCGGCCCTCCATCTCGTCCCTGGCGCAGCCCGCCCGCCCTCCGGCCGGCCGCCCTGCTCCGCGCAGCCCAACGGCCGCCGCCGTTTGAATCCGCTGCGCGAGCCGCCCGCGGAAGCGGATTGGGCGAGCTCGGGGTGGGGGGGGGGCACGTGCCGCCTGGCGTGACGCAGGCGTTGGCGGCCTGAGGGGAAGCGGCGGCCGCCGCCTCAGGCAAGGCGGGAGGAGGGTGCTGCCTCGTAGGTCCTGCGCCCTCCGAATAGGAATATTAGTGTCGCCCAGGCGGCCGCAGAGGTAGTGTGGCATTCGTCAAGCCCTTAATTCACTGTTTTCTCCCTGTGACATCGACTGAGCTAAGCTGTCCCTCAGTGTCGCAGCCTGCGTGGGAGTTGCTCAGGCGGTGGCTGTACCCCTCAGCCGAGGGCCGAGATTCCCGCCTTGTGTGCCAGTACAGAGTGTGGTAGAAGCCACGTACAGGCACGTGAAACAGCCACAGGTCAGTCCTGAAGAGAGGCGTAAAAGCTTGCATCTTCTCAGAAGCTCACCTTGGTCATTTGTTAAGATGAGGGAAAAAAAGCCAACTCGTGTTACGCGACTTAACTCGGTTTTCAGAGCGTTTTCACAGACAACGCTTCAAGAGGCAGGTGTGGTTTACGTGTTTCTTAGGTCCTGTGAGACTAGCACATAGCTTACACAGAACTGCCTGAACACAGACGCTAACGGCTTTCAGAAGAAAGCACATTCTTTCATCTACCCTGGCTCATCCTGTCAATTTCCTACAGATACAGTATACTAGAGAGCAGCCCCCCCCCCGCCCCCAAAACCCCAACCCCAAAACCACCAACAAAAACTAACCCCAACAACCATTGCTATAGCATAGCATTTGCAGGTTTGGGGGTTTTGCCATTTTTTTTAAAGCATACTCTTTCTCAGGGCCTGTAGACCAAATATACTTACAGCTTGGGAGCTGTAAATACCTCATGAGTGTTTTATCTCATCTTGATATAGCCATCTATTGCTCAGACATTTGGGCTCATCACTTAAACTTCTTTTATAGTCCATAAAGGCACACAAATACCTCAGACACTTTTATAAGAAGGGATAAAAACATCACTGCTGTGAGAAAACACACCAGCATAACAAGCAGATTGAAGCAATAAGACCCAAAGCTGCAGCCCAGGGAAAAGAACAGAAATAGAAAGCCAAAGCACCAAAACACACAGCCACCTAGATGGTGCCTCCCAGCATACCCAGCACTGAAGAAACCAATTTCTCAGCTACATTCCCTGCTAAGGGAGGGATGGCTATTCTGCTTTTATGTGCTTGAGAAAGTAGTAGCAGTAGTTGCAGGAGCCAAAGCTGGCTCCTAGTAACTTCTGTCAGATCTGTGAGCTGTAGCACCTGCTGGTAAGCCAGCAGTTGTTGACTTATGAGTCAGTATAGCAAACAATTCAAAATTCAGTGAAGCTGTGTTAGTTGACTTACATTTTGCATCTGATTAGAAGAAAGATGTGTGTTCCCTCACTAGATTAAAAAACTTCAGAGCTGCTCTTCATCACTTACATACTTGAACAACTCACCTCCTGTTTTCCTTTCTAACAAAATTGCCTGATGAGCGGTTGCCAAGACAGAAAGTGGTATTGATTTTTCCAGTGACCCAGGCTCTAAACCTGTTCAAGAGTATAAATCAATTTACTGATTATCTTAGGGAAATCTCCACAAGTAAAACCTGCAGAAAGTGATGACTACAACTGTTTCACTATGGATTACTTCCCATACTCCTTCTCTCAGGTCATTAAAAAAAATATATTGCTTGATGTATTTGCATTCAACCTACTGCCTAATACATTTTGTAAAACTTCATATCTTAGATCAAATAAAGAGATTTTAGGGACATGACTGGCAAATACAGTAAAAGTGATAATTGGAATAATCTGGGAAACATTATAGTCCATCTTCCGCATACTAGTGTAAGCAGTGTTATGCTCTTGTAGCCTACAATGTTTTAATTAATTTCCTAGCAGACAAAGACTACAAGAGTTCTTTCTGCCTTTACAACTCAATTTCAAGTCTACTTTTGCTTGCAGGTTTCCCTACTTAAAGCAAAATGACTACACAGAGGCAGGTGTTCCATATTTTTATCACTACACAGTTGTGAATAGATGCAATCAACTGGAAATATAAGCAGTCTTTCAAAATGGATTGGAGGGTACCTTCAGGTTGCTAAGAATGTTCTTACAGCTAATTTTATGGCTTTACAATACAATTCCTTATTTTTCAGTGTTTTCCTTTCTTTTATTCTCATTGGAGAATACCAAATACCTAGTGCGTACCTGTATGAATACCAACTCAGCTTAACATCAGTGTAACTTCACATACAAAGTTCTGCAAAACACATGAGGGAAGGTAATGGGAAAAATAAAGCATTATTTTCTGCTTCCCCTTGTAATTGATGTTGGTGTCTACTTCTAGTAACAGTAGAAGGTAAAATAAATAGAGATTAATAGAGTTCATTTAAAATATCAAGGTTATGGCTGTCCCTCTGGATTGTTTTTCACTGTGTATGTTACTAAACAGAAGAGGTGTGCGCTGTATATGCTGTAGGTCTTTGTTTTACTGGTTTTAGACACAGCAATAAAGCTAATCGGAAGTACTTGCTTCCTGAAGATCTGAAGATGATCTCCTGAGGTTTAGTGCAGCTGATTTAACATTCTTGCCCTTAAGTTCAAATAGAAAGTGATTTTAAAACATAAGGGAATAGATTGTGGAGAGTGCTAGTGGTAACATAAGCTTTCTGTATTTGTCATTAAGGAATACAAATACGTATACATTTACAAATACATATTCCCCTTGGTTTGTGAGGAAGATGCTGTAAGTGGGGTGTTCTTCTCCTTGGAAGCATTGCAGTGACCAGAGACCTGGAGCAGGACTTGGTGTGCCAGCCCTGCACGGACTGCGCTCTTTCAGCTTCCAGTGGAAGAAAATTCAGTAGCCTGGGTCCAAAACAACACAGATACCAGGCCCACATCCCAAACCAGACACAACAGTTGACCCTGCAGGAATTTTCTTTGGTCCCTGTGTTTATGACTTTCTCTCTACCACAGCTAGGTGTTGTTTTTGATCTCTGGTAAGGTAAAGCATATATGATTGTAATAGCAGCTGTGACAATACTGCTGCTGGGACAATCAGGAGCAGTGATGATGAATTGAAGTCTTTGAATTTGCTGGTGTAAGCACAGCCAGTAGGAAAGCTAAGAGTGGGGCCCAGTGCAATGTTTTTAAAGTGCTGTGAAGATTTCAGAAGCATGCTTTGTTAATGCGCTGCTGCTATTCTTTCATGCATGTCTCTTTAAATTTCGATTTTAGGGGACAGCTTCTATACTTACAGTAGGCAAAACAAGTTGCCTGATATTTAGTGAAATGAAACAAGAAGCATAAAAGTGGATAACAGTTGAAAGATGTGAGTCCTTAACACAAAGTTCTCATTGTGACATTGAGATAACAAGGTAAGAACTCAGCTGTTTACATTTCCAGATGAAACATTTAAGCAAACTTCCCCCCCCCCTCCCTGCCACCAAGAACATTATGCATCATTCTTTGAGGATATTAAACAGTGAGGGGTGGATTTTTTTTTTTTTTTTTAAAGTGTAGTACAGACTTTATAAAAGCAACATTTTGTAGACAAAGAATCTAATCCAGGCAGGATGTGCCTGGGGGAAAAATCCACATTGAAGACAAATTGCAGTGAGTACCATCATTTCATTACAATAAAATTTTTTCTTAGAAAAGCAATTCTGTGGAATTTAGCAGCTTTTAGATAAAAACATTTCAGCTGATTTGCTGCTTTCTGGAGATGGAATGACTGTACTTTTATAGTGATAGTACAGACACTTTTTGGAAGGATTGGTGTGGGAAGAAGAATAGAGGAGAATGCCTGTGAAGGTTATAATGAAGATGTGCATGTCAGAATTCAAGAGAAAAGAGGAATCTTTGGAACCATATCTTTTTCTACTGCTGCTGAACTTTACCAGTAAAGTCAGTAGCTTGTACAAAAAGCTACTTAGATGGGAGGTTTTATGCAGTAGTGTAGAAAACCCAAAACAAACAAGTAGGATAAATCATAGAATCATAGAATGGTTTGGGTTGGAAGGGACCCTAAAGATCATCTTGTTCCAACCCCCCTGCCATGGGCAGGGACACCTTCCACTAGACCAGGTTGCTCAAAGCCCCATCCAACCTGGCCTTGAACACTTCCAGGGATGAGGCATCCACAGCCTCTCTGGGCAACCTGTTCCAGTGCCTCACCACCCTCACAGTGAAGAATTTCTTCCTTACATCTAATCTAAAACTACCCTCTTTCAGTTTAAAACTGTTACCCCTTGTCCTGTCACTACACTCCCTGATAAAGAGTCCCTCCCCATCTTTCCTGTAAGCCTCCTTTAGGTACTGGAAGGCTGCTGTAATGTCTCCAAGAGCCTTCTCTTCTCCAGGCTGAACAACCCCAACTCTCTCAGCCTGTCCTCATAGGAGAGGCTCTCCAGCCCTCTGGTCATCTTCGTGGACCTCCTCTGGACTCACTCGGGCAGGTCCATGTCCTTCTGATGCTGGGGGCCCCAGAGCTGAATGCAGGACTGCAGGTGGGGTCTCACGAGGGCAGAGTAGGTAGGGAAAGTCACCTACCTTGACCTGCTAGCCACACTTCTTCTGATGCAGCCCAGGATACAATTGGCTTTCTGGGCTGCGAGCGCACATTGCTGGCTCAGATTCAGTTTTTCATCTGCTAATACCCCCAAGGCCTTCTCCTCAGGGCTGCTCTCAATCCACTCATCGCCCAGCCTGTATTTGTGCTTGTGTTTGCCCCGACCTGTGTGCAGGACCTTGCACTTGGCCTTGTTGAACTTCATGAGGTTCGCACGGGCCCACCTCTCAAGGCTGTCAAGGTCCCTCTGGATGGCATCCCTTCCCTCCAGTGTGTTGACCACACCACATAGCTTGGTGTCGTTGGCAAACTTGCTGAGGGTGCACTCGATCCCACTGTCCATGTTGCCAACAAAGATGTTAAATAACACTGGTCCCAATACCGACCCCTGAGGAATGCCACTCGTCACTGGTCTCCACTCGGACATCGAGCCGTTGACCGCAGCTCTTTGAGTGCAACCATCCAGCCAATTCCTTATCCACTGAGTGGTCCATGCATCAAATCCATGTCTCTCCAATTTAGAGACAAGGGTGTTGTGCAGGATAGCATCAAACACTTTGCACAAGTCCAGGTTGATGACGCCCATTGCTCTTCTCTTATCCACCAGTGCTGTAACCTTGTTGTAGAAGGCCACCAAATTTGTCAGGCATGGTTTGCCCTTAGTGAACGTGTGTTGGCTGTCACCAGTGACCTGCTTATTTTCCATGTGCTCTAACATAGTTTCCAGGAGGATCAGCTTCATGATCTTGCCAGGCACAGAGGTGAGACTGACTGACTTGTAGCTCCCCAGGTCTTCCTTTTTTCCCTTTTTAAAAATGGGGGTTATGTTTCCCCCTTTCCAGTCAGTGGGAACTTCCCCAGACTGCCACAACTTCTCAGATATGATGGATATTGGCTTAGCCACTTCATCTGCCAGTTCCCTCAGGACCTGCAGATGCATCTCATCAGGTCCCATGGACTTGTACACCTTCAAGTTCTCTAGATGGTCTCAAACCTGATGATGTTGAGCCTTGAACGATGACTTGAGATCCCCTGCTCTACCCTTCGGTAACTCAGAATCCCCAAGCACTTTCCTCTCCCCCACAGATGTTGAGGAATTCTGTGTACCATCACCACCTAAACTCAAGCAACCTGAGCACTGTGTTATTTTTCTCCTCTGATGATGGATCAGCGTGGTGTTCTGTTTACGCCTTGCAGATACTGAGAAATACCCTACACCTTTTCTCACTAAATTTTCACATCATCAGATGCATTTACCTAGCCCCCTACCACCTCCCTTTTTAATGAGTTAACAAGAGCCCCATGAGCTGCTCAGGACTTTGCCCTTCATCCCCATCCTCTGCTAAATACAGTTTGGATCCCATCTGCTGAGGGGTGGGGTCACTTCCTTGCTAGTGTGTTGGTTAACAGCAGGAATGCCCAGTTTATAAAGCATACCATCTGCCCACAGATCTGTTCAAGGTGTTTCTTGACAGAGCTCTCCTAGTGGTTTGCCTAATAGTGAACCCTGAGATTATAAGCCATCATGATACCAGGTAGGAAAATGTTACTCAGTTCTTTTATTGGTCTTAGTCCCCTTTCTCCAGAGTAAGGTTCTAAGTAGCTCTTCTGCAGTGGTTTATAATAATGTGAAAAATGTGCTGATATTTTGTAGGAGTCATAAAGAAAAACCTTGAAGTCTTTAATAATACCAGTTTTTATGGGTATACAATCACTTAACCTTGTAGGAGTTTAATTTGTGTTTATATTATTACTCCAAGAACATAAATATCTCTTAGAATGGAAAAAGCTCTTAATTTTGAGCTGAATAAAAATGTTAAGAAAGTATTTTTGTAACACTGTTAGCGTAGAAATAACAATTAATGGCCATCTATTTGTTACTATTGTTAGAAAAAAAATCTGTCAAGTGGATGAGAGGATTGTGCATAACAGTATAAGTAGCTATAACAGGAGTAGTTGTAAGATGATCATTATAGTACTATAGGGTGATGTGCACAAAGAGCCTTTTTGCAAGAGAAAATTCATGTAAAGTTAAATATGTGCAAACAATTAAAATGTGTATGAAGTTGTGTGATCTTCGAATTTTCAGAAATACTAAGCTTGGAGCTCAGTTTACTTGGGGTAGTTTCAAGTAGTTTCAAAGTCTTGCAGAAATGTTTAATCCATAATTAACAACTGTGCTTGCAACCACCTTAGATGAAGGCTGCACTTTAATGAAAGCCTATTTTATTTTTAATAGGATTCAAAGATATCGCATACAAAAATGACATAGCAGTATCTATTTCAGCTGCTATACCTGAGATTGTTGAGTATTGATACTAAGTATCTGAAGCTCTAGCTGTAAATAAAGCCTTTGCACGTATAGAGATGAGATGTCCTGGCTTCAAACACAATTAATACAGACAGTATGAGGCTTGATGTATTTTTGAATCAATCCTAAATTAGAGCCCTTTTGCTTTGCCTTTCATATTTTATTTATTATCCCGTCAAAGGGTTTTTTTTAATATACTGCATCCTGATATGTTAATTAACTTGTGCTTTTTCTGCCCCAGTCATTTGGCTTAAGACTTAATTAAATAGTGGATGTTAAGTATAGTTTAGTAAAGGGATTCAGCTGAGTTTGCTTCTTGCTAGCTGAGGTGCACAGGATAAGCACTGAAGCCGCTTGCTCACTCCACTATGTTGGTAGTCCATACTTCTTGGTGTGGGATCCAGCCCATTCCCTGAAGACCAGATCTGTCTGGATGGACTCTTCCTTCTAAACAGGAGGAATTTCTTCTGGATATTAATCTTCTCTCTGAAAAGCATTTCTCAAATCATTTTGGTAACAGCTATAATAATAAAACCCCTCCTTGTTACTTGGATGTTTTATGGAAATGTCAATGCCTTTTGCTGTTCTTGCTGATGCTAATCTATTAGCTCTTTGAAAATATGTGATGAAATGAAAAACTGGCAGTGCCTCAAATTATCCAACAACTTCATCCAGGAAGGCTGGACATCATTTTACTTTCTGAGTAAAAGAAAGTAGATGAAAATAGAGGGAAAACAGCTGACTACATGGGTTTTGAATCAGTTTTTTTCTGGGACGGAGTAAGGGTGAGTAGAGAATTGTAGCTCCTCATAAAGTGAAGAAAGGAAGGAAACAATGCAGAGTCCTGGACCTGGAATGGACTGACCCCATACAGCAGTACAGTGTGGGGGCTGCTAGCTAGGCAGCCTCCTAGTACATGAGAGATGGCCTCATTCATATGGCAATCCACAGTTAAGGGGTTTTGCTACAAAGCGATAATCAGTGCTGTTTCAATCAAGGACTCTTCCTATGGAATGTATTTTTAAGCTCATCTTATCATTTTTATTGATCCGACATTACGTGTGTCTGTATGATTTGGTTTTGGCTTTGCTTTGTAGAAATGTACTTCTGAACTGATGGAACAATAGTATTTCAATTCGGATCTTTTTAAAAGATAGGCTTAATTGTATGCTATTTTACTGATAACTTTGGCATAGTTATGTTTATATGGCACTGAATCTGTAATAATCCCTTGGCATGTGCTTCTCTAATGGCTTTGTGCAAATCTTGCAACTCCTGTATTGTGTGACATCCACTCTTGAGATGATTTTTGGAAGGCAAGGTGGGAAGGTACAAACTGTAGCTTCCTTTTGGGTGTAACAGCAAATGAAACTTTGCTCTGATAATTTAATATCTGTATTTAGTATGCTAAGAATTTTGATCTATGGTGTTTCTCTGGAAAAACGCAGAATTTGCCTTCACCATGTCTATTTGATCACATAGTTTTTTTATTGAACTCAATTGAATTACTCCTGTACTTTAAAAGAAAACTGATTTTCTGACTCTGCTACAGACCTTTAAATAGCAGTTACTTCAGATATAGGCATTTTCTCCCTGGTTCTCTTGTCCACCAAACTAATTAAAAAAAAAAAAAAAACAACAAAAAACAAAAAAACCCACCAAAAACCCAAAACCAACTACATGCAGTTTTAGTGAAGTTGGTCTGAAAAACAATCCTTTTGTGCAGTTGCTTACAATTTGTTGCTTTTCATTTGTGAGCTGCATCACAGCTGTGCCCAGTTTTTCTCACAAATTAGTTCATCAGATCTATTATTCTACAAATGTGTAGCAGCTGTTGCTCAAATCCAGCCTGATTGCACATGCCCTCTGCAGTTTTACTCAATTGGTTTACTCCAAACATTTTGTTACTAAATCATTCATTTGGTCGTAACCATCTGTACAAAGTATACATTAAAATGCTTCATAGTATGGCAATTTGGAAGCCAGTTGCTCAAAAGATCAAAGGATGGGATCACATATGGAGTATTATTGTCTTACTCTATGTATTCACAACTCCTGGCTGTTAGTAAAAGGCAGGTACTTATATCAAAAGGGGAGAATGCTCAGACTAGAGTTTTCATTGTAATGGTATTTGGAAGCAGTGGGGAAACATGAATATTGTACATGTTTTCAGGCATTCATCTCAATGATTCTTGGTGCTTCACTCATTCTCTGCAAGTCTCTGAAATGCAGATGTTCCTCAAGTGGAAGGTGGCAGCTGTCAGGCATGTTAAACAACAGTCGGGAAAAGGGGATGTTGGCAGGAACTAAGGAAGAAACTGTCTTGATTGCCAGGAAATATACTAAATATTTACAAAGATTGTTTTTCAGGATTTTCCTAGATCTTCTGTAAAGGACTCCACAAAGTGAGTAGCTTTTGCATGCACACAGCCTTAAGGTCATTACTGCTGGTGTTAGCTGTGCTGCTTCCATCATCTGAGGCGGCACTGTTTTAACTAAAAATTTGAAATACAGTTATCTCTTGACCTAGTAAAAAGGCTCAGACGATCCAAACAGCTTGAAAAAAAAATAGGAGAACATATAAGAAAACACAAAGCACAAATTGTTCTTGGAATAGTCCATGGTATTTTCAAATACTACAAATTTCTGCAGAGATGTTTGGGAAGTTTATGCATGAGATAAGAAATCACTAGGATTTACTGCCTGGTTAGTCTCCTGGATCCAGCCACATCAGGATATGTTTCACACTGGTGAACAATCCCTTGCTGGGTCTGAGATCATGTTAATGTACATTCTAGCATGTGAGGGCTCAAGGTTGTGTGCAGGCAGCTTTACTGCAAGCTCTGGCTGGAGGGGAGACGTGCCCAGACAGACAGGCAGCTGTCCCTGTTGAAGACGGGAGGGGAAACTGCACTCCTTGGGCACCCTGGTGTAGATGGAGCTCCTTGGAATCTGACCCAGAGCAAGCCTTCTGCCTGGGACTGCTGCAGCTGGGAAAGCTCATTTCCTAATTACTTGGCTTATTACTTGGGTGTGAGCTGTTGTTCCCATCCTGTTCACAGAATTCTTTATTGTAATTTGAAGCAAAGCTTTGAAAATAGCCTGTTTCTACCTGGCTGCCTGGAAGAATGTGGTCAATATCAAAATCAACTTGTGAACTGTAGGGCTGCAGTCTACCCCTGCTCCAATGTTATAATTCCACTGGTGTTTATTTGATAGCGTATGTTCCCCATTTCCCCCAAAGGTACGGGCATACCTTTGTATGATAACCATAGTCTTGTATCTATTAATACCTGAAAAATATAATGAGCATTGGGGATGACCGCAATGTAATCTAGACAGTCAAAGCAGACAAGTAATCCATGATGCTGAGTTTAAAGTACAATGTCCTGTACTGCACAGGGTAGAAAGTGGCAGAAGTCCATATATACCCATATGAAAACTTGCTTTCTTCAAGTGAATTCAGGAACCTGCTGTAGGATGTCTGACTACTTAAAAGGAAGAGGGAGCAAGCCCCTGATTTTCTGGATTCAAGTCCAGTCTTTCTGTATCACTTTCTTGTGATGTGATTGATTTCTGCCACATGGGGGTGGTGTTGCTTTTTTCCTAATCCTGAAAAGTTTGTAAGACCAGCTGGAGCAATGAAAACTGCTTTATTTGTTAAATGCAACTTAATGATAACATGTTGATTTTAACAAATTTTCATGCAGTTTTCATGTTACTTTTGCAGCCAGGGTGTAATAGCACTATGTCATCAATATAAAACAGATTTTTTGTACAGTAGCAAGGCTATTACTGCCAGCTTCCCAGTCCTTTGCATCTAATATTTTCACTGCATTTGGTGGTCTGTTGCTACTTTGTACCCACAGGGAAAAAGATATGAGCTCTTTTTTTCAAAGGTAACCTATGAATGCTTTGAGTCATTAGGCATCATTTTATAAAATTGAAGTTTTTGGTTGTAAAAAGGTGGCTTAGGCATCATGTTATAAGGACTGTATTAGTTCAAATTCATGTTGGTACAGGCTGAAATCTGCAAAGATATCTTGCTTGGCAGCCTGGTAACTGTTTTGCTTGGGGACAATGATTCATGCAGTGATGCTCAGTAGCAGACAGAGGTAGCAGTAGCTGCTGTGTGTGGTCCGTGAGCTCCTGAAGTAGGCTGATATGGTCCAGATCTCCTTGGCCAAATACCTTGCAGGCCCTGTAAGGATGTGAAAGCCTTCCTGAAAGTCTGGGAAGTAGCCAGAGAAGACTGTGAGAAAGAGGTAATTGAAAAGTCCTTGAAATCCAGCAGTCCTTAGCTGTCTATGTTTACAGGCTGGGATTTAGAGCAGGAGCTCAAGTAGAAATTCAAATTTAAAAAAACCCCTTGATTTGAGTAAATGGAAAAAACTGTAAAAGTGACATGGCATATGCTCTTCCATCCCTTGTTAGTCTTGCTCTGAAAGCTTCTTGTGTGCTGTAGCTTAGTGGTAAGGACAGGTGCCACTTCTGTTTGGGTTTCTCATGAACACTGTAAAACTGTTGACCTTGAAACAGCCCTCTGATTTTTGTTCTGCTTGGAAACAGAGTACCTCCTTGGGCAAAAGGAGGAAGCAACAGAAGCAGTAGCTACAGTGAAAGCCCTTGCCTCACTCCTGTCCCCTCCCTGGTTATGGAGCCTCCTGGCATGGAGAAGGAGCAGCTGGGCAGGTCGAGACCATGTGGAGGGAGTCCCAGAGCATCTGTGCAAGTAGCTGGCTGGGCTGGCAGTGCTGGCAGAAAGTAAGGGACAGTACAAAGAGTTTCTATTCTGTAGCAACCAGCTTTGTCCATCTCCATCCTCTGATTTTAGTGTCTCTATTACTATATTTTTTCCTGATCCATAGGTGATGTGTATGCAGAAAGTTTCTAGAAGGTAGACCCTATTTATGCAAGTATTTTTCTTGGAGGGCTAATGCAGAAAAAACAAAATCTTCTAACCAGAAAGAAAACCACTTGAAAATCACCATGATTTGATTAGAAACAACAGACTCTAAGAAAAATCCTGGAGGGAAGACGGAAGGAACAAATTGGCCGTGTGAAACAAGGACAGGATAAATACACTGAGGAAGTGAGAGGCTTGATAAACATTCACACAATTAACATACCAGTACCCTTACTTCTGACAAAAGAGAGGGCTGCTGTTGAGGTTTTTGCCACCTCCTCTCCCTTGCCCCATTGCCCCAAGGAAGCCATTCACTTGCACTTTAATTACATTGCCTAATGATTCCGATCTTCATAGCATATGTGCTAGTTCTTGTAAAGCTAAAATAAGGTGTTGTGCAGTTGATCATACTGCTTGTCATGTGTACTCTGTTGCATTAATATAAAAGTTCATTTCAATATACATTCAAAAAATAAGGCATTTTTGTAACTGTTCACTGTTTGGGGTCAGGAACAGCACTGTCCTCACTGTGCAGGCTCTAGCACTGACAGTACTTTTCCATGAACATTATGTCAATGCAACTCTTGCATACTTGCCACAGACTCATAGCAATGCTACAGTGTAATTTACTATAAATAGGGTTTGAATTAATTGTATGGAGTTAAACTTTTTCAAATTTTTGTACTTAATTTTCTTGTAACCTATGGACAAAAATGTCAGTCTCTTAAATTTTTTTCTAGGTCACTGTACACTATTATCAGCTGGTATCCTTTATATCAGATTACAACTATTCAGTTTCTAGCCAACAGTTTTTTTTAAATAAATATTCACTGACTCAAAAGGAGGAGATGCTATTCTAAAATTGTTAAAGCTTGTTGTTAAAAATGACCTTCATGCAATAGGTTATTTTGTTTAAATAGAAGGCTAAATATAAGTTCTCCATTTCAGCAGAGCAGATTTTGATAGACTGAAAGAATTGCTCGACCATTAACTGAGCTGATGAGCTTGAGAACATGAAGAAATTCTAGGACTGCTCCAGGTTTAGTGCCAGCCGTTGGGGTGGCCGAGGAGAGGAGGTAAAGGGCTTGGCCCTATCTGTGTGAATAACTGAGTTAGGAAGAATCTTGTGAATAACCAGAGAGCCTAGGAAGGGTGGAAGGAGGAGGATAGATCAGCAAAGAGACCAATCTGATGGAGCTGGGAACTGCTCCAGAGGAGAGCAGGGAACTTGTAGTAATCTCATGTTTCATGTTGGACCCCATTTGATGGTATATCCTAATAAATACGAACCTTCGTGTCCATCTCTGAAGTCTTGCTCCTCTCACCTTAGGCATATGCCTCAAGTGCATCTTTCCTTCAAAATTCTGTTGTTCCAGTCACTTTGTTCAGCCAGTCTGAGATATTCATGCCCTGGCTTCAATTCAGCTTCTGCTTCTGGCCTGGTGAATATTTATGAGCAGTAAAACAGTCCAACAGGAATGACTTGGAGACATCCTGTCCAGAATAGTTAGTAGCATAGAGATTATGGTAGATGGAGGTCATGTCCTTGGTCCACCTAGGAGCTCTCATCTATCTCATATGAGTGCCTGAACTCCAGGTTAAATGCTGCTTTAGGAAAGTGAGGTTTTTCCCTCTGGGCTTGTATTTAAAAATTATAGGCAATCTCTTTTCTATGTGAAGTAGAATGGGAACAGTAATGAAATACCAAACATTTTCTGTTGAGAGACCTCTTAAAAAGACCCAGTCTTCAGTGTTGAGCAATCTCAATAACAGGAAATACAACCAGCCCCATCCATAATCAGCTTGGTATCCATTCTTTTCAGCCAATTTTTTTCCCCCGATAATGTACTTCCAACAACTCTAATTTTAGACCAGATATGTGTACACAGATTCAGCAATGCCAGAAGTGGTGTAGTAATATACTGAAAATTTATTTGATTTAAACTTGAATGATGCTGATGGAAATGTGCCAAGCTACCCACATGTATATAGTCAAAGAGCAATCTGAAGGAGTCATGCTTTTGCATTGCCAGTTACGTATATTTTCAGCTTCACGTGTGCAGAACAAATGTCTGCTTACCTGACTATTTGTCATAGATGTCCATAGGCTAGTCACAGCGCTGAGCCCAAAGGGGACTATTTCTTCATTCATGCAACAATTTCTTTCATTAATGTTAATATTATTGTTTGCAGGGCATTAACATTGCTGTTAATGGGGGTTGTACATAGGAGCTGACAGAAATGTGCCTTAAATCTGTAATCTGAATTCAGGCTGGATAGAAGCTACGCAAAGTGTTAAACACTTTTCTACTTGAGATCAGACAAAGCTGTGCAGTATTTACATTAATCCTGCACTTTCAAAGCACATGCAAGGTTTTAGTTTCACAATTACTCTTGATTTCAATGCAAGTTAAGCACTGTGCAACACTTTGAACATTTCTTCTTAGAAGTGCCATGTTTGGGCAGTTCAGCTTCTGAAGCCTTTAGATCGTTACTCTTCTGTCTTCATACAGATGAAATTTTAAGAAAAAATGGAACTATTATTCTGGGGAGGCTTCCTCCACAGGAGAGTGACAATTTCTATGTGTTTACCTACAATCCTGTAAACACAGGAGAAATGACTGCAGTTTAACTAAAGATAGAACTTGCTTGTTTGGCTGATAAAAAGCTTTGCTCCTATTTTGGCCATAACTTTCATGGAAAATTAAACTCTTCCCTCAGCAGATGAACATTTTAAAAGGTAGTTTACTGTGTTTTAAAATATAGATAATGGTGTAATTTTCTTAGCTGTACAGAATGAACAGTTGTATTATGAAATGATCATGGCCATGTTTAGCTCTTGCTTTACTAAATTTAGATGTTCTTCAAGTGTAATTTTTGTCTTGTTATTTTCAAAAGAAAGCATGCAGGATCCAGGTGTGGGAGGGGGTGATCGCCAGGACTCCCAGCAGCAGGAACACACAGCTTTTGCAGGGGGCTGGAGAGCATTGGTCAACAGGCAGCTGGGCTGTGTTGCTGTTACTTGTATCTTCCCAGAGTGAGAGAGCCTGTGTGTACAGTTACGTGTAAACCTAGCTGCAGTAAACGTGTGTGCGTTTGTGTACGGAGCACCTGTGGTGGTAGAAAATTCAGGCCTGTTGCCTCTGGCTCTCTAAAAGCAAGACTGCGAGGATTCAACAGCCCTGCGTTCCTATCTGAGTGCATTTTATTTAATATATTTGTGCTGTTGTATCACAGCTCAAAAAGGGGAGTATTATGAAAGTAGGCAACCTGGACTATGTCCTGCTGTTATGGGGGTCAGCAACATCTGCAGACAGTGTCCTGCCTCCTCCAGATGGAGACGTGGATGCTGTTCCTGCTCTTGCCTGTAAGGAGCTGCCTGGTGACATGGGGAACGGGGGAGGAATGGATATACAATAGTCTATTTTTCCTAAAGGCTTTGTTTAGATACTGTCCCTCACTGGTAGCAGAGGTGAGTTCAGAGTATATAGCTCAAACCTGGATTTTGAACACTACAAATTTGAGATCCTGAGAAGATCCAGGCTTTACTGCTGCATATTTTAAAAAGGGCACAGAGACAAAACTGGGTCTAAACCCACATACAGAACTGGAATTGTGCAGGTTTTCAGAAATGCATCATTTAAAATCTGGTATTTGGCTCAAATCCATCTAATTTAAAAAACCAAAACCCCAAAAAGTTTTACTGGAAGTTTCTAATGTTGTATTATATTAATGATAATAATGGTAAATGGCATTAGTATAATTTGGTTTCTTACATAAGGACTCCTTGAGAGTTCTGGCAGAGACTATGAAGCAAGTGGGCACAATAACCAAACTATCTCTGAGCTTTCAAACCTGCCCCTCTATCATGTGTGCTCTGTTCCCCTGCTTTTATATGGGTAGGGTGAATAAAAATCTGTCGATCCCTTCCAGACTATCTGTCTGTCACCTATAGACATAGTTCAGTTTCTCCATATGTGCTCTGATTAAATTCAGGAAAGTATTTTGACAATACTTTATAGCTTGCTATGTTTAAAGTGCCAAGAAAACTTTTGAGGAGCAGTGGATCCTTGAAACATGGATATGGGTACAGGTTAGATTCAGAGTATGGATTTAGACTGGTATTTAATTTGGGGTTAAGACTCAGCCCCAGCTTTGGTGATATAACACTTAATGTTCTGCTCTTATAAAATGGCAAAAACTTTATGCAATTTAGCAAAATTCATCACATGATTTCTGATGTCTTGTGTAACCAGCAAGTTATATTCCTTAAGATTTCTGTGTAAATTAATTAAAACCAATCCAAACCCAGTTGTTCCTTCTTGTTCTGATTCTGATAGACAGTGGTCCAATCAACCCCAAGAGCAGGCTAAACTATCTAGTTCCAAACCTAGCAGTGACAAGCTGAAGCATGCACACTTCAGGAAAACACTGCTGTGTTTGTGAGTGGAAGGTGCTTTGGGGAACCTGCTGTCCCTGTGTCATCAGCCTTCCAGTGCACTGCAAAGCTCGTCTATTCAACTGCAAGTGCTAGCAGTAGATACTTACTGTGTCATCTGAAAGGGATTGTTGCTGTGCTTAGTTTCGGTACTGTATGTCTGGTCTCATTTGCAGAATGCAGTTGTCTTTTGTTTGTATTGTTAGGGATAATTACTACAATTTGTTATCCTTCAAACAGTTGCAGGATGTTGAGCAAATGTACATGGGATACTTCAGCAATACCCTGTAATACAGAGTAAGTAATACACAAGTGTGTGTCACAAACTTACATGGGCAGATAAAATATTTTTGCAAAGTTATAATATGCATCCCAAACAGTTACGATGTGGTGAATCATGCAGCACAAACTATGCTTTGAAAGAAAGGCACTCTGCAAAACTGCTTCATTATATAATAACACTCAGTGATTTCTAGGGCTCTGTCCTACAAGATATTGAACATTTCTGACTTGAGAAACACAAAAAATTGATAATGAGCTACCTGTATTGGCTGACAGTAGTTTTGAATAATAGTGCTTAAACACTATTTTCTTGACAATTCTAAAACCAAGGTGTTATTAATTAGAGAATTAGTCTTGCCATAAAAACACAGATTAAAAAGAAAAGAAACACTTCATTAGTTTTTGATCACTCGAGAGATTTTTACTCTTTTCTTTCTTAACTGAAGTTTTCCCTTAAGTTTAAAGGGCTCACCTCTGTGTGAGTTGTAGTTGTGGTAATTATATACTACCTGTCATACAGATACATTACCTACTGACATTAATGCTTTCAGAAATTATAATGGACAAGGATAGATGTTGCCAGGTTTAAAAATAAAATTAAAATAACAGAAACAGTGTAGCAGCTCATCAGAATTCATCAGCAATTGGAGCTTAATTCTGTGGTACTGTACTGTTATCTGTCAACCATTCATGCAATTAAGAGAAAGTATCTCCCAACGTTTCCATGGTGCTAAAGCACTCCAGGAGAACAGCCAGCCCACACAGGACCCAGGAGCGATAAAATATTAATTCAATACAAGCACATGTTCGATAATCTCAACATTTAATACAGGCGATAGTAATTCAGTCCTAGCAAATTATTCAGTTAAACAGAGCAGAGCCAGATAGTATACTACTTGGCAATGACTTTATTTGTAAAAAAAGCCTATTTATTGTGGGATTAGGACCGTAGATATGGAAGTGGTGCTTTTATGTTAGCAATGCAGATATTGTGAATGACGAGTGCAGGCCTAGGCTGAATGGCTCCAGCCGAGGTGAGCATGGAAAGCTCAGTTTTCAAGGTGTGTATCTGTTTGCCAGATGAAGCCCAAAAGAAAAGGGAGTTTTTAATGCTGCATCAAGCAGAGAATAATTAATCTACTGCATGGCTTGGAGATGACGAGTGAAACTCGTCTTGATGTCTGTTGCAAGTAATTGCACATCGCTGTGGATTTTGGGGGGAGTTGTGCCTCCTCCATCAGCACCAGTGCTCGTCCCGTACAGCACAGTTCTCTCCAGCTGGTGTGGTGCGTCCACCTTTGGAGGGTGCTGAACCTGTCCTTAAAATTAGAAAAAACATTTCCTGACACTGGAAATGCCCAGTAGACTTCTCTAAGGGCACTGGGGGAAGTTATGTTTGGTAGTAGCATCTTGTAAGTACGGCCTTGACACTCGTGGGTTTTTGGTGAGCTGTCAGCTATTCCTGTGTGGACAGAAACTTGCAGTGAAATCATGCTTTCAAATCAAGTGTGGTGTGAACTGCCTGTGCGATACAGCCAGGGACGAGCCCTGCAGAGCTGAGTGTGGAGCCAGGGGCCTGGGGAGGGCTCCAGCCAGGCTTCTGCATCTTCTCCATTTCTGGGTCCCTCCCTGCGTGCCTAGTTGTTACTTTGCCATTTGCTTTCTGCAGGCAGTGCCAGGTGCAGGCATAGCTGGGTTAAATTTGGATTAGCTGGAGTTGGTTATGCCAGAGTTATCTTCTCTCTTGAAAAGAAATTCTGTCCTGACTTAAACTTTTTGGAAGAAAACTTTCCCTAGAAAGCTTCAACTGGGATGCGACATCTTCCAAACTCCAGCCCAAGGTACCGCCATGTCTCTGCTGCTGCTCTTGTTTATGGCACAGAGCTGCTGCTGAGGCTGACGTTGCTTCAGGAGGAATCAGAAGTATTTGCCCTACAGATATTTTTTGAAGACCTGCAGATGAAAGGGCCATTGCAGCCCCTCAGTTCTCCTTTCATCTGTTCTTTATAACATGATGCCTTTTTTTTTTTGTTGTTCACGTTGTTGCTGGAAAGGGAGAGCAAGCTGGAAGCTGTTAAGGGAAACTCCCACAACTAGTTTTTAGAATGCAATCATACAATTAGCTGAATAACTTTACTTGTTATCAATTGCCTTGTACTAAAAAGGACAGGCTCACAGCTTGTCTGGAAATACTGTCAGTCTAAGGTCGTTTTCCCAGAATTGATGATACATTTCCAACATGAACAAAGGGCTGTAAGAATTGATGTTTATAATGACAAATCATAGTAAAACTGAGAATTATATTCTTTTGCTTATTTAATACCTCAAAAATAGGGCTCTGTTGGCTCCTTTTAGCTAGACCATGTAATGAATTAGATATTGGTAGCTGGAAAAAGGCTTTAAGGGGCTGAAGGGTATTTATTTTAAACTTAGGTGTGTGGTCTACAAAAACCTGAGAAAATATGTGAAGATAAAGTTTCAAGAAGAAAGGAAGTAAAAAAGGTTGAGAGGGAAATATTGTGAATTTCTGCTTTTTGCCTTTTTTCTAATTTTTCCACTTCAGTGGCTAATTAACATTTCAGAGAAAGGAAGGCTTTGCTAAAAATCCAGCATCTCTCCTTAAGGCTTGGCTTAAAAATGTCCTTGGGATCTTCAAGATTTGTGTAGAAAAACAGGCTAATATTGGCATTCGTAATATTTTAAGGATGAAACAAAGAACAAATCCAGCAAAGCCGTTCTAGACAGTCTTTCAAGCCCACATAAAGAAACAAATTCAGGCAAAAAAGTGTTTTAAAAATACTTGGCAGCTCATCTTTATTAATTCCAGTACTCTTCCCTTATTTTTCTGAATAGTGCATCCTGGGTATTTAGTCCCTTTAGATTTTTTTTTTTAGAGTGACTTCCCCTTTGCTGTTCAGCCAAGCTAATATACACAATGGTGGAAGCTAAAATGAGTTAATTTTTTTTAATACACCAACTCCCTCCATATCTTAAATAATTTCAGTTTATTCCCACTGAACCCCACAGTTTGTCTGTCGTGGCAATGAGCTGGTGACGTACAGTAACCAGGAGGTAGGTGAGTGCAGGTCTGGAGGCAGAAGCAGTTAAACAGGTTGGGCTTAGAGCAGAATTTGGGGCTTGGGTCTAGAAATGTCTCAGGACAATATCCCATTTCAAAGACTGAACTGGAAAAAAGAAAGCTGTTCCAACCCTGTCCAACACGGATCAATAATCCTGCCGCTTCTCCAGCAGTCCCCGGTGGCATTAGTCATTGCATAATGAACAGTTTTTGCCTAACACTGACTGTTCGGTATGGGTTGTTGCACTGCTGATTTCTGCCAGTTGCATTTGATAGTTGTAACCCATACCTATATATGGGAGAAGGAAATAAATAAAATTGCGTAAATGTTTTTCAGTAGAAAAATCAACTATTCTTTTGTTCAGATTATCTTCTGCTTGATTTATTCACGAGCAAAATCTTATTAGACAATTTATCAATCTTTGTTTATATCCTTCTAGGATGACACAGAAATAGAAGTAATTATTAACATTAATAACTAACAGAATTGTCTTGGACAGGATTAACTAACACAATGTTCCCATTTTCCTTGCTTTAGTGAGAATACTTACTTTTTGTTAGGTTGGGAAATGTAATCCTACAAAGAGTTATTTTCCCATCATGTCTCACTGCTAAAACAAATCTCAAATGAAAAAGCCTCCAGAAGACAAATATGATATTCATTGATGTACTCCGGTGTGAGACTGACAGCACTGCTGAAAAATTGCAACTTTAAGCTTATTTATGTGAAACTTCTCAGAAACCATTTATCACCAGTTATCTGCAGAATATTTTTTTCTTGTGTTGCTAATAAGATATTTCACCCTTAAGACCTTTTAAGCCTTCAGTCATATGTTAATATGGCAGCTGGTTGTAAACTTCTAACATGACACTAAATTAATTTTGCTTGTGACAGCACAGAGATCCATAATGGTGTTCTGGATTTCCATCTTCTGGACTCACTTTCCTCTACAACACTTGTAAGTTTGTGCTCTTGTTTCATCTTCCCCAGGGAAAACAACTGCCAGACCCTGAATTCCCAGTTGTGGGTACTGGTCTGTCCCACACTGTGTAACTGCCCAGACTGGGGAGGAGGCTGCCAGTTTCTGCTGTGGCCCTAAATTGCTTTATGGATCCTTGTTCGTGCCATGGAGCTTAGATGCTGAACTGCCTAAGGAGTGATCCAGAACATCTGTATTAAGTTGAATCGCAGCTGGAGGTGTTACCTGACAGCTGCTTGTCTCTGCACACACTGGGTCTGCACTGACCCTGAATTTCAGGGGACTGGAGCCTGCGGGGTGGCGAGTACATTTACTCTGCTTCCCTCTCCAAGCAGTGTTTCCCTATTCTAGCAATGCTGTGGCACTGATGGCAAGGGAGCAGAATTATCGTGTTATAAGTGACTCTCACCAGATTACATCGTATGAGATTTCTAGATTATGTTATTTCTATAATTCTACAGTCAGTTTTGCCTATTATTGTATCTCCTGATTTTTTTTTTTCAGACAGGGTCTAAAAACCATTTTGCTGATGAAACAAAATGGATTTTCATATCTATTGGGGGGGGAAATTTCATCCTCCTGGAGGTGATAGTGATATGAATATTTAGGATCTTATGCTAGGATTTTGCATGTTGTTGTCTTTCTCTTAGTGTAATCTGCGCTGTGCCGTTTCCTAGTTACTCCATGTCAAAGCATGAGGTCTACTGATTGTTTCGTCTTCTATTTCTGGGTTCCAACTTTCTTTATGGAGACTTCAATTTTGCCATCTTTTTCTGCTAAGGGCAAACCTCTTTTTTTGGCTCCTGCTGTAGCTCAGTGCTGCTTGGCCAGAGCTTCAGAGTGCACGGAGGAAAACCGGGCTTTTTGAGGAGACGGCTGCCTTTGCCAAGTTCATGGAGGCCATGGCAGAGCTGGAAGGCCATATAGATGAGGATTACTGTGAATACAGTTGCTATGCTAAAGTCATTGATTCATAAAGAACTTTTAAAATATAAAACTTGTACGCTGGCTTAGCCATAAGAACTCATCCATGGTTGTTTTTTTTGTTTTCCCCAACTAATCCATTCCTTGGGCCAAAGCAAAATTGGCTGCCCATTGGCTTTTTGTAGAGTTTGACTGAACCACTGAAAGCAGTGCTGAGTCCAGGGGATCGTTCCTGATACGCTGACCTCATTTAACACAAATACTCTCTGGATTTTAACCATTCAGCCGCTTTCATGCTATCTTTCTACTTTGCTTTTGTTCCCTTGCTCCATCCATCTCCATTTTCTGCCTCATCAGGGAGAAGCTATGGGTCACAACAAAGGACACCTGACTACCTACCTGCTGAAGCTCTTTTTGGTGGGGTCTCTTTTTGCCTTCAGCTTCTACAAAGGCTTTGGTTCAGGGGCTCTGAGAATTGACCCAATTTCCTTGCTGGAGTTGCCATGCTCTCGGGTGAGCTCTCCAAGCCATTAATATCAAAGCAGTATCACTTGTCTTACAGTGCAGTCTGAAGAGAAAAGATGCCTTGGAGCTGCTCTGGATGTCTGTACTTGCTGGAAAGTGAGGCTTCTCTCCTCTTTCAGTCACTGCACACAGCTGGGACTGGTGTTGACTTCAGCAGGGAATATCAGTATTACTGAACTTTATCAGAGATAATTCAATTTTTTAGGTTCCTGGCCAAGCCAGTTATTTCCAGTGCTCATTACAACACAGTGGAGTACCAAGTATGTGACACAATATGTGAGATTTCTGTTATTTAGCTTTACCTCTTGTCCTGTGTGTGTGAAAAAGGATGAGGGGCAGGGGGGACCTGTGGTCAGGGGGCAATGTTGTGTTCATCATTGCCTTCCTCTCGGGAAGCAAGGAGCTGTGTGAAGCTCCCATTGAGCAGAGGAACTGGCAAGAATGGATGCATGTGGGTACCTGACACCTGCATTGTTCTGTGCCTGCTGACTGCTGCTCAGCAGTGGGTGACTCCTGCAGCTCTGCTTAGTTACTGTGTGGAAAAAACAGTGGCAGCAGTTCTGTAAAAATAAATACAGTATCAGGGCCAGATATCCGCCCTGGTTGGAAGAGCAAAACCCTTCAGGTGTAGTTTGAGTGAAGGCTGTAAGTACCCCGAGGCTCCCTCTCCAAGTTGCTTTGCAGTGTTGTGAGAAGAGTGTGGTTGTAGGTAGCACTTGGTGACACCCCTCTATCTGCTAAGAAGACTCTTCTGAAAGCTTTTGCTTGTGCAGGTGTCTGCTGTTCTTTCCCACATAGCTTGCTCGTCTTCTCACACTGCATGCATCTTTCTGGACCTTCTTGCTGGCTACTCAATTTTATCATAACAATTGAATGCCCTCAGTGACTCTCAGTTAACAGGGTTGGAACAAGGAAGCCTTTGTTCAATATTTACATATGATTTCTTGTTATCTCTAGAGCATCTCCTGTTCATTGTAGTGAAGTTTGAGTGTACCTTGCCTTCATATATGGTGGGGTTGGGAGTGTATTGCATCTCTGTGCATTTAAACTGAACAGAATTTATATATTTTTAGCCTAATGGCCTCCCTAGCAGTTTTTAGCATAGACTTGCCTCTGGCTTCTTTTCCGTAAATAAATAATTCTGATGGATCATGCTAATGCTCCCTGTGATGGGATTTTGGTATGGAGCACCCCAGTGGTGCAAGGCCTGCAGTGGAGAGGGGTTCCTGTGGAGCAGCTGGGGTGTGTGGAGCAGAGGCTGGCTGTGCCCGCAAGCCCTTGCCGTGGAAGGGGCTGCTGCTCTCGGGGCTTTTTGCATGGGTAGCAGTGCTTTTCCTTTCCTTTGTGCTTCTTGTAAGGCATGGTGTGGGGCTGTATCTGTTGGTTTTGAAGCCTTCCAGCTCTTACTCATCATGAGATTTTTCGGATAGTTTTAAAGACAATCTTGGAGTAAGCTGATGTATCTTTAAAGATGTTTGCAATATGTTGAAGCAAGTGATGTAAAATCTCCCTCATGCTTGTTAATGCTGCTTGCTGACAATCATGACCTGTGAGAGTCTTTCCAGCCCACAGGTTCCTTTGCTGGGTTTCTGCAGTGCCGGGGTGGGGGGTTGGAGTGAGCAGCCAGATCCCGTGTCCTTTTGCAAGCCCCCCCCCCCCCCCCCCCCCCGACCTTTTACATCTTGTATTTCTCTGTTTGATTTTATCTTCACTGCTTCTGTAGTGCCCAAGCTCATCAATAAACATACTATCCTGGTTCTTAATTAGGTGTATTAATTCTATATTTATAGGTCATTTGAGTCTGTCTTGGATGTTTAAGATCACTTCATAGTACTTAACAGAATTGGAATAAAGAAAATGTATTTAAAGACCATGTATTTCTCTTTCCTGCTGGTCTAAGGTTTATTTTTGCTTGCACACGCAGGCCACTGTTTCTCTGACCTCTTATGTTCTATTCAGTATTGTGTTGCAGTCTGAAACGTCACATATTAGGACCACATATCATGGTGTAAACATGGCATAGGTGATATTTTACAGATTAAATGGAGAAGAGACTGGCCATGTGAAGACCTGCTGGCTTAAGGGCCCAGCCCACCTCACTGATTTAATTGAGGGAAGTGGATTATCAAGACTTTTTAAATTGCACTTTCAATGGAAATTCTGTGATGTATCTGTGTACCTCCCTTCCTCTTCTCCTCTCATCCCTCTAGAATTGGATCTGAATCTGTTGTGCCTTTTGTCCCTCTGGGTTTAGGGTGTAAATCTCCAACCTCTGTGAGCACTTGTTTGGGGTGCTCCTACCCTGAATCCCTGCATCCAAACTTCTAGCCTTCTGGCAAACCAGCCCCAAAGTCCATGCCTGTCTCCAGCTCCACCAGGAATAAACTCTTTGATCATATGCTTTAGCAAAACTCAACCCTTCCAGCCTACTTGACCTTACTTCTGTGGTGACTTCCAGTGGGGACTTGGCACAATGGCACAGCCAGGTGATATGATAGAATCCTAGAATGGTTTGGGTTGGAAGGGACCTTAAAGATCATCTTGTTCCAACCCCCCTGCCATGGGCAGGGACACCTTCCACTAGACCAGGTTGCTCAAAGCCCCATCCAACCTGGCCTTGAACACTTCTAGGGATGGGGCATCCACAACCTCTCTAGGCAACCTGTTCCAGTGCCTCACCACCCTCGCAGTGAAGAATTTCTTCCTTACATCTAATCTAAAGCTACCCTCTTTCAGTTTAAAGCCATTACCCCTTGTCCTGTCACTACATTCCTTGATAAAGAGTCCCTCCCCATCTTTCCTGTAGGCTCCCTTTAGGTACTGGAAGGCTGCTCTAAGGTCTCCCCAGAGCCTTTTCTTCTCCAGGCTGAACAACCTCAACTCTTCTGTCCTGTGGGCAGAGCCCCACCGCTGCCTTGGTGCTCTCTGCCCACCTTTGTCCTGCAGCCAGTCTCTTCTGTAGCTTGTGCATGTGTTGAAGGAAAGCACACTCCTGCAGCAGTCCTGGTTTCTTATTGTGCATGTATGGAGGAAACTTATGGGACCAAATTATATTTCTCCTGAATTTGAGCTCCCTGAGACAGGAGCAAAACTTGCAAGAGCCACGATCAGAGCAGAGTTTGTGCATATCCTGGATAAGAAGGGATAGATATGTGGCTTGGTGGTTTCAATGGGAATCACCCCTACCTAATCTACTGCTTTAAATTCTTGTTTGAAAAGCTCAGAAACTGTGAGAAGAGAAAACAAACTGATGCTTAAGTTCCCACAGTTTTACTGGCAGCATGTGAACATTGTATTTTACAGTGTACATGCTGTTAAGGTACTGAGATAAGGAAGAACTCTGTGATTTCCCTATCTAGCAGCTCTCTGATGCTCTTGATTTGTAAATCTCTTTATTCTATAATATGTGATTGGAAAAGGCCACCTTGCTGATGAGAAAAGCCACAGTAGGAAACAACAATAATGTGTGCTTACTGTCCAGCTTTGTATCTAAAGCTCTTTTGTGTTTGGATTTAAAAAAAGCTGCTTTTATTATTTTTGTGAGTTTTATCTCTTCAGCTGGTCTGGAGACAGTGTATTAGTCAGATGTGTGGGTAGTGAATTACACATGATGTCAAACTCTGTGTTATTAATTAAAAATACATGCTTTTGACATATTAAGCATCCATTAAATGCACTATCCTTTGGAGAGGCACTGTGCCTTGCACTTTAGAAATGGGATGAGCTGACAAGACATGAGGGCTAGCTTGCAGAGAACAAGTCTGAGTAGATTAAATGTAAAGAATGGCACTGTTGCTTTGTATTATGCGTTTACTTTTGCTTATCTCCCAAGGAATAGATCTCGAGGGCTTAGCTGGCTGGCTGGGTGAGAACTGGCAGGTGAAGTACTGCCATTTTTTCACTGAGTGGTAAAATTGTTTTTCTGATTTGATCAGTATAGTGCAGCATGGTGTCTGTTGGTTAGTGTACCTTTATAGCTGGTAGGTTTTCAGGGACATGAGAAATTGTATTTTTTAAACTTCGTGTGACACACTGCTAAAATGAGCAGTATTTATTTTCCCACAGGCTATATTTTCAGAGATGCATTTGAATGGAGACTTGCAGTGCTGTGGTATTTCCTTAACTGAAAGTTAGGTTTCATTTATTTTCGAAGCAGGTATTAAGCATACCTTAATTCATGCAAAATATGTCAAGCTGTCAGTCCTTAACAGCAAAAGAAAAGTGATAACAATGTCCTTGGCCTTGGTTCAGGACTGCAGTGTGCATCTGAAAGCCTGGCTCAGGTGTGATGGGTGGCTAGTGCCTGAACCAGAGGAATCGGTCTCCTTGGAGGGGTATCTCTGCTTTCCACATGGGTTTCAAAATGTTTAGTTTCCTTGCTGGAAGTGTGGCAGTCATGGTTCAGGGTCTCTGGTGGTGGGGGTTTGGGTGCTGGGCCCCCACTCCCTGCACCCTCCCTAGCAGGGGGCATGTCCCTGGGGTGTGGTCTTGGAGGCTGGATTGACCGGGGCATCTGGGCACAGACTATAACGGAGGTGTGTTTTTATTTACTTATTTTTTTGAGAAAAATCATGAAGTAAAAGGAAATCTTTAATTAAAAACAAACAAACAAAAACCCCCAACCAAAAAAAAGACTGAATTGTAATTACCTAGGAAAAGGGTTGTCTTGTTCCCCATCAGACTTGAGCACAAATGAAAGGAGCTTCTCCATTCCAAGCAGTTATACCAAGAAAAATGGTAAAACTGTGAAAGCAAGAGTGCTGCTAACAGGTTGTTGCTCTGCTATACAGCTACCTTTTCCTGGGATTATTATGGGCAACCATAGATTTCTTTAATTTTGAAACAGAATAGAAAATAAACAATTTTTATTACTATGGATAAACTTGAGTTGGCTGTGACATTTCCTTTAAAACTGATTTTAGTTTTAATAGGAAATTGCCGAGTCCTGAGTATTTTCAGCCCATGAGGGTAGTGCACATAGAGCTTTACATTGGTATGCAGGAAGGAGCTGCAGGTCTGCATTCGTGACAGTCTATTTAAAACCCACAAGAGAAGGAGCCTCCTGAAACAAGGTTATGCTCTTCATTTGCCATTCAAGTATTGAGAAATTGCATCTGCCGCCTCCAAAAAGGAAACAGAAACCCCTCCGTATTTTGAGTTTGCTCATAATGATTCTGAACAAAATTTGTTGTTTAACTTTGATACTGCATTTAAATTGATGTGTTAATAAAATATGAAGACTTAATATGTGTAACTGATTTAATTCAAAATGGACTATGATTATCCACTAAAACTATGCAATGTTGTATAGATATGGCCATTGTGTTTTATAGTTACACTTAACATACCTGGAGTGAATTTTGGGAAGAAATGCTTTTTGAATTGCAAAACTTTATATTACTTGAATGGACACACTTGTATGTGGGAACTCTGAAAATTTACTTGCATCTGTCATTAAATATATTAGAATTAGATAGAAGATATTTTTTGTAGTTTTAAAGAAAGATAATACTAGTACTGCTCAGGGTCAGTAGTATTGGTAGTGGTAGTAGGTTGGATGTGGTGGCATGCTGGGTGTGGGGATGCCTGATGTATCATGTCATAGTCCCAGATTTTAGAGAGAGTTCTCAAAAATAGCATTAAAGTAGGGCAGGTCGTTGCCATCTCCTTCCTTGTGCTGTCCTGCTCCTCCCAGCTTTGCTTTCCTGTTATACAGGCGGGTGCTGCTGTAGATGTGATGCTGTTGTGATACAAAAAGCAGCTTCATACCCAAGCAGGCTTTGTGAGAGATTTTTGGCAGTCTGTATGTGCTGGTCAGGGGGTGGTCACAGGGATCCTGGCTTTGGAGAGCAAAGGCAGCCCTGGGCTCTGCAGAGAGATACTCTAACAGCTCAGGAGGCTGAAAGCAGGTACAGCAAAGTCCTGTTGTCTTCTCACTGCCTGTAACCAGATCAGGAAACCTTTCTTGTTCCTATAGAGCTTTGTATAAGTTTCAGTAATATCTGCTGCACTCGCTAACGTTTCTTGCCCCAGAGTAGCAGACTTTGTTAAAATGTCTTGTGTGGGGCAAGTTTTATTGCTGGTCGTGGAGGAACATGAGGCTCTCCTGTAGCATTTCAGATTTCTCTGTGTTTTTAAAGGCACAGGTTCCTTGCAGCTCTGAGTCATTTACTTAAGTATCTCTCCAGAAAGACTTGGGTGGTTGGAGCCTGAAGACTTGGATCTCAAGCACTTTCACCTGATTCTTACTGTCTCCAAGCTCACCACAAAGGCTGAAGCCTGTGATGCTAACCCCTTCCCTGCCCTGTGCTGCAATGAAATATTTCCTGTAGCATTTGTGCAGAAAGGCTGCACAGGGACATCCTGCGTGGTCGCTTGTCCCATGCTTCACCCTGCATTTTGCATGATCAAGTCCACTGCCAAATTGCTGTAAATGCATAAACCTCTGGGCAGTGTGAATCGAAATGGTCTCTGAAGTCTGTGTAGAAGGGCTAGGTGTGAAAGCCTGGTCGTACAAATACGACTCCTAAAAGAAACAGGTACTGGGCGCCAGAATGATGTGACACTTTTATTAGACAGAATTTAAGAAAGGAAGTGGGAACAATATTAAACTTATCAATGCACTGGAAGAATAAGAGCCCAAGAAAAAAAAGATGACATTTGGCTGAGGTGTTGGACAACAGTTAGTGCTAGCAATGCCTGATAAGGCGGACAGCTCTGAAGTGCAATTCCGGTCTGAAAAATTGCCTTGTGATAGCGATGGAGTGAGGTTCGAGGTGGTGTGTATCAGTGGTTTTCAGCATAAATGTTTTTCTAACTGCTGTCCCTGGAAATGCAGCCTGAACTCTCAGAGCAAGCTCCAGCTCAAGCCACTAATAAAACCTGTGACGCCTCTTAATTTCAGTAGTGGTGGCTTAGTGGTGACCCCTGGGGTAGAGCAGACCTCTTTTCAGTCTTGGCTGTGTGAAAACTACGGAGTTTGTGGAAATAAAACTTGGTAAAAACTTTTTTTTTGTCACTGATGTCAGCAGATAGCGCTTTGAATGCATGCAGGGAGCAGACCTGCTGAGTCAGGTAGAGCCTTTTTACAAAATTGCTTCTCAGAGGAAAAAGTGTGTTTTGAGAAGATGTAAGAAGTCCATGAAGATCCAAACTTCAGTGTGTGATTCAACCAGAAGAAAATATGCAGTAAAAAGAAGATAGATAGATATGAAATGTAATGGGACTCCCAGCATGACTAGAGGCAAAAAAGCAAGAGCCAGATTGATCTTGGAAGCTTGTTTCTGCATGCAGGGGAGACCTGCTACCATACAAACTGCTACGTTCATTGGGAAAAGCCCCTTTTGTGTGTGATGCGAGGAGGTGCATGCTACTAAAAGTATTAGTGTTATCCATTTTTTCTGTAGCTGAATTTAGAGTGTAATGAGTGAGGAGTGAGATGCCAATAAGGAAATGTGAAATGTTGGAAGCTGCAGCCAGAAGCCACTTCAGACACTTGCACCAGCATGGTAAAATGAAGCTGTAAAACATTTGAGTGAGTGGACTTACAGGGTCATATGGACTTAAATGGGCTGGTTATGGGTTCAGTAACAAAATAGAATTTCAGAATAGGTATGTATTCAGTGTATACACTTCAGATAAAGGAAGGCGAAGGGGAGTGGCATCAAAGTGGTCCCCAAATCCAATATGTTAATAGTACTGCAGTAACATTTAAGCTCTCTGGAAGGAGCACAGAGCAGTTGATGGGGCCTGGCTGGTGTTTGATATGGCAGGTAACTGCTGTGTCTCGTACTTTGGGGTTTTGTTGAGCCTGGGGTTGTGTGCTGCAGAGTACTTGGCAGTCCTGGCTTGGGGCACTCTTGGCCCTTCCCTGCTTGTTCCTGTGCTGCCCTGGCTTTGGACCAGCAGGAATAACCCCTTGTGCAGCTGTGCTGTGGGGTGGCAGATGGATTCAGCTTAAAAAACAAACAACCCCCTCACCCTTTGAAGAAACCAAAAATGCCAGGCAGAGGACAGCTCCCGGGGGTCCCCCGAGAGGAGCGCCCTGGCAAGCTGGTAGGTGAGGAGGTAGTGGCAGGAGAAGCTGTGGAGGTCTGGTGCTGTGAGAAGAGAAATGGGGAACTCGAGGTGCAGGGGTGAAACTGCAGCATCCCAAGGAAGCAGCATGGGGAGTGGAGAAGGAAAGTTGGTGCCAGTGTTTGCAGTGTTAGCGTGGCTGTGCTGTGAGGCAGGGTTGCTTAGCAATGAGATGAGGCCTGTGTAGAGCAGCAGAATAAATAACATTCTCATAGTGACAACCTTAAAAAATTCCCTTCTTTCCTATGCTTTTGCTTTCTCTGAAGTTAGCACATTGCTTTTGAAATTTGAGGGCCATCCCGAAGGACTCCAGCACTTTTCGATGCAGCAGAGCTCAGCCAGCGGAACCCTCCGGCAGAGCACCGGTGGGGGACCCTGCCTGCAGCACCTTCCTAAACACCCCTGCCCTCGCCCCTCCTGAAGCCCAGGGGCTTGCACCCATCCTAAGGCTGCTTTCCAGAGGGAGCTTCTCTTAAACTGAACTTCTCTTGAGGTGCTGGTGGGCACCCGAGCTCCCCTGGAAGGGCCCATTTCCATCTCTTCCAGGTTTGTGGTGTTTCTGCTTCTCTGGTGGCTGCAGCTTGATGTCTGCTTCTTTCTCTGAATACGTCTCAGACATCAGCAGCACACATTTGAAGTGTCCTTTGAAAATTGTGTGATGAAAAGTCATTGCCTGGATGCTTGTATGCTATGGCATTTCCATGGAGCTCTGGAGCATCTGAAATTGGGGCAATTTAGGAATACCAATATCCCTACTGGCTTAACAGACCATTTATTCAATGTATCATGACAAAGGCCATGTGAATTGTGTTTAGGTAAATTGCTGCTTTGTAAGCTACTCCATTTATATTATTCAGATGTAAGCGTGGAACTGCAAGCTTTGTTTTCTTGTGTCATAGTGGAGACTGTAATGGTCCCCCAGCATCCTCTGAGCTGTAGAAAATCTAATTAAAGGAAAAATACTTTGTCGTGCACGTACAAGATTCACAACAGAACTGCTTGCTGTCGTTGGTGTTTGGCTTTTTCTTTCCAGATGCTTGGCAGAGCCTGTGTCCCCTGGGGAGACCCTTCGCCCCTCCATCCTGGGGCAGGGGTGCAGGCAGGGCTGCTGACTCCCCTGTGCAGGACGGTCTGCAAGGCAGAGAGCCTCTGAGCAAAGAGACACTGCTCTTGCCATACCTAATCCTAATTAACTTCCTTGTGAGTGTTTCTTTGTTATGTGTGCTGTGGCATAGCATTTAGAAAGATGTAATTAAAAAACCATCTCAACTGATAATGTACTTAAAGTGTATTATCCACAGTGCCGCCTTCTTCTAGAGATGATCAGGGTGATAGGGTGTTATCTGCATCTGCCCCGGGCTCAAAGGCGGGGGGATCACCCATGTGATGGTTTAGTCACTTGGCCTAAGCTGCTAACAGCCTTCATCCCAATGCCGTCCTGTAGGAAAACCAGCTAATTGCAAAATAGCTGGGGCCTGGAGGATTTCACTGGTAATTGCACTGTAAGTCTGGGTAGGTCTGGAAAAGGAGAAAAAAATAATCACATAAACTCCTCAAACCTGGAGGTTATGAAAAAGTAAAAAGGAAAGCCCAGAGGCTGTGGAGCAAAGGCTGAGAACAAAGCAGGGGAAGAGTTTTTGGCTGAATGTGGGCTGAGCCTGTGGATAATGATGTGTGCAGGGGAAAAAAGTTGTGAATTGAAGACACCATCAAAGCTGTTTCTGCCTGGTGACCCTCCCTGGCCAGAGCAGCACCCCCGCTGGCTTGTGGCAAGGAGCAAACACGAGACGAGCAGTTTTTGGTGTATAAATCTGTCCTGAGCACATTGTTCAGATGTGATCAGTGTCTTTACAGAATATATTGAGTACATATCAGACACTCACTGTACGCTGAGTATATTGTCACCTTGGCTGTAGGCTGTGCAGTATGCCTAGAATGTCTTCCTCTCAGGTCTCCAGTAGAAGGACCAAGTCTTCTACTGCAGGGACAGAGGCATGTGCGCAAAGCCTGTGGCTTTCACTTCCCAGTAAAACAGCTAGCTAGTCTTAGGAAGAGGTCTGGTAGAGGTGGTGTCCAAGAAACATTATCTATGTTGGTGGGAAGAGGTCGTCAGGACAACTGCACAATTTCCACTCCTGATGAGGAAGGCTTAGACGTGGATGGTAGCCATCAGTTGCCCCTTTTGATGGTGCAGCGGTGTCGTTGCTTCACTGCAATAGTGTGCCTCTTCCACACCACTGTCAAGGCCTTCCTAGCCCAAATCTACCTGTTTATGTTGGGCAGTCTGGAGTGTGGCATTTGCTGGCCAGTGCTGGGACATAAGTAATGAAGAGCTGCTGTCCATGCAGGTGGTGTTATTGCACTGATGGAGGAAAAAGGCTCATCCCTGCAGCTGTGGCTGCTGTTAGCTGCCAGCACCCTTCGTGGTGTGTGATTAACCCAGCCTTGCAATAGGTTTTGTTGGGATTATTTTGTCCTGTAGCAATTAACAGTTACAAAAATCTTCGCTAGTGATGAAAATGCCTGTGAAGTAGAACCAGTGCCAGCTTTGCTGGAGGTTTCTGGACTCCCCTTCCATGTCTCCCCTTGTGAGGTTGCTGTTGTCCAGTATTGGCAGCAAACCCTCTGATGTGTGTCCCTCCTGATGAAGGCAGGAGCTGGATTCCTGAGCAGGGTAGAATAGGTGGAGCAATTGCTTTTGTAGTCTATTTTTAATAGGATTATTTTTATTATAAATATAAGTACTTAAAACATGGAAACTTAAGGCAGAAACATAAAGACTTAGAAAATAGGCTAATACTTACAGATATGGTATTTTAAAGGTGTTTTTAAACTATTATTTATTAGTACATATTGTCTGAAATGTAAATAATTAAAAATTCAGAGTGGTGGAATTTTGAATTTAATATTTTACTTGCTCAGCATGTGTGAGAGCTCCTGGATCTCTTGTGATGATGGTCAGGAATGTCTCAAGTCTGGGGCTTGCAGAATGGAGAAGTGCCATTGGAGGCTAACTTAGATTTGTTTGACATGAGTCCACACCCAAATAAATGTTTGCTGGGAAAGCACCTTCTGCACCCTCAGAAGTGGCATATCAGCTCTTGGGGTGTTTGTAGTTCTGCTGTTTTATTTTGTGCATATATTCTGCCTGGTGGAGATTTCCTGGGGTCAGGCAATTTTCTGTTCTTGAGTTCTGTAAACAGCTTGCTGTGCAATTTGCCTTTTTTCTTCTTTTTTTTTTTTCTTTTTTTTTCTTTTTTTTGAAGAATGATTGCTATGTCTGGATATTTCTTTGTAGCTATTGTCTGATCACTAATATTCATTTGCTGCGTGCAGGGATTCATTTTCTGTTTCCTTTAACTGATGTACCACAAATGAACTTTGTTCTTTATTGCCAAAATCCTGTGAAACCATTGTAGGTGAAACAATGAAAAGAATGCATTCACGCACATGCAGAGCACCAGCAAGTGCAGTGTTTTGGCCTGTCTCTCTAGCACATCTGTATCTTTTGGCACTCAGGGAAGAGGTAGGAGGATGGACCGCTAATTGAAAAATTAAATGGCTTGTGTAGACTTCACTGTATAGACTAATCTCTATTCACTGAAAATTGGATGCTGTTTTGTTTTACTAGCTGGATGAGGTGTTAAATCTTGATCTTTTTTGCGTGAAAATGTTCATGAGATTTTTCCCTTGATTCAGGGTAGCTTAAAAAAAATTGACTCTATTAAGTTGGAACTTGTGGCTTAAACTGCAAGAGCTGGATTTCATAGCTAATTAGGATTATTATTATTGACAAATGAACAGCGTAGAAGCATAACCATGGATTGAGTAAGAAAAGTAGTATGTTTGTTTGTGTAAATGAGGCTGATACTGCAGCGTGCTTAACTACAGCTCAACCAAGCTGATTTAATAACTGATCATTAAAGTCCATGGTGCCATACAACAACCCCATGGGACTGCAGTATTTTCTCATACCATGACCTGACTCAGCCACAAAATGTTCAGAAGAGTTTAAGTCATGGCAAATGCTTGTCTTTAACCTGTGGCTCGTTGGGAGGTGCCTACAGAGAGAACTTGAGATGCCTTCTTGGAAAGCCTGTTGGTACCTACCTGTCTTGGTGGTTATAGATGTGAGAAATATAGATTTATGGCTTGGGTCATCTCTTGATTGCTAGAGATGTACCTATCTGTATCTATACCAGTAGAACCAGCATTGTATAGATTGAAGAGTTCATGTCTCATTTTAGGATGCTCTGCAGCATGCTTCCTGCCAGGCGGTGGTTTGGGAGAGCCAGTACCCTGTCCCCTGGGGCTGGGGACGTGGCCATGCTCTCCCCAGCATCAGCCCAGGTGTTTTGGACTTGGGTCTCGGTGCAATGAGTAATTACGGGGAAACAAAGAGCCAGAGTGAGGCTGACTCTGGGAAGAGCTCTGCCACACACAGGGTTTTAAAATGAGCTAAATTTAAGAATGAAGTGTGAAGCTAAACTTCTGCTTGTGTGGTGCTTTGAAGATACGTTAAGCCCTGAGTAGTACTATGTCTCTGGAAAATGGATTTGGATATTTTCTTTCTGTAAGTAGAATACTCTCTGAAATTCAGTTTTCTGCTGTATAGTATTTATCTTCCCTAATTCCTTTCCTTACAAGATGGCACTATTTTTAAATGAGGCTTTTATTTTCCTAATTAACCATGTAATGATTGCTTTTCTGTTTCTCAGTTTTGTTGATACCTTTGAAGGCATCTCATTCAGGTTTTGTTTCTGCCCTGGCTTTCTTACAGCTTCCAGAATTACAGCTGATGTTTCACAGCCAATATAAAGTTTCACTGCTGAAGACTTCTCCTTGAAAATAAGCCAGTTAAAATTTACCTGTGCAGCTTTTGTATGGAAGGTAGTTAGCCTGTCTCATAGATTCCCAGTTTGGTTGATCAGCAGGAATATTATCCTTGGAATAAAATGAGTTTTCTTAAATTTTCATCTTCTCTTCCTGCTGGTCTAGAAGCCACCCAGAGACCTTTTCATGTTAGCTATGGGTTTGCTATAGACAAGAAGCAGCTCATCTCTTGACTTTCTCTCTTCATTTACTCAGGAGTTATCCCAACTGCATGGTGATCCAGGCAAATCTTCTCAACACCAGTATCACTTGCCTACAGACCATCCTCATTAGCCCATGCCTTTTTATACTAAACACTACTTACAAGAAGTAGCCCTCAACTCTTCACTGGTTTTTGTTTGTTTGTTTGTTCTACAAAAAGGACCTCAGCTTATGGGTTTAGTGCTACTGTGTATTTTTCACTCATTTCTAGCTGTGCACACTGTTGTGGATAATTTATAGCAGGCAGTGCCCAGAGCTGCCAAGGTGAAGCTGCTCAGCACAGTGACGGGGTCAGAATGGAAAAAGGAGATCCCCAAAGACGACATGTAGTGATATCCTTAAAGCCCCAGAAGTGCTGTTTAGGTGCATGGACTTCGGGTGATTAAAAGGAAGGTAAAGATGTCACAGCAGAAGTGGTGGAAAAGCAGAAGTTAGAAACAGTGTGAGAAAGTGATTACAAGCCAGTGTGCCTTGTGCCATTGATGGAGAGATCTTATATGGGTGTTTGGGGGGAAAAAGAGATTTTGCATATTAAGGAGTTTGTTATAGGGAGAACTGATATTCCTTTGGGAAAAAAGGCTATTAATAGATCCCTTTTTTGTACTGGGGTTTAGTATTAACTTCTAACAACTGTTGAGTGCTTTGCAAAAATTGTTTTGAAGGATTTGGCTGCATTCTTGACCTATCCTTTCTGCTGCTTTATTGTGCTGCTATTTGTGAACAACATATGTGACAAAACCTGTTAAGAATGAAGTTTATTCATAAATTTCATAACTTTGCTCTGAGCAATATTTTTCTTTTGAACTGAAATTATCACTTGTCTGAGCATCCGTGATTTCATGTTTGTAATAATATCACTATCTGCTGAGTTATTTAAGGCAGTGCTCTGGAGCTTAGCCCAGAGTCATGGCTTGGGTGCTGGCGAGCTGGGTGGTGAGCACTGGGTTTGAGAAGGCTGCCAACAGAGAGATCCACCTTGCTGAGAAATGTCTTGGGAATCAATCAAACCATAAAAGAATCTCCTCTTTAACAAAAAGAAATATAAAGTCATGAAATGGGTTGGTTTTCCCTCCCTGCTTTTATGTGTGTTGTCCTTGCCATACCTATACCCCTGCCTTCAGGAAGAGTGTTTCCCCCAGCCCACCTGGTTCATCAGCAGTGAACCTGCCTTTCTCTGAGCTCTCAGTAGCCATTAAAATGTCCTGCTCCAGGTGTGCTGGAGCAAGCAGGCTCATGTCTGGGTACATTTTATTTCATGTCTCCTTTCATGCCCCCGGGAGTATGGCTCTCTTGTTCCTCCATCAGCCTGGCTGCCAGCATCACCTTGAGAAAAAGCCAACTGGCTTATGGAAAGACCAGTTAGGTAGCAATTGTTGAGATGCTTACTCCACCTGTACTTGCAAGGTAACTAGTTGTCTTCATGAATCAGATGTGCCCCATATGTGTGTTCTACCCAGAAATGACTGGAAGTGTCATTTCTGGAAGTTTGCCTGTCCCAGGAAAAGGTGTGTTTGGTGAAACAGAACCCAAAATCTTGAGATGCAGGAACTGCTGCAGGTTGTGTGCAGCAACCCCAGAGGATGCAGAATGCAGTCTGTTTCTTCAGACAGTTATGTATATTTTTTTTTTCCATTGAAAAATATTTCATTAGGTATAGTAGCTGCTTCTGCTGTGGAAATTCAGAGTGACCTGGGCTGATGCTATATGGGGTAACCTGTGGCTGTTTGGGGAAGGTTTTCCTTGCCCTGTTAGTGCACTGAATGGAGTCAGAGCAATGACATTGTCTGTGCTTTAGTATAATGTACATGCACTTTGGAGAGACAGAGAAAATGCTCTAAAAAGTAGGTATTAGGAGAAGTCTTGATTGCCTTATGTTAATAAAGTCATTAGCCAACTGATAACATTTCAATAAAAAGAGCAGCAATGGGATAGGATTTTAAGGTTGGATGTTGGAAAAACAGAGCCATGAAGCATGGTGGTGAGGCTCCTCGCTGGTGGTACTGGGTGGAATTAACTGTAGGCAGCTTTTGCCCACCTTAGCTTGCTGGAGGGGCACTTGGGGCTATTCTTCCCTCTGGATGTGGTTCTTTCACAAGTGACATCCAAGCAGCAGACAGCAGAGTGACACAATGCTGCCCTGTTACATCTGGTGGGCTGGTCTGTCTAACAGCATGAAGGGGCTGTTTTCTGTCTCCTTGCTGACAGATCCTTGGCATTCTATTTGAGAAGAAATTGGATTTTTACTTTCCCTTAGGCAGGAATGGATGTATATCTGGAGGAGAAGTCTCTGAAATCTTCTGTTTCTTAAATTTTGAATACCAAACACAACAAAATGCTTGCAGACACTGTGATGCTGCTGTTCAGATGCAGTGAAATCAGCCCCCACACAAGGACCAGTGAGGATGCTGGGTGGAGAAAAACAGTGCAAAATATCATCTGTGGGACAGCATCGCTCCTCAGGTCCTGGGCAAATGCCCGTGCACAGCACAGGCGTGTGAGACCTGCTCTGTGTACTGTGACAACGTGGAAACAAAAAACGGTGACACTTGAACAAGGTGTTCACCAGGATCTGGTCCTCAGCGTGGTTTGTCACTGCTGCTTGGTAGCGCATCGAGGAGGAGCTTGGAGGACCAAAAATAGCGTGAATTCAGAAAGATGTGTTTTAAAATTACAGAGCAGCTAGGCAACAAAAAAATACAGTCCATACTAGGCTTCAGCTGTTTGTTTGATGCTTCAGCCAAAACTAGCTTCGTTAGTCAAAATGAAATACTGTAGGCGGTTAATCCTAAACCCACCAGGGATCCTGAGCAAAATGGCAGCACGAGGCAGACACAGCAGTGTAGGAGCATCTGTTGCCATGCCAACATCTTAATTTAAAGCTATCGCAGAGCAGATGCTATCGCATCATAAATATAGGTTTACCTTGTAGTAACAATGCTGTTCTAGACATTAAGTTTGCTCGTGTGTAGGAATGCTTGGGACCTGAAGTATGCAGAATAAATCAAAGTACTGTGATTAGCTGTATTTATCTTTCATGAAATAAGAATAAGGCTTCCTTGGACTTATTGCTTTGCATGAAAAACAGTGAGTTTCAGGTTTTTTTTCTAGAACCCTCCCTTGTACCTTGCTCACCTGGGTGCACCCCATCCCCACAGCAGTGTGGTCTATGCCACCCATCTCCGCTGCCTGTCACTCTAGCACTCAGCTCCTTGGTAGCATCAATTGCATTTTTTTTGTGTGAAGGATTTTTCTGTAAGTCAAGCTTGACAGCCTGCATACAATGTATATTTGCGAGTTAGAGCTGCAAATAGACAACCTGATGGTGTGAGAGGTAGAGCATGGGAAAAGGCTCAGAGCTCCTGCTGGCAGAGGTTTGGTTAGCTCCAGACATGTTCTGGGAAACTGGTGTTTATTATTCTGGCTTCAGTTTTATTGTTTCTCATCCTGAGGTGGCATTTTGAATTTGAAAAGACATAGGGACACACTTTAGATTTAAAAAAAAAAAAAAAAAAAAATTTCTGTCTTGAGAGGGATGGCAGTGACTAGAAGGTCTGTGAAGGACAGGTGCTAATTAAAGGTTGAACCTGCAGTTGAAGCTCTGACATGTGTGGTTGGTCCTGCTGAGCAGCTGCTCAAAGGAGAGCACAGCACCTGGCCAGTGTACAGGTTACAGAATGGCAGCTGTAAGCTTGTTAGATGGATTAATTGAGGTTAGGTTTTCCTTCCTCCTTCCTTATCCCTGGTAGCTCTAACCTGGTCACCATGTCCTCCAGGGCCAAGAAATGGTCAGCTGTGTATCTCCTCCATTTAATCAGAGCTGCCCTGAATTTCTCTGCTTTGCCTTTTCTGATCAGGTGCTCAATGCCTCATTGTGGAAAGACATCCAATCCACCAGCAGCTCCATTGCTGAACCCCTGCCTTTGGTAAAATAGTTTTTCAGCTCCTTCTAGGAAGTATAGGGGTATGGCTTTCTACCATGTCCTTGCTGCTGCAGTTCAATTTATCTAATTCACAGAAACTGGTTATTTTTTCTAGTTTTACATCAGTATTCTCAGATAATAATGAATTTTTTTCCTGTTGTGTGTCCAAAGATTTAGAATGCTGTGTGGGTACTTGTTGCAATCAATGCCTTGCCTTTTTTGCTAATGTGCTTTTTCATTCTTGCAGTGAAGTGAGCAGCTGAACAGCTCACACCTCTCAGGCAGAGGGCTTTCTGCTGCAGGCAGCTGCATCCATCAGGAATGGAGGTGCTGTAGTTCTTACCAGGTATCATGTGAGAATCTTTGTAGAAGCTGTCTTAAACTTAGTGAGAAGAGCAACTATAGCACTACTTTTTCTAAGGAGGACAAAGCAGAGATGCACAGCACTTCATGGCCCCAGAGGCAGACTGGTGCTTCTAATTTCTGGAGTATAAGCAATGGGTAGAGGGTTGCCAAGTGTATCACTTGTAACTGGTACGAGTCATAACTGGAACTGGTATAGAAAATTGCAGTATGTGTGTTATTTGGGCGAAGTGTATATACAGAAGGCACTCCAGTGTGACTAATATGCTTGCTGTGCCTTGAAACAATCTGAAGGATGGATATATCCTGCTGGAAGCACTGTTTTTACCTTCATCCCAAACATAATGAGGAAAACATTTTTCAGCTTCTGTGTGCTTGTGGTAGTACAAGTGCTCAAGCAATGAGCTGTCTGAAGTGAGAAATGAATAGAGGCTTCACCCTAAAATTGAGGCTGTATCACACATGCTGGCATCTTGCCCATGTTTCTTCCCCAGCAGCGGTACCACGGCTGCTGAGAGTAAATCCTGCTGCGCTTGCCTCCGTACCATGGTGCCAGCGGGTCACTGTTTGAGTTTTAAGATATATATGCTTTGCATAGGGCATGTGAAAAGCATTGAAGACACTAATTGTAGGACCATAAATAACTTCCTAAATGCAATTCTCACAGGGATACTTGAGAAAAAAAAAAAAGCCAAATTATTTTGTAGAAACAATGCACTAAACCCTGTTTCTGTGAATTTTCCTCCCAGTGAATTCAATGGCAAGACTGTTCATGGAAAGTGAACAAGTTTAACTGAATTAGTGAACACTGTAAAGCATTTTAATTTTTTCCTCTTTATTTCCCTTTTGTGCTTGTGTGAGAAGTATATGAGTATCAATGACTCTAGTTAGCTGAGAATCAGTTCCTAAATTCCATTTTCTGATTTTAGTTTGAGTCGATACCCAAATGTTCTCATTTATACCAGCCTGGTTGGTCTGTATGCATGTTAGCAAGCTGCTGTTATGCCCCCATATAAATATGGTATTCTTCTTTGAGTTGCTTTTGCAGTCCACAGATGGAGTCATGCATAAAAATATTGTGGAAAAATGTTGCCCAACTCCAAAAAATGATATTTGGAGGAGGTTTAAAAGGTCTTATTTAGGAAAAACTAATGAAAGTGTCAATTTATGCCATATGCAGTGCGTGAGCAGAGGTACAGTTTGGGGGATGGGGTGTGCAGCATGGCTCTGCTCTGGGAATGCTTTGTCATAATCCAGTGCTTCTTCCGAAGTTGTCTATTAGTAATTAATCATTTATTAATAAATTGCAAACTATATATGCCCTGGAAGCCCAGAATCTGTCCCATGGGCCCTTTCTCACTGGTGGGTGTTGGAAATCAGCCATTTTAGCCAGAAATGTGCTGGTTTTTTAGCAAGTTTGTCCCTCACTGTGAGATGTTCCAGATTTTGGGGGTTGCTGGTATTTAAAAGCTGTATTTTTAAAAACTATATGGACTATGAAAGTACCAAAACGTATTAAGAAACAGCAAGTTTGCTTTTTTAAATGCTGGGTTGGATATGGAGAGCAGCTCCTCTACTAGCCATAGCCACTCATTCCTTTGATGAATCATTATGGTTTGCCCTGAATTAGCCACTTAGCAGAAAATTGCTGCTGTCTTTACAAGCCTCAGAGCCTGGTATATGTGTTTAAAGAGAGGGACAAAAGGCATTCATTTTTAAAAAGCCGTGTCGCTCAGAAGTGCGCAAGCCCATGTGCCAAAGCAGCTCAGTACTTTTGGCAGCTGAAACAAGTAGAAACACAATTCAACAGGACCCAAAGTGAGAAAAATCTGTGCACATAGAAAAAGGTAAAGAGGAGGATGCAATGAAAGAAGCACTCCTCTTTTTGGCAAGACCCAGCTCTGGCCTACCTACCTTGGCTGGCTCATAGGACCAGAAACATGTAACTGCATTTTATTTGCTTTATCTGCCTCTGGTTTATGCCTATCTGTACTATACCCATGAAGTTATTCTATTCTGTGGCAGGACCTCATGGTCTCTGTTGGGAAGGGAAATAACACTATCTGGATTTTATTGTAATTTACACTCCTGCTATGCTGAAGAGGTGCAGTGTGGAAACGGATGTAGAGGCAGCACACTGAAGGCAGAGCTAAGAGGTACCACCTGCTTCTCTGTTGCAAATGCCTGCTTGCAAATTTGTTGTGCTCCATTGTAAATGTATTTGTGCTCTTTTGCCCCAATCTCTTTTTGGGGGCTGTCCCAGAGTTTCCCCTTGGGTGGTGGGGCAGGGGGGAGCATGCAGGGCATGGGTGTTTGGGAGTCCATCTCATGGGGTGGGCTATGGGTTAAGAGGAGATGCTAAGCAAAAGTAGTTTTCTTTGGGACATGTAATTTCCAGTCTTTTACCTAAACAATCAATGCTTTGTCGAACTAACACTTTGTGTTTTACTACAAAACTTGTTTGGTGTTTTGTAGGGGAAAGAGGGAGAGGGTGGTTTTGTTAGCCCTATGGATACTTATGCTGTTGTCTCTGGGCTGTGCATGTGGACACAACGGTGGGCAGCTCCAAGGGCTGTACCCCAGCCTGTGCTGGGGTACAAAGGATGCAAATACTTCTGACCAGTCCGGGGAAGGTCAGTGCGGGGCTGGCTGGGGGTTGTGGCACACAGCCTCAGCAGGCACAGCATGCAGAGGCATGCTGAGCTGCGTGGGTTGCTCTCTCTGGGCTCCCAGTCCTTTTGGTGGGGATGTTTTCTTTGTTATCCTTAAGGAATAGGTGACCTCTTCAGGGTCCCATGTCTCCTCCAGACGCTGCAGCTGCGTGAGGGCTCTTGGGCCAGTGTCAGCAGTGTGGCCGGCTGTGCACTGCCCCGCAGAGCTGGGGTGTTTGCTGGAGGGCCCTGGGATGTGGCTGCTAAAGGGAGCTCCCCATCTGCAGGGCTGCACCCCAGGGCAAATGGGACCTGCCTGCTCAGTTGGTCTGCTGCCTTCACCCCGTCCATCACTGCACAGAAGGGCTTTCCTTTAGAGAAGGCATCACGAGGTTTTGGTACCGCTTGTTAAATGGACTTTGTGCTACAGCTGTTGTGCAGCACTTGAGGGGCAAGAGCTTCATCTGAAAGCAGCCAAGGGAGGCAATATAGAGGCAAGTGGGGAGGAACGGGATCTACCTGTTTGCCATCCTGGCAGCACCCTGGCAGAAAAAGAAGCACCAAAGCAGTCAGTTAGGGGTTTTCCTGGTCATGGCTAAATTTGTTCTGTAGCAAGGTTGACCTTGCTACATACTTTTTTTTACTATATAAAGATACATAAACATACATAAATATATATAAACATATATATTTTGTACATAAATATACATAAATGTATATATTTTTAAAGAAAGCAAGCTTAAGTCTGTTTCCCAAATACAAAGTCACATCCAAGTGCTCTAATGCACTGTGAAGTGTCTCACCAGAGCACCATGGTCCCATTTATGAACCATTACTTCACGTTCCTCCTAGCTTCAGCCCAGCTAACATCTCTGTTTTTACAGCTGCTTCCTCATTTTCATCACATTCACAATTTCCCTTTACTACCTTATTTAGCCTTTTAAAGTGATTTGTCTACTAAGCCTCCTCTAAGTCGGAGGAAACAATTTGTCTGCAAATAATACAGGCTGTATCAAGGCAAGCCCACCATGATTTACCTGTTTTACTCGATGGACATCCACATAAAAGCATGAAATATAATGCTAAAATAGGAAGGAAAAGAACAGGAAGAACACAGTAACCTCTTCTGAGATGGATTTTTCCTTTCATGGATGGAATAAGGTTTGCACAAGGGATATTTTTTCCCTTTTTAAGGGTATCATTGTGCTAACCTTTTAATAGCTGACTGCTTAGCTATTATCAGCTGGAGCACATTTCCTAGGAGGCTGACAGTCACTGCATGGGGGATGAGGCTGCTGGAGGAGCTCTGGGAGGCAGCAGCTCCTCATGCTGCCCCAGGCATTTTCTGGCAGCTGAATTTTAATGGAGGTCCTGGTGGGGCAGCACTGCAGAGTGAGTGATGTGCAGCGCCTTGGCTGGCACCAGGCAGGACCTCACTGCTTGAATTGCTTTCAGCAGACCATGACTTTTTACAGTGCCTCCATCTCCACCTTCCCCACAAACTCCATGTGCAGAAAAGGTGGGAACTTGGTGGGAGTTTGGCCATGGCTGGGCTCATCAAGATCATCCTTTTATTTCCCTTTTACTTCTGCAGGCCTGGGTGTTTTTGCATTCAGGAGCAAAGCAGAGTGCTGCTTGCCACCCATGCGATGCACCCATGTGGGGACATCCAGACCTGCTCAGGAAAGGGGATCCTGTCACTGCTTGCCCAGCAGCCTGGCTGGGAGCCATGCCTGTCCCACCAAAAGCCCTGATGGGACTCTGCTCTGCTGGGCTGCAGCCCCTGTTACAGCCTCTGCTGACCAGGAATTAACATCTGCCTCTGCTCTACTGTTACACAATCTACTTTCCAGTTGTGTTGAGGTACCAGTTTGTTTCAAGCAGCAGATACAACCACTCCTATTCACCCAGAAACATACCAAATGTGTTTTGTTTCTAATACTATTGCAAATGTATATATTTATCATGCTGTCATATTTCATTTTGCCAGCAGTTTTAAAAAATGCATGATTTAAAAAAATCTTCGCAGCCAGCATAGGTAGGGGAGGACAGAGTGTTTAAAAATTCAGCTCATTTAGAGTAATTTTTAATCTCTCTCCCTAATTATTTAATCACTGAAATAGCGCTGAGGATGTGTCATAAATAATGCTACATTTCTATCTGTTTCCCCCAGCTAGCTGCTTTCTTCCTGGCTGAGGCACAATACAGTGAGGCAGAGCTTCTTCATCTTTTATTCCGATTGATCTGAATTCATATTACCCAGTAACACTAAAGCAATCTGGAAAGGAAACCAAAGGTAACTTTATATTTTCTCTTGCTTTAACAAACAAGATTTCATTGTCATGTACACATGGGCTTTCACCTTGTGTGTGTACACACACATGCTTACACATGCACTTGGTGCCTTTGGTGGCACTGGTCACCTCCATACAGGCTGTTCTCTGTAGCGCTCCTGTTATAAATTAAGAAAAGAATTTGTCAATAAAATAAAATGGAGCAGAATTACACTGGGGTGTAATGTATGAGATAGAAATTTGCTGTTTGTTTAGCAGGCACATGGGTGTGTGCAAGCAAGATGCTTGCTTCTTTAAAGGGCTTTCTGTCCACAAAGGGCTTTCAATGCCGCCTTGATTCCTCCCACAGCCCTCGGAAAAGAGACGAGCCCTTGTGTCTACCACTTCCATGTTTAGCAAAATGGGGTTAGAAAGGGAATGGTAAATGTGGTCAGATCTGGAGAATGAGCCGAAGTCAGTCATTTTCCAACTCTGATTTGGATCACTGCTGACGGTGCAGAACAGCATCCACATCCCTGGTGAGATACTGAAAACCCTCCTGAACGGGTCCCCGGGTTGAGCTGGTGGGATGTCGCAGGATTCCCCATGCACAGCAGGGAGCCCACACATGCTGCTGGGGCTGTCTGCTCCCCATTGCATCTCAGGTGGATTTTGTGCATTGCAGTGTTCCTCTGGCCAGGGCTGAGCCTGGACCCCATGCTTGGTGCAGATGGTCTTGAACAAGCCAAGAGCTGAGCCCAAGGGCCCAAGGCTGGGGTTTGCTCAGGGCTTGGAGGAAAACAAAGAAAGAAAAAAAAAATTCTCTGCATAATCTTTTGAAAATGTGCCCTTGAAAGTGCTGAGGGATAATAGTTACCTGCTTCTAAGATTGCTTCTGATTTGCTTTGTGGAACTGGGTTTTTCCCATCCCCTCCTTGCCTGCATCTGGCTGCATACTTGTGCTTTGCTGCTCCCACCCAGCACCTCCCAGGATCCTGGCTGCCCCTTGTCTCACAGGTCATGGGCAGGGTTTACAGCTCCAAACCACCGTAACACCTAGGGAGCACCAGGAAGAGCAAACCAAGGCACACGGAAGCCATTGGAATCCTCCCGCAGGTGTTCCCACAGGGACCAAGTGTCCCTTCATTATGGGTGAACTCTTGCCTGTTGTTGCTCTTACCTTGGGGCCACTTCTGCTGCTGACTGGTCACTGCGGCAGAAGTTTGGATCTGCCTGCATTGAACCCAGAGGGGCATGATGAGAAAAACCTCAAGTTACGCCTGAGATGCTTTGGGCACAGAAAAGCTCAATTCTTTCACTTTAAACATTCTGCAATGCGTGTTTGTGATGCTTGGCACAAGACAGACACAGTTACAGCTGGGAGCTCTGGGCAAAGATGAAGCAATAGGACATGCAATTACACTGACATAAATTAATTTTTCTTAGAACTTTTCATGAAAGCTTTAAATTTTGCATGAAGCGTTCAGGCATCAATGGACTCTTCATCAAAATTTTTCTTTTCATTTCCATGTAAGATGTATGGGGAGTGGTTGCTGAAATGCAGATTAAAATTTTCTCAAATGTCATAACCTGAAGTAACAAAAAAGCTGCCACATAAAAAACTGGGGACACGGGGTGTGCTGTCCAGCATCTGAGTGGAGGATCAAGGAAAGAGCAACAAAATATTGGGATTTTTAAATACTTCCTCCGTATGTGTAACAGAGGTGGCTGGAGAGGGCAGCCGCTGAGATGCAGATGAAGGTGTAGCTATCCCTCTATACCTGACCGCCTGTCTCCAAGCTCCCAGGAAGGAACCAGAGAGCAGTCATTTTCTCTCTCCTGGTGCTCTCTGAGGTGCTTTGACACCCAGGTATCTGCTTTCCAGGAATGCAATTTAATTCATGGAAAGGCGAGCGTGTCAGATTACTGGGAAGAGCATGTGGCACGGATCCAATTTTTTTTACATGAGCCATAATTCCCTTATAAAATGCTGTGGCCATCCTGAGCTAAGGATGCGCAACCATTTTGTCACTTCAGGCTGCGGTGTACTTCAATTTGTGTATATGGGGGGATTTATGCCAGATCTCGGATCTGTCTCTGGAGACCAGGCTCTCCCAGAGGAAAAGGCTACTGTGAGGAGCTGCCCTGCCAAAGAGGGAGATTCTGTTTTTCTTTATTAATCATTTCTTTCTGAAAATCAATTAGCTGGCAGAGGCAACCCAGCAAGTCTCTCGGTAGCTATGGAGACGGACTGAGGAGCCAGGGGAGAAAAGTACAGTTTATTCATAAAAAGTCCAAATTTTGTGTTCTAGTATTTTTAACCTTTTAGAGACAATTATAAACTATTTTAATTAGAAATGTTTATTGCCTGTTGTAAAATGGTGCTGGCTGCTGTCTGGACAGAAGGAGCTGTACATGCCTTTCCTCAGCTCCCCCAGACCCATACTCATCCTCCTGCTTTGGTGCTGCTTTTGGTGCAAAATGGGCTGGGATTTATGCATTAAATGTGCTGAGTACTTTCTGTTCCTATTAAAATAATTTTGCACTGGAAGCCAAATGAGAAAAGCTGATTTAAGCATGGAGTATGATAATTAGTGTCAGGCTAGTGGTGTTTCATGAGGAGCCCTTGCAGCCCTAGAGTCTTGCTCCAGCACCTGGGTGTTTGCTGCCTGTAACCCCCTGCTGTGCTGGGGCTGATGTGCAGGTTTTGCAGGCAGCACTGCCTTTACTTCAGGTTAACTGATTCTTCCCATTTTGTAGCTGTTGTGCTGGGGTGTAAATGTCTGCACTAAGCTGTTGCCTCGGCCCCAGGGTCAGATGGAGATGGTTTATTCAGGTTGTCTTTAAGAAAACTGGATGTAGCGTTTCCCAGTGTGGTGCTGTACCATTTTTGGAGTGGAGAAGGGGCACAAAGACACAATTACATGCCAAATATGCCCCTGCTGTGGACAGATGCTTTGCAATATTGCAGTGTGGCCTGAATCTGCTTCTCAAGGTGGGGCATTGAGGGGTTCCTCAGGGAAAAAGTGTTTTCTTTTCTGGGAGCAGTGCTGCAGCCCCAGCACTGAAGGGTCCGTGTCTGCTCTCTTGTCCACTTCCCTGTAGGCATCCTGGCCAGAAGAGATCACACTTCCTTTGGCCAGGGGCTGCAGTTTGAGCATCTCAATTTTTGTCTAGCACTTTCCAAAAGGAAATTGATCTAATAACTGAGACAATGTTTTGTTTTGAACGTGGCAAAAATCTTCACAAAATCTTCCATGCAAAAGAAATTTGAAGGAAAAATGCTTTGCTTTGAAAACTCCCCTGTAGAGAACTTCAAAAATTTTGCTTTTAAAGGTCTGTGTTTTATTCTTTTTGATACATTGATCGTAATACACTGCATGGCAATAGGACCTTGGTCCTTTGGGTGGTCCGTCTGTGGCACAGCTCTGAACCTCATCCTCAGCATCCACAGGAGGGTTTGCGGGGCAGAGGGGTGCGTATGGGGTGCTGGGGAGAAGCCTGGGAGGGGTGGATGGCCCTGGCCCAGAGGACGAGAAGGTGTAATTTCTTGGAAGGTGTCAATGACAAAAGATATATCTGGGTTGCGCTTTGCTCATTCCAAGGTCCTTTCAATGGTGGAGCTGTCTGCTGTAAGGGATGCTTGGATTGCATGGTCTGCTGCATGGAGGGGGCTGCAGCTGCTGGCTTGTTAATCAATATAGAGGGCACTGGGGGGGACATGCTGGACCCATAGATCTGTTAGCATGTCCCATTGATCTGCTAGTGTGTCCCCACGGCTCAAAGCCTGAGCTGCAGCAGGTACCAAACCAGCAGCAGATCCAGATCTGAAGGTGCTTGAACTCTCCCAACTGCCCCATGCACACCACTGGCTCCAGCAACCTAGCACCCTCCATGCTGCAGGAGGGACGAAGCAGAGAGGAGATCCCCGCAGGGTCCTGGACCCCGGGGGCTGCTGCTGCATGGGTAGGGGAGCACGTGGAGCAGATGGAGCCCATGCCTCTGAGTAGCAAATGTGAAAAATCCAATTCAAATCCATAAATACCATGAAATTCAAACTGCAGCCTGACTGAAGCTGTAGCAAAGAAGCGGTGGTAAAGGTGACATTTCAGGGTCCTGTAATTATTCAGCCGGTGATTTCCACATCCAGTCTGACTGCTTTGCAAGGCAAAGCATATTTTTCTAGCAGCTCGCTTTCTGCATTTTAACCTGGCCATGAAAAATCAAGATATCTTATTCACACTTACACCTCTTCAGCAGCCAGATACGTAGTAGGAGCCAGCATAAGTGACAATTTTGTTGCGAATGCAGGAAAGCCCCAGCATGGAGTTTGTTTTGCAGATACATGTCCTGAATCTATTCCCGGTCGCGTAGCAGTGTCAATCAGGAATAACAGCCTCAGTCAGTGTAACGCAGCCCCCAGAGATTTCTTTCAGCAGTGAGCAAGGTCAAAACTTAAACCCATGTTTGTGTCTGTGGAGCTAAAAGTGGCAGATTTTTCCTTGTAAAAAGCAGCAATCCGGATCCCTGGGAAACGGTTATATGTGCATGTCCAAGAGGATAGCCAGAGACCCGTTTTCTAGCAGGTAATTGCCCAGATTTACTCCTGAAGACCTCCTTAAAAAATTTTAATCTTAACTAGCATGTGCTGCAATGCATTGCCATAGGGGAGACTTCTCATTTTAATCAAGACAAAATAAAAAAAAGGGGGAAGACCTACAGCCCCCCCAGGCTTGCAGTGTGCTGCTGCCTCAGCTGCCCCATGGGTGCTGGAGGGGCTTTGGGCTGCTCAGAGGAAAACCTTTTGGATTGCTTGGTTCCAAAAATATCATGCATACATAGTGTTTAAAGAAAACTCTTCTTATTTTCTTTCCTTTTTTTTCCCCAATTTTGTACAGCCTCCTTTGCTATTTCTGTAATGACTGATGCCAAACGAGGCCAGCACATGCCCTTCTCCAGTTAGGTGGTGCGATGCTCTGTAGGCTCTGGGCTCACCTCGCATTGTCACTTCAATCCACTGCTGGTTTCAGCCTCCTCTCACGCACAGTGTCCTCATGCCCTCAGTCCTGCTCCCCGCCTGCTCAGGACCGCTCCAGCTCTGCTGCCAGTGTCCCAGGAGGGAGAGCGAAAATGCTTGTGGATGTCTGGGGGAGGACAAGTTGCCCCAGAGTGACAAACCTATGACATTTTGTATAAAATCTGCAATTTCATCTTCTTTTTAAAAAAAGCCATTAATGAGTACATTCCTGTGAAATCCTGTGCTGTTTTCTCGTTAACCTGTTGTTATGATTTCTCCTCTGTCGTTCCCAGCATGTTGTTTTCTGCCTTGGTTTCTGCCCTATCTGCTGTCTGCATGATGCTTTGTCCCATGACATTGAGCTGCATTTGGGTGTGGGTCTGGGGAGATCTCTCCACGTCAGAGCTGATTTAATGCTTTTTGGTCATAGCCTTTGCCTGAACACCAGCGCAAATGCAAGTTATACAGTGAGAGCAAAAGTGCTGGGGTACCAAGGACTATGGCCAAAAATGACTACAACTTATGGCCTTGTGTCACCTTTGAGGTCAAGGCCAGCAATGAAAGAAAAAACACGATCCCCTTCCAGCCTTGCTCTGCTGATTGCTTTCGGCAAGAATTCAAGATTAAAAAAATTCAATTCAGCGGAGGTACATGGCATCCCACTGCCCGTGCGCTGTGTGGCATCACACCCATGCCAGCAGCCATTGCAGAAAACCCTTTTAGTTTCAGGATCTGCCCTTTGAATTTTAAGAGGCTGAAGTAATAATTGACAGCTTGTGAGAGGGATGATACTCTTGCACTAGAAATGCTTGGAAAGATACTTGAGATCTGATCTGAACTGCCAGTGAGATCAGAGGCTTGAACCCAGATTTCAATTCTCAAGCCGGGAGCAGTGGGGTCTGAGACCTGCTGAGTGTTAGGCTACGCATCCTGCAGACCAGCTTTCCCAAGAAATAGTTTTGTTCCAAAGGCCCCAGTTTTGTGCCCATCCTGCTGATGTTCTCTGAGCCTACCCCAAGTATTCCAAGTCCTGGCCTTCTGCTTAAATCTTGGGTTGATGGGGGTTTTTTTACATCTATCCTGTCTTCCATGTTTTTAATGTTTCTGTCTACGTCATGCCTTTATATATAGTTGGGAATATTAGAAAGCTTTGTTGTTAATGTGTTAGGGAGCAGACAGTGTCTTCCCAGGAGGAGGTGTGGTGCCTTACAAACTTTGCTTTAAGCTGCCAGGCCACTTTTCATTTGCTGCACCTGAATGCACCTTGTGTTATATGTTGCACAGATAGTGGGTGACAGTGGGTGCTAATGACTGGAGCTGTGTGCACTGGTGACGCCTGGAAACTCCCGCTCCTGGGCTGGAAGAAGTATCCGTATCCTCTACTGCAAAGGACCACACTCACTGCGTCAGAAGCATTCAGCAGAAATGTCAATGAACCAAATTTAGATGTGCTGCCAGAGGGCAAGAAGAGGAGACAAACTCCTCCTGTTTACACTGGGTGCCTGTTTGGCCTCATGCTTCTGGTGTTTATTTTTTCTGTGAGCACCTGGGAGCGGGACTCGACAGAGACGTGCTCCGAGTGCTGGGGTAACACTGGCACCGAACTGCTGCTGTGGCTGCACAAAGCACCCTCGCCAAGGAGCAAACGTGTGTCTCGCCAAACCCCATGAGTATCTGCCCTGTGGAGCAGGTCTGCGGTCTCCGCTTGCTGCATGCAGTTACCAAGTGGTGTAAGATCCTGTGGCTGCAGACAGCGGTAGCGCTTTGGGGCTGCTCAGCCCCTGGGGGAGCCCGGGTACAACCAGGAGCAGGACAGCCTACGGGCAAAACCCAGGGAGACCCGAGTTTGTTTAGAGCAGCATCTGCTCGAGGCTGCAAGGAGCTGTTAAGATTAACTCCATTGGTATCATAGGAGATAGGGAAAAGCTCCACTTTCCTAGAAGAAACAGAAAATGTATAATCCTCTGTCCTGACTTGAATATTTTAGCTGCAACTCAGTATTTGCACCCATTGCAGTAGTGCTTTGCACTGGTGCCCTCCCTACCTCTCCCTAGCTGAAATCTGGATGCTGCAGCCATTGTGTGGAAGGTGGGAGGAGCTTTATGGAGCTTTGAATTGCAAAATCAAAGGAGTGAATAACTCTGTGTAAATAAACAGAAAATATTTATGATGGGTTTGCATTTGGAAGGTATGGTGGTGATTTGGATAACGCTCTTGGCTGTCTCACAGCACTGGTGGCCAGAAATAGTCCTATATTATGGGCAAAAGAAAGAGCACATAAAACAGCTTAGTACAATTTTGGAGAGAATCCTTTAAAAATTAATTGTGTGTGTCCCAGAGAAGATGACCCGTTAGAAAGAGTTGCTCTGGAGCATCTTGTGCTCTCTCTTTTCCTTGCCATTACTGATCTGTTTAAATATTCCCACAGCATTTGGGGCACTACGGATGGGGAATGCTAACTGTATTTTGGTATACTCCTCCTCTATAATCCACCCGCAGCCCTGCAGGTGAGCGGTCTTCCTGCTCCTAGCCAGGGTCCCTCCCTCCCTGCGGCCCCTGGGAAGATGAACATGGCAATTTGAGTGATCCTAGGGCACCATTCCCTGGACCAGGGGAGAGGGCAGCTGTGGGCAGCTGCTTTGTGACACTAGGGTGGCCTTAAAAAATAAAATGAAATCTGGACTTTGGGGTTGCTTTTAAAATAAGTGGGCATCCCAAGCACACACATGATTTAAAGCGGTGTCTACCGTGTTTGGGTTTTTGTGCATCCAGGTGGTTAGTCGTGTTTGTTTATTGAGATGGCTGTAAAACTGAGCACAAGCTTGATGGTATGTTGGACAGAAAAATGAAGGCAGGGATTGCTGCCCTTGTCAGTGTTGGACACTTTGGTTTGACTGTAAACCCAATATTCACTTTTTACTCCCTGTCCGCTGGCACCGGTAGCACTTTCCATGTAGGGCTGAGTTTGCTGGAAGTCCTTTCGATGGATTTGTCCTGCTGTGGATAGTCACCCCTTCATGGAGGTGTCTTATCCCAACAGAGATGACTTTGATTCTGGAAATGAGCCTGGCTGCGTGGCAGCGAGCACCCTGCACTGGGGCATGTGGATGCCAAAGCTGCATGTCCCCTTCCTCATGAGCCAGCTAGAGCTGCCGCCTGGGGACCAGAGGCCTGGTACAGCTGGACTTTACATGACATCCCTTTGCTGAGGAGGGACATTGGTTTTCAATTTCCATAAGGGACTTGGCTTGCAGATGCTCTGAAAATATTCCCTTGAGTAATATTATTTAGCACCATACTTCTAATAAGCTATGTTCCAAGTTTCCACTTGCTGTACAGTCTAGAGGGTTACAGGTAAGAAAACAAATAATCCTGAATTCAGGCTAAGGGAAAGCATATATAGCAGCTTTTACTCACAAGGTATTACCAGTCTCTGCTCTGCTTTCCACACAGGGCTGTATCTCTGTGCCTCCGGCAATGCCTGTGCCCTGGGCAGCGGTGTTTGCTCCCCACTGGCCACTGGAGAAGGGCTGTGCACTGGCCCGTTGCCTCCTTCTTTCTCCTCCATTCTCCAGAGACCTCAAGAAGAAAACTAATATACTTTCCTCTATCTATAGTAGCTTATTGCTTAAGGGTAATGTTTACCCTTCAGTGCTGTCATGGGGGAAAAGGAGGTAAATAAGACTATCTGAAGCAAAGAAATACTGAAGAGGAGTATCGGGTTCCTAGGCAAGTCTTTATAGTTGATATTTTTAACCTAAAATGTGATACAGATTGGAACTTTCTGAACAACCCCATCTGAATAATTGGCTCTACCAAAATGTTACCCTAAATACTCCCCATCCACCCCTCCCTTGGCTTTCCGAGGGGGTTCACAGCATTTTTGAGTCATCTCTGTGCAGTTGCAGTTGCAGGTGCGGCTTTGAGGCAGAGTGTATGGATGTCCCTGTAGTAAAACCAGTTTAGTGACAGGAAGAATAAAATGCTTTGGAAACCCTTTGCAGGGAGCTGAGGCCTCAGAAGGGAGTGCAGCAGGAGCACAGCCCTGGGGGCTCAGAGGGTTTGGTTGAATTTGGGCAGCAGGGACAGGAGGATGCCCTGTGATGGTCCATGGGTGTGTGAGCTTTTTGCAGAGGGCTAGGCAGGCACCGGTGCAATGCGTTTTGCTCAACCTTCTGCAGAGAGGAAAAATTCAATTATTTCAATTAATCAAGCAGACATCACCCTGCTTCCTCAGCACATTAGATGGTAGATTTATAAATTAATGAATACTACTTTAGCATGAACAGCTCAAAAAGTTCTTCGTCTGTAGCAGTCCAGAGTTTGAGTAGATAATAACATAACAATGATGCTGAAGTTATCCCCTCTCGCATGAGAGGACATCCTTTCTCCTTCGAGAAACAAGAAGGAAATGAACCTGGAAATTAGTTTGCGATTGAAGCTGCTGGTGAGTGAGCAAACCCTGCTGGTGAGCGGTGCTGGTGCTGTCTGGGGAACCCAGCTGTCTGATACCTTTCAGCCCTCACCCGGGTGTGCTGCGGGTGGATACGAGCTGGTCTCACCTGGTTATTTGCACAAACGCTGGAAGTGATGCTGAATGAAATACAGGGATGCGACTCCACTCGGCTTGGTTCTGCCTAGGCTTCACTCCAGGGCAAACTGCAGCAAAATCTCCTCTTCCTCACGTATTTCCTTTAGTAGTGGGAACTTTGGCAGTCACGGATATGAATTGGGAAACCTCCACTGGTGAGGAGGATTTTTTTAATCCAAAGTAAGCAGCTAATGCATCCAGGAGTTCCAGCTTTGCAAAGCGAAACCTGCGCCGTCTTGGGTAGCATGGCACAGATTTTAGTCCTGCTTAAAATAATACAGAAAGCTGTTACCATGCATCTTCATCAGGTGCATCATCACATCTGGCAATTTGGGTGTTTATTATATTTGATTCCTTTTTGTCCCTGTAGTAAATGAGAGGTTTCCTTTGCAGCTGCAAACAAACTCAAACCAGCCACTTCTCTGGCGATGTCGAGGAAGCCCGAGCACATTCCCGCTGTGGAAGAATGTTATTTCTCTATGATCTATCTTTGAAGTACATAACTTATAAAAGCTTTCAACAGCATCATGCAATGCAGTGCTGCTTGGCTGGGCATGGAAAACCAAGGGCTTCAGGAGCAGGCTGGTGTCCCAGGTAGGAGAGCCCTCCTTGTGCTTGCTGCATGCTCAGCCCCTCATGCTCCAGGTGCAGCCTCAGCAGCTGCTTCCCTGTCTCTGTCGCCGGGGATGAACTGCCCCACCAGCTCTTCTCTTTCATGTCATTCAGCTGAGTATTTTCAGGATGCTGAGGATGTTTTGGTTCCTCTCCCCCACGCCTCACAAGCCAGAGAAGAGAAGGTAGCAGCTTTAAGCAAAGCTGTTCTTCCAGAAGTGTTTAAATATTAACCTGGTAATGGCAGGACACTGCTCAATACAGTGCTCAGTATTACTGCATGCAAGTGCAATATATTCCACTACATTTTCCTTATTTCCACCTGCATTTTCTCTAGGTGACTAACTTATAAAATGTGCCCAGTAACAAACCAGACAGTTTTAAGTATTTACAGAATCCAATACTTACATTTGAATTCAGTGCTTGGTATATTTTGAGACAGCAGAAAAGGTGCCCTGGCGATGCTGGCAGGCTCGCCTGGCACATCATCCGCTGCTGCACAGGGGAGGTGGAGATGCCAACAGCCTCTCCTCACCACCTTCTGCCAGGGGTTTGTGTCCAGGAACTGGGAGAGCCCCTTGGGGTGGTGGGTACCCCTCTACTTGTGCACAGCGTGTGATGGGCAGGAGGTGGCTCATCTGGCATGAAACACAACCCTGCTCTGCCTGAAGAGTGCTCAGTGCTATAATAAAATGCAGTTCATACTACTTCTTAATCAACTGGTTGGGTATCGGTTGTGGTGGAGTAACAGCTGCAGGGGTATTGGTTTACAATACTGTAAAAATGGGCTACATGGGGACACTGTAACTGGAGTTTCAATTCAATAAAAATATCTCTAGAAAGAAGTAATCTTGTCTAGTTCAGCAGTAGCAAACCAATGTCTACTTAAAATTAGACATTCTCGATTACTTTCTAAATGGATCTGATGACTTTGTTAATCTGAAGCGATGAGGCAACTCTGTCTTTGTCAGCATATTAAATATTACATGCCATGCTCTGGATGTGATGCAAAAGGGTGAATGGCAGCTGCTGCTCCAAGTCCCTGTGTCCCTTGGTGTGGGCCACCTTCCCCAAAATATCTTGAGTAGAAGTTGTTTGGAAATCTCTCTTCACATGTCCACCTGCAGAGAGCAGGTGCCTAGGAAATCCTGGAGGAGAAAATTATCATGGGTAATTAAGTGCCTTTTCATATAGGATTGGCCTCTGGAAGCTGGAAAAAAGAGCCACTACCTCTTGATCCATCATCCCATAGCTATCGGCCACCTTCAGATCCATCTTCAGCCAGCTGCTCTTTTATCATGTGGCATTTAATTACTAGTCCTAGCATTTTGGTACCTCAGAGACTTATCTGAGCATGAAGAGTTGGACCAGAATCCATGGCAGAAGAACCCCCCAGCTCATCATGGAGCTCTGTGTCATGGTAATAGTCCTCACTTTGCCTGGGCTTGCTGAAAAACTTATTTAAGGTCTTCACACAAAGGCAGTTAGGGATTTAGAATAAACTTATTCCCTTTAGAGACAGACTTTGAGTCCTGGAAAAATATAGAGGAGGAAAGAGCATCCATGGACAGTGGCTTTGGGCACATCTCTGAGGCAGGTACCCATCTGACCCACCTCTGCATTGGTAAGCTTATCTGTCCTGAAAACCTCCCTAAAAATCTTGCCCGTGTTTCACGGTCCTGTGAATAAACTGCAGTGAGCTAATAGCAGCCTTGAGAAGGGAGAAAGAAAACAGGAAAAAAAACTTCTCAGGTGTAATTACTGTGTGGTAAAAGCAATTAAATGCTGAATTTGTCCCAGAAAACTGAATTCTTGTGGGATAAATGCTTCATGCTTCAGCCTGGCAGCTCTTTCCCAGTCTTGCTCCATGTCGCACCCGTGTTTTGCAGCTCTGCCTGCTCCATGCCTGCTGCCCAACACAGTTTTTTCTTAAGTTAAATGTGTTGTGCATAAGACCATTTATTAAGTGAAAGGAGGCTGAATTGGATGTATCTTCCTCCCTTTATAAAGAATAGGGTTTGCTACAAAGTAATGAATTGTTGGACTGTGATTTTGCTCATGTATCTAATTTTGTGTGAGGCTTCAGTTGATTTTGGAGAGAGCAGGAGCTCTGGCCATTACTGTCCAATTTCTATCTTTGGTCTTCCCCCCCCCCCCCCCCCCAGCTCAAATAAAATTCCGTTTTTCTCTGACTGTTTCTTAATGTTTTCTCTCATGGCAGCCAAAGGGCTGTTACGTGGGTACAGGGCTGATGATTGTTTAAAAAAAAAAAAAAAAAAAAAGCCTTTTTACCATATTTGTAGCAAGCTGATTTTTCTATGGAAAAATTATTGATATGTCCTGGCAAGAAGAAGGAGGAAACGCTTGACTTTTTGATAAAATATTCCATTTTATGATTAGAAAAATGTTTTGAATTACATAATGCCATGTGCAAGTGTTAAATATCTGAATGCTTTTTTTCCTGAATGCCCCTCTGAGTGTGCTGCAGATCTGGCCCCTGCTGTAGGGCATGATTCTGTAGCTGGTTTGTAACTTAGAGTTATATGACATGAAGCTTTTACCTCTTAGGCTCAGGATATAGGAGGAGATTGGCATGTACTTCTGTTAAAACACCTTATTACTGGCTCAGGAGAGAGCGAGTGGAGTAGTTATCCCAGCCCAGCCTGGGGATGCAGTTTGTCATGGGGAAGAAAGAGGCAGCCTAGACAAATAACAGAGAAAACTGTCACATAGCTTGGCACAGCTGGCTTTGTGTTTGCCAAGTTGAAGAGCTGGTAAGAAAAGAAGCCAAAGATGTTGTTTATGTTCTCTAACTTGGTGATAAATATCTAAGGGCATGTGGCATCCTCGCACAGGTTTCATGTTTGTAGTTTCCCCCTCTGCAGAACTGCTCCTTCCATCCCTAGTCCTGTTTTTCCTGTATGTGGTAGTACTACTCTTCAACTTCAGCTCCTTTTCAGGAGCTTTCTTCTGTGTGTGTTATTTTATACTTATCTGCATTGAATTTCATCTAATGTTTTGTTATTAACAGTCTGGAAACAAGAGACTACAAATAAGATGCCTATAAAAATGCCGTTCCTAATCAAAAGGCACTTTCCCAGCTGTTTCAGTGTCTTTGCTTAGAATAAAATGCTCTGGAGCTGACCGTCTTGGCTTTTCATATGCAGCCTCTGATCTCTGAAGGTGTTACTCCTCTACCCCTCTTTCTTCAGTGCTTTCTGGTCTGCGCCTCCGAGGGTTCATCCGGTGCTGCTGCCGTGCCAGCCCTGCTCCACTGCAGGCACCGTCAGCCTCAGCCCCACTCATGTTCACGGTGTTGCACATCTACATAGCGATGAAAACCATTAATTTTGCCTGCAGTCTGTTAAGCATATCATCTCCCCAGCGTTTTCAGCAGTTGATGTAAACCACGTGTGGCATCTGCACGTGACAGCTGGAGAAGATGGCTCTCAGACAATGCGCTTCATTCACATGCTTTTTGGATATCAAAATTGCTTCCTATTCTCTGTCTACTGTCGGTGTAATAGTTCTTGTGTCATAACTAAATTCTGACATCTGTTTTTTGCAAAGGGCATTGAAAAGGATGCAGATAAGTCCAGAAAATTTTTTATTATCCCCCTTCAGAGATGGTGCTCAGTCTGCAAAGCATCTCTGAGCTGCCTGCATGGTGAAGTCCCTGGAAACGCCAGCCAGCGGCTTTTAATCCTAATGGAGAGCACTTTGATTGTAGCTTTAGACCAAAGAGAAGTGTCACCTGTATTTTAGATTTCTCAGTTGTACAAAGGCTTTCATTTCCCCTACAGGTTTATAAAAATAAAAGTATGTGGGCTTCTGTCTCACTGGCAGTAATTATCCATCCCTGGTCTTTTCTCTACAGCGGGTCTGTGCAGGAAGTATTGTTTTCCCTTCCAGTAGATAACACTGATGGATGCAAAGCACGTTTGCATGCACAGTCTGGTTCCACTTGAATGTGCAAATTCTGTCATCTCTGTTTACTTTTAATACTGCAAATTGAAGTAGTGCTAGTAATTCCTAGCACAAATCTAGGGTCTAGCTCTGACCTCTTAGAAAATGTAGCTCTTAGAATAGTATAAGCTGTTGTATTTGCTGACTTTCACATGTTCTTAATGTTCAGCAATACTGTTTTATGAGAAATATATATAATCTATCTGTACTTCACTGCTAAGGGAAATAAAAACGCAAGTAGTGAGAATGACGGTTTCTGATGACAGCTTTCCTGGGACGCTGTGCTTAGACTCACTGCTCCATCAAGGCGCAGCGCTATGTTGTATTCTCCGTCTCTTCTCAGCACTGTAAGAAGCAATGTGAACCAGTAAGGTGTTTGCTCATACACTCAGTTATGTTTCGAAGGGAGATGATGTTAGGCAGTATCTTCAAACCTTCTAGCTGACCTGTTTTGTAATTCCATCACATCACAAATTTATAAGCAAATAGGATTTTATTCTCCGAAACTCTGAGTAGAGAGGATCTGACAGCATCACAGGAAGTATTTTACCAAATCCGTGTAGTCCTGAAACATTAATGCTAAATGAATACCGAGGACAGGCTCACCGTTGTACCACGGGCAGTGCTGGGAATCTCAGCCGACATGTAACTCCCGTTACAGGTTTTGCTGGTAAGTTTGGTTTCCTTCCTTGAGCAGACCCTGTAACGTTTGTCTCGCAGCAGTTGGGCTCAGCGGGTTGCAGAGCCACGCATGGCCGAGTGCCCCTGCAAGTGACTGCAGTGGAACAAGTTTTTTGTCCCATCTGGTTGAGGTATCTCTGTTCTGCCCCGGTAGTGTTTGCAGCTTGGCATCAGCCCTGGTCACTCTCCTGCTCGGACTCTCCTCAGGAGATTCCCTGCTTGGCACCCAGCAGGAAGAACTGGTGGATCTGATCATGCCTTTCATAACCTTCGCTGCAGAAAGCCATCACTCGCTGTGTGTGCTCTTGATTACAGAACAGGCAGGAAAAAAGCAAACAGAAGTATTTCTGTCTTAGCTCTAAAAAGGCTTTTTTTTGGGGGGGGAGCGGGGGACAGGATGGGAAGTGTTTCTATTTACACTCTGTGGCTCTGGTACTGTTTTCTTGTCTCCTTCACCACTCGCCTTGTTCTTATTTAGCTTTAAGGATGGTGACGCTGGCCTGGTTCCAGGCTTCTGCGTGGCAGATATAGGTAGAAATCTGCCTACCCGCTGCTCAGCTGTGTTTAGCCTTTGACTCAGCAAATGCACAGGCACTGCAGGGCGTGCGGGAGCCTCCTGTCCACCAACGGGGCATTGCTTAGTGCAGGAAAGCATACACCAAACCTCATGCCTTGGCAGCTGGGCTTGCAGGGCTGAGTTGTGGAGGTGTAGTTATAGCTGCTAAGTGGAAATTCAATGGAGAAGTGGAGGAAGCGTTAGTTGTATCCGGGGGGTCTGTCCTTTACACAAATATCCAGATGCAGTAATGCAAATCTGCTCTTTATACAAGGACCCAGACTGTAAATGTGGCTGTGGTTTTCCTTTGTGCATTATATCACGTGCTGTGCTGCTGCCTTGGCTTTTGTGGTCTCCTGTTCCGTTCATGGCTCACAGCTCTGCACCAAAGAGTCTCCAAGGTACTTGGGGAGATTAAAAGGATGATTAAACAATAACAACAAAACCAGATCTAGCAGTCTTTTAAAAGGGGATTTATTTGTAATCACAGAAAGAGGAAAATGAGGTCCCAACCTGCTGTGCTGCAAAGCGGGAGAGTCACATTAAGGACTTGAGCTGGATCCTGGTTCGTTTATGATCTTCACCATCTGTAATTAAATGTAAGTTTATCTGGGCAGAATGTATCTGCCTGCTTATACTGCATTGAAATATGATACTACGTTTTTAACAAACAATACTAAAGCATCTGTATTTTATTATTTCTTGTGTTTGTTTAACTTCACAACTGTGTGAGGCGCTGTGGGAGCATGGTGCAGCAAGAGCATCCCTGAGTGTGGCTCTGGGGTCTGGATGCACACCAGGGACAGGCCCTGGGAAGTCACTGAACTCCCTAGATAAGGTCAAGCTTTGGGATAAGCCCTATATACCAGCAATAAATAGAAAGACTTAATTTTTCTTTCAGAAAATAATTTTCTAATATAATTTTGACCTACCTTAATAAAAATATTAGAAAAGAATAGAAACTTTGCATTAGGAACATGGAAACAGCCTTGTCTCTCCATACCATACCTTTCAGGTTGTCTTACGTTTGTCCTTCTTGCCTTTGTACAAGAGGAGTACCTTTTTATTCTATTTCTGGCATTTTCATTGGAAAATGATTTCTAAAGCGAGTAATCATGTAACATATCTCCTGTTTTTTCTCACAAGTCTTTGAAGCAAATGAAGGCAGAAAATTTTTTTCTTCTGAACGTATTATTGTCCTAACTGAAGCCCAAGCACGTGCCCTGTCCTGCAGCACACGGGGGATGTTCTGGAGGCCTTTGCTTCCAATTAATTTGTATATAGAAGAATTATGTAAACAGGTGTAATTATAGCACACAAGTCAATGTTCTTGTCTGTAGTGCCCAAATTATGAGCAAATTCTTACAATCCTTCCTGAGCTGAGATGCTTGTTCAAAACCTGAAGGGTGCTGTTAGAGCAAAGGGCTGTTGGCGCGATGCTCTGCAAAGTGCAGGCAGCCACAGCCACCTGCAAGGGTTTGTAGGGCTGTGGGAGAGTTGTCAAGGAGCTATTGGCAGGTTGAGTGCTCAAATTTACTAGTATGCAGCCTCTGTTCTGGTTTTATCTTCAGCATTTCATGCTCATGAATTCTGTTCAGTCTATTAAATAATTTCTCATTAAGAATAATTTATCGACGGGTATTGGGCGAGAATCTTCAGGCGCGACGAGGCTGCAGCAAAGCAAGCAGACACACGGTGCTTTTTGCTCTGTCCCATTTGCAGGCAGTGATTTAGCTCCTGCCCCCTTTTTGTGCTGCCTCTCCTTAACAATACAGATCACTTTTCTAATGTAGTCCTGGAAGACTAGTCAAGTACATATTTTCTAATTATTACAACTGCCAAGAAAATAGAAACTTGTGTTGATATCAGAGGGAGAGGTGCGTGAAGAGTCTGGCTTTCTGCCTTGTAACCTTTGGGAAGGGTTGAGAGGTGGCTCCAGCGGGTCTTCTTGCTGGTCCACAGCTGTAGGCGTGTGGGAGCAGGACTAGGCAGAGGCAGTGCCCGTTCAGGTGCAGCCAGCTGCGTTACTGCCCAACCCTCTTGCCTGTGAAATGCCTTTGAACTCATCTTCAGTTGTTGCCTTCTTGCATCGTTATGAGAGCCCAGCTTCTGAGGGAATTACGATGAGATAATGGCAGTAATTAGAACCGAATGCTTCGTTATCTGTCGGGTAGCTTACGGACCTGGATACTTTTTTCTTGCCTGGGAAGCAGAACATGTTGATTTAAGACTTTGTTGTTTCAGAATGCTCGGTGTTGGGGTGCAGGTTCAGCTACCAGCAATGAGGCTGGCATTTCTTATGCCACCAGCAAGAAGGGCAGTGATGGTTGGTAGGAAACTGGGAGTCTGCCTGTTCACAACTGCATTTCTCCGGGCTGTATAGTTGATGCGTTCTGGAGTGTTTGGGTTGTTTTTGTTGCAATGGCAGAGCGTAATAGCTCCCAGCTGCAGAGTGGTCCTCACCTTGCTTTGCAGCCTCCCCTAGGAGGTATTTAACTCATTTGCTGTATTTGGTCTTTCTGGATCCCTCCGACACGCGTGCCTGTGGGAACATGGACAGAAAATTCCTGAAAACAGGAACTGGGGGGAATGCAGGGCTGAAGGAAGCGCTGGTGGGTGCCGGCAGTTCCCCAGGGTGCCCGACGCCCACGGGTGGTGTGGTGTTAGGAGCCATGTGAGGATCACCACTGCTTTCCAAGCTTGTACGGGGTTATTTTTTGGTCAAGTCTATTTCCGGATCTCTTATATTTCTGAGAGAGGGAGAAATTTCTGTGCTAAGCATAGCACAAATGCCCTCTTAGGGCAATGCCTGCACGATGCAGGGCTGGGACTCAGGTGGGAAAAGGCTGCATGGGATGCATGGTTGTGCTGCACAGGCTGTGAAAAACAAAAATCCCCAAAAAATCAAAAGGCAAAGAACCTGGCATAAGTTTTTCTTACCCATCTTGATAATTAAACATCTTTGTGTTGGGACTTTATCAGACTTAATGCAGTTTCATGGTAATTCTAGTCTCTAGTTGGGGTCTTTAGGGAAAACCACTTGGAATATTCAAAACCACCTCTGTGTTTGATAATTGTATGCACATCTTCCTCTTCTCTCTTTCTCTCTCTCACATGTTTCTGCATGAAGAAGTTCAAGAGTCTTGCATACCCAGAATAATACTTTTGGTTTTATTCCTTTGGTATTGGGGGATGCTGTGGGGCTACCCCACAGCCTCAGGATGGGGAAAGCAGCCTTTTCCCTGAAAAACACATCTTCAGGGCTGCAGAAAGCAGCTCTGTAGCAGCAGGTTGGATGAGAGTAAGTCGCTTAACAGGTCCTTGCTAATACCTATAAATCACGCGAAGAGTCCAAAAATTTCACTGATACCATATATTGTTGCTTGTCGCAAATGCTGTAGTACATCATTACGTTGTCTGAATAGCATAAAATAACTCAACAAATAACTAAAGGCAGGACGCATCTGGCATGTCTAGACTGGGAAAATAGGTTACGTTTGAAAACGTTAGCTCTTCCCCAGAGTCACTCATGACCAGTTAACGTATTTTTGAAAGTATTAAATTGCATTTGTACTAGGAGCAAAATCATGTTTAAATTGCTATTAACTAACACGTTTTCAAGTGTGGCCTATTTTTCCTCATTTAGATGTGGCTGTTATCAGTTGAGCTGTCACCAGTGTGAGAAGGGATGCATGAAATGTGAAGAGGTAGGAAATGTTAAGGGAGGATTTTTATTATCCCCAATTTTTGGTTTGGGTTAATTTTCAACTTTTGGCTGCAGATTCCTATAACCCATTTTACTGAAACCAGTTTGTGCCTCCATTAAAAGAAGGGGTAAGTAGGTTGGGGAATGTGGGGTTTCTTAGTAAAGCACATCACTAACACATCTTGCTGGGCAGGTAAGTCTAGGAAGTCTCTGGCATTGCATCTCTCTGTCCCTCATTGCCCCTTTCTGTTTTGATGAGAAAGTTTTTGTATTGTTTTGCTGAAAAATTTGCTAGGTAGGAATTATTAAACCTCTTTTCCTGCCCATCTGTTGTCTGAATGGGTCCTTAGTGCTCTTACGGACTCCACTGAGGGCTCAAAAACCCTACGGGAAATCAGAAGCTCTTACACCAACATTTGCAGAGCGGGCTGGAAATCTGATATATCCAGCCAAAAGTCTTTGCCAGTCAAACCTGGGAAGTGCTTCTCTGAAGTCTCAGGGTTTGGGAGCTGGGTGCCTGCTGGCTGCTGGGGCACTCGCTGCTTCGTGCCATTGGGTCGAGATGGACGCTGCAGCATTAGTTGAGAACAATGTACGGCCTAAACCCGGCCTTTACTAGGGTCAGGTGTTCAGTTTTTTACCACAAACTGAATTCAGCCCCTGGTTTTACCACCTGGTACACGTTAAGATGACAGCTTACCTGCTCTATGAAAAGAGCACAGTCATCTGAGCTGACACAGCAATGTTTTTTGCTAGTGTAGGTTTTAAATAACTATTTGAAGTATAGACTGATACTTCATTATTTTGCCTTTTTTTCTGTTATCCATAAGAACTAATTTTCCATTAATTACTTTTCTGTTAATTACTCACATTAGACTAACAAATAATTTCTATGACTAAGACTGTCAGTGAGGTTCAGGGGCAGAGCCCACTGCAGCGTGCTCCTGGCATTGGGGTTCGTGTGCAGCCGCTGCCCTCAGAGCAGATTATCCACAACCTGCTGAGGGAATGCAAGCTCCAACGAGGAGCTCCCGAGTCAGAAATCAGAGGGCAAAGAGCCTCCAGACAACAGCTTGATCACACATGCTGGCACACATAAAAGTCATCCTCTGCAGAGAGTGGAAAGTACAGGCAGGGAGAGCAGCACTGCCCCAGCTCCTGGCAGGGATGTCCTGGGCAATCACCCTGGTGCTGCCACAGACGTGATTTTCTTTCTAGTGTCTCATTGTGTCTCTTCTTTCAACGTGCATATCATGCTTAGGAGTTGTCCAAGGGGTTAATTTTGCTGTAGAAGCCAGAGATGGGAAATCTGGGAAGAGAACGACCTAAATCGGCAGCGAAGAATGCAGTAGCTCAGTTTGACCTCATCGGGTAAAGGATAAAACCCCTTGCTGTTATCTTAACAGGAATTGAGCGCTGTCAGAGGATGAAGGATTGCAGGCCTTGCGCATTGCTTCATTGCTCAAACTGAGGAAACTCATCTCATCAAGGGGCTAAAGCTGTCCTCGCCCCATCCATGGGCTCCGCAGCCACGCAGCGCTGCATGTGTCCTGCAGAGCAAACCGCAAGGCATGTCAGCTCTGCTGCATTCGGGACTTTGTACATTAAATAACTCTTTTTTATTTCCTCTGTTTCAAAATCAGGCTGAAAATTAGTTAAGAATGGATATACGAGCATTAATTAATCTCGGTCTATCCAATTCTGTTTAAGCAGCAAGTATTTTTAGCTGCTGCTCATGGCGATAGTTTTGTGAGTTTATTAATAGTTGGACTGATTTTTTTTGTGCTCCTCTGCTCAGGAGCAGACTACTGGTGGTGGATGAGCAATGGGCTGCTGTGGAGAAGGTTTGGGTGATGTTCTCCCCAGGAAGTGGCAAGAGCCTGTGGAGGTAACAAGATACAAAAATAAAACCAAAACAAAACCAAGAGGATTTTGTGGTTTTAAGGGGATGAGACAGCTGACATTTTCAAGCGCTTTAATGAAGACTGTGTTTTGCTCACAGCTGAGGTATGAATGGCGAGGGCTTTGTGGAAGGAGGCAGAGAAAAGTCAGTAAGTCAAAACATTTCCTTGGTGCAAACCCCACAGGATCTGGAAGAGGCCAGTGCATGGGCTGGTGCGGCTGCACCGGGGAGACAGCCCAGGTGAGGCTTTTGGGGTGATGCACAGAGCGGCAGTGTTGTACGAACGTCCAAGCAAAGCAGGGAAGAGCTGAATAAAGGCACCAGCCAGTGGGGTTTGGGGTGGGAGCGGCTGTCAGGCTCGCAGAGCTGTAGATCCTGGCAGCTCTGCAGGTTCGGGCAGCCCATAAGTCCACAGAAAAGAGGCGGTGTGAAAGGCCATGCATTAGCAGAGTCCCTGGCTCTGGGTTCATTATGTCTGGGCATTTTGGGTTCTTTCTGGAAATCTGCTTTGAAGGGGTATGTTTCAGAGATTTCTTTTGGCTTGGTTTCTTGCACTTGTGGCTGCCCAGTAAATCTGGACAATTTCTGGAACAGCAGCAGCGTCCCGTCCAGGGGGTTGTTGCTGGTGCTCGTGCACAGCTCTCTGAAAGGTCTGCACGCAGGTTCACCAGCTCTCACCTACTGTTGCATTTCTGCCAGTTTTTCTAATTGCAGCAGCCCTGGTTGGAGATGTTATGTAAGTCCAGTTACAGAATTTCAGTGGTTTTAAAGTTTACACAACGTTATTTGTATAGAAGAGCGGCTGCTGGTCTTCATGGCGTTGGGGCTTTGACTTGCAGGGCGAGCAGTCGGTTGGCTGCAGGGCAGTGGAGCGAGGCTCAGAGCAGTGGCGAGGAGAGGACGGTTGTCCCACCACGGGGTGCCTTGTGCTTTAAAACACATGAGAAGGCTTGTCAGAGAGGGCAGGTTTTGGTGCAAAGGCATTTTCTCATTTTGGGGCTGGCTGTGATGTGCTTGGGAAGGCCTGGGCTACCAGTGGGAGTCTCAGCAATGCAGATTGCCCGAGAGGATTCCTCCCACATGCACCCGTAAATGATCCTCCAGTGCTGGGCATCATGGGCAGGAGAGTTTAGTGATTGAACTTGCTGGCATCTCCCTGCAGCACGGGTGCTTTTAAGACCCGTGTGCACAGCGCTCTCGAGCTGCGCTGCTGCGAGCTCTGCTGCGTGTGCTGTCCCTTGCACAGCCGCATCCCCGCCAAGCCGTTGCCAGTAGGACTGCATGCATCCACGTGTTGCCATTGTCATTGCTGTTGCCACCTTTCCCAAACAGGTGCACGTGTGCCGCAGCTGAGATCGTTGTGCAGGATTGCGGGAACTCGGTTGCAATGGTGTGTTTATTAAAGACAAATTACCTATGCAGCTCACAGGTATAGGATGTATTTGACTTTGCACATATCAAATATATCACTGTCTCTTGAAAAATAAAGAATTGTTACTCTTCATCCATTTAGTCAAGCAGAATCTGACCCAAAATTCCCCTTGTAAACCTCAAAGATTTCCTTGACCCACCCCTTCCAAACAATGCAATGGACTACCTGGGCCTGATCTGTGACTAATGGTCCCACATCGGTGGACTACGGAAAGCTCCACACTGTGGAATTAAGTGCCCCTTTCTGAGAACTGGCCGATGGCTTTGGTTGACGCGGGGTTGGGGGCTGCAATTTTGGCAAATTTATGCACTAATGGTGTAGCTGGGAGGACAAGTGCACGTGTCAGCACCAACATTTGGGACTGGAAAATGAAAATGTGGGGAAATTTGGGAACAGGACCTGGGGCTTGTGCCTTGTGTGGGGGTTGGCCAAGGCTGTCCCAGGGAGGGTTAGGGGATGCCTGTGGTTCTGTGTTGGTGAGGTCAGCGCTTGTCGCCATTATAAGACCAGGGCCCTCTGGCACATCCGTGCTAATGGTGCTCAGGTCAGTGAGGCTTAAGCGCTCCAGTTATTGATTACATGATTTTAATTTCAATTTTTTCTTTTACAAAGCAAAGGGCCTCAAGCAGCCTGTGGCAGGAGGGGGTCGTGCATGGTGGTCCCCACACCTCACAAAGCCCTTCTGCAGGAGGTGACCTGCTCCCCCCTGCTTGCTTTGCCTCTGGAGGAGGGCAGAGGTAAGCAGCTGCCCAGATCAGCGCTGCCTCTTCCCTGGCACTGCTCCTGTTCTCCTCTGCTCAAACCTGCAGCGAAGCCTGGAAGTAGAACAGTAGATGTGCACAGTGCACTATGCTTCCAAAATCCAGTGCATGGAGGTGTTGGCAGCTGAAGTCATCCATCCCCTAATTAGCGGAAGATTTAGATATTGTTGAAAAATCTTGAGGAAATCAATAGACACATTTAATGGCCTCCTGTTGAAGGATGGCTTGAGCTACAGCAACTGTTGACCAGGCTATAGCACTAATAAATGAATGAAAACCGGCACCCCATGCACCTTCTGCAGTTCTACTTGGAGATGCTGGTGGGACGTAACAGTTATTGGTCATGGGAACAAGATGTGTTTACTTGTGGCTTCCTACACATCCACTATTCTGAGCTCTCTGTGAGCATCTGGCTGTGGCGGGTGATGTGCTGCCTCCAACAAAGCTTTGAGGAGTTTTATTTCCAGCTTTGGTGCAAGGCCAAGGCAGGGGTGCTGTGGCTGATATGCAGGGTCTGCTTGAGCATGCAGGACACAGCTCTTGGGGACACTGAGGAAAGTCTTTGCTCTGTGTTTTTTCACAGCAAACATCAGCCTGGGACATATAAACAAAAAGCTTCAGTCTCATTTGGGCCAGCGCTGGTGAGACAGGGTAGAGGTGGGTGTCCTGGCTGAAGGTAGTGGGATGGAGCAGTGATGCTGTTTCTCTGGAGAAAACACACAGAAACATCTTAGTGTGTCCAGATTTGCAAACTTCTGTTTGCAGTAGGATGTCAAATCTGCAAAATCCAAACACTACAGATTTCATCTGTCTTCACTGAAATACCACTTTCCTGGATTCCAGATATTTGATTAGATTTAATTTGATGTGATTCTTTTGATTATTCATTTGATTCTTTTGAAATTCAGACAATGATCATCAGAGAAGGAAAACAAATATTTTTTTTAAGATTAATATGAACTTTTTAGGCAAAATGCGAAGTGAAGTCAGCCACAGTTCCTTTTTTAGCTCTTTTATTCCTCGCTCTGTGTTGTGACAGTGCTGTTCCTTCCGCTTAGCTAAGAATAGCCAAAAGTCTCCCAGGAGCAGGCTCAGACATGTGCTTCCTGGGGCTTCATAAGAAAAGTCAACTTTGCAGGAGTGTGTGAAGGGGAAAAACACCTCCAGCAAGTTGTCTTTGTGTTGTCTTTACTGACCATGACTGTTTTTCTTGTCTGCTACCCTTTCCACTGTACAAGATAGCTGTGGACTTTAGCTGCAGTTAGGGGATGAATTAAGGCTAAATCCAAAGCTTTCTGTAGCTGATGCAGAGATCCATCAGTTATCAGTCTGGCTGATTTTTAATACAGGAGCTGATATGCGCTGCTCCCAGAGGAGCTTTTCCTTGTGTTTCCTTCTCCCGTGCAGACTCCCTGGGAGCAGCGGGGCAGGTGGAGGCAGGTCCCTGTCCTCAGCTGAGACCCCCTTCCCCGTGGGGCTGGGGCAGGGGCCGGCTGCAAGCGAGCCCTGCTGCTGCAGGCTCCGACACTCTATGAAGCAGATGTTGTATTGAGGAATAGCGATAGATTCACAGCAAAGTCTGTAGCTGATGGCAGGGAAAGCAGTGACACAGAGGCACACAGATGTCCCCATCTGTGCCCTGTGCCAGACATGGAGGTCGCATCCACACCTTGCCCCAGCCAGGAGCTGAGTCCCGCTGACTCATGACATCCCTGGTGAGGTGTCCCGACCAAGCAAAATGCCTCGGCCACCCCTGGGTCCCCCACCTCCGTCAGTGTGTCGGCTTCTGACAGGAGCAGCCGAGGCACCACAGCATTTAGCTGACACGGACGGTGAGTGTGGGCGTGCGGAGAGAGGAGCTGCAGTCAGGGTCGTCTGCTTCTGTACGTTTGCCACGACTCTGCTCAAAGCTGGCGGCAAGCCGATGATGCTAATGTGGCAATATTTTTTCTTAAGAGAAAATACATACATTTTATGCATACGGTAGTATATATAACACACAATGATTTCTATCTTGCCCAATTCCTCCAAGTCCCTTTTCAGACAGGACTGTGTTCACCAGCTCTGTTGGGAAGCTGTCTCCCCACTATCAAGGTCCAGGTGATACCTCTGACCGGGAATTGCTGTGCTGCAGCTCGTAGAGGGGTTTTGAATTCAGTGAGTTGCTCAGTATTGCAATTACACAAGGCCAGATAACTCCAGACTGACTTGATCAGAAAACTGTTCTTATTTATTCTTTTATTTGTATTCAACCCTTAGCTACGCAAAGAAATTTGCATTTGCTGTGATAGGATGAGGAGCGGGCTCCTTGTGAGCACTTCACCACAATCATGAGTGTTTCCACCCCACACTTTCAGATAGATTGGAAAAGCAGCAATTTCATTACAGGAAATTCAACTCATTCTTGACACAACTATTATATTGATTAGATGAAACAATTTTGCATAAGTGTGGTGGCAGCAAATGGCAACTTATGCAAGAGGGGTTAAAATAATCTAATAGGTTTTTTTCCCACAACTATATTTTGACCGAACTTACAAAGATGTCATCTTCACGGACAATAACCCGAGCTGCTAAGCACGGCGTGCTTACAGCCGTACATGCACTTTACAGCAGATCACTAGTTATGGGATATCACCATTTGTAAATTAATTAACCCTGAGTGCACAGCCATTTGCAATGGGAAACAATATATAGCAGCAGCTGTAAAACTAGTTTTATGCCTTTGTGAGTATTTGTGAACCAAAGAGGAGAAAAGTCATTAATACTTATTTTCTGCCAGCTTTTAGAGCTTAGAATTATCTCATTAAGCGCTGAAGGAGAGATGAGCTCGCAGTAAGAAACCTCAGCTCAAAACTTGCAAATGATTGCTGAAAGCAAGGTGAATATTCTTAATGCTTTCTTAAGGTCTTAATATGCAGGACTTTTTTTCAAAAACATCTTTTCTCCTGAGTTGTTTTTATTGTAACTTGTCCTGTCTCAGGTTTTTGTTCTTTTTTAGAATATCAGGTTTTGTTTCAAGTTTTTAGATTTTAACAATTGGTTTTATACCTTTGGATATCTGTCTTCTGCTTCTGGCTACTGATGCCACTGATGCCTGCAGTCCTCCGCCTACCCGCTGTACATGCTGAGATGCATCAAAATGTACCACACATCCTGGCATTTCTTTTGCCCTTGTGCTAAATCTAAATCATTTCATGTAGTTTTCATACCTTTGCTGGCAACAATTAAAGGGGGTTCGATGGAAAACGTCAGCAATGATAGGAGCGTGGGAGCTGTAAATGCTGCAGCCCTTATTTGACCATGATCTAATGGTAGGTTCATCTTTTGGGCAAACAGACTCCTTGGATAAAACCTGACCTGTGCATAACGGAGATGCCACCAAGGAACACCTCTGCTTTTTGCAGATCACTGGTATCTTCTGGAGGTGAACATCACAAAAAGTTTGACGGCGAGCATTTGGCTGTATGTATCGGGGTCCCTGCAGTGGGGAGGGCAGAAGGCTGTATCCTGCACAACCCAGCATCACCCTCTCTGGGCAGCTGTAGAACGAATTGTGCTGCAGATTCAGCCGCTGAGCCCAGAGGTACCTTGTCATTAACCCTCAGGGGCAGCAGCAGAAGCTGTGATGACGCCAGTGGCTGTTGTCCCTAGTTCAGCTTCCTCAGAGTCGCTGTCAATATTTTGCATTGAAAATGCATTTCTGCAGCCTGCTCTTTAACAGCTGAAGCTGTTGATGTTTGCTAGGGCATGCAATGCAGAACGTGCCAGGAGAGGTGCACAGAGTACAGCTTTCTTATAAAAAAGCAAACAAAAGCAAGTTTAAAAACAGTTGCAAGTTTGAGATTTTGCTCAGTTATTTTTAAAGGTTCTTTCCTGAAACACCCCCTCAGCAGTGAATTCTTGTTAAATATTCACGGACCTCTCCAGCTGCCAGCCCTCCGTTCCCAACTGCTGTGAGATCACTAGAAGGAAAGAAGAACCGCTGTTAGCTGCTGGATATGTCCCCTGTTGCTGAGTGAGAGCCAGCACCCAGGAGACTTTCCAGGCTGTTTCCCGGAGGTGGCAGGAGAGAGGCACCTGCCTGACTTGCAGGAGGAATTGCAATCCTTTCTGTTCCCCAACTCAACCCAGCACAAATCCCCCAAGAATGTGATCTTCCGCGAAGAGCACAGCAGCTTTCTGCAGACACCCGCTCTCCCCCCGCTCCATAATGCATCGTTAAATCAGCAAGTACTTGACATAATTGGATCCCAGTACATAGCTGAAGTCTGTAGTGCCACTGCAGTACAAATAAACATCTTCACCACAGCTGTAAGCTGTGGGGCTTACAAGATAAAAATGCACTCATCTCCTATGAAAAAACATGGGAGAGCTTGTACATTGGCAGGTGATTTCTACTACAATGGTATCTGGAACCAAGCATCCTTTTTCACTGCTGATTTACTGCTTTTTTTTAAAAAAAAGAAAAATAAAACCAAAGCTGGCTGGTGTTGGTGTGACGGTGGTGCTGCTAGGAGGAAGGTTGGGACTCAGTATTGCTGAGTCGGCATTTGCCGGTTGTGGGTGATGACTGATAGCAGGTACTGGTCAATGTGGGGTAAGTGCGGCTGCTGCATCCCCGGACCCTGGCGCCGGCAATTCATAGCAAGGAGCAACCTGTAGCAGTGAAGAGAGTAGCTGATCAGTCAAAGAGAGTGCGGAAGTAAAACATACAAATTGGGAAAAAAAGCCGCAATGTATTAATTAGCAGTTGGTCTAGAAAGCTAGTATTTCAGAAATGCTGTTTTCTCTTAATAATCTTGACACAGCTGTTTGAAGGTTATCTGGAAAGGGGATAAGTGATTTTCCTGAAAGCAGGTTTTGTGTTTCGTCATTTCTTTAAAGCATGTTATTGCAATTACCATTTACCTAATGAACTCTTCAAATTTAATTAGCATAATCGGTGCCAATTTTGTGAAGAAAGATCCATCCTGCTGTAATAAAAGTTTAGATGAAATTTGCCCATACTCTGCAGAGGCCTGGGCTGGCAAACGGCTTCTGGGGATGCTCCCCAGCAGAACCAAGAGCTGGTTTTGTGATAGCTTTTCCCTTTGCATTGCTGATGGTTTGCTGGGGCAGCAGCCCAGTTCTGGGGGTGCTTGAGCCACCCTGGACACGCGGACCAGCCTAGCTATGTTGCTTCGGTATGAGCAAAGCATCATTTTATGTTGGCTTGGTCACTAGCACTGAAAATACAAATGAGAACAAGTTTGAAACATAAATATCTATGTGGAGAGAGGCCTGTCCTTGGGACATGGTGATCAGACAAGAACACACATCTACCCCTGTTTGACAGTCATGGAGAGGGGATGTGATCTGGTTCTGCTCTGTGTTGGTCTATGTTGGAGTCAAGTGTGAAATGCAAATGCTCTTGCTTCTGTCTGTGTCCTGATCAGAGGATCTTTCCTCTTCAATTCAGCCACCTGGAGAATTTGTAATGATTCAAGTTTTGAACCCTTCCCTCCCCAAAAGTGGCACGTTATCTACTCATAAAAATATGTCACAGAGGTTCTGGCCAACATACAGATGGAGAAATTAAATGTATGACAAACATCCTTTACATCTGGCATATAGGATTGGATAAGTATTTCCAGCTGGATTTGAAATGAAAGATTTAAAAGCTGCCAGGTGAGGGGTTGCCTGGCAGGATCAGTCAGTGACAGCAGTAAAATCAGTTTTTCCAGCAGGAGATTGGGGTGCGGAGGCTGGCCCCCTTGCAGTCCTGCCCTGCCCCTCGCAGGTGCTCTTGGGGGACCCAAAATGGATTTGCCAACATTTTTTCCCCAAAAGGTTTTTTTTTTTTCTCCAAAAAGTATTGCAGAATTTGAGGGAAGTTTTGCTAGAACAGATGCCTGACTGCAGCCACTCTGTGAGCAGTGAGGCTTCCTGTGATACTGCTTTAATGAGAAAAGCTGTTCTGCAGCCAAAGCCTCACTTCAAAGCACCTGTATTTTGAATAGTTCTCTTAAATGAATTTGACTTTGTTAATTTTACTAATATAATACAACACAGAAGAGCATATGTTGCTGCAAAACAAGCTGCTTCCCAGAGGGCTGCCCGTAGGTGCTGCAGAGTGCCACGTGCTTTGGCATGCCTTACCCACATTGCAGAAACCTTCTTTCTCCATTGAATAAATTCTTCTTGGTATTTGCTTAAACAGTCGTTGAGATGACACCCTTCTGCTAAAGAAGTCATTAATTTAGCAGAAAGCACTGAGAGCCTGGCTCTGGCATCCAGCGGGGAACGCAGGAGGAGTTGCAGAGCCAGGCCGGGAGGATGCTCATTTATACCCAGGCGCCAGTGCAGCAGCATGTAGGAATAGTTATGCTCCTTAAATGTGGGTCAGGTCTGTTTGTCCTCTCTCTTCCCAACAAGATTGACATCTGTAGTCCCTTTTAAAGATTAATTATCATTGCTTGGGCTTTACGAGCTGTAGTTTTCACGTCTCCTGCTATTTGAGTAGTCAGCTCCTGAGCTGCTTTTCCTCTTCCCAGCCTCTTTGCATGAGTGGTTAAATTTGTGTGAAGCAAGACAGGAAAACGTGAGATTCAAGACATTGCAGCAACAAATGAAGAGGAGACTGTCTTTCTTCTGCCGTACAATGGTCTCTTCATTCCCCGAGTTCAACGTCTCCCTTTCAGGGGCTCCTCAACAAGAGATGTGCTGTGGGAAGAGGAGGCTTCTGCTGCAGCAAGCCAACCGCTTTTTATGTAGGAGTGTCCCTTCCATCAGGAACCATACGTCAGGAGATGTAATATTCTATGTGGATTGTTTTCACTATTATTGAATAAGGAGGCACAGTGTTATGCGGAATATCAGCCCAAATCTTGGGAGTCATTATATGTTCCTGTGCCCTTCGTATAACCCAGGCAAACATGGTAAATACATCCTTCCAGTTCCCGGTGATGTTCCCAGCAGCGGTGGTCCAGAGCCCCTGGTCCCCTCCCCAGGCTTAGGGTCTTCCTGGGCATTGCAGAGTGCGTTTGTTTTGTTTGGTAGCACAAAAAGCCAAGTGTCAGAGTTGAACATGTGCGTAATCAGTGTACCAGTGGGGCTGGCTGGGGTTTGATGTTTTGGTTAACTTCGGCGGGCCCTATTATAAAAAAACTATATGACTGTCTAAAAACTTCTTTCTCATTCCAATGCCCTGATGAAACTCTTAAATTGTGTAATTACATTGCCGAGAAGTGGTTAACGTGTTAGGAGCTGTCGATGGCTCATGAGGCAGCAGTGCCCGAGGCTGGTGCTGGTGTGGGTGCTGTGGGAAGCGGTGGTGCAGGATGAGGCCCCCAACATGGACAGGGTCAGCCCTAACGTCTCCCAGCTGGGGAGGAGTTCATTAAACATCATCAGTGCTGTCAGAGGGCTGTGCCGTGGCCGCGGCGGTACTGGTCCTGGTTAATCCGGTGTGAGGAGGGTGGTGGGTGTGCAGGTGACACCTTCATGGCTTTTCCAGGAATGCATTGGTATCTTCCCTTGGAAGCCATCGCTTCCCAGGTCCTGTGGGATTCAAACAGATACTTGCTCTAGAGGAATGTAATTGGCCCTTGACCTGAGGTGCTTCAGCCATTGTTTTTTTTTTTTAAAATTAGTCTTCTGTTGTCTCTTTGCATGCAATTAAAATAGGATAAGCCCCTTGTGCTGTAGGTTATAAAATAGAGGCTTGTAGCTTCCAAAATTGTTAGTAAAACTTAATATTCCAGGAACGCGGAAGATCTGTGGGTGGAAATCAATATTTTATGTTCTTCCTTCGATATACATGTGCTGAGTGGTGGTGTTTGGGAGGGAATGAAGGGCAGCAGCCTGCTCCTGCCTTTCCCTCTGCTGTGTTCTCACCCCAGCAGCGGGGCTCCCTCGGCAGCTTTTGGGGAGAGCCCTGTCTCCCCTGGGGCATCAGAGCAGCAGATCACATCTGTTCATCTTTCGTTATGCAATCTGGAAATAACGGAGATGAGAACCATTTAAAAACAAAAAATGGTAATAAGTGTGGCCAGAGCTCAGCATCGAAAATGAGATTGTCTCTGTACAAAATTAAATTCCCGGTGGAAGTGATTAGCAATATTGCTAATAATTTACTGTGCTGTATTTCAATATAGCAGGTGGCTCCAGAAGTGCATTTCCTGAATAAATTAAGGCCCAAGGGCTAATTCTCCCATCCTTTGTAACGGTTTCACACCTATCTCTCCCCTGCAGTGGCCATCCCTGTCTCACTGCTGGGGAGAGCACAGACGCCAGCCCAGCAGTGCCAGGCTTCTGTGGGGACTTTGTCCCCTCTCTTTGGTGACCACAGCAGCGTGTTCTTCTGGGCAGAAGAGCTCCTTCGCGCAGATACGTGCAGTTTCCCCAAACTCTTCAGCATCCTGAGGTGCCACACCTCCCGTGCCGTCCGGGAGGAGGGTGTCAGGAGGGAAAGCAGCCAGACATCGCTTTAGAGTTGCAGACCTCCATCTACCTGGTCTCAGCCCCAGGAACTGCTGTTGCTTATCTTCGTGCAGTTTATATGTATGTGTAGAAATAAGCATGGAGCACAGACTACCTAAAGCATTAAAAATAAAATTAATAAGATGCTTATCCTTACAAACAGACAATAGTACCTGCTGTTTCTAGCTGGTACGCTTACACCTTTACTCCCTTAGCATACTTGCTGGAGGTGACGGCCTTGCCCTTCCTTTTGAAGTATTTGCAGACTACAGAGACTGGGAGCTGCTTGAATCCAATGCACAGGGGACTGTGGAGCTGGACAGTGAAAAGCAAAACAAGACAACAATACCACGGTGATATTTAAAAACTTTTTATTATGCTTCATGTCATAGATCTGAAGCACTGCTTGAGATCTATAAAAATGGCAATAAGAGAAGAGGGAAGAGCTGGACCATGCCCCCTGGCTCCCCAAGGATGGGGGTGCCAGCACCCTATCTTTCTCATCCCTTTGACCACGGGGCTGGGAACTGGGTTTGCCTTCCCAGCAGTGCATTTGTGTGCAGCTCCATAGCTGTCACTGACACCAGCTGCAGCTCACAGCTATCAGCCTTTTTCAGCCTAGAGATGCTGGAAGCTGTAATCTCTGTATTTAAACACACAGCAAGAACATTTAAGGCTTTTCTCAGTATAGGTAGCATTTAATTCCACCTTCTTCACCTCCCTGTTTTGACTGATAATAATTTATTTTTGTTTATTAATATAAAAGGTAAAGGTAAGTTGCTTTTAGGCCAGCCCTTCATCTCAGGTCTCTCAGCAAAGCTGCCTGAGGTCGTGCCTGTACTCGGGAGAATCGCACCTCCAGCCCCTGCCAGTGCCTCCAGTTTCTGTGGTAACAGCATGTCTCCACCGTTTCCACTTCAATATGCTAAAAAAGTTATTAATAACAGCGGAATTTCTTTCATATGACTTTTCATTTGAACGATGCTAGGTTTAGACTTAAATTGGCCAGGTATTTTGCTTGCCCTAAATTCAAGCTGATGTTAACGGCCGACGAAGTTGCCAGTAATTAGGAGCAGTGCCGCTGGGACCTGCCGCGGCCGGGGGCAGTTCCCGGGCTCTGCCCACGTCTGCGGGTAGGCGATGGGAACCTTTGCTCGCTGCTACTTGTAATTGTTCTGATTTCTGATATTTGTGCACCGGCAGATCGCAATGCCTGCAGGCTGGTCAGCGTGGGTTTGCTGCTCTTCGTGGAAATATTTGTAGGTTTGGGGGCTCTACTGGATTTTTACAAATTGCTGTAGCTGATTGCAGAGCCTGGTGCTGGCTGTGCTGACCTTCGGGTTCTGCTCTCCATGGTCCGTTGTTTGAACTGGTGTTACAGAAAAGCAATAAAATTAGTTCGTTCATCCTAATACCCCTTTATTGTGTTGGCTGGATATAGGAGAAAAGCTGAACCGTTATTCTGTGATCTGATTTTTCTGTGATCTGGTTTTATTTCTGCTGTAAGTAGTTTATAATTGATAACGGACAGCTTTGCTTTTCCCTTCATGTGGGGCTGAAAGCTTTCATTACAGACTTTGGTATGCATTTCCTGTTCAGCTCTCTTCTCTTCCACTTCTCCAATTTTAAGAAGAAAATTTGTCTCAGGAGTAAGGAACTCCTGCAGGTAGCAGGCCAGCTGAAAAGGGCCTCCATGGAAATACATCCATCACGCTTCAGTTTGGAGGTGGCTGCGCCGAGCAGCTCGGCTGAAGCATCCCAGCCAGCTCTGCATGCATGGCCACTCGCTCCATGAATGGTGCAGATATTTTATTAGTCTTTGAGGAACAAACTCTGAAAAGCTTTGCTGCTCAAGCGAGATGATGTGTGTTGTTAGAGCGGGGTGTTTGGTGCATGGGCAGAGGAGGCTTGGCAGAAGGTAGATTGAGACGCCAGTGTGAGCATAACCATGAACTGATGCTATCCAGCTGTGAAATATGTTAAATTAAGCTTATGAGGGGAAGGAGGTAGATTTTTTTCTAGAGCCATAGTTCCTTTACGGTTCTTGAGAAACACTTAACTGCAGCAGTGACACCTTTCACATGCCGTGCGTGAGCTCTAAAGCCTTTGTGGATTTTCAGAGCGGGGACAGCACTGTGATTTCAGACCAGTGGAAGCAAACTTCATCAGGCACAGGCAGCCAGGGCCGGCATCCCCCAGCCAGTGGCACGGCTGGCTGGTTCGTCTGCTGGGCTGCCAGCAGCCGCCGTGCCTGGCTGTGGATTTGCTTCTTTACTCTTGGCCTCAGGGATGCAAAACTGCTAAGAGATTAAACTGACCTTGAACACGTCCTGTATGTCAGGTGGATTCAAGTTGGACTATCTTGTCTACAGGATGCTCAGCTTCCAGCTAGAGCATCTGATTTCTGAGGTTATGCTGGTTTTGCTATCTGAGACCATGAGACAGCAGGAGGAGGTATTCAATGCATTTGTTTAGTTTAGGTCATCACTGAATTTAGAGAGATCTCAATATAATTTTTAGGAATAAAGTAATTTTTCAGATGAATCTGTAACGGTTTATACTGCAGCCTCATACGTTCCAACTGATTTCAAGTGAAACTCACATAATTTGGCTTCTACTTAATGAAGTTATAAAATCCTATTGCAAATTAGTAAAAGAGCCATTTATTCTGTTTTGGAGCTTACTAGAAAAAAAGGAGCTGCTGTCAAAGGGTGCAGCAGGGCAGACTTTAGGTTATAAAGCAGAACTCATGGGGCATCAATGGGAAAGTAACAGAGGTACCAGGGAAGGGGGCCCGGAGGGCTGCGGGGACAGATCCTGTTCTTGACCGTTGTCTTTCCTGCAGCCCAGCCGTGGCCGCTGGGGATCTGTGCTGCGGCCACTGTATCTGCTCACCAGTTCCTCCTCCTGAAATGGAGAAAGTGGGATTTAGCCCACTGCCGACTCTAGGGGTGCACATCAGAAATGCTGAGGGCCTGGCTAGACAGTGCAGGGCGTTTGGGTGGGTGCAGTGGGGGGGCTGTGAACTCCAGCACAGGCAGTATCGGCGTGGGGGTGAAGAAGGGAGAAAAATGCGTTTCAGTTGTGCATTGTGCTGGGAACCAGTAGCTCCAGCGGCACTGGGACTTTGCTGTGGTGGCATAAAGTAAGGCAAACCCCACCCTGAGGTGTGTTTATAAATACAGATATAAACATCGTACAATATATATACAAGAAAAATACAGAAATGCAGTGAGTCCGTGTGCCTTATGTGCCAGCCCCAGGGAGCTCTGTGCCCTGGGGACTGCCCAGAGGGCATGCGTGTCTGAAAACTTGTGTGCATAATTAAATGGGTCGAGTGATGAATTATCGGCGATGCTGCAGCTATATTCCCTAATATCAAAAGCTTCTTTAAACCCCCAGCAGCAGAGCCACGGGTAGCTCTGTGGCACCATGTGTTCCTTATGCAGTTTGGGGTCCCTGACGGCCACAGGGACCTGGCACATGTGGCTCCGGTGAACCCTCCCTTTGCACCGTTTCACCATGAATATTCACTATTTCTCTAATAACCGTTTCAGCACCTGGCAGCCAAAGGACTGAGGAGGGTTGCAGGTGAGCAGAGCCATGTGTGGGTGCTGCAGGGTGGCTGTCTGGGAGGACAACTCTCCCATCCCCATTCCTGGCAGGAAAAATTAATCTGCGAAGCCTTGGGGGTTTAAATGAAAAAGCTATTGAGCCTCTGTGCCACAGTGAGAAAAACAGTACAGAAAAACAGAAAAATGCAGTGCAGGGGTTTATCTTTGCTGTCAGGTGCAAGGTCAGAGCAGGCTTGGTATTTCCTCCAACTTGTTCCACGTACCCAGGCACCCCACATCGGGATGCTGCCTCATGCAGCTGCCCTTGCTAGTGGAGGTAGTTAGTTTTGAAGTGAACATAACTTACGACTTCTGTTGTCTTAGCTTTATAGCTTGCAAGGTCTACTTTAAAATGTAATAGCTGTATCCCTATCTTCTTTTCTTTTTTTTTCTTTTTTTTTTTTTTTTAAGAAAAAGATTGTTAGCTCAAAGTTCATATACTCTACTTTTAGACAATCATTTAAAATAAGCGGTAGACCTGACTGCTACACTTCAACCCTCCAACGTGGCAGTGGCCTTTATAAGGTGCCAAGTTTGCTCGGGAGAGAAAGCTGGGAGTATTTTCCACCTGAAATGATCCACTGGTTTCTTGGGATGACTTATATATTCAGATTAAGGGAGGGAGGCTGAAGTCTGTCTATATAAATGTCATCTAAAGCCTGCTTAATGGAATTAGCAGGAGTAAGTCAGTGGAACTCCACTGAAGTCAATTGAATTGCTCCCACTTAATTGGTGAATTTGTCATCAAATACTTAATTTGCTCTATAGAGGGATGGAAATATACTATATATTCTGTATGGTAAAAATAGTCTACGTGTTGGTCTTTCATCATTATTAAAACTCAAAAAAGGAATTGTGTGCAGCCTGAAAAGCCTATAGTGAAGATAGTTAATAAGTATTAATTGGTAAAGAAGGTGCTCTGCCGCTCATGTTGTGCTGGATGCTCTGGTCCCACTGTGGAGGAGCCTTGCGTATCCCCAGCCACCCGCCAGCATCTGTCGGAACCAAGAGCAGGTTTGGGGTCGTGTAGTCACAACCTGCCTGGTTTTGTTTGTCTCCCTGGCAGAGGGATGCTGTTGGGAGCCGCATGTGCATCCACTTGACTCTTTCCTCTGTTGCAACAGCTGGTGCCAATACGAATTTTCACGTGGGCATACAAAGCCGGTGTCAGAGCGCGGAGGACTGTGCCCACTCGTGCTGAACAGCAGCTTTGGTTATGATGGCGGCTGGGAGACCCGCGTCCCGTGAGCTGATGGTGCTGAGGGCTGCGTGCAGGGCTGCTGCTGGCAGCCCCGGTCCCTGTGCGCAGAGCAGGGCAGGGGCAGGACGCCCACGGCTGCTCCTCTGCCAGCACCGGGCAGGGACAGAAATGACCCTGCTGTTAGCTGTCCTCTAACAGCTACGCAGAGGCAGCGATTCCGTGTCACACAGGGCTGCAAGTGTTCTGCCATGAGCGTGTGGGTCTGTACGTGATACTGGTTGTTATATACGATACATGGCTATATACAATGCAGTGCCCTCTTGCCACGCTGTCTATGGGCCTTTCTGATTTTCTCTTTCCTTTCTCTCCCACTTACCTGGACAAACGTATCAAGGAAGACATGGATTATTTTGTTTTTGTGAGATTCCTGAACAGAGAAGCTGTTGCAGGGGCTCTGAAAAAGCAGCTGCGGAGGGGTCCCCATCACCCCAGGCTGCAGTGGGGCTGCTGCTGCAGCTCGGTTTGTGTGGGACCAGTCCAGGGGAAACCAGGCATCAGCCCAGAAAACTGCTCGTTCGGGTTTGTCCTTTATTGGTTTATGTCCTGGTTCCAGGACTCAATGAAGGGGCTCTTTGGCAAGACCATGGGGCAGAGAAAATCAGGGCAAAAAATGGAGACATAATTAAAAATTAGGAGCTGGACTTCAGAAAAGAAGATTAAGGTATTAGACTAAGGCAAAAGCTACAGTGACTACATGACAGCACTTAATTTTTTTCCCTGTGGCAGACTGAATGCCTGACTTCTGGCCATGTGATGATGTTTTTCAGATTGCTGTGTGGGTCAGTGCAAAGCATCTGCCTGCTTGCCCCTGTTCAGCCTGGTATTATCATCTCACAGTAATTACATTTTCACAAAATAAGACAGAATAAATACATGCTTTTTTTGCAAGCATCAATATTTCCACGGGGTTAAATTGGCAGTTACCTTATTTTGAAGCAAGAATGTCAATGTTTCTAAGCCTGACTTGTCAGCCTTCCCCTTGGCCAGATAATAGCAGACTTATTGATCGTTACTCAGAAAAACGGAGTAAAGGAACTTTGTTTTTCTAGGGAAAGCTGGAATTTGACCTGGTGGGTTGTGAGAGGAAGACTGTGCTCCCTCTCTTAGCGAATACATGTTAGGCATTAAGATCTATTTAATTCTTTCAGGCCTCCACAGCAAGATGTTTATATTTTAATGTTCTGCTCTGTGCAAATCCAGCTGCTCTGTTTTACAGCAGGGTTCATGCTGAAACCTTTGTTTAAAATAAACCACAGTGCAGGCTGGACCATCATTTGGGAGCGTGCAACCTGGCTGTTCTCGCTCTGCTGGGGGCCAGGTACAAAGGGCTTGCAGGCGTCTTTGGGACCCACTTAAGGCGAGTGGCTGCTTCAGCTCCATCGCTCCGGAGGTCGGTCAGGTCTGGGCTTGCAGGTCAGCCCATCTTGGGATGGCGATCACGGCGTGTGTGAGGCTGATGTCCGATGGATGGGCTGAGCCGGTAGCCGATGGGCATGGTTCTTCTCTGGGCTGGATGCTGAAGCTCTCAATCCAGGAGGCACTTGAGCTGCCTCTCGCCTCCCAGACAAACAGCTTGACCGCTGAGTGGCTGCCGGTGAGTCATCGGTCTTAGTAGTTCTTTGCCAGTCGTTTTAAAGTGGTTTGAATTCTATGTAATAAGAAACGATGACAGAAACTCAGAATTCTGGTTTCTGGAGTTATTTCTTGATGTACTTTGAGTGCCAGAGTGGGCTTTGCAGGGCAATACGGCAGGTCCACATTTCTCCCGAACAACTGCTGCACGCATTTGTTTAGTTCATCAGTTGAAAAGGTATTTATTTCTAGCTGCCAGCCATGGAAACTCAACTTGCTCCCTAGAAGAGGCTGATGTGACTCATGCACCATGACAAGTGCAGAGGCACAGGAGCTGCATCTTTCCTGCCTTGCCACCTTTGCCCCCCAACCTCTGCTGGGGCTCTGCAGGCTGCGTAACTAAGGACAGCACATGCAACCCCTTGGCAAGCCGTGAACCACTACAGAGTCTGATCTGCTTCCCACCAGCCCCAAAAGCTAGTGCTAAGGGTCACGAGGTCCGATGTGCACCAGGAAATGATGTGTTAAGTGCAAAGTTGTCACTCGCGCACTTTTTCACTTGTGCTGTAAAGATACCAAGGCTACGCAGTCAGGTATCAGTGACATTAGCAAGTGGAGCTGGATGGTACGAAGCTGCCCACCGCAGAGGTGCTTGGGGGAGAGCTGAGGAGCCCTCAAAGCTCTTGGTGACCCCAACACTTCAAGAAGTGCCAGCGCTGCCTTTGCTGCTTCTGCTCAGGAGGTCAAGAGCAGAAAGGGGGAAAGAAACCTGTGCTTTTTTATCCTCTTTTCTTTATGTCCCTGCTACTGACATAAAAACTATCATTTTGAGCTTTTCTGGGTGCTCGTGTGTAGGTAAGTGTTTAAAGCAAGGAGATCAGATCCTCTGTTAAATGTAATCAAGTCATCTGCTAATGGGTTATTTTCTAAGTTGTCTTAGAGGTTACTCACTACAAGCCAAATATAACGCGCAAAGTATGGCTTTGTTATGTTTAGTTTCTTTATGAAGTTGGGAAAGAGGGTATGCCTTGTGCTTGCTAGAAGATTCCTTGAAGAAGCATATGACAGTGAAGCGCATTGCCCAGCAGCACATTGGGTCGTGCATTGTCCCCCGCCCTGGGGTCCTTGCTCACCCGGGGCTTTTCTGAGTCACCTGTGGGAATGGAAACGGTGCACCTAGAAGAGAAAACTCTTCCAGATCCTGGGTGCTCAGCAAAATGTAGTGAAACTTCAAGATGAACACGAATAGCTTGCAAGGTGTTTTGAGGACCGTGGTAAAGCTATGGCTTGGTTTAGGGAGGAGCTTAACAAATACTTTCCTTATAACATGTTCACAATACAAATCCATAGAAGATTTTCCTGGAGCTAACATAGTGTTTGAAAACTGCGATTCTGGCTATAAAGCCCCAGAGAACCCACATGATGCCTGTGGAGGAGAGCTGACTGCCAAAAGCTGGGTGACCAGTGACTTCCCTTGGCAGTAAGAAATAGAGAAGGATGCTGCAGAGGGAGTGAGTTTCAGCAGGGAGCGAGGGCTGTGGACCTCACCAGAGAGATTGTCGCCCATTAAATGTTTCAGGTCTGTGGAAGAAAGGAATTAAGTCTTTCACTTCTTGTTTTTTTCCAAATATGTGATGTAATCAGACAGAAGCAATGGCTGTTGACATGACAGTGTTAGCGAACAAAGTTAGAAAATTCTTAATTTCAGGTTTAAATTGTCTGAGCACTTAAACATAACAGATTGCATGTGCTGGCTACAGCCTGACAGTCCACCGAACATTTTGATAACAGCATCCTCCAGCAGTTATAACATCATAAATGAAAGAGATACCTACCCCCAAAATCCCACTTTCCTTTCATTGGGCGTGCGGCTGACCGTGCAGCACCATGCACCAAAGCGGTTGTGTGCACCAGGCAGAGAGCACCAGCTGCACCAAGCGTGCACCCAGGGGAGTTCAAAAAGACACCAATCAGGTGGTTTCTTACAGCAGAAATCTGTGAGTTAGTAACCAACAATATTAAAAGGCAATAACAATTTTTGTCTGCAACATCTGCCTTTTCTTACTTGCTGAAACCTCTGCTTTTCACCAAATTAGCTACAAAGATTTCCAGGTGGATTTTCAGACAGTGTGAATTGCTGCAACTTCTCTGAAGTCCGTGGAGGTTTGTGATCCTATGTCAACCAATAATTTGGCCCCTACTCTTCAAAAAGGAGTCAAGGCTTATGTCCATGACATGGAAAAGTTATTAGTAAGTGAAAATTGCTTCCTTTACTTTTTCTGCTTCTCCTTGTGACAGTAAATAACAGCGCAGAAGAGCACTCATACAGCTATGAGAGCAGGAGCTGATAAAAGTAGAAAAAGGAATAGCCAAAAATACAACTGCAAAGAAGAAAGCACCCGAGTGGATCAATATTTTACCTCCCACTGCTAGGGCACGTGGCCCTGGGTGCTGGGGCTCTGGGGGGGGGGCTGCAGTGGTGGGACCAAGCTGGAGGAAGAAACAAATAGGAGAAAATATAATTTCAGCTGGGAGACTCAGTCTCCTGAAGTACAGAGGAGAGATGTGAACTTGAAGCAAAGGCCGGCAGCAACGCAGGATATCGATGTGACTGCTGAAGATGCTAATGGTGTAACAGCTGAAGCACTTGGACTCAGTTGGGTTTGGTATCTCCCACGGTTCAGTTTAGGGTTAATTACATGTAGACTGCTCAGACTCTGCCCGCAAGCCTCTAAGGTGTTGCTTTTAATTTATCTAATTGGACTATTAGGATCTTCTGCTTGCCCAGGGGTAATTTTGGGACACTAAGAGCCAATCAGAAACAGTGCTGCAACAAGTGGATTCCCTTCTGCTGAAATTAGTTCATTGCTTTAGCCCCAAGACATGGATCAATTCCTGTGTTTGCAGGGGAAAAAGCCCTTGATGAGCAGACCTAAATCATGGGGGGAACTCTCAGGTGGCGATGACTGCTGATTGCTTTACAAGGCTGGCAGAGCATGGCAGCCCACCTCCCCGGGCTTGTGGACCCAAACCTGGTCCCTAAGCCCATGAAATGAGTAACATGCTCCCGAAGGTGCCGAGATATTTTATGGGGTGGATTTGGCTACAGGCGGTGTGAATAATTGGAACCAGTGCTGCCAGGTATTTTCATGTGTTGGAATTAGATAACACGATGTGCATGTAGAAATGCAGGTGTCTAACTTCAGATTCATTGAGAGGGAGGTAAAAGAAAAAGACGTAATGTTTATGAGAACACATCACAGAGTGGAGATGAGGCAGGAGGTTACAGGCAGGAAACCCCAAGATTTAGAGTTCTCCGACCTTTTCTGGGTCTAGATGCACAAGCGTGTGTGTGTGTGCGCATGCATTTTCCCACCCAAGGGTTGTATGTGTCTGTGGAGGATTATATCCTGAAATTGTATATAAGAGGCTGAGAGGCTGCACTGGGGCACTGGGGGCCAGAAGATCTCACCCTGAGTCACGCCAGGGTGAGAATCTCAGGTGTACTTCATAAACCCCAGTTAAATGCTGGAGCTCCCTGGTTTTGTTTATACAAGGCAGGGTCCAATATCTCTGATTTCCCAGGGGAAAGGAAGAGCTATGTCAGAGCAAGAGATAAGTAAAAATGACTAACAGCTGCTGGATTTTGTGTAATTGTGTGTTTGCTGGGTACAGGAAAATCATGTAGGTGCCTTCAGGTTGCACGCAGCAGCCAGGCAGGAGCGAGCCCCTCTGCTGGGCTGACACCTTCAAGCTTTGCCAGCGCCTTTGCTAAGAGTGGCTGAGAGTTTTCCAAAAGCAGAGCCAAGTGACATAGGCCAAAGTGTGGTCTGCAAATGGGATGCTAAATAAATCCTTGGGTCTGACTTCGGTGCTGTTAACTGATGCACAGAGCATCAGCCCCACTGGGAGGGAGTAGCTGGTATGAAAAGTTCAGCAAGGGCATGCACTGCCATCCTTCAAGGCTCCCTAAGCAAAGAGTAAGACAGGAAACAAATAATCTCTTTTCTAAGTTTCAGCATATATAGGCAGCACAGGTGATATAACAGTGAGTGATTAAAAAAGGAATGCTTCTACCTAAACCCTGTGATTTTCCTGGAAGCCAGTGAAAACCTCTCCAGGTAGGGCTGGTATAGTCAAAATGGATTTTCTTTTCAGGAATCTGCAGACAAACAGCAGCGGTGCATAGGGCTCCCCTTACACCAAACCTGCCGCCCTTGCCAGGCTCCAGATTTGGCTTCGCTGGTTGAACTGTGAGCACTGCTCTTCACAACTCTTTTTATTGAGGGGGAGCTGGAGCCGGCTCTCATTGAAGGAGAAGGAAAGGCTCTCTGACATCAGTGAGAATTAAATCGAATCCCTGGAAAGGATCCAAGATGAAAGTGAGTGAATAATTCACAACCAATAATTTATGCAGAAAATGTAGTTTCTTTTCCTACTTGAGGCTTGTCTGTAAAATGGAAAAGATTACTTCAGCTGTGTTTGTTGTTTGAATTTGTTCAATTAAGCTGAGTGAGGCTTTGCATCTCAGGTTTATTTTATGGATTGATCGTATATAGTTTATATATCTGATACTTAATTTTCAGAAAACCTTGCCTGCTTTGGTTAGGTACTAATTAGCTGAACTGTGTCGCGATGCCGATTTTTGTGCTCTGATTGAATAAGCATAATACTTGCAGGGCTTGACCCAAATCTCTTTTTCATCTCTTGCTCTTGGATTAAGCCCCTGATCAAGAAGACGCTTGAAGAAATACTTGTCGTAGATGCTTAAGACATTCAAGAAAAGGAAGAGACAAGAAGACTGGGAAATTTTAGTAAACATAGAACATTTTTTGCATCACTTCAGAGTCGTTTGAAGCATCTGATGTTTCTTGAGAACGAGCCTTCTGCGACAGGTCCTGCCTTGCTGTAAAATGAGAAAGTGGGTCTGCCTGGTGAGCTGTGGGGGAGAGGGGCTGCAGAGGATGCCCAGCCTCACCTTGACTCAAACATCCTTTTGTAAAGGAAAACAAAACCTCAACAATAACCCCCATACATTTAAGTCAGCACTGCACCTATGCTATAGTCTTATCAAATTTGGGTAGGTAATAAGCAAAGGGTCTAATTCTGTTGAGACAGCTCAGTGTCCTCAAACTGGGGCACACGACACCCCAAAGGAATGATGAGTTAGTTTAAGCAGGCCACGAATAATTAGAGATGCGAGACTTGAAAAGACTTTAAAGAAATTATAAATATTCTTTAAATATTTTAATAAATTATTTATTTAAAAAAAAAGAGAAAACTTACTTGTAGTAAAAAAAATATATGCGTATTTAGAGAGCAGCCTGGTTGCATAAGGGCAGGGGGGAGAAGGAGGCAGCTTCGATGGCTAGCGGTGACACGTCGCCCTGAGCAGGGGACACTTACTGCTTTAAACTGCTGGCAGCAGCTCGCTCTGTCCAGAGTGGGGAGACAGCAATTGCAGCCAGTTTTCATCTTCCTGTCCTGAAAGATCTGAGTTGCTGCCAGTTTTAAATGATGAATTTAAAAGGTTGTTCCTGGTATTGCATGTACCAGTACAGGTAACCTGTGTCCTTACTGCCTGACTCTGCTGAAGGCTGGCTGGAAGCGGCTGTTCCCGATCTCGGGGTGCAGAGGATGGTGGAGCTGGGAGGCATCCCTCCTGCCTTTCCAAATGCAAAGTTCAGTACTTACAGCAGAATTACTTCTTTTTTGGGGTCGTGGTTTTTTTTCTTTAGTCCTGAAGTGCATGCTTTACCCAGTCCTTAAGGGCATCCCAATTCTTCTATCTTTGCCTTGGATGCAGCCTGCCAATGTTCAGCCATCCACACGCTCTTCTTTCTGTGCCAGGGCCATAAATTGCAATGCTGAATTAAATGGAAACCAGGACCTAGGGTCTTTGAGGAGCTTCATTAGTGATCGCTCTGCAGCCAACCATCCGTTTGCTACAATGGTGCTTTTTTTGTCCTTGAAGTTCATGTCCACCCTCCCAGCCCTGCACTGATCCTGCGCTCCCCAGGTAAATACTGATGACTGTGGGGCTTGGTTATATGTCATGGTCTGTCTGTTTTCTGCTCTGGGCTTGTTGGGCCTTTCCAGGCACTTAAGGGACCTAGTGTTCATACACCTTTATTTTTAGTGTGGGAGATGGTGTGATATCTCACGGTGGGGCCATTTATGCTGAGAGTTAGAGATGGGGTAGCAATCACTGGCGTTTCAGGAGGGACTTCCAAATTCTGCTCCTGCGAATTGCCTACTTAGCTCAGCTCTGACTCTTTAAAGTATTTTCTCTTTTCCTTTTGTCAGGGAAATAAATGTAATCACTAAGGTGCTGTTCTAAAATGTACTGTTCATTTTACGTAACCTATCGCATTAATTAACATTCATCTGAGCAGGCATAGGTGTGGTGGGGAGAATAATAGAGTTCTTATAATCAGTCTTCTGGGAAAAAGATATCATAATTCCAGCATGTGAATACTGTTTTATCCATTGAAAAATATTCCCCTGTTCCCTCATCAAGAGCGGTGTGAAAAAGAGAAAGAAGAAGGATGGTCAGATTACAGTTGTTTCTAATTCAAATGCGAAGACTCTTCATGGCACTGAATACTTTGAACAGAAAGTGCCTGCAGCATTGGGCTTCACCAGACGTAGGAACTTCTTATCTCTGAGGAATATATTCCTTTGGTTTAGCATAGCTGGTGTTTCAGTAATGTGGCAGATTTAAAAATTGTCCACTGACAACATCTGTGGGACTCTGACAAGTGATTAACAGAAAAAGGAGCATTTCATTAGGACATTCACATTTTTATGCCAAGCTATCAGTTTTGGTCTATCTAGAAATTAATAAGGAGTTGATGTTTGGGGCGCTGCTGCTATTAATTTTATACCACTCAAAATTAGGCAGGAGTGAGAACGGACAGGAATAGACATCTGCACTGCACAAACCCACTTCGGTTGCACCCGATCCTGTGATGCTGGAACTTGTCCTGTAAATGCCTTACGTCCTGGTTAAAGGCGGTTTGGGGAAGACGTCGTGCAACCGTGAGAGAATCAGAACTGCAGCTTGGGCTCCTGGGACGCTCCCTGCAGCCTCCCAAGTCCTGGTTGACCGTTGTGCAAGGAATAACAGGAGATGAAGTAAAAACCTCCGGTGGAAGGAGGCAGAAGCTAAGTGCTTGAGCAGGAATATAGGAGGAAAAAGCCTGGCAGGTGCTGGAGCGGTGCCTCTCCTTCGGCACGGAGCCAAGGGCAGGGGCAGGCAGCTGCCTCTGCCAGCCCCTTGGCAGCTACCGGGTTCAAGAGTTTTCTATTTGTTCCTGCAGGTGCACCAAACTGTGCGAGGGTACTGGGGGAATTTGAGAGGTATTGCACTCCAATTTGGTATGAGACCCGAGGATCTGAAAGGAAAATGAACCTGTAGCAATCTCTGCCATCCCTGAGGGCTGATGGAGCCTCAGGTAGAACATGTTGTGACAGCAACATCAGGGACAGACCCTGGGGGGATCCAGGAGAACAATCTTGATGGCAACTACCATGCGCCAGGCAACAGGAGCTGTGGAGTTTTGGGAGGTACATGGTGCTTTGGACAAGACTTGGAATAAAAAAAATGTTAAAACAAGACAGGCAGAAAAGGATGGGGAGTTACATCAAAAAGAGCCACGTGCTGTGAGAAGCCGGTCAAACCAGAGAAATGCCCCAGGTTTGGAAGAAAACGCAAGAACTGTGATGGATTATGTCACATGAAATCAGAGGATAAATACCAAGCTGGAATGAAATGAGGACAGCACCAAGGGTTCAGGTCAGTTACTCAGGAAAATGTGGGCATAACTGCAATGGATAATGGACTGTCTGCTGGGAAGTGCACGGTCATTTATTAAGCCCAGTCTGGGTGCCAGTGCGAGAACCTGCGCGGGATGTGCCACAGTGCTCCATTGGCTGCAAGAGAAAAGCAAGGAGGGGTCCCTGGGTGGCAAACTGGGAAAACTCAATGCCAGTCAGGGTGACTTCTCTATATTAAAGAAAGAGAGAGGGAAAATGAAATAACAAACACAGTCTGTAACAATCCCCGTAAATAATATGCTTGGCAAGTTTGTAAGGTCTGGGGAAAGGAACTGGGGTGGAGAAGTGATAGAGCAATAGTAAACGGTTTATTCATCAGTAAAGCTTCTTGCACAAAGCAAACTTTATGAAGTGCTCCATAGGTGGTTTCTCTCTCCATCTTGACCAAATAAATGTTGTCTATGGAGAGACATCATGCTGAAGAGGCTCCTTTTAACACAGCTGGTTTTGCACACAGTGAGGGATGCGATGATGCCCCCCTTGCTGGCTGCAGGCTGCCTCTTGCAGAAGGACTCACCCCTTGTCTCCTTTCACACACACAGGATGGGTGCTCGGGCACCAGCCAGCCTCTGTTCCCAAACCTGGTCTCTGACCATCACTGGCTATTGCATGAGATAAGGATCTCCCACGTATGTGCAGTCATGTGTACACAGGACCAGAAGTGATTGCTGCTGTGGAGGACTGACCATGGCTTCCTTTGTAAAGCTCCAACAGCTTGAAGTGTACATGATTTCTCCATGGGCTGCAGTTGCTGGGAGCTTTTTTCGATGCCTGAATTCATTCGTCACATTTGCTGGTGCATCCATCTTTCATGCTTCCAGGAAAAAAGCATGATATATTTGAAGCTGTAGAAGGTATTGAGCTCTACGCAGATGATGGTTTGGCCTGGGAATCAGAGCAGCTGAGCAGACAGAATCTTCTTTCCAATTTCAGGAGGAGCTGGAGCGCAGGCGCCTGCAGCTAATGAACCGCAGCTCAGCAAGAGCCTGATTAAAGTTGCACCTACACTAACACCACACAGCGTGAGACCTTGGAGCAAGGAAAGCTGATTTCCCTCATTCTCGCTCACCTGTTCTCTGCACTCACAAGCATCAAGATGTGTGTGGCCAGCTGGGTTGGCCGAGATCATGTGTGGGGACATATAGGACAGGGGTTCCAGCTATGGAGACCTCACCAAGGGTCTGCTCTTGCTCCTGGGTTGATGCTGGGCTGCCTGGAGACACTGGGCTGGTCTTTGGGTGGGTCTCCTGTACCCTTCAAGAGTTGTGCTCGTTTGTGCTTCATCCTGCTGCCATCCTACAGAAAGCAGATGGGCACAGGCATCTGGGGCACTGCTCGGATCTCAGGGTCAAGCACATTCGTCTGTGTACCAAGGACAGCTATTCAAGTGCTGGAAAGAGACCAGAAGCACAGTATAAATCAAAATATATCAATAGTCTTGGCTAAGTCCCAACTAAAGGAGTTCAGGGCTGTGATGTGCGCTGTGTCGGACTGTGTGGGGACCGGGGAGCCTCGCGGTGGAAACTGGGTGCTCCAACCGGCGCTGGAGAGGCAGCCAGGGAGCCCTACCCTGAGGCCGGCACGTGCCGGGGAAGATGCCGGTCCTCACTGCCACTGCGTTAGGACAATGACAGCGATGCTCATGTGTCTGCTCTCATTTCTCTCCTGCAGCTTCTGCCTCACCTGGACCCACAGGTGCCGGCTCCAGTCCCTGTCCGGCGTGCACGGGCAGCACGTGCGTTCGCCTGATGGCACGGCCAGGCTGTAAGCCTTGTCCCGGCGAGCGGCGGTGGTAAGGATTGGGCACACAGCGCTCAATCCCAACTTTTAAATGTGTAATTTTTTTGTTGCTCAGCCCCCCAGCTCAGTGCTCCCCACAGAGGGGGACGTAAGACCTGGCCATCGGGTGAAAAAAAATAGGCAGTCCAGGAGAAAGCACAAGGGTTTTGGAGCAGATGTCCGGGATTTCTTCAGCTTTCCATGGCTGTCCATGCTGCAGCTCAGGCCTTGTACAGGGCCCAGTACCATTCAGTCCCGGGGGTCCCTGGAGCTGGAACAGAAATAATGTGAAGAAGGACAATGTGGCTGCCGTTGTTATTTTGCAATCTGTATTTTTGTCTGCAAATTCATGAGCGCTTTCAAACTGAAACATAGAAACTTTCTTATCAAAGAGTGTTCCTTGGTAGTTTTTTAAATGATAATGTTTGCAGAAGGTTCAATATTTCACATAAGTTGAAGAAACCGCATCTTGTTCCAGAAATGCTATATAACATCCTGAGGAGAGAAGTAGGGAAAAATATTGCCCAGTAAGTGATAATATATCAAGGTTTCTCTGCTCATTATCAGCATAAGAGACATAATATACATAAAATGTAGGTCATAGCATCCCATTTAACACCATATTTATCCTTGGTGTGAAAGGCAGTTGTGTGCTACTGCAAAACAAGACACGTTCTGATAAGAAATTTCAATGGCAAAAAGCCTCCTTATCTTTCAGATAAGCAAACGTGCTTTCTTTCTCCATGGATGCCTTTTACAGCATGTTGTCTCTTCCCCCTTCTCCCTGCCCTGCTCTTGCTGCTGCAGGGTGGGTAAGGCTGGGCAAAATTCCCCGTTCGCAGAGTTTGGCCGTCGAGGAATGGAGGGGCTGAAGGCACCAAGGGGCATCTCCAAAGGTGGGCGGGCAGGAGGGTGTATCGGCATCGGTGATGGCAGAGCAGGCAGAGGAGACCACTGTGTTTTCCCTGCACTGGTGTGCGGGACAGGCAGAGGAGCAGCACTGGCCCCGAGCAGAGCAATCCCACTGGTGGGACCCAAATGGCCGCAGCTACAGCGATTTCAATAACGGAGGGAGATGTAGGAGAAATCCGGTGACGTTTAGGACTCCAGGTGCCATGCTGTAGGTTGCAATTTGGGAAAAAGAGCTGTTGATACAGTTCAATGCGGGATGCTATGATAAAGGAAACTTGACCTTCTAAAAATGTTCTCCCGAAAGATTTTCAGGCAGCTTGGTGACCTGGCCTGAGGACCCTGCCCACAGCCACCGAGTTTATCATTGAGCAATAGTAGACGTTTTAGTGATGGTGGCATAGAAATGTAGCTTAGGAACCGCTTTTGGAGATGAGGAGGAGACGATCATGCGCTGCCGTCTGCCGGAGGATGTCAGCTCACCCTGCAAGCAGGGACAAAGTACACCCGCGTAACACTAACCAACGCTGCCGCTTGAGTTTTGTTCATATTTGGTCATTTTTCCTTCTTCTTTAGCAGAATAGTTCCTCCGATTAGTCACCTGGCCCTGCAATTGCTGTCGCTGCCTTGTAGCCAGGCAGGAACCTGAAGGAGGCTGGGGGAAGGCGATGGGGACACCAGGAGCGGGCACCCACGTGTGACCGAGGTGCAGACGGGTGTCAGTGCCACTGCTCAGTCCCAGCCTCAGCTCGCTTCTCCCACGGCTGAACATCCGCGTTTTGCGACCTTTTAGAGGCAAGTGCTATTTGCTGAAAAGCAGTGTAATCAGGAGCACAAGCCAAAAGATGGAATTAATGTCTGGTTCGTTCCCTCGGCATTTCTTAGATGAACTGTATGTGATGTTCTGCATGATAATAAGAAAATTACAGGCAAGAGCTACCACCATTAAACATGTCCAAAATAATTAAGCAATAAAGAGTAGCGCAGGAGGGTGCAGGGGACACTGATAGATAATCAGAAAGTTGCTGCAGGTAAAGGCTGACCAGAAATGATAAATGGGAAGGCGGGGGGGGGGGGGAGGAGGAGGAGGATGAAGGGGAAATGCTGTTAGCCTAGAAAAAACTAAATAATAAGATAGCGAAGCTCCTGCTTGCCCTCCTTTGCCAAGGCAGGACGGATAAGCAGCAGGGTGTCAGGAGTGCAGAGATGGATCATCGAGCAGCTGAAATTTGTCTAAATCATGATGATGAGTGAGCTGGGCTGAAGCCCGTAAAGGAGACAGTCCATGAGGTAGGAGGAGTCGCTACGATATGGATGAGGAATAATATTACGTGAGAAGCCAGGAACAGCCTAAAATACTGGCTTTAGCAGGCAGGGAGGAGTAGACTAATGTATAACACCCACCCCAACCTCAATAACAAACAAAAAGAAACTTAAAAGCAAGGGGAACAGCATCAATGGGCTGATGATCTGAAGCCTGACACAAAACTGGGGGTTACTGGTGCCCCCCAGACAGTGCCCTGCTGCCAGCGGCACCGAGGCCAGGCATGAAGTGGGGAAGTCGCATCCACAGCATCCCTCCTTCTGCATCCCAACCGGAGCGCTCATGGCTGGGGCACGGCTTGAAACTGGGAAAGCACCACTAATCTTTCATATTATGCTACAGCATGTTGCTTTGAATGAATGTACAAAATTAACATAATGTCAAGCATTCAAAATAAGCAAATGTGCATTTATTCTCAATGTGCAAGACGAGATAGTGAACCAAATCCCCTCCCTTTGAAAGATCAGCTGTAATGGCAGGGGTTGAAAAAAAAAATTAAAAAATTAATGGTATTAAATAGAAAGCGGGGACCTGGATCAAGACATGATGTTATGGACAGAAATAGAGAAACCACTGCAGAAGACTGTAGAGCTAAAAAATACCTTTACAGAGCTATGTATAGGTACAGAAACATGAGAATGAGGCAAGAGAGTGAAGGCCACGGTGTCACTGACCCCCTGGGGCTGAGTTTGGGGTGTTTCTGCAGTCTCTGCTGCAAGCAAGGCATTAGGAAAGGGGGGCCAGGGGGACGGAGAGATCGTGGGACGTTTCAGATGGTTTGGCTGTACTTTTGATGTGTGGAAGTTTTTGAAGGTAGGTTAGGACATCCAATAATAAAAAGCCCAGGCAAGCAGGTGCAAGCCACCCACAGAGCCACGGCCCCCTTCCTCCCTGGCCCCCATGCCACCGCGCTGCTGAAGTGAAGAAGAAAAAAAAAAAAAGAAAATTCAGTTAATTAGTCTAAAATCAGCTAAAATGGAGAAAGCTGCATAAGACATAGTTATCTAGTTTTTTATTAGGCATAAGGAATATGTTACTCCGGAATTGCATAGCTTTCAGAGTGCCTTGCAGGCTCTTTCTACCCCCACAAAATTGACTGTAATAGCAAGATTTCAAGATATCTAGTGGAAGATGAGCTGGAAATAATGAAGATACCACTGGCAAGGCAGGGAAGTCCTTACACAGGATCATTTCAAAACATGAACTGGGAAAACATAGTGTCTTTCTGGGTAGCTCAAGGGAGAATAATTGACCCTGCTGCTACGGGACCCCCAAAAGAGAAGGGTCCTGTGCTGCACCTGCAAAAGGTCTGGCAGCCCCTCCTCTGCCCACAGCTCGGTTTTCCCTGCCTATCCCAGAGTGTGGAATCCGAGCAGTGTTCCCCAGTGCCTTGGATGCAGTTACTGCTAAAATACAAAATCTCACCCTTTAGTCCTCCCTTTTAGAGGTAATTTTTACTGACGTATTCTGATTCCCCCCCCCCTTTTTTGCACTAAATATATTTGCCAGGCTTTATTTTTGAAACTGTGGAAGCCACATAACCTGAATTTTTTATAACATATATATTTTTTCCCCTCTCCATCTGGAAAGGCCCTTGGAACTCATTTCATGGTCTACATTCCCTATTAGAGGGAATGAGGCTAGTTCCTTACTCAATTCAATAAAAGTTAAATTAAGCTGAAAAAAAATGGAGGAAAACAGCTTCTATATTTATACAGAAATTAGAGGTGAAAACACAAGGCTGAAGCTTTGACATTGTAAAACTGAGAATATATTTCTAATTTTATGAACAGTCCAGTGGGTTTCTGCAGGAATATTTCCTTTACGTGACTTACACCTAAGAGCATCTCTATGAGCTTTGAGGGGGGCAAAGCTTCCAGCCCCAGCCAGCCCGTGCCGACAGCCCCGGGGCAGTGCAGGCAGGGTCAGACGGCACTCTGTGTACACGCAGATACAGGGAAGTTGGTGCATGTATGTCTGAAAATTTGCTACGCACATACAGGCTTTCAGCGTCCTCATTTTTCTCCCTCTTAAAGCTGCACCCAGGGCTGAGCCATGCGCAGCCGGCAGCCTTACCGCCCCGGGCTGGGACCTCCATCCTTTCTTCTGCCCATCTCTGCGTGCTCTGGGACCTGAGGGCTGATGGATAACGGGTAAGACTGGAAAATACATCCCTGCATTCGTGTGGATGAGCACTATCCGAAGCCGGCTCAGCACATCTTTGCAGCTGAGCAAACACGTCTCGTACCGGCTTGAGTCTTCAGAAAGTCAAAACCTAGGATGGCCGGGCTGGATCATGACGTTAGCAAGGGAAGCGCAATGGGAAGCAGTGTGACACTTCTGGAACTGCACGTAGGTGCTGCTGGTGTCGCAAATAACCTCACTTCTCTGCAGCCGAAGGACAGCAGTATTTTCCCATCTGGTGATGAATAGGTGGGCAGCGAGCCTTCGGTGCAGCCTCAGCCCTGCTGAGCACTTGGTGGTGGCACGCAGTCCCCGTGCACGTCCCCAGATGTGCTCACTGAAAAATCATAGCAATGTTTTCAGCTGTGACAAGCCTGTCAGATGCTCGGGATTGCCAAGCACACATGAAGCCTGAACATGACCAAAAATGTATTTGTTTCATATTCATATTGCACGTCCATCGTGGATTCCTGCAGAATACACCGTGTTCCTGCAGCCCCACTGAAGCAGGGATTTACAGGAGCTGGACCGGCATGAGGGAGGACAGCTCCATAGCAAGTCCTCAGTAAAGCGCTGTTCGCTGATGAATGGATTTCCATGTTTTTATAACAGACTGGCAGAAAAGTAAATAGATGTGCTAACATGAAAAATCAAGTTTCACTTTAATGAAATGTTTATTCACAGCAAGTTTAATATTAATGTTAAATTGATCTGTGGAATTTTTCCCCATCAAAAAATAATGTGATACAGTCTGTGCTTTTCTGCACTTGAAAGCATCTTCCAATTAATTGGCAGATAATGCACTGTAAATCCAACACCGCCACTCAGACAGTCCCGGGCCATTATTTTTTTTAAGTGCACAATCACTCAATGAATAATTAATAATGATTTATAGTGGTATTCAACTATTACTAGTGTATCAGTATTGTAGAGCAGGTAACAATTTTTTATTTATAGTTGGGAAACAATGAAAATTGAGAATGAATATATATATAAAAGCTGGTTAGCGCACATACTGTGCTTGCATTAAACATCTGACCTAACAGCTACACGGCAAGATACAGCTGCCACATTGTGCTTGGTAGAAAGGAGCCCCAAACTTTGCCAGAGATCTAAACAAACTCTACACAACTTGGTCTAATCTGGAAGCAAACGCGCTGGCTTCTCTCTCCTCTCCTGTGAGTTCAGGGGCCGGCAGCCAGAGCAGCTCCACGTCAAGAGGATGGCTCAGCACCTTGCAGAGCGTGGCAGCAATTAATGTGGGGTTTGGAAACAACTTCCTCTGCAATTGAAGACGAAAAAGGAGCTCTTACCATGGCAACTAACGCAACGTACAGCACTGCATGTCCTCCACCCCGCAGCAGGTACCCACCAAGAGCCATGGTCCCCATGTAGAATAGGTCTATGCTTTGCTTCTTTGCACAAGGCAGAAACGTGCCTGGGTTTATAACGTTAATATTGATTAAAGAATTTTATGACTAAGTGTGAGGAGGAAGCAAAATCCTGTTCAGCACTGCGAATAATTTCCAATGCTTATTTTTAGGCCAGCATGAGATAATTGATTTACACCGAGCTGTTAACATTGCGACGGAGCCAAGGGCCAGGTACTTAATCCTATTCCTGGCCCTTAATGGCTTTGGGTTGCAAAGCAGCCCTGGTGCACGTTGTGACCGGTGGGTCCCTGGATCACACTCCCTGGGGCTTCGTCCTTCCTTCATTATAGGAAGAAACAACAAGAGCTTGTATACTTTCCAGTGCTCCTTTCTCAAGGCTTTCTGCTTCATCAGCATCCTTTTGAATTCGTAATGAAACTAGATAGGCTGTAAAGTAAAACTAGTAAATATAATTTAACATGAAAAACCTCTCCAAGACCTTCTTTATGAAGGTTTGTTTGCTAATCCACGGCTTTTCTTTAAATGTTCACACACAAACAAAACCAGCTGAAATTAAAAAACTCTTCACATATTCAACTCTGAAAATGTGAAACATCCAGCCCCCAAATTAATTACCTTGGGAAGCTGTAAGAAACTGAAAATAGGACTTAGAGTGAAAGTGCCATAACAATAATAATGATAATAATAATAAAAATAAAGTCTAAGTGACTTAGAGCCTTCAAGGCAGCTAGTCCAGAACGCAAGGAGAAGCAAGCAGGATGACATCCAAGGAGGGCTGATCCCCACCGGTGGGGACCTCGTGCCGGTGGGATATGGAGTCAGAGGCCCCTGTGCCGGAGCAGACCCCCATAACTAGGCAGGGATACGTTTTTATCCCTGCTTGTGTGTGCATCGTGTCCTTTCCACCACTGACCTTCCCGTGCACCTCATCCATGGGCTGTTGAAGGAAACTAGTGTTGCAATTAATTCTGTGGGGTTTGGAGCCAAGACCGTGCACTTGGCCTCTCCAAGTACTGAGCGCCTTCCAAAACAGGAGGAAACATGTGCAGCTGCATGCTTTTAATGGGACCTATAAAGGGAAAAGTAAGGAGTTCATGCCTTTCTCCTGTTATGATATTTATTATGAAGGATGTCTGTGATTTTTTCTGCTTGTTCTTTTCCCAGTTAAAGGAAAGACGTTTCTCCTGCAGGAGAGCCCCTTCTGCGACGCAGGGAGGCGAATGATTCAGTGGCGTGGAGGTTTTCCAGCCTAACTTTTCTCCCTCAGTTGTCAGGGAGGATGGTCTGAGCTGAATTTTAACAAACCTGCTTTCCTGCCAGCTCCTTCAGTATCAGTGGCAAAAAATAAATGGAGAGTCTGAAACAGCCTGAACACAAATCACACCCCGCTGCACATAGTTGTGTCTCGTGAAGAAGATGCTGCTGCTGTCGTGAACCTCCTGGTCTTCAGCTACTGACAGAGATCAGCTGCAGGTCAAACAAGAGTGGACGACTCCTGCTCTCAATGTAAAAAAAGAGGTAAAAAAAGGCATCTTTTGCGCTTTCATGCGTTTGAAAACACCCCCTCTCCCATCCAAATGCGTCCTGGCTCCCTCCGCTTTGGGGCTTTTTTGTTCTTTGGGAACCTTGAAGGTCTGAATCTGCTCCAGGAAGGCAGTGGCTGTCATCCGGCAGCCTAAGAGGGAACCAAGTAAGATTTAAAGAAAAAAACTCCAAATGGAGGGGTTCAAACGCGATTAGATGTCAGCCCCCACAGTTTCCGGAGGCAGCAGCGTGGTAGGGAGCAAGTTTTGAAGGACACTGTCATCTCTCCAGCTGTGGGGATTCTAAGGAATACGTTAGCTACACCTTGTATCTGAGCTCACATCTCTCATTTTTCAGTAATGCTAAGGTGAAGAGCTGTTTTTTGAGGCACTACCCACATTTGCTGTGACTAAGTAGACTTCTCCCCGTAGGACACCCAGAGCTTTCTGAATCTCGAGCACAAGCATTCACCAGCTGGTAGACGGTCTTGGTGGAAACTGCACCAAGCTTGCTCATCAAAATAACAAATTAAGGCTTTGTTGGGGCCACTTAGTGCTTTTAAAACTTGCAGCCAAATTTAGGTAGAGGTGAAGAAAATGTTCTTTTCCTTGCAGGGAACTTTTTTGCAATGATAATCACCTGAGGATGGTGACCACCAGGGTTGAGGGTCCCTGCCCACCTGTCCCATCCCACTCCCACCCCTTCGCAGGGCTGGGTGGCAGCTCCAAAGGCCCTTTCATTAGGAGACATAAAGGTTTGTTTGACTTAGCAGGGACTCACCCTATAAAAGAGCTTTTCTGTGTCCCTGGGAAGACCAAAGCCCCATCCCTTCAGGGCAAGGGCCTGTGCACCACCGGGTGCTGCTCAGAATGGATACCTTTGCAGAAGTCATCCACGCTTGGCTGAGTTTAGGAGTGATAAAGCTCCAGGACATCTCGTGGTGAAGGATACCGTCCAGAAATTATAAACTAGCTCCCTTGAGAGTTTCTATATAGACCTTAGTTATCAACTCCTGTGTCCCCTCAGGCATCCCAGCTGCACAACATCTCCATAGCTACTTCTCTTTTTTTCTTTTCCTGTGCTTTCCCCTTCCCCTCCTGTGGCTTTTTCCTTCTCTCACCCTATCTTCATGCTAACACTGCTGCTGTTGGATGCCATTAAAGCACCAAACATCCGTCAAGCAGCATGTCCCGGCGGTTCAGGCTCTGCTAGGAGATGCTGATGGGCGCTACGTTTTCAGCCATGGTTTGTGCGTGCCCGTCTGCCTTCCTCTCTGCCGGTCCTTCCCATTCCCTCAGGGACCCTCCCTTGGCCAAGGGACCTCAGGCCATCGCGTCTCTGCCAGCCAAAGGCTGGCAGCTTGTAGGATCCCAAGAGTTGGTGAAGGCAGCTGCGGGCAATGGGTGCACAGACCGAGGGTTTGGGCTTTGCGTGTCCATCCCACCGTGTCTGCCTGTCCATCCTGTCGTGTTTGTGTGTCCATCCCGCCGCGCAGGGCTACAGCATCCTCCCGCCTGACGTTTCGCTGAGGTTGTGATGAGCTGCTTGAAGCAGGGAAGAGCTGTTCCTCGAGCGGCACCGTGGCGGTAGTAAAGCAAAGCTCAGCCAGCATCTAAACCCGCCGTGTTCCCATGGCTACCGCGTTCTCCAGAGCAACTGGGACAGCCGCGACCCAGCGCATCCCAGCCTGCGGCACGCAGCAGCCCCCAGCCCCGCTGCGGGACCAGGTTGTCCCCCGCATCCCCCAGCCCAGCCATCCCGCTGGGACACGGCACCACCGGACCCCGGGACGTGCCTCCTCAGGCCCTTGCAAACGCATCCCCACAGGGTGCCTTGGTGTGAGCCCAAACGATGGGCACCCCAGCGTGGGACACTGGTGTAGGTGCAGCCCCTGGCTTTGGGGCTGCAGAGAGGGGCAAAACGTTCCTTGAAAACCTCGTGGTTACATCCGTAGGGCAAAAGTAATCCCAGAGGAGCGGGAACGTGTCGCCATTGGCACAAAGGCAAAGCAGATACAGGGATGTGTTAAAGCTGTTAATAAATGGCTAAATGCAGTAAACTAAGAGAGCATTTCCCTTTGTTCTCTACTTTTGATGTTATGTTTAAATCAAGCATGAGCTCGGTGTCTACTTGAGTTTACTTTTATAACTGTAATTAAGGGAGACTAGAGATCTCTGGAGTGTTGTTGTCTGCTCATTTTTGTATGCTGGCTTATGTTAAAATCTGTCATGCATTCCCGGCGGAGGGCAGGAGATACGGCGCCAGGCTTTCACAGCCCTTATTGAAACACTTTGTGTACCACAATCATTTCCAGGCAGCTTTTCAAGCCGCTCTCACTTCTGGGTGGCTGGAGGAGTTTCCTTGTCGCAGACACTTCTTGCAAACCCTGCTCCCCAGCCCAGCCCACAGCGGGGGCCATCTCCGCTCCCCAAAAGCCGGTCTGCACGCCGAAACGGAGGTGTGATGACTCACCATCGCCGGACCCTGCGCTGAGGGAGCTGCTGCCCAAAGGATGCTCTGCTGCCCAGCATCAAGGAGCTGCCGTTAAGAGAGAACGTGGATGGGACTCCTCCTTGGGAAGGAAGAGATGCACTTTCTGCCCGCGGTAAGCCAGATGCCGGTGCCGGGGTGTCTTTAAGGGCACGAAAGGTTTGGGGAGCCCTAGTTTTGCTGCAGCTCTTGCCGGGGCATGCGAGGGGATGGAGGTGCGATTGGTGGGCAAGAGCCGTGGGGGAAGGGGCAAGGGAGCAGCTCCTCACCCTGGTTTGGTACTGCGGGTGCAAGAGCGGGGTGGTAGGGGCTGGTTCCTTTCTGTCCCCCTGAAATTGTCCCGAAGGGGCCAGCAAGTCATGAGAGGTGCTGGCAGGAGCTTGGTCTGCAAATGCTGTGCCATGATACTCCGCTGATGGGACCAGCTGTTGCGCGTGGGATGTCAGAGGCAGAAACTGATGTAGGGCCTTTGCTGTGCAAGTTTTTGGGTCTGGGTTTGGGGGTTGTCTTGTTTTGTTGGGGCATTTCGATTTTCACGTGATCTGAGGCTGTTGGGAACTGCCTAGGAAGCCTGGAAATGGCACATCAGTAACGCCGTACGCCGAGCTGTGGAGGTGGGGAGAGAGGCGTTGCATCCACTCCCCCTGAAATCGGGCTTCGTTTTACTTTTCAATTAAAGACTTAGAGCTTGCAAAAGCATACGGCTCCCCAGAGACCCTAACGCAAAGCCAGGAACAAACAGACTAAGGTCCCTGATATGTCTAAGTAGAGTATTTTCAAGATCTTCCTTGATCAGAAATATAAGAAGTTGGTATGAGCCTAGCTTGAGGAAAAAAAAAAAAGATTACACAAGGTGCTTCAGGAAACTTGCTGTCAGTAAGTGAGAGAAAAAGCCCCTGAGCTTCCTTGGCGGAGAGCGGAGCGTAACTCTGGTCATGTGTGCATGGAAGTGCCTTCAGGCTGTTTTGCTGTGAAACAAGACTCTAGCGTTGCTTTCCTAGTACTCTGGGAGTACTTTGCATTTTTTAATTAGTTGCATGCTTTTGCTTTTAAGGAGTGCAACTCCTTACGCAGACCTCTGGGCTGTCCGAGGTCCGGGAGCTGTAAAACCTCCTGCGAGGTGCAGGGCTGGTCCCACCACCTGCACGGCTGTGCTCCGGGTCAGCTCTGTACCTGCTTCCATCGCTAGCTTCGCCGTCCTGCAGCTTGCAAACGGTTCATTTCAAATGTGAATAAACAGAGTTACTGAGTGCGCTGGTGCTTGCCCGGCTCTATTGCTGAAACCTTAGCACTCTTGTTTACTGCCTTCATGGCTGTGATTTTGCTGCTGGTTGTATGCTACTGACAATGTGGTTGTTTTGCAACATTAAATACAGTAAATATCAAATACCCTAAGTACGGTCTGATATAATCCAGTACGATTTTGCTGCTGTTATTCTACATTGGTTATATTTTTCATTTTATTTTTCACATTCTGACCTTAATGCTTTTGCCCTGCTACAGAATATGCAGTTTATAATTTCAGGGTCTGCAGTGGCTTCATGTTATTTTTACAAACAGGCTACAGAGAGGTGATGCTGATGTGTAGTGGCGTTGTACAAACTAGGGATAACCCCACTTGAGTCCAGGCAATCCTGCACAGCTGGTGTGAGAGGAAACCAACACTGTAGGGCTTCAGCAAGGAGCAAAACATGTTTTTACTTGTTAATGGGTGGTGCTTTTCTTAGCCTGGCCTTCTAGGATTAGGTTTCTGTCCTGGTGGCTGTGAGCACCAGCCCCTATAGTGATCCCCTCTCCGAGGCAGTCTCATCTGCTCTCTTGACACCAACCTTTGCCTTCGCAGGAGCTTGACTTAGTAAAGCTTTTTCATTTGTTGTTTCAAGTCTGAGCATCAGAAGACGTATGGTTAATTCACTGCCATTGCAAAGATTATGGTAAACATGAAAAATACCCTTGCCAGGTCACCAAAAGCTGTTCTCTGGGAGAAGAAAGGGGAGGAGAAAAGGAGCCATCCTGCTCCTGGGTGCTCCCTGGGGCTGTGGGGTTGGGAGTTTGTCTGCTCCGAAACCCAGTATGGGTTCTTCCCTCCGAGTATTTACGTAATGCAAAAGCAAATGTAAGTTGGAAATAGTTGACTGTTTGGTCCTTACGCTGCATGAGCTGGCAGGGCGAGTGCTGGCACAGGCACCGGCAGACCCGGGGACATCCCCAGGTCTCGCAGCCCCGCACACGCACACACCACCCATGCCAGCTCCCCGACCGCCGGCATGCCCGGCTTTCCACCGACCACCTCCCGGTGAGCACTGCGCTCAGAGCCTGGCTGCTTTCTCTGGGTTTACCTTACGCTTTATTATAAAAATGAGGCCCTTAGTAATTTACCGAAGGACTGAAGTAGTATATTAAGTTTCACTTTCCAGATACTGGAAACAACATTATAAGGAAAAAGTAAGACTTAATACAGCAAAATACCTTGCTAGTTGCTCCCGTCTGGCTTAGCCAAAGTTATCACAGTGTGCGTTATGAGAAGGTAATTGCCCCGTTCCCATGGCACAGTCCTGCTGTGGCTGTTCTGGAGGCTCTTTCTCCCGCAGATGTGTGGGGATGCTGCTTTGATGTGATGAAAACCTAGGATCAGTGATGTCCTGTTCACAGGTTCTTTCTGGGACATATAGCCTAGTTCTAGCCAAAACCTCGCTGCTCACTCTGATTGTACCTAAGACCTCAAAAAGTCCTAGGATTGTAGATTGCACGCATACAAAAGCATTAATTGTGCATGATCTCTCTCTCCGTGGGTTTGTTATCAAATAAGTGGCAGATCCAGGAGGAATACATTTTGCTTAGACATTTTTGTGAGTGTTTCTCCTTCCTACTGCTTGTGCCGCCCCGAGCGCTGCCCGTGCTGCCGTGGACAGCTGTGAGCATCTCCTCCAGCTCCACAGTGTGTGCTCACAGCACGTCCACCACAGGTCTCCAGAACGTCACTGAGAAGAACCCTTGCTTGGAGGGGGTCTTGTGGAGTCATCCTTTCACTGTGCAGCTCTGGGTTGTCTCTTTTGGGGGATCTGGCTGCTTTCTCCTGCCATGAGATTTAATCCAGCCCAGCTGCCGTCCCAGCCTGGCTGAAGCCGTGCAGAGGAGCACTGGGCGAACAGCTGGGAGGGGAGAAGAGTTACCAGGGCTCTTCCAAAGATGCTCATGGATATGAAACTAGGTGACAAGTAAATATTCTGAGCTGCTAAAGTTACTGCTTTATGTATGTGCTGGTTGCGTTATTTTGCTCTATAAACAGCAGTAGGATTTTAGGTTACCCCTTGTGTAAGAAAGCTCAGATTTATAACAGGGGAACCCCCTGGGCTGTCCTCATATAGGCAGGGAGGGAGAGAGACCACCTTGATCGTTTGGAGATGAAGAACAAGTGTTTTATGTCAAAAATTAAGGGGAAAAAATTGAATTGGAAGACATCCTGGAACAGTTCTGGAGCTACAGATGACATTTCTCTTGCCAAGGCTGACCAGAAACACAATCACCAAAGCCAGTGTAATCAGGAGAGGTTCTAGAGATACACTTTTCTAAACAGCCCTTTAACGCTTCCTCCACCTGAGGGGAAGGCGTTGTACATGGGGTTGTTCACAGGAGCACCCAAGAGCTGCCACCAGTCCCACCTCCGCTGACAAGAGGAGGGCGAAGGGGTGCTCAGCATGATGCATTGCACTAACAGGATTTGTGGATTCTCACCCGCAGGTGACACGGGATCTTACATCTGCTTCTAACGGCCCGTGGAGACTGCTAACATCCTCCAGGCAAGACACGTGTCTGACTGTGCCAGCAGTTCCCCACCAAAGAGTCATGACCTCAGGGGTCCGAAATACACGGAAAGGTTCATGTCAGCTGCCTGGCCTGGGGGTACAATCTTGGACTTGTTTTGCCTCATGAAATGGAGTTGCGTTTGGGAAAGCTGTAGAGGTGATGACTACCTCCAGTAGTCACCGCTGCACTGCAGTGGAGCTACCTGTCATGTCTAGGGTGGGAATGAAATTTTAGAAGCCCACCCTCACTTGGTGAAGGTTATACTCTACACAGTGCCCTAGCTGATGGAGTGGGAGGGTGGGAAAGCATGGGAAAAACTAAGGGGCAGGAAGGAGATGGAAAACTCAGTGCCATTCAACTAAAAACTGTTGGCAGTGAGCACAAAAATCTGTTGCAAGTGTAGGCAGCTTTACACCTGCAACCTCCTAGCAGAAGCTTGGTCTTCAGAAATCACCCGTGTGTTCTGATGGATGGGTGTACCTGGAGGCTGGTGTTTGGACATGCTGTGAGCCACCAGGACCTTCTCTGTGAACCTCCAGGACCTTCTCTGTGAACCCCAAGTCTCACGGATGGGCATCACAGGTGAGCACAGATCAACCCTCCTGAAAACACCGTTTTGCTCTCGTGATGGAGGTGTCACCCAAGGGACCAGGCTCGAGCCTCCCTCCTTCCCAAGGCAGGATGGGGAGAGCTTTGCCAGAGCACTGGAGGATTCAGTTCCTTACTTACGGAGGTTGCAGTGCCCCAGGATAGAACTATGTAAAAAGGACTGTAGAAATGTAAAAGGAGATGAAAAATGAGGTTTCACACTCTTTGTACTCCCCGGCCACGTCCTCCCCCTTGGCTAGGATATGTGCATAGCACGTCCCCCATTACAGGTTGGGAACATGGAGCAGCTAATGCAAGAGATGATCTCTTTTCACATTCACTTGCTATTTTTTCCTGAAGAAAATAAATTTTTTAAGTTAAGTTTTTCACTGTGTCTGTTCTAGAGCATGGACAAGAAAGGTTAGTTATAAATAATGTAGAGCTGCATCCCCTGTTGAGGGGAAGGAAAATACAGGGAGCCTCATAAAGAGAAACAGAGCAGCACCCTCGATGGATGGGGATGAGCCAAGAGAGATGGGGATCCCACCAGGCCACCAAAGCCCTTCTCCTGCCCATGGGGAGAGCTGCCCGCGGGCCTCCAGCCAGGTGGCAAGCAGCCACATCTGCACAAGCCAACCCCGACCCTGACGGCAGCTCCGGAGGCTTGTCGGGGCAATGAAAAATGCAGCAAAGAAGGTTGGATCTGAGCACAGAAACACATAAGTGGGCTGTGCTCTGGAAACTACTGGAATATGAGTCCAAAGAGGAAGGCATCATCTTCCACCCAGCTTTTTAATCAATTCAACTGATTTTTTGTGCATGGCAGAGGGGTGGCATAGCTGCTGCCCGGCCAGCTTGATGCATCACCCCCATGTCCCCACCACGTGTAAGTGCTGCCTGTGTGGTCACTCTGCATCAACACACTGGGAAAAGCTCTTCCCAGGGATGAACCATCGCCCCACTGCGCTCCCACCTCAGGACAGCCCGGCGACGCCGTGCCCTCACTTTGGGGAGGTGGACAACTGACTGCTGAGCACTTGGTAATTCATCCTTGGGCACCCGAGTAGTGCAAGCCGCACAGGAGGCCTGGAGCTGTAGCCTTCCACCCCTGCCTGGGTTTCCTTGCTTTGTTTTGTCCTCTCGTCCCCCCGTGCAGAAGATCAGTCACTCCTCAGGCAAAGCGAGAGGGACGACGACTCACTGATGGGGAAAATGAGCTTTTGGTAAGTTTGTGTGGGAAAGGATGCAGGGGAGGAAGAACAGAGGTTGCATGGAGTACAGGGTTCGAAAGGACCATGGTAAAGCAGAGTAAGGTGGAAAATTAGGAAGCGTTGGTGCCTTGGCATCCCAGTCAGCGCCTGCCTCCTGCTTCAGGCACAAGCGCAGCCGCAGCCTGGAACGCTGCTCTCCATCGGGACCGGCGGGGAGCGGGGCTGCTGGCTCTCAGCACAGAGCGGCTGCTCGTCGGGAATGTCACCTGCCCTAGGATGGGAAGCTGAAATGCAGCGCATGTGTTTGAGATCCAGCACCTTTACTATTAATGCTGGCCACTTTATTTTTGCAATGCTAAGGGTGTAATGGCTTTCTATGAAAAGCCATTTTATTTTGTATGTGAAGGAAGTTGTAAGCATTAATAGAGCAAAATATGTCTTAGTCATTTTGTGCGGGAAATCAGAAAGCTTTTGCTTTGGCCAAATAGAGAAACAACAGCCCTAGACAGAAAAATAAGGGGAAAGTGATGTGCAATTGTATTAGTAGCTAAATATGCTTTATCTTACAGTTCAAGAGAGTTTAATTCTAATTTTTCAGTAGAAACTTCTGAGAAAGAAAGCACTCAAAAATGATTTTATTTTCTCTTAATAAGTCAAACATAGAAGTGACTCCATGTGTCCACTCTACTCCAGAAGTCCCCTCTATGCCTTTGCTCTCCTACATGGAAGAAAGCGATGGGAGCAAGACACGGCTAATGCACAAAGCTGAGGCTGCTCATCTCTCCCCGCTGCGGGGAGCCCGTCTGCAACACTGTCTGGTACCAGAGCTGGGAAATCACAAATAGTTTATTGATGGAAACTGTCGTTCTTTTAATTATATACTGAGTATTGTGCTTCATGGCATTCATGAAGTTATGCAGAAAATGAACATGGAATTCCTGAATAATCTGCCAAAAACAGCAACAGGCCATCAGAGGACACGTTGATCAGCGAGATGGCAGTACCTCCTTGCGGCACATGTTTAATGCTTGTTCTCCGTGAAGGGAGCCAGTGCTGAAGGCCTGGCAAGGGCTCCTTGCGATACCCATGCTCTTCCATCTCACCCCCCATGGAGGTTCAGCCCTCTTCAATGCTCCATTGCCCACACCACATCCCCCTTCTGCCAGAACACCACAGCTTGGCGGGGGTTTAGGTCCCAAGTAAAGCATCTTCCAGGAATTTTTGGACTGTGGGATGGTTGTGTTGGGCTTTTGGTTTCCATACAGATAAACGCAATTTCAATGTGTTGGTGGTGGCTTGGTTATCGTGATGACGCACAATGCTCTGCAACAAAAGACATGCATTGTACTCTGCTTACTTTTAAGTTAATAACTTTTTGATATCTCTGCCTGACATAGCATCTAGTACCAGGGCATTCAACTTCCCTGAGTTGTCCTTCATGGCTATATCACAACATTATTATTCCTTTAAGACTAAAACGTGTTTGTCTCCTAACAGCTAATGATTTCTTCAGCATGTGGTTTCTCATGTACGCTTGACTTTTCAGTCTTGTGTCATACAGCGATGGGAAAAATTGAACTACTTTTAAAGGTTGTTTTTTTTTTTTTTCTATTTAAGTGGCAAGGTTTTCAGTGAAAAGGTCTGTTTGGGAGAAAGACGCTCCCCTGCCTACTCTTCCTATGGCTTTGTCACAAGACACACGTTGTGAGCCGTGCTGCAGCAATCACAGCATCACTGGACGGCTGAGGGGGCAGGGACCTCTGTGAACGCTCCAGCCCAAGCCCCTGCTCAAAGCAGGGTCACATGCAGCAGGCTGCCCAGGACCTTGGAAACACAGAAAATCAGGTTATAAAAATAAACGCAGAAAATCAGGGAGTTCTGACGCACTGCTAGGGCAGGGCTGACTGCAGCAAAGTTGCCCTCATCATCCTCTTCCCTATTGTGATCAGCATAAAGGCTGTCTGCCGTTGAACTACTGTTCGGAAAGCGAAGGATGTGCGTCGTGCTGGGCTTGCTGCCTTTCAGCTGTTTCACACTGAATCGGTAATTCAGAGCAGCAACCTGAATCCCAAACAAGCGTGAACTCCTCATGGGCGCTGGGATTAAAGGAGGATGCGTGGTCTGCCAGCGAACATTAGTGGTCCCTGGGACAGACGGACACTCTGTACTTGTCTTCAAGTATTTCAGCACTTTGGGGCCAGCTTTATGATAAATATAACCTGTCATGAGGAAACTGTAGTTTAGGAGGAAGATTTGCTTTGTATAGAGGCACGTTAAATCCACCGTGGGCACGCGTGCACCCTGCGAGCCGGTGTGCTAAATTATGTATCCGGCAGCAAACTTTAATGGAAGTTTTGAATTCTTTTATTGCTTGGTTTTCTACTTGAAGAAAAATTCATCAAACGGGGACTGCTAGGAAAGCAAATCACAGTGCAACTTTTCAAAAAAATAGGTCTGCTTTAAAGACATCACTTGTTTCAAGTCTGCTCTTTACACAGGCCATGGCTGGCAGTCCCAATCTGAGAACTGTTTTTTCTGACAGTCGCCCATGGGACCCCTCCCTGCGAGGCAGCAGACCCTTCCCCTGCTTGGCCAGCCGCGAAGCCCCCCGGGTGACTCCTGTGCTCTGATGGCTCTGGCTCCCATCCCTCAGTGATTTCGCAGGAAGCAACATGGTTTTGACAAAGAGGTGACCCCACGTTGCCCTGCTGTGTCTTCAGCCCGTTCCCTTTTCTCAAATTACGAACTTCTTTGTAATGAAGCAGAAGGGGTTAAGAGCATTAATGTCATCCCATCTAACTTTTGCAGCCCATAAGTTCAACTCAGGGACTTCTTAGATGCCAAAAAACCCCTGTCTGGTTTGCAAAAAAAGGAGATGGAAGAATCTGATAGGTGAATGATTTGCTCATCCCTTCATTTTCCTTTACCCCTTTACCTGCACTAAACTGGCTTGGTATACTATATTTAATAATTTACTAACCTAATACAAGTCATATATTGCTCTTTCAGAACAGTAAAGCGATTACCTTATAGCTGGCATATAGCCTTGCACATATGGTTCCTGAAGTTACCTAATTACAGTCACAAATCTGAATACCTCAATTTAACAGAGTGCCAGAAATCCTGCTGCTAAAAATGCAAAGAGACCGAGGTGTTATTCACTTCCAAAGAGCCATTAAGATCGGCTGAGCTGCACCATTTTATACCACCGCGGCTGTGGCTGTGCATGGCTGTTCCACTAGAGGAAGCTATACAGGTTGGGGAAAGCGTCTGCTTTTCTACTTCTGTGATTATTTTGACATAAAAAAGCATGGAGTATGGACAAATCTATCATTCCTTTTGAAAACTTTAATGTATGACTTTTATTTTTAATACCTGGTCTTCTCTAGCTGCATCTTACAATTTTTTATTACCATGAGCTGTACTTTTTTTCCCATTTTCTCTGGCAGACCTATCAATTCTAAGCTGCTTTCTTCCTCTGCAAAGTCTTGGTTAATTGAAAATGTCAGTTATTGTATTTGATGATATTTTCTCCCCTATTCTAACTCTGGCTGTGATAGTGATTGTTGTGAGAAGAGACTTTATCCTAAATCTAGTCATAAGGACACAGTGCAAAAGTCTCAGCTGCCATAAATCAATAAGGGATTCAGGAGAGCTACTTCAGCGAACAAGGATTTAAACCCCAGTTCTCCCGCATCTAATACTTTGCAGGAAAAGTACAGGTATTTTTCCAATTTCTCTTAGTCTTCTTTTAGTTTCATATATTCTACATCTCTACCAGTGCTGCTCTTGGCTTTGTACAGAGATATTGAGACCCATGAAATTAAAGAAGTCTGATGGAACAGCACATGCGCTGCTTGCAGGAGCTGCATTAAAGCATCGGGTGCCGGGGATCCGCGCTCCAAGGTATCGGAGGTGTGTGGAAGCGGCCAGGGAGAAGATTCAGCTCCACTGAACATAGCTGCCAAAGCCAGGCAGGATGCCCATGCCACCCCGTCTGCTCCGCGGTCAGGAGGGAGGAACGGGGCCCCGGGGAGACGACAGACCCTTGGGTTTGGTCGGGATGTATTCCCTGGAGACGTTTGCTCCTCTCTTGTGGAGGGTAGTTTGTTAGACGTCTGGCTTCCAGATGGTTAAGGTTTGGGGAGATGAGTCCCTTCCCAGCTTCCTAAAAAATCTGAACACAAGTCAAAGATGAAAAAAAATCTTTAGATTTTTCTTTTCACCTGCAAAGTTTAGGAAAATGAGTTGAATGTTGGGAAGCACCAGTGCAGTGGCAGCAGACCATGGCAATGGGGGAAGCAACTGAAGAGCTGTCTGGGTCAATTACCCAGGCTGTTACAATTAAGAATTAAAATCTGATCCTCTTGGAAAGTCTGATGTGGGGGATTGCATGGAGAAACTGTTTGTAGAAAAAACAAAAGTGACAATTGCGGCTTACTTCCTTTAAGATCTGAAAACCCTAAAATTGCTGCTTCTACTGCTGCACTGGGAAGATGCAGGAGTTACCGGGAAGTGCAAGACTCTCTCTACTATTCTGCACTTTCAGGCAACGTTCAGCTTAATCTGTAGCAGAAAATTAAGGCAGAAGAAAATGTGCAATTGAATTTGAGCAAGGACCCGTGAACCACTCTTTCCTGGAAGAACAATGACCCTCTCGTCATCATCGAAAGAAAAGTCTACCTGCGGTATCATTTTTATTCTCCGGCTACAGACATAACTCGCTCTGCATCTTGTCCAAACCTCCTTCCTAATCATCATGAAAGAGGTTGACAAGGCACAAGATTATCCTCAAGTATGCGCTTTTTCTTACACTTATCTGACTGTCCTTCAGCATCTGACTAGCAATGAATGGGTATAGAAAAGAAAAATGAATAAGGAGGGGAAACGAGCATGGGGAGAAGAGCTCTGCACTCAGACAGAAATTGTTATTCCACTTTTGTTGTGGAATGGGAATCCTTCAAGTCTCAGCACCTTTTGGTGCCGACCTGTGATATTTAATATTCTCTAACATGCGTTCTCAGCTGACATCCCTTTAATTAGCTGATACTCCTCTTTACTCTCTATAGCCACGAGTTTCCAAAAGTACTTCAGTGACTTAAACCCAGCCACTTCCCAGGAAATTTATGTGCTTATGGTGTCTCGAAAGTGCCACCCGCTGCAGAATTGGGGTTTCCCCATCTCTCGGTGGCAGGTGACTGCGGGGCCGGCCGTGGGTGGGCTGTACGGCACGCTGCCAAGGAGGGAATCCGCAGCAAGTCCAGTGGTTTATGGCTTATAAAAATGACACTATTAAATGAAGTGAGACTTTGATTTTATGGGGTATGAAATGCTGCTTACATACTGCAGCCTTCAATGGAGATGATCATTAAGCAGTTATTTGCACAAGAAGCTTGGGTGAAAACTGGATATTTCCCCCGGCCTGGGGACGCGCTGCTGGCAGACAGCACCCGCTCTGCTGCTGGAAAAGCAGTCGAAAGCGAAGAGCTGCCTCTCCTCCGTGTCACTGGACAGACTCGCGCAGGCTTTGGAGATGCTCTATGACTGTGTTCAATATAGGGACATAATGTGTGTGCATGTATTGAACATAGAATATTATGAACAACATATGCGTTCATGGCGTGTCAGAAACCCGCCCTGCATTGCCTCAACTGCTGTACCAGCGAGAGCCGACACGGCGGGTCCTGCCCGGCGGCTGCCCGGTCAGGGGGACGCGGGACAGCAAGGGACAGGCAGGACGGCGCGGGGATGGGCGGTCAGGGGGACAGCGGGGGGTCTCGGGGTGTGGGGGCAACAGCGCTCCTCTGAAATAGCTCCCGGATAGCGCAGCAAGAAGGTTTCAGGAGGGGCTTTGAGGGAAGAAAATAAAATGGCTTGGCCGCTGCCTGTGGTAGGGTCTTGCTGAGCATGAAGTATTTCGTGAAAGAAATGGAAATTCTGGTCCGAGCTGTATCCAACATACCCAGGCAGTGATGCTGGGCTCAGCTCAGAGCAGGGACCGGGCTGCGTGCCGGGGAGAGGGGCCTGGCAGGGCTGACTGTGCAGCCACGTGCCTGTGAAGAAATATTGCGTTTATTATAAGCTGAGGAAAAAAATGCTGCCGTGCTCCTGTGGCACCACGCTGAGAGCTGGGAGGGCAGGAGGGGAGCTCAGGCTGCCCGGTGGACACGGGCAGCTGCCCACGGGGACCGGGACGGGGCGGCACAGGGGGACACAGGGCTTGTGGAGCTTGCACAGAAACATCATTAAGTAAAATTTGAATATCCGATGTTGGCAAGAGGTTTGATCCAAAGAGATACTTTATTTTATTATGAACATATTCTGTACCGAAGCGGCTGCTTTTCTTTTAACACACATTATAACTTATTCTAATGTAGCAGAGAAATATGGCTCCAGTTTGCAGTGCCTTTATTAAAGCAATCTCCATTCCAGCGGGGTTTCCCCTTGGCTCTGACCGAGGGGCCAGGTCGGGCTGGGCATGCTGAGCCTGAGGCTTTGCAGGGCAAAGGTTGGTTTGTCTTTCCATCAGTTTTTACTGGTTGTTTAGAAACTCACAGTGGCACTTGAAATATGTGATGATTAAATTCCCAAAGTGACCAGGTCACCACACCGGTGCAAAAGCTTTATTTTAATGTGTTGCCAAGAGAAGTATGAGGAGTCAAGAGTTAGGGGAACCTGTAGGTGTAAGGAAGAACAAAGTAACTGCTTTTGTCTTTTGCCTTCCTCTCTGTCACTGCAGTCAAGCTTGCCTCTTGCTTTTCATTTAACAGTCACTTACCGATTTCAGCGATTTCACTTGTTGAAAGGCAAAGAGAAGCGAAGGAGAAGCAAAAGGCATCGCTTCCACTTGCTGCTACTGTGGTTGCCTCTGCCCCTGGCACCCCACACTGCACCACCAGAGCCTGGGCAGGCGTCCAGGGGCTCAGGCCCTCGGCTGCGGGCATGGCCGCATCCTGCATCCGGCCCGCCGCAGCTCCAGCTGCGTTCTCCTGGGCTCTGGGTGTTATTATCGTATTAATTCATACGTGGTAACCTGACAGTAACATGATTCACAGAGCCAATAACAGTTTTTGATAACAATAATGCAACTGCTAAGCCGGAGTCCTTAACCAGTACAGCTCAGTGGGGAAACATTGACTTCAGATATGTTGTGCTGCTTCAGCTCCTAATAGTCAAAATATTTAATACTGATTTCTTCTTTTTTAAAAAAAAAAATGAATCAGTCATGGCGTACTGTTTCCTTGCAATTAATGTCTTTAATATGAAAACACAGCACTGTGTTGTGCAGGTTTGACACTTAACCAAAGTAATTAGCGTATACAATAATGAATCTTACAATTTTTCCCCACTGTAAGAAATAAAATAACTGTAAATAAATTGTTAAAACCTGGCCATCTCACCAAGCTTTTAATGCTTTGTTCAGCATGTGACTAAATCAAGTTCTGCCCATCCTGCTGTTCGTCCTACCCGGCACGGAGGAGCTGCCAGTCCCCAGACCCACACGTGAGCTCCCTGCCCTCGCCGCTGCCTGCATGCACATCCCCGCCATGGTTTGCTCTGTGCAGGTGAGGCAGTGCCAGCAGCGCCTGTGCCACTGGACAGTCCGAAACCCTTCATTTTTCCAGTCCTTGGGAACAGAGAAGAGGTTCTTTCTTTGCAACAGCCTCCAAGGACAGGGCTGCTAGCTGGCACACCAGCAAAAGGCACTGCCGAAAGTCGCACCATGTCCTCGACATGGGCACAGCCAGCGCGTGGGACACGTCCCCGGTGGCTGGGTCGCGGTGGCCCCGGGCACCGTCCCTCTGCAGCGGGAGCGAGGACACACCAAGCGCCCAGCCTCTGCTGCCAAACGTGCCTTTCCCAGCCCCACGGCAGAGACCCCCCCCTCGCCCACAATCCCTCTCCCGGAGCAGGTACCATCTGTGGTTCAGTGCCACGAAGATGTCGTTTAAATAGGATGAAAGCACTCAGCATAGTAACGATGGGTCTTTAGTTTGTTTAATCTGCCTTTTTAGAAAATTGGGGGGGGGGGTTGCATCCAGTTTGAATACAGGTATTGATGAATTCACATCAAAGAGCCCTTAGTAGTAAATAGGTAGGAGAACTGCAAAAGCTGCGTAAAAACGCTTGCCACCTTCAAATGCCTGTAAAAGCACAAACACAGTTCCAGCACGGGGATGCTGCCAGAAGGAGCTGCAGCTCCCGGCGGCGGTGCGATGCTGGGGAGCTCTTCAAGCATCTGTCTGTGGGCAACAGCTTTAAAGTCCCCATCTAGGACAGATGCTCTGCTCACGGTTCATCCTTAATGCCTGAGTTCACGCATTTTCGTTTTGAAGCAGTTTTTACAGCAGTTTGTGTTGCATTAAAATAGTATTTGTAACAGGCAGAAAGTTTTAGTGTCAGGAGAAACCCTGGTATACCAGTATTTGAGAAAAGTGATACAACCATGCTGAATTTTTGAGCGGGCGTTGGAACAGCTGGCAGCAGCGTGGGCACGACTGTGGGGAGCCCACCAGGGTGGAAGTTGTGCGATGCTGAAATACACGTAACTCCTGCTTGTAAGGAGATCCCCGTCCATGGGCAGTGGTCCCATGTAGATAGCTCACAGGCACGCCGTTAAGGATTTTCCTACTTCTCACAGTAAGTCACTTCTTTAGTGACCACCGTAATTATAAAGATTTTGTTTAAAATTTCACTCTCAGTACGTTGGCTTGGGCTTTTTCTATTCAGATACTACCTGAATGCTTCTGTTTTATTTAGTTAGTCATTAAATACCCTTGATTGTAATGTAATATAGGAAGGGAAAGGCCACTGAGGCGCCAGCATTCGACCAGAGCTTTGCTGATGCTGCGGCTTGTGTCCCGTTTCTCCTCCCCATCCCCACCGCAGCCGGGGCTGCCGAGGAGCCCAGGGGCTCGAGCAGAGCGGCCAGGGATCGTTCCCAAAATTCACTCAATTGCAGACACCCGTGCCTTTCTGCCAGCTCTTCTCTTACAGTGATTGTTCGCTTTTGTCCTTATTTTTCTTATGCAACAGCACCATCTGAATGATGGATATTTAGACTGATTTCATACGTGGAAACAATTGGGCTGAAAAAGCTGCCTTTTCCTTGTGTGTTCTGCAACCGCAGTGAGAAAACGCTGCGTGTGCTCTCCTGCACAGTGAAGGGGATTGCGCGGGGTGGGCCGGGTTGCGGGTGCTGGGGGTCGCGCAGCCCACCCCGTCGCCCGCATCGGATGGGGACTGCGGCAGCCCCCGTGATGCGGCAGCGGGGCTCCAGGTTTTTGGGCAGTGGTTGCGTAGGATCACGCAGCCATAAAGGAGAGCGGAGCTGCTCCTGGGCCAGTGCTCATCCCTGGGTGCCCAAGCAAAAGAGCATCACGGATGCGTGTTGTTTTTTTCAAGTATGCGTGCATGATTTGACTGCGTTTCCGATTACAAACGACCATCTCTCATTTTTAAGGTCCTGCGAGCCGAGCTGCCATTGGGAGCCAGTGTGCGAGCGAGTGCCCCGGCCGGGCTGGGGAGGTGGGTGGGTGGGTGGATGCAGTGGTCCCCCGGCCCACTGGCGTGTCAGGCTTCCCTCCATCTAAGCCCAACACAAACGTCTGCCAACGGGGAGTAATCTCCAGCATGTTGGGAAAGTTAAGCCCATAAGTACTGCCCTGAATTAGAGCTTACCACTGAAGTAGCCCTGCTGAGATCAGTAAAGATAATTTTGGTCTCCATGATTAAAGCTGAGAGCAGAATCTACCCTCAGGAATCACATCTCCAGCCACGTCCCATGGGAGGCAAAGCATCACTGCGACTGCTCTTGGATGCAGCACACTTCTTACTGGGGCCAGGAGCTGCCCGCAGCCACCCTGCCACGGTCGAAGGTGGACCCAGGCTTGCTGAACTTCTCATAGAGACGGTTCTGAAACAAATAAGATCCCCTGAGCAATTAACCACAAGGTAATGAGGTAAGTAATCCTGGGGAGAAAAAAAAAATCAGTTTTCATTCTGAAGTTAGTTTGGGGTCTACGCAGGACAGTAAGTGCTGCAAAGCTGCAGCCTGAGTGCTGCTCTCCTCCTGCTGCATCTTCTGCTGGCCGGACATCCCCACCCGCCTCGTTTCCTTAAAGCCGGAATAGAAAGGGCAGCTGAAAAAAAGAGATCAAACAGCAATGAAAAACGCTCAGCTGAGTCCGTGAAACTCCTGGCAGTAATGGACTTCATCTCATGATGTGATTTCTCTCCCTGCCCTACTGCTGGTCACTGGGTTTAACGTCAGTCCCTGTCCTCCTGCCCCTGCACGCTCAGCCCGCATCCTGGTGGTACTCGCTCTTCTCCTCAACCCGTAACTTTAATGCAGACCGTAAAATTTCTGCAGCAATGCCGACATCAAGCTGGAGTCACCTCCCTGCTCCTACCTGCCGTCATCTAAGAAGGTTCCTGTCCCAGATGATGAGGTGGGGCTGCCAGGACACACGGACGTGCTCGGGGCGGCAGACGGTGGGCGCGCAGAGGTGCCTGCACTTTGCTTTCAAACCTGAGGACCATGGATGTTTCTCCAGCTCTTGCCCCCCGTGGTTACACCACTACATGGTAATATCATCCTGCTTTTTTTTTCTTTTTTTTAAAAGATGTAAAAAGATGTGGAAAGGCTTGAAAATCTGACCTGCAAACAAAGATGTTCAAAGCCAGAGTGTAAATAAACAGCTCCTGATGGTTGCTGCTATTGTTCTTGGGGATAATGGGAGAGAGGCAGCGCGGGCTGGGGAGGGAGGGCTCTGATTCATAATTTGTCAACCCACCATGTTTACAGTACTTAGGTTGGGAAAAATACCTGTTCGCAGAAACGATCCTCAATAGACTTTGCTTTCTACTTACTGCCATTGCTTAGTAACAGCTCTATTTTTAAATGCTAAGAGGGTATTAGACCAAAAAAAATGGAAGTTTACCCTATCTCCGATCTAACGGGCGTTAAACTCAACGGGGACATGGCCGTTGGTCTCGGGGGAGCTGGCCCGAGCACGGGCGGGCTGCGGACCCGGTGAGCCCTGTGCCGTGGGCTGTTGGTGCCAAGAGCTGCCCCCACCAACCTTCAACTCTTCCAGTAGAGTTTTAAAAACCAAAATTAGTAAAATCTGTGCACTCCTCAGCGTTGTCAGCTGACGGTGACCTCCCGGAGCGGGCAGGTAAAGCCTGTCGAAATGAGAGCTGGGACTTTCCTAGTGCAGCTACAGGTGGGCTGATGAGGAAGGACAGCGTGGGCACAGATATTTGAGTTTGGGAAGCAGGATTAGGGGCTCTTCGGGGGCACCTGCCGGCTGCCCTCCTTCCCTGGGTGATCTGCCTCCAGCCCAGCATCACTTTGGAAAGAAATCTCTTAGAGCTTCTGCTAAAATATATTTCCAGGAGTATCCACAGCTCCTGAAATACCGTCCTGAGTATCTGATTTGGGAAACTGCTTTTGCAAGTCCCGTGGAGTCGGGAGCACAGGTTGTCCCTCCTGCTGCCCCACAGCAGTACCGGGATGGTCCTGGCCATGTCCTGCCCGCATGATCTTCCCTCGTTAAAAATGTTGACATAAATGGGATGAGTTGTTTTGGACTCACCCCTGTGCCCGAGCCACTGAAGGTCATGGCAAGTTAATTCACTTCACTGGGATTTGCAGCAGACAGCGTATTTCCCTCCATCCAGGTCTAATGATCAGCGTTTATTAGTTCCTTTCCTTTCTCGAGGATACAGCAGATAAACTCATTGAAATCCCTTGGGGATATAAATGTGCTTGGCCAAGGGAGAGCCCAGTACCAATAAAGAGCTGGTCTTTCTGCTAACAGGTTGTGCCTAAAGACTCGTGCCACCGTCATCTATTGTTGTGGTTTTAACGTATTTATATAAGGGGTATGGTATTAAATATGTGCAAAAAATCAATTGTTTTGTGGTTGATTAAATGTCAAAACAAGGCTCAGGGTTTTCGTAACTGCAAAGCCGTTTACTGTGTATACATTTGATTGCCATGAATATCATTCCTGCTGCAAAATGATTGTAATAAGAAAGCAATAAACCAGAACATAAATGGCTGCTTTATTTTTTGAGATATCCCAGTGACGCTGTTTTGGGAGCCCTGCCAGGCTGCAGCTGCCTTCTCCTGCCGGCTCCTCTCCTCCCTGCCTGCGGAGTGTCCCTGGAAGTGCGGTGCCCTGCTGGGAAGGGGAAACCTGTGCATGGCAACTACTCAAAAACCATCTACAGATAGAAAAGTAGGGTGAGTTACCAAATACCCAGAATCCCAGAAATGGTTTAGAGCTTTTTTCATAGCTGTGAATAACAAGAAGATGTTAGGAAAACATGTATTTTTTTAAAAAAAATGATGAAAGGTATGTTATCAACAGAGTCCCAAGAGCCCCAAAGAAAATTGCAGTTTCCTGGGACATTTAAAGCCAGAGCGATCATAACAGCGAACCTTTATGGAGGAGTGAACTGGATCACTTGGTAGACGGTAGATGGCTCACGTCTATGAAGAAATATTTGCTCTTCGACGTATTCTGCAACTTGTGGTGGTCTTACCATCGAGTCCTCCTTTGTGGCATTTCTTTCAGTGCAGCTTTTACGAGTCCTCCTGACACAGACGTGCACACGTGCTATTTTGCGCACCAGCACGTGCCTGTGCATTGCCAGGTACTCGCTTGGGAGCAGCACGAAACCCCCAGCATTCCCAAGCAGAGCGGCTCCACGCCGCATCCGCCGGGCGGTTGGCACCATCTCCCCTCTTATTGCCACATCAGTCCATACCTGGCGCAGGATTATTATTTATCACTAATTTTATCTTGCCTGTTGGGATCCGCAGCATTTTGGGGCTGGAAGCCCATCCGCGGCGGGGGCAGCTGCTGCTGGGGGTCTCGGCGTGGGCGCCTGCTGGCAGCTCTCCCTCCTGAGCACCTCGCCTACGTGGCATATATTTTAATTTTAGAAGTAGAAAGAATTCAAGTATCTTAAAGGTCAGAAGGATATGAAACAGGGAATAAACACAGACTGTTTCTGTGAAAATATAATGGAGCACATGGTGAGTATTTGTTACTGCTGCAGTATCTGCAATGTATTTTTGACACACGCTTGCTGCAGAGTGCAGCCCACTGCAGCAAAGGAGGGAAGTCGAATTTTCTTCCCTCTGCGCTCGGCGGAAAGCGCCGTGTGTGTGCTTTGATGAGAGGTACAGCAAAAACGTAATAGCCAACAACTTTGCCGGCACTGACAGAAAACACTAGTGGGAAGCCTCTGCATCAAAGCAATTCCAATTTCCCCATGTTAGCAGCGGAGTTAGGAATGACCTTCATCTGCTCTTCATACAGGCGGCTCTGACAGGGAAAGTCAGGCATAAATTGTGGCAAATTTAGATGAAATTATGGATTTGAGAGACAGCTGTAATTAGGTTTGAAGCAGACATTTAAATACTTTTTGCTGGATCGACCTAGAGAGCTCAGCCTTCTCCAGGGTGGAATTTAAATAGTAGCGAAGGCTTTTGTGCACCACCTGAACATCAGCTCTTGGGAGACAGGTACACGGTTCGGAGGAAAACAAAATGGAAGTGGGAGGATTAGTGATTCTTCTGACAACAGTCCTGACCCCTGTGGCCAGCACTGAACGTCCCAGCGGCCCCCGCGCGTTGCCTGCAGTATTAACATATAAACATGATCTGAAAGCAATCGCAACATCGGGAAATGAGTAAGTGTCTGGGCTCACCTGGGCACTGGTCTGGCCTGACCTGCTTCAGCCTGAGTGGGGCTTTGCCCCAGCACTGCTGCAGCAGCCTCTGCAGCCCCTTCTGCTGGTGGGGGGGCACAGCCGAGGGTCCCCAAGCCCCCCCCAAGCCCCATGGCAAGGCTGCTGCCAGCTCCTGTGGGGACAATCACGGAGCAGGAGATGCAGGCTTGTCCCAGCTCCTCTCTCGGCTTCGTTCGTCTTTCCGACGAGACAACCCGCATGAAGTTTGTTATTTTATTGTTAACACACAAACTGTGCTTCTGTCTGGGGGAGGAACGGGATGGGACTCTCCTAACGAATATCAAGTTGGATGGAGGTTCAGCTGCTCGCGGTGAAAATAACCTGGGAATGACCCAGGGCGCAGGGGAGCTGTTAACTCCGGCGGGGAGCGGCTGTTGCTAAAGTGCTTCCAGATAATATAGATCAAATAATTTCACCATTAAGGATAAGAAGTGAGTTGTTCCATTTTGAAAAAGGGTTATAACTTTTGACGTTATAGCCTGCTGATGTCATACACTTAAGAAAAGTAAACTTTTTCCCTTACTTGATCCAATGTAGTTTCAATTTTTTGACCTACTACGGGCTGCAGAGATGCAAATATCCCATGTTATTCTAGTGAGTTCCCCAGCCTTGATCATCCCTTGCTCCTTCTCTCCGCTTGCAACCCATTTTTAACATCAACCCTCGCCAAAGTCTCATGTAACTGATGAGCTTCTCAAACCCTCAGCCTGCCTGTGGAGCTCACTGCAAGAGAGGAAAACTCACACCGTGTTGACACAGTTCTTGGCGTCCTCCTGACACAAGAGCTTTTGCAATACCTCACTGATAACAATAAAACCCAACTGCATACTGGAGATCAAGAGTGAGGGTGGTACCCGGCCGGCAGCCTGCTCTTCGGAGAGAGGAGCTGCACTGGGCAAGGCAAACTTGGGACGGGGTCTGGTAGGAGGCTGCTTTTTGGGTTTCCATTAAGACTTTTTCTTCCTTTCAATTGTACTTTTTTGCACCTCTACACAGTCTCCTAAATTCTGTGACAATCAGGGGGGTGCAAAGGGCAGTTCAGCTGAAGTCTCTTCCTGTAACCTGTTCCTTCTTCTGACTATCGCCTGTATCGCAGCTCCGTCTCTCTGCCCGCAGTTTTTTCCACAGACAGAGAGATCTCGGAGACTTTTTCCTTAAAATGCCAGAAAACAGGCAAGCACCTGCTGCCTCCCAGCCGCACACATCTGCCCTCCCTTTCATGGGAAGCCAGGAGCGGCGGTGGCAGTGGTGGTGGCAGTGGCAGTGGCAGTGCAGTGATGCGCTGACTCTTGACTCAGGCAGGGATGCTCCCACCCATCCCATCCCATCCCTCTCAGTTTTGCTTTTTCCCCCCAATACTCCCAAGAAGAAGGTCCATTATGGATAGTTCATGTTGTTTCCAAAGTTAGTGACATTTTTTGCCAGGCACTGCACTCACAGGTCCCTTACACGCCCAGCCCAGAACTACCATTACATCTCGCAGCACCCAACTGGACTTTTAGTTAGTGACCGCTGTGGCCTACTTAGAAGGTGACCTAAAAATCAGCATCCATCTATACCACCACAGCCCATGACTCATCTGCTCTTCTCAATCTTAAAGTCTCCAGAAATGCAGATTGTCATTGTCTGGGAATATATAAAGTAGCACTTGAGAGGACTCAGTACAACCAGAAGGAAAAAAAAATATATTGGGACTTCTACAGGGAAAATTGACCACCATTTCTTAAATATAAGGAACCATGTCCTTAATCACTGATCCTTCTCTGTATATTACAGACTTTTTAAAAATTAGAAGAAAAAATAACTTTATTTCAGGGTTATCACTCTTAAGGATGTGCTCTGATTTACCACGCTGCCTTCCCAGCTAGTGTGGCTCCAACAGACACTAGTGAGCCCAAACCTGCAGAACCCCCTTCAGAAATGCATCCAGCTTTCCTATAAAATTTGCTGAAGGAATGTCATGATTTTAAAAGTTTCCTTAGCCAGGTCTACAAATGAATAGAAATCAGTATGGAAGGGGGTTATTTATACATGCGTATCAGTGAAAATACATTTAGGTACACATGGTGAAGCCCAGGCTACGGACTTGTTCAACTTTAGTTTTGCATTAAGCAGCATTTAGGGATCTGCCCAGGATCCACATTTTTTTCATAAGGCGAGTATGGTGAGGAGGATGACTCCACACTTGTCTTTACTGGGGAGAGAGATCTCTCTGTATTTTGTAGGTAAGGACTAGACTCTTCCAGGGTTTTTCCGGTTGCAAGTCCTTTTGCCCTGCAAAGTCTTGGAGATGTCTACCAGGAACAAACAGGAAGGGAGAAGAACTCCCTGTTGTAACAACTCCGCGCCATATCCCATGCTACAGTGGATCTCCTGGGGGATGAAGTTCCACCACCTGCCTACCAGAAGCTGTCCCTGCCATACCCATTGCTCCTGTGCAGGCTTGCAGTTTGCCTTCCCCGGTGCGCAAGGCACCTGGTGCGTACCTGCCTTAGGTTTTATGTGCAACTGGTTATAACAGCAAAGGCTTCTCTTTTTTGATGTGTTTCTACCAGAATAATATTTTATTTCACGGTCGTTCCCTGCTGGAGGCAGGTAACCCCAAGGGTGCCGCAGGCTGGTGCCGTGCCAGAAGCCGGGGAGGCTGTGGGTGCTTTCTGGCCGGCTGCAGTGGACAGGGAGACGCTAACATCGAAGACCCCTCCCCATTTCACCGCTGAAACCAAACTAGTGAATGCCCACTTCAAGCAGTACAAAAATGTTGGTGGAGCAAAACTTTTCCGGGCCGGATTTCAGTCCCCACTCTGGAGATGGCGAGAGCGGGAGAGTCCGGGAGCCGGCCGGGCTGGCCCGTCCCCAGCGCATCAGCGATGGGGAGAGGTTATCTGCACCGAGGGACTAGCCACGTGGAACAGGGATGGAGAACTCACTGCCGGTACAAACCCTCCTGTGATCCTCTTCCAGCTCCTACTAAACGCTTTCCCTCGCTGATGCGGGGCAGGCGCTGGAAGAGCAAGGTGACGACCTTACACAGCACGGAGCAGGCGGGCTGTAAAGCCACCCCGCCAGCGAGGAAATCGTGTGCCATCGTCACGGCCTGCCCCAGCGAGCACAGCTCCGCGCGGGGCAGAGGCGGCCAGCGAACGGGACGCGCCAAGGCCCGTGGCCGCTGCCGAGATTTCTGCGGCGTTTGGAGACAAAGAGCGAAACCGCGCAAGCGGAGCAGCACCGGCCCTCGCCTGCTGCGACAACCGCTCTGCGGAACGCCAGGAGAAGCGGCAGAAAACCCAACGGCCCGTGGGTCCTTGCCATCGCTCCCGGCTAGCGCAGGAACACGACGGCAGGTCAGCTCACGGGGAGCGGAGCTCCGACACCCCCCGCCCTCGTCCCTTTCTCTCCCCCCTGGATGTTCCCGGTGATGGAGGACGGCCTCCACCCACGGCCACGACGCCTCCTGCAAGGTCCTCCCCGTCGCACCACGCTTTTCCAGCCTGCGGGCCCGCCACATCCCGATCCCGGTCCCCCGTGGGCGAACCCGTCGCTTTTCCCGCGCCGCTCCCCGGAGGCTGCGAGCCCCTCCCCGCTGCTCCCCCGACCCCCGCAACTTATCAAAAGTCAAGAAAATGGCTCCCGCCTCACGCAGAGGAAGGCGAGCGATGGCTTTTTAGCCTCCCCCCCCCGCTCCCCTCAGCGTGGGTACGCTCCGACCCGCCGGGCGCCCCGTCGGGGCTGCACCGCTCCGCGGCCCGCCCCCCTCCGCTCCCGCCCGGATCCCCTCCGCTCCGCCCCGCCCCTGCGCCGCCGCGGAGCGCAGCGCGGGCGCGCAGCGGGGACCCGCCCCACCGCCGCCGCCGCCGCCGCTCCCGCTCCCGCCGCCGCCTTCTTTGTGTCTGGGCGCCGCCCCGCGCACGGACGGAGGCGGGCCCTGCGCGGCGGGGCCGGCGGGCGGCGAGCCGCGGGCGCGGGCAGCCCTCGGCGTCGCCCCCCGCAGGCTCCGCGTTCGTTCCACCACCACCACCACCCCCCTCCCACAGCCACCGGACCGCGGTTCGGCCGCGGATGGACGCGCGCTCCCGCCTGCACTGTGAGTACCGCCGGGGCCGCGGCTGGGGGGGTGTGTGTGAGGGGGTTTTGTGTGTGTGTGAGGGGGTTTGAGGGGGTTTTATGGGTGTGAGGGGGTTTGAAGGGGGTTTTGTGTGTGTGTGTGAGGGGGTTTTGTGTGTGTGTGAGGGGGTTTTGTGTGTGTGTGAGGGGGTTTTGTGTGTGTGTGAGGGGGTTTGTGTGTGTGAGGGGGTTTGTGTGTGTGAGGGGGTTTGTGTGTGTGAGGGGGTTTTGTGTGTGTGAGGGGGTTTGAGGGGGTTTTGTGTGGGGGGGGTTGTGTGTGTGAGGGGGTTTGAGGGTGTTTTGTGTGTGTGTAAGGGGATTTTGTGTGCGTGAGGGGGTTTTGTGTGTGTGTGTGTGTGAGGGGGTTTGAGGGGGTTTTGTGTGTGTGTGTGAGGGGGTTTCGTGTGCGTGTGTGAGGGGGTTTGAGGGGGTTTCGTGTGCGTGTGTGAGGGGGTTTGAGGGGGTTTCGTGTGTGTGTGTGAGGTGGGGGGGTGCGCGCCCGCGGGGTGACAGCGGCTCCCCCGCGCAGGGCTGCCGCCGCCGCCCCCGGTGCGGGATGCTGCCGCGGGGTGTCCCCGGGATCGGGTCGGGTTACGGGTCCGCGGCCGCGGAGCCTCCGCCGAGGACAAAGGAGCGGCCGGGGGAGCGGCGGGGCAGCGCGGCCCGGCGGCGGGGCTCCCCTCGGTGTGCAGCCCTCGGGCGCGGACCGCGCTGGCTGCCGCCCCCCGTCCCCCCCCCCGTCCCTCCGCCCCGGCTCCCCGCAGGGCTCCCGCACCGAAACGCCGTTTCTGTGGTTATTTTCGCGGTCGTTCCCTTCAACCTGCCTGAAACGAGGCATCGGGCTTGGCAGGGCTCCTGGAAAATTCTGCGCCCTTTCCAGTTTCGGTACCTTCCTCCCGAAGGACCGGCGCCTCGGGGAGACGTGGCGAGATGCAGCAGTGCCGGGAAAACGCTGCCTTTCCAGAACCCCCCGGCTTCTCACCATCCCATGTGGCTTAGGTGCTGTCATCCCTCTGCTAACACAACCCGGCTTTTAAGTCTTGGCCGCTTTGGAGAAGGCTAGCCCGTGCTGGAAGTCGGTTGCCCGGGGTTGGGGGAACCTCAGGGCAGTGGGGGTGATGAGCTCATACCTGCTCCCCCCGGGGAATTCGGAAGAACCTCCCCGACGCCTGGGCAGAGAGCTGGGCCGCAGGCGCGGGGTCTCGGGGCCTGCGGCTGCCCCGGCCCCATCTCCAGTGGCGGCATCTCCGTCTCCCTGCCGAGGGCAGGGGGGGACCGCGTGTGCCGGGGGGGGCTGAGGAAACGGCCGGGTTTGCTCGTTATTTCTGTGAGGCTGGGCCGGGGAAGGGTCGTGTCCGTGAGAAGGCGCTGTTGAAAGTTCTTTGGTTTTGGGGAAATAAAAACGGTCTGTATCCTGGATATTTTTGGTATGCCTATCCCTCCAATTAAGCCCCTTCATTTTACTTTGGTACATCTGTGGTTTTCAGCGAAAAACTCTGGCCACATGCCGTTCTTGGTTTTAACCTCAGGTGTTCAGAGTAATTATAACCCTTAGGAACAGATGAAATATGGAGCGTTTTCCTCATCGTTACCTGACAAGAGAAGTGACTTAATCTGGTGGGTTTTGCCATTACGCATCTGCTCGCTCAGAGACTCGGCAGAGGATGTATGCTTGCCATGGCAACCTCCACATCGCATATTACAGCTACTTTTTTGGAAGTAGCAAGACTTGTTAAAGAAATAGGAACGGCTGATTTCAGAAGCTACGTAATTATAAATAAATTGTGCATCTTGGAAAACATGACCTCTTTTTCGAGCATATTAATGTTGCTTCAGTTCATAGGTATGGGGATGGAAAGGGAAACAGCCTCCTGAGGAGGTCACGTATTTTTCTTTTCATGCAACTGCAGTGAAGGAAGGTTTCGTCATTTTTCAAACAGTATTAATTACTGTAATTTATTTCAAAACTGTATTAATTTCGTGATCTTAGAATCAAATACCTTGATGTGCCGTGTCAGCTTGATGTCCGTGTGAACTTTAACATTTGCCAGTATTTGATGTGTAAAACTTTTTCTTTGATAAAACAGTATTTTTAAATTTTTCTTTTAATTATCTCACACAGGAGGAGCTTTTCGGTGTGTTTCTGTTATACAAATAATATGAAATACTTAAAAAAAAAAAATGGTTTTACATTAAACCAATTTTTGCGGTTGCCGAAGTAACAGCAACCATCACTAATTGCCTGCTGTACACTGGATGCTTAATAAGTAGGGAGCAGCAGTTTGGAAGCAAACACTGCTCGCTGCGGAGAGCCTGGCTGGAGGCGGCCGCTCGGACGCGGCGTGACCGGTGCTTGCTACGCTTGTGGGAGTCCATCGAAAGGAGGAGTGGTGCATGGGCGTGAGCAAATTCTTCACTCCTTGGTCCCACAGGAATTTATAAACGCTTCTTATTCATTACAAATTCATTAAAGTCGTAGTTGCTTACAAAACGGGATTTTAAAAGGAAGGTTATCCATTATCTCTGGAATATTTCAAGACGGCAGCGCGCGCGCGCGCACGCGCTGTTAAAGCCACAAAACTTCAGATTAATGAAGAATTAATAGCCCCCGAGGTATTTGCATCTGTACAAAGCTTCGGCTGTGTGCACTGGTCTTAAAGCAGAGAAGCCAAGTGATGCAAAACACGGCAGAGCATTGAACTTCATCGTAGACCCAGAAAACGGGGATTAACCCACATCCGAACGTGGCCAGCAGATGCTCCCGAGGGAGAGCAGGCTGCAGCTGCCTGGTGGCAGCCCCAGAGCCCCCCCGAGCCCCGCGCCCACCGAGCCACCCCCGGGCTCCGCACCGGCCCCTGCACCCGGCCGCCGCGGTGCCGCTGGGTCCTCCGGCAAACGCTGGGAGCTGCTGCCCAGGAGGGGCAGCTGTTCAGTGCCTGGGGTCAGGGAGAGGAGCGGGGGACCTATGTGCTGCAAAGGTTTCCCAGTGCTTCCGAAAGGGTGAATTTTAGCCTACTAGACATTCAGCTAATACAACCCCTACCCTGACCTGCTGGAGGGTGATGTGTGAGTGGTGACTCCAGCCCTGGAGCTGCGCAGAAGGCCCCGGCTGTGGTCCTGGGTGGCAGGGCTTGGACTGGTGACCCGAGAGTCAGACCTTCTGTAAGCGGGTGTAGGAGGAAATGCTTCCCTTGAAATAAGGGTGTGCAAATCCGTTGGCCCCATCACAGGCACTTTGAAAATCCACTGGTCCACCAGACCAGTGTCTGAAAGCCTGCCCCGATTACCCTGTCAAGTGTGGTGTAGAAAACTGTCCCAGAAATAGTCAGTGCTACTTTGTAATCTAAATTAATGATCTCGGTAGATCTAGGCTGAGCACAGACCAAGCACCTGAATGTTGTATTAAGCCCTATTTAAAGATTTGTAAGAGCCACCATGTGTCTTTGGTTTTCATCTCAGCTCTCTCTAATTTTAGCGTGGTTTCTGTAGGCTTTAATTTGCCGGCACGGCAGATTGCATCAAATCCTAGGACAAGTCTTTCAGAACTGTTCGCTTTTTGTCAGATTTCTTTTTTTCTGGGAATGCAGCAATTTGTTGATGGCAGAGAAATCCTACGTGTTTTACCGTGCATCTTCACTGGGCAGATACACACTTTTTAGTGTGACCCGCTTAGAAGTTACAGAAAAGTCGAAGGTGGAGAGATGTAATGGTCAGGAGGAAGAACGCATGGAAGGAGCTGTGAATTGGGCTGGGTGCAACTTCATGGAAGAGGTCTGACAGCCCAGAGGAGAGGCTGCCCCTGGCAGTTCTGTAGCTAAGTGCAAAATTAGGGAAGTAAAGGAGCATAAAATCCGTACAGCTCGAGAGGTGCTCTGGTGAGGTGGAGCAAGTAAGATGTTAATGGATCAAGTTACGGTGAATAAAGAAGGAAAGGAAGGCATAAGCTCAGGAAGGCTGTTCTTTTTTATTATAAGGAGGAGAACAGTCTTCATCCTTTAGTTCACTCATATCCAGAGTGAAGGAATATATAGCTACAGGAGTTTAAGCTTATTGGAGGAAAATGCTTCACCCCCCGCCCCCCCCCCCCCCCCCCCCCCCCAATATTTTGCTGGGGGGAAAGGAAATGAAAGTGAGAGCTGGTGGTGCAAAGAAAATCTGAGGAGAGCAAGTTTAACCTTTTATAAGTGTAGGCGACAGTGGGCAGAAAAAATCTGAGTCTGTCTCGATTGGGTGCAGGACAGCAATACCGTTTATTCAGATCCAGTAATCAAGATGTGTGAAACGGTGGGTGGGACTCCTGTGGGTCTGCGCTTGCTGTGCAAGTTCCCTGGATGGGAAACAAACACTTGGCTTTATGTCATGTAAATTGTCAGTCACTACTGTTTTTTCAATGATGCGCTTAAGATGTAAAGACATACTTGTGAAATCTTTGATGCTTAGTTTATCACTGAAGTTTGATGCTTGGAAGATATGACACGGACTATAAATAGAGCAATCAATAGAGCAATCTTCCAGGTATAAAATATGTACTTAAAGAGCATTTTGATAAACAGAAATCCATGTGAGCTCAGAAGTTCATGTCGTGTGACATCGCGAGCGGCGGAGCGGAGCAGAGCGTGCCCGCCTGCTCACCGACGGTAGGAGTCGGCGGGCTGTGGGCACTGACCTCGAGTCACGTAGCTGATGCTCCGTTCCCCAGAGAGTGCTGCTCTGAAGTGGAGAATCGAGTGGAATTTAAAGCTTTGGTTGACTTGGATTGTTTTTCCGCTGCTGATTTTAAAATACTGCTTTGTTGTTGTCCTTCTTTTTTTTTTTTTTTTTTTTTTTTTTTTTTTTGTACTTTTAAAATTTTTACTGCAATTGACGTAGGGAAGATTGTGGAAGGAAGCTGAGGGCGTGCCAGGAGAAAGATGGCATGCCAGCAACTGCTCTGAGAGGAACCCACTGTCATAATGGATTTACACCTTACTCGTCTCATGTCAGGAGTGACGTGAGAGGCCGTCATCAGTGCTGTCCTTCCTTTCTGCAACATGCATTATTTCATCGGTGGTAGGTGTTGGGTCTTGGCTGTGGTCGGAGGTGAACGAGCCCCGGTGGGAGCCGAGCTGTGAGGCTGAGGAAGCGCTGTAAGAAGATGAGAGGAGTTGTCAGCGGAGAGGCCCTGGTGCCTTCGGTGGCCGAGGAGCGGAGCTGTGGCTGGCAGGTCCTGCTGGCAGAGCACGGGGTGGCAGGGCCAGGAGCTCCGTCTCCAGCTCTTCCCAGGTCAAACCCCACCAATCCCTCCCACCGTCTGCTTCTCTTGCATCACTTTGTTCTCAAATACATTAAAAAGCCTCCATTCAAGTGCCGTATGTTCTGTTTTCAACACCGCCTTCCCGCCTTCTCTTCGCCGTTGCTGTTCTCAGTGTTTGACCATTGAAGAGTCTTTTGGGCAGAGGCTCTTCAGCCCTGGTAGATGCTTTGTGAGATGTTCATGGTCCTCATTACTCTGGACAAAAGGGCAGTTTGGAGCACCACCCTGACAAGAGGGAAACGTGGGGATGGTTCCGGAGTGATGCCTGGAGGCCGGGCAAGCTGGCGGTGAAATGGATGGGGCTGGGGAGGGGAATGCGTCACCCCAGCGGGAAGGGGCCTCTCGGTACCTGGTGGGCAGCTTCACTTCATAATTAGCGTAAAATCTGCTAAAGGTGTTGTTTGAGTGGTGTCGAAATCTCCTTGTACCTTGTGTTTAATTTTGCCTCGGGTATTTGATACACTGATCAAACCGTATGGTGCATGTGTTAGGCGGTTCCACCTCTAGGCATACTGAAGCTTTCGCTGTTGTTACAATAAAAATTCTTAAATTTTAAAGCCTGAGTTCTAAATTGGTAGCTTTCAGCAGTTCTCTAATTATGTGAGACATTTTTTGTACTTAACAAATGGTTCTTATTCTTGCCAGCACTTCAGCCCGGTGTTCTAGGACTGTGGGTGTCAGGGAACAGAACATATTTCTGTGTCTGTGAATATGATCCCACACGTTGTCTTAAGTGGGAAAATGTTCACAGCCCTTATATGGCGAGGGATTTTTTCCTAAATCCATCAGTGCTTTCTCCTGCAGTAATAACGCAGTTTTATCTTCCTGGTGCTTTGTAGGCTGGATATTGATTATGAACCAGAAATATGAAATGGTCTTTATTTTTTCCTGGCAAAAATATCCTGCAGTGTAACCTGCTCTGTCTTGCAAACCATTCAGAAATTGTTTCCAGAAATGGCTGATGGTTTTCAACAGCTCATCAGTGTATAGATGCCAGACTAATAGGTAAATACCTGAGAGCAGCAAGGGTGCAAGGATTTATTTTTATCTGGCACTGTGCATCTCTTCTTCATCTTTGCCATGAGTTTACATGCTCCTCCTCGTGTTCAGCCATTTCAATAGCAGAGTTGCAGTCTCTTACAGCCAAGTGCTGTAGAAGAAGCTAAGATTTCTGCGTGTCACGGCACAGCGACATATTGCACAGCGATGTGCCATGCTTTCCAGTCGTGTGCCAGAAGGTATCTTGCCATGTTATGCAGTGAGATTTGTGAAATACATGAGTTACCAGAGCACCTCATGATGTTCTGAATGAACATTGGTGAGAGGCTGGTTACAAATTCATGAACATGTGAAATAAAGGGCGAAGAGTTCTTTAGGGCGATGGAAGAGCAGAATGACCCGCAAATGGATTTTGCTGAGAAATACTCATTTTTGCATTAGGTATTTCTGCCCAGTGGTATAACACCCCCAAATCCTTTTGGTTTGTAACAGGAAGGCTTTGTAATGCTCGTGGTTACATGCAGGAGGAGGAGTTGTGAGGCTTTGTCCATGATGGATGTCCATGGGAAGGCCAGAGGTTGAGGATGGATGTGCTACAGCTGGAGCCCGATGGATGTTTTGGTGCAAGACCTGTGTGGTCACCCAATGCGGAGGGCAGTCACCTGATGTAAAGGGCACCCAGCTAGTGTGGACGGGAGAGGGGGAAGAGTAATGACATGAGCATGGATGCTGTTACCCGTGGGTAAGCAATGTCATCTTGTGAGCTTTCATGACCGCCCATGTTTTGAGGGGCTATGTGTGTTGGTCCCCTCCTACATAGGCACGTGGCAAGAAGGGAAGGAGATGCCTACTGGAGGAGTGGGGATCTGTCGGGATCCATGGGGATCTGCAGGGCTCCGTGGGGAGAGGCAGGTGCTGGGAAGCAGCTGGAGGTGCAGCCTGAACAGGAGGATCCAGGATCCTCTTGGACTCCCTGCGTTGATGGTCACGTTCCGCATTTCCTTGGTGGTTCTTGGGTACCTTCTTCCTTTTTTCATCCGTGCTTTGTCCTGTGACAGATAAGAAAGTATTGCTTCGCAGGCTTGTCTTGTAGAATGACCTGCACCTCTGCATCCTTGTAGGATAGCACGGGGCGCCTGCGGTGACTTGTGTCATAGGACTGGAGGGTCTACCGGATCCCACCTCCTGCTCGGTGGGAAGGACGTCTTTATGTCTGATGCACAGCACCGGGTTGTACCTGCCTCTGGTGCCCGAGGGAGCCGCGTTGTGTCACCTGCGTGGGAGCACGTCGTCCCCTCTGGGGTCTGAGCATAGCAGAGATGCTACTGTCGAATCATAGATACATTCGTTGTCTCATGAATTAAGAAAATGTTGTAATCCTGTATATGAGCAGGAAGATTAATCATTATAGTACAGAAATTTAGTTATGACCGGTATTAATAACATTCTAAGGTTTAATAATTTTCTTGAAGGTTCTACAGCTGAGCAAAACCTATTTATTTACACAGGTGACTTTTAATTTTTAAGGTAGGGTTTAAGTATGAAAACAAATTGGATCAGAAATGCTGTGAAAGTCTCTGTGATTTTTAGTATCTTCTTGGAGTGACAGTTAAGTAGAACCATCTCTTGCTTTCTGAAAGGAAGAAGCTGTGGGAGTTTTGAGACAAAATGTAACATTTTTTGAACAGTATTTTTTACCAAATACTTAACAGAATAACAGTTTATGTGAGAAATGCTAGAACATACATATATTCTATTTGTAGCCATATATTGATATGGTCTATATAACAATGTGGTTCGTGGTTTATGAATGTCACCTAGAACAGAGGATTTGACTCAGAACTATCTCCAGGACAAAGGCAATCCTCATGGACTGTCATGGACTTGGACCCCGCTAGGGACTTCTGCCTGATGTGCCATTTTGGGGAACACCAGTCCTCATGAAATTTGAGAACAAACCTCAGTTAACATGTATGTATTTGTAGGAATTTTTCTTAGTGCCATAAAATACGTTTTTCTTTATTTGTTGTTCCATGGTTGCAGATGCTGCAGTATTTTTCTAAGGTTTTTTTCCTTGTAAAGCCACATTTCAGGATTCCTGCAGGAGTATCTGTGAAAGAGGCCATGCTATAAAATGAACACTGACATACTTGCCTCTGCTAGCACATCAGCTTTCAAATCTGTGCACAGAAACTCCTTTAAAGTAAGTCTTTCTCTGCACTTTCCAAGGCTAACCAGTGCCTGTGTCTTCATTCTGCCAGGGAAAGGCACTCTTTTTAATGGGATGTCATTAACACTCTGCTGCTGAGTGATTATTTCCATTTATAATAGCAACGATATGTTAACTTCGACAAGTTAAAAATTAAGATCCTGGAACTGCCAGTCAGAGTGCAAGGGCTGCTGGCATTCTTTAATCATCACTGCTATTTTTGTGTGGACAGATTTAGCATAAATAGGTGTGATGCAAAGTGTCATACCATATTTAGTGCTTGTCCAAGACATCTTGGTTTTGGAATGGTGCTCTTTGTATAAAATTAATCAAGAAAGTCAATCTGTATCCATGGGGAGGGGTGGGGAAAACCAAACAAACAAAAACTAGTTGTATAATTTGCTTCCCTCCTCAGTTTTTCTTTAATTTAGCTGACTTTGTGTGAAATACAACAAAGAAAATAGTTTCCAATACAGTTAAGTGATGACCCTGCTTGTGAGGTGTATGTTTTGTGCAGTAACTTAAAGGGCTGCTTAATTTGTGGCACATGGAGCTAAATGGGATTACATTGGTTGTCGTTGGGTTTGGCTCTGGTCCAGAGCTGTCTTTAGAAACATTGAGGTCTACATCCCTTATTCAGAATACAGTATTTTAAGAACACTCCCAAGGTTGCTTTATTCCCTTATACAGTGGTGTTTTGGTGTTTTGGTTTGTTGTTGTTTTTTCCACCTTTCGATATTGCATATTGCCTCTTAGCAGAAAGACTCTTCTGTGGTCATCTTCGTTCTCCGCTCCGATGCCCCCACCAGCCCCTCTACCTGCTCAGGTACTACCTTACCCCGGGAAATGGAATTAGGACAAGAATAAGGAGGCGGGAGACTGGTATTTCTCAGGACTTGCATCTCTTCTATGCAGCTCCTGCAATTGGGATATTATCTGCAAATTTGGTTAAAGCAGAAAAAAACTCATCAGTGTTGGCTGTCAGATTAGCCTGAGATTAGATAAATCTTAATTACTTCTGGTAGATTTGATTCTGAGTAGTCACACTAAACTCATTATAATAAGTTAGGGGGTCACCTAGGGAGAAACTGAGGTAGGATTAATGTACTGTGTTATCAGAAATTATTCTCTGATACCGGGTTTATTTGGAGCTCTCGTTTTTGCACTGGAGATGATGACGAGCTGCTCCCGATCCATGTTCTCTATGCCACCCAGGATTTGGGAGATATCTATCACGTTTCCCCAACTCATCTCTTTTATAAACTGACCTACTTAGTGACTCTTCACAGAGAAGTCTATACCTTTGCCCATCCTTTTCATCCTATTTTGAGCATTTTCCATATCTAGTGTGTCCTTCCTTTTTATTTCAATGAGGGGGCCATTTTTTAATAGCTTTAGAATAGCTCTGGGAAACATTAAGGCAAAAGAAATTGTGTCCTTTCTGAAATACTTTGCATTTTTCTAGTCCATTAGTCTGAATGCACTGACTTTGGCAGCAAGGGGTGAACAGCATGAAGAAACATAACCAGTATTAACAGAAATATAAGATTAACAGAATATGATGAGTTTGTTCTTCTTAATAAATGCTTACCTACAATACAATACCCTTTAGGAGGAATGTTCATAGTTGACAAGAAAGAAAAAAGAGCGATCATTATCTTTCTAATGAAGTGATAAGTCTGAATATGAAATCATCTACAGAAGCTACCTCTTAGCCTCTATCCATCCTCTTTCTTGATCTACTTTACAATAGATAACTTGGCTCCTCCTTTCTTTGGGGTTAAAAAAAAGCACTTTAGTGTTGAGTACAAAAGCCATTATCGGCCCTTGTCTCTCACACGTAATTTGTGTGTGCGTGTGTATAAACGTATATGTGTGTGTATATATATATAAATACAGATTTATGTGAATACATGCATAAACATTTGAATTCACACTGATCGTAGAGATTGCTCCATTCTCACAATAGTAGAGGACCTGGAAACTTTCAGTAAGTGAAATGCAAACCATTAAGGAGTTTTATGGCTTTTCAAAACCTTCAGCATGTGGTGGTGCCAGGGCTTCGTTTTTACCTCCTGTGGCTTCTCAGTTCTGTCTGAAGGATATGTAGTGGAATAATTTGTGCTGGAAAAGGTTAAACTGGAAACGGGGTGAGCAGAGCATGTTTTAGGTGATACGTGTGTTTGTTTAGGAAGTGTCACGATACTCACACGTATTTGGCAGGAGGCAATGAGTGAAAGCAGGGACTCCATGAAGCAGCACGAAAGCAAACGGCAAAATAAAGAAATCTTGGAGCTGAATTGTTTTCTCCTTCAAGTCTGAAGAGCATTGGTGTTCCCTGTTATATTATTGCAGAAAAAAAGGGCAAACTGCTTGCACGTGGGCCTTCTTGGGGCTGCCTTCAGCAGGCAGTGCCCTCAGACTCCCCGTGAAAGGGGGAGGTCGCACCTAAATCCTGCGTGTCCTAATGACCTCGTTGAGTCATGTTTTCATAGCAGCTTTGTTGCCATTTCAGGATTTTTTTAATAAGCAGCTTGATTTTTCCTGTAAGCCCTTAGCGCGCAGAGGCTGCCGTAGGGACCCGTACTGTTCCCACCGTTCCTGGAGGGCAGCAGCCGGCTGACAGCCCCGGGCAGCTCTTGCTCAGGCTCCCATCCCACATGCCGCTGCCGCAGCAGAAACCTGCGGCAGACCCCAGCTCAGGCAAGCTGCGCATTGATCAACGGCATACTCTGACAGCGGTGCTTTTATTCCTCAGCTCTGCCATACTGGCCCATTCACCTTGAAACGGTGATCAGCACTGACCGCTGAAAGCTTTCCTAGAGACGAAAGGGAGATGGCTGTCCCCCTCGGCTTGCCTTTGCATGCAGAGCGCAGGGCTGGATGTTCAGGGCAGTGCCCGCAGAGCTGCAGTGGCTGGTCCCGCAGGTGGGAACTCCGAGTCCGACTGGGACGCTCCGTTGTGCGGAGGTACCGACCTCGTGTCTTAGGGGTGAGCTTTGTGAAGACCGAAGGACAAAGCTGTTCCCTGTGGAAGAGCTGCAAAGGTGGATGCTGGCTCTTCGGAAAGCTGCTTAGGGGTAGGTTTTTTTTCTTTTTCAAGTTTACCCAGAATTTCTGAAACATCTACATAAAGAAGTAGATCTTTTCAGGCACACAAGGATTTTTCCAGACCTGCTCTGTTCTTCTTCAGTCTCATGAAAAACCTTGCACATTTGCCAGACTTTGGGTCCTGAACTGAATTTTTCCAGTTTATAATTGCTTCCCTGATAAATATTTTCTTCTTTAGACTGTTATGACTAGAGGGGGAAAACCACAATTCTCTGCCTAGGATAGTAACTTTTGATGGTCTTCCATTTTGAAATGTTCTGACCCTTTTGGAAGAAGGGCACACTGTGGTTGGGTGTGGGGTGGCCAGTCTTTCAGCGGGGAGCTTTTTTCACACCCTCCTGAGAATCCAGGTGGATTTGACCAACATGCCAGCCTTTGGAAGAGCACACCCCATCCTGTAGTGGGGAATGCCCTCGGCTTTCGGGAGCCACGTCACCCTGAGTGTCTGGGATGCTCAGCATGTAGCTGCTCAGTGTCCCAGCGGGGAGAATAAACATTTTTGGGCAGGGGAGCAAGGACTGGCGCAGCAGCTCCAAGAGGAGGGTCTGCAGCAGCTGTGTGATACTCTGTGTAGAAACACAGCGAGTCATATGGAGAGTCCTCCCGGCTTCTGAGGCTTTAACTAGTGTTCAGGAAGTAAAACTGTTCTTTGAACAAGGATGAGAAAACAAAGATAAGAATAGCTGTCCATAAAGTGTCATCCCTATATACACTGATAGGGCTGTTCTGTGAAAAAATTAGTGTGAGACTGTGTGGTTAAAGGTGATGTCATGAAAATGCACAGCAAAACTGCCTTAATGCCAAAGGAGCATTCATGCTGTCCTGCTGTAAAGCTTGACTTGCCATTCTGATCCTGTAACACAGACTTTTCACGTAGAAATGTAGAATGTTAGTATTATTTTTTCAGATAGAGCATCTGTTGCTATCTCCGAAAAACACATATTGCAGTTCTGTAATGCATTTAATTCTTCATATATTTCATTTTAGTCATGTAGCCCTTAGTTTTAAACTACCAGTTGAGCATTAATGGGCAAACTTTTTTTTCTACTTTTATTGTGATTTCATTTCAACGAACTGTGCTCCAAAACACAGAGAAAAATTGAAAACCTTCCCCCCCCCCCCCCCCCGCCTTGGAAGACACCCTCTGCATTAATTCCTGACCATTGAGGACTACATATTTATAGCTGAGAGCAGAGATCAGCCAAAACCTTGCAGTGAGACCTGAGCGCAGGCATTGCATGCCACACCGCAGGTCTGTGGAGCACATTGCACAAGTGAAGTAACAGGCTCTTGCCAAGCAATAGTAGAAGGGACCAGCTACAAACTCCTTTACCATTCCACGTTAAAGACCCTGGTGCAAAAGGCTTTTTGAGATTAACTGCATACAAAAGAGAGGTGACCTGCCCATGGTTTTTCAGGAAGTAAAGCAGACTTCTGTTTGCTGCTGTGGTGAGGGTGTTGCAGTAACATGCTGCATTTCACTGCTTGAACCAGAGAGGAACAGAAAGGGTACTTGGAAGCTGTACGGTGGAAAACGCTATTAATATTAAGGCATTTTCTCTTGTTTTCAACTGTGAACTGTAATTTACTGTGATTATTTGTTTCCTAATAAATTGTGTGTAGCTCATCTCAACATCAAAACACATTAAGCTTTTTGCTCAGATGTCTGTTAAGCAGGCTAATTTAATTCATCTTTGGAAAGGAGTTTATGACTAGATGCATGAGATTTGACTCCGAGATATCACGCACCTTGTTCTTTCTATCTGGATCTAGTCAAAAGGTCAAATTCTGCTCCTTTATATCCTCATAATTTAATTGAAGTCAAGAGAGCTCCATAGGTATAAATGAAAGTACACTCATTAAATACCAGTGCAGTATGGGAGGGTACTGAATTTCAAGAAAAGGTGGTAGCACATGAATGAAGTGGCTGCTAGTCTATTGAGAAAGCCATCCGCTGATGTTTGTCTTACAAAAGCTTCTAACATTTCAGCTGGAGCGGCTACTATTTAGCTAATGGAATTAAAATAGGGATTTCAAATTTAAATAGAAATGAAATACAGGCTAGTGACTACTGACACCATTTAACTGCAGATATAACATTATTAATTAGTGAGTGAAAGAAGCTTATTAGCAAGCTACATCATGACATTGTTCTGGAGATGATTGTTCTGTTATTAAAATTACTTTGAAAGGAAAGATAGTCCACAGCTAAACGTAATTTAAGGTTGTTCTCCCACATTTTGTCTCTCTACTTTTCTGCTCTTTTTGCTTATCTTTTCAAATTGTGGTGGGACAAATTCTGCTTTGGTATCTTATCATTGTAAGTTGGTGCCAGTGTTCAGCTCTGCACAGGAGGCTGTGGCTGCCGCTTTGCCCAGCTTACCGTGTCAAACCCTCAATCCTCACATCACCTCTCCTTTGCTAGCCAAACCAGAGCTTTTTTGCATTTTTTTACTCCTTTGAGAAGATCTTCTTGTGTGTTTTGTGTGGATATGCAATCTTGCCCATTTAGCATCATAGAATCACAGAATTGTTCAGGTTGGAGAAGACCTTTCGGATCATCAACTCCAACCATTAACCTAGCACTGCCAAGCCCACCACTAACCCATGTCCCTAAGCACCACATCTACGCATCTTTTAAATACCTCCAGGGATGGTGACTCAGCCCCTTCCCTGGACAGTCTTCTCCAGTGCTTGACAACCCTTTTGGTGAGAAATTTTTTCCCAATATCCAATGTAAACCTCCCCTGGCGCAACTCAAGGCCATTTCCTCTCATCCTACCACTTGTTACTTGGGAGAAGAGACCAACCCTCACCTCACTACAACCTCCTTCCAGGTAGTTGTAGAGAGCGATAAGGTCTCCCTCCCCTCAGCCTCCTTTTCTCCAGACGTAACAAGCCCAGTTCCCTCAGCCGCTCCTCATGAGACTTGCTCTCTAGACCCTTCACCAGCTTCGTTGCCCTTCTCTGGATGCGCTCCAGCACCTCCATGTCTGTCTTGTGGTGAGGGGCCCAAAACTGAACACAGTATTCAAGGCGCAGCCTCACCAGTGCTGAGTACAGGGGGACGATCCCGGCCCTAGTCCTTCTGGCCACAAGACTTCTGATACAGGCCAGGATGCCGTTGGCCTTCTTGGCTACCTAGGTACACTGCCGGCTCATATTCATTATTTTACTCTTCATTTTATGTATACTGTGTTACATTATGACTTTATGGTACGAGTATGCAGGGACGAGTGAGCTGATGGGGTGCGCTGGCCTTCGTGGCTGCACCAGTTTAAAACCCCACCTGAGAATTGCTGGTTTGGAAAATCATCATCGCTGCGGGTATCGCTGGGAGTGGAGTGGGAGCCCCACAAGGGTCCAGCAGACCCCAGGCAAGTACGTCGGTGTGAGATGAGGCACTCAGCTCACGTACCGTGGTCAAAACCACCCCTGTTTTTGCCTGCGTTGCCCCTGCTCTAGCCCAGCAGCATTCAAGGACTCATTTTGGAAGGTTTAACACCCACCCTACAAAAATATCCTGTGTCAGTATCTGTGTTGCGTTCTTCTCAGGGAACAAAATAGAGCTGAAGGGTGCTGTGCTGCATCCTCACAGCTTCTCCTACACACACTAACGGCAGCCAAGCAGGGACAGAATGAGACAGTAACCTCGGTGGTTACATGGTAAAATAATTTATAAACACCAATCCTTAAAAAAAAAACATGCCAAGAAAGAAATCCAGGTCTTTTACAATATCAGTAATGATTTTGTAATTGATTTCCTGGCGCAAAATTTTTAATTTTATGATATTTCAGTGTCTTATATATTTGTGAGGTATTTGTCAACAAGATGAGCCCAAGCCAGATTTATTCCTAGGAGTTCTAAGAGTCCTGTAACAATGTATATTTAATGAAGCGCAAGGGATATAAAGCAACTTCAGCCATGGTTTATACTACACAACATTAATGGAATTATATCAGGGGCTCAGTTAAGTTGCTGAAATGTCACCTACAGACTCTGTATTGTAAGGGCATATTGTTGTATATATCTTATTTTTATATTTTGTACTGAACATTGCTGGAGTCATTGGATCTAGGAACTGCTGTGCCTCTCCTTTACCTTTCTCTTTCACTAGCGCAGATCCAATTATTTCTTTGGACTTACCACATAATTGCAGCTGTGTAACTCACGATGAAAGGGGGTGTATGGGAACCTGTAGTGAGCACAAAGCAATGTGCCGGTAGCCCATGAGTTGCATAGAATGAGGAGCCTGCTCTGCTTTCCTTGACGTTAACGTAAAACAGGAGTCGCTCACTCAACGTGGTGCAGAAAGCGGAACTGAATTCTCTGCTTTCACATGTATTAAGCGGTTGAGGATTCACGTCTTAGGAGCAGACCTCGGGGTCAAACTCCCAGGATTAGCCAGAGGTTCAGCTCTGAGGAGCACCAGAAAAGGACCTGCAGGTCCAGATGTTTTATAGCCCGTCCTTTATTAGCTTGAGCAAACTTGGCATCTCACCTATGGTTTCAAGAGCGGAATGCAAATCTCAGACATTCAGGCTATTATGCAGGCACACGAATGACCCAGCAATACAGGACAGACAGCGGTCCTGTATGATTTAATTTGAACTCATGTCTGTAGCAGTGCCTGTAACATACAGGCAGTGGAATAAATACTGTGCCACAAACCATTGTAAAGCTTTGAAAATCAAGAGCCATTTAAGGCATTGAGATGTGCTATATGAAGAATGTGTAGGTGACTTTCTAATCACTGATTCTCCTGTCAAGTTTTTATTAGCTGTGTGCAGTATGCTAATACAAGAGAAAGAATGTCTTCCATTTTGTTATTCTGTTTTTCTGGGCTTCTTGTTTTTATTTTTGCAAGTGCGTATGATGTGTCAGTTCTTGAAGGTTGTAAAAGAACTCCAAAATAGCTTAATTCTTTTTCTAAAACCATTGAGGAAAAGATAGGAAATTATGAGTCACTTCATGCTTTCAGAATCACGAACACAAACTGGATCCTGATCCGAAGGTTCCCTGAGATCATTAAAACTTACATTAACTTGCATGAGATATGAATCAGGCTGCCAAAACTTATGTGTTCAGCACAGCTTTATCAGAGGTTTTATTCTGCACAGAGCTAAATACAGTTTTTTAACAAGCTGATATTTGTACTTGAAATAGTGCATAGTGTAATGAAAGTATAAAAATACTGGTAAGAGATCATTCTGAGATGCCTTTCACTGTTTCAAAAAATATTCTGCACAGTGTCATGCCCTGATAATATTTCATTTTATGCTGCAAAATTTTCTTTGGAAGCACCAGTTAGAACAGATCAGTGAGATTAAATCAAGTGCCTATTACAGGAAAATCCAGTCTGGTTTGCAAGTTGCGTGTGGTGAAAGGGAAGGTTGTGTTTTCTTAAGCAGATGTCAACTAGATTATATTGATCTTCAGCAAAAATGACAGTAAAAGGGGAAAAAAAAAACCAAAAACCAAACCCCCGAGTGCACTTGTTCTGGAGAGGCAAGGAAACCAGGGGCAGATGACTGAAGAGGCAGGCCAGCTCTGCTGCTGGGATGGAGCTCCCTGGCAAGCATCCCTTCAGGTGGGAAGACTCTGCACCCATGGTGCTTGCAAAGAGTTTCCGTACCATTCAAGTTACGTCAAGTACTCACCCACTGTCTTTGTGTTAGGTTTGCATAGATTAGCTTGTTTGTTGGCGCTTACTGGTATAGAACAGTTCTAAAAGCTTCGTCATTGGATTTTTTTGGTGGGGTCTTTAAATAGCAAGAGGAGTCATTTTATGCACCAAATACAGAGTTGTGTTATTTGCAAGCACTGACTAGAACTGATCAAAATAGAGTCACAGGCCAATTAAATGTAGATAGTAAAATGTCCTCAAGCACCGTCCCATAGCACATTGATTCTCACTTTTGAGTGCTGCTTCAAAGACAAGTTTACTTGACTGCTGGCTGCTATTTAGCATGCAGGCTTGCTAGTTTTTGTTGGCGTATCTAGATTTTTATAGAAGAAAACATACTGGCTGAGATCTTTAGGTACATTAAAATAAAGATGTTTTCAGCTATCATCTTAAACTACAAAGGGCTTTGTGGCAAGGTTAAACATTTTTGTCAGAAGTGGCATTAATAGGGTCGATCCATAATATGTCTGTTCCATAATATATCCATTAATATGGGGTGGGCTGGAGGACACCATTTTGTCCCTGTTTTTTGTTGATGTTCTATGAATGTCAGCTTGGCCTTTCCCATTCTCTTTGCAGAATATGGTTGGCAAAGGTGTGTTGGGGAGGTTGGGAGAAAAGCCAGACGGAGGCAGGCCTCATCCGTATGGCAGATACACTGGGATCTAGCTAATAGTGCTGTAGGGCTGCATTTGGTTTTACTGCAATGAGTCTGTAGCAGGTTGGCATCAGTAATAATTGACTGGCACTGCTGTGTCAGGTAAAACTGCGAAAAAGTGCATTATAATTGCTTGTAACCTGAAGTACTTACTTTTGGTGAGTATCTTCCATGGTGCGTCTGAAGAGGAATTTGTTTTCTTTCAGTAAATTCAATTTTTTATTGGTTTTTTATTATTATTGTGAGAGTGAAAAGCATTTTAACTGTATCTCTTGCTAAAAAATAGCGGCAAAAGCCTCTGAAATGTATTGGTAAGGACCTTAGCTTTAATAAACTAGCTCCAGTGGTCTTGCTTTAGCTATGCTCAGTCTCACAGCCAGTGTCACAGTTCCTGTCTCTGAAACTCCAAGTCTATGTAACAAGTGGGGTTTTTGTGACTTTTGAAAGGAAAAATCTAAAATAAAATTAAATTAAAAAAACCTGAAAACAATTAACATTTTCTAGCCAAACAAAAATAACATTAGTTATTGTTAGCACTGTGTACTCTTAAGTAGATTCTTAGAGTATGACCCACAGTGAGCTATGGAATGAGGCGTAATAGTTTTGTAATACCCTGGAACAATGACATTGCCTTACCTACCTAAAGAGCAAAAGAGGTCCTTGCTAAATCTGCCATTATGAACAAATGTCTTAAAACGCATGTAAAAGTTAAAAGATCTTAATTTTAGACAGGTAGATGTTCATATAAGTTAGTAATGATCTCATAATTTTATTGTAGGGCATCCTTAGAAGCTGAAAATTAAAAGCAGCCATTTACATAGAAATACTTGGATTAGACACTGTCCATAAGAATCAGGATTCAGCTGTGATATCTGCCCTTGTTTTTGACTAGTCTCAGGCTATAAGACCATGCCTGGAAAACAGGCATCTACTCAACTGCATGCCTTAACATGCTGTGTCCTAGCAGTTGTCGCTCTTCCCTTTGTGACAAATGTTGGTCCTCTGTGTGAGATGGCAAATGTTTATGGCTTGGTGGCCATAAGACGGTCTGTATAAGGTGACCTGTCTCCTTCTTTTGATTTCCCTTTTAATACTAATTATAAGCCAGATTGTTCACTGATTATTTGAGCCAGGCACCTCTTCAGGCATAATAACAGCTCAGGCCCAACCAAGGTTCATGCTGCTCTAATTTGCAGCTTCATTTCACCTGGGACCGTGCCTAGATCAGTCCCAGTCAGGTTCCTGGAGCAGTGGAGACTTATGGATGAGACAATACGTAACTTCTGAAAATGATTAAATAACGGTGGCATCTCTAGGCCAAGAAAGCAAGCATTGTGATGTGATCATTCATCTTTACCATTTGCCAGTCTTTGATAGATTATTTTAGTGGTTTTAGAAGACTTTCCTTACTGGGAACAGCCGGCAGACCGTAAAGCCCAGGAATCCCATAGCCTGTCAAAGATCAGCACTCAGTGCGCAAGCTGCCAGTGCTATGGATCCAGTATAAATATTTCAATTTTTACACGAGTGGAGTTTTTTGTGCTTTTTCTTCCTGTTTATTCTGTTTAATTGATGCAGCATTCCACAAAGAAAATGGTGGGAGAGACCGTGGCAGAGAAGAAATACTGGTATTTTTCCTCTATGTTGTGTATTCCCTGTCTCCCGTGAAGCCATGTATCTAATGATCAAATTGCATCCTTTGAACTTAATGTAAAGTAGCACATTTTTGTTTTCATTGCAGTTTATGTCCCCTCTCACAGAGGTTATCAAGTCTTTGTGACTGCAGCTTGTGACTGCGTATTTTACACAATATGATCGCTATTCTACATTAGCACAAATTTGTTTGTGTTAGGGTAATTATGCATTTTTATTAATAAATACCTTATTGCCCATGTGTATATATAATTTATTTATAGACAGTCTTCTCTATATACTTTGCCTTATAGATAATAACCCTTGAAAAGCTTGAAGAGGAATTTTCATTTAAAACAAATCTGTCTTCTTCCATTTGGACAAATACAGATTTTAAAATTAACATCATCAGTGATGTCACCACTAATGCCTGTAAAGTTCTTCGAGGAGTCCTCTAACATGTTTACCCTCAGCTAGCTGGTTCATTTTACTGCAAGAATAAAAATTCATCTTTCTTCAGAAACACTGAGATCTTAAAAAATAACATTAGTTTAGACGTGAATGGCATTTAAGAAAATAATGGACCTCACCTTGGTATTTCACTGTAGGTTATAGCAGCGTTAAAACTTAAGAAGGTAAACGTCACAGCCTGATTTCATCTATATGGATTGTGAAGGTTTCCATGCAGTGTGTGCAGAGTGATCTGGAAAGACAGCGGCTTGCTTGGTTTGTTAATGCTTGTGGTGCTCCAGGTAGGCAGTGTCTGTTCTTGCTCCTCATCAGAGAAAAGAAAGATAAGGCAAAGCTGGCATGTTCTGTCAGCTCTTGTGGAATACAGCCATGGAGTGACAGTTGTCATCTTGCCTACACTGTTGCACAGTCATATCCATTTCCCTGACCTTTTATCTCTACCTTCTTCAACAGGGAAGCGCTATGAGCCATGAGAAACCCGGCAGTTGTGGGAAACCCTTGAAGTTTTGCCAATAAATTTTAATAGATGATAGTTAAATGTTTTCAGTATTTTTAAATGTTGTATTCATTTCTTGATTAGCAATTCAGACCTGCATTCCACTGTTCTTCATCCTGATACATGCTCGTTTATATAACTCGTCTCAGGCTGGCACTCCTGTCTGTCTTGTCTGAGTTGGTGGTGGAGAAGCGTTAAGACATGCTTTTCAAAAGCGTGCCTTAAGCTCTTGCATAAGTCAGCTTATTTCAAAACCGGGAGTGCAATGACTAAATATTTTAGAAATCTGAGCCCGTGTGCCTTCAGCAGTTGGTTTTTTGGTTTGGGGTTGGTTTGTTGTTGGTTTTTTTTGAATGTACATTGGCATTAGCAGGCACTTTCCTATAAAATTATTTTAGATTCTTTCCACCAGCTGGAGCCTCTCCAGTTTGGTCAGAACGACCTTTGTGTATGGTAACTAGAACATAGGTTTATTTGTGCTTGATAGCTGAATGAGAGTTTTATTAGTCCTTTTAAGTGGATGCTGCAAGGATCAGATTAAACCTAAGGCCAGTCATTTTACGTATTCTGAGACCTAAAATGATGCTTGTAGCTTCTACTGCAACTCGGCAATCAAGAGAGTGGGGGGAGGAGTGATCCAAAATTGACAGGATAATATTTAAGCACAGTTGAAATGCCAGCCTGTGGACTAATATAGTTCACTATTGGAATAAAGATACCTGTAGCATTCTTCATAATGGACTTCTTATGAACTTAAACATTTGTTAATGTAAGCATTTAAAAAACTTTAGAAGTAATCCTCAGCCATTGTAATTGTCCCTGAAAGGCTTTCTTGATTTTGATACTTTACAACATTACTTCCAGTTCCACAGTTTTTAAAAATATACTTCCAAGTTTTGGTAGAAGGAAACTTTCTTGTAGGAAAAGTGAAATCACCACAAAAAGCATGTTATTAAGTCTTACGAGTTAAATGTTTTTAATTTAACTTGTTACATTTGTTAATCACAGGAGTGTGAATGAATTAGACTTCCTATTCACATATATAGGATTTATTTTAGCTGATGAATCTCTAAGAAAAAGGATGGAGATGTGTCAGCATCTCCTCTGGCTCTGTGAAAGGAAAATACATGTAGGTAAAAAGAATTATAGAAGGGAAGGCATCAATAACTGTGTCCTTCATCCTTCTGGACAAAAAGCACACTGAAAGGGAAACTCTTCTTCAGGGGAAAGACTGTGATAATCAGCCTGGGGGTGATACTGAAGCTTCTTTGAATATTCTTATTCAATTTCCTCTCAAGCTAAGTGGATGCATCTTATCCTCCGTATAGTCACAATTAATGAAAAACCTATAGCACTGTTCAGCACATCTGAGCATTTTTCACTGCTTTTAATTGACTTATCCAGCATCTAGTGTGACTTGATGGACTTGGATGGCTTTCCTTTAGTCCCTGTCCTTTGAACATTTCTTTTTCTGCTAACATTTCACATTTGAGGTTTAATCTCTTGCAGCTTTATTAGGAAGAAATTAGCTTCTACAAGAACTGAGCTGTGGAAAATGGTTATTTGGATCTTATCCTAATTCAGAAGAACATTGCTGTTGTGGCTGGTGCTTTGGAGTGTGGGTCTCATTAATATACCCTGCACAGTCTGGTTCACGAGAGCAGCCTCTTCCTGCAGAAGATGTATCAGCTCCAGGGAGTGCAGACAGAACAGGCTGATGGTTTTCCTCTTAATTTTATATTCTATTTTTATTCCAAATGTTATAATACCCCAAACAAATACTGCTTCTTGCTGTTCCAGGATCGTACTGCAACGCAGTGGTCCAGGCAGCAGCTGGAACTCCTCCCTTTGACTATCTCTTATTATCTCTGACTACGTTAGTCCTTTCCCTCATGTTGCTTGCACTGTACACAGCAGTTCTGTGTAGTCCACAGTCCTTTCTCACTGCTTCCCATCCTGGAGTCCTTTACTCTGCCAGGTCCAGCTGTATACTGGTATTTTTTTGCCCACTGATAGGACAGTGTTTGGCCATGTTGTAACATACATTGTTTCCTTGTTCCCTCTTGTCCAACCAAGGGCTGTTGCCTGCTCTCTTAGTTGTTTTCAGCTCAGCTGTTTTTAATTTACTTGCACAGAAATGATTTCTTGTCGTCTTAAGTCATTGGAGAAGGGGTAGAGTAACAAAAGCCCAAAACTGGCACCTGGATTTAAAACGCAGTCCTTCTGTGTGGTTCTCCATTTACAATTAAGCTTCTTTTCTAAACTTTTCTCTTGTGAGTTTCAAGTCTGTTTAATTTAATATACTGATTTATAATGTTCTGATTTCTCTGTCAAAAGTTGTACAGTAGTAAATCCAATGCCCGCTGAATTACATTGCTTTACCACTGGTACTGTGATCCCCCATACCTGTAATCCCATCAGAAGAAATTTGTTAGGCTAGTTTGACGCTGCATTTTTTTATACACATGTAGTGGCATTAATTTTATTAAGCTGCTGTAATTCTTTATAAATAATGTTGTGTATTGCTTATTCCATTACATTGTGCAGGATCAGTGTCAGGCTGACAGGTCTGTAACTATTCAGATTATCCCATTTTCTCTATTAATCATTTGGTACAGCAGCTGCCTGGTCCATTCTAATTCTCTCTGCCAAGGACATGCAATATGGTGCACAAGAGGTTATTGTAATTATACCTGTGACCAACTTATCTATAGTCTTAGAACACAAGTCAAAGGCTCCAAATATATACAGACAAAATCTCTAAAGACTTTGCTTTTAGAAAAGAAGGCCCAATATAAAGTAGAAATGTGCAGAGATTGGCCTGCTCCATCCTGGTGGTTCTTGCTGAAGTAAACCCCCAGATGTTCCTATAAATTCTTGTTAAGGCAATGCTAGAATGGCCCACAGGCATCAATATATTCATTGCTCCAATAAATGATGAGTTTATTTTAGTTCTAGATTTCTTCCTAAAATATTGGCGGTGAGCAGCCGGACAGCCATTTGGGCGGAGCACTTTTGAATCCTATTTGGAAAGCAAGCTAATTCCTGCAATAAGTGGAAAAGTGTAATCTAGTGTGTAATCTAGTGTATCTAGTGTGTAATCACAGCCACAACAGCTTTTTTCAGACGTGCTGGAAACCACCCCAGACTCGGGCTGTCTGCTCACCTGCCGCATGGCCATCACTCATTGCTGAGGCTTAGATTTCACTGCAGAAGGCTGCTTTTCTTGGGATGATTTAACACACCAGAGATCACTTGCAGGATACACATACAAGTAGTAAAAGCGGACAATATCTCATGGCGACATATAAAAAAATGTATTGTTATTTACAAATTTAGACAGGCAATGTCATTCTGTTTGCTTATTTACATGAAAAGTAATTCATCAAAACTCAGCAGTAAAGAAAGGGGTAATAGCTATTGAGATACCATTTGATTCTTAATATTTTTGGTTGGTAGTTTATTTGTCAGCAAAATGTAATTTTTCTGAATATGAGCAGCTGTGTAAAAATGGCTCTTTGGGCTGATTGCATACACTGGCCATGTACTGTAGGGAAATTCATACTTTCTCAGCTGTTTATGGCTCTCTTTCTTATCTACAGAGCCATTGCCAGATTTGCAAAATAAGAAAATCTATTTTAAGAAAGGAAGAGAAATCCCCACTGCTCTTTAGAGACTATGAAAATGTCTTCCAGCTAATGCTAGACTGTACTGAGGTGTTCTTGATACACCAGGGCAAGTTTTTCTGCCTTTCTTCAGATGTGTGGTGAAACTCAGAAGGAAAATGATGTAAAGCTGACGCTCTGGGTTGGTCCACTGGAATAATTTAATTTTGGACTCCTCTCTTATGCCAACCAGTCTTGTTTAAAAAAGCCTTTCAGGCAGTTGGAGACTACCATAGCAAAAAACTGTGTTATTTGGGAATTAATCTGAAACAGGAGTTCAGCAAAGCTGTCTTCCACCTCCTCTGAGCTCAGTGGCAGAAATCTCCCAGCCCTATGGCTGTGTCAGGGGCTCAGAAAATGCAGATGCATGGAGGTCCTTTGGTTTTCGGTGGTGGAGAATGCTTTATAGTTGCCTTATAGTGATACATCAGTAGACTCTTCCATTTTGTGTACAGACATTGCCGGGGCTGAATGCTGCTGTGATTGCTGCAGAGTGGCTTGTTCAGAGCAGCAGTGAGAAAGACTGGGGGTGACTGGGCTGTGCGGGCTGGTGGCTCATAACACATCGCCTCTCTGCTGCAGCCTCAGGATGGAAAGACTTGCAGTGCTGTGCCTCTGCTCTCAGTTCACTGAAGGCCATGGGTGTCACCACGGTGCAGGCTTGATAAATGGGATGTCTCCAAAACAGGGATGTTTCTCAGCAGACTTTTTGTAGCAGAATGAACCACTAAACTGACAAAAGCTGGTGGGGTAGGGGCTAGTGCAGGGAATGTGGCGGTGGAGAAATCACTCTGAATTCCAGAGCTGTCATCTGCCGATCATCGCGGATGATGTCTTTGACGGACTAGAGATTAGAAGTTTATTAAACTGTGTGTTCGGGGGTTCTTCTCATGGCTTATTTCTGTAGTGCTCTGCGAGTCTTGCAGTGCTGAGGGGAGCAAGAACAGTGTTTAAGCTACAGAAAAGTTTGCTAATTAAAGACTATGATAGGAATGTAATCTCAGAGAAGCTCCAGGGAAAGGGAAATGTGTTCTCTTTACCTTTGCATTTTGTAACTGCAGCTGAGAGCAAGGGAAGGGAGGAAGAAACTCTATCTCAGACTGCACAGGAGAGAAAACCAGTCTCTTACTGCCATCATGTTTGGAAATGAAAGCCCACTGCTGACATTTCTGTAAGATAGAAGAAATTCCTAGAGGAAGCAAAGTAAGAGAGAAAAGAAAGATTTATTTATTTATTTATTTATTTATTCCCTTGCCTAAAGAGAAGCTAACCTCAGAATGGCCCGTAAGTTACATAGCTCTGGAGCAAGGGCTGGGCCCTTGGTTTCCAGGTCCCCAGAGGAGATTAACTGGAACAATTAAGGATAAATATTTTGGTTAAATAAAACGTATATGGGAATTTTGTCTGGCTTATTTTAGTCTTTTTATCCTTTGTTTCAAGTTTTGCTATTCAGCTATGCTTAAATAAACATTAATCAAGCTGACAACATAAACTAAGTTTGAAGTGGAATTCTGATGTATCAAATAAATCGAGGATACTCAGATGCTATTTTTGTGCTCGGCACTGAGGTGTGAGGATGAACTGGTAAGTGGTTAAATCACTCTTGGATGTTCTTTGATAGAAGGCCCAACTGTAAAGTGTTGCAAAAGCAAAAAAAAAAAGTTGCCATATCCATGTGACATCTTTCATCTAAAAGACCAAATTCCTAACTTCCTAGTGCTTCTAGAATTAAGATTTGTTTGCTATCTTATATGCTGTTGCATTAATAATTTTCAAATATTCAGAAAGTCTGCCATCCTTTGGATTCTGTTAATGAAGTCACTTGCCTTATTCACTGGACAGTGATTTAAAAGCAATGTTGTTACGATAACAGCAAAAGAAAAGGCAATTACACAAAACTGTGTGGCAGAAAGGAAACAAAAACGTTGCTCAAGGCCAGTGAGTTGTGTCTCAGTGAGGTAACTTACACGTATGTTACATACCATCATTTTACTAGTGGTCTGTGTCCGCCTCCTCCTGGCTCTCAGCATGTGCTCAGAAAGCGTGTGCTCAGCACTACTCCGCTATCTGCTCGGAGGAGCAGGGCAGGTGTTCTTCATACCTGTAACTTCTGCATTTTGATTTCTCCTCAGAAGTGCTGGTTCCTCCTCAGGAACAGGTTAGACTCCTCTGGTTTTGTTTCTGGATTGCAGTCTGTTTCTTTTTCTGCCAGACTGAGGGTAAGCCACAAACCTTGGGGGTCCTGCAGCAGTCCTTTCTGCAGTAGTATCTATACAGGTACTAAGTAGCACAACTTAACTGACAGTAAACAAGTCTGTATTTAAGAATGTAGCTTAGGAATGTCTTCACGCTGCAGAGAGAGAATGTGAGGTGGCACAAGGAAGGGGGTGATTTGGAGCTGCCTTCAGTCGCTCTAGGACAGCACCCATGCCAGCTGCCCTGGATTGCTGGCAGCCCTGCACTGCCAGACAGACGCTGGCAGGCGCAGCCCTTCTCCGTGGGGCCTGGAGAGCTCACTGGCGTGCATCAGCAGCTGAGGCGTGCGGGTCAGTGCTGCGTGCCGTGGAGGCTGCAGGCAATGCGCTCTCGAGTAAATGTGCTTGAGACGGGAAGCTGAGAGGAGCTCTTTCGAAGAAGTCCTGGTTCTTCAGACTGACTGAGGACAGCCAGCCCTGAGCTGGTCACCCGTCCCTTTCTCCATCTCTGTTTCATGCCCTGCCGCCTTCTTTCCGTACCAGGAACATCCTTTACAGATCCACTGAGCATTTAATTATTGCTTTAATTATTGCTAGCAGCCGTGAATGTTAAATAACAGTAGAAGCTGTGTGCGTCTGGGAGAGTAAAGTAATTCTTTTTTTGGATCTGGCCCAAAAATTCTAGCTGGTGCCTTGTGATATACATAAGGAGAATGTCAGTAAGTTGGAGCAAAATCGCTTGTGACAGATACACATGCACATCCACAGCCTTAGCGTGTTTAAAGTTACGGAGGGCTCTTAAACAGTCTTGAGCTGCTGCCTCTTAGTTGTCCTGTAATGGAAACAAAATGAGTCATTAATATTTAACATTGAGCCTGATGTTTTTTTGACTAACTGTTGGAATTTAAAAAAAGAAAAAAAAGAGCTTTGGTTTTTTTATCGCCAGTTGGAGAATATTGGCCCATGCCATTTGTAACAAAGAAAAAATATTTGCAGTTTTTCAGCTTTGTGATCTGTTGCTGGGATGGAAGGAGAAAGGAGAAACCAAAGATGAGCACGTCTGTCATGAACGTGCCATTATTCCATATGGGAGGAGTGACTGAATGAAGCCGATGAGCAGAAGCAGTGATGCAGACATGCACAGCCTTAGGCAGTGACTAATGTTCAGTTGGTATTTTGCATCAGTGAGTAAAAATGGACTGTGTAGCATTGATATAATACTCAGGAATTTCCTTTAGAAATTTGGAGTATACCACAGTATGCTGAAAATCTCTCTGCTGTACGTCTTGGGGGTGACTTGTTCAGTTGGTTGAATTGACCACACCATACATCTCCCTCCTGTAAAAGCTCGCCTTAAGTAGCCAGCCGGGAGGAGAGGCAATAGGACTGACAGTGCCACTCAGAAGAGGAAAGCTGAGGACATGCTGCAACATTTCTAAGATCAAATCTCTACTGGTGGCTGTTGATCACGACATACGTTTTTAATATAATTTAAATAGCTGACAAGCAAATTGCATATTGAATTTGCCTTGTATTTCTCACACTAAAATATCCTTGTCTGCTGTAACAATTAAAAGGTAGTTAGGTTGTCTTACCGTATGCAAGTAAGAAGACACTCAGTAGTTTGGCAGAAGACAGGAGAAAGCCACAGTAGTTTTCAGGAATACTTTGTGTAATACGTTGCAGTGCTACTACACTGCATCATGTATTTTGCCCTGAATATAACTGATACACTACAAAATATTTTGTAGAGCTTAAGTGGTGACAGAATGATGGACCTTGACACAAGTAGCCCAATCCCCAGCTGCTATGAATTGGAGTAACTCTGCCTGAGTCAAAGGACTAACCTGACTTCCACCAGCTAAAGTTTGACCTTTAATACAAAAGATTACTGCCTCATGTGGCAGCAAACTTTTCTCCCCCTGCATTTTGTAAAATATAGATCTCTTTTTTGACGTGAGAGCTGTTATCTTCAGGTATCACCAGGGGCTAAAACCCACCAAATAAACCTAAAGGTTTTACAGCTAAAAGGTCATTCTGTTCTTTAAAAAGGGCTCAAATAGTTCACATTACTGTGACTTGGAGTTATGCATAGAAGATGCACAGGAAAGAAATTCTAGAACTTAAGAAAAATAACATTTTTAATATGAAAATGAATATAAAGTTATCGATGTCTTAATTCTTAAGCAACAAATATTGGACCTATTCAGTTACAAAAATTATTTTTGTTCTTTCCAATGTTTCTGTAATTACAATGTGAATTCCTTTAAATATTTATATTCAAATATGTAAACATATATAAAATACATAATATACAAGTATATAAATATCAACACACATTTATAAATATAAATATGTAAACATCCAAACCATACATAAATATATCAAATATACACAGAGAAATTTAAATATGTAAACATGCAGACATACATAAATATATAAAATATAAACAGAGACATTTAATTGGGTAAACATGCAAACATAAATATAAGTCTTTTGTTTATATTTTGTAGTGTGCTTTCTTTTCAAACACTTGCCTAGTTTCCGATGCTGTGATACATAATTTTTCTCTTTGATCCGCTGGAAATGTGGGAGGCGATGACGGATGAGTGAGCACAGCTCTACCGATTTACTTGCCCTAAGAAGTGAACTCTTCTGTAGTGACTACAGACTGCAGATCAATTTGGGAGAAGAGGGCAGAGGAGTCCATCGCAGCAGTGTGGTCTGGATGTGACAAAGTCACGGCTGTGTATAAAGAGACCTGTTTCCACGAGAATTAGCTGCACAAAGCTAAATTCCCCCTCTCCCCCTGGTACATTTTATTTTATACCTCTCCTGAAGTATTCCTTGTGGCATTCCTAGTTACTGCGCTGAGACACCATGGGCTGGATTATGCATGTGACGTATAGTCGGTGGCGAGAAGGTTTATCCTTCCAGAAGGCTTTAATTTTGTAGAGCAAGTGCTGTTGCCTGTATGGGAAACTTGCACGTGAGAAAGGTGTGCGTAGCCTCTCTCTTCACGGCCGGTTGTGTTTGCTCTGAGCATGGAGATGGGCCTGCCTTCAAGCGGTAGCACTCACTGCGTGAGGGGAAAGTACCGTTTATGCTGTATCGTCGTGAGGCAAAAAGTCTCAACTTGGCCAATTATTCCTTATTGCCAGTTAACACAAACTTCTGGCCACACAAACTTCTGGCCTCCATCTCCAGCCCCCTGTGGCGGGGGGCTCTGACTGGCCGGTTTTGGCGGGAAGGGGGCTGTGTCGGAGCCGGCTGGAACCGGTTCGGGCTGGCCCCTCGCAGCCCGGCTGCGCCGCCGCCCCTGAGGAGGTGCTGAGTCCTCGGTGCCCGGTTAAAACGCCAGGCCCTAGAGCTGTAAGATCACGTCAGCTTTCTTCTGCAAAGTAAGTTACTCACCTTTTATGTTGAAGAGAACAGCTTAAAGGGGTGGTCCGTAAGGGCTCAAATGCGAGACTTGAATAGAAAAGAATGCAAATTCTAGTGTTTTTATCAACATTTTTAAAGCAGTTGTGTTGTGGTGGAGCTGCCTCATGACTTTTTTCAGTTCTTTTTTTCAGTTCACTTTTTGGGGTTTACTTTTTATGAGCCAGCTAGTCTGACTATCCAGAACTCCTCCCTGTAGCACAAGAAGAGCTCCCTGTGAAAGGAAAATGTATTACTTGGAATTTTATTGAAATCCAGGTCATTGTGAGGATGAATTTAGGCTTCAGTTCGCTCTCTGTAGGGAGAGTCAGTTAGTCCTGGAGAGGTAATTAGGAGCTATCTTTGAGGGTCCTCACGGTCTTGCATGCCCTAGCTCCCTGGGCATCCCACTTTCTGCACTTAGTGGATTTGCTGGTAACCTTGGTCATTTGGAATTGCTCCAGCCCTCTGTGGGCAATGCGTGAGTAATTTCAGCTAAGGAAATCAGTCAGGGACCAAACCAGCCTGTTTCCAAATGCCACATATGCATACAAAATATGAAATAAATATGTATCGAATTAATTAGTGGTACAATTCCAGTAGCAAGAGTGGAATTTGATCATGGGTGAACCTGGCAGTATGCTCACATCAGTATTTCCCTGATGTCAGCTAAAGGCAAAGGCTTAGGGGTGAAACCCCAGTTTTTATTCCCTTGAGCAGTTCTCTATGGCCAGACTGTGCCATGGCCTCAGCCAGCTGGGGAGTAGCGAGGCTGTGAGCAGTGCAGGCGATGATGCACACCTGGATGTGCAAAGAATGGCATGAGCGAGCAGGGAAGCCATCTGTGCGTGTCGTGAGTGGGGTGCGCTGGGGGGGTGTGCTGGGCAGCCGCGACGGGAGCCAACTTCTCGGGGAGCATCAGCTGCCCGCTGTCATGCGTCGCCTGCAGCAGAGCCAAACAATGATGCGCATCTCCAGACGCTCAACCAGATGCTTTGGCCGTGAGATTGTATTTCCTCTCCTAATCTGATTTAAGCTATTCAGGTGTGTTTGGCTTCAATAAATAACTTTGTTATATAAAAGGATTGCTATTTTGTCATTGTGCCAGAGATGAAAAGGGCCAGAAGATAATTATATAAATAAAAAAAAAGAAAAAGAAAAAAGAAGTAAGGCTGTCTGTGTGATTAGGAAGCTAGGTAGCTTATTCTGCTAAAAAGTAATGTACTTCTGATAAAAATGAAAGTACGGACAGATTATTTTAGTCATTTCATAGCAAAAGTTTAATCAGACAGCTGTGTATTACAAATTAACTATGTTTTCTTGAGCTGTGATCATCTGACATGACCATATCAGCTACAAAGGAACCCACCCAAGCCTTCAGGGTGACCTCACTGGTGTTTGGAAGGTTGGAGGTGGGAAGCTGGTGGAATGCTCTGTTGTAGAAGTCCTCCTCAGCAAGGCACGAATGCTGACGAGATGCAGTGCTGAAGCAGCAGTGTAGCAGTAGCTTTTACAATCCCTTTCCTCTTCTGGTCTGACCAAGTTTGTGATGGAAGTGTGCAGTCAGATATGTGCAAATATACAATCCTATAAACATTGGAATCTCAGCAAATACATTCACAGTGTGCATATAAACATGAGGCTGCTCTGTTGCTGGACACCCGTGAGGCTGCTCTGTTGCTGGACACCCGTGATGCTGCTGCTTTTACTCTTGAGTGAAGGCAGTAGGGGCAGGGGCATTTCTGGCGAAGAAAATATTGGAATCAAAATCTAATGGGCAAAACTGGAAGAATAAATCTGTCCTTGGTTTGCTTCCAGCACAGATACCCACAGGGCTTATTTGAATGTGTGAATATGACTGCCTGAATGTGTCTGCTTGTATGTCTGTAGTTTATTCTTCTAAATTGTTATATTTTGAGGAGAGAAAGAGCATCTGGTGCATCAGAAGGACAGTGCTATATGGAGCTTTAGAGCTGTAGGCTGTGAGTTAAGTCCCTCGCTGTGGGAGTCCACAGATTGTCCCTCCCTTGGTAGGGAACTCTTCAGTTGCAGACCCATGTTCGTGTCTTGCTACCAGACAGGACTAATGGGCTGGCCCTGGAATAAAAGCACAAATGAATTCCAGAGCTTGTCACTGGGAAGTCACAAGTGGGCTCAGGAATAGCTTCTTCAAAGGAAAGCACAGAATTGAAAAACAATTCATTGTTCTTCTGGGCACTAGTATGTGAGATGTAGGGTTAAAATGGGAGTCCAGTGATTCATGCACCTAAATGTGGTCAGTGTATAACTCCCGTTCAGGCGAATTACCCTCATTTTTGGAATGCACAGGAAAGGCAGATTTTATCAAATATATTTTTCTTAGACTTTTTCTCCCCATGCTTTTGAAAGCTAAGCTATAAGTTTTAGCTATATACACAAGCGATTTCATAAGGTTTTGTTAGTACATTGGAGGGCTTGGTGGCAGAAACAATGGAGCACTGTTAAACCGAGAGTGATATATTGCCTGTGTCAGTATGAACATCTGTACAATGGGAAAAAATGTGCGTGCTTTGGAAATGGAAGCTAATGAAATGAAATTACCAAGATGAAACATGAGCGATTCCAGCGAAAGCCACATCCATCTATGCAGTGATGAATGCCTCCCTGCAGATCCAAGAGGAAAACATGGCAGAGCAGCAGTATATTGCTCGCTGCTGCTTAACTACAGGTTGAACGCTCACTGGAGAGCCACTGAGCTCCTGCCTTGGGAGCAATGCTTGAATAATGAAAGAAAGTGAGCTGGTCATAGCAGAGGTGCATGTTTCTTGCTTTCTAGCAAGAAAGAACGGAGAGTGGAAAAAAAGACGGAAAAGAAGTAACTGTCTAGTAACGACTCGAGGTCTGTATTTTCCCCTTTCTTTCACTTCAGTGAGATTTTGGTAAGTTACGGTTTTCTACAGACAATTCTACTCGGAAGGTTTTTCAATTAAGTTACTTAACACGGAATAAGCCCTTGAGAGTATCTTGCGGTGAAGACAAAGAAATGTAGCATGCTGATATGCCAATATAAAATAAGTCAAATACTAAAATGATTTGGGATTCTTTTAACATTATACGTACTTATTCTTTTCTTTCTATTGACTCATACGTAAAATACAAAAAAAAGCCAACTGGATGTAGAATAAAAAGGCTAATTAGATCTCCTTCCCCCATTCCTGCCCTTACCCAGTCGCAGGGGAATACAGGGTGCTGCAGGGGATCGCTGATCCAGTCAGGCAGAGATTTGCAAAGCAGTGAGCATGTTTAGTAGAGTTAATTCTTGGATTTCTAAGTTGAGCATGAAAGCTAAAATCATGGCTTACATATTCTTACTGCTGCTAAGATGGTAGTCTAAAACCTGAGAATTCCTTTGTGGCTCTTTCTTGTTAATACAGTAAATACAGTAGTAGGCAGAATTTCTGCTAGTGGGCTGCTAAGTGTTTATCTGCAGTTTCCCGGTATATTTATTTCCATGAGCTTCAGAGGAACTTACTTTATAGTCCCAAACCCATTTTGTCATCTGTTCCTTTCACTTTCTTACTTCTTGCTTTTACTTTTTTAATCTTTTTTTTCCTTAACAAAAAAAAAAGATTAAGGACAGGATTAAAAAAGTGTGCTTCTTTGCAATATGTACTCTTAACATACTTACATTTATACCTTGTTGCAGCAACTAGAATCTTAATTTATATTACTTTCAAATTTAAAAAACATGAAAATAACTCCCTGAATGTGCTTTTAATTTTTTTTAATATTCTGAAACATACAGCTGAAGCTGAATACTAGCTAACAGCTGTGGTAAAAGCTTGAACTGCATCCTGTCTTAAGGTCTAGCTATATTTGATTCATTTTTCAAGTTACTTAAGTGATGTGGCATGAGTATTTGTGCGAATGGAGTTTGCTGGTCTGCATTACATGGCAGTTGGACTAGATGATCATTGTAGGTCCCTTCCAACTGAAATATTCCATTCTAATGTATTCTATTCTGTTCTCTTACTGGCAAATATTCCTATACTACTCAGCTATATAGGTGCCACCATAGTTTATTGCATGTTATGGCTTTGATATTTACCATTGTCCCAGTACCTCTTCCGTTTTTATTTTCTGTCTTGGGAACATGATAACTGATAGACTGGTTTGTCACTTTGTGGCTCGCATTATTACAGTCCCTTGAAACTCTGTCATTCTAAGCACCTCCTTCAGGTATCATGTCTAGTTTCTTCTAATTTGGAAATCATTATTTATGGCCTTAAAACACAAATACAAACTGCTGCTGTAGTTAATCACTGATTTAGGAAAAGGCTGATAGCTCACGTAGTTAAGAGTTTAGACTTCTGTTTTGGCAAACTAGAAGTTACCAACACATTTGCACAAAACTTCTCAGAGTAAAACTAGAAGACTGTTTGAAGAAAATGTGTAAAATATAATGGGTGAAGTGAAAACTTAATGTTGTCCGTTGTGTCAGTGTCGTCTTTTTTAATCCAGAGTCGTTCAAACTCGTTTGGTCTCTGCCTTGTTTTCCTTGGTTTATTTAGAACTTTTGTTTTATCCTTTGCTTTACTGCATTCTTGCAAAACGCAGCGCTTATTGTGTTGTTCTGGCCTGCAGACTTTTGCAGGAAGCACTTAGGGCATGCTGGGATTCTTTACTGTTGCCACATTGCTGGATGCTAAACCCGATTTCTTTAGCAGAAAGTTTGAAAATCCAAGGCAGGCAGAGTGCCATCTTATTAGAGAGAGGAACATGAGATTTTTCAGGTTAACTTTGGAGTACTTGCCAATACTATATAACCTTTGTTGAGGTACCATTTACTCTTTAAAATAACTGGTTGTTGTTTCTTTGTTTTTACGTCATCATCTTTTTACATCATCGTTGTTTATACAAAAGAAGATTTCATTTCCACGTTATCTTCTTTTCAGGATTTATCCCAACATAACTTTCCATGATTTCCTCTATTTCTAACATTTCTTGATGAATGTTATGACATCATGAAGGTGGCAAGATGGTTTTAAATGGCGTGTATATATATATATATCTATATCTTGTCAATAATAATGAAATGTGTTTTTCTGACTTCTGTGCTATTAAGATTTGCAGCCACAACAATATTGCCTTTCATTCATGCTTCTTTCCTTTCTCATGCCTTTTTTGTACTCTTATTATCAGACGTCTTAGGTATCATCTATCATCTGGAAAAATTGCTGATTAATTTTGCTCAATACATATTTCTCTTAAGTTTGCTAATTTTCCAAAGTAAGAGCCCTTCCTAGAGATTTGGGCTAGGTTTTTTTCCTCTTCATCTCTCCTCTCTCCCTTTAATGTGGAGTGAATTGTTAGTGGGTATAATCTCTTCCATCTCGTTTTTTTGCAGTAATATTCTCTCATATTAGACTTGTGCTTAACTGTTAATTTTTGGAGGAAGATTTTTTCCTCCATTCTGATTGCCCTCATGACATGCAATGTTCCACCTCACTTTTCCACTTATTTGAGTCCTTTTCACTCTTTCTTCAATGTTTTACGTGAATGATTCCCAACTCTTTCAGAGCTAATTTTTGCTGCTACTGTCTTCATCTTTCTGCAAGTTGATGTGAAACGAAATAGAACAAAGCAAGGTCCTGAGTCTGCTCACTCATTTTGTGGCATAAAGACGCTTACGTGTGTTCGCAGACCTGGGCTGCAGTATTTTTTGCAGGAAGTTTATTTCTTCCTCCCATGAGCAAAGACGCTGGAATAGATACTGAGCTGCGGAGTTAGTTACAGTCTCCATAATGCGTTGCTCTAGGGACAACAGAAAAAAAAGTTGCCTTCCCTGGCTCAAAGCAAATGATTTATTTCATGATGTAGCTTATCTCCCTACTCTCCAGGCACTTACCTATCCTTATTACTCTTGTGTTATTTTCATATGTATGGTGGACAGTTGTCCCATTGTAATTTTTAGCTTTCTTTTTTATCTTTCACCTGCATTTCAGCTTTGTTTCGTAAGGCCTTCTGTCTTTTTTTAAATAGTCTTACACATTTGGGAAGTATTTTCTCCCTTTTCCGCTTGGATTTAGTATTACCCTAATCAGCTGCTTTTGTCAGTAGACATCTGTATGTACTCCTTGTTCATTAAAAAAGAAGAATCATTCCTGACTCAGCATATGGATGTCTGATTTATATTCTTTTGTCCTGTCCATGCAGTGCCATGAAGGAACCTCCTAGATATACCTTTATAACCTATTTAGACAAACCCTTTCAAATATATTTTTCTATCCTTGATATAGCACTAATCTCTGGATTTTGGGGGCTTTTGGGTGTTTGGGGTTTTTTGTTGGGTTTTTTTGGTTGTAATCTTTGAGGACCTAAGTCTTCAAATGTTTATTATTAGGTAGTATTGGCTAAAGGCCATTCCTTCTGTGAATGCCTTGCAGAGGATGATCGCAGCACTGGACTCTGGTGACCTCATAGCATGTTTCTTGCTCTCTTTATAAGCAGACATAGCACTTGGACTAAATTGTATTGATTTCAGTAGAACTCACTTATATTGCTTAAACAAGGTAATGGATTGTAGCTAACCTCACTGTTAGGAAAATATGAGTAGTAAAATCACAACTGAAGAGCTGGGCAGGACATCAAATAAATGCAAGTATGTCTGTGCCATTCCTTGGATGGGGCTGCTGCTGCTTGCTGTAGGGCATGTCAGTAGCCAAGCAAGTAAGAGGCTGTGGGATGGCAACAACCTGGGGAAGGAACATGCAGGGAGAGGAGGAGTCTGTGTCTCCAAAAGCCAGAGTGTTTTACAACAAGCACTCAGGTCTGCTTGTACAAACAGTACAACTAAATAATTTCCTACCATGACTTCTTACAGTCTTACCCTTTCCTGTCCTATTATTTTTCTGAAAAGGTTTGGTGGCAGTGCGTACTTCCTGTGATGTGTGGTAGGTAGTTTGCCAGTAAGCTGTTAATTGCAGGGAGAAGTAGAAACTGGGGTGGGTATACTGGCATTTAAGTCTCTCTTATTATAAACATACGATGTTTGTAGTAATACCACATAAGATCATGCTTCCCTGGTATACATTCCTAAAACCTAATAATATGAAGAAGCCCCTTAAGGACTTCCTGAGCCAGGCATTATGTCTGTGTATTGCTCTTGGTTGGCTTTTCTCCCTCACATGTGTCTGAATGCTTTTTAAAATCCATTTATAACTTTGGCTTGTATACAATTCTGGTGCAAGGAGTTAAAGAAAAATTACTCATCTCTATTTCTTTTCTATGTTGCCTTCATGCACAGGATAAAATCAGTGTTATCTTTGTGTAGTTTTTGAGCACTTGAAATTAGCTATACTGAGAAATAGATCTTTGAATGAGATATTAAATTCTAGAAATTACATGATACTTTGTCTAATATTTATTATTGAAGATGTGACCATCTTTAACCATTAAATTAGCCATATATTCAGCTTTCTTACAGTTCTCAAAGCAGTGCATCCAAATATTTTTTTCTAGTATATCCACAGTTTGTGGTTCAAATGTAATTGAATTTCTTATGGGGATATGCACTGCATATTGCAGCAAGCATCCTTTGACAGTAAATACTGTGCCAATGAACTATCTAACATGAGAATCCTTTTTTAAAATTCCTTTTAGGAGAGCCATCACAATATAATTAGAATGTTATAGAGTACAATTGTATTTATACTTGCTAAAATTGTTTTCCTATGTGAAATTAAAGCTATTTTAAGTCTTGTCTATACAGTGCATGTAAATATGCCTCTCACATTAGCAGAGATCCCTGATTTTCATCAGGGGCTGAGGCCTGGTTGCAGGGTGTGGTACTCTTTGCTGCGTTCTGACTATGGTGTACAGATGTTCTGAATTTGCTGGCAAATACGGAGGTGTGATGCACCTCACTGAGTATCCAGAGGGAGTCTCTGACATCATTTAAGTATGTATGTGCACTTTTCCCAGTTTTTAGCAGCTTGGTAGTTACTGAATAGACACCAAGGGACATATTTTCAAAGTGGGCTTTAACCTCTATCTATAAAAAACACATTTACTTCTCTGAAAGACATTTTTACGTGCAAGCTGGGTAATTAAGAATTTAATCACCCTTTCTTAAGTGAAAATAATGTTTTCTGCACAGAAAAAGAAGCAAGTTTAGAGGCTTCCTTCTAGAGAGTTATTTGCAAGATTGATATAGAGTCTGAAATTACTTGTTTGCCTTAAAAATAACTGGATGGTAAATCCCTTGAAAATATGTTTTGCCAGGTATCCAGAGGAGAAGGAGCCAAGCCAGAGCAAGTCAATGAACTGCAGAAATGACCTTGTTTTATCCACTAGCGTACAGATCTATCTCGAATTTGATAGGCATGTCCCAGCTAATCCATTTCTGTGGAAATGATGTGCTGGTTTTAAGCTTTCAAAATTATAATTGAATTATTTCAATTGCTGGAAATATCACTGATATAAAGTCCCTATTTTCTGATCTTTTTAATGAAAGACACTCACAGATTTGGGGTGAATGGGAGTGATTCCAGGACTTACACAGTAGGCTTGTCTCTTTACTGGGGACTTGTGAGCAATTTAGTTTCTTGATAGCTCTTGGCAATATTAATCAGCTGGATATACAGATAACTTGTGTTAACTCATTGTTCATTGCTTCCAATGGCATGTGGGGCTTTCAAAGATGTTGAAAGTTTTGCCTAAAAAGTGGCAGCGTTGTTTTGTTTATAGGATTGTACATAGAACTTATACTGACCCGATACTTGTAAAAGATCAGTCTAAATAAAAGCAGCTTCATCTTAGTTATTTCAGAAATATGTCCAGTGGATAAAGCCAGATGTACTAAGCTATGAATGGGAAGGCTGCCATTTTCAATTACCCCTCACATTGCCTGTAGAGGTTCTGTGGCAAGCTAAGAGAATGAGAGAAGCTTCATTTTAATCTAAAATATATTTCAACCCTGGGATATATAGTCTCCATTTTTTTGTGCTGTTGGCAGTTTCCCCTGTCCTTAAATGTGTCGCTACATTCACCCAACTGGTGGTCATCTGCTTAGCTGCTCTTAGAGACAGTGACTCCTGCATTTAAGAAAACCTTTATTCCTTTTTGTCACCACAATGCTAATATTGGAAGCCAGATGAAAAAAATGGAGCATGTACTGCTAAGGGAGAAGTGTGCTCTGGAGGATTTTCCTATTGAAAAGAAAGGCTGCAAGAGTCAGTTGAGTTAGCTGTAAAGCTGATTTACAGTGTAGTGGGTGACAAAATATAGCCCAGAATTATGCATATATCATTCATGTTGCATTAATTTGTTTTTCAAAACTGCCTTCTATGACTTCAGAAGATGATGGATATTGCCAGGTGCTTTTATAATTCAGACTCTGTGAAAATTAATTCAGTATCATGCTCTGACATTTGAGACCACTTTGGTATTACAAATGCCTATGGTTACTTTAACTTTGTTTACTTTAACTTTGTTGATGCTTGCATATTAGTCAGTACAACAAGATGTATTATTATTTGCCTTAATTAAGAATGGTTTAAAATTTTGTGGCTTGCTACATTTCTGGTTTTTTGTTTGTTTGTTTGTTTTATAAACACTTCTATTGCATGAGAAAATCTACCGAAAGCATGGCATAGGCAAGGTGTGTAACAGTTGGAAAATAAGTACTTTTTCCATCATTGCCACTTCAGTGAGATACACAGACAGCACTACAGAAGGTGCCATCCTAGATTCCTTCTCATGGAACTTAAGCTCCTGCTAATAGTGAATGAGACTGGCTGGATGAACTGGCTTCCAGTCCTCTTTTTAAGGATGTATAGCACTTGCTTACATTTGCTTAAAATAAACTTATGCTGGTATGATTCATATGAAATACACATATTTAGATTCCTTACCATAATTCAGATTTTCCAGTGCAAACCTAGTAGGGCCATAAATTAGTTTTAGGAAGATAATGTCAGGAACATCCAGTTTGAAGGTTGTGGTAAAAATACCTGAGGTTTCTGACATGTACCTCCAGACAGGGCACTGGCTCTTGTGTGAGTTTTCATATGGGTTCTAGTTTTGCAAACTTTTCCAGACTTCTAAGTACCTTGAAGTAAGATACTGGTCAAAAGAGCCTGGAGAGCCAGAGCTTTCTCTGGTGCCATTAGCAAACTCCTGGGATTCAGTTATCTCTAGATCAGAGCTCTTACTTCAGTGGCACTGCACAGGTGGGCAAGGTGTGGCTCCAGATTAGCAAACTTGATTACCCAACTGACTTTAGATTCATCGAGTCATACATTGTGAGTGTATGTGTATGTATTTCGTTCTGTCTTGCTCTGTGAACTTTTGATCCTGTTGACTGATTTCAGTCAAATTTGGCAGGGGTGAGTTCTCCAGTATACTTAAGTATTTGCACATTTGGGGACAAAAGGAAAAGAAAAATTTAAGTGGCCTCACAGGTGTCCCACTGAAGAGGAAGGTCATAAAGTGAACGCATAGGATTGAACCCCAAAGCAAACAGACTTTGTAAATATCCCTACTGCAGAAGAAGCTTTGATTGACCAGAAGGAAATTTTACAAAAAGCATGTATCCATAGGAAAGCAGGCTTTGCTACTACTAAGAATCATGGAATTACTTGTTTTTCCAAGTCTGAATCCTGTGAAGAATGGGGCATGCACATTGACAGGAAACTTGGTTTCACTTGCTTGTTTTGAAGTTTGTCTTTTCTTTAATGAGAAGCTTCCATTTGAAATTTTAGATAATAATCACCATTTTAAGATTTTTTTTTTTTTTTTTTTTTTTAATGTGACAAGGAAAGCTGTTCATCTGAAAAAGTGGAATTGGTTCTGCTGAACTGTGGTATTGATTGTTTTCAGAAAAATTCCCTTCTGTGTGTGTGACATAATTAGTTTCCAAACTCATTGTGCAGAAATTGAAAGTAAACTTTCTGGTAATGGAAGATACCAGTTTCTGATTTTAAGGGATAAGCTAGGTACTCCTCTCCAGGCTAGAAACCTCTCCTCTCCTGGGTACTCTCTATAGATGCATCTGATTTTTCATCTTTGAGATTAAATGATATATTAAAAAAATATAATCACTTGTATACAGAATGATGTTTGGTAGTGCTTCATTCTGTATTTATTGTTTCCATGGTGATCTGAGAGTGTAATGCTTTGCTACAGTTCTTCACATTTCCCCCAATTTTTTGAATGTTCATATCAGAAATGAAGTGTGATATATCCATTTTGAGAATGGCTTTGCAATAGTTTGTATTTGATTTTACTAGGAAATGCAAATTATCAGACTGCTTTTTAAAAGCCATTATATACAGTTTTCTGTTTCCTTTTGGAATATATATATGCAATATATATACACAATACCTAAAATAGAACATTAATCTTATCGATGCTTATAGGAAGTAATGTTCCATTCTGTTCCTCTAATAGGATTGGTTGTCTTTGATACAAAGTTTCTTTCCTAATAATGAAAAATGGGTTTGAAACTTTCTAGAACCATATTCAACCTTGTAATTGTTGTAGCGCATTAGTAAGTATGAACCCTTGGTTCCAGAAGGCAATTGTCATAAAGTTGGTTTCCTAGTACAGGAGACAGGATGGAGAAAAAGAGAGGGACACTGCTGATAGCAAATATATTCAAGAAGAAAGAATAGAAATATTACAAACTGTATATGTGGAAGTCAGATCCCTACCTGAGTTAAGACAACGTGAGTCTGGTGAACTCTGGTATCTGGGGCATAAACGCATATCCAGACTCTTCTCTCATTTGTACAGGAATATTTTCACAGTTTTATTGATAATTAGAGATAGTAATGCTACTGTATGGGTTGCCCTTCACTGTATACTTGTGAATTCCCGGCAGGTCATTAGGGCTTAGCCAGTGGAATTTAGTCAGGAATCATAGAATCATAGAATATCTCAAGTTGGAAGGGACCCATAAGGATCATTGAGTCCAACTCGCAGGACTACCTAAAATACTTTTCCTCTATGCTGCTTGCCAGTTATGTACAGGTTTATACTGAAAGATGGTGTTAGCTGAAGCAGGTTTATACTGAAAGATGGTTTTAGCTGAAGCTTTTCTAGTCAGCCTATTCAAGTTGTGAGATCCAGCCATGAAAGGCTGCCCCTGGGAGTGTCAAATCCATGGCACTGAGTGCTTAGTGCAACAGTCTTTCATTTTATTTCTTACTGTACTACTGTTTCGGGGGGGGGGGGGGGGGGAAGAAATGATTTGCAAGTTGTGAGTAAGACATATCGAGAAGTGAGAAAAAGAGAGTTTCACAATTATTAGTAGTCCAATTACATAATAAGCACTTGGTTATGCAAGAATGAGACCCCGCCACATTTACAAGTCTGAAGCAGTTTACGATGCTCTCAAGTGATACCCGTCTGTATTTCTCACTTTATCCATAAGAGATGTTTTTGCAGTATAAAACATTTTGTAAGTGCATTGGAAATCTGTGCATTCTAACCAGTAATGTGCATACAGAGCTACTCCTATTACATCCTGTTCGGGAAGGGCACAACATCACAGGAAAACAATTGCTGTCATGCTTACAGTCTGGCTCTCTTATTTTAAAGGCTGTAAATCAAGGTTAGACATTAGAAAGCAAACAATTTATTCTGGAGGAAAAATGTTTTTAAGTGGCTGAAGAATTTGGCCCTTTGGAACAGCTTTTCTAACAAAATACATGCTTTTTGTAAGAAGCTGATTGTGATGTACTGTGTTTTCAGGTTGTACATATCTCCAGGTATTGTATGTTCTGGAGAAAAGATTTACTTATGATTCCATTGGAATTATTTTCTCCGAATAAGCATTTATGATATCCAGAGGATGGATTCTACCTAAATAAGAGTGGCTTTAAGTTCAGCTCTATCCAAAGTTTTTAAGTGGAAATCCGTGAAGTACTCATGTGTTAGCTAGGAGCAGGCTGAACTGGGTAAAAGGGCTAAAAACTATATATTTGGAAGGCAATATTGATATGTCTTAGAGCATGTTCAGACGTATTTATAGCTGAGAATATCCAGAAATCAGGCTTTTATGTTTAAATATAGTTGCTACTTGCAGAAACAGGTTCTCAACCATTTATCCCACTATACCACCTATAGTGGACAAATTTATTAGACTGTTTTCTTGTTTCTTGTGTTATCCTTTTCCTCATTAAAATTTAATGAAAAGTTAAATGCAAAAGAGAACTACTTTACTGTTATATTGAAACCGGTGTTTACTTGTCTGAGGCTGAATTTCTAATGCTGCGTCTGTTCCCCTCTGGTTTATAGACAGAACAGTATCAATATGCATAATTAAACAGGCTGAATAATTTCCAGGATATCCACACACTTTTAGTTGCTTATAAGTTGGCTGGATGAAGCATTTGATTGATTTTTTTTTTTTTTTCCCAGGCTTGTTTCTGGCTAAATTTTTTTTTTTGTTCTTGATGTTTTTTTTTTTCCTCTTTAAAGTTTCAAGTTTTAATAACTATCAGAGCAGCTTCTGAGGACCAATGAAAAATCACTTACTGTTCTTAAATATTGTTACAGTAGTTTTGAACATTCTGGTGCTGCAGGTATCTGGTGCAGAACATGGAAATTGGCGGTGAGTAATTCTGAAACAAAATTGTTCCTCCTTCCACATTTATGAGAAAGAATTCATAACTGTGTAATGTACAGTTCTTTTGTATACTTGGTAGACTTTATTACACATTCACCTTGATTTTCAGAGTACTCCTGCTTCACAGAGAGCCCAGATCAAATTGATAATACAGTACAATTAAAGACTGGGTCACATTGTAGTCATAAAAATGGGTAAAATTAAGGCAACCTATTTTGGGCACTTCTTAACTTTGAAGTGCTTGATTTTCCAGCTTCTTTTGAAATAGTTTTTGTGGAGGACCTTATGGAAGTACAATTGCATGCTGCCATTTTGCCATGCACAATGGGAAAATAATGAAGGAGACTAGCCAAGAGCTATAAGGCTGGCTTTCAAAGGCTTTCAAATATTATTGTTACTGGACCTATAAATATTGTTTAAAAGCCTTATGAAAGCAGTTTTCCCCTGGGGGTGCTGTATAAAGCAACAGTGTTCTGTAGTAGAATGTAGACAGCCTTAATACAAGGCTTTTAAATATTGTTACTTTCCTCACTGTCCTTATTCTAAAAACACTGAATAAAAACATTTCTGACGTGTGCTTTTTTTTCCCCCTCTGAGATATTTTCTTGTCCTCGATCATGTCTAACTGGGGATGTGGGTGACTGGTACTGGCTATCTGTGTGTCATGCAGCTGCCAAGTAATAAGATTAAATCATGCAAGACAATAAACTCACTATTTAGTGAGTAGCTTAGTTTGGGGAGATTTCTATATTTTGCTTTCAATTCCACCTGTATTTTCAGTGTTGAGAGTTGTTCAGACCGTGTTTCTGGCTGCTCGAGACACCTTCTTGTTCCCATATGCCTCTTTTTCCTCCAAAAGAGTGTGGGTACTCGTCACAGGTACAACTAAGTACGCTGCATTTCTCTGGGGAAGTTGCATTCAAGCCACGGCCTACTTTAAGCATCCTACTTTGAGGAGACATTTGGTTGCCTGGAAACTACAGCTGGTCAAACTGTGGAATTTCAGTTCCAGAGGAAATTTCGGGTTTTCTTTTTTTTCTTTTAGGTTGGAACAAAGACTGCAGAGTTTCTTACAAAATCACCAAGAAGTTGTCAGTTGAGACATTTCATTGCTATATAATCCAGGTGCTTAACTTAGAGCCTGGTAGAGGATATAGAACATTTACACAAAGAGTTACTTTGGTGTTCTGTTCTATGAAGGTTAAAATGGATCGTCTTGAGTTTATCAAAACTCTTTTACACCTATTTGGAAAAAAAAAGCTTTTGCAGGAAGGTGTTTGTATGGCAAGCTTCATTTTGGCAATGATACTATTCTCAATGGAAAAAGTGTTCAGCTGGAAGTTTTTTAGGGGGCTGTACTTGTTTATCTAAGTCCAACTTTTGGCTTTCTGTTCATGCTTAAGCCAGTCCCGTGACTTTTTAATCTTTGCCCATTATTTTTTCTACTCAGGAGCATTGCATATTTCTCCCCTCTTTCTCTAATGTCTAAAATTCAATAAATGCTCTGTCCTGTTAGTTGCCATGTAGAGAAGATGAGAACAAGTATTTCAGAGAGAGGAATGCATTACATGGTGATGCCTGCTGCTGCAGCCTGGGGAAGGCTTCTTTCCACCCTCTGTTCCTTCTGAATGCTCCAGGGTATCTGTGAAAGTTGCCAGTGCTGTGGTGTGGTAGGGAGCTCCCAAGCCTGTCACACTCACAGTGACACAAAGCAACGTGGTGTGGCATTAAACAGACTTTCCAAGTTGGCTTAGGAAATCTTACTGTTCTGTTGGCGTGTCTGCTGCTCGTGGATGTGTCTCCCCTGCTTTTAAAGGCTGGTCACAAGCCGGCACAGAGGTGGTACTTTCAGTCTGGGGTTATGTATGCTGTAGTTACACACGGGCGTATTTGGTAGTAATTGGATCAAAATACCAGAAATCGTGCTCTGTTGAGCTCAAGATGGACCTAATGCAAGGGAGTTTTTCTTTTATTTCTTGAGCTTCGTGATCTGCTTTTTTCATATCTGCTTACAAGCTTGAGTGAAGGGGGTGTAGACTGATGTTTAGCACTTCTTTGACATTATGCTGGTACTAATATTAAATTGTGATGAAGACTATATACAGAGTTTCTGAAAAATAATTTCTGGAGAACTTTTCATAAGATGCAGAATGACTCCTTTTTCCCCCTTTCTCAGTCATGTTAGTTTCATCCTAAATTGTGTTATTGGCAAATTTGTGTATGGCAGGTTTTTTATTTTTATATTTCTATTGCACCACTAAAAGGAAATCAATAAAATTTATCTTTCGGTCTCAAATGTCTGTTATAATAACTTCTCCCCATTCAGATCCATGGTAAGTGTCAAGATATCAGAACTGGCCTACTATAAAGATAAATTTGATTTTACGAGATTGTCAACCTTTCATAAAAAGGGTACGATTTTGTTAGCTGATTGACAGCAGAAAGCTCCCACTTTGGAGATACGACTTAGCCCTTCTTTTTTTCATTTTTAAGTTATTTTCATTTTGCTTCATGCATTTTAAAGTTAACTGCTTAGGCTGGGCCTATGTTAAGAGTAGAATGTGTAAATTAAAAGGTACACAACTCTCAGCGCAAGCATTGCTGTAATGACTTCATTCAAAGCAGTCTTTTCAAAGCAGGTGCTGACCTACTTGCTTTATATTGGGTCCTCTTTAACCATAGTTAATTAAAATTTATTCCTTTTTTTTTTTTTTTTTTTTAAGGAACCCACTACACAAAAACTGTTGTGAATCAAAATGGTCACTACCTAGAACTCTGCAGCTACAGGAATAGCTACCAAGTAGATACTCCATTTTTTCCTCAATAAATATTTATATTCTTGTCATCAGAGCTGTTTAGTTGATGCACATGCATACATTTGTGATCCTGAAAGGTTGCTCAGCCGCACTCACTAGGTTTTCATTCTAATGTCTAAACAAAAAAGAGGAAAATATTCAAGAATCATTTGTATGAATTAACTGATAGTATAGCACTTAGTAGTGTACAGAGTGAGTGTAGTCTGGAGAGTGCTAAATTTCAAGTACTTTTAAGACTTCCCCATTCATTTTAAAACAAATGTTGCTCTTAGTTATGTCAGATGAAATCTACTGAGATAAATGGCACTATTACAGATTTACACAAGTACAGCTGAGAGCAGGTTCCGGCTACTGCTGATTTTCATCTAATAGCTCAGATATCACGAGGCATACTCTGTTGATGAGAGAGAAATACCAGTGTCTTTAAGGTCGTAGGTGTACTGGATCAGCTTTGAAATGTCAGTGAAAACTCACCTTTCATTGAATTGTTTCCATCTTGAAATTGAAGGTTTTGTCTTGTTTAATAGGCTTTAAATCTACTTGAAAAGGTTATATTGCAATTAATTAAAATGCAAGCAAACAATGATCAGCAATCTAAATCTGTCAAAAGGGTTTACTGTATTTTTGTCGTAATGGCATTTTGAAGTGCAGTAAAAGATTATTTGCAAAGCAGGTGTTCAAATGAAAGTGAATTAGGAAAGTACAAAATGAACAATAAGCAGTATGTAGCCGTATTGGAACAACCTTTCAAGAGTCTCTGTTGCTTCTTTCTAGTAAGAAACTTTTTTCTTTAAAAACATTATCTACTGGTAGGGTTATATCAGTAGAAACTGGAGGCTTTCTTTGAGTTTTTTTAACTTTGTTTTGACAGATTTTCTATTTTCCCAATCTTTACTACTTGTGAAATTTAGCTCAAATGAGTTGAGTTAATGTCTGTAGTCCAGGTCTCTAAATTGCTTGGCAAAGGGATTGATTTGAGAAAGTCCAGTTTGATTTTTATACTTGTGTAAAAACTTGGTAAAGGAAAAGAACCAGTAACAGAAGTCAAAATATGTCAAGGGGAGTATAGTGGGAGTAGCACTTGGAACACTCTGAATTTCTGTCTGTGCTTTGGCATGTGGGCAATGAATGAATGAAAATATCATAATGAAATGCAGGTCTGGAATCTCTGTTTTACAATGTCATTTTGGTCATTGGGAATATATAATTGTTTTTCTGCCAACTTTTCTTCAAGATTCAGAAACTGTTTCCTGATGATAATGTACTATTTTTTTATAAAACATTTTTTTAGCTTAGATTTATAAACATATATATATACATATATATATTAAAGCAGCAGAGTAGATTCTCCCGTGGTGGAAACTAATGTGTCACCTTCAGTTAAGGAATTTTTGCTGTTTTACAGAAGGGAGGAAACTCATGTTATAACCAAGAGATTTAACTAAGGCTGTCCAATCCTTGCAGAACGAGGCATTTTCTGTAATATTTTAAGAGTAAAAAAGTTCTTAGACTGCCATGGTTGGATTTTTTTTCTTGGATAATGCTGAGGAAGCAGATTTTTGCAGTAAGCAGGATGGAATATAAAAATCTCCTTCTCTGAGAGAATGTCTGTTGCATTAATCAGGTTTTCCCTGAGTCCTGCTTCCATGTTAGGAGGAATTCAGTGACAAAACTCTGGGTGAATTCAGCAAAAGTAGGATTTCACCCATAACACGAAGCTCACTTAAAATGTGATGAAATTTTTTTCATAACAGTGTTTTTTTGTTTTTTCTACCAGCTCTAGTGAATTCAGAAAAGTGAATGAATAGCCTCTTGCTTACTCATGTTGCACTTCTCTTGACGTGGGAAGGGAATCTGGCCATGTTTTGCACTGACACAGGCTTTTGCTCTCAGGATGGGGCTGGGCTTTTGGAGTGGCATCAAGACAATAAGGATGTTTTCCATTGTCCTGTGTCTGGTGCTTGATAGATCAATGCATTGTTCCACCTTGGGGTCACCGTGACCCTCATACTGGAGCAGTACAGTGATGAATCAGGCTGTGAGCTGTCTTTTGTGGTTAGGCCAAGTGAATGTAAAAACCCTTCCACTCCTCTGTGTTAGTGCTTGTACTTCCTTTGCATCATTTTTCACAAGGAAAAAGTGATTAATGCAAAAAAGTTCAAAGCTGTTCAAAACAAATATTACACTCCATTTCATGACCATAGAGCCTGATAAAATACTATACTTACATGTACTTTATCAAAATGATATCATTGTATCAGTACATCTGTCACATTGTTCTGGCTTGTAAGAGTTTTTGTATAAACTTATTCTCTGATGTATATAGTTCATTAGAAGTATATATTATAATTGAAAACAAAATCAAATTGCAACAAGATATTCAATACTTAACTATATATCTGGGATTACTTTTAACAGTACAGAATATATTTTATTTGATGGTTTGAGATTAATTCACTTATAATTTGGAGAAAATGGGGAAAAATTGCATTACAGACCCCAAACAGCTATAAAACATCTGTCCCTGAAGGGTGTTCTCTCTACTACAAAATCTTTCTTTTATTATAATGATGAGGAATTTGAACTGAAGATCAAGAGATTTTTTTCTTAGGAACTACCTCTTACTCAGCATTGGTAATGTTATTTAATTAGCATAAACTTTTTTTGTTTACTACTACCATCACACTGGTTGCCTTTACCATTGTTAAATTACAGAGCTATCTCCTATCTAAGTTCCCACTGAAATCAATATAGTGATGCCAATTTAGGCTAGCTAAGAGCCTGGTCGTTTTTATTGCAGAGACACTGACTGAATGTAGACACTGGAGTGAGTCTGGTGAAGGGCCACTGAGGTGATTAAGAGCCTGGAGCATCTTTCATGTGAGGAGAGGCTGAAAGCACTGGAGCTGTTCAGCTTGGAGAGAGAAGGCTCAGAGGGTATCTAAATAAATATATAAATACCTGATGGGAGGGAATGAAGAAACTGGGAGACAGACCCTTCTCAGTGGTGCCCAGACACAGGACCAGAGGCAATGAGCACAAACTGAAACACATAAAATTCCATCAGAATGTAAGAAAACAATTTTTTACTGCGAGGGTAGCTGAACACTGGACCAGGCTGCCCAGAGAGGTTGTGAAGTCTCATCGGTGGAGATATCCAAACCCGACTGGACATGGTCGTGGGTAACCTCCTCCAGCTGTCCCTGCTTGATGCCCTGCAGGGGGTTGGACCAGATCATCTTGAGAGGTCCCTTCCAACCTCAACCGTTCAGTGATTCTGACTTCTGTCAGCTTTTCCCCTCCTTTGGATTTGGTTATGAATGCAGGAATGACGGTTTTACTTTCCGAGGTTAAAAATACATAGGAAAGAAACTTAAAATCAGGAGGCATGAAACCGCTAAGGAATAAGGTAATATTCTGGCACAAACTGCCAATGGTAATTTAAATCTAAGGGCTTCTATGTGAGTTGATTTGAAAAATACTCTAAAGGTATTGACATGGCATTTTTGAGCCATCCTTCTTGGTTCATCTTGTCTAGTTTTCATAGCACTAGATGTACAAAAAACCAGAGGTATGTTCCTTTAAAAAAAGTTGTTCTATATTATTTAAGTGTTAGGAGATTAGTCACAAATTTCAATTATATTTTTGATGTAGATTCATATAGATTATCTGTCTCCGTACTATTGATAATGCCTTTTAAATTGTGGCATTAATTGGCTAAGTGATTGTGAGGTGTTTTTTACAAAAGCAATTTTCTCTCCAAGGAGCATTGTCTGTGTCTCGTACAACACACGTAGGGGAAAAATCACAGAACTGTATCGTAAGTTTGATGTAGAGCAGTGCTGAAAAGCTAAACACTTGGTGCTTGTTGAATTTCCCAAAGCTAGAGCATTTCATACTGAATTTCAGTGATGTGTCTTACCATTGCTAGCAGACTGAATGATCACTATCGAAAGTCTTTAGTTAATGTGCCAGTGATACTAAACCATATATTTGCTGGTTCATCCTCATGATGAAACACAGTAAAACCAGAGGACCTCATCTTCTGATATGTTGTGCTTAATTTCATGGCACCAGCTTGTAAGGTAGACCCTGGTTTAGGTTCCAACTCCTTTATTCTTGCTCTTGTAGAGATGCAAGAAAATATTGCTAGAACAAGAAAGATTTGTCATCACATCACATAATGTGTAGATACTTAAGATTATGAAAGCTGTCAATCAGGGCTACTTAAAAATGCTTATACATCTTTCTGGAAAGTGTTTTCAGTTCTGTGCCTTTAGATCAACATGCACAAAGTCCATCTCCTAAAGCATTAATAAGAGCATTTCCACCATATGAAAGTGAACTAATCAAAACCACTTTTACTGTCTCACAGTTAGTAAGTAGTACTTGGATCCCTTCCTGACCAGGATCTCTCAGTCTGTTTTAAAGAGAGTAGAATTGCGTACTCACTTTTGAGGAAATTCCTGAAGTCAAAATCTGAAGTTGGACAGCTAATTCTGAAATGAAGGTATTTTCTTAAGTTATTGGGAAAATGTCAGAATTTAATTTAAATTCTTTTTTTCTGTGAAATATATTGATTTTTGTTTCAATTAGTTCATTATTTGTCATTTAAAGTTCATAGTAACATCTGATGTCATCTGAGATTGTTTGACCTGGTATATGGATGTCATAGATGCAAAAGTCAAAAGATTATCTTTGTTTCATTTTATTTTATTTTTAAACCGGTACAGACAAATTGATACATTTTGCCTCATTTTTTTTTGGTCAACATTTCTCCTGTTTGTGTTATAATGAAACATCTTGACAGTTTGAATCAGAAAATATTAGACACCTTGTGAGTAAATTGGAAGAGTAGCTATTTTCAGTAGTCTAGAAATGTTATCACAGTCTAACACATGGGTGTTAAAAACATCTGCTCCTCTAATTAGTTCACTGAGTATTTCATTTTTCTACATGACTTGAAATGATAAGACATGCCATACTGTGCACTGTTACAATTGAAACAATGTGAAATAATATGAAATGTACTAAATGCATTTTTAAACAAAGGCTTGATTCTGACATTGGTCTTGAAACTTTGTAATTTTATTTTGAAACAGAAGTACTCAGTTTCAGTGATCTCAAACAATGTCTTCAAAGCATTCAAACAAGAAGTTTTCAAATGGGGATAAATCTAATATTCTGTGTGGTGACTTTCATGAAACTTAATGGTACCTGAGATACTAATTAATGCTTAGTCTGATTTTTTTTTTTGTGCACAGTATTATATTTATGACAGTTGTCTGTATTTGGGAACACAGATACGTGCACATCACTGTTTTCTGTAAAATACAAAATGTTTAAAACACCATTGTTGGAATATTAATTTCAGATTAGATTATGGGAAGTTTTACTTTCCCTTTTTCCTTAATAGTAAATGATCAATTGCTTTTAACCAGAAATGGAACCTGCCATGACAGGTAGCTTTGTCTTAGATTCTTCTTTTATTTTACTCATGAAAGAAAGACTCAGGTTTTATGTAAGTTTTCACTTCTGTTTCTTTAAAGATGAGAGATCTTCTGCATCTCTTTATGTTGGAAATTCACATATAACATGTTTTACCTAGAAAAGTTCATAAAATTGTAGAATCACAGAATGGTTGAGGTTGGCAGGACCTCTTGAGATCATCTGGTCTAACACGCTGTTGAAGCAGCGTCACCTAGAGCGGGTTGCCCAGGACTGTGTCCAGTCAGGTTTGAATATTGCCACAGATGGAGACTTCACAACCTCCTGGGGCAACCTGAGCCAGTGTTCAATTACAGTCACATTAAAAAAGTATTTTCTTACGTTCAGATGGCATTTCATGTGTAGTATGTCAGATGCTTCAGTCCCTTAATCATCTTGCTGGCCCTTCACCGGGCTCGCTCCAGTAAGCCCATGTCTGTCTTGTACTGGGGAGCTTGGAACTGGGCACAGCACTCCAGATGTGGCCTCACCAGTGCTGAGGGGAAGAATCACCTCCTGTGACACATGAAAAAGTTGTGAACTACTAAACATACAAATAAGGATGGCAAACAAATTAAATATGACTAAATATGAGGGGAAAAAATTGTTTAGAATGCTTGCATTTTAGTGTTTATTGTTACAAATTAACATGTAAATGTACTTTTAAAATTACATGTTTATGTACTTTTGAAAGTAAATGTTTACATGCAGAATTCCAACTTTGATTTCATTTGAGTGTTAAGAACTGAGATTTTGGTTGAGAGTCATGTTTGGTCATAGCAGAGTCTGACATTTCTATTTGGAAAGGGCAAATACTGTACACTTAGGTGGAGGAATTTGGCCAATTTAAATTTTTTATTGACTGATGGAGTGTTTCAGAAGTGGAGGAGAGGAAGAAGTGAACATCTGTTTACTTCCTCCCTTATCTCTGTTTAATATCACAGACTCATGAAGTAACATATAATGCCAGGCTGGCATGTTTTTTCTGGAAATAAAGGCCAGGCCAGACTTTTTATAGGTATATCAACACCACTTGTAAAGCATGCACTCTGCATTTGAATGGGCTACTTGTGTGCAAATGCAACAGCTTAAAAGATGATAAAACTATGGGTTAAAATTTGGCTGCTGCCCATGTACGTAAAACAGGAAAAATATTTGGTACCCCTTTTCTTCATGAAAATGCAAGGGAGCCATAGTGCATTAGTTATGCCATACTGCAGATCTTTCAACAAGCTTTCAAATTTCAGATGTGTGTCTGTAAGCTGATGGTTCTTTTGAAGAAAAATGCTTTAAAAGAAAAAAAGTAACTCAAGAAAATTTCAAGAAAAAATGTGTTCTAAACCAGTAGGAACTTCTTTCTCTGGCAGACTGACATCTGTTATAATCATCTTCTAAATCCAGAAGACAGGTTCTTTGTCAGCTAAATAATATCTTTTTTCTATCCTAGAAAGTGACAAATGAAATCCTTTTCTTATAATTCTGTCTGTTATAAATTGATGCTCACAAATCTCACAGTACTAGTTCAGCAACTTCCATCCTCATCTCTCTAGAAATTTTCAAACTTAACAAGCCTCTCTCTTTTTTGGTGCATGTTTATGTGTACATATTCTTGACTGAGCTTGCAACTAATCTGAACTAATAAACCCTAAATAAAAATTTAATAGCCCTGATTCGCTACTGTGCTGCTCTAGTACCTACACCAAGGAGCTTCAATCAGCTCTGTAGTGCTGGCATAGCACTGAAGGAGTGCTGTCAGGTTCCTCTGGCTCACAAGTACATTTCCTTCGACCTGGCAAATGAATGGGGAGAAACAGTGCTTAAAATACTGTGGGTAAGGAACTTATGTGAGATTTCATTTTCCAGGGTCTGTTCCCCACTTTTCACTTAAGTATTTTCATCCATTCTTACAGACTAGCCCTTTATGCAGAATAATTTCTGCACACTGTTTGTAAAACTGTTTTCATGTCACTTCTCCCCAAATCCCTTCCAATCTGTTGTATTTACAGTAAATAGCCAATTACATTTGACTTGTCTGGTTTAAATAATTAAGGCAGTTCTTTTTAAACCTTCCAAACTTTGTTTAAAGCCAGAAAGTGGTCGGAGATGTAATGTGTTGTACATTTCTGCTAATGGAAATAAACATACCAGTATGCTACTGGGATATCTTGTTTTCTACCAGCCCCTTCATTTGTGCTTCGCCTATTTGTCTGTGCTACGAAATTAGGTTGCAGAAGGTTTAGAATGGGACAGCACAATTTGACTGAGACCGCTGAGTGTTACTCAGAAGCACAGGGCAGTCATAACAGTTATGCAAGCTTTGATAGAATACATGTCCTGTGCCTGAATTTTTGAACATCAGGATATAAAGTTAGGGAAGCAAGTAACCTGTCTGCATTTTTATCAGAAACTGGTAGCATAGCTGCAAACTTTCTCCTGGTATTTTTTATTAGTTTTTTAGATAGCTTTATCTGCAGCAAACAAATTAGGAAAAAAAAACAACCCTTCTTTTTTATGATAAATAAAGAAATAAGGCCAGGTGCACAAGCAGAAATGTCTGTTTTGTAGAATTTGGGAAAAGATTTCAGAGTACTAGAATTAACATACTTATACTTGCTCTTTCCTTAATACCAATGCCAATTTAAGGTACCCTAAGGAACTTAATTGGAATTGTTCCTGTGATACACAGAACATTTAGACCTAGATGTGGTCAGAGAGATAATAAAGGGAAGGACTTGTTGGATTTTATTGTTGATCTCTAGTTTCATCACAGTAGATAGCTTCAGCCTGAATACAGGACTAGTATGTGATTGGTTTCTGATTTGATAGGATTAAAACAGGAGAAATGTGTCAGAGATGACTTTGAACAAAAAGAGGCAAGAATTTAATTTAAAATTTCTGTCCCATTTTAAATTTTATTTAAATTTAATTTAATAGCTTTCATCAAAATATCTCTCTACTGGTGTGAAGAAATGGTTTTGCTGAGAACAGAGCTGAATGTACATTTGAAGGCATTATTATATTTAGGATAAATGGTATTTACTGAAGGCATGTCATTGAATATGTTGAAGAGGCACAGATCTCAGATTCACACTCCCTTACTAAATACTTAATGAAAAATTTTTGAACTCTAGGATATCAGCGTTCTTACCAAACATATTTCCTATTTTCAGAAGATTTCTCAAATTTAAAAAGTTTTAAAGTAAAAGCAGTTCCAGCCTGATTTTGGCAGCTGTCAATAACCAACAGTTTGAATCTCAAAATGTTCTTAAAAAATGAACTGGCAGATGAGCAGAATGAAACTTGTGAGCATCTGAACCACAGAATAGGACCAATTTCATAACTAATAGGACTAAATTTCATAACTAGGAAGGAAATAAATGTAAAATATGCATACAGTTTTAAATTTTTTTTGTTTTCTTTGTTTGTTTCAAAGCTTTAATTTGGAGAGTAAAGAGAGTAACTTTTATATGTTGTAACTACATAATATGTTGTATATAAATATCTACAAATATGGTTTAAACCAACCAAACATTCAAAATGCCAAAGGTAGAAGTTGTCAGGTTTTTGACAACGAACAGGCAACAAGCTTGTTAAAATGCTGTTTATATATGTTTAATATTCTACAAGACACCATAACCATGGTTGCTAATGTCTTTCTGTTCCATTTCTGAGGAGCATAATAGTGCAGGTATTTTTTACATCTTTTGGAAAAAGTGGAATATGTTTTTACTCCAAGAAAACTTTTCCCATGCTGCTGCATTATGTAATGAAAGTGGACACCTGATAAAAAGGAGAGCTTAACATGACCTTCATCTAAATTCTTTTTCCCACTGTTAGATATTTTCAGTGTGTGAACTGAACTTCTAAAAGAAAGCCTATGAATAAACCAAATCATAGAACCTTAGAGTTACTGAATTTGAGAAGTAGAGAGCCTGTGGTCCAACTCTTGCTCAAAATGAGGCTATCTTTGAGCTAGATTAGCCTGCTCATCCTCTTCAGTGAGGTGAAGTCGTCTCTGGGGTGACTATTCCTCAAACTCTCCAGCCCCACTGTGCTAGTACCTGATCACATTCATTGTGGAGACTTTTTTCCTTATATTTAGTAAGGATTTCCTGTGCTACTACTTGTGCCTGTTAGCTTGGCCTTTTCCTATGCACCTCCGAGAAGAATCTAGGTCTTTCCTCTCTGCACTTTCCCAGTATGTAGATGAAGAGAGCAGTTAAATCACTCTGTGCCTTCTCTTCTTGGGGGTAAGCAAACCCATCTGTCTCAGCTTGTCCTTTATGTCATGCTCCAGACCCCTGACCACACTGTCTTTCTAGCTTGGGGGAGCCCAAGAATGCTTTATATGATGACATTTTGCTGATAGAGAAGCCATTTCGTACACCATTTTTTCTTGCTGTGTTTCCCTTTTATTTAAGGTAAAAGAAACAAAAAAGTTGGTTTAAATAACAGTATTTTTGAACATTTGTTTTGTTTATACCTTACATAGCCAGAAAAGGTCAAAAAAGATTCTACAAGGATGAATCTGGTTTTGATGACTTTGTAACAGTTTCTATTGCTTCTTCTGAATTTCCTTATTCTGTTAGACTTGTGTCTCTTCTATCAAGTTTATACCTATAAATGAGCATGTTGGGCAAAGGAGTAAGTAGGTATAAATAGCCTCTGAATGAATTTAGGCCAGTTATTAATAGTAATATGAAACTCAGAAAAAATGAAGTTCTACAAGAACATTCCAGTAGGACTAGCCTGGAGCAAGAAACCATTTGACTGGAGATGGAATTAGAAGAGTTTAGGTAAGAGGTTAAATGACATGGTTGTAAGCTGTAGTAGGGTGTCATAATTCACCAGAAAAGTTTCTTCCCTCTGTCTCTCTGTTTTTATTCTTTAAAAACGGTAGCATAGACTGTTAGGATGTTGTTCATCTTTCTGATACCATCTGTTTTCCTTGGTGGGAGGGAGAAATAGGATTCATTCCAAGCTGTTCCAAATGTTTTTTCCTCATTCAGGCTGAAATTCAGATGTTCATGTTCAGTTTCTAATGTGGATCAGTGGCACTTAGAGTACTGTACTTTGGGCAGTCCTGATCCATATGTCACTTGACCCAACAAAGCTGTAATCACCTCTTTATAGAGATAAAAAGGTCTGAGGCAGTTGCTCTGAAATCAAAGGACAGTGGTTCATCAGTGAAGCTGTCATTGCATTCATCTGTTGGATTTACAATTTACTCCTCCTCGTGTGTTGACTAAATGCTTTCCCCTAAGCTTTTGTTCAGCTTTTGTTCCAGTTCTGTACTACCTCTCTTCCTATGTGTCTTCTCTGTAATCATCTTGACTACTGGTGATTTTTCATGCATTTACAGATTATTTCATGTTTCACTCCAAATTCCCCCCCCCCCCCCCCTAAAATAATGGACAGTGTCCTGATCTTTTTCTCACAGCCATCATCTTGGCTTTCCTCATTTTTAGATCAGTTTTTTTTTTTTTCAACAGGCAGCTGACAGTTGGAGCACAGTGATAATTCTTTTTCTTTTTTTCTTTTTTTTTTTTTCCCCCCCAGTTTGCAGTTATATGCCTTCAATTCAGTGAACCTCACCAAAAAGCTGAGGCTGAGAAACTGGCTCTGAAGCTTGAGCCTGAAAAGTGCTCCTCAGTACTTTTTCCTGGCTTTTGCAGTGTCTTCTGCAGAAGAGTTTTCTGCAAGTGCCTCTCTTGCATGACAACACTGTGTAAAACTGTCAAAACCAATATAGCTGCGTGTTGGAAATATTGTATATTGAAAGTCCTTGCAGCAGTTACAGTTAGATGCTGTTCTCTGTGTGTGTAGCCACTCAAGCCATAAGCAGTAACAACTCTGTTGATGTTGTCTTATTCCCTCATGTCTTCTGATGGTGGTTTAAAGTTATCCTTGCTTACCAGTCAATAGATGGAATTAATAACTAGATTGTTATGAAAATTATTTTGTTTCTTTTAAATTAAGTCCTGATAGGATGGTTTTTGCCTTTTTAGGCCATAGAGGGATTGAATTTTTATTTTGCCATTATAGAACTCTAAGAAAGAAAGAATGTGTATAATTAGATTTTAACAGAATCATCTCCAAGCTAAAAGAGCTGACTACCTATAGTAAATTAGTAAGTGCATGATTTCTAATTTCTTTTCTGTATGTGCAGCATTGTTTGGTAATCACCCAGAACTACGGACTTTAATGTACATAATTCAGTGCATGTTTTTTTTGTTTTGTATTGTTTTTCAATGTGGACATCCACATCTGCACCGCAGCCCTTTCTGTTGCCTTCTCTGGGTCTGACAAAGAGAATCCGTATAGATAGAGACTGAAAAGTGACAAAGAATCTTTCAACGGTTAAATTACAAGTATGTTATAAATATTTTAATATAAATTAGCATTAAAGTGTTTTGACGAGTCAGGCAATAGCAAGAGAAAAATGTCAAATGCAAAAGAATGCTTGAGTAGGTATTTTGGACCATATTCTGCTGTGCTGCTCCTGTGCAGAAATTTATCAATACATGATTTTCATAATTATCAGTAGAAATGTTGCTGGAATAATTTAGATTTAAATAAACTGATGAAACAATAAACTATCTAGGTAAATTTATAAAACCTTCAGGAAAATCCTTTATTCTTTTGCTTACACTGTAAGAATGACAAATAGGTATTATCCAGTTTGTGGAAAAAGATATATCAAATACTAGATTGATGCAGTTCAGAAAAACTAATTAAATCTTTATAAAATGCATCTGCTTGAGTGTTGTATTCTGAAGCAGATGAATTTATATTATTGGCAGTTCCTGTAAGAATCAACTCGAGCATTTTAAAATGGGATTAGAAGTATATTTAACACCTTTACAAATATCGGTATGAATATTATGACATAGCTGTAATTCAGTCAGATCTGGGTATAACTTTTCAGTTTTATTTGGTATTAGCATAGTACCTACTTCAATGGTGGTTTTGCTTTGGCTTGTAGTTGTCCAAATTTTGGGTTGTAGTTGTCCAAAGTTGGATGCCCCATCACTGGAAGTGTTCAAGGCCAGATTGGATAGGGTTTTGAGCAACCTGGTCTAGTGGAAGGTGTCCCTGCCCGTGGCAGGGGGGTTGGAACTAGATGATCTTTAAGGTCCCTTCCAACCCAAACCATTCTATGATTCTATGAAATCCTTGTAGTACTTGATACCTGGTACAGAAAGCATGTCCATTAAAGTACCATAGTTTTGCTAAATCAGTCAAGGACAGGAAATGCCATATTTCATTTCTCTCTAGCTTACAACTACATGCCTCTAGGCCAAACTTGCACTCCTTTTTAGAGTTCTTGTCACCCGAGCAGATTGTACAATGGAAGTGGTATGTCTATTTGTAAGTTGCTGTCAAAAGGCTATCACTGTTTATATACAGCTAAGACTTAATTTAGCAGGTGGGTGGATGCTAAAATATTGCTTAGTACTTTGTCCACATTTTTTTAAATCTTCTTTCAGGCTGTGAGAAATTACATTGGACGTTTAGCATTCATTGTGCTTACTCAGGGAAGGTATCTTAGCCCTTGAAGAATGTCTGCTAAACTAAATGAGCTGAGACAAGGAAAGACCTTATGTTTTTTAAGAGTGAACAGTTAGCAATTTAATTATGACCACCAGAGAAAAGCATGCATAAGCAAGGGAAATACTAAAAAAAAAAAACAAACAAACCAAAAAACCCCAAAAGAAAATCATTGTTGCTGAATGGAAAGAATGTGACAAAGTGCTTGAATCTTCCAGAGCTGTTATATGCACACCTGCGATTTCTGATGATCTGATGAACACCTCCATTAAGAATCAAGCCCTTGTATTTCTTGAGTGGAACAATTTGGTACAGTTCTGGTTGATGATCCCGGTTTACAATGAAAGTGGTAAAATTCTCTTCAGAAAGTCATTGCTAAGATTGCATAATTGGGCACTAAAGTTCTGATTATACTTTACAAACTCCGGGACTTTGTTAAAAACCTGACATTCCAATGTACTGAATTTCAGTGTTTGACAGCTCAGCTGTGAGAATTTTTTTAGAGAACATTTGTACCATAAGAACAGCATGTTAATTGACTAAAAAAAACTGGGACAGATTAATCATGGGAGGGAATACGATACTTAAGAGAATGTAGTTCTAGAGCCCTCTGCTGATGAAAACCTTTAGAAATACAGTTCTTTTTAAATGCCCTTTTTTTGATTGGCCTGGGTTATTCATCCTGTCCATTTCAGACCTATAACGTGGGCTGGAATAAATCCAACGACTAAGGTGGCTTTCTTGTGGTGCTGACCAAGAAGGAGCCTAAAGGACTAGCTTGCTCCAGACCCTGAACTTCCACGTGGCCAAAGATGAAGTGAGGTGAATCTGCTTCTCAGTATTAGCAGGTGTGTCTCCAGGCATGTTATTAGCATGTGAATTCTGCAAGAATGTCAATTCTCCTTCAGCAGTGGCTGTGATAGTAATGAGAGTTATGTATTCTGCAAAAAATGATCAGAAAATAGCTGAGTACTATTGATTTATGCATTGAAAGAGTAGAGAGAATAGACATGAGCTAGAAAGTTAACCAGCAGAGAATATATACTAACAGCTTATACCTTCCCCACAAACATCAAAGCAGTGTTTTGCAGCCTGCCTTTCTGTTTTTTCATTTTGCAGCACTATTGATTGAACACCAGCCTCTTACAGCAAAACCTGCCTTATTGCCAGGATTATGTTAGTGGCTATATAGGAGGATGGAACAAACCAAGTAGAGATCTTTAGTTTCGATGATGACCCTGAACATTTTTGTTATTATCCCTATTGCATAGTAAACCTGACTTTTTAGGTGTTTCAGTGTCCAAAATATTAGACTGGCCATTGTCTGCAGCATTTTAAGAGTGACTGATCTAAGCTGATACGACTCCCTGGACTTTGATATGGAGTTTACATCCACAAACTGTTGAATTGATTTTTTTTTTTTTTTTTATTTTTATTTTTAAAAACAGGAGCTGGGTTTGTGTCAGGCAGTCAAAGGTCTTGTTCACTGTTCTTTGAGAACACTTGAAGCAAAAAGAGGTCTGGTAGCGCTTTTTTCAGTTTTATAAAGCCAAGGCCTTCTGGCACAATCATTTACTTGGAAAGGAGAGGAGCTGTCCTAAAGCTGCCCTTAAATCTGCCATTTTCTTGTACAAGTGGCAGTTACTCTCAGCCTTTCCAAACAGGTACACCCAGAGCAAGGCGCAGCTAACAGACTGGGGCAGTTTGGCAGCTTTGCTCTGGGCCTGAAGCAGACCACACTGTGGGCTGGGCTGGTCGTGCTGGTTCTGCAGTGTGTCAGTAACCGCAATATTTGCAGAGAAAGGCCCCCCCCAGCTTTCTGCAAAGGAAGAAGATGATTTCATTTCTGCCAGTGAGGCTGTTCTGAATTCATCTCAAGATGATGGGGCAACTGACACTGGCAAAACAGGTTTAAACCACAAATGGAGAAAACTGCAAGATGCATTTAAGTGTAAAAAAACTGGGCTACTGAAAGAAAGTGAGAATATGCCACCCACAAATTTCCTTAGGGAAGTGAAAACAGATTTTAGGAAACCATTTACCAGTACTACATTATATGATGATGAAGTTAACAAAAAGATCATTCTTGCGATCTCCAATGGCTGTGTAGACAACCATAATGTTGGAAGTCTCCCTCTTCCAGTGACTAGTGGTGTCCTTTCCAAGTTTTCAGTATTGTTTGTATGTGTTTAAAAAACTGTGATATTTACTCATGAAAAATCAGTAAAGAACTAGGCTCATTTGTCATGGCATAATTAACTTTTTCCAAGAGTGATATATCATTTTTGCATTGGTCCACATCTTTTCTTCTCTTATGAGATTTATTGTTATGCCTGCCTTTAGCGTAGTTTCCCAAGGTTGTCCCCTGCCATAGAATTTGAACCTTGGAAGATTTTTAAGGAGAAGGCAGTATGGTTGGACAGAAACAGAATACTCTGTGCAGATCTTTCCTGTGAATTCATTTAAAAGTTTCATAGTTCTGCAATTATATAATATAGTCTTTACTGAAATGAAATTAACTTTTCCTACTATAAATATATTTTAAACTCTGAAGATGAAATATGCAATCCCCCTGAGTTCTGGAGGGTTTTAATCAAGGGTGTCTGTGTGCTTAATACTTCACAGCTCAATGCTAGTGACAGCAATAGTTGGTGGTGAGGGGAAAGGGCAAAATTCAGATTTTATTACTTGATTCTGGCTAAAAATATGAAAGAGAGAAACATGGCAGCTTCTATATACATTGAAATACAGAGGAGATGTACTCGGGTATTCATGGGTAGTGAGGTATTTATAGAGATAAATGTCTGTTTAGATGTAAAATCGTATTCTCATATTCAAGCAACCAATTTTCATGGATACTTGTGGGCATTATGTTTTAAGATTTCACTTGTGCTGACATTTTGGTATACAGACACAGACTTTTGCATTTTGATCATCCAATTTACGAACATACATGCAAGCCTATTACAGCACGGATGCATAGCATTAATGGGTATGGTGAAACAGCCAGGAAGGAGGATAGAATAACAGAAGAAAGAGGAACCGATGGACAATAAAAGGTTTTATATTTTTCTTGGCAAAATTTAAGATCTTCTACAGAGAGAGGGGAGAGTAAGCAGCAGGGAAAAGTTTTTAGTTGTGAGTGAACAATGGTAAGAACTAAGTTATGTGTTTGTGCAAATCAGTTGGAGAATTTGAATGTTTATGTAGGAACTCATAGAAGAGAGAGAATAGTTACATAGTAAAGAAAGCCAGCCTGGTTATTGGAAATAGTTTCAGTAGTGCATAACTTAAAAGCTAGATGCAGGGAGTTGGGGAGGTGAAGGAAGGAGGATGTGAGCCAGAAGAGGGGTCTGGAGGTGAGACCTGTGGTTGGGATGTGAAAGGTAAAAGGGGACGTATGAAGGAGAGTGCCTCAAGAACTGTATTAAGATCAGGAAGGAAGGAGAGGATGGGGCAGATGAGAAGTTATTGCTGGTGGATGATTGGATAACTAGAAAAGGCTAAAGAAGATAGATGACTGCTGGGGAATAGGTTGTGCAAAATATAGGAGGATACCAGGAGATGTTGAGAGAAGAGAGAAGCTAAGCAACAGAGATCAGAGAGTAAGCAGTACTTCTGACACTTCAGTCACTTGGGAAGTGGAAGAGTTGAACTAGGTGATGGTGAGGTGAAGTCAAAAGACTTCCTATACAAGGAGACTGTGGTGAAGATGACAATCAGGCATCAAAAAGGCTTTGAATGAACTATACCTGGCGATAGTGTGGAGCTTGATAGGAAAGTGTCTGTTACAGGGCTGTTCCAAGAGGAACTGTTTGATAAAAGGTCAAGACGATGTGGCTGGGAGCATTACAAACAGGAAGGGAGAAGCCCAGAGCTGCCTGCCAGTGCTGTAATGCAACACGGAGTGCGTGCTGAACTGGTCCCTGTAACAACCATCAGGGACTGTTTAAGTGAAGGGATCTACATTACTGTGGCACTGCCAAATTCCTCAGTTGCTGTCTGGCTTGCATGGCCCAGTTTTCTTTGATGTAAGCAAAGAAGCTGCAGATGAGGAGAAGTGGAGTGGTGCACAAGCAGATTTCATTCTGGTGTGGAACTAGGACATAGTCTGCGTCCTGAAGCATAGATGCAGCCCTGCGGGTTGTGGGCTAGACTGGACTTCATGAAAAATACCAGGAATAGTAAGTAGGAATATTCACAGGAGTGGTGACCTTAAGGCATAGAAACTGTCTCAAGGTAGAGTTTGAGTGGTGGAGAAGGTTGGCAAAAAATTTCACATGGAATCAGAACTATATTTTTTTAATGATTAAAAAATTTCTATTTTTCAGAAAGAAAAAGGTTTTTGAAAAAGTTTTGTGACTGGATGTGAACTGTTACCATGGTGACCGAGAAACATACATTTTCTAGGCTGTTTGTTGTATGTATTTCAAATGTAACCATGTTTTTGAAATAGAGATGTCTAAAATAGGTGTTATGACATGTTGAAAATGAACTTAATCTTCTATTTTGGACTTCAGTAATATCTGCTCCAATATGACTGTATCATACACATGGTAAGCAAGGTAGCAGTAATAGGAAGGAAGAGGAAGGTCCCTTGTCCCAGCAGATCTCTGCCTGGGTTCTTTCAGAAGATCAGCTTTCATTGTGAGTCATAGTCGTCACTTTTAATTAAAACTTTCTTTTCTAGCTGCAGTTTGTAGTTGCACGTTATAATCTGTGGAACTTTCATTCTGCAAACTCAGCAAAATGCATACGGTTTTCCTGTAGTAAGCTCCTGCTAAGCTGATTAATATGTCAGGAATAATGCAGACAGATTGTGATGTAAACCGCTGAAAAGTAATTGGGTATTCTGTATGATCCTGTTCCTCTACGAGGAAGAAGCCCAGACTTAATGAAAGTTATATAGCTCATATTTAAATATCAGTTTGTTTAGTTGATGTATTTAGCAGGTAAATTATGTTTTCTATACTTTTCCTTTGGATAGCAGTTCTAGCCATCATATGGGCAGCAAAATCCATTACACCATAAAGCAAGAAATAAAGCGTATTTCATACTAAATTTCATACCAGATAATCTTTCAAACTGAAAGATTACTTCAAGTAAAAGCTGAAACACATCAAAGATCTAAGTTTAAATGTACATTTCCCAGTTACCAGAAAGCACACTGTCCAAAGAAGGCTATTTCTCATCTTGGGTTATTAGGATTCTCTCCTACTTAAATGTCTGTAGGGCAAGACATCAAACTGATTGTAATTTCTAGCAATTAAGAGCATGGTTATTAATTTTCAGCATGTGCTACTAATATGCAACAAATTATTGAAATTCTATCAGTTCTTGTATAAAAAGAAACTGAACAAAACTGGAGTTCTCCTTAAGGTTATGCAAAAACTGTCTTTAGGGCAAATAGGATACAGATTGTTTAAAAAAAACCCACCCCAACAACTTTTTTTGCTGTCACTAAACTGTCTTTGTTCTTGGAGTCATCATCATCTATTATTAAGATCATCCAAAAAAACATTTACTCAAAATCTCACTTAGGAATTTCAAGGCAAGACCAATAGTAAACTTTAATTGAAATCAATGACTGCCTTATCAGAAAAGGTAAAGATTGGGTCCTGTATCACAGAAGGGGGTTAAAGGTCTGGTAATTCAAAACTGATTGATATTTTGTAGACATAATTCTGTCTTAAATTTTACTTTACCCTTTTTGCAAATTTCCTAAATCTCATGATGGTCAAGTCATAAGTGACATCCCAGGTCTTGTGGCAAAGATAGAGAAACTTTCTGTTATTAATATTCTTGGGAGACAAAAGGTAAAGTTGAAATCTGATTATTCATGCTTGGTTATTTTATTTTAGGATTAGCAAAATTTAAATATGAACTTGAATGCAGAATATTATAATGAAAATATAATGAAAAGAATTCAATTATGCATTAAATGCCATTTCTGGATAAGATATGCTGGTTATCATGGTATTTCTGTGCAAGAAAACAATTCAGATAATATTTCACACCCCTCTTTTTGATAAGACAAATTCCCTTTGGAAACATTCTAATAATTCTGCTGTTGCAACTTGACCTTTAGAACCATAGTTTCTTAATCTTTTCAGGAAGATTAATGAAAACTATTACAAATGACTTATACAAACTCAATATCTAAATTGCTAAATTTGAGTTACCAATTAGAACATTGAAGCGACATGCCCGACTCCTTCGCCTGGTTCAAGGGTGACATTTCAGTAGAATATGCTTCTTGCTTCTAAACAGGATATGTAAACCTGTAACTTAAAAAAAAAATATATAGTGACTTCTGATGGAGAAAATGAGGTAAAAAGGAAAGATATCTGGTCAAACCAAGCAATGCCATTTCTCCTTTTTAAAATATACTAATTGGAACCTTGAAAAAAATTTAGCCCTAATCGGAAGGCACTGAAGTTTTACATTGTTTTTCTGAAACTGTATTCTCCCTGGCCAGCCATGATCAGAGTCAAATGTCTGCAGAGCGGAGCCTTTCTCTGAAGTTCTCCCCCAGAGCCTTGCTTGCAACTGTTTTCTCCTGTAAGTCTTCTAATATTGCCCGTTTCCCTTCCCTTCCTGCGTAGGAGTGTTATCCCTGATTTATTAAAATAGAGAGACTGAATTGCCTTTTTTTTCTTTTTCTTTCTTTTTTCTTTCCCTATGTAGAAAGATGCTTTCAGTCCACGGTTGTATTTACTTTAGCAGAAATGTTGGAAAAAGAACAGAATCAGCTACAGTCTCTCCTTTGGTTTCTCTTTAACAGCTCATAATAACTAAGAGCAAAGATGGATTTGAAGTCTCATCCTATATTCAGAACAGTATATTCACACAAAACTGGGGCGTGTTTTTGAATGTGACGGGGAGGATGGCTGGCCAGACAGGCCTTGGCTGTGGATGATGTGACCAACCTGTTCACACATGTTCCCTGCCCTGTCCCCTGAACACTCGGTTGTCTGTATGTACGGATAAAAACACATGTGGCCGTGAAGTCAAATCCCATTTGCCAGACATCTGTGTCATACACTGCTGTGCAGGTGTCATACAGACAGATACAGTCAGAAATGAATTGCTCTTATTTTAGAGGTACCCGGCTTTTTACCTCATACTCTCACTGAAGGCAAGGTGGCAAAAGAATCCTTGCTTTGACTCTCGAAAATTCTCTCTTCTCCAGCCTTCAAGGCCAATTCACACACACTCATTCTTGTGTGAGCATCTTCCTTAGACTTACGTGGCTCTCCTTTGCTGGAGTGTACAGGGAAAGTGCTGTGCCGTTCCATAAGGGAGGCTAAATAGGAGTGATATGTCCGCAGTACCTTGCCAGAGAAATCCCCAACTTGAACTTCAGCAGCTGGGTAACAGGAGCAGTCAAGCCCCAGCGAGGCGTTCCACAAGCAGAGGTGCTCTGAGCTGCAGCAACGGGGATGGCTCTTGCTGGCCACGTCCCGGTGCCCCTCGCCTGCCCCTTTGCAGCCTACTTGGCAGTGGGACGTGAGCGAGCTGTCTGTTTCCTGCTGCTGTACACTCTTTATATTCATTCTAGTCCCTCCTTGTATCTCTACCAATTGAAGTTAATTTTTTCTAGACATGGATAAGCAAAGTTGTGTTATTTGTTTGCAATGAAGTATTGTAATGTCTTCCGCAAAGGTGTTAATACACCTTCCTGTTTTGATATCTTCAGGGAAAAAAACCAAATTTTATAGGTGACATACATTTTTAAGGAAGAGGGATGCTGATTTTCAGGCAAGAATAAGCAGATTACATTTAATCAGAACTTTTTGAATTGGAAAATTGTGAAAATACGAAAAATAGCAGTGACTACTGATGTAAGAGCTTACATAACCGTAATTCTCATGTCACAAGTATGGTATTATGGCTATAGACAAAAAGTCTTGACTAGAATAAAAACTACAAAATGGAGGTGTTATGAGTTATACATCTGACTAAGCAAAGAAATAAATGAGTAAAAACTCACACAGAGTTTCATACAGGACAGTGCTAAGATGATGCCCACAAAGGTTGCATATAAATAGAAAGGTGAGCAGCGTATTTAAACACTAATAACTGGGTGAATAGGGCACAGCTTGTGTATGCAGATATAATCTTTCTAAATTAAAAAAAAAATCTAAACTATTAATACTGCTCTGTTTCTAATTGAAAAGTTGTACTAAAAATTAAGAAGAGTCTGAGAGCTTTGAAATTCCCTAAGTATTTGAGTGACCCAGACTGAAAATGGACACAATGTAAATCATCTGAACAGCACACATAATTAATTCAAAGAGAAGAAAGAAAACAAAAGTGGATGTCTCGCCAGTGCTAGGAGAATATCAGTGAGGAAAAGGGTTTTGGCTGAAGGAAATTTGGGGGTTGTTTTGTGTTTGGTTTTTTTTTAATTACAACCATATGCTCAGCTTTGTTCCATTTCATATGCATAGTCTCTATTATCAAATCTGTTTCAGCAGAGAAAATGTAAGATGAAATTCTGGCCTATTGGAATGAACTGGAAGACTCCCAATGGCTTCATAAGGTCAGAGGAGGGAGAACCTTCTGTACCTTCAGCACTTGTAGAACCACAAACCATGCTAAATGCTTCAGAAAAGGCTTCTGTTTCATGGAACAAGTCTTTTATGGGATTTGAAGAAAACAGTGGTACTACCATCAACAGAATGTGGTTTAAAGGAGGGCATGGTATCAGGAAAAGAACTAGTAGCTGAAGAGTTTGGTCTCCAGCCTCTTCTTGTGATCAGTCACCTGGGCCGTGCCAGCGTTCAGGCTAGTGCTGTGCCCCGAGAGAGCCGGCACGCAGCGAGGGGAGTTGTCAGCGATGAGTGGCCTCGCCTGGGTCGCAGGGCTGGGTCGAGGATGTCCGCTTTGGAGACTCCAAGTGGGATGGGTGTTTGGGGACCGGGCTGGCTGGGTCTCTCAAGGAACTGCTCTCCGCTTTCATTGCTTCTGGAGTGACGAAAGACCTCTGGGAGAACTAGAAGGGGATGATGGAAACTGTGATTGCTTTAGTGATTGATATATTTGTGATTGCTAAGCTTGATAGTATAACTCACTGCAAAGAGCCAACATATTAGCATATTAATGTTGTTGATTATGCTGATAATAAGAGAAAGAAAAAAGGAACAGAAAAATCATCACTTATCTGTGATGTATGACAAAGAAATCAGTGAAGCGAATTGTCTGCTGCTTTGAATATAATTAATATTTTCTGAACCCTCTGGCAAATGTTACCATTATTACTCCTTTCAGCCTTGTAATGCTCTCATTCAGACTTCTAAGTTCTTTATTTTCAGGATTTCTCAGTAACTTTCTAGCACTACCAGATCACTTAAACTTTGCAATTTCTTGCAGTTTTCTGAATGAAATGCCAAGAGTACGAACGATTTTATGTTTGATACCTTGTCAGACAACACAGGCTGGTCCTACAGTACTACCTGTTGTTTTGAATTTTGACTCAGGCCATTGACTATGGCAGTGCATTGGGGATCTAAGACCTCCCTGAGATTAAGAATACTTAAATGAAGTGTTACACTGAAAACTTGTTTGGTAGAAAAATTAAATCCATAATTAATCTATACTGAAAAACAGAAAATGAAAAGCTGATTTACACTACCAATTATACTGAAGCAAATTCTGGAGTTTTTTACAGTAGCATTTTAACTACCTCTTTTCTTCATATACCTACTTGACACTTTAGAAGAACATGTCAGAAAACTATTGTTTGCTTCTGAGAATTAAAATTGCCTTCAATGATTTAAAATTATTTGGTTTTAGTGAAGACTTTCAAGGCTTTGAAGAACATGTATATATAGGGCAGCTGCTCTGTAATGCTAGGCATATTAACACACAGCATTCAAGAAAGAATATATTTTTTTAAAAGCATTCAGAAAACAGGTCATAATATTTTTAAGCTTTTGTGGGGAAAAATGTGTTTGTGTTTCATTTTGTTTTTCTGAATTGTTGAAAAATGGTACATTACAGTTTGTTATGAATGCAGTTGTATAGAATTAATTATTAGTTAAAATGTTAATAAATTTCCTTAAGCAGAATCTCAAAAAAAAAAAAAAAAGATGTACATTTCATCCTAGTTCTTTTGCTTTTAAAAAAATCCACCTGTTCCCACTGCCTTTGCAGGACAGTCTTTATAGCCTTCCAAGTTCCTGAGCATTTCTGTGTGTGGTCTGATGAGTTTTGAAAATTTAGTGTTCTTACATGCAAGACTGAATAGAGAGCCTGAAATTTCTTAACTTTTGACAGTGATACAGATCTTTTAGAGTGTATAGTCTTAATATATAGCATGTGACATATGGTGAGCGATAACCTCTAATACTCAGCTATGGAGAATTACATTACATTTCTTTCACCAGGTTAAATGGGGAAAAGTACTAAGCACTGGTGTTTCTAGGAGTAAGTAGGAAGACTTTCTATATCACTTACAAGGATTAAGGAATTTTATTAAGTGGCAATGTGTATGGTGACTCAACTTCCCAGAGTTGGGAGATTGGCTTTCTGTTGACTCTGTTTGACTTAAATTTTGTTCCCAAGGATCTCAAGTAGCAATCCTCTTACAGTAAGTAACCATCAGAACAGGAGAAAAGCTTTATGAAAATTATGAAGGAATAAAATGTAGGTAAGAAAAGTGTAATTACCAAAGCTGGAATTAGTCCAGGGTAGGAATTAATAATACTGAAATTAATAAAGGGTTTGATTACCATTAGTCCACAGGGCATGAAATTTTTCTCCTTTCAGTTGTACCACAGGTCCTTTAATTCTGTACTGGTGCTTTCTGAAATGATTGCAAAGAACAATATAAATACCAGGGGATTTTTTTTGACAGGGTTTTCCGCATTTTTGTTTGTTTTCTTTTTAATTACAAAGGGTAAATAATGGAGCAGACTATGGACACATGCAAACCCACTTCTTACTAAAATACACTTAAGTTCATACTTTCCCATGGCCATTCTTCCAGCAAATATTCTATAAGCAGCAGTTTCTGCAGTGGTTACTTCATACTAATTTTTTTCACAAAATCTTAGCAATGCACCATAATTTAGGTTCAAGTACCCTTCTTATTCCAGTATTGATCTTCTCTTAAATACAGATTGTTCATCTCTCCAAATCACATTCTGATTTGGCTTTGCTTTTTTTTCCCTGAAGAGGACAGTTCCAATAGATAACCATTAATCCAACCAACCTAATTTATCATGACAATCGAGTCTTACCATAGCTTTTGAGGAAGGCACAGTGATTAAATCACTTTTGTTTATCCTTTGCATTTTTTTCTTTCTAATTTTTTAAACAATTTTCTATTGAATAAGAAATTACAGATATTTTTATGAACTGCAATAATAGAAACACTTTTGTTTACATAAGCAAAAGAAAAAACTTAAAAAAAATTGTTTTTGCTGTTGTAATTGCTATTTTTAGTACAGTTCTATCGCTTCACTATTTATGCACTTTCTAGCTGTTCTATTATACTGTTACTGTTCAGGGTTTCTATTAAAAATGAAACGTGGGATTTGTTTTATGCGTATGCCTACAGTAGAGGGGAATAACGCAAAGCTAAGTGCTTTGTAATGCCTATGGGAAGAATGTTTTTCTGAGTTGTTTTTGAAGTACGTGTCACTGTTCAATTGTTCATTATCTTCAAATGGCTTGAAAAGCTACAAATAATTTGCTATTCCAAGGGCATTTATTTTTATTGCGTCAAGGTTTGAAATACGCAGTTGCAAATCCTGCTTCCTATGCTTGAATACAAAGAAGCGGTGCAGCTTGATAGCTAATTTCATTTTTCTTGCGAAGTACGTATTCTGCGACCAATGCTTTTACAGTTTCCATCTGTTTCGATCTTGTACACTCAAATGAGCTATTTGGGAAGGTTTCTGGAACTAAAGAAGCGGTGCAGGTTGGTGTCAATGGTCGTGCTGCACCCCGTCTCGAGCCTGTGCTTGGGTTCTGGAAACAGCGGCAAGGCAGAGAGATTGGGAGGCTGCGAGGTGTTTGTGCTGCCTTCCCGGTGGCTGGTTCCTTCCCGGTGGCTGGTTCCTGCCCCTGGCTCGTTTCCAGCAGGGACATCTGCCCTGCTACATACTGGGGGGTGCTCCGGCAGGAGGGGAGGGACAGGGCAGGCTGCCTCAGCTGGGCCTCCCAGGCAGGGGAACACGGCTGGAGGCCGCCTGCCACCGTACCGTGTGCTTCGCGTCCTTTCCCCGTGGCCCCTTCTGCAGCCCTGCTGATGTTGACAGCTTTCCCTCTTGTCGTTGCTCTGCCTCTTCCTTGCCGCTTCCCAGGTGTGAAGGTTTGCTGAAGTCAGCAGCTGCTGCAGCTGCAGACGATCCTAAAGTCAGGTAGAACATGGTGCAAGGTGACTAACTTTAAGTAGCGATGGCTAAAGCCGCTTTCAGCATCCAAATACAGATTTTCCGAGACCAGACAAGCTGATTGCATGTGAAGTGCTATGGTGGTGGGAGCAGATATAGTGAAAAAGACTTGGAAAGAGCAGATGACATGGCAATCAGAAAAAAACCCTAATCTGAGAGAGAACTGGGAGCACTTCTGGTGTGATGGGCCATTCTCCTACTGGACTTGCTTTGGAGCAGAACTTTGGGACTTTTCCTGCCTTGAATAAAAAGTGACAAATGCAAAATTTTTTGAAGTTGAGAAAACGGTAAAAGTAATTTCCTCCCAACTGTGTTTGAAATTGACCAACAGAATTGAAGCTGAAAAGGCAGTAGCCTTATTTCCAGAGGAAAATTAGGGGCAATGTTAAAATAAACATTTCTTTATCACAGGAAATTTTGAGTGCCAATCAAGAGCCCAGGTCCAGCCACAGTGTTGTGTATGAAATCTGACAGGGTATCTAGTGTTCTTGGTGTCAGAAATTTAAATGAAGAACATTTAAAATCAAAGTTCACAGAGTAAATTTGAGTGGCGTATAGCATCCTTAAATTTTAGCTATGTGGCTGTTTGTGTTCTGCAGTAGACTATACTGTCGAACTGAAATAAAACTTTTAGATTTTGTGATTTATTAGCTTGTAAATGAATTGCTTCTTTTTTCATACCTCTAAGTGTTCTATTTTTACATTTTCAAAAGTTTATGTACAATGTATTATGCAGATGTTTTCATTGCATCAGCTGACTGTAATTAAGATACAACTTTTATGTTATACCTACAAACTTGGCATCCGGTCAAGCTGAATTACAAAATCACTATACCCTTTCCTCTGTTTTAAGTTTTAGCCTTAAGCCAAAATCAGCCAACAGAAAGCCTGTCATTGGCACTGCCAAATGAATAACCAGCTGCACTCTGCTTTCACTGCTGTTCGTTTCAACATCTCAGTCTTCTTGAGAACACCTAAAAACAGTATTTGTTCTGACAGTATTCGTGTGCTCATCTCATTGGGATTACTAGAGGCAGATTAGGTGCTAATAAAATTTAAACAAGGAAGTAAAATGTTTGAGTATTTTATTTACCTCCAAAATATCAAGTATAACATGACAAAAAAGTCACAGAGATCCGTGAATGGAGCATTATCTGACCAATTAAATTTTTTTTTTTTGTCTTACATTTTGGATAAATAATGGCTTAAGCAATACGAATTATCTCCACTATTTTGCATGAATATACAGTTGGTTTTTCACTGGCATCCTGTGAAAAAGGATCCTGGTGAGCTTTATTTTGCTTTGCTTGGATTAATTCTGTGCATTCTTTTTATAAATGTAACTCAAAATCCTGTAAGTGGTTTAGAAAATGGGAGTTGAAAGTTTAGCCTTTCTTGGCTTTGTGGTAGTATGTTTCAGAACAGCCTGATTTATCTATAGTCATGTTAAAATAACTTCTAAAAATGTCAATATCTATTGCAGCTTTAGAGACTGCTTGACACATATAAAATCTGCTTATTGAGCATTCTCTCATTTTAAGAGTAGTGAGTTAGAGGTGCTCATACAAACTGTATATGCAAGAAAGATCTGCAGAACTTGGCATCTAGATTAGCAGAAGTTAGAGAATAGACTGTGGTGAAATTTCCTAGGCATTTATTTTACTGCAGAAAAATTAATGGCATTTCTGCTAAGTCCCTTGTCTGAGTTTTCAACAGACTAAGGTAATACAAGAGAGGCAGGAATGACAGGTAAACAAACTGGTTTTGGGTTACTTTTGTTCTAGTTTTGTAACCAATTAAGTTTACCTATCCCTTTCTTTATTCATATGATTGAAAAGACAACAAATATACTCCAGCAGTAACTGTGGAAAGCTAAGGAACTCTGTTGAGTTGAGAGAAATCGGGTATAATACAACGGGGCATTTGTCACGGAGAATCAGAACCAAATGACTCGGACTGATTCACTTTGGTGACTCACAGTCCAAACTGAACAAGGGACCAAAACATGGAGTACAAAGGTAATTTTGTACTTTGCCTGATGAACATGTTCATACGTGTAGGATTTATGCAGCTAATTTTCATCATTAAAAAAAGCGACAGCTGTGGATGGTCTTGGCATGTTTTCTTCTGTTCCAGTGTAAGGGAACAGATGATGTATGGAGATTGCTTTTTGTGATTACACTGACAAATCTCACTTTTTCCTGTGTTGTAGAAAGGTAGAATAAGAAATGCAGAATGCAGACTACAGATGTCCGTCAAGAAAAACTGTATTTAATGGACTGCAATCTTGATAATAATTGTAAAGAAACAGTCCCCCAAATGTTGATGGTTTCAGAAAACTGTTTTTTTTCCCCTTTTCCTTCAGTATGCTGTTTGGAGATGACAACCAAAAGGAAAATTATCGGCCGCTTGGTGCCCTGCCGGTGTTTTCGTGGCGAAGAAGAAATCGTCTCAGTGTTAGATTACTCTCACTGTGGCCTACAGCAGGTGCCAAAGGAGGTTTTTAACTTTGAACGGACATTAGAGGAGCTTTACCTAGATGCCAATCAAATTGAAGAGCTACCTAAGGTAATCAGTGTTCTGCCTGTAATACAGATGTCAAAGTTGTGTTCTTAAATGTGTATTCAGCATGTGCTTCAACTCTGAAATAGGGCTTGGTCTTGACCAGGAGACCTGCTTGCTGTAGGAAGAGTCGTGGCTTTTAACTTGAGAGATTCAATTACATTTTTACAAGTTTTTTTTCTGCCCTCTCTGAAGAGCTCAAACAGCTGAGCCACCATTCTTGCAGATGGTACTGCGTGGGGAGGAGTAGAGCCACCTCCTTCTCCTGGCTTCATAGCACAAGAACAGGGGGCAGCCAATGAATTCTTATGTTGGGAAATTAACAATTGTTCAAAAGAAGTACTTCTTGCACAACAAGTAATTAATATGGCATTTAACACCTTGACCACGAGTACGCTAGTATATGGGGTAGGTGATCTCACATTTGGATCCTCTGTAGCACTGCTTTTAAAAGCAAGGTCTTTGTCAGGATAAGCCGTTTATCCTTGTGGGAGAAATGCCAGTGCTATCTGACCAGTATTTTTATAACTGCAGATGAGGTCCTGCGGTGAGATTACTTAAGTTGTCCTTCCAGTGTAAAACTTCTTTTATAGAATCTTTAAATCTGTTCTTCTGTTGATTAATGTTTACTATAAGGAATTAAAAGTTACTGTAACTTAAGTGTTCTGGAAACAAAAGAGGGTAAGGTAGTGGAAAAACCAATTAATAGCAGGTGCTAGCTACATAATGAAGCATGAAGTAATGTAATCCATTCCTTAATTGAATTTTTCTCAATAATGAAAGATGCTTACAAGTCTTTAATTAAACATTGTTCCACTGTAATCCATTCTTCATCATCTCTCAACATATTTCTTTCTTACACTGCATAGAGACTTTATATAAATTCTATTTACAAATGTAGGAAACATACTTTTTCCATTACATGGAGTTCCTTTATTCGGATATAATGGTTCTTACTTACACTGCATAGAGACTTTATATAAATTCTATGTACAAATGTAGGAAACGTACTTTTTCCATTATATGGAGTTCCTTTATTCGGATATGACGGTTCATTGCTTAAGATTGCTCGCTCCATCAAGAAATTCTTTACAGATGGTAAGACAGGGTAGCTACAATCTTTTAAGTGTCACAGAAAAATGATATGGAGAACTGCCTTATCTCTCCTGCTACTAGAAAGGACAGCAGAGAACCAGGTATTTTTTCTGTCCCCATAAATATGAAATTTGTGGTGGAGGCCATTTTACTGCTAATGAATACCTTCAGGACTATTCCTCTTTTAATAATAATATATTGTTAACCTTGTATATTTTAATTATGCTACTGAATAATCATACTGAAGAATATATAAAGTCTCTAATTTAGCTAGGGATTTTTGGTGTGTTTGTTTTGGGTCTCTTGAAAGTATGCATCCCCATGGTATTCAAACTAAATAGCAGTGCACAATGGAAGATAAATATATCAGGGCATAGAACAAGAGCAATATGCCATAATTCTATATGAAAAAACTGAGGGCCAAAGATAAGGAGTCCAAAATTATGAAATTGGGATGAAGGTGGTAGTTGTTAGTGTCAGTCACAGTGGAACTGTGCATGCTAATTAAACGTTTTTATTGTATTGTGGTATCATCTATTTTGTATTTGTTATTTGTGAAACAAAACAGCAGATAAGTATGTACCTTGGAGAGATTGAAATGTATATGATACTCTTTTTGCACCTCTTTTTTCTTTGTTATAATATTTTGAAGCAAATACTATATATTGAAGAAATCCTTTTAATCGGTCTTATGTTTGAGTAAATGCATCATTTAACATAGACTTGACCTTGTATGAGGGAAGATTAATGGCAGTGTTAATTTGCTTTCTTTATACCATTCATAATTTTTTTCTTAAGTCTTTATTAATCATTACCACAAATTAAACAGTCCAAATAATTTCTTTATCAAATTTTCTGCTTCAGATATTTTTTTAACTTTTTTCACTATTAAATTGGTATTGTAGGAGAGAAAATGCCCTTTTTTTTCTTGAAATGGCACTCTATTACTTAACATTAACTTTTGACTTACACGCTATGATCTACCATAGGCAGAACTTTCCTCTCTCTGTAAATGTGAATTCAAATAACATCTTCCAGAGGAAATTTGTTTTGTCAATTTTCTGTTATTCACCAAATGTTATGTGCCTCTGAAATGACAATATTCTTTTGAAATTTTCTATCATCAGAACCCTTGATCATGTTTAAAAATTTAATGAAAAAAGCACAGGTAAAAACTCTGTTAAGTCTTTATCTGCCTTAGTTACTTTCATTGCTACACGATACTCTAGAAATCAATACATTATTTTGCATTAAACTGATGTATTAAACTCATTCTGCCTGTTTTGGTTTTTTTTATTTTTACCTTACATTTTATGTATCATATTATGCTTTTTTTTCTGCTGTCTTCATTAGAAATGGATTTCTGGTTCCTAATTTCTAATATTTTTCTTTTCTTTTAAGGATTTATAGGATTGTTATATAATTCTTACTCTCTATTTTCCCCTAAATCTAGCCAAGTTTTTTATTTTATTTGCCTTTGACTTCATTATCATGAGCTGCTGCTGCAAGTATGTCCCTATTTGTATGAGTCAAATGAATCAATGACTAATATGAAAGAATATCTATTTTGGTGAAGGTGGAATCACTGGCAATCAGTATCCAGAAAAGCATGAATGAGATGAAAATTCTCCCCAGCAGCTTTCCCTTATAAATATAAAGTAAAATCTGGACTAATTTGTAATGGCCAAAGTTAGTTTACTTGTTAATGCCTTAGGAAAAATTTGTCTGTCTCTAACAACAAATTCTAGGAATAGCCGCCTCTGTCTTTCGCCATCTCACGTGTTGGTAAAATAGATACCAGAATGCTAAATATGCCACTGAAGTCAAAAGCTACATCTCAATGTTTAGTTGTTTCACCGAGAACAAACAATACAACCAATATATAAATGGTGTTAAGGTAATCACTAATGTATAGTTCACACAGATGGGTAAGTGTTATAAACTAACTATATTTTTCTTTTGCATTGCATCTGCCATATAAGTTCTACTTTCCATTAAAGGCATCAAATCCTTTTTCTAAATCTGCCAATAAGAAAGCACATTTCAGTTCAGCAAAGCTAGAAAGTGTTAATTTCTTTGTAATTCTGACATCAAATTCCCCCAATATGTTAGCCAATCTATTTGACAGTTATGCCTATGGAGAGTAAAGAGCAGAAATTCCATATTGTTCTCCAGTGGCCCTGGAAGCCAACAACCTCTATTGCCGTGTAGGCAAGAAGTTGAGATATGCAGAATAATAGTCCATTGTTATAACTCAAATCACAGCACTATTAGCACCACTTGGTTTCCAGTATGAAAGGAATAAAAGTATTATACGGACATACAGTATGATGATTACAACAAAATCATGATGGCAAGGCCAATAAAGCACTAGAAATTGAGAAAGACACCTTTTGAAAATCCAGTGGGTAAAAAAAAAAGTGGGCAATTTGGGGCCTATGTATAACTGTATTCACACTCTTATATTATTTCTGATACAACAGTACATCATGAAATAATTCCAGAGGGAGTCTTTTTTATTACGCTTCTTCATTCACCAGTTCAAAAGCCTTGTATCTGTTCAGATACCGTCAGAACTTTAAGTTCCAAGCCTTCCTTGGCTTGTAAAATAAGAAGTCTGCAGGGGAATGTCTGGGAATTTAATTTTCCAGGTACGACAGCATGGTAGTTTGTATATGCACCAAAATTCTGCACGTTCCCTATGCTGAACGTTACTATGATCTACCGCTGCTCTCACGCAGTAATGTGGCTAGAAATTTCAAGAGCAAAACCTAGAGCTTATTAATTACATTACTTTCCAGTCTTGTCCAAAATGATGTGCTTCCTTAAAAAAGAGAAAAAGTAGGCGCTCTCAGATGCATTGCAAAGGAATTCCTCATTCTCTGGAGAGATATTTCCCTTTATTAACATTGTCTGCAAGGAGAAATGTGTAATCCAGTTTGGCTTCCAGGGTGTACAGTAATTGTTCCGGCTGTTCCTGTAAATTAGATTGGGAAGCGCAGGCCCCAGCATGGACGTGGTTCTCCTTGTTACTCCTGTGGGGCTGTAGCAGTGCATTGTGCTTCTCTGCCTACCGCTGGCGTTAGCTGGTGAGCTGTGGGGAGGAGGCTGTTGTACCGCCTTGAGAATTAACAAGTACGTTTCATGTAAGAGGAAATCTGAAAAAACTGTCAATACAAAGGCATTTTGAAAAGTAACTTTCAGTAAAAAGGCCCTTTTGTATTTGGTGCCAGTTGACAGCGATTGTGGTGTGGTGCTTCTCGTTCTGAGCATTTTTTATTCATGTGATTCCCTCTCGGTTTCCTGAGAATACATTATGGAAGGAAAGGCAGGATTTTTCTAAAGGATTATGATAGAAAGTTACAGCAGAAAAATGCAGTTTCAAAATGATCTAAAAATTACTTAAAGTGAAGTACCAGGTTGGCATTTGCATGCCATTTGTGTGTTAATTTTCTCCTCTCTGGATACTTGGCTGAGTTTTTCATCGAGGCAATCAAATTATTGTGCATTCTCAAATAGCCTGTGGATGACTATGTAGACTTTATTCTGATAAAGAAGTCTGAAAGAAAGACTAAATGTGGTGTAAACATAGCACTAATATTTGAAGAACCCTTGTGAGATGCCTGCAAAGAGAAGTTTTTCTTCTCTGGAACCCACTGAATTTTCTGGTGCCATTTGGTGAATTCGTACTTGCAGAAAGTCCTACAGGATTTGGTAACTTCTAACTCTTGAAAAGAGTGATGTTTTTAGAGCCTGCAGCCACAGAGTGGGTAATGTGAAGCAGATCTTTCCTGCAGTCCAGTGTGATGGGTAGCGCAGCAGTGGCTGGTACCGGGGGTTGGAGGGCAGCTGCAATGATGCTGTGCTGGGTGCACACAACAGGGTTTGTACCACCACGGCAGGTAGCCATGCGTGACGCTTCCCTGTTACTCTTAAGAGTCAGTTTTCCACAGGACTGGCTGGGGAATGTGGAGCATGGCAATAAATGAGCCAAGCAATTACATTGCATTCTCCTCTTACACCTGCTAGCATGCTAGGCTTGAAGAAGCTATAAGCTACACTATCTAAAAAATACACCTGTTTGTTCTTCATATACAGCACCTCTAACCTTGCAATGCAATGTACCTAAATGTGAAATCATTTTTCATGACTGCCTTCTCTTAGTATGGTTGTTTTATTAATTTTTTTTACATGTGAAAGGTATTGTATGAGAGAGTGATATTTCCTGAAGGAAGCAGTCATGTTAAAAAGGTGCTTTCAGCATGACTTATTGATTACTTCAGGTTGAAAGGAGGATTTGGTTTTGCAGTAGAAATTCTGACATTTTATAACATTTGAATTTGAATTAAAAATTAGAATTGAGTCCTGAATTTTGGTGGGGATTTAAACAACATATCATTTTGATATGTCAAAGCATTTTGTTTCTTGAAGATAGCAAATTTCTTCTGCATGCATTCAAAATATTTTAAAATCTATCATGAAATTAAATTCTAAAATAAAATATTTTAATTTACCACAGGCAACAAAAGAAATTCAATTGCTATGACATATGAAATACCACGTACCTACAAAATGTTGATTGCAATGAGTATGCAGTTTTTGACAGAAAGCTCTTTTTGAACATTCCTGCTACCAATGAACTGGTTTGGTTATGCTTGTCAACTGTGTCTAAGCTGTGTTTATGATACTGAGCAGCCTTTAGGAATGTCTTCTCAAATAATGGCAAAATATTTTTTGATTATTGAATTCTTATGTAGCAAATGTAGTTTTGTGGTGTTTGTTGCTTCTGTGTATAAATAATGATCCCGAAGTGATCTTTTTCCTGAAACACTGTAAAGTATCTTTTTATGTTACAGCAACTGTTCAACTGTCAAGCTTTACGCAAACTGAGTATACCAGACAATGACCTTTCAAGTCTGCCAACCACTATTGCTAGCTTAGTTAATCTCAAAGAACTTGATATCAGTAAAAATGGTAAGAGATCAAAAGTATAAGTGTTTTAAAGAATTGTAATGAATGTGAACAATAATGAAGTTTTAATTCCTAATGATTAACAAACTCATGTTCTAGAAAACCTGCTCTTTTTCTAGACTATGTACTATTTTCCTGTCTGGCACTTTTGAGAAGTCTGGGTAGATGCCTACCTCATTTGCTTTTCTCTAAAAAAAAAAAAAAAAAAAAAAAAAAAAAAAAAAAAAAAAGAGTTTGCTTTAGCATAGTATACCATGATGACTTGTGACCAATAAGCATTGGAAATAGGAGTGGGAGACCATTTTTTCAGCGAATTTGTGAAACATTACACTTTACAAAGTGGCTTAGTACTTACTGGGCTCTTGTGTAGTGTATTTAAGTTTATAAGGCTGCACGTAAACAACTACCAGGATTTATATAGCCAGTGACTAATTTGCTGATGTGCATTTCCAAATTATGCATTTACAAACTTATGTGCCTAAAACCCTTTGCATGTCTGAACTTCAGTGTCTTTATTTTGATAATGAGGCTTAGGCACTCTCGAAACTTTTGAAAAATTTCTTATCAGTATAGGCCTAGAGACTCTCAGGATTATGTGTGTGTGCTCCCAAGGAGAGAGGGAGGCAAAGAAGAAAGAGAAGCAGTTTGGAAAGAAATGAAAGGCACAAATATCAGTACAAATGATGTCACTATTTAACTCCAGAAGATTATATAATCAAGCATTAGCATAATAGTTTTAGTACAAGGTGTATTATCTGTTCTGGTGTACTTATTTAGTGCTTAAGTATCATCTTTTAGACTATAGTACTAAAATGTATGTGTTCTTCCTGTTATAGCTTAAGTCTGATCTGAAAATGCCAAATGAACTCATTTATGAACAAAACAAATTAAACAGTTTTTTATGTGTGTATAATAATTCTTTCAATATTTTTTTAGGAATTCAAGATTTTCCAGAAAATATTAAATGTTGTAAGTGTTTAACAATTATTGAAGCCAGTGTCAATCCAGTCTCTAAGTGAGTATCAGCAGCTTGTGTTTGTATACTGCAAGTGAAGAAAATTTACACAAAGTGAACCAAAATTTAAAGGCATTGTATCAAGTTCATTTGCGGGATTAATCTAAATTTGGTTTTAATTGTTTTAAATCCAGGATTGATCTGTGTACTATGTAACAAATGTGGTGTCTTTCCACATAGTAAAGAAAGTGTTGGCAAAGCACTCCATATGATGCAGCCTTTTAAACACAGGGGCTGGTGCTTTACGTATTTGGGAAGTAAGCCATGCTGCATCCTTACATACCGTAATCTCTTGGTTGGGATTTCAGCAACTCTTACTCCTTCCAAAAACTTGCAATAATAGTAACAAAAAATCTGTGTTGTAATCCTGTGATTTATAAAATGGGGTGAAGGAGATGAAAGGATGAAATTCTACTATTTCAGTTTAAAAAAAAAAAAGGTAGAAGGCAAGCAAGCAAGCACCTTTGGCTTAAAACCCTCAGCTAGGAAGGGAGAAGAGGCTGATGTAACTTGAATGTGCGAGGCGTTTGCATTTCATGTGGTTATAGCAACGTGGAAAAGATGAGAATGGGCAAAAATGTTGTCTGTAACAAGTAAGTTCTTGAGAATTTGGGTAGAAAAAGAAGGTGAGAGAGAAAATCATCTTTCTCTTTCTAAATATATATTGTTATTATTTCCATAGTAACTTTGGTGTGAGCATTAAGCTTTTAACTGGTTTTTTTAGGCTGCCAGATGGCTTCACACAACTTCTAAATTTGACCCAGCTCTATCTAAATGATGCCTTTTTGGAGTTTCTTCCAGCTAACTTTGGAAGGTAAGAATTAGTCATCAAAGCACATTGCTCTTTCATATGAACCCAGTTTAGGCTTTAAGAGACCATTTTAAAGCTGTATTCTTTTTAAAAACAAAGCAAAACTAAAAACCAAAGAGATTTTGGCTTTTCAGCCCTATTTTGATGAATGATTGTTGTTAGAGAGACTGTTATGTCAGCAAGAATTTTATGATGAAGTGATGCAGTTTGGTGGTTTAGGGAAAAGGTGAGAAGAAATAGAAATTGAAGAAGAGGCCTGTCGTTGATCAAATGTGTTATTAAATTGTGGCAAGGGCAGAAAATAACAATGTGGTCTATGCCTATTGAAAAATGAACAGAAAGAAAATGTGTTGTGAGTCAGAAGGGAAGAAAGAAATGACTGAGCATGGTGGAGTAACCAAAGGAAAAATGTGAAAGCCAGAACAAGAGAGAAGATTCAAAAGACAGCAGAGCAGAAAGGATGTAGAGTGAGAGTAAAAATAAATGCAGCAGAAACTGAGCCAAAAAGTGTTAGATAAGGACAAAGCAGAGGGGGGTGGAAATCAAAGTTAACACAATTTGCCACAGCCATCTAAGAGGGCAGTAGAAGTCAGTGGATCCTTACACTGCACAGGTCTGGCAGAAATGTCAAGTTTATTCCACCTCTGTTACACTGGTGAGGGAATGGTCAGCCTTTCTGCCCTTGGATTGTCTACTTGGGCAAATAGCTCAGAAGACAAAGGATTAACAGAGAAAATACATGGTGTTGTTACAGAATTCACCTAGTATTAGTTTTTTCCTGGTCTGTCCAGCTACCCATATGTGTGTTTTATTGTTCAACTGGGAACATCAACTCAGCACTCCAAAATTAATACTGAGGTGATGTAATTTGTGTTGGAAATGACACTGGTATGCTCAGGCACTGAGAAATGGGAAGTGCTGCTTTATCAGCATTCACTTGATCGGCCTGTCACTGACCCAGAGCTGAGTCTGGGCTTTACGCTGGAATACCTTTTAGAAAATCCTAGTTGAAGAAGGAAGAAGAAAAATTGTCATTGTTTGCATTTGATGAGTGTTTGGAATATCAAAGTAAATCCTAAGACAACCTGCTTCTGCAGCCTGGAATCAGACATTATGTTCAAATGTCAAGGAAAAACAAATATATGAAATATCCTGCGATTTATCAGATGTGTAGTGTTTATATTCATTATACTCTTCTAAAGCCTTGCTGGTACATTGTCTAATAATCTTTGTCGCTTAAGGACCTGTCCAGTATTCTAAATCTTTTAACAGAAAGCACTAGCTTTTTTTTTTATTTATTTTACAAATACATATTTTATCTGAATGAAATGACGCTTGTTCCTTTATCATTATTCTGCTCCTATATTATCTATTTGGTATCTTGCATTTACAAATCCTGGTCATGTTTCCGAAGCTGCCCACATTAGCATACAGATATTGCTCTTTCTTTTTTACTAGCCATGTATAGGTCTTTACCTCTATCTCCCTTATTGCTCTTCTCCAAATTTTAGTGCTTTCTTTATATGTTCTAGTACAGTAATATTCAGTTAGTCTGTTATAGTCTCATTAGCCATGTGAATAAGTCAGGAACGGAGTCTACCTGAACATCATGTAAATGTCTCTCCACATTTCTCATTTAAAGTTGTTCTTTTTAGTCCTAGTTAAGCACAACTGTAGGACTTGAAATATTTTCTGCTTTATTTGGTAGGAAAAAGATGAAAATCAGAGTTTTCTAGAAGAGCATAACATTGGGAAGCCTGGGATTACATGAAGTAGAAAACTGGTGTTGTGCTGGACAGAGAAAAACATTTAAAGCTTAGTTGTATTTTTTTAAACTTTTCTCACAGACACATGTTTACACTTGTGGCATTAAAGGACCTGGACTGTAGAGTAATGTGAAAAGCAGTATTAATGAAATTGTTGAAACTTACCATAAAGTTCTTCAATAAACTTTCTTCACATTTAGAAACTATGTTATCAGCCTAAAAGCTTTAATAGTGTGACATCTCTGTTTAGAAATGATACAATTACAAATAAGTTATGTAGAATCGTGCAGTTTCACATAGGCCTTGAGCAATCCTGGGCACAGTCAGCTCATGCATTGAATGTACCTCCAAAAAATAGTTCATCTGATACTCCAGATTATCTGTGAGTGGAGTTGTACAATTTGAGATGAAGAGAAAAGGACCTTGTTCATCCTTCTGGTTTTGTATCCTCTTCCTTTTCCTCCCCACATTGGTTATAATTCGGGATTAAAGAACGAGCAACAGGGTGGCATGAATCAAAATCCTTTCATATTTATCAGATTATCTTCCTAGGCAATATGGGTAATTAGACAATACTGCCCCAAATTCTGGAACTCTAATACATTAGTTTCTTCATCTCTTATCTGATGTGTCCTCCTTCCTTCCCATTATTCTACTTCATTGAATTTATTGCTGTGGCTTAAATAATATTGCCAGTTAGAGTTTGCACAGTGATATGGAATTGTGAAGTACTGTTGTGTATAGGTTCTAATTCATGCCAACACTTAAGCACATGTCCTAATACTATTTAAAATACAGTAAATTAAATGGAGATCTGTTCTGTAGCATTCGTCTGCCTGTGTGGATTTGTAGAATTCAGTGCTCAAAAAATGCAAAAGAAAGTTGTGAACTAAATAGCAGTTGCTTTTTATCCTTTAATAGATCTGGAAATGTTTGAGAGAAATTAACTCTTACTATGTTTGCCTTGTTTGAATAATTAATAAAAATACTTTAGAATTACTGTGAAAATGTGATATATGTCAAAGTTTTTCGGAAGAGTTCAGATAAGGACAGATATGTCCTTATCTGAAACTATCTGTCCTTACATGAAGCTATTTGGTTCTGAATACATTTTGTACCATATTCAGCCCCACAATAACTGGATGTCTTACTATTGTGCATTAAGCGGACTCTTTTTTTGTTGAAATAAGTATTTTCAAATCATTCTTATGGATTCCTGAACTAATTCATTGAATGAACTAATTATTTCCTATCATATTTCTAGACTTGTCAAATTGAGAATTTTGGAGTTAAGAGAAAATCACTTGAAAACTCTACCAAAGTAAGTGATTGAATATTTACATAAGTCTCTTTCACCTGAAATTTCCAAAAGTGCAAACTGTTTTTATTGTTAGCAATGCAATGGTGTCATTTCTGTTAAGAGTTTTTCTTTTCCGTGGTTTAAAGAAATTCTACCAAAGGTTTTTAGCAAAAAGCAAACATATAATGGAAGATGGAGATTGGTACATTAGCTGGCTGTAACTCAATATCCAAAATCTATAACATGACATTTTAAAATATGAGATGTAAACAAAATTGGAAAACAACGTATGAGATAACCCTGGTCAGTGATTATGTGACAGTAGTTTCCTCATCAAGAAGTAATCTGATGTATTGAAAACCTACTCAATGTAACCTCAGTAGAACAATCTCCCCATATGATCTGTACAGAAGTTAAATGTATTTGGTGGTTTACAATACTATTTAGAAACCTGTATCATCAGAATATTGAAGAAATGTCAATTTGGTAGTGTTTCTTGGTACTATTTACCAGAAAAGTAAGTGGCTATAATTTGTTGCTATAATTTGACCAACATTTAAATGATATTTTGAAAAAGAAAAAGTAAAAAAACCAAAAAATAAATCTGTACACTTCCCATGCTAAATATAGGAAGTTGCACTGCATAAAGCAAGGAATATTTTTTTTGTGTTCAGACCAGTGTTGTATAAGTGTTTTCTGTAACAGGTATCCTAACCAATGAAAAAACATCTATGTATTTGGGGATTATTAGAAACGGGGATTGTCCCCATTATAAGTGAGACTTACGGTGGTGGCAATAGGATGTATTTATTAAACGTTGCTAATATTGAATTGCATATTATTTAGCTCATTTAAAAACGGCACCCTATTTAGCAAGCATGAATTTATCAAAATCTCCTCTGCAGGCATTTTGCCTATAATGGGATATAGTGACATTTTCACTGCTTCCTGCGGGCTTTTATCCACAGCACGTTCCTTTTCTAAAGGAAAGCTATTTTTTGTGTTAAAGGCAATATTCTTTATAACTGTTGAAAACATTTTTTTGCATAATTTTTCTATTTCCTCTGTTCTGAATTACATTTACTATTTTGGAAAATCAAAAAAAAAAAGCTTCAATCTGCTACCAAAGTGTTTATCTGCATTTAAAAATGACACCTGTTCAGGACAGCAGATCTGCAGCCTTTGAGGTCTTTATCATCTGAAAGGCTATATACAAGCTGTAGTATATACGTTATCTAGACTACCTCTTAAACATCAGTCTCTTTTAGAAGGGAATTGCATAGTCTTTGCATTCAGAAAGTGCTTGTTGGAATAAATGGATGTGTGTGTGCTAGGATTGAAGAATCGGAATTCCACAACAGAATAATTTTGATCAAACAGAATATTTTTGTATTTCTGGTCTAATTCTAATCCCACTAAAGATGATAACAGATTTCTTATTGAATTCAGTGGGAGCAAGATTGGGATTGTGTGTCATTGTTACTAATAAAAATTTTATTTTTTTTTTTTCTGTGATGCATGGTGTTTCACAGGCAAATTTTGTCAAGTGTTTGGAAGAAGTGTAGTAGCCTCTGGTTTCAGTAGCGCTAAGTTTGTTAAGGTGGCCGAGTGTGACTTTTCCCACTGTATGATTCTGAAAGTAAGGAGGTTCTTTGATTCTTGTTAACCAAGGGAAACATTATTTGTAGGCATGTTTGTTCTCTGCTCTTTGCTATGGCAGAAGGCTTTGCTACATACTACTGAGACGAACTGGAAATAAGTTTTGCTGATGCAAATGCTATCCTTAAAACCGCTAGATAAAAGGGACAGCTGTGTTTTGAAATAAAGTAAGAGTAAGAAAGTTGACAAAGTCTTTTTTGCATCAGCTGGGACAAAAATGGGAGATCTATGATTTCTGGGCTTCGTCATCTCTGCAAGCAAAAAAAGTGCACAATGTAATGGATAGACAGCAGTTAACACATATTACAGAGTATTAATTTAGGGGATATACATCGTGCTTCCTTGTTAGGGTGAATTTGACCTCTTTTATAAAAAGCCAGTAACTACTAAGCTAAAGCAGCATCTCTTTGCATACTGGAATGGGCCTGGGCAGATCAGGGCTGAGTGTGGGAGGTTGGAGGAGGAGAGTGGTGAGGCCATGGGCGAATGCAGACATGGTAGTGTGGCAGGTAGGGCTAAAGCAGTATCGGTATGTCGTTTAGGCTTTACAGGGAGACAGGAAAATGTTAAATACCAGACTCTTTTATTTTCTCAGCCAATAAGAGAAGGAAAATTGTGACAAGAAAACTGTGTCTACAATAAAACCATCTGCAGTTAGGAAAACAAATGCAGTAACGTAAACCAGAATATATTTTGCAATCTAGTTGCAAAAAAGGTGATGCAGGTCTTTCAGATATATACTTAGAGGCTTTCTTTCTTATCTTATCATTTATTAGATATATCATGAACAAGATAACCTGATTATGTTGGTAGTTTGTCCATTAGTTCTAATGTAAGAAAAGACATGAAAAGGAAGGCAAATAAATAATTTTAATATTGTAATTTGGCTTTTAAATAGATATGAAATGTACTGTAATAGTGTTTTAAGTAACTTCTGCTCAGTACTATTACCATGTTAAGTGCCACTTAAAAGATGTTACCAGAAAGCAGATCATATTCTTTCATTTGTTCTGTGCTGTAAAATATAAGTATAAAGAATTTTTAAAGGAAACATTTAGCATTTTGGCATAAACAGGAATTACATGTGCTTTGAGGTTACCATAGCTCTAATTTTGCTACATTTCATACTAAATCAACAGTCAAGATTGTTGTAAAATGTATCCATAGTAACTGAATGCAAAATGTTCTAAAATTATTTACAAAAATATCAGATTAAGTAAATACTAACTATGGTTGGCTGAAAGATAGCTCTCTAACCAGACCCTAGATCTCCAAAGTGTCCCTCTTTAATACATCTTGCGTTAAAAAATGAGAGCTTCCCTTTGTTGAATTTGTTGACATAATTTTTACGGCATCTAAAACATGTCCAAACATATCACTGTATTCCCAGACACTTTCCTGATAGAAAATTAGTGAAGCGTTGTTCATAAAATGTTTTGAAGATTATTCTGATTTCTTCTGACAAGCATACCAAACATTTAAAATAACACTGTCTTGCTGTATCATACTGGGCTGGAGATATACATTGCTCTTCAAATGAAAATGTTGCAGGATGTTACTATTTTCTGTCAGCAGTACTTTCTCTTCAGAAAATACTACTAGGTTTACAAATATTCCTGACATTCTGAAAATATTTGTATGTTTAGTCCATAGATCTTCACAATACTGTTTTATAAAACCAGCAATTTGTTTTCTCTTATATGGTTTGATTAAAGATTATTATTGATACTGGTTTCCGGGATCTTTTGAGCATTTAGAAATATTTGGAAATCTCTGGCCAATATTGCAAATAATTTCTAATATTTTATTAAAGCTTTAATTTGTGCAACAAAACCAGAAAAATCTGGGTTTTTTCTCTTGAATTTCTGTTAAATGTTTCAGAACATTTGTGAGATTCTGACCAAGTTTCTTACATCTGAACAATGTTACCACCTAGGTTGTGACAGGGTTGTCTTTTGGCTTGAAGAACCAACTAAGATAATTTTTATTATTCTGTTTGGATAAAAGTGTACTTGATCTTTACTCGCTGTAACAACATGTAATATTACTGTGTAATAGCTCGGGATGGTGTTTTATAGAGCGTGGCTCCTGACACCTCCGTAGCGTTCTGTTCTGTAATACTACCCTACTGAAATATGTATTTGAAGCCACAGGCGAGGCTTTCCAATTGCCAGTGATGTTTTCAGTCATTCTGCACCCAAACTGAAGCAATTAAAATCAGTGGACAGATTCCTGTTTGCTTCAATGGGTTTTGAATGAGGCAGCTTGTGCTTCAGTGTTTAATTATTCTGTGTTTGAGTAATTTCTCAGAGTGGAGAGATGTAATTCCCAGTTTTCTATCCTGCTGAATAAGGCTGTAGTTCAACCTGGATAGGAAGATACAGGAAAAGAGGAGGCTGCCAAGGGAGGAACCACTTAGAGAACTGTGGTAGGAGCCTGACGAGTCCCACAGGTCCCACCAAGGGCCCATCTTGCCCTCAGTCCTGTTTATGGCAGTGATCAACACTTACCTGGCAGGATCTGAGTAACTTGGTATCTGTAAACCTCTTTTCATTAACGTCCTTTTCTGTGTGGTTTCTAAACAAACTAACCAGTGTGGGCCCCAGCCCAGAGCCTGACTATTGGCAGCTCCTCCTCCTCCTCCTCCTCCACTCACTGATTTAAAATTGGTATTTTTGCCAATCTTTGGTCATTCATTTATCCATGTGAAGACCCCCTCTGATCACATAGCTGCTTAGGCCAAGAACTTTCAGTGAAGGACCTTTGCATGTATCTCTTGGAAATGAGGATAGACTTTATTGTCCAGCTCTTTTGTAGTCTTGACTCTTTCAAAAGAGTCCAGAAGTATTTTGAGTCATCCCTACTCATCACAAAAACTGTGTTGAACTTCCCTGGTGTGTCATATTTGTCTGCGTATCCCCTTATTCTATTGTTTAAAAGAGCTTCTGTTAATTTGCCTGGTACAGTTGTCAAAGTCACTGGTCTGTTGTTTTCTAGGCTTATCCTGGAATGATTTGAAAATTGTTGTGACATGAATTACACACTTCCCAGTCATCTAGTGCTGAAGCCCTGTGTGAGAGGTTTTTTGTGTCATACATACACGTTGTCTGAGCTCTTGACTGTGGGTAAGCTTTGCAGCATGGGAGCCTGCCCAAACTCTGAATACAAATGCAGAAAATTAATTTAGTTTTTCTGCTCTGACCTTTTTTTCCAAGCATTCCTTTTATATCTTTTCCATAGACTCTGGCAGGCTTCCTGCTCCTGAGGGGCCTGAAGAAAGATTTATTATTACTTTTTATGCCTTTTTTTCAAATATTTCTGAAGATATTTTTTGGCCTTTTATAGTTAACCATTGTGTTCTATTTCCTTATTTGGACATGTTTTCGTCTTTTTTAAAGGATATCTTTTAAGTCTCCTATATTTTCTTCTTTGCCACATTGGCTTTGGATTTTCTTAAGTCCTTTTGACAGGTGATTTTGTATTGCTTTAAGTGTCTTGATCTTCTCCCAGCAGCAATTTAGCTTGCTTAGCTGATGTGCAGGACTTCTCACTCTGATTATTTTCTCATACCTGTCCAGAGCCATCCTGAGAAAGGCTGGAGCTACTAAACTCAGAGGCCAGACATTACTCCTGAAGGTCTCCTCATGTGGCTCCTGATCTTTTCCCCCATGTGGGTCTAGTACTCGCTGGTTGATGCAGAGAGGGACAGACTGGCAGACTGTCTGCCGTAGCACATTGCAGTCCCAGGACTTTATGTCCATGTTGCATCTTTAATGACAGTGAAGTCCGTGCTGGTCAGTGGCCTCGACGTGTGCCAAGCACATGTAGGAGGCTGACTGCTGAGGAGCACCGTGCAACTCCTACCGTGGCTTCACCAGGAAGGAAACAGCTGTGAGAGCACCAGTGGCACGTGTAAGTGTGCGTATGTATAGTCGGCACAAGGCATACCTGCACCAAAAAGAAATTGTCCTGAGCGTAAAATCAGGAAGGTAGATGCACCCAGTGACCACCTCCACCTTTCCTTCCTCTTACTCAACAGTATGAGGTCTGCTTGTTTGTCAGAGTTGTTCAGCATTATCCATGTGGGTTGTTCAGTATTATCTGTGTGGGTGTTGTCAATGAACATCAGTGCATGTGTTGGCATCTCTGGGTTCAGCGCTATAACAACCTCTGATTACAGTTGCACGCCCCACTTAAATGTATTTTTTTCTTAAAAACTTTAAGTTAGTGCACATTTCAGTTATGTATCAGAGCACATATATATTTACATACATACATACATAGGTGTATACACACACATATGTATGTATACATACAAATGGTTAGTGAAGAGATGTAATAACACACCTGGTTTCTGGAGGTGCTGTGTTTATACCAGCTCACAGTACAAGGGTTGGCATGCATACCTCCATGTGCAATGATCCTTTACTGTCACCCACTCATTTGGAGGTACCCATACCGATCAGGGCAGCGGTAGTGGTGTGGAAGTGCTTCTGCTGTTTCCCTGGTGCCGCGTGGGGATGCTGTGGTGGGTGCACCCCTCCTCCCCCAAAATGCCTCTGCCTAGCACATGGCTGCTGTCAGGAGCTAGCATTTCTGCCTGCACTGTTCTTGTTCCTCAAGCTGTCACAGAACTAAAATTTAAAAACAGGAAGGAGGCTGCTATTGAGACCATAACTACTTACCAAATATATTTGGCCATTTTAAAATCATGATCGTGAAACAGGAGTTAATGAATTTTCTGATAAGTGTTATGAGGTGTATGAGTGTGTGCACACGTGTGTGTATGCACCTGGCTTTGTGAACTAGGTGTTCAGATTACTGTCTCAGTATTCCCATTTCAGTCCAGATAAACAGCTTTCATACTACTGTTACCCTCTTCTCTGTTTCCCACTCTCTTAGTTGTAGCTTCAGCTTATATGGCTTTGTCTCACCTCTGGTACAAATTGGAGTACTGTTTTCCCGTACGATTGCACAGTGAGGCATTTTTACCTAGTGGTTAAATAATTATTAGGCTAGCAGTGTCTGTGTTGATGTTTTTGAAGCCATTTACCAAATACCTTTTGTGTTGGAGCTGCGAACTCCAAGGCCTATACTTCGTTATAAGGCTACCCTTTATGAATGGCTATAAATATTGGACACTCCTGTAAGAATAGTCTGACAGTGACTTTCTAACTTGTATAATTAATCCAACCACTGTGATGCACAGGATATTTAATAATTTTCTTTGAGGAGTTATGTAAACGATATAAGGTATCACTATGTTTTCCCACTGTTTGGTAAGTAGATTTTACTGAATGTGCGAGAGTTCAGGCACTAAGCACTTCTGTTTGTGTTAACATATATTGTTATAGGAAGTAAACTTTTTCCAACCATTAGTTGTTTCTGGAAAGTTATTTCAAACTAGTTGAACGAAAGTTCACAGTGGATACAAATACAGAAGTCATGTTTGTGCTGCCTACACTGTAGGAAACAACTTTTACATTATGATGAGTCAAATGTAAATTGTGCAGCAGCAGCAGCTTGTTCTGCAGTCAGCCTTTGGGTTTCATTGCTTCAGTTCTGACTGCAGTTCGAGGCCTGGTGCTTTTTCTGGATGTTTAGTTGTAGTAAACTGCTGGGCAGTAGATCATCCAAATACAGTCTGATATTCTCCCCAAATAAGTGAAAACCAAAAGTTTGTGTTCAAATTGGATGTAAATCCAGAATATTGAAAAGGATATATTGCTCTTGCCCTTCTACCAAAGGGCATCTGGTTAAATCCTACCATTGTTTTCCCAGGGTTTTTTTTTCCCTTGTAAGTGAAAAGGCAGTTATATTAGGCAGACTTCACATTAGTACAGACTATATTTTCATTTCCATCTTGACTGTTTTCAGGGAATTTGAGTATAACTTGGTTTGTGTATTAGCAATAAAGACCCATCAAAGACTCATGCCGTTGCAATGGTGTTCAAAGGAACCAGGACATTCAGGCTGATGAAAGGATCCTCATAGGAGAGAAGAGGGAATCAGTAAAGCCAAAAATATCTTCCGGCATAATTATACCAGCATATTTAGGAACCAGAGATATATAGAGGCTATATATAACTGTGCATTTTATGTGTGTGTGTATTTATGTAGACAGGCACAGATATATAATATGTATGTGTGTATATATGTACACTTATATGTACATACACGTATATATGCTATAATCACATATGCGCTGTATCTGTAGCCAGTCATTTCAGAGACTGGGAACCAACCTATCAAAAACAAACCAAAGGAGCAGTAGGTAGGAGGATAGCCTGAGTGTCAGTGCTAGAAGAGGGGATGGGGAATGTGGATCAGGGGTCAAGGAAGTGAGGGGGGGCACGAAGATCAAGGTCTAGATCATATTGGCTGCTGAGGACTTAACACCCCATGAGTGATGTGACTGCTGGTGTCAGAGAGCCTTCCTTGGCCTGCCCTAGGAAAAGTGCATTCTGACTTTCTGCTCTTGAAAAAAAATAGTCTGGCCTAGACTAGCTAGTCCGCAATTTAACCCAGCCCCAGATCTGAATTGCCAATTTTCCTAATTTTACTGGCCAAGCATTCTAGGAACTGTGGCACGTATACAAAGCTGAGAGGTGGTTCCCCTCACTAATGTTCATCACTTGGCTTGTTTGCCTGCTGAGGATCTGTGGTTGTGTCAGGACAGTGCCGAGTTATTACAATAGTTGAAGTAAATCACCAATTCTTCAAACAAATCTAGTAGCTAAATTTACAACTTAGTTGGGAAAGGAATGTTCTGAGCAAATTTCAAATGTAACAACAAAAGCTTTTAGTTTATCTAACAGTTGCATTTAAGCCTGGTCTGGTTACTACTCCTTTGGAAGCTCATTAATTTTCATTGAATTTTACATTTTCTGAGATTAGGCTCTGTCATAAATATTCATTGCTCTTCATAGCAACAAATGTCAGTAGACCTGCCACTCCTAAACTGAATGTTTTGGGACATTAACATCCCATTGAATTCCTGAGAGCAATCAAGAATATTTTATATCTCAGGAAAGAATCTGGAAACTACACCCATGCTGTTGCTTGCACCAAGCAGCCAGGCAACCTGCCTATATTTTTTAAAAAATCTTTGAGTAAATTAAAGTACTCAGTATGATCTTTGCTTTTAGAGCTGTTTGGGCTGAGGAAAACACCTTTTCAGGGTTTTGTGGGATTTTATTCAGTAGACATCTGTAAAATTGAAAAATTGTAGAAACTGCATTTGTAAATGGTGAGTCACTAGTGTCTGAGAAACTGTAGGTGCTGGTAATTGATGAGAAAATACTTGTATTTGTTGTACTCATCCTAATGACTCACTGTTTCCCAACTGAAGCTGTGGCTTCTCACCTCTTTTTTGGTTTTTTTGACAGTAGGTATTACAGCTATTGTTTTTCTGCAATACTGTGCTATTAGGAAATAATGTACAATGGAGACATTACCAAAGGGGTGGGTCCCTAGCAGCTAATGTTAGGGAAAACCAGGATTTCTCTTGGTCTTCAGCTATTGCTCAGAATTAATTTTCTTTGTGAAGAGTAAAAATTATAGATCAAGTTCTCAAGTACAGCCTCTAAAATTGGAAGAACTATGTAATTCTGAAGATTAGACCAATTAAAAACTGGGTGAAATGTAATAGTGCAGTGTGCAAGGTCATGTACTGAGGGACTAATAGGAATTTATGTTATAAATTAGGAGTTCTTCAATAAGAAATCATATTGAAAAAAAAGACATGAGTGTATTAGTAGGCTGTAAAATGTCTATGAGTCATCGATCTAATAGAGCCATGACAATGCCAAATGTTCTTTGCCAAAGTATTTTCACTAGAGACAAAGAAGCGTTTGAGACATTGTATAAAAAAATAAGGGAGACCTCATTTGGAAATGCTCCAAATGAAATGAGGATGGGGAAGAGCTAAAGAAGGTCCTAATCTGATAGGAAAAAGAATGAATGCAGTGTGTTATATGGAAGGGCCCTAAAAATAATGTGATAGTTAGTGTAAGAAAACAGAAGTTGAGGGGAGATACGTTAGTGTTTGTCTCTACACACACAGTCAAGGAAGTAGACAGCTTGGAAGAGAACTGTTTCTTCTGCCTGGACAAGGGATGGAGTTGTGTGTGGTTAGCAGAGTAACAAATAGTGGTAAGCTGGCCATGAGAGGTAGGAATGAGAAGTTTCCAAAGTATCAGTCATCAGTACCTTCTCCCTTCTCCTTTTAAGCTTGAAAAACATCACTCTGCATTTTGCTGAAAGACAAAAGCAGCACTTTTGGCTTGGGGGTGGGTCTCCTCAGTGCAGACTAGTGGAGGTAGGAGGTGGGGGAAGCACCTGGGCTGGTCCCTGTCCCACAGCTGCCAGAGGAACTGGCTGTGGGTGTCCTGACAGGCAGGACGCGCTGGGATGTGCATTCCCTCTGCCCTGGCTGGGCAGTCTGACCTCCTGTCACAAAGTTTTAGTTTTCACCAGAAAATTGTGGAAAGATTAAACTTAAATGGCACATGTTGCAGTCCTGATGGTTCAAACTTGTTGGTGTATTGCAACATCAAATCTGCTCTCCGCCTAAGGCGAGTTTTGGTGGTTATTAGGTAAACTGGCTGAAATCAACCAGAAATGGTAAGCTTTTATCACAAATTATATAACTACATCGTAAGATTCTTTGTGTTGATCAGCACTTTGATACTCCTTTGAAGATGTTTGCATGCATTGTTCTGTTGTTCTTTGTTGTTTCAAATCAGTATATTTCTGAAAGATACTTATTGTCCAATTATCTCTGTCCCCTTGGTTTGCAGTTGTTTTAGTGCAGTCTTCCTGCATTGCCAAAATATTACGTACCTGTAATTTTATTCCTGGTTTGAGTCAGGAATAAAAGGACTTTATGGATATGATGATGATAGGGTGGGTGGTTTTTTCCTTTTGTTAAAATTAGCCATTTTATATTGATGTGTTTTCAGTCTTAAAATATAAACCAATGGTTTTTTATTCTTGATTGCATGTTTTTAGGCTTTGATTGTAATAAAATATAACTACGTGAAAATAGAGGCAATATGTTTTAGCCTCACAGCCTTATTTCTGAGAATTGCTGCTAATGATGTTTGCTGTCAAAATTCAGACTTTACTTGAAAAATCTTTGTTTAGACTTACCTATTGTAGGCAATATAATGTCAAGTCTGTAATCTTCTGTTTTGCTTTTTTCTGCAAATGTCTCAAGTTGTAATGAATCTCTGGGTTTTAACTGCCACTATTTACTTGACAACAGTACTTCTGTGCATTCTAGTTCCACAAAAGAATGGTTTTCAAAAATTCTGTGAAAAATAAACTGTCCTATTTTGTATAATATTTTACTATCAATGCTTGAGTATCTTCCTTGATAAAGGGCAATGGGTAAGTTTTCTTACAGTAATTCAAAGGCACAGAAGGTCAGTCTCATCTAAAATTTTCCATGAAAAATATTTCAAAGAGAAATGGAAACGAGGGATACCATCTATTAAGTTTTTCCTTCTGCATAATGAAGGTGTGAAAACAATATTTTTGTGCATATATAATGAAAGTATCTGTTTTGTCTTCACAATTAAATATATATTGTAACAAAAACTTGGGGGGGGGGTGACATGGAGAATCCCATTTTTCACCCAGAAGAATTTACTCTTACGAAATTTCATAAAATGGAATTTTTCTGTCCTTTAAATTTCAAGTGTACTTTTATTTTTTTCTGTAAATATAATGTGAAAAATTGACATTTTTCTCTAACATCCCTTTCCATTTCTTTCTTTCCCCCAAAATACAGAGGTAGCATTGTAGAAAGTAGAAGGTCTATAAAGTGGTGGTGGGGAGTATACAGGTCCTTTCCCCTCCGCCCACCCTGGGTTGGATGGTTGGTTATTTATTTATGCATTTATTTATTTATTTTACAAAGTGTTTAAAACAGTTGGGTTGTTATTTCTTTTATTCCCTGGCCAATCACCTAGCAATACTATAACTCTTTCACACCTGAAAAATAAGCCAGAATATTAAATGCTGCACTGGGAATGCCAAAGTTTTAATTAATTCCACTACCAAGCTACCATGTAGATCTGCACCAAATTAATGTGCCAATTATCCACAACTATAAAATGTGTAGCAAACAAATGAGACGGAAACAAGGCAAAGTAGTGGAAGTTGTCCTGCTCCTGTTGAAATGATCATAAATACATATTTGTTGAAATTACTTGTAACTCTTACATATGCTGGTTGTTTCTTAAAAGTGGTGAGACTGTGTATAAGGAGACTCAAAGGATTAAGGTTTCTAAGCAGCATCATAAAAACTGTATAAAAAGGACATAGTAATTTGTTTTTAAAAAAACAACATAAAGTGGACTAGATTCTTCCTTGGCAGAATATGTATAAAATAATAGTAGATGTTTTGCAGAGGTTAAGTTTGCAAATTGGAAGTATCCAAACCTGTAGAGAGTTACAACTCTTACACCCTTCTGTAGCTAAGACTTTATTCCAAATTGAGAAATTAAGCAGAATAATAACAGATTAATCACTTCTTGTATAGATAGAGTGTGTGTGTATTGAATGCTGGCATTCCTCTTAAATAATCATTTTAGTATAAAAACTGGCATATATTAGAAGCACCTTTGGTGATTTATCAAAATATTTTTTGAAACAGTGTAGGGTAAAGTTATTTCGTCTTTGTTCCCCAATTCAATACCACTGCGCTTTGACTTTTTGAGATAAGCATAAACATTTCTCAGCTTTTGTAGTGTTGAAATACTGCAGATATGGCCTTGCTTGTTTCTTTAGCTTCATCTCAGCAGGAATGAGCCAGTGAAGATTCAGAAAGATATTCAGACATCGAAAACGTCACAATCCGTTACCTTTCTTCAGATGTCAAATTTGCTAAATAGAAGTGATTATTATTTCCATTAACCTGATAATGGAGTCATAAAAAGCATTCTTGTGACTTAAGAACATTAGTCCCATTGACTTCAATAACATTTATATTCCTAACATCCTTACCACTTCCAAAGTCCTGTTTTAGGAAGTAGATTTGCAAAAATTGCAGGTTGTCTTAAGTGTGTTGAAGTCAGTGGAACAGACAACTTATATCAGCGGAGAATCTGTCCAGCGGCATCTAAATATAGGTTTAAAAGCTTAGCTTTAGACTGCTATTTTTTGAAATGCTGTTCCACTTTCTTCCTAGTTTATTATAAAGTTGTAAACTGTTTCCCACACTCTGAGATTACAAATATTTTCATCATTCATGATGACCTGTTTTCTTCAAATAGTAACTCTGGCTGAGTTTAATAAATCATATTCCAGATGACTTACTACTTTGGCACTACATTATTAAAATATTGCCAATATTTTAGTAAGCAGCTACTCCTATGTGTCTTCCCTTTAGGCTTTTTAAACTAAATATATTTGCTGCTCAGAGAAGATGCAGAAAAATGTATTATATTGTTTTCTCATTGTAAGAATGCTTTTCCAACATATATAGTGGGTCAAACTTGTCTGAAAAATTGTCTTAATTATTCTTGTCTAAAGGCAGTAGTGGCTTTTTTTTTTTTTGGCCGTATCTCCAGTAAGGGACGCTCTGGGAGAAGATATAGACAGAACTCCTTGTATTGCAGTGAACATACACCAGTACTGCTTCTGCCATCTAGGATAATCCTGATATTACTTAAACTGTAATTAGTGGTTCTTATCTGGTGGTGTTCATGCTGTATAATTTTAATGTGTCAAATGGGCAAAGAGAAGGCAGAGCAGAAATTAGAGCCTCGAATGTAGGCCCGTTTCATACACAAAATTTTTTTGTATTTTTTTATCTCTTATTTGCTTCTGTAAAACTTCCATTTAACAGATGCAAAAGTGATTTCTTTTTTCAGAAGAGTTTATATCTGATTAGTAGGGCTAAATTTTAGATAAAGACTTCATAGCACAGAGTGGTAGGAGGGGACAACATTTATAACCATAGAGAATCACCCTAGCCAACCTTACACTCATTTTGTTCTTAATTATACCAGAACCCTGAGCTCCTCCCAGAACAATCGGGAGCTAAACACACAAAGAGTTCACTCTGACTGTTATTAATGAGATCTAATTTAGTTACGCTTAGACTTTGTGCTCTGCTTTCTCAGGTATGGTTGTTTTATCGTATGCAAGGAAATTGCTCATTATACTCAGAACACCTTAAGTCAGTATCCTTTTAATTTTACGTGATTAAAAAAAAAAAATCTACACAGTAAAATTGCCTGCACACAATTCAAACTGCAAGAGGAATTAAATAGAGAGAAGATGACTGCTGGAATGCATTGAGAACAGCATGGGGTTTTTACCTGCCATGACCATCGGAGACCTTTTCTTTTTCCCAGCTGGAGTAGGAGACTACTAGAAGCACATGTTTCTCAGCTGCAGTACTGATGCAGCGTTGACTTGCAGGTAACACACACCTCCTCTGCGTGTCTGTATGCACTGCACTGTATGTCACTCTCCTCTGTTATCTTTGAGTAATGGCTTAACCTGATGCCCTGGGACAGTGTGTTTCTGTCATTTAATAGGTTGTTGGATTAAGGATGGATGGTTCTGAGATAAGCACATGTAGAATGACATTCTTAGTTGTTGCCATCCTTAGCTGTATCAGAGTGTAGAAACTGTGCCTGCAGATGCTGTGGGCTGTGAACTTAAGCAGTGGCCATTTGTCCCTCCACATGAGAGGGAAGGGATATCCTGTAACCTGTGTTCTTGCAGCGCATCGGCAGTTCCCTAAAGGCCAGCAAGCAGACAGCGCCTAACCTGTGATCAGCTGTGGTGTACAAAAGGTTACCTTGTGCTACTGTTTCCCCTCAAGCCTTGAAAAATTCACTGTACTGCAAGGCATTTTATTTATGCAAACGGAAAAATAAAAATAATCATGCAAAACTTGATGACTTTCAACTGCTTGTATTCTTGCACATACAAAAAGTGATTGACGATTACTTTTGAAAAACTGCAGAATACATATGTCTGAATAAATTACAATGGTCATTAGTTACAACAATTACATTTTCCTGTAGCTGGTCAGTGAGTTCTTTTATGAACTGTTAATCTTTGTATTTCTTATTGAAATACATTTGTGGATTATATTCACCAGTTATCTCCAGTATTTATGCCCTATAGCCATCTTTTTAGCACGTATGGCTTTTCCGTGCTTCTCCCATTTCAGTGTCTCCAGTGGACTGGTTCTGTTAAAGCTCACAAGCTCTGTGTTGCAGCTCACTTCCTGTCATTGGATTGTGAAACAAATCTTGCCCATTATTTGCCATACTTCCTAATGTAGTATCACCTCTCTGCCTACCTTTAACAGTTCTCTGATAACCAAATAAGAAGATCGCAGTACGGCCCTGCAGTTGCTCTAGTTTTTTGCTTTTAAAGCTATGTCTCTTAGAAGTCTTGCACTGGCCTCCTCTTTGGCACCCATTCCGCAGAGCGCAGTGTGTGTTGGATGGGGTTAATTTGCTTGTGATGTTCTCTTTAGCCCAGCTGTCAAACAGCCACTGCAGCCAAACTCATTTTTAATAGTGCGGTAAGGCAACTACCTTGGAGAGCCTGTCAGTAGAGATCTTCCAGATCTTTTAAACTATACTCCACAGTTAAAACTACTGGAGATCACCTATGAAGAAATCGACCATTCTTCTGAGGGGGCATAACTGTAACTATATACAGATATTTCATGTGCAGCAATAGGGGTTGTCCTTCTGCTTTTTCATTTCCTGAGGTGCTCCTTGCCATCTCTGACTACTTCCATCCTTCTTCATCAATTAATATGTAGATAGTTATTGAGTCATGATATTTTTCATCTCGAATTAATCCTTGTCTTTTTCTAGCACATCCCCATTTTATTTCTCTGGCTTTCCCTTTAGAAATAATCCTGGTTTTGATAACTGTTCATGCTGTCTTTAGGCCATATTTCAGTAGAAATAGGAATCAAAAGGATTACTAAGAAACCTGTGTTAAGAGTAAAATTCTTTTGCTCTTGGTTTTTGCGTTAGCTGATTCAGTTAACTTTTAGTCATCAGATATTCATTAACACTGTTTGAACTTGCTTCATCCCTGTTAATTATTCAGCATCTTAAGTTAGGTCTTCTTCCTGCTGTCTGGCAAAGTAAATGGAAAAATAGGGCCAAAACTGCATTTTCAGTCTTGCAGGCTAAAACTAGGTCTGTGTCTAATTTATATTCATTCATTCCATGCAAAACTAGTAAATAAGAGTATAAAGCATGTGCTGAATTCTTTAGAGATTTGAATCGTATATTGTATATCGTGATGAAACATAGGTTATTTTTAGTCAACTTTTAGTAGTGGGAAACTTAGAGCCTGCTTCTCATCAGTCTTCAAGATAGTGGAGACCCAGATCCCAAGTAGTAGTCATTTTATATTAAATTAATAATATATTCAAGTTGATCAGTAGTGCAGTGTTTACGAATCAGTTGTTTACTTTGCACTCTATTATTACACTGTAAACAAAATATAAGTTGTCAAATATATTATTTACCAAATACTGAATCTTTTGAGCAAAACCAGTGAGGTGACCTTTGTGGCAGTGAATGATACAGTCAATCTTGCTCAGTTTCATTGGTTTTGATTTTAGGTAACTGCAATGGGTCCTGGGTTCATAATTGTTAGACAGGTGTATTTGTCCCAGAACATGGAACAATTATTATGTCACCTGTGTTACTGATATGTTGTGTTTCTTTGTCCAAATGCAGACATCTTACAGCAAAATCATTGATCTCACCAGAGTCACGTATAGTTTACTAGATGTGACTTTGGCTCCAAGGTTTAGTGTCTGTTAGGGTGTATTTACCCTGTGACTCTAATCTACTGAAGCTCATACTTCCCTCAGGGAATATTAATACTGAAATTCCCTGACAGAATAGCTGTATGTTTGCTGTTACTTGTATTTTGAATGTTTTTAACTAGATATACTTTGAAATCTTGCAAACATGAATTTCTCATGTTCAAGTAGTCCACTGAAATCAGCATTTTTAACACTGATACAAGGTTAAGAAACACACATTACTTTCTGGAAAAGGGACAGAAGTTTAGTTGAGGTCGTTTAATCTTGCAAGTGGGCACATATTTTCTTGTATCTTCCGGATAGCATTCCTCCAGATTTTTCTGAGATAAACATCATGAAATAGAAAATACCAAATGTTAAGTGGTAATTTTCAGTTTTCTGTATCAAAGGATCCTTCAAGTAGTGATTCGTAAACCAAATGTGACATTTCAGGGTCATGCTGTGAATGTATACATTAGGGATTATATAGCTCCAACATTCAGGAAAATGGTCTTAAGATACTGTATAGAAGTACCAGATGTATCGTTTCCTTGTAGCCACACCACTATCCCAGCCCATTTTCCTGCTCTAAGTCCTATTCAGTAGACTATTCTGACAGAGCAGCTGTGCTCCAAAATGCAGTGTGTTCCCCAAGTGTGGTGAGCAAGAACCCACAAACGAGGATGCACAAAGAATATCTAATTATGTGCCATGGGGCATATCATAAGAAAATTTGTGGTGGACTTTCATGTAATTAACCTTGTTTTTAACCATGCAAAGCCAGTTATCAGGAAGCAGGTAGAGGAATCCAGAAAGTGGATGCAAAATAAAAAGAGAAAAAAAAGGAGTATTTTAAAAAAAAAAAAGGATAAAAAATTTATTCGTAAAGTCTTGATCTTGCCAGGAGCTTTGCACTGGCTAATGAGATTTTCTCTGCATTCTGTTTATTTACATAATCAGTTAAGCAGAAGTGGATCTGAACTGAAATTTAGAATGCCCTTCCTCAAGAATTTGAAGGCTGTGTTGGGAAAGAAATTTGTGTGTGAACAGAGGTCAAAACTGTGAAGATTTCACCTTTCTCTACAATCAGTTGAGCAAACCTTTCCAGTTGTAGAGCGGGAACTCTAAGAACTAAGGGAATAATTTTAGAGATCAGATCCATTTCCACCATAAACAAAACCGATGGGAATTTAGGATCCTGTGTGGAAGGCAATATTTTAAGTCAGTAGTGTGTTTTTAAAATCTTTACATTTTGCACGCAAACATTTTTTTCCTGAAATCGCGTGTCCATATGTTTTTATTATGATCGAATCATGAAAGAGCTTGATTTCCAGTTTCTGTATATAAGACTTGTCTTTGCAGTGCTTTTTATTTTAGGCCCTTGATACAGAATTAGGTAAAGTCTCACAAGTCTTCAGTGCCATAGATGCATTGGTTGTATTTAGACACCTTCTGCACCAGCAGTTCCATCTTTTGGGCATTGAAATTGATTTTTCTCATCTTAGCATTTGAAGATGGAGAGTGCCCTTTCCCATCGCCTGAGAGTGTACAGTGGCTCGAACAGCCGAGGATGTGGAGTCAGCAGATTTTCGGGCACCAGAAATGGCAGCATCAGGAGCATCAGCACGAGTAGACTGTGTTGAGGTAGTTCTCCCAAACTATATTATGAAACCAAACAATTCTGGTATACAACGGCTGATGGTGGCTGCCTCTTAGTCCACAATGTTTAATCCAGATGAAATATGTTGGCTGGTTTTCCCATATGCTTAACCCAAGTAACATTGTGTACAGCCCTGCATTTTGCACAGCAGTATTTCTGATGGCCATGCAGCCAAGGCAACAGTATGCCTTGTAGATTGTCTGCTCCTAACTTCTCTTTGTGTTAATAATGAGACTATATAAAAGTAACTAAGCGGCATGCTTCCATGACTGACTGAGAGCTTCTGGAGTTACTTAGTCTTCAGAGACTTAATTGCTTTGGGCATCATCCCATGGTCTCTGCTATATTCTCTGATTTGTGGATTGAGACTGCAGATTGTAAAATCCTTAAGTTCTTCAATATAATTAAAAGCTGAAATGGATATTATTTTTGATAGTTAAAGATGAAACAGACATTAGTATACATATTATGTACATTATTTTAGATACTTGTTATATATTTCAGTCTGTGTGTAACAGCATTTTGTATCATCAAAATAAGTTTTTAAACATACTTGGTTATTCTGAAGCCTGGGTAATATATAGATTCAATACTTTATGACAGATTAATTTATACTTTTGGTCCTTCACTTTACACCATACATGCTTTATATTCTAGAAATTATATAAATTATCTTGAGATTCATTGAAAACTAAGGCTGAATTTTCTTTGTAATTAAGTGATGTAAGAGTAAATAGCTCTTTGTGATTGTATCATGTAATGCTTTAGTCCTCATTAAGGTTTAACTACTCTGCAACAGGTAAACTATTAACGTGAAGTATTAATTTTACATGTAATTTCCAAACTGATTCATTAATGAATTTAAAGTTACATTGCAAGGTTTAAAATACTAAATTTGGAAGAGACTCCTGAATGTGACATTTTAACAACTTTGAAATAAAGGTTACTGTGTACAACAGAAGTGTGAGAAAATATTATTTGAAATGAATACAGCAGATAATCCATATTGCAACATCCAGTGGCAACATATTTGCCCTTATTTGCTTTTTATTTCTTCAGAAAATAATGGTATTCATTTATCATAAACTCAAATGAAAATATAATTCTGTATGTTCTTGCACAAGGAAATAGAGTATGTAACCGTCACAACTTTCTCAGTCCTCTCTTTGTAGAAGTATGACATACAAGAAGCATGCATTAATTGTGTAGCAGTATTATATTGCCTCTTCCATTGTATTTATCATTGTGTAAATCTAGTTATTTCTCTGACATAATTGCTTTTCACTCATGAATTTTTACCTATTAGAGATACTTTTGTTATTTATGAATACAGTTCTTCATATGTGGGAACAATTCAGATGTGATTAGAAGTTTGTGATTGAAGGTTTGGATAAACCTTCATGTAACCATCTCCTATCTGTCAGAAAGCTGACCAGGATTTTGATGAGAATACCATGATTTCATTAAAATAATTTATGGCAGTTGACTCATTTGTTTTGCCAGAACTGTAAATGCAAGGCATTTTCCTGGTTATTTGAAGTATTTACAATGTGTAGATAAGTATCTTCTAAATAAGGCAGCAAAAATAAACATGCAAGAACATGAGAAAGTTATATTAGGCAATATATGTGATTACCATGAATTATGATTAATACCACTGAATTGTATAATGTGAGTTATAATTTACGGAGTGTGAATGTTTTAAAACTACTGTGAGCAATGCTTAATTTTTCACCAAGTATTCAGCAATCTCTCTAAGCTACTCTCTATGCTGGTTTCATGCATTTGTAGTTTTTTGAGAGCCATATTGCATTATTGTGTTTAAAAATAATTTTTAAAAAAGGTTCACCTTATTCTGAACCTACCATGAGGTCCAATTCCATAGCCAAGAATCAGATTTTCTCTGTATAACTTCTGCAGTTACTTATGAAGGGAATAGTTCCAAATGCGACATGGATAAAGATTTATGTGAAAATTTTGGCTGCAAGTTTTATTAGCACATTAATTATATTACATTGCATCATTTAAGCAATGAATATTTAACTGAGCTTTACTCATAATTGCACCTTTCCTGTTCCACCTTTATAAAATGACCTCACATAAAAAATATAATGAATCTTTTTGTAAGAAAAATATAAGTAATTACATGAAAGAGATAAAAATATCAGAAGCTAATGAAAAATCTCATATAATATTCCATTGGGTATATTTGGCAGTGTGCTTTATCTTTTGATATAGTACCAGCTAACTGAAATTAATCTGCCCCCATGTAAATGTTACAGTTTCTGAAACTATGTATCTGACTGTAGAAATTACACAAAGTAATGTTTAAAAGTTTCCTTTTATGATGAATCTACAGTAATACAAACCAAACCTTTTAAAGTAAAAGTTTTGTTCAAAGGCAGAATACAGTATGAAATACACAAATTTTTACCAACTCAACTGTAACTTAGATTATCTTTCATTTAATCTTTGAAGAGTTTCAGAGTTTCACATTTCAAAATATATAATTCTGATATGTAAATAACAGAGAAATACTGTTGTTCAGTTTCCAGTTCCAGTTAGCAGGTATTTTCAGTCTTGTGGCTGGGGTTTTTTGAGCATTTTAACATGAGCATGGGGAGTCATAATCACTATAAACTTTTGTAAACTTTAATGCAGAATGATAAAGTCAGAAGTAATACTAACTTGTGAGAGAAAACTTTGTACAATCTATTAAAAATGTATGTCATGTTTCCTGGTTTTTACTTGTGAAGGCATTGTACTATATAATACTTGTGAGTGTATACAGTTAATATTACAACTGAAAAACTTGTAACATCTGCAAGCGTAAAGAACTATAAACTTGCAATGCTCACATGCTGAAATGTGTTTCCTGTGGTGTAAAACCTTTGTGTGGTACTAAGGCATGAAACCTGCCCTCGGGATTTGTTAAAGGAACTTCGGTAGCATTTAAATGCTTTTAATGACTTAATCATTCAGGCTGAGAGTGTGTGCGCTACCTGACTGTTGAACGAGTGGCTAGTCTTCAAAGGGGTCCGATTGGTTTGTTTTAAGCAAAAATACTTTGATTTCCATAACAGCAACTGGTAAATTGTGGATGAGTAAGTGTAATCATTTTTAGAAAACTCTTGAGTCCAGTCTTGCAAACATTTACTGGCAGGGAGTGCACACATTAGCATAAAGAATTCTCCTAAAGTTAATGAGATTCAGTGTGGTAATAAGAGTGTCCATAGTCATCAAGTTTGCAATTACAGATGTAATTACTTACTCCATTGAGTTCAATTAATTTAAAAATTTGTATACGATATTTACAACTTGTATCTAAATGTCAGAATTCTAAACTAGATTAATAAATCAACTAAGACACAATGGTGAAAGTTTTAGGAGGAGTAAGTTAGACAAAACGTAAACATTTTTAGGGATGTATATGTTATTTAAACAGAAAGGGAGTTAAAAGAGCTGACATGAGTGTGTTGTAGCTTTGTTGATTAAACTTAGCTTTTGTCCTGATGTGTAAAATTTCAGTCAGCTTTTGCAAGACATTTCCAAAGAGAAGTACAGTGCAGTTAGAGCACCAGAGGGGTTAAAAACATTTTTTCACTATTATTTTAATGGAGATTGTAATATAAAATGGAATCATTTGGGGGAGAGTGTGAAACATTCAGTTTGGCCGGGTGACTTCATTATATTTCTTCAGCATCCTCATCTGTTGTGCTGGTGGAATGCTTAGTGCTTCTTGAATGGCTCCCAACCTTCCAGATATTCTTGCAGACTAAGGACTTACTATTAAAAGATAAAATATTTTCACAATTCCTTCTGGTTTTATAGGAAGAATAATTCAAAGTAATGAATACTGTAAGAACAAAAATGCAGTAAGCAGCAGGTTGGGAATTGGGAAGCATGAATCAAGATTTATATTACTAAAATGAGAGTCTGTGTAGAGTATATAGAAAGTCAGTTTCTGTTTAAGAATCTGTGTGCTCAATCTGGCATGATCACAGTTATATTGATATATATTGTTTTGGAACTGTGCCAGATTCAACTCCTCCATGCTCTAGGTTTAAAATACAGCATCTTGTTTCATACCTTGTTGTTACTTGTTTACTTAATTTTAATTTAGGTGCTAACCCCTTCAGGGCTGTATGGGCAGCTACCATTCATTTTAGCAAACAAGCAAAAAGTATCTGTTGCTTTCTTGTCTGAAAGATATCTGTAAACATTGATCAAATAGGTTGGAAAAGATATTGGAAAAGAGTGGGACAGGAAAAAGAAAAATAGAAAGGAGCCATGTACAGCAGTGAACTTGAGTGAGTATGAAATAGGTGAACCTCTCAGAAAGCATTAATAAGCAAAGCTATCATGAATTAATCTGTGTTAGGGTGACTGTCAGCACAGAAAGATGAAATGGATTCTGAAAGTAAACTGTGACTGTTTCTAGGTATTTCCAAAACACCAAATGATCAGCAGAAATAACATATTTGGTAGGTTTCAAGGACTTGTTAGGAAACTGAGATTGTGCAAAACTGGACCAAAAAAAAACCAGTAATGAACAAGTAGAAAGATGAACACTTAGAAGAACATTTTAGAAAGCCATAAAAGTTAAAACAGACATACAGTAACACAGAAGGCACTGAAGGAATCAATAATATAGGAATATGTCCTGCAGTGGTATTACCAGTAGTTTCACAGTACTGGTAGCATCAGTTTCAAAGGACTTCAGGACTTGGCATTGCACTTCCCCAAACTGTTGGGTAAATGCATTGGTATTTATTATATTATCTAACTTAAATTTTCTGTGTTTGAAAATACTGCAGGTTGTTAGATGAAAGTTAACAGCCTAAATATGAAAGACAGCAGGTTCTATCAAAAGGAATTACTCATTTGGTTCGATGGTGAACTATTTGCCTAAGAGGCCTAGATATATTTTAACAACTTCGCTCTACAAAACATTAATTTCTGTAAAGTATAGAAGCACATCTGATGCCTGATCTTGATCTGTGACCCGAAGAGTCATTCCTTGAAGTTATGCTGAAAGTGAAGAATTACAGTAGGTCAGAAAGTGTCTGTTTAATTAAAGAAATCTAATGAAGTATGTAACTTCTTAAACTTGAGAGTGGAATATTTGTTTATCTAAATATTTTTTTATTTTACTAACATGTCTAGCAAAAACCGCTTCACTCTACTGCTGAAGAGTGGCATTTGTATTTCTGTGAATTCTTTTTTCCTATTTTAGAAAACGAAAAGTAAAGTTTGCTTGTAATAAATATGTGGCAGTGTTCTCTATCTAGCCCCATCACAACCTCCTCCTTCCATAATTTAAACGTTAAAACAGGTCTATGTTTTTTAGCCATAGCATCTTTGATAATCAATTTTACTTCTGATACAAATTGCAGAGATAAAATGGTTGATGTTTTAGATCACATCAATTAAGACTATGCTAATTTTTTGATTAGGATCAATTCTGATTACCTTAGAAGACCTCTGAACTGACTGTTGCAGTTAATACTGAATTACTTAATTATTTTTATCTTCTGTTTTTTACTACCACCACCACCAAAATCCAGTATGGTGTTTAGAGCATATTGGTCTACCAGGGCTTAAAGAGAAATTCTGCACTGGAGGTAATATCCTGTTCCAATTTTGTTCACGGAAACAAAGGCAGTAATTAATTAATTAATTAAATTTGAACTTGATCCAGAACAGGGTAGCCACATTGCCTTTTGGAAGGGGCCCTGGCTCAGGCTGTCTCCTGAATCTGCCCAGGAATTGCTTGGGGTAGAGCTAAGCAGTAGGAACCAAAACTGTGTGAGGAACCATTTCGTGTTCAGACAGCAGTAGGGACGGCGGAGGGCCAGCACCCCGGGTCACTCTCTGGCATGTTATACCCCTTGCATAGCGGTGGAGCTTGGGTCCCTGGAAGTCTTACTATCTAAAATGCCTTGTTTAGTGCCGAATTTTCTTTAAAAGGCCTGGAAGAATATAATCATAATAAATCAGTTTTTTTCAAAATGAATGAAATCTTTCTGGAATATTTATAAAGCCATTTGGTTTAAATTTAGTAACCTTTTAAAATATAAAGTAAGGGTATTGAGTGCACTATTTGAAATCATTTACTAACTTTAAAATGTCAACCGTTATAAAAAAAAATCAAGATCAGTGTATTCAAACGAGGAAATCGTTCTTTTCTCCAATGTCATAGTAATTTTGAATACAACTTCCTCATCTTAGTTTCGTACAAGTATGAAATTCTAACATTTTGCAAAGGCCTGAAGTAGCAAAAAGTACACAGGTTATCATGTAGTAAATTAGCTTTAGAAAAATCTTATTTTTTCCAATATGAGCAAAGTTGTACACTACACAACTGCAGATCATCCATTCCAGTTAAGGAAATCACAGTCCTGCCATCCTTCTACCGTGCTCAGTCCTTCAGCTCCTGTTCACAGGTTGCTCAGCAATTTTCCTCTCATTTTGAAAAGATCTTTGCTGCTTTGGGATTACTTCTTTGAGTCAGTGCTTCTGCTGTCATATGTTCTAAGTATAGTTTTTAAAACTCTGTGTATTTTTAAAAAGTTTGCCTATATTAAAAATTGATAGATTTTAAATGCTTTTAACAGTCAGTCCACGTACGCTGTGATCTGTGCCTTTGTGGGTTTAAGCTATACCTGAGATAACCAGTTTTTCTCACAGCACAAATTCAGAGATAATCCTGGGAGGTTTATCCCATTGACATCAGTAAATGAAGAATTTAATCATGTAATTTTTAGCAATTTCTCACTTTTGCTTTTATTTCACTGTTTCAGTCACCTAAGCCCGAGCAGTAAAAGTGCCTTTTTTGCTGTTATGTAGTGATCAGTCACAGACATAAATCCAGGTTATTCCTCATTTAAAGCCCTTTACTGCGTAAAGCACGGTTGATATTAACTTTTGGTTCACTTGCTTTCTCATGATACATTCTTATTTGACTCTTTCTTTTATAATGCTCTGAAGAAGGATAAGCTGCTTTGGTTGATTCTGCTGTCATTTGTGCACGGTCTCTGCAACAGAGGCTCTGTGAAGCCTTTCTTGCGCTCAGAGGAGCTGCTACCCGAAAAGGGGCAAAGTATAACACATTGCTCCCATCCACATGCAGTGTCGTGGATCACACCATCTCCCTGCTATGCTCCTGTGCCATGAACCGCACAGAGAGAGGAATACTTGCCTAGATGTGCTTTGCAGCAGGTCAAAGGCTTGAATCTCAGATTGGTCATTTAATTAAAAATCTCTCTTCTGTTGTTTATCTGCTTACAATGATAGAATTTCCATAAGCTACTGGCAGACAGCAAGTGTCACTAAATACCACCGCTCATCGGTGTGACAGTTTGTTTGCTTATTCCTGAAATGGAAGCCGTGTTTCAGGTCACCCGTATTACAACCCCGAGAGGAGGGGACCCCATCAGCTCAGTGCCTTCTGTTAAACCAACAGAAGTACTCAAAACAAGCCTCATCTAAGCTTCGGCATGCTGATCCTTGTCACAAAAGTGCTTTTGCATCATGACTGTAGTTAGGTACAGTTTTAGGGAGGTAAGAACCATATTTTGTACTTTTGCTATGAAGAGCCAAAACACTTGCTAGTGGTTTATAAAGAAGTTGATAACAAATTTATAAATCTGTATCAAAAATGCCACAATTTATATTACTTTCAATTGCTTATAAATATAATGTGGGTCATCTTCCTTGAGCAACTGTGCAAAATTATACGAAGATTTTATGTTTATTTTTATACTAAAATAATTGTTGCTAGCTTTTTAGTTCAAGAACTTTAGCTAATGTCTTAAGGATGGAGTATATTGTTTTCATTTGCATCAGCATCAAACTGATGTAATTCTTTTTGCAATAACAGTATCATTTGAGCTTTATTTTTTATCTAAACAAAATTTGACTGACATCTTGCAAGTAAAAATTTCATTTTAGATATTTCCTAATCTGTTACAGGTCAATGCACAAACTGACTCAACTGGAGAGACTTGATCTGGGCAATAATGAATTCTCTGAACTGGTAAGCAACACACCATTTTTTAATAGAAAGCCTGTATGTTTTGGGTGCTCTGTGCATGAGGCATTAAACTTTCACTTAAAAGGTATTATTGTGTTGTGGCCACATGCTATGGTCACATTTCCTTGTAGAACAGAAGATTTATCATAGTTCATGAGGTGAATGTTGATAATGGAATATGCTTCATCTACATCAGGCTTCTGCAGTTCAGATCAAGGTCACAGACGATTCTCACTCAGAGCTTGTTGCTACTGCTGGAATACTGTGGGATGAATTGATGATCTCAATATAAATACTTGTGTCAATTATGTATTAATTTCTTAATATCTATCATTATATCTTGCAAATATTAGAAATTGCTATTAGCAGAAGTAAATTTTGGACTCCAAAAGCAGTTTCTGTCCCTAACTCACCTCTAAGATGAGTATTAAATTCCCTGAGATTTAATAGCTTTTGGGAATTTTCTCTAGCATCAGTATAGAAAATAACGAAGTTGCTATTCCCTTCAGGTTTCTACTACATCTGTAGGAATTGACACTTCTCAGAAACAGTATGAGGATGCTTCAACTGTGTTTTTAAATGGACCTGTTTTTAAGTAGAGCTTGCTGACTTCATTCTGCAGGAACTGTAAATATGTTAAGAGAAGCAAAACTTAGAAAAACTGCTGCTTCATCCTTTTTGAGACCTATCACTGCTAGGGCTATTCGGGAGGGCCTGTGCTTTTGTATTACAACAAATTAATACTGTGACACTGATTATTGCACTAAGGGTGAAATAAATGTCTGCATGTGCCTTATCCACCAATAGCCTGTCTAGTGACTGTTAAACCCTGTGAGCTGAACCGTTTCCTCCAGAGTCATAGAATAACAATCTGTAAAAATAGTGCTGCTGAATCAGGGCTTACAATTTTATGAGGGTGATATTTCCTGTAACTTTAATTAAAATTAAGATAATTTCACTTTAAACAAATTTCAAAATGTCATCTAGTAGTAGAAAGCTGTAGCAAAAAGTCTACATCTAGTTTATAGATGGTGCACTACCTTGCACTACCTTCTACCATTATGGTTATAACCCTGTTAATGTTTACTGATTTATACTGCTATGTACGAGAAAATAGATGGTTTTAACTCAGATTTTTAATTAAAACTAGAAATCTTTTGCATAGATAAATAGAATAAAATTTTCAGAAATGGTATTTGGAATTTTGATCATAAGAAATATGTATATGCTTCCTGAATTCACTGTGTCTTTTTGGGGGGTGGTTTAGTTTTGTAGTCTCTGTTTTAAATTACTTCAACATCATTCTATGTTTTCACTGGCCCTGTACTGCTATTAGAACCAGTCTCCCCGAGCTGACTCATTTTTCAGGAAGCTGGTCCAAAAATGTATGAACTAGAATCAAATGCCAGAAGCAAATGGGCCAAGAGGCAAGGGAACAGCACGAATCTGCAGAAGTGTCATAGGAAAAGTGGTACTAGTTTAAATCCAGATCACCTGGAAAAAAGGATCAAAAGGTTCTGATTTGGGTTTCAATAGAAACTTTGTTCTTATTGGAGAAATATACTACCTAGAACTGTGGTGGCGTGGAAGAGTTTAATTTCTTTGACAGTCCATCCTTGGACTATTGAAGTCCCTCCCTTTGCACTGGAAGAGGCTGGGGTCTTCATACAGACAAACTGGAGCAATAGGCATGGGGTTAAGAATAAAGGTAATTGCAAAAATGGAGTAATTCTGTTAATTAATTTTCTGGAAACAAGATTATACCAATCATGAGATAGGTATGTGTTCCTAAAATAGAAATTGTCACTTCCTAAATAGCTGCCATATTCAAGTGACTTAACGTAATCAAGGAAGGGAATAGGTAATCTGTGTCACAGGTCTCTAGGAAAACTGGAGCAGTAAATCACAAGGTATGGGTCAAGGGTTTGAAATCTCCTAATCTTTGAAGTGACAAAAAATGGCACTGAACAAATGATAAACAGCAATTGTTAATACCACTTATCAAAACATTAGTGAGATCTCATCTGGATTATGGTATGCCATAATACTATATCATAATCCATGGTACACCATAATAATGGTATACCATAACCCATGCTTAAGAAATTTCAAATCAAACTGTAATATGTGCAACGTAGGAATAGTCTGTTGCCTTGGAGAAGGGTGTCTGTCTAATGAGAGGAATTTAAAAGAAAATTAAAGTTGAGAGGGAAATTATGATTATCTCTAACCTCAGTGAACGCTCTGGAGGAATAAAAAAACATTAATCATCACAGGAACAAATAGTATAAAGTGATCATTCATCAATTTAGTCTGGAAATTAGAAGTGGTTTTAACCATTGAAGGAAACAGCATTTCAATAGAATTAGCCAAGGCAAAATAAATTATCTTTGAAATACTGACTAATCATTTTTCAATAGAAATACATTATGTGACAACATGGAAAACTGAGGGATTGAGCTCCCCAGACTAGCAGGTTCTTTCTTATCTGATGATGCATTGGGAGCTTCTCCCGTAACGTACTATGTGACCTGGACAACTGGAAAATGGTATTTCTTGTGGGAATTATTACATTCCAAAGGACTTAGACCATGGGAGATATAATTAGAGGTCTTTCAAGGTCCTGTGATGCTAGACAGAAAGATTTGTTTCTAGCTGTGTTGAAATAATTCCAGCGAAATAGTACTACAGACTTTTAAAATGCTGGAATCTGATTTAGTCAGAGCCAAATGAAATATTTAATATCAGTTTCTAGCAGACTTTGAAAAAAAATCTCTACAACTTTACAGAGCTAAGGCAAACTGATGTTTTACCTGTGAAAATAGTGTTTTATGAAAAAGAAAAATACTGCTTAGGCTGAAACATGGAAATATTTGTGACTTGATAATTCTTGATTTTCACAGCTGTAATGAATAAGAAATGATTTGGGGAATTGCCTTTTTCGGTTTCTCTCACTAATATCCTATAGTGTTGAAAAGAATAGAACATCTTAGATTAAAGTTTAATATTGTAATTTTAAGGCTTTATCATTGCATACAGCTATTTTAACTACTGAATATGACAATTGCAGACATTAAATTGTACATAAATGCAGTATATCCAGGAAAGTGTTCAGCAATATGACTCCATTAAGCTATTTTTAAGGCTACAAATCATGCAAAAGGCAGTTTCCCATGTGCCACAAGATGAGATTTGGTCTTTCTTTTCAGTGCATTGTTTCTGAAGCTCCACAATTCTCACTTCAGTCGTTTGCCTTGTTCATAAATTACATACTGCCAATAGACTGTTTAGAACAGGAACTTCTAATAAGTTCTTCTTTGTATTCATTTCTTTTCCAGGGAGTTCTTAAATTTTACAAGTTTTGAAAAAGAGCGACAGTGGTTAAATTAAATTAAATGAACTTACTGTTCGTGTCATTAAGTATCTGAAAGTCTGATGTGGGTTATAAAAAGAAAAAAAAGCAAGGTGAAGAGGGAATCTTTTTTAAAGAAAATACTGATTTATATTTAACTAAAAAAAAATACTGATTTATTTAATGGTCCTAATACTATCTTCTTTTCTTCAGCCTGAGGTTCTCGAACAAATACAAAATCTAAAGGAATTGTGGATGGACAATAATTCTTTGCAAATACTACCTGGGGTATGAACATTTATTTTACATAATCAAATTATTGTGTGATATAGTGAACTATTGACCTTGCAGTAAATAAGTGCATGTGCGTTTTCTTGAATGGGTACATATTCCTAGTTCATATAGTCATTAATTATTATCAAGAAATAAAAGTCTCAGCATAGCTATTCATACGAAAACCTTTTAAATGTTGTGTTATTACATGATAGCATCTAAATGGGGATGTGCCTGTTTTATTTAAATGTTGTGTGGGTTTCATTGTGAGGGGAAGTTATTTCCTATTGTCTTCTCAGTCAGCATGCATTAATTAGCAGTTTTATAAAAACCCACATGTTTTAAAAAGGAAGACAAAATGTTAAGTAATCTAAATAAACTTAAAAATAACAGATGGTTTGTACAGATTCAACTATATTAAAAGCAATTCTGAAGCAGTGGAATGAAGATATGTTCCTCCAGAAAGCACTCCATTTAGAAATGGAACAAAAAATATTTTACAATCTAAACATTAGGGTCATGGTTATATATTAGTGCTGTTTCTGAGTTGTTGCTACCCCACAGTAGGACTTTGATTTTCAATTTTTATTGTCATAAATTATTTGAAATTAAATACTCTAAAATACCTACACTGATTATGACTGGAGAAAGGGATCCCCATCATTAGCATTTTATCACACAGGTGACAGATCATATGTTTCACATAATAATGCTCTTCATTGCTGCAGGGAAAATGTAGAACTATATCTAGCACAAACGTGTCTAGGTGTTAGAAGTAGTTCTTCCTCTTTCAGTTTTGAACATTTGTTAATAAAAATTCAATTTTTTGCATTAAGCAATGACTGGTTTTTGTCATAAATAGATTACATTAATCTTTTGTGTTAAGCAGGATGTTTGCAAAGATCATTTTCAGTCACTGTCCGAATATCCACTTTGAGTGCTTTGTTAGTGAAAAGAAAAGCTGATATTGAAACCACCTCTTGATACTGAAACCCGCTGGAGATCAAGAACACAAATATTGCAGTATTGTTGCTGCAGTGTAACAGAGTAGAAGAAATGTCAGATATACTAGAGAGTGTGTGCACAAACATTTTAACCGTTATTCTGTTTCTTTTCTGTTCACAATGAAATTGGTTAATATATCCAGTGCTAAAATGTGTTCCAAACACAGTCCTGCTGAGCTATCGTAATCCCTGAAGAGGGTATTTAGAGCTGAAGATGTTCAGTAGGTCATGGAACTAAATCTCAAGGAGCATAATTATTTTCAGTGAATAATCCATGTTTCCTGAATCTGATTCTAGTAGACCCTAGATGATGTTTTATGAAAGCCTTCTCTAAAACAAGAGGTTTAAAACAGTTAATATTAGCTTTAAATTTTTACTTTTAAAAATAGAAAGGAAATACCAACTGGTAATTGATTTTAAGATTTAGAGATTTGCCAGGTTTCCAATGTTAATAATTCAGTTTTTAAAAAAGTAGTCTGTGCTAGAAACAAAGATTATGTTTGACTATTAATATGGGTAGAATGGCAAATCTTGGCGTGAAAGGGAGATTTTCCCTTTATACAACTCAGATATGATTAAAGATAACATGAAGCTGCCTCCTTAGAAGCAGAGAGCAGATCTCAGCAAGGTAAAAGATGAAAAGCAAGCTATATTCATAATGTTTTGAAAGTACCTGTAAATGAAGCTGTCTGAAACTATTTTCCTTTTTCATGTGTACAATAAATAACCACTAAAAGTATATGTAAATAACTAAAAAATCCACTCCCGTGAACCTTTATAGAATCCATACACTTCACGAGCAATTCCCACGGCTTTCCCAAAATCCATAAAGGAAGTTCCCTCATAGGCCATGAATGTTTATTCATCTGGTTTGAAACAAAGTTTGATGTTCCTCATTTAACTTTTGTAACAATGAAGTAATTCCTGTGGATCATATAGTATTTCTGTGGACACACAGTTGCAGCCACATGGTAGCTCTCCATAACAGTATTGTGCTGCTTTGTCTCACTCCTACTATGTAATGCTGCAGTACGTGTCATAGCTCTGCCACTGGGTCATAGATCCAGCTCGTTACTCTAGACCCAGCAGTGATCCCTCTTTGCTGTTCCACTTGCAGGTTTTCGTTTAAGGAAAATAACAGCATCTTTTTTGTTGATTTTCTTGGTGAAATTTCACATCTAGAATGAAGTGACCGTCTTATGATAATGGATCAAGAAGCAGGTTGCTTATACAGGCTTCAAACCCTTACATGCTACACAGATTTTCAGAGAAATTAGGGAAGAATTCCTGTCATGTTGCTCATTGATGTTATAGCTGCAGTTAAACACTGTATTCACTAAAGTGTACTATTGGGGTTAACTGCTCATAATTGAACTATGAATATCTAAAGTCTAATTTTAGATTTTATAAAATTCAGAGAATCAGTTTGATGCAGAAAAACTTTACCAGCATGTCTAGCCTCGGTGATCTTAAGGACTGCCGAGTGGATGTGAATTGTCAGTAAATGTCCTTTGGATCTGTGTCCAAATGAAGATTATTTCTTCACATACATACAGCTGTATGACTGAGAATTCAAACTTTCAGCAGATTTAATGAATCTGGAACACATTAATTAGTTTGGTATGTGCTGTTTAGTTTGGTACAGTTCCTTTTGCAGTTATCTGAACAGGAAGGCTGTTAGACCACCATTGATACTGCTTCAGTGAAATAACTCTTGTAAAAAGGATGCTGACATAACTGAATATAAGCCTGTATTACTATTGTTTGTCTTTAATTAAACTTAGAAACTGGCATGCAGTGTATATCTGTTCAAGTAACACTTTGTGACATGCTATTAAGTCTATAGGGAAGTTAAAACAGCTCGTGTACCTGGATGTGTCAAAAAACAGGATAGAAACTGTTGATTTGGACATATCAGGATGTGAAGGACTTGAAGATCTCCTGTTGTCATCCAATATGTTGCAGCAACTGCCAGACTCCATAGGTGAGAAAAGCTCAGGATTTCTTGTAATCTTTTACAGTTGAGGATTTCTTTAATATCTTTTTTTGGTAATTATGGGACTTGACAATAGCTGGAATAAGAACTGCCATTAAATTCCGAAAGAGTTTGAAACATCTGTGTCTGCACAGTCCATGAAGATTGTTTTGTAAAGTCAGGAAAAAAATCCATGGTTAGAACGTATTGATTATTCTGATTTGCTATTTTAAAGAAAATAAGCAAAGAAAGATATAATTGATCTGATCTAAATTTGAAAGTAAGTATAATAGTGATTATGTTAACAGTGTGAAACTCTTGAAGGAAATTGCTACTCTGAGTTACAGTAATGCAATTCTGTATGAGAGCATTAAACAAAGAAATAGTTCAAACTGTTCATTTTTGGTTTTGACTATATTGCATGCATAGAATTTCTGAATTATTTAGAATATGTAGAAATTCTGGAAGCTAAGTGGTTGTAGGTTATGACTCTATACATCTGGATATTTCATTTCAGTCTTGATCCCTTATATTGTCTTTAGAAACACTTGAGGTCTTTCCTCTCTTCTATTGCTTCCAGCCGATGAGCCCACTATATCATCATCATCATCTTTTTCACTTTCCTAAATGTGTCCCTTTTAACATGGAACTGTTAAATTCCCCAATTTTAAATCAACTTAGTCAAGATTCCAAAATGTACCGCTAATTAATAATACTGTGCTACACGAATGTTACTAGATGTCTTTTACAGCTATTTTCTATTTTGGTCTTCTACATCTCACCATAAATTCTAGAATTTTTGCTTTATGTGGTTTTCTGATATGCATATGCAGATTGATTTTGAGAGAGCATTTAGCTCCTGCACAAAAGGAGTAAATGTTTACATTTTGAAGTATACATTCCTGCAATTAGATATATTCAGTTGTCATTTCCAAATTCCTATTACTGAATGATAATAGATCTAACAGAAGTAAAGCAAAAAGATTCATTTTAATACTGCATTTTCAAATGAGAGCTTGCTGAAATTCATTTTGGTGGAACTTTTTCCTCTTAAAAGAAAATTTTCTTGAAAACTAGATGTTTCTTGGAACACGTTGATTTTGAAAAAGTTTTCAACAAAAATGTTCTGCAATTGAAATGAGTAGTGTTTCTTTTAATTATACTTTTCATTTGCTTCAGCTTTCATATTATGGCACATTCAATTTAACTTTTTTCTCTATATTGGTGATTAATCTGTATTATTCTTAACATTAATTACAAACGATCATTTAAAAAATGATATTTCAGTATATCCAGAATCCTTTCAGGAAGGAAACAGATTCTGAAATGTCATTAACTTCCAGAAGGTGTAAATCTGTTTCAAGCTCTGTTTCTAGCACTATAACGCAATATTTCCCCCATTTTTTCTGTCTTTACTTTTTTATCGTTTTCTGCTGTTACGCACTGGTAAAGCAGAAGTTTCATTCCCTTCTTGGTAAATGTTACCCAGTTATGCATCTGCTTAGATATATAATAGACTTAGATATATAATAATTCTTTTAATGATAAGAATTAACCACATATACAAATGCATTCAGGATTGATTCTAGTTTTCGGTCTGATTCTGGTTTTCTTCTATACCTACATATTGTGAAGCTTTAGAAATGTAGCATTTACTTTAGATAATTTGCCTAATGTCCTGTTATGACCTAAGCACCTTTTAATCAAGGCAACAGGACTTGAATTTGATCGAAACATTAATAGATAAGTAGAAATACACAGATAGGATACTATTCTTTTTTTTTTTTTTACAGTTTTTTTCAAGACTCCAGAAATACACTTAATATTTCACTTGCAGTTCAGCTTAACATTTAATCAGTGCTTCATTTTGATGAAACGTATTTTCAAAGGGACAAGAATGTGTCTGTGTACTGTCCTATATACAGATGTTTTCTAAAATCTAGATCAAAGTTATTGAGTGTTAGAAATCATTGTTTGTTTAAGGATATGGGAGATTACAGAAAGTAAAAAAGATTAATGTGAAATATTTTTCTATTACTTCTTCCTTACCTGTTTTGTAGGACTGTTGAAAAGGCTTACAACTTTAAAAGTAGATGACAATCAGCTTACAATTCTGCCAAATGCAATTGGAAAGTGAGTATAAGTGTCATGATTTTCAACATTAAGTAAAACGTGTTTTCCCTTCGGCTTGCAGAATGTAGGTTTTTTTAAAATAAAAAATAAGACAAAGATGTACTGAATTATAAAACAATTTCAAAATGTGTGCCTAACACCCAGCTGATAACATTTAAATTTGGAGCAACACTATTACTTCTGTGGACTTATACTGGTGTAAGTGATAAGAAGATGGAATGTATCATATTTTCCAAGTAAAAGAACAAAGGTATTTTTCTGTATGAATCACTTGCAATTTAGATGATTAGAGCAGCAAAAGTAGAAGAAATAGAACTATTTGGGGGAATATGTCTGTTTCCATAGCAACAGCCAGTACTCGATACTTAAAAGAAAATGGCCGCAAACCTCATATGTATGAAGATTTCTTAAAATATTGAAGTAACATAAATGAAAAAGTCATGACAATTTCATAGGTGTATACATCAAAATGTGAAAATATCATGTAAGTGACCTTATTATGAAAAGCAGTAGTGATGCCCTTTAGCTATCATTTTGTCAGATATTACATGATCACTGTTGCAAAATTCTGTCTTGTACTGTTGTGTGTCTTGAGCTTATTGCTAAATGAAACCTACAATTTATTGTAAAATTGAAGGCAGATGCAAGCATGTCTCCAAGTATGGAAACAGGTGCTTCGTTATGTTGTTTCACACTGCACATATCCCCTTCTAGCAGAACATATCTTTAACATTGATATTTTCGTAGGATGCCTCTTCCTCTACGTATTTTAGTTCTGAAATGCTATATAAACTGATATTTGGAAAAAATTTCAGATTATATGGTCCCTGGCTGCCTTCTACAGCTATAGCACTACTGTTTCCATCATTCCTCTTGCATCAGTAGTAGTATTCATGCAGAAGAAGCAGAGTTCAGCCTAAGTAGTGATTGTCTTCCTGGTGTAACTGACCACATGGTTATACCATTTATACCAATTCTGTGCTCTCAGCATGAAACGCTGGGAACGGGGCATCTGTGAGCAGAGTTGCACTCACAGTTTGTGCCTTTGCTCTCAGTGCAAAAACCATTCTCTCTTCAGCAGATTGTAGCTCAACAAACTGTTTCATTAGAAGTAGTTTTCTTAAGCCAGGGCTGTTCTGAGGCTTCCAAAATTAAAGCCGAGAAGACTTCATTTAGACTTGTCCAGAAATATGATAGTACAGTGAGGTCTCTAGAATAGAAATAATCTCTAACTTGCACAGCCAGTGCTTTACTGCTCCCGCACCCATTTTATAGTAATTTAGTTGTTGGTATGCCACTCAGGAAAAATTTGTGAACTATTACAACTGTAGCAACTGAAAGCTTAGGTTTGGCCTACCATGCTGTACTTCTTGCAGTGTCTTTAGAGTTATGTGATGTTCATGTAGAGTATTAAAAGTTGGTCATATGAATCACAAAAGGGCAAATCTTTGCTACACAAATAATTGTGTAGCAATAAATTCTGATAGGCAGTGAAAGCTTGTAAGGCTCAAAGCTGTACTGGACACTCTGCAAAAATGTTGATATAATGTCCAGCATTATCTTTAACAATTTTGGGGGTCAATTATTAAGACCTTTTAAAACCTTTATTATTTATTGAATTTCTCAAATTGAAGGGAAACCCTTCTTCCTTTTTAACCTAATATCTGTTCAGTATTGTTTGTCCTGGAGCCTTAATTACATTTTTAAAGATGCATACTGCTGCTCTAAATGGTGTATATGCAGAGCAGTAGGCTAATCACCTAATATTATCACATTATTTTTGAGTGATTGGTTGTGCTTTTTAAATTAAGTACTTTCATTTAATGAGGACAGTGTCTCCCACATCAAAATGAACTTCCTTTCTCTGACTCATCCATTTGGATAGTTTCCTACTGGTCTTTTTCTCCTAAATCATAGTTGTAGTACCCACTGCAGAGTATATTATTGTCACACAAAGATTAGCAGTGTGGAGGAGGGAACTCTCCCTCCAGGAACAAATTTCATGATGAGACATAGAGCACTTCAACACTGTCTGAGTCGATGTTGCTAATAGTGAACCACCACCCGCATTTTTGGCAGTCTTGTTCAAAGGGCAAGCCTGTAAGTGTCATTTGGAGTTTGACCCTGCAAGATACTATGCACAGTAGACCCAGCTTAATAAAACATTCCACATAAAATCAGCAGATTTACGTTGATTAAGTACTTTACCAAATTGGACCCAAAGACTGGAGATTTTATCTGTAGGACCTAAGTGAATGCTCATGCTTCCCCTTTGTCGGTAGGAAGGTGTCATGAGGGAAGTCAGGACCCCCTCATAGGTAATGGTGCAGTAGGTCAAGAGCCAGTGTAGGTGAGTGTTAGATGAGTGTTTTGTATATGTGTCTAGTCTATACCATATCTGACAGTACCAGATGCTGCAAATGAAAGTGTAAACTTCTGTTCCTGGGTCTGCAAAATTCCTTTTGCCTGATGTTGGACAAATAGTGGGTGTAGCTAACTCTTAGGATTTGGGCTGCTTTGGCAGTTATCTGGGTGGCTGTTGGGAGAAAAGGGCTGAGGTGGGTTGGAACTACTCTTTTATTCGTGGCAGTCTTCATTCTCCATGAATCTCTCTCTACTAATCTGTCTAAAAATATTCCTCATCTACCTTAGGACATGTACTGTGAACTGCCTCATTTCAATGGGTGCCAAACTGAACAGCAGGTGCATATCTGATTTTTGTCTGCCTTTCTTTAAACCTATCAAGTATGATCTGAATTTAGCCCAAGAAGACAGTATGGTTAATGATATTTTAGCTAAATTAGCATTGTTGGAATTATAGCTGTTATTGTTAACTTAATCCATGATGAAGGAAAAATCACCTTCTGAAGTGCGTATTTTTTTAACCGTGGTAGTTACAGAGATAAAATAGAGTTTCACACTGACTTTGGTGTTTTTATTGTGGCCTTCTTCATTTGTCTGCTGCTGATGTCATCAGGAAGGAAAGAAGCTGAGAATGTCTGTGCCAGACAATACCTTTCAAATAAAATTCTCTTGTCTGATAAAGTCGTTCTTCACTGTCAGGAAAACTTCCACAGTTACTGTTCAGAGTATCAGATTTTCTGATTGCCATTGGAAACACTGTAGTTCTCAATTAGCTTATCTATTTTCAAGCTTTTCTGGTTGTGTTATCATCAGTAAAAGGAAGAATGTATGCATCTTGCAATTTAACAAGCTTTCCAGTTGGACTTCCCACTGTCAAGCACCTATTCTGTATGAAGTAGGTAAACATGACTGAATTTTGCCTTTACTGAAATTGTTTTGTATCTAGTTTGAAATCAATTGTGGTGGATACAGACCTTGTATTAAAGAAAAGCTATAACTAAAGCCTGGCAGAGCTTTTGGGTATATTCCATGCATCTCTCTCACTAATCACTGTATGACTCACTTTGGCTTTTCAGTCTACTGAAATACAGCAATTAGAGGAAAGTTCTGAGAATTCCATGTTAGGAATAGCTATTTCTGGTTTCATGTTTCATAAAATTTGAAGGCTGAAAGACCTTTTTTTAATTAATAAACTGGAATAAAGGTAAGTTAGACGTACAATGAAGGTCCAGTCCTGCAGCTGTGACTCATATAAATACTAAGGAGCAAGGTTTGTAGGAGAGGTAAACTTTTTATCAGATCTACCAAAACATTTGGAAAAAAACCAGTCAATCTTCTGGGCACCTAGTCCCTTTGTCAGTGGACAGGGAGATGACAAATGTGGAGGAAAAAATAATTGCTTGCCAGTTAACCTTACTATTAATTAAAGCACTTGAGAGAAAAAGGTAGTACGTGTGGAGCAGAAAAGGGGCAGCAGAAGCAGGGAACAATGGCATTTGTTACGGGTCACAAAACTTTTATTCTGTGAGCTGAATGAGCAGTGCAGTACAGCATTCATTTTAAGAATTTTTATATCCAGCCTAATTTTATAAGAGGTTCAGTGGATACTTCTTCAGAATATTTTTATATATGTGTGTGTATGCGCATAATGTATATGTAATATGTATATGTTTTTATATATCTCTCTATATAACATGTATTACACATACATATTCCTGTTGGTAAGCGTTACTTGCATTAGCAAAGGTCAAATTGTTGATTCTTAATCACCAAAGAAAGATTGATGTTTAAGTGTTGCCTGATACTACCTGCTGTCTTCAGGGAAAAGCAAATACTCAAAAGAGTCCTGCGGGTTGTGTGACTGGCTAGGACAGGGTCCTGAAGAGCAGAAAAATGCCTCCGAAGGCCATCTCATTCCGGACCAGCGGAGGGTGGGGAGGTTCAAGTGCTGACTGTCAGCTGCATTGGGTCAGCTCTCTTGGCGTTTCCTTGGCTTTCATTCTGCGTAGGTGCCAGCTGCTGTCAGAGAAGGCGGTGGCTTTTATGAAGTGGGCCCCTTTCTTTTAGGACTCGGTACGAAATCTCCAACTCATTTCACAACCTCTTCACGGATAATAAAATGCAGGGATATACTGAATGCCAATTCCGTGCACTAGCAAGCTGTGCTTTCTCTATATGTAATGCTCTCTGGTACTGGGGACTATGGCTAACCCAGACTTCAGTTCAACAGGGGAGTCTCTGTCAGCTGTCTCTATTTCATCCTCTTTCCTGAAAACATGATTACGTGGAGGAAAGGTCAGGTCTCTTTCTTTTCACAATTTGACAGTACAACAGTCTAGGAAAAAAGATACAAGACAGAAATGGAGATTACTTCATTTTTTAAAAAGAGAGACCTTGAGTGTCAGAAGATTACTTACTCTGGTCTGCTTTGTTTCAGTCCTTGCCATACAGATACCCTTTCAAGATCACTTTTTAGCCAGCTTTATGAACATGTGAAAGAGAAGCACTTTTACAAAAGCTGGGTTGACTACAACAGGCTGAGATTACTTTGCAGAGTTTGGATCCAAGTTCATCTTTTTTTACTACTGATTAGAATTAGTATTAGAAATGATGTCAAGTGCATCAGTTGGAATGTACCCTGGAGGCAATTTCTGCTTCCCTTACCTTTGCTCTGACCAGCGGTATTTCTTTACCAGTTGTCTGTCTTTATATGTTAAGACTGTAAACTTTTTGGTTTAATGCTTTAGCTTAGTATGAATTGCCCTGATCACTATCTGTTTGAACTACTTGGAATACTCCTCACTACAAAAAGTAAGAATGATAATGTGGGGAAACTGAGTGGTCTTTCTTAAACTGCCTTACTGGGTAAGATTGATAAACAGTGTCCCTAATAGTTCCTAAAATCATGTTGTTATAGACTTCTCCTAGGGAAATCTGCAATAAAGGTTCCCTCTTCAGGGTATGTTGTCTGTAGTAGCGTGATGCTTTAAAACTTTCAAAGGTTTTAGATTGTTGATTTTTGTTATCTAGTCCTTGTATAGCATCTAACAAGTGTATTTACATTTCAGTTTATCTTTATTAGAAGAATTTGACTGCAGCTGTAATGAGTTGGAGTCCTTACCTTCTACCATTGGCTACCTTCATAACCTGAGGACGTTGGCTGTGGATGAGAATTTCCTTCCTGAACTGCCCAGAGAAGTGAGAAGCTGATTCTGTTTTTAAATTACAGATTGAAATGTTTTGTGGTAGGCCCAAGATTTCAGCCCTACTCAGACAAAATATCTGTTAAAGCAATTGTTTCTGCATGATGTGGAACACCAAACCTTTCTTACGTACTCCACAGTAAAATAATAAAACCAGTAAATTAGTAAATCCATGTAAAGGTGAGAGTATCACTCAGAACAGTAGTGCAGATAACCCTAGGCATTTCTCTGATGTTACTGATAAAGGGAGAGCATTATTTTCTGACTAGATTCTGTATTTTTTTGCTTTCTGTCACTTACAGTAAAAACACAATTTGGCCACCTCCTGACATAAAAAGTTAGTGATAATAAATTTTATCAAAGTAGGTATCCTAACATCTTTGGTTTTTTCATTCCTATAGATTGGAAGCTGTAAAAATGTAACAGTGATGTCTCTGCGCTCTAACAAGCTAGAATTTCTTCCTGATGAAATTGGTCAGATGCAGAAGCTGAGAGTGTTAAATCTGAGCGATAACAGGTATAGTTCACATAATTTTTCTAACGCATTATAAGAATTTATTTTTTAAAAAATTCAAACTATTCTTTTTAGGTATTTGTAAAAATACATTTATATAAAATATATTTTAAAAGATAAAAATAATATTTAGAATTACTTTTTTTTAAACTATTTAAACTATAAGGAAAAAATCTTGGGGGTTTTTTGGTTTGGTTTTTTTTTTTAATCTTTATGGTTTGGTCTTAGTTCCACTGACATCCAAAGAAAAACTTGAATGGGGCCAAGATCTGGGTTTTAATAGATTAAAACCCATTTACTTCTTTTATCTCTTGCTGTTTCCATGTGGAAATGTGATATTTGGCTTTAGAATTGTATAAACTTTGTAATATTTAATGATTAAAAAATTGTGACAAGCTGATATATAGGAAATCATTAAATGCAAGCACACTAGCATGTTATCCTGCCTCCACTGAAATCAAAAGAAAATTTTCTATTATTTACTTCAGCAGAGCAAAGGTTTTGTCAAAAAAACAGATTCTTCTGTTCTTATGCACATGACTATTCCTCTGAGAAACTTAATGCTTAAAATGAGCCTTTCTTGATACCTATCCCGTGCTGCCATAGGCATCAGAGAAGACTCAATTTTCCTTGAGATTTATACATGCCTATGTTCCAAGAATATGTTAATTTTCAGTATAACCACAGAAATACAAGTTTCCTTGGTAGTACAACATATGGTATGTGAATACCATTTTGTTTCCAGTAATTATCATCCATACTCAGTAAAAATTAGGGGAAGGACTTTCCACATCTGTGTCTGATATACTGTCAGCAGTTTCATTGTTGAAATTAAGGTTGAGCATAAAATATAAAATGAAGTAATGTAGAAATCTCTGTAATATATTTGTTTAAAATTATTTGCTTAATTCTGTTAGATGATTTTCCGCATTACAATTGTGTGTCATAAAATACATTATGTATGGACCAGACCGTAAAGTTAAACTTAACTCTAGTTTGTGTTGAAACTGTCCAAGTCCCAGAATCAAATCTTGGGTCTCTTGATTTTGGGTTTCAGGTTCCAGTGCTTTCCCAGGTACAGGGAGTACTCTCCCATCAGTATGTCACCACAGCAGTGTACGTTTGTGCTTTCATCTGTACAGCTAGAGTCTGAAACTGTATTTCAGGCAACACTTTAAAATCACTCAAGCTGGCATTCTTGCCAACAAAGGCAGCCTAGCTTCCCTTCGCTGTTCCTGCATCCATATACCCCGTCCTGTCCTAGGGTGGTTTTGTTCAGTTGTACGGTGATCTCGAATACATAAGTGATATAGGTGAAAGCAGCCTATCGGAAATATGGCGAATTTTCAGTTGGACATTTTCAGTGGCTGTTCCCTCTTGTTGCTGCACAGCCAGCTGTAGTGACGTGCAGGAGGAGGCACCGAGTGGGCATAGGAGTGGGGACCCAACAGGACAGCGCTGGTTTGGGGCCTCTTGGGAGTTCAGGGATTTGCAGCTACAGGGTGCCTTCCCTGGCACATAAACCCAATCTGAGCTGGATCACGCTGCCTCCTTTTCAAACCTGTAATTGTGCCATGAGTTTGTGCTGAGGAAGCAGAAAACTAGTGTGTGTGGGGGGGTGTTTTGTTTTTCCCTTTTATTTGCCAAGTTACTTTTCAGCCTGGTCAGCTGCTGATTTCAGGCACATGACTTCATGTGTAATTAGTGATTATGAGGGCTATTGCTGAGGTGAGAGAGGGAGGAGGTGGCTCACTGCTGGGAGGAGGCAGTGGAGGTCCTAAGAGCAGGCAAGGTTTCCTGACCAAGCTGAACTGACAGCTGGATGCCACCAAAACAGCAGTTCTGCCCCACCTTCCTTTTTCCCCAGCGACCCAGGTGTAAGAGAGGATTGGGATGTCCATTATGGAGGAAGGTAATTATGGGACTAGCATCCCCATGATGTGATGTTCCTTGGGGTGGAATGTGTCAGCTGGTGTCCTTCCTGCTCCCCCTTCAGCGCTGGCTGGTAACCCTGCATCTGCCCTTATGCTTGCTCAGGGCCCACTGGACAAGTCACTGAGCTGATTTATCTCACTGAAAATGGAAGAAGCTATCGTTCTTCTTGTTATGTTCATTTTATGACACTCCTCACAGTCCATTTGCTCACCATGGAGTCTGGCAAACACCAAAGCCAGCTAAAGGTAAACAGCGGCTGTGCACCAAAGCAGGTGTGAGGAGGGCAGGAGAACAGGACCTTTGCCTGTTGGGGTGGGAAGCTGTTCTCTCAAGTCAACCTGAAAAACTATGCAGTGGGTTGTAGGCATTGTAGAACTAGTGAGAGAGCACAGTCTAGACTAGGAGAGATAGGAACTGACTCAGGCCGTAGACCTTCAACCCTTAAACCTGGTTGATTTGTCTCATGTACTTTTCTTGAGGAATTTGGGGAGTAAATTTTTCCTCCTTTGTTGATATCAATTCCGCCTGAGGTTAAATGTTGCCCTGCTGAGATGTCTTGATAATGCTTTTGTTACGGAACTTCCCACCTTAATGAAACTAAAAAGTTTCAATGTTTTGGCACCAAAGAGTTTGGACAAAGTTCAGATACCATCTTAATGTTGGATTTTTAATTTTTTTTTTTTTTTACTTTTCTGTTTTCCCATTTTTGCATTCATACTAACATTAAGGCAATATCCATTCTTTCTTTGAATGAGTCCACATGTACATGCTAATAAGGAGCATACTTGGGCTCCACTTATTGCTAGGATCCTTTCCGTGTTACCACAATAGTTTTGCCCTTCTACTCTTCCTGCTTCAGATATAACAGAGGAGGTAAGCATACCAGCTCTTTTCCTGGATAGCCCTTCAAGCCATTGGAAGAAGAGACAGACACGCAAGCACAGCAGAAAGGCGATTCTAGAGCCAAGGGGTCAGTGCATGTGCTTCACCCTATGGTGATGGGCTCCTGGGTCCTGGGATGTGCATCAGCCTTTTCCCTCTCAGCATGTTACGAGACCTGCTGAGCCCTGGCCTCTGTGGGCTCCACTGCTAAGGCAGACGCATTCACACCAAACACTGCTGATGCAGCCTTTTTGGCCTGATAGCTCCAACCTTTGCACAAATCTGAGGAGCAGTTGTTCCTCCCTGTACTATATAACAAATGGGGATGGACTATACATATGATCGCATATTCTTTCAGAATTTATCTGGTCAGTCTTTTATGACTTTCTCCTCCTGACACCAGAGAGGTTTTCACGTCCATTCTGGCAGCTGTCCAGTTGCTCATGCATCTTTGCACATTATTTTCCTTGCAGAGGGAACAGACTCTGTCACCGTGACTGTCAATCCATGCTGATCATCATGGATGTATAGTTTTACAAAGGGAACACAGTCTTCCATTGGGGATCAGTTCACTGCAGGTTCATCCTGATACCTCAGGGTCGTCTCCTTCTACTTTGTCACATGCCAAATTCCACCTCCAGTGTCTACAACTGTAAATGGTGCACTTGTGTATCCATTAGCCTCTTACATCATTGCCTTTATCCCAGTGACTTTCTCTGATAGTAGCCAGGCTACTCAAGTGTTTATTACGAGATGCCCTTTTGCCACCAAAAATGTTCATTCTGGACACGTTCCTCATGGCATGGGGAGTGCACTCTGGCTCAAGGCATGTAGAGTACAGGGAACTTGCCTTGCCAGAGTGCATGGAAAACTTGCAGTCTGCTCTCTGAATGATCACACACACATGGAGTGATCGACAACGGTGGCGTAGCATGTAAAGAGGAAAAGAGGAGCTCTCCCTCCCTTGCATTATCTGGAGCTTGTCTGGGTATGAAAGTCAGAAACATTTTGGGACATTTGGTCTAAAAATCCTGACTGGATGTTTTTCAGGAGGGAGGCAAATGTGACAGAGACCTCTCTGCCACTCAGGCTCATGGGAATCTCAAATTTTTGTGGGCTGACACATTTTGCTCAAAGGTGGGTCAGTGTTTGGAGTCCCTCTCTAGTGCATTTTTAATACTATGGTTTCGGCTACTACAGGCTTTCACTCGTGTTCCATGTCTTCTAAAGGCCCTCATCATTGTAAGGTGGACCTTGCTGATCTTAATTTACCAGAAGCTGGTTTAGTTGCAGGACTTTCTTCAAATATTCATTTTAGAATTCCATTTTAACCAGGGAATTAGACTCCAGCTTTTCTTTCCCATGCCATGCACTCTAAGACTGTATCTATACTTCTCATCTTCATAGCTGGGAGTCCTCTCTCCTTTTATCTTTACAGGTCCAAACCTTTACCACTCTATTACAGGCTCTTCATCCCTAGGAAATGCAGTATTTGGTTGTCTCTACACAATAAAAGGCAATGATGGGTTGAATCCTGACTTGCTATCAGATTGCTAAGGTGGAGTCTAATGAGGGTTAGTGTACAACCGACCAGAGCTTCGGTGGCTTCACCCTCTGCAGGCAGGAAGGTTTTGACTCCAGATGCTTGCAATGCAGCTACCTGGAGATTCATCCTTGCCTTTGCCAGGCATAACACTGTCTCCAGTGCTTCAAGAACCAATGCAGCATTTGATAAAGTAGTTGTGCAATTACTACTTGCGTGAAAGGTATCGAGACCTCCACCACGTAATGAGTCATTGGGGGTAGCTGCTTGGATTCAGTCACTGTTAAGAGTACACATGGGATTCATTCAAAGAAAAAAAGATGTCTTACCAGTAACCGGTGTTCTTCACAATGTGTAGTCCACATATACATTTGTCTTCCATCTGCTTCTCCTCTCTCCTCAGAGTCCTTCCAGGTATGAGTCCTGTGATTGAGAGGTAGAATTGTTAGAATGTACATTTGGGCTACACTTCTCAAAGAGCATCGGTTACTGGTAAGTAACCTTTCTTTTAGTTTTAGATTGTTCTTAAAGAAGAGCTGAAAGATTCATCACCTTTCTGTATTTGCACTGCTTCTGCTTCTGTCCTGGGGTCAGAACTCAATTACTGCTCTGAATCTCACTCACAGAACTTAGATGAATAAAGGTCCTAACATTACATGATCCATTCAAAAAAAGACTGTTCTCTGGTATACCTTCTCCTTTTCTGGTTAGATATTTAATTATACAATATTGCTCATTGCCAAAGAGGTAATTACTTCTGGCCATGTATATCCACGAGTGGTTTTGTGAACAGTATGTATGGATGGGTTAATATGAATCATGTTCTTTTAAACTTTCACACTCTGAAACCCCTATTATTAACAATTTGCTGAGAGTTACCTTAGAGAACTGGCACAAATAGCAACTATCTCAGGGCTTGACCGACTGGCTGGTAATGCTGCCTGTTATGATTAACTTCCAACATGTTTTGACATGAATTTTTTTATGTTTTGGTTGTTATTTGAAAATTCTTTCTGCATGTCACCGAATTATAATATATGCATTGATGAATCTAGAAAGTATTCCCTTAGGTGTTTGGTAAGCTCTTTGTATGTTATATTACTCAAACTAATAATCAGTGGAAACTCTTCCCATACTCTGAGCTAGTTTACTTAGGGCAGAACAAAACCAAAATTTAGTACCTGGTACAAATATGTAGTGGATTATTTTACAAAACTATGAGAAAAACAATTATTATCAAGAAAGAAAAGTTAAAATAATGTCTGTCAAGAGGCTTACAATAAAAGTGAAGACCACCTTTGCCCCATAAGACCCCTCAAATATTGATATTTGATATTTTTAATATTTAAACAGTATCAATGACATTTTCTTTGCTTTTCTTGTGTTTCATGAATAATATTCATTAGCTTTCTCTTAAAGTATTTACCCCCTAAGAACTTAAAAGGTTATGTGAAAGATGTAATCTGGGATTAATAATGGAAGGAATTATTCTAAAGTCCTCATTTCAGAATCGCGTAACACACTGACATGTAGCTTCTTTGAGGTTGTGAAGTCATGTGGTACAACGGTTTAATGTTTAGGGGTGTCATTTCAAAAAGTGGGCTGGTTTTGGTTTAGTTTGTTTTTATTCACCTCAGGAACTTCAGGAGGAAATTTCTTCTCCTTTTTTTCTCATAAGAAAACATTTTCTATGTGAAAATTAAACACTATAAAAAGAACATATGCATTTCATGCTTTTCCAAACGACTGCTGTGGATAGTTGTTTTCCTGAAAAATCAGTTGATGCTTCAGGGTTTACCTTAAAAGAAAGATTTTTATTAATAACTTTTAAACTTTTACATTTACCAATAGCGTACATGAATTTACCTGTGATTTATCCTAATTAATACGAACACAGATAATCCCTATAGCACTAAGAGATTTCTTTAATTTGGCTATCGCGTTTTCAGGTCTTTTTACAAATCAGTTTAAGAGATTGCAAATTGAAGTTACTAGTCATTAAAAATTGCACAGGAATGAAACCATTGTTCGTTCAAGAAAGCATGCAGAGTGGGTGGCTCCAAGTGTTAGAACCAGTGTAATTGTTCTGAAGATTCAGAGAGATTGCTTTCCCCCAGAATTCATGTGTCTGGATGCCATTCAGCCGATGCCTGAAGGAATGGGTGCAGGGTCTGTGGCTATATTTCTGTTAGTCCTATTCCCAGTTCTGACTGCTGGCCTACAGTTGCTCTGAAACAGTCAAACAGCACGTTCCAGTAGAGAAATGGCCTCATGCAAAAGTTAGTTATTCAGGCTGAGTAAAATACCATCTGTAGTAAGAATAAGTCATTTTGGTACAGCACAGTTTGCCTTTGAATTGTAAGTTAATTTAATTTGGCTATCTCCTTAATTAATTATCTATGCACCAATTAAAGTTTCATGTAGTCCTGTGAATATATTTTCCCTTAGATTTATAAAAACAATTACATATGTAATTTTCTGAACTGTCTAGTGAGAAGGTTCATCATTTAAGTATAAAAGAAAAGCTGTCTGTTGAATAGCACAGCCATAAACTCTACATTTCTTTGTGCTGATATCTGATTGCAGTCATGTATTAGATCAATGGGAGCAGTGCAGATTAATCACTTTTTTCAATTACTGATGAACACTTTTCTCTTCAGAGGAGGGCAAATGCTTTACTGAGGATGATGTGAGTTCTTCAAAATCAGCAGAGTTATGCTGATTTATATCAAATACGATCTGGCCTATAGTATGTAGAAAGTAGTCAACCTACATCCATGCATAACTAATATTTGAGATCCTTTGTAGCTCTAGTATACCCTTATTTTGACTGATAAAGCTAGAAAAACATTTATGTATTTAGCTTTCATGGTTAAACTAATATAGTGTAAGTGACAATTATCACGGGCCTTGTTTTTAAAGTGGGTTTAATGCAAAATCACTTGGTAATTCAGTTGTTCATGAAAGTCAGAGTGTTTACATGTGCATTGTTAGTACAGGTGAAGGAGAAATGTTCTTACAGTACACAATTTAAAAAGCAGTCTTAAACTTGCAAGAACAAATTGCAATTAGAAAAAGAGGCTGAGGCTTATCTTGGTTGAAAATTTTCAAAAAAATTATTTTGGGTGTCTCCATTCTTTGATCTCTAATTTGAGATCTTTTCTTTTAAAGACTTCTTAAAATTAGACCTTTTCAGATGTTTAAAAGCAGGTATCCAGGCTTATTGGCAAAGAAGAATTAAAAATAAAGAATTCTGAGTTTTGTTTGAATATGGAAATGGAAAACCAGCTTGGAGATCCCCTTGCCACACATCATTTCTGAAGCTTGCTTACCAGCTTTGCTTCTCCCTTTAATACACACTTCACAACTTGAGTGCATTGGAAACACCACCAGTAACCCTCTGCAGACAAAGGTTTCTGTATAGTTTTGAAACTTACGTTACAGGTACTGAATCCTAAAGTGTAAAGAAATAAAGGTATCACTTGAAAAGCAAAAGTTCTTCTCTCTTTATACAGAAAAAAAGCTCTGAATAAAACATCTGGATAAACACTAAGAATCTTTATGTTAACTATTAAAGCTTAAACTTGTAACCTTAATTTATAAAGAATGTCATATACGGCACTATTCCACACTTTGGTATTCATTTTATGATAAGACAGGAACGAAAACTAAATTTTAGGTAGTTTAGGCACTCCTTACTTTCTTATGACATTAATTTGAGGTTAAACATGCACACACATGTAAAACCGCTCTAATCTATACAGGCATTTAATTGGAGATTATGTCATAGCACACTAGGTATGTGTATACATTCATGTCAATTTATTTCACTTATAGATAAGTCATTTTAGTATAAGGTATTCTTATTAAAATCTTTAAAATGCGTTACTTGCAGTAAGTACACACTGCTTTCTGAAATAACGTGTTTTTTAATGGTAATGACTTTGTGGCAAAAATACACCTAAAGTAATTCCATTATGGAAAATACACTTTCAAAGTGCTGCATAGAGGCAATGGTACAAAAGCTTATGAGGTGCTTATCTCCCAGAAATACAGATAGATTTTTAATACGAAGACGACTATAGGAGTATTGTTGGTTATTTGCTGTTAGAGGGGTGAAGGATTCTCCTGATGATGCCATGCAGGTGGGGTACCTGACAGTGGATTGCCTGTCTTTATCTGAGGTGTGAGTGAATGTATCTGTAAGAGCCTTTCTTTCCACAGTATGGGATTGTCTGACTCTCTCAGAAAAGGGCTTTTCCTCTTTTCTTTTTGTTAAATCCCATTTAGCTTTTGTCTTTGTAGACAGTCCTTTGGTTGGTCTATTTCTTCCTACAGTCCTCAAGCTCCTTAACCTTCTGTAACACAAAGATGGGAGAATATCAGTATGTGGTTAGGACAGCCCTCTCATGTTGGTACAGACTGAAAAGTAAAAATAATATGTTCAGGATTAGTTAGTGGGAAAGACATGAATGAAGTTTCCACAAGTGTGTAGTCATCATTTCCCCATTCCCACATTCAGGTCACTTTTAGAAAATGTGTTTACATGTATAATTAAAATGCTAATTTTTTTACTGTTTCATTTAATTTTGTCATTTACGTTCACTATGAATATTTATATTATTTTAAGCTTTTTCCTAACATTTCTGCAAAAGTGAATTTTCAATAATCTTAGAGTATTTCTGTTCCAAAACTTAAATGTCCAATAAAAGGATTTCTGTTAGCTACACTGAAAACTGTTAGGTCTTTCCTATAAGTCTCCCTGGGAATAAGATTTTCCCTGTTTTCTGTGTTATAACCTGTAACTTTGGTCACTTTATAGCCAAGGCAAAATACCGGTGTCTCCTTAGTACCTTTAGGGTATGATGTCAGTAGTTTTAGATTCCAAATGTCACTCTTAATGTAGAATGCCCTTAATAAAATGTTATATTTTAGTAAAAAGTGAGAGAAAATAAAGATACAAAGTTATAGCAATTTCAGTATGATCAAGATAAACATGCTACATACAGATCTTTAAAAGAAACTATTGTGAAAATGATTCCTGTTGTTCCAATATTATCATTTACAGACTGAAGAATTTACCATTCACTTTTACTAAACTTAAAGAACTTGCAGCTTTGTGGCTTTCTGACAACCAGGTAATGACTTTCAATACTCCTATTTTCTTTAGTAACTAGGGGTCTTAGCAAGGACTGTAAATGAAACCTATAATTTAATACATGATTGTAGTAGAATTTTAGAAGTGTTTGCTCCCAGTCCAGGTTTATACTTTCATATCAAGGTATAGATTCTTCTGGCTGTCATTTATTAACTTGGAAAGATCACCTTTGCAGGATTTATTACTTGCATCTGGCTAAGCTTCTATATCCTTACAAAAGTAGTAAATAAAGGCCAAAAGTATCAAGAGATTATTTTGTAAAGAGAAATTCAAGAGGTAAGACTTTGTTATCAAACTGATTAGTTTGTCCCATCCTTTACTCCATCTATGCCTCTGTTCTTGACATCTTCCTTTTCCCTTTTCCTCTCCATGCTTCCATTCCTGCATATTTTAAACTCCATTAAAGTCAGTGGGAGTTTAAACATGCACAAGAACTCTTAGTCTTGTTTTGGAGAAAACTCTCATTTAAGTTCCTTTTAAATTTAAGTATGCCTTTGTTCCAAGGAGATTGATTTCACTACTGTATGTTCTTTAGGATTCTATTTTAAAACAAATTATCTAACATCAACACTGAGAAATGTAACAGTTCAACCAGCATCTCAGCACTAAAATAAGTCTCGATCCTTTCCAGGATTGGTGGATAGAGTAATTTTGCACTTCCATAATTTAAATGGAGAAAAACTCAATATGTACAAAGTTAGAAACATTCGACATACCTAACAATTTTTAATAATCTCAGTAAATTCTCATTATCTCATCTTTCTCCCTTTGCAATAATGCCTATGGTCAGATATTACACCTCTTTAACTGAAGTTGATGAACATAATTCTTCAGGGGCCAATTATCATGCTACTGTAAATTAATCCATCCTTTTATCCATATGAAAAAGCCACAGCTGTCTGTCTGCAGGAGATCCTGTGTGTACGCATGTGCTGAGCACTGCTGGTTGCGGAACCGCTCAGAGCAGAGCCTGTGCCTGTCCATGGGGCACGGCACGGCAGACAGGGCTGTTTCTTTGTCAAGATGTCAGATAAAATTCCTGCTGCCTCCTGGCCAGTGCGTACCATTCAGCCGTGCCCTCAAATCATAGCAAAGCCAAATGCAATGCAGTCAAAAGATTTACATTAGTACATGCTTATTGCACTGCTCCTTAAATGTACTTTTTACTTCTATAGTTAAGCAAAAAATATTAAAGCTGAAGGGAGGGGAGACTAAGTGGGAGGGATAATAGAAAATTATGAGTACATTTTAATGTGTTAAATTAGGATTCTCATTTTTTTCACTCTAATTTCCACTAAAAAAAATTGCATGACTTCTCAGCCCACCCACAGAACATACACTTCCTTTTAAATACACAATATTTTTTCAGCATTTTGATTTTTCTATGGTGTAGCATAGATTAATTTCTATTCTATGAACTATGACAGTCACTCCTACATGCTGCATTAGAGCAAAGCAATAATAAAAAATAATCAATTTAAGTAAAACACAACAGTAACATCTGAATATTCAGAGTGCCTCTATGTAAATTCTCCAGTATCTTTCACCAGGTTTACCCTCAGATGAACTAATAACTGTCGTGAACTTCCTCCTCGTTAGCTCTAGCTTAAAATAGATCACAGCCATAATGTGGGTGTTTTAACTGTGTAGTTGCAGCTCTGTTCTGCTGATCCTTTAGCTTCCTCGCTGGTATGACTCTGAACATGCAGTCAGTATTTCTGATATTTAGTGTTCTTCTGTTGATCCTGGTAGGAATTACAGGAATTACAGAAGTAAGGAGTGGGAGATGAGGCATTTCCACCAGATTAATACTTGGTTTAGTCCATAGAGAAGTTTATTTTCATACAGAACTTTAGTTAATCTTGTATTTTCTATTTATCAAATGCTAAAATCCCATCTCAGTTAACACGCATGCTCTGAGTTAACAGTTCTTTGTTTTGCCTTTCCTGTGCAGTCCAAGGCTCTCATTCCACTGCAAACTGAGGCTCACCCAGAAACAAAGCAGAGAGTACTGACTAACTACATGTTTCCCCAGCAACCCCGCAGTGATGAAGGTAAAATGCCATCAGCAGTTCCTACAAAGGCAGGAACAGTGCTTGTTTATAGTTGAGAAAGAAACAGAGGGAGGGAGAGGAAGGTGTTTCAGATGTGGTTGTGTGCGAGCGTCTATTCTGACATGTAAAGCCAGTAATGCACACATAACAATCTATATTTTGTCATACACGAAGGAATCCTGTTTACAAATCCATTATTATCAGGCCATCAGATTTACACTTTTTAAACTTTAAACACTTTTTTACTTTCAGAAGAATGGCTTTGTATAAACAATTTGAACCTGGAAATTGAGTGTGTGTGGGACAGAAATTCTAGGATATACCTTGCTGCCATGTGCACAGGCTGTTGGCCAGAGCCAGCTCAACCTGCAGAGACACTGGACCCATCTGTGAGAGCTGGGGGGTGGGCCAGCTCCTAGACATGTGAGGTTCTGAGCTCTGAGCCTGACAGAATTGAGGGTTTGGCTCCTCACATAGCTACGTTAAGTTAGAGAGTTTTCATACTCCCACTCTGCTCCAGATCTGCCCCGAAACCCCATTGCTTCCCATCACTCTCACTTCAGTTTTAATATTAAACTCTGTTTGTAATGGTTTATCAGTTACTACTCTCATTGCCCGCCCCCCCAACAGTTTTAAAACAATAACCCAAGATTACAGGATCAACTAAGAACATGTCTTTTTCGATCATTTCCAGTCTTCTGCTGGGTGCACTAATTCTTTCTTCTTGTGCATTGCTGTTTGCAATTTAACTGTAGATTTCCAGTCAGACAGTGATAGTTTTAACCCTACTTTATGGGAGGAGCAGAGACAGCAACGTATGACTGTTGCCTTTGAATTTGAAGAAAAAAAGGAAGAGGAGGAAAATGCAGGGAAAGTTAAGGTAAGTTCTATTTGATTTATTCTGGTATTCACGTGTTATGGACAGGGTCCAATTTACAGATCTTGAATTGAACTATTTTTGTGTTCTAAATACCCAGAAAGTACTCGTCACCATGTTTCAAGTAGAGCAGTTGAGGAAGAATAGCATATCTGTTCTCCCTGAAGTACACATTACCAATTTCTGCTTTTGCAATTGTTGTCTAGACAGCAAAACATTTGATTTCATAAGTCAGTTCAGGCCCATAACCCTAATGTCAGGTTCCTACTGTGTTAGGTGTTCTGTCACAAAGACAAAATTAACACAAAATATTGGGAGACTTAGAATTAATGCCCAACCACCTAGTTCTTTAGAAATATTTAGATCACATAGGGGATTCCATATTCCTCTCAAAGTGGAAGTCAACGAGAGCTTTGCAGCTTCATGGAATTACACAGGAATGTGCAGTGGAGAGGGCATCTCTCATCAATTTTGTAACCTACCAAAAATAAAGATCAGAACATGAATATCCTCCCCCAGTTATGTGAAATTAATATAATTCCAGAGTTTTCAAGTGAGTCCTTAATCGGTTACATTGTTAGAAGGATATTGTCAGGACCATCTATGTTTATGTGGCATGGAAATTTCTATTTCTTGAATAATATAAAGGAATTACCCCAGATCAAACACTTAAACACTGCAAATTTTTAACTGTGGTAGGATACCCAACGTAAAATGTATTGCCAGAGAAAAATCATATGAGGAGATTTAAATATTTTACTTTTAAAATTAACGATACTATTATTAATAGCTATTTAACATTCCATTGAGGTCATCTTGGAAATTTTGGATTTTTCTTTTTAATATTTTTCCCAATTAGGAATTTTCATCTAATTCTTGTAACCAGAGATAAGGGACTCTTCTGCTTTAGTAAAACAGAAAATTAAGTAAAAAGCAACATTTGCCTCACAATAAATAGATTAAACTGAAATTTTACCCCAGACAAATTGCAGGTTTATGGGTCATATATGGAAAACAGAGCATCTGGGAGTGTTTTCTGTTTTTCCACCACTTCTTAGCAGAATTTTAACTGTGGGTAATATGGCTGTCCAAATGTGCAAAACAATTGAAATATTAACAGAGAAATAGGTATCAACTTCTAAGATCATAGAAGAATTTAATTGTATTATAAGTTATTTGCAAGCATCAACTATTGAAATGTAATATATGAATTATATCACTTAGCCATTTTGGTTTTAATATATTTCAGAACACTATGAATGACTGAAACAAATGTTTCCTTTGAGTAAACTATTCTTGTAGAAAAAAATAAATCCTTCACCCACTGAATGCTGCTCCTGTACTTCAGTTCAAATGCTGCCATCTGCTGTATGGAAAACGGGGAGGCAAACACAGCCGAGACACAGTACCACATTTTCAGGTTTCCTAGAAACAGCACTTAACAAAAATAGCTGGCCCGTGCCCATGCTGTGAGCAGATGTCTCTGCATGGTGTGATCCCAGGCCCCGGCGCTCCGCACCAGAGCTGTTCAGGATGCAATGGATGCTCTGGTTGCAGTGCTTCTTACCTGGGCTATTTGCTCATCCCTGGCAGCTGCTGCCAAACTCATGGTCTGTGGAGCAGAGTCTGCGTTCCCAGAGGTGTGCATTGGTCAGCTGCAGTCTCAGCCCAGTTGCAGCAGAACGTGAGATGGGCAGCCTGCGGCCAGTCGTGCTGCCAGCGGACAAGTGGTTTGTACCATGTGGGTGATTCATATCCCACAGGGCTGCGCCTCTCCGTAACGTTTTGGCTTGGCCATCTGAAGGTCACGACAGTCTTTACCCTTTGTGTCACTGCTCTTTAGTTGTGGAAGGGTCCAACACTAAAATATATTTCCTGGAGTTCTTTCTTACCTGTTTTCCCTCTCATCCGTAGAGAGTGGGTATAAACCAATATTGTAGTACATGAGTCTGTTTCTGCATGAGATTCCTCTATTCCCATATACAATCCAATGTTCCTCTCCTCCATAATGATCCTAACGTCTTCTCATCAGACCAAAACACTAAATTTTGCAGCTGATGCTATAGTTGTTGCTTATATGGAGAATTATTAAATGAAAAGCTAAGCAGGGAGCTAGGAGCTGATCAGATACTTCCTCCAGTCTGTGTACCTTGAAGAGAGCATCTCTCCTCTCTTGTATCTCGCTGTGTGTACACGAGATACCCATAAATACCCGTAGCTTGTAAAAACTGAAAGTAGAGAAATAATACTGTTCAAACCTGGGAAATCTTGCCAGGCTGTGAAAGGAAAAGATTTCCCACTGAAGGTGTGTGTGGGTTTTTCCCTATCGTGGAAAACGGCCTTTTTGCCCAAGCCATGAAATAATTAGCTCAAATTCAATTACTATTCAGAAGATAGAAATTCTTATTTGCATCCTTCTGGTATGTCTGTGCTCTTTCCCAGTAATGCCAATTCATCTCTACATATGACTGACCATAAAAGTGTTGTAAAGAGTTATTTCACTGAACTGTTCACCAGACTGTGTTTAGAAGCATGCACATGAACTAAAAGCTAATTGCTGGAACCTTTTGAGAACTTAGTGTGTGTCACTCCATCCATGTGTTGCAATAGGTCTCAAGGAGGTTGTAACATGTACGTTTTTAGCAGTTTCACCAGACCTTTATAGGATGAATTTGAAGGTTAACTTAAATTATCAATAGGCAGTAACCACAAACATTGGTAGCGTTTTATAAAAGCATACATAGTTTTCACTTTTTATCTTTCATAGTTAAAACTGAACTCTCAGCCAACTATATGTTAAAATAGATTTGGTAATTGAAATTGTTCAATAACTTCTTCCATCAAGAATTTTAACTTTGAAAATTCTTTTTTCAGGGTCATGCTACTTTTGATGTAGCCTTAAAGATAAAAGAATTGTATCAACAGGGAGTACAGTGTTCCTCTGTAATGATAAATCTAAATCAGTGGTGAAAATACCTGCATTCTAGTGGGTATCACCTATCACAGCTGCCAGTATATTTACTGTTTAATATTAATGCTCACAGTGATATGAAACTCTTGCTGAAATCCCTGTTTATGACTTGTGTATCTCATGAAAGTCTTTCAGTTAATTTTTCCCTGACTAGTACTTACTGAGGATTTGCTGTATGACTTGACTTTTAGCTGTTTGTCTGTAGACCTCACACCTAAATCATGGTCTGAATTTTGTGAAAAAGCAATTGCCTAATTAGGCCACATCTAAATACGATTTCTTTCAACCGTAAATCAACCAGAGCTTTAGTAATGCTTTACAGACTTAATTTATTTTTTTTCTGTTGAAATTCTTTATTAACATATGACATCATAGTCATACATTTTAACGTTTTATGTTAAAGTCATGTCAGAATCTATTATCTGTAATGTTTATTCTATTGTGGTTCAGAACTGTATGCTAGTATTTCATATAGTTTTATTTTCCAAATCGATCATGCTTTTGATTCTAAAACATTCCTATTGACAGACCATATTCATTTGAATACAAAATTACATTTTTCCTACTCGTTAGGAATTTAAAATTCAACAGCTCTAATAGTGAGCTATTAAAAGTAAGCTTCCTTTGCTTACCTCACATACCCAATGAGGTAAAAGCTTCTTTGTGGTAAATGCTTCCAAATACTTTTCACATGGTAAATGTGGAGTAATTTCAAATTTCACAGCCTCGTAATCGGGAACAGTTATCCTGACATGCACAGCTTGCACTGGGAGCTGTAATTTACTCCCCTGAAGGATTTTTTCGCATTTCCACCCCGAATTCAGGCCCAAAGAGAGTGGCAGGCTCAGCTAGCACCTTCTGCATTTCAGCCGAGTGCGTTTGGTGGCTGTTACGTGCACCCAGCGGTGGGCTTGCTGCTCCGCAGGGCGTGCTTTCTGGTTCCCCTTGTGAGTCCCAAGTTCGGTGCTTGAGCCACAACCGTCTTTCACAGCTGGGACAATGGCGGTGGCATAGGGCAGGTTTGCAGCGCGAAGGATGGAGCACGGAGGGCAGGAGACGCTCTGTGGAGGAGAGGGCCCTGTGCTGAGAGGGAAGCATCTGCCAGCGGCTGGGCTCACGGGACAGACCTACAAGCTGCCCACACTCTGCACAGCCCAAGCAGCCTTGCCGAGGTCGTGCTTTGGATGCACACCAGTTTCCTCAGCATCTCTTCTCATGGTGTGGTGTGATGTTCAGCAGACAAAATGTGTAACACAGAGGGCGAGGTATAAGGAGAGGTCAGCATCATTTATGTCGTCTTTCCTGCTTGGATCATTCCTGATGCGGTCATTTGCTGCACCATCTCCTCAGAGCGATTTGCTGGTAGTGTGAAGTCTTGCCAGATGACGGGGGGTGATGTCATCCATGAGCCTTCTCAGCCACTCTTCCCCTTTCATGCAACCCTGAGATTTTGTAGAATTGTCTTCAAATTAGGATTGCTTTGGACTTGGGAAATAGAATGTTTCTCTACTTCTGAGCGATAAACATTATAAACTTAAAATGTGGAGCTTTCTAGAAAATCTGTGGGTCGGTCTGTCAGCTAAAAGTACTGTTCAGTGTGACTTAGGGTGACTTTTCTGTAGTGGTTTGAGTCTGTTTTCCTGTATTTTCTGTATAAGAAAAGAGTAAGATAACTTGAGCGCATGTTTGTACATTATACATCTCAAAGAGCAAATAGGTCCCAGTAGATCAGATTCTGTGCTCAGCTGCCATAGATAATTCAGATTAATTCAGTACACTGAACATAGCTAAATTAATTCTGCATTTACACCAGTGTTGTTCTGAAAAAGTGTGATTTAATATGTCAGTACTCTCAAGCAAAGTGTAGAATTAAAATACAATACTCTCACAGGGTAAAAGATAGGCTTATAGGGAACCATTCCCATCCATTATTTTATGTCACTGAAATTCCATTATAAGAAGACATAGGGTAACTGAGAGCAAATTTCGGTCCAAAAAATCCATGAAGATATAGCTATATGTAACACATTACCTCAAATAGATTAATTAAAAATTTGAGGAATTTGCGCTTAGCCATAGTACTGTAATCATGGTTTTAGTTTGCATGCTGTTTTCATTTTGTATTTGTGCTTTAATTCTTTTTATGAATGTTCAGGTTGAAATAAATCTAAAACGTTATCCCACTCCATACCCTGAGGATTTAAAGAATATGGTAAAATCAGTTCAAAATCTGGTGGGCAAAACAAGCCATGGAGTACGGCCTGAGAACTCAACACCAACTGCGAACAGTGAACAAACTGTGAAAGAAAAGTATGAGCACAAGTGGCCCATGGCACCAAAGGAGATTTCAGTGGAGGTAATGTAAAAGGATCGTTGTTCCTCTCAAGAGTTCAAGATGGGGTTTTAACATAACTCCATCAAATGATGTTCTGCATCTGCTGTGAACTTCATACCTAATAGTTTCTAGTTTCATTCCATAAAGTTAATTTAGTTTTATATTGAGTTGCTGTTTTTCCCAATACTAATGAGTTTATCAGACTGAATTTTTGGTTTTAAATCTACCTAAATCTGAATTTTGGTATTGATATATACAAGCACTCTCCTAAATTTTGATGATATGAGAGACTTGCGTATTAGCAGGTGAATGGACCTGATCGTGATTTACATCTCAGACTTAAGTAAGTGTATTTCTGCATCAAGTATGTTAATGACAAATCAGTTTGTTCTGTCTGACCCTACTATGCCATTAGATTCTGCTTCTTCTATTCACATGTCATGTAGTAGATAGCCAATTAACCTTGTCAAAAGTTAATGAAGTCAGCAGGAGTGCTTCTTTGACTGCAGGGAACTTTAGATCAGGCACCCCCTGAAAGCGACTTACAGTGAGGTGCAGAATCTAGCCCTTAATATGTTTGCCAGAAGTGGATGAGTATGCATAGTAACAAAGTCTTCTATTCTAACATGAATACAGTCACTGAAAGGTGAATTCCTAAATACTGCAGTCTTGTGCAAAGCTGTTACAAATAGCTGAAGCTTGATCTCAGAGGGCATCTACTCATTAACATTCACACTAACAACTTACTTTGTGCAGGCACAACTTATAAATAAGGGAAATGTCTTACCCTGGCAATATGTACTGATAGTTTATAAGCTCAGACAGGTCAACAAGAATACCAGCATTCTTGAAAATCTTTATGAAGTCTTAATGTTCAAAAGAAATAAATGAGGAAAAGAAAATTATCACATTATCTTTTCACTCCTTTGTTATTTAAACATTATGATAAATTCATTGTCCTTGAAATATCCCTGTCTCTGGCTAGTCATGTATGATGAATTTTTCTTCCTCAATTTTCCGTATCCTTAACACAGATTGGCTATTCTTACATATTCAACAGTCACTGTATCTGCTCTGTCAGTACTGTGTCTTTTATTTACAGTTAAACGTTTTCATTTCTTAAAAAAAAAACTAACCCGAAGTTTTCTCTTAAGATGGCTTCAGAAGACTTCAAATCTAGTCACAGTTTCGATTAGTACTTCAAACTAAAATATTCAAGTTAAATCAATCATGTTTTTATCTAAATCTGAAATCTTAAATTCCACCATTATTCCTTTTTACTCATTAAATTCTTCCTTACTGTGTAAGTCTGGCCTTTGAACCAACTTAGGTCTTGTGGCATGAGTACTGACATGTTCTGCTGTTGTTGCTGAATACATACAATTTATTTTGTATCATCTAGTTTTTGAACTTGAATATACTTAATAGCTTTCTGCGGGTTTTAATTATCTATACTGTGAACACACACATATATTATCTATCTGGAATTTGAATCAATGTTGTCTGACAAAGACATTAGGTGTTTGGTCTTGTGGCGGTGTCTGGTGACACAGGCTTCAGAAATAGGTGGCTATACTGGTTTAGTTGCTGTTAAACTAAATGTGAAGTTGTTAAACTAAAATGTTAACATCCCAGTTAACCAAGCTACAGCAGAGAGTCCTGTGATTATGCAGAGCCCAGTGAAGCCTCCATTATGGAGGTGTAAGGAAAGAGTAAATGGCAGCAACACCATAAAATACTACAGTTGCTCTGAAATGCTGTGTGACCACATACTGTGTTCTAACATAGAAAAAGATGAAGAAAAATTTCATTCTTTGATAAAAATGCATTCACTTTTTCAACAGAAAAATAATCACATCTAGTTTTTCTGTGAATGTACATGAACGGTTAATTGCATGAGTATCACAAAAAGCATTCTATAAAAATAGTTGAAGTGGTGAAGGCCCTGCGGTAATTCCTGAAGTGCAATTAAATAATGTGATTGCAATTTCCTAGTTAATTTTCTAGTTAATTTTCTACCACAAGCAACTGATGTGAGTGCACAACTATTTCCATCATATCAGTGAAGATATATTTTTCATCTTCCGTTATTATAATAGTGAAGATGGTGGAACTTTTTCAGATTTTAACTTCCCTAGTATTTAGTCCAGACTAGTAACACAACTATCTTGTCAACTAAAGAAAAGAAAAAAAGTGTTCTTGTCATTCATACAAATACTGACACTGGGAAGATTTTATGGCTGTAAAGCAGGATGATGTATACATTTTCCTCTCTTTGGCTTCCTGCATGAAGATAAAGAAGAGGTATGGGAAACTGTAGAAAAAGTGTAAATGATTTTGTGAATAATATTGGTACGATTTCAGTTGTAAGAGATTAAATAAAACAGAATTGAGCTCCATTTTCTTTTCAGATAATTAGGAAACATGATCTCAAGCCTCAAGTTAAAATACAGTTTGAAAATGCAGATGTGTTCTGATATAGATTTAGACTGAAGACAGTTTCTAATAACAAAGTAATTTAATTTCAGGTGCAATGCTGACTTTTTCATCCTCAGAGGCCAGATAAGCTGGTTTCTTTTCTGATCTCTTTTGGGTTTTCTTGCAATTAATTTACACATGTCTCTTCACAAAACTGTTTCTAAATAATTAAAGGGAGCATCTAAAATGAGTAACAAGCTACATTTCAAATCCCCTGTATCATCCTCCACCTTCAGTTATAATAAGCAAGCAATTCCTTAATTAATCATCAATTAAAATAAACCTCTTCGTTGTCCTAAGTGATTTGAAAGATGTGCATTTTGGACAGAAAGAAGTCTAGGATAACTTAGTGTATTGTGCAGCCTTTCCATGAGAAACAATGAGAAATACCACAAATCAGCAATTAAGACCTTTATAGTTAATATTCTTGATATGTATGGATTGATGAATAAACTGGAAATACTTCTATATAACTCTCAGCTTTGGATTAAAAAAAAGTCTTTTCTAGTCCAACCTACAGCATTCCATTCTCTGTGTTAATTTCTAGCAGGTTTATTAATACTGGTTAAAAAGGAGAGCTTGTTATTCTTTGAGTGATCTGATGCAGATGCAGGTGCTAGTGCTAACAGCTAGAAAAGTACCACCTCAGCTGTATTGGATCTTCTGAGACTTTCATCTCATCTCTGTCAAAATAAGACCTCAATCCTTTTAACTTCTGACTTTGTTACTGTGCGGGTTTGGGTTGTGGGGGGGGGTTGGGGGTTGTGGGGGTAGAGAAGAGTGTTCTTTTTGTTTTGTTTTTCATGCAAGTTTCCGAGACTGTCTTAAAAGATCATGTTGCCTTTCCAGGAAAACTTACACCCTTTTATGTCCCCCAGGATGCCTGGCTTCAATTGATTCAGTTGACGTGTCTATTGTGGGAGCTCTTTTCCACTAATGAGATGCACAATGATAGTCTCCTGATTGGGAGAGGAATATATGCTAAAGATCTTTGGTTTGTATCTGCTTCAAGCCCATACCTTGATAAGCTCTTTGCAACAGAATTACCTATATTTTACCAGGAGTCAGAAATATCTTCATTAAAGAGTTTTTGGTTTCTCCATGGCACAGAAGATCTTTACTGAGGTATTGACCTTGGTACCTTCTTGTCAAAGGAGAAAGGAGGTAATGATTTACTCATCTGGAGGTCTGACTCACAAGAGACCTTTCTTCAGATAGGATGTCAAATGTCTTAAAGTTCATTTTGAGTTACTTTGACTTCTGCCTGACCTTATCTAAGTGTCTGGATTGGAGGGGCATTATTCAGGGCTGCCTCCAAGATAAAACCTACCTGCCATAAAATCAGCCCTGGACATGGCTTGACCCTTGGAGGCTACTGCTCTGTCTGTCCCCACCTGCATGAGGACTCAGGAGGTGCAGTATTACATGTCTGGACATGGCACTCTGTACAATCTCATATACACGGGGCATGTAAGCCTGGTTTATGTTTGATGGACCATGAAGGGACTTTTTTGCAAAAGGCCCGAGACTCTCTCTGTTGGCAGCAACCTCGGTGAGATGTATGCAATTGGGTGCGTATCCGTCTAGATAGAGAGCAACAGAAGCTTGTTTCCTCCAGAGGTGGGAGAGCACAGAGAGTGCAATTCACATATCAGGGTGTCGTAACTCAGGGCAGTACTGAGACTTCTGTCCTCACATGGAAGACCATGTACAGAGCTGGACAAGAGCCTCTCCCTGGTTTATAACTGAGGATGATGCTAGAAGGTCTCCCAGCCTCTGCAGTACATGACTGACAACTGGTTGGATAAGGATCTGCAGTTTATCTTTGCAGAATCCTGACCATGTCAGCTAACAGGCTTAACCATATGAGATTAAACTACTGGAAATGGAAATTTTCATTCTGAAATACATCTTTGTAGACTGGGGATCTGTAACTTTGATTTCTTTGGTGATAGGTAGTTCTGGTCAGTTCTTGGATGCATCCCCTTGGCTGTGTTTCTGAGCCCCTGACTAGGCAAGGTTAATGTTTGCATTCCTCCAACTGCTTGCCCGTCCACTGGACTGCAAGGCAAAGAGACACATGGCAGAAACAATCATTATGCCCTACCTGCAGATGACAACTTTTTTCAAGGATCTACTACATCTTTCCATGTGGAGTCCCAAAAACTACCTCTGCCCCACGCTGTTCCTCATGTATTTATGTCTGCTTTTAAAGCTCTATCATATGTCTGAGATTGCCTGCTGGAACTGAAAAGGTGAGAGCTCATTTCATTAGTGCCGTAACGTTGTGCTGGCTGCTGTATCACTTCTGCAGGTAGGAATTGTATTGGCTTTCCTTCATTCTCCCACTTTCAGATTCCATATCCGCATTCAGAAGTTTTCTTTTCACTGGTTCAGTTATATCTTGTATTAACATACTGTTTCAGACAACGTTCAGATCTAACGGCTACTGAAACTGGCCTTTCTGGAAGCTGCCAATGCAGCCAGAAGAGTGAGAGAGATTTAGAAAGATCCTCCACCCTGCTTTCTTCTGGGATAATCCCGTGTTTTGGGGTGACTCTTAGTGCATTCCTGGATTGGTGGCTGAATTTTGTTTAGAATAGTCTGCTAATTACTAGCTTAGACAGCAAAATATCCAGAGCTGTGACTGCCTTTTACATGCTGAGCTTCAGATAGAATTTGTTTTGTGATTTTGTCCGGAGAAGACTATTTAGTGGGACTTTGAAACTATCAACATACAGGGCTGAGAGGTGGAAGTACTGCCATTTTCTGTGCAGAGACTGTAACGTGGATAGGTGGCTCAGTGAGGCTTTGTTACAAAACCGCACCACTAACTGTGGTTCTCAGGAAAGAAGCCTATGCCTCAGGTAGTCTTGTTTGTATCTAGGGATATTCTGATAGCTATCTGGTTGCATTTGTTCCTAGACTTTCTGTGATCTCCTTTTTTTTTTTTTTCATTAAAGTTTTAGTAAAACTGGACTCTGGACTGAGTAACATTTGCCTGAATCCCTTTATTTCTGTGCTTCTCCAGTTCTTTATAGCCAGTTTGTCATTCTTCAGGTTGACCTAGCGTTCTCCAGCTTAGAAGTGCTGCCAACCCTCTACGTATACATAGTCGTTCCTTGGAATAGATCTATCATTGATGGTCACGCATTCCTCTGCCTTGTGTGTGCTGTGTCTGCCCAGAGTGCCAGTCTGCTCTATTTGGAGGTTTTATATTCTTTGCAAGCAGACTCTAGGAGTTAGGTTATTTTAAATATTCTCTCCCTCCAGATTATAATTTAATGTTCTTATGTTGTCAGCATGAATAATTGGTGATATTTTTCTTTCCCCACTTATTTTAATGGGTTTTACCATGTATTTTCTCTTGGGAAACAGCTCACCATATTCTTCTGTCCTCTACCTATATCTTTCTCTGGTTAGTCCTGAGGAATAAGTTCCGACACAACACAATTGCATTTATCTCTTCCCTTTGTTCTTGCAATTGGTCCCATTAATAATACTTTTTTTTTTTTTCTATTAGTTACCTTTTTGTTCTTGGGCTTGTAAGAAAAAAGGACCTATTAAACAGAGTAGAATTAAATGGAATATGACTTTGGTTTTTTACAATATATTTCACTCTCATGGCATATTCACAAATGCCAGACTAGTTCTTTCAAAAGTGTATTGATTTTTGTTGGAATAGCTGGACTAGGGGCTAAAAAGACAAAAAAAGAATATAACATAGAAAACTTCATGGAACATGCACCTGACAAAAACCTGTGTTCATCATTCTGTCAAAAATGGAACTGCTGGTTCTTCCTATCTCACAGCAAGTAGTTTTATTTTAAGCGTATAAGTTTTGGAAGTTTCATGGCACAATATTGGGATTCTAGGTTCAAGATAGAGAAAATAAAGAATTCCAAAAGGGTCACCTGTCTGATACAGACAACACTCAGAAATCAACTCTGGAAATCCCAGACAGGAAGGAGAAAGAGGAGCATACAAAAAGCTCAGAGGTACAAGAAGAAACTTAACATGCACCATGCTTCAAAGGTGGAGAATTTCACACTCTGTGAATGCTGTGCACTTTTTGATTTCTCAAAAAATGGTTTTGCATAAGTTTGTTACACCGCACTAGAAGATGATTGTGCTGCACTGGAAAAATGCTGTTGCACTATTGTTAGCTTCAAGTTGTATGTACATCACTACTGCTATGTGAGAACTACCATACACGACAAGGGATCTCTGCATGTGAAAGTAGTTTAAAGTCTTGAATATATTACACCATGTAAGAATCAGTATGTAGCTATATTTGCTTAAATGTTAGCGCCGAGGGGGTTAATTAAAGGGGCTGTGATGATACCTGTTCTTTGCTCTTCTGGTATGGTACTACCTCCTGTAGAACACCAAATGCAGAAGGGTTATAATATCTGTTGTACAAATATATTCTTCAAGGATAAATCACATGGCAAATGCTTCTACAAATGTCTGTTTCCACTGTTAGTACAAAAAGTAGTTAATGGAGAGTAAACCTCTGAAAATTTTGTCCTTACGAGTAAAAGCAAGTACATTTTAGAAATATTGTAGCATTTTACATTTTAAGAATGTGGTTTTGGTTTTGGTACTCCCATTTTAAATAGTTTCTCTAAATATTACATCTCTTTCCTTTATTGACTTCACTCTGCAAAATCATTGGAGTACCTTTAACAACAAAATGTCAGGGTACACAGATCCTCATAGTGTCTCCATTAGTGTAAGTTCCCTCCTCAGTATATTTCTCCTAACCATTTCCTTCCTCATTTATACTACTAATTATTGATTTTCTCTTAATACCTCTCCAAAGCTTCCTCTTTTTTACTAGATACTCTCCTTCTCCAATTTCCATCCTCTTTATGAAATCACAACTCATCCTCTCACTTCTGAGATGATGCGTGTTTCTGTACCCCTCCCCACAAGGATCTTGACTGGCCTTGGCACAACTTTCCAGTGTTGCCATGCCCATCTCCACCTGTTCCCTTTCCATTACATTTCCCTGAGCCCATGCACCAACACCCACAAAGTGGCTTTCCCATATTGCTTGTTCTTCCAGCTCCCTTTCCTTAAGTCCCCTCCTGAGGGCAGGGTTACCAGTATCATTCCTCCAGTAAGTGTCATCCCCTACCCTATCTCCCCAAGACTCCTATCTTCAGGTCAGCGTCTTTCTCATTTCTGAATTTCTTCCAGGGATATGAAATGCCATGGATTCCCTGTTTGTGGCTTCATTCCCTTCTAACTACCCTATGAGCCTAATTTAAATGCCCTAATTTAAAATAGCTCTTTCTAAGACTACATCTCACTTTCTTTCCACTTTTTAACTCATGTTATTTTCAGTATATGTCCTGTTGCTGGCTAGAACAGCAAAGCAGTTTTGCAGGGCAGTCTTTGAAGGTCAAGATTTGCTGAACTCTCAATGAGAAGTTTATGAAATCTGAATCATTTTAATTTAGCAAAAAATTCTTTAGAGGCAAAGTCATATTAATTAAATATAGCTATATGGACAGTTGAATCTGTCAAAGGACTAGTGCCATGAATAAATGAATGAGGAATACTTACTCCTGAAATAAGAAGTAATTGTTTATTCTACATTTTTATTTATTTCTACTGGTAGCTTGCATTTTTGTGACCTTCATCAAAAATGTTTACATGGCCTTGATGTATCGTGCAAGTTCCATCTGTTTTGTCCACATTTTCAGAATGAACACATCAACATAATTTTTATAAGTATTTATGTAGGACTAATTAGAATTTTCAGCTGACAAATCAGCATGATTAGACACACTACCCATATGGTGGGGTTTTGGTGTGTTGTCACATTCATGGAAAGAAGGCGGTGAAATGTTTGTTCGTTGCAGTTTGAAGTGGATTCTGTTTCCTATGTTTACTCTACATTATTATATTCCTCAGGATGCCTTTGGACATCCTGCCAGTGAGATGAGGATAGGGGAACTTCGTCCTTCCATGCCAGAGACTCCGTTGTACCCACCCAAACTTGTTCTTCTGGGTAAAGAGAAGAAAGGTACTAACTTGACTTACAACCTTTTAGATGAAAGCATATGTAATGTACACAGATAGACACATTACTTAAGATGTTCTACACTTCAGTCTGATTTTAAAACATATTACATGCATATTTGTGCACATGTATATATATCCATAGTATCAATTTAAAAATGTATTTTTCTGGAGTTTAGTTTTCAAATACCACGTCCTGAAAACGTTTGCTGTGTTTTGTTTTCAGAATCGACAGATGAGTCTGAAGCAGATAAGATCCATTGTCTGAATAACAGCGTTTCCTCAGGCACTTACTCAGACTATTCCCCTTCCCAGGCTTCCTCAGGGTCCTCCAACGCGCATGTTAAAATGGGGTCCTTGCAGACAACGGCTAAAGAAGCAGTGAATAACTCTTTGTGGGGAAACAGGTGTGATCGTCTTTCTTAACATAGCTTCTGGTTGCCTTTTGTTTTATGTTGTCATATGCATTCAAAGTGATCATATGCTATCTGTTAAGGCATTCAATTAAAAAAATACAACATTTTTACCCCAGTTTTGCAGAGGTGTACATAGCTATTCAAAGCCCAGGCTGTGCAAAGTTGGCCACCCATTCATACTCTATAAATGTCTGTAATTGTACAGCTGGTTTTTCAGCTATGTGCTATAACCATGCATTAAAAGCGCCTAGTAATTGAGCTGCAATAATTCTGCTCTGCGTGGCCCTGAGCTGCAGCTGGCTGTAGTTTAGCATAGATAGCAGAGTGTTATGTCTCTCATATTATTGCTGTCCTGAGCCTCACTCTGCCCTGGACCTCCAAGAACAACACAGTTCTTTTGAAAGTTGTAATTCACGCTAGCCATCAGCAACCTGAAAACACTCTTGTGCCATACCAGGAACACCCTGCCCTGTCTATTCCTGCCATAAGTCACCTAATGGAGTTCCATCCACAGGCTCTTCCCCATTAAAAAGAAGCTGGAGCCTGCTCACTGGAGATGCATAAAATCTTGGTGGTGAGAACATGCACAAACTGAATCTGGTATTTTTGTTTAAAAAAAAACCAATGTAACTGTAAAGAAGCTTCCCTTGCACTCATAAAATATTATTTTTAAAGCAGGAAAATATGTTCAGCTGGATTTATATGAACATGACATTGAGCCGCCCTGGACTTTTGACTGACTCCTCAGTTTCTCTGTGTATGTACTTACAGAATCTGTACTCCAGTGCAAAAAACTGCTGCAGCCATTCACGCCAAACCAGTGGCACAAAGTGGACATCTCGTAGTACAATCCCCAAGGCGGAGTATAGATGGGAGAATATTAAATTGCTTTATAATTGTGTCTTTCTGATGACTGCTTTTGTGCTCTGATAGAGGGCATTTTATCTTGTTTTGTTTTGGTTTGGTTTTGCAGGCTGGCACAGTCATTTCCACAGCCCCTTGAAACAAAGCCATTGCTGAGCCAACGGGAATCCGCGCCGGTGGGGAACCTGCCACAGCGCACCGACAGGCGCCCGCTGAGCGAAACGTTTGCCGACAGCTGGAATGACAGCTCACACTACGATAACACAGGGTTCGTTGCGGAGGAGAGCACGGTGGAGAATCCTAGTGCTAACCCCCTCCTGAGCACGAAATCTAGAAGCACATCTGCACATGGACGCAGGCCGTTGATTAGACAAGACAGGATAGTTGGCATTCCTCTGGAGCTGGAGCAGCCGACGCTCAGAAACACACACGAATCTGAAGTGCCTCCTCCCAATCCTTGGCAAAATTGGACCAGAACCCCTAGTCCTTTTGAAGACAGGACAGCTTTTCCTTCCAAACTGGAAAGCACCCCCACCACCAGCCCTTTGCCTGAGCGGAAAGATCATGTCAAAGAGTCTCCTGAAATGACTAGCACTTTCACCCCAGGAATAGCATGGGAATATCATGATTCAAATGCTAACAGAAGTCTCACAAACGTCTTTTCCCATATCCACTGTCGCCCAGATCCTTCCAAAAGCGTTATTTCGATCAGCAAGAGTACAGAGCGGCTTTCTCCGATGATGAGGGATTTAAAAACTAACAAATTTAAGAAGTCACAAAGTATCGATGAGATAGACATTGGTACATACAAAGTGTATAATATACCCTTAGAAAACTATGCATCTGGTAATGATACTGTAGGAACCCACGAGAGGGTGGACAAGCTCCTGGGCCCGGAGCACGGCATGCTGAGCATGTCCCGCAGCCAGTCGGTCCCCATGCTGGACGACGAGCTGCTGACCTACGGCAGCGTCAAGGTGCAGCCGCAGCAGAAGTCGTCCGTCACGAAGAAAGTCTACCAGTTCGACCAAAGCTTCAACCCACAGGGAGCAGTGGAGGTCACAGCGGAGAAGAGGCTACCGCCGCCTTTCCAGCTCAACCCCGAGTACATTCCCCAGCAGAGTAAAAACCTGCCCCAGGATCTGGTCAGCCCGAGGGCTTACCGCGGCTACCCCCCCGTGGAGCACATGTTCTCCTTCTCCCAGCCATCGGTGAACGAGGAGGCGGTCGGTGCCCCCTTTGCGAGCCAGGGGTCTCGGCCGGGGTTCCTGAGGAGAGCGGATTCGTTGGCCAGTTCCACCGAGATGTCCATGTTCAGGAGAGTCAGTGAGCCCCACGAGCTGCCCCCGAGCGACAGGTATGGCAGGCCTCCGTACCGAGGAGCTGTGGAGCGCCAGAGCAGCATCTCGGTCTCTGAGTCTCAGTTCCTCAAGAGGAACGGCAGGTACGAAGACGAGCATCCTTCCTACCAAGAAGTGAAAGCCCAGACTGGAAGCTTTCCAGTTAAAAACCTTACACAAAGGAGGCCGTTGTCTGCAAGAAGCTACAGTACAGAGAGTTACGGCACATCCCAAACCAGGCCGGTTTCAGCGAGGCCTACAATGGCAGCTCTGCTGGAAAAGATACCGTCAGACTATAACTTGGGTAACTATGGCGACAAGCCTTCCGATAACAGTGATATAAAGACAAGGCCTACCCCTGTGAAGGGAAATGAGAGCTGTGCTAAAATGCCCGCTGACTGGAGACAACAGCTACTTAGACATATAGAAGCTAGAAGGTTAGACAGGGTATGTTTGGCATTTCTCTGCAATTAATGCCTTTAGTTGTGTGTTTCGGTATGTCAAACTATTTGCACGTACAGTGGTAACCACCAGAATTCCCAGTAATGAAATTCTTGCATTGGTGTCAGAGGAACCGACCCGCAAAGGGGTCTGGGGGGGCTCAAAAGCAGCTGGAGTGAGGGGTTCCCGGGTAAATGAGAGTGATAAAGAGTCTCTGCACGAATAACGCACCATGGTGCACTTCACTAATGTAGTAACTGCTGCAGCACTGTCTGAAATAATAAAAAACATAAAAATCTCTCCTTATCAACAGATGTGAACGTGCTGCTGAAGTCCACCACTTCAGTAATGATTTGAGAGCATTAAAAGATGCTGGATACATCTTTGCAGTAGAAAGGCAACAAAGAAAAACATCACAGATAAAGAGTAAAATAATGTATTTTAGCTTTCATATCACTGTTAGTTGAGAGGATTTAAAGGTATCTTTTAACTCTGAAAAATATCACTGAATATACACTGCCACTGTTTTTAACAAGGAATATGATTATTACTCCTTTTAGCTGTAGGAAGTTATGCTTACTTGCCTTCTATACAAAACAGTACAAGTACTATAGTGCATGATTTCAATCATGATCTTGACTAATGACCTACTTCATGAATCGAATTTACTTCATAATCTGAAGTGGTTGTGAAAAATTACTGTCATGAAATGCATAAGTTAGTTTCAAAATGTGTCCATATACCTATTTTACGCTAGATACTCGTGAGTTTGGTGTTAATATATTCAATACCTTCCAGTTGCTCGGATGTGACGCATATTAAAATATCATTAAGGATCAAATGGGTAAACTTTAAAAACTGGCTTGAAGGCTGAAGCTTTTTCCTTACTTCAGCTATTTTCCTTGTGTTGTGTTAAACTGATTGGAAAATACCTAATACCTAGGCAAAATAGTGCACCCCAAGTAGAGACGTTTCTGGTGGAAATAAATACTTCCCAGATGTTGTTTGTTTAAGAAATATCTTTACACTTAGTTTACAAGGTATATTTGCTTAAGAAATACTTAAACTCATGGAAAGCTGACACTGGTGATTTTATCTAGTTAAATTGAGTTCATAGTAATCCCTGCAGGTGCCAGCGAGCTAGTTTCAAGTTGTTTGCAACTTACCATAAGCAAAGCTCTAAGAAGCTGGGCTGTCTGGGGGAGATTTTGCTGATGAGAACGCCTGGGCGCTGCAGCGCAGCACCTGCGCCATGAGAAGACGCTGCCTGTCTGCCCACGGCCGGTGAGATGCCGGTCAGTGCAGGACCTGTGTACCTGCTGTGCTGGGCCCAGCCACAGCTTGTCCCTCGTGGGCAGCTGCTAGCCAGGGAGCGGTCACAAAGGTCGTAAGATGGTGCAGAGCCTTCTTCTATAGGGTTTTTTCCTCTGCCTTTGATGCTCTTTTACACTAGGTACACATTTTCTGGCCCGTCCGTGGTTGCGCAGACGTACCAAAATTTGGCCATATTTGCAAAATAAAGACTTGTACCATGTTATAGACTGCAATTTTCAAACTACAGATAACAACATATTTCATCTGCTGTCAGCGTTGAAGTCTTTTATGGTATCCATTTTATGTATAACTAGCAATGTATTTGCTTCCGTGTGACCCAGTGCATGCATCAAGAAGCTATTATTTCTCGGTACTGTTTGTTTGCTTAAACTAAAACTTTGTGAAATTAACCATATATGTGTGATACTTAATTCAATGAGCATGTGTGTTCATATCCTGTCACGTGGTTGTTTCCTCTACTCAGACCGCTGCTTACAAACACAACACAGTTAGCCTTGGCATGCTGCACTCTGGAGGTTTTTCAGCAATGCATGCCGGCAGAAGCATGACTTTAAACTTGCAGACTAAATCTAAATTTGAAAACCAAATGCTTCAAGAGCTACCTCTACCGAAAGTAAGTATGGGATAGCCAGCATATACCAGCATTACAAAATAAATTAATAATACTCCTTGCTTTTTCCCGGTTTAGCTTTTGCCTATTATTCATGCTTATACGATACACAATCCAAAAAGCAAAGATGATAGAAATACAATTTTCCTACTCAATAATCTTGCTTTTTGGATTAAGTAGCTCACATGGCTGTCATTACTGCTTTCTGCTCTCGTGTTACAGACTGATGTGATCATTTTCTCAATGACTTAATCTGTGCGCAGAAATGGAGAATGTGTTTTGGTTTGTGACTGATCTTAGAAAAATTAAGGTAGAAATGTTTGATATGCATTTAAATAGGCTCCAAGAGACAGGGACTTTAATATTGGAACATTAATTGGGTATGCTGTAATAGTTGATGAGTTTTGAGTACATGCCTACCACACCTAAACTTATTTTAAACTTTTGTTGAGTGATGCCTGTAGAAAGAAAATAATTTTCTCAGTTTTTACTGTTTATTTTACAGCTATTAACGATATATTGTTGATAAGTACATACATACAAAATTATATACAAACAAATGTTTGATGGGAAAAGCACATATGACAAGCCAGGGAGGGACATTGCTGAAGTATTTTCAGAGTATCAGAGAGGCGATGCTGAGACCTTACTCTGCGTCACGTATGGCCACACCAGAGTCACAGCAGCAGCCAGTTGCAGATACTTGAAAGTGGTCGCACTGGTGGGATTGTGTGTAATGACAGGGGGCTACTGCAGTGCTAGAAGTGACAAGCATCGTTAAGTGTCTTACTGCATTAGCATCGGTAGCTGTTGGTACAAATTAGCAACATCTCTGTGAGTAATTAAAGGGTAACAGAGCACAGATCCAGGCGCTGAAATGTGATCATCTGCACTGTTAATTGCTGGACTGGCCTCAGGCATGGTTTGGCCCAGGCCAGCTGGCACCCTCCTGGGCAATCCCTGGCCAGGGCTCCGGCGTCAGCACTGGCCAGAAATTCCCAAAGGAGGGTTCCAATGACCGATTTAAGAGTTTAGATCCAAGCCTGTTTAGAAGAATAAGATAATTTAATGGCAGCAACATGACCAGATTGTGCTGGTTGGCCAGAGGACAGGTCTTAGCACTGCTTAGCTTACAAATACAGGCATATGCATCATACGCTGGATTTCCAAGCAAAGCTGTGATAGGTTAACAGTGCGCACGCACACACACACACACAGAGGTCATTGTCAGGTTTCTCCTGCTGTAACTTACTTTCCATACACTGTTAACTTCATTTACACCCTCCATTCAGCTGTCCCTGGATTTAAACAAGTCCTAATGTTAGTGTGTGCTTCTCTGTTGTTCAGCTGATGACATCTAGGTCAAATCTTAAACGTAGATGTGTGTGTGTTTGGACACAGACAGCTTTCCAGTGTTGGTCATACTGTTTTTTTCTTTCAAAGAATTTGTTTGTCTACTTGGGTATGTACTAATTCTTGTCACAAGTCCTTGAAAGAAGTCCATTTGACATCAGCTCCAAATAATGGTACTATTTTTCTACACACCTTTAGGAATAAGGTATTATATATCACTTTAAGAATTTTAGGCTGTAGATAATACAGATACTAATACGTGGATGTCTGAGGAAATTCGTGAAACTGTTTAGAATGACATGTTTTGGGGTGTGGTCTTACGTGAATTATTCTGCTTTATATTTCACCAGCATTTCATTGCTACATACCCATATAAAATGTGATGCTGAACTGCATGAAGGGGGTGTATTCTCTTACTGTACTGTTTGGAAAGCAGTGAGAAATTATTGTTGAACAAATAATATGAATGTTTAGTATTGTTTAATTTTATTCCTTCACATGTTCTAAGAATTTGCATTTCTTAATGAACCCAGGCCACAGCAGCTTAATATTGACCTCTTCTTCCTCCTTTCTCGTGGCCTAGATTCAAGAGAGTAATGAGTGAGGTCTAATTGTCCAGTGGAAGATCAGGAAATCAAGTATAGCAATTACTTATTTTGAGAAAGTTTATTACATCGATTCTATTCCATGTATAAAATGTTTGAACTGTTGCTTTTCATTTTTTACCGAGACTTAATAGATATGTAGGTTGTTTGCAGTCTGTCCGAGCTCTGTAAATGAATGGTATTGCAAGTAGACAAATTCATTTTACTGCAGAAAATGAAAAGAAAAACCTGTTATCACAGAATTTTCCTGTTTATTGAGAAAGCAGAAAGCACCCTCTATATTTTTTCTTTTTCCATTTTGGGTGCGAACTCACCTCTGCAGATTAGTCACTTGCTTATAAAAATGGCCCAGCGTTGTCTGCAGAGACAAAAGGAACACTTTTCAGAAGAATGCTTTCAATTTTTGGCATCCATCTCACAGTTCTTTTAAAAGTTTATGGTTTGGTGCACTTCATTCTCAGAAGCGTGCAGTACTGCCTCCCTTTAGGAACAGTCAGCATATTCACATGTGTCACATAGGAGGAAAAACAGAAGTTCCCTTAGGAAGCTGCCTCATTAATCCCCTCTGTCTCCGCAAGGTGAGGCCACCTAGCATGTTTTATAAAGTCATCTCACAGGGAGGTGAGCAGATTTCCAGCACAGCCTTGGGCACCTCGGTCTGTGGGTGACTCTGGAAGGGGTGACTCACATCACAAAGATGATGGCCTTTCTTTTTCATTGTTTTTTACTACTCCTCAGAGCAGGAAGTTTTGCGATTGTACTTTTTCATTTTAGAAGCTGTTTACTGCCCTGGTCTCAGATGATGTACCCCCCCGTTTGGATGAGGGTTATGTGGGGACATGCAGCAAACAGGGCAGAATGGCCGATTCCTGAGTTTACACAGGCACAAGGAGCCCTACCTGGGCCCCAGCTGGGACCCAAATTCTGACCTGCGGACAAACAGGGCTCGGCATGTCCTGGGCTGGGGAGCCTCGGGCAGGGGCTAACCCCTGGCAGCCTTTTCAGGCAGGCTGCTCACAGTCCTGGACGCCCGTCCGGACACAAAGGTTCACCTGCGTGTGAGGGCCTTAGAGCCATATCATCGGGTTCGTGCACGTCCGTACACCAGTGTGCAGCTCTGGGCCCAAATTTGCCAACGTTCGAGAGTGGTGTGCTGTCTGAGAGAGCAGCAGTACTGCTGCGTGAGGCACTGGGACCAGTGTCTGTTGAGCTGTGAGGGGTAACCTATGGAGAAAGTCCTGAGGTTGGTCTCATTTTTCCATTTTTCATCTGTGTAAAGAAAGCTCCACGGGGAGGTCTTGTGGTTTCAACAGGGGAAATGTTTTTCTGGTGGTTTTTAATATAAGGAAAATCACATCTTTCCTGATTTTTCCGGAAGACTTCTTGAATTATGAGAGCATTACAATGAAAGTTTTCTTTGATTTTAAATAATTAAGGTTGAATTTTTTTACTTAACCTCTGAGGAGTACGATTTAAATTGCAATTTACTTCTATTTGCTTTTAAAGGATTTTTAAGCTTGCATAAAAAAAAGTTCTTAATTGACCAGTTACCAGCTTTAATATTTCAAAGCAACAGTTTCATTTGTTCTTCAGTCGTCTAAAGAAGTGTTTCATGATTGTTTTAAATCTAAGCTGAAGAAGAAACTGCTTGAATGACAGAGGGGAAGAATGGACTTTTTTTTTTTCTTTGCAGATTACCATTAATCAGAACTGAATAAGCAGTTAACTGAATAAGCACTACATAATGCTAAGTGCTGTCAGTGGTAGTACAATGTTGGCATTTTGGAAAGTCTGACACAAAAAGCCATACCCACATTAGCAAAATTTCCAACTATGGTAAAGGAATACAGAAACAGATAACAGAAAATCAGGATGGGATAGAAAAAGTACACATGTCCTCAAAAGCACTGAAAACAGGAGTAAAATAACCAGGGGGAAAAGTGACAAAGAAGAAACAGGTATAAAAGGAGAGAAAAGTGAAAAATAATAACAAAAGTATCATCAAGCTCATTTAGGAAACTTTAAATGTGTGTTATGTCCATTCATATGCAGGAAAGCATTTAATTGCTGGTTAATATTGTACATATGATAGCCTGTTAACTTAGAACAAAACCAGCCACAGCCGAGAGAGAGGTCTGTGAGAAGCACACCACACACAGTGATGCACAGAGCATAGCGTGAGGCAAGAGTAGTCACAAGGACAATATTGCCATTAAGGAATATTTTCTGAAGAAAATATAAGCATATAATTTATCTTGGTGGCAAATACTTAATAGAAAAGTTTTTGATGCTTGAATGACCAGTAAGAAAGTTTTAACTCAAATGATTAATGACAGACTGCACGTTTAAGTATGGAACTTTGCCAAAATTTGTTTCTCCGAAAAGAATGAGTTATGTTAAATTAATTTTCTCTTTTCTCTCATCATTCATTATTCTCATTATTTCTCTTATATATCTTTCAAGATCTGCTGCTTGCAGGGAGTCCCACAGCAATATGATTACACATTAATGAAATACCATAGAAATTTAAAAGGATTTCCATTTTAGCAGTAGTGTGTTGCAGTTTAACTGGGTTGATTACTGAAATAAATATGAAGAGAGAATTTTCTGTCATGGTGTGACAGTGACTAAAGGCTGCCCTACCGTTTCTGCAACAGACCCCGTCGCAGCAGAGCAGCATCCTGGACAACGGGCAGGACGAGATGTCTGTGAGCAGCCAGTGGAACCCCTACCCGCTGGGGCGGCGGGACGTGCCGCCGGACACCGTCACAAAGAAGGTAAGCAGCACGAGCAAAGCTGCTGACATAGCTGTGGTTGTCGTCTTTTCCCAGCGAATCACTGGAAGGAGGAGAACAGGTTAATGAGGACAGGTTTGGGAAACACGTGTTTTTGTTTCAAAGCTTAAAGCAATAATCATTATGAACTAAGGATGGTGTTTTTATGCCTGCTACCCGTTGTTTATTTATGCAGATGCTAGTAGTTACATCTATAGCGTGTGAATTGGGCACAGTGGGCTTGGCAGGTGTATTCCTGTGTGTATCAGCCAGCCATCAGCTCCCTCTTACCCTGAAAAGTCTTCATTCAAATGTTTCATTTCAATTACATTCTTCAGTTCACCACAAAAAATAAATGTGTTGAGATGGAGGCCAGCCCAGTGTCTGGACAGTCACAGGCATTTTGGCAGAGACATCTTAGGCACGCTTCATTTGCTGATAAACTCGCTAGAAAGTGAGTACTAATTTCTAGTACCTTGAGGCGGTAGATATTAAATTCCAGTGCTTGGACCTGGCCTGTTTCTATGAAAACACTGGTGGCTCTCTCCCGGCCCCAGCTTGGCTCTGCTCATCGACTGAGAAATTGCCACTTTTATATGCTCTAATCATAAAGCTGGAGAATAGAGGATCTTGACGGACCAAACTGTGTTTGCAATCAGCTTTAGAAGGTGGAGCCACACATTTAAGCAGTGATAATTACATTGATTGTTATCTATATGGAGATCAGTCCTGCTCATTCCTGAAGTAAAGTCTTACGCATGAATAGAACTGGTGTGAAAGTCATAATGTGCACACTAATAACTTCTGTAGCATAATTAACTGTCAGCTCTGATGAGGCAAATATCTCCCTACCGGCTTCACATCTTTTTATCCAAGACAGTTTCAGAAGCAATAGCCCTTGCCTTCATACAAAAGTAGAGACAAGAGATACACATGTAGAAGAGGATTGCTTGAAGATGGGAAATGAAAACCACTGCACCTAGAGCAGCCCAGCGACTCCTTCCCAGGCACAGGAGGGTGAGGAGGAGAGGGTGCCCTGACATTGTTTCATGGAGTTGGCTCTGACAGCCAAGTTATTTGAAGGCTTTCTTTATCCTCTGATATGCAAGAAACTAGGATAAGACATTTAAGAGGAGTCACTGCTTATCTTCACTGGCATATTGGGATAAAACCTGCGTTTATCCATTCACACAATCTAACACAGTCTATGTCTTGCATTTGTGCATCATCAGTGTCACTGTAATAAGAAACTACAGATTCTGTTTTGTTCTGAATATTTCAGTATCTCGCTGCTCAGATGTGGTAAGTACAAACGTTGCATAACCGTACTGAAATCTGCTCAACTCAGTGGAGCAATCCATTGTTACATCTGTTGTCAGCTACTTTAATTATACTGTAAATATTGGACACTGAGCTGAAAATAATTAACTTTTGTGGTGGATGTTAAATAAAGTAAAGAATACAAATGAAATTGGGGAAGCAGTCTGCATAATAGAGATTTTTTTCTGCTGAATAAATAATTCACATTTCCAAGAAAGGCATCTTATCCACCTCCAGCAAGAGCCACAGCATGAATACACAAGAAGTAGTGATACGATCTCCTCAAACTCTATTAACAGGACTGAGAAGAAGAATTCTGAAAATTGTTTACCCACCATCCTCAGGAGGTGGTTTGCAATGTACTGTTACAACAATGCTAATCTCTTCTCCATTGAAAGTGACCTCGAGTGTCTTGGTTTCCCAGCATCTGGGGATTAAAATACAGCAATTATTTGAAGTCTGACTCAGAAAATCTGGTATAGAATTGAAGTTCAACATAACAAACAATTAAATTATGTAAATATAAATTGTAGTGTATATTTTGTTTTTTCACTAACATAACAGTACTAGTGTGAATGGGCTCCTGCAGAACAGAGCCATTACATGGTAGAGCTGTACCTGGGAAATCACTGGAAGAAGAGGCAGGACTTGTTCTTCCAAGGGGAAGAGCATGTACTATAGACGGATGGACTGTGTACTCAGGCTGATGTACGTATATAGACACAGTAATGTGTGTTCCTAAATTATCCACACATAGAAGGCTACTATACATGTAGTGATGGCTATTTACGTATGTTAGGTAGGGTGGGAATACTACACAGTAATCCTGACATAACTTGGGGGGGGGGGTGTGAGTGGTTGTGTCCTTTTTGCTGTTCAGAATATAGATTAAATGCCAGTTTTATTTTAAGTATAATCATTTATGTGATCATCCCATAATTTATGGGCTATTTCTCTTATGGAAAAGTTGGATATTTTAATCTTCAAACTGAATAATCCACTGATTTATTAAAAGACTACAGTATTTATTCTTCCTGGAAGATTACTTTTTCTATCATGTCAACAAGACAAGTCAGCTACATGCCTGATCAAATCAGTTGTATTCTGAGTTCGCTGCTCCTCTGTAAAAAGGGAAGGGGTAGAAGTGTGGCAGGGGATCACCAAAAGGGAACTTGGAAATCACTCCTTATGGAAAAGAGAGGTTGAAGAGTGAGAGTGAAGATGGAAAATGAACAGACATCAGGCCGGCCAACCTGGGCGCAGGGTGACAGCCCTCTAAGAGGATGAGCTACACAGGTTTGGGGATGCGTAGGACTGTTAGTTGGCCTCTTCTACTGCAGGATTGTAGCAGCCCACAGGAAGGCTGAAGCCATGCAAACTCTTGGAGATCCCTGCGTGGGCTATAATGGTCTGGGTGAATGTGGAGGAGCGTATGCTATGGAACTGGAGCAAGGCAGCTGCCTCAAAACTGGGACATACAAAAGTGTCTGAGTCACCGTTTCTCTCCCTTTCTGACTTGGGAGTATTTCTGTTAGCCACAAACGAGAGGCTGGAGGCTCTTTCTGTTTCATTTCCAGCATCTGCTGTTCAATACAGAGGTCTTTTAACCTGATAAATAGGATTTGAGGTTTTTCAGTGAAGAAGCAAAATTTTTTCTGTATTTGAAATAGACGTCTTCCTCTGAGGCAGACAATACACCCGCTGTGGACTGCTGTGGTGGATATGGGATTATATATGGGGCAAACAGCAGAATTTATGAGATTCTGCTTTTTTGGGGATCCTCTTGTGTTGAGTATGATGCAACATGAAGTACAAAATCGTGCTGCACCCGGTCACCTGCTCACCTTGCATCTCCACGGTGCAGGGTGACACGGATTCAGCAATCCGCTGCGGGCATGGTTTGTTGCCGCTAGGGAGTTAATGAATAGCTAAGAAATCTGTCTTGAGCATTTTCCTTCCCTTCTGATTTTGGTTGAATTGAAGATCTCTCTGACCTGTAGAGTGGGATGTTCGCAGTACAGACTGACTTCACCAGGCTATTCTTGAAGTAAGTTTGTCAATGTCTATTAAGCACTTTCATGTACACAGGTGAGCTGTGTTTTAAGAAGAGTTTGGGGATTGACGATTTGGGCACAAGGAGTAAGAGATTTCTCTGTCATTACTCACTTTGAGACTATCCCTCCTGTACTAAATTGAAGAACTGTTAGACATGTATTCTACCTAGTCCCTTTCTTCAAATGTTGTCAGCAAAAAAGTAAGACAGAGCAGATCAGTTTTGCTTGGAGTCACTGCATGTCTTGCTGGGATTCTGTGTCAGTGACACGAGTAGCTCCAACTGCATCTGTATTAATGATGTGTTCTGCAGACAAATCTTGGAAATCCAATAAGATGTATTTTTGCTATGGCAACAAGCAATTAATTCCAATGCCCTGTCTGCTATAACTTCTGAGGCTGGATGATTGGCCAATGGGTAAGAAATGTTTTGATCTTTCGCTGTATTAAATTTAATCTTGTCTAAAATACAGTCTCACAATTGGTGACTCTTCCACCCAGGGTCATAAAGGTTCAGTAGTACTGGGGATTAGATCTTCATGACGAGACATGATTGTGTCTTTGGCTGGTGTAAACTTAATGTGAAACATCATTTAAGTAGGTCTGGTTTGTCCATAGAGACTTGCAGACATTGAGACATGCAATCTTAATGCTCTTTCACATTCAGGCTGTTCAAATAATAGTGCTGGTTGATGGGTGCATATAATCTGAAAATTCTCAGTAGCAACGGTGTAATATTTCATGGAGATGATAGTATTTGACCATACAACGGAGCATGAATTCTGCTCATTCCCTTGTGGCTAAGTTGCATGTGATTATTTTGTAAGCAACAACATCTGAATCCTGTAAACATGAAAAGTATAAAATTGTCTCAACTCAATTTATGTTGTGAAGATTTGCATCAAATATTTATGAAATTCATGTGCCTAAAAAGAGACTGTATATCAAAGAGTAAGCAAGCATGCAACTTTACCATGTCAAGAACATGCTGTCAAGCATACAGAAAGCAAACCTCACCTGATAGATCACAGCTGCAAACGTGAAAGGCAATGGGGATGGAGGGGGTAGAAGCATGATAGCCGTCATCCATTTTTTTCTGAAAATATCAAAAGGCCAAGTCAATGTAAATGCAGTATTTCACTTATATTTACAAAATATTACAGCTTCAAATCAGTAGATATTATCATAGAAATTTGATAATTAGTTACATTTTGTAAAAGCCACATCTGTTCCTAGGACAAGGCATAGGATTTAATTGATTATGCTTTCCATACACAGTGCACAATACTGGCCATTATCTGTATTTGTGTTATAAATCTTATTCCAAACTATCCTCAGGAAAAAAAACATTCCGGTATCTTCAGAGTGTGCTGTGATGAATAATCCGCCCTACTTCAATTTATTAAATGTTTTCAGTTCACAAAACATTCTGAGCAGAAGCATATATCATGACATGAGGAAAAAAAATATTTTCTGTTTATAAAACATACTGTATATGGCTAATTTCCCTTAAACCTCCTAGGGTCACTAAATGCAATGGGCATATCCTTGCTGCTTTTAATCGCGGTTTTTTCCGACTGTGGTCAAAAGGCAAACCTCTGATATGATTTAAGAGGTTTGCTTTTACTTGACTCTGTAAGTTGTAATAATTGCTTCTTTTCAGCTTCCTGAATTTCTGGCCTAACGGGTTACGTTACCCACAGGCAGGTAGCCATATCCAGACTCTAATGGGATCACAAAGCCTACAGCATCGGAGCCGCGAGCAGCAGTATGAAGGAAACATGAACAAAGTCACCATTCAGCAGTTTCAGCCACCACTGCCTATTCAGATTCCCTCTTCGCAGAGCTCTCGAGCCCCTCAGACAGGGCGGTGTTTAATCCAAACCAAGGGTCAGAGAAGTACGGATGCCTATCAGGAGCAGGTGAGAAAGCATGTCTATAGAATAACACTTTGACAAAAATGTTCTGGTTTTTTCTGCCCTATATACAGCTGGAAAAGGGAGCCTAGGGCAATAACAGAGGGCAGCTGAGCCAGGCAGCACGGGGGAGGCATGGCTGAGCTGGAGGCGGGCGAGCAGGTCTGTCCTCTTCCCCAGCACCAGGGACTGACAGCGGTTTTTTCTTGGACTGACCAAGCAACACAATTTGGCACTGAAGTTCCTGAACAGAGCTGACATCACCGCGTCATACCGAATTAATTTGCAAATTCCCCAGTAACCTGGTTCAGTGCTAACAGTGCAGCGTATTTGGCAAGGTGCTGATCTTCTCAGATCTTTATGGGCTGCTCCAGTTTAGCCCTACGAAAGGCCAGCTGTAGCTCCAGTGCCCCCAGTCTAACAAAATGGGTGCTGATGAGTTTCTTCATTAAGTGGTCCTATCCCCATTATATTTGGCCTTAATGACTGCAATAACTGTTTGAGGCACCTGACTTGCAGAATAAGGTTCAGAATCATTAGTAAACCTTTCTCTTGTGTAAAGTGTTGGTCAATCCACGCAAGCAGCTGCCTGTATTAAGTCCCTGAGTATCGCATTGAGATTCAGAAGCAATTGCTTGTATGGCTAGAGTACATGCTCTGACTGGCTCCATGAGTAGTCATTAAGCTACACTGAGGTCATTTTTATTTTACATTCAATTACCCAATGCCATTTAGAGTCATCCTGACTAAAAGATAAGATTCAGCACTATTTTCTGGAGTGAGGCACTTGGAAAAGTCGTTGGTGCTCAGCACAGGCTGATGCTGACAATGGTCTGAAGATCTCTGAGCTTCAGAGTACTTATTCCTTGGGTTTGTCCCAAGCACAGCACCCGGGGATGCTGCATGTGTGACACCTTCTGGCAAAATAAAAGCGCACAAGATGAAGCTTCACTGACAGGTTTATCCCGATGTTTAAGTGAAAAATTTGGCCAATGTGAACTGCTCTTTCACAAGTCTAAAGGTGGTTTTTTTCTCCTTGAAAATAAAACTTTAAAATATATGCAGAAATACATACAGCACTGTGAATATTATGGTGTCATTGCAGCATGCTAAAATCATGAAAATACCTTCAGTTTATAACAATATTCTACTGACTTTTACTGTATTGTGCAGTACAGCTTTTGAGAGGGTCAACTCGTCTCCTTAATGGTGAAATGGGATATATGCAAAGAAGATGCCATTGTTTAGATAGGCTTTAATGTTGGCATTGACTTATCTTGCCCTTTCTTTTTAACCTAGTTTTGTGTGAGGATAGAGAAGAATCCTGGCCTTGGTTTTAGTATCAGTGGTGGAATAAGTGGACAAGGAAATCCATTCAAACCTTCTGATAAGGTAAGTTACAAATTTCTCTCTAAATGGTCCTTATTTTAGAGTGCCGTATAGTGGAGACATAGATAGCATGAGTGAAATTTTTAAGCACTTCTGTTGTGATAATTGAAAGAAATTTTCCCTTTGGCTTGTTTTTGTTAGGGGAGTGTTCACTTTTTTTTTTTCTGGTTAATGAAGATGAGAGAATCAAAACAGAAATCACATGGGTGTCTATCTTATATTCCATGTATAAGATAATTTTTAAGATTGTTTTCTGGAGAATTGTGTCTCTCACTTTTTTCTTTTAAGAGTCAATATAGGCCCTGATTAAACTTTAACTAAAGTCATTAGAGGGAACACTAAACCAGTAACAGCATCACTAGGTAGCTGAAAAGCCAGGGTTTATAGCAGCTGTATCAAATAAAATCGGCCTGGCCTGCAAACTGGTCTGGAGAACATTGGTGCCTTACAAACACCATGGCAAGCAGTCTTCTGTTCTGTACTGCGAATTAAAAATGTCACCATTATGGTACATGATGGTCAGGGAGACTCAGTGTTCATTCTGAGAATTACACATTTAAGAGGTTGATAAATCTCTTTACAGTAAAAGGAAGCCTAGTCAAAATACAACAGCTGGCTATTATCAACAACAGAGGGCTTTAGGATTAGGAAATGGACTCTTAGACCTGTGAATTTATCTGTTCTGTGCAGTAAAACTGACTGGAGTTTGTTGAAAAACAAGTACTATTGGTACCTCTCTGTTAAACATATTCTTATAGTTTACTTTTTTTGATAATACTTGATTCAGTTTTAAGAGGCAGTCATAACTTCCATAAATATTGAGAATGTTTGGCAAATGATGAATTTAAAACTGTCTTTTCATCTCTTCTCAAAAATTTGAGATCTGCGTGCAAATTAAAAAAGTAATTTCCCCACCACTCTGAATTACAACAGAAAGCTAATTGGAAATGTAAAATACGCTTGGAAATACCAATCTAACAATCTTAATTCCTTTTAATCTTCTCATTAATAATCCCTGTTTTGAACTTCAAGAATAGGTCCATTTAATGTACATAACTATCAGGCATTTTAACGACGATCCCTTAAAACTTACTTATTTTTGGTGTGCTTTGAGACTGCACACTAGGATTACAGTTTATAACGACATGGTCTTTTTCCCCACAGTTTCATGTGTGATGTTAGAATTAAACTATACTTCCACTGTTTTATCACTTGCGTGAAATTACTAAAGAAGAGTCGATACCCCACTATGAATGTGTCTGTACCAGTAATACATGCAGTGCAGTAACAGCTGTAGATAGACTTAATTTTACCAATAACAGAAATGCAAAATTGTGTGCTAAGGGAGTGATAGGGTGGTTAAATTGAAGGAATTAATAGTTAAAAGTTTTTTTATGTGTTGTTACTCTGAAGCAATGCTTCCCACACTGTTAAATCAGATTTATCATGTTTTAAATATCACAGAAGCAATTAAAAGGGTGATGCTGTCTCTCGTCATACATACCAGACGTTTGTGATGGTTTTAAGTCAGGCATATGGTACTATTCTGTCTATAAGATGAAATTAGTGGGGATGGCAGTGAGCACTCTTCTGCGTAGTGATATACCTCTGCCCTGACACGCTGCTGGTACTGTGATGAAAGGACAGGAAAAGCAGTAAAATGCACAGGAGCGATCAGTCATTTCAAATGGCAGACTTGTGTCACAAGTTAATAGCACATGGATGAAATACAAGCAGCCCATCGCTCTGCTCCCGAGGAGCTCAAGTTTTTATAAGGTTGACAGAAATACTGGACAGTACCTTGCTCCAGAAGGCTATAAAATCCCTCAAGGGCGCACATGATTTGCATGATGATACCAAGCAGGAAATTTCTCTGGTGTCTCTGGGAGCGATGTGCATGGCTAAAATTTAGCCTATGCTCACTTCTAAAGTCTGCTTAAAGGTATTTACCCTTGGCAGCAGGGTAAGCACAGCAGAGAAAGTGAGACTGAGGGTACAGAAGTACAAGGCTGCGTGAGCGGTATGGGAAATATTTCAAATGTGTTCATCATCTAGGAAGTCAATCTTTGATTTGGGGTTTTATTAATATATTTTACTGAAATTCTGAATACAAATCTAAAAATATCCTTTATTACTTAATAATTTTTCCCCTTTCAAAGTCATTCACTCCTCAGACACTGGATTAAGTGACGTCCTACAGACCATTGTACTGAATATCTCAAGGGCTGAATATCAAGACTGCTTTTTAGAAATTTTTTTAAACTTTTTTTTTTCCTAGAGGAAGTAAACAAAGATTACTGTATAGATCATGGTACGCATTGTTCTAATAAATTAATGCTTGCTCCATTTTTAATTATCCTCCTGATAACCCTGTTACTCTTGCCCTATTCATATCGGACATTATTTTGTGATATGGAATCTTAGTTTCAAATGACCCACAATTATGTTTCTATCAGGCAGTAGCTAGCTGAAGGGCACAGGGAGCTGCTACACACCCATACTAGTGTTTGATTACAAACAGATTAAAAAAAGACTTTAGTGTTTAGACTGTTGCCAGAGTATATAAAGCCCCCAGCCACCAGTTAGGGAGACACCTGTATTTTGGGAACTAGTTCTTGGTGATAGCATCCTAACCTCTGTTACTTCTGACTTATAGGGTATCTTTGTTACTAGGGTTCAGCCTGACGGACCAGCCTCCAGCCTGCTCCAGCCTGGCGATAAGATCCTCCAGGTATGGATGGATTTAACTGCTTTGTAACTGAACTGAGTCTTTGCATCTTAGAAGTACAATGATACTGTGTTCAGGACAAGTTAACTGCTAGTTTTGTTGTTATGGTACTTTAATATCGTTCTATAACAAAGTGTTACTCGCAGTACTTTTGAAAGCTGGTCTCGGAAGGAATAAAAAGCCGTTTGAAAACAAACTGAGGATATGGAAAAGGCACTGGGGTGTGCTGTCCAACAGCCCCTCTGCCGCAAGCGGGGAGCTGAATTAAACCCAGGGAGCACACTGAGAGCAGAGGGACCATAGCACAGCAAGGAGCTGGGCTGTCCTTCATTTGGCCTGGCAGTTTCTGCTCCCTCCCCAGGGACGCTGTTAAGGCACACAAATGCCAGCACCAGCCTTTTGGGAGGGAGTGGCACTGCAGGAAAGGGTTGATGCGTACCACTTGTCACAGGAATGATCCGGGTGACACAATTCAAACTTAAAATAAAAATAATCCTTGAATCATATCCAGCTTTTCCACACTAACAGCACAAGAAGGTGCAGGGAGAAAGGAGCTTTACAGGCAGTTTCACGAGCATAAGTATATGACAAAGCAAGACATGTTTATAACTGTCACCTTTGCAGCTGATGTGACACTGGTGTAAGGAGCTATCTAGTCACATTTTTTGACAGAATGGTAACTGGCAATATTTATGCCTCTCTTTTGCTGCCTCAGCATTTTTGAATGCACTCGCATGAAAAACAGCCACTACTGGATCCGCTACCGGATCATGGAAGCATCTGCATAATTTACAGAGAAATCTCAGCTTTTTGTTTTCTTTTTTGTTTCTGCAACAAATATTTTCTGTATTCCACTGAACTTTTTAAATAGAAAGACAGACTGTTCCTGAACATACCTTTCAAAAATTCCTCTTTCACAGAAAACAATGGCTGTCCCTGTAGAGAAGGGTTTTCTACCATATCCTGCAAGGTTGTTTCTTTTTTTTTTGTTAAGCCTGGAAAACGTGTTACCACCGGCAGCAAATAGTATTACTTTCGAGAGAGTCATTCTTGTCATCTGAAAGGCTTATAACAGTTTTTAAAACCATTCACACTGATCAAGGGTAAGAGGTTAACTGTGTTTTAATCGGTTATATGAAGGAAGTCAGCAAACCAAGGATGTTTCAGATGTCTTCGGTAGCCTCCCTCACTCTTCTGTTCCCCCCTGCCCCTCCTACCCGGCACGGGCACTGCAGTAGTTAGCAGCTCTGAAGTCTACGATAGGCAACTCCAGTTTAATTGCTAGTGTGTTTAGAAAACAGCGAAAATAGCAAAGCTAAATGAAGTACAAAATTAGCTAGAGATCCTTAGAATAATCAAGGTGCTATATTGAAAGCTGAGCTTAGTAACAGAAACAAAAATAGTTAAGAATAAAATATGTTAAAAAGTAACAGCAAAATAAGGTGAGAAGGTTGCCTGCGGGGGCAAGCAGTGGGCATATGCTGTGGAAATAGTGTTAATGGAGTCGTGCAAGGGCTGTATTGGTCTGGGCAGGGACAGGTCTGCTGCATGTGTGTACCTAGCTTGTCTTCATCAAAGATGTACCCTTTTGACCTGCATTTATTTTATAGCTATTGTTATGTCAAATGATTTCTCTTGATGGGCACAGGCCATCAGGAGCTGGGATTTCTCATGTTTCAGCATGTATAGGAGCATTTATGTATACTTATATAATCACATTTAAGGTACTGCTGCATTTTTGGGGGGATAGCAAATTTCACTCTCCTGATTTATTCATCACTTACATTGATGAAGTTTGTTTGACTTTGCACTCTCAGTCATTCTCGTAGGGTTGTGGATCAGTCTCCACAGAGTTTCTCGTTTGTCACTGTCAGTACATCATTTCAAATTCTCTGGCAAGAACATTTTCCTTTTATTTGCAATTACTTCTACCCGTGCATAATACCTGTTACCAGGTGTTGATTTATATTGTGGCAAGTAAAAGGGCGGTCATTAATCTCATGAAGGAATTAACAGAGAAAAAACATAACTGTGATGAAGGATATTTTACTTCTCAAATTTAAGCAATGCCTTTAGCTAAAAGGATCCAGCTCCCTAGGCAGTAAGAACTTGAAATTATTAATTCTCACTGGCATCACTTCACCTCCACCCCCGTTTTCCACTGTTACCATCACCTGTTTGCATTTATGTCATGAGACAATCCCCCGCCAGAGACAAGGGCTTTGTAAGACCAGTTACTGTGTAGGAGGAGGTTCCTCTTCACCCGTCATCTCTCCTCTTTGGCATCCGTAGCTATCTGCGCCACTTGGCGTCTTCCACACGTGCGCTGGTTGTGACACCAGCTTTTGCGGGGACTCCGAGGGAGGAAGCATCTTCCTGTGCCTCCTCAGTCTTAGCCCGCTCTGTCCTCACGCTGTCTGCCCCGTGATCTGCTTTTAGTATCATCTAAATCTTCGTGCTACAGACTCTCCCTCCCGTCATGTCTGTCTGACGCTTTCCCCCCCAGCATTACTGGCTGTGTCGCTGTGACTGGAGCACCTCCGTGGCTGTGCACCTTTTGTGCTCCCATGCGGGGAATCCAGTTTACTCAAGATGGTGCACAGGAAGATATTATCAGACCAAGGCTCCAAGGGGAAATTTTTTAAACATTTACATGGAAGAATTTGCTTAGCAGGATGTTTTCAGGAGAAGCAGTAATGTTTCTGTCATGCATTTATGTATCTCCCCAAGCAGTTTTGGTAAAAGTGGGAGGGAAGATATAAAAATTAAAAGGCTTGACATTCCCTGGGTGGACTTACCCAGCTCCCGGAGAAACTGTCATTCTTAAACACGTTTTTGCCCGATGCCTGTTTTTGACAGAAAAGAGTGTGTGTGTGTGTGTGTGTCATCTGCAGTGAACAAATTCTGGTCCTTACAAGTCCAGAAGCCCACAGCCCCGCTGCGATCCTGCGGGGAGCAAAATTGTTGTATCTTTCCTTTCTGTGTCATAAGCTCTTCAGTTATTTATTTGATAAGAATGATTTTTCTGTTATAAAATTAGCAGCAGTTTTAGTAGATGACTTCTAAGGAGGAACACAGTTTACGGCGCTGCTAAGTCTGTCAGCAAGGAGAGAGCAGCTCTGTCAGCCATGTCGTACAATTTTGCCACTGTATGTTTAAGGCTGCCCTTCAGTTCTAAGAAACCTTGTTTCGGTGGCTCCACGATTCAGCTAAAACCCATTCTTTCTGTCTAATAGTTAGAACTAAATAGTAACTCAATGTGTAAATATATATGTGAATTTCATAGCATATTTTGCGGGGAATGTGAGACCACAGCAGGAATGAAAGAAGTAGATTCTGATTATCATTTATTTATATGTTAAATAACAAATCCCTCTGGGTGTGGCCTGCTTAGGTATTTTTGGATGTGTATCTATCTCCTACAGCTCTCTTCCACTGAGAAACTTTTCTTGTAGAAAAGAGGTTTCTCCTCTAGCTAGAGCTGAACTTGCACAACGTTTTCCTGTACCGTTCACTGCGCAGCTTGAAAATGAGAAGGGGAGTGGGCAGAGCTGGCCTGCTCTCAGGTTTGTTTGCAGGTTCTTTTATTTTTTTTTTTCCGAATGAGCAGTACAGATCCCAGTGAGCTGTGTGGTGAATAATATGAAACTTCTTCAGTTTCCCTCTGAATTGCATCCGAGTTCAAGCTGACCTCAGACTGAATGTCAAATGGCTGCCTAGTTTTGGCACATAAGTGAACGACTTTTTTGAAACTTTTCCTGCCTGAAATTTGCATTCCTGTTTCTCAGTGCAAACGTATTTTACTGTATTAAGCTAAACAGTACTACATGAATACAGGCAAGCTACTTTTCACTATTGCTTGCATGCAGCTTTTTCTGCATGAGCCTGTTGGCATCCCTATGCAGTTGTAGGCACTAAAGCTCGCAGCAGCTGATACCTTTGAACAGAAGCCTTTAAGTGCCAAGAAAGCACCGGCATGCTCATGGGCTGCCTGTTTCGGTAGAGAGGTGTGTGCAGCACTTCTTTGAGTTCTCATTCTGGGCTGGGCATCCTTTAATACAGCGAGAGAGCGCGGGGCATCCTTTCTGCAAGCCCCTGGTCCGGGGGGAGGATCTTCTGCAAGGAGACGACCGGCAGCGGGCCTGGGTGAGCTGGGGCGACCCGAGCACCCTGGGGGGCTCTGGCCGCCCCTTTGGGCTGCTTGTCCAATACCTCGGCCATGCTGACTGCTGGTAAGGAGCGGCTCTTGAAGACTGTCTTCCATATTTAATGTGGCGTAGTATGGTTTTGTTGTGGCCGAGAAGATACCCATGTATAACAGTCTGGATATGTGCAACAGATGTCTGATAGTTCTTCTCTGGGGCTGTAATTTCACAGCAGCGGTACTTCATTAACCAAAGCATGAAGGCTTCACTAACCTATTTTTAAATGTTAGTTAAAATATATATATATATACACACGTATATGTATTTTGTTAAAGTGCAGTGTGTTTATAGAGTTGCTGTAAGCTAGAGAGACCAGATTTTGCCGCGGACAGCCCTACAGCCGGTCTCTCGATTACCTTCCCAGCCCCGGCAGCCTCTGTGACGACTGCCTAGCACCGGTCCCAGCTGTACACCCGCGCCTTCCCGGACGTGGTCAGGAATGGGCTCCACGGGTAAAGGACAGTGGAGGTTTCTGCCGGTGGCTTTGGGGAGGGAAGGGGAAGCTTTGAACCAGCCGAGCGTTTACCTGCCTGTGTGCAAGCCCTGGAGTAGGGCCACGGGAGTCCGAGGACTGAGCTGGCACCTAGGGAGTAATCCTGAGGCTTTCGTGGATGGCTAGATGGCAGGGCTCTGCAGCGAGCGTTACCTTTGTTCAGTACCTGGTCACCCTCACGGGCTGGCTTTATTCTGTGGAATGGTGGATCTTCTGCTTTGGCTTATTGATCACACTCAGGAAGCTCTTAGAAATTATGTTTAAAATGTGACTATTTTAAATAGCATTGTAACAGACAAGTTATAGGAAGATTTAATTAGCATGAAAGCAGAACAGTTTATTCAGTGATTTTTTTCCCTCTTTGTACCTGCAGTATGTCTGCATCTGATCAGTCGGAGCCTCCTTTGTAGTCAGCAATGCATTCTGGCAGCATTAACGTCCTTTGAGCTTCACAGCAGGTGAAACTCTTACCTCCCAGAGTTACTGTTTTGTCAGAAAATATGCAGAATATCATAGAGTCACAGAATAACTGAAGTTGGAAAGCAGACCCGGAGGTCATCTAGTCCAGCCCCTGCTTGAAGCGGGGGAGTGCAGTATCTGTCCAACGGAGGAAGAGAAATGTGTTCTCTCAGTGGTACAGTCAAACTCCTGTTTGCGGGAAATCATTATACGACTACTGTTTACTTTAGCCTTGGTTTTAATTTTCATATATCCCTCTGCTCCCCCAAAATGAAGACACTAAAGAGAATCTCATTTGGTTTCTCCTTGTTTTTGTGTTACAGGCAAATGGACACAGTTTTGTACATATGGAACATGAGAAAGCTGTATTACTACTGAAGAGTTTCCAGAATACAGTAGACCTAGTTATTCAACGTGAGCTTACTGTCTAAATATTTTTTTATAAATAGTAAATATGTCTAGCCAGATCTAATGTTCAAACAGATTTATACATAGGAAACAAATTTTTGCCAATTGCTGGACCAATGGCAAACAGTAGTGCCAAATGTATAATACTATATGTTAGTACCAATCATCTTGGAAAAAAAATATATTAACTATATAAATATATTGTTCATGTGGCTATGTATTAGTTTTAATTGTCAGCCTCTGGCTGTGCATTGGTGCGTTTTTTTAATCAAGTTACTTCTTAAAGTCAATTTCATATGATTTCAAAACACAGAAGCACATACAAATTCTTTAGGAATTCTGCTGTCCATCAGAAACACTGCCTCAAAGTTGTATATGCCTTTATAAAGATAAAATATATTAACCTGTACTTCCCATGAAATATTTCTATCATGTCACATACAAAAATATAGAGAAAAAATATTTTCATAAACACCTCAAAGAAAGTATATATTAAATTAGATTTAATAATGTTCATTTATTTTCAATGCAAAGATATTATATGCCTTATGAAAATACCTGTACATATGCAGTGTGTATAGCTGGCTCCATATTAATTAGTAAAAATGTCACTATACAGGGTGAGATACTTAATAAATTATACTGTCAACTCTGGGACCTAGATATAAATAACCTACATGAAAATTGGTTAACTTCCTTTTGTTTGACATGTTTAGTTGATTCCATGTGAACACACTAAATGGATGAACAGTGAGTTTAGACAGGTATGGTCCATAAATGGAAGAAGCTTGTGATGGGTGGCAGTAAAACTTTTTTTGTTGCTGCTAATTATATTATTTAACTTTTTAATTTCAAATTATAGCCCCTTTACTTACATTCCCCATTCCCCCAGTCTTACATCGTTCTGTGTTTTTACTCTGGTCCAGGCTGCGCTAGCCCCTGCTCGCTATATTCACTGTCAGTGAGGCTTTAACCTTTATACAATCCTTTCTTTGAGTAATAGTCTCTTTAAAAATGAATGGGTGCAGATTTTGTCTGAGATGTGGTGCATCACAGGGGGAGCAGCGAATAACACTGGGCGAGCCTGGGAAAAGCTTTCCCACTGAAGCGCACAGTTTGAAAACCCGTCAGGTAAAAGTCCCAGGGCTGTTCCCAACAGAGAATACTGACAGCACAGAACTTTGCCAAACTGCTGTTGGTTCAGCAGTCCAGGTGTCCGTTGTGTTTATAACTGACAGCGAGATGGAAAAACATAAGAAAACCTCCCACCAGATGTTTTCAGGGGATCCAGTTTCCATTGACCTGAATGACACCGATGGCAAAGGACCGCAGGGAGAGCCGGAACCTGCTGCAGGAGGGCCAGGCTCACTCACAGCTTTTCCAGCAGGATTAGCAACACCCTGAAAAACCCAAGTCAGACAGGAGTGTAGCTATAGCGCAAGGGCATGGCTGGGAACATTTTACTTTTCTGCTTGCAAGAGTCTTTAGAAAGTCTTAAACCTTTCTTCTCTTCCCATCATGTGCACACTGGCCAAGGTAATTATACTTCAAATTAAACTAAACTTCAAAGACAATACTGCCGTTACATATAATGCCCTGTCTGCTATATGGACCTAGTATTCCTCCCACAGAGGTGTAAATACACTTTGTGGAGCTCTGCTGCAGTCCCGTGTACAGTAAGCGGAAGGCCTGAGCTACAACACGTGCTGTCAGCATTCCTGTTAGCCGATGTGTCCCCGACATCGCCGAAACACACCAGCACCGGGCATTCCTGCCCAGGCGGTTTGGTGTGCAAGGGGCTTACGCCGGGCTCAAGGCAAACCAGACAAAGGCGTGGAAGAGAAATCTGCTGACGGTACGAAATGCCTAGCAATCGCTTTGGCTTTGAGCGGTGGGAGGGGGTGGTATTGTGAAGACCACCTGCGCACATAGGAAAGGAGAGATAAAGTACCCCACACATAAAAATTAAATTACGAATTAGTCAGTAAATAGGTACAGGAGGAACTATCCCCTAATGTTATTATGAAGCATCAGCTTTTTAGTTGTTTGGATTTTTTTTTTCTTTTTTTTTTTTTTTAACCATATGGCAGCTGTTGAGAAGTCAAGTCCGGCCGGGCTGTGGCAGAGAAGCCAGTGTGCTGGGTTAGTGCAGAGCTGCAGCCCTGGGCTCGGCTCCGCTAAGGGGTTTCTGTAGCAATCACTTGGAAAGTAACACTTCTACATTTGCCTGTAAGTTCCCTATGCTCTGGTTGTTTGCATCATCTCCCCTGTTCATCTCCATGAACAGGAACTATTAAGCTTATTAGTATAAATAGTAATGAAACTTAAATTCCAAGCTGACTGAGCAGGTTCCCACATCACATGAATTTTACCTTATCCAAAGAAGCATTCCTACTGGGAGGGCTTCTGTACCACCGGAGTGGCAACACACCACCAGGTACCACAGTGAGCCATAGCTGATGGTAATCTCAAAATTTACAATTTGAATAAATGATTTGATGATATTCAGAACATAAATTTAAATAATTAAGACTTTTCAGTAAATTAAAATCCTCTTGATACCACAAGCTGAAAACGCTTGCTGAATTCATGAGATGCGGATTTGGATAGTTATTTGCTCAATTTTTTCAGCTTTCAGTTTTCTATCACATGGATGTAATTTCATCATGTGCCATCAAATCACACAGGTTCTGGCAGAGCCCATCTACAACTTGCCTCACATTCATGGCATTTCAGAGGCCAAAAGTTCCATTCTTAAGTCCTCACTGCCCTTTAAAAAAAGAAGTAAGGATTTATTCAACATCATGTTCAGAAAATCCTAGACACCTATGTAGCTTTTAGATAATTATTATGTTGAATGGGAATTAGGTCCCTTAATAGACATTTATGCACCTAAATTCCTCTGTGGAGCTGTCTTTGTCTTTTCACGCGGAGAATCACTCTTCTGAATGTGACCACACACGCACCCACATGGCGAAGCAGCGCACACCAGCGCGTCCATTGTTACACACCCCGTAGGCATTTTGGGACAGCACAGCTCCCCAGCTCAGAAATCCTTCCTGGGACTCCGCTTCCATCAGGAAAATGCAGTAAATAATGACTACGGCAGCTTTGAATCATGCTGTAATGCAGTCTGATGTCATTATACAGGACATGATGCACCCATCTGCCAAGCAAAATGACAAGACAGACTCCCGAGACTTGTGGCAGCATTAAATAATACTTACTACGTACGTAGCGCCACGAATGTGGTAGGGAGTTGCAGACATAGGCAAGATGACGAGGGCTCTGCCTTAGGACCAAGAGAAGAACTTAAAGGTAAAAAATGGTAAGCTAAAAAAAGCAAGTGAGCTTTAGTGCTTGTTAAGAGCGGATTTTGTGCTCGGTTGCTTTCCCGCGTGCTGAGTTTATTAGATCTAAAGCACAGTGGCATCATCAGTCGAGGCTGTGTGCAGAACTATGTTTCAAACTTGCTGAGTGAGTGCCTTCATTAATGGATTATAATGAAAAGGCAAGGACAATAAAATCAAGTTAGTGCAGTGGAATGTCACATTTAAGTCCTTAACTTAGGCAAAACTCCCACCGACTCCAGGAAGGGGCTTGGGGTAGAGTTTGCACTCCCAACTGAAACAGACAGTAGCAAAGCTTTAACACCAACCCCCACTGCCCCCAAAATACCAAGTATTTTCTTTTTGGCATATTTTTATTCAAATTGGCTGAAACAATGTTTAGCTAGCACTACTGTTATAAGCACTTAAAATTACTTTAATGGGACTACTTAGGATTTTTACTTTAGTCCTTCAAAATAACTTGCACCTTTTGCCTTTCCTGGAAGGTCTCCTGTAACCTTACAGACCCAATCGCGTGCAACCCGGTTTGCAGGTCGGGTACCAGGTTATGTACGTGCTTTCCACATAATTATGATTTATTTCTTTTTACTACTAAATACGATTATATGGCAAGTGCTGGAGGCAGGTGACACTTCACCGAGGTGAATTCCACATGTGGGTTCACTTTCATGTGCGTGAATGTATGTTGATCCAGGCAAGCACAGTCTCAAAGCGCAGATGGTTTCCTTTCTTTAGGCCACTGAGCACTCCCAGGTACGCCGTCTGTTCTCCCACACTGACTAGACAAGCCCTCAAACTCAGTATCTTTCTAAAGCTACTAATGGAAATTTTCGTACTGATGCAGGCTGCGTTACAAACACCAAGGGGAAGGCAGTCCAGCGTGCGGCCGGCGGCTCTCCCCCGCCACGTTGTTGCTGTAGTGCTGCAGCACGCGTTCCCACGGCAATAGCTCCGTTAGCTGGGAACGCGCTGTTCGGCTTTTTTAGATTTTTCCATGCAATAAACACTTAACTAACGATCCTCAGGGAAGGGCTAGATTAAAAAGGAAGCCTGCGACATAATTCCCTTATCCTCATTTTGTAACAAGTTTCAAAGAGCTCCTATTCCTGCGCTACCCCTCATACCCCGTAACCCACTGCGGGGCCTCCTCCACCGAGCACGCGGTGTGCCGAAAACCCAGTGGCCAGGCTGGTCGGAACTCGTTTGCTTTTCTGCAGTCTTCTTACAAGGCAGCTCTTAAGGGGAACAAAGAGGAGGGGAGGGGAGAAAGAAAAAAAGAAAAAAAGCTGCTTCCAAAACACTTTTCTTATTTTGAGAAATTAAGACCAGACCCCAGGAAGCCTGCAGGACTCTCCAGTCTTAATTTACCCATTTTCCCATTCACAGCTTGCAGTTTGTATCTGGGTGTTGATGAACTATGGCATTTAGAAGCCAGTTGTTCATAATAGCGATCATTTAACATCTTCAAATCTGTTCTGATGTTGTTTTCCAAGATATTTTTTAACACGTCCACGTCTGCATCTATGTTTCACGGCACTACGCTAGCTCCTGAGGTGGGGACGGGGTGCGCCAGCCGGGGACGGCCGTGCCTGGCCAGCGTCTCGGCGCAGGTACCTGGGCAGGAGAAAGCCGAGCGTGTAAGTGAGTGACAGCTGAGAGCCAAGCCGAGGGGTAAGTGCCCAAGGCCGGTGCAGAGCATCCGCGGGACACCAAACGCCACAACTTCCAGGGGTTCACTGGGAACACTCGGCCTGAAAGGCTGCTGAGGCTTTTATAGGGCGGTCTGTTTCTGAACAGGAAGGAAAAGACCTTGGAAACATTGCTGTAATAGCTGTATTTTTAGCTCATATCGGAACACCTGAAAAGCGAAATCCCTAATGTTATAGCCCACCACTAATCTTCATGAGCCAAAAATCCAACTAAAAATTACAGTATGAAATGTTCAGCAGATTGGTTTGCTGTTGCTAGTAAACACTTGGAATGTAAAGACATTCCTTGGTTAAACCTCTCGGGCTTGTAATATAGCATTTAATTACCTTATGCAATCGAAAACCTGCTTATTTATAGATACGTGTGTATATATGTATATATCTGATAGAGATATATGCAACAGTAAATGCAAAGATGCTAGTAAATGAAAAACCACGCATTTCGATCCGCTCACGTGCAGGATCTGGTCTCACGAGAAGACCCAGGGGTCCACAGCGGGATGACCGGGTGCCAGGGGTATTTATTGCCAGGGAACTAACTGCTAACAGGAGGAGCGTTAGAGCCTGGGGTCTGTGCTGCCCAGCCTCTTCCGCGGAAGCGAAGCTCACCTGGGGTTCTGGGTTCCAGCGTAGTGCCACCCCTCTCCCACCCAGCCAGGCAAGCCCTGTAAAAGAGAGACAGGATTTGACACAAGTACCCGTTTCCCAAAATTCATAAACAGGCACAGGAGGTGATAAGCCTCAGGTGTGGGCAGTGGAGTCAACACCTACCTTAGCAGTATTTTTAACTGGTGGGATTTTACATTTAGACTCTCCAAGAAAGAATAAAATTTTATGTGAAGTTTGAGCTCCCTACCCACGGGCTAGTGTGTACCAACTCCCCATCCTGCCTCAGCACTCTTCCCCCACTCTTCTGCCTTCAAAAATTTAATTTTAAGCACACGCACAAAGATGTACCATTTCATTTTCAGGCAAGCCGATGTAAGGATTTATTTCACTTGTCAGTCTTGCCAGTGCGAGTGGAATACAATGTTAACGATACAACTTTCAGGCCAGTAGTTTGGATAGGATATGAATTAATTGGTGGTTTGGTTTTGTTTTGAACGCCTTCGGTTTGGGTATGCGTGCTGGCGGGCATCAAGCCACGTGTGCGGCACAGCAGTGGCACCCCGAGGCCAGGCACGGACGCCCGCGCTCTGCCCCGCGGAGGGCGCGTGCGTCGGCCAACGTCCACTTTCACGGAAAAGCAAATTTCAAAAGACAGCATTTGCGAATTGTATGAGTTTAAATCATTTCTGTCTCAAAAAAAAAAAAAAAAAAAAAGAAAAAAAAGAAAAAGCTTTTTGCCAATCCTCTTCCTGGACAATTCCAGCAAATATTCTGGAAGTGAATGACGTCATTGCATTGCATAAGAATTCCCACGGCCCTTGCGAGGCGTTTTCTGCAGCACCACCAACCCAGCCACAGCCCTGCAGCACAAGAGGCTTCATCTCTGTCAGTCGGGGCCTTCTCTGTCTCTTTGCTGGCACGTGTGGCTTTGCCCCGAACCCCCCCGGGCAGAACCAACGCTCTCATCGGTTCAGTTTTCTACTTGTGAGTACTGTATCCAGTTCAGAACCAACAGCTTACTTTATTAAAAATTTTACCATTTTATAAAAGACATGTTTAATTATGATGGAGATGGCTGTATTGTAATTAATATTTTGAGATAATTGTGATTTTGAGCTTAAATTATATACAGAAAATGGTCATTTTTGTATGTGTTAAAAGATTGCTATATTACAAATGACTAACTGTACTTTTCAGTTTAATTACAGTATTAATGTAAATAAAGCTGAATGAAGAAATATTTACTACTTTACTAACATAGATTGTGAATGTACTTAATGTTTTTTGCAGTATAAAGACTTACTGAACTTGAAAGCTGCTTCATTTTACGTGCAAAAAGGTACTTCAAAATTATATTTTAAATCTATTGATTCAGTGCAATCAATTCTATTGTTAGTTAATTTGCACATGCAGGTTGTATCCTTCCAGTTTTATTTCATGTATGACACTTATCCGTAAGGTGCATATTGTGTTTAGAATGCATTTTGCAGATGCTTCTGTACATAAAACAAATACAGGGACTAAAACAATGCTGTGCAGTGTATAGCAGAGCCATTTTTCGGCTTTGGTGTACCCAACTTTTTCAGTATTTAAAAAAGTGTTTTGAATAACATTAAAAAGTCTCTTTATTGTATAAATAATAAAAATGTCACCTTATTGTAATTAATTTTTGTCATCTTTTACTATTGGAAAGGATCTGAGGTTTCCAAAAACACTGTTCTGGAAGTTACGGGAAGCGAAACTATTGTTCCCAACCCCTCCCTTGGGAACCAGTCCAGGTACCCAGTAACGACACCTTTCTCACCAGTCATTTAAGTTACAGCTTCAGAAATGTTTGCTGCATCTACCAGCAAACCAAGCGGTGTTTGCGGGAAAGACTCACTGTAATTACCTGAATACGTCAGAGACTTGAAAACTGAGCACCTCCCCTTGGTCAGCCGTAGCTACTGGTGAGGGATCAAATACGGAAATGGAGCGACTGCAAGCTTGCGAAAAGCTTTGGCGTTTGCTGCTTTTTGGGTACAAATGCCGCATGAAAGATGGGAAAACAAAAGAGAGGGTCGGGGGGTGCAAGCAGCAGCAGTTCCATTGTCCAAGTAACTGCAGAACAGCTCTTGAGTTGTTTGAGCTCAAACAAGCCCTCGTTCTTTCTGCACAAAGACACTATCATGTATTTTTAAGAGGAAACGCCTGACCCCTTCCCTCTCCTCCGCTGCCCCCCAGTCCCTCTCTTTCTAGAGCCAGTTAATACCAGGCCTCGGTGTCTCGTGTCTCCAGCTGTGCTGGCCAGTTCTGGTCCTTCGCTAACGGGGGGTCACGGTCCAGTGCAGCTGTGTGTGAGGTGCCTCAGCCATCCCTGCTCTTGCTGAAAGGTGCTCGCTAAATCTGAAGGCCCTGAGGAGGAGTTAAGTGTATTTTTTGTTAATTCTAGACATGTTCAAAACCTGGGACGTTTAATGTTGAACTGTATCAAATTTTGCTGTGTTACAGAAAGGACAGGTGGAGAAAGGAAAATGCTTTCATTACACGTATTTTTCCCGTATAAACACATACATACCATAAGGATGCTACCCCTGCCCGATGTCAGCCCAGCAGCCTTCATGCAGCAGCTGAATGGAAGAGCGAGGCATGTTTCTGTTCCTAAAGCTTAGCAAGGACATCTTTTACCTGAAAGCTTTTTCTTTACTGCAAAGAAGTCGGCAGTTTGCCATTAGAAGCAGTAGTCATACATAGGGAGAGCATTAAATTTTGTTTGCTGGCAACAGAGGACAGGGCAGTACTGGGAAGAGAGAGACAGCACTGCTCACGTGCCAGAAGCAACGCAGCTACCAGATCCCGCGTTGCGCCTGGCCACAGGTTCCACCCTGCTCAGGGCACTGCTGCGGGCCCTGCACCTACCCGACCCACAGCACCTAGGCGGTACATACAGCGATGCAGCCCTAGGAACAGGCAGCTGCTGCGCCTTGGTCGGCAGCACTCACCAAGAAAAGCAGCACGCAACACCCTGCCAGCAGGAATCCATCCCGTGTCTGCTTCCGCTCCCTTTTCCAAGTCGCAGGCCTGGAGCAGCCTAACAGAGCAGCAATGGGTCCGCAGTCACAGGGTGCACAGCATCGCGCAGCCCCTCCTTCTCCATTATCAACATCCACGGTGCATTACTAGTATTAACAAAGGTATCACTTTCAGGACACGGAAGCGTGTTTAAATAAAAAATGAGAAGTATCTAAACGTTACCGGCTAGAAAACTTAATTGTAGCCTATGCTTAAAAAATCCCAAACCATACATCCAACAGGGAGCATTTATTGTTTCAGTGCAGCTACCACCATCAACCACACGTTGCTTACTTTTACACGAAATGCGCACACAGCCTGCCGTACATCACGTGCCAAACCCTTATCGCCACCACAGTTTAAGGGTTCAAGCATTTTACCACATAACAGACCAGCAGCTGGTTTTTTGAGGCAGCAGTGGAGAGAGACTAAATACCTTATAGGAGACTGTAAAACAGGCATACAAAAATCAAGGTGTTTACTTCTGCCTTTTGCTCAAATACTTTGATGTTGACAATTCTTTTTAAAAATTAGCTTAACTGTAGAAAAACCCTTGTCACTATTACTGAAGGCAGCTTTCAATGGCAACCTCTATTACAAAAAGTGTAAACATATATTGTGGTATTTTAAAATGCACTCTTGAAACATGCCGCCTCGAGGGGAAAATACTTCATAGGCGAGTTCTTCCTTAGCATGCGAACTCTAAACAGCATCATAAATGCTTTATGGCACAGGCCAGGTTAACAAAGAGTTGACGAAGAAGGAGGAAGGCAGTACAACCCTACAGCATTTGGTCGGATAGGATAATACTTTGATTCCCGACTCCGCCAAGGACACAGACTGTTGTATCAAGTAGGAATTCGGCTTCTCAGATACTCCAGCACTGCAGCTGTTCCTTTGGCCAAAATGGCGGCTCGGGGAGTGCGGAATGGATTTCCTTCTAACAGCAGTGTCCTAGAAAACCAGAGAGATTTTGAGTTACTTGTAGAAAGACTTTTCCTTGTACCAATACATTCGTACACTGCCTATAGATTTTTGAGTCTTTTGAAATTCATAAGTAATTCCTCTTCTGTTCTACTAAAAGAATTTTAATTTCTGCTTCCCTAGTTCGCACTAACTTATCTTCTTTAGAGACATCTGAATTTTAATTTATGCTAATAAATCAGTGGTGGTATATTACTGTAGACACACAATACACACACACCCTACTTCTTCAGCAAGCCTCTGCCAGAAGAAAGAGTGAGAAAAAGAACTTCTGAAATACAGAAATGGTACAGTAAAAGGGGAAAACTGTGTTAAATTGTAACCCTCCACTTTCTAGCTTAGCTGCTAGCCCACTGTTCTTTGGTACGCACACATCTCTGAAGGTTTTTGCTTGTGGGGGTGGTGTTTCGTTTTGTGTTTTTGAAGTCCCTCCAGCAAGTGTCCTTAAAGGGGAAAACACAGGGACCGGTGACTACTTGTCTTGGACAAGACAGACCACTTACGCGTAACTGTCTTCCTCGAGGCACATGATGTAAGGGTATTCACAGTCATGTCTCTTTACACGTTGTTTAGAGAATGTTACCCTGTCTCTTTTACAGCAACCTGAGTTCCACACACAGGTAAGGAGCTAAACCTATTAACTGGCAGGCAGTGCTGTGGCTCACCTACCTGGCTAACCGGGCTTGTCTATAGGTGCACCGGCAGCGTGTCTGTACCTACAGACAAGGTGACTGACTTGGGCTCTAACATTAGATTTACACAAAGCAACACACCCTTTCCCTTTTTTTAAAAATCATGAAACAACTGCCCCAGTTCGCTGCAATATTGAGAAAATATGGAAGAAACCGCATTGGCTTACAAATGGTAAGGGAGACCCTTTTTGTACATTGAGACCTACAAAAAAAATATACTGCCCATTAGTACTTTTTCCTCTGACAAAACGTGCCCTGAAGAGATCAGTCAGAACACATTTTATAAAACAGGTCGTCACTTCAAACACATACCTCAGAGTTTCACAGTTTCCAAGTTCTGGTGGCACCTGGAGGAGGTCATTGTTCTGAAGGTCCAGTGTTCCAAGCTTGTCCATCTTCTTTAGCTGCAGAGGGTCTATGGACCCAACCTGATTGTTACTGAGCAGGATAGTCTCCAGTGCCAGGATGCGATAAAGGACGCTGGGAAATGCTTTAAATCTTCAAGAAAAAGGAGGCAAACCAGTAACAGTCAGAAGCAGGGCATTCAAAAATTAGCAGCCTTTAAAATCAGACAGCATTTTAGCTGTATTTATTTAAGGTAAATGTTTAAACATGCTGCTCTGAAAGGAGAAAGCATCCATTATTTTGGATGCACACAGTGAAAAAAAAGGTCAACAGAACGTGCACAGCGACAGCTCAGCACCTCTAACAGAACCGCAGGCCAACTACACTCACTTGACAAGACCAGCATGTCTCACAGAACATGACTCACCAGTGTAAAGAAGGGAGAACAACAGCCAGTTGTTCTCCTGTGTACTTAAGAAACGCCCTGCCGAGCAGAGGAAGGGCACTTCCAGCCCAACCTCGTTCCTGCGGCGAGCAACAGCAGCAGTAGCAGACGCTCTTCAGGGACTCCGCTCGGCTGCTTCCTGCCGACCATTCCCCTCATATTTTTCCATCCCTCGGAACTGCCGTGTTATGGATGCTAGAGGGTAGTCCTGTTTGTTGGTATCTATCCATTTTTGGATATATTGTTCACAAGATTGTTTAATCCCTTTTTTAACCAGTTGCTACGGTCTCTCTCCAAAACTTTTGTGGCAGAAAGTTCCAAAAATACACTACCCATTGTGTAAGGAAGTACATTCACTTCATCGGTTTTAACCTCACAGCTAATTCATCAAGTGCCTCCTCATTCTTACATCACAGGAAAATTACACTGAATTTGGCCCCATTCTTTTTATTATTATATTAAAAAAAGCCAAATCTAAATAGTTGCTCACCTATTAAAAGAAAGATTTATTATTTGCAGTCTTGTCAGTGCCTCCATTTCCTCAGGTAAAGATGTCAAAACATTATTTCTGTGTATCAAATGAAGACAAACAATAATCACTAACTTCTACAAAGTTTTTAGTTAAGAATCCACAGAGACAGAATATGCATATTTATCAGTGCCAACATGCTGTCTTAAACCAATTAATTGCTTCGTAAATGGGTCAAGACCATGCTCAAGTACAGATGCCTGCTAATGCAAGCCAGGTTTGCATTCTCATTTCTGCCAGCAGGAGATTTAAAGTCTGTCCTCTAAAGATTCCCAAGTATTTCAAAGCATCTAACAACTCCACAAACCTGCCTGGCAATTCAGCTCCTTGGGTTTTGGAGGAAAGCTTATGAAACTGCCCCAATCTTGGTGCCAAAGTGAATCAGTAGGGTAAGTCTAAACCTCTTCAGAATTCATTTAGCCTGCCATCCAAGTGCTGTAACAAACTCCTTTAAGGCTACCATTACCCTAGCGTTTCCCACAAAAGAAAGCCATTCAGAAGCTTTTTAAATACAAGGAAGACAGGTGTTTGTAAGGACAAACAAGGTATGTCCTCAGTGTGACACAGAGTCATTACAGGACAATAAAGACCAGTCACTAGAAGATGCCCAGACTTAGACCTAAATTCTTAATCACCAAGATATGCAACCTCATTGCCTCATCAATCTCCTATTATCATCCATTTCTGCAGTCGTCAGCCTAACTCCTCCATCGGCAGCATGTATGTCACTGCATCACCGACCGGCTGAGGTTGGCAGGGACCTCCGGAGCTCACCTGGCCCAGCCCGCTGGAGCTGGTGGCCCAGGACCGTGTCCAGAGGGGTTCCGAGTTATCTCCAAGGATGGAGACTCCACCACCTCCCTGGTGGTACTCGGTCACCCTCACCGTGAGAACGTGTCTCCCGATGTCCAGAGGGACCCTCCCGCATGTCAGTGTGTGCCCGTGGCCTCTGGCCCTGGCACTGGGCACCACTGGAAGAGCCTGGCTCCATCCTCTCGGCACCCTCCCCGCAGGTGTTTATCCACATGGATGAGATCCCCCTGAGCCTGCTCTGCTCCGGGCTGAGCAGTCCCAGCTCTCCCAGCCTCTCCTTGCGGGAGAGATGCTCCCGTCCCTTCAGCATCTTGGTGGCCCCTCGCTGGACTCTCTCCAGGCACAGGCAGGTTACTTTGGCTTGATTTAAAGTAAAAGCCTGGCTCTGCAACTGTGCTTTGCTACTTTTGATTTTGTGAAACACCAAAGATGATAAATGCCAGTGAGCTAATCCTGATGTCTAAACAAATCCAATGAGCATTTTTCAGGAGTTAGAGAAAGTAAAATGACAGTAAGTAACTACTGCAAACAAAATACCTACAGACAGCTTCAGTTTCAGGCAGCACAAGATTTGTACCTTCACTGTACTACTCCCCAGCTATCCTCCAGGACTTTTTGGTGTGGGCTTCTTTTGTGGGGTGGTGGTGGGGTGTTTTTAAAAAGCAACTTAACATCCCTAAGAACCTTTTCATAACTGAGGCAAGACCTTTCATCACAGCGAGTCTCACTTGTTGTTTGCATTTTTCCTTAACCAATGCCTAAATCTAGGCCACTTGCTATTTCGGATCTGCTGGTCATTCAGCTGTCACGGAGGCATTTTGGGAAATGAAAAATTATTTCAGTACTGCTATTGCACTGTAACAGATGGCTGGTTTAAAAAGGCATGAAAATAAGTTAGCGAGAAAGGAAGTCCAACACACGTCACAAACCTGATATCCAAATGTGTCAATTTATGGAGCACGCAAAGCTCCAAGGAAATAGATGAGATTTTATTGAAGCCAAGGTTGACATCACAAACCGAGTCTTTCAGCTCCACAATCCTGAAACCCAATATGAATATACTTTTATTATGTAAGCTCGTGTTTGCATTCTGTTTTCTAAGTTATTAAAAAAACTTGCTTTATTCTACAAATGAAGGACATGCTATGTTTCTTGACATTTCAGAAGCCATTTTGTGGAGCAAAGATAATGGAACCCTCGCCTGTGGAAGCTGCCCGTTTTGGAGTCTTACACTTGATGTAAAGACAAAGCTCAGAATCACTTATCTAAAGTTATGAGGAGAGTATATTTTCTCTCAGTGATTAGGAGAGTAAATTTTACTAGAAAAGCCTATCCACTTAAATGCGATTAAGAGGTATTTCAGAAATCATAGCACAGATCACCATCACTGCCATCTCCTGCCCTGTAAATGTTTTCACAAAAAGGCTCCACCCACCCTCTTTAGCAGTCAAAAACCAGAAAGAGATTGTTATTTTTATTTCCATCTTTCGTTTCTGTTCCACTGTTCTGCCATTACAAATTGGAGGAAACACAGCATTTGCTGCTTCTTGTAGAAGGGAAATATTTTACACCAAAGCATCTTAATATAATAAACAGCTCAAAAAGTTAGCTGTTGAATCCCTAGAACAGAATCTCTGTTTTAGCCCTAAAAACAAAAGGTAATTAAAGGAGAAAATACTCATCTCTCCTACCTGGATTGCCACTGAATTCTCTGGCACCTAGCACCTGCCACCTACACCTATCCCCAGTGAATGCAACAGCCTCTAATACAGTGCAAAAGCATGGGAGGCACAAGCATTATCACACTAAACTGATTTTCTAGAAATTGTACTGAAAATAGTTTTTTTTTCTTATGAGAAAGAGATCACACCTCTTCAAGTTCTATGTGCTAAAGGTTAAATGTTCAGCACACTTGGGTCCAAGAATGGAAATAAGTTACCCCCACAAATGTGGTGGTATCCTTAAAAATCAGCTTTCATGATTTTCTTGGGCTATCAGAGATGCAGTAACCTTCCTCCTTAAACAAAAAGACTTTTTATTCCCATTAGTGTCAAGAGAAAGCTTTTCCTTGACTGTGGATGATGTAACAAGTGCAATAATATCAAATGATAAGTGATGGGACACAAAACCTATCAAGAAAAGAGGCATAGAAAATGTTCAGGCTTCCTTTAAAAAAAACACAGTTATGCTACCTGAAGAAACTGAATTGAAATGGAACCTCAGCTATAGTACAAAGTTATCACCCAATAAAGTGGTGAACCCACACAAATTATCTTCCTTTGGGAAAAAGACCGCTTTGTAGAGAAAACAATCCTACAGTGTAGTTAAGTACAGCACTTCATTATTATGAGAAGCCACATCAGTCTCCCCTCATTCATTTCAACAATGCTTAGCAAAGCAAAATGAAAAACAATGTGTAATGAAAGCACCATTGAGTATAGCCAAGCTTCTTTTTACTGCCATCTTCATGTTCATCAGTGGACCCACTGCATCCTACTCATACTAGAAACGCAAGTTTCAGCATCTCAGTTATGCTTTCATTTGTGTGTCTGTGTACAAACACATAGATAGCATTGATTAGGAAAAACACAAGATACTGAGAAACAAAAGTAGAAAAGAAAGTAACAAATAAAGAATGACCTTTACAAAAGTACCTTGGAGGAATTTCATTCAGCTGATTTTTGCTGAAGTTGACAGTGGTGACAGGATTGCTTCTGACTGCATTGAACATTTCATCAGGAATCACAGCTGCCTGTTTCTCACTAAACAATGAAAAGCACTTAGCTGAGTAACACAAACAAGTTAATCATTTCCTATTTATTAACAAGAAATTTTCATCTTCTTTTAGAAAAAGATGAGTAGTAGAATAGATATACAAGTATCGACAATTTAAAGTCCTTGAAGGACTGTTAATCAGAAAGCTACCAATCACTGCACCATGTTACATGGCATCTGGGCGATAATATCATTTCACAGTGACACCCTGATCTGTTATTGTGCTTAAGAAAAACCACTAAGAGCTGAGTTGTGTCTCTACCTCAACAGAGTGTGAATGCTGCATATGGGGCCAGAAAGTGTAGCAAGATTGGCATTAAACAGATTTCACCCTCTCAGCTCAGGAAACATCCCCAGCACAGTGATGTGTAACTCGGGTAACTCGCCAGTTTGGAGCTCCTGAGCATTTGTGGTGACCAAAGCCATCCCAGCCCTTTCACCACAGTGAGGTCCTCTCCACATTCCAACTCTCAGCAGGACTATGCATTTCACCCGGCAGCTCTCCACAAATAGGGTTTTCTTCCCCTTTCCCAACCTAACAAGTTACATTGTTGGTTGCATTTCAGAAATCACTGAAGAGATATTCACCTACCACAAGATGTTCTGAGGCTTAATGAAAATTGTTAAAGAAGTTTAAAAGGTACTAAAAGCAGCTGAAAGTGTTGAGATATTCACCTACCACAAGATGTTCTGAGGCTTAATGAAAATTGTTAAAGAAGTTTAAAAGGTACTAAAAGCAGCTGAAAGTGTTAAGCGTTTCAGTGAGCCAAAAGGAATGTTACTGTGGAATATTTGATAATACAAAGAAATAATTAATCCACCCTGCAATTCAAATCTGCCTATTCCTGAGCACACAAATTGAAGTGAAAAACACACAAATGCAGCAGGATTTGCAGACAGTTTGGTATGTATCACGAAGGAAAAAAAAAAGGCAAAAAATATGAACGTGTTCTTACAACTTTAGAAATAGGTAGTATTTCAAAACACATACCTATATTCCAACAATTTTAGCGAAGTTATGGCATGCATGTTAATCCTTGACTCACTTGGAAGAGTCATGGCTGTCACAGGAGGCTCTTCATTTGGTCTGGTTATGTCATCTAGAGATAACAAACGTATACGGTCACACGAACTACAGGCTGCAGTCAGATGTGGTGTTCTGAATGGCCCCGATGGAGAGGTTTAGTGTCCCTAGTCAGCAGCCATCACCCTTTTTAATTATTCCTGTATTCTGGCTCAACTGCATATAATCAGACTCAGATTATTTCAAGAATTTTCTAGTAAATTTTTTCTGTAATCGGGTTTCCGTGTTGTGTTTTTTTAGGCTGGGTGGAGGGAAGACAAGTTGACTTGGATTTTGAAAAAAATAGGTCAGGAAGCGATAGAGGTGTTATGCTAGCAGCAGCTAGCTGTTATGTTAGGCAGTACCCTCCAAGGGGTGGGGAGCTAGAAACAATGATAAACGGGGAATCCGGGCTAGAAGTGGTGATCCAGATCACCTATATCCAGAACAGCAAATATGACCACAATTTTAGTTAAAACATTAATATTTATAAACCTTCATCATAACCTCCTCTGTAGAGTTCCGTTTGATTACTATCTACAATCCACATGAAAAAGCTATTGGCTTTGCAAGGCTACTTTGAACGTTTATGAAATGCAGATTAAAAGCATCGTTCTGCACATCTGAGGTGTGGCATCACACCCTAGGTATTCACATATGCCTAAGTAGGGTAAAGCTTAGCTACAGGTCCAAACAGATGATAAATTCAACTTTTACTAAAAGAAATTGAACAAAACTCTATGGAAATTCAGCAGCAGCCATGAATAAAAGTCTACTAACAACTGTGTCTAACCACAACTAGTTATCTTTTTATTCAGAAAGGTCAAAAGGGTCAAAAACAAGCTTAAAAAAAAAGACAACTTTTTCCAGTTTAAACCTCTACAGAAATAGGACTACTACTGGTTTAGCTCCAACTTGGATGCCATTAGCAGGTAGAGTAAAATCATAAGCATTGCTGTATATGCAAGACATTAGCTGATTTTATTATCCACAATTATATTATCTATTATAGTTTACCATTTAAGTTTCTGAGTATGCACTCTAGCATCCAATTATCAAGTTAATAATATGTCAGATTTGCATGGAACCTGACATTTTGAAGCAATTGTATAGGCTGCGGTAACCTAATTAATACTGCCATCCTCTGGCAAACCGAGAGAAAACCTACTTAACAAAAAGGAAAATTCACACATACCATTGTCAATAAAAGTTGCTTGCATGTATTATCAAGACCCCTTCTAAATTAAGAGGTTAAGCATTTTTTGCTATTTAAGTGCAGCATAGTAATTTCCATATTATATTTAACATGGCCAGTGAACTTGTTCATTTTGACTACTTCATGTTTTAAAACTTAAGAAAGATTTCTAAAGATAGTAAACTGAAGTCCTGTCTGGAGAGGGTTTCACCTTCTCAGCATGCAAGTTACTTAAAAGACTCTGACAGCCTGTTTCCTATATAATAAAAAATACACTGTCATCTCAATTATTTTGTTTAGAAAACACAGAGGAAAAAAAAAAAACAAACAACCCCCTCCCCGCCCCGCAAATGCTCAAGTATCTCAGTGAATTAGAAGTCCAGGTATCAACCTGGAAAGTGACTTGAGCGCGCAGAAGCAACTAGCAACTTTTTGTCCGCTTGTTTAATACTGTCAGTTCATTTTTACAAAGTACCGTATCTGTTAAAGAAATGTGATACAGAATCATCTAGGTGCTTTTAAATCCACAGGGGCAGAGCTCTGAATCCAAGAGAGGATTCTGCAAAAAACATACAGCATTTGGGCAGAGAAGTAATCCCCTTGAAATATTTCACCTAATTTTCTGCTTTATGAATTTTTAATTATTTCTATAGGGAAGGTTGGGATCAAGACTATTAGAGAGTAGAAAGATGAATTCTAACAGGCCACGATTAGAATGATATTTAAAATAATCAGTTACTTTCTCCCCCAAAACTTTTTATATTCTTAGTCAGCTACGAGGCAGACTTCATGGTATCACCAAGACTTCAAGGTAGACTTTTTCATGCATGTACTTTCTGAGAATCACAGGACCATACTGCCCATGTTATTATGTGAATGAATAATACATGCTACCTTTGGAAAGTATCACCTACTCTTGGTCACAGTATAGTGAGCAAGCCAGCAGACATATGGCAAGCTTAAAAAGAAGAACCCCTTATGTAAACTTCCCATGATGTTCAGAGGAAAAATAAAAAAGCTACTGGAATTCCTCATGCAAAATGCATAAAGGGGCCAGGGGAAAAATACTTAAGATTATTTTTCTAAATGATAATCCTCAGTAAGGAATGTTTGTTATTTAGTATTCTCTAATAGAATAAGAAAAAGAAACAGCACCAAAATATAAGAGCAAACTGCTGAGTAAAGAAAACTCTATCATTGCAGGATAACTGGAGGAACCTGGATTTAAACAGCTACCCTCTGTAGGTTCTAACTTATTTTAATTTCCTAGAAAGATGCTCTTTAAAATGCAATGCAATAGAGCAACATACCTTGGATTTTGCTTCTTAGATATTTCAGAAGTTCCTGGGTGCCTTTCTTTAAAAAAAAAAAAAAAAAAAAAAGTCAATAAGCATTTACCAGCCAGTGTTTATATAGCTGTTCTGACAATGAAGAATGACAATTCCAGTCACACAGGTGGAGCCCATAGCACTGCTGACTATAAATACACCTAATGCTTCCCATAGAAAAACCTTCTTTGCAGCATCTTACGAACTTGCTTATTTACAATTTTATTTATTCCAGCTCAAAATTTCCGATCTCATATCACTACCTCGGGCTCCACATTTTTAGCTTTTTATCTAAAGTAGTTAGCCCGTTCCAAGAGCAAGGAAAAAAATTCAAATGAACTTAATCTTCTCCTTAAAAAGGTCTAGTCCAATTATGCTTTGGAGAAGCATTTAAAATTTGTCAAGGAAGCTGACTGTTCAGTGTTCTGGTAATTTTTTATGTCTAAAATTATAAACTCTGGGAAAAACACTGCAGTTTACATAATTTGCATGAATTTTTAACAGCTCAGTCCTCCAAAGATTTGACTTTCAATCCTCTCATAGCAACTTCTACTGGTCAAATACAGTTACTATCTGCATAATCTATGAGTAATTAAGCATAATCTCATCTAGCCCATTTGTTTAGGATAAAGCTAGGTTTTCCTCAAGATTTTACATGCTTCTCCTCGATGCTTTAAAACCAGGGACTGAACTAAAGCGCTGAATATGAATTAACATTTCTCATTCTAGCTGACATCTATGTTACACACAATAAGAGACTGGCTGATCTGAATGCAGAGGGGATAAAGAAAATGTGGAAGTGGGAAAGGAAGGTACTCTGACAAGGAATCTGGCAAGATGACAGAAACAGAAGACAAAAGACTGCAAAAGAGAGGCTGGAGGAGACTGGGACTGACTGCAGGCACAGCTAGGCGTGGCATGTGCTGAGCTGAGCGAGACAAAAGAAGCCAATATGGAAGAAGCTGGAAACTTTTAAGGAAAAGGTGAAGGTCAAACAGAAAGCTGAGTAACAGTGACGTGGCTTGCATGCAGAGGAAAGCACACAGTAAGACAAAGCTCAACAGCCAGGTGACAGTATGTTACGCAAAAAAGGAGAGACTAGGATTTAACAGAAATTGACTAGACATTCATCAAGAATGGGTTCAGGACTAGGATGAGAGGCCAGAGAAACAGGAAAAGATGAGATGGTGCAGGGACGAACAAGAGAAGAATCTGTGCCTGCTACACTATACTTACCCCCCAGTCCCTGCCAATCCTTAATCTCAGTATTCACCTGCTTCCAAGAATTGCCTGGGGAACCCTACAAGCTTTATCAATTACTCCTCTACATCAAGTGTAAAAACATCTAGATAGGCATATAAAATTCCAGTTATATGAATTTACAGTGTTGGTAATGTATCAAGACAGTGTAAGTACAAAATACCATAATGGAATCCTTGTACCTGTCGTTTGCTACAAATCTGAAATATACACAAGAAATTACACACATCTGTGCTCTTATATTTGAAAGACAGCAAATCCTCAGAAGCTAGGGAATACCAGAACTGAAGTAACCAGGCAACCCTACCTCAGACTCCTTTGCATGTACGTTTTAAGCCAACTTTGAACTCTGGAATCACGTATGACTTCCATCCACTGAACCCCTGCTCATTAATTTAGTGCATACAACACGCACTTAATCAGATACACAATGTTTTCCCTCTTCTGACAGGTATTACAAAATTTCATTTCAACAGAGAGTCTTCAGCGTTACTTATTTTTAGAGAATGCCAGTGCTTTGTAAGCATTTATTTCACAACACTGGCAAAACCACAGAAAGAAGTAATGTATACCACCAACAAGAAGAGGGGCCTGCCAGGGAAAAAAAAAATAAAGGGAATTCTATAGCAGCAGTAGTGCCCATGCGCCAGCCTCCCTGCTACCCTATGTACTTGTTTTCTCATGCACAACTCACACCTTCACTTTGCTGGTTACCTACTGTCGTGGTTTAACCCCAGCCAGCAACTAAACACCACACAACCGCTCACTCACTCCCCCCCAACCAGTGGGATGGGGGAGAAAATCGGGAAAAGAAGCAAAACCCGTGGGTTGAGATAAGAACGGTTTAATAGAACAGAAAAGAAAAAACTAATAATGATAATGATAACACTAATAAAATGACAACAGTAATAATGAAAGGATTGGAATGTACAAACGATGCATAGTGCAATTGCTCACCACCCGCCGACCGACACCCAGCCAGTCCCCGAGCGGCGATTCCCCACCCCCACTTCCCAGTTCCTATACTAGATAGGACATCCCATGGTATGGAATACCCCGTTGGCCAGTTTGGGTCAGGTGCCCTGGCTGTGTCCTGTGCCAACTTCTTGTGCCCCCCCCAGCTTTTCTTGCTGGCTGGGCATGAGAAGCTGAAAAATCCTTGACTTTAGTCTAAACACTACTGAGCAACAACTGAAAACATCAGTGTTATCAACATTCTTCCCATACTGAACTCAAAACATAGCACTGTACCAGCTACTAGGAAGACAGTTAACTCTATCCCAGCCGAAACCAAGATACCTACAAAGAGAATGCAGATGTGAGGTGTAGGTTATCCTTAAGAAAACGTAGTACATCTGATTGCCATTGCTCAAAATGCATCTGCCATCAAATACGCTCTGGAAATCGAACCTTAGATCCTTAATTCAGGCAAGCAGGAAATGAAAAACAGAAATCCATGCTCATCTAGGAAAAGCCTCATGTAAAGTATTCGCCTAGCACTGCAATGTACTGTGATTGCAACAGGATTAGGCAGCAGACAGCTGCCTTACCCTTTTTTTCCCAGACACCCATTGCTTCATTTGCAGTATACATTACAACTTCTGTAGCAAATCAGAAACAGGTCCTATAAAGCAACAACGTCCTTTATTCCACAGTCCTCATGGTCTTATGCACTGCATCAGACTCCAGTGGAAGGAGTATCCAAATCACAACACACACAAACAAAAGAGATGGATTAAAGTTGCACAGGCTACTTGAAATCCGGAGGTTTTCGTATTTTTTTTAATGTTCTGGCTGCACAATTTGGATAACGTATGTATGCAATATAACCAAACTTTATATACTGTCTATAGTGCTTACTTGCAGAAGGTCTCTTCGAATGGTTCTCAAAGGATTTCCCTCTAATGCCAGGAATTTCAACTGAGGAAGGTTCCCCAATGTATAAGGCAATCTGCAAAGGGAAACAACTCATTTCAAAGCAGCTTCAAAACAATTTCTAAAGAAGTTGCAATGATTTGTCAGATAGGCCGGTATTCTGAAGCTCAAGTTCAAATAAAAAGATACAGAACACATCACATTTAAGAAAGGCACAGTTTGATCATAGCAGTTACACAATATAGAAAGGGTTCCTTCATTTTATGATTGAGTCCTTTTTTAATTACATTTTACAAAGTGAAATACATCAGCTATAGAATTAGTTGTCATTAGATGTCATTAGCTATGCCTCATCACAGACATAACGCAGTTTTTAATATTACCTACTGATATCATTGTTGGCAAGGTCAAGTCGCTCCAACTTCTGAAGCAGAGTAATTTCATCAGGAACTGATTTTATCTTGTTGTCTCTAAGTTCCAATACAGAGAGGGAATTCAGATGCTTCAGATTCTCTGCATCTAGTATTTCGATCTGATTTTCACCAGCATGTAATTCCTACGGAAACAAAGATCACCCTTAGTTATGTTACTCTAGTAAAATTACTTTATAACTCACTAATCTCCTAAACCATGACATCTGCAAAAACATACAATGATGTGGAGAAAACACAGATCTCAATTCTCTTTCATCTGCATATGAAATATCAAAGCCTCCAAAGATCCAGAGACATGAGTCTGAACTTAGCTTTTTCAAACCATCACAGAACCCTTAGCTTTGGGTTCCATTTCCAACCTAGGAATAAATTTGCTCCACTTTTGTCAAGAACTTGTCCACGACTTCTTTACTCAAGAATTTTCTTAAATTCCAAGTTATAGGAACTTGAGAGGGTATCTCTCCATCCCCCTATTAGCAATGTTTCATTTACAATGGAAAAACTGAAGGGTTCTTTAGACCAGAAAGAGTGCGCGCATGCTGCTGGACGCACTAAGACACTGAACTTCACACACCAACACAAATGTTGTTAGAAAATGCTGAAATACCTTGGGATTGATTGAACTGCTGAGTTCAGAGTTATGCAGAACTGAAGTATCTGCATTCTTTGATGGATTTGGTCACTGGAAACAACACAGCGATACAGGCATTCACTTGGCCCAATCACTTTTCTATTAGCTGATTAACAAATTTTCAATTTTAAATATATCGTGAATTAAGGCCACAAAATATCTGGAAGATCTGATTATGTTAAAAGGAAAAAAAAGTATACTTTCTCTGCAGTTACAAAGAAAAAAATTATAATAAACTAAGTAAATTTATCCAGAAAATGATCCTAGAGATAAAAAATAACTGTTGCAGGCAATACCAGATCCAGTTTTTCAGTCATTCCTCTTCTAGGTATTTATTTTCCAAATCTGAAGAGTACTGCTGCAAATTTGTCTTCCAAATGACCTTAAGATTGACCAATGTGGACAGTAAGAGTAATTGCAAATGGGGATGTATTAAATAAAGTTCTAAACACAGAATTATCAACTTTTGATCACAGCACTCCACAAAAATTTGTGTTTAAAGTAACAGTCATTATTTTAAAAGTTTACAGCAAATACATTTACAGTATACCAACCATTTCAAACCTTACCTTCAGTAATTTGCATGAGGGAAATTCTGGTAAAGAACGTAATTTATTTTTTCTCAGATAAAGTTGTTCCAAAGATGCCATAGTCGCTAATTTAGAAGGTACAGTTTCCAGGTAGTTTTTAGTACAATCCAGTTGTCTTAAGCCTACAGAAGTAAGTGTGCAGTGACAAACAGAAAAATAAGAGAAAATAAAAAGTTATCTACAGAAGCATAAATATCCTGCTTTTTAAAATAAACATAACTATTTTGCCAAACAGAATTTTGGAAGAAATCAAATCAGTTAGCATCAACATTTCTGAAAACAAGGCATCTGCTTTTCATTTATTCTTCACAGAACATTCTGGAACGCTTTCAATGACACTGCCAGATACTAGCTCTTGTCAAGAAAGAGTCTAATATTGCAGACCATCTCAGAAAGACCTGCAAGTAATTTCTATAGCATTTATAAAAGCTCTGGTCTGTCACCTGTTCCTGTAGATCTGCCACAGCTATTAAAATACCCATTTCACATCAACCAGTAGTCAGCTTGATATTTAACAATCAAATGTTAGAAGTCAACTTTATCACTCTCTAATTTATGGTATTTTCCTCCCCAATAATGTCAACTATCTCTCATTAATGCTTTATTTTCCACTCAAAATATGCAATAAAGAAAAAAAAATTGTCAAATTGCTTATTGCAGCCTTAAGGGTAATAACTTCTAAGCAGAATAATACTAATCCTTACACTTTTCTGATCATTCCATGCCCCATTTATCAAGAAATACGAACCGTAAGAGGACTCAAGTTTGATATACACTAGCTGTAGCTGATTTTTTTAAATAATTCTGAACTAATAGTCTTGAGAATACATCAACTCTTTAAGAATATTTTTTAAAATCCTGAATAATATGCACCATATTTCTGAACATAACTACAGAACTGGCTGTATGGCATTAAATAATCTGAGGGAACAAATTTACTTTTCATCGCACTGATATCTGCAGGCAGGTTCTTGAGTTGATTACAAGCCAAATTGAGTCGCACTAAGTTAATGAGCAAAGCAAAACTTGTTGGAATGTCTGTGAGATGGTTGTTGGACAGATCCTGAAGATTAAAAAAAAAAAAAGAGAGAGGAAGAGAGTGGTTAGAAATAGAGATGTTTAAAATATCCCACGAGTACTGCTACTGCAAAGTTAATTACTGGCAGAACACTAAAATTAGATGGCTGACATCTTCAGGATCTCCCTGGTAGAAATGTGAATAGATGAAACAAGTCTCCCATAACTGACAGATCACAAGGGATTTGATTTTTCTTAAAATATTTGGCAAACCAAGAGCAAAACTTGGTTTCAAACCAAAACAAGGAAACCCACCATGTACTAACTGACAACCTACATAAGTCATTAGAATATTCACAAAGTTCTGCCATCTAAGCTATTTTTAATTAACAGTAGCAAAACATGGATAAATCAGCCTTTCTGCACAACTAAGTATTTTTCAAAAAGTTGAATTTACCAATTCTTCTAAATTGACAAGCTGTCCAAATCCATCCGGCAAGTGACTCAGCTCATTGTGATGAAGAAGGAGGCTTTTCAAATGTGACAACTGCATCAATTCTTCTGGGATACTCTTCAGTTTGTTGTGGCTAGTATTAAACATGTAACACAAAGGGAAAAAACAATCGCTAAGTAGTTTTAAGAACGTAACTGCATACAGAACACTTTAGTTACATATGATGCTATCCAAACCAGAGCTGCAACGCTTGTATCAGCTGGATTATCTTAGCCACACACAGCTTGTTGAAACACAAGGTCTTCAGACCCTAGAGCATGTACGAAGCACGTCCAGCATCAGATACACTGGATATTCTGTGCTGGCACAGACTAACTACTAATTACATCTACAGCGAGACAGGCTTCTGCAAAACATTCCCACGCCGCAGCACACACATATGCTTGCTGCGTCACCTTTAAGAAAAATCTGCCTCCTGCAACAGTCTCAGCCCTCTACAATGGATTAGCTTCCTGGGAGAAATTAAGGGTTTGTTTGTTTATTTCTTCAAAAATGCTTCATCATATGAATATTGAATCCTCATCTGAATTTACAATATTCCAGCTGGATCTTAATTTTTTTTTGGCTCATGTAGTTCACACACACAGTAGCAGCATACTCTCTTTCTCCCTGTGCATGAATTTACAAAATTACTCCAGCAAACAGAAGATTATGAACTTTCCAGCATGAACGAGATCTATACAATTATTTCCAATGCATATTATTCAGGACAAAAAGTATTTTTATACTCAAAACTGCCAGACTGAAGCAAATGAATGTAGATATTACTTTCGTGTGATTATTCAAAATATCACTGTTTTCACCTTCCAAGTGAGACTTGTGTCTTTGAGTATCAGTGAAAATAATTTTAACAAACCTAAGATCATCAGTTTTGATCCAAAACTTAGCGATTCTCAATACATTAATATTATCTAGCTAAAAATCTGAAATAAATTTTCTGAAAGAAAATGATATACTGCAATCTCTTATTCACACCGTGAAAGTCACTGTAATATTTCTCATGTTCCAGTTTTGTAACCTGTACTTACCTGACATCAAGTTTCTGAAGATTTTCTAATTCTCCTAAAGCAGAAGGAAGCGATGTCAGTTGATTATCATGCACCTGGAAAATAAAGTTTTTAGAATACAGTTACTAATTTATACCTTGTAGGTTTTCTTTCCCTATCCCAGAAACAAATCAAGCTAACCTAATACACAGAATTTTGTACACAAGTACAGCTATGTACATGCCTCAAGCAATTACCAACCGCAGCACTGCAACTGCCAATCTGCAAAATTCTACTTAATTGATTGTAAACACTAAGAGATTAGATACGAAGCAGGGGAGAGGGTGGAGTGCAGGAAAGGTGGTTGCATCCAGTAATAGCTCTTCCTTCATAAATAAGTAATAGATCTTTCTACAGAACAGCACCCGCTACCAGCGTATAAACTGACATATTACCAGATCTGTAACAATCTTTTCTTTATCCTGAGAATACACCAGTGCCACTTCTACACATCCACCACTGCAGGGAAATGGAAAACAAAGATCTAAGACCATGTTTTCCCACCGCCTACAGGGAGAGTGCAGTTCTACCGTAATGGGATCAGTGTACTTACATCCAGGACAATGAGCGCAGGCAAAAGTTTGACATCCTCTGAAAGACACTGCAGTTTGTTTGAGGCGAGTATCAGCTTGGTCAGGTCTGTTTGCTCCCACCAGCGATCCGCGGCACCGAAAGAGAGATTTTGATGAGCTTCCTCCGGAGTATCCAAATTTATCCGCCACACATGTTGAGGCACTACATACACAAACATACAGGCGTCAACTACATTCTTCAGATATTGACTCTCAAAGCTCCACTATCGTAATGCTTTTCAGACATACAGACACCCATACAGTCAACTGCATTTCTAGAGACATTTTTCCAGAGCTGACAATAGCAAGCTGATGGAAATCTGCCAGGAACAGCCAAAAGTAAGTCGATCTGCCAACAGATGGCAGGAAATATGCATTGTTGTTGCTCCCTCTGTATTTTTCCTGTCCTGCCCGCATGGCACGGCCAAGCATAAACCCCAAGGCACAGGAGGAACAGCAGCCCCGCGGAATCGGTCGGCCAGCAACCGCCGGCAAACACGGCGCCCGTTCCCTCGGCTGAAGAGCCGCGGGTTTTCCCGGAGAGCCGAGGCCTGGGCACACGGGCAGCCGCTCTCCCCGGGGCTCCCCCCCCGCCGCCCTCCCCCGGCCCCGGCCCTCCGCGGCAGCACCGCCGCTTCCAGCGAGGCTGCGAACCCGGCTTAGCGCGGCCGAGGTGCGGGGAAGAAGGGGTGTCACCGCCAGACACAGGGGACGGCGAGGAGCACCGCGTCCCCGCCGGCACCGAGCTCACCCTCGCTGAGGCTCCGGCCCGACAGGTTTAACTGCCCGCTCTTCCGAGCCGCCCGGATCAGCCCCTGCGGCACGGCGGGGCCCGGCTCCGCCGCCGGCCGCCTGAAGCCAGCCCGGGGGTCCCCCGCCCGACCTCTCCTCGCCGCCATCCCTCGCCGCGGCCGGGCCGGCGCCGCCCCGCCGCCCGCCGAGCTAGGCGGAGCCTGGCGGGGCCCCTCAGGCGGGCTCCGGGCGCTGGCAGCCGGCCCGCGGAGCGCTCGGCGGGCTACCGCTTCCCCCGGCCGCCATTTCCCGCCCGGAGGTGCGGGGTGGGAGCCACGACGGCGAAATGGTGGCCCGAAATGGGAGCAGGGGAGGCCGGCAAAGCCTCCCTCCATCCCGGCGAGGGCTCACCCCGGTCCCCGGGCCCAAAGGGGGACGTTGGCATCTCCCCCAGGGGGGTTCGGCTGCTCCTAAGAGCCAGAGCGTCACCTTTGTGCGAGACGAAAACAGACGTTTCCATGGCGGTCTCGGCTCGCAGCTGGACTGCGCACAGTTCTCATCGTCCAGGTCCGCTTGCGGTTTTGGCTCTAACTCCCTCCAGCAAACGGGAGGACGAAGGAGAAGTCCCGTCCCCCTCAACAGCGGCCTGAACATCGGGTGCAAACCCACACAGCCCGGGAGCAGAGCAAGACTAGAAACTGCGGCTGACACAACTGAGGGTGTCAAATTCTTGCTAATTATTAGAAAGGAGACTCAGCCACAAATGAGCTGCAGCTGGGCACACCATGTGGTGCAGATCTCGCGTCCCTACCAGCAGTTCCTGGTGAGAATTACGAAAAAGGCGCGTTTTCCCCCTTAGTCACTCAAGTTTGTAGCTGTAGCACTTTTCAAACACTGGGTTTGCGTTTCCAGTGCTACCCTGTTTGAAAAAAAAGCTTTGACTAGTAGTTCCACTGAGCTTCAATTAGTTAAGGACCAAATACCATGTTAGGTAAGCAAGAACGTGATTCAAGAAACTGTCATACTTAAGGCGTTAGCTCTTGACTAAGGATTTTGGCCTCATTAGTTTTTTACCACTGTTTAATTACCCCTTTTTCTGTCTCCTCTCTCTGTGGGAGCCACCAGGCAGCACTCTGCAAGAACATGCTGGGCGTTTCAACTGAGCATTGAAATAACAAAGTGCTGGAAATCCCAGAGTTTTGTATATAGTCTTCAAGTTCAGTTTATATTTGTTCTTATAAGAGGAAGATGTATTTGGAAAGGCAGGAGTTAAGCAAGCTGAAGCTGGTTCATAACAGGGTCAGAAACCATGACAAGAGATGGGAAGGGCTGAACTTCCTGGAATGATTCATATTCATTACTTAAAAATCGCTTTCATAGACTTTGGAAGTAATGTTGCTTTATTCATGACCTGATGCCAGGAGCAACAGAGCAGAAAACGTAGAGAGCACTCAAAGTACATTCATCTCAGTGAGCCCAGGCAACAAAACACCCACTCCGCTCATCTCTACGTAAATACGATTAACTCATATACCAATTAACCTAGCCTGTTTAAAATGCAGCAATGTTAAGCTTACAGCTGTGAAGGCCCAAGCAGCATTACCAAGCCCATCTGGAACACCTCGGGCAGGGCACTGTTAGCAACGCGCTCAGCCCAGCCAAGGTTGAGGCCCATCTGCTCCTCTTAAGACCGACCAGAAGTACTCCGGAACCCCAGCCGCCACCTGGATGTGCTACCGGCACGAAGGGCAGCTCAGGCTCAGTGTTCCCCGCCAACCTTCGCGTCCTTCAGACCCCTCAGCGCCTGAGGCGAGAGGCCACCTCACGCCTTTCCCGCCCACAGCCAACGGCCGGGCCCCCCCCCCCCGCTCTGCACATGCGCGGCGCTTCCCGCGCGCGGAGGCGGAGCCTGGTCCCCCCCCTCCAGCGGGAGTTGGCGGGGAGGGGGGGGTGGTACCCGCCTGCGCACGCGCCGTCCCCGCGCGTTCCCGGCGGAGGCCGGGGGCGCGCGCATGCGCAGGCGCTCAGGCCGCCGGCCGTGAGGCTGCGTGGGGGCCCGCGCGCCCCGCGCGCCTGCGCGGAGGGAGGGCGGCAGCAGGGGATTGTGGGATACTGCGGCCCAGGCAGGCTGGTGAGGCGGGCGGCCGTTTGTGCGCGGCGGCGGCTGGGCCAGGCCGGGCCGGGCCGGAGGCGGCAGGAGGGGCCGTGAGGAGCTGCAGCGAGGAGCTGGTCGGGCCTAACGCGCTCTTCCTCTCCCCGATGTGTTTGTAGCAGCGGAGCGGGCGGTAGCGCAATGGCTTCAAGCAGCGGCACCGACGTGATCCAGGTCACCAACGTCTCCCCCAGCGCCAGCTCCGAGCAGATGCGGACGCTCTTCGGCTTCCTCGGAAAGATCGAGGAGCTGCGCCTCTTCCCCCCCGAGTGAGTGGTGGCCCTCTCCCCTCCCCTCCTCTCCCCCACCAGCAGCGGGTCCCTTCCTCCACCTCGCCGCGGCCCGGCCGCCGCCTCCGCCCTCCCCTCCCCTCCTCCCCCAGTGCAGGCCCGCCTCCATGGCGGCCGGCGGCGGCGAGACTGCCGGGACTCGGGTTGCCCACGCCCCCGGCTCGGCGCCGAGTCGCCCAGGAGCTCGCCCGATTGCGAGGCGGCGAGATTCCCCCCCCCCCCCCGCCATCCCCGCCACTCGCGGCCGGCAGCGTGTGGGTGTGCTGGGGGGGGCGGGGGAGGAAATCTCAGTGCGTGGGGTCGGAGCGAGCCGCTCTCGTACGCCCCTGCTCGGGGAGAGCGGGTGGGCACCAGTAAGAGCTTATTTTCTTCCTACAATTGTAGTTATTCACGTAATTATGCACCTGCGGGTGTGCTGGGGTGGGGGGGCGAATCTCGGTGCGTGGGGCCGGAGCGAGCTGCTCTCGTACGCCCCTGCTCGGGGAGAGTGGCTGGGCCCCCGTAAGAGCTTATGTTCTTCCTACAATTGTAGTTATTCACGTAATTATGCACCTGCGGGTGTGCTGGGGTGGGGGGGCGAATCTCGGTGCGTGGGGCCGGAGCGAGCTGCTCTCGTACGCCCCTGCTCGGGGAGAGTGGCTGGGCCCCCGTAAGAGCTTATGTTCTTCCTACAATTAGAATTCTTCACGTAATTATGCACCTGCGTGGGGGAAAAAGCAGTGATTTACGGCATGCAGTCGCACGCGGGATTCCCCCTGCCGGATGCACGTTTTTCCCTCCGAGCTGTTTGTTGCAGGGCTGTCTCGCTAACCTTTGCTGCCTTGGTTAACCTCCGGAACTGTAGGCAGTTTATGGACGGTTAGCCACAGAACTAAAATTTTGATATAAATATGCATTCCTTGCAAAGAACTCTGTGCAAAACGGGCAGGTAATGACTAATGTGCAAATAATACGCATTTATTATGTTAGGTGTTAACATTGATTTTGGTTGTGTCAGTTTGATTTGTCTTGCAGAACCCAACGTCATTATATGTTGATCTTTCGCATGTGTATTACGTAAGTGAAAAGGTTTCTTTTTGGCACGATGAAGGAGGATTGTTCGATTGGAGAAAAATCAAACAAGAACACAGTCAAATTATTTTTAATACCCAAGGCTATTTGGATTTTTTTATTTTAGGAAAAAAAAAAAAGGCTATCACAAAGCATTCTTTTTGTCATCACTGAGTCTTCAATCCCTGCCAGCACAAAACCAGGAAAATTCACCCATCCTGTTAGCTGGTTATATATGCAAATTCAGAAACAGCATTTCTGGTGTTCTTGCAGTTTCTTACTTTGGGTTGGATTTTGGCAATTTGCCAATGTTGGAAATTGAAGCATAGAGCGAAATGCAGTGTTTATGTAACTGAAATTGAGGGACAATTCCAGGCAGGAGAGCTGCGTTGTTAATAGCTGGGACAACTATACTTACATGGCAGAACCATTAATACTTGGCAGCCAGCAAAGTAACTCACCTTTAAACAGATGCAGTTATTTGATGTGCTGCTCTGTATTTTAATATTTTGTCTAATTTTTAAGGAAGGTTAATATAGGTGAATTCTGTTTCTGAAATTTTGTAGTTTTAGATACATATTAACTAATCCATTAAAAGATTACTTTTATGGTATCAGAATGAAGTGCTCTACAAAAAATCTCCAAATCCAAAGCCCAGCCCAGCAACTCTCCTTTTACCATACCCCAGACTGTCTATATATATGTTCTTAATTTGGGTCCTGTGCACAAATGTGCAGTGAAATACTGGCCCCACAGGACCCTCCTCAGTACAAGCATTGGATCTGTCTTGGGCTTGTGCGCTGGAGAGAAGTCTGTGATGGATATGTTGTAGAGCTGGGCTGTGGGAAGACAAGAGGGAGATCTGCGTTGTGCCCTTGTGTCTGTAATGTTTGATACTAGTAGATACAAGTCTTTAGGGCAAACTTACTGGTTTGTGTCCTGGCGTAAGTTTGTTTCTGCAAAAAGGCCAGGCTCCTGCATTTGACTGCTGACTTCTGCCTCCTTTGTTCTGGCACTGGTGTTCTTGTCACATAGAAAAATACCGAGTTGACTGCCTTTACAGTTGCGTCAGTGAAGGCTATGTGCCGAGGGAGAAAAGGCAACAAGATGCAAATAACTCCAGTAACCCAGGTGGCAGGTATCTCGAATTGCAGGACCAAAAATTACTTAAAACATTCGGCCTGAATTTCTTTTGTATTTCAAAGCCCTTAATGAAAGAGGAGGATAATACTGCTTCATCTTGTAGGGATATTGTGAAGATTTCTTAGTATTTACAAAAAAGCTATAACTGTAGAAAAGCCACCGAAGAAATCAATACAGAACAGGAAATATAGTGACACTAAATAGGCCGTGCGCAGAATATGGGCCAAATATTGAATAGCTGCTGAAGTGAACATTGTAATATATCTTCAATCTAGAATGTATGTCTTGGTGGAAAAATAGCATTTTTGAAAACTGCATATAAAGGTTGGGCGGTTGATACTAGACCAGGCACTTTTTTCAGACTGGGGTTAATTTTTAACCTTACTATTTGAAGTAGGTTCTGTGTCATTTCCTTTGTGTTGCTGTCCATACAGAGATGCCAAGAGCTCGGACACCTCTGGACCCACTGCAGGTCTCTGCTGGGGTACTCATGGACCTGATCTCGGAATGCTTTAGAGTCTCTGATTTCATTTCACACCGAAGAGGGGTATATTTTCTAATAGTGGCAGGTTCTTTCATCTGTTTCTTCTAAAGCCTTTTCTGTTCTTTCTTCTTTATACTTCAGGTCTTGACTTTTCCCTGCCCACGGTGTTCATCCATTTTTGGGGGGGTACAGGATATAAATTGCAATCTGTAAATTCTCTCCATAGTCTGAATCTCTTTATGTCCCAGATTATACTGGGGTTCTTTGTTGCATATAGTATTTCTGACTAACCAGTCCCATTTCCATTGCTCTACCTCCTTATTTGTTTCATCTTTCTCTCGGTCGCTCTGATTCTGCTGTCCCCTGTAGAAGTTCCTTGTTCTCCTGGGCTTCCAGATCAGATCTAACTTCCTCAGCTTCTCTACATTTCTGTTTCTTTCTCCTCATCCATCTCCTTATCCCAGTTTATTTAATCAGCTATTACACGTTTTATGTATATCTCAGCTTCATATTACATCTTTAATCCACAACCAGCTCTGTGACTTCCTCCATTTTTCTTCCCCAAACCCTTTCTTCCCTCTTCCTTCTGCTTTTCCCCAACTCCATTGCCTGGTTCTTCTCTGTATTGTATTCCGTATAGCTTCATCCTCCATGGTAGGCAAAACTGAAAAGTGGAGGGAATGGAGAGTGCTTGGGGGGGGGGGGGCTTTTTTTTTTTTTTTTTAAAAGGTGTGTGTATATATACACACGTGTGTATATATATATATAAAAAAGCTGATTTCAGCATATTCTGTTCAGCATATGAAAACTGCCTTTCCATCAAAACTTAAGTTTCTGCTCTGAAACTTGGACGTAAGAGGTCTTATGCCACTGGTGTTTGATAGAGAAACCAATGTTTTCTCTGGTCTTGCTCTTTAGATATGAATGATCCAGTCAAATTTTTATGGACAGAGAATTTTACCAAGAAAAAAGCACATCTGATGGAAAATACAGTCTATAGAGTTAAAGCTTCATAAAATTAGGAGCATACTTCATAATTTCATACGTTGGGTGGCATAGTAATTGGTAAGATCTTTTGCCTTGTCTAATAACTGCTGATGGAAGTTATACACGGACTCTGTCAGAATACTGGCAATACTTGCAATTGCTACTGGTAGTTGTTCTGCTGAGAAAAGGATGACAACTTCTGTTTCCAAGTGAAGCACATGGGTTGGTTCTTTTTTTGGTTTTTGGCTGTTTGTGGGGTTTTTTAAACTGTTTTTTCCCACCAAATGAATGTGGTAATGTTGAAGAACATCTCTTGCATGGACAATCTATTCACTCCAGCCTGATTCTAGCCTGATTTTACATCAGTAATAATGCCAGTAATAATGTTTGTGTAAGTGGCAGAAATATCCCTTTAAAAAAATCAGATTTAATACTTAAGATGCTGGTTGCAATATGAGGGAACTATGGTGGAGCGAGTAGTTAGAGGTTATGATATGAATGTTGGATTTCCCTGTTTATCTGCTGTATTTCAGTATCTACTGTACTTCAGAATGGGTACATTGTTCAGACACCAACCACAGTAAAACGTTGTGTGTCTCGGTGTTCACTGGCATGATGTCTGAGAGAGAATTACTAAATTTTTCAATCCCTGGTGAATTAGAATAATGATGGCCTTTTTTTGGTAACTGTTGAGAACATTCTGTTCTTGATGAATTTTGCTCAGCCACAGCTTGGATTTCAGAGTGACTGGAAATACATTTTAAAAAATTAAATACACTGATTTATATTAAATATCAGGCTGAATAAGCATAGCCTTATGTATTTTCAGTTGGTTTTGTAGATTCAGCTAGCTGTGCAGCTTAGTATGTAGTGATACTCGTGTATATAAACAGTATCTACTCCGTTTCATGTTTCCATGTTATCACAGACATTTTAAGAATGTTTGAAAATACTGTACTGCATTGATGTAATAATTTGTTTAGTTTTTTTAGAACTTTGTATACCATTCAGGTATGCCATAACTCCTTGATTTACTTATCTTTAAAATTTTACTACTGTGATTTTGTGAAACACTGTCTGCTAGTGCTTCTTTGGGTTTTATGGTTTTATGCAAATGAGTTTAAAAGGCAACATTTTGGCAAGCTACTGTGTATTTGTAGATACAAAAGAGCTAATAGTTTCAATTTTTCATTTTCTGTGCCATTTATTGCTACAATGTTACTTTACAATTTAATAAATCTGCAAGATGTTGGGTGAAGTGGATGTTCCTAATTGTAATATTTCAAAAGCTGCAATACGCTGGCTTCAATCTAGTTTTTAACATCAGGTTAAATTTAAAGTAAATTTAAAGTGTGATCTGATAGACATTTAGGGCCGTTGTTCAGTTTGCATAACTTGCCATGTTGGGCTGAGCCTATCTCAGCAGTGGTGAAGGTTAGATAGTTTTTGGCGTTTGTACTAACAAAAATAGATCTTGGATGTCTGTCTCATTGATGTCGAAGTAATTCTCCTTTCTCCTGAATTCTGACAATTCTCCTTGCGCTTTCAGTGCTTAAAGACTTGATCAACGTTCTTCGACCCAGATAAAATTGTTTTGGCAGTGGGATGTGTTTTGAAGAGCTAGTCTTACAACTGTTTCTGGAAATCTAGTTAGTAAAGGTAGATCTTTGTCATGAAGAATTAGTGAATATTTTTCAGAGCTACCTCTTTAGGCTAATTTGCACCTCTGGTACTGGAGGGCAGACCTGAACAGCACACGTACCTTGGCCTTGTTTTAGAAACTAGGGGTTTAGGACCTGCCCTGCGACTTCTGGAGGCAGCTTTTAACTCTGCTGCTGCACAGTTGTGTCTGCGTAACGATTTTTCTTGCCGTCTTTTAGCTTATATGTCTGATTAAAGCAAAATCTGCACCATTTTCAGGATATATGGGCTTTTGAAACCCATTCTGGACATGTACTGGGTTCTGCCTCTGGTTTTGGGGGGTTTGGTTTTGTTTTGTTTCAGGGGAGGGGAGGGGGGGGCACAGTTGTATGGCCTACAATTCTTTCCTGTTGTAGGAAGTAGATATTTCTCGTTTTTTCAAGTGACTCAAAACTTTGGCGTTCTCTTGGATTTTCCATGTCTGGGATTTTTTTATGCAGCTGCTGACAGACACTCAGGAGTGGGTACATACCTATCTTGTAAAGAGGTCTATGTTTATTGATTTAGTAGTGTTGCTTACCTGAGCTTCTTGAATTTCTTTGTGTTTAGTTCTGTTACTGCTGAATGATAGACATGTGTTTAGGAGTGTACATCCCTTCAGAATGAACTTGGGAGTTTCTGTATGCGTGAGAAGAAGCATGATGAAGTTTGGTCTAGAAGCTTTTATGAAATTGTGTTGATAAGTAAAATCATAGTGGTCTTTTGATCGTTACCCTCTTCGTTTCATAATTTATCTTAAGTAATTTGGGGCCTAAAGCAGAGAGTGTAAAACTACTGGTTTTGGTAACTTAGGCGGTATATGTAGTAGGTAACTTTTTATCTCTCTTGAGCAAAGTTTTTCTTTGTCTCCTTCCCTTCTCACAGACAGGTCACGAAAACTAATTTGCATTTAGGTGACTGCTCATAGATATATTGTGCATAGTAGAATTAATGTCCAGTTACAAATGAGGCAATAAAACTGTTGCTGCAATTTTACAGTGAATGGGCTTCATTCATTGTAATTTCATATCTGTGGTCATGCAAAATGATGTTTGATACAAAACCTGAAATCATGTTCTTGCCTAGAGAAGTACCCCATAGTCCCCTATGACTTCCTGGTTTGGTGAAAGTGGGGAGACAATAGAAGTTTCATACTGTCAGACTTGCTTCCATCCAAGTAATTTATTTCTTTCTTTTTCAGTGATTCTCCTTTGCCTGTTTCATCGCGTGTCTGTTTTGTAAAGTTCCATGATCCTGACTCAGCAGTTGTGGCCCAGCATCTGACAAACACTGTATTCGTTGACAGAGCGTTGATAGTCGTACCATATGCAGAAGGTTTGTGAATTGTTTAATGGCCTATGAAGCCACCGTATGATGGCATTTTATTCCAGTATAGCTCACAAAAATGAGGATTAGTAAAATGTCAAACGTATAAGATCTTAACATTTTGAAACCCTTGGTATATTGCCATTGGCCTATGGTTTAAATAATTTCTTTTATCTAGTGACACTGAATGAAAGTGGAAAGTTTACCTCTTACTGGTTTTGTGTGTCTTTAAGTTTAGAATATTAACATTTTAGGCAGAATTATTTGCAAATTTTGCTCTTTATCAGTCTCAATGAGACATTTTCCCAAACAGACCTACGCAAACAGATCAACATTTTACGGAAATTTTGCCTTAAGAATTGTTTGCCACTTTCACATAGGCATAAATCTCTTCATGAGAATGGTTTCTCCCTCCCTGAGAGCGCATGGGAGAGTAGATTAACATTTCTTTGAGATATGCTGCCACTGCATTTAGTTGGGAACTTCCCTGAAAAGGCACTCGCTCTCATTGTGAAGTCCAGTATACCAAGGGTTTGAATAATTATGGTTTAATTTGAAAGTGAGATCTTCCAAGAGGTGCCAAATGGGCACTGGTACTAGTTTTTTATTCCAAGTTTTCTTGTTCATCCTTGATATATTTTATAGAATTTCACTAAATAATAAACTCTTCTCTCTGTTATTTGTGTGTGTGATTTTTGTAGTGGAGAAGGCAAATGCAAAGCCCTTCCAGATGACTGAAAAACAGTGGGTCCTCTGCAGCTACAGGGGATTCTAGACATTAACTAAAGGCCAGCAAGCACTCAAGTCCCCAAGTGTTTTCCTGGTGTAACCACTTGTTAACTACATTCTCTCTTCTTCTTTTTATTTTTACATTTTAGGGTGTTACAGTAATTTGAAAGGCATTGAGCAGGGTTTTTGGAACTTACCTTAAAAACAAAGTGCTGAGAAGACACCTCTTCTTACAGAAGTCTTATTAAACTCTTCTAGACTTGCTTTAGAAGTAATTGATTTCCATTGTACTGTTTCTTGATTTACTTCTGAAATAATGGATTTTCCCAGATCGCTTGAATTATATAAAATCTCTGCAGATTAAGTCATACTACAGTAATAAATTTGGTACATGGCCTGGGTTCAGACCTATAATCAAGACATTGTAATGCTGTAGGCTGTCTTTTGAGGCCTGGGGAGCTGTCTTATCTTTGTATTCCTTAAACTTGAAAGATGTGAAAACTTAATTTCTGGAATGTAGGAATCTGCAGCATGACCTTTGTTTGAGACATGCTGCTTTTTGAGAGTACAGAACACATTCTGAAATTGCCATTGAGTTACTGCTTCTGCTTTCGCTAGTTTAGGTGTAATAGCATAGTTGAAAGGCATCTTGTCCTCGTCTTTGTATTAAAGCATGATATAGCAACAGTCCATCTGACTTAGTACTGAAATGTTCTCCAAGGCCCATGGTGAAGAATGTTAGTGTTTAACTTTTCCAGTAAGGATAAAAACATTTTTTCTCTTTGTCAGTCTGACTTTGTCCATTGTGCTCGATGGTGGATAAATCTGGCACATAGAGAAATCTGCCCAGTAGTTTTGGTTCAGATTGTGTAAAGAAAATAAAATTAATAAAGTAGAATATTTTAATGGGCCTGTTTAAATCGAGGAGTTCCTCATGGGCTGTTTCTTGTGGTGTTCTAGCAGTTCAGAATGTTGATCTTTTTGGCATGATGATGTAGCATATCACAAGAGATATGTTCAGCCAATAAAGTTATGCCCCCCGGTTGTGTAATCATATGCTTTTGTCCCTGTACTGGAGTAGAGTTTTCCCTGCAAATGCATACTGCCAGGGTCCCAATTCAACAAGCTATTTAAGCACGATACAGCAAGATTCTTAAAACCATAGTGAAATTGCTCATGTGCTTAAAGCCAGGCATATGCTTAACTACTGTGCTGAACTGGGCCCTTTTATCTTTTATTTTCTATTGTGATGATTCTGTATTAATATTGCCTGTCACTAAAGTAAATGTTTATTATCTGTTTAGTGCAATAATTATCCCCTATATCACAAGCGCACTCCAGTTTTAGCATACACAGACATTTTGGTGTTGGCTGTTGCTTTGTGTTATAGAACTAAACACAAAGTCTACGGTAAGGTTTAGTATTTGTAATTTTCACTGTGATATTCCTAGATTTGGAAGGAACTCTAAGATTAAAGATGGCTGGGGGGGGTATTTAGGTTCTTTGGTTAATGTTTGTTTCTTTTGTCTGTTTCTTTTTCTTTCATTTCTACACATTCATGCAGTATTTCATGGTTCTAACAAAGCAGCAGTAAAAAAAACTCTTGAAGCATGAAAATTAACTGGTGAGGGGCCTCATTGCTTTTTTTAAAATTGTAGTTTATTTATTTCTAAATACTTTTTTAAAAAACAATTAGAGGATCAGATGCATGACTTTTTTTAATGGATGCAGATCTTCTATGAGGTGTCTCAAGATAAGTCTGAGGATTTGTATTTAGATGCCAGAAATGTTGTAGTTGCACTAATTTGAAATGTTTAGATATAATTTATAAATATCCTCTGAGACATAATTTTGCATGCAAAATTACCCCATAATCTCTCTGTAGGTATGTTAATATATTTATGCATTAATGCCCTTTATCTAAATGACCTTTTTCCCCCCTCTCCCTCCATAACTTTTGGTATCTAAATTGATGACAGCTCAATGACACAAGCAAGATAACAGTGCTGTGTATTATACATTTGTTTATATTATCGGCACTTCTCAGTATAGGTGGAAGGAACCATTACCTTTATTTAACAGTGGTTTTTCTTTTTTGTTGTTGTGTTTTACAGTTCTTTTCCCTGGTTCAGCCTGAACTATATACCAGGCCCTGCTGAAAATACCACCCAACAGTTTTCTTCTGCAGCTTATCCAGTTTCTCTTAAGTGCCCTGTACATATTGTATGTTTTATGATGAGATGCAGTTTCTTAATATGTATTACAGAAACACTACTGGTATTTGCAAATATATAGTAAAATTGTTTTATTGAACTCTCATTTTGGGGGCTTGGGCACATTAACAAATTAATCCATCTGTATAGGGCTTTTGCTGTTGGATAGAATAAAAATACCTACCTAATTACTTGTTTCGTAGTAGGACCCTTACAATTATATGTGCAGAACAGGCAGTAAAATAAGACACTTGTCTTAGTTGGCTGCAAGATTTTGGGCCAGAAGTTTCTTCTGAAATGGCAGTATGTAGCAGCATTCTTGGTACAATAAGCATGGCACATATTGGAACAAATGCATTTTACTGCACAGGTAAGGAATGTGCCACGATATACTGTATGTATGCACCCATCCACCCACAGACACACATACACAGCGTGTATTTGAAGATCTGCAGAGACTTTCATTTTCATTTGACAAGTCAGCAAAAGCCCTACGCTTGATTCAACAAAAAAATATTTCCATGCCTTCTCTTAAGTTTTACAAAATTTATATGGTAGGTGTAAAAGAAAACATAGTGAACTGTACCATATTATTAACCCCTAAATCAAACTTTTTTTGTCTTGTGTATCTTGATTTTTCTGTGTGCTTTATAGTGAAGCAGCCGACACGAGTCGTTGTTCATAAAACAGCTTTTGAAAGTTGAGAGCACACCCCTGGAGAACCGACTGTGCTTGCTTACGTTTGGTTCATGACTTAAAAATCGAGTACAGGTGATGAAATCTTGGCAGTGTTAACAAAAAAGTAGTGTGTATTGTGCTATTTTTTTGCTCTAGAAACTTAACCATTTGTAGAGAAAAAGGAACAGTCAAATTTTCACACATTGAAGTTTCATTCTGACAAAAAAAATTAATGATAAATATTAATAGACATCAAACTTTGTATTTTAGCCAACATAAGTACTTTCAACAAACTCAGGTGGTGTATCAGGGAGACATTTTCTGGGTGTATTTGTGTATTTTCTGCCTTTGGAATGGAATGCATTCTAATGCAAGGCTATTTCTCTGCAGGAGTTATTCCTGATGAGACTAAGGCTTTGTCTCTCTTGGCACCAGCTAATGCTGTGGCAGGTCTGCTGCCTGGAGGTGGACTCCTGCCTACTCCCAACCCACTTTCTCAGGTAGGCTTTCCAGTTAGACTGAAGTCAGGGGAAACAATGAGATTTATGTTGTTAGATTCTAACTTACTTTCTGTTGTTTTTTTCAGGATATATAGACTGATGTGCTAATGCTGATTCCTAGAATGTTTTAGTTTATATACCGCGATGGATTGTTACAGCTATCTGATATGAATTGTGGCAAAGCAGTGATAAGCTGCTAGATGGGATACTTTTCTTTCCCTAATATGATGCTTCTGGTATCTCAGGGGCCCTGTGTTTATATCTCTCTCGTCCCTCTTTTATCCATTGTACGCTTACAGACAGATTTGACAAGCGGTAGAGATCTCGTAGATTTTAAATTTGTGAAGTTCGAGGAGTTGGTATGCTGTGGAGATACCTTCCGTTAATACTCCAACTGAGGGGGAAAAATTGTACCCTGTATTTGCTCATTCTCTAAATGCACAAGAATTCATGTGGAAGATGAACAGCAAGAATAATACATGTGGAAAAAGGTTCAGTCAAAGCACATCTTATTAGAGAACAGAGAATCAAATTACAAGAGGCAAATTAATAAGAATAAAGCTTCACTAATTCTGCAGTTCTCAAACCTACTTCTTCAGCTTGTGCTTAGCTCTTCTTTGGCTAGCTTCTGCTATGATTTCTGATAGCATGAAAGATATACTTGCCATTGAGTTGTTCAGAAGGTCTCTTTAACCGTATGTAGAGGGAAAAGTCTAAAGTTTAACTTGGAAACTCACGGAAAGGGATGGAAGAAACAAATACAATCTTAAAGATTTCTTTCACCAGAAACTGTATGTATATAAATTCCTGAAAATGGTTGTTGAACCACCTTGGTTTTAGTTCTGTCATTCTGGATCCCAGCCTACTCCCGATCCACTTAAATGGCAGAATTTATTTCACATCGATTTTATGGAAAATTGTGGTGGATGGTCATTTTTTTTTTTTTAACACATCTTGAAAGCTTGCTTTGTAGCTCCTTTTGACTGTTACTGGGAGTTGGGCATCTAACTCAGAAAAAGCAAAGTAGAGCTGTAGTTTATGTTCACAAAATCAGTACGTGGGAATGTGGCTTTTTCTTTTGAGACTGCAAGGAGAAGCCTATACAGTTTCTAGAGATCAGCTAACTGAAAAACTCACTGTCAAAAAGTGGAAAGTTCTGCTCCCTTGCTCTTGACTACATGTTCTTGCTGCTGCTTTTATGCTGGCTCTGGAGCTCATCAGATCCTTTAGTGAGGACGATGTGTTAGCTTGATGCAGACAGCACAAAAATAAGTTCTCTGACGGCTCAGTGGGTTGAATTGGTTGACAAATGAGTCTCAAGAGCCAGAGCAATCAGAAAGGAGGCAGTGAGAAGGAAGGGAGGGAGAGCAAGACCTCATAGCAACAGCATAGTGTTTGATTAACATAAGATCATGTGGTTTTTAGCACAGTGCGTGTTGTGTTTTCAGTATATGTTTTGATCATCTCACTTTAAGTGGCCAAAAAATTAGGTTCTTTCATGAGGCTTCTAGATTAATTTAAGGAATTCAGACCTATGCCATCATCCTACTTAATCTTCCAGTAGCTTTTCAACCCATTTGCCAGTTTTAACCAAATTTGAGAAATTTGCAGAGATGTAATAATATTATGTTGTCTTTTAACATAAAACATGTTAATTTCAATCCTAAATTGATTTAGATATGCAGTAGTTGGCTCAGAAGCTTATAATGAATTTTAACACTGGAAAATAATTTCATTTTAAACTATTTGTTGAATGTAGTGGAATGCTTTACTTTTTCACTTCTTCCCCCTGCCCTGCCCCATTGGGATGCAGAGGAAACAGAATTTCATTTTAGAATAATAATAGGAAAAAAAAAAATCTTTCATATACTAAGCTTTGGAATACCTGAATAAGGAAAACTGAAATACTCTCACTGACCTTAGTATAATGTTTCCTGTAGCTACAAGCCTAAGTAAAACCCAGTTCAAGTTTCAAGTTTATGTCTAATGCTTGGGAATCTTGATCTAACAGCTTTTTATCAATTGAATGTGGCTTTGTCTAATTGCTGTCTTTATTACAGATTGGTGCTGTTCCTTTAGCTGCTTTAGGAGCTCCTGCTCTTGATCCTGCCCTAGCTGCTCTTGGGCTTCCTGGAGCTAACTTAAACTCTCAGGTATGTCACACATTGTAAAATTTTCTTTATTGTCCCTAGCACATACGTAGTGTGACTAGCATACATGATGCTCTTAGTGTTCACCAGTATATTAAACAACAACCTGAAGATCTGGAAATACTACACCTAGGTTTGAAGAAGTATTATGAAATACTACTTTTAATTAAAGGCTTGGCTCAATGTAGTCTGCACAGGCTGCTGGTTCTTTAAACTTCTTAGGATGCTGTCTTTGTTTCTTGGCATTGCAGGTTTATATATGAACACTTTTCTTTTGCTATCCTCTTTTCTGTTTTAACAGTAATTTTCATTTATATCAGTTTAACAGCCACTGTCTGAAAAATCCAGTGATTGATTTTTCTGAGCACCTGTTTGGAATAAATAGTATCTGTAGGAGTATCAAATTAAATGCTGAAAGGACCTAAAAAATAATTTGGGGCTAGTAATGAAATATCTCAAATATGTGTCATTATCAAGCTATGAACCTGCCTCGTACTTAGAGTAAAAAAAAAAAATTGTTTGATTTTTAATTTTGTAGGTGTAGAAAATACTGAGGAGACTTTGTTAAACTGTAGTCTCTTTAAACTATATAAAAAAAAGATTTTAAGTACTAAGTAATAGTGAGTAGAATATTGAGTTAATATTTAAGATACAAGAACCCAAGTACTGTACAGAAAACATGTTTTACAGGTACAAGAAGTAGCAATAATTTAATGCATTGCTAAGAAATCTATCGTTTAGCATTCTCTTTGTGCATGCCATGTGTAGTAACAAGCAAATAATGGTGATAATGAGATAACAAACGAAAAAATAAGCTTTCTAAATGCATATTAGAAAAATATAAATTTGGTATGATCAAGGATTGTTTCCTTTGTCCATTAAGCCAGCTGATTGTAACAAACTGTTTGGGTTCAGCACATGGCTGCCTCTGTATAAAGAAAATTAGTGGGGACCAAACATTTAGTTGTTAATACACCAGTGGTACAGGAAGTGACCAATTGTAGTAATATCTGGATTTTCCTAAGAGCTGCAAAATCCATATTTTTTGTGGAATTTTTAGAGTAAAGAAGCTTTTGCTTCTTGTTCATAAATTGACATTGAGGACTTCCCATGTATAGGCAACTTAGTTGTCTAATGAGGTCTCTATTCTCTTGAAGTAACAGAGAAATAACCTGTAAATACCAGAAGTGTATTTTTATTTTGAAGTTGTTTGATTCTGTCCGGGAAAGGGCCTATGTTTGCCTGCTGTGGAAAAAAAAGTACGTAAGTACCACTGAAAAGTGATGCTCACACCCTCACCACAATCCACAAGTTTTAAAACAGAACAATATGCCTTTTCATCTGTAACTTGTTTGGGCTGTGTTTTGTTTTGTTTTTTTCATCTGTAGAGACTTTTTTTGCTTTAGCCACTGCTGAGCGTACATTCGAGAAAGATAACCTTCTTAAGCATACACATCTTCCAATGTGGTTTTAATTTTTTTTTTTTTCTCTCACAGTCTCTTGCAGCAGATCAACTACTAAAACTTATGAGCACAGTGGATCCAAAGTAAGTATCAGTGTTTACAAATATTTCTGTTGCAGTACACTTGATCTCCGGAATATCTGTTGTGATTCAGTAGTATCCAATCTTTGTCCTGCTGGGTGTAATTAAGGTTGGAGAAAACTAGTGTCATGGGGATCTTGTGCAGACTCTCTTTGCTATGGGAGAGAGAAGAGGGGGAGGAAATGAAGATTATTCAGCCTTGCATCTATGGAATAACACCGATTAATCTCTGGGATTTCATTTTGCTAGAGACAGAAATTCAGTTTTTCTTGTGTCATTTTTGTCGCTTCTGTGTCTGTAATGTAAAGGTGCAGCTAGCACCTTGCATCCCGCAAGGTTGAAATGAAAGGGCTATGGTTGAGAAGGAGCTGAGACCAGCAACTGTTGCAACAGATGATAATAAAAGAGTCTATGTATGTTACAGCTGTCAGAAGATAACAAAAGACAGCATGTCTTATTACTTGGTAGAAAAAGGGAGCAAATAACAGTAAGCACAAGTGTGTGCTAGTTTTTATTTCAGTATTCAGAAAAAGGATAACTTTGTTCAAAATAGCGTGGCATGGAGACAGCAAGTAGGGCACAACTGTAGCACTTAATGTTTTAGTGTGCCGTTAAGCTATCGATAACGTTGCAACAGGATGAAGAAAGCTTATGCCATGGAAAAAAAGCTATTAGACAAATTAGTAGATGAAAAGTGTACTAAATGCAAAGAAACCACATCTGCCTCAGAAGGCCCTTGTACTGCAAATTGCAGGAAGCTTTGGAGAGCATTCTTTGAACTCTCAGCTTTGGGAAGGCATATCAGTGTGTGCTTGCCCTGCTGCTGTATTAGCTAAATAGAGTTCTTCTAACCCTGTTTGGTTGTTCAGTGTTTTTAAATTGTCAGAGCCATCTCATCTATACTGGGGATAAAACTATATATGTGATCTATCTTCATTTTTAATACTCTTCTGGCATATTACTCTCTATTTTAAATTGACATTTCTGTAAGCAGGGAATGCATAACTGATTGAACAAAATAGTTACCCAAGATAATGGATTAGATAAACATCAGTCAGGTATATTGGGTATACCTGGTTGGCTTCAAAGCCACCTTGTAGAACACATCTTCTGAACTTTAAATTTCATCACTGATTGTAGGCTTCTCAGTATGGCTTATAAAAGTGGAAACTGACCTTCTACTGTGTTTCCTGTGGAGTTGTTCCTTCAGGCAATGAGAATTGAATTTGTGTTGTACAAAAATGTTCTGAAAAGTGTCATTAGAAACATATCTGTGCAAGCCAATACAAACTTTCCTGCTATTTACAGTTTACTGGAATTCTAAGAGCCATATGAACTAGTATCTCGTGCCACTGTTTTCAGCACAGATATCACGTCTTAGACTTACTACTCTGTTATCTGAATGGTGACAAAACGCAGGCAGATTCTGATTCACTTAGATCAGTCACTTTGAATAGGCTGCAAACTGACAGTGGAGGCATGTATTTCTTGGATTCATCAATACTGAATTTCTAAAATTGTTTTTTATTTACCAGGTTGAACCATGTAGCTGCAGGTCTTGTTTCACCAAGTCTGAAATCAGATACCTCCAGTAAAGAAATAGAAGAAGCTATGAAAAGAGTACGAGAAGCACAGTCATTAATTTCTGCTGCTATAGAGCCAGGTAATTTTAAATCATAGAATACCTCATTCAATTCAAGATGGAGTTTTCACCTAGTATATGATAAAAGCTAATCGTCTGCAAAATATTGGCTTAATGCTTTCATGTTCTATAGTGGTTTAATTTATAGTTGACAGGTTTTTAATTCTACAGTGTGAACGCTGCATGTGTCCTGCAGAATGATGCAGGGAATTAATCATCTGTTTTTCCCAAAATTCACTTGATTTGAAAATTGAAGTTCATACTGCCATCTCTGAGATTTCAGTGGAAACAGCAAGTGGTTTAACCACTTGACATCCTAGTGATGTTTGTTCTTGGGGATGATTTCCTTTCTTTCAATTCCTAATCTGTGGAAGTTTGCAGATAATTTTTATTTATTTATTTATTTATTTAGTTTATTTCAGTAGATTTTATTTTAGAACAAGATGCAACAGTTCATGCACAAATGTCAGATCCACCAGATCTGAGAAGCAGTAACTTGAAACACTGAAAACACAGTTTTGCAGCCTCCTGATCATTTTCAGGAAAGAATAGAGATCCTGTTCTTTTATTATACCAGAAAAATGTGCTGATTGTTTTGGTTGAGGCTTTTTGTGGGAAAGTCAAAACAATAATTTGAGAGATTCTTAAGCCCTTCACAAAATGGCAGAGATTCTGAAATGTTAACAAGACTTCCCATGGCCCTGCAGCTATCATCTTTTAACTGACTTTAATTAAACATTTTCTGAATGTTGACTTCTTCAATTTTGCATAAAACTTTATGTTGGTTTTATGTCACATACATGTCTTTGTCATGTGTTCATTCTTTGCGTCATCTTTTGAGGAAAAGGATAGATAAGTTTTAATTTCAAATGTCAAAATATTCCTTATGTTTTCTTTATCTTACTTATATCTATAGCGTGAAGCTCAACTTCCTTTCCTTTATAAAAATCTTTTTGAATGCTAAAATAACAGTGGGTTTTTTACTCTGCTTTTCCTTTTTAACTCCAGACAAAAAAGACGAAAAACGAAGGCATTCAAGATCAAGGTCACGCTCAAGGAGGAGAAGGACACCTTCTTCATCTAGACACAGGTACTTAGCTTATTTGCCTTAAAAAAAAAAAAAACAACAACCACATAGATGAAACAATTCCTTCAAAAATACTTCTTGGAAGTGACACTTCACTCATGGAGGCTGAGGAGAGGGAAGAATGCAAATGGTCTGAAGAAAGATGAGGCTGTGATTTGGCTAGACTGTAGTGTGAGATGGAGCCCTACCTCTAGTTTTGTAGAAAGGGTGGGAGAGATGATAGGAAAAAATACCTCAAAAATACTTTAAAATACTGCAGAAAGAAGTTCAGGACACCTAGTCCTAGCAGTGTTTGGACTCTGATTTTATTTAACAATAAATTGTTTCTTGTATCAGATAAGAAACACCTTAGCACAGAGCCTTGGTTTTTACACAGCCCTCACTACTATGAAAACCTAAGCCATTGTAGACTGTCCATTTTACAATAGTTCCTTAAACCTCTGTTCTTTCTTCAGTCTCTTTCCAATGTGCTCATGTGGTAATTACAATTTGTCTTAAAACCAAGTACTAGGAGGCTTCTCTGAGCATCGTTATTTACGTACATAAATGCTTACCTGTTGGACTGTTTGTTTCTAGTATGTACAGCAAATGCAGCTTAGTGGAAGTGTCTGGGACAAAAGTTTTTCCAGTGTTTTCTAGGTTATGATTTACTTGGAAATCAGATCTGTTCAGGTATCCTGACGAGAGAACTTAATATTGTCGTACCCAAACAGAAGGACGTATGGCTCATTTATGCTCTTGCCTTGTCAACTCAAAGTAGACAGTGCATGGCAGTGGTCTGTGCAAAGCCATTTTAACTGTGGCCTTCCCACTTCTACTTTTTTATTTGCATATTCAGTAATTGGCTTGTATTTGGTTTAGTGTTCTAAAAATTTCTTCACATTTCAGTGTGACTTACCAGTTTTCCTCTACAATAGGACTGATATTTTCTTACAAGGAGAGCAATAAGAGAGCTGATTGAAGCATCATTGCTCTTTGACATTTGGCATTTGTGCATGTATTTTTCCCTTTCCTTGGCAGACTCCATGAGAGTCCTCCGCTGTTTTCTATATTTCTGTTTTCTATATCATTGTGCATTACAATACCGTTAGCACTGATCAGATGGATTCTGAATAGTATATCAAGATTTCATACGTTTAACTCCCATGTACAATGTGTTACTGGTAGACGGTCAAGGAGCAGATCAAGGAGAAGGTCCCATTCAAAATCAAGAAGCAGGAGGCGATCTAAAAGTCCAAGGCGAAGAAGATCTCATTCCAGAGAGAGAAGCAGAAGGTCTAGGAGCACATCCAAAACCAGGTAATTGTTTCAGTAAATCTGTTCTGTTTGCCAGAAGTGAAATTATTAAATGTTGATGCTTGTCCTGGTTTAGGCTGGGATAGAGCTAATTGTCTTCCTAGTAGCTGGTATAGTGTTATGTTTTGGGTTCAGTACAGAAGAAGGGGTATTCCATACCATGTGACGTCATGGCCAGTATATAAACTGGGGGGAGTGGCGGGGTGTGTGGGGGGGTCGCTGCTTGAGAACTAACTGGGCATCAGTTGGCAGGTGTTGAGCAATTGCATTGTGCATCACTTGTATATTCCAATCCTTTTATTATTATTATTGTCGTTTTATTAGTGTTATTATTACCTTTATTAGTTTCTTCCTTTCTGTTCTGTTAAACTGTTCTTATCTCAACCCACGAGTTTTACTTTTTTTTTAAATTCCCTCCCCCCATCCCACTGGGTGGAGGGGAGTGAGTGAGCGGCTGCATGGTGCTTCGTTGCTGGCTGGCATTAAGCCACAACAGTGCTTAATTTAAAAAAAAAAAAAAAGAAAGAAAAACAAAGCCCACAAAAAAACAAGGGCAAAATGAACTAGTGGCTCTTTTTAAAGTCACAGTCTCTTGTAACATCTTGTAGAATTATATTACACTTGCCCTATACATGTGCACAGTTAGTTACATAAAAACATGTAACATGATTTTCCTAAGAGTCCACAGATGCAGCAGGCATTAGCTGCATTACTCAGTAGCTGTCTTTGGAAAGCAGGAAATGTGAGCATCTGGACTTGCAGATTTTGTGCTGTTTGTACACAGAAGCTACAAAAGAGCTGTTCTTTTATTTTGCTGTAGATAATTGTAATCTTTGTTTCCATTAATATAATGTGACTGGCCCCAGAAATACTAAACAGTATATGCTATCCAGTGTAGTTATCATGTCTTCATTTTTCCTACATAGCAAAAGTAGTGAATGCTACTTGAATAGTTTGAAAATGACTTAAACTTAAAATCTGTATTTTACTAAAAGGGATAAAAAGAAGGAAGAGAAAGAAAAGAAACGTTCTAAAACTCCCCCCAAAAGCTACAGCACAACTAGACGATCAAGAAGCACAAGCAGGTACAGTAACATGAAAGTTTTCCTTGGTCTTTATTTCCAGCATGCTTTATCCACTTTAATAGAAAGAACATTCTTGTATGTAATAGGATGATGATTCTGTTGTGGATATATTGGGTATATGCACAAACGCATGTGTATACTCTCTCTACCTATGTCTATAAGATGCATTTTTTTTTTTCTCCTGATACAGTAAGTTTCTGGAGGTATTGTTTGGGCTTAGAATAGTTTCTGCTTGCTCTGTATCAAAGAGAGTATGATGCTTTGAGGTCACTGTTAAACTCTTTCCTGATTTATGGAATAAATATATGCAAAATGTGCGCCATTCTTTTTTTAAAAACTTCCAAAATTAACTTGCAATATTAACAAGAACAAACTGTTTTGTTTCTATTTGCAAAAAGGGTCAGTATCCCCGTTAGAGTCTAAGCTAGCAATTTGTTCATGAAGGTGGAGGTAGAACAGGAAACAACTTACTCTGCTGATCAGCAACTGCAGGGCCTTTGCAGTACTGCTAATAGTAAATAACCATTTTGAGTTATACATATTTACCACCTTTTGAACAGTGCTGGTTTTGGAGCCAGAGATGTATTTATAGATATAGGGGAAAAAAAACCCAAGCAAACAACAAAAAAAAAAAACCAAAACCAACAAAAAACCAAACCAAAAGAAACCCCAATAAATTTTGATCTCTCTTTCCTGCAGAGAAAGACGACGTAGAAGAAGCAGGAGTGGAACACGGTCACCTAAAAAACCCAGGTCTCCTAAAAGGAAAATGTCCCGGTCCCCATCTCCAAGAAGGTCAGTAAGCCTCTTGGAAAAAAAAAGAAAAAAAAAAAAAGAGGCTGCCTGGGTGGAAAATTCCCAAGATGTGAACTACAGCAAAGATCACAGTGGGGGTTGTTTTGAAGATGGTGTGTGTTTGGCTTCTTCCTTATACCCAGCCCATAGGTTGACTTCTTGAGAGAGAGGATGTCTGCTGCCTGCTACCACTTTTATCATAATTTAATTGGCTTCAAGCATAGAGCTTCTCTGTTAGTGCACAAGAACTCCAAACATTGAGGTATTCCAGGGGTGAGGAGTAGGAGATACCCAGAGTTCCCAGCTCATTTGGCTCTGTACAATGGGAGTCAACTGACTTTTGGGTGGGCCTGGGCATTTTGTGATCCTGTCTCCCTAAATGGGGAACTTGAGGTGCTCCTTCATAAAACACTATCGCATTGCTATTCTTAACACGGTGTTTCTTAGACTTCGCTTTGTGTTCTTAGACTTCGCTTTGTGTTCTTAGACTTCGCTTTGTGGTGCTTGTGTTTGATCCAGAGCTAAGAAACTGGGATGTTTGGTTATTTTCTGAAAGGGAATGGTGTATTGTAGTTGCACACCACTATTTCTGCCTTTAGATTTGTAATGAACTATGGGTAACAGTCTGGATATGGTCTGTCTTCTAGTTATGGAATGGTGTGTTGGGGGTTTTCATTCTTATACGTACTTTATCGTTGTAGGCATAAAAAGGAAAAAAAGAAGGATAAAGACAAGGAGAGAAGTAGAGATGAGAGGGAGCGGTCAACAAGCAAGAAAAAAAAAAGCAAAGACAAAGAGAAGGATCGAGAACGAAAATCCGAGAGTGATAAAGATGTGAAAGTATGTTTAAAAACCTGTTTAACTTCACTGCCTGTACTGTAGTGTTAAACCAACAGGGGCTTTGAAAGCAAGTTTTACTTTTTTTTTTTTATCTCGGCAAAGCAGGTCACAAGGGATTATGACGAAGAAGAACAAGGATATGACAGCGAGAAGGAGAAAAAGGAAGAAAAGAAAATGGCAGATTCTTCCTCCCCTAAAGTAAAGGAGTCTGCTGCTGATAAAGGAAGTGGAGATTCAGCGAGGGAATCCAAAGTAAATGGGGATGATCATCATGAAGAGGACATGGATATGAGTGACTGAATTTTGCCTTTGCAGTGAACACAGCTGCAGACGTGCATCAGTGTCATTCCTGTGTGATTCTTTTATGCTGTACTTGTTAATCCTAAATCTAGATGTATACAGCTCTAAGCTATACATGGTTTGTAAATCTCCTGATACTAACTCACATCAAAAGCTTTATAGAAAGGTAACCATTCTTGTTACGGCCGAAAGGGATTGCGTAGCCAAGCAATTTTTACTAACTTGGTGATGCTTCAAGCAAAAGTAAAAAGCTGCATGCATCTACAGCAGGCATGGACTGTTTGTTGTATGATCTCCTTTAGTAAATCAGCTCACTTATGATAGTGTTTCTAGAATTTGATTCATTGCAGTAATAGAGCAGTATAGGGAATGCACTGACTGCATGTTGATTGTGGCAGAAACATCCTAAATGTTCTAAAGTCCTACAACATATGGTGGATCTACTTAAGGGTCTTAAGTGTGACTACACAAAAAAAATTGACAGTACATCTGAAAAAAAGCATTCTGATATAGATAGTTTTCTGGTTTTGTTTTTTTTTTAAGCCACGTGGCTGGGGTTGGTTTGTTTTGTTTTGTTTTGTTTTTCCCGGTGGATTTTGTTTGGCTTTGACAAAGTTAAAATGCACTGACCTTTTTGAGGGCTTTTTTAAATCTGTCAGTTCAAATCCATCTCAGGCAAGGTGCAATTGTTCTTAGCTTTTCTTTTTGAGCCTTGGGAAGTGAAAATCTCTGCTTGATCAGTGCCCAGTGATTAAAGGTTGATTTGTGCAGTTTTCATAATCCAGGTTGTTTTATTTGTTAGAGCTAAACACATTACAAAAAGGTAGTGCATTTTAAAATTGACCTTCGTATGCTTTTAAAAGCAAGTCTACTTGATAATGTACTTTTTACTTGATCTCAAGTTGTATAAACTAATAAATTTGTGTTTACTGTCACTGCAGTAGTAATCTTATGCACACAGTGATTCCATGTTATATGCAAAGTAGTTAGGCAAGCTGTTTTCTTAGTTACCGAAGTTCAAGAGCTTTTACTTTTGTGCAGATAAAAAGACAAAAGTAGGCTACAGTCTGTGCCATGTTGATGTACAGTTTCTGAAATTGTTTTACAAAACTTTGATAATAAAACCCTTAAACTTATACTCACTTTCCTATAAAACTCTGCTGGTATTTATTTACACCACTGAATGTATGAAAATTGACCTCATTCATTTAGAGTATACATCTTTCTTCATCTACCTGTTTTAAAAAGACCATAACAACTCTTATCTCTTCAAAACCTGTAAGTGCAGTGAGAAAGCTGCTAAGGCTGCCATTTTAGCTCTAGTTAAGTATGTTACACTAATGAAAGAATTATTTTACTTTTTTGGGGAATGAAGGGAATGGGCTTAAATGGGAATCTAGAGATGTTATGGGACAAGTACTTTTAAAAAGAAATATGTATTTGTAAAAAATTTTTTGTATTTTCATTGAAATATGAACATTGACCTCTTCAGGATGGTAATGGAAGACGAGCAGAAACCAGAAGCAGCGAGTGCTTTGTGCATATGAAGTAGGCTGTTAATGTCAACTGAAAACTTACTGTTTTAAATCAGTAAGTTTTGGAATGAAACTGTAAGTGACGCTTGAATTTCTTGAATCTGATGAGTCAAACCACCTTCTTTTTACACTGTCCTTTTGTCCCAGGCAAGGTGGAACTTGCCATTTAGATATGCAGTGTCATTTTTAGAATTTGTAGAAATGTAAATTTTTACCAACTGTTTTGAGTATTTTGTCAATACAGAGAGGTATATGTCATACAACCAGTTCTAGGCTTTTATTTCTAGTGGAGAGGGAGTGATTGTTCTTGTAATAAAATAAAAATAGACACAGACAAGGTGCATGATGTCTTCATAGATGTGCCTTTTTTGTTGTCATCAGGATATTTATGTGAAGCGCAAGAACATAAAGTGGTTTATAGTAATAAAGTAAACCTCCTTGATCCTTAGACCTTGTTGTTGTGAAAGTCATTCACATGCTCTAACGAAGGGCCAAGTCAGGGTGTTGACCTCAAGATGGTAGATCAGGGGCTACATGTAATTAAATGACTTGTTTCTAGTTTATTTTACTAACAAACCAAGTCTGTGCTGTGCATTAACTGCGTACCTCCGGCTGCCCAAGCCCAAATACAAACTGGAGAAACGGGGATGGGTTTAGACTGCATTTGCTAATTATGCACAGAAGCTTAGGTGTCTTTGGTTTATTGCCTTTCAGGCTAAGAGCGCGTGTTGGCTGAGCCTGGAGAGCCGTGCTGTGAGCGGTGGCTGCTGGTCGCTTGAGGGAAGAGCCCGTAACCCCTTGCAGTGTTCCCCTCCAGCAGTGTTAGACGAGGCGCTGCCCTCCTCCTCTGCTGCCTGAACCTGCAGCAGAGCCGCCTCTCCCAGGTACACGTATGCCACATCACACAGAGCACTGAGCCAGAAGAAGAACTACTTTATTTTAGTAATTTGAAGTTGGTTTGCGAATTACGGTAGTGCAGAGGCTCACCTGCCTCTCGAGGTGAGGCTTTCGAAGTCATGTAACACCTCTCTGCATTACTGAAGGAGTTTAAGCCTGATGTAGTACCAGCTGCTCCTTGCCTCTGGCATTCTTACAGGTGGATTTAACTGACAGTGGTACTTGCAGTGAGTTTTTCCACTTGGAACTGTACAGAGAATGAGGCAGCACCCGTTAGTACTTGATGGCTGGGTCACAGACAAAAGACACACTGAAGCACAGTAATTGAGTAACTTGCTAATTGTCAGCTGAAGGGCAAGGGAAAGGGGTTCTTTGCTTTTCTCCCAGTGTCTGTTGGCAGGCTGCAACCAAAGATGGGCAACTATTTTTAGACCAAACCTGAAGTTGTTGGAAAATGCCAGCTAGGAACCACATATGACTACTACTCTTTGTGGGTATAGCCCATGCTATATTAAATGTTTCAGTAGCTATTGCTTCTGCTACTAGAGTTCTTAAAACCCCAAGCATTTTAATATCAAATAGGATTCATTTTTGCTTATGCATCAGCCTTATGTTTGCTATTGTCAGCTTTCACTCCCATCCCCAGTAGTCCAGCTGTTCCATTTGCACATCAGCATCAAGGTGGCCGAAAGCATCTTCCCTCCGATCTTGAGGAACGAGACATCTTTTCCTCTAAAATGAAACTAAAAATGTCAGTAGTGATTTTGTTGCAGTTCTCAGGTACCCTGTCAGCATGCAGCTCATGCTGCAATATTTCATTTGGAGTGAATGTGTATGACACATATTAAGTAAGAACGAAGTACTACAATCCGGGTGGAAAAAGTTATATCCTACTGTTGGGCACTGGGGAATTCTATCTCAATATTTGGGCCATCATACATGGATGACTTACCGTACACAAAAGACAAATGTCTCGCTCAGTGGTACCTTCACAGTAATCAATCTGGAAAGGCCCTAGCGTATGTTGTCATTCTCCTTTTAAAAGTACTTCATCATAGCAAAAGCCAGGCTTGTAGCTCCCCACAGTATTTAACGGTGTGTTGTAGCAACGCAAAGGCTACAACCACACAGTTTACTGAAATCCTTGGTTTTAACTGGTAAAGTTTTCAGCACTTTCTGTAACTCCAAACATGAGTTCTCCCTACCCTTTATAAATACAAGATTCTAAAAGTTAGCAAATCCTTAACTATAGGGGGATGTCCTGATCTCTGCTCTGCAAGCTCAACTTTTGATGCTTGCAGGAAGGCAGAAGAGCAATTCTAAGTCAAAAAAAAAACCAACAAAAAACCAAACCCTAAAAACCCTTCTACAAGGCAAAATGAAACTTCGGAAGTTCCAGGTTTTGCTTTCCACATCATCCACAGTTCTTCCAAGAGACTACTGTTACAACCAATTGTCACATGTTATTTAAGTAAGTACATTTCTGGATTTTGGAGATAAAACTTCTGTAATTACTGAACATGGTTCAGCAAACTTAAAAGGTTTCCTTCCCTCCCTCCCTCCTGGGTAGGTATTTCTAGACTTCTGACTCCTTAGCTCTAGGTAGATCCCAGAAGCTACTGTCCATCTCCTTGCATCACTGCTATTCCACTGCGTACTAGATAGTCCAATAAAATCTGGAGTTTTACAGAGGGTAAAGAACAGTCTATAATGAAAATGCAGGATTTTATTTTTAAAATGACCAATAAAATGCCCTTGCAGAATGTAGCAGTGTGAGCTTGTCCCCTCAGATCGAATCCCTGCTCAGAGATGCACATCTACAGTGTATATGTACCCCAAAAAGTACTGTGACAAGAGAGTTAAAACTTCAATTTTCACATATTGAACAGTTTCAGAATCAAACAGCATATTTTGGTCTTTATTCTAACAAATGATACAACCAAAAATTACTATTAGTGAAGGCAAGTTAAAAACATGGACCAGACAACTAGTAAAATGCAAAAAAGTGACATTGTTTCCATGATAATTACAAATTGTAAGGAAAATAAATGTGAAACTGCAGCATTACAGGAAATTTGTTAATACAGATTAAATAATGCAGTTATCCTTGCAAGAATTACAAATCAAGAACAAATACATTTTAAAAAAACCAGACAGTTGCTTTGAATATCAAATTAACAAGGTGGGTTTCCAGCACAAATATATCCAGAGGTTTTTTGTAATAAATCATTTTGATACATAAATCAAGAATTGCAGTAAAGTGAGTACAGTGACTGGAACAGCAGCTTCTTGAAACGAAAAAGAAAACGCATTCCCTTTGCCACAAATTAAAGCAATATTTTGGAAGACCAGTAAAACAGTTTGGTTAAGAAACAACCCTAGGAAGTCTTTTGCAACAATTTCTTATTTCAGTTTACCAAAATGAATGGCTGTCTTTTAATACTTATTCATAAGAAAACCTCACAGCCATCAGAAAAAAAAAAAAAAAAAAAAAAAAAGAAAGTGGCAAGATCAGAAAGAAACAATGCCCCAAACTCTGAACTGAGGTGCTCCCTCCCACAGCCCTGGTACAGAGGTTTCCTCCTCCACACACAGCACTTGCGCACTGTTGTCAGCTTCACCTCGAAGAACACCACGGAGTCAATGTGCATCTTACTACGGGGATTCTTACCCAGCCTGTGCAAGCTCCCTTTTTCATCCCACTTGTGCTAACCACAAGTGATACTGTACACCTCGGCTGGCGTGCCCAGAAAGGCAGCTGTAGTTACCCAGGCATTCTTACATTCCAGGGTACCTTGTTGCAATGAAGTCCCTACACGAGCACAAGTCAAATTAACAAGTTAAAGCTGACACACTCCTTGTTGCACAGCAGGGATGAGACAACCTCTGTAAAACCGCTGTGGATATGTAATCACCCTACAGGGGACCAAACCTTCCCTTAACACCCAACGTGGTCTTAAGGAAAAGGGGAAAAACAAAAATTAAGTCCTGCTAGATCAATCCTGCTAGAAAAAAAATAAATTTCCAAAAGATATCTGACCAGGAGATCACAAGTGGTAAAGGACACCGGTGCCCACAGCACAGCTGTGGACCAAGGCTCCTTCTATACTAGAAACGCTTCACCCATCCACGGCGCTAGCAACGCTTCCGTGCGGACGCATCCATACCGACACATACGCACTTCGTGTTAGTACAACACAAAAACCCTTGCAAGCAAAACAAATTAGAGTGGATAAAACATTTATATCAGTGTGGACAGAGTCACCACTAAAGAACCACACCAGCACAGCTACGCTGCCAGGATCGCATCTCCACGCCTGTGCCAAGACGCAAATCCCTAAGGTAGGCTCAGCCTAACGTCCCTCTCGCTAACGAGGATTCCTGCAGCTTGCAGCATATCCATCCGGAAACCGCGCCCCAAGTGTCCCTGGTTTAAGTTTCAGAACTCATCACTAGGAATGTTTCAGACAAAAAACACATCACCAAAAGTTGGAAGGAAATGTACCGAGAAACAGTTCGCCGAGTGAGTCTTACTTCATGAGGCTGTCACAGGAATCTGACAACTCACTGAACTGGAAAGGACAATCTGGTTGGAGTCAGATCTTTCAGCCCCGTAGTAAGAAGAAAAGAAGCAGCAGGCTACGTTCACCATAATAATGTAAAAAGACTACAGTCAACCAAATCTGTGTCCACTCTTCTCTGCTGACACTCCAAATTAGAGCAAGCCTTAATATAGCAACCCGCTATAAAAAGTTTCTGCAAATCTTAAAATGTATCAAAGTTAGTAGTTGTGTAATCATGAAGGTTAAAAAACCCCACAAAACCTGCAGCCAGAGTCCATGGAAATCACAGAAAACACTTCCACAAACTGCAGTGGGCTTTGAGTCAGACACCTCATTTGCCACCAGAAGATGACACGGGCTGTCCTATAGGCAGATGGAGATACACAGAACCTCCTGTTTTCACATGAGGCTACGCAAAAAGCTGTCTTTTTTTTTTTTTTTTCTTTTAGAGTCTAGAATCCAGTCCATTGCAGTCGCTATATTGCCTAACCACATAGCTCCCGCTACATATGCTCCTTCCCATGTCAGCAAGCTCTGTGATGGTAATTTGGAATAACCAAAACTGCAAAGTAATATGAAACACATGGTTCTTTCCCTGTAATACTGAGAAAAAGGATTTCTAACATTCACCTTATGGAGAAACGTTCTTCTGCGTTTGCTGAAATTTCCAAGCAACTCGGTGCTCCTGTACAGCACCTGCACCCACTTCAGTTTCACAGCCGGCACAAGACCCGACCCAGCAGCACTACACAAAACATTCTACCCTGCAACGGGCATCTGTAAAAGAGGGCAACAGGAGAAATCTGTATTTGGCCCCACTGACATTTAATCCTGACCTCCAGCACTGACAGCATAATTCAGTCTCTACACATTCAACCCTGGTCTCTCACAGTAGGGATCTCAGCTGTTTCTAAGGAGGAGCATGAGGTGGGTGTCAATTTATACCATAGATGTGAAACACTTTAGGAATTCATAATTACTTGGAAGAACAAGTTCTATCATTCCTACCGAATGTTCAACATCTGCTACTGATACAGTACTTCAAAAGTAATTACAATTCTACATTTCCCTTTGCTTTTCCTCCCCTATAGTTTTGTTTTTTATATGATTTTGAATTAGTAACTCCAGTGTATCGATCACAGTCTGCAAAGTAAACATTACTCACCTGTCAAACTTGCAGGTTTATAGTGATGCTGGAAGAGGATCAACCTCAACTTCCTATTTTCAGTTTATCTGTACTTTGCTGATAGTGATTCACTAGGACTCCACTTACAGAGTGGATACTGTACTTCTCTAGAGCAGCCTCTTTGGGTTTTATACAGACAGATTCCAGAAGTTTTGAAAGAACGTCTGCTTCAGACATGTATTTCCACATTCTGTCGATGTACCTGACAAGTCAGCTTTTATTGCCTTGTGATAAGCCATCTCCATTTAACACCTGCATGGTTAGTTAGGTTGGTTACCTTTACTAAGCATTGATGGTTCTCTTTATAATAAAGTTTGATACTTCACTCTATTATTTCCAGAAAAAGTTTTAACTACAGTGCACAAAGAATATAGTTTTGAAAATATTTACATTTTTGTACAATTACACCACAGCACTTTAATCTAAATTTCTTAATACAAACAAATAGCACCATTAGCCTTTTGCACAAATTCTTTCTAACAAACCCAAAAGCTGGATTATTGTCAAATTAGGAGACTGGAACCACTTGGAATGAGAATAAGCTCAAGAAGCCAGAGTACTGAAACGCCTACCTATTTAAAATATTAAGAGGAAGGAAATTAATCTGGAAACATCCTAAGCATTTGCAAATAAAATCTTCCAAATGTGAGCCCTATTCAATGTGCACTACAATTTAACTTCAAGAGAAACTTCTTCTTATATGAAGGTTTAACACTTGACCTTATTGTTCTAGTAACTCTTTATATGCTTCCCATGTTTTCGAGTGGCTGCTGAATACATACTGCTCAACCAGTATGGAGCAAGTCTCCTAAGTGAATGTGAAAAAAGAAGAAAAAAAGTGACAATTTCTAGCTAATGAACCTCCGAGCATGCTAATCAATGCAACATCATGGACAGAGCATGGACTTCCAAGCCAGTATGAGGAAGGGAAGTTAAGTGCAGAGCCAATGAAAAGAAGATTAACAAACAGCTCAGTGAAGGAATTAATGGTTCAGAGAGACATGGATAGCACCACAATGGATTGCACTAAGGTGCTAGAGGAGGTACCTTATTCCCTGCAGAGCAAATGCTATTTCTGAAGTGTATTGCAGTATGAAAATGCAATTGTTTAATGGTTACCATTTGGTTCATTCATCTACAGAAAATGCATTCCTTCTAATATACGTTCAACTAACATTCAAATTACTGAACTATACATAATGATACATAGTTTACAATTCATGAAAACAAAGCTCGAAAGAATATAATATGGTCATCTTAAGTATGGTGGGATGTTTTATAGGGCTAATATCCAGCCAAGACATTTCAACTTTTATGCTAATGGTCCAAGAGTGCTTTTTGTATCACCAAGAAATGTAAAAAATTTAAAAACGAATGATAGTCCTCACAGCTGTTAAGTATTCTCAGGGTCATTGAGGTGTCAGACTACCACGTTTGCAGTACTGGATGTATAAAAGTGTGAACGACACATCAGGAGACTTGCTGTAAATCAGGAACTAGATTAGATGCCCATTATAGTGAGTATCAGTATATCAGTCATTTGATGCATGTTCCCTTTTCTTCTGGATTATTAGGTTTATCCCTTCCTTTATGACCCACTTTTCTATCTATATCTGTGGGCTGTTTGCATCCATTTGCTTTCACTGTGGTACGCTGGTATTGTTATTCACCATTAACCTTCCAGTTTAGTTAGAGATCAGGAAAACGGCTGGGGTCCTCCTTGTAGTCATCAGGAATAGTGAAGATGGATTCATCAAATTCATCGTAACGGAACTCCTGAAAAGTCACAGTGGCTGTGATGGTGGGAAATACAGGAATATCTAGATAGGAAGCAAAACAGTACAATGAAGAGCAAAGAAATACAGGCTTACCAATAATTACCAACTGTTACTTAAAGATTTGTAACTTCAGACGTAGAAGCTTGTTTCGTATTCTATACAATGGCGATTCAAAGCTCTTAAAGAAGGTGGTTTAAAGAAAGTTATTTTAGAACATACTGAGATACCCTGAGTGCAGAAACAATACCCAACTCAATACACCATTCAAAAAACTGTTAATATTATTAATTCAGTGGTTTTCCTTTCTTGATGCAGACTGACAACTTGGAAACCAAGGTGCTGTGAACATACAAATTAATCTGCTAAAATAGAGGACATTGGCCTGAAGATAAAATAACGTCGCCACATGTAGGCTTCAGTTGAGCAAATCCACATGAAAAGATGAACCTTTTAAATGTTTGCTTTAAAATATAACCCTTTTCCAATCTGAATTGAGGTTGAACACTTGAGAGTTATCCTCAATAAAACTGACTTGCCCATGAACTAACTGAGCTACACAAAAATTCAATCCTCAATAAACAGAGCTGTGCAAATACGATAGGAGGTAGAATATAGTCTGTTCAGAATTGTCTAGCTTAAACGACTTACTGGTATGCAAGAAATCTTTTAACACTTGGAATAGGTACTATTACTTTTTGGCAGCTTATGCTGTGATAATCTATACCATGAATAAATTGCTTTATACTTTTCCATTTGTTAGAGTGTAATAGTTTTCTATTTATTTGTAAGTGAAAAATATATCACCAGTAAGCCTTGAGGAAACAGAAACACAAAAATGCTACAAAATACTTAACTCATGACTGAGATCATCCTTTAACACAAGGATAATTCAGTATATCTACATTACTCTTAGAGCAAGACCCTAGCATTAGGAAAATGTGAATTACAGAGCGCTCTTCCTGACTAGGACTATATTCACCTTTCAGCTGCAGATTTCCTACCTAATGTTACTTCCACTGACTTAACTATGTTTGCCTGAAACCTACAGCAACACACTCTTATGTAAGCAAGTTCTTTTCCAAAACTCAGCAGAAGTTTTGAACATGTTGCATGAGTAAGTACACACATTTTGGAAACACAAAGCCACAAGAGTTGTTGTAGTCATCTTACCTAATTTTACAGGAAAGCCTGGTGGAAGCTTCATTTGAACAAATTCTCTAAGTTTGTTAAAGTGCTTGAAGGGTGCAATTACTTCTAAAACATTCAACAGTCTGAAAAGGAAAACAGATTTCATTACAAATTCTTGTTTCACAAGCTTTCCCTCTAGAAAAGATAAAAATGACCCAAAGAGCAAGGTGATAAAAAAGGAGTTTAAAAATTACATCATGCTTACATATCTATCTCCTTAGAGCTTCAATATCAGCATCCTCACATTCAGTTCTTAGTGATCCATATTTTATTACCACAGGCGTACAAATAAACATCACGATACTAATTTCTTGTCCTCATTTTACACAAGAGACCGAAGCATGTTGTACCACACCCTCTTCTCCGTGGGCATAAGGAACCTGACATGGTTTTGTATTGGTTTAGAGGGCATAACTTTATGCTAAAACTTGTTACAGACAAAAATGTTTTAGAATTCTGTAGTATCAGGCACATCGGTATTGTGACAAGTTCATGATAAACCTGGTCAAACCTCTGGTCTTATCAAGTAAGATAAGTGCTTGGCTCTTCCAGTAACAGGCACGCCAGCACTGAGGTCTCTAATTTTAACAGTTTACGTGCTTAACAGCGTCACTTCGTTCACAGGTTTTAAACTGCCAAATTCCCATATCTGAAGATACAAAGAATTCTGCAGTTCATAAACACATTAAAACATTTCCTACATATAAATAACATTCATTGCCAATAATTTTGACTTACGATTCAATTCCTAAGGGAAACTCCTGGCTCATAGCTATTGTAGCTTTAAAGGTTTTCTTGCTTTCTTTGCAGACCAGCTCTCTTCCCAGATGAGGAGCTCTGTAGGGGGGAGGGGAGAAAGACAAAGTCAGTTTTTCTCTCAGTAAAACCTTGGTTTTAAAGGAAGGCAGACAGACAGACTCAGGTTTGAGAACGCCAGTAAAGAATCCCTACAATAAAGCAAATACTTTAAAAGTAAAAGCTGTGCATAGTAAAAATGAGTCACTAACCATCTTAATTTAGATTACTATGAGTTCTGCTAACCTGGGAGACAAGACAAAAACAGTTAGGGAAACGACTTAAAAATCTTCAAATAATTCCTCATAAACATTATATTAATAACACTATAGAAAGACATAACAACCCAGAAATATATACAGCTGATTTCAGATGTTAATTAAAATAGTCTATATGTGAACAAAGTATCAAGTTGAACTAGAAGAAGGTTAATTTGCTTTCAGCCTAAAATATGAAACAATTTCAGAGAAGGCAGAAAAGTTACTCTACTATCACTAGAAGGCAATACTGGAAAACACAGGACAGAAAATTCTGTTATAGAAGAGGAATAGACAGGTAACAAATAAGATAACAAGTCTTTTCCTCTTTTGCTTTGTATTAGCTAGAAACCTAGATTTTCCCATTAAACTCCCTTCAGTTAATCAGATTATTAAACAAAGCAAAATCTTATGTATATACATATTTGTCCCAATAGTAACAGCTGTTCAAGCATAACCTATTTATTCTGCTTGAATATTCATTCTCTCTCAAGTACATTAAAAATTAAATTAGTCAAAAAAAAAAACAAAACCCAAACCCAACAAAACCCCAAACGGATCCATGTACCTTTTTACTAAGCCTGTACTGTAATATCATCATATTCCCTGGTAACATCTGACTATAGGCTAGCCTACTATCTTTGGAGAAAGGACTTTTAACCATTGTTACTTATGTGACAGTACATTTTTTGGTCCTTCTACATTCAACAGTTAGACAGCATGCAGTCCTAGAAAATAAACTCAACTGCTTCCATCTTCTAGAAATGAAGCTACTTTAAATTAAATTATAGCTGTTCCCTACCTAGTTACACACCTAGAGGAGAGTATCTTGCAAAAATCTAGACAGTTCTAGGAGATCTGTATGTCCTTGTATTCCAGAAGTGTGCATTTTTATACACTGCCACTGCTCCTAGAGTCTCATTAAATCATAAACTTTTCTTTTAAACATGGTGAACTGGATTATTTATTACTATCCTAAGTAAAGATAAATGAATTACAGCAATGAATTTGTCAGAAAACCTTCCTTAAGAAAAAAAAGCCATCTTAGACGTGCATATTTTCAAAATGTTTAAATTTCAAGCCATGCGTCTCAGGTAGACACCCATCCAGTATTTTTGTCACCAGTTGATGCAATAATACTGTTTATGTATATAGGTATCAGCTTCCCAGCCAGCCTACTGAAGAACATTAAACATCCAAGACATCAAACCCAACGTTCCTCTGTCCCAAGAAAGCTATAAACAAAAAGCCACCTGCAAAGTAGAGAACACAAAAAAAACCCCAAACAAACAAAAAAAACCAAAACCACTACCCCAAACCAAAAATCTAAAGGTGTCTGTGGAAGTTAATGTCAACGAAACAAAAATACTTACTTTCCATTTTCAGCAGATATGTACTCTTCCCATGTAATTGTATTGGGTGATGGCGGCGTAAGTGACTGCCGTCTGACAGGCTGTTCAGAAAAACATATCTTAACTGTTTATCTTTCCTTATATTCTCTTAGAATTTTGCCATTCAAAAGATACAACTGTACTTCAATTCTATGAAGAACAGCAATACAGTCTATCCAGTCTGTAGCTGATACTTCACTGGGCTTTTCTATCTCCTGCTCTTGCTCTCATAGTCTCCATTTAGGTATTTGGCCTCAAACTGTATTTTACATAGAAGTTGGCTGGTTTAATACATCAGTTAATCAGTTAATTCAAGTGTCTGAATGACAAGTAACAAAGCACAAGCTAATACAGAAATAAATTATTCATTTTTAAAAGGCTGTATGCGTGTTCCCAGATGATGTCTGGCTCATTCTGAATAGCTCTTGATTTCATCGTGATAATAACAGGCTTAGTCCATTTTAATGAAGCTAAAGGAAAACTCGATTGAAAAGAAAACCAGAAAGGCATTTTAAACATTAAACATTTGGTCTAAAAGAAGTTAAAGTGATTTGCCACAGCCAAAACCATCATCTTTTACTAAGAAACAAATTAAGACTGAAATATCCAATATAATCACAGAAATTCCTCAATGTGTTCACTAATCAGGATAATTCATTAATGTATCACCGTGATTATACTCGTAGGTCATATTTATTATTTTTTAATTAAGACAATCAAAATAGAATAAAAACATTATCTATAGATTTTGCTAAATGACTGGTGTGAAAGATTATCCTCCTATGCAAAAATTCACATACTGTGAAGAATTACTTAAGCATACCTCAAAATTTTGTTCCATTAAGTTGCCACCTTTACTCAGGCTCTCCATGATAGCTTTATTTCGAAGAATATCCTCCTCACTGAGATGTTCTCTTCTTTTCCTTGATTCTAATACAAGACCATTAACCAAGTAGAAATCTGCCAAAAAGTTTCCTACTCTTTCCTGCATGAAAGGAATCAGACATTAATGACGCAGAGAAGATAAAATAAAAACATCTGAATTCTTGCATATCCAAATGATTGCACTTCAGTGCAGACAGATAACTTCAGGATTGAAATGTTGTAATTTACACAGCCAACCACAAGAGCTCTCAGTGGACATTCCCAGTAAGGTTATGTACAGCACAAACACAAGAACTCCATCAGGAACAGAAATTTCATATCAATGGAAACTTTAAGACAGAAAAGATTGTTTAAGAATTTAAGGGTGGTCAAGGGAAATCTGACTAAAATCCCCTTCAACAGCAAGCTGTGTTAAAGGGTGATTTACACATGTAGAATATGGATTTGGTATTCAAAAGGAAAAAAGTTCTGAAACACTAGCTTAGATGAAAACTTGTGATGAATGGCACTACCTGAACAGATCCAGATGAAAACAAAATCCTTCCGCGCTAGTCACAAGACAGCAATTTCCTACTCAAAGAAGTTACAACGGTGGCCATTTCAATTTTTTCCACAGCTGAGAACTTGCACCTCAGTCAGACTGATAACATGGAAAGGAACACCCAAAGGAAACTACCCAGAACACTCCCATCTTCCTGCATTTCTCCAACACAGGAGCGCAGCAAATCTTTACTGCACGCCCTGGAATGAATTTGCAGAGACCATATAGTCCTACAATAAAGTAATTTTCAGTACAATCTGTTCTCCCACCTGCCCAATAGCTACACTTTGTCATCTTTCTTCCAGGCTACTTTTTTCTTATGAAGGCAGTCCATCACATACATTCTATGTGGTCAAACTAGTGACAATTGTGGGGCGTAAGGAGAGACATTTTTCCTCCGCCCTGAACTTCTTACTCTTTTACTCCTTATTTCTTCCCAACCACATCATCCTAAGGCTGTCTGAACTATTTTGTCTCCAGTAAAGCAGTCTGTGAAATTGTCTTTCAGCTTACTGTTTTGTCTTCTCGAAAAAGCCATCCTGTTTGGGCACGTGTGAAGGTAATTGATTTGGTTGATAACGTTGCTGAGTAAATATCACTGCTCATCAAAATGTCAACCTCTTCTTCTGTTTCCATCTCAGATTCCTAGAAGAAAAATTCCCAATTACTGAACAGAACTTAAATAATGATTACTTCTCCTTCGTAAAAAAAAAAAAAAAAAAAAAAAAAAAAAAAAGAATAATAAAAAAATCAATAAGTCTTTTCCTTTGGAACTTTTCCCAGAACTAGCATTTCCTGAATTTTCAAACTGTTTTATAGAAGCTCTGCCCAAATGGTTACCAGACAGTTTAATCTTAAATATTAATGCAAATAAAGCATCCAAGTGTGATTTATCCAGAAGCTCAGCAGCCACACCCGTTCCACAGGCCAAGATCCATATGCTTAAGGGATTGGTGGATAAAGCTATAATTAAAAACTTGACTAAACACAAGGGGTCCAATGAGTCATACCCTTGCATTGTTAACAGTTAAAGTGGCCACAGAGTGACTAAATGAATGCAAAGCAGTGGCAAGCAACTTTGAAAACCCACCTGAGGACACCTAAATTAAGCCCACTGGAAAGATTAAAAGTAGCACATGTCAGAACTTCGAACATATTTGCCTATTCAGAATGATAAAAGATTTTTCCAAAAGATTCATATTCTAGCTTTTTCCTCATTTAGAAGTCTGTATTCAAAAGCACTGTTTTTCGTAACAAAATTTTATGTTACCTATACAGCTTAAGTTGTAACAACTGAACAAAAAATTCTTTGGTTTACATTTCTTTGGAGCTTGTTTGGGTCTTTTTGAGAGGCACATTTCTTTTAATAAAATAAGTCAGACTTCTGATGTGAAGTAAAAGCTTGAGGTATTTCACAGCCTACGTTCACACAGATCTTTACCTCATGATGTATTCGCTGGTAAACTTTTTGTTCATTGTCTAAAACTACAAAAGATTCAGAGGGTGCAGCATCACCATTAAAAATGAAGCTTAAATCCCCTCGTTGGCACTTCATGTCGGTAAAGTCTATGAGAGTTGTGTCCAGCCTGTGAAAATATACCGATACTTTAAAAGAAGTTACTCATAAACACTCAAACACATTAGTAAGTTCAGTTTGCAAGCAGAAGCTTTTTTTTTTTTTTAATGACAACCAAACACACTAAGGCTTAAGTTTTCATAGAATATTTTTTAAGTGAAGCCTGTATGCAGAAATAAAAAAAATTGCTATTAACAATTAATAAGTTTCACATTTTAACATCTCTACCATTATAAATGCATTCCAAACTATTCTTACACTAAACTCATAGGAAGAAGTAAAGCTTTCATCAGAAAACTTTATTTCAAAACTGCCAGCATGAGGAAGTGACAGAATTTATATAGCCAGTATGTGCTACATGTTGAGAAATACAACTACTCCATGTGATCAGCACCCTATCCTACAAGCAGCAGCCACTGATTTGAGTAACAATACTAGGACATGACCCAAATTACAAAAAGGACTAAGAAACAGACAGATTTTTTTTTTATTTGACTTATTTTAGTTGCTATTTCTATTTTTTCCCCCTCACCAACACAAAAGAAATGCTTCTGCTGACCTGAATAACTGCAAGACAGAGCCAAGGACAAAGATCTCTCTAGCAATTCATACCCATTATTGCTCGAATATTGACTTCTTTAACAAAGATGGTTAAAGAGCCTGAATTCAGTGGCCACTTCAGCTCTAAGGGGTGATTGCTTAATACTCATCATATATTGGCCTCTGATTTCAAGAAAGAATCTGTAGCTATTTTCACTCAGTGCCAGTCTCATACAAGCAGAGGACACAGAAATGGGAAGGAAAAAAAAGGTCTCAGACTCAAATTTGACCTAAAAAGTCAGTTCACACACCTATGCTAACAGCTTTAATAGAACATTTTCTACAGATTGAATCTTCTGAATCATATTCTTGACTTTCTGTTTTAAACTTTGGAACCTAAAGAAAAAGACAGAAAAGACATTTGAATCCAAAACCCTGAACTAAACCAGTTAAAGAGCTGAGCTTGGGAAGACTCCTGGAAGCTCTCTATTGGCTTTGTGAATCTGTCACATTAAGCATTTTAAAAAGAGAAACTATGCCACTTTTTTTTAACTACGCAGACTGGAGAAGCAACATTTCTCCACAAAATACTGAAAGCTCATGTATTTGAAATTGTGTTAAAAATATCAAATTCTTATTTTTCAATTAATCATTGTCATGTCTGGTAGATAAAGCCTTATACAGCTTAATTGCTTTTCCTTTGTATTTTAAGTGACTCAGGAACCGAAGTTAAATTCAGATCAATAGAGAAAAGAAGACAGTCTGAAGTTCAAACCACTTCTTGCCTCTGAACGCCAACATACAAACACAATGCAGTTTCACAAATGTTTGCAGACTCCTCAGCGCCCGCTGGCATCCAGCATTTTCACTAACATGCAGATATTTATGACTTAGATAGCAGTGCAAGGGTCTGACTAATTATAGCCAACGTCTCAAACACTTGTTAAAAAACTTTGGTAGGGAAGATGGCCTCTGTAGAAGCACCGGAGTTGGGACCATGAGAAGAGGCACAATGCACGCACCAAGAAGAAAGGTCTGAAGTAGGCATGAAGTAGGCATGACCAGTTCCACAACTGGTGATCTCTCTCTCTCTCCCACCCCCCTCACCCCCCACTTCTAAGTAGCCTCTAAGTTATAGTTAAAATCGTTAAGTAACTATCCTGGCTTTGGTTGCGATAGAGTCAATTGTCTTCCTAGTAGCTGGTACAGTGTTATGATTTGGATTCAGTAAGAGAAGAATGATGATAACACACTGATGTTTTCAGTTGTTGCTAAGTAATGTTTAGACTAAGTCAAGGATTTTTTTCAGCTTCTCCTGCCCAGCCAGCAAGAAGGCTGGAGGGGCACAAGAAGTTGGGAAGGGACACAGCCAGGGCAGCTGACCCAAACTGGCCAAAGGGGTATTCCATACCATGTGACGTCATGGCCAGTATATAAACTGGGGGGAGTGGTGGGGTGTGTGGGGGGGTCGCTGCTTGAGAACTAACTGGGCATCAGTTGGCAGGTGTTGAGCAATTGCATTGTGCATCACTTGTATATTCCAATCCTTTTATTATTATTATTGTAATTTTATTAGTGTTATTATTATCTTTATTAGTTTCTTCCTTTCTGTTCTGTTAAACTGTTCTTATCTCAACCCACGAGTTTTACTTTTTTTTTAAATTCCCTCCCCCCATCCCACTGGGTGGGGGGGAAGAGAGGGAGCAGCTGCGTGGTGCTTAGTTGCTGGCTGGGGTTAAATCATGACAGTAACGCAAGGCCAACCTTGACTTCCCATAAAGTCGCATACCTTAGGTAGATCTAGTTGTGAAAGTGCCATCGTTTGTGGAATATTTGTTGCTATAGAAGTTTCTCATTAAAGTTGATGTTTATGTATGGACCTCAAGTGCTATTTCACTTTAATCCACACCAAGGGGATTTGCAGATCTGAGTCACTCCCCACTTCCCATAGGTGGGACATGACAAACACACACTGTAAAATCAGTCCTTACCTGATATTTATACCTTGTTTGTGTATTTTACATGCATCAGAAGGCAGAATTCGGGAAAGTAAAGGCACTAAAGGTAGGGAGAGAGAATGCAATTGGGACATTAAGGTTCTTCTGCAAAGTATTTCTATTAAAACTATACATCAGTTTGAATCTCAATGTATATTAATACAAATACAGCATACCCATTTTCCATCATAATCTCAATACAAATATAATTGACTAATACCAGGGTTATTTCTATTCAATAACTGCAAAACTGATTTGTATTTGTACAGACTACTTTCAGCATCAGGACATAATTTAAAATGTCCTCAGCCACAGCTAAATCATTTATAAATTCTAATAACTTGTCTTCTAGCTGTTTGAAATTTTATTTCTATGATCTGATAGCTTACTTATATATTGTTCCAGTTGAAAGCCTAGCTATAATTAAAGCAGAACACCCACAAGCAAAAAAGAAAAAAAGATCCAATGCACTAAGCTTAAAACACCAAGCAAACATTAAACGACCAGTGGAACTGAGAGTCAGTATAGTATTACAAGATGGATATATGAGACTGCAGCTGTCCTTACTCTAAAGAGGACCGTTTACTTTATAGCAATAAAACCAATTCAACACAATGACATTTCAACGCTTCTTTCAAAATGAACTACAAAGAATTAAGACCACCTGTAAAATGTAATTAGCCTAGACGACCAATAATTAGGACAGAGGCACTGCCCAGAGTATCTTTTTCCTTTCAAGAAAGAGAATATATAGAAAAAACTAAATAATGTAAAGAGAGGTGCAGTGAGACTCCTGGAGAAGAGGACCCCTAGAAGCTGGCTTTACCTCTGGCATTACTTTTTTCTGTGCAATGTCTGACTGCCACCATCATACTCGGCAAGTCAGGCTGCAGTCTCATCACTAAGCAATGTCTTACCTTACTCTATGCCTAGCTCTACTCTCTTTTTTATGCTGACTCTTCCATGAAAGAGTCCACTCATTAAATGTGCAGCACACAGTAGGCCACCTAGAAAAATGAGGTGTTTGTTCCATATCTGTTCAACATTTGATGGCAGCCTGGGTGTTCATTCCTCCTCTAAATATTGGAAGAGGCATGTAGTCAGCAAATACTTAGACTATGCCTATATAAAAGTATATAAAATTACTAACTTAAATTTCAACCACTAACAGAAGGTATCACTTCTGATATTTTGACATTATTCAGAAATGTTGATCATCGTTAGTATGTTTTTGCTAATTTATTTAGATTTTGCTTCTACAAATACGAGGGGGTGGAAATTAAGAAAACACTAAGCATTATACAGTCACATAATAGAAACACTAAGGTGAAGCTAGGGTTTGAAGAACCTACCACATAGCTGCACTTAACTGACAGGCACCAGAGTACAGGCTGAAATTCAGGGAATTAAATGCCCCAAGTGCAGTTACTCAACTAAATTGTTCAAACCACTGCTCTATAGTGACACCAATCGACCAGATAGAGACATTTTAAATATTTCACTCTTCTAATAATTTCTTAAACAACAGCTTGTTCTCCGCAATATTGTGTCACTGAATTACAGAATAGAATTCAGCTCCAAAAATGAGTAAGCAAAAATAGTTCAGCAAAAAAGCTGTCTGTCCCTTCTTTATAACTTAGATCTTGAGAACTGGATTGTGAACTTTCCAACATGCAAACCAGAAGAGAATTTAAGCTTGAGAGAACAAGCATGCTGAAGACTGATTCCATTATCTCCGTATGAAAGGAATATGCAATTGCTTACCCCAACTTTGAAAATCCCAGTGAAGCTCTAGATAGAAGTCACCTAGCTGAGATGAAAAGAAGAATATATTAACAAGCTTTTTAGTCTAAATGACAACTGTAAAATTTGCTGAAAGACCGGCAGTTTTGTTTTGCCAAACAAAGAAAACTTTTTCTCTAATGTTAGTATTTGAATTTATACTGAACTTAAACATTTCTGAAACTTTAACTAGAGTAGAATTAAATGATGATAAAATTATGTAACTCATTTGAACTACCCATTTTTAATGAATTATTTTTAAAAATAATAATTTACAGAGCTATAAAGCCATGGATTGTAGAAGATTTATTGTAAATGTGTGTTTAAAAAAAAAGATCTATGGAGCTCTCTGCTTGCTTTGATTGATCACATCCAACCCCATGGAATTACATGTTCTGGCTTAAATTAGTAAGTCAAGTTTCAGCTAGGAGTATTCACATACACGAATTTCAATTTGCCTTCTGGAAATATGCTTAAGTCTTTATATAAAAACTGGTCTACCTCCATAAACATGCCAGCCAACACATTTAAACTGTATGCAAAGCAAAGGCAAAGGCAAAGTAAGGGGTGACTTGATTAAAACTAGCAAATGATGGTAATACACTGAGGTAGCCACATACTTCTACTCCATGCAAGAAGAAAAATACCCAACTCTAGGCCAGGTCTTGCACCAGCAGGAACAGGGAACAGCAGAGCTGTTTTAGTAAGGCTATGTCTGCTTTCTGTTTGCTCTCACACAAAACCTGAAAGTTTTTCACTTCTAGACAGACAGCAGGTTTGGTTTTTTTTCCCTTGGATCGATGAAAAACGTAGGAACACTGGTAGAGCATATTCGTAGAGTGTATCACTGACACAGTTTAGCTCAACTTTTCAGATATATGGTTTAATTAACTTAAGATAAACAGTTGGTTTTCTACAAACACATTCATATTTTACCACTTGACTAGGCAGGAGAAGCTCACCCCACCTAAAGGGAAATAAACACCTGTGTTTTATAACCATAGTTTTAGCACACTAGCAGCAGTTTGAAACAGAGGAAACTGAGCTTTTCTTCTTCATTTCCCTAAACTGAGGAAAGTTTCACTGTGCTCAAGAAGAATTGGCTGCTGCATGTAGATGGAGAATTAAACCAAAAATCTCTTTCATTACTAAGCAAGAAAAGAAAGCGTCAGTCATCATTGGTGACTAAACAAAACCAGTAAATTATTCACCAAAACAAAAGATTTAAGAAAGCCTTAAAAATCTAATTAAATAAATACAGATTAAAAACACATTCTTTAACTTTTAGATTGCAAAGACAACTAGCAGCTCTGTCTTACATAAACCTTTCTATCTGAATTTCTAGAAGTTGAGAAGGAAGTATTATCTCAAAAATACACATAATTCTGTGACCCCTTAAAATGGACACTGTAAGCCAAGACTGCTATTAAGAGCAAAAGAGATTTGTAAAAGCAAGTAAAACCTTTTTTACAGTTTGCCAGAGCATCCATACTCAGAATATAAGCCACTGCTTTCCATAACAATCTTCTGTTGTCAATACAACTGCCTTGAACTTACCTCTTTCAGGGCTTTTAATAATCGAGGTCGCTTTTCTTCAACACTTTCCCTGGACTGCTGTTTAAGCTTCCTTAGAAGTGCTGTAACTAAATAGAAATTAATGATAAGGTAAATCTATTCTATTTGTTTGTTAATTACACATTAGTGTTGTTATTTGACATCTTAAAAAAAGAAAAACCAATGCAAATATAACATTTCATCAGACTTTGGAGAAGTTCACTTCAAGTTATAGTAATTATACATAGCCTACCCTGATCACAACAGGAAGAAAAGCCTCAATAATTGTTTATAATATAAAGTATACAATCGTACCAAGAGGTCTTTACATGCGTATTAGTAAACATGTGGGTACACATGTATATCATTGAACACGAGCCTATAGATTGCATAACAGCTACTCCCACTGAGAAAATTCTTTAGCAGTGAGGAGCTGACATGCAGAATGTTGTTAGTATACTACAAACTAGTGCATTAATATATTAATAGATATATAATATATAGTGAGTTTTCTGCTATGGGACATGGTAATACCAAATACTGTTAACATCCACTAGTGAGCAGCAGTAGAATAATTCTCCCTTTACTACTTTGTGTCTGGAGTGAATAAGTAATCACTGTATTTGCCTACTGGCCTGCTGAGACGCAACACAAAAGCATTATTGCATTGTTAGTTGATATACCAAATATATGTATGACCACATGGAGCAGTTCATATTAGATGATCCCATACATCTAAAATCATTCTGACCTTGTAACTCCAGTTTTAAATACAGAATGCTAGTTTATAGCTTTCACAATCACTTTAAGCAAAATCTTAACTCTACTTAGCATTATGTATCCTAATACAATTTCTTTCAAGGAAATGGGCATGTATAGAGCTTTCATATCGTATTTAGATATAAAAAAGTTTAGTTGATTCAGATAAACTCTTCAGAGAACTAAAATAGTATTATAAAAAACCCTAGCTTGAAAACCTTTGTTTTCCTGTTCTGAATGAGGCCTCCATTTCTAATTAATTGCGAAGCAGAGGTTCTTACTCATTTGTCTGTCTCCATAGCTGATGGCTTCTGCAAGAGGGCTCCATCCCTGAGCGTTTTTCACCTTTACTGGAGCATTATGAGCTAAAAGCAAGTGGGCACATTCTGTAACAAAATAGTAATAATTATTTCCAGTAAACATCAAGGATGTAGCAATATGATTCATAATAAAGGAAACAATAATAAAGCAGAAGAAGTAGATATTCAAGATATTAAACTGTTTATCAATATACATATCTGGATTCTGACTCAAACTTTAACAAACAAAAAACATTTACGTAAGTACTTACAGCACTTCCCTGTTAAATATAAGCACTAAGAACATAATTGGTGATCAACCACCAATTACATAACCTCTGAAGAAATGTCCCTTCTGCTGCTTACATTTTGCTTTTTCTAAAGCTGTTATTTCTTTACATGCATATACACACACACAACTATGCAACAAATATTTTTAAAACATTACATCAGCTCTCTCCACGCACAAACCCACGAACCAAGACAAACTTCCTGATCTTCCACACATGGAAGTTGTGCACAGTCTTCCCCCTCTCTATCTGAATCCCCTTCACCCAAAGGTCAACGGCGAACTGATTTGCTAGAAATGCGCATGGAGACATAGACTTTAGGCAACTCTTGAGAACCTCGCGTTTATGGGAGGCAGAGAGGAAGCTGTGGCACTAACTCATCCCTGTGTGGTGTAAGGTCTTGTGGTAACATGGTATCTAAAGCGGGCAAACAAGCACAATCTGACCTAGGAAAGCCTCAGAACATGTGCATAACCAGCTGTACAACAAGTAACAGGTACTGTAGGACTAACAACATGGGTACCTGGAGCACTGATGACAGAGCACACAACTCGTGGTCCTGTGCTCCATCAGTAGAGGTACACTTGCAACGCGCTACATTTTTCATCAACAGCACCAGTAACAGCGTGCATCAATGCTATCCCTGACGCTCAGCATGCACACACCGTGCCGATAAAGCAATGTTAACATCTCATCAAAGCCACACAAGTTCCTAGCGGAGTCACAGCTCAGCTTGCATTCCCTTCTCTGTCTCCAGGTAAAAGGTGAATGATGGATATATCCTGAATGATGAATAGTCCTTAAAATTAAGGAGAGAAGAAAGCTTTCAGTGTTTCCATGTTTTGAATAAGCTGTCCTCAATTGAAACACCTCTTCAGTTTCTAACTACAGAAAAGTGAAGAAATGTCTCATTAGAAATCGGACAGGCAGGCATGACGGATAGAGGAACTTCCTGGATTATTCTCCTACTATAGGTGTTACAGGAAACCATACTAGTCATTCCAGATGCAGCAATCGTGAGTCACTGGCAGGCACAGTGTTTTGAAAGGAAGAGATACTTCACTGGTGAATATACTATCTTTTGTGGTAAATAAACAAAAGCCCTGACTACTTTGTCAGCAAACACAGAGAGGTATTTTTATGGTTGCTTAAATATAGTGCCTAACACAATAACAACACTGTACAGTGAGCAGGCAGATAAGCTTGCATTTACTAACCAGATTACATTTTCAGTTACACAAACAGGATGTAAATTCATCCTGCACTTCAGAAAAAAATGGCTATAACATCGCTATATACAGCTGAACAGTCTACATGCATCACCCCAGGAAGACGGAAAACTGACCTTTGATATCAATGAGACAGACTAAGAAGGTGGGAAAGCACTTGGGGTTCTTGGTGGATCAACGACTATGCAGGATTCAAAGTCAAAACAATAAAACCAGGTATTGTGCTGGATGTCATGCACAAATAGCCCTGCTCTAGGCAAGCTAGACAAAGGCTTATCACAAGCATCCTAAAGGATTTACACACAGGATGACTGACTATATGGAAAGAAGCCAAGAGGTGAACTGCAAACTGAAATCTAAAACATGCAGCCAATGAGAAAAAGGGTAGGGGGAAGAAAGGCCTCTCCTCTCCTCGCTACACTAAACACAGGGATAACTCATATTCAAGGGATCTGTCAGCACTGAATAGATATCCTAGAGCTGAAACATGAAATAACAAACTTTCAAGAAAGACTTAGAATAAATATTCAACCATACTGAATTAAAGTTGGTAAACTCTTTTCTAACAGTTTTATTAGAAGCAGCTTTTTTGATCAAAATTGTTTGTATTTATTAATGTGGTATGATACTGTTGTAGCTATATGGAAAGTGTCCCATCATGACAGCTAATAGCCTTTTAACCAAAACCACACAACCCCTTCACCCAACAGTGAAAAACTTGTAAATATGAACTAATGACTGTGACAAACTAAAGCTTGAACCAAACACTGCAATAAGGCACAACAGAAGTCATATACATAGCTGATCATCATTGCTTGAAAACATAAAGTAGTCACAAAAGCAAAATCTATCTTACAAAGAAAAATGCCTTATTTAAGGCTTCTGCCACTGTTTCCTTCTGTTGTTCCAAGCCTCTAGTCTAGGATCCTCACTGGAAAACAGCAGTTCTGATAAAGCACCATTTTTCTCAGGTTGAAAAAACCTCCTGTCTCTGACTTCTAGCAGGCAGGCACTTGTAAAACATATCTGCGTCACTGCTGTCTCAAAAAGGTTTTGCATATCATGTTTTTCTTTTCTTCCTTTTTTTTTTTTTAATTTAAAAAGTATCACAGGCTAGACCAATATTGGCAGATTCCAGCAAGCTCTACTGCTGCTGCTTCTGTATAAGCCACCTCTCTCCCTTCTTCCTTCAAAATTACCTCCCACTCTAACTCTCAATTATCTTAGATCACTTCATAGGTATTACCAAAATGTCCTGAGACAACTTATTGCATTTCCTGCTTTCCCCTCTCCAAATCTGCCAGGTGTTTCAGTTAACAACAGCTCTCTTGTGGAACAGTACCATGCACCAGGCACAGGACTCCCATGGCTGAATGAAACCAAGCCATTCCTGTTTCAGTAGTGAAAAAGAATTTTACTGTCACAGAGACTAAACAATCATATTCCAGGTTTCTTCCCAGTCTTGAAACACATCTACTTCTATACTTTCTATCTGAAGTAGAAATTTAAATCTTGTGCCTTGAAATTCTGCTGTAAAGAAATCCTCAAAGGGTATCTGGAAAGAGGAGACCCATCGTGAATCAACAGGCTGCACAGTCCTACAGGCTGTCCCGTGCCCCGCAAAGGGCAGTCCTGACACATGAAGAAACAGCTAGGCAGTGAGTCAGAAATTCAAATCAAGTGAGTAAAGGAGTATGCAAAAAGCAGGTGAGCGATTACATTTCCACTCACAGAGTCTTTTTATTCTAGAGGATGTTATTCTGATTCAATTCACTGGGAAAAAGCTAAATGGGGTTGTTCAACACCTCTAGTGACCAGATCAGCAACCAACACAGTGACACTAATAACCAGAAAAGTGTTGACAAAGAAAAAGGGTATCATCACACAGACAGAAATTACTAACCCTTCTGTACCATGAATTAACTGCACGTTAAAATAGAGATTTGCCTGGATCAAGCCCCCTGCCTACTACACATACTGAGTATATATATCCCTCTGCTTCAGCTGCTTGGATGCCAAAGGGGAAGCAGGCATGCATATGCTTGCCTCCACTGCTTTGAGTTGTTTCTCAATCTTCTATGATATGCCAAGTTTCCCAATTTCCTTCCAACTCTGCAAAAAGAGAGGAGCTGGGTCCACCCACTGTTCTTGTTCTAGGCTCATAGAGTCCAACTGCTACAACTCCTTTCCACTCTACCCCGTTCACTACCTAGCTCCTTGATTTTGGCCTAAAGAACCGCTCTGATTTCTTCTCCAACTTTTCTCTTCTAAATCTGCGTGGCATCTTCTTTTCAGAAAACCCCAACTCTGAACTAGCTTGAAACACAAGATCATGTTCAGGAAAACTGAAAAACCTTTTTTTCCTCTTCCCCCTAATTCTTCAGGATAATTTAAGAGCTAACAAAATTAATGGTTTTACCTACCTTTATGTCCCAACATCACAGCAAGATGTAAAGGAGTGTTTCCTAAAACAAGTAATAGAAATAAAAAGATATTAGATTCAAGGTAACAGAATCCATTGCAATTCCTTCAGGCGTTTGCACATACGACTCAAACATTACATGTTAAGGAACCTCAGTTCCATGACCTAACCAAGGAACATACTAAAATACACCAGAGCAGTTACCTTTTTCTAAGCAAGCATTTGGATTATACTTGTTAAAATAAACATATCTGAAACACATTTCATGGGCCAAGAGAGCTTTTTTTAAATGACATCTTGAACCTTACCCCAGTCAAAGGGATCCAATTGTACCTTCAAGAGAGAGAGAACCTAAACCTCTGTGCTTATCATGGTCTGAAAAGTCTGATATTTTACAAAGAATGACATATCTAGGTTAAAAGCTACTCAAAGATATGATACTGATTAAAATTTTAAGAGCCTATTTTATTAATTTTTCAAAGATTCAGTACAAAATTTTTTACTGATATGGTATTGGACAGATTGCAAAGTAACAGTAACTTCACTACAAAAAAGCCTTTTGGTTATTTTAATGCCTTGTTTCCAAAGAAAGCTTCTGAGATTATCAGCAGGTATTACAAACATGACCCTATTTTCCTGGCTATGCATATGACACATTTTGTACTTCTATTCTTAAATATGCACTGTAAGGTACAGAGAGTTGTTTTTCTGGATTAATGCTGCTACCAGAATTCTGACGCATTTTATTTATGTAGCTTAAGGATGCAAAATTCTGCCATTTAACTGTATTACTCTGTTTATATGTTTAAACATTTTCTTAGTGGAGTTAACAGAAAAATTGCTGGAAAACAAATTTCTTTTGCAATTATAACAAATGCATTTGATTTGGGGTTATTTTACAGTACCATGTTAGCAATAAGTACTTGCTACATGCAAAGGATGATGTACTGTACATCTAAAAGATGCAATCCAAAACACTGAGAGGTTGCTATACAAAGTAATTGCCAGCATACTAAAGTATCATGGAATCTCTGATCAAGATAGTCAAGCAGTAAAAGGCAGAGTTTCTAAGCGGTTTTGAATGAGCTATTCAACATGTAGTACAAATTATTCTTGCAGGTCACTAGCAATATCACAGACAGCTACATCCTAGTTCATTATGTACACTCTAACTAAGCCAACCTCAAATTTTCTGTTGATAGATTTTGTAACATCTGTTAGTCAAAACATAATTTAGAAGACTGGATACAGCCATTCTTTTTTAAGTGACTGAAATAACAACATTACTGAGGAACAAACTTGAGAATGAGCCAAACCATGTACTCAGAAAATTCAAATTATGCAAGCCAGGGTAAACATTTTCCTCACCTTATCAGGCACTTCAATGGGATATATATATAAATAGCTCTACACTAAGTTTTCTCTCACATTAATAAACCTTAAAATTTAAAAAACCACACCCCCTTTCAGTGAATAAAACACAGCTAGACAGCGCCAGTAGCTATGACAGCTTGGTATAATGGCAAGAAACAACAAAACGAAAGCTAACCAGGCCCCTGACAGCTTTCCCAAGAACTTTGTTGGCTTTCATTTGGCCGATAAGCAGAAGCAGTTGTGTGATAACACACATCATTTCAAAACTCCTCTGGACAAGGTTCTGAGCAACCTGATCTAACTCGTGTTATCTCTGCTTTGAGCAGGAGGTTGGACTAGATCACCTCCAGAGAGCAGTTCCAGCATAGATTTTTCTTTGACTCAGCGATCACCGAAAAGTCTGCAATTCAAAAATTAGGTAGGAAACATGGATACAGCAGACAAGGGAAAGAAGAAGAGGAGCATGCAGAAAAACAGACAGTACAATAACCGATAAAGCACAAAAACTAGAATCTATCAATTCCAGAAGAAAAAAAATAAAAAGCTATTTACGAGGAAGCTGAAAAGCGGTAATATCCTGCTTGCTGGTCTTTAGCCAGTAAGTCCCTGGCAAGAAGGAGTCTAAGGTTTAACAAACATCAGCGAGATAAAATAGGAGGTTAGCTGCTGTACCAAAGGGAGAAGAGCCACACTAACAGGTAAGGCAGGAAAGCACCTTTAAGAAAGGGAGTAAGAAGGAGAGGCATGGCAAACACATAGAAAAGGGACATTATGAAACTTAGAAACACTGTAGTTCTACCGTTCTGGACCACCTGGCCCGTCAAGCCTTTTTTTTCACTGCCCACGACAAACTCCTCTCCAGACAACTCCTAACCTGGACCAGCCAAGCTCAGGGAGCACAGACGCAACAGTGCACGGCTGCTTTGGAGAGCCAGCTGGAGCATGGTGGTAGGACTGGGGATGATGGAGCAGCCTAACAACGTGCACCCAGCACACCAAACCCTGTAAGCACCACAGTAATCTCACATACGTTTTAATTCCATCAGAATTCCACTGCTACTTTACAAAAGTACCTCCCTGACCCCTTCCCCAAAGGAAAACAGTCTCAGCACAAGCTGAGACACAACGCTAGCTTTGGCACATCCAAAAATCAAACCTGGAATGGCGGTTTGCACAGTTCCGTCACTAATCATCCGTCTTAAGATCTAATAAACCTGGGGAGGTCTTGATACTCTTTGGGCCAATCAAAATGGGTTTGATCAATAGCAAATTTAACTCTGACTTGTCAAAATAAGCCATCCAAACTATGTAAGGTTGTATGTTACAAAATGAAGAAATTGCAGTGAGGAATCACTCAGCTCACAGAATGCATCCATGCAATCTTCAAGTTCTTCCTCCCAGCAGGAGAAACGGAAGAGCTGTTCAAGCAGAAAGACTCCTCTTTTGTCTAATCATGGTCTTAAGCAGAGGTAAGCTTTCGCTCTGCCCAGGAAAACTGAGGGAAGACAAATGCCTTGGAGAAGATGAGACCAGTGCTGCCACAGTCTCCCATCTAGCAACAACTGTCAACCATCAAAATACTGAGTAGCAGCAGTGGTACTTATCAGGGTCTGAAGCCAGCAGCAGCCAAAGACTTTCCATAAGTTTCATCTCAAAAACCTGGCTGGCTGGCAGGCACAACAGGACAACTTAACTTCCACTCCTTTGGGAGAGATGGGATCTGAAAATGTAAACCCAACCCCAGCAGGTGCTGAAACAGAGCCACACTATCAAGCTCTTGCTAGCATTTGGATGATAGAAGTCACAGACCGATAAATTAATTAGTACCAGTATTTACAGGACTCAAAGGGAACCGCTCCAAGGGAATTCTATCACACTGCAACCTCAAGTTCCACCAATCCTAAAATACAAATCATGTTTAGTTGCTTCATCATGGCAAGGACAGCTGCGGCTCCTCTAGAACGTTTACTATCCAGAGCATACAGAATAATTCTAGGTTAAATTAGTCTGACGAAAAAAAAAAAAAATTGAACTTTAATGCTAATCAATTTTTCCTAGCCAGTGCACAGTGCAACTAAGCATTTCTGCCAGGATAGGCAAGAGGGTGGGAGAGGGCAGTTTCACTTCTTTCAGTTCCACGGATGGTTTTAACAGCTTGAGGTTTTCAGTGAACCACAGCACAAACCACAACGGTAAACATAAGATTCCATGAAAACAAGTAGCTTTACGCGAGACAGCTGCTGGAGAGGGAGAGAAAGGTGCAAATATACAACTATGTCATTTATCTATGCAAAGAGAGCCATAATAAAAAGGGCACTGTAAATAATTAAGTGGCTGACGTGTAGCTTTGATGACTTGCATGCAATTTAATCATAATGATAACCTGTTTGATATGATCATTTCTAGACACTGACTAGAACATGAATGGGCACATACTTGGAACAGTTGCGATCAAATTCATTCTCTTTTGGCAACAGCTTGATTCATCATATAAACAAATCTCACATTTCCCTTTCATCTAAAGACAACTTCATCGATATCTATAGCTTTGGGAAATGAGCATATATGCCTCCCTCCCCAAGTCATATAGCCTGCGGGGCCGTATTCCAAGAAAGCAGTGATACAACAGTGCCTGAAATTCTGCACACGCACATCCAGGGCATGCAAATAAAAACTGCACAAAAACGTGCATAAAATACAGTACTTGTCCACATGCGCGTGCATATGTAGCTTTCAACCTTTTGTTAGGCATCTGGCACACCTACAAGGAAGCTGAGTCTGTTTTCCAAGAGTAATTCGGCAAGAAGATTTGTCTATTCCAGAATATAACATGTTTTTATTCTGAATATGTGTTTAAGCTCTTCAGTGCCTATTATAGTAAAAATAAAAGTAATCTAATAGGTATACATACAGGCTTCTCCCAAGAAACTCATCATCTTTGGAATAATGACACTGGCCTTCCGATGGGTAATGTTTTTTGAAGTTAATTTAGAGAGCGAGGCAGGCTGCACTCAATTTACAGACACAGCCAGTGTTTGTTTTACAGAACACCAAGAGTTTAACATTCTACAGGACCTGGCTTTTCTGCACTTAACCGCACACTAAAAATGGGACTGAATTATAAACAATAACTGTTACTAGAAGTTCTTTCTCCCCTCTGTCACTTCCTTATCATGTACTAGGATTCTTCAGGCTTATTTCCGAGCATAATTGTAAGCTGAAGTTATCTGTCCCAAATAACTCACAATTCAAATACGTAAACAAGTGACAGATGGATTCAGGCAGAAAGAAAACAATAACAAGGAAATATTAGTCAGGCCTTTGGTATGTCAAGATATCAAGGGTTTTGTTGCTGGAGTTTTTTTGAAAAGTTAATAGCAAAGGAACACTTAAAGCAAAAACTTGGAAGAAGATGAGACAGAAATCCCCAAAACATTCCTATTCTAAACAGCATTGAAAAAGCAGAAAGACATTCATTTGAAATTTTTTTTTATATATGTGCATGTGCATATCTATATATCAAAAAAAGGATGGTATCAATGGTTGTGATACAGTTGAAGATGATAGTGCAGCAAAGATGGATCAGGAAGTGTCTTCAAAGGAAAGATATTAAGCTTACGATGATGAGGAATCGGAGGAGGTGTAGGGGAGAAGGCAGCAGAAGAAATACACCGAGTGAGAAAATTTCTTCCCGAGTCTGTTACCTTCATTCTACTGCTATTTGCTGGGACATTTGGAATGAAGATGACAGGATAAATATATCTGTAGCTATATTTACTACAACGTACTTAGAAAAATGTTATGACAGTTGTAAGAAATACTCCTCCCCATCTTGATTGAGACAACTGAGCTGTACATTACTCTGCATAGATTAGTTTGTGTTTCAGAGTGCCCAATGTTATTGTGGACATGGCTTTTAATTTCCAATTACATTATTCTTCCCAAAGACTGCTCTACCTTAATTGTGTTATGTAAAATAAAAAGGAACATTAAGTAAAACAAAGGGAACATTTATCTCTTAATCAGAAAAAGAACATAACTGTACCCTTTAATCACAACTTCTCCAGATACCACGGTATAACTTAGCATTCCCCAGCAGAACCATATCATGTTACTCTTGAAATAGGTAGGAAACGTAGAGATGGAAACTAACCACGAAACTTAAGCTGACGTGACAGGCTGATTTATTTTTTAACAATGTAAAATATTCCCCCAATTAAACGTATTATTTTAAAGCATTCTAGCAAGATTTTATAGATCTATGCATTAGAGTAGCACGAGGATCATATTTCCACCTCTGCTACTGCCACTTCTATGCCCCAAGCAAGCTTGCAGAGGAGCAGAGAACAAGATTTTGGCTCTTTCAAACCCAGAACTAAAGCATTTAAAAGAAAAAAAAAAAAAAGTTTTGTTTTGCTTTTTTAGCCTGGGGAAAAAAATCAAAGATCGTTCCACCAACAGCCGAAAGAACCACTCCTGAGTGCACTCACCACCTCCAAAAGCGAACAGGTGACAGTTCAGACACTTTACAAAAATTATTTTTTTTTTTTCCCCCTCAAATGGAGGAGGTTTGGGACGTGAAGCAACACCCGGCAAGAGGAAGCTCTCCCAGCATTACGCTGTTACAAAAGCCGGTACCGTGCTCACCCGTATTACGAAAACCCCACGAATTTTCCAAGTGCGCGGCCGCACTACCCCGCAGACCCCACGGACCCCCCCCCAAACCCCAGGAGAGAAACACCGGCGGCAACCCAGAGAGGAGAGACGAGGTCTCGGAGAGACGAGGTCTCGGGCGGAGCAGGAGCGGGAGGGAAGGCTCCGGCGGAGCCCGCGGCAGCTCCCCGCAGCGCGGCGGGCCAAGCGGCCGACACCTCCCGCCAGGCCCGACGGGCTCCGCTTCCCCCCGCCCCGTCCCCGTCCGCTCACCGTGACTGTCCTTCTGGCCGATGCCCTGGGTACGGATGAGGGCCGAGAGCCGCCTCACGTCCCCCTTGAAGACGCACTCGTGCACGGGGAAGTGCGCCGGGCACTTGTCGGGCTCGGCGGGCGGGCCCGTCCCGCCGGCCGCCGGCCCCCCCTTCAGCGGCAGCCGGTGGTGGTGGTTGCTGAAGATGCGGTGGCCCCCGGCCCGGCCGCCCTTGCCGCTGCTCCCGCGCCCCCCGGTGAAGATGCCCCCGGGCGCGGCGGCCGCCTCCTCCTCGCCGGGCGCCAGCAGGTCCCCGTCCTCCTTGCTGGGCTTGTGGTCCCTGCGCAGCGAGCGCAGCTTCTCTCCGGTCATCGCCAGCGGCGGCGGCCCCGCTGGGCGGCGGGGCCCCGCCGGGAAGGCTCGCCGCGGACCGGAGGGTCGATACTCTCAGAGCCGCGGCGGCGAGTCCCGTCCCGTCGGCATCCCCCGCCAGAAGCACCCGAAACACCGCCGCGCCTCAGGAGCCCGCCCGCCCGCCGGGACCCGCTCAACGGCCCGGCGCCGCCGCCATCTTGGCCGACTGCTCCCGCGAGAGGCGCGGCGCCAGGCGAGACTTCCCCGGGCACCGCGAGACTGCGCGGAGGGCGGAGGAGGAGGAGGAGGAGGAGGGCGGGAGTCGGCGGCGGCGGCGGCGGGGCTGCTGCCGGGGCTGAAGGCGGCGTGGGCCGGTGCCGCCCCTGGCTCGGCTCGGCGGGTCCCCTGAGGGCCCGGCGCTTCCCTATGCGGGCCCTCGGCCGGGGCAGGGAGCCCGCGGGCGGCCGAGGCGAAGGCCGAGCCGGCGGTCGGAGCGGCCCCTGGCCGGAGGGCTGCGCTGGGTCTTCGGGTTGTGTGTCCTTCACAGGGATTTACGCACAGGCTGGTGCGTCTGCCTTAAGAATATATCTGACATTTCCAGGGAAACAGCTGCTTCTTGCACTGGCAGTAAGGGCCTGCCGTTGTCTCACGGGTGCGGGGAGAGGGAGTACCGTGTGGGCCAGGCAGCTCGCCGTTCTGCCCCTGAGGTGACTGCATTTGGCAGAGGAGCGTGCCTTCCTACAGACCTTGCATCCCTTATCCTTGGACCGTGACTGCTGCTACAGCACAGGCTCTGGCTGTTGGGAAGCGCTCCCGCCTACCCAGGCTTAGCTCAGCCTGCCGAGGGAGAGAAGCACCGTCTCTGGTGCTGCGTATGATGAGGGAAGGACCCAGATTCTCGGTCCGTTGCAAAAATCTGCTGTGATGGCTCCGACGGACTCCTCTCGTCCAAGGTGGATCCAGGAGTGCCTTGGTTTGAGGTTTAGTTACACAACTGTGTAGATGACGGCGTACGTTCTGTACGTTGCGGAGCGCCAGAGGTATAAACAAACCACACAACAATGAAATAAATGAGATGAGCCAATTCCCCTCGTTTGCGAAGAGAACAGAAGCTGTGGGTTACTTCCCGGGTCACGAAAGGCCAAGGGATTTCACAACACAATCTCAAATCCGCACTCGCACGTCTCCCCCGGCCCTCCTTCCATGAATCCCCTTGTGAGCCAAGAAATAGGCTGCTAGTGCTGTTCTGAACAAAACGTTGCCCAGTCCCTTCGCTATTCGTCTATTTCCCTCTTTTGCGTGGCTATTTCATTCACAGAGGGAAAGGGAAATAGAAGGAAAAGACCCAGCGGGATACACGACTGTGAAACAAGAAGTTATCTGGAGAATGACAGGACCTGTACAAGTTGTCTTCCTCAAAAGCACATGCAGGAAAAGGGAAAGGCGAGACAGCCATCCTGTCCTTACATCAGTCCTTGTAGATGCATTATCGTCTTACAAAGTAACTGCGTTATGTTCAGAGCTTCCAGATTTCCCTGCAGGAGCTCCTTCTTTAGCGCTAGTTCTGCAAGTATCTACTTACTATAGTGGAATGAATCATTTAAAAAATGATGATGTGTCAAATTCCAGGTAAACTGGAATTTTTACTAATGCTTCCAGGGGAAACAACCTGCAAGTTGTCAGGAAGATTAGATCTGCTGTGATAAATGAACCACCTTTCTGGGTCACCTCTTCCTTTACCCAATTTGCATCATCTCCTCTCCTACTAAGTGGCTAAGAAGAATTCTAGGGAGATGAGAACTACGAAATACGATTTTCTGCGCCTGCTGTCTTCAGAGTGACAGCACAGCTGCTTCCCGCACAGCTATTTACAATTCTAATATGGAATTTTAAATAAGTCTAGGGGGAAAAAAAAAAAGTCACCTTTGCTCTATACCCCATTGGTCTTTCCAACAAGATTTTTCTGGCTCTTCCTCTTTTTAGAGAAAATTAAAACCCACTTACAAACAGAATTTTAGAGGTTGACACTGTTAGCAACTCCCATGTCTCTTGTCCGTTCTCCAGTGCTGCACAAGAGGCTGTTTGCCCTGGTGCTGTGCTGGAAACATGTGCAGTGCACAGCTAGTCTTGTGGAGGAGAGGTACTAGCTCAGGTTTTAGCTGATGTTGGAAGCTTCACGTTGCATTCTTAATTACTGGAGGCCAGCTAAGAGGAGACAGAGGCATGAAGTCACTGTTTACCAGCTTATTATGGAGTCCCTTATTCAATCCAGAAATACAATGAATGTATTACTAATGGGAACTGCTCTGTTGAAAACTGGCGTTTGTAGTGCATCCAGATGTCCTCCCGTGCTAGGACTCTACGGCGTAATTGTTATACACCTACAAATTCTCGAGAATGTTTGGGGTTTTTTTACCATCTAACAACAGAACTTGGTCTTGTTTATATTCTCCATCTTAAATTACTTAAGTTGCTCTCTTCCAAGCACAAGGCAATTCAGATAAAAGTAGCAGGATCAGATATTGTGGCAGAGTGGAACTGCATCTTCTACAGTTTCTGGGCTGTGAGTCTGTGGAAACTTCACTTAACAGAATTCCTCAAGCAGGATATAAATAACAGAGGAGTAATTTCTCGTGGGTGTATTCCTCCAGGAAGGATGCTGACTTTTTTAGTATATAAATGAATAGGTCAAAAAATAGAGAGGAATAAAAGACTAAATTTGTACAAAACCCAAAGACAGGCAGTAAATGAAAATAATACACTGTAAGCATGCATCTGCATTTATTCTATCTGTAAGTCTAACAGTAACATTTAAACTTATGAAGTGTACCTAAGAGAATATCGAAAGCACCCGAGTATAGAGAAATGCTCTCTGGTCGCTGTTTCCCTTACTTCCACAAGGCAAAACAAAACTAAATGAGGTCCTGGAGGACAGTGAACGGAATTTGCCAGCTCTGGAGAAATTAGCTTCTGCTTCTCCTGGGCATTCAGAATGACTGGCTTGAGAGATGCTAGAGAGCAAGACATTCTTCAAAGTGACAAAGAACACTTAAGGAAACTTAATGGAAAAAAAGTAGGTAAGAAATTTTAAGACATCATAGCCTCAATGGCTTCCATTCAAGTGGAAGCATTAATTCTCTTTTCAGCTGGTGCTGTCCCGAAGCACTCCAGAAATTTTTATGTCTCCTTACTAAAAAGAAAAACACGCAAGCTATTTACTCAGGTTGCTCAGGCTAATCCGTGGGACTAGCTTCTGCAGAGTTCCTCTTTGTGCTTACTCAGTGAAGTGCTTCAGCAGCCAGTTGTGGGGATATCAGGGTGAGGATCTGTGCCCGTGAAAGGAGCAATAGCACTGAAGACCTGTATACTTACTTACGGGCAGGACAACCTCCTCCTTTCTCCAGAAACAGCCGCAGAAGACTACTGTGGGCTACACACTGGAGGTAGAGGAAGAAATTTTGTACGACAAGGAAATAATTCCATTTTCCCCTTTGTCTCAGATTGACTACCCCGAATTTCATAACAGAAACTATTATAAAAAGAAAACGGACCCTTTATGATACTGCCCGAGATTCACTGGCCACCCGAGACTTTGTGACCGGGTGTCCTGGCAGTGTGGCGGGCTCAGAGCAAAGCTTTGCCCATGGGATTTACGTAGACATTTTCAGAGGAAACAGATTTGTCACCACGGAGGACTAAATTCCTCTGCCCTCAATTTCAGGTTTCTACTACGTGCTGAGGCTGAAAAACAGGCTTGAGGATAACCGGTGTATTTCTTCCACTTAGGTCCAGCGTTGCTCTAAATTTACCTGCAAGTGTTACGACAGTTGTTTCAAATTGAGCCCGAAATGTAAGAGAAGAAGGTGTCGGCATTAGGAAAACTCCTCTACCGTTTAGGTGGCGGGACCTCGCTGGGCGGGCTGCCGGCCTCCGGCGCAAGACACGGTTCCCTGCGGATGGTTGGGCTGCGCTCGGGAACCGAGCCGCGCTGACTCACCGCTTGGCCTGCCCGCGGGCCGTTCCGGCGGGCCGCGGGCTGGGACAGCGCTGCCGTTACCGCTGCCGGCACCGGGGCGGAGGAGCGGAGCGGGTCCGGCCCGGTCCGCCTGTCAGTCAGTCAGTCAGTCCGTCAGTCCGTCCGTCAGTCAGTCAGTCAGTCAGCCACCCGCCGGCGGGCGGTGCCGCAGCGGGAGCCCGCTCCCCTCCCTGAGGCGCGGGCGCTGCCCGGCCCCGCCCCGCCCCGCCCCAGCCAATGGGAAGGGGCGGTGGCGAGGCCCCGCCCGCGCCGGGTCCCTCAGGGCGGGGCGGCGGCGGTGCCTGTGGTGCCGGCGGCGGCAGTAGTGGCAGCGCGGCCATGGAGCGCGGCGGGGCGCGGGGCTTCTTGCCGCCCTTCCCGCACTTCGCCACGCAGGCCATCCACGCCGGGCAGGAACCCGAGCAGTGGCGTTCGAGCGCCGTGGTACCGCCCGTCTCCCTCTCCACCACCTTCAAGCAGCAGGCCCCCGGGGAACACGCGGTGAGTGCGGTCGCCGGCGGAGCTTCCCCCCCCCCCCCCCCCCCCAGCCGGGCATTGTCCACACCGGCCCGGCCCCCCGGGGAGGTGGGGGGGCTCCGGGGCGGCTCGGGGCTCTGGGGTCAAAGCCGTCGCCTTCGGAGGTGCGGCTGGGGACACCGCGAAGGCCCGCGGCCCGGCCCGGAGTGGCCCGGCCCCGCATGGCCCGGCCCGGGTCGGCGGGCTGCCCCGGGCGGTGCTGGCCGGCCGGCCGGGGAGGGGGGGTCTGGGGAGACGGCAGGCCCTGGGAAGGGGAGGAGGGGGGTGTCCCAGTTTGTAGCGCTTGGAAATATTTTCCCTGGTGCTAGCTCTTGGGGGGGGGAAAACCCAAACCCAAAACGTCTTTTTCCCACCGGCAGAGATGGTTTCTCCCGCAGTGGGCTGGAAGACACCTTTAGGGTGGTTTTCAGGGTGAAAACCGCACGAAGAGGGGCACCCCGCGCCCCTCGGGCTCGGCAGCCTCCGCTCCGCTGCGTGCGTGGGCGTGAGGTGCGGGCAGCTGCCGGCCCTGCTAAGGTTCAGGCCTCGGCCGGGTGGTTTGCACGCAATCGGGGACTTTCTCGAAGTCCGTCTGATAACGATGCTTTACTTTGCCGCTGGGCCCAGGCAGAATACATTTTCTTATTTACGCAGATTGTGTAAGAGGCTCTTTCTGTTGTCCTTCCAAACCAAATGTATATATCGTAAGTATTTTGTGGATGTGTTGTGGAAAGTACTGGAAGTGTTTGCGTTGGTCTGTCATGAAGTTTCTGGTGGCTACCGTGCATGTGTGAGGGAAATGGCACAAATTTGCAACTTCTAAATTAGTATTTGTTCCAAACCTGAGGTCCGAACGTCGTGCTGTGCTGGTTGGGCAATAGGAATTTGCCTTGTGATCTTTGATTCCACAGAAAATCACTTACACAGACTAAAATTGTGAATGCTTGTAAGTAGGTAGCTGTGTTGAAGAAGACCACAGAAGAAGGAGTCACACGCTGCTGCATTCATGTGCTGATGATAGAGTGGCCATGTTCTTGCCGGAAGCTCTGTGAGAGCGGTCTGCCAGATTCCTGAATATGATCAAGTTGTCATTAAACAGAAATCCTGAAAGTACGCAAATACCAGGATGCTTAGCCAGGTTCTCTCTGTAACCAGTGCATCCGTGCATGCATGAGTACTCTTTTTTTTCTCAGTATTCACATAAAAGCTGTTGCACTTGAACATGGAACTTGGCCTGATTGCATGCCAGGGAAACGTTTGAGCTTTCAAGAACTTTTGATGGGTACAGGTTGGCACTGGCCAATGCCCTCAAGCAGAGCATCGTGGAGATGGGACTCATTCTTTCTGATAACGTAAGGATGAGTGGACTGTGTCAGCCCAAGGCCTTTTCTCCAACAGTGACCAGAGATGGATATCTAGGAAAAAGTAGGAGAATGTGGCTAGCAGCATGATACTTCCCCCAGTGCACCCCTAGAAACCATTGTCAGGTTGGGGATGCCCAGTCGGATGTTGTGTACAGCAGCTTGACGTAGCCAGAAAACCAGCCTGCTGTTCTTGGAGGAGGTGGATGCGTCACCTCAGTGTTGAGAGCGAGGGCTTTTTAAGGAACCTGGGACTAATACTGTACAAAACTCTCTCGGTGCTCTCTTTTAAGTTATGTTTGTTTCTTGCTTTCACAACAGGGTTATGAATACAGCCGGAGTGGAAACCCTACCCGGAATTGCCTAGAGAAGGCTGTGGCAGCGCTAGATGGAGCTAAATACTGTAAGCAATTAATAGGTTCCTCAAGCAAGATGTCAGCATGTGTGTCTCCTGACTGTCTACAGTAGGCATAACTTGGGGAGCAAGGACACTGAGCTGTCAGCAGCAGCTGTATCACAGCAAGGCTTTCACAGCTTGTGACTACTGGTGATGGGCAAGAGCTGCTTTGTGGTGTGAAAAGGGTCCAACGCTTATCGTTCAGGAAAGTCCAGCTCAATCATTGGGCTTTCTCTAGTGCTTCCTCTTGCTGCATTTGATTGCCTCAGCTAAACTGAGTCTGTCCTTGTGCAGCAGCACTGAATGCAGTGGGGAGTGGGAGCCAGGCAGCAGCTGTTACCAGACTGTGTTACCAGTGTTCGTCCTGGGTTCCACTCTGTGTAAAATCAGGCTGCTGCTTCTACTGATTCCACTTTATGAGTGAGATAGCATAAGCGAGAATGACAGAACAGGTTCCTTTTGAAAGCAGCAAAGTGAGGAAAGCGAAGGCAAGTTTGACAAGGTTGTATCACACTAAAATACAGTCCGTCTGCCACTTACTCTTTTCTGTTTTAGGTTTGGCTTATGCTTCTGGCTTAGCTGCTACTTTGAATATTACTCACCTGTTAAAGGCAGGGGATACGATTATCTGCATGAATGATGTCTATGGAGGTATGTAAAGCACAAGTGTGTTTTTGATCTTCATTGTACAAGTGATTAAATGTACTTATTTGTGATTCTCATGAACTTTCTGAATTTCCCACGCAGGACCTTACTTTTCTTAAAAGCCTCTTCAAGTCATCAGAACACAGAACACTCCTGTCTGATTTTGGTGTTAGAAATTCAAACACTGAAAGATCCTGCAGCACAACATGGAGGTTTTAAAAAAATATAGCTAACTAGTATTATATGCTTAAGTGAGGGGAAAATAACAACTTCCTAGCCTTGCACAGATTTGTTTGCAGAGCAGGACCCTCTGCATTCCAACGTAGCAGAGCTTTCCGGCTTCTGGTATTTCTACTGTTTCTTTCCTAGGTTTGACCCGTTACCAACCAGCATTTTGTCTGGTTTCAGACAACTATTCTGTCATCTTCCCTGAAAGCACAATTTGCATCTGTTATGCCCATGTCTTCTGAATGCTTCAGTGATGCTGCAGCCCGCTATTAGGTTTTGATCTTGCGTAGGGTTTTTTTGATCCATTTTTCCAAGAAACTCCCCAGTAACAGAGTGCATCCACCTCTGCCAAAGTCCTTCAAAAGGTTGATGCCACCCAAAATTCCCTAGTGGGAAGGTCTGCCAGGATGTCCTGTGGCAATCAGTGTCCTCCGCGCCTGACTCCTGTGTTTCACTGGTTGGCAAAGCTTGTTGTCTCCCTCTGTCTGCTTCAAGGCCTTGGCACAAAGATATCAAATCTGCATTGTTTTCAAAGGAAGGTTAGAGAGGCCAGCAACAGGTAGTGTTTTCCCAAGCAATAGCTGGAAAACCTTTTAGCGAGAGTAATCACCTTTCCCATTGCTAAGAGTGATTACTGTTTGCCAGTAATCTCTATGCTTGTGCACATCAAACGTAAATACACACATTTGCTTTTGATGTCTTAGTTCTGTCGTGCCAGATAGCTCTTCGCCAAAGTACATCTGGAGCCAAGTTGAGTGAAGACAGCAGGAATCCCCGCTGACAATCTGCTCCTTTAATTCACAGCCCTCCCACCACAGAACTCGGTAAATCAAAGTCGTTTGGCCAAAGCATATGATCAGCTCCTCACTTCAGAAAGGCTCATAGGTGAATTTTTCAAGCAAAACCAATTCACCTGCTCATTAAAGCCTCAGCCCGTGGTGGTTTCTGCAGAGACAAATTTTGTTGCTTCTTCCCTGAATTTTTTTCATACTTTTGTTGTAAAGAGACCGGCTTCCACACAGACAGCCTTATTCAGTAGAGCTCACGCCCCATGACTTGGGACATCTGCAGATCTGCCACTGGCCGCTGTGGCCAGGATGTGTTTAGCCCCTTCATGCTTCCCTCGGTTATCGGGGGCTCCTTGTCCCCTACGTCCCTGCTTGTTTTTCTCCTAGGCTGTGCTCTTCTGCCTGTTCCTAGCCATCTTTCCTGCTCATGTTCTTGCACGCTGCAGCCTGGTCCTTTGTGAGCCACTTCCTCGCCATTGCCTGTGCTGACTGCTTTTTGCCGTGCGGGGTTTACTCCTCCACCACGCTTGCCCTGTGCAGCCTTTCGTGCTTCAGCCCTGTAGCTGAAGTGACTCAACCTTTGAGTCGCTGGGTGCTGAGTGCTGGCCTGTGTCCCTGCTCCCTCAAGGGTACACTAGCTTTGGTAAGCTTTTAGTGCATTTTTTGTAAAAAGCCTGGTTGGATAGGAGCGCGGTACTGCGCTTGCTAACTCAAATGAGTCTGCAGTATTCAAGGTTGTCAGAAAAGCAGTAAAAGAAATTGAAAAGCTCTCGGGCAGTGCTGGAAAGCATATTGCCTGGGACGTGTTTAAGAGGTGCTGGGTTTTGGGACGTGTGAGGAGGAGCTGTAGGTAGTTGACATCTCTGAATTCTGAGCCATGGCTGTAACTTCTTAAAAGGGCTGCTTTCAGTGTAACCTCTAATTTTCATCTAAGGATTCTTTGTAGTGTGCTATTATTAAAAGTATGTAAGACTACTGTAAAGCAACTTTTCTGTGGTTTGTATTTGTAGAGTTGATAGCCTATGTGAAAATTTCCCATGCTTGAATAAGCTTCTTGCAGCACAAGAGAGAATTTAATATATAGCTTATTGTAGAAATAAAAGTGTTTCCTTAAAAAAAAAAAAAAAGAAAAAATTATTCAGACATAGTGTTCAGCACACAGAATCATACCCTGCATGTACTATGACTTTAGGGCTAGATTGCAAACTGCTGTTCTGCGTAAGTGAGTAAATGTTGAATAACCTTGGCAGGAAGACCTAATGAATTAATTTTTAATCCAGGCAGTGTTGCCAGATAGTCAGTATGTTGCACATCTGGTGATCAACTGGTTGCTTCTGGTTGCTTCTTTTAATCTTTCCAATTAAAGGCTTCAAAGACAGAAAGGAAGGAAATAATCACTTTTCTATTTTCCTCTCTACATGTTTATTTAATGGAATGATAAGAAACACAGTAGCTAGAGTCTTCACCTTGATTCTTCTTCTCCCATATTCTCAATTAAGCTTATTAAATAGAAAAAAAAAACAGTTTTAAAATATGTGGTGGAAAAAAAGTTATTAAAAGTGGGGTGGGGGAAAGAGGATATAAAAACTGGAACTGCTAGCTTGTGCATGGCAAAGGGCTGGAGACAAAGTTAGAAGCGGGCAAACTAAAAGGGGTCTATTTAATTTTCTGATTAACCCCCCCCTCCCAAACAGCTATTAATTGAGAGTACTTCATAAGTCGCTCTGATTCCATTTTCCCATTATTACTTTTCCATGTTGTTTAAAACTACAGCGATGTTTAAACTTTTTAGAAATAAAAAAGTACTAATGTGCCATTTATGGTGTACAGCATAAAACTGTACCCTCCTGACTTTCCATGGATGCATACAAGAGACTGGAGATCAGTGAAGAAAAGTTAAGGAAGATGTTTCATTTTGTGTCTCTGATTTTTTGTTTTGTTTGGTTTGGTTTTGTTTGGGGTTTTTTAGGCACAAACAGATACTTCAGGAAAGTAGCCATGAAAATGGGTTTGAATGTATTTTTTGTTGACTGCACAAAAATTGAATGCCTGGAAGCTGCAATTACACCAGAGACCAAGGTAGGAGAGAGCGAAATCGCTGAACTTACTTAGTGTCGTTAATTAATTTTATTCTTGCTCTTGTTGTATTGGGTATGTGTCGAGCAGAAGGGTCTGCAGAGGTGGCCTCTGAAGTGACAGGTTGGGGCACAGCTGGCTGCAACACATCTCCGCTGCAGGCCACTTGGTGATGTTTGTGGTGCTTCACTGAAAACATTTTAAGAAGGGCAAAAAAACACCAGAGAGAGAGAGAGGAGGATGGAAAAGGTAAGAAACAGCAGAGGGAACACCAAGGTCGGAGGAGGTGCTGTGTGGCACTGGAACAGATAATCCCCTGCTCTAGTGGAAGATAATTCAGCTGGAAAAGGCTTACAAACTTTTGGGTGTAAAGACTTTCTTCTGCCTATGTCAGGCCGCCTTCAGATGTGATGCACTTCAGTTTTCAAAAGCCTTGATGATCTTCCCATGCATCAGTTGTTTTTGTGGAGAATATTACCTCTCCCAAGAAACCTTGCCTTTCTTCAGTAGGGATGCTTTCTTATTTCCACTCTGCAAACCTGCATGGGAAGCTGACACTCAACAAGTTAACATTTAAAAGCACTTATGACTTACACATGTATCATCACCAGCACTGTAAAATCTCTAAACTGATGTTTTGTGTTGTTGAATTACTGCAGCTCGTTTGGATTGAAACACCCACAAATCCCACATTGAAGGTCACTGACATTCAGGCCTGTGCAGATGTAGTACATAAGCATAAAGATGTTCTTCTAGTAGTAGACAACACCTTTATGTCTGCGTATTTCCAGGTAAGTACTTTGTTTGTTTACAATTACCCCGTTATTTCGGTGTATTCGAAGATACATTTTTAAAATGGAAGCACCACCAAGGAACTGTAGTTTTGATCTATGCATTGTAAAATTACCTGTTCTGCTTGTAAATACAACCCATGTACTGCTGCTTTTTACATTAGTAAAGATGGTATGCAAACTATTTTATAGCTAGCCATATACCAGTATGATAGCAGCAAAAGCAATATAGCTCAGCAGTCAAGTAAACACACTGCATCAAGACAGTCAGGTAAGCTATTGGGAGAATGGCTTCTCTGCCATTCAAAAAAATCACATTTTTTAGTTCTCACTGATGGAAATCGTAACAGGCCTGTGTCCTGTTTTCTAACTTTGGCCTTTTTATACCAGTTCTTCTGTATATGCTGCTTATGATCTGTTCTGAACCACCTGATATTCTAAAAAAGGTAGTGGAAGAAAAAGTTAAAAGTAAACTTTGTTAAAGCTTTCTTTGAGACATTCAAGTTACCTTTTTCTTCAATATTTTGGTGAATGTGTGGCTTAGAAGTTTGTAATTTTGATCTCAAACAACTGGCATAACTTTTCTGCTTTTATAACTAGAATACATGAAGTGAAGACAATTTCCTAAGTTCTAAAAATGCTTCAGAATAATAAACGTCAGTCTTGTTCATCTTAACATGGGCTACAAATAACTTATGTATATTTCTCAGGAGACCAAGCTAATTGCTTCTATTTTAGGTCTAAAGTAAAACTTCTTTATGAGTGCCAAAGGCAAGGTGTCTTTATTAAGGGTACTGAGAGCTTTATAAATTAAGAGTTTTACAGAACGTGTTAATGCTTAGCTAAAGCAGCACTTGGTTTTTCTCTTGTACATACCAAAGCCTTGGTGATTTCTGCCCCACAATGTGTATTACTTCAGAAAGTCGTGTGTGAAAGAAGAAAAGTGAGCATCTGGATATATGAGCTAGTTAATGTATCCTTTGTTGGCCTGATGCTAAGAGAAAGTCAGTTGTAATGATTAATTCTAGTAAGCATAATAGGTAATGTCTTTAAACCCCTCCAGACTGCTGCTGATACACTGTACTAAGAAGATCATAATTTTAGAGTGATTTATATAGCTATATTGAATGTAAACGGCACTGGTGCTTATGCTACCGTTCTCCTGGCTGCACATTGGGAACGCACATTATCCACGTTCCTTGAATAGATGTCTGCGTTTAATCTGACAGCAGCAGTCTTTTATTCTAAATCTGCTTGTTTTGTTACCTTTTAACATATTGATACTCTTCAGTCTTTATAAAATGTTTATATTATGAGCGAAGTCCTTTACTTTAGTAACTGATTAAAAAAAAATGTTGATGAGCAAGAAGTAATGAACAATATCTCAGTTTGCCTCACCTTAAAAAGGCTTCTGGGAAGAAAGCTGGGAGGTTAGGGAAGAGAGACCTGGCAAACAAAACCCTTTGCACTTTCTTCAGGTTTTCAGTTGTTCTTTCGGTGCAGTATCACCAATACTGATATCTAGAAAACAATGCAATTTTTTTTGCTTTGCAGGCTATGTTGAGGTCTTCATTTTCCAAGGAAATACGCTTCAGAGTAAATACCATTACTTATCCTGCCTCATCCATAACCAATATAACTATTTTTTTCACAAATATGAACAGGCTGTATGTTAGATGTATTCAATCACTCCTCTCCCTGAAGCCAGTGGGAATTATTTATTGTGGGTTCTTTTTATTGTGCTTATCTTGAAGTCAGAGTGCTTTCCTGTACTATTGTTTTTGTCACATATTCTATCTATCTTAATTCTCAGGTTTTTGTTTAGGGTGTTAAGTTTTGTGTTAAGTTTTTGTGGTGTGTTTTTTTTTTTTTTTTTTTAGTTTCTCCACCTATTGTTATTTTCTGTGTTGGATCACAGCCTTTCTTGATAGCTTGAAATGAACCAAAGTGCACACAAGCTTTAATTGGACCTATTATTTTAATTTCATTTCAGCGTCCTTTATCTCTGGGGGCTGATATTTGTATGTATTCTGCAACCAAATACATGAACGGTAAGTATGTGAGTTCAGCACAACTCGGGCTGGCTATTTAAAAGTCATTCTGGCTGCAGGCAGTTCACAAAAGCCAGTGTGCCAGTAATTCTTAGATGGACCATTAGAGGAGATGGACCATTGAATAGATCGTTAGTCTTCATAGCTCCTAAACTGCCCCTGGGAGAAGGAATATTGACCTGACTTCAGGTAATAGACCTAGAGGTGTTTATAGCCATGTTGGCTTTAATTTGACTACAACAAAGCAAGTGGCTTCAGCAGAAGATAGCTGCCAGAAATTATATTAAGGTTCAAAGGAGGTTTCATACGGCTGTGTTGGACCCTGTCCAAAAGTACGTCCATTGTGTTGTTTCCCAAACAGCCCAGACTTGGAGTTAACGTTACTGTACCTGTGCTGTAGCCACACATCCTTGGTGGTGTGGATAGAAGTGGAAGTTTTCTGGCTGGTGTTCGCTGTCGCTAAGACAGCAGCCTGGTGCTGCTCCACAGGACACACCTGATTTCTGTACAATGTCCTGCTTTCTGGCAGTTAGCGGCGGTGGGCTTGGGAATTGTCTGGGGGCATGCGTGCAGCACACAGCAGAGCACACTGCTGACCAGAGCTTTCGAAAAAGCTGAAATCTGCCTTATGATTCGTGTGCTGCACAGGAAGGACGGCTGTAGCAATGAGAAGGAACCCAGTGTCTCGCAAAAATGGGACTGTATTAGCACCAAGACTGAGAAAATGGGGGTTTGTGGCAGAACGCTGGAGCAGATGGAGTGGCTGATTCTGTTCTTGTCTTCCCCTTGCATTTTTAGGGCATAGTGATGTTGTAATGGGACTTGTTTCGGTAAACTGTGATGATCTCTACGAAAGGCTCAAATTCTTACAAAACTGTAAGTTGTCAATATAGGAAGTACCTTGAAATGAATTGTATTCAAATATACCAGCTCGTAATGGGAAACATGTTGCATGCACACAAGTACAAAATCTATCTAGAGATGTAGCTCAGGCATTTAAATGTGCAGAAGTGTAAATGACTGGAGACAAAGTGGTAACACAGATCTAAGAAACCTGAATTCTCTTCCCTGCCTTTCACCGGTACATAGGGTGGCCTTATGGAAACATGATAGCTTTTGGTACGCCTCTGTGGCTTCTCTCTCAAGTAAAGTTAATCCCACTGGTCTCCACGTCCTAACTGCTTCTAGAAAAGTGCAGAGAGCAGTGTGGGTTGTTCAACATTTGTTCACCAGGGGCTGGTGAGTGGGGTGAATTGTCTGGTGGCAGGGGCTTGAATGCAGGCAGCGCTCTTCGCTGCAGGACTGTAATTCCGCTCTATCCCTGCTTTCCCCTGAGAAGCGTGTGTCCCGCTCCTCCCGGGAGAGGACTGAGCCGTGGAGCCTCTCTCTATTGCCCTTCCCAGAGCCATGCCTGGTGTGGCGCAGAGAGCTCTGCCGGTGCTCTGTGCATCATGTGCAGAGGCAGGAGATGGGGCACGTCCTGAAAGCGTCAGATGCAGAGCGGCTGCGGGCTGTCTCCCATGGGCAGCACCTGCAGTTATGTGGGGCATGACTGCTTACAAAGTCTCTTTTTAGGTTATAGTTAAGACCACGGCAGAAAGAGTACCACCGTATATGAAGAGGCATACAAACATTTAAGTTATAGAATCATAGAATGGTTTGGGTTGGAAGAGACCTTAAAGATCATCTCGTTCCAACCCTCCTGCCATGGGCAGGGACACCTTCCACTAGACCAGGTTGCTCCAAGCCCCATGCAACCTGGCCTTGGACACTTCCAGGGATGGGGCATCCACAACCTCTCTGGGCAACCTGTTCCAGTGCCTCACCACCCTCACAGTGAAGAATTTCTTCCTTACATCTAATCTAAAGCTACCCTCTTTCAGTTTAAAGCCATTACCCCTTGTCCTATCCTAAATTATGCCTTTATTTAATTTCATCTAACTCGTGTCAAGTACGTCTGGGGTTTTTTTAATTCATTCACACATCAGAGGATCTGCCTAACACAGAATTTCCTTATATAGGTTGATTTTAACAATTTTACTGCCTCTTAACTGTAATGAATAAATTTCTGTACAGTGTTCTGTCTGCGCTCTGTCTACAACAGAAAGAGTAAAGGTATATTATGTCTAAGAAATTTAATCCTTGAGTCTTCAGCTTGTTAGTTCAGCTCATTAACTGGCTTACCATGTGTGTGAGATGAGGAAGACAGATTGCATCAGATGTCTTTCTACTTGTCTTGTAACTTTCGACATTTTGGAAATCAGGATTGTATTTAGTTTTACTAAAAAAAACCCAACCCCTTTGTTTTATGTGGAATATTGTTTCAATTTCTGTAGCTCTTGGAGCTGTTCCATCTCCCTTTGACTGTTACCTGTGCAATCGTGGTTTGAAGACACTGCAAATCCGGATGAAACAACATTTCCACAACGCATTAGCTGTTGCTCGATTTCTTGAGTCAGATTCTCGGGTGGAGAAAGTCATTTTCCCAGGTAGGTTGGCAAGAGTTCAGAGCGGGTGACATCTTAGAGTGATGGATTTGACTACTGTAATACTACGTGTCGTTTGTGCACCCTTCACATTTGGTGACTCTGGGTTAGGTGTCCACCTTGGCAATAGGCTGTTTCTACATAGCTGAGGGTGAGCTGTTTTACCCTTTGAAGTGATGGTAATTAACTTAAAGCAACTTCTACAAATTTCAGGCTTGCCTTCACACCCTCAGCATGAGTTGATCAAGCGGCAGTGTACTGGCTGTCCTGGGATGGTAACCTTTTACATTAAAGGAAATCTCAAACATGCTGCTACCTTTCTCAGGAATTTAAAGGTAAATGACTGTAAATACACACTACCTTAGAGGGACTTGAGACTGTCCTTCTGAGGGTGATAATGGAAGGAATTTTTTTTTTCTTGGGGTGGGGAGTCTTTCTCTGTACTTGCAAAGCTCCTAAAGTCATTTGGGTGTAACCATCTCTAAATAATAGATTATTTGTAGATGGGAGGCTAATGAGAGGGAAGAAGAGGATGCCTCAGCTCATTTGAAGTATTTGTTTACACAGTAGGGTGTAGTATATCCAGGTTAGCCCAGGCATTGCTTCTAATAAAGGGCCTGCATACCAGCCTTTTGCAAAAATACCTGTAGGATTTGACAGCAGAGAAGCTGTGGCTGGTGTAATACTGTCGTAATATTTCAAAGTACTCATCAGGAGAAAAACCCATTGAGAAATGACATGAATCATGAAGCAAAGAGGGAGTCCCTCATAGTTGTTTGGGTTTTTTATCTAAACCGTAGGCTTTTGCTCTTGTCTTTGCAATGTATTAATTCTGCCTGTGCTCTTTAATGTGTTTGCTAGTCTTGATCTCTGGTTAATTTGCATCCTGCTCTTGTGTCTTTGCTGTTTTGCTCTTGGAAAAACAAATCAATAATAATTGACAAAGGTAAATTAGAACTTCCTTCTCCTCCCTGTCTTTCTTACTTGCCAGCTAATGTCATCAGCTGAAAATTAATTTACTAAAAATACAATTTTCCCACAAAATATCCTTTTACATGAAAGCGAGCATTTAATCCTGGCACAGGACATCTACCAGCTTTGACAAAGTATCAGGGAATACATTCCAGGAGAAGTAGTCGCTTACGAGTATATTCACTTCAGCCCTTTGACTTGGGTAACCATCAGTTTGTCACTAGGTTGGTACAAATGTAAAGCCATTTCCTTAAACCAGGCTGAGAAGAGGATTATTTTGTTGATAAGTTTAGTTGTGTTTGGGGTTTTTTTTAAAGGGAAAAAAATGAATATGAGCAACCAGGGCTTTAGAGAAATGTTGAGGGCAGTACATGCATTCACAGCAGACAAATCGTGAATCTGTGTTTGACTGCAGCTGGCTCTCTAGAGAGCCTTTTTGTCATCCATGAATACCTGTCCACAGTTCAAAGATCAGTGCTAAAAAACCCTTTACCTAACAGTAAGCATTTCACAAACACTAGTCCTGTTAAGCACTGAGAAATTTAGGCTGGTTTTCAAAATACTAAACTAACCATCAGACTCAAGGAATGAGGGGAAAAAATCTGTTCAGCCTTATGGGAAGAATCTTAAATGTTTGGGTTTTTTCCCCATCAAGTCTGCCATTTGCCAGCCTGAAAAGCGTAGGTGTTAAATGCGAACAGTGATGAGTGATGCTGAAAGAAGAGTAAGGGTAGGATATGATCACTTAAACCTTAACTGAAATTTTTGAAATCCGAGTCTTACCTTGTTCAGGCAGCCTGCTCTATCCTTCCTCTGAACAGAATGAAAACTGTGGTGGTGCCCAGGCAGAGCCTGCTCCCTCGTGTTGTGCATTTCCCTTCTGCTCTGCCTCCATTGCTGCCCATGCATTGCATTGTAGGAACTACTCCTGAGTTATATTTGCTCAACATGGGCATATTTTAATTTCAATTTTTGCATCAGTGTCCCCTTTAGGGCCTTTTTAGGACAAGTCTATTCTAAATCTTAATAGCTGTTAACCTGCTAAATGTACACTTTTTTTCCCCTAGTTACAGCTAATACCTTTCATAATATAAAAATTATTACAGAAAAAATTGGAAAAAAAAAACCCCAAACAAACCACTAAACATTCCTTTTTCCTTAACCATCTCTTTCTAGGCATTCATAACCTTACCTTTCTTATGTTAACTTCTGTTTAATTTTTCCCATAGGTTTTTACACTGGCTGAGAGTCTGGGCGGATACGAAAGCCTAGCAGAGCATCCGTAAGTCATTCGTCATCTTAAGTCTAAAAAAGCCGCAGAGTAACAAAAAATTCTTATGGGAGTTCTAAAATTTTCTAGTACACAAAGCCTAGATATTTTGCATGTAACTGAGATTCAAGGATAGTATGTTGTATAGCACAAAAAACAGCAGCTACTCCAGAACTGAGCGTGACTTTTGTGAATATAAGAATGCAATGATGAAAGCATTTCCATGCTTCCTTGTTTTAACTGGGAGACTGAGACACAATTTGTTGCTATGATAACAAATCCAAGAAATCAGTGTGTGTTTGAATAAGTCGTATTGAGCAGATTTGGTCACACTGATGAGGAAAGAGGTCTGTCGTTCTGCCTGCTTACACAAGAGGGCACATTCAGTATGCTACACCGAACTGCATCTGTCTCCCTGTCAGGTAAATGTTGTGGGGATTTTAGTAATACTTAGTTGCCCCTGTCTAGGTTAAAAGGCTAACAACAGGATTTTTATGGAATTAAATTATTTTACTTAAATCCAATTTGCTTTTCAAAAAGACATATGGAAAGTTATGGCTAAACGTATATGCTAAATCATTTCAGTTACTCATTTTAGAATAACAGCAAATCTTAAAACACTGAAGCAGTTGGAAGGTGATTGCAAATTGGTGGATGTCAGTGACTGAGCATATGGGGGAAATAGCTTCTCACCTATATCCTCCGTAGCTGGAGAGAATAAACTCTTCAGTGTAAGTGGGTGCAGTTTGACAAGTGATCTGAGAAACCAGAAGTTAAAAAAAAAAATTAAAAATCAGGAGATTTTATACTGGAGACTGTATACTATAGCTGTTTCTCCACATGCTTAAAGCAGAGCTTTTAGATACTCTTTTTTAGAAAAAAAATTAAAAATATCTGGAAGGAAGAGGAATAGGATTTTCTCCTTTTTCAGTTCCAGATTAAGTATCCTCTTCTTATTCCTCATTTGTAGCTTGGAAATACTGTACTGAAACGCTGGGAGATACAAGTCACTGACTTGTCTGCAGTTTGCATAATTTACAGTAACTGATGATAGGATCTCTTTCCATCTGTGGGTTAACCAGCAGGTGGTACACAAAAGGTGTAAAATCTTCATAGAATTTCAGGGGATACTGATGCGAAACGAATTTGTTTGGTCTTTACAGATAAAAGTAAAAACTTCTTAGAAAAAAGGCTATTTTTTTTTCCTACAGGGCCATCATGACTCACTCTTCAGTGCCTAAAGAAGATAGGGAAGCTCTTGGAATCGGTGATACATTAATTCGCCTGTCAGTTGGTTTGGAAGATGAAGAAGATTTACTGGAAGACCTAGATCAAGCTCTGAAAGCTGCGGTAAGTTGGTTGTTACCTTAGTGCTGTCACTCTAAAAATAATTTCCCTTCTAGTCCTCTGCCTTTCTCACTAAACTGTCTCCTGGTAATTCTTACCTCACTTAATTTTTAAACTACTCATAAATGTACTTTGCAGAGTGTGTGTGCAGTTTTAAAGCTTTCATTTTTAGGTTTTTCTGTGCAGCAAGGTTTACAATCCTTGTCAGTCATGATCTGAATTGACATAGATTCAGATACAGCAGACGGGATGTCCCTGGCCTCTGAGTGATGGGGATAGCCGCTAAAGCCAGGCTGAGGGGAGACTGTCATACAGGCATCGAAGTGTTTAGCGTGTGCTTCAGATTTTTTATGTCATAGTTTTAGAGATGGTTGAAACATATTAAAGAGCTTCAAGAAAAGAGCTTCTCCCAGACAGTAAGTCCAATATTTGAGTAATGCTATTTTGTTTATAAGCACTACTTCTACTCTTCTACCCAAAGTTCTGTATTTCAGAAAATAGGTTAAAATTGTTATTTGCACATGGTAATTAATGTGATGCCATGTAGTGACTTTTCTTCTCAAGGCAGGTCACCTAAAATTCATGAGGTATAGATGTGTTTGTGTATGAGTATACGCACGTGCATGTGTGCAGGGGAGAGGCTGGTTAAATGGGTACTTTCTTTTGGTTCTACGCAGATTTGTGCTGTGCTTTGGATCGGCTAATGCTGTGACTGAAAGGATAATGGGGTTTTTTGCAAGCTTTTTTTTTTTAATCACTTTTTTTTTTTTTTTTTTTTTTGCTGGAAAGGATTAGTCATAGCTGAAAAATATAAAGTATGGGCACTTGACTTTGAACTGGTACATCAGTCTGATTGATCCCCTTTGGCAGCTGCAGACTTGCAGTTTGATGTACCAGTATTTCATTGCAGAATGTGCCATGTCGTACTGTACTCTATATTTATCATGCTGTGACTTATCAAGGGCAATGCCAATGTCTTTCGTTTCTGCAATTGCAGATAACTTATTAGGTGAGTTTCCCAGATGATCCTAGGAAGCAGATCATGTCGTGTGAAAGGTCCTTTCTTTTTTCCAGAAGGAGGTCCCTGACCTTCGGGTATGCAGGAGAATTCCTCTTGATGTGAAATCTCATGGCAGCTTTAGATCTGAGTGTGTGAGCAAAGCATGTGAACCAGATGCCTTAAGGCTACCCAGGCACTCTGCCTCAACCTCTCATTTTGTCTGTTCTCCAGAGCTTTAATGGAAGACTAAAATCCTTCCAACCTTCATAAGCATAATTATGTGTTGGGGAGAGGAAGGAGAATTTCCTCCCGATCCTGGTGGGCAACAAACAGAGCCCAGAGGTATTGCTGCCAGAGGAGAGTGCCAGCCAGTCCTTGCAAATGCTGTTGGCGATCTCAGGATATCCATTGCTCAAGGATGTGTACTTGTCGTGGTTTAACCCCGGCCGGCAACTAAGCACCATGCAGCCGCTCACTCACCTCCCTCACAGTGGGACGGGGGAGAGAATCGGAACGGTAAAAGTGAGGAAAAACTCATAGGAGTAAACACTACTTAGCAACAACTGAAAACATCAGTGTGTTATCAACATTCTTCTCATACTGAACCCAAAACATAACACTACACCAGCTACTAGGAAGAAAATTAACTCTATCCCAGCCAAAACCAGGACAGTACTAGATCTTTGGTTCTTGTTGCAAGCTTAGTTTTTGTTCTCAGGAACTGCCAACTACTGTCACACAATCCCATCCATAAAATTTGTTATTCTGTCTTTACAACTTTAGGTTCTGTTCCCAAGTATCCTGTTTGCCTGATACTGAACTTTACTCCTGGAAAGTCAAAAACTTTGATTTACAAAATCTAAATGTACTCTAGTCTGTTTGTATCCACTTGATCCCATGTTGCTCCCACACAGGCAAATGTAGGTATTAGGCATGTTGCCACCAGGCAGTGAAAATGTTTCATCCAGGCGGCACGCTCTCTGCCACGCCATGGGGTGGGCAAGGAGGTCAAAGAGAAGGAGACAAACCAAGGACTGCAGCAAGGCATACGTTTAAGAGGGACTTCAGCAAGTATGGGAATAAAGTTTAATAAATAACCACACTAAAAAAGCATGAGTTTCCTTCTTCCTTTCTCCCAGCTTGTACTTTCGTACTGTAGGAGCACCATAACTCTTGGTGGTTTCTCTGTTTGTTTTCTTTGAGTGGGAATTCTGCAGATTTGGTGACTCCTCAGGAGTCCTTGTAATGCCGAGGGCAGAGTTCACAGTCTTTGGTGGACTTTGAGTCAGCTCCAAGTCAACGTCTGAGGCAGAGCTAGGTGCAGCACTGCCTTTTTCTCCTCTGCACCCCTGCAGGCACCTGCATACCCCCAAAATAATGTTTTTAAAAAATAAAGGTGTTTGAAATAGAGTTTTGTCTGTGTGAGAGAAAATGGTGGTATTGGTGGGCAAGCATAAATTTGAGTCCTGCAGCAATTGCAGATGTATAGTAGTTTGATGTACTGTACAGGCAGGAAATTTTTAGTCCCTCTTATTTTTTGGTCTTTTTTTTTTTTTTTTGCCGTTTTTTTTGGTTGGTGATCAGGAATATTGGCAACAGTAACTGCCTGTATTTCTATATGCCAGCACAGAGCATGACTATAATCTAATGCTAAAATGTATCTTATGAAAAGGAAAAAAAAAAAAAAAGTGCATGGTTGATATAGGTGCATAGCGTAATTCTCTCTGTTTTTCCTTCTCATTGCAGTTTGAAGACCATAAGGCTTGATGTTTAAAACTGGAACTTGAAATTGAACGTTGAAATGGCTAAAGAAGATGACGCAGAAAGCCAAGTTGCTAATGATTTTCCTTTGATTTGCCTCTGAGAATTTAAATCTGTTCAATCCACTGCTGGATTCCCAGGGAGTTCTTACTTTGTGCCGCTACATTTATTCTGCTGATGTTTGGCTGTACGTGGACCGTGCGCTATGGCACACAGCCTGTGCTCTCCTGTGGGTCTGTTTCTGTTGTATTGTAATCCTTTGGCTTTGGAATTTATGGAGTCAATAAGTTGTGTTTGAGAGCAGCTGTGATGCACACTCAGGAATATTATCCCGGTTCTCTCAGTGGAGGTTAGTGTTTCTCATTTGTCCTGCTAAGGGTGCAAGGGTGTTAGGTCAAAAGGGTTGGTTTCTACTACTGCTCCTCAGGATGCACAGCTGATTTTTCTCATATCTTCTAATCCAACAGTCCAATGTAAAAACTGTTGATTTAACTTAGATTTTTTTTTTTTTTTAATTAGGTTGGAAATGTGGTTAAATGCTTGCTTTTTCACCTGTTGATATTTTATGGACTATTGAAAATGAAGTGAAATCCAATACCTGGTAAACAATAGTAACTTTCTAAAGAGGATTCTTTCCCTTTTTTAAAAAAATCATGTAATGTTAATCATGGTAATGATTTGGTTTATATTTGGAATGGGAATAATTTTAATTAAAACATGCTTTGAATTTCCCTGATGTATTACTTGTTTTGACATTTGTGTATACTACTTACATTCAAAATCAGATGATGAAATGACCCTGGATTTGTTTAAATTTTCCTACGGGAAAATGATGTCACTGATGTTTTTACTTTTGTCAAGAAAAAAAGATATAAATTCTAATGCATAACAACTTATCCTGCGAATTGCAATGCTCAGGCAAGGAATATTCAGGTGCCCCGGGGTGCTGCTTGCTTGGGGTGTGTGGTGGGCGGCTGCCTGAAGCGCCTTGCAAGGCGTCAGCTCTGAACAGACCTCAGCCCTCCTGCCCGCTTCCCCACGGCTTACCTCAATACCTGTGCTGAAGAACCACAAAAGAGGCACAAGTACTACAGGTGTTTGCTACAAGACTGACTACACAGAGCTTTCTTGGTAAAAACATCTAGCTTTCCCAGACTAAATTAAAATTATACTTTCTGGGGGTGTCTTCTTTGTTTTGTTTCTTTCTCAGGCTGAGAGCTGACACGAAATGCGAGTTTGGAGACTTTCACTCGCCAGCTGATTAAAAGCTGCCTTAGATTATGGTATGGAACACCCTAAGGTGAGACGAGAGGGCTGTAGCCAGCTGCCAGTTGCTGTGAGCCCCAGTAGTACCCTGAGCAGGGCTAGCTGTCGTCTGCTATGGCTGTAGGAGAATCGAGCCCTCGGGGTTCTCCATGGCCAGGGCAGAGGCTGAACATGAGATGGAAATGAATGTGTTTCATCTAGCCCTCAGAGTGGTTGTTCTGAGTCATTCTCGGTTAGCCTGTCTGTAAGATCAGTGAAACATTGCAGGTGGCTTTTTATTAACTTCTGCAGGATAAATATTGTTACTGTACTATCCAGATCTGGTTTTGACTCTAAGCAAAAGCAGCACATCAGTGTTAATTTCTGTGGAAAGGCTTCAGCAAATAAGTTTTTGCGTATATAATTATGAGTACAGCTTTAAAAACCTTGACAAGCTCCAGATGAACTGCGTTGGCATTTGTGCAGGCGCGTGGCACATCAGTGATGCTGGCGGCTGAGTCGGAGGGTGGGAAGGGGCTACGGCCGGGGACATCCACCTGCAGATGGATCAGATGGGTCGGGGAGTGGTGGCGGATGCCAGCTGTGGTGCAGGCAGCGGGCTGAGATCCCAGGGCCTGATTTTGGGACAATAAAGAAAGTCAAAAGTGGTGGGGCTGTGCTTGGCACAGCAGTGGTAGGGGTGCGGGCATGCTGAACCGGTGTTGCGGTGCATCGGTCTGCCCTCCCTGAGAGGGGAACCAGCACAGAGGGTGCCTGTGTGCCTCCGCTTACAGATAACCGCAGAGCCCTGCCTGCCTTGCATGGCCCAGCACAACGTCGGAGCTCAGGCAGGGCTTTAAATAGGTCGAGAGTTCTCTTTGTTGTAATTAAAATTAGGACTTTTTTTTCCATACCAGGTCAATACAGCATTTTGGTGTGAAGTACGGAGTACAAAGACAATCAACAGTGCCTGTCTAGGCACTGTGCCTTCTGAGCAGCAAACAATTAATGTATATTGACAGACAAACAGAATAGTCTTGATTATCTAGCATGATTAAATCCTGGGGAAACTGAGATGAAGGTATGCATACCCAAGAAACATCTCATTTACTTATTTGCATATGAGTATATTACAAAAGCACGTGCAAAACAAGTAGATGCTATAGGGGTGTAGCTGGTATGTGGTATGAAAATGAGGAGCTCTTGTTATTTTTCAAAAAGCCCACAACTGGTGATGAAGGCATCGTGGTTGTATTGTGTGAGCTAGTAACTCTCCCTGCTCTAGTGAAAACTATCTTCTCTTCCATGTTAATCTCTCTCTTAAATTTTCATATTTGTGGTTATAACGTTTTTTGAGTAAATACCTGATTTAACTTGTATGTTCCCAGTCCGGGTAGTTTTAGTAGTGTCTTCACTAACACAGAGGTAATGAGTGATGAATATGGGCAGTTTTAGAAAGGATAAACTGAAGATGTGCCTGGGCCTGCGAGGAATTGATGGGGAGATGGGAATGTCCCAGGGACCGTATGCACCCTTAGGTGGCAGTGATGGGCTGGAAACCCCTCGCTCCCTGCTTGTGCAGAGTGAAGTGTTAAGAGGTGAGCAGCTTGCATTTTTCTCCTTCCCAGGAAATCAGGAACCAGAAGTAATTTTTCCATTATTCTTTATTCATCTGAATATCCTTGATCAGTGTTTGCAAATTAGATCACAAATGTCAAAATAAGATTTCACTGAAATGTCGAATACAGGAGCTGCCACACTGAAGTAATGCCAGTGCTTGGGTCATGGCTGGCCGGAGAGGGGAGAGCCGAGCCCCGGGGGGCTGAACCGCACATCAGGGCTGTGGAGAGGACAAGAAATCGACACGAGTGAGTCCTGGGGCAGGCTGGGTCCTGCTGTCCTCTATGATCTGTGGCCTCGGTGTGGCTCGTTTTGGCTGATTGGGGACCAAGCCAGCCCCTTCCAGCCTTCCCCAGCTCAGGAAGTATTTGTCTTCTTGCAATCAAGTCAACAAGTTTTAAGTTTTGCTACGTAAACCAGCTTTACAGTCAGGATACCCTTCCTTCTGCTGAGGTTTTCCCGAGTCTAGCCCACGAACGTGAGTGCTCTGTTAACCACGGCTGCAGTCTGCATGGACCTCTCACGAGGATGATCCCTGGAGGAGCTGGTAGGACTGGGGAGACCTGCTTTTGTGCTGGATCGGTTGGCCCTGCCAGAGCCACCGTCCTCTCCCGGCCGGGCAGGACACTCTGCGCCTTGTGGCAGGGTCGGTAAGGTTGCTGGGTGGTGCATGCAACGTTTTGGTTTTTGGTTTAGTTGGTTTAATGTGGGTTACTGGTTACACCGGGTCAGCAGCGTGTAAAAGCCCATCCATAGAAAGTCTCTCAGATACATACGTTTTCTAGTAAGCGTGCAGCTACTATGTTGTGCAATGAGCTCCTGGTATGGGAATGGTTGGTCTTCAGCTGCTTGCGAAGGGGCACAAGCGTCTGGTTTCTGTCAAAAGAATATCTGCCATGAAATTAATAGCTTGTGTGTTTCCTAGTTCTTTGGCTGCTGCCTTCTGCAGACATGAATTTCCTTTATACCATTTATTTGGGGAAGGGACAGACAAAACTGCCAGCAGCTACATTCTCAGTGAATTGTTCAATGATTTTCTTAACATGTGCAATATCGGCCTGAAGTCAGCTCTAAGGTTGTCCTCCCCAGAACCGGGGACTGGCCTTGTGTTGGATCTGCCAGGAACCGGTCTCCTTGTGGGGAGGGGTTGAAGTGAACAGTAGGAGAATGCAACAAGCTGGTTATACATCTGAATAGCAGATAATCCTTTGAGATCTTCTCTAAATACCTGTTCTTTCTGTGACTTTCCTGGAGTCATTCCCATCTGCCCCCTCTCACGGGCCGACTCCAGATCCATCATGTATTTCATAGATCACATTCTTTCTGAAGTTAAAAGGATGAGTTTCATCCTTCAGTTAGGTTTTGCAGATGTGGATTCAGATTACATGAGACTTCAAGGGGAATTTCCTTTTTATGTTGAGGCCAGATTACATTTTATCTTTACATTATAAAGATTACATTTGTTCCCTGGAAAATAATTGTATAGTGCTAAGCCTAGAAATAAGACCAATTAAACCGTGTCTCTCCTGAGAAACTGCAGCCCGCAAGGTGACTTAATGGTGTTAGGGGGAAGTGGAAGTGATGTGGCAGCTCCTGCACAAAATCCAGCGCAGAGTTACAGGCTTGCTCCTTGCCCTGTGAATTTGATGTGCTGCCAATCTGCATGGTGGGGGACGCCAAAGACAAAATGGTTCTTGTTCTTACACCGGCAGGAATCTGCTGAGGACAGTGGGTGTCCCAGGAATAAATGAGAGCAGAGGTGGCTTTTGGCACTGAAAACTCTGCTGGCGCCTGCCCTTCCTCTTCTGTAGTGCACCGACTCACCAGCCCAGGTCAGAAAGCAAAAAGCAAAACCCCACTGGGGCAGGAGAGACACCCACAAGCAAGAAAACTGCTGCTCTGGGCACGCAGTTCTATGCGCACATTTCAGAAGAGTTTCTGCATTTGGGGTGCCCCGCTTTTTGGCATGGGGCAGGCGAGCACTCGGGAGCAGAAGCATCAGCTCATTGCTCCCCAGCAAGCCTCTGCCCTGCCAGCTGCGAGGAGGGGGATTCTGCCGGACGGAAAAATCCCAAATCACGGAGATCGCTTTGGTTTTGCCGCAGGTGATGCTGCTGCCTTGCCGGCTGCGGGGCTGTGCCCACCTTCCCCTCGGCCCTGGCACTGCTGGCGTGGGGGGGCACGGTTCGTTTGCTCTTTCCTGGGCCTGGCTATAAAGAGTTAGCGGCCTGTGCTGAAATAAAATGCCACCTGTGCAACTTCTGCTGAAAAACTTTGGGCTAGAATGTAATTTTAAGCCGTATACAAGAGTGATCCCCATCTGGCTGTTTTCTGACATTTTTACCATCGCGAAGGAGAGGAGGTGCTGCTCTTCCCGTACCAATCGACTGCCTTGCACCGAAGGTAGATGTGGCTGTGAACCCCTCTCTCCGCAGCCAGGAGGGGTATTTGGGGAAGGGAATGTGTGGGTATCTCCATCCCAAATCACCCGGGGAGGATGCCAGGAGCAGCCAGGGCACGCCGCGGGAGCTGCGGAGCAGCGTGGGACCGGGCGAGCAGTGTCATCGTCCACGGGAGGTTTTGCAGCAAGTGCAAGAGTCAGCACCTCCGGCGCTCTCTCCCAGCCTCAGATTGCCCTAACTTGAGCTTTTTTTGGCATTTATTGGCTGCAGTCGCAGTTGCAACCATTTGATGAAGGGCTTTTTTGTTTTCCAGCCGTAGCACAGCCAAGAGCTGTACCACATTAGTCAGAACAGTTCTTAGAAACTTCCAGCTTTTACTTACAGGAAAGTTGCTGTAATTGAAATCTGCTATTTGTCATAATTAGATAAACTTGTATATATTGAAAATGTCAAGCGATACTGTGCATACTTTCCATTTCAGCAGACACTTGCCCATTTTGCAGATTTGCAGACTGGCCCCTGCTGTCACCACTGACCATGAACACAGAAATATGAAGATGCTTCATCTTTTCCTGCTGCTGTAGGTCCGTGTCAGAGCACAAGCTGGGAAATGGCAGCTCAGTATCCTGCATATTTATGGATTTAGTGGACTCAAAGGCATTAACTCCAGCAAAGCAGATGCACTCTTGTGTTAGTATGGCTTCCTAACCATTGCAGGCACGTCTTTGTGAAACACTAAACTGAGTTTGAGCCTGATAAGTGCTTCATAATTTTTTTTGTCTGCTATCATGTGCGGTAGCTGACTTACAAATGCAATTTTTGTTCCTCCCTTTTATGGTCTTCCATTAGGAAAATACTGATTCTCTCATGGCTTGCTAAAAAGCCAGGTGTTGTAAAATGGGAACAGAGCCAAGGCTCTTGCTCTGGCAGCCTCGCCGTGGCCAAACCCGTCTCTGGGTTCCCCCAGTTTCCCTCTGCTCAGCTCGTGCAGAGGTGAGGGCATCTCGGTCTCCGCAGACACCCAGGTCGCTCTGGGCAGTTGCTGGGGTTGGAGATGCATCCCCATCCCACCGGCTGGGTCCCTGGGATGGCGGGGCAGGGAGAGGGATTGAAAGATTTTTCTCCCAAAGCTTTCAGCCTTCGGTTTTATCCCTATAAACAGCTCTGAAAATTTATTTTTCCTCTATTGCATAACACGTTTTTCACCTAGTATATCATATTCCTGCTTTATTAAACCAAAAGGCTGTGTACCTGCCTGCCTTTCCTCCCCGTGTGTTTGTTTACGCAGGTGTTTGCAGAGTGTCTGGCACCGCTGTCCCCGAGCCGCACCAACGAGGGCATTGGCTTCGGCTCACCAAACCTTCCTGCCCTTTTCTGGGGGCTGCTCCGCTCCCCGAGAGGCAGCGAGCGGAGCCCCCCCCGGAGCCGGCGGCTGCAGGGAGCTTCCCCCCCCTCGCCTCGGGAGGGAAGAACGCCCTGGCTGTTTATTTCTTGCCCAAGAGTGCCGCTCCCTCCGAGGGAAAGCGCGTTCGGTGGAAACGCTGACTTTCTTGGTGAAAGTTTTCCGGTTCAGGTTGGGGCTGTCAAGGCATTGCCGAGGACAGAACTGGAAAGAAAGGGAAAGATTTGATGAAAAAAGAGATGTTTTGAGCCTGACACCGTTCTCTGAAAAAAGTCCAATGACTCGGGGCTTTTTATGTCCCCGTGGAGCGGGAGCAGATGTCTGCCTCTCCATCGCTGCCATGAAAGCAGCCGGCTCCCCGCCAGCCCTCCCCGCAGCCCCGGGCTCCCCCCGACTCATTTTCCCCTGCTCTAAGGGCAAGCGATGCTCTCTTGTCTCTGACACAGGTTGCAGAAACGGAAACAAGAACATATATTTTTTGCAAAATGGGGAAGAGACTTTATGAGACTTAAGCACGGGGACTCCTGACTCGCCGGGACCCTGCAGTGCCGAGCCCTCTCCCAGTTGTGCATGAGAAACAAATCGCAGTCCATCACTCCAAAGCCTGGGTTGCACACAATTAAAGATGCTGCACCCTTGCAGTGCGGTCCTGCTATTTACAGGAAGAAAAAATGCGATTAGCGACACTTATTAATTGAGAGTATTTGATCTATTAACAAGGAAAATTCATTTGTTGATCGATGTGCAGTATTTGAGAGAGTGAATATGAATTAATGACTATAGATATTGGTCTCTTTCAGAAATCACAAAGGATTCTGCAACCATTTCCTCTTGCCTTTAATTAGGTCGGTCAATAGAAATTTCGGGTAAATTTCTTGCACGTGGAATGCTGAGCAAGCTGCTCTTAAAAAGCCTAAAAATCTTAAGTCTACATTAGTGTCTAGAATTAATGAAGAAACTGGAGTGCATGGCTAGAATTTCACCTGTATCGTGACTAAATGTCAAGGCTATTTGGAATGAATAAATTAAGTCTGAACAGCTTTTTAGTTGGATGTGACAAGTGGGAAAACTTGAAGCTATACTAATGCGGAGGTGGCCACAAACGAGGCTCATTTTTCTCCTGTCCCGAGGGAATGCTGTGTTAATTTTTTGAATGGAACTAAAAAAATATGCATTTTTCCCCCTACTTTTTTGACTAGCGCTAAAATGGGCTGCTGTGGGCAGACCCCGCCTGTGCTCCCCTCCTGGGTCCTCATCCTCTCAGGTACAGCACAAACCCACCTACCGAAGCGAGTCTGGGGTAGCAGAGATGCTGAAGGTGTGACTCCTCGGAGGTGTTGAGAAGGTTTGTCAGGGCACCAGCAAGATGCATGTCTCAGATAGATAATGCTCCAGCTTCAGTGCAGTGCTGCGTCAGCACAGAATTAATTCTTAAATTACCAGCCCTCCTTCACAGAAAAATCTGTTTTTTTCCTCATTTATCATCCCTACAATTATTAATACTAGACATTTATTTGAATGTATTTCTAAAGTACATAGAAGTATTTGTTGGATCCAGAATCTGTGATTTTTCAGAGGAGCACAAGAAAATTAAGATTGCTAATTCCCTGAGAAATCAGATACCTACATTTCCAAGGATAATCTGTAAATCCAAGGCTAAACTGCTTTTTACTCTTAGAAAACATGTTGCAGTTCTTAGTGGCAGTAATGTTTATTTAAGGTACAACAGTACTTAGTTCAGATTGTCTTCCACATTCAAGACCAAATCCCATCTGGTTTCTCAGACAGACATTTTTCTTAACTTCTTCAAGTAACTGTCCGTGATCAGTTTATTTAGATTTGCAAAACCCTCACTCTGGAGACCCCTATATATAGCTGAGACGATCATGCTGCCATTGGCAATTTCATCCTGAATTCATCCTTTGGCAGATGAGCTGGATGGGATCCTCCGGGGTCCCGTATAAGGAGTGGGAATATCCACTCTGCTCCGCAGCTCCCCTCCGTGATTTATAGCCCAGCTGTGAATCTCATTTAATGAGAAGTTTAGGTCAGTTCCACCAGCCGATCGCATGCAAAGGCTTTCATCACATATTTATTGGTTCTGAGCGTGTGAACTATTTGCACGTCTCTCTTTCTGCCATACTGGCATCTCTTCACCCCCCAAGCCCGCTGTGCTGCTGCCCTGGGGGTAAGGCAGAGGGGTCGGGACCTGCGCTTGGTCCTGCCAAGAGGGTGAAGAGCAGTCCAGGTCTCAATCCAGGTCTCTCAAATTCTCAGCGAGGGTGGATATTTCTTGGCAAACCAGCAGCACTGAAAATACCGCATGAAGCTGGCCTCGGCTTCACCTTTTCCAGCAGCTCTAAGCCGTGAAGCGGGAGAGTGATGGGGGCTGGAAGTCCTGCCGGCAGGACCAGGCTGGAGCTGACAGCCGCCACGGCACCACGATGGGCTGGAGCTGGAAATCCCTGCCTTTTCCCAAGTCCGATGCTTAAAAAATTCAGATTAAGAGGAACAAGATACTGGAATGCTGATAAGGAATTTTATGGTCTGATGGCTGCCTTTCAAAAACCACCGGACGCACGACATAGCCAAGCCCTTTAAGTGGTTGCGTTTTCCCTTCTTTAGGTAACTCATTGATTTGGACAACCTCAATTTTATAGGCAGTTCTACGGATTGCATTTCCTTTCCCAAGCATGCGAGGTACTCCTTTACCTGCTAGAAATTACAGTGCCTGACTGCAAGATGGGAAGGGGATTTTTGGCAGAGTCTTCAGCTGGTCTGCAGGTCAGCACCCACCGCTGGAGCAGGGCCGCTGCACCAGTTAATGTATAGACATACATTTCACCCCAGTGGACCTTCATCCAGATCAGCTGCAGAGTTTGGGTAGGGAAGTTTAATAGTTAGGTGTTTTTTTAATATTTCCATGTCTGCCTGTATTTCCAAGATGCCTGTGGTGTTCTCACCATGGCACAATTATTGACATCATAATTACTGACTTTCAAAGGCTTCATGTGTTTCACAAGAGCAATACGAGATCTGTGAAGAACGGAGTGAAATTCCATTTCAGTTGGGAATATTTCCCAAGAGAGTGTGTCACAAAGGCTCTAAGAATGAAGAAAATCTTTATATTTAGATTATGTTAATCATTTATCTCCTCTCCTCTTCTAGGCTTTCATGAGGACAGATGAACGTAAAAGGAATTCTCTCGCTTGGACACATAGAGGAGAGCAGAAACAGATCAGTTCCAGCCACCAGTAATGTTTTCTGTTCCCAGGCTTCATTTCAGCATCGGTATGCCTGCTTTTGGTAAGTGATTTCATCCAAGCAGCAAGTTCAGAGCTAGTTTCAGCAATGTGTTAAGATGGGGAAGTGGGAAGTTTAGATTTAAAATTTAGAAAAGCTACCATTTGAGATATCAAAACAAATATTTGTCTGAAGCGAGAAGTATCTCAGAAAGTCAAATTAAGATACTTCTGCCTGTAGGCAAAATAGAAAAGAGAGTGAACATGAAAAGAAGCAAAGACAGAGAATAATAAAAATAAAAGCAAAAGCAATCAGATGTCCCAAATCCTAAAAATTTCCCCAGATTCCAAGTATTTGGCTTATTGAACTTTATTTTTTCTTGTTGCTTGTTAAATAGGACGTCATCTGCTTGGACTCATATTTCCCATAGGGGGATGTTCTGACCGGCAGCCTAAGGTCTGTGGTAGGTTTGGCTTGGCGATAATATCCTTTTATGTTCACCGCTTCCATGAAATAACAACTGCATGGCAAGTTCTTACTGACCCAGGTCCCAGAGCCCATCCTTCTGCCTAATTCTCTTTGCAGACCCCCCAGTATGGCCATCTCGCTGATGCCTCCCGTGTTGCAACCTCACATGAAAAATTAAGCTAATGAGCTTCGTGACTAACTCAGAACTGCTCTCCTTTTCTTCTTTTCTCCCTGCCTTCCTTCCAGAAATGCCTGAACTTGGAGAATTGGGCTGGTGTCCTCCTTCACACGTGGGTTTTCATTGATGCTGTTGCTTTTTCCAAAGGCTTACTTTGAAATAGCTTCGGTTCCTAGCATCAAGTCTTACGTGAGGGCTTCAACGCTGAAAATAATTCACCGAAGCTTCAGCTGAAGTGATGTCTTTGTGAACCGCCACAGCTCTGCAGCCTATGTCCAGCACGGATTTCTCCAGGCAGCTTCTGCTGAAGCTCTTCCCCAGGAGCCCTGGGCACGTCTCCGGCAGGATTCCTTCCATTTCCCAGCAAACTGGTGCCACCGGAGCCCTGCCCTGGCACGCCCAGTCCTTGAAGAAGCAAACCAGAAGGTGGAGGACCACAAAGCACTTGGTGGGACTCAGTTCAACCTCAGCATCGCTAAGGAGGAAAGAGAAATCTGGACAGCCCTCGCTGGGAAAGGGGCTTTTCTGCCCCAGGCTCTGGACTGGGCTGGACGGGAGCTCCAGGCTGTGGGCAGGCCACCTGGGAGGAGGAAGGCTTCGGCACCTTGGTGCATTTTGGGGGGTTTGGGGGGCTTGGGGGGACCCCAAGCAGGAGTGAATTGAGTCCGGTCCGTGTCGGGCACTGCCGTCCTGCAGCAACAGCACGTCCCTGTTAGAACTCGGTCCCAGCTCTGCTCTCGGCAGGCGGCTTGCCCACGGTGCCTGTAATTTTCAGAGAGGCATTTCAGGTGGCAAAATTCACTGTTAACCCCTGATGCGGAAATATGTTATTTTTTTCTATGGTATATGAAAACCATACTGAAGCTTATCTGTGGCTTGCTTTTTTTCCTTGGAAACACATTTCTTGCCAACTTGGCCATTGGGCCCAGTTTAATTAATGAAAACTCCCCCCTGAGACTCAAAGAAACAAATGCCTCCATTTACAGCAAAGGTTAAATTCAATTTACTCCATATTAAACCCATTCTTCAAAGAAAAATTCGAACAAAACCATTGCAGGATTTTTAGCACAGACGACTGATGCCATGCATTTCATATGTCCCCCGTCCACAGAGTAAGAACAGCTCTCCACGTCCCTAGACATCTGCTACCATCCCATCTGAGGACAGTGTTTGTCCAGCCGTACATCTGTTCCTTCTAACAGGGAGTGTTGCCCCGGCTGTCGGGAACAGTGCCATCTGCTCCATTATTTTCGGCAGAGTATTGTTCACACGAGCCATCCATGTATGGATGTGTCTGTGCTGGGAACCTAATAATGAGGTCTGAGGGGACACGCAGGGGAGGACGAGAGCTGATTTCATCAATTATCTGCATTACTGTAAGTGGACACGTACTATTTCATTACCTATTGAGAAATGAGTTTTATTGATCCTGTTAATAAAGGAGATGGGGCTTTCTATTAGGAGGCTGTGAAGCAGATAATGAGGCAGCAGCTCTCCTCTGCCCTCAGATATTCAGGTACATCGCTTTTTACCACCTTCTTGAGCACTGATCCTTTTTGACACCAAATTTCCCCCTTCAGCAAAGACACGATCTTCATCTCTTCAAAACCCGTCTCCTGCAATCTCCCCGCACGTCGTGTGCTCTCATTTACCTCTCTGCGAGTGCAGCCGCCGCGGCAGAGCATCCTTGCTGCCTTTGAGGCTCGAACCAGAGCCCTTTAATTTGACGACTGCTGCGGGAGCTGATAAGCTGGAGCCAGATTTAGTCCTTCCCGGGCTCTTGCGAGCAGCCGAGCCCGGTGTGGAAGCGAAGGTCCTTTCATAGTTGTATTTTGGAGCTGCTAAAAAGTTGGGGTGGGTGGCCAGCCAGAGGGTGAGGGGTTTCATGCCTCCTATGATCCGTCAGCCATTCTTTCCCTGAAATGTGAGACTCCCCGATGGTGCAGCCCGTACAGGTCCCCTTTGCCTGCTCGCCTGTTTTCCTGGCTGTATTTCCATCCTGCACGAGGTTTGGTAGCAACAGCAGCTCCTGCCGAAGGGAACCCCGACCCCGGGGCCACTTTCCTGCTCCCAGCAGTGGCCAGGCCAGCAGCGGGGTGGCCCCGGGGGGGGTGACACGCGGTGCGAGGTGCTCTGTTTGCAGGGACACCCCAGCACCGTGCCCTCCTTGCTGCAGGGGTAACCCCAACCTGAGCAGCGGCACCTCTCCTTGCTCGTATTCTGCTCATTCTGGTTGTGCACGAGCGGGCAGCTCTTCCTACCGATGGATGGGTTGTGCTGCCTAACGATGGCTCAGGACGGCAACAGCAATAACATCTTAAACGATGCGGTATTAAATCGCTCGTGAGGATGAGTGCGGCAGTCTTGTGAGCCTCCTCGGCTCATTGATTCTGGCGAGGGAATACGTAAGGCTCCGTAAGATGGATGGGGATGCTCCATTGGAGGTGATGCCCCTATACATCAGTCTGCAGCCGGTGCAGCTGACAAACACCAGCGTGACAAGCCCGCTGTTAACACTAGAGATTAAGTACATTTTACAGTGAAATATAGGAAAGCTGATGGCTAGCACCCTGTCAAAGCCATGTTTGGGATCCCGCCTGCAAAAAAACGCCTCCACATTTGGGAAGGTATGTGCAAGTCCAGTCTCCGACTTGCTCTGGCAGATGCGGGCTATGGCAGAAATTCGGCTGCCCGGGGTGTACGGCTGTGGCCGGGGGCACGCGAGCTGCGGTCCGCCCGCCCGCCGGCCGGGTCTTTGGGTAGCTGCCGTTAAGAGCCGGCCAGCTGGAAGGTGCTCTGCTCGCCCCGGGCATGCGGGCGACTCTTTGGGATCATTCCAGTTACATTTAGTTTTCAGACAATTCATGGGATATTCCCTGGATTTCCTTCTGAGCACAGCTCTCACCGTACTGCCAATAGCACGGTAAAAGAAAAGTAGCTGTTAAAAGCTGGATATTTAATCTGCAGCTTGTTGTTTCTCTGTTAAACACACACTTTAGGAAGCTTCGCTCCACTGATGGGTGAAAAGCTCTCCGGCCCCCGCATGCGACGGAGCCTGCTCGCTGCAAACCCAGCTCCTGCGCCCTGACCCAGCGGCTCCTCTGAGGTGCCCTGATGCACCCCTGAAACCAAAAGGAGCTTCCCTGCTCGCAAACCAGGCGGGCGAGGAGGAAAACTCCCTCTCGATCTGATCGTGGTGCCCCGCAGGGACCCAGCTTTTCCCAGCGGCTGCAGCATCCCTACCCAGGACGTGTAAATATTTGCGGGGTCAAAGAAATCCTTATCCTAGCATCTTTTATATGAAACCTCTCGCTTGTATTTGTTGAGCTACATTATGTTTAAATGAGAGAGCTGTGAGTGAGTAGGAGACTCACATGAAGTCTATTTATTTTAATCTCTCAGTGTCATTTTAAAACTTAGAGATATTATTTCCAGTCTTTCAATTTCCTTTGTTCTAAATCCCAGTTTATGTTTTCTTTAAAAGGTTATGCTAACACAAATCAAAAGCCCCACAAGTCAGTTTGCAAATTTCGCTGCCAGCCCTTAATGACCTGCTAAAAATAACATGAATGATTCATCTCCTAATCTATGGAAACGGTAGTTATTTGTTCTTGGCAGCTCTCTTGGGTTTGGTCTGGGCTGCAGGAGATTACAAGTATTAGCAAATTAAGGAATATTGAAGTGATTTTTCTTCTTTGTGTTTCAGGGGAATGAAAACATTTTCTACAAACCAAGCTGGGTTTTCCATGGCTGTGGCCCCCCCCCCCCCCGCCCCGGGAAGGTCTCAGAGCTTCTCAAACCTGCGGTCCGAAATTTGGCCACAGATACCTAATACTAGTAACGTTGTTTTTAGGCAGAAGTATTTAAACAGAAATAATTTTAAACAGGAATATTCTAAACATTGCGTTTGAGAAGCTCTACAAAGCTCAATATTTTCTAATCTTTTAATGAGCTGCTCAAATGTCCTAATAAGAAAATAAGGCCTCTTGTAATAAGTTCTTTTTAACTGAAATCAACTCATCAGATTTATTAAAGCTATTCAGGTTTTCATTCCAAGCCTCCTGCAGATCTGCAGCACACTTTATAGCAAAGGCTTCCCAACGCCAGCCCTTTTCTGTCCCCTGCCACGCAGTGATGTGCAAAATAGCTTAAATCCTGGTCCTTTCTAAGGTGCAAATCTCTGTTTCTTCCAGGAGAGGGGCTGGGAAAGCCAACCCCTCTTTCATGGGTTTGTGTTGCAAAAACAGCCGACTTTTTGTTTTAATCAGATTTGGTAGGATTTGGTCAGAGAAGAGGAACACGGGGTTAGCAAAGTGTACTTGGGCTGAGCATAATATTTATTCCTCTGTCCATAACCCTTATTAGTTGCGCCTGGGGAACATTCACGTTAACTATTTTTATCTTTGCCGTGCTGGGATGTGACTGTGTTGCACACAAAGACTCAGCTGTGCTCATGTGTAAACTAAAGTGTTTATTGCTCACTAAACAAGTATGAAACCATCTATATTAATATTCCGTGCAAAGCTTTGACTGAGCAGCGCACAGTACGTTGGATCAAGGTGAAACAGCCTGACCAAAACGGTGCTGAACAGCCTGCAAACATACACGGGGCTGAGATTTGTTTGCAAATTATTTTGCATCTGTTTACTGAAAATAAATAGACTTTCAGAAATCTGTGGTGGTTTGGGAATGTCTCCTTAATGGAAAAAAAGTCTATTTCCTCAAGTAACCAATTTACTCTCTGTAATTTAATCATCTCCATTAATGTCAAACTGCCAAGGCCGTCAGGAGGAGGCTCCGTGCCCGAGGCGGGGGGATCCCAGACGGGCTCCCAGCCGGAGCCGACCCCACAGCCGGGGACGGCAGCGGTGCTCCAGGGGGGACTCCTGCTGCGTGAGCAATGTGGACCAGGAAAAAACATGGAGCAAGAAGTTATAGTGTCTTTTTCACAAATGGTTATTTTTATAGTTTAAACCAAAAGCTAAGTCCCGAATCAAAGGATTTGGAAAAACATGATGTGTTTTCCAGATCTAACTAACAGAGCTGGGGGGTCTCACCTGTAGTACTTACAGCCCGAATATATTCCAATGAATGAAAAAAGGTGTAAAGCATGCAAAACCAAAACATCCTTTTGAAACGCTGTTTATTTAAAATGTGCTTTTTATTGCAGTGCTGAGGAAGGATAAAGTGGTTGTGTTTAACCATATAACAAAAATATTTACGTAACTCCAGAACTTCCACCACTTCTCTGTATCTGGCTCTGAAAGCTTGTCAGGAGGTTTCCTGCAGATTTTGACATCTTTTTACAGCCCAGACTAGTCGGCAGGAGCAGCTGGTTGCCGCACACACACTGCAGGGCAGAGGGAGCTGTGTCATTTGGCTTGTGACTTTGAGCAACTTGACCTCACCCTCTCATACCTCGTGCTCCGAGCATCTCGTATGGGGGGGAAGGTACAAATCAGACATGACAATCAGGTTCTGGGTCTTAATTACCAATGGGGTGGTGGGGTTGTCCTCAGTTGTTGAGAAAAGAGCCACAGAAACGGGCGCAGAGGTTGATGTGGAAATGATCTGGTGGATCTGGTGGTCTCTGGTTGGAGAGGCGTTCAGAGATGTGCCGTGAATTTAATCTAGGCTACCATGGGAAGAAAACGAAAGGAGACGAGATGTCAGAACAGATATGGTCAACAGCAGGAAAGGCAGCCGGCAGGGAAAGGTAGCGGAGGATGTTTATGTGCTGTAGTCAGGCAGTTGATTCTCTTCTGGGTTTTTATGAAGAAAACATGAAAAAAAAAAAAAAAGAATTTGCATCAGGGGAAGATAGTAGTGGAAAAGCCACAAAGAAAAAAAGTTTTTGTGATTGCTATCACAGGTTTCAGGTGGGGTTGGTCCCAGGCATGCCCCAATTACTGTTTTCAGTAGTTGCTTCAATGCTGATGACCATTCTACAAGACAAAGTGAAGAACAGAAGATGTTTGTGATAACATTGAGCTGGAAGGAGCCGCAGTCATTGCATTTGACAGGGTCAGGCCTAAAACGATCTTGAAAAGTTGGAGACGGTCCAGTCGAATCCCATCAGTCAGATGAAATTAAGGCTTTAGCAGAAAAAAAGTCAAATACATCAGTGCTAGATGGGCAATAACTTGGCAGACAGCAGAGCTGTATGCCGCAGTCCGGAGGACCACGTACTGAACAGGAACAAGCAACTCTGCAAAAATGTCAAGTTTTACTTGGGAATTTGGACTGTTTTCTACTTTCCGCGATGCTGGTAAGATTTCAGCTAAAATACCGTATCCAGTTCTGAATGCCACACGTCAAAAGAAATGTGGAAAATCAGACACAATTTAGTGGGAAGCCCAGGAGAGCCGTCCCACGGGCAGCATGGGCGCAGTCACCCACGAGAAGGGCCGAGCGAGGTTTGGGTGGCCGGGGGGGGTGAGGAGCCCGTGGAGGAGTCGCAGCTCCCAGCCGGCCCTCCCTGCGTCCGCACCAGCCTGAGAGCCGGGGAGGGTTGGATGGGGCTTTGGGCAACCTGGTCTAGTGGAAGGTGTCCCTGCCCATGGCAGGGCAGTTGGAACGAGATGATCTTTAGGGTCCCTTCCAACCCAAACCATTCTGTGATTCTTTGAGGAGCCTGAGGCTCCACGCAATCATGCACACCGTTGGTCCTTCCCTCTTTGCAACAAGGGGAGCAGTTAAATGTATTGACTTTAATTCTGTGCCAGATGACTATATGCCTCATTTATTGACCTTCATTGTGTATAAAATTCTTATAAATCAGACCACAAAAGAAAAGACCACAAAAAGAGTGCAGCTGCTGGTGAAGGCACTGCCAGACCGCAGTGCGTGATACAGATATAGGGAATGGTTTCTTATCACTAGCAGGGAGGGAGAAAAAACACCACAAACACACCTTCTTCTGGCCATAAAAGTTGAAGAGACTCAGTAGAAAATGTTATGTATTTTAAGTGTGTAGCAGCGAGATGTTAAGAGAGGCTGTGAACTCCAGGCACCCCCAGAGCCAGCTGCATCGTCTGGTTCATGCCTTCTGACCACTGTTGGGAAAATGCTCTTTGGCTGCTCCATTTTCTTGCTTCTTGCCAGCCACAACAGCTGGAAAAAGTAGTCATTTGGGGCTGAGGGACAAGGGAGAGCGTAAGACGAGCCCAGCCTCGGACGTGCTTTGTGCCAGGCCCTTGAAGAGGGTTTGGCCGACCCTTCTCGCACCACGGCGGGCTGGACCACGGCGGCCAAGGCTCTCGCTGTCTCAAAGTCTTCTGGTTGCTCCTCCAACACGTGTGCTGAGTCCCCCTCCGACGGCTGGGAGAGGGGTGCCCAGGGCTGCGGTCAAGGAGTGAGTACACTGGTGGCTGTTCAGGGCAAAAAAAGGGGGCTGAGGTACAAAACTAAGTTGCTTGAAAACGGGCTTGTAGACCTGAGAGCAGTTAGGGTAGGAGCAAGTTAACGACTATTACTGCTATTGCAAGTACTGCTATTGCTGATAAGGCTGTTTCCCATGGTAAAATAGTAATGTTCCTGGGCACGAGCCAGGGTGTGGTAAGTAGCCTCAGGAATCAAAGGCTGAATAAAGGTAGTCTAGCCAAAAAAACATGAGAACTTGTAAAGAAAAGATCAGTCTAATGATTTGGGAGGAGGAATATGTCTTTCTTTTGAACTTTTGGAGTTGGTAACAGTATAGTTTTCATTACATTGTTCTCTACAAGCTCTTGACATGAAATGAGATTATTTATTTGCTGCTGGGTCCGAAACAAAAAGGGAATTATGTTCTGAATAATACCGAATCATGTTTAACTTGCTGCTATTGCTAGAACAAAAATACGGTGCGATTCTGCTCAAAATGCCTTTCTCTGACCTCTGGCAGTTCATGCCTGCTCTCTTCATATAACCAGTGAATAATTTTTTCTGCCCAGTTGAGTTACAGTATCAGTGTCCAGCAGATTTTATTACTTGTAAGACTAGCCTGATGTGTGGACCATGACTCTATTGCAGTAATTAAGGATGAAACTCCTTTTATAGCACTTAATGCTGAGTTCTTTGAGTTCATCATGACAGCTGCATGTAGGAATCTTGGATTTATTTTATTTACTTTGCATTGGCTATTGTGTATAGTAACCCATGCAGCTTGCTAACCCTGCATTTTTGCAATCAGCTAACACTAACAAAAGTGAATCCAACGACGTCTTGGCTTGTTAATGAGCCATCACGCTCCAAGCCTCCCTGTGGGAGCAGATGGCCGGGAGGTGTAGCGGGAGGGACACTTCAGGTTGCACATCAGTCTCTCGCGCCAGCTTTTCCCGCTGTGTTTGATGGATGTGTGAGAACGCCATGAGGAGGAGGAGGAGGTACTTTATAAAGGTGATTACTTGTGGAGATTTCTTTCTTCTCTATGTCTCTAAGGGACTAATGAAATAAAACTGTGCATGGAAATGGGTTACCCAGGGAACAGGGAGTTGAGGAACGCTTTTGCTGTGAACTGTACCTATTTGCAACCCATTAGAAACGGCATCCGCTTCTCAAACGAACACTTGCTGCCCAGTAAATGCATGTGTGGTGCTGGGGGCATTCCCCCACCCAGGTGGTTCCGGGCTGGGGGGTCCCATCGCTCCCCTGTGGCCGGCAGCAGCGCCGGGGCGGCAGAACCAGCTCCACCGCTCGTGGTTCCTCCGCGTTTCGGTGCCTCTGACCGTGCCCGCTGAGCCCGGTGCTTGGGTACCCAGAGAGGGGAACCATGCCCCCCAGGTCCTCCCTCCCTGGTGCGGAGCGGGGCTGCTCCGTGGGAAAATTGCATCCCGGTGGATGTTGTGCCGTGGCAGGGTCGCGTCGCCGTGACCTGCCCGGAGGTACCGGTCCCTCAGGGAGACGCCATCGGGAATATCACGGGGAGAAGTCCTGCCAGCTCAGCCAAAGCTTTAACATGAACGTTTTGTTTCCGACAGCGGGGCTTTCGGCGTGCACTGAGTTGTGTGCGAGCGGCTGAGTTCTGTGTTAGCGTTGCTGCTTTCCAAGAACACTCACCAGCTGTGCCCGGGCGGCCGAGCCCTCGCAGCTCCCGCAGCATCGCTTGCGCACACCGACGGGGCGCAGGAGGAGCCGAGGGGGCCAGCACTTAATGCCCCGGGCCTTTCCTTGTTCATATTTGGTACAGATTCCTGAACTGGAAGAAAATGCTATCTCTTCTTTCTAGACTCGGTGATGGAAAGCAAGAAGCTCATTCTCAGCACAACTTGCAGAAAATATATTAAATGTCAACACTGATTAGATTAGCCTGGCTCGGTACAATATTGATATTAATTAGATTGAATTTAAGAGGAAACGATGTTTAACTTAATGCCCATAATAAATGAGGAGGAAGGTAGTGAAGCTTTCCTCCTCCATTAAAAAAAGACAGCCCAGAAAATAAATAATATTTTAGGCTCTGAAGAGAGATACCATTTCAGGTGGTGGGTGCGACTGCCCTCACGGTGCGGTTCCCCGCACGTGAGCCTTCGGGTGAGTCTGACAGGGACCTGCCGGCGCTCCGCTGCCGAGCAGAGGAGAGCCATCCGCCCGGATCGCGCGCGTAGCAGCTGTTCGTGGACGGATGAAGTGACAGAAAAAGGAAAGTCAGGGGAAAATGGGAGTAAGGCCAGTGGCTCTGTGCACAGCCCGAGCCTACCTGGCTCACAGCCCCCGTGGCTGCACGTCCATCAGCCGCGGTTGCTACTGGTCCCGGTGAGCTCTGCGGCTGGGCTGCACAGAGGATGAGCTCAGGCTGAAGGTAGGCTTTAGACCTTCTGGCATCTTGATTTATCCTCCCGTGACGGTTGTTTTTCTCCTCCTTTTGGCTTTACTCCTTCCTCCCGGTGAAGGTCTAGCGGACCGGAGCAAACGGGTTCGGGGAAGCAGTGGAGAGCATTCACCCCGGCAGCAAGCAGAAGGCGGCGGTGATGGCACCCCTGCCAACGGCCCAACCGACCCCTCGGCGGGGTTAGGGAGGAAAGTGCCGTCATTTCCCAGCCGTCTCCGCCGTGCCACAGCCGTGGCACTTGAGATCCCGTCAGTAGTTCTGCTTCTCTGGTTATCAGTGGATTTTATTAACTCCTTGGCACTTTTCAGAGGGAAAACTTTTTAATTTCAGAGGGGAAAACTGTCTTTGGGGGTTTTTTTTAGACTAGATTGAGTTCTGTGGTTTGAGCAAGATATTTAATCCCACAAATAAACGTGTATGACCATAACTAATAAAGACATAATTACATCCTGTTCAATAGTATCATCTCATAATAGTGAAAACAGGATGTTCCTGCTCCCCTGTGCAGATTTTCTACAAGAGTATGATTTAACTCTACTTTTCTGCATCTCTGCTGCATCAGAAAACAACATGGTAATTAATACAAATATTAATTGTCATGGACAGTTGGCATTAGCTGCATGTGACCACGCAGAGACTGCAAGACAGAGATCCTGTGGTTTGGCAGCAAGCCAGCATGTTGCAAAGCTGGCAGGCTGGAGTTGGGAGCTTTACTTGACTTTTTAGCGTAAAAGCTGTGTAGAACTTCGAAGCTGTGAAAAGGAAAGCAATGATATTCATCATCCAGCCAAGTGGTCATCTCCCGACTACTTCTGCCCCTGCAGCTGGAAGCGCATAAGCCCATCACTTTTAGAGGAAGGGGAGAGAGCAGGGGCCTCGGAGGGAGGAGCACCGCAGCAGGATTCAGGTGATATATAGCTTGCTTCAAGATGGGATAATCTGTTTATCATGGCTTTGTTGCTATAGCAGCAAGATTTTACTCCGGAGATGTTGGCTGCGGGAAGGAATTTCAGATGTTGGATGGGAGAAAGGGTTCGCAGTGGTCCTGCAGCCAGCGGGACCTGGGAGTGCAAAAGCGAGAGGTGAGAAGCAGTACGGAAAAGGCTTGTTTCTAGCCCAGATCTGAATTCCTCCTGCAGCACGGAGGACCCCAGGGATGTACCCAAAATGCCGCTGTGATTGCTGGGGCTTTTCAGAGCCCGTCCCTTCAGAGCTCGACTGCAGGACCAGGCAGCGCTGCATTAGAACAGCGAGCCGGAGGTGTCGGTGGCGTGGGAACCGGCAGGGACGAGCAAAGGGAGCTGATGGAGTCAAGCCCCTCACGGCAGAAATTCTCTTGGGACGGTTGGTGACACTTTGCAAGTGGTTTTTACAGTAATATTGAAAAGGTCCCTTCTCAGCTCTTCCCTGAGACCCTCGGGAGAGAATTCATATGTGTTTATTTTAATTTACTTTGGGAAAAGAAGAAGGACATTTTCCTTTTTTTCCCCATTTGCATGAAACCTCACATATGCAGTTTAAATGGCTCTGCTCTGGATTCCCGGCTCTATGTGGCCACGTGCACCCGCTCCAGCTAACACTGGGCGTTCAGGCTACCGATCTGGCTGGCTGCTGCAGGTACAAAGATGCTCCTGTATCCTCCTGTGCCCGTGCATCTCTACAAACAGTAGTAATTTTGCTAATGGAGTATGTGGAAAAATCAGGTTTAGGTGACTTTGGTTTGTCCAGCTTCTCTTTCAGGTCAAATACAATGGATTTTTTTTGTTTGGTTTGTGTGTGAGAATTTTTTTAGTGCAACTAACAGTGGGGCTTTTCCTTTGCTTGTTCTTTTTCTTTCTTTGATCAGTCTTTTTAGAATTGACTTGTGTAGATATGAAGGGAGTTGCCAAGATCATCCCTAGTCTATAGCAGCAATACTGTTCTTGTAGCACTACAGTATTACACTTTTTGCTGCTTTTGTAAGCAGACCATAAAGAGTTATTAAGTAGCTGCTCATTGAAAAGATGGGACGGTGTCATGGCCCAATAAATCATCTCTATCTCTGTAAACATCCTTGTTTTACAGGCAAATAACAAACTAGTTAATTTATTACTAATTCTTTATGGACTCGTTGATTGATCCCTAGTACTGAAGACTAGTGGTAATTTTTGATAGAGAAGGCTCAGAGTCAAATCCTTGTTTTGCTGACATTTTCCCGAGGTTTCCACCGCTGAATACAGCACGGAGTTTGAGTTTGTGATGCTGTAACCCGCTCCACGTGGGTGCACGCTCTGCCAGCGAAGAGGCTGCCTGCATGCTCTGGTAGGCAAGCCGAGGGGCTTCAGTATTTCAGTCTTGCTTTGCAGCTAGAAATCCCTGCATGCTTTAGGTCAGGGTGCTAAGCTGTCCTGCCAGCATCTTTGGAGGTTTCTACGAGTGTCAGACACAGTGCCACCTCCCCTTCACCCAGGATGGTGTCCTGAGCTGGGGGGGCCAGGTTACCATAACCCCACTCCCAGGATTCCTTAACTGAAAAGTTTAAATAAATATGATGAGATTATGAATACGGTATTATTGCTCAGCTTTGCAGAAGGCTGAGCTGACCTTGTGCCAGTCACTCAAAATTTGGTAACGTGGTGGACATAAGGCTGCACATAAATCATGGGCTTTTGTTCATCTCTTGACCATTGGGACTCGAAGGAACAACTTCCTCAAGTATTTTACATAAATGGGAAAGAAAGAAGTTTACACGCTGCAATGGAAACACACTCTGAGGAGCTACAACTGGAGAGCAGTGAAATGTGATTTCCTGGGAAGGACTTTTGCCAGGCTGGAACGCTGCCGTGATAAACCCCACGTGTGTCCTATGGGTCAGGGCGAACCAGCCTCTGGTTTTGGTGGCTGATGACCGAACGCTGTGAGGCAGGGATGCTGAACGAATGGCACAGCGGGTATCAGCACTTGCACGCCTTACCCTAAACCTGCCCGGCGGCTTTCCGAGGTGGAGGACGAGAGGATCCCGCTCGCCGAGCAGACGAGGCTGCAGAGCCGAAGGGAGAGGCTGGGTGCTGAAGTGGGGTGAAGGTTTTGCCAGACCTTGTTTGGAAACAAAAGAGACCTTGACATGATGGACCTGATAAATGAAATCCATAGGAATTTAGCTGTCTAGACAGTCCTCCACACTTAATCTCCACGGAGCAGCATGTTTATCCTATACCTTTCCGTGTTGCTATGTTGAAAATTCTTCTTGTTTCTAACACAAACTCCTATTTTCAAATGATCATTAAGGCTAATAAAAATAGTGGTGGGAGAAGCAGGATAAAATAGATGGAATAAAGAGAGAGGTATTCTTGACATGTACAAAATAATTACCACGTGCTTCACATGGTGTGGATGCTAACTTTTGTTAAAGGCCACGTATATATTTCTAGAGACATTTATCTTGTTCCGTAGAGGAATAATGTATATTTATTGCCTGCCTGCTTGTCTTCACGTATTCCAGCTAAGATGATGTAGTCAAATTTGGTATGGCATGTGCACCAAAACTAGTGTAAAGCGCTGAAGAATTCACTGCTCCCATGGTTGCTGAAGCAAAGCAATTATTTAAAACATGCCTTTGTAATGCGCCTGGTTCGAGTTGAAAAGATTAGAGAACGGGGTTTTCAGGTATCATCCCGCTCAGGATCCCGCAGATCCAGCTGTAATCATGTAATTACTTTAGCATGCGGAGCAGCCCAAGCGTTGCCCTCACATGCACCGCAGTGCCGCTGAAATACTGGGAATCTGCCGGTGTGCCCTGGCAATGCTGCAGTGAAACACCCCCGGCAGCCCTGGACACTGCAGGCGAGAGGCACACGGAGCCGTGGTTAGGAATGGAGTGGAAAAAAGGTGCTGGGCAGTTTCGGGAGTGGCGGATGCACTGACGGTTGTTATGGCTTAGGCTGTATTTTATGTTGTGTTTTCCCTGGCTGTGTTACATTCCTTACTGCACCTCCCTTTAACAGAAAATAATTTTCACCACTATGAATTACTGCTATTTTATACTCCTCCAAGGGGCTATTATTCATCAAATTACCCGCGTTTAAAGACCTGTTCTGTTTCTCTAATTTATATAATTTCCATACCCCTGCAGAACTCTCCAGAGGCCCGGGTACGTGCCGACAGCCCGAAAGCCCGTACTGATGCCGGTGCTACGGGTCAGCGCCGAGCCGGAGCCCGCGGCCACAGGGAGCTCGGCACCGAGCAGCTGCCTCCGCGCTTGCATTTCGGATACGCTTTGCAACCAGACTGTGATGCCACAGCCACTCGCCACCCAACTTACTCACTACTCAGGGCATATAAAAGCCTTCACGGTGAAAACTTTCAGTTTTTGCAGTATAAAAGCTGTGGCTCTGGGTGTCTGCAGGGGAGGTGGGATACCTGCTGGGATTTCCCTAGCTGGGCTGGAAAATCTGTGTCCGCCCTTCGGAAGCGCGGATGCCCGTCACTTCTGTCGAGGAGCTTTGCTGCGGGTTTAGGGGTACGGCTTTCGGCTCACGGGGCAGAGCATTTTGGCTGCGGCGCTGGCTGCCCCGTCGGACTGGCTGCAGCCGACAGACCCTGCCCGTGCGCCTTCGAGGTCTTGGGCGAGGGGTAGCGAAGGAAAACGTGTCCAAGCGAGAACCGCAGGAGGGCTGGGGCGGGCAGGGTCTCCTGGAGCCGGGCTGCCAGGCAGGCTTGAGCATCCCCAATGATGGGGACGTCACAGCCTGCCTGGGGACCTGCTCCGGTGTTCTGATTAAAATGTCTCCATAAAACAATTGCATAAATGTACTTTTCACTTTAAAACGTTTATTTTATCAATATTGAGCAAGTATTGGCACGTCTTCAGCTGGATTTGTTTAACAAACTGAATTAGCCTCATTTGGCGTGACTCGTGATCCTCCAGCAGGCTCGTTAAAGGTAATCCCTGTTTCTCTTCAACAAGGAACACAGCCCACAAACGAAGCCCCGTCATGGTGATGGGGTTTTGGTGGTGCTGGGGTGGAGGAGAGGTGGTCTCCTGAGCACACAGCAAAGGGCAGGCCGGGATCCGTGGTGCTGGGGAGGTGGGGTGCTGGGCTACGGGGTTCATAAGGGTCTCGGGGGAGCAGCGGTGGTCCTTGCTGCCCTCCGGCCGTGCAGGGATGCTCCAGCCTCCCCTGCGGCTGCTGACCGTGAGTGCCAGGTATGTCTCGCGGTCGGTCGGTTGTTTTACTCTCACGGCTCCCTGCCTTACAAAAAGCCAAAAAAAGCACCAAGGCACTGCAATTTGTCGTCTTCTCTGGTTTAGCCTTTGAAACAAAAAAATTTAGCATCGGGTCTCTGGACTTAGTCATTAAAAATGCAATTTAATAACCTATACTTTTAAACTGTGGCTCATGGGTCAGAAGGCAGATATGTTTTTCCAGGCTTGTGTAAGAGCATAAACTGCCTGGCTGCAGACGGGAGTTGGGTTTGAACTGGTTCACAGTCGTCATAACTCCTGTCGGTGCTCAGACCGGGGACAAACCCTCTTCTTGTCAGCTCATCTCTCAAGTTTGCAGGGAAAACAAAGCAGACACAGTAGATGCAGAGCCCCACTGTGTCCAGAGAGCTATTTTTCAGTAAAGACCTGGGGGTCGGGGTCCCTTTTTGCTCCGAGCAGGGGTCCCCCGCCTTCACGTGGCACATTGTTCAGGTCCCTTCCTCCGAGGTTTCTGGCGTGCCGGGGTGTCGCGGCACGGGGCCACCCTCCCGTGCTCGGTGCACCCGCTCCAGGCTTGGCGCAGGCAGCCCTGCCAAACTCCCGGGGATTAAGGGGAGATAATTTGGCCTCTGCAGGCTGTGTTTTCAGAAAAGCAGGGCACCCTGCCAGGGCGAAACCAGCTCCCATCAAACTTGTGCGTGACAAATGGGTCTTCTTGCTTCTGGGAAGGTGATGTTTGGGGGGGGGGGGTGAGTCCCTGGCGGGGGCACAGGGCAGGCTCCGGTGCCTGAGCGGTGCTGCCAGCTTCCCAGCGCATTCCCATGGGGATCGTTTTGGGGAAGCCGAGGCCACGGCGGAGCTGCGAGGTGGGTAACGTGCAGGGGAGAGCCCGCTGCTGCTGCTGCTGCTGCTGCTGCTGCCAGCCGGCTGGAGGCAGGGGCTGGGGGGACAGCCTCATAGCTACACCCCGGGTCACTTTTAGGCAGGGGGTTTGGGTGGCTAACCGTGCCCCCCGTGCCAGGGAGGAGGCATGGCCCTCGCCAAAGGGGCAGGTGCATCCCAGCCTCCGCGCTGCCGCTCTGGTTGCGCTCCAGCGGCAGGGAGCTTTGCCGCCGGCGGGAGCCGGAGCAGGGTCGGGTTCTCCGGCTGCATGTTAAAAATGTACCGGACAGGGTGAGGCCACGGATGTCAGCTGCATAACTGAATTGTTTATCATTTGCAACTGCTGTTTGCTTGCTTTCAGGCTGGCAGGTTTTCTTATTTGCTCTGTCTGATGCAAAAGAGCATTTTCCTTACACTGTTATTTGGGTGAAATTGTTTTTCTCCCAAACCTGACAGGGATCCGATGCGGCTGCGGAATAATTTTGCATAGGCTACAGTAATGACACTCCTCATTTGCAATGAAGTGTGCTTGTTGTTGTTCATGGAGAAAAATAAAATTTGGAGTTTCCAAAAGATATCCGGTTTGTAGAATCACAAGAAGTTTACCCACTGGTGGTACTCTAGGGGCACCCAAGGAAATGAATTTGCTGCTAGAAATAGATAAATGCATATAACAAAAATATATATGTTAATACAAAGAAAATACAGATACCAATTGTTATTTACAGATGAAGAGAGAATAGCATTGTCCTGAAACATGTTTCAATCATCTTCTCCTTTACTTATTGGTGAAGAGTATATCTGACACACAACTGAACCCAGAAAACCTGTGCTTGGGGAGGGGAGGCATAAAAGCTGACAGCAGGGCTGGAGTCATGCACATTAGCTTTGTGCTCAGAATTTCTGTTCCTGGTACTCTTTGAAGGGTTGACACAAAAATAATTCAGCCTTAACAACTGGGTGAGAAAGGATGTGGCATAAAGCACATCGGTCAGATGTGCCACAATAGCAAGGTTGTAACTTTATACCAGATCTGGCATAAAATAAGAGAGAAGCTAACTTACTATGGTTTTAGTTAATATGCTGTTTAAAAAAAATAAATGAGTACTTTTGTCTTCCTGTGCATACTTTCCTGCCATCCAGCAGGATGCTTTTCCCTTCGCCTGCCTGCTGCCTGGTAAGGAGCCAGGTCCCCACTCCTAATTTAAGAACAAGTTTTCCGCTGCAGGAACCGGACTCTGCGTCGGGGCCATCCGCTGCTGCACAGAGGCTGAGCGTGGGCTGCCTCAGGAGGGGTCCGGAGCTCCAGGTACGTCACTCGCTAACGATGCTCTGCCTTTGAAGGGCCGAACCCAAAGCCACTGTCTGAAGCACCCCCCGGATTACACAGTAAGGGGGAAGAAAAGGGAGAGGAAAAGCAAAAAGGTGGATTCATTGAGCCTACCTGTTTTCTCCTCTCCATTTTCCTAACCCCTGACCTGCTCTGCCCTTCATCTGCCAGCCGCGAGGTAGCACTGGGGTTGCTTCTCCTCCGCCCCGTCTGCCTGCAGCGTCGACCTCCTCTGCTGGGGCAGCGACGGGACGAGGACTCTGGACATCTTGCTGCGGTGACACCCACCGCCAGCACGTGCCGTGATGCTCGGGCACCTGGGGAAGGCTCCCGTCCCGTTTCTTTCTGCTCCCTCTTGCTGCTTCTTTCTCTCTTACCTACCAAGTTGTGCAGGAGCAGCCACCTGCGTGCCCCGAGGAAGCGGCAGAGCAGCGCAGGGGCTTCGCAGCAGCCCCAGAGCCCGCGAATTCCTTCTGCTGCTCTAGTTTTAGCCCCCGTGGCCGGTCTCTTCCCTCCTCTGGGGCTGCATGAGCGAGCGGGAAGGCTTTTAGGTGTGCTGAGAGATGTTCCAAGACAGTGCTGGAGGGAAAGAGCCTGCTGGCAGTTGCTGAGGATTAGCTGTGGGTGCACATAAACGTCTCTGTCACGTTCTTCTAGAGAAAGAGCTAATACAAAATTTACAGGTTTTGGAAGACTAATTTTCTATATATACAACAAAGAAGAGAAGCTAATGTTAATGCAAGTGTCCGGACATTTTCTGATATCATAGCTCGGGGCCGCAGCCCAGCTCCAGGCTCCCGTCCATCACAGGGAATGTTTTCTCCAAAGCAGAGCTGCTGAAGCAAACAGGATTAGCGCAGACTGCTGGGATTTATTTTCTTTTTCAGGGCCCAGGTTTCAGCCTGGGAGTTCATGCTCTGTTTAATATTTGCAACTTATGTTGCAGAGGGGTTGTGCTGTAACCTCTTGTAGATGTTGCAGCATCAGTGAGGCTTTGGTGGCTGGAGCAGAACTGAACAGAGCTGAGATTGTTGCTCAGCACGTGTGAGCAATGTCTCCTAGTCCTGACTTAGCACTAGACACAGAAAACTGTCTTTGAAACGCCTGGGAGAGCTCTGCTTTCCTGCAAGTCATTAATTCCTATCATCAGCCAGATTTCAAAGTATATCAGCTGGCAGCACAACATCTTGTGTTGCAGTGGACAAGGAGATGAGAATGGCTTCACAGCAGATAAAGACATTATATATGTGCAATTTGATTAAAGAAGTGAGCTGAGAAAGGAAGGCCAGCGACATGCCGGTGGGCGTTAAGATGGCCAGGACAGAGGGACGTGCTCATCCCCATTTCTCGGCACGTGTCAGACTGCATCTGGAATACCACCTCCAGTGTTGGGCCCCCCAGTACAAGCCAGATGGGAGTAAACTGGTGTAAGTTCAGTGGAAGCCCCCAGGATGGGGGGGGAGCTGAAGAAGCGGGGTTTGTTCAGCTGGGAGCAGGGGTGGCTTTGGGGAGCTCGCCTAGAAGGGGTGGTCAGAGCCGGGATCTTCACAGCGGTGCGTGGGGGGGGATGAGAGGAGGTGGGTGGGCGTCAGTTGAACCAAGAGAGGTCCCGGCTGGACATAAGGAAAACCTTTCTCCCCGTGCGGACTGTCGAGCAGTGGCACGGGTTGCCCAGAGATAAGTGTGGTCTCCATCCTCGGAGGATGTCAAGACCAGGCTGGGTAAGGTCCTGAGCATCTCAGAGCACCCTGCTTTGAGTGGGCGGTTGGGCTGGAGACCTCCCGAGGTCTCTTCCAACGTGAAATATCCTATAAGCCTAGGATTTTAATTTTCCCTGAGTGTATAAAACAATTGTTTCAAATCAGTCCTCAGTTCTTGGTTCCCAAAGTCATCTCTTCTGAAGGTGTTTATAGATTTCCTTCTGAGGATACAGACTTAGGCTGGAGATGGAACAGCTGATTCATTTAAAAAAAAATATTAAAAAAAAAATGTTCATAATGTTTGTCCTGTAATAAAAGTCAAAGCTGTTTTGAAAATTTTCCTCTGTGAAATACAGCCACAGAGAGAAGTCACATAAATTAACAAATCCTTTTTTTTTTTTTTTAATCTGGAAAACTTGTGTACATGGAAATTTCTTTTCCAGACTGGGTAGGTGTCTTTTCTTACTGGTCCATTGTAAAGTAAGGAAATTAATCTCTGTGATCATCCCAGGTTTGAGAGCTGCAGAGCAGGATCCAGATGACCCCATCATGGGCTGGTGATGTTCACCTCAGCTGGGGAGCATCTGGGTGGGGCTGTTGGTGCACGTGAAGAGGGGAGTTTGTGCTCCTGAACGAGACATCAAACGTGTATCGGTAACACTGACCCACTATGCTGACAAATACGTAGAAGCAAATATTGCCTGGAAAAGACAAATGCAAACCCATGTATGTACAAAATGCTTCCAAGCACGTACAAGTTTTCTTTCAGATGTTTTCAGTTTTTATGGTTTGATAATGAAGACAAAATCAGAGCAAAGCAGCAAAACTTTACTGACACCAGCTGTCTTATGCTATTGAAGCCTGCATGCGTCTGGGTTCAGGCGGGTTTGATTTTTTTAATTATTATTTTATAATTTTTTTTTACCCCGCTGCCCAGCAGAGTGTCTGCATCAACACCCAGTTCTGCCCAGGGGATGTCCCCATCGGTGACAGGCGGTGCTTCGGGCAGGCGATGGAAAGCTCAGCTCCGTGAAGTGGGAGGCTGCAGTCCATCCGTCCCTCTGTCCGTCTCTGCAGAGCTCGCTATACTCAACCCTGCACCGCAGAGATGCTGCCTGCCCAGGAGCTGCGGGACTCAGGGCTAGCTGGTTACTTTTCAGTTCATTTCTTTAAGGTTTATAGCGAGAAAGTGTGAGCGAGGAGAACAGTTGTCCCCTCTCCTTAGACTTGTTCCTTCAATGCTTGTTGCAAGCTGGAGGATCTGAATTCTGAAGAGAAATGGTTAAAATATTGCTCTCTGAAGGACATGAGTCTGGCCGTGGCAGGGGACTCGGGTGCCCCCCTTTGTTGTGAAACCTTTCAGGTACCCAACGGATCGATTCAGAGTGCTTTTGGAACTCTGGCCCTTGTTTTGATCATCGAAGGGGAACAGCATTCTCTCTAAACAAGTTGATTTCTTTGTTAACCTGTGCTTTTTCCCCTCTCTGTGAAAAGCACAGTCAATGATGCTTAGCTGCCCATGCATAACACTCAGCACTCACGGTGCTCCTTGTTTCCCGTACTGCTGCTCCATAAGGACAGCTTGCCCAGAGCATGTATTTGCATTAAATGATAAAATTAAATTTAAACACTGTGTCTTTGAAAAAAACAGCGAAGTCCAAGCACACATCTGAGGCTCTGAGGGCAAAAGTCCTCTGGCTCTCCGAACACTTGTGTGGCCCCGGCAAGCGCTGGCAAGCCTGACTCGGTGTTTTTGGCATTCAGAGGCAGCTCTTGGCCGCGGCTGCAGAAGGGGCTGGGGACGACGAAATATGAGGGCCCTGTCCACTTGTGCAATCTCATGAGTTGCCTCTCAAAGTTTATGGTTCTTCTCAGCTTGTCTCAATAGGAACAACATTTTGCTCAGATTTATCATGTGTTTAAACAAGTGTTCGTGCCGATAGCGCTTTGAAAAATGTATTTTCATGGTGGGTGTTTGGTGGTGTTTCAGCAAAATGCAGCGTGTGCTCAAACCCGAGCCGACTGGGAGGCGACGGCTGGACCCACTCCGGCAGCCGCCCAGAGGCGTAGGAGATGTTCTCCAGGTTCTCCGAGGAAGCTCCGTTCAACAGCTCCATCAGTGAATAACCAGGTGAGACCCACCGTGGTGCAGAAGCTGTGTGGGAGGGGAGGGTGCCCTTCACCATTAGTGGCACACTTGACCTTTTTTTTTTGCTGATGGTGACTTTCCAGTGCTGCTTCATCTTCCCCTTCCCGCTGCGCATCAGGGAAAACCGTCGGCAAGGGCGAGGCCAGGACCACTGGTGCTGATGCTCAGCAGCCCTGGGCAGCATCACCCCGCCGGCCAGCGCGCTCTGACCGGTCCAGGTCACAAAGCTCAGCGAAACGCATCTGGCATGTTTTCTGGTTTGAGGTGAGGCGCAGGTTTAGCCCAAGCTGTGCCTGGCACGAAGCTGGAAAGACCAACGAGGGAGCTAAGCTATAAATCAGTTTAGTCATCAGTTTCTCATGACTAAAGATACCCGCCCTAGTTGAGGGGGTCCTGGGCTGCCACCAGCGCAGAGGTGTGCTGATCTTCACTCCAACTTCTAACTCAACCCCTCTCTCTCTTCTCATGTGACAGTAAAGACACGTATAGAGCTGCGCTCCCTTTAGCTTTTCTAAGGGTTTTCATACTTTGTTCTCCAAAGAAAAGCTATTTTTTCTACATTTGTGAAGTAGCACACTTTTGTGGGGAGAAAGGAGTTGTCAAGCCTCTTGTTCAAAGCAGCTTAGTGGAAGAACTTCACATCATCTTTCTGACACATTCAACTTTAACCTCTTTGGTGTGGTTTGCTGAACCCCAAGTAAACAGCTGTGAGTGGAAGACTTGCTCAAAAATCTGTGCTTTACAGTGAAAAATTGGCACACAGACTCCAGATGGACTTTATTAAATATTAAATACACTGAAATGAACCAGAAAGGCTTTCATGACATTGCTAGTGCTTCTGGCAAGCAAACACACCCCTTCCCTTGATGTGAGTCCTGGATCTGAGCTCCTGTCTGTCCTCTTCCCGGTGGAGCAAGGGCATGGTTTCAGAGCCAGGGAAATGCAGAACTGGTTTGCACAAGGATGCTGCGGAAACTGGAGATGTCTTCCCTTCCAAACACCCCCTGGCTGGCATCGGGCTGGTTGCTGCTCCAGCATTGCTGCTCCTTCCCGGCTGAGGACGAGACCTGCATGGGGACGTTTGCTCGCTCGTCTTCCCCGCTCCTGCCATACGGATTTGCTGGAGCCCCAGCTCCTGGCAGCCGCTTCTCCTACTTGATCCAGCATTCCCATGGCTGTCCCAGCCCCGGCCAGTGCCCAGCTGGGTAGCAGCAGGATGATGTCCAGCAGAGCAGGACAGCCCCTTCTGCTGCCATCGCACCACGTGCACGGAGCGATGGCCCTGGGAGCCCCTCGCCGTGAGCACCGCCGCGATCCCCTCCTACACCCTTGGCTTTCCTCCATGCCAGCCTCTGGCGTCCGAGCTCCCAACGCGCCAGGGAGACCCACCAGCTTCTGGGGTCTGAGACCCACCACGAAGTCCGTATCTCACACGCTCTGTGACGTGCTCAGGCCACAGCAGCACTGCAGACTGCCAGGTCTTCTGAATTTCTGGAAGCTGAGACTGTCACATATTGTGTATCTTGGCAGGATGTTTAGGAGAACATAACCTGGCTTGCTACCAGTGTGAAAAAACTGGGATTTTTAAATTTTTTTTTTTATTTTAAACAGCTTTCTACACTGCTTTCCATCACCAGTACTGTACACAGATCTTGCTGAACCAAATATTCTGTTGTTGATTTATAATGACAAAAACAATCTACTGGTGCTTAAAAAATAAGCTGAATCTCACCAGAACACAGCTCTGGAATAGCTTTAAAACTATTCCCATGTCAACAGACTCTTCACGTCCCCTCCTCCATCCTGCATCTTGTAAAATCAGAAGAAATGACCTTCCAGCCTGGACAGAAGAAATAAACTCTAAAGGATATCTCAAGTTACTGAGTTTAAGTTAGACTATTTAATGGAGGTTTGAGGTTAAAAGGTGTAGGGGGTGCTTCTATGAGATACTGTTGGAGTCCAATATTGATGTGATTATTCGCCTGATGGTTTTTCGGTCCCTAATGTTGGGGAAGGACAGCTATCTGCCAACTTGCTATTTTTGTGTGGCTGAGTGATCTTGAAAGACAGTCTTGCACTTCAAAACCCGGCGTTTTCCAGCCCACGAGGACCGCGATCGCAGTCCGAGCACGGTGATGGAGTCAGATCTGTGAGATGGCGTCAGTGTCATGAAGTGAAGTGGAAAGGAAGTGGGAGCAAATGAATTTGGAAATGACAATGCAGCTGCCATCGGTTGGTGGGGTTTTATTTATTCATTTATTTATTGAGTTTCCACTCTCTACCTGACCCAGACTGAAGTTAGGTTCATCAGACAATTCTGCTTTGACCAGGAGCTGAGGAAAACACAGACCTACAGATCAGTGGCTAGAAGATGTAGAGCTGACTTGATCTTCACCAGACGCCGCTATTAGTGTCCTTGTACCGCTGAAGTCTGAGCTCATCATCTTGGATGCATTCAAAGCACTGGGTGCTTGTGCTAATCAGCGTGCTGTGTGTTCATCTCCCAAATGCGCCTTCTGCCCGCGTCTCCCTGCAGCTCCTGTGTCTCTGATGATGCTCTCAGGCACCTGGTCTTGTGCTCCTGGGACTCTAGAGACGGTCTTTCATCTGTTTTCCTCTTTCTCTTGACCTCTCTGATCACAAAGACGTGACACTCCACCAGCCAGCTCCCTTCAGCCGAGTTTGACCTTGCACGCTGGGCATAGCTTTAAGATCTCTGAAGAAAAGCACATGTGCGTCTTGTTTCTTTCTGGCTTAAAAAAGCATCGTAATGCTCCGTGCCCTCGTTCCTGGGGAACTTCCAGCACCGTGACCCTGCCCTGCCAGCAGCCCCGTCTCTCCCCAGGCTGCTGGGCTGGGTTGGGCTGTGCAAGGTGTCCAGGCAGATGGAGCACTAGTCAGGTTACGCATGCCCTAATTAACGTTTTTAGTCGCTTTTGTTGTTTTATTGGCTTTACGCTGGTGGCACAGACTCCTGCAAGCTTTAAGTCTGAGGGCGTAGCAGCTTTGGTTCAGATCGCTGCAGCAGTATTTTAACCCAAGCACCGTTATTTTGATTTCTGGGTAATTTACTCTTTTTGAAAATTGCTAAAAGGTTTCAACAGCACTGCAGCTTCAGCTCCCCTTTCTACCCCCACTCCCCTACCCACCCTCCCAAATTCCCTTGCTGTGCTCGGCAGGACCGGGGCTCGTATGGCGAGCTGGAAGGCACCTCCTGTGAGATGCTGGCTCTGCATCTCCCCGCGGCCGGGGCAGGAGATGAGATGGGGACACATTTGTACCTGGGCTGCTTTTTGGAAATTGAGTAAAATGGAAAAAGGTAGTTTAAATAGGTAAACTTTTAACAGAAAGCAAAAAATGTCATATAGAGAGAAGATGGGGGAGAAATTGGATGAGATTATCCGAATGGAAAATTTTGAGCTGCTCTACCATAATTGGTATTTATGAACTACAGGAGAGAGCGCTTGTTTGCTCGTAGATCGGTGATGTTTGGTGTCATAGCAACTGGCTAACTGCTAAATAATCAATACTCGCGCATATAAATAAACGCATAGATGTGTGGGTAACTTGTTCCTGCTTGAGCTCTCTTCTTAGGTTTAAGTGCTATTGTGCAAAGAGGTAAATAAAACTGCATAAAAACAAATACACAGCATAACTGTGACAGGGAGTTAGAATTCTGTTACATCTGTTTATATTTCCATAGCTGTGGAACCTGCATGAATTGATGTTAGGCTGATATATTCACACGGCAACTCCCGACAGCTGTTTTTTAGAGTCTTTAATATTTTAAATTCTGAATGCACATTCAAAGTGCCCGTAGCTTCAGATGTGACCACAAACATTGGTGTTTTGTGGGACAGCTCACGCTCTCTAATTTTAAAGACAGCTGATTAAGAGCGCGTGGAGCAGCGATGGGTGTCGGACTGCTCCCCGCGGGCAGGGCTCGGGCACCCTGAGGAGTGATGGTTTGTGTGTTGGTACCCAGGACCTGCCCGCAGGAGAGCCCGTGGTGTGGGCAAACCTCCGTCCCCTGGCCCATGGCGGGGGCGATCGGGACACATGGGTGCGAGCGGGATGGGTGAGCACCAGAGGCCCCAAATGTAATTAACCCCTTATTTAGCGGTGGCAATATCTGGATTCGGTATTTGCCCATGCACACTAGGGTAACTCCTTAACCTCAGGAGACTCATTTTAAACATTTATGGTCAGGTTCTGCAGCAATAAAACATGGCTAAAGCAGTCTGAGCTCTTTGGGGAAAAAAAAAAAATTATGACTGTTTCCTAAAAATTCTTTTTAAAAAAATCATAAAATGGTGTTAAATTCCGTTAATTGCTTCGGATGTTAGAATGAAGGGTGGAAAGTCAGAGTGCCTAGTAACACTGCTACATTCCCTCCCCAATGCGCCAAACATCTCCGGCTGGCCCAGGTTTCCGTGTGGCAGTCACAGCTCGGACTCTGCTTCGTGGCGGAATGGCCTCTCTCCTCTTTTCTTCGGCTGGTTGAACAGGAATGTTTCCTGTTAAACGGGTCCCTCCTCGCCGGGAAGCTCTTCCCCAAGGAGCTGCCTTCGCCGCCTGCAGCGAGTACCAAAGCTGCGGGCTCCCTGTCTGATCGGCTCCAGAAGAAACCTCGTGGGAAGAGGCACAGCAGTGACGCTGGAGAGTCTTGTGGTTTTCACGTTTCTTAAAAAGGAAGGGTGATCCCAAGGAAACATTCCTCCACCCTTCTGCCATGGGAGTCCTCCATCCAGTTAATCATCGTTGTGCTTGTTTCCAGACCCTTCCATGTCTGCCGCTTTGGAGGACCACAGTAGCAGCCCAGGTCAAGTTGTTCCTCGGGCTTTTGTACACGCACTATAAATTTTCAGTATTTTCTATGCATACCTTTTGTACGTGGAAATAACTAAGTGTCATGCTAGCTGTGTCTTCAGAAATTCTCACTGGAGCATCTGTGATGACGCCTGGGTTTCTTCCCGCAGGGATCTCGGCCCCAGAAGGCGTTCAGCCGGGACGAGCGCTTCGGTGAGAGTACTCGCTCCGGTGTGAGCGCTCCGGTGTGCATCGCTGCCGCTTACAGCGAAAGGGAGCTGCCGCCAAAGAGCCCCTTCCTCTAGTCGTGCTTGGGCAACGACCTCTCCTGCCTAGCGTCAGTATCGATAACCGTCTTATCTCCAGAAAGCACGGTTTGTCTCGCCAGCACGACTCTGTCGCTCATCTCCCCTGCCCATCGCTGTGGGTCTGTGTTTTGGAAACAGAGGGAAGCTCTGCTGAAATGGGCATTTTGTGGGCTGCAGGCCAGGCTTGAGCTGGGGGGGGCTTGGTCTGCCCCAGTCAACAACTTTCAGGAGTATAAGTGTTCTTCTTCAAAGTTATCGCTCTTAATTTTATGTTAATTGCTTAAGACACAGCACCTCGTTCTCGTTATGAGGGGAAGCAGTATCAAGGCATTTTTCACTGTCCTGCTCTCCAAACCAGGTGCTGCTGGCCATAGCGTAACATACTGCCCTCAGTATATTACGCTATGGCCTTTATAATTCATATTTCTAGGGCTAGTTGGCCAGATTGGCTCTCCTATTTATATCTTCATGGTTCGATTTTTTTTTTTTTTTTTTTAAAAGAAGCAAACCTCGAGCCCAGCGTAGTGGTAATGGCCAATGCGTCTTTTGTCCCCGAGCAACCGCTGCGAGTGCCGTGCTGGTGGCTGAGCTGCTTGTTAAAGGCTGTTGGCCATGGCGTTAGAAGCACGGCTGCTGTTTGCAAGCGCTTTATGTTTGCACCAGTAGGATCACTCACCCAGGACGAAAATGAGCTAAATTATGAGATGAAGCATCTGGATCCAGCTACTGCTCTGACTGATGCTGCCTCGGAACCGCAGCATTGCATCACAAATGCAAGGGAGAAGACGGAGTGGTGTTAGAGCATGCATTTCATAGCAGAAGGGCTGCCAGATCACCAAATTACAGCCAGGCTTGTTTTCCGTAGCCCAGGACCATGCCGTGCCAAAGCCATTGCTGTTTCCGCACTTGTTAGTTTCCTAGCAAAAGCTGTGGCAAGCGAGTGAAAGAAGTGAGTCTTGCCTCGACCCTTTGAGATGATCTTTTGCGCTTCCAGGAGGGATTCAACGACTGTGACTGTCTGAAGGTGCAACATATCCTGCCTGAATTACAGCATACACTCTGATGTGGTGTGCATGTGGAGAATACGTGAGAAATCATTATTGCTTTTATAAGAAACAATAAGAAAGAATCTGTTAATTGACCCATTCTTGTTCTAGTTGATATTTAGGCCTTACCTATAACCATGTACGTGTACATTTTCATATACATCACTGAAATATTGGTATAGCAGAGCTACATGCTACTTCGCATTAACAAAAACGAACACTTATACTTTAAACTATTTTTTTTCCTGCAAAAAGCACTGACTGATAGTATTCTTGTACAGAGAGTATCTTGAAAACTTCCCCTGTTCAAAACGATTTCTTCCCTTTGAAGGGAAAGCTCCTGGTCGTGCAGAGCGGTCGTGACGGGCAGCGCTCACAGTGCTTGTAGAAACGTTCTTGAGTCCTGCTCCTGCTCCTCCCTGTGACAGCCCTCACCGTCTCCCCCAAAACTCCCCGCTGTCCCTTGCCGCCTGGCAGGGCACGCCGGGTGCCGGGCAGCCCCGCAGGCTGTCGGGGCAGGGTCTGGTCCCCCCCGACCCCCAGCTGCAGTTCCCCTGCAGCAGCAGGTTTGCTACAGGCGCACAGCCCCAGCCCCATAATGAGTTTCCCCATGGCAGGAGCTGATTTTTTTTCTTTTTTCTTCTCCCGTGCGTCTTCACAAATAAATGTAGTGTACAGACAGGAGCAGCTGCTACTGAGGGTTGCTTCAGAGAGTCAGGGTGGATGGGCGTTACTGGCTCATTTATTGTTTGCATAGGCTAACAAGTTTGTGGTGAGTTAAGTTAGCAGCATTTCCAGGCTGTGGTTTAATGAGCAGAGGCACCGGGGTGCACAGCAAGTCTCTGAAAGCTTAGAAAACAGGGTCCAGCAGGTGATTACCAGGTGCGGGCAGCCACCCCTCTCCTCCCGGGGCATGTGCGTGGGTGCCGGGGATGGAGAGCATCGGACGGTCAAGTGCCAGTTACAAACACGATGGTTGTCGAAGCTGATGGTGCCCATGGGGTCAGTCGCCCAGGTGGGACTGAGCCCTGAGGAGCAAAGGGAGCAGCAGCTCACATCCCCCCTCTTCTCTAGAGAGAAACTGAATAAACTCATAAATAATGGCTCTTTCCTGGCCATGCACAGAGCAGCCCCTACCGCGAGGGGCAAGTTAGCGAAGCGATGAGCTTTTGAGAAAGGGAGGAGAGAAACTCTGGGGAAGTGCTGGGTGCTGGTGGTGTAAGCCTGGGTCTGCCGGCGTCTGCTGCGGGCAGGGTCCTCGCCTGGGGGTCCCGCACGGTGCTGCTCCATTCCTCTTCTTCGTGCAGCGTTTCGTTAACACATCAAAGCTTCTCTTGTACACGAAAGGCCATTCCTTTCTGCACTGCACAGGAAATGAATAGATGTGTTTTGTAAAATACACTTCGGTTAATATTTAATGCCGTGTTTGAAAGTGAAAATTAAAAAGAGGTATTAATTTATCTTTCTTTGGTGCTTACAACACTGGTTTAATTTCAGTCGGCAAACACTTAGAATAAAAGAAACACCTTTCAGCTTGCTTTCTTTGGAATTAGTAACAGCTTTATATGGGTAAATGTACTATGTATGTTCTCTGAAGCTGTAGAAATCAATAATTCAGCTTAGCAGTGTCTGAATTTCCCTCCGTCAGATGCATTAGGTTACTTTGAAAACATGCGAGTGTTAAAATTTAAAAGCCGCCCTCTGCAGCCCTCCCTTGAGTTAGTCTGCCCTCTCTCCCAAAGCGACGCGAGGTGGGGAGGAGCAGGGCAGGGATCCCTGCGGAGCATCCCGGTGCCCGTCCCACCGCAGGTAGCCTGGGATGGGGGACCAGGAGCATCACCCCGGGATGGAGGGTCGGGGGGTCTGCCCGGTCCCGACCGCTGCCCTCGCTGAGCACGGGACCAGCGCCAGCACCCAGCTCCGGCCCTCGGGAAAAGTCAGCAGCTTTTCCCAGGCCCTCCAGTCCAGCTCTCCCTCGTTAAAAGTCTTTGAAGAAAGTTCAGAAAAACAATAGACAGACAGAAAATGTTAACCATTGAATAATACTGCAAAAAATCTGTGTGACGCTCTAATGAGGGACATGGAAACCAAAATAAACAATGTGTGTGTTAAAATACATGACAGACGTGGCAGTGCTGCACCTGAGTTACGTGCAAGCAGATGGTGAAGATAATGGCTGGAGCGGCTGCCGCAGAAGCCTCATCTCTCCTATGCCATGAAATTGCTGGTTCATCCCCTCCGGGCCCCTGGAAAATGCCTCACCAACTCTCAGCATTTCTTCTTCTCCGAGGGGTGGGGGGGATGTAAAATAAAAGTTGGAGTTGGAAGTCAGACACAGCTGTGAAATAAGTAGCTTTTCTGATTTGGGGGATTTTTTTGTTGCTGTTGTTTTGGGGTTTTGGGTTTGGTTTTTTTCTCCTTTTTTTTTAAGGGTGTTTTCATCCTTCCTGTGATCAAATCAGTCCCCAGCTGAATGCTGCAGCCTCTTGAGGTGTTCTGACATGAAGAGCCAGCTCCTAATGATTTAGTGCCTCTCAGCCACAGCCAGATAATGCTCTTTCCAGGTACTCAAGTTTCCCTGAAATTCAGACCCTTGAGTTGTTTTGTTTTCTGGGTGGCTTTGAGTCTGCGGGACATTGTGCAAGGGAGAAACCTTCTGCTCCAGTGACCGGGTGACGGCTGGGTGCCCCAGCTGCTCCTCTCCACCGCTGGCAGCTTTCTTCTGCCAGCACCCAGGGAAATGAAATGGGTAACGAGCTCAGACAGTTCTTAATAGACACTCGAGTGAAAAAAGTCAGAGCAACCTTCACAATGCATGACAAAGAAAAAAGGAAAAAAGCAAGATGAGGTTGGGAAGAAAACGTTCACACATTTTTTCAGTGTGACCGTACAGTGCGTCAGAGAATGGCGTTTTGCAGCCGTGCTTCGGACTGGGCACCGCTGGCTTGTTCTGCCTTGGAAATCCTCATTACTTGCACATTGATGCACTTAAGAAAATGAAAGGTACTTGGTCATTAAGTAACATTAGAAAACTTAATTAAAAAAAACATAAATAGTGAGCCACGTACAAATAAATTCTCTGCTGACTCAGCCTCAGCCTTTGCGGGTTGGGTTCTCCTCTGCCTTTGGAGGGGGAGGAATTGTTACTGACCGGTGAGCAGCAGAGAGATTTTGAAGGAGATATAAAAAAAATCCTTCCTTCAAAGCTTCCCAAAAAAGGAATAAATTGTTGCTCTTGTGCTTAATTTACGGTGCTCAATAAGTCTTCTGGGAAAACCCAAGGTGCAGCCCCTGCAGCTCGGCTTGTCCCAGGCTACGACAGCCCAGTGTCGGTGCCAAAGGGAGAAAAGAGAAGGTTTCCAAGAGGACCAGCGTGTTGCAATACGGTGTATGGTATTCCATTTTTTACCGGAAAATAAGAATCGCTGTTTAAGTCATACCTTAAAATGCAATAGAGATGGGCAGTGTATTGCACTGAGTCGAGTCCTACCCAGCTAACTCCCAGGCGCAGTTTCTTGGCTGTCAGCCCGTCGGCTCTCTGGAGCTCTGGGGGGGGTTCAGGGCCAAACGGGACCACGCAGGAGGGTTCACGGGTGCCTTCAGAAACCCGGGGCTTACGGCCAAGCCTCCCTGCCTTGCCCCCACTGAGCTTGGACATGAACCTGCACCAGGTCCCGAGAGATCCTTAACGTCTTCAATACTCAAAAAGCGTTGCAAACCTCAAGCTCAACGGCTAGCAGACCCCTCCGCGTTGCCTGTGCCCACCCACAGAAGACCGTCTGCGGCAGCCTGGGTGGAAACGTTAGAAAGGAGCAATTAAATTAAAAGGTGGAAGGTGTTGCCTGCTGGCACGTTCTATAGCGGTCCCATCAGACAGACGCCCGAGGATCCTTTCCAAGGTCTCACTCACCGAAGGAGAGTCGGGGATATGCTCTTGATGGGGGGAGAAGTGGGGAGTTACGAAGTGACCCGGCCTCTCCCTGACAAGTTAAAACATGGGCTGAGGTACGGCTTATGGGCAGCTGAACGCCTCCGTAGCTTTTGTCTAGCTTCCTTTCATACACAGAATGGCTCAAACAATTAATAAAGGACACATTTCCTAGCATCTGCGTTTTATCCAGAGAAGCTTCTCACACAGGGGCTTGATGTCATTTGAATCGGGGGTGCGTGATGCCTTACCCACAGGTTTAAAAGCGACTCCTTCGCCCTGTGAGAGCTGCGAGTTGCGGCACAAAGCCAGGGGAGGTTTCAGGACCCGTTCTCAGTGCTCCTGTCTCGTACTTTCAGTAACCCGGTAATAACAAAATTCTGTAAATGGCTCTGGTACTTTTCTGGGGCAAACGTCTGATTACAAAAATACGCTGTTATTATTACAATGGCCACTGATGTAATTTTAGATGGCACCTCGTGTTTCCCTAGTCGCTGACACTGCATCCCGGAGGGGAAGGTGGTGAGGAGCTGCCCGGGGGCTGGTTGGGGCGAGGGGGGCTGCGGGGGAGCTGGGGAAAAGGGCAGAGAAGGGAACTGGAGCCCCAGGATCGCCTTGCCGGGGCAGGCATTCCTCTGCTGGAAAGCAACAGCGGCAGCAAAGACCCTGCTGCGGGTCTGTGAGTGAGGGGCTGTCAAACTGCTGTGGCTAAGAGCTGATGCGTGCCCGGAGGAAGACAAACCCGGTCTTTTCCCATTCCTGCTGTTGTCCCGGTGCCATTCCCTGCCTCCCCAGAGCCTGCTGGGCAGCGACCTGTGGGGCTGGGGTCTGCGGGTCCCCCCACGCCGTGTGCTCGGCGCTGGCTGCCCGCCGCGGCTGGCTCCCCTCCCTCCGGCTCAGCCGTGCGTTATCCGCCACGAAAAGTTGGCAGCAGCCCTGTTCTTGCTCAAGGGTTGGGGCCATCATCATTCTTTGCTGTTTCCCTGTAAACAGCCCTCCCTTTACGCTCAGCTTCAATTTTCGCCTCTCTGCTTTGTTCCCGTTGCTCCCGAAGCCCTGCACTCCCTACCAGTGCCCTCCTCGGCGGAGCCGAGCGGTGGGATCCTGCCCGTGGCCGCACCAGCGCGGCACGGAGCTGTATCGCTGCAGGTGGGACCCTGGATGGGCAAGGAAACGTCTTTTGAACCCTGGCCAGGGTCTCTGCTTCTGCTCAACTTCTGTGTGTTTTGCAGGCAAAAATGGCACCGCTCAGCCAGCCGTACAAAGTGGTATTTCAGTGTCAGCCAGGAGAAAGCAAACAGCTGTCCATTTTCACTTAGTATAGCTGGGACGGGCTATACAGATTTTATTATAAGCTCTGAAACAGCAGAACTGGCGTACATGCTTCACGAACGAGATGAGCTTGTTCTTCGTAATTGTAAAATCTGTTGTCAAAAGAAAAATAATCCTCAAATCCTGTGAACCCAATACTGAGCTTTCGCAGTTGGAGGAAGAAAGGAGCAGGGATGGAAACAGGGAGCAGTACTTCCCTGGAAGCCGCCTGCAGCTGATGCCCTTGCCGTGGTCCAGCTCCGCTGTCTGTGCTAACGAAGACCTCCCTGTTGCAGGCACTGATGAGCTTGCTCCGGCGCTCGTTAAACCCCTCATTCACGCAGCCGTGATGCTGCCTTTCTCCGCAGGGCCCGGAGGAGCCTGCTTTTACTGCATCTGGAAGAGAATTCCAGCTGCTGGGCCAAAAGCAGCCTGCGGAGATGGGAACGACAGCGGGGCCACATGCTGCCTCTGTGGCCTTTCTTGCTTTTTTCCAAGTTGGAAAGCGCTGGTGGCGATCACCTCTATGAAACGAGAAGCGTGGTGGGTTTTGGCCGGGAGCGGCGGCGGGTGGAGGCGGTGGTTCATCAGCACAGACCCGGGGACCCGCTCGGCTCCCTTTGCTCCGCTCCGCGTCTCTGGGTGCGCTCGGCCACCACCCCGGTGCTTTGGGGCATCTTTTACCTGACCTCTGGTGTTAACTGGAGAGGCTGGGAGGAGAGGGGAGGAAAATTAACTAGACCCTCAGGAACTTGCCAAGGTCCCCTTGAGTGAAAACTGATATAGCTGTTGTTACAGCTCACCGTACTACTTCAAACCTTTTCAATTTTGGGCTTGCTAATGAAGAGTACAGTTCTTTGAAGTGCTTTGCTGTGATCCCCTTTACGGCTGTTCTGGAGAACTTTTTCTACCTTGATAATTTGTACGGGCAGCTGGGTTGCATTTCAGATGCTTCCCGCTGCACTAAAGTGAGGGCTGCTGCTTGTGCTCTGCCTCTGTCTCTATTAGCTATTGCATTTCTTTTTCTTTGCAGGTAGCACTGACTGAACTCCCACATGCTCAATATTTAAATCAAGATCTGAAACGTCGGTGCTATCCAGACATTTTCAAAGTTCTTTTCCCGTTAATGCTTTTTTCAGTGTTTTTTCCCCCACTCTACCATAGAGCAGCAGCTTTCTAGGAAGGAGAGCTCTTTTTAATGGGAAATAATGAAGCAAAAGCACCAGCGAGCCAGACCCCTTGGCTTTAGAGCTGCTGGGGCATTGCTGCTGAGCACCACTGTGCTGCCGGGTGGCACGAAGCTGCTCCTGCCCTCCGCTCCCGCTGCTGAGCCATGCTCCTTGCAGAGGGAATTTGGGGGGAAGGATGGGGGGGCAGGTCCTGCTGCTGGGCACAGGTAACAGATCTCAGGTCACCTTGTCCCCCCCCGCTCACCAACCCACGTACAGGAGATGTCTGGAGGAGCAAAGCTCTGCTCTTACCTTGGATGGTACACGGGATGGTAATTAGTAATTGCCCTTCTCATTACACAACCAGTGTCTCACTGAGCTTGCCAGGCTGTTATGAAATGTGTTCAGTATTTCAGCAAAGATCCCTCTGAGGAGCGTTGCCAAAGTAACATTGCGTCCTAAAGAAAAAGGATTGCTGACAAACAACTAAAATTAAAAACAAGCTTTACCAGCATCCAGCAAATGTCCACGAAAGGTATACAGAGGTTATTCTTCCAGCTGTATTTTGTCTAACCTTGCTGACATGCCTGAATCTTCTCCCATATGTCACCTGTATCAGCTAAACCACCAGCAAAATAAGCCTCAAAGGCTTTTGACAGTGAATATAAGCACAAATAAAGTTCACTTTCAAAGCAAAGAATTGGGACACTTGAAGCACGTCCTGGACAGCTTCAGGTGGGATCTGATGGTGCCTTATCTGGCTGTGGGGCTCTTGCTGGATTCCCGTGGCTGCCGGATACAAAAATGGGAGAAAACCGGTGGGAAGGCAATACCTGGCACTCCAGCACTGGCGTTTCCAGCTGTCTGGCTGTATATAACACATAGTTATAATCGGGTCCAAACTTAGGTATCTTTGCACGGCTAAAGCAAAATGTTTTGGGAATAAAACTGGCTGCTGCGCTGCAACCAGGTGGTGACAGTGACAGCCACGAGGGCAAGCGCGGGTGCTCCCGTGGCTGGGGACCGTGGCGAAACCTCGCTGTCTGCCGTGGCACGCCAGCCCTTGGCACGCCGGGTCTTGGCACGCCGGCTCTTGCACTCTCACCGCCCTTTCTCAACGCTGGCAGCGGTGCCGGTGAGCTCCCAGTCCGGGAAAGGTCGTGCCTGGTGCAAAGCCAGGGTGAGTCTCGAGGGATGCAGGACCGGGAATGCAGATGGGGAATGTCTAATGGGGAGTCTGAGCGGGCTTCACCCCTCGTCTGCTGCTGGCGACATGAAATCTCAAGGTCACGCTTGCACAAAACCTCTCTTATTTGGGTTAATGGCTTTTATTTTCTGGGCTATTGCTTGCCCCAGTTATTTCAGGAAAGAAAAGGACAACAGGATGCCACGGTATTTCTAGATGTTTATTTTGTCAGTAAAGAGCAGTTGGTTTTCCAAAGGCTGTATAGCTCCCACTGCAGTTTTCGGGGCCGAGCAGGCTCTCGGGCGGTTTCGGAGCCGATATCTGATGCAGCAGCCGTCTTCCCTCGGGGCGCCTGGGACTGGGCTCAGTTCCCATACTTGCACCTTGTGCTTTGCTCACATCCCGGCAGTGACGGTAAAAAGCTGCTGATCCCCCCCTGGCACTAGAATAAGTGACTGCGCGTGGTACACAGCGATAGGAAACTGAGCCTCTGCGGGGCTGCACGTGACCGGGGAAAGGCATTACAGAAACTGAAGTTCTTATGAAGATCTAGAGCCGAAACTCATTCGGGTGCCGGGGGTAGAGCCTGGCCGATGCCCCCCCAGCCTGGCACGCCGCAGCCGTCGACAGTGCTGGTCTGTTCCCCTGCCTCGCCGCTCGTCAGCCGCCCTCTCCTGTGTCCTGGCATGATGGAAACAGAAACTCCGAGTGACTCTCCTATGTGTTTTTTGGGGGGGTACAAGGGGCCCCCGAGCCCTGGCGGTGACGCTGCCCCGGCTCTGCCCTCTGCTCCACAGCCCGGCTCTGGATTCCTTCTTCAGCACAAGGGCTTTTTAATTTAGCACGCTTGAAGCTTTAAAATGACTTAATTCTGAGGTTTGCGTATGAATTTGATGCCAATTCTGCTACCCCTGTGACACTGAAGTGTTTGGGACCGAGCCTGAACTTTGCAGAGCGTTTTCAGGCGCAGGTCTCGCCTCTGCTCATCCTTTGCACAGTGACGGGTACGCGATACTGAGGGTCAGAAGCATTTGAAGTCACCACCTCTGTGCTTGGATGATGTGATGGCCGGTGTTTCTAAAGCCTTGGGCTGCCTGCTGTGAATTAGACCCCAGATTTCCAGTGGAAAAATCCGATATCGCAATGCGTGGTGTCGCACCTGCTTTTGGCCACCAGCTTTCCCTGAAACTTTGTTGGGTGATGCCAGGGAAACACACAAAGGAAAACTTTGTTTTTTTCATTATTCTTCTTTCCTCCGGGCTTCCTACCCTTTCGTTCCCAGCCTGTGGGAAGCCGGTGGAGCAGCGCGTGATGCTGCAGCGGTGTGCTGCTCCGCCTGCCCTCCTCCGTGTCTGCCTGGAGAACCATCACCTTCCTCCCACGCGTGCGCTGGCGTCCGCTCACCTTCTGCTCCGAAGGTGGGGATGGGAACAGCAAAGGGGGGCACGCACGGGGTGGGGGGGGGGACACGACTTGTAGAGGAAAATATTTTCCAAACCTGTCACTTCCTTCTGCTTTTAAACAGCGTTTTGACACATGCGGCTGTCACTGAGCATTTCCTGCGGCTGTTGGGTGATGAGCTGTGCGTGTGAGCTAATGGGTACCTTTGCTTCTTGCTGCCTGAACAGCAACGAATGAGAAACGAGAGAGCAGCAGCTCCATAAGTATGTCCTTAGATCTATTTATTCAAAATGAGGGTTAATCATAAGAAAAGCTTTCCAGGCCAAAATCCAATAAAAATTTGAATTTAGATTCCTGTCAAGGAAAAAGACAACCCTAAAACCCAGCAGACCTCTGATTTTACAGCAGGAATGCCAGCACGATGAGGAACACCTTCTGGCAACGATGTTCAGATCTGCTGGCAGGCGAGCGGTCTGGACGCAGGCAGGGTTTGTCCGTGATATGCGACGCCTGCCCAGATGCCCCCGGAGCGGCAGGACGCGGGGAGGGGGGAGAGGAGCCGGGGGGGGTCTCTTGGGTTTGCCTTCATCTACCTCCCCACGGGATGCTGGGCTCAGAGTTTAGGGATGGGGAAAAAACATTGTCAGTGCAGCTGAAGTCAGATGGCAAGGTGAAACTAACACCCTTGTTTTGTTTTATATGCTAATTAAAATGCTCTCGTAATGTTCTGTATAAAACCAGGGGGGAGTTTGGCCCGCTGGCTGTTTATAAATAGTACAGAAGCATATGCTTCATCTGAATCGTGCCAACTGTATGCTTGCGGCCCAAAGCACATCACGATTTCACCGGCGCTGCAGCTTTCAGGGCTCACTCAAACCCACTTATATTCACTAAATTACAAAAAATCTTCATTATTTCTTTGAAGTCAGGTACTTTTTCTGGGAGGACGGCTTTGCCCAGACTCAGCAGACCCTGGCCTTCTCCATCTCTGCCAGGACCGCGGGTGCACGCTGAGCAGTTGCAGTTGCACGCTCACGTGCAAACCCGAGGGTTTGCTGCGTTTCACCGTGCCGCTGTGACCCCTGGCCTCGCTTTGCGATTTGCGGAAGCGCAATAAAACACCCAGTTTCTGCAGGCTCAGGACTGCAGCAAATGAGCGATGCAACCGGTCTTCTGCTCTGGGGGGGTACACAAGGAAACGGTCTGTTTGCTTTTTGGTTTTATGAACCCGGAGCGCTTTCTTAGGAAATCCTAATGGCTTTATGGATTTAAAGCTGTATTTCTGCAGAGCCGGGGAGCAGCGGGAGTGCCCAGCGCAGCCCCAAGAAGAGCACAGCCCCCGGGTCAAGGGCTCTGGGGGAGACCGGTGCTGCCTTTCCTTATTTATTTATCAGGATTGCTGGGACCCCCTGTCACCGTGCTCCCCCCAGCCCTCCGCTGCGGCGTGTCGGCGGTGCGGCCGCTTGCAGAAACGGCTTTTAACCTCAGGAGCTGGGGTTCGGCTAGCGTGCCTTGTGTAAGTGGCTTTATTTCAGAATTACATTGCAAGACGGCATAACCCAAGGATAACTCAGGCCCGGGTGGTTCGGTAGCCTTTCGATCGAGGAAAGCTCGAGTTAAAATGCTCCCATGGGAAGGGGGACCCCATTTGGGGGGGCAGCCGCTGCAACCCTCCGCACGGAGCGGAGGCCAGAGGGGGAAGGTGGGGACACAGACCCTTCCTGCAACGAGACCTTCCACCTGACACACGGCAACATCCCCGTAAAACGGTCTGCAAATTATTAACCGGCATTTCCCGGATTGCTGCACAGGTTTCTGTGCAACTTCCAGCCCGTGCGACCAGATCTAATCTCGTGCCCTCCCGTGCCGGTGCCGGAGCAGAGCCCTTGTGCCCGGCACGGGGATCTGTGGGTGGATTTCTGTGCAGAGTGGCAGAAGGTGTGGTGTAGGAACGAAGCGGTGCCGGACTGGTTAGCAGACACGTTCCCAAATAAACAAAGCGGTTTGTCTTGCTCTTTGGACCATTTCAGAATGTCAGATTGACCTGCCATAACCAAAAAGTGGGTGGTTTGTAGTTATTATTGAATGTCACTGCTGGAGCCACTAAAGGCTTTACAAAGAGTCATCTACTATTTTTAACCTAATTTGGAGTGAAAAATCCAAAGAAAGAGATGGCTTCCCAGCGTCCCGCAGCACCCGTTTTGCACCTACCCCCAGTCACCGCCAGCGGGGCACAGCTCGGCGCCGGCTCCCGTCCCAGCAGGATGGCTGGGGACAGCGGTGGCACCGGTGACAGGTCTGCCCGGCCACCTGCCTGTCCAGCCACGGCGACCCTGGCACCGTGTCCTCACGCAGCAGAAAGCCCCGGGCACGGCAGGAATTTCGGGTACCCGTCTCCTTCGCTTACCAGCGTGGGTGTGCTGTGTACGGGGATGGGCGCTGGCACGAGCCACTTGTCGGGATGCTGCACGACGTGGAGGGTTTCCGAAGCTTTTGCTGGGGGCTGAGCTGGAAGAGGGATTTACGCCGATGTGGAGGATTTTTGACCTGCGCTCAAATAACCGCTGCAGCAGAGACAAAGGTGGGTAACATCACGGTAAGGCAGCACGCACTTACGCTGCTGGGCTTTGTAGGGACTGAACTGACCTGGGGTTCGATGAACCACGGGCCGGTGCCCACCTCAGGGGGTTTAGGAAAGAGCAGGAACCCTGCAAATGTGGGACTTGCGTGTTTCTGGAGGAAACCTTTCGCTCCTCATCCTTTAGCTTTGGAGAGGCACTTTTTTTTTCTTTTTTCTGCTTTAACTTCAGGACGGTGCCTGCCTGCCCTCTGCGTGGGAGATGTCACCCTGCGTGCAGCAACCCGAAGGTCCCCTGTCCCGCCGGTGGCACCTCCAGGCTGGGCACCGCTGGCAGCCGCCTCTGCAAACACAGCGTCCTTCTGCCGTCAATGAGGACGTGTCCTGCTCTGTCACCTTCGGGGAGGACACGGCAGCCTTGGCAGAGGACAAAAAGGACAATAAATTCTTGCCCTTCGTAAGGTAAATTTATCTGGAGGTTTAACCCGCCGGGTTGTTTTATCGCCGCTCTGACCGTGACACCGGACTGGCATCGCCGGCAACGTGGACTGCTTCTGAAGCCAGCGGCCAGCCAAGCTAAAAGGACGTTCTTCAGCGAAGCGGAGATCGTTTTATTATTGTTATGGTTTGGATAAAACATTGTCATTAAAAGGCTCCAGCTGAAGTTTGTCACTGTGCAAGTAGCGAGGCTTTCTTCTGCTGCGCTGGCTCAAGGAGAGGACTGACTGCAGGGATGGCTGATGAAGGCAAGGCTCCAGTTGGAGAGAACAGTAATTTGCGGAGTCTGTAGTCTCATCTCATCTTCCTTTCAAGGGTCTTCAAAAGATCAAGAGCAGCAGCGTGAAACGGGCAGGAGGGGGAGAAACCTGATTATTCTGAGGCTAAATCATTTATTTCCAGAGTGTTTCGACACATCCAAGCCCTGTAAATTAGTGACTTTCCCCCTCTTCATTAGATGCAGGGTAATAGCACAGATATAACAGAAAAACGAGCAGCTTCTGAAGACCAGAAAGGGCAGCGAGGTGGTTTAGTGCAAGGGCCTGGCGAACGCGCCAGTGGAGGCTTTCCCTGTCCTCTTCTGAGGAAGACTCATGATTCGGCGGCTCCAGGAGACAGAAACCCTGTCACATCTGGCGGTTTCAGTCTAAGGCCACATTCACTGTTCTACATACATAGCACCTAATTCTAATTTGAAACTCTGGTTTTAGTCTTGAGCCGCTGCACCTTGTTGCCTTTTATTCTGCTAAATGAGATGCCCTACAAAAGCTGTTATTTCCTTGCCTTCATGACCTTTGTGTACCATAAAAGAGGTTAATAGCTCAAAGATCCCTTTAGTTTTAAAGATCTGAAGAATCAGTATGTAAAGGTTTAAGATCCCTTACCCCTGAGTTACAGGAGCCAGCTCTCCCCTGCGGGGAAGAGGCTCCCGGCGTGTGGTCCGCCCGTGCCAGGGCAGGGACGGAGGGATGCCGTGGTCCAGGCGGCTCCGAAGCATCACCAGCCTGCGATGTCCCGGGCTGGGCCAGCTCTGCGGCACGGGCCACTTCCCACCCCGACCCTGCCCGTACGTGCTCTCGCCCTCGGCACACGGACTTCATCCCAGCTCCGGTGGAACATCTCTCGGGTCTCGGGCTGTCGCGCAGTACTTCGCCACGGACACCGGTCCAGACTCGCGATGGGCGAGCTCCCTGGGAGGGGGACTGGAGGTGTTTGTGCGTCGCACAGCTCTCACGGCGGGAGAGACGGGCTACGACCTTTCCTGAAGTTGGCGGGATGGGACAAAACCTTGCCCAAAGGGTTTCTAGGCATGTTGTTGCCTCTGTTCTTTAAAGCCTGTTCACGTTCAGAGCCAGTGAATTGCAAATACATCAGGCAAAATCCAGCTGACTCCAACCTGTCATATAAACAGCAAATTGTTGGAAATTACATCTTCATGCTGTAAAGTCACCGTAAAACAGGGTGCATACTGGTTTTCATCTGCAAGCTCTAGAGCCTTTATAAACGCTGAATTTATTTTTCCTAATGGATGCATGCAATAACTGTGGCTCCCTTCTCTGCAAACAGCCTCTATGTTGAGGAGTGGACAAGGTTTGTTATATCAGTATGTTTACAAAAAGTCATAATAGCTGGGGCTTCTATCCTTTGCTACAATTTATTATCAAAACAAAGCGGCCCAAAATATAAATACATTGTCTTCAACAAAATGCATTTGAACATATTTAAGATATTTTATATTCAAAGCGGTTCTTCTATGTTCTGCAGCAGACTGAAGTGAGGGCTGAATTTCCGCGCATCCCCCGTTAGCATCAGCGTCGGGGCCCGCTGAGACTGCTCTGTGCTTTAGGGTGATGCCAGCAGGGATGTGCCTGGGTGAACTCAGAATTAATTCTCCTTTTGACTTCACTGCTGAAAAATCTGAATTGTTCAGAGGGAAGGTGTTTGGCTAAAAGATACCCAGCATTAGTTTTGCAGTGTGTGCAGCCCAGGGGCGGGATAACCATCAAGCATAAGCTCAGTTTGGATGGCAGTGGTGCTGGGAAAGGGCTGAATTCATCCCCGCAGGGAGCATGGACAGTCCCCGGGGCTGCGGGCGCTGGGGCGTGCTGCTGCCCGGGTCCTGGGGGAATAACTCACCGCTGCTTGCTGAAGCAGGGCCAAGCTCTGACCCTTTTCAGCACAAGCCCCCGGGATGGTGCTCGCTGCCGTGCCCACGCTTCCGCCGAGAAAAAACTGGGAAACCATAAAAGTAGCAGCTGGTTAATTTATAACCTGTTGTTCTCAAATGAAATGGCTGCAGATTAATAATGCACAGAAAGGAGCTGGGACTCAGCCAGCGATCTCAAAGTAGGAATCTTGGGAACATTTACGCCAGCGAGCTGCACGGTGACTTGAGTCCCCATAAATCGGCGGCGATCCGCGGGACGCAGCCTGTAAACACCTTTCCGGTCCCGTCGCTCTTGCCAACAGTTTTTGGAAAAGATCCACCAGACCCAGGCTTGCTGGACATGAGAAGCCTGTGGATTGCAAGCTGCGGTTTCACGAGCCAAGTTTGGGTTATTGCTTATTTGAAAGTCCTTGAGGATTCCTGGTGCTAGCAGGCAGCTGGGGGATGACTCTTTTTCCCTTTGCACCCCCAGCTGCAGATACTCCTTCCTTTCCCCCTCGCAATCGCTTGATTTGCAGTTGGGATTCAATAGGAACAAGTGTAACAGTACACTAGCGTGTCTGTACAGTGCACAGGTAGTCATGCACATGTGTATGAAATAAACGGGCATTTCATGTATTCACCCTCAGCCAAGGTCAGATCCCAGGTTTAGCAAAGCCCAGCACTACTGGAGGGAGCTGGGAACGTCCTGGGCACAGGGGATGTGGAGGACTGGGGGTCCGAGGGTCGCTGCGAGCCAGGGGATCGCCTCAGTCCTTCATGGAAAGTGGCTGTGGGTGTACATGCAGGTTATTCATCCCTGGTTCCAAATCTTTTACTGCATTGGTGTGATCTAAAATACTCCATGGACTCTACAACATTTTACCTGCAGGCAGGCAGATGATCCCACTTCTGACAGAGATCAGCTCACCCCTAAGTGCATTTTGTCGACGCCTCTGGTAACTCAGTATCACACATTTATTTGAAAATTGTTATCTTCTGCCTTTGTCACTGTGTTTATAATTTGTCAAAACAGTGTTCTTAAAATACTCATTCCCACATCATGAAAAATACAGCCATCATTTCATTTTTTTAATTGTGTTGAGAGATCTGTTAAACAAAAACGGGGCAGCGCCTGCGCCCCGAGAACCGGGACGTGCCCCCCCGCGAGACCGAGCACCGGCTCTGGCTCTGCACGGAGACTCAGGATGAGCCATGGATGGAGGAATCCATGTGGGAAACCACTGCCGGCTTTCCCGGGGCTTGCTCGGCCCTGCTGGGCAGAGAGTCCGGAGAGATCGTGGCCGGGGGGGGCTGGAGCCGAAGTGAGCTGGTGGGGAGGGCTGTGCTCGGGGTCAGCCCTTCCTCTGGGTGAAAACTTCATCAAGGGAGCCCGAGCAGGATTTGAGCCTGTAAAACACACTTTACATCCCACCAGAGTTCCTGCAACTCTGGGCAGAGGCTTGCGCATCTTTGAAAAAGCTGTTCATCCTCGCAGAGCGCGCTTTTGGGGAGCTTTCTGCTGTCTCTGGGCAACCAGACCTATCGGCTGTCATTGTTCCTGCTGCTGTTCAAGATTAGATAGATTTGCTTTTTGTGGTTCCCCTCTCTTTCGTTTCGCAGCCTTTAATGCTGTCTTGCACTTTGCTTTTTTTTGACATAGTTTCAGTGGGGGTTTTTTGTTGTTTTTTTTAAACTGAGATCAACTTAGCTGATAAAAAGTAACTTAAAACTAGACGCTCTGTGGGTGCCAGGGCTGGGTGGTGAGCTGTTCCTGCCACCACACGTGGGACTTGCGCCGAGAGCGGGGCTGCAGCAAGGGCAAGCGCCTCGGAAAGCCCGCGCCGGTGGTGGGGCCGAAGGGCTGAGCCGGCCCCGAGGCAGCGGAGCGGAGACCCAGCATCGCCCCACCGTCCCCTCGGGTACCCCTTCGCCTTTCCCTGCGTTTGCCTTTTCATGACTAACGGGGCTGGTTGTGAGTCAGCCCCGGTTTTGCGCTGCCCTCTGACTTTGAAATAGGCTCCTTCTTTCTGTATTCTGCCTAAAAACTCACACTTTAAGCCGGAGGCCGAGCGCTGCGGGTTCCCGGGTGACTTTCTGGTGCCACAGACCCAGCGATGCTGCCGAACAGCCCCGCATCCCGGCGAGGGATCGCGCCGGGGTCCAGCCCCTGTGTCTGAGCGCCGCAGGCAGCCCTGCCACGGACCAGACCCCCAAATCCTCCCACTTATCGAGGCATCTGAGCTGCTACTCTGAACCGATAAGCCCGAAGGAGGAAACTGTAACTAAGCCAAAAAACAGTTAAATAAAATGGTGCTGACCATGGCAGAAGAGGTCTCATGCTCAACTGCTGTCGCCTTTACAAGCCTTCAGACCTTGACCAGCATGCTAGGAAGTTTCTGTTCTAAATGATTTAATGTTATCTACAAATGTCAAGTGAATGAACAAAATATAATTTGGGATTTCTTGCTGTCTAAAGCTTATGTTTTAATTTAGAAAATGTGGCACTTAGCAGGGGATCTCTCAGGTATCTGAGGTTTTACTTCAGCACATGGGGCCAGTTTGGGTGCCTGACATTTCCTTCTCACCAATTTTGTCTTGCTCTTTTGGGGAGTGATTCATGCTTTACCACTGAGCACTATTCAACTTCCATATCCTCCCACTGTGCAGCAAACACATCCATTTCTCACAATTACTTTACGTGCAAGATTCGGGCCTCCTTTTACACGCTTGTTTTGCAAATAAACATCTTGGGTAATGCTGCAGCTGTGCAACCTGTTTGCTTTCAAACTCACGGTGCTCAGAGCGATAGCGATCAGCGCCGAGATCACCCATCGACGCGTTGAAGCCCGTTCGCAAGAGCGCGAGCGGCAGGCGGTACGGCTGTCGGTCACTCTGGGATCGCAGGGTTGCTCCGGCTCTGCTAAGCCGGGCTGATGTGTTAGTGCAGGAGATGCTTGTTCCTGAGGCAAGGGGTGGCTGCCGATGGGAAGAAGCTGAAGACAAGGGCAGCAGAACCCCCCCCCCCGACACCTGGGGCTGGCAGACCACGGGTAGCAGATATCTTCATTTGCTCTCGCCCGATAGGACCCAACGTGGGGCCGCAGAGCGATGCGCGACACTGCGAAGTGGCCGCAGCCCAAACCACCGTGCTCGGTACCCGCCGCGGCCCTGCACGGCTCTTCGGGTATGTCGCAAGAGGTGCTCCGGCCATAATTTGGTTTCGGTCTGTTTGGTACAAAGAGCGTCCCTTTTTAGGCTGAAGCGTCCACGTGTGAAGTTGTTCACGCTCCCTTCTGGTCTCCAGAAGAGAAAGATTTCAACGCGGCAATCGCTGTCGATTGCCAGCTGCTCACATGTGCACACCAATAGATAAAAATTAGGTGACAGTCAGTATTTCCAGTTCTGCAGTGACATAGTGACGTGCTAGGTTGAGAAAATTTAAATAAAGGTGCTTCTGATGTTATTAGCTGCAGAGCACTGATTTCAAGGCTCCCATCAGCCTGTGACTGTTGACATTAACTCCAGCACCCGGCGCTCAGGCTCTGCCCCAGCTGCAGGAGAGGTTTACAGGATCAACAGGCTTCTGCCCTGGGGCACCCACCCATGGGCCACTTCAGTAAGTCCTTTGTGAAGGACTTTTTGCAGGAGAATCTCCTTTCAGGACAGTAGCCAAGACAAGCTGTGATTTGAAAGATGAGCTTCCCTGCGTCTCTTTCCTCCACGTATTAGCCAGCGGCCGTTTCTCTGGGGTGCCAGTCCGGCGGTACTGCCGCACGGCAATCGCCATAAATCCACAGAGCAGTAAGGGAACAGGCAGGGCATATGAAATGAGGGAAAATTGTGTACAGTCATTTGCTGTTTCTCTTCTGAAGGTCATTTAACTCAGGAGAAATACATGGTGACATTGCACTGGCTTGCCGGAGGACCACGCCGAATTCTGTTGTGGTGGTGGGCTGGGTTTGCCCATCCTAATGATGCTTCCAGCACATTAGTGCAGTCACTGCTCTTCTGTATAAATCTGCTTTAGAAGCTCAAAAAGTTTGTGTTAAAATTACAAAATGTAAAAAAAAAGGAAGTAAAATAATGTAAATAATGTAAAAAAAAGTGGGAACGCCCTTGGCAAGAGGGGCTGCGGATGGCTGAAAACACTTCAGACACCAAGCCGGGTCTCAGATTCGGGGGTGCCCAGAGTCCCGGTCCTGTGTGCTTTCCTCACCCCGCACTCGAGAGGCATGAGCTTGGCGTACAGCGAGTTAGGAACCGCAAAGCCTGTACTGACGCAGCAAACCCAACCAGCCTTCCTCAGCGGCGCAGCACGCTTCCCGCAGGAGAAGGTCACTAGCTGGAAGACTGTGCAGATAAAATCTGATCTACGTAAACCTGTCAAGACCTGTTGGCTCCTATCAGCAGGTGGTGCTTTTGCAAAACTCAATGTTTTATTGGAAGGCCCGTTACTAAACAATGCTTTACGCATTAGGATCGACCGTTCTCCATCGCCTACCGCTTTTGTGCACAGCTCACCGGGAGCGGGCAGCGGGGAGGAAGGTGGGCGAGCACCCTGCGGCTCCGCTTCCACCTCCAGCTCTGTCTAGGCTGTTGGAAATTGTTGTGACATTGTGTCCCGGGCAAGAGGAATCGAGGAAACAGAGACGGGTTATTCTGCCGAACTTTAATTCTGACTGATACAACACACATTGATTTGGTACACAAACAAGCTAGGTTTTAAGGCAATGATCTCAACATCATTTTTCCATACACTACAGTTCCTGTAACAACGTGGACAGAAGTACAACATATTAAAACCAGTATTAGAAATACTACTGTAGTGGAATTTAAATACATCACATAAAAGGCATCTTTAAAGAAATGCAACAAAGATACACCTTCCCACTCAAACAAGTAAATGGGAAATAAAAGCTTTCATTTACGCTTAAGCTCTTTGAAGTCATTTTTGAAAGTGCGTTCCTCCAGCCATGTCCCGTTAAGGCAGCCATGGCTGGCAAATAGTGCTTAAACTCCTTTTCTGTAAACAAATTAAAAGCAGACATTCTTTCCCATTTTCTAATATTTAAAGTAGCTTCATATTACCGCACCCAAAGATGGACAGAACTGCCTTTTTCCAAATATAAAAGTGAGTGTCCTATTTCACTAAAAAAAGGCATGGCGTAACAAAATTATTTTAAATGAACTGAAGTGAAACCACCCCTGACACGTAAGAACAACAAGCCCACGTCCAGTTCCTCTACAAATGCACAAGGGTCCCTTCCCACAGCCAATTTAAGGCAATGTCACGTTTGAGCCACTCTCTCATGACCACGTATTTGATTGATCGTGTACAGGAAAAAACAGCACTCCCTTCTTGTCACTATAAAAAAGCTGATAAAAGGGGAATTGATTCACTCTTCCTTGCAGAACCTCTCCCTCGCTATCCCACTTAGGATCCCAGATAAGCTGTATGCTCTGTAAGTGCTGCTGCTCAGAACTGTCTTGACAAAGAATGATTCGGTCTAATTGTTAAGGTCATCCTGACATATTTCACCAGCGACTGGGATTGCTTATATGTTTTTAAAAGGTAATGTACATAACTGAACAATACGAATCCTCTGGACAGAAGAACAGGCTTTTTATATTCCAAAATAATTTTTTTAAAAAAAGTATGAATCCTGCAGGGCACTTTTTCAAAGAGAATAAGTAAAATTTTTATTTCACCGTGTTCCCCAAATTGCTGATTAGTAAATGAACCGGGGCTAGCAGCACCACCAACACGCAGGCACGTGCAATTGTTACGCTCAACACCGACTCAGGCACAGCGCAGCAGCTCGCCAGGGCCACGCGGCTCCGAGCGTGGGGTCCCACGGCTGGAAAGATGCTGTCGACTCATAACTGAAAAGGGAATTTATTTCATTAAACTGAAGAAGATGATGAGTACTGATAAAAGAAAGGCAGTACCTTACAAAATGTGCCTCCGTGGTTTTAGGCTGGCTCTTGAATCAACGTTAAGACATTAGCTTTTAGGTTGCACCCGAACACCACCCAGATAAAAATCAGATTTATGTAGACAGTGGCTGCTGCTGTCAGATTAATTAGTTTTGTTTGACTGATACAAAGATAAGGAATTAGACAACACAGCAGCAGAACAAGAAAAGTGAGTAGCCAGTTTCTGTTTTGAGTACTTACTTTTATAAACAAAGGAAGAGAAGTAAAAATAAAGGTTCTGTACAAGAAATTCCTAGCAGATGCAGGATTAATTTGCCTTTAAGGCCCCTGAATTTGACACTATATGGCACATACTATATGGTGTACAACTATATGATATATTGTATTTTATTGTATTTGCATCTAATTTCACCCAAGAGGCCACAAAACAGGAGATATTAGAGGCTGTTATCTACAAAATGGTGAAGAAAATGAGACAAAAATGTAGCCCTTTTAAAAATAAACTTCAGATGTGACACAAATGGATTAGAACTGTTTTCTAATAAAACCTGAAAGTTACCTGGGGGAAAGATCTGACTGATGCACACACTTCTACCCACCTCTTCCAGTTTGCTTTATTTAAAAAATTCCCAAAGCTGTCATATCTCTCAACTTTGTCTTTTTGGAGCAAAGAAAAAATAAACTATTTTGGGGTACTATTTTGGCCACTTTGTAGGACATTTTAGTAATGAAGAAGTTTTGAGTGGCATGCCCATTACTTAAAAATCATTTGATGTTCCTTTTCTTCCTCGACATGTGCTTTTCCAAATAAAACAACTCATATGGAAACAGTATTTTTGGCGTTGTAAACCTTTGCCATTAATCTACAGGAAGAAGAACATTTACTGTCTCTTACAACCTGTTTATCACTCTCTCCATCTGCTCGAAGTAGTTTTATAGTGTGCTTTGCAAACAGCAATTCTTGTTATGCCTGGGTATTTCACAGGCTGCTATTTCAAAAAATATCATAGATTTCTCACTTGTGCTGTTTGTCCCAATGCTACATCCTCCTCAGCAGATGAGCTTACTTTAGCATCCATGCAGAATGAGTATTTATCAGGACAAATCCATGTGTCATGAGACTCGTGCTACCTTCAGTTCTCAAAAGAGATGATGTACCATCGTTGCTACAACACAACCTTTTCAGTTTTAAGCCACTGACATCCAAATAAAGTCTCCTAATTTGGTGTTCCTTTAATTCCTATATTTTTTGCCCCTTTCTCCCCCTGTCCCTTAAAAAAAAAAAAGAGGAAGAAGGACTCTCTGAAGTAGATAATCTCAGTATTACAATATATATAGGAGTGGGTCTCTTCAGTAATTTAATCTGTTGAACCTGTTCCAAGTGTCCCCTGATAGGAAAACCACTTTTTCTACTTTAACCCAAGAAAATTCTCTTCAAACTCTATTTTAGGCACAGAAAACGTCATGTTCTGCAGCTCAGTTATGAATGGCAATAACAACAAAATGTAGAAACAAACCCAATTCCTTCTTCCATATTTGAGAATTTTTGACACATTGGATAAATAAGTGTTTGGCACTGTAAGTCCACTCAGTAATACCATTTTCAGCTATTTATGCAGCTGCTAACATGTTACAGATACCCCTATTCACAGTAAATTTTAAGAGTACTCGTTGGCAAAAGTAGTTTCCATGCAAATGGATCGATGCTCCTTCATGCCGTTGTCCGTCGGATTTCTTCTGACAAGGTGATTGATCTCTCTTTCCACTCATTGTTAGAGCACTTGGAGACAGCGTTGGCTGCTTGACAGAACTTCTGGAGGAGGATCTTTCTGAGTAGCAGGTAAACCCATGGATCCAGTATCTGGTTTAGTGAGGCCAAACGCACAGCTGTCAAGAAGAAATTGCATTCTTTGCGCAGTTCTGAGCTTGGGGCTTCACCGGAGAATCCCTTGCAGTGTTCAAACGATGTGTGGCTGAAGATCATCTTCAACATCGTTATCTAAGGAAAATTAGGAGGAGAAAGTGATATATGTTAGGAGACTGTTATCTGTGTATCACTATATGCAAATATCCCTAAAGACAAAATCCTGTCAAATTTTTTTCCTCCCTCACCCAATTCAAACTGTGATCAGAGCAAATAAGCATTGAGAGAGCAGCTCAGTTTGTGTGTGTGTGTAAAATGAGTGATAAACATCACACCTTTCAGCTATCAGTCTTACAGATCTCATGCTAAACCAAGGCAGCACATGCTGCTTTCCTGCTTGAGACACAACAGAAAGCTGTGTGCTAAATCCTAGAGGTTCAAGATGGCCTTGGCTAGAAAGGGAAATTACTGACCTTGCAAAATTGACTTAAAGGGATTCATTTTATCATTATCATATTATCACAATTACAAGGAACAGCTGAATAACTCATGATGAGTAGAGCTCTTCGAAATCATGTTATGAACAGTAAAAGTCAGGAAAAAAGAATTTCAAATACAAAAATGTCTTCTTATTTTAAAGCTAAGATGTTTTATTCTATGACTTCTAAATTTTAGAATTTGATTTTAAGGTAAACTCTTCTGATTATGAACTGAGCCAAATTAAAAGTATTAATAAAGGTGTTTTGGGCTAGGAGTCAAGAAAACATTTCAAGTCAAAAGAAAAAAAAAATCTTTTTCTTTTGTCAAAAGCCACAGACTAAATTTTGCATTAACCTGACCTGTATTTCCTCCTTTCCCCCCTCAGTTCTACTCCCCCAGTGATTATATGATATATTTAGGAATCTGTTTCCCACAGCATCCGAACTGGTATGACCGAGAGACACTATTTACACTGCAAAATGTTTCACACAAGTAGAAGTTTCCGTAACTGATGTCTCCCATACCTCACAGCACAGATCAGCAAGCTCTGGCCTGGGAGCCAAAAGCAACAAGCCGGTTGATTTTTGGGGGATTAAATGCCATCAGGCATGGCAGCATCTCGATTTGCAATACTAGTTATGCAGCATAGGGCTATGGGGGTCCTGCCAGGTATTATGTGCATGGCACATGTCAGAACATAAGCACTGGTCAGCAATAGTCACTCATTTATTCTGAAAAGCCAAAGAAGAGGCAGCTTTGATTAATACTTTCACCCCAAAATCTGTACTTTAAGGTAATTTTATCACTCGTATTTCAACGTGTCAGTGAAGGTATCTGCTGTTGGTAGGGTACAGGCAGCAGAGAGGATCCATTTTTCTTATGGGTTGCCACAAGGCTTACAATCTTTAAAAGACTTATAAACTGAAAACTGCACTATAATGATTCAATCAAGTAAAATAACTATACTTTGTACAAGTAAAATAACTATACTTTGTACATCCTCATTTTCCAAATTAAGACGTAAACTTGCTTTACAGCTATCAACACCATGAGCCTTGAAACACAAGGACACCATTACTCTCATGTTACAGACTAGAAAGGCAAGACACTGCCAAGGGCTGCTACAGGCTGCGCAGAAAACCTGTGACTGAAAAAGAACCTGGCTTGGGATCTCCAGTGCAGTGCTCCAGCCACACGAGCACTGGGTTTGTTATCAGGCTGCGGCTTATTCAGGTAAAAATGGTGAGAAGCCTTTTTTGTTTGGGTTTTTTTTAAAGCTGGTGAGAGAGCTCACCAGAGCTGGCATTGTTATGCTCTCACACACTAATACATAACCATGGGAAATATGAATCACATTTTGAGAGATGTCAGATAGATATAATTTTCCACCGTTTAGTCAGTGTCAGTTGTCTGAAGTTTTCTGTACCAACTACAGCTGCTTAAAAATATATCACTTCAGAGGCTTTTAGTTGCCTCTCTACAGATAAGCTACATTAGATTTTGTATTGCGATGTTTTTTCCAGGAGCCCATAAACACGGGGATCGAAACGCCTTCTGAGCAGGCACTTGCCATGCAACTCGCTGCCAAACGACGTGTGCGTCAGCGGTATAATGGGGAAAATACCCGTGCTCTTACCCCTGGCTGTGATGCACAGTGAAGCTCTCGGGTGCTTTAGAGCAAGGAAAAAAGCAGAGCTGATGTGGGGACGGGGCACGCTTCCCAGTGTACGTCAGGTAACAAGCTGGGTACCGGCTCCTACCATGGACCGAAGTGTGGCAGTGCCAAGTGACCTGACACTTGGGAAGCCAGGGGTAGGGCCCGCGTGCCGCACTCCGTACTCCAAGGACAGCGCTACTGAACACCTAACTTTTCCTGGACGGGTCCTTTTTTTGCTTGCAAAGCTCTTCTGGCCCTGACTGGAAGACTTTTGACTGTCGGAATTTACTGTCTGGAAATCCTGCGGAACCGAGATGCAGTAGGTCCGCATATTTTGATGTGTCTACTGTGTATGTCAAGGAGATGGATACCCATGCACAACGGCTCTGATGCACACCTAATTCACTGTCTTTGCAAAGGCTGGGTGTACCATACACTAAATAAACTGGCAGCCAGTCCTGAAAACGCAGGGAACAGCCCGAGGGACGAGACTCGCAGTCAATCATTCACAGCCCTGTCCAACATCTTGACTTCAGCCTTTCGAAAGAACCAAGACAACCCGCACCAGCAGCACCGCAAGCCGAGTGATCCCAGCCAAGGTTTTCCCACAGAAGGCTGTCTTCAGAGTGGAGTGTCACCCAGAAAGGTCACATCTGGACTGCTGCTGTCCTCATAAACTGGGACAGTCAGAACAAGAGTGACCAGGAGCAGAGGCTACGGGGGAGGCTTTTTCCATTCAAAGGGATATTCTGGGTGCCAGATCAATAACCATGTGTTGACCTTGGAAAGACTTAGATGACTTTGGAAGGCAGGGCAGCTCGGACAGCAAAGTAGAATTGTTTTTGTTTCTTTAAATAGAAGCAGTTGAGGATTCCATCTACTACATTTAATTTAAATAAAAGTGAAAATAAGTAGCCATTGGTAGAGCTTTTTAAAAATACAGAGAGATACAGGCCCAGAACACATCAAACCGCCACTTGCGCACCAGACCCACACAACGGCAATCCTAACACTTTCTCTGCCACCTCCGGCTGTTTAGGACACTGTCACTGTCACAACTCCGTCCACGCTGCCTGCAGCATCTGCCTCCTGTGCCCACCAGAGTCCAGCACAACCCACCTCCTGACGGGGACCGCAGCATTACCATGCCATAAAGAGCAGCAGTAAAGAGTATGTAAATATGCTGTGCCCACGTTACAGCCAATGGAAACCACACCGCATTTGTCATTCCCAGTATTCGGATTACTTTCTCCCAGATCAGATCTTCTAGCTCGTCCTTTGGGAACTCTGCAATGACCCTTGTTCTGCAGACCTTGTTGTCTTGCTCTTTTGTTAGTGAAGCCATGGAGCTACAAAAATATCAGGCCAATAAAATACATTTCCCAAGAAGACAACTGCTGCTTATTTTTGTTGTTATTACATAATATTCCTTTACTGGAATATTTGTTGGACCAACAATTGCTCTACTGGAAATTTTATTTGTTTGATGTCCTTAGAGGTTGTTTATCATGGCCTGTACTGGTCTTCTAAATGAATTAAAAGAAAGACTGCAAAAGGTAGAGGAACAACATCAGGTGGAATAAAGTCAATGGAACTACACAATTTATGCCAATAAAACAATTTGGCTCAAAATGCATATAATAATATAGCTGATAATTGTATTTATTCAATCTGAGTAGATAAAACTTTGCTGTTATCACTGAATGTAGTTTTATAATAACATTAAACCTCCACTGCTCTGGTTTTCAAACTTACAACCAAAGACAAGATGCATTTTGTGAGATATCTTTACAGTGTTTTGAATAACGTTGGATTGTAGTACACAAGAACTTTTCACGGTTGTTTCATGGGCTCCCCAGCTGGCAACCATCACTGTGATATATTGCCACCAGCTTAACTTTACATCGGCAGTCTGTGTTACCTCAGGGACTCCCAGGCAGCTTACTATTAAATTGCAATAAGTTTAGAATGAACTTCCATTGTAGTTAGGGGAAAAAAAAGGAAAAAAAAAGAGATGAAAACTTTCCCAAAGATATTTTTCCAGTTTTAGAAACTATGTTGGAAACTGCTGCTATCTGCAGTAAAAGATGGGAGAATAAAACAGTTGATGTGCTTAAAGGTGCACATTTTTCAGCCAAGCACGCGCTGAGTAGCTGGTCTGGAACACGGGGTAAGAATCTGATGGGAAATTCCTGGTCCCAGACTGCAAAATCTTTTCTTGAGATAGCTTCCAAAAAAACCCCCATGTTTTCTATGCATCATGAAGACAGGAGGATTCATCCTCTTACACTGCTTCTCCTCTCCCATTAGCCCTAATCTGTTGCTTAAACAATTCTCTCATAAAGAAGCAAGCCGTGGGAGGAAGAGAGGGTTCTCCTGACGAGATACAAATAGCAGCTGTCGTGAGTAAACCATGGAAAGCCACGATGGACAGGGTATGATTTTCCCTTGTGGTGACTAACAATACCTATAGTCATGTACCATCTTGTTTTAAAACCAAAATTGTAATTTTGTCTCACTAAATTTTTAGGACTCTTCTGCTGCCTCTGCTGAAGCTGAGGCAGAATGAAAGACTTTAGTTCGAGCAGGCCAACTGCCAAGACAGACTCTGCCTGTGGACCCTTGAAGGAGAACTTCCCATTGCCTAGCATGGACGTGGATTTCTTTTTTGAAGTAGAAATACTGCCTGTCATAGGCAAAGCTAAGACACGTCCAGCCAAGTAGACTACAGAGGGGCATGTTTGGCATCCGCACCACTCTAACCTCAGTTCACCCCTCACTGTAGCTGCTCATCCATCAGATTGACAGTAACCCAGAAAGGATCTAAGTTATAGGGCATCTGATGACCTATCTTTATTAGCAACCTTCTTGCAGGAGGGCAACGCAACACCTCCCGGCGTGCCCGGACCACAGACGTACCAACATGTCCTGGGAAGAACTGCTTCTCGGAGCCGGCTCTGCATTGAGGCCGTGCTGCTTTCTGCAGGGCAGCACCGCACAGCTGGCACGAGCAACCTCAAGCAAATCACTTCTCTGTTTCTCAGAAACATGTGATAGTGAAATCATTTGCAATCCTCTTGGAGAATTACTGGAGAAGGCTGAGGATTTTCATAAGAACTTGTTTGCAGAAGGATAGTGATGCAGGGAATCGTGACAAGGTCCCACCAAAGTCTAGCGGGATTCCAACAAATGTGCTCTAATTTCTACCATTCGGTTGTGACCTTATCTAGACAAATACAGTCCAGGAAAATCCAGCCTTTTGGCCAAACTGAAATGGTCAGTACGCTGGGGCAGTTTTGAAACAGGTGGCTATTTCAGCCTCAGATGGAAGCGGAGCATTAGTGGGAAGGGTTACTGACTCATAGAAAAGGAGCCATCTAGTTTCCTTGCAGCTCAGTGATATCACTGTCTTTTTTTCTCTCTAAGTAAAGGTGCTTTCCATAACTATGTTTTGCACATCTAAAAATATTACAAAACAACATATTTTTAATAAAAATACCTGTAAAGGAGAGTGTATTTAATTTCTGTCCGACAGGAGGGTTAAGGAGAAGTATTTTCATAGGAAAAGCAGCAGAATACCTGAGCATTTTGGCTTTAAATAGCCTTGAAACAACTCTCTGAGTGAATAGTTTTGTAGCCTAGAGCTCTAAAAGAATTATTATGAGAATTCCACTCTGTACTGCACCAATGTTTCTGTGCAATCAAAGAACAGCTTCCTCTGTTTTACCTCAGACTCATTTCAATCTGCTGTCAGCTTAGGTCAATGGTTATGCTCCACAGTTGAGCACCAAAATAAATAGAAGATTAGCGTGAACTGGAAACCACTTACAATAAAGCAGTATCTTACTTAAGTGGACTGTTTTCCCAGGTTCTCCATGCTGAATTCAAGTCAGAATCTGAGTGCACGACAAAAGGAGACAATGCCTGCATTATGTATGCACTTCCTTTCTTCTACCAAATCCAGCACAAATCGAGAAAAGACGGGACACTTCATTAAGCTGTTAAGAGCACAGCCACTATCATCAGAAGTTTCACTTTTCTGTTTAATCACATTTGATTTTGTCATTTTCATCAACAGATCAAGTCTAAAAATACTGTCTGTGTAAAAGGGCAGTGTTTACCTAATAGAAATAGTTGTCAGAATCCGTTAATTCTCAGTTCTAAAACTCAGATTTCTTTTTTTAAAAAACCAAAGATCTCCTCTGAAAATCCCTGGATTCCTGTTTCAGCTAAATTTCTTACAACTGCTAAATGATGCAGCTATAGGTTAAATGAGTTCTATGATCTGGCTTTCACTGAAAATGCACTTGCATTACCCCAGGGTCACTCTTCCTAAAATCTGGCCTCTTATTCCTAAATCGTACTTTGTAGCTGTACAGAAAAAGTTGAAGTGTATGTATAAAAATGCTTCTGTGGTCATGACTCTTGATTTTGAGAATATGAAGACTGGAGAATATGCTGACTAGACAGCGAAGTTTTGCAGAACTCCACAGAACAAGTTATATGCTTTCACGTGTTGCTGCCATACTATTTCCAAATTCACTCTGGCTTACGGCTGTGTCACCCAGTGGGGCAGCAGTCCTCCACAGGATCGTAAAAAGCACGCAAAGCATTGCCAACCAGTAGCTCTTCAACTGGCCCTGCCTCTGACTCGGAGCATCAGGCTCCTCGCCAGGGAGTCAGTTCACCTTCCACGGCCAAAACTCCGAGAAGCCTTGCTCTCCCTTACCAGCTCCCTGAGTGTTTTCTGGAGATCTTAGCATTGTTTACAACAGGCTTTCTGACCCGGGCTCTGCTCCGTTAACTCATCACAGTAACACTTCCCACAGATCCATTCAGTAGAGCAGGGGGCAGCTGTATCAATTTGACTTCTGACTGTTAAACCTGCAAAAATGCCACGGGAAGCAAACCACCAAGGGGAATCCCTGCATCCTCACTGATTTTTCTGAGTACTCAGGTTCTGAAGGAAGAGAAAAAGTGTCCCTCATCTCGGGGATTTTCTCTCGATGCTACAAGGCTGGTTAAACCCTCAGGTGCAACAGCTCCATGGTCCCCTTGGAGCTCATCGAGGGAGCATCATGGGTCCTGCCGGCTTGGCTGCAGAGGGCAGAACCTGCACCCAACAGAAAGGCTACAAAAGCAAGGGCTGAGAAGCAAACATACTTCCTTCATTTAATAAATGCCTTCTAATTTTTTCACGTTTAATTATGGACAAGCGTGCAACAGTTAACTTCTGTAAAATAAAGAAATCCTAGTGTCTCCCCTTGGGACTCAACTGCAGACATCAGGGGGACGGCAGAATGTGCCACAGCAATGTTAATGGCTAGCCAAGGTGGCTGGGACTGCAGGCAATCAACGCATGGAGACACGGGAACAGTGACAGGGCAGTCTCCTGGTTTAACTTACCAAATCTAACGTTCCTTGGGGTTTGAGGAGCAGAACGTTATTCCCTGCTCTCAAGTTCTCACTAAATTTTCAGTGTGGTTTCATATTTTACTTCTGTCACAAGCTGTTAATGATCTCCAGAAAGCTAACTTACAGCCTCTGATTTGTTTTCGGGCCGGGTTATTTTGGAGATTTGATGGATTTTAATTAATTTACAAGGATAACATTACTAAATTAAATTAATTTGTTTTCTATTTTTACCTCATCCCCATCAGCCGTTAGCTTTGTCAGCCATTCCTCTTGTCACACCCCCATTTACGAGAGCTCAAGTTCTCTGTGCACAAGAAGGAAGAAAAATCCTTGTCCAGCCATAAAGCACCTTTCACATAACATCAAAATCACCATAGCTAGCTTCAGCCCTTTCCTGCTTATGGACCCCAAGTACAAACTTTCCAAAAATCATACTATCCTCTGACAGCAGAATACGCTGGCCTTTTTAGATGGGGTAGTGTCCTTGTCCCACATGGCAGAAGGAGATGTGGATTCAGCCTCCTCCACTCCTACATCACGAGAAGGGGTTTACCCCAGCTTGACAAGAAAGAAAGGGCCTAAGCGAGGAATGACAAAATGGTAGAAAGAAATGCAAGGGTCCTTTAAAAAGCCAGAAACAAAAAGCCCAGAATGCTGCCGAAAACACGATACAGTGAGCAATCTGCTGAAAACCAGAAGGCACTCGCGAAGCCTCAAGTCGTACCTTTCCTCATAAAGCACTGAAGTAAGTTTTGCTGCAAGGTGGGGGCAAGTAAAAACCCGTAAACGGCTGTCTCCCATGAGCAGAGGGCTCCACGGCAGCAGGGTCTCGATGAACTTCCTCCCAGGTTCCCCTACACGAGGAACAAGCAGGTTCTGGTTCCCCTCGTCCCCTCACCCTCAGACCCCGACGGTGCTGTCGAGCAGGTACGCCGTGCCGGGCAGGAGCAGAGCGTGCCCTCCCTGCCGCTGGAGCCCGCTGCCGGCGCCAGCCGCTCCCGCTCCCCCCTCGATCTGCCCGTGGCTCCGTGCCACGAGCAGTGCCGACTCCAGCCTCCCGCTCCCAGACCCAGGGTCTCCTCGCGTCCTGCCCTTCCCCTCTGTACAAGACCCTTGTTGTCCTCAGGGTCCCTCCTTACGACTCCAGTTCCTCCGTCTTTATTTTTTCCAACTATGCTGCACTCGGGCTACCCTCTCCCAGCCTCTCTCCTACCGGCTTTCCACACCCGACACCCCCCAGGCTCCGTCCCTGTCCCTGCCTTCTCTCCTCAGAGGCCATTCGCGGCCATACTGCCCGTGAGGAACCTCAACCGCCGCAGCCTCCCACCCTGCCCGGGCCGGCGGCTCTCTCCGGGGGCCATCCTGCCTCCTGCCCGAAGGGAGGGAGGAAGCCTGGGGTTGACCCACGGCGGGCGGCAAGGCGACCTACCAGCAGCGGTGACCAGCAGGCCGAAAGGACACACATGATCCCCAAGAGCTGGATCAGTGTCTCCATGGCGATTCGCCCCCACTGCTTGCTGGAGCGGGACGCAGTCGCTTTGGTCCGACAACGAGACACCAAGGCCTCGATGGTGGCCAGGTTGCAGGCCACCGTCACCACGAGGGAGAGGAGCCCCAGGACGGCGAAGGTGGAGGCGAAGAAGAGGCTCCCGGTGAGCTGGCTGTCGCCGGTGCCGATGAAGCACCAGGTGCCGGGCCACTGCAGCGTGTACTGGCCCAGGCCGGCGACGGGCAGGAGGGCGAAGGCGAACACGGCCAGCCAGATGCCGAGCAGCACCGCCTTCGTCACCCGCGTCTTCATGTGGCTGGCGTACCAGTGGGGCGCGCGGATGGCCAGCGTCCTCTCCACGGCCATGGCGCTGGCGATGAAGAGCGGGCAGAGGCCGAAGAAGGTCATGCTGAAGCCGAAGAAGGCGCAGAGGTGGCCCGAGGGGTCGACGGCGTCCCAGGCGCGGTCGGACAGGTAGACGGAGATGACGATGGGGCTGGTCAGCAGCTGCCCCAGCAGGTCGGTGAGCGCCAGGGAGCCGATGCACAGCAGGAAGGATCGCTTCCGCCGGCTCTCCTTGGCCCGGTAGCTGCGAGAGACCAGCAGCATGGCCAGGGCATTGCCCACGATGCCGGTGATCATCATGGTCAGCGGGAACGCCACCGAGACGGCGCTGCAGCCCTCCGCCGCCCGCCCCGTCCCGTTGTCCCGCTGCCCCATGGCGCCGGCCTCGGTGCCGTTGGGGTCGTCCTGGCACTGCGGCCAGCGGCTCATCCCGGCGGACTACGGCGGCGGCGGGGAGCCGAGCGGCCGGCCCATGGCGCTGAGGAGCGCGGCGGCCAGGCGAGGCGAGGCGAGGCGAGGCGCGGCCGGCGGCCGCTATAAGGCGGGGGGCGGGCGGGCGGGAGGGGGACGGCCCTTCCCGCCCTGAGGGGAACGGGGAGGCGGCGCGGAACGGCACGGCCCGGCCCGGCCGCGGAGCGTTGCCGGCGCCCCGCCGCCCTCAGCCAGCCGCGGAGCTGGGGGACGCTGCCGCGCCTCAGGACGGGCCCCGCGGGGATGGCTCCCTCAGGGAGGCGGGACGGGGACGCTGCCGGCCGGTCCCCCAGCGCCATGGCGGCGGCGGGCGCTGGCCGAGCCCGGTCCGTGAGCTCTGCTGCCCCCGGGCGGCACCGGGGCTGTCCCCGGCCCCCGACCCCGGGTGTTCCGCTGGAAGCTGAACCGCTGCCGAGCCGGGGCGGGCGGCGTGAGGTGCCGGCGGCGGCCGCGGCCCTGGGAATGCCGGCGGCCTTGCGCGGCAGCTCCGCCGCCTTCCTCGTCCCCTGAGGGGGCAACGCAGGCGACGGCTGCTCTCTTTTTCTCCTTTCTTCTCCCGCTCTAACTCCCACGGCTGAGTTTTAGCACGGTTCAGGCTCAACCAAGCGGTGTCTCTGACCTCGGGCAGAAACTGGCTTGGTTAACCGGGAATAAATAAATGAACCCCCCCCCGCCAGCTGTTAGGGGGGAGAGCTCCTGAGCAGCCACGACACCCACCGCACTGGAGCACCTTTAGCTTTGTGCCGTTCCCACGTCCTCACCGTCTCGGGAGTTTGGTGGGACCCGGCTTTGCCGCCGGCACAGGTAACGACGAGTCCGAGAACCCACGCTAATTATCATTACAAATCCTTGTTTCGTGCTACAATAATTTCTTTGCTTATGAGCAGGAACTTCCAGGCTTGCTCTATGGAGTCAGCTACCGCTAGGGATTTAAGTCGTTTTTCCTGTGAAAGCAGAGTTAACAGTTTTAAAAAGTTTTAACAGTTTTATGGGTTCAAAGTGCTATTAACAAAGTCTAGTTTAAAATGCTGCCCTGCTCAGGTTTTACTTTGTATGACCGAGTGTGCGCACGCTACATCATGAAATGGAAAAAGCCACATTTCTCATAATTAAGAACCATAGTAGAAGTTACAGCCTGCTTTATAAGTTATTGAGCTGTGGCTTCTTTGTTAATGCTCGGCTTTCTAGAACATGTATAACAACCTGTCCTTAAACAAAGGAATCCAGACTTTAACCTTGCAGATGTACAGCAGGATGCCATCTGCGGAGCAAGTCCACTGCTGGGAACAATATTCACACCAAACTCAGATGTACACAGCTTAAAGTAGAAAGTCTGGAAAGTGTGAGGGGAAAATATCCTTTCCTCTCCTCCCCCCCCCCCCCCTTTCCAATTCTGACATTGAGTCGTTGATTTGGAGCTACTGTGAGTTGAGCACACATCTTCTGTGCCCCCCCTCTGCCATTTGGAAAGTTTGTGTGCCATCGTTTGGTACTGTGCTTGATATTTGTGCCCCACAGTTTTTCAGCAGGAATGCTCCCTGTTAGCTTGGTTGTGGGTTATTTCTGGATGGGGTCCATAACCAGCCTATGAGAGAAAGCATCAATTTATTAGTTCCATTTTCCAAACGAAGTACGAAGCACTCTACAGGCTTTTTTTTTTTTTTTTTCCTTAAATGCATGTGTAAGCAACCTCTTTTTCCAATAAAAAGACTACTCATTTTGATAATGGGAGGACAGGTAAAGTTAGTAAATTGTGCAGGACTTTGCTCAAAGCTGTCATCATAATTGAACTGTCACAGGAGCATTACTCCCTCCTGTTGCTCCCTTGCCCAAATTTTGCAAAAGATTGCACAAATATCTATACTTTCATACTTTAAAAAAAAAAACAAAACCCCAACCCAAAACAAACACCCTATTAGCTCATGTTATTTCTGAATAAAGAACAGAAACCTCCTTTTTGTTAAAGGAATTCTAGACAGAAAATTCTATAGCCAGTGATACATTTTGATTAATGCTCCAAGAACAAACTACAGAATCAATTAGAAACAGTAGCTGGAGTTTCTTCCCCAGAAGCCTGTGAAAGCTATAGTGTAGGGACTCAAGCAGAGGTAGCATCCCTAGCAGGGAAACTCCTCACACAGGAGGGAATTGTAAAGACAGGCTGATCCTCAGGTGTTGCCACTGACTGAGAAGAGTGAAGGAAGTGTTACCGGGACTGGAGGGGATGTGCGACAAGCCTGCCCCTTAAAACTTCCACCAGCTTCAGTCAAACCCTTTTCCCATTTAAAATATCTTTTTCATACTGCCCAAGAATATTCACTTTAGGATCTTAGTAACTCAGCTGATATCTGACTTGGAAAGGACTCAAGCATTAAGTCTTTCGGAAGACAACAGCAAAACATCACGGTTACCAGCTAAAGTGAGGTGGTTACAGAGAACAAAACTTCGGCTCTAAACCCCTCCTTTCACATCCTGTACCGTCCCGGGAATGCCAAACTCCATTGGTCAGCTCTTGATTTTCAAAATTTACTTTTAAGAAGCCTTTTCTGACACCTGAATGAAAGGCACCAGGTCTAATACACTATTACTATTTAAAGTTATCCTGCCATACTTGAGAATTGTTTTTCAACATTTGTCTAGCAGCGCTACATTGAAATTGGAAAGGTTTCAAGTAAGCATCTTCATCAATGTTTATATTTTTCATTACTCTCTATGCTGGTTTTGGCTGAGAGAGAGTTAATTTTCTTCACAGTAGCTGGTACAGGGCTATGTTTTGGATTTGTGCTGTAAACAGTGTTGATGAGGAAGAGATATTTTTGTTATCGCTGAGCAGCGCTTACACAGAGCCAAGGCCTTTTCTGCTCCTCACCCCACCAGCGAGCAGGCTGGGGGGGGCACAAGAAGTTGGGAGGGGACACAGCCAGGACAGCTGACCCCAAGTGACCCAAGGGATATCCCAGACCATATGACATCACACTCAGCATATAAAGCTGGGGGAAGAAGGAAGGGGGGGGGATGTTCGGAGTGATGGCATTTGTCTTCCCAAGTCACCACTACGCACCGTGCAGCCCTGCTTTCCTGGAGATGGCTGAACACCTGCATGCCCACGAGAAGTGGTGAATTCCTTGTTTTGCTTTGCTTGCGTGCAAGGCTTTTGCTTTCCCTGTTAAACTGTATTCATCTCAGCCCATGAGTTTTCTCACTTTTACTCTTCCAATTCTCCCCCCAACCCAACTGGGCAGGATTGGGCAAGCAGCTGTGTAGGGCTTAGTTGCAGGCTGGGGTTAAGCCACAACCCTCTTGAAATGTTATTTACACTTAATTATTCCCTAAAGGTGACTGATGATAGGCCACTGAATTTAAAATGACAACATTCAAAACACTGGCCTGCTAATCATCAATACAAGCCCATGCTGCAACATCCCCCCCCCCCCCCAATATAATAAGTCATGGCAAATGAGCAAATGCCTAATGCACCAAAAAGGATGAAAATGTTGCAGAGTCCTAGGCATAACAACCAACTTGCAGTAGTTCATTACAACTAAATTTAAGTTTCGGGGGGTTAGTGAGAAGCAAGACCTAACACAGTGTCCATTTAATCTCCGGTCATTCACCACAGTTGCTTCTATCAGACAACAGCATACAGAAGTTACCTGGTGTGGAAATGAAGCAATCTTGTTTTAAGATGTACCAACATGTACATTTTAATGCTTTTTATTATTAATTGGCTACCTATCTGAAGAAAAAAGAAGCATTTTTCAGCAGTGGATTTCACTCTTGTATAAAATTAAAGGCTAGTCTGCCTTTATTTAGAATCACTTTCTAAATGTCAATTACTACAGAAAAATGCTTATGCAAACCCACCATCACTATTCACGAATGCATTTAATTTTCCTTAGAAAAGCACATTAGCCCTAAACTTAACCTAATCAACACTTCCTCCTTTGCCATGACCAATTTCACTGATCCTTGATAAAGCTGCACAGAAATACCAGTTTATTTCTATAGGCAGCAATTTATCTGCCCCCAATGGCTAAACTGACAGCAAGGGAAATATTTTCTAGTGAAACAGTAATTTCCTGCTAGGCCACTGGAGATAATTCTACCCACCCCAACCCACACAACCCCCCTACTACAGTAAACCCACACCTTTTTGCTGCCTGAGCTTAATCTAGCTTTGTGTCTTAACAGAGGTGGACCATGTTTAGTTCTAATAGCTTGGTTCTAATTTATTTGCGATCCAGTAACTACAAAGAGGGGTTTGTGTGTCACTTATAACAGGCATGCAAAGACTACCATAGTTGATGTGCTGTTGTATTTTAAAATGTAGAAATCAAAATAATTTAAACATACTGCTTCCTCTAAAAACTTTCTGAAAAGGAGATATGGAACACATACAGAAGAAAATACCTGGAAGTTTTGTAAAAGCTCATTTTAAACATGCTGCTGCTTAAATCCACAAATATTTTCAGTACTTAAAGAACTGAAACAATCTGAAAATGTATGATACATATGGCCAGGTAAGTGCACATACTGCCCTTCTTGCACTGCTGTAACAGAGAATAACAACAAAATAACTGTTAGTATAAAGAAAGATTTGCTTATGTTTCCAAGATAAAGCACTCACTGCACAGTTGACTCACAGGTTTTATTTACACTTGTCTACAGAATCATTTTGCCTTACATTTTATCTAAGCCAAAAGAAACCATAATTTTCCTTTGTCTGTAGCCTATCATTTGCTAAATTTAAAAACTTTCATCTGTTAAGTACAGCAACAATTTTAATACAAAGCACAAGAAAAAACCCAAAGGCTAACAACATAGCATCTATTTGATCTGATCTTTACAATTTAGTAGTTGGACTTTGAAGTCGTCAGAGGCACAGTTACAAGACTAACCTGCTCTTGTGCAATCTACACACATTTAGCATTGAAATTAGATATAAAAGAAAGCATTGAAGAAGAAACTGCAGAGCATTTTTTTCTGCAAAAAGATTATCAAAATATTTCTACAACAAAAACATTTTGCTTATATACCAGTCCAAAAGAAGTGTCTTAAAAAAAAATAAAAAAATAAAAGAAAGCAGAATGTAGTTTTTAAATTTTGCTCCGTTTGTTTTTGTGCAGTTCATTTAAAGAAAGTGGTCAAATATGGGCTTGGAAGTTTTATTACTGAAATAAATGCAGATATATTGCTGTTTACTTGCTTAAAAAGAAGAATTTTCCTTAACATACTTACCTTGTCATGGCACTGAAGATACTTAAACTTTTCTTAACCAAACGGAGCTCAAGAGAGACCAAGTTTTAATGTGATATTGCTAGTAAAATAGATTCAATAAAGCATTTTAAGCCATAAATTATATTTAAGGGAAAAAGAATGACTGATGAAGAACACATTTAGGATGTCAGAACTTTCTACAGTTTATTAATTCTCATTTTTAAATATAAATAAAATTCAGATACCTTGAAAATTTTAGTCAGCCCCAAATGAATTTTACAGATGGCCTGCAGAAGCTTCACTTGATTCCGAGAAGCTAGTTCCATATTCCTCCATCTCGAGAGCAGTTCCTAAATGATCCTTTTGCAAGAAAGGATCGCAGAGTCCCGGGTCCATGCATGTGAAAATACCATAGCCAGTACCCACTGCAGAAAGGGCACTTTGCTGACTGCAGCAAATAATTTCTAGTGACAGGCACTGGCAGCTATGAGACTCGAGCAATGGAGAGGATAGCGCCCAATGTCTCAAACATCCTCGCTTCGACGGAATGAAGTCTAATTCACTCTCTACCAAATCATATGATGGACTGGGTATTTAACAGCTATTTCGCACTGAGCATAGCTAAAGAGAGGGGCATCCATCTATACTTTTACTTCAACACAGAAAAACAAAAAATAATTAGACCCAAGTACTCACTACTGTCATCCAATGGGTAACACCAGCCCTACAGCTACGCTAATCTTTTGTGGTCCCATACGAGCTACATCAAACAAGCTCAGGCGTTGGATGCAGAAAGCTCATGGGTTCTTCCTGTATTCCTCAGATGCTGCTTCGTAATTGTCACACAAAGAGCAGAGTTGTATTAGAACATATCCAACCTGTGCCTGCTCATACATGTAAGAGAGCCAGGAATCGAGTAACTGAGTCTTTAAAAATAAACCTGCCCCTTACTCAAATAATAAAACTTCACACCTGCTCTGGGGAGTTTATGGCTTAAAATGCTACCTCACTTTTTGTTTCATGAATGAACAAAGCTGCAGTTTTCCAGAAAGCAAGGACAGACATGCATCTCTACTAGCAGATTTAGCACTTCTGACCAAGTAAGACACCAACTTCTTAAAAATGTCTCATGCACTGACTGGAATTTTTTTTTTTTTTTTTAAATGTGAGATTTAATACATTATTTCTTTTTAGAACTTGTACGGGAACCAGAATGGGAAGATCCAGATGACGATCTGCGGCGTCTGCAAGATATAAATGGAGAAAGCATGCAAAGAAATAAGTTGAAATTAATTTTAGCATCCACTTTGAGTAGTCTGTATCCTATAATAGCTGGAAGCCAAGTATATCTGATAGGGGCCTTATAAGAATATAGAAATAACTTTAAAACCACTTTAAGCTCATGAATGTGAATTTAGTACTAAAAATGTAAGTTTAAGACTGAAAGCAGAATACAATTTCTAAATGCAATATTTACTTATGAAAATAAATCAATAATGTACACATTAACACTTCCACACACTGAAAAGAATGGTGACCCAGGTCTTTCTAAGGAACATGCTCCTACCAGGAGGAAGTTTCATTGGGGTGGGGGGCAGGAAAAAAGCAATTACAGAGGTTTTAATAGGAAGTAAGAGTAGGGGAAGTGAGAAAACTACTTTTAATATCAGAATAACTGATCAGATTCAATTCTTTCCCAGTGAATCTCAGTCCTTCAGGAAAAAAAAAAAATCACACATTTAAATACACCCATTCTTATTCTACATAAACCCAAACCTTTCGGGTGACCGTGATCTCGATCGTCTTTTTTTGCGATCACCAGATGAAGAAGATCTAGAACGACTTCGCTTCTTGCTTCTCTCAGGGGAAGATGATGAACGAGAGCTTGAGTAAGATCTTTTTCTTGGGGTGGAAGACCCCCTGTAGGACCTGGAGCTGGATCTTTATTGATCAAGAAATAAATCAGATTTAATTCTGGTATAATATAGAAAGAACAAAGAAAGAACAAAAAGAGACAGTTCTCATGAACACTCGCTACTCTAGTTACGTCAGTGTTTTGTCAAATAAATGTGTGGATGCTTTAATACTTACTCCTTAGTTATCTGCCAATAAAGACTTCTACTGCCGTGGTAGTTTTCTTAATAAATTTTGCTAAATAATGTTTCTTGATATACAGACCGCCAATGTTTTGGAAACCTCTTTCCAGCATTCACCAGAATGACACATTTTGACAAAGAAGCGATGGGAGACTGGGACAGGAAGTAGCCTATATGAGGACCTTCCTCAGCAGTTAAATTCACAAAGCAAAATGGCTTGAAAACCACAGACGTAATGCTGATTTAACAATGTTTCACTTTATATTAATGGCTATTTCACACTGGAGAGTTGTAAAGTAATGTTCATCTTACTAGAATAGTAAAAACCCTCAGAAGATAAATTTCAAATCTTAAAATAAATCTGTGTAGAGAGTGAGACCTTCTACAACAAAGTATTTTAAAAAAATCTCTTAGAATACAGTCATTTTGGCATTTAAAAAGAAAATGAACCAGCTTCACTTACAAGCACTCAAAGATCACTTTGGTTATCTAAAAAAACCAAGAAAAAAAAGACTTGTGGAAAAAGTAATAGAGCTAGAAATTCCTAAACTCTAATTCCAAAATTATATAAAAACACCCAACAGGAATTTTTTTTTTTTTCCCAGTAAACTGGATAAAACATTAAAAAAACCCCAACAACACAGTGCATGTTGTTGGTAAAATATTTTCAGGGTTCTCATTGTAAATAACAAAGCAGTCTTATTTCACATAAGCTAATACACCGAGGACTCTCGGTGGATGCTGTGTGGCACAAGCAAATAACCCAGCTCAGCTGACGAGTCACTTCAGCATCTAGTGGGGGCACAGGCACCCTTTTTCTCTTCCTAAAAGTATCGATTCCATCTCGCACTGACCCTCATGTAGCAATCCATAGCACATTTCTGCCGCCAAAGGGCAGTAGCACCACTTGTGATTGGTCTTCCCAACTCAAACTTCCTTATTTACAGTTTTAAGATTCTCTGCATGCATGGAGATGGGACAGTTCTTCATTCCATCGCAAAAGGAAAAGTCCTGCCAACAGGATGCCTGTGCAAAGGACACCTCAAGGAACTTGGTGCTTTTGTTACTTTTCCCCACACAGGTCAGTAACTGCTATACAGAAAAGGTCAGCTAGCTCAAACTCCTGTCAGCTTCTCGCATGATGTGCTATCAACATTTTTATACGTTCCCCCCCACATTTATAAAGACAATGGCAGCACTATCTAGTGGAAGTTAGATATGTTAAATAAGTTATCACTAAACACAAAACCAGCAGTCTAGCGTATTTTCTAACGTTCTTCCACATCAAGTAGCCAAAGTGGAAATAGTAAAAACAGCAAAAATTACTGAAGCAAGTAAACATGCATTCAATTTCTTCTTCCTTCAAAGTGAAGATCTGTGGCGTCCACTTGTCTAGCTTAGATCAGACTTAAACTCTTCAACCAAAACCTCGCATTCTCAAGAAACACATCTGTAGTGGCAACAACCTCGTGCAGAGACCCCAGGAATTCTGACTTCCAAGATAAAAATGAGTTAATGTTTTTTGACCAGCATAATTTTACGATGAAATCAACAAGCGGTTGGTTCTTCTGCCCTTTTTTCTCTCTGCAAGGAGAGAGTGCTACCTCATTCACCTTGATTTCGACCCACGAGATCTAGAGTGTTCTCTGGAACTGGAACGAGATCTTGATCTGGAACTGGAAGAACTTCTTGAATGGGACCTGAAACAACATGGAAGATTTTTTTTCCAGTGTCTGACTTTATTTAGCAGAGTAACTACTACTGTTAGGAGTAGAGGCAACGATGCATCAATACGATTTGGCCTAGAGTCACTAAAGAAGTGACAATTTCCTCCTACTCCCCCACTATCACCACAGTACATTTTAAAACAGAAACTTTAACATACTAAGATGGTGCATTAAAAAAAATTTATAGTCAGCTTTTTATTATGTTTCCTAAAACAAAGCACAAAAATTAAACAGTATTGCAGTTATTTGGCAAAATGAAACAACTGCATATCTATTAACTATTTCATGAAATCAATGCCTTAGCTTTTAATTTGTGCCTTAACTTGAAAACCATCAGTTTCTTTGAAAAGCAGAGTAGGTAAGAGTATTAGGACTAGCTAGCTCAAATTTTCCCCAAGTCAGTTCTCACAAGCATTTTGTAAGCAGTTTCAAGTTTTCGTAAAGACTTCCCCCTGCATTAAAAATTTAGTAGTAGTTAATTCTTAGCTAAAATACAGACATATCTAACACTACTTGTAACTAGTCAAAATAATTTTCAAATTTTTCATGTTGATGGTTTTTCTTTAAAGCACAAACCACAAAAGATATGCAAAAACGGTAGCGGACTTGCAGTAACCATTGTAAAAAGAAGGCATTGCAATCAAATTCTAATAGTCTTTCCAGGAAAAATGTATTATACGTGCTGTCAATCTCTCAGTTATATTGTTACCATGTCTTTCTCACTTTGCACTCTTCTGTGCAAAACAGAAGTGGTATGAACACATGCTAATCAGAAAATATATTTAAACTTTTTTAAAAAACACAAAGAAGTATCCACAAATGGCAACTGATATTTCCAATTAATTATCTGTAGCTAGAAGCAAAAAGTTCAACAGAAAGTTGAAAGATCCCTAGCAAATGTCAGTTATGATGAGCTACTTTTTACCTCCCTGTTAACATTTGTGAATTAACAAACAAAGTTAGGGCCAGATGAAGTTCTGTCGTCTTTGACCTTCCCACCCCTAAACCTAAGAATTATACTCAAATGCAGCCCATACTGGCAGCATACTGTCCTCACACAGGACAATACAGCCACTTCCTCAAAGATCTTGCTCCACATCTCACTTCATTTACAAAAAATGCTGAGAGCCGGTCAGCTTAGTCACTATTATTCACTTAGTGCTGCTCCTTGGAACCAGGCCGCAAATATACATCTCAAGACGGCATTTGAAGGAGTGGGGAGGCTGACAATACATATGGTGAAGAACATAATTTTTCATAGAAGAGGCAGCATGAAAAAAAGCATGACAGCAATGGGGAGAAAGACAAAACCGAGACAGAGGCTGACATCTGGTTAGTATGAGGGTCTGAAGAATGAGGGCAGTGATCCCAGCGGTGAGAGCAGAGAGGGGCGGTTACACAGCTAGGAAGATTAGAAGAAACTTGAACTTTATGTATATGAACTCTATGTATAACCCTATGAGCTAGTACCAATTTGAGGTTTTAAACTTATCAGTATCATCCTTGTATTAGTTGTAAGGCAGCTAAAAAGCTACATGATTTATATCACGTGATTACAACACATTTATTGAACTGTTCATATATTACTGAATTTAAATAATAATGCGAGATCTTAAATCTACCCAGTAAACTTTTTTGTGGCTCCATGATCAGTATAAACCTTTAGTGTTATTCTGACAACATTGCCACTGTACTTAAAGCTTTGTTGCTTGCCAACAAACTAAGTTCAAGTTTCTTGTCTTTATTTCCAGGATATTTTCCATTCTGTCCTTTCACTGAATCTGTCCGAACTGCATCATCACTGCCCTCTTCTGCCACCTCCTCCCACTTGAACAATACCACCCTTCTGCTTCTCTGTTCAACAACTCTACTTAACATTGCTAAAAAAAGTTCACCCATTGAATCACATATGGCCAACAAGCCTAAAAATAAAATTGAAAATAAGTTATATTTTTACATTTTTTTGAAGGACTCAATTGAAATACCAACTTAAATTTACTAAAACAAGCAACAAGACATATGAAGCCTCCCTACTGAGGGCCCACAGAAGGTCAGAAAAGAACATTATCTACCTGTGTAAATTCTGTACATTGAATTGTTAACATTATGAAACTAAAACTGTAAGGCAATCAAGAAAAAAAAGTAAATAAAGAAGTTAGATACTGACATTTTGCCTGGCGTTACCCGTGACCTGTACCCGTTTACCTGGACCTAGACCTTGAGCTTGAATGAGAGGATGAGCGCGATGAAGATCGTGAGTGGGAAGATCGAGACTTAGAACGACTGCGCCTATTGGATTTCTTTTTCTTATTAGTGTCCTCTTCTTCACTGGCATCAAGATTATATTTTGAAAGGTCAGCATCATCTTCATCCTCATCCTGAAAAAATGCAGATATAAAAAAATACTTCAGAAATATTTTGATTGTTTTCTTCAGTTAGTGTTTTTTACTTATTCTGTGGTTTATTTTGTGTTTTTTTTTCAACCTTTGAAAATACTGTTGTTATTGCATTTAATGAGATCCAAAAACTTTAAGAGTAAAGAGTGACTGAAAATTTGTCTTTCAAAGCAAACTATTAAAAAGCTTGCAAACCCCCCATCTGAAGTCCCATTTTCTGATACTTAATGACGTTAATGAAAATACAGACATTCATTTTTACCAGTTATTTTAAATGAGTGCCTGGAAGAATTTTCAGGCTCAAACTCTATAACCATAGCATAACTCTGCAGAGACATGTTTCATATGCAGAATTTGGTGACTGCTGCGTTAAAAATAAGCACATATGCATGTCTCTGCAGGACTGTTGTCCAAAGATGTGGACAATCCAGTACGTGATGATCATGTATTTCAGGAAAGATGAAAATAATCTCTGAATATTTTATTCCCTTTTATAAAAAACAAATCTGATGTGGTTTTAAAAGGCTAAGAATAAAATTCAAGAACATTCCCTTTATATGGTAACCATACATACAGGCTCCAAATAAAGATCTCAAAATTTTTGATTCTGATCTCAGATAAGCTTTTAATTTTTTATGGTTTAAAAAAAATTATACATCTTTGAATGCAGGTATTTAGAACAAAACGAAGTTTGTGCACAAACTTTACAGAAGCTGTAGACTGCAATACTCTGATAGCTACTCCTTTACATTGCTCTAAAGGCAGCTCAAAATACAGACGAAACCTTACCTACTAATACTAAACAGCACTGTAATAATAATTAAAAAATAATTTCTAGGAAAAAAACAGAACATGCTACCTCATCCAATTTATATTTAGAGAGATCTTCATCCTCATCCTCCTCATCTTCCCCTTCAGATTCCTTATCTTCTACTTCCTTCAGGATAGATGCAGGACCAACCGGCTTCCCTCTGTACTTTTTCTTTTTGCGTCCAAACTAAGAAATTTTATTCCATTAGAATACAATTTAATCAAAAGTAACTTCTAACTGTATTTTTTGATAAAACTTCTATGAGAAAAATAAATATACATCAACTTCAAACAAGGTACTGCTCAAAGGGAAGGAAATGTATCATGAAACCAATTAGCAACAAGAAACTTCCTAAAGACATACTTATCTTAGATACAATTAGTACCCACAGACAAGATTAATGGAAATCTGAATTTAACAAAAGAGTATTTCATACTCATGTCTATGGGTTATCTTTATAAAAGTGTTGAACATCTGGCTGCAAACAACATGCATGACCCTGAAGCCAGCTCCCTAAGAAGTTTAATGAACTCAGCTTGTACCACTTTAATTTGAACTCATTCTTAAGTTTTTAACCCCCAAAAAGACAAAACAGATGCATTCACTTTCAGTTCAAAACTTTCACACTTGAGCATTTGACAAAAAGATGCATCACAATGTATTCCTGACTCACGCTCTTCCCTTTAAGGAAATGCAAATGCACACATCCTAAACACAAATCACACAACATGCGTCTCTCCAGAGTAACACCTGTACCTAATCTTACCTCATCATACTCCCCATCTGATTCTTCACGTTCTATATATTCAACATTCTCTCGTTCATTAAATCCTCCTCCGTATCCTTTAAAAAGGGGTAAAACAAGACAATCACTTGAGCTGCACCGAATTCAGCTACATTAAGCACAAAGTTTAGAATAAAGTTTCACACAGGTTCTGGAAGCCTTCAGTAGATTTATAAATATATGCCATAAGAATGTAACACGATCTCAAGAGGAACATGAATTGTTCCCACAGATGTTTATTAAACATAGTTCTTCAGAAACCTAATTGAGAAAATGGATTAAGACACATAAACAACCCAGAAGCAATAGCTTTTAAAAGAATGGGAAAAAAAAAAAAAGAAAAAAATTCAGGATTACAGCCGTGCTGAGCAACCAGCTTCCCAGAAGAGCTCTGGCGGGGCTGCAGTGCCTGACAATTGCCTTGGTGTGGATAAACACAAGAACGTCTCCAAAGGGCTAGAGTAAAGGCTACTGCCCTTGAAGACCAAATTCCCACCTCTGAGAGCAGCCAGTAGCCAATTGGGGAAAGCAGGCAATGAAACGTGAGGTGAGGGCAACACCGGCAAACTGCTTTCCCAGCTGCTGGTGTTGCTGCAGCCTCTTTGCCACAGCCAGGTCCTACGTGCACGCAGCCTCCTTGGTGGCTTCTGGGCATGCCAGTCTGCTCCCATATCGTAATTGTTCTGTGACATACAAGTCACGTATATATCCTCAGGGAGCAATAGGAATAAAAGCATCCTGTAGTTGCACTGAATTGTACAACTGCCAAGATCTGCCTTCAGAATCTTTCTATTCCTAACGTAAGTGGAAAACTTGAATGGCTCATTTTAATGTCAGCTGACTTTGTAATTTACTGCAAGCGTGTGCAACATGCTAGGTGTCCTGCACATGACTGTAAATTTACTCTGAAGGACACGAGAACTTGAAAAATTAATTATAAAAAATATTCAATTTATGAAATATTATAGGAAATACAATTATTCTTCAATATTATCCAAATATTAAATAAAAATATTTAAAAATATTCTTTTTCCTTTTGAATAATAAGCTCTGTGCTCTTCTCCATGCTGCTTTTTTTCTATGCATTAGTGTTACACTCTATGCATTACATTCTCTGCCTGATCCCGTTTGCAGAGGTAACAGTATAAATAGCTACGACCGCCCTGTAAGGATATCTTCTGTTCTAGTTACCACCGGGTTCATTGCTAATGCAGGAGGAACTTTAAACGTGTCACAGTGTGACCAAACCTCAAACCTCATTAAGAGATAACAGTCTAATCTATACAGCCCTTAATGCTGTTCTTGTGACTGCTCAGTCCTCCGTAGTCAGACACAATATATACACGAGACCTTTTGGAGTTTAATAAAACACTGCATTACTCCTTCCAAATGCCTTAGTATAAAAATCAAACACAGAGGCAATTTAAGCCGGATATTCATTGACTTTCCAAATGAAACCATCACATATTTTACACACTACTAAAAGTAATCAAGTCTAAGAACCTACAGATTTATTTACATATGGAAGATCATTCAACTTTGCTAGTTCTGCTGCGGAAACAATCCCTTTAATTAAATTACATTGTGATTTATAAAAATAAGTTTTCGTACAGTAATTTCAGTATTTTAAAACCATATACACCTTACCTGTCCTTTCCTCCAATTTAGCATACTTTGGAGTATTACACATATTACATTCTGATCTTCTGGCCCAGTTCACGTTACCACATCTTCAGAGGCAAAAAAAAGAAAACAGAAATAAGAAACATTTCATTCAAATAAAAAAGTTTGTGTTGAGGCAACACTTAAAAAAAAAAATCATAAAAATGTATTTGCCGAGTTTTAGCCGTGATCTGCAGTCACCAGTACAACACAATTAACTCCAAGGCCAACAGTCACCAAGACACAAAGAACTGCAAGAGAGTCTATGGGTATTTCACCAGCACGAGGATGATGGGAAGAGGACCATACTGTATAAATCAAGGGGAAAGAAGTAAAAGTAATAGGCAGGTAGGCAGAGAAGTTAACAGAAGTAAGACTACACAAGAAGTGTTATAATTCCTCACTACTCTCCACTAGTGGCATTCACAGTTCAGGGGAGTTAACAAAGAAGCTACCACGGGAATAATGCTCATGAGCAGTCACCGTCATCCACTGATGCACAGCTAGTTATATGCTTCCGCATATGCTGTATTTCTATCTTACAGCATCCTAAAAGGCCACTCGTACTTCATCCATCTGTAACACTATCATCAGAATGCTGCTCAGTCCCAAAGAGGAGAGGAGGAGGTCCACAAGACACAGCCTAGCTATGAACTTGGAAAGACGCGACAATCCTGAAGCGTGGCATCAAGTGGATTCCCTCAGACACTGGGACCCATGGCGCTGCCTGGGAAACCTGCCTGTCTCGTGCTGCAGAACAGTGCAAATGGAAACCCATCAGGCTGAATGAAGCTAAGTTCTGACAGATAAAAATAAACCCCCCCCCCCCAGATTTCACCGGTCAGACAGCTTACTCAATTGGCAAAAATGGAAAACCTTAAAAGTGCTCCAGAAAATCTGAAAGCACCTTTCAAAAATCCAAGCATATCATTGAAGTAGTTCTTTCCTAATTTAGATCTTCATGTTCTCAATTGATGGCCTGGGGAAACAGCTAAGAATTTAGCTATGTGCTAAACTTTACTCGTTAAATATTTAGTGAACATTAGCAATAAAATATACTGCAATGAAGGTGTTACTTCCATCTACGCGTTTCTTCCAAACTTCAGAAGTGTCTCAGCTTATCAGAACGTGAACTTTTACCTGTCTATTCTTGATTTTTTTCAATCTTTTTCCAGTCATGTTAATTAAGTAACTGCTGTCCAGCAAACAAAAATGAATGCTATCCTCACAGCAACACACTACTAGTGGAACAGGTGTGAGTTTTTATCACTCCCCTCATCAGCACAAGTAAATTTATACTGACAAAATTAAGTATCGTATTGTAGGTGTGGTGGTGTTGTGCAGCTCTAAGAAAACACTCTGCATTTTTTAAAAGGGCGTACGTTTTACACTGCCAGTCGTTAGCACTGAAGAGGCCACGACTCTTTTCAGCAAGTGTCTTTCCTATTTCAGTCCCTCCAGCTTTCATCATTTTGGCTTCTGTCGTTTTTTCTGGAAAAGAAAAAAAAACAAACACAACGACAAAAAACAAACAGTTCTCAAACATCTTGCTTCACGATTAATTAAAGAGATTTAATATTCTTTTGTTGTAAAATGAAAGAGATAGATCCTCTCAGATACTCACCTCTTCCACATCTGTTACAGCTGGTTCTTCTAGCAAAGTTAACATTCCCACACCTGAAAATAAGAACAGAAAGAGAACGGAGACGCTAGTTAACGCTGGAAAGCGCACACACACCAGACTTAAAGAAAAACACCTTTATATTGCGAACTGAACTTGTTCCAAATTAAAACACGAAGTTTCTCAGGCCGTGCCCGAGGCGGCGGGGGGGGGGGGGGGGGGGGGGGGGAGACGGCCGGTGCCGGACCCGCTGGGCGGTGGGGGCCAGGAGCTGTGAGACCCTGCAGGGAAGCTCGGGTGGGAGGGAGGGAGGGAAGGAGGGAGGGAGGGAGGGCGGCCGCCCCCGGAGACCCGGCGGCCGCGGTTCCCCCGGGACGGCCCGGAGCTGGTGCTGTCCCGCGGGACTGTCCTGCCCCGGACCCCACGGCGGACAGACACACGGACACCCCCCCTCCGCCGCCCACACTCACTTCTTGTCGGGGCAGATCCAGTCCCCGTCGCTCACTCGGAAATTCTTGGTCGACATCTTGGGCCCCGCCGAGCCCAGCGCCCAGCGCCGCCGCCGCCGCCGCGGAAGAGGACCGGGGTCCTACGCTGGGAGGGCTGTCCGCCGCGCCTGCGCCCTGCCGCCTCAACGAGCGGGGCCGCCCGCCGGGGGGGGGGGGATTTTGGTCAGGCAGCGGCTCGGACGCCTCAGCCCGGCCGCGGGAAAGGGGCGGGGATGGGGAAGGAAGCGCGCCCCCCAGCGGGCTGGAGGGCCGCCTGCGGCGGCGAGGAGGTGGCGGCGCATGCGCAGTGCGGGGCGCCGGTGTCGGCGGCCGCCATGGGCGGGCTGTGTGCCTGAGGGGAAAGGGCGGGAGTCGGGCAGGGAGCCGCCATGGGTGCCGGGGAACCGGCCCGGCGGGGCGAGGGAGCCTTCGTCAGCCCTGGAAGGGTGGTGACCGCTCGTGGATGAGCTCATTTGTTCGTGGCAGTTTCTTTTCCTCCAGCTGTTGCTGTGGCTCTGTCACCCCGACATCCTGGGGACAGAACTGCCCAGGCTCCTCCTCGGGAGCCGGAGAATGCCAGCGTGTACACCTTCACTTCAGTAAAACAAACTGAGAAACTGTCAGTTGCGGGTATAGAATGAAAAAGAAAGTAAATAGGGTCTCACTTTCACAGATGAGAGAGCATGCAAGGTTCAGACTGGCTTCTCGGTGTGACGGCCTCAAGGAAATCCTCATAAGAACACACAGAGCGTTTTAAATATGAACAAGACAGAGCACCGGTATGAATATTAATGTTAGAGTGTTCAAGTAAATCCATTATTTAAAAAAAACCCCACTTTTTAAATTAGGATTACAAAACCACTCCATGGTTTGCTGGTGGCTGTGTTTCGCCCTCCATTTCCTGCTCAGTGACCGGGGTGCCCATGGCCATGGCCATGGTTGTGGCCGTGGCCGTGGCTGTGGCTGTGGTTGTGGCCGTGGCCGTGGTTGTGGCCGTGGTCGTGGCCGTGGCCGTGGCTGTGCCGGCTGAGTGCAGCTGCCTCAGAGCAGTGCTGGCACGGCTCTTCTCTTGGTGACTCCTCTTTCAAACTGCCTCCGATCCCCTTTCGCTTTTCTTTTTGGACTGGAAATGATCTGGCAAGATCTGCCGCGCTTAGGTTGACCGGCATTACCTAATTAAGTACATGCAATATTTATAGCAAATGTTATTTTCCTGGCAGTTTTTAATCCCTTTCCCTCCCGTGCTGTAGCCACATCCTGTGGAAAAATTATCTGGAATCTGGTTACGGGACTGGTTTTTATCACATCCACTCTCCAGGTCATGAGGCAAGATGACAGTGTTATTGCTAGTTATTTATAAAAGTATAAAACAGCGTGGGTGCACTGGAAAGATGTGTTGGGGCATCTGGCTTGTCTGCCGCAGAAGGCTGTGTACAAATTCCCACTTAAAAAATGCCCATAATAATCAGGGAGGACTAAACCTGCACTTTCCTGCAGCCGGAGAAGGTCCCAGGCGAAGGGCTGTGCTGGAATTTTGAACAAGGGCTGTGAAAAGTCTTGCTTTTCTCTACCCCAGAATTAGAAGAACAAGGGGAAAGTACCAGATGAAAAGGAGGCGGTGGCAGGGCAGCTGCTGCAGAGCTCACCGGTCAGGACTGCCCGTACACCAGCGGCAGGTCCTGCGCTGCACTGGTGTTTGTGTACACAGCCTATTTAAGAAGTGGTGCTTCACAGACAGGCAGTGCAGCCTGCAAAATTTAAAACCTCGATTAGTAATTTTTTTCTCCAATCGACATTCCTTTATGGCACTGAATAATCAATGTAAGCTTAAACGAGATACCAGCTTCTTAGCGCTGTAGTAGATGGCAACAAATCTTTGGTCACTTTGTCAGCGCCGATCTTTAAAATGAGGTAAATAAAAAAGAGCTTGAAAAAAGCTGGAGGATCCAGTTGCAGCCCAGAGTGCCTGGTACAATCCACTCCTGCCATTGTACCATGTTTTAGTCAGTACAGCAGGTGGCACTTCAGTAACATACATTTTTCCAGGTACTGTTGTTACTGCAGAGTAAAAGCCTGCTTTTTTATGGAATTCAGCGGAGATATTTTAAATATCGACGTATTGATAACTCAAAAAAAAAAAAGCATCACTGTCACCATGTATGATTGGCACTGGAAATTGAGTGCAAGATTATCTTTGAGTTGCACATGATACAGAACATGAAGTTGGCAAAGTGCATCAAGGTCCTGTAGTATGCATCTCCGTTCAGACCTCCTACAAGCAGGATTTTTCCACTATCACCTGCCTTTTCCTGAGAAATAGGCACTACCCAGCTGCTCCCTTGATTTGCTTGGGGGAGGCTCTGCTTATGTCAGTAGGATTATAGGGAGTAACCAATACCAGAAGTTGGCCCTGAAAGTTAATTCATTCCTGTGTACCTTCAGGAAACCTTTCATAAGTAACAGGAATATCAATCATAAAGTGTAATATCAGGGAGACAAAAACCACCCAGACCTACAGCACAAATTAATGTGTGAGGGAAGGTTTTCTTCATCTTTAATATCCTTCTGCTTATTAAAAAATATTGTCCAAAGCTAGCATGTTAGAAGAAAATCGGTATCTGTTGACTTTAGTAAGAATTGGATTGAACTTCAGCGCACTGAGGAGAGGCATTGTTCTGAAATCCCCGGTTCCTATGGAAATCATGGCTTGTGAATTCGTTACAATACTCTCAGAATTTGGGTCTCTCTCATGCTGGTGTCTGCAGAAACACCGAAGAAGGGTCAGAGCCTGTGCAGAAGAAGTCACAGCCTTCGCGTGGCTTCTGTGCAGATACAAGGGTCGACTTCTACAGAACAAAATTTAAAATGAGCTTGGAGGATACCTCTCTTTACCTTGAATGATAAAATCCTCATGCTGTTCAGGTCAGAAGAAAAACCCCTTAACAGTCATTTCAAGGAGAGGAATTTGTTCACAATCCCTGGATTTCCCTTCAGGGAAATCAAGGCATGCAAAACTTACTTTCTACATTAAGAAATGAAACAGAATACACATCATTTTAAAAATAAGCGCAGGCAAAACTGCAATTCACCTGATAATAATTTCAGGCTTAAATATTTTAAAAGTTACTAAAATATAATGAGAAGAATATTTAAGTGGCATTTGTTTTCTGCTAAAGGAAACTTCCCAGAGGAGTCTCTGGCCAGGCACCTGCAGCCAGAAGTTTGAAGTGATCAACTGCATTTTGAAACCAGGACCTTTCCCTGTATGTGCAGAGGGGGTGTTTCTGTAACTTCCGTTTGTTCAATTTACTTCAAAAAACAGATATATTAAAAGCTGAAAAGCCAACTGGGGACTGAAAAAAAAAATTATTTATCTTTTAATTTATGAATAAAAGCAAGGCCCAAGCAGACAAGATCTTCTACAGTCTGGAGGGACGCTGTGACCAGACACAATCTGGTGTTCAACTCAGTGACTATACAGGATATTCCCTTTATTTAATAAACAGTTAGCTTTACTTAAAGATTTTTGATATGCTGATCTTCTTTTCCTGTGTTTCTTACACAAAGTTTCATTTAAATATCTACTCCCCATTTTAGAATAGCTTGTGAACAATTTTATTGGATTCCTGTTTCTATCACAATACATTCTGGCTTCAAATGTGGGTAAGGAATTGATAATAACCGAGTAAATGAGAAATACATCACCCATCATTTTAACATAATGAAACCGAACAGTTGAGAATGAAAAAATGTACAGAAAACTATTTAATTGGCCTGTCTCTAGACAGCCAATTCCTACCAACAAGCCCTGAAAATCAGTTTTCCTGAAGAAAAACTAAATGGTACAAAGGCCAGCAAGATCTAAGTCAGGTAATTAAATGAAGGTTGCCTGTGCTTCATAGCTCTTTCACTCTGGTTTTCATGTCCCTTCCTGGTATGATGTCTGCATGCCATGCTCTTTATTAAGCAACTTGGGGCACCTACATTTTTAAGCATCACTTTAAAGCACTTAATACTTTGTTGATGCTTTCCAAGACATAATAATAATAATAATAATAATAATTTCAGATCTATGAGTTAAAAGAGTGCAGCATGCTTCCATCAGGTGAAATCTAACTATTATGAAAACCTATTTCTGTTGAAATACACTAAATTATACTGCAAAATAGTGTTTGACTGTTCGTTTTTCAAAGCGCATCACAACTTGACAGATACTTGTTTAAACAAGAAATAGTGAAAATGTGGTGCCTATGTTAGAAAGTGCAAATGCCATAAACCATTCAAGACACTCACAGGTTTGTGATTTACCATGAAATACAAGGACTGCTGTGCTGGAAAGCAGTTTTAGGATGTACCATAGCATTTGGAGAGTTGGTCTTTCAAAGTTTGTTTCAATTTTCAAGTGTGACAGACGTTTGGTAATAGAGTTTTTCAAGCAAGTGATGGGTACTGACATGTCACTCAAACTGACATGCGTTTGGAGGAAAGATTTTCTTCAACATGTGACCTTTACAGAAGGTTAGACATTGCTTGTCATTTAATAATTTAATAGTTAAAGTATGATTCAAGCCTCCAGAGAGTACATAAAATCACAAAATAAATGTTTTAAATAATAGTTTAAATGTGTTTGGTTTAATAAGAGTAGAGTTGGCAAATACTTACTAAATCACTTAAACAGGGGGCTAAAAGGGCCTTGAAGAGGTCGCTTAGTCCTCTGCCCTTGTTCAGCGGCAAAGTCAGTTCAAGAGACCAGTGATGACAGCTGCCGGTTTAATCCCAGACCAGGCACTCCCCGTCCGTGCTCTGTAAGCCGCCCTGTAATCCAGCCTCTGTCCTTTATAGCCAAGCAACAAGTAGCAATCAGAGATACTTCTGACCTAAATCTTTCTTTCTGCAGATTAAGGGGACTACTTTTTGTCTTTCCATCAGCTGATATAGAAAAGGCCTGATACTGTTCTCTTTTATTAACATTCTCTGGAACATGTGAAGAGACTGTTACTCTTCTCCGTACTTAAACCACGGATTTTTAAAACTTTCCTCCTTGGCATTATTTTCTAGATCTTTGATCATTGCTGTTGCTGAGCTCTTGGCTATCCCCAACCGACGGACCCCGCTCCCTTGGTGCAGTGTGAGGATACAGATGCGTACCGCGCTCTGGCTGAGGACTGTGAGTGCAGTAGAAGAACTATTTCATTTTGCTTTTGTGCAGTGCTAATATTTGTGCATGTTAAAATCATACTTAGTTTTTTTCCCAAGAGTATCATATCATGAATACATGCTCAGTTTATGATTCACCATAGGCCAATGTCTTTTGCAGTACAGTTGCTCTTCCACTTGTTCGCTATTTGAGACTTGTATGTTTGATTTCTCCCTCTGAAGTCTGGTACTTTACATGTGGTCTGAGTTGAATTTATTTTTTATTAATTTCAGATCAATTCTCCAAATACCAAGGTAATTCCGAATACTTAACCGGTCTTTCAAATTTCTTTTGATTTTCATTTTTGATTCAATCTGGATTGCATTTCCTTAACCTGTGCACATGCATGTCACACAGCCTAGGTCACAGGCTTTTCTCAAGTGAAGGTAGATCATACCTGGATATTTCCTCCTGCTTGGTGGAGATGCTGAACGGAGTGAAATGACATAGAATCACAGAGTCATTGGATCATTTAGGTTGGATATGGAAGTTTTGTTTTCACATAAACCTTGTATATTTTTTGGTACTAGGTATGTTATTTGCTGTTCTGCCACATATTAAACATTTTTACATGTCATTAGTAAGCCAGTAGTGGGAAATACTCTGCCTGAACAGTGTGTGTGAAACCACCTCAGCTTTAAAAGGAAAAGCGTGCATGTTCATTGCCTTGATGTGCTTTGCGTATGAGCCTTCACATCCACCATCAACATGTAATATAGAAATAACATGGAGTTTCAATAGTCAAATGTGCAGGGACAATGAAGATGGATCATATTTTATCATTAAATTTTTACTCCAAAACAATGACAATATATTCTCTAACCGAGATTTCTCTGTTGTTGACAACAGCCTTTCCTGCAATCAGAATTGTGATACAGATGCATTATTTTCTCCAGCAAATTTTACCTGTCAGGCAGTTGTTTTAGTTCTAGTGCTTCTTCTCAGAAATAAATGAGGAGTCATGATACACTTCACTCTTTTGACAGGAAAATCCAAACATGTATTTGCCCACAGTTTAGTTGACATTTGCACTACAGGTTAGGATTTTCTTTTAGAGCCACAGGAGGTCTGGTTTAGGTTTTTAATCTTAATCTCCAAAGCAGATGTAAAATAAAGTAACGTTTTCATCATCATTTAGGAGAAGTAACCTATCCAGCAAAGGTGTATTTCTGGGTACGTGAAAGGGTACATTTAAAAGTGACGCCATCCAAGAGCTTACACTGTATCATCTCCAAAACATTGGAAGACTTACTTTTTAATGCAGCAGCTAAATATTCTGTGGCTAGCTAGATCTGACAAGTAGATGTCATAGCTGATGTAATCCAGGGATATAGTTTTTTTTCTAAGAGCAACTAAGATAGATGTTCTTTAAATTTAAAATTTATACATTTTTTTCCCAAGACTTTCTTTTAAAAAGGAGCCAGTTTGGAAGAACACCAGTTGCCATGCCCTAGCCAAGTACAGGTTGAGAGGACCAGTGATGATTCCTTGTTAATACATTCAGAGATGGTAAATGTCAATGAAGGATAAGGATTCTCTGACTTGGAGGATAAATGACAGGATCAAATAGTTATGAATTAATCATGAATACACTTAGATAGAAATTAGGAAACAGAGTCTAGCCATCCAAGAATGAAGGTCTGTAATGGTTTTCCAAATAAAATTGGGGAAGAAGAGTTCTAAATAACTTAAGATGGAGCTTGGTAAACATAAGGAGAGGGTTATTTGATTTGACAGAATACTTACTGGACAGGGGGAGCTCTGTCTGTGGTATGAGAGTTTCTGAGCATCTCATACACTGGCTTATCCCGGGAATTGGAATGGTGACTGGATCATTGTTTTCACTACATGGTGCTGTATCAGCGTGATGCTCAGGGTTCCCCTTAGTCACCTGTGGAGGTCCCAGAGTATTTTTTTCCTCCTTGGCAGGAGGCTTTGTGGCTGCTGCTTCTCCCAGCTTTCTCTGAAGAACTAACTGATGATGATGAGATCTGGAGTCAGCAGGAAAAGTTGCTCAATTTGCTTTTAGTTTTGGAGGATTGCTTTGGTTGCTTTCACAGAGTAAAGCCTTCAGGATTTGACATGGTTGAATAGCCAGCATATCTATATTCCACCCTATGTTTTTTGGTTTTGGATCAATTGCAAAAGTTCTTGCAACTTCCATAACTTTGTATTTCATAGCGCATGTTTTGCATATTTGCTTGTAAGTTTAGAGGAATTAGGAAATCTTTAGTCAATGCACCAAAAAGTCCACCACCGAATTCGTTCTGCCACGACTCTCTCTGTTTTCTGCAGGGGACATGCTGTGTGACAGCAACAGCTTCTCATGAGGGTGGCTTACCCCATGGTTACCCAAGAAACTGCTCTGTGGCTGCTAGTTGCTGGGTTTCTCTCACTTTTTCTCCTGGTCCGCTCCTCTTTTTACTGACCCACTTCAACGTCTTTCAGGAAAGGACTGAAGGATTTCTCTCTGGAATCAGAGTAGTCTGTCACACAAGAAAAAACCTGAAGACTTGTCCTTTGTTCCTTTTTCAGCAAGTTGCTGGTGCACCATGGTCTCTGCAGATCATTACATGAGGACACCGCAGCCTCTTTCCTCTGGTATCTCAGTGTCTCCGGAAAACACAAAAGGCATTTCCAGTATTCAAACCTGACGGTGTAAGTGAGCGGTGGACTGGTTATAATGATGACACGTGTGTCATGTTTGAGAAGGATGATGTCTGAAGGGCTCTGCGCAAGTAGTGGCTCTGTGCTCCTGTGTCACTGAAGGATTAAGACTCCCAGCAGGAAAAGCAGAAGACACACTCTCTAAACCTGCTGCTTAAAGGAAGGAGATGCGTTTAAGAAAAATATACATAAATAGGCCAATATTTATAATTTTCAAAAGGTATATTTGAACACCATGTAGGTGACATGCAGAATAAATAATGCGCTAAGTGACAGCTATAATTGCTGCGGTTCAAAAAAGCGTATTTTGAAGACAAATTTGTTTGAGCAAAAGCATTTAATGGGCAACTGCAGTAGAAAGAAAGGTGAGGCATGTAAAAAGAAGACCTAATATACATTTTTTAAAAGCCAGGTTGGAAAGGGTTCATCATTTAAGGAGTCATTGTCAAGCAAAACAAGATGTGATTAACCTTTCCCATGCTTGTCCTCCCCTGCTTTTCTTACGCTGCATGGTATCACCACTAATTAGCGTGCGGCTGGAATCGGTGCGATAGGAGGATCTGTTAGATTTCCTCTGCTCACCCTCTCGAGGAACATTCATCACCATGGCATCTGAGCACCTTGCTGCTGCGAAAGCACCCGTCTGCAGCAGCACAGCAGGGATATTTCGCTCAGATGTACCTGGAGGGCTTCAGAAGTTTCCAGCTCTTTGTGGGGGTGTTTCTTTGCTTCGTCAAAATCTTCCATTTGTCTTTTCGCAGATTCTGCCCTTGTTGAAATCAACAGCACTGCGTGGAAGATTTTGCAGATCAGTGTTTACTCCTAGAAATTTCATGTTAAGTAGACAAAAGTGTAACTTGGTCACAGAAATAATTAACCCCTTTTGTACCAGTCAATTTTAATCATTATTTTCTACTGTGTACATGTAAGTAAAATGTATTTGGCAAAGTATCACTTACTTTGGCAATCTGTCTCTAAACACAAGTAATACAGTCTGTTCACATGTGTCCCAGTTGATGGAAATGTGCCAGTAGTACATTTAAAGAGTAGGGAAAAGTTCCAAAAGAAACTGCACCTAAAAGTTTTTGTACTAATTTTAGCTACAATATTACTATTTTGAGCTATATTTTTGAACATTGAATTGTACCTTTTTAGGACTCTGAAGTCAGAGTTAGGCTGCTGACTTCTCCTCCAGTTTCTCAATGGTGTCCTTACACTTGTAGTTCATTGCTGTTGCTTTGATTTTTGCATCTTACTGACATGAAATATTTTGCTGCTTCTCCAAATTCTGTTTTGAGAAAATGAAACAAAAAAATTTAACAATTTGGTTTAGGTAAGGAACTGAACAAACCCAAAGAGTGAATTATCAGGAGGGTCCTCCATGGTTTGCTCTGTCATTTCCTAGAGGTGCATCTCTGTGACCTGATTCTCAGGATGTCCAAGGACAACCATGAGTGTTCCTTCACTGCCAGAGAATTTGTGAATTCTCATACATTGCTGCTTACCAGCCAGGATGCAAAAGCAATTTTGTGTCCTCATTTTTACAGCCAATTCTGCTACAAATTTGCACATTTCAGTGAAGACAGTCTCTCTTTTTCCAGAACATTCAATTACAGTAACATCAGACACACAAAGTCATTTTGACAAGTGTCCTATTTACAGAGAAATGAATGGCCACAAAGGAGAAGAATTCTTTTTTTTTTCCCCCCTCTTCTTTCTTTTATTGTAGAAGAAAACTCTTGAGTAAACTTTGTTTTTCCTTAAACTGCAATTATAAATAGAATAAGGAGTTCGAAGTACAATTTCAGTTCACGTCGTGCTTCAAACCAACGTGCCACACCAAACCAAATGAAGTCAAGTGAATCCAGACTCAGAGCCCACTCCGGAGATGCGCTGGGTCTCCTGGTCGGAAGCTAGAGAGATGTCAGTGGGCTGACAACTCAACAGATAAGTGCTCTGCACCTCCACAAGACAGAACTTTTTTTCCCCAAAGCTTTCTGAGATGTATTCATCATGCTTTTCCATGAGGTTGGATCAGATCCTGAATTCAGGGCAAACTGCTGTCAAGTGGACAATCCAAATGCTGAGTGAAGCAGAGGGGTATGCAGAAGGGCTTTCTGAGGTCTCCCACCTGAAGCAGGTCTATCGCCAGCATGGGATCAGGCCAGCCATGGCTTTGTCTAGCTTCATCCCAAACCCTACAGCAAAGCCCAGTACGTCCCCTTCCCCCCAGAAGAAATAAAACCCCACCGGTCCCTCCCGGGGACCTCGGGGAAGGTGCAGTCCTCACCACAGACCGCTAGTCTTGCCTTATGAATGCTGCCAAAGCCTGAATGTGTTTCCCCCAAAATGAGCCCTGGCAGCATGCATGAGCCACGCTCCCAGGCTCGCACCGGTCCCACCCAGCCTCCTCTCCTTGCTCCTGCAGCTCTAAACCCTGCCTCGGCCAAAAGCAAAATGGTGCTGGTTCAACACATCTGGCTCCATTTAATGCAAGTAGAAATGAATTTTGTCCTTATTGTGTTAGCAGCTATGCTTTTTTGTTAATGACAGAAATTTTGAGTGCTGTGCAAAATCTCTGCGTTGCTATGGTTATAGCACAGCCATTCCAAGACTCTCCCTGAAGTAGCCAGAAATCAAAAAAATCCAAGGGACACTATGAAAGCAATTCCCAATAGCATGGGGTTTTCAGATGTTTCTCCTGCTGTCAGTGGGGAATGAAGGTGGCAAACTAGGTTAGTGCCATCGTCTTAGTTCTAAGTAAGTAGTACAAAATTCATTTACAGCTGGAAACTTTTCAATTTAAATTACCTCCCGGGAGGTATCCAACTTAAAACTTTGGGGCTAATTTCTACAAGCATGTGCAGTTTTTTCTCCCCGAAGCTAAAGCTATCCACATATTCTCTTATCTCCCCTCTTTCCTTCACTGGTTTTTACCCTGCATGTTCATAGTCTTCTCTGGCTCTTTCTCTGCTGTAAGCGCAGCAGGAAGAACGATCCCCAGAATCATCCTTACCAACAAACCTGCGAAGAGTCCCTCTGCACCAGGCTGTGAAGTTGCTGCTCTGGTCCCTCGGGTGAGGAGATGTTGCACCCACGCGCTCCCACCCTCCCTCTTCATCTGGAGGACCCGTGGGTCTCCGACCCGGCACCCCAGCCCACCGCGCTGGGTAATTGCTGCTGCGAGGTAATGGAGACTGACAATTTCATCTTTAAGCTATTTATCAGTTGGTGCTCTGCACATCAGGTGTCACAGGAACATGACAACTCTTGTCAGTGAAACAAGAAAGTCCTGTGACAGGCTTTCAATTGAATTTCTTCACCCAGCACTCCCAGCATTAACACTACGTTAAAACAACTTCATTCATTATTCAAAAAAGGAAAAAAACCCCAGTGAGATCCTGACAAAATACATAACTTTTTTTGAATCCTAAAAATGCACCTGATTTTGCTTCTTCGGTGCCTTCAGAATAACCTGTCTGGGTTCATTAAGAACAGCTTTATTTGTTGCCAGCGAATAAGCTAACCACGGGTCATTCTGCCAACGTGTGGGAGTCAGTCGTTTGCTATGAATGATTCATAACTCAGGCTGCTTTTTAATAAAATGCTCATGTTAAAATTCTACATATGCTCAGAAGGAAGAAATAAAAATTCCTCTCTATATTTTCATTAGAATTTATAATAAATGACAACCCGGAGATTTATTCTCTTGTATGCATGTCCTTTCTGCAGATGCACCACACTTGTATACAGGCTTCACTTGGCTGCCCACCATCCTGAAAATCACTCTGTGATGTTGCTCCCATACAAATGTTTTAGAGAGACAGTTAAGTCTGACTTTCATCTCATATTAAAAAAAATTACTGAAATAGAAGAAGTGAAGGCTCCAGGAGGTGGCATTGTTCGTGTGCCTTCTTCCCTAGAAAAAGACAAAGGCAGTAGTATCAATGGTGTGACCCATGACTTCTCTCCACTGGGAAAGCAGCAGTGCATCATCACCGAGTCACTGTAGTTCTAAGCTACACACTCTGTATATTCATGACATGTTTTTCATAACTCGGGAGTGTTTGGTTATTAAGCATAACACCATGCTCTTCCAAGGTGCAAGTGAAGCAGAAAACCTAGCAACGCTGTCCCAGATTTACTGGGGAAAGGTGCTCAGACAAACCCGAGAAACAAAGCATAAGCAGTGGCAGTGCCAAGAGCTGATGCATGGCATGTTTGCTGCCTTCTGTTCTACCTCATTTGTCCCCCAAAAGTAATACAGAGAAGGGGCATCGCCCTTATATCTGCCAATTATTGCATGGCCCAGAAACAGAAGCCCCTGGGCTGCAGGGCTTTGAGATCTCTCCCCAAAGCCTGCTCTCAGACCGCACCAACTAGCTGCAGTAATGCAGATTTCCAGTTTCAGTCTGCTTTGCCAGGGGCTGCTGGTCTGCACTCGCCTGGCAGTGCCAGTTCCCTAAACTACTTCAGTCGTTCACCTGTATTTCTGTCCGGGACATGGGGGACGTTCCTTTTAGCTCCCTCAGCTGCACAGCTGTCCTCTGTGCCATCCCCTGCCATGGACAGTCCAGCACCGTCTCTAGCAGCGAAGTCCTGAGCCTCCATTGGCTTTCACTATAGACTAGTTTGTTCTGCATCTCTTACCACATCCCCATGGTAAGAAAGCCAAGACATCGGATATGTGAGCAAAACCCTGCTATTAATTTTGGTAAATCTCTTTACTGCAAGGCAAAAGTTCCTTTTCCTTCATGCACCTTATTTTGCAAGCCCTTTTCCTCCCCAAATTCAAGTTCTGCTCGATTGCAGCAATTGCTCAAGTATTGGTGGGACAGTGGGGTGAGGTGGTTGGGATACTATGGAGCCGCTTTCTACCTTCAGCAGGACTACAGCTTTCCCTTCTGCCCCTAAAATGTAGGAGGGAAAAAAGTGTCGGTTGTACCTGTTTACATAGATTGGCTATATGCAGAAGAATTAGTATTCTGCATGGGACCACAAACATAAATTGTTATAGCAGGTCCCCAATGAGTCCTTTATGAAACAAAACATATTGTGCTTGAACCTGTTCATTTAAAGCCCCAATTAACAAATTGATAGCTGCTTATGTCTTTCTCTTCACAACTGCTGAATGAAGTGGTACAGATCCCATTCAGGAGCGTAATGGCAACGATCAGCAGGGCTTAATGCGCTGCAGTTTGCCCTTTGATCTCAGATCATTGCAGAAAGGCTTTACCAGAGAATTAGCTTTCCTTTTCTCCTATACTTTTAACTTTGAAGAATATTTTTCCTGCAAATATTTTTCTCATGTAAACTTCAGTAGTCTGTCTTTGCTTGGGTGCTGCATATAATTCCATTTTATTAATGACTATTCACCCCTCTCGCTCTACCGCTCTGTTCTCCAGCCTTACTCCTGACCCAGAGGGTTCAAACAGATGTCCACAGATTTCTGCGTCCGATCGAAACACTGTCTTTGGGGGTGCAGTTGTTTGTAAGAAGATATCCAGTTCTGACTTACAGGCCTCTGAGGATGGAGAATGACATCTGCTAATCTGTTTCAATGGTTATCTTTTTTTTCAGAAGTGCATGCTGTCATATATATATTTTAATTACTGGGTCTTTATTCTTTGTTTGTTAGATCCAAATATCTCAGAAAACCAATTTTTATACCCAAAGACCCTGTGGGTCTCTTCTTTGGTTTATGTGGCAGGCTGCTATAATGTCAATAAAATAAGAACCAAGAGTGCTCTTGAGATTTAATAGCCACTGTAAGTACTAGTCTAACTCCATTGCCTTCAATAGCACTGCTGAGGAGAAGTGACTATAGAAGAAAGGCCAGGATGTTATGGTTTGCTTGTTTAAAAGTAGACAACTAAATGGAATATAGGCAGATGGATATGAGGTCATTCAAAACTCATATCAAGTAACACAATGAAGTGAATTGGATGGAAGTTTCATGGCAATCATTGCGAGGGAGCTGATGCCTCTCTAAGTTGCATGGCAACACGCTCAAGACAAAAATAAAACACCCATATGGCTTTGAAAATCTGATTCATTTCTGAGGTAAAATAGTGGGGTTTTTGTTTCTTTAAGGTTAAAGTCTCCTGAGTGAAACGAGTAAGTCCGCTGACACTGGAAAATGTTACCAAGTTTTGAATTTTTCAAGGATTCCTATGTATTGTGCACTCCCATTCTCACTGCCTCTTCATCTGCTCTGCTCTGCACTTGACCAGTTCCTTCTCAGCTTTGGCTGATCTTGACAATTTCCTTTTTTAAGTTGTTCTTCCAACTCCTGGGGTTTTTTTAAACAATTTTTTTTTTATTCTGAATTTTTTTAATTGATGGAGAACACCACCTCAAGTCATTCCTGTAGAGTGGGAGTCTCAGGGCATTGGTCTTGCCTTGCAGACTCTGCTGATGCTGACACATTTCTCAGAACAAAGCCAGGTTGGTTACTGCAGCTTGTGCTGCAGAAGGAAACCAGGAAAAATGTCCCCTCACACAAACGTGAGCTGATTGTGTGCTACAAAGGACTCCAGTGCCCGAGATGCTGCAGGCTGCCAGGCGTAAGAACTATGAATCATCTTTGCTTACTACTTGGAATTGTCTTTGGGCAAACAACTATAAAAATGCCTGTTATTGTCCTTTTACAGTTTGCTCCTCAAGCAAGAAGACACAGTGGCTCACAGGGAGGGGAAAGTGTGGGTCCAGGAATCAGATCTTGATCCCACCATGGTGAGGGGCAAGGGTGAACGTACAGATGCAGCTTGGGTGATGCCATCCCCAGGGACTCAGCTAGCCAAGGGCAGTCACTTCAGCAGCCTCCCGGAGGGACAGACCCGTGCCAGTTGATGTCCACGTGGGCATGAGAAATTCCTGCCTATTGCAAACGAGGGGCTTTAAGCAAATCAAGCTCATCGTAGGTTTGCATTACTGTCCCCAGCTTCCAGCCTGGGAAGATCAGGTGAAAGCAGAGTGTTTGAGTGGGTCCATGGAGGACTTTGTGTCTCCTTGGTACAATGTCAAAGTGTCTTTGATTACTTGGGTTGTGAATAAAGACCTGTTAAAATGGTTATAAGCACCTGCAGCATGTCTTGCTGTATGTCATAGAATCATAGAATGGTTTGGGTTGGAAGGGACCTTTAAAGGTCATCTAGTCCAGCCCCCCTGCAATGAGCAGGGACACCTTCCACTGGACCAGATTGCTCAGAGCCCCGTCCGACCTGACCTGGAAGGTTTCCAGGGATGGGGCATCCACCACCTCTTCTGGGCAACCTGTGCCAGTGTTCCACCACCCTCATCGTAAAAAATGTCTTCCGTATGTCTGTTACCCCTTGGGCATGTGCAGGTGGGATGCAGTTGTTGCCACTGGTGGGGATGCGGCTGAGGCCGGGCACTGGTGACCACTTCCAGCAGGTGTCATTGCTGGGCTGTGACGGTCCCCTCCAGCCCTGCCTGCACTTCTTGGGGATGGACCATAAATATTCAGTACCGGATACACTGAGATGTAAAATAGCAGGTGCAACAAATCTGTGGTGAGGATATGTTTAATGGGTGAAGGATTCAATATTCTATCTACTGAGCAAATAATTGCATATAAAAACTCCATCTGTAGCTTTTTATGAATGTTGGGTTTTTTTAATTTAAAACCACAATTTATTTTAAAAAGTACAGATACTCTTGTTGTGGAAGATGGCTTTGTACAATTAAATGGAAAAATGGATTAAAGGCATTGATAAAAATGTAAATATTTGAGTAATTTTAGGTTTCATCTGAGTACATTCAGAACAAAAACACTTGTCCCGTGCAGTTCTTCATGTTCCATTCCCTACAGTAAAATTCTTGCTAGCAATTACGCTTTTTCTTTTGGCCTATTCTTCCTTTGTTTCCATTTCCCCCCTCTCTTTTCCCCTAGCTCCTATAGCTCCTTATGCTTCAAGAGCAGCTCTTGATTTCAAGGGAAATGCTGCCACATCTCCATGTGAGCCAAGTACCTCATCAGCTTCCCTCAGTATAGTTTACTGGAAAACAATGCCAAGTATTTCCATTTATTTCCCCATAATGCCTCTACAACACCCCCCAGTCCTCATCTTATCTTTCATTGGCTACCATTTGTAGCAGTCTTGACATTTATACAGTAAAATTCCAATATTTAGATCAATTTGTGCTTTACAGATCTGATTCAATTACCAATGAAATCAACGGATGTCTTGACTTCTACCAGAAACTTTCACGCTGACCAGATCTTCCGCTCCTTCACATTTGTGATAGCTGAGATTTTATAAACAAATGTATTTTGATCAAAAGCTACTTAATAAAGATAATTTGATTAGCTGCTCTCTGAAATAATTGTATCTGTAGCTAATGCAGCATTCCCAGTTCAAAGCTAGTATAAGTGGGCGAAACTTACTGGAAAGCAAAGATGAATTTACCCCATTTACCTTAAGTCGCAGGTGACATCATGTGGAATATATGGTGCATATGAGGCTGTATGGGCACAGAGCCAGCAGCCAGCTGCTGGACACAATACTGGTCAAGGCCTTACGTCCTCCCTTGTCTGCACTGGGCAGCGTCTGCCCTGGTTTATACGGTGATTACTGGGAAATATGCATCCAGCCTTTCTCACCTCTATGGCTGCTGGAAAATGGTGATGCTCTGTCTCCTCTGCAGAATCCCCCGATGAGCCTTGTTTGTCCAAACCTCCCATCAAATAGATGCCATATGCAGTCAGTCTGCAGGGTGCAAGTGAATATTTCAGTTCTCTGTGGAGAAGATGACTGTGCGTGCAGCAGTTTAGCCTGCACGCTGCCCGAAGAGCTGCTGATGCCACTGCCTGTGTCAAGGGCCGCTGGGGACAAAAGGCAGTTGTGGGGTGGGATTGGGTTCCTCTCCTACTCCAACAGGAACCTCCATGTCTCCCGTGGCTGGACAATTTCCTGACCCTGATCCGGTTCCACTGAGATTAATGTCAGAACTGTTGTAAACCACAACAAGTACTGAACAAGACCCGGTGGGAGATTGTCCTTATCTGCTGGGCAGTCATACGCTGACATCTGATCGTCAGACGGTGGAGTCCTGCAGAGCAGCTCGGTGGAACAGCCTCCTGCCCAGCTGGAGGACGGTGGCCTGGAAGAGAAGGACTGTGGGAACTGGAGGTTGGTTCCACATGAGATGGTCAACCCTACCCAACATCTCTGGTTGGTCCTGTAGGATAATCCTCCATCTCTCATTACGGCGGCTGTGCCTGTTTCATTTATTTGTCAGATGAATAAAGAAAAGGATGAATCAGTCAATCAATCAGCCATACTTATGAAGAGCCACACAAAGCAGTGATACAGTTGATTAAACCTTGTTCTCAGAGTGAAGTTAACAGAAGCTAATTATAAAGCTTAAAGAGGAAATCTTGTGCGCTCTCGCGCCAACGCTCTGGCTTGATTGGAACGTACTGAACTGCTTAATCAGAGTGAGGATCGGGGACATGGTGCCACATCCCAGACTCTGCCTGTGAAGATGTTACCTGCTGGTACCCCCGGGTGAGATGCTCTCGGCATGGATTTTTTCTGAAGAAGTCATTAATGGTTATGTGCAACAGACACTTCACAGAAATGGTCAGGAATATATTTTATTGTCAAGGTGCAGTGAGTACTGTGTGCAGAGCAGGGTCTTCTGGCAGGGTCTGACAGTCTCAGGTAAAGATGTATTTAGGTGGGGTTTACAGAGCTCTCTGGAAATTTTAACCTGAGGTCAGTGGTCTAAAGGAGGACTTCAGCCTTCTGGAGGTGACCGTGCTGCTGAAGAGACTGTGGGAAGAGCTTCTGATTGATGCGGTGATGCTAGGGAAGGTAGTGGCCTCCATATGAACAGCTCCGAGGACGGAGAGTTTTGGAGGAGAACCAAGGCAGAAGATGACTCCTGCTAAACAGGGGGCAGAGATTCACTGAGAAGGTCTGTGGAATGACTCAGGGAAGACAGAAGATCTGGCTCGAGTGAGGCAAAGAACTGGGAGCGACAGAGAAATACTATTCACATTTGGAAGGAACTTCAGACCTGACCCTGACCCATCTTTGATAAAAGCTGTTGCATTTCCCCAAACCATCTGCTTCTTAAGATCAAACCCTGTATACTTGATCTCAAACAACAATAACCAACACTTTAAAAGTCAAATTGTCACAGATTTTTCTACAAACTTTATATGCAAATGACTTCAATGCCATTGAAATGCAAAGATAAGTTTGAAAAGAGTTATTTTCAGAATAACTCTAGTCTAAGTAAAGTATTTTCAGCTAGAAATATCCTACATACTCAGCCCTTTTGCTGTGTAAATTTTACTTTTTATTTTTTATATTTTGTTGTGTACGCTTATTTTAACCCATATAGGTTTTTGTGGGGTAAAGCTGGGGTACAGTGGCTCAGTATACTAATGTGGGCAAAGAGCACAATCATGATTTATGGACAAGCTTACCTATTATTTAGGTACTTTTTTGTAGGCTGACTTACATTCTTATTGTATTACAGTCACTTTTCATCAATAATGAAAATATGTCCCTCTTATCCCCCACAGAAAGCTTTGTATTTTCTGGCATGTTTGAGGAAACGATCTAGTGTGTATCAATAAAGACAGCAATAATTGCCATGGGCTTACTGTTGCTTATGCAGAAGAAATTTCTGTTATTCATTGTGGGCTGTCAGATGTAAGACATCATGCAAATGGAGTGAATCTCAGAAATAATTCTCGTATGGCTAGAGCAGAACTCCCAGAAATATTTATCTTACTAAGAAGAAAATACAGAAAATGATACAGTAGCTGTTGTGGAAGCAATAAATATGTACCACAGTATTAGCTACAATTGTTCAGAAAGATCACTTGATTGCAGTAGCAAAGTGCTGCATGGTTAAAGTGAACTGTCTTGATGTAACAGAAGTTTTACGGATACATACACCATAATTAACTATTATTATGTATACTAACACATACTGATAATTAATTACTCTTTCAAATGAGATAACAATCAAAGCCTTGATTTAAAAGCACATATATTTCTCTGTGTTTTCTCTCTGACCTCTAATATTTCAAAGCATGAAAATACTGATGTTCCAGTAATTGGCTGTTACTGCATTGCTAATCCATTAGCTACTTGATTATGGTCAAGGCAGTGATGGGCTGAGTCATGACTGAGAACAGGAAAATGTATTCAATGTACAGAAATCAGATGGGTTGAACTTTTACTATGCATCATCATTTGCAGTTGCTACTGCTAGTGTTAACTTTGGGAAACATTATATTGCCTAGAAATTAATAAAAAATGAAAATAAATGTTGTTTCCAGAAGATCCTAAGCATAACTGAAAGGGTGGAAATTGATAAATAAATTGTCAAGTTTATGAACTGTTTGTCTGAAAAAGACTGCGTAGCACAAGTTTTAATACTGTGCATGTGGATGTGTGCATGTGTGAATGCATGTAACAAGAGAGACCTGTACTGCTACCTTCTTAGTTTTTTAAAACTTGGCAAATTTATTATTGTCAGTCCTACCTCAAACACAGCACTAGAAGAGCCATTTTCTTTGTATAAGCTGCTTGCAACAATCTGCTGTATGTTGATTGTATTATGGGTGAGCTTCAAATATGAGCACATTTCAGTTGTACAGGGAAAGTGTTTTAGTAATTAATTAAAAAAAGTCCCAGGATGTGTTGAAAGGAGTTAAAATGAATAATGAATCTATTTTTAAATAATGCATTGAAATTTATCATAAACTGAGGGCATTCAAATATAGGAATGAGAGATACATGAAGAAAATCTGTATTTTTCATCATATAAAGCATTATTCTGTTGTATGGCTCTGTGTGTGTGGCTTAAATGTGAGACTTAAAGTTTAGAAAACACATTTTTTACCGTGAGGGTAGTCAGACACTGGAAAGGGTTGCCCAGATCAGCTCTGGGGTCTCCATCGTTGGAGATACTCGAGCCCGACTGGAGGTGGTCCCGGGCAGCCCGAGCAGGGCTTGGACCAGACGATCTCCAGAGGTCCCTGCCCCCCCCGGCCCTCCTGTGATTCCGTTTCCATCCCCAAGAGATGCACAGTGTAATGCTGAGGAGAACGGAGAGGGCGGTATTCCTGCTCAGACTGTTTTAAGAGAATCAGGTCAGAATTACGATGAACAAGCTTCCAACGTGAAAATTCCCAGTCAGTGATCAATTTATATACGAACAGGTTAGTCCAACTTGGATCTTTGAGACTTATATACTATTTTAAATCCAACCTCTCTTTCCATTTGGATACTCACCGGAGTATCATTGCAGCTGAAGAGAGAAAGGTTGGAAGTTCTCCTTTCAGGCTAAGGCAATACCAATGGCCAAGCCGGACGACTGCTGGAGAATGAATACTTCTGTCCCGTCATGCTGAGAGAAACCTTCTTATCTCACTGGATAAAACACCTCTGAAGAGTAAGTAATCAGTAGTAAATCCATTTCCTAGACTAAATCTGCTCCTTTGGACTTCTGAAAAGATGTCTCAGAACGTTTATTAATTCTCTTTGCTATGTATTATATTTTTGTTGTTTCATTTTAGCTGTATTTTTTCATTAAAATGAAAGTCATCTGCATATCCTTTATTCCAGGATTAGCTCTTTTTATTTTATTTTCCCAGCAGACTGATTGTCAGTTATATTTCAACAGCTTCAACCGCTGATGGATTTCTACACAGCTGCCTGGGCATCTGTGGCAATGAAATATGAATGTGTTTCAACAAAATCCAAAGACTTCTGCTAGGCGTGGCAGTTATCCACAAGAATAGTTTTCTGGAAAATGTTTGTACGTTCTTCAAATGTAGCCTGATGAATTATTTAAGTTAGAGGTCATTTATCCCCAAGAAACTGTAGGTTTTATTCTTTGGGTCTTAGTTAAAAAATATAAATCCTCCCTTTAAGAAATCTTTATATTTCAAGCTTCATTCTCACAGAAGTCAGAAGATACAAATCTGAAAATTGGAGACCTATAAGAAACAAAAAAGTCCTCCTCAAAGGCATGACACATAACGCCTTACAAAGTTCTGAGCTTGAGGAGGAAAGGAATGAATGAGAAGGGAAAAAAGGATTATTTTCAGTGTGTTTTGATTTTAGCCGCTTATGATTCAATGCTCTGTATATTAACAGTAGATACCTGGAGGTGATAGACTCTGTGTGGATACTTCTGGAGATTAATATCCACATCAGATAATATAGGTAAAGCAAAGCTATTTCTTTTTACCTAGAAGAGATAGAGATTGTGTATAAATCTTATGGAAAAACAGCACGTAATCCTTTTCTAAAACACACGCTAAGGAGGAAAAAAACCAAACCCTTGCAGTCCAAGGTGAATCTAAGGGATCGTTAGTGTTCCAGTGGTGCCCATGTCGGAGCTGCCGTCGGCGTGGAGCTCGCTAACGCGCCTTTTGCATTTGAGAGGCAGGCCTGCCGAGGAGCGATTCCTCCCTACGGCCGAAGCGTTGTGGCGTTCTTCCAAGTGACCGTTTCGTGATAGGGAAAAGCCCCTCCCTGGGCATCTGAAAGTAAAAATACAGTGTGAAACCCTGCTCTAGAAGAGCAAGTCTAGTGGACGAACATGGCTTGTAAGGGCCGAAGTAAGGAGTTTATCACAGAAACAATAATGTGTGCTGCTTCTATAGCATATTCTTCTAAAGATCTTAAAGTAACACACAGAGGAAGGTGAGCTGGAGTCTCTGTTCACTCTCTTCCTCTCAATGCAGTGACTTCCAGGTCTGTTGGATCCTCATGCCATGCTATAAAGAAAACACAGTTACTGCTCAGCAGCTGCAGATTTGTATTGTTTGTATCATTTGTACTAGTGGATGGAAAACTGAATCTGAGCCAGCAATGTGCGCTCACAGCCCAGAAAGCCAATTGTATCCTGGGCTGCATCAGAAGAAGTGTGGCTAGCAGGTCGAGGTAGGTGACTTTCCCCACCTACTCTGCCCTCGTGAGACCCCACCCGCAGTCCTGCATTCAGCTCTTGAGGCCCCCAGCATCAGAAGGACATGGACCTGCTCGAGTGAGTCCAGAGGAGGTCCACGAAGATGACCAGAGGGCTGGAGAGCCTCTCCTATGAGGACAGGCTGAGAGAGTTGGGGTTGTTCAGCCTGGAGAAGAGAAGGCTCTTGGAGACATTACAGCAGCCTTCCAGTACCTAAAGGAGGCTTACAGGAAAGATGGGGAGGGACTCTTTATCAGGGAGTGTAGTGACAGGACAAGGGGTAACAGTTTTAAACTGAAAGAGGGTAGTTTTAGATTAGACGTGAGGAAGAAATTCTTCATTGTGAGGGTGGTGAGGCACTGGAACAGGTTGCCCAGAGAGGCTGTGGATGCCCCATCCCTGGAAGTGTCCAAGGCCAGGCTGGATGGGGCTTGGAGCAACCTGGTCTAGTGGAAGGTGTCCCTGCCCATGGCAGGGGGGTTGGAACGAGATGATCTTTAGGGTCCCTTCCAACCCAAACCATTCTAGGATTCTATAATCATGCAGTCTGAGAGATATTTGGTAGAATCCCATGGAGCACAAATCACAGTGGAATTTGACTGTATATATTTACAGTTGTCCAGCAACCGTACTGTACAGTTGTATTGTAAAAGATGCTCTAGTGAAAGATGCCCCTGCCCTTAGCAGGGGGGTTGGACTAGATGATCTTTAAATGTCCCTTCCTACCCAAGCCATTCTATGATACTATGATTCTAAGGCTAATGTAGGATGAGAAAAGAGTTTTTTCTGAAGAAAATCCACACTCCTATGCTTTTGGGAATGCCCGGGAAGATCCTCAGAAGAAAAGCTGCAAACTAACTGAACTGGGAATTCATCTTCCAACTCACTTCATAATAATGTTATCATTAAATAGCTGCTTTTAATGTTTAATAAAAGGTATTTATAAATTGCTGTAACAGCATTGTTTACTGTTTGCATTACCTCTCTCAACCTGGTTCATTAGCTATCATTAGAAGCAGTTTACAGTATGCCTTTTGCATATAGAAATGCTGAGTAATCTGCATTAGAAGCAGTTTACAGTATGCATTTTGCATATTGAAATGCTGAGTAATAATCTGCATCCAGTCCCATATCAACTTCAGCTGTTCCTTTCCACCTTCCCCTTCTTTTTGACCAAACTCTCTGAATTACATAAAGTGAACATAGGAGGTATGGACTCTCAGAAAATTATTGTTTTGATTATGCAAGTTAACGCCTCATTCCTTTAAAGCTGTAGTTCCAATAGCTTTTAGAAACTCCTACAAAAATCAATAAAGAGCTTAAAAATACATGGCATTTAACAGCGAATACCTTTTTTTATTTCTCCTTTTAATAGGAGACTACCGGATTTTTCTAATAAGGTTATCACGTTCCACTACAGTGAATGCTTTAGAACAGCAGCTTGTAATTTTACTCATGTTGTGACCTTCTGTGCCAAATGCGGAACAACTCAAAACCGTTCCCCTACCTTGCTGGATGGAACATGTCACATTGCCTTTTGCAGCCTGGAAAGGACAGTACGTACCTTACCCAAAGCTCAAAGTCAACAATAATGGATTTGAAATTCTGCAGTGCAGTGCTCCTACTGTCCCATCCCTTTTTACCCAACCAATGACCAAGAGTAACGTCTTAAAATTTTTGAGTTTGCAGATACCTAAAATTTCTCTAGTCAACGTGTGGAGCTTTCTATGAACAATTTAAGTCTATTGACAATTTAGAGGTTACCCGGGGTGAAATGTGAGAGGCAGGTCTGCAAGGATGATGTCCTGGTAGATGTGCAGTAAGATGTAGACAGTAAGGCATGGAGCTGTCTGACCTCACTCCTGCAAGTAAAGTCATGTAATGCGAGAGACACCAGAAAACCTGGCACAGGAGATTTAACATGTTGGGTGATGGGAAGAGGTGGAGGTATACGACTGGGAAAGTATGGGACAATTTGGGAACTAATCTAATGATCTTTAGGGACTGATTGATGGGTTCACATACATTGGAACTGGTGCAATTAGTAGGATTTATCTCATTTAACTTTAACCATCTGAAAGTTGGTTGTCTAGTCTACATGAGCATTGTAGTCAGTGAAGAGAAATAGGTGCTTGTGGCAGGTGATTCTTCCTTACCTAAGATCAGTGTCTGAAGTTGGGTAGGATGGACCTGCATTTAAAATTTAGGCTCAGCCAGTCCTTAAGCAATCAGATAAAAACTTAACACTGTTAGAAATGCTTTTCTGGGTCAGTCTGTCTAGCCAAGTATATTGTCTATTGCAGTGGCAATGGGCAGTGCTAGTCAAAAAGAGCATCTGAGTCTTACCAATTTTTGCTGCCCATTTGCCTTGTACTCTTCCAGCATACAGAAGAGCTGTATTAGGGATGATAGAAGTTAAATCCCTTCCTGATATCTTTAGTAGCCATTGACCTGCTGTTCATGAATTTGTCTAATCTTTTCCAGAGTCACCTGTTGGCCTCCAGAGTCTCCTGTGGCACCAGGTTCCAGAGGTTCATGACCTGCTGCCTGAAGAAAAATGTTCTTTCATCTATTTTAAAGCAACCTCCTCGTAGTCCCACTGGCTGCTTCCAAGTCCTCGTTGTGTATGACTCAACAACAGCTCCACGTTCAGTTTATTCACTGCCTGCCAGTGTTTGTAAACCTCAGCTACATCCTCCTCCTGCCTTCTCCTGAGGCAGACTAAGACCCCCAGCCTTTTAGTGCCCTGTTCTACTCTGCTGATGTTTTCTGCTGCCCTTCTTTGTGCCTTCCCAAAGTCCTCTACAGCCTTAAAATGTAGAGACCAGCTCTACACATAGTGCGCGAGAAGTGGGTGCACTGAGGAGACATATAATGGCAAAGGATGCATTTGCCATGTTTGCCACAGCCGTTGTGATGACATTCAACATTTTATTGGCTTTTTTATCTGATATTGCCAGGCAGTGATTTCAGAGCACTGCAGAGATGGCTGTAAGGGTTTGTTCTAATTGTAACTGCCGGTTCTGAGCTCAGCACCATACTGTCACCATGTCCAGAGTTTTCTTCTTTATATTCCTTAGCTTGCATTTATCTACACTGAAGCTTATTCACCATCTTTGTGCCCCCTCAGTTTTGTAAGCGCTTTCTGATGTTCTACACCAACAGCATTGCATTTGATCACATCTCATGCTTTTTTTCTCACTAGAATGAGGCATAGCTGAGTATCTCGAAGAACAGGAGCGCCTCACTCCACATAGAAATATAATTCGATGTGATGATTTACAACAGAGAAAAATGGAAAACATGTTTACAATATTTTACTTCACCACCTTGCAACTCACCCAGACTTTTCTGAAATCATTCTGCTGTGTTCGGCACGACAGAGTTGCCACCACCTCTGAGGCTGGATTCAAAGCAAGAAATGTGCGAAGATCAGAGACAGACGATTCAAAGTAAGGACGGATGGGGTTTAATGCAAAAAGCATGCAGCAACATGCTGAACAGGCGTGCTTGCATTGTTCCTGCTGGAAGTGTGCTGATCTGTGTGATCTGTTGCAGTAGGAGCATCACAGAATGATTTGGGTCACAACAAACAGAGAGCTGGCAACTTTGAATTAGTTTATGTTTTAACCTATGAAACATATTTTCAACTAGGCAAGATCCATGGAAATAAATGCAGTGTTTGTGTGTTGCCAAGGCTTCAAATCTGAGCAAGAAAAAGAAAAAATATTTCAGGCTAGGCAAGTCCCAAAATATTCACAGCAAAGTGGTAAGGCACACATTTCTCATCTATACTTCAACCGGCCAAGGAGAAATATCTCAATAAGCATCCCTACCAGTTCTCAGGAAAGGCAAAACTGCCTCTCCCCTTTGCCTGGCTGAGTGAGGGGACAGCCCTTGCCCTGCCACAGGACGTGCAGCTTCTGGCCAGCCTTTCCGTCTCCATTCCTCCATGCCTTTTGCCCATGCTGCCAGTGAGTGCCAGCGTTACAGACCTTTGAGCACAAGACTTGGCATTTAAAATAAAAATACCACTCTCGATCTCTTTTTTTTTTTTTTTTTAAGGAAAACCTCCACTCCATCACAGCAGCAACAGTCAATCTAATCATGTTCAGGATTTAATCTATATCACATTTAAACCAATATGATACAACTTGCTCAGGTGGGAGGGTGAGGGACGTAACAAATATACTCAGAAATGCCTGATGAAGAGAGAAGCCAGAAGAAGGCATTTCACAGGTTTGTCCCTTATTACGTAGCTGACCACTGCTACCCACTCCCTCTTCCATCATTTGCACCCTGATGGAAGAAGACCTTAAGCTGAGGATTTCAGCAGAGCTCAGGCTAGCTCTGGCTTCGAAGTCAGACCAAGCGAGTCCCAGTACCGCAGGAAGACCCTAAACTGGGACAGCAAAAGCTGACATGAATGTAGTTGAACAAATTGTTTAAAGGGAAAGCTCAGATTTACACTTCAGTCCCTCAGCAGATGAGAGCTCAAAACCTGGCTATGTCCTTCAGCAGAGACGGGACGTGCCAGTCCCAGGATCTAACGCTGCCTCTTCTTGCCTACACGGGTAACACTGACTCGGGGGAGTAACTGTCTACAGAATTGATTCTTTATATGGAAATATCAACTCATGAGCACCTTTCCAGTGCCAGCTCCAAAGCTGGTGTTTATTTATTCATTTTCATTTTTAAAAAGATACTCAATCCTCCGTGTGAGCCATAGCTGGTACATAATGACAGTCGATGCTTGCCTACATGCTCACAGCACCACCGGTTTCTGACTTACTGCATTAAAGCAATGTACTTGGGGACAACGTGAGTACGAAAGGCACTGTATAAATCCAAATTCTATTAGACACTTCATGCAATACATGTTCATTGTACGGTACTTCACCAGGGCTTTATCTTAAAAAGAGAATGGAACACAAGACTTAGAAAAATGGTTTGCTTACAATCAGCAAAGAATTATTATTCTGGTGCCGTGCTAATACATTGTCATACAAATGCCGAGGCAGCCTGATAAGAGTTCCACTGTTTAAGTTGAAGGCTTCTGTTCTGTCTTGAGATATTTGGGCTACATTGTTATTCTCAAATCATTTCTATTTATAATACAGAGAGTGGGTCTAAACTGAAGACAATCTTATGCTATTTTTTTTCTTCAGTTCTAACTATTCAAGGCCAGTCCCAAATATTTAATTAATTAATTTAGTCTGAATAGTTGGTATTTTTCAGCATCCACATACAATCTTTCAGTGGATTTCGGTAAATCATCCCTGAAAGCTTTTTTTTTTTTTACTTAGATACTGTTTTTGCACAGCATCAATCATTCTACTCTTTGACAGGAAAAAATGTTTTCTAAATCTGGCTTGCTTTATTGTTCTCCATTACATAAATAAAATGATTTATAGAGCAAGAAAAGGAAAGAAAGAGGAAGGAAGAATTGTCTGATCTTTTTAGAATTATTTTTTCTTTATCCTGAGGTTTATGCATTTTTTTTTTCTCCTGGACTTGTGTTCACACTGAAGAAGAATCTTGACTTTCTGCGGACCTCTGCTCCGTATATTTTGCACCATGCACCGAAGATTAGCAAAATGTCAGACTACTCCTCAGTTTTGGGTGAGATAATGCAGGAGATCTGAAGATCTCCCATCAGCCTGACAGCGCCGTGTTTCTCAGAAACCTGCTGCCTGGCTGCTTCAGCACGGCGGAGTGGGTGAACGGGATCAGAGCGGGGTGCTTCCCGTTGCTGCATGAGGCGAGGTGGTGGGCTTGCCACGGAAGCACGGGTGCCAAACACACGCATGCACATGAATGCACATGAATCAAAATTATTGGTTGCTATGGTGATGGGAGACAAATGATGCTTTTTACAGATTCATTGATGGCACTGTGTCAGATAATCAGGTGCCACAGGGCTGCAGGAATTCTTCATCAGGATCTGCCTCCAGCTCTCTGCACTTACAACCAAGCCAAAGATACTCAGAGAAAAAAAATAATACCTGTAGCTAACTCTCAGCTGTAAGCCTTCACTCATGCGAAGAGAGTGTGAGAGCACAGCACTTTCATGGCTGCTCCGACGGACATTGATGTGGTTGATGGTCCACTACTGGATTTAATAGATTGCAGAACATCCCTGAGCTGACATAGCTATGCTGGTTGGTCAGGATACGTGTGATTGTCATCCTTGTGTGAAGTACCTCACATGTCTTCTGTCGTACTTAGGTGCCCAGGACTCACACTGTACCTGAAGCCAGCAGAGTGGCATCGCTCCACTTCCTTACGCTACATATGTGTAACAACAACAGCTACTGACGCTACATTTCCATTACGCTTTTTTGTTGAAGAATCTTAAAATAGCGGGCACCACCAAAGTATCCATATCTTGCAGTATAAACAGGATGCAGAGAAACATGACTGGCAGTATCTTCATGGAGCTCTGGTTTAGAGAAAAGGCTGGATAAGAAAAATCTTAGAAGTAACTTAACCGGCTTTGGTATACCATTTTTCTGGGGCAGACAATACTAGGGAGGGATCATTTATCATAGGTACATTCTTGTAATATGCAGAGAAACAATTTTTCAGCTCTGTGTTATCTATTGCTGCTCCTTTTATGTTCTTATTGCTTACTATGAGTTTCTGTTCGAGAGAAAAAAAATTAAGTATATTTCAGAGTGATTGGAGTCCTACACACAGTTTTTGTGTGATATATTCAATACTTTATGATTCCTTTCTTCTTAAGTATTTCTAAATAGCAGTACCTTGTAGGCTGACTAAGAGAAATTTGATTTGTTTTTATTGAACATAAGTATATGCACATTATAAAAGGAGATGGAATCATATAGGTGTGGGGAAAGCTTTAAGGTTGAACTATTACATCTCTAAAGGAAAACAAAAGTCTGCTGAAAATAAGAGCTGTGTTTTTGACCTTTATGCCATCACAGTTTTGAAACAGAATCCAGGATTGGAAGTCAGACGTAAATTCTTGTTCAAAGCCTGTCATTTAGCCTGACGTTATATGCATTTTCTTGGCAGCAGCAGGTTAAACATTTTCCCCTCCAAGCAAAGCACCAGTGGCTAAAGGCTGGACCCACGGCCCCAGTCTGCTTGTTGAGCGGGAGAGGAGAACGCTTCCCAGGGTGCTGGCGGGGGGGAGGACCCCGGCTCTTGCAGCTGTGTGCTGCTCCGGCTGACCTCAGGCGAGCTGTTTTATCTGTCTGGCCTCCACCTGCGCTTGCTCTGGTTTTATCTATGCAGACTGTAAGGCATCCGCATCTCTTGCTGAGTGTTTGAACCCCCGTAGCGAAGGGGGTTCCTCACTTCAGTTTAGATGGTGACAGACATCCTGGGATTTGCGGAGATTTTGAAGCACATCCCCAATATCTATTCCACTATGCTAGGAAGGGAAAGAAGCATAAAGATTCATACTGTATCCTTTGCCTTGATGTATATGGTCATACCAGGCTTATAGTCTACCAACAAGTTAAAAATGTATAAGACTTGTTAAGGAAAATAAGAAATTCAGTGATGAAAAAGCTTTGCAATCAGTGATGGAAATTACTGAGGTTTCCTCTGGAGTATGTAGATGATTATCAAAACCTCCAACTTTAGAGTATCAAGAAATAAAGACTATTACTGTATATATTTATACATACACTATGAGAGTGATTTTTATTAGAATCTTCAGGCTGCTTGTGTTGGGACGTGTTTCACCGCACACAGCAAGGGAGTGCAGAGATACCTGAGCTACAGGTGACTGACTGCCAGACAGCAAGAAAATTAGCAGGGAAATCTAACCTGTACGGAGCTTTGGCCTCCACATTCAGACTGTTTCCAGTACCTGAATTTGCTTGTTCCAGTAGCAGACTGAGTATTAACCACCATGCTGCTGAAGAAGGGCCAGCAACAGGTTAACAAGCTCACTTCTCCTTGGGGCAAAGGAGGACAAGCACTGTCGTATACAGTCACAGCTGGGGTCTGCTCTGCGTTTTCCCAAGCAGACTGGGCAGGCAGATTGTAGCTGAGCTCTCACTATGTCTTCTGGGTGTCTCACATGATTTCTTATTTACATTAGTGGAAATAAAATACTGGAAGTTAATTTTATAGACCATCATAATCATTGATGCAAGCACTAAGCCCATTCACTCAAATAAAAATTCTGGAGTTTATTCAATCAAGAAAATATATTGAGTTGATTTATGCCCCTGGGTCAGGAAGGCTGTGCAGAGCTTTGGGAACCATCTTTCTCTGCAGTGCAAGAACAGTGGTTGGGGAGGTCAGCGGGGAAGGTGAGCCAGGAGCAGAGGGTGAAAACTGCTCCCTCGCCACTGGGGAGTTGGGATGCAGAGCAGCAAGAGCTCTGGGCCCTGACCACGGACTCTGAGCTCTCTTGTGTTTGGAGACTGAACGTGTAAAGTCTGACCCAATATAGAGCAGGTGGGAGCAGAAAATCCTCACAGCCCACTCAGCCTGACACCAACCTTGGAGTGCCTTCCAGAAGAAGCCACCTTTCAGGGCAAGTCTGAGAAGCAAAGCTGGACAGCGAGTAAACATTTTCTATGTTATAGTTGCTATCCGAAGATGACACTGGAGTGTTAAGAAGCATTTTAGCCCCTTGGCAGGTGGAACACCGGTGCAGTGAGAGCTGCTGCGGCCCACCCCGCACTACTGGAAATAGTCTCTTACAGGTCCTCGGCAGACTTGCATTTCCTGACTTCACTGTGCAGATGTGGAGCCAGTCTCATGGCTGAGGCCTGGGACCCTACAAGTCTGTCTTGCTGCACTTACCGAGTCCTTAACGAAAAGAATGCAAAATACAAAGAAAGTCAGTAAAGGAAAAGGGAACTCTATACTTTCTCAGTTGTGGCTTTTTAGAGCAACCCTGTTTAACATAAAATCGTGTTCAAGGACCAGTCCATCTAAAGGAAAAAGTGAATATTAGGTAGCCAGTATAAGAAAGAGGATAACACTCCTTGATGGACAGCCCAGTGCTGTACACTCGTAACATTTTGTTAGGAAATGTATTATGCTCATGTATGAGCTTTAAAAAAAAACCAAACCATTTCTAGTCACTGTCAAGATAGGGAGAGAGAGAAAATCCTTTTCTGGAACAAATGAACAAAAGAAAACAAAATTCAAGGTCACAGCTAAATATAACACATACAAAAAAGAAAGCAAGTCCAACAAGCATCGAGTAGCTGTTCAGATACAGTAATCTAATGAAACCAATTGTCCCTGACCTATTAACATTCTGAAAATGCAAGCATACACTTACAGCCTGTGTACTTGCAAAAAACCCACCCAGACAAGAGGGCCCTTAGGGCAATACAGCCACCTGAGAGAAAGAAGACAAAAGCAAGTCTGAAGTACATATTGTCAAGATTATTGACCTTATGCCCTGTATAGCAGCAATACCTAAAGCAATGACTCCGTTTTGCATGTTGCCCACTAACATACTGAGTATTCACAAGCAGCTCTGTATGTAACAGCCAACTTCAGAATCCTTTCAGCTCATGGTATGTAACTGCTCTCAAAGGCACCAAGCTCCTGCGTATGCCCATCCTCTGAAATGCACGTACAGGAGGTATCTGCACTCGCAGTTAGCTCACTCACCTGCTGTCAGCAGCAAAGTGACAAGAAGCACAGAATTCACCCACCCAGCACCACAACAAGCTTTGCTGCCCCAGCTTTGCTGCTGTCTCTGCATATGCTGCAGTCCCCGCTCCTGAGGGCAGCGTAGGCACGCAACTCGGGAAAGAGCTGCGTTACGCTCCCCAGTTCACGAGCAGCTTTCTGGCCAACTTGCTGAAAACTTCAAATGATGTGAGAGAGGGAAGGGCAGGCAATATCAGGGACTTTCACTGTAGAGAAAAGCCTAAAAATCTACTTGGGACTCTGCCAGAGCAAGTGATGTCTGAGCAGAGAGAAGATGAATGGAACCATGCAAATCCTCAGCACGTTTCCCTGGTGAGAGCAGCACCTCTGTAACAGAGGGATTGCCAGAGGCAATAACTTCCCAGTGATCCTAGGCCACGCTCAAGATCTTCGCAGTCTTAGGACATGAACGTGCCAGGAGAGGGACAAAATGATTCTGCACTCTGCCATCCCGACTCTGCAAGGTGAGACCTACCTGTTGCAGCAGGCATTGTCCTGAACTTTCCCCTCTCCCTTACACTCGAGTTCGGCAAATTGTTCAGAGAACTCAGCAACAGATAAAAAAGTTTGAATTGCTCCTCTGAAGAAAACTATTCCAAGTTTTGAAATGAGAAAAATTGCAACTTTTCTCAACAGTCTGCCAAAAGGGGTAGACCCAGGCAAGCCAGGCAATTCCTCTTGCCTCTCATGAAGCAGTGGATGTGGTTTGGAAAGCAAGGTGATGGCTTTCATTTCACCTTTAACCTTTTGGCATATGGAATCTTGAGAAAAAAATCACTAACAGAAATTCCTAGACTAGTGGCTGAAATAAAATGAGATGCATAATGTCAAAAACATCGGGAATTTCATTAATGCTGAATACAGAAAATAATAAGGGGGAGAAAGTGCCAGTTAGCAACTAGGCACTTCAGATAAATGTCACGTAGCAAGTACGTGCATTAATTCGCTGCATAGATTGTTCTGACATGTCACACTCTGGACAAAATGTAAGAGCTGTGCCTTCTCTGGCATTTCAGAGCTCAAGACGCATGGACTGAGCCCAGGAATCCTTGTAGCATGTTTTGTCTCTTATGAGATTTTGTACTTGAAACTGCATTTGTTTATCTTTAAGCACTACACTGTACACGTTCCCATAATTTGCATTTCAAACTTGGCAGAGGGAGAAGAATAAAAATACATAAGGCAAATTTTACCATTATCTATGAATTTCTGTGGTTTTATCATTTTCACTCAGAATCCAGCATGTCTCTGTAAGGCTGTTTGTAAAAGATAAAAACAGGAGTTTCAGATTGCTAAAGCAAAATATATTGATTAAAAAAGGAAGAAAAAATAATTGGAGGAAAAGCATATACCTATGCATTAAAACAATCCTCCAAAATTATGAACCAGGCATAAAATGTGCATTCTTAATTGTGGGAGACATTTCCTGACAAGTGTCAGTCATAGTCTTTATCAGTCTGAGACTGCTTCTTGCTGCTCTCATCTTGGGTTGCAAGTAAACATCGCTCTGATCACATTAATCTTTACTATTCGAAGAAACAGCTTGAGATGGTTCTTAATCAATGGCAGTGGAGTTACAAATGTCTGCATGAGCTCTGAATCCAGTTTTGTCTCCTTCTAAAATTGTTTCTAGTGACAGCGAACTTTCTTTTTGACTCCGCTGCCAACCTTTAATTAGGTAAACGTGCATTTAAATTTACTTAATAGTAAAGCAAAGTTTACTCTGCATTTTCAGAAGGATTCTAGAGTTTGCAGGTTCCTTAATGATGGCAGCCCCACCTGAAACCCTCTGATGAAGCCTGAGAATCAGATATGAACTGAAACATCTGTCATGTTCCTCCACCTTTGAAATTTCGCTCCCTGAAAAATATCTCAGGATACACATTACTAATAATTATTGAAGCATTTCCATTACTTCATGTTGCAAAAGACAAATTCTGATCATGCAAATACAGACCAGTATTTTTGTAACATTAAACTGGATTGAGCAAATGGGACTGATTAAAATTACCTGGGAAAAAAAGGGTTACTTTTAACCAGGATTAGTTCTCCAGGTTAATTCCCTAGATAGCCAGAAAAATGGTTATACCACCACAAGTAAGAAACAGAGCAGGAACAAATATCTGGTGCTGGAAGAAAGGAAGTACATTTTTTTCAGTGGCAATAGTGGTTTAACGTGATTATGGAATAGCAGCTAGTGTAGCCCATTTGAAATCAGCAAGCAAACCACAGTAGCAAATTACACTTCTGCTGGTGCATTTGTGGGCTCGGAAGCACACCTAGGTGTGCAGCAGCCACACGCATTCTCACACTTTCTGGAAGTGTGCATCCAACAAACTCCATTTCCCTTACTCCATTGACAAAGTGTGACTAACAAACATTCCTTTTATAAGTTTAGGTAGCTCTCATAATATAGTATACAACCCCTTCTGCTTTCCACACATTCCCCTTATCTTCAGTTCTATACTAACAGAAATAGCTGCATTTTTATTTTGGCCAATTCTTAGACAATTTATAGAGTATAAAACTTAATCCACAGCAGGAGAGAGAAGGAATAAAATTCCAGGTATTTTTCTCCTTGAAGCTCTCAAAGTTTTTTCTAAACAATACACTTTTATTTGGATAACAGAACTTTAACTTTTTTAGATCAAACATGCTCTCTTCACATTTCTACTGTAGCAGAGTAGCTGTATTCCATACTGGAAGCTAGCTGTTAAAGCTGAGAGAGCACACAGACCACAGCAAGCGCAACGTAGGGATACCAAAGGGCAGGAAATACAGTATAAATATGAGGATCTGATCAAAGCGAGGCCTTCTCAACAGGGCAAATCCTCTGCTTAATCCAAAGCTTGCAGTGGGGGGCCTTTTCACTTACCTGTTCTAGCTTCTTTCAGCAGGTGAGGAAAATCAAATTAATATCCTCCCATGGGTGCCTATTTGTCTCACCATGGCCCTAAGCACTCCTCTCTGTTCCTTAAATGAAATACAATTATTTGAGAAGATGCATAAAAAAACCTCTGAGAGATGAACAGGCAGGCTGCTATCAAAAGGGGTTTTTAGTAGCTGGTTTTTTTTTTCCCAGCTGAGGACAATTAGCCAAATTAGAAGGTCCAGGCAGTTGCAGATGATACAGGTAAACAGAAAAATGCTGATACTAGTGATGAGAGGTTTTGACATTGGGAGTTCTGAAGGTCAGAAGGAGGAGAACTTGAGACAGCAACAATCAGGCTTCTGAAACTACTGATAAGTATCTGATTATTCTACTAACCAATGTCGGTGTAAATTTTGGGTTACGTGCTTCCAGTCCATGAAGGGTTTTGCTTTCTGAACAGTTCAGATTTGTTGGTTATTTGCAAGAATGGCATTTATTACTCTATGAAGTTTTATCAGGATGGTTAAAGCAAATCCTGTTCGTCAAGCACGTAATGACAGTGGCCCTGAGAGAGAAAACAAAAGCAATATGATTCACTAAGAAAAAATGGCATTAGAAAAGCCCTTATGTAGCCTCACTATTTAAAGAGGAAATATAAACCGTTGTTGAATGCAAACTGAGCTCTTTTTATTTCTATCACTACAAATAGTAACTGCTCCAATGAGAGAGTGCCAAAACTGCACACATTTGTGTAAAATGAGTGGCATTGTTTATACATCTGCTTAATATCTCTGCTGAATTTGTATTCAGACATTAAAAAAATAGAAATAACTGCATGAGCCCACCACAAAACGTCATTCTCCTTGGTGCTTTGCTTCCACAAGGGAATGTAAGTGAGAAATGGCTGCTGAATTTAGAGAGGAACAACAACAGAGTCAGTAGAGCATTAGAAGAGCATTCAAAGTACCAGGAGATGAGGAAAGTCTACCTTTATTTCCTCATTGCCCCTCATCACATTGCACAAAAACTTGGACATAGTGCAGATGCCTGGCTGGGGAGTTCCTGGACTGCCTGACGACTGAAGAGCACTGGATGTGCATATGGGTGCAGCCCTGATAACCAGCTGCAGCACAATTATACCTGAAGAGCAAACTTGATTTTTATACCTACCGCTCACTTGTAACTTAAGTCCCACAGCTCTTGCCACAATCACACAGCTCACTGTGAATATACAGAATATTTTGAAGTAACAAGGTACCTAGTACTAGAAACAGTTGTCCTATTATTCTGAGCTTGACAATTGGGAAAATTTTCCAAATTCAAATGCTGCATATTTGAGCTCCTAAACTGATCTGAGTTTGAGGCAGATACTGCAGAACTACTGCAGAACCTGAAAAGAACAGCTGCAGCCACATCTTTTCATGTTGCTAAGTTCACCTCTCAGTGTGAGCACAAAAGCTGCTTCTAGAAATTCTAAATTTAGTATTCACTGAACAGATTCCTAAAACATTAGAGAATATTTTTATATGTGATCATTTCCTGGCAAGATACACTGAATGCTGGCATACTATATATTATCTTCTAGATCATGTTTGGTCTTAGCCTAGCAATGCAGGACTGAAGGGAATAAATGCAAGGAAACTATCCCCTTGACTATCTAAATGTCACTAGGTACAGCTGTATCTTTAGAGTAGACTGCCATAAGTTAATGCAAAGACATTCCCAGACCAGTACTTCTACCAGATAGCCTATTAAACCGGAGAAGTGTTTGGTTAGAGGAGACATAAGCATAGCTCAATGCAGCAGGGGGAACTGTTCACCTGCACATTACAGATCCTGGGAAAGTAATTAGCACATTGAGCATAATGTTTTGCAGTTTTTTTCCAGGCTACTGATAATCCAAAACCTGCCTGCACATCAGTGTCATAATCCAGCTCTAAATTAGGGGAAAACAGCCTGGATCCTACATCAATGACAAGAGGTGGGGAGAGGTAGAGGACCTGGTCCAGTTATGCCTGTGCCCAGAAATTACATAAATATGTATTTTGAGAGGTTTTTCCTCTCAAATTTAGGAAAATGTCTGTAGCTGCAGTGGCGATAAATGAGCTGGCCAGCAAGCACTCTGAGAGGCTTTTTATTTTTTTTTCTTCTTAAGTAGTAGCAGTTTTGTCCCTTCTGATTTATGCTTGTGTTATGTAAAACAGTCATGTAAGGGAGAGCTGTGGAATTTGCTTTCCATGTAATGCTGCCAAAGTGGTGTAATCAGGTTCAGGCAGCGAGGGTGCGGCATTTTGCCAGTGTTAAGCCTGAGTAAACTGCAATGGAAATTGGAGCGGTCAGTACTGACTGAACTGTGGCCCCAGATTAAGCTGAAATCTTGCTAGTGTCATGGTGGGACTATTGAGGAGTTATAATCCCATTGGTTTGAACTAGCAAGGGGCAGCTTCACTCACATGATAAATAGCAGGAGGGAATCTTCCCCAAATTATCACCAAATGAGTAGAGACTTAATGCTTTGAAACGTGAAACTGTGAAGGCTGCCGTTATGAAATCACTGCATTAGAGTAATAGCAGAATTGTTCCAATTCTCTTCATTGCTCCTGTGGATTAACTGATTTTATATTATTTTCCAGTGATACATATTGTATTATTTATTGCTGTAATCAGTAAGATTCCAGTGCCATAAATAACTTTGCTTGCACAACGTGTGACTTCTTGTTTTATGGATCCACATTAATGTATTAAATTAGATTTCACTGGAGGTAGCTTCTGCTCCAGTGTGTCCAGAGAACGCATTTATAAAGACAGCTGCTTGGATGACCTTGTGCTTGAACTTTGTTTTTTTGCAAAAAAGGTTGCATAAAAAGCAAGAAAGAGCATGAAGTAGGTTCGTGGAAGTTACGAGACAAGCGAAGCCAATATGAGGATGCATTACTTTCTTCCAAATGTTACTTCCTTTAAGATACGTGGTGAATACCTACAGCTTTTGTAGTCCTACCAACTTCAGCTGAGCAGTTGTTATGAATAATTACTAATGCAGGACAGGTAGGTGATTAAAAATTGTTTTTGTCAAGAAGCAGTGCAGGTGAGCACTAGGCAGAGACCTGCCCCTCCGGGGTGATCAGGCAGGCTGCTCAGAGGATGCTAGAGCCTGACTTACCTTGATTTCTCCCAAAGGTGCTGAACGGTGACAGTGTGTGTTTACCTCAGCTCGCCACATCTGAATCACGGGCTATTCTTTTAGGCTCCTCAATCTAGGAAGTGAAGATTTCTCAAAGGCTATCAACAATGAGTAATAGTCAGATTACCCAGTAATAGTCTTGTTTTAATTTTAAAAAGAACGGTAATGAATTAAGATCTGTTATAAAACTACCCTGTTGTGTGAATCATGACAGTCACGTCAGTGTGACTCGCTGTTTATCGCAGCCGTGTTGATCTGTTGCCCTCTGTGGTCCTCTATAGGCTGTGAAGCAAAGATGAAATGGAAGTGGTGGTCACAGCAGATGCCAAAAACTCTCGCAAGACTTGAGTGGCGCTGGCATAAAATCCCGACCTACAAACGTACCGAGAGCTGAGGAGACGAGGATTTTCCTCCCCGCCTCGGCCTGCTGAGGGAACTGCCCTGCCGCCCCTGCGCTGCCTCCCAGGCAGCGTCGCCTGCTCCGATTGGATGGCCACAGCGTTCCCGCCTGTGTTCTGATTGGGTGGCCGTGGTGTCCGTTCGGATTGGGTGGCCAGGTAGGGCCTGGGATTGGCCAACGGTGACCGCTCCCCGGCGGCTGGGCGGGACGGCGCCCTGGCTGGCTGAGGGGAGCGGGGCTGCCATGTCCGCTGGCTGTGGCGGCTGTGGCGGGAGGCTCCAACCTCTGCTGGAGCTCCCTGAATGCACTCAGAGTGTTCACCTGTTGCATGAAGACAGGCACACCCCCGCCCTCTGATGACATAAACCAGCCTCCATTAGGAAATAAGGTAGCAAAAAGCGCGTAACCATAGTTGTAGTTCAGTGCAGAGGCACTGGTACCTGGTGGAGTTCACTGGCGACCGGTTCCTGCTGTCTCTGCCAGCATAAGCCCCAGGAGCTGCAAAAGGAACCCTGGAGAAGATCAGGGGCACGGCTGCACAGCGTAGTGCAGGGTTGTGCAGCGATGCCTAAGCCAGCTGTAAACGAGATGCAAATGCTAGTTAGCATGGTGAGTTAACATTCACCTCCTCTGGGCGTATTTACCCGCTTTGTGGGGTGTGGGGCCGTGCGTCATCGCCTGACACTTCGCTTCAACGAAATACCTGCTGACATCTGGCAGTGCCGGTACGAAGCACAAAATGTCAATACTTGAGGTACAAAAGCTAATCCATTTGTAAAGTTATATTCCTTAGATATTCCCAGATAGCTCGATTGTTTGCTTTTCTGTTTAGTCAATGCTGACCTGTAAGGCGAAGAATCTATATATATGTGGTTGTTATTCACATTCAGAAAAGCTCAGGTGCGCAGGCGGGTACCCAGGTACTGTTGGGTGTTGTGATTCCTGAGTTAGCTCAGAGAGACCCGCCGTGCAGAAGAGACCCCCGCGGGGTCTTGCTTGTGCTGCGGAGGAGCAGCGTGTGGATGTCAGTGCCACCCTAAGGCTGCAGGCAGTACCTGAGCCTCCTTTCGCCTCCCAGGCAGGTGTCAACAAAAATGCCAGGTGGTGATAAGTTAAATCATAGCAAGGGCCATCGTTGTATCGTCTACTTTAACAGATGCTTCATTTTAGTGCCACAGGTAAGTGACATTTGGAGATAGGCTTGCCTTCTTTTTCTCCCAACCAAGGAAAAGCTGAACTTGTAAGCCTTGCACTATGGTTGAGCATAACTGAGTGCCACTGAAAAGCCAAAGTGAAAGGGTCAGTGAAAGGCAAGGAACATGCCCAATTTACTGTAAGGACTGTCTCACTAATGCTGCCTAGAGGGATGGGACTCACCACTTTTCTCCAAAGTTTTATTTCTCTCTTGTGTTCTGAGGGATGACGTAAATGTACAAAAAATTCACGTTCTTTGCAAAACGGACCCAGAAGACTATTTGCAGTCAATAAGAACTTTCATCCTTCTCATCTTTGTCCTATAAACCTGCTCTGGAGAGCTCACATTTTTAAAAGACAGTTCTCTAACACTTCCGTAGCAGGAAGAGGGAAAAGGCACATTTTTGTTCAGTTGTGAAGTGGTACAATATTGCAGATTTGCCCTCTGGAACTTTCCCAGTGTGTATCAGTCCATAAAACTATAGAGCACTAGAGAAAGAAATATGCTTTCAAGAGGTGATCTCTGACGTTAGGTGGTAGACAGGAATCATCAGTAACTTCCACCCTGCAGCATGTAAGAAGGTATAATGATCCACAGACACTGCAAAGCAACATTTTATGCCTATTGTGTTGAGAGCAGGGTTTCTGGGCTACACCAGTGTTACAGTTACTGTCACTATGGTGTCTTAAGAAACGAGTCAGCTAATAAAGACAAAGTTTGTTTTGTGTTGTTTTGGTTCCTTTTTTTAAAGCACAGAAAATAATATCTGTTCAGCTCAGGTATCTTAGAAAAATGAGCCTTTCCACCAACAAAGGAAAGATGGGGGGAAGCATAAGACATCAGCAGATATTTCTTTTTTGGAAGAAAGAACAAGAAAACAGTGTAGCAGCAAGATTTGTGCTTATTAAAAGGTAGCACTAGGGCTCTAGGCAACATTTATCAGACACAGTCACAGAAGTCTAGTGTGGGATTTACCACTGCCTATCTGTGGGAAAAAATAACAACTAATGAAGCCTGCATTTGTTCAAGCAAGTCAAATATCCCATTAAAAATCCTAGTTAGCATTTCCAGGTAGGAAAACCAAGAAAATATGTTTTCCAGAGGGGTTGTTTGTTAGAAACAAATCTAACAGAAGCTTTTCCCCAGTGGCCTAACCAGCAAGCTCCTGATGCTGACTGCCTCATCTGCGAGGTGTTGGGGTGTGGAGGACTGGCCTTAGCCACCCAGGATGGTCACAGGCTAGTGTGGGTCATTGCGCCACTTCCAATCCAGATAATAATATTTTCTTACTTCTAATAGGAGAAGAAATGCTTTCCTCCCCAAAATCTCAGCTCCCTGGAGGTGCTCCAGGCAGGAGTCCCAATAGAAAACTGTCCCGGCTCTGAGCAGGCAGTGGCATGCCTGTGGCACAGTGCCTTTGCAGTGCTGGATGTATGGTTCCTATGGCCAGGACAGGAATCGGCAGCAGAGGCAGGGGCGGTTTGTTTTTCTGGGAGGCGTGGGGGTGGGAATTGTGTTTTAGCCCAAATGTCGCATGGGTTGTGTTTTAGGAGAGCGTCCTCCTCCCTCCATGGCTGGTCATGCAGAGGGGTGTATGTTTCCTTTCACCAGGGTTATGTGACGTGCGGCGGCGGCTGGAGCGAGGGAATGGTGCACAGCTAATGATTCCTGCTTTGTGAGTCCACATGCCAGATAAAACTTGTCAGCAGGCTTCATCATCTGTGCCTGGCAGAGTGTCCAGGGAGGAAAAGAGAAAACATGGGTTTGGGAATGTGTAAATTGCTTGTGGCATGACATGGGAGCATCAGAGAGGGTGCAGATATATGGTTCGTACGTATACTGTGTGAGATTGACATGTCTGTATCTGTTGCTTGGTCTCTCGTGTAAGATGGTCCATGAATACCAGGAGTTGGATTTCTGCCCATCTGCACATGCTCTCTCTTCCTACCCAGCGCCGTTTAGATTATCGGTAGCTTGATGAGGTGCAGTAGTATTTCTGACTGCAGAGCACATACCCAGACCGAAATTCCCGGTGTGTGGAGAAGTAGCAAGAAGAGCTGCTGACTCCAGGCCAGATGCTCATTTGAATCACTACCTGCGAGAAGCAAAAAATGCCTAAAAGTATCTTACAGCAAAATTCTCTCTTATATTTTGGTGGTGTATTATCAACATTTAACTTGCTGTAGACCAAGGTATTCAAACTACTATATTTTAGTTACTGCCACTAAAATCCTCAGAACGTCAAAACCCACACTGCCTTATTTTTTCTCCAATTGTGAATATCTTTGGCGAGAGAAATTGAACAATAAATTTTACTTTTAGTAAGGATAATTGTTAGAGAGGATCCTCTAGTAAAAGATGATGATTAAAGTGTTCTTGTACATTTTTCACTCCTACAGAATTAATGTACAAGTTGACTTTTTCTCACAGCGCGCAAGCTCAGAGGTAAAGAATCTATAAGGGACATGAATAGCTAAATGTGTGTGGGATAAAAAAAAAAGAAGATTGCAAGCTAGTCTTTAATCTGATGGTAATCTCTATTTTTAAGGCAGCATTCTTTGCTTTCCATGTATTAATTAAAGCATAAACCGGCTGCTAAGCTTATCTTTACAAAGTAGGAACTATTAATACTCTTCTTTTTCGTGCTTCTTTTTATTGGCTTTTCAGCTAAGGGACAGAAACGCCAGCTGAACCAATTAGCTATCTAAAGTTTAAGGCTTATTACACATGCTAAGAAATGAAATTCTTGAACATACAGTAATGAGGTACCTTAAAATGCAAGAGAGTGGGCAGATGCAATCAATCAAAATAAATCCATCGGTGATACTCTCTTTAACATTTTATTGGTAACTATAAAGTGAAAGTAGACCAGCAGTGATCAGAATAGAAACCCACTGATTAAAATTCAATTTGTTTCCCTTTCCGTAGTTTAGAAGACTCCATTCAGCAGGTAAGGGTGAATGCACTCTGGGAAAAACAAACAGAATTAAATGAAGACATCATCCGATTCAGACCTGGAAAAATAGACCTTGTGCTTCTCCCTGAAATAAACAGCCTGACGTTACACATTAGCATTGTAAAAAGAGTAAAATATATCCGACAATTGGAAGGATTGGGCATTTTAGACAAATATTTTTGTTGTTGTTGCTTGAGACCATATATTTTTGTTTTCAACTCATTAACCTGAAGACAGAAAGAAATTAATTCTTGGGATTGCTGTAATGTCATTACTAGGAGTGTTTTAAGGTTCAGTACTCAATGCAATTCATTTCCCCAACACTTAGCAATAATGCTTACATACATTTGTATGTATAATATACAAATATGAGCTGGTACTGTAGTGGCAAGGATGCTTTTGTCCTGTGAGGAAGCTGTCTTATTCAGACTGTCACGCTCAGACTGACTGTGTGGGACCCCACCGGCTGGCAGCAGGACGGGCCCGTCGGTCTCTGCAGTGGACACGTGGGGCTGCGGGAGTAGGCATATTTTCAAAAGAGACTTTCAAAGTTATGTATACTCTGAAGTGCCATTAGTAGCTCTGCACTTAAGGGGCTACCTCCCCTGCTTTGAAAATGTATCCCTGGCCTTATTTTTTTTAATCCTCTTCTAAAGCTTAATTCTCCTTTTGGTAGTGGCCACGCTCAGCAGGGACAGAATCAACTGCTGCTGTCTTCAGCAGGAATTCAGGGCAGGTAAGCAAGAGTCCAGTGGGTACCTCAGTTGTCTGCTAATGCCAACCCTTGGCTATTACACATAACCTAAGCTTATATATGCACCTCTAACTTGGTGACTTTGGGCAGAAACCAGGCAATTTGATACAGAGAAGATTCTTTTCAGCAGATCAAGAAAATTTTAAGGAAACGCCCACTGGCATTGCCATGATTAATATCTCACTCAGCTTTTGATAAATCTCTTTAAGACAGTGGGAGAGTCATCATATTTGGAGCTGTGCTGCCACCGGACTAGATGCAGGAACCCCACAGCCTTCAATGGGAAAACCAAAGATGCTGCAGAAAGTAATGCTCACTATTTTTGTGTAGCATTTTCTAGACATAATTAATGCTATGATGTATTGTGCAGTCTATCAAAGGTACAGCTGCTTGGGAAAGTGTAACATCAGGATCTTCAGATCCTGTGCTAATTCCTACGAGATTTTGTATTCAGTCTGCCTCAGTTCCCTCTGAACTATCAATTTATCAAGCTAGACTCATTTGGGATGCAGCTGCTCTGCGTCTCCTGGGGTCTTACAGATCTCAGCGTGCAACCTCATTCCCACATCCCTGCCGTAAGCTCCTACTAAAGCAGCATGCAGTTATTGTGATATTCTTCATCTCGTCTTCTGAACTGCCACTGCGTGCTCTGTGCTCTTCCCTGGTCACCGTGTTTCACCCCACAGGCAGCTGCAGTTCAGCATCAGGTGAAACAATTCTTGAGTGTGCAAATGTTTCTAAAATGTTTTTAGACACTTTTGAAACGAAAGAGGCTTTACAAGACCTATTATTATATTATTATTCTACTTCCACGGAAACATTTAAAGCATGAGTATTGTCTTGGCAGGGTTGGCTCGGAAAGATGCTTGATGTAGTTGATGCTTTACAAAAAGTACCTTTGTGTCAGACGATTGCAGTTCGCTATTTGGTAGGTTACCAGCGGAGACACTTCATCAGCTCCGTTTCATTTGGAAGGCAGCTGCTTTCTCATGGGGTCCCGTCTTCCTTAGCTTGCTGCCTCTCTTGCCTCTATCTCCCTGCTGCCTCCCAGAAACTGTCATGTTATGGTTTACTGATAACCAGGCAACCTCAGGTCAACTTGTTTTCTTCTGAACTTTTATCAAGTTGTGTTTGCTTGCTGATCTAGCTGCCAGTGCTAGCAATCTGGTTGGCTCAGTAGCAGCAGTTCTTTATACTCTTTATACCTGCCTGCTCTCTTTCTCCGGACAGTTTTTGTACTCCTGTGCACTGCTAAATATTTCCCTTTGCCTTTGCTGGTGTACCTTTCTCCTCATCAACAAGCATTTCACAGTTTCAGTTCACAGGGTGCTTTTACAAGGATGCTGAAAATTGTAGAACAGTTTTGTAGCTACACATCCCAACATACAACAGGAGCATTTAATCGATATAGCTCATTTTGTTCCTTCCTCTCGCCCTACTCAATTTTGCAAGGAGATGGGCAGACAAATGAAACCTCAGCATTAAACTTGCACCCAAACAGACATGCTAGACAGGCGACGCATCAGATTTTTGTTTGTGTTTTTGAAAGGAGCTTAGTTTTCTGATATGCTAATAAGATAATGGTAACTCCTTTCTTTTTTTTTTTTTTTTCCCTGGCATGGACATTTTCATGGTTTTAGGTTTGGATACAGCTCACTTGTGCTGCCTGGAGTTCTAGTTGAATCTTTTTAATTTATACCTTCCCTTAAAGAAAAAAAAGTAAGAAAGAGAAAAAGGCCATGATGGCTTAAATGCCACCATCACCATATATATTGCCTCTCATCTCAAGTTCTGGCTCTGCAGGGGTCCCTTCACAGAGTCCTCTGAGGACTCTTAGCCTTATTCTACCAATAGCTCTCTGTTGAAAGCATGTGCTGAAGAATTATTTCTTTCTTACCATTAAATAGCAATGTGCAGAAGAATACATCTAGAAATTCATTTTGCATGTTACAATACAAGATGGACTTTCACTCAGGGCAACTGGCTAATTCAGTACAGGCACCATCCAGAAAATTTGTTAATTCCTTGGATTTTTTTCGGTATAATGTACATTCTTGTGAAATAAATGCACTTTCCCCCTTAAAAATAGTAACAGTTAGGAACAATACAGCCAAAATGTTTTATTTGGGCAATACAAATACAATCAAATCAAAAATATCACAGATTTTCATACATTAGTAAGAAGTTACTGTACACTTGAACAGTTGCCATTTTTACAGCTAACAAAGCTTTACCTTTATTAAAATGTATTTTCCTCTCACATAAAATATACACTTTTCACTGACGTATTTTACATCATACACCTCTCTGGGATAAGAAACATTTCACAAACAATGCACAACAGAGGCCATCTTCTCTAAACCCATACAAAATATTACATAGAAGCGAGAAACACTGGTATATCCTACTAGGCTGCAGCCCTCAAATGTCATAGTCTGTTGCTACTAAAAATACTACATGCATCATAAAATGCTGTACATCGTTTAAAGTTTGGACTTGTCAGATTTGATCCTAGTTCCACACGGTACTTCTTTGTAGTGAGTGTTAAACATTGACTTTATATTAATGGCACACTGACTCTTCCTTTCTGTTCACATCTGCAATTAAAAACCCCTCGAATGATGTTCCTAATGCCAGAGCAAACGCAAATGATTTTGCAATATAACACCACGGCTGATCATTTGATGCCCCGTGTGCCTTGCAGACACACAGTCTGCTCAGTCTTCTGACAGCATAATAAACATCTGAAATGAAATCCTTGATCCATTGAAATAAATGGAATCTTGCCATTGACTTCAGTGGAACCAGATTTTAACCCTGCAGTGGTGTTATATTTCCCTTACAATTAGTACAATATAAAAGGAGGGGAAAAAAGTTCCGTGAAGAAAGACTCCAGCCATGCTGCAATAGAGAGATCACTGGCAGCAAGCATCTCTATAATGTAAGGTTTCCATAAGAGCTTCCCCGGGGACTACCAAGAACTGTTCTTTCATAATCATTTTCTGATTTAATTTGGAGAACAGATGCAGGAAATAAATACACTCATCCCTACAGGCTCCTGCTGAGATTTGGAAAGAATTAGGGACTCTGTTAACTTCAGGTTAAACTAATTAAAAAAACATAGAAAAAGAAAATGTCACTATATTTTAATCCTGGGAGAAGTTCTGTTGTTAACCTAACAAATGAGTTATGGAAAAGCGGTTTTCTCCCTACCCATTGTACAGCAGTAAGATTGCAAGGAAGTTACTGAGTGGCTTTGGAAAAATTTTTCCATGTATTTTAAAGAGGCTTTTTCTTTAATTGCAAATAGGAAGATCTGCCTGGTTACTGAGACAGATACTCTATGTACTGTAGCATTGTTCTTGTAATGTTCTTTCTCGGCTTGAGTCCCTCCCAAAAGGCACCGGCCGCTTCCCGGCGCTGAGCCCCACAGCTCCCGTGGGATGTGTGAGCTGCCGCGGCGCGGCTGCGGCTGGTGTGCCCGAGGTTTCAGAGGAGTCGGGCTAGGGCTAGAGTCTGGGAACCGTCAACCCAAGCCTGGTATCTCAAGGCGCCTTTCAGACATCAGCTTCTCTTTTTGCACAGGTTGTTCCCCTCCTGCTGCCAGGCCAGCTTTACACAGAAACACCCTTCCTACCTTAGCTCTTCGCCGGGGAGAACATCCCCTGCCAGGATTTCTTCAGGTACCTTTGGATAGGGGATTGTTTCTCTTCAAAAAAATCCTTCAATCCTCATAAATAAGGCATCTGTTTAATTTAGTTACTGTAAACCACTTTTTAAAAACTAAAATCCTCACTGTATCCTGTCATCTTGAGATGATTTATTTAGAAATGAATAAAAAAGAGTAATATATATATATATAAGTATCCTTTTCTAATCGTAACACAATGTACAATCTGCAACCTGATTCTGGAATAAAATACAATCCTTAACAGAAGCAGTGTGAATGTAGGGAAAAGTAATTCAATCATCTCCCATTATTTGTGCATTTACCATATTAAGATGGCTTTATCTTCTCTGTGGCTAGTGGTCACGCAGAGAGAGGAAACGCCGCGTTTTTGCACTACCCCCAGCCTCACACCACAGCGCCGCAACTCTGCTGTAGGACGAAATCCTTACTGTAACTGAGGATCCACATGGTGGCTTTGTCAGGTTAAGAGAGGGATGGACGCAACAGGAACGTGCTCTTGGCGTTGGGTTTGGTAGCTGAGAAATGCATTGACCTGGCTGCTGCTTGAGCCAACGCAGGCAGTCTGGTTTCACTCAATCAACCCTTGTAGGAGCTTTAGGAAAGTGCTTTCTGTGCTGCTGATTGATGATGTTTAAGCAGAATTTGATGCAGTTGGATTCACACTAGTCATGGGAATACATTTTTGCAGCAGTGCAAGGGTGACCAGTGTACTGTGATGAATTATATTTCCTTGGATTTGCTTGGCTTATACTGTTATCAGCTATAAGCAAGCTAGAAAACAAACAAATACAATATCTGATCTTTTGACACAGATACTGTACATTGGGCTCAAAGCAGAAATTTCATCAGCAGAAGACAGATAAAAGTGTGAGGGGTATCATCCATAATGTGAAATCTGGCTCTGAAATTATGTGAATTGCACATTATACAGAAGCACTTCCAAGTTGCACTCGGCATTATTCTTAGATTTACTATGTAATTTAGGCAACAATTTACTTGTGAGGAAGCTGCCCATGCACAAATAGGGGCAGAAGTTGGCTTTTCTTTTATCTGTATGCTACTTTATTTGTCCTGGAATAAAACACAGCATTATTTGCTGACATTTGCCAATACCTCAGCTAAATGTTTACAGTCCTGAAATTCATTAGGCAGGTTGTCATGGTTGATTTTTGCTCAGGCTGATCATAAATAAAACTAGAACAAATTTACTTAATCTAAATTAAACTGAGGTTTGGGGAACTGTATAAAAAAAATGATTTCTTTTACAGTTAAGGTGTGTGTATGGGATATCCTTTGTACATATAATCATATCTGTAGTTTTTTATATTCATGTTTTGTGTCTGAGTATATGAACACACAGTGCATGCTTGGTTTCTTTGGATTAGTAGTGTGCGTTTCATTCAGTAAGGTCAACTGTGGGAAACATTTTATAATTGCTTAGTATTAACTTGTCTAATTTACTGTGCCCCTGAATGACAGTCATACACCTCCGTTTGTAGGTTGACTTTTGTTCTTTTACATGTTTTAATGTAATGGTTCTACTGCACGTTCTGTAGAGTGGAAATGAGAAGGGAAGTCCAGGATTTACCATGAATGCATTATGGAGATTCATAAGTAAATACACTGGGCAAACTTTCACTTTCTGTTCTGCTAATCTCAGAATGGTTTACTTCATTTAAACCACTGCTGTTACTTGACTGCAAAGCTGAAGCCATGGCAGAATGTAGCATGTATCATAAATCCATTGCATATAGCTCCTCTGCACGTGCAGAGATGGTAGAGCAGCTCTGCAGAATAACCCCGCTGGGTGCCAGGTGTATGCTGCCAGGTAAAAATGCCTGCTGCACAAAAACACGTACCTAGCTCAAAGGTGACAAAATTTGTCATGGGGAAGTCAGCACTGACACGATAAAAGCAAAATTTGCTTTCCAATGGAAAATCCATTAAGGAAATGGATTTTGTTTTCTCAGAGAAAATATGTTATATACAGATCTACAGAGGAAGAGCTGTACTGAGAAAATAACATGAAGATGCTTTCTAGAACCCCTCTGCCATATGCATCATAATTTTACATGTAAGCTCCCAAAAGCTGGATCTTCCTTTCTTTTGGTCTTAGGATAAAGGGGTTTGTACTTTCATTAAATCTTTTTGATTTTGTATTTATTTTAATAAGAGCATTTTGTTATTGTGGGTCATTAGTTCTTACATCATACGTGTCAAACCTGGCAAGTTCCATTTAAAATATTCTTTTTGAAAGAATAGTTTTATACTTGCTAAATAACACCGAGGATTCACCTCAGGAATTTATTCTGCAATAAAAAGAATACCAGTCTTTTGCAAAAAGTTCTTTTTAAGATATTAAAATGAATGGAAAAACATTTGTTTTCATTCATCAACTTTATGTAAAATGGACCCCCCTCTCAGATTTTCAGAGGCACCATGATGTAGTGGGGTCCCATGAAAAAACAAAGGGGCAACTATCCCCATACTGAATTCTTTCCACGTGTTTTTTCTTTTTTTTAAGGTTCATTTTCATAAACACTATTTCAATTCACATTTACTCAGATTATTCCACGTGGGAATCTCACAGGCTACGCTGCATTAATAGGAAAGCTAAAGACTCCCTCTGTCAGTGTGCCAGGGACTGTCACTACGCTTTATCAATTAAGAACACCAGAAAACTCTTTCATTTGCCTGCAAGGGATTAGATGGTGAAAACGAGAATCTAGACTCCATACATCCCTGAACGGGTGAAACAGCGATACCGCTTGTTTTGCCACACAGGGAAAGTGTCGCCCGAGAAGGCACTGCATCCCACCTGGCCTTTCATCGGTCATTGTTTGCAGAGAAGTCATCGCATTACAAACCAGCAATAATTCTCTAGCATTGATTAGATTTACGTGGGTGAAGGATTGTACAAATGTTTACTTTAACCTCTAGCAGTTGACATGGAAGCTTTATGTTCTGAACTGGTGAATAATGCTAGGCTTTCCCTTCATGCTCCTTAATGCTTTTTTGACCTTATTTGCCTGTAAGTAGCTTTGCCATCAAAAGCTGTAATTCTGCTGAGTGATTTCCCAAATGCAAGAGGAGTCCTACTGTGTAATACTTGCCAGATCTCACAGTGTGCAGCATTACATTACATGCAGGGTTTACTACTGAGTGATTCCATTTTGCAGTCCAGCTAGTACCATCTCATAATTAAATAGCGAACTCATGCCGTGTAAAGGTCAAACGTATCAAACCTGTCAAAACAAAGGCCACATGTGTGTGGGACTCAGGAGATAGAAGACCAAAGTCAGCATATATACGGTATCCATTCATTAGCTTAGAAATTAGGACTTGCCATGGTAAGCAAATTATTTGCTGTAGATGTGCTGCGTGAGAGTGTACTGCAGTGATGAAGCTCATGCACGTGGCTTAAAATGGGCTTTAGCTTTGTAACCTGTGTCAATTCCTCTCTCGTATGCACTAATTTTTTGAAAGAGAGGCATTAACAACACAGTAACTTTGCTTATATGTTTGCTTTGATCTTGTTTTTCGAGACGTGTAATCAAGAGCTGGTGCTTGATAGCTAAGATTGGGTTTTATCTGTCAAGCTTTTTTAAGCTTTTAGAAGCTAACAGGGAGATTAGGTTTTGAATATGGGCTTCATATCCTAACCCCTTATGCAAATAAGTTTAACAGATATGACAACACTCTGCTCCCTGGGTGTAATACAAAATAGACCATACTATTATATATTAGACCTGCTCTGTGAGAAAAAAGAATAAGTGGGTCACAGTAGCTTTACTGTGTCCATAAGTGTTCGTAATTCATTCCTCTTGTCCTAGAAATGAGCTTTAGTCTGTCTCTTACGGAACTCATCCTATCTGCTGTTCGTTTTGCACAGGTAAAAATAATTCAGACCCTTTTTAATAATTTGCTACTCCAGTTTTAGTTGGAAATGTCTAGGCTGGTTCTTGCTTCATTCCCTTCTAATACCATTTGACCCTGGTTCACAGAGGTCAAATCAAACTGCAATAGCATAGTTGGATTGACATATTTAAATCTGGTGTTTCACTGTAATTGATTTTGCACTGCACACAGGGGGTAAATTAAATACAATATGTAGGTATTAAACAGATATACTTGAGTCTCCTGTTACTACAACTTTTGTCTTTCAGCTCTGTCCTTACAGAGTGAAACTGTATTATAAACAACCTTGCTCAGCTGAGTCTGCTGTAGACACAGCTATATTATTCTTGGGGAGGAGCTACACTGTGCAAACACATTGGAGGTTCTCAAAATACTGGATTTTGTTGTTGAAGAAAAATTGAGAAACAACTGTTTTGCAAACTCCTAGCTGATGATGCTGAAACATAGTTTTTCTTGAGTACGGTACAGGATTGAGTTAGCCAAATTACCCTACCTGGCAACTTTTGCAACATCATTGAGAGCAGAGGCTTCTTTGGTGCTGGATCATTATCCATAGTTATCAAAGGAAAGATACAAGAGTGGAGCAACAACACTATTTAAATCGCTATGGTTATGAAGAAATATCAAAATGATAACTGCTGAGTAAATGTTAATAGACAACATTGTCTGCTGATGATGGTGAAAGAGTAGTACCCATTAAGAAGAAAAAAAAGGCATCAAATCCCTAGGAAAGCTGTTTTCCCTCTTGTCATAATGACCAATGCTGTTAACAGGATTTCTAAGGGATGTTTTATACTCTTCCCTAAAACTGCGTTACTAATAAAAGTCTTACTTTGTCATATTTATGTATTTATTTTCAGCATATAAAAATGTAGCAGGCATCCTGTCTGCTAAAGCACACTTGTAACCGCGCTTTAAAAGCCTGGGTAAGCTGCTTCACAAAAGACACTGATGGTAATTGGCAAAGAGCCATCAGAGTTCAAACATGAAGTATTGACATTAGATTGAAAGGAAAGCTGATTCTGAAACAAGTGAGGCCCTGAAATTTGGGGCCATCCCCAGTTTGTGTTGTTCAGTTGGTTCCTGTGCCCAGCCGAGTCTCGGGGCTGCGATGGACCGCAGGTCCTCAGCCAAGAAGTAGACCTACGCTGTAGTTGCTTTCTGTTACTAAATTCCACCAGTGAAACATTAAGTTTTAGGTCTAGCAGATTAGCATTTGGTTCATTTTTCTGACCAAGAGGTATTAGAAAGACATGTCATTAAGCGTGGCATACTTTGCAAGTAAAGCAAAAGCTTGTAACTAAGAGTAAGCACCTTTGAAATACTCCAAAGTGTCATTATTTGGGCGTTAGCCATGTGATCTGTGGAAATCCACCAGCACATTAAACCTGATCTTGGGCAGAGAGGGTTTTTTGTTTATTTCATTTTATATATTTTATTTTATTTCAAACCAATGAGCCAGGTCCTTCTATTGCATAAAGCAACTCCACTGACAGCTGCTGAAGCTACAGATCACTAATACACAATTTGGCTCTCTGTGGTGTGACAGGCAGGGATCTACTTGAAAAGAGAAGGATGAAAAATGGAGCTTTATTCCCTCAGTTGTGCAAATACCATATATTTCACATGGTAGAAAGTTCTGATTTATAATTTTGCCCTCCAGAAATGTATTCCCTGATACTGCTGTTGTACCCTCAGTAATCTCATCACCTGCGTTTCACTCTCTCCAAATCAGGATGGCCAGCTCCTGCCCCAGAGAGGGGGACCTCTCTCCTGCAGCACCATGCCTGGAGCCCCAAGTAGCTGCCACGGCACCCCTCCTCTCCCTGCATGTCAGGGTCTGTATCTTGACTCATTTCTTCTTCTAGATAGATAGAGATTTTAAACAAAATCTATCATTTAAGTCATGGTCCTCACTTGGCAACCAGTGAGCATATTATACATACGTGTGGTTTTAGAGCAAGTTATTAATGCAGGAAGATTATTTTATTTATTCCAATTTCACTGTTCACAGCTCAGCACAAAGCCAGGACTGCTTCACAGTTCCTAATAAATCACCTTAAAAACAGGATTTCATTACTTGTCTGGAAATATTTGTTTTTCTAATCTATTTTTAGCTCTAATATACGTAGTATCATTCAGGTATGATTGTCATGTTGGCTTTTTAATACTGAGCTTTGTGTTGCAGGACTTATTTGTTCTTTTAAATTGTCTTATCATATGATAATGAGCTAAGCCTTTTGCTCTGGATCACCAAGGAAAATATATTTGTGGAATGAAGAACAGATGGCGCTGAACCAAGGCATTATTCAGGGTACTGCTGTTTGTTTACTGCTCTGTAAAATCCTCCCTGTATTAGTAGGGTAATACAAGCCAGATGCACTAGTACCTGGGGCATTTTTGCTCAGGGCTCAATATGACATTGCATTCCTAGGCTTCCCAATTGCTGCAACGTAAAACAGGAGAGAAAAATCACAAGTCTGTCAGGGAAGAGGAATAATCAATAGTTACAAGCTATCAAAGGTAAAGCAGTACTTATTAAAACCAAGGGGCATGCTCAGCCCTGCTCTGCGCTGCAGTATCCTATTCAGCCAGGCAGGGCTGCACGGGGCCGTGCCGTACAGGAACATTTGGCTGAACCAAGCTAACCCTGCTAACCTTTTATTGCCTGGGGAACCGAGTTTGATTGTACGGAATACATATACTCCCAGTTCAGTGCTTTATACATTTTAATTGAAAAGCCTGTAATGAGGAGCAATGTATCTTGCAACTGCTGATCTAGAAGAACTGAATAAATAATCAAGCCGACTGGTCTGTGGCATTGTTCGTCTGGCTGTCGGTCCCATACCCGACGATAATGCTGGAAGAACTACCATTAGCTCTGCTAAAGCTTTCCCTCAACCCTAGTTAGATTGCTAACGGCTAAAGCCTGCCCAGACCGAGCATGGCTGGGACACGTGAAGGCACCCAGAGCGCCGGCATGCTTGGCATCCTTCTGAAGCACGCGGTGGCCAGCGGACTGGTGACAGATGAGAGGCACACCTTGCTCCTGCAGACAGAAAAAGGTGTGAATCTGGTCTGGTGGGGTCGTCACTAGCACTGCTCCAAGGCAAACCAAGTCTGCCTCGCTTCATATGATGCTCTGGCAGGTCTGCATGTTTGTCTTCTGTTGGTACCACACGGTGCTACCAGACAGCCCAGTGAACTCAGACAGAGTGGTCCCTTTGCCTTTGCACAGCATCGTGGGGTTGTTTTGCACTCTGCCTTAACTTTTTCTTTCCTGTTCGCTTCTCAAACATTGGCCTATGTCTCAGGAAGATGGGAAACACATCCCAAGGAAACCAGAAAGATGAGGGCAGCCCAGTCCCTGGTGCGTGTGCCCGGCTGCGCTTGTCTCTGGGGGCTGAGGAGGCACAACCTGCTCCACTGCCCCTGCTCTGTCCCACAGGTTCTGACACGAGGGTTGTCCTTCACAGGGGTAAGTGCTTCCAAAGCGCTTGGCCACTGCTTATAATTTGCGGAGACCACCGCATCGCTGCTGCAATGCTTGGGCAAGCAGAAGCATGGCTCCAGGCTGCAACCAGAAGGCACTGGATGCTCCATGTCCCCTGAAGCTAGTGGCCCTTCCCTGGCACGACCCCTCAGTGCTGCTGCTGAAGCCAATAAAAGGTTCAATCCAAAGTCTTTACAGCTGCTGTGGTTTTGGCCTGCTGAACAAACCATGTTATTGCAGTGCCTTTTTTGTCCCATGCTCCGACACAGAACACCAGTATAGCACCAACTACACAAAATGCAGTTAGGCACGGAGGCTGCCATTGATTTTAAAGCCATTTTTGAGACAGAATTGCTGCTGAGCTTGAAGCTGCTTTAAATGCTAAGGATCTGTAGAAAGTTAAATCCTACCTGTTTCGTACTTCACCTAATTTTTCATCAGCAGTCAAAGTGTGATGCGTTCCACGACTCTGGCTCCACCAGGGCAGCCAGCTGTGGCAAAGTCCATTTAAAAAAGAACATATTGTTTACAAATGAGGTTTGATGCTACTTCAGTCCTGACGGGCGTACCATATTTAGGGCGGCAGTGATGCTATCCTGAATATTTTTTTCATGTAGATCATTTCAGTGCCAATATCAAGCAAGATGCTACAGAAAAACACTGGTTCTTAAACTCGCGCCTATCAGATTATTTCAATATATTATTCATATCACCTTTTTATTCTACTGCATTTTAAAAATCTGTTTATGAAAAAGTGCTCATAGAATGTATTAGCATTTGACCAGAACAGGGTATTTAATTCAGCATGCAAGCATTGACAATGAAGCATATATTATGCCTCCTACACAGCATTTACTGTCATTATAGTCGCCTACATATATTATTTTGTTGATGATTATGGATGAATATTAGCAAAAGAACTTTGTGTAAAATAAAACCATAGTTGCCCACCATCTGAGAATGAAGGAGAAAAGGGCATAAACAAATGGCTTGACTTGCAAATGATAAACTCATTGTTTTGAAACTATCTTAGGAAAATTAAGGAGCGTATTCAGTCGTCTGTTACTTGTTGCAGCGTGGCATAAACCTGATGCCTTCAAGGTTTTTCTCTGCTCTGATTTCTGCCCCTGCCCCTTTCTAAAGGCAGCACTGCAAGCACTAACCAGGGCTTCGGAGGACTGGAGGGAGACAGAGACCAAGAGTGTGTGATACATTTTCCAGCCTGTGTAATTTTCTTGACTGAGACAGTAGGGCAAAAGATCACGTAATTTTTTAGTGCCGCTGCCTTTATCAGACAACTGATTTATTGCTGTCATGGCGCAGACCTGCATGAACAATGAATTAATTCATCGATCCGATATTAGCATATTGGATATCATAGTCACTTTTGTCCCATGTGCAATGCTGGGCATTGCCATAGCGCTACACTATTTTGTTAACATTCATATAATTTATAATTTGTGTCATTATATTACAGCCAAGGCTCTGTGGTGATGTTATTGGTGACAAACTGGGACTGGTCTGGAAGATTCACCACCAGCCTGCTGGGTCGCTGGTTTACTTTGATCTTTTCTGGTGCTCTACATCAATTTCTCTTTAAATTATTGACTGGGTGATAGCGTTATGCAAACTACATGTATGCCATGGACTGGTCCCTGTGTTTAACTCTTGTGCATGCCTTGTTTTGGAGTTGGATGGGCCAGGGGACTCTTGTGTGTGGGTTTGCAAATTCCCTATAGGGCTGCTCTTGAAACCTCCCTCTGAGATCTTTTAAGAGATGTTGGGAAAAAAAGCTTCTGCATCATGTTTTCTCCTGCCTGAGTCTGAGCTGGTCTTTGCAGGTCTCACTACTAATTCTCATCTTGTTGGGTTTGCCACAAATCCTGAGCTGACTGTGAATTTCACCTAGGTGGCACGACAACAAAACCACCATCACCAACAAAAAAAAGCCATAAAGAATGTTTTAGTATGGTGGGCAAAGGTGGTCTGGCAGGTGCTGTTGGGGCTTTAATGCCAACGTTTTCCGTGTGACCGAGGAGAAGCAAGCTGTGGAGCTTGGGGAAGGGACCGAGTCCCGCACTGGCCATGACCTGGCAGCTTGTGGGAGGACACAAAGGGGATGCTGGTTCGTGGGGGATCTGCTCTGCTTCTGAAAACGCCCAGCTTGAGCTGATTAATGTTCTTCACCGTCATCTCCTGATGACCCTGATTTAAGGGTTGGGAGTGAGGGGCAGGAGTGTGAAATGGATTTAATTTGTAGGTGTAGGAGGCACTGCAGTTGATGCTGTGGAAATCTGAAGACAGAGTGGATGAAGGCAGAGGAGAAGTCTCCCTTCCCGAAGTCAGAGCTGGCGAGCTCTGCTCTGTTTTTTTCCAGGTGTTGGCCAGTAGCACCTGGGCTGCCTGTTCAATGTTACAGGTGGAGCCATGAGCAACAGCACACAGGATGCTACAGCCAGGAAGGAGACCACATCTCAGGGGAACACAACCATGACCAAACAAAGCTTTCATGTCCCTGCTCCACCGAACTGCTCAGCCTCGAGGGTGTCGAGGTCCCTAGGTAGGGAGGGGGATAGCTGCACCTCCCTGAGAAACCTTAGGTCCTGAAAGGCTGTCTTCAGGAACTATTCTGAAGTATGTGGCTGAACTAATTAATTCAATCAACATTTCTCAGGTCATTAGGGAAACAGCCCAGTCTGCTGTACCTCCCCAAGGTGGAAGGCAGAAGCCAACGGGAGATGCCATTCTGCCTTGCTTGGCTTCAGTTTAACAATGCAAAGTAAAAGACATCAACAAAACTAAACAATGCCCTGGGAAGAGATCTGATCACAGTTCCTACAATAGCTTATCCAACCCAGTAATAGGTCTTGTGAACTTGTGTTGTCTGAGCCCAGGCTTTTGAAGTGCTGTGGACCCTTTCCATGGGTTGGGATATGCAGAGATGATGAGATTAGATTTACCCGTTGTAAGTGATCACCATTGATTTTGTTGAGGAGGAGGAATGGATAGCCATCACAGGACAGAAGAGACTTTACAAAAACAGAAAAAAAGGAGAAAGGGTTTGTTTTTCCACTGGAGTAAATGGATGATTAAACCACCTGAGGGTCTTGCTGTGTGATTCTCACTTTTTAGATAAAAAAGCACCAAGTGATCTAAACTGGTTCAGGTTGAAGTATGTATTAAGCTTTACATGGTATTAAAGTCATAGACTGGTAATTTTTTAAACACGAGCTGGCTGGTCATTTTGACCATATATAAAAGACACTATATAACACTGAACAGAAATTAATAAAATCATTTGATAGCCAGAAGCTCATTCTTAGAGCAGATCTGCCTAGATTGTTATTCTAATTGATGCTCTGACTGGGGAAGCGGGGACTGCGTGGCACTGCTTCTTTCTCTGGGGCTGTGTCTTATCTCCAGCAATTTTCTGAGTGCATGTTCTGTACTGGCTGATCGCATCAAAAAAGCCAAAGGATTGAGAAGTTCAGGCGCTTGGTGAAAGGAGAGGTGCAGCAATACAGATGGAGTGCTAAGATCTGTGCATTTTAGCTATCCACTTCAACAAAATGTGCTGGAAGATTTGCTCAGAAATAAGCAAACAGATCCTGCAAGCGCGATTGTGTTTCCATCTATAGAATAATGCTGCCTGGATACCCTTCCCGGCAAACCATGAATCTCTGTGCTTTCTGATTACACTGTAAATCTCACTCGCTCATCTGTCATAAAGATTGATTTTTCTTTTATTGTTTTGTCAGTATATGGTTTTATCTCTTCAGGCCCCTTCTCTTCCTTTCCATCCATAAGCTGACATTTTGCTGAAGCGAATGTTGTGATGTCTATTGTACGTTACTGAGCGAAGCTCTAAAAATGAGTCCTGCAAATTAGCAGACATCATAAAAAATAACAGCCTGCAAGGCACAGCATGCCCTGACCATACAAGCCTGCTCCCCTTTCCTTGGGTCTGGCACTCCCCAGGCACCCCACCTCCTGCTTTTGGCTTAGCTAAGCCTTTTCTATGGGAGCCACGAGACATTTTGTGAGAACAAGCATATTAGAGAAGGTCCAGGAGTGGTAACTAGAATTGCAGCCGTGTCCTCAAGGCACTGTTAGAGAGGTGGCACAAAGGCGGGCAGAGGTGCTCGCCTCTCCCCGGGGCCTCAGGGTGCTCCCAGGTATGCCCTGAGCTGCAGCTCAAACTGCAATTTCCTTCAGGGATGGCTTCAAGCCCCAGTAATACGCAGCGTTATACTTGTTAACTGCTGAAGGTTGGTAGTTATTTTGTGTCACCATTGACAAAGTTGATGACTTTCTTTCTCTTTACCGTATTAATTCAGTGACTTTTGTATGTGCGTACAAAAAGGCATGTTTACTTTGGTTAGACAAATTGTGAATGTTAAATTACAGTCTGTACCATTGAATCTGCTATTTTTCTTCTGCCCGTTATTGTAGACCAATATTCTACTTTGGGAAGGCATTTAAACCTCTTCACAGTGATTGAAGGCAACAACCAACTTTTTATATTCTATTTACACTGATCTCTATTTGATTTCCACTGATATAAGAGGCTCCTATTGTAGGATCAGCCTTATCTGTTGATGTAGGCTGTATAGAGGCAGCACAGTGCTCGTAAGCCAGGGAGCAGGCTCCTCGAAGAGTATTCCTAATTGTGTATGATTAGTTATGCAGTTTTAAACAGTAGTTGAGGCTTAGTCCACAGCCTTAACACATGCAGACTATCAGCTGGCTACTTGTGACAGTACCTAGAGATGTCTCACTGCGTACAAGCTGCGCTGTACATCACTGGCCTTATTTGCTGTACTCAAATTTTCTGAGCGCGCTAAAAATTTGGCATACTGTCGATTTAAAGCAACTTTCCATTTATAAAAATGCACGTGGGATGGAGTCATTAGAATAATAAATTCTAATGCTTATATAATGCTTTCAATTTCTATGAAGCACATTATAACTAGAGCTATTTCACAGCCCTGAGAACTTGGGTGAAGGGAGGAAAAAATACCCTAATGCCCTGCCCTGGGCACGGGGCTTGGCTGGGCAGAGGACCCCTCGCAGGTCCCTGCTGACTCAGGACTCAGCTTAATTAACGAGCTGTTCTGAAATCCACCTGTGAGAGACAGCTGGCTGCCCCATGGAGGAGGTGCTCTTGGTCAGCAAAGGAGACTGAGCCCTTCTCCATCCCACTGGCTCTGGCCTTGTCCCCACCGTCACCATCACCATCATCACCATCACCACCACTGCCACCCATCCATTTTGCGCACCTAGGGCTCTAAGCATCCCTCGCCCCACCTGGCTGGTGTGAGAACCATGAAGTAGTGGTCCCTGCAGCTGCGGGGTGCGGGGACCTGCCCTTCCCACGGGTGGGAGGACACCGCCGAGGGACGGCACGGTGATGGGCCGCTGCGTGGGCACCGTCCCTCCACCCTTGGGGCGCTTCTGCTCATGGCTGAGCCCGAGGATGGGGCTTCACGTGGCCGTTTCTCCCCGCAGCCTGGCATGCTGACCAAGGGAGGGGGTGCGGAGAGCCCCTCTGGGGAGGGGAGAGGAAGCGGGTGAGGGCTGGCAGGAGGAGAGGGGATGCTCGGGGAGGAGAGGCAGGCTGCTGCTGCACTGATTTTAGAGCTAAATCAAGAGGACCTCTTTTAATTGCTATTTTTTTAGATCTTCTCGGACCATTTTAGTACAGAATAATTTCTCCAGCTCAGACATCCTCATTTGAATTGTTATATTATCTGTTGGGGTTTTTTTTAGATTTTTTCCTCCTGATTACACTGAAAAATTGGGCCAGATCCTGTGCTGGTACGGACCTCTCTCCCAAATCTTTATGTGCATACAGGAGCAGATGTTATAAGTATTAGCGGACAGGCAGGTTACAATCATATGATGGTGGGAAACTGAGAGTGGTCCAGCTGGAATATCTTTGGAGGACACTAACAGGAAAGCCACCTTTAACTGCTCCTCAGAAGTCAGCCTGTCCTTACGAATAACAGAGGAACACCTGCTTACAGAGGCATACAAATCCAATTTAGTTTTGGTTTGTTTTGCTTTTCCTCCCTAGTAAATCATGTGTCCTTCATAGTACATTTGATGTTAAAAGAACCGTAATAACATCTCATCGCACTTCTTAAATCTCAGGTTGGTGAACTGCTCTAGTTAGTCATGGCCCTTTCGGTCCTGCATGCAAGTCTATTTATTGCATGAGGGACAGGACAGTTGTGATGCTGCGATGGTGTCCCCGCTTAGAGAAGATGAAGGGCTGGCAAGGCTTCTACAGGAAGCCACAAAGATGTCATGGAGCCCAAGAAACTCCTTTAACCAGTTGAGGAGGAAAGAAACTGAAAAAATTTTACACAAAAGGGCCACGGTTGCCAGTGGCACGTGTCAGAGGAGACACAGAGTGGTCCTCCGGCCCCAGCAAGGCAGCCGCCCGGCTCACACTGAAGCTCATCCCCAGCCCGAGGTGGTGGTGGAGGGCGATGGAAGGAGGATGGCACCGCGGGCGCTGTCCTGGGGACGGAGCATCCCCCGCCAGCCCTGTCTGCTGGGCGAAAGTGGAGAACGGGGCCCAAGAAAACCTATGTCTTTCTGTGGACTGACAGCATCTGCTGCAGCCCTCTGGAAGGTCGCTGGGATGGTCACCTTTTTTTAAGTAGCCCCTCATTTTCTTAATGTGAGAGATTTCTAAAGTTAATTATGAAATCTTTAGTATTAAATATTCAGGAACACTTATTTTTGAATACCTCAGGTTTAATTTAGGTTCTTTGAAATTTTAATATCTTGCTTTAATATTTAATGCTACCCTGACATGAGTATAGGAATTTAAAGTCTATTCTTTGAATAAAATGAGTCCTGGATTTCTTTATGGAAGAGGCTGAGATGGAGAGGTGAGGAAAGGGTCTATCTTAAAAGGATGCAACTCTCTTTTTTTCCTATTGATGTTTGGGCACTGCAATATTTCCAAATCAAAATGTTCTTTTTGCACTGGTGTTGTTAAAGTAACATAGGCTCAGGCATGCAAAATACTTTTCTTTCCCTTCTGCTAATTATCAAAGACCACAGTCTCTCCAAAGCAGCAGACTGTTTTGGGTCTTCTGCATCATGCTCATCCATCAAGCAGTACCAGGACTGCGCTGTGTCCCAGGCTCTGTACCATTTTTCAATTAGATGTGATGCTGAGGAAGTGCTGACTGTTTTCTTTGGCGCTCCACAGAATACAAAAGACACATAGATCTGGGCAGTAAATTGGACAGAAGTCTGTGTTACTTGGGTGCTTTGCGGGTGAAGAATGAACACGTTATCTTTGCACAGTTTGTTTACCGATCTGATGCAAAACAGGTCACTCCTGTGCAACACCAGCTAGTTAGCGAGTGGTGGTGGGTCCAGGGGAGCTGCCTGGAGCAAGGGCTGTGTCTGCGTCCTCCCTGCACAAGGACATAAGGTGCCATTTGTTTTGGTTCATCCACGAGGCTAATTCATGTATGAATTCCAGATTATTGTTGTTTTCAAAACACGTATTATATGTATGTGAATATATTGGGCACTGTAGGGCTTACTCAGTTCATATATCAGCTCTAAAGTGTCTCAATTATTAAAATATCTTTAATATGTTTTACAGCACAGTACCTTCAAATTAGAAGCCTTACAATTTTTTTAGGGTTTTTTTTGGGGGGGTGGGGTGGGGGTGGTGGTTAGCTGCCTAATTAACAGACACCATTAATTTGTGAACTGCATTTAAAGTGAAATGAGTAATACAGGCTTTGTGAAATTTCCTAAGAATCTACATTAGAGTCAAGATGCATAAAAGCACTTGGAAAAAAAATCACAAGCTGATGTGGTTTAGTGTTTAAAAGATATAGGCAAGCCTGTAGCTGGATGAAAACTGAATTTGTCTTGGATAAAAAAAAAGGGTTCTTTTTAAGAACAGGGTATGAGACTTGCATGGAGGATTTTGCGGCTGCCCTATTCAGAAGGCACAGGAAAAATATCATCTAAAGGCGATGGAGCCAAGTTGCTAGGTGCTGAGTGTCAAAGAGCAAGACAATATGTGTGAACATGTAAAATAGCAGCATGCAAAATTATTATCACAAAGGCTTTCTGTGAAAGAGAACAGGATATAATGGGGCTGATTTTGAAAAGCAGTTTTGTCCAGTATTGTGCTTGCAATTTTATATGAACTTGTAATACCGGTGCATCTTTATGGCCACATTTTATGCACTTAGATGCTCACCTACCCAGATTTTACTGCCAATCAGTTTGATTTCCATGGGCCTGGTATCATGTACCGTTATTCACAAAGTATAATAGCATGCACAAGTAGTCTCCCCATGTTAACCGGACTTCATGTGCGAGTATAACATGGCAAGGATGAGGATGCCGCCACTGATCTCCAAGCCTCTGTCTGTGCTGCGTTCTTATTTGTGACAACAAGATATTATTTTCAGATATGAGGGCATAAAATCAGTAAAGCCATTTAAAATCCCTGTTAAAAGTCTGCACACTCACGCTCAGATGATGTTTGTGGCTGCTTGTAACTGGTCCTTGGCATTAGCAATAGATTTTAAGTGTTCTTTGTGGCCCCCACATTTATTGATGAACCCTGGAGAAATGTTTGGTGGGAGTGTTTTGTGTGTCGTTGGGGTCTCTATTTGAGCCCCAACTCTAAAAAAATGACACACCATAGAAATTTGCACTCTGTCGGGTCTGGTCGATAGCACTAGTGTTCATGTCAGGCTGGATAACAGGGCATGAGCATCTCTAAAGCGTTACTTTCCAGTGTAGAAGTGCTCATCTGGGATGGCAGAAGGACGCAGCAAAGCGCCTGGAGAACATTGTTCTTCAGCTGCAGCTTTGCATATTCTGAGTCTTACAGTTTCTGAGAAGCCCTTCAAAAGTAAACGCCAAACCCTCTAAACATTAGCTCACTGATTCAGAGACTGCATGAGCTGCTGCCCAGGATAATCTGGCACAAGCAGCAAAGCCAGCTCGAGTGCTTCACCACTCTCCCCATCTCAGAGCCTCCTCGTTTATACTTGGTTTTGCTCCCTTCACTTAATCACCTTAAACTTTTGTGGTCATGCTCTACACAGAACCCTGGGGTCTGACATCAAATTATTCTCTCTCTCTTTAATACTGTGTTCAGTGTTGGGCCCCTTGTCGCTCTCTACAACTACCTGGAAGGAGGTTGTAGCGAGGTCGGGGGTCGGTCTCTTCTCCCAAGTAACAAGTGATAGGACAAGAGGCAATGGCCTCAAGTTGCACCAGGGGAGGTTTAGATTGGATATTAGGAAAAATTTCTTCACCGAAAGGGCTGTCAAGCATTGGAACAGGCTGTCCAGGGAAGGGGCTCAGTCATCATCCCTGGAGGTATTTAAAAGACGTGTAGATGTGGTGCTTAGGGACATGGGTTAGTGGTGGGCTTGGCAGTGCTAGGTTAGCGGTTGGACTTGATGATCTTAAAGGTCTTTTCCAGCCTGAACGATTCTATGATTAATCTGAATAGTTCCAGTGCTCTGGTTTCTCACAGGGCCCGTGAAGGTGCAGCAAGAGACCCGCCAGAGGGGGCAGAAATGCAGGGCTGGGGGCTGCCACGCCGTGACCTCGGCTTCTTGCTGGCTCTTGCTGAGCTCAAGAGCTGTACCTGGGGATTGCAGGGGGGCGAGAGGGCTCAGGGATATGATCTAGCTTATTCATTACAATGGAGAAAAGAGGCCAGACATGATCTTAAATGGCAGTGTTAGCTATTTAACATCTTGCAGCTGGATGAGTTGATTGTTGTAGGTCCCTTCCAACTGAAATCTATTATTCTGTTCTGTTCCGTTCTGTTCTATTCTATTCTATTTTTTGTGTGGCTTGTTTTTGAGAGGATGTCCATCCTGTAGAACTAATCCGATGTTTTCCAGGGGCTGAAGTGGGTGGGGAAAGAGGGGTCCTAAAGACTAAACTGACTGCGTTAGGTGTGTGCAGCAGCATGTTCCTGTACAGACAGGCCTGACGTGGGACAATGGGGAACCTGGCTTTTAAAGCACAGAAAAAGTGATTGTATAACGAAACCTGAGGCGAACTCTGTTTTTGCTCCTGTGTCAACTTTGCTAACACAATCTTGGATTGGGATTTGTCCCTGTGAGAAGATATACCTCATAGAAAGTGAAGCCGGGTGAATAAGGAATAATTCAAGGCTTGAAAAAGTTAAAAAAGTGAAGACTGCCGAGGTCTGATGATGGAAATTCATTAGCTCCTGGCTAAATAAGTAACCATGATTCTCTTTGAATGTAAGAGCTCTGCCAGCTTGCAAAGGAGCAGATGTGCACACAAGATGGATAGTTTCAAAGAGTCAAAATACTGGTTTTTGTTGTTTTTTTTACTTTAGTGATTATCTTTTTTCATCTAAAATAAATCCAGATTGTGCATAGTCTGGAAAACAAAATAACAATATTTGGAGAGTGGGAGTGTTTATTTAACAGGTGGCTTATTTAGCAAATGGTTTACTCTTATAAAAATAATATTCCTGTTGTATTCTGCAGCAGTGATTCAGAACATATGAGAGCGGGAAGGCATTTTTGGGGGTTATTACTTTATCTGGGCTTGGGTTAGGTTGGTTTAATTAAGAACATCTGCAGGAGTGCTTTGCTAAGTGCATTTGCATATATTATTGACTTAGAGCTGGGTGCTGCGTCTTGGAGAGCAGTCACCCCCTCCTCTCTGAGAAGGTAGGGGACAAGACAAGCTGTGTTTGCAGGGACACTCTGCTGCTGCAGAGCCCTGTGCTGGCAGAAGGGGCAACCAGTGGGCTTCAGCCCATCAGTTTGAGGGACATGCAAATTCATCAGATATATTTCCAGCCTCCAGTGGCATGGGATACCTATCCTTAAACATGGATTTGACACTTGGATGTTATTCCTTATTCAGGATGTTATTCCTATACAGGATGTTCCCTGTAACAGGATCTTATTCCTGTTATTCCCAGGTACTTATCCTGGAGGGGGGAAAAAAGGGGAAGAAGCCCCGGTGACATAGGTGGAGGGCAGGAGCTGAGCTGCATGGGCAATCCCAGCCCTTCCCAGTGCAGACAGCATTTTTCCTTAGGCTCATTCTTGAGGCTCGCTATGGTCCAGGCTGAGCCATCCTTGAGGTGCAGTGTGGCTCTTTGCCCCTTGGTCACCAATGCTCAAACCTAAGCTCTGCCAAGGGATGTGGTTCTGCAGAAAAAACGGTGTGTCTCCCCTGTGCGTGGTGGCAAAGAGCAGGTGCAGGGACAGAGCAAACCCCCCGGCACGGGGGCAGGAGCTGCCCCACCAGCCTCCGAAAAGGGACCTCACCGCAGCTACGGCTGCTGACAGAGGAGCTGTCGTCATTCCACAGAGCAGTGCAAACACGTTCCGCTATAGACCGAATACATATTCTTTAGAAGTCTTCCACATTGGGTGTGATAGCTGCGCTGGAATTTGAGCTGAGAGTTATTTTAATAACAATATTTTGAATAGTAGAAGGATAATTACACACAGATTTGGCTCACTACCTCCAAGAGGCTTGGCTTTTGTTTTCAGATGGTGTCTCTCTACATTTAACAAACACAAATGACTCCTTGTTATTTTTTTTTTTTCCTATACTTGTTTTACTCCTATTAACCCTTCCAAAAGTGCTGGCGCTGTGTTAAGTAGCTGGCCTGGTACTGAATAGTACCTCCACCACAAACTGGTGGGGTGTGTTTCAGTTTTTGCCTTTCTGGCTCAGCCTGTGGAAGGTGGGAAGGGATTTCTTTCCAAAATATTTTTAATTTATTGGAATATTAAAGCACTTCCACAACTCCCAGGTTTTGCTAATAGTGTCAGCATTAACTATAGGTAAAATGCTTTGATGACAGAAGTCATTAACTCAATAATTTAAAGTGATTATTAAATCATAATAGCCCTAATTCTTGCAATTCATTTTAAGACCCCATCCCAGTATTTACCATTATTATTTGCCATTTACAGCAATGCTGCCATGATTTTTGGGTGGGAGAGGAATTAGAAATTGAGACAGTGTTGGGGCGGGGGGGAAGGTTGGTTTGGTTTTTGCCTGAATTGGCCAAATCCCTGGTTGTCAGTGCTCATGAAGGAGATCCATGCTAAAGGAGCTAGTCTTAGACGAAGAGCCTAACAGTAATCATTGCACATTTCACCATATGGTAAAATAATTACTTTTCACAAGCATCAACTTGATGAGGAAGCAAAGGAAAAAATTGTATTTCAAGATCACAGTTTGTCAGAAAAACGAACACATTTTAAACACTCAGAGGAAGATCCTGTGGTCTCCTTAGGGGTCTCAGCCAAGGCCCAAGCCACGCCAGCTGCATGCAAGACCTGCAGTCAAACCCCGAGCCTTTCCATCCTACGCCAGGAAAGCCAGAACAAGCCCTGCCATGGGGGGAGCTGCTTTGTCTCTTGGCCTTGGAGCCAGTTGAGCCCAATGCCTCATCACTGGTGTGCCTTTGCACACCAAGCACCAGCAGACCTGCTCCTCCTCCTCCTCCTCGTCCCCCTTTCAGAGCAGGTCTTCCCGGTGGCCGCAGCACTGGGGCGAGGGGAGCAGGTCCTTCTGCAGTAGCAGACCTGCCCGGAGACCTGCATGTGTTTAAACCCATTTCAGAAGTATTTTGGTCAAAAATTCTCTACTCCCTTCTTCTGTTCATTAACCTTTACCGGAGTGCTAATTCTGTATTCAAATATAAGGTCAAAGCCCTTAGCTGAATTTTTTTTCAGAAGAACTAAGTGTCTTATCTAAAATCTTCTGGAGAGAAATACCACGCCAGAAGCACTCATCAGTGCCTCTTGACTGGCGCTGCTGCCGTCTCGCTTCCTGAGGAGCCGGTGGTACATCTGACATGGGAACGACTGTGCTGGGGAGCCAAGTTACTAACGGTGATTAACTTTGGGAAATTAATTTTTTAAATGTACTCTCTTACATCGCGGCCTTTTGCAAAAAGGTGCTTAAGGCACTGAAACAAAGACCGAGACACTTATCGAAACTCCCATGACAAAAATGAATATACTGTAAAAACTCAGGTATCTTTTCCACTACGTGTCTCATCAGCAGGGGAGGCAAACCGGCATTGAGACATTTCCGCTCTGCTGTGTCTATATAAAGCTATGCCTGCACGGAAAGACTCTACCACTGAACCCCACGCTCAAGGACAGCAGCACGTGCATGTCCAAGTTGAGGAGGAGGTTTTGCTGAATTGGAAAAACATCACGGAGCTTTCAGGTTTGTTTTAAGTTGAAATCAGAGCCCTGCTAGAGAAGAAGATGGGAGCTCAGACCCCAGCGTGCAAGGCATAACGCTCTATCTTTGTATTTTTAGCTGACCATGCGTCTGACACTTTGTTTTTAAGGTCCGTCTTATGGGTTAGGAGCTCAGTCTGAAAGCTGCAGCCTCCTCCTCCCACTCCCCTGCCTCACCCTTGCCTGGGACTGGGGATAGAAGCGGACCAAGACAAGGGGACCAAGAGAAGGGGACCAAGAGCTGGGGCCAGCAGTGTGCCAGCCCCCGCCGTGCTGCAGCCCCTTCCCCAGGGAGGGGAGATGATGCCGAGCGTGGCTGGTGCGTGGGGAGAGCAGCCCTCCGCTGACAGCTGAGCCTGAAACAGAATGCCCAGCGTCTCCTCTTAGACAGCATAGCTGCTGTGGGCTCTAAGAGCATAGTTTGGCAGCCTTGCAATTAAATGAATAGGAGAAAAAAACCCTTACGAGACTAGAAAACGCACAAGCAGAGGAGGATGCTACTTGATCGCTTTTCCAGGGATACCTGGAGGAGGGTGGATGGAATTACCACTTTCCCGACTCAGGCTTGTTGCTCACCAATGGCTAAAGCACGAGGCTGCATCTGTGGCGGTTTCAAAAGATTGATGCAAATATCCCAGAACTAAACTTCCAAAGCCTGCATCAAGCATGTTGTCTAATTTAGCTCTGCACCACCTCTAACTCCACCTGGATGCCTCACTAGCTTATTTTCCAGCTCACTGAGAGCAATACAGGAACCCTCGCCTGGCCCCAGCAAAGCAGCCCGACAGCCGAGGCTCCGGGGAGCAGCTCACAGGAAGGTGTCCCGTCCCCTCACTCTGTCTTTCTGCTACTAATAAACACATAGCTAGGAAGGATACGTGCACCTAGCTTGCTAAAAATAATTTAGAAATTATTCACAGGGACTTCTGATCCTTAATTTTTGGCAAACATTAAATCCTCTTTATACAGAAAATAGTGGCAAACGAGATTTGTTGCTCCCCTGGCTCCAACTCCCAGGCTCTCTGTTTTTAAAAGCCTGGGGGGGAGTGAATTTGCAGCAGCTTACTCCAAAGTTAACTTTTTTTTCCCTTATCGTAATAAATGTAAAAAGGTCAAGGTTAATGAAGAAAATAGTGAATTTGAAGTTCCGTGGAAGAACAACCCAGTGCTTTTAGCAATTCACTTAAATTAGAGAGGAAAACCAGTTCCTTTAACATTTTAAAGCTTTTGTAGCCTAATGAACCATGCTACCTCCTGCAGCTTCTACAGAGCCGAAATTCCTGCAAGAAACTGTCTCATTAGCATGAAGTGGGAGCAGCCTGCCCAGCTCGCTGCGGCTCCCCGGGATGCTTTGCCTCTGCCGCCCCTGATGAAGTATCTCCACCTGAAGTGACACGTCAAAAATGTTAAGCACATCTAAATGGCTGCACCTCCCAGCCTAAATTAACTGCCATGTAGAAGAGGAAAGTCTATTTTCCTATACGAAAAAGAAAAAAAAATAAGGTGGGGGGAGGGAAGAAATGGTCCTGCCATCTCACCATTAGACACCTACCAGAAAACAAGGCTGCTACTGCTCAATCACATCTTTAAGGTTTATTCTCACTTGTGGTTCACATTTAAGTTGCTGTCGTTGAGGTTAATGGGAGTTATGTGCTTATGACTATAATGGTTTTGATAAGTGGAAAAGCTGATGTTATTGCACATAAATCGCATCATGTAATGTGCGAATTGTGTTTTGGTTTTGGCTGAAAAATAATAAAGAGAAGGATGGATGTGCATTAGGAAAGAACAGATTTTGCCCTCTAGATACCAAATATAATATAGATCATCATTACAGACATTTTTTTATCTGGCAGCATAAAAAAAAAAAAAAAAGGGTACTGGAGGAATAATGAGTACTTTCACATTTGGCAGATAAGAGGGGAAATTCCTGTGGCCGCAGTGGCCAGAGTAGCACTGTACCATCTCCTCCTCCTCCCCCACCTTTACATTCTGGCTTGCTGCACAGATGTAATTTATTCTGCTAATGGGGGCTAAGGTTTACCTGCTGTCCAGCTGCCCCGGGGGCTGAGGCAAGGAAAGGGACTGCAAGTAAAATGACTTTCAGCTGTGCTATTTTTCATTGCTGTTTGCAGGTGGGTTCAAAGTTCATTGAGTGGGACAACCGAGTCCTCTGCTCTTCCCCGGGTATGTGTGGAGTGAGAACAAAGGAGAAGGTCCCTCCTGCATTTCTCCAGTCACCGGGATGGCTGTCGGCATAAATTAAAGCAAGCCTTCAGGGATAATTCCAGCCAGCAGTTACGGAGACATCAGGATGTAGGTGATGCGGAGCGGGTGATGACCATTATGCATCATGGAGCAGCCTTCCTGTGCAGAGACCTGATGGCCTCACCGCACCTCCGTCTGAGACAAGAATGAAGCAGCCAGAGCAGGTGGGAATTGGGCCCTCAGCTTGTCCTATAACGCAGATTTATATCCTACCAAGTGATGGGAAAGCCTAATATGCCCTAAAATATGAATGACTGAATCCTAAGTTTGTGGGAGGTGGCAAATATGCTGATCTCTACATTTTTAAACATGGGAATCTTTTAATATAAAGGAACCTTCGAGCACTTAATGAATTAGGCATAAAGTGGGCAGAAAGCAATAGGAACAAATAGGTATGTGCTCAGCACTGAAAGTGCCCTGGTAAAAATCTCCCCTGCCCTTGCTGCTACAAAATTTTTGGAGCAGGATTTATTGAGAATCCTTTCCAAATCATCCTGAGACCCTTGTGCCGTTACCTTGATCTGGCTGTTTTCAGTTATGTTAGGGACTTTTCTGATCACAGAATAAATTCCCTCCCTTGCCCTCAATGCTCAGCAGAGAAACATAAACCAGGACCAAAAACCAGAGCCAACCCAAACTAAGCGTGTTTGCAGCATCCCTGCATGTGCAACGGCGGTCCTTAAGGTCGGCCAAATTGAAAGTAAATTCCTCCCTTTGATGTCAATGCTTCTTTACCTACTCTCAATATTAAGGCTGAATGGAGAATTTTTAATTCCTGTTTTTTAAGATTTTTTTTTTTTTTTTAAGAATTTTTAAAGAATTTCGCGGCATGAGCTGTAGCGTGGCTGGAGGGGTGCGGGTGTGTGGCCCCCCCTTCCCGCAGTGCTGCGGGAGGAGGGGGCACCCAGACACCCTGCTCTGCCCGGGCTCAGGGCCACCCGAGGCCGTGAAGCGTACAAGGGGACGTGGAAGGGGAGGTGATGAGCCTTTGGCAGAACCGCAGCACTGCCAGCCCCCCCCCCAGCAAACCCCGTGAGCGAGGTGATGCACTGCCAGTGCTGAAGTGTCGGGCTAAAATTTATCCTTTTCCTAAACTTCCTCACATATGTCAGTTTATGCAAGAATTTCAAAATTATTTAAGATTCTTTTAAAAGAAACGCTTTTTTTTTTTTTTTCTTTTTTCTCCAAAGAAACAAAACCTTCCATGGCAGGCTATGAAATATGTATTATTTACCTCCAGACTGGGCACAAGTCTGATCCAGTCTTAGAAGTAAATGTGTATTTAGTCTTTAAGGCATATTGTTTGTCCATGTAAATACATATTTTGGTATACACATTCTTTATAACACAGTCATGTGGACTAAGCGGAGATTTTGGTAGCCATAACATTTATCATTGTTTGTCTAGAACGCTAGCTCTGAAAACGTGCAAAAAAGCAGCTTTTACTGGTGATGGTTTTTAACACTCCTGTGTCTTAAAAACAGCATAGTTTCTAAAAAAAAAATATATATATTGAAAAGTTTAAAAAAAGCTGTCTAGCTATGAAGGACACATTTCCTGCCAAGTTATAAACCCTTGAGAAACTGCATTTGTTCAAGAAGTTGTGAGACATCCTTTAATTCAGTATTAGTATAATATCACGATCAGCAACTGTATAATTGGAGCATCATTGCTTCTATGTACGTCACCGATGCAATGGTAATTGCAGACCTGAGTTATTGCACAAGTAGGAACTTACGGTGTTACAGACTTTGGGGTTTCCAATGTGGACAACAATCTTGATATAAATATTCAGTTATACTGCTTGGAGCTAAGCCATTTATTTTTCACGTTTGAAAGGTAGGAATAAATATAATAATATTTGCCCGACAGATATGAACAGTATGGGTTAATCCTTTGAAGAAGCATAGAACATACCTTCAAACAGTTGCCTAAAGCAAATACACCCCACAAATTACAGGGTGGGTGGATTTCGTAAAATGTGGTTGTGTTCAATTTGCAGCAGTCTGCACCGTCCGTTTTGGAAGAACGCCCCAATAAGTCCCAATCTGTACAATTACCAGTTTACCGCATGGAACAGATTCACCAAGAACCAAGTTTCTTTATTTGATCAACACCGCCTACAGCTCCAATCCTGCAAAAATTAAGGTCATTTGGCTGTATGTACTATGTCTGTTGAATTAATCGGTGCATAAAGTTAAGCACGGCTGTACCTCTTTGTAGGACTGGAGGGCTGAGAGGGCAGAGTCTCATACGCAGCCTTCGGGAGACTAACCCTACAGACACCGAGAGCACACAGCAGCATGTGCGCAGCCCCAGCGCGCCTCGCCCTGCGCTTCGCACACACGCACACATACACACATGTCCACTGCTGAACACGCAGGTCTGACTGATATTAAATACCTATTTCATCTAAGGAAACGCCACTGGCACCTAGAAATGTTTGGGGATTTTGTTTGTTTGTTTAATTTTTTGACTTGACAATAATTACGTCCCCCCAAATTTAAGTGAAAATTCAGAGATGGGACTGAGCATCTTGTCCATGTTATCCGGTGGCTCTGTCTGGTACAAATGCAAACAGGCCATACTTCATTTATGGTTTTGTATTTAATAAAGCTGCTGTTCATTCTATTCTGTTGCTGGAAATATCAGGATCCAGATATCAGGAATCACTGAAATGAAACATATCATTGAAACATACAATTTGATCCAGCCACAGGATAGAAACATCTCTCAATTTTACATGAGACAAGGCATATGAGTTGGGCTATGCGTATCCTTTTTTCCTTTCTTCAAAAAACTGTACTGACATGATACTTTCTGCAGCACCACTGTTTCTAGCGAATGGATTCTAAAATATAGCACTTTAAAGCTGCAATACAAGAGAGATCAGAACATCAGGACTGTGTATAGTATAATTTGAATTGGGTTTATACTATTTCCTTAAAGAATGAATTTTGTCATGTTATTCAAGGTTTTAAAAAATGCCACATTTCTGAAAAGAGTAACTGCTTAGCACATGGCTGTAAATAATATGATAGGAATAGTACAATCTGTCACTGAACATGCGCAGAGTGACCTAGGAGGTTTTATTGCCATACTTCGGATTCAACATATTTCTGTTTATACCCTGCGTCTGAGCTTATCAGTAACTACAACAGATTCACTGCATACTCTGTCTACACATTAGCATGGGATAGTGTATCTTGGGACTAGCGAAACTCGGAGCCTGCCTTTTCAAAACCTGGGGTATCTGAACTGAATTTGGAACTGCTGAGTATGCAGAGCGCTCAGCTGGTATTGCTCGCTAAGAAAACCTATTGTTAGGAGGAAAAAATGTTATAGTATAATAATTGTGTCGCCTACTGGAGGTCATATACAAAACAGGGGAATAATAATGTCGATAATGGTTTTATTATTCTTGTCATCAATCGCTGTTTTGTAAGCAAGTCAAGATCTATTGGGGTCACCAGGAGATCTTGCATTCAAGGGCTGTTGGCCAGACTCATGCCGCAGCAGTTTTCACAGATGGCATTTTTAAATTCAGCTGTAAACTGTGAGCAATGTTTTGTGTTAATGCTGTCCGGGGCTGTTTAAAAAAAAAAAAAAAAAAAAGTTAGTAGCATTATATGCTATTTTGAAACTTGATCCTTCACTGGGTGAAATGAGAGTATTATCTTGATAGACTGCAGTACTAGGAAATTGTGTGTGAGGACTTAACTGCTGTGGTAAGATATTTGTACAGTGTTAGTATATTGGTAATGAAGTCCTGTCTGTAAAGATGATTCTATCATGGACGGCAACATGCACTTCAGTACAGTTATTGGAGCAACCTCGTTTTAATATATATATGTATTTTATATATATATGTATATATATAAAATTCTGCTTGATACTTCATGTATTTTCAGATATCTAGTATTTAAAAGCATCCTTTATCATTGCTAAATTAGCCAAACCAGTACAAAATTAAGTGCAAGAAAAATACCAATTCACATAGTTTTTGCCAGTAATACAAAAGGGACTATTCAGCTTCTCACATTTACAGCCATTTAGGAATTTTGATTTAGAATGACTAAGGGAAACATTCCTACATTCAGAAGATGTCTCAAAATAATTTGCGTTCTCTTTTGTAATGGGAAAACTAGTTTTTACAGAGATCACCTACTGGTTAGTGGTGGTAGATGGAAAACATAAAAAGGAGTTGGTGCTATCCTTGACTAATTGCCTGAAAACCTAAGTCTGAAGCAGGTCGATGACCCCCTGGAGATGGGAGAGGAGGTTTTCCTTTTAGCCAATAGCACCTTTGCCCTCGACTAGAGACTCCTTATGCTCAAAAGGATGCCTTAGCATTTCCCAAAACACATTCCAGATTTGTTGGAGAGGAAGAGGAAAGTAGTGTTTTATGAAGGCACACCCATGCTGAATTTGCAGGAAAAAGGAAAGAAAACAGAAAGCAGTACTGCACAATGCAGTTATAATACAAGGCTCATTCTTGAAACCTGAATATCATGCTAGAAGAAAATCTAGATATGTGTAATATTTTGAAGAAATATTTTGAAGGCAATATTATTTGATTTTTTTTATCAAAAAAGAAAAATGTTTCTGTGTAAATGTGGATAGAATGCTATTTATGAAGGGAACTGAATATTTGTATTGCAGCCTTAAAGAAGCACATTTTTACTGCAATATTTTTTTTTTTTGTAAACTACGGTCTGCAACTCAGCAGACCATGACTGAATGCTTTTGAAAACTTGTAGATTACAAACATGAAATCACAATTAATATCCTCTAAAAGTAATTTCAGAGCTTTCACGTCTTAAAAAAAGGACAATGTGTACTGCTTCACAAGGTAATGCAGCTAATCAAAAAAAGGAGTAGAATTAAAGTATTTACATAATGAGCAATTCTACAGAAGGCGATCATCCCCATGTAAGCACTGCTGATTATATCCCACGCTGCTTTTAACAAACTCTACCAGATTGGATCCAGTCATCAGCACTTTCAGAGAATCCTTAAAAGCCTTTTATGGGTCTTTACATTTAGTGCAGAATGATGTTCTTCAGGTAGAATATGCTGGTGAGGGAGGACAGTGTCAACACAAGGTACCAGCAGGAGAAGAGGACTTCAGCATCACCGGTGATCCCATACTGGGCTGTACTGGGAGCTGCAAAGAGAAGAAAAAGGGCTTAAGTGAAAATTTCCACTCTTAGACCCCCAAATTCTTAGTTTTCATTAATTCTTCTAAGATAACTCTTAGAGCAGCAAAAGCATTCTTCTGAAAACTGGAGAAAATGCTGCAAAAGTAACCAAGCCCTCCTGCTACACCGCTCAGTGAATATTACTTTTTGTTTTAGAGAGGATAAATCGTCATTAAGGCAAGCATTTAAAAATGTGAGTACTTAACATCAGATGAGCGCTTCATGGTTAAACATCTGAATAATTTATCTGTTTTTAAGTTACTGAGGGTTAAGATCTTCACTGAAATCAATGAGAGGTGAATATATTTGCCTCCGTTGGAAAACAACTTTCTGCCTAACTTTAGAAGTCCAAGTTTGACAATTTTGCTTAGCCAAAGACATTCATATTTATTTTCACTCTCTTTGAAGAAATTGTATTTACTTGCTTTAATACAAAGTCTTTCTCAAATTCGTAAGTAAATATTACAGTAAGTGCATGCGAAGAGAGTTAAAATACAAGAAAACAGTGCTGAGAAACAAGTGAGGAGACAATCGTGTGCAGCAGTGGCGAGCAGGCTGTCTGCAGGCTATCCTGCCTGCGGCACGGGAACGCACCCCGGGCACAAACCGACGATTCGGGTCTTGTAGAGCCACAGGCAGGAGGAATGAAAAGGACCTGTTACCTCACCCTGCGCTGAGCTGAAGCTAGCAGGATGATGCTATTGGAATGTTCAGCTGCTAATTAAGCACTGCAGGCTCACTTTGGCTGGCAGATTTGTGTAAAAAATTTCTCTCAAATCAAATGTTTTTCTTTTAGAAAGTGCATGAAACCCCGACCTCTTATAGTCGTACGCAGCATCCTGTGCTCTTTGGTTGAACACTGGTATCAAAGGTTTTGCTTTCCAGACTATATGAATATACTATTGATCATTCTAAAACATAAAATCTATGCAAGTCTTGTATCGAGTGCTGTTTCTACAAGCAGGCATCGCTTATGTTAATGGCGCTTTATTTAGATACAAGTTGCAGAATTTGCTTTTTTGACTGGACAATGTCTGCCAGAAACATGGATGGAGATTAGCTGGTGGATGCTGAGCAAGACTGAGCCAGCTTGGTGCCCGCATCCTCGTGCTCAAGGCTCTCTCCTCGCAGAGGACAGAGGTGTTGGAAAGGCAGGAGGGGAAGCTCATTCCTGATGACCCTTCTTGAGCTGGGGATGCTCAACCCAAAGTCTGCACTGCAAAAGGGAGAAGCCACTAATGTGGCTACTGCGAAAAACAGGGGAGCCATGTGTGAACGAAGAGGAGAGGTTGCCTGGGAGCCTTGGGTTGGTGTGGGGGTGGATACCATGTGGAGGATCCTCCCTCTTCTGCAGGGTCTCTCCTTCCACCCCATTACACTGCTGTCTTGAGGTGTCCTCAAGGCATGGGGCTATCTGGACCAAGAACACCAAGAGACTGTCTGAAGACGAGACTTCAGCCAACAGCTCTACTCCGCAGATACACGGGAGATGGCTACACAGAACAGGTACCAACGGTGCAGAAGACAGTTTTCCTGGGACCAAGCCAAAGCTTGTCCCACCGCCTTGCCCAGGAATGAGCCGCCTCCAACAGCACCGCTGCCCCTCACCGGTGCCAAGTCCACCTCTGGCAGGGGAGACACCAGGCTACGGCGCATGCCGTGCTTCGGAGTAAGCAAACTTCTCCAAATCCCCACGTGCTTCCCTTTTGGGCAGAGAAGTAAAGCATCCCTGATGGCAGGCGTGAGCCGTGCTGCCGGGGTGTCCAGGAGGGTTGCCTGGTGCGGGCAGGATGGAGCCCAGGGAGGAGAGCAGGATCTCGCTCCGTGGGGTTGGTACCCAGCACTTGGCTTGCACGGGAAGCCCCCCCACGCCGAGATGAACGATGCCAATAAAGCAACAGGGGGGATTTCACTACAATCACAGCCTGTCTGGACGAGTAGGAGAGACTGCAGCAATCACCCAAGAAAATAAAGTAAACCTCAGGGTTTCACCAAATCCTGTTTGCTTTTGTAAGACGCAGTCTCCTGAATTTCAAGTTTTGTTCAGTCCAAATACTGAAACATAAACATCCCTTTTCTTTCTATACAGAAATCTGTGCTATGTGCTACCGGGTCCATTTTCAATGTATGACATTTTATTTGGCGCAGAGTGTGTGATAAAACCAAAAATCATTCATTTCCCCCCCCTGCAGAAAGGCTCAGGTAATGAAAAAAAAATTACAAGATGAAGCTTGATTTTGAAGCTTAGTTTAGTGACTTACTTATAACCATGACTAACTGCAGGACAGGGCACTCTCTTCTCATTAAAAAGGAACTTTCTGTGGTAAGTTGGTATGACAAATCAACATTTAATTTATTACAAAAAACAGGCTAGCAAGCTGAAGCATAGCGTAGGTGGTATTCCATTTTATCATATTAAAAGAATTTCCCCAACGTAAAGATAATTTGAACTATGGTGGCTATAAAAGCGAGTGGAAAATTATGTAAATCTGATTTCCTGCATATGAACCAGTACTATCTTTCTAAAGCTTATTAAATCATATCTGGATTGTTTCAGCACAAAGGTACTAGGTGAATTAATGGGGGAAAATACATAGACTTGGGTAGATAATAGAAAAGAGTTATGGTTCCCAAAGCTGGCTAACCAGAAGAATTTGATGTGAAAGAAACCTGAAGGAGAAGCAAATCCGGAGAAGTTTAAGCCACTGGACTCTGCTGGGTTTGAATAAACTGCCCTGAGGGCTGAGTTCATGTGGTATAGGGAGGTGCAGGATGCCAAGCAAGTGCAGGGGCTGGTTTTGCTGGTCCATGGGCCATATCCCTGATCCCACCCTGTCCCACGCCTCCCCCACTGTGGAGCAAGGGTTTTGGAGCTATGTCCGGGTCTGATAAACAAGATTTTCATTTAATAAGCTCCTGAGTTTCTTTAAACTGGTCTTTGGCATTACAATAATGAATGAAATCCAGCTGTGCTGCATGGCTCCCAGGTTCACTGGGACTGATGCTCTGAAAGATCTTGAGCCGAAATTTAAAATTATTCTCCAGCCCCTCTACTACCTGTTCCATTTCCTCAGATTCCTTTAAAGAGGGCAAACCGGTGCGAGCCTGCTGCCATTGGGGTCTGCTGATTAATGTCCGCTGGGTATAGTTTCACTTAGTGAGACCTGCAGTGGCATTTGTTATAGAAAACCAAAATAAACCCGAAGCTATTCACATTTGCGTCCACATGCCCCCAAGAGTCCCCCCGAACAAGGAAATTGCTGTCATTGTGGAAATGTCCCCAAAATCTATGGCATGCCAACAGGCAAACTGATCAGAAGTTGGCTTTAAAGGGCTTTTTTGGAACTGTATGCTGCAGGTTTAAAAAGACATGCTGATTTAATTCAAACAGGAACTGGTAGCTGGAAAACATTTGCCATATGCCTGACAGGACCAGCAATTCAGCATGTGCATCATAGTGCGCTTCTTCAACCCTCAAATTCATCCGGCGGTGGAAAAAGCCTGACTGTTTTGGGGGTTGTTTTAATAGTCTCCTTTTACAATTAGCAGCCTGAATTAGAGCACCCTTTGGGAAGCTCGGCTGGCAGAGATGGGCAGGACGCTGCCTGTGCTTTTAGCTGGGGAACACCCGGTTGTCTCAGGTACGATGGATGGTGACTTAATGATTGGGAAAGTCTTGCCAGATCATTATGCCTCCTAACTCCAATTTGACTTCTGGAAATCTCCAAGTGTTTCTAGTCTCCAAAGTGAATTTATAAGCAGATGTCCCTCCTTCACTGTTAGTGGCAAATGGGTTGCATCAATTACAATGTCACAGTAAGTCTACTGGATGGCATACAGTTTAAAATGTTGTGCTTGGCTCTTAAAAGTTCTTAAAAATTAATAAGCTTTCATAGGGTTTTTTTTGATGGTTCTCTATGTCAGACTAAAAACCTTAGCTTAGGAATGAATGAAAAGGTTTAAATGTTTGAAAATAGCATAAAACTCACAGCTTCTTTTTTCTTCCCTAGTAAGATCTTAGCATTGAATGTCATTGTTTTATACAGACACACACACTTGCACTTGCAGTCTTAATATTGGTACAGCAAGATAATGGTGGAGGTATGTATGATTAGGCATTAAATAAAAGCATGAATTATTTGACTCTGTGATTACATCTGCAGCTATCCTGGGCATTTCCATAATACCTATCACCACCATTATAATGAGGCACGCTGTTTATAACTGATTTTACAGCATGTGAAGCTTTTGGTACACGGAGAGGGGAAGGAGAACAGTGGTTGGGCCGCAGAGAGATATTTATCTGGCTAAAGATTCTCCTCCAGAACAATGTCTTGGTAACTATCTGAAATGGAAACCAAGGTCAAATCATTTGACTCCCCTTGTGCTGATCTGGCAGTGCAAATTCAGTTCAGAGCCATGGTAGGGATACCTTAAAAGAAAGTGAATTTCCATATAGAAGAAGATTAAAATGAGCTTGATGAAAAGACTGACGTTTGAAATATAAAATGACCTAGGATTTAGAAGATGCAATAGGTTTAAAATATATCAGCTTCAGTCACTGTGTGATAATAATTTACTTTCTTGCTAGTGGATAAGTTGTTAAATTTTCCTCAGAGCCCGACAAGCAGCGTCCCGTCTGGCAGGGCAGAGGCAGGGCGTCCGGCTGAGCCGCGCTCACGGCGGCGTCGCAGAAGAGCGGCGAAGGGACCCGGCGGGGTTTGGCAGGTCCCTGGGCATGCCCTCTCCATGCAGATGGTCCTTCCCCCGGGAGCTCTGCGGGGAGCCCCGTGCTCCTTGGGATTTGCAATCAACACCTGCCCGCTGAGAGTAACCCTCAATATTGACACACAGCAGTAGGTCACCGAAGTGGGGTTTGTGTGCATGTATTGCACCGTGTCCTCATAAGCGTTATCAGGCTTGTCTAATCTCCCTTAATACATCAAAACTATCTCTAGATCTGTGCGAGCGGGTGCTCTTGTTGCAGCAGGGACGGAGACACGCAAAGTTTCTGCTCCCATTCCCCCCTTTGCTTTGTAACTCCCTGTGTTATTATTTATTGAAAAAAGCAGGTCTGTTTCTCACTTTCGACAAGACCGTATCTAGCATCTTTCCTGGGAGCCCTTTATACGGTGTCACAGTCCTGAGGAAGGAGAAACCCCTGCTAAGGTCAGCACTTGCCGCGTCCTCCACCGCCGTCACAGCACGACCGCCAGCCAAGGTCCCTGCGTGCATGCCTCTGAAGTCCACGTGCTCTTATCAAGCTCTCCTTTCTTCTAATTTAATGATTATTCTACATAATCCTAATGTTTTATAACAGTTAGCAGTTGTGAAAATATTTAAGCACACTCTTAGCACAGATAGGATTATATTCAGAGATCTCTCCTGGTGGTGAATAGAAAGGAACAAAGTAATATTATATCACTATCTCTAATTAATACAAGAGATTAGGAAAAGTACTATGCTGAAACGTGCAAACCAACATTTCCTAACACCAAGCACTGCATTAACCAGAAATAATTACAAGCTTTAATGCTGATGCCTTGTAGACAAAAGCACGGACCTCTTTAGGTTGTCTGAATAAGCAAGACTAATTCTGTTAAATGGATTATGCAGGGAGATGTTAATAAGCATTTCATTTAACTATATTCAGATTAATGATTTATTATAGGAAAGCCTTAATAAATAGTTTTTTGTGCAACATTTAAAATATACAGAGGTGGAAGGAATAAACTAACTCAAGGTCAAAGCAGTAAGAAAAAAAAAGATTAAAAAGACTGGGCTGTCAAAAATGTTTTTTTAGAAGAAAAGATTGTAAGATAATGGGACTCTGAAGGCTCAGTGGAGTCCTACAGATAACATCTCTAAATATTGTTACACTTGAAGTTAGTTGAGGATTTATGGCTTTGGAGGAGCAGGTCGACAGTCTATAAAAGACTGAATTAGAAAGCAATGGCTTGTGATAGGAGAGCTAATCTGCTTGGAGAGTGCTAGAACAGGCTTACAAGTGTTTTGACCAAAGGAAAGTTTGTCAAGAAAAGAAACCTCACTCTGTGCCTCGGAGGCCAGGCAGGATTGTAGAGAGCTTGACCTTGGGAGAACAAAACCCTAAAATCTTGTGTAAAAATGAATCAGCAAAGACACCGATTTGTTTAGTCTTATGCAAATGCAATCATCCTCAAGGCTAAGTGCCTGAGACAGGAAATATACAGTGATGGAAAATTCACTAGTGAAGTTAAATAGATAAATCTGAACGAGAAGGTCCTTTTGAAGTGTGTGCTAGATGGAGACTTTAATTAAACAGAGCTTTGACCATGATAGTAACACTTGGAAAATGCTAATAATTTAAGTAATGTTGAAAGGCGTTTGGTCTGTGTCTGTGGTAGCCGAGAGCTGGATGTGGTGACTCAGAAGGTTCTCTCCAGTCTGATGTTCCTCTGTTATTGGTATGAATCACTGAAATTCCTTTTAATGACAGAGAAACGTGAGGCACTGGCCAGGCCAACATCCCCAGAGCGCATCTGAAATGCAAAATGCTTATGTTTTAAATAAAGGATTACATTTGCAAGAGATTATTGTAAGTGATGTATGGTCAAAATGTTTTGCTCATCCCAGCGAAGACAGCCAAGTGAAGAAACCAGTGCAGAGCTATGTAGCCCTGGCTTTTGGAAAAGTGAAACACATTTTATGTGATGGCTCACAGGGCACTGAAAAACATTTTCACTGAGTATAACAAACTGTTAGACGAGGTAGCTCAATGCCACTGGACGTGTCCTCACCTGCGCGCAGTGTTCATTTGTCTCCCCAGTCCTTGCTCACAAAACCATAGGGACAAAGAGTGGCTTTAGCGTTCTCTGAAATGTGAGTGCTGGCAGAAAGATTTGGAAGATGAGCCCCCCCATAGACCAATGGAATTGATAAGAGAGGCGTATTGTCAGGTCCTATTCACCGGCATTCACACAAGGCTGCTGTGAGATGCACAAACTGTAAAATGAGTGGCTTATGCTGATTTGTTTCTTATTTCTAATTCAAATGAGTAAAGTAGCATTTTTTGAGTCTTAAAATAGGAATACAGAGAACAAAAGATTATTGCTATAACTGCAGAAGCAAAAACCAACTATTTGTTGCACTAAAATATTAAAGCTTAGTATTTTAAATTCTTGAGATATGTATGCCATCAGCAATGTTTTAAAATGAAATATTATCCCAGTGCGTGTTTGTGTGTATCTCTGTGTATGCACAGAAAATAAGAAAGAAGCATTTCTTGTTTCAGTCATAAAGACCCCGGTTGTGATATTCTCTGTGTCTAATTCCAAACTGGTTCTTGATTCTGATTCTGACTGAGTTCAAATATAAAATATGATCTTTACAGGACTAAAAAGAAAGTCAAGCAATCAAAATATGATAACTAGCTCAGCCACCCAGCATTGTAATTTCATAATTGAGGGGATCTTTGCCTGGGAATTTGGGTTCCCTGGCTGTGGAAACACACGTCCAAGGAGACAGCAGAAGAGACATGTTTCTCTCTCTGCCCTCCGCAACAGAGTCACCCTTCCCGTTCCACCCACTCACACACCGACAAATAACTCATGCTGAATATTGTAAACAGCTAAGTACTAATTTAAAACCAGCTAAAAATACACACAGTAATGTAAATTTTAAGTAAGATGATTTTTGCCTGCTTATTAATGTGATGGGGCATGCCAGACACATTTTGCAGTTGTTCAAACTAGACCTACTTAGTGAACGCTTAACAGCTGCATTTCATTAAGCTTATAGAGAAAGCAAAACCATAACTGATGGAGGTTGTTAACTATATGCAAAAGGTTTTTAAGTGTCTTAATTTCTGTTCTCAAATAACTCTCTGGAACAAAGCATTTCCAAAGTCAGCAACTTCTCAAAAGTACTTAGTGCAGGCGTCTCAAGATATCTGGTATGGATATGGAAGCACCCCCAACCCCCTTAGGCTGGCTCACCTGGCAACCTGTTATCTTGCAAACAGAATCGTTCCCTGTTCTAAGGAGAGCATCCCACGCTCAGGCTGAAGAGGATGCAGTTACGGATCTAGCCATCAATTCGGCAGAGTTGCATTTGGGAATGCGGTCCTGGGGCTGGGAAGAGCTTTGGCGAGCAGCAGCGAGGAGCAGCCGTGCTCCGGGGCGGTGGCGGTGCCAAGGCGTTGTTGGATCAGGTCACCTTTAAGATTTTTGCTGTGTCCTGTTTGCTTTTCCCCGGTTTCGCTGCCTTGAGACCCGCCTGAGTCAACCACCTCTCGGCAGCCTCTCTCCCACTTTCAAAAGCTGTGCTAACAAATGGAACCCTACAATTGTAGGGTTTTTTTCCTAAAACTCATTCCTCCTTCCTGTCAGCTCCAACATCTACTGTTTTACTTTCCAAATTGTCACTGACTCCTCTCGTAGAAAGCCACCTTTAAATCTGACTGTTATTGTTCACAGCAAAACATTTAATGTTAAAAAAAAAAAAAAGGGTGTTATTTTAAAGAAACAAACTTCTCTAATTTTTCAAGCTTATAAATGGTGAATAACTTTTCCAGCTAATTTATACTTCCAAAAAAATCATGGTAATTTGATCATATATAAAGTTACAGTGTTTAAGATACCAGAAAAAAAAGTCCTCTCCAAGAAGGGAGGCACATGGGCTATCTTATACTTAGGCACAAGATCCTGGTAACTCAAAAATCTTGATTTTGGACATTTTCACTTCACGTGCTAAAGGAATTGCTGTGGTTCTCAGTGTCAATGTGTGCTTTTTGAAGGAGTTCAGCATCTAATTATTAGTGATATGATAGTTAGAGACCTACAAAGCTATTAACATTTTCTATTCAGTATACGTACACCCTTGAGTTGTTAAAAAACGTGTATAACCCAAATTACTGCATTTGAATACATCTGAATGTAAGTGCTTTATATTGCTACTGTTTTCACAACGAAAAGGTATTGTTAAAACTTTATTACCTAGGTGTGATTTGTTTCCAAACTTGCATTTTAAATTTTAGCATATGGTTGCCAGTAGAAAAGTCCCCATTTGCAGGCAGTTATCACACGGTGGTACCTAAAAATCCCTGTAGTTATTGCTCACTCTAATTATATGGTCTTGCTGTTGTTCTTACTCAGTAGTGTTTGTAAGTGTGGGCTTTTCAGTGGGGGCCAGGCACGCACTGTTTTAGTTACTCCATATTTCTGTATTTACAATGGATTCAAGTAACATGAAAAATGGGCAATGGTGATTTGGAGAAACTCTTAACAATAGCAGCCCTAACACAAAAGCCTGTTTTGTAGATAATCAGTGTAAATAATAGATTCCCCACATGCTGCTGTCTGTCAAGTTATTTCTTCAAGCAAATGTCTCTGGGTATCATAAAATCAGAAAAATAGTGGTGCTCAGACAAAGCAGGCTCACGCTAATCTTTCAGATAGTGCAGACCTGCTTTTGTTGCAGCTGCAAAAACAAAAACAATTTTAAACCCTTATGCATTGTTGTACAGTATATCTTTAATGGAATTTCATTTAGACACAGATAAACTTGATCATATCAAATAAAACCCCCTTCCATTAAATAATGCAAAGGAAAAGAATCCTTCTAATACATTAATAGGATAAATGAAGCAGGCACTGAACACAGAGTGCCTTAGTGTTTTAACAGGATAAAATAGTACAGCCCTGACATACCCGGTTTCAACAGCAAGGAATATTTCATAATCCCAAGAAGTATTTATGAGGAAAATTACTGTGAAGGAATAGAATAAAATTTGGCTTTATATATCATCATTTATACTCAAGTTATCTCAAATTTCTTTGTACAGCTGGGAAGAGCGGTCATATTGGAACAAATAAAGTATATTTTAGGAACTTCAGAGCTGCGGATGTGTACCAGCCTCGAACATCTGAGATGACTTTTAACAGACGGAGGAGATACCAGCCCCAGTCCTGGGATGAACCCATGCTTAACCTGATCACCACCTGATCCCCACCTGTAACCGGTGAAGGAGGCAGGAGAAAGCAGCCACGCGCTGTGTCTGGAGAGTAAAGCAGAGCAGGTCATCGATGGCACTGGACAGACATCGCACTGTCCGTCAAAGCAGACTGAGCCCGAACATAGCTGCTCAGAACAAAGAGCAGCGTGCACCGAGTCACCGACAATCCCAAACCATCTCCCGCAAGTCCTCTAGCACTGACAAGCAATACAGGGACCGTACCAAGGTGACCCGAGCTGGGATTTTAATGCAAGAACCTCAAAGCTGGATGTGCTGTAATGAGAAGGAGCTGCATGCATTTCAGAGGGCAGATTACAAGTCAAAATAAACTTAGTGACTAAGAGAAATCTTCTGATCAGGAAAAAAAAAAATTCAATTCAATAAGGCCAAAAGTCCTGCTCTTTAACAAAAATAGCCAACTGCACATGTACTGGAAGAACAAGAATTGACCCTGTGACAATTCCTCAGGGAAGCATCTGTGATTACAGTGGATCGCCCATCCTATCCTGCTATGAAAGGAGAAACACGTTTCTGGGGTGTGTAAACAGAAGTGCAGCCTATGAAGGAGTGCTGCTGCTCTCCCCGGCGCGGGAGGGCTGTGTCTGGCGTGGGGGGGTCACGGCAGGAGATGCGCAGACTGGCTGGACGCAGCCCAGGGAAGAACGACGAGAACATCTCACCTGGGAGGAAAGCTTGGAACAGCAGGACAGTTCAAAACCCGAGGGGGAGAGGGAGTCCCGATAACGGCTGAGGGATACCCATAAAGATTGCCCCTGGAGAAGGTAAGGGAATGGTCTGCTTGTGTCTGCAGCAGGCAGGACCCAGAACAGCTATGAAGGCAAACTTGGCCCTGGGTTGCACAGAAAGGACGAGGAACCTGCGTCACTGCAGAGTTTTAAGAGCAGTGTGTACAAATATCTGTCAAAAATAGCAGTAGACACCACCTCTCTTGCCTGTGGGAAGAGGCCTTTCTAGATGTTCTCTTTGGGCCTTTAAAAAATAATAATCCAGGCATGCATCGTAATTAGCAGTGACTGAAACATTGAATTTCTTTCTGGAACCGGAGGTACAAGAGGTTCCAGAGGAGGAAAGGGAGGGTAGCTCGTGGCAGAGACAAACATCAGTCACCTCAGCCTGCAGCTCCTGGAGCAACTGCCCCATCCATAGCACGGGCTGCAGCTCCCTCTCCCTCTCCTAGAAACTGGCTCTCAGTTCTTTCTGATGGCTTAAGGACATGCTTGTTTTATGCAGACTGCACAGAAAACTTTAAACAGATCTTTAATTCTCGCAGAAAAACGAACGCAGCTGTGGAACCTATAATTAGCATATGCCTCTTGGCTTATCAAACCCAGTTCTGCTGTTGCATCATGCCTTGTGATTTCCCTCATAAATATCTTAAGATCTATCTTAAAAGCAGTTACTTGTCTTCCACTGGGAGCAATCAGTGGAAGGTTTCTCTACACTTCTGAATGGGTAGGAATTTTCTTATTCCCAGGACATATTTATCTTTGGATGAGCTCTGTCTCCTCCTGGATCTCACCGCCTGGTTTCTACTGGCGCTGCTTGTGTGTGGTTTCCCTTCGTTAGACTAAGCACCGTGTTCTAGTCTCCTTCCTCTTTCTCTTCTTTCTCTTTGTGTAATAGGAACAACAACAGATTCAAATACTTTACATAAACTTGCAGTTTTAACCCATTTCTTTGTGGGATCAGATCTGAAGGGCTGTAATTATCACTAATGTTCCCACATTAGAGCTATTAATAAGTTAAAGGGCACTCTTGTTTCTAAGGCTTGAAATAAAACCCGAGTTCCATTTTCTTTGAGTTTGCCAAGCCTTCCTCTCCTTCTTTAGCTGTGCTAAAAATAATTTACCCAAGGATTACTAAAAAAAAGTAAAGATTTTTTTGAATATTATTTTGTGTTTTATTGCAGCAGTAATTTCTTTGGTAAGGTTATCTTCAGTGAGTCAAATAACTTTGCCTTCAAATAAAAGTTATTACTTAGCCCAAAGGCCAAGCAGAGAGTGCTTTCTGGAATCAGAACCACTCTGCCTCTTTGGAGCATATATGAGAAAAGTTGAATAAATGCAAACCTAGCATAGCTTGATAGTCAGAGTTATATGATCTACTACTATGTATTAATGAGCTAGAAACACTGTCTAGGTTTTCATAAGCAAAATAAGGCCTCTTTAATAAAAATAGTCCATGAAATGGTGAAAATTCCTACTCAAAATTCTAACAAAAGTCAAGGGAGATTATCATATTGCTGTCTCCCCCGCTTGGTTACACAGGCAAAGTTACAGGGCTGGCTTCAGAAATGCAATCTGTCTGTAAGCACCTCTAGGCAAAAACCCCCAAATTAAAACCAAATCCCCCCCCCCCCCCCCCCCCCCCCCCGCTGAAAACCCAAAACTCTAGCCTAATTGCAGATGTTTCCATTAATACTGTGCTTAGTAGGCTGGAACACAACTGCATAGTACTGAAAGAAAAATTACAACATCTGTGTAACCTGGCTGATAGATAACATGGTGATGCAATAAATAACATGGTGTTGGATCTTTCTGCTAAAATAGATGGGCCATTTTGTGTAACCAGCCTGTTCCATCTAGTGATGTGTGCTGGGGGGCCTGACCTCCTGGTCATTGCCAGAAAAAAAAGGAAGCAGCAGCCTAGAGAAAATATCCTGAGTTTCACCAGCAAGACATTTCTATAGGCATCTGAAGCCTGCTGAATTTACTGGCTGAAGCATTAATTCCTTGAACTGAGAACTGGACACAACTGATTATTTTTGCCATTGGATTTCAGAATTACCAATGCTTTATAAAAGAAAGGCAACACCTCAGTACAGAGTTGTGTAAACTGGACAGCACAATATAGAGGATCCTATTACCTACCAGCAGAAAAATTATTTAATAACACCAGTGTAGTCAGCAAAGCCAGGTAATGCAGCTTATGTTTGCTCCCACTTAAAAGAATGCTGTTGATCACGCCGAGTAACACATTCTAGTTCTGATATGAAAGGATATGGTAAAACATCACGACCTGAGATTTAAAATGTGCTAGTTCTATGTCCCTAGGGAGGTACTGCATCACTGTGCACCAGAGTCTGAGCGGTCGGATGCAAGAATACTTTGCACTGTATTTCTATGGGATGGTGCATGGTAATTGCAGACAGGATTGACAACTTCCTCTAGTCCAACTTCCCATGAAAGGTTGAACCAGGCGATCTTTCGAGGTTCCTTCCAACCTGGGCTACTCTATGATGCAGCATATTTCCCAGGAGCTCAGTAAAGGTATCCTAGTTCTAAGACATACATGGACTCAGACACAAGTTCTGAACAGATACTGAATTGGGGCTATTCTTAATTATTGTCTATTTTAAGCTGTGATCCAAAAGACAAATGTACAACTCCCAAGCTGTCCTTCTTGTCCCAGATTTCGTGAGAAAACTGGTTTTTTTCTGAGTTTATGTATGGAAAACCTCAAAATTTGTAGAAAAGAGAAAAAAAGCTCTTCTGTTGAGAATGAACCATGAAATCACTTTCAGATAGTTTTCTAAATGATGTAGCTACTGAAGCCCTCCATTTCTTTAAAATGTTTCTTTATAACTGGTATCAGAACTAATTTATATTGAGCTTATTTATGGGAAATCTTAGCATGTTAGGCAATTGCAGGTCCCACGTACTGTAGGCTTACATGATATGTATGGCTACCTAACCCTGGAGCTACACTACGGTGAGTAAATACGGATGTCACATTCATCTTCGAAGCTTTGCCTCTAGAAAGATGACTTTTTGTATATCTGCAGTGTGATATACACACTGTTTCTGAAGCACTTATGTACACTATTTTTTTGTTGTTGACAGGCTATTTGCAACTTTCAATTTTCTAGACCATTTTAGATTTGCAAAAATGTATTTAAATGCTGTAGCATACCTATTTTTCATTAGTCAAAAGTAAAAAATCCTTACTTATTTTGCAGAAGTACTTGGCAGACAGATGTGCTTGCTAATGTGGTAAGTAGAATACATCTCTATGTCATAAGAGACATACTATAGCTTTCAGCTACAGGTCTTACCAGAGAATCCCTCACCCTGTAAAATCCCTTCCCTCCCATGCATGTGCTCCACTCCAGGAGCCATGCTTCACCTGCGTTGTTCTTGGCACAGTCAGGGTAAAGAAAACCACAAAGCCAGCTTGTATTTTTGAGTCTAAACCCTTTTGTCTTGTCTGGAAGATGTGGTATAGTGACAACTGTAGAGACAGAGGGCAATACCAATAGAAAGGGATCATTTTAAAGCAAACTTGTAGGCAAGGACCAAATAAATAATGTATTATCTCATGACATTATGCAGTTTTCCGCTCATACTGCTGGTTTCGGATGGGATGTGTTCAAGGCTGGAACTACCTTCTTACCTACATATCTATAGTACACATCTAGGCCTGATTTTGTTATCATCTGTAGCAATAGCAATCAACAAAACCAATCATCACTTGTTTAGCTTAAAATTAAATAGAAAAGAATATACAAAGGATAAAGACATCAAGTCTAGAACAGGCTGATGCTGGGTTCTGCATAGAAGTCCAAAATTAAACAGAGGAGGATGGGTCATGATCTTCCACTGGACATGGTAAACAGAGCTTTAGTTAAGAGGACATCGAGAATAAGACCATGGAAGTGCTAGAGAAAGCACTGGGACAAGCAAGCCAGCCGCCCATTCCCGTCCCCCCACGCCTGTGTTGTAGTATGTAGCCCAGTTCTCATCTGTATCCCAAACCATGAAGTCTGGAAATGTTCTTCAGTGAAGAAGAACCAAGAAGAGCCAAGAACCAAGGCTCTCCATGACAGATAACCATGCTCAGATTTCCGTACAAAGTGTGTAACTTGCAGTCGCCTGCAAGGGGTCGAGTTTGATAAATTTGCCCAATTCAGAAGTGTGATGCTGTAGCAAAACTATGGAGTTATGAAGTCAAATGCTGAGAAACACAGGTTGTTTAGAAAGTAATATGCGTGGTGTGTGCCATGGGGTACTTATGCACATAATTTTGGCAGCCTACAATAACTGCTTCTCTGACAATGTTGCCCTCATTTGTAAGTGTCACATTTGAGAAAAGGAAAAGCATTTTAATGTGACAGAAAAATTTGACTTGGGAGCTAATTACTTTAATTTGATAGAGTTTTTGGCTCATCTGCATGCTCGACAATTATTTACAACTTACATTGGTAATTAGAGGTTGGGTCTTGTGCTGAAATACTGTAAATACCTTTGAAGACATTTGCTGATCCTTCTAACTTTTAGGGAAAATGAATTTATTAGTAGTTAATATGTAAAATATTTGTACTTCTGACCTTTTGTAAAACATTCTTTCTATATTTTAAATGATCGGTTGTCAGAATCATTTTCCTCAAAATGAAGTGTGACATTGTAAATAAGCTCTTGAATTAAGCAGCATATTAAATCTATGTATTCCGTGGCAACCTTTGATAGTTCTCATATATCATGAAGATTTTGTTGGTTCTGCTACATTGAGGCAATGTCATATAGCATTGTGAATGATAATTTTTTATACTGAACTTTACAGTTTCTGGACAGTTTCAACATCATTCTTCTGATCTTGACAAAGGATATAGAGTTAAGCAGGTTAGTACATGATTTCTTGCCTTTTTTTGATGACTGTGTATAAGAAAGGAACTTTTTCTGCTGGAGGAGCTGACAACCTTTAAACAAATCTTCCATGGAGGTGGTTGTCAGATGATTTCTAAAGATGAGTTTTTTATTCAGCTATTCTGCTGATTTTCTTAAGCACTTCTTTGGGGTTTCTCTTGGTCATATTTCTGCATAGTGTATATATTGCTCTCGTTTTATAGGTGTATTAAAAAAGCCATAATCCATGGAATTCTACTGCTGAACCGCACTAATAGCCAATCAATTAATCATCAATAGTGCTTTTATTGTAATTAGGTGATGGATGGAATAAGTAACAAAGTCGAACTGTTTACAAATTCCAGAAGAGTTAAAGTATAGTGCCACCTTGAATTATAACTGACTAGACCGGCATTATCTCTTGAGTTTGCCTTGCATGTCAATACTGCTTAATCTTGTTCTTTGTAATGGGGTACGTCTTAAATAGAAGGACACTGGATAAGTCATATATATAAAAGAGATCTACAGCTTGCTGGCATGTGAAATTCCTCCAATATATATTTTTATGAAACTACCAGCACATTATGTGCTCAGCAGCATAAATAAAAAAGCGTGTTACCCTGGCAATTTTACATTTACTACATTAGTTAGTAAATGCAATGGCCACCCTTACTTTCCTATAATAAAAACTGCTGAGCCTTTTCATGAAAGATGATTGCAATTTCCACCGGCCTGTATATGCAATGAAAAAACATAACTCATCAAAATCTGAGCTATTTGCTCTTAAGATACAAGAGCATTTTTCCCGAACACTTGACGTGACATTAACTATTCATGAAACTTGAGAGTGTTCAAACACTGCCTAAGTAAAATTGTTACTACTTTGCAACTTGATTGAGATCTTTTCTGAACCAGACTCTACAGCAGCCAGTAAAAGGGCTCTACACACATAAGAAATGCAGAGAGTGTCCAGGTACTGTAGCTGTGAGCTATCGATTTGCTAAAAAGTCGAGTTCCTCCTCCAAAATTGATTCATGATAACTGCCTCCATTTGGGTCAAACAGTATTTAACCGCTTGTAAATTTTAATTAAATGATTTGTCACTTTGAACATATAGTTTGTCATCGTGCAGCTAAGCGATGTGTCTTTATCAGAGAATGTCTCAAGGGGAAGGCATCCATCTCCTCTGTCACTTTGCCCCCCATTAAGATAATTTGGCTGTTGCGCAGTACGTGCAGCTCTGTGAAACAGACTGTGCTTCCTATGAACAAGTCTGTCATGCACATTATAAAAATACAATTTCTTCCTTTTGTCATTAACTTATGCTTAACTTTCTAACAAACCCTTTTCCCAGCAGCACTTAGCAAAACACATTTTTTCCTTCCAATAACTTACTTTTTCCTTTTTTGTGTACAAGTGACACCTGTAGATATTCTTACTCAGCTACCCAAGTACCTTTTCTGTGCCTACAGTTATCCTTACTCGCAGGATGTTGATTCTAGGAGACAGTAAAGAGAAGCTTATAAACCGTGTAAATCTGTTGACTGACTCTAGAAAGGATGGTTTATTTTAATTGGTTTTTTGTGACTGTATAGCTCTTAACCTCCTTTCTGTGTGACTAGCTATGGAGTCCTCATTTCAATGAATTTAAATAGGTCTTCTGCATGTGCACGTTATACAACACTGATGCAAGCATATGAATTTCATGTACATCCTCCTCTATCTGTGGCAAGGCTTAATCCTTTGAGGCAGAGGGCCTCTTGCTTGTGCAGGGACACAAGCTGTTGCTTTAAAGCTGTTGCTTTAATTCTGGGGTTCACCATTTGTGAGCTAAGGGAACTTAACAAACATCACGTAAAGTCCATCCACAGAATATAGAGAAAGCGCATATAATCTAATCAAGTACTTGTGACTCTTCATTAATGTGCGGATTTTCTTTTTCCCAAAGTACTTTCAGATTTCCACCCTTTAACCAAGGGTATCGTGTTAGAATACGCCATCCAATCTATCTTTATTCGCTGTTCCCTATGATGAATTATTTGGGGCTTTTCTGATGAAGGATTGCAGCAGGAGCTGGCGTGGCCGTTGGGACGACTCTGAGCTTTTGCAGCTACCTCCTGCATGTGCGAAGGGGAATAAAACCCCTCACCTCCAGAGAGGCTTTGGGTTGGCTTTCTGCTGGGCCTCCCCAAACCGGGGGGCTGGTGGGGGCCCCTTTGCAGAGACCCCCAACCTCCCTGGCTGATGCTGCTGCTCCTCTGCAGCTTTTACTGCCAGTGGAGGATTTTGCATCAGGAGGCTTTTCATGCACCAGTCTTCCCCACCCGCTTTTCAGCTTAATCCGGAGGATTTTGGAGACATTATGGCTCAGCTTTGCATATGTTATTATGCAAAAGAGAAAAAAAAAAAAACCCAACAGTTGAGATTTTTCAAAGCTAACTGGGAGCTTTAGGCATGAAACTCCTGGTAAGATTCATGGCTTTGAAAATCTCTATCAATTAGTACGCTATTTTGGTGGAGTAGCAAAAAAAAAAAAAGCAAGCGTTGGTGCCTCTGTGGGAGGCCCCTTCCCAATCAATGCTGATTAATGGTAGGGGATGAGTGCGTGGAGTGCATTATCCTCAGGACAGCTCTCCCACTACCTGCACCTTTTGAACACTTGCTGTGCAGATGCCCAGTGTCACCGTGCCCTCTCCATCCCTTGCCTGGGGAGGACCACGGATACTGATGGGAGGAAACACGACATGACTGCAAGGAAACGTGCTGGTGAAAAATGAGTTAACTTCAACAGATGTATTTTTTAAGAAAGAAGGTTAGAGAGACCACTCAGGGACGATGCTCAAGCACTGCTGTGTGAGCTCATGCTGCAAAGGGCCCCTCGACTGCAATGCCGTACTGACCCTGTCACCAGTTGCCGAGCCATTGGGTGGCTGAGGACAGCTGCAGAAAGTCTCTTCTGCGTGTTACTTTCCATCCCCTTTCTCATCACCCTTGTGAAGTCAGGAATTTGGTCTCTTCAGTAGAAATACCCTACACTCACCATTAAAATGCACTTTGAAACAGAGAACAAAAAGCACCAAAAAAAGGTTCTTTCATATTCTCAGTGATCACCTTGCAGGTGAGCTGCGGCTCAGCTCTTCTTAGCGCAGCGCTGTATTTGTGGGTTGCAATCAGATAAACTCGACATCGTGTGTGTCCCTCTGTTCATGAGAAAGCAGCACACACAGACTGTCAGAAATGTTTCCCAGTCAGGCAATGGGCAATTTCTTTCTGCCATTGATTTTGGCTCAAAATCAGGATTTAGAAAGACAAGACAGAAAACAGTACGTGGCACTTGGCAGGAATGTTAGCAACTTTCAAAGTAGTTATGGATGTCGTATTCTTAAAAAATAGTAACAGAAGGGGCAATGATATATATATTCCCCTCCGGGTAGTAGGTAAAGTTTGGCAGTCAGTGATGAAACCTTTTTCACCTTTCCCTTTTTCTAACCTCTCTGGGAATGAAAGATACTTTGTTTTGAATATGTATCCTACGTCATGCCTATCTGAAGAGCTGTGCTTTTGGGAAGACAGAGATGGACTTGGATGCCTTTAAAACTGCCTCTGATAGTCTTTGAGACATGTGGGAGAAAGACATATTTTGCTCCAAAACCAATTAATTTTTTTCCTAGTTTGTACTGTGTATAACCCCTTAACTACTGAAATACTTCAAGTTTCTACAAAAGGAACTTTCCGAATAACTGAATGAGAGCTCGATAGTGATAATCTGCATTTAACTGGGTAGGATTTCTACCTCTCTGTAAAATGCAGCTCCTTTGTTTAAAATGAAACACTAAACGGGACTGTACATTGCAGGAGGGGAGGACATAGGAGACTGTAGGTATGGAAGCCTTACAAACAACATCCTGAAATGTCTCTATAACCAGAGTGCTTTGCTTTGACAATTTACTGCAGAGTATTCAAATTATTTGCTCTTTTCCTATTATAAAATCCATACCCCGTTCATTCAAGTGAACATGCTCTTCAGCTTTCAAAACCAAGTTGTTCTCTGAATTGCCTCAGTTTGGCAGAAAACTCATTCAGTGTGGTTTTATATACTGTGCTTGTTGAATAAGGAGGCTGAATGGCAGGCAATCATTTCTGTTGCAATCAGAGATATTAAGAAGGATAAGTTCTATCAATTTTTTTTTCAAAGTCAAAGAGATGCATCCCTGCCATTGTGGAATACGATTGAGAGAGAAATGCAAGCTGAGGCGTGTATCTCGAAAATGAGAAGACAGACGTACAAAAGATGTCAAGGTCAATCATTTTGTCTCGGTGTTTGGAATGACAGGCATCACCGAATATCCCGGCATCACCCGACGTCACCGATCCCAGTGTGGTACAATATGGAGGCGGGTGGGTGGGAGGCAGCAAGCTGCCACTCATCCATTGGGTTAGTCTTCTGCTGCCTAATGCCAACAGCTTTTTCTTATGGAAATGTCTGACTCAGCAGCTGAAAAATGGTAAAATATTTTGCAAAACTTTCATCTTAATGAAAACAATCTATAAAACTTTAACCAGATGGCTCCACAGTTTTTTGTGGCACTGTAAAACTCAGAGGCTCAGTTAAAATCTGGACTTAATGAAAATCATGTACAGGAACAGGTGCCAAAGCACAGGAACAACTACAAAGTGAATCTTCCTTGTAAACCTTACTGGATTGATGGAGTAGCATACAGTAAACTGGGCCTGAGTTCTTAACTTGTTTCCTTCCACCTATATAGTGTGTCCTAAATAGATGTGAGGTTCATATAAAGACTTGCTGTTCAGAGATACAAACTTCTGGTCCTGCCACGCTCACATTGAGGATTGCCCTATATCCTTGACAAGTGATTGTTTGGTTTTAAATTTTGGTATTCGGGTCACAAATTCTCATTAGCAGCTGGGCCTGGAAGAAGACAAAGGTCACGGTGTAGCAGGACACTGTGCAAGGGGCTTGAGTCTATAATATAAAGTATACAGCCTAGACTCTGAGCTCTGGTCCAGCTCTGAGCAAACCATTTTTTTTATTTGTTACTCTCAACTCCAGAAGCGAAAGACCTCTGTCTGCTCAGACTGCTGAAGCCCCCCTGAATGTTCAGGGACTGCTGCACTGCCCTCACTGGTGTATTTGTGCCTGCAAAAGCATCTCCTGTTCTGAGGAAGGTCTGTCTCCAGTAGTTGTAGAGCCCTGCACAAAAGCAGGCTAAAACCAAGACGGCATCGCTCCTGGGAGCAGTGACAACTTGTGATAAAACAATGTTTGTTTAATTGTTCAGAGCTGCTGTGTAAACCTTTTATGGCCACGCTCTTTGAAAGACATGGGCTTGGCCCAACTATCATACTTTTACCTACACATTTTTGTTCTATTTCATTTAACACTGAAGAGACTATCGGAAGAAAACCACATCATACAGTCTTTCTTGGGTTGCCTGATGGCATGCGTAAGAGCTCCTCTGGAAAGTTTCAAGAAGGACCAAAACCAGTTTAAAGACCAGTTTGGTAGACTGGGCCTTGCGACTGGTATATAATAAGGAAAAGGTAAAGCTGCAAAGATACGCTTTTAAACATTAAGTTCAGAATAAGGAAATAGCTGATCCGGTATTATCTCTGGATGTTGGTTTTCCTCCCTAGCTGGAGATATTGCTGGCAACTGCATCAAAATGTCCATGTTGCGTAGATACTCTAGATGCAGCTGGCAAGAAACTGAAATTTCCATTTGGTGAGAAATTCAGACAGTGAAAAGACAAGAAAAGAAGTGTTGCCTGGAATGAGACGGGTAGCCTGGAAGGAAGCCAGTATGTTTTTTCCACTCAAAACTCAACAGGCTTTTATTTGAATTTCTTTAAAACTGACATATTCATGGAGATTTCAAATAGGCATTTTCTGACAAGTCCCCTATTCCCCCGAGCCTTCCCTCTCTTAACAACCCAAGTTTGTCAGATCCTTTCCCACCAGCTGTAGCTGTAGGCTCTTTTATATTCTGCACAGAGTTGGGACCCTCCCTGAAGTTATAGATACATAGTTATATATACATTTTAAATTTCTGCACATGGCTACACATCTCATCTAGATGGATATATGCATATTTATTCCTGTAAGAATTACTGTAGTCAGCCAATTCTGGCTGATAAAACCTTCACATAAAACATACCCTTATGTGATAAATAAAAACAAAGACTGCTCTCTTTCTGCTAATGAATCACATTCTGGAATCTCCTGCTTCTCTTTTCTCAATCAGAACATGTCCTTATATGCGCGGTCTTTCAGAGCAGCTTTACCATGTCTTGCAGCGTTGCAAGCTGGAAGATTTGCACTGGGCATTTTTCTTGCCCTTTCAGAGCTGGTGCAGGACTGCAGACTGGCACCGCTGCCTGCACACACAACACGCTACACTGCTGCAAGAGCACAATAAGACACGGCTTTGGTCGCAGTTCAGATTAGCCTGAATGGAGTCACACTTACTGTGTTACAAGCTAGATATGCAAACATCTCATTTCCTGGCATACTTTGGGAGCGTAGGTCTAAATCACGTCTGTAGTCGAAGAACAAAATTTAGATATATGGATCGCTACCCCCAGCCTGCCTTCAGAGCAGACATTTCCAGCCGTGTGCCTCCACGCCGTCCCCAGGAGTCCATCCCTGCCAGGGTTCCCCCACCACCCATATGGCATCAGGTACCACCGCGTGACTGAGATGGGGAGACGTCTTGAGGACGTGGACTGAGATGGCCATGCATGTTTTATCTATATTAAGAGTTAATAAACAGATGCCAGAGCTATAACGAACAATATCTATCTTCTAATGTCCCATTAACTGGGGAAGTTAGTGCTCTGCTGAGAAGAGCTTTCCCCGTGTCTCAGGGGTGTGCTCGTTCCCCTGCGGTAGTTCCTACACAGCATACACTTCCATACGGCACATGCTGATGCCATTTACAGTAACATAAATGAATCTGTGTAACGATAAACCACCGACACTAATGACACAGATCCCTTGGAGCCAAGGAATCACGTACAGCAGCGAGCGTCCCCCAGAAACACGGAGAAGCCTCGGGCTCAGACTGCCAAGGAAGCCTGCGCGATGCGGCTCGTCACTCGGCATCAGAAACACTTGGGCAGGAGAAAGGGTCAGCATCGAAGCAGCAACATCGCTGTCCACCTTCCACATCCTCTACCCTTTCCACAGACTACAGGAATTATTTCACAGATGTCCCTGCACTGTGCTCCTGGCATTTCTCAAGAGCACTTCTTGGTTAAAATGCGAAATATCAGCAAACTGTGCAATTTATTGTATTCTGAAATATTCAGGCACTCTCGTTTCTGTGGGAAACCCTGGATTTTGTTGGTTAAACAAATCGGTGAGTGTCAGAGCAGCTTCTCCTCTTAAGTGGGCTTCTCATATTTGTGGAAAAACTCATTAATGCTGACTGAAATCCCCCGTGACAGAAGGCATGTAGGCAACACAGTATCAGAAAAAGTATTCTTGCAGTTTGCATACTGGTTTAGAGAGTAGGAATCAATGGACTAAAAATGACCTATTTCTAATCCTATTTTTCAGCTGATAGAAAGTAGCTCTTTTGATATTAAATGATGCATCTATTCAGCAAGCAGTGAATAATATACTTATGATTTACTGTATTCAAACAGTCTTCTGAAATGATGCAGTCTTTAAATATTGCAGAATGTCACTGAGCACACACTGTGAGTTATTTGAAACATGCATTTTACTTAAACAGAAACATTTACCTAATTCCACAGATTTTACTTTGAGGATGCAGCTCTCACAGAATGATTTAGAAACGTAAAGTTCACTTGTTTGTAACAGCAGATGAATAGAATACTTTAAAGGCAGTTATTTCCCATAGTGCAGCTGGTATATAGTTCTAAGTGTTCCTGGTTTAAGAACCTGCCTTGCTCTGCTGCGTGTTCCTACAGTAACATGTTACACACTGGATAAAGGGTGTAGATGCATAATGCTGGGTGAATATATAAACTAATTTTTTCTGGCAGAGAGAACTATGCTGGAATTTCACATCTGCCTGGAGTTCTGAAATGCAACAGAAATGTCCATAATATGTTATGAACATAAAGCTTTAAAATAATTAACAAATAAGATTAATATATTGATCTTTTTTTCTTTAGAGACTGTTTACCTGTTTGATGCCAACCTACTCATAGTAAATCTTGGTAACCTTATATATGCTCTCATATCTGTTAACTGGGACAAAAGAACCTATGGTGTTCTTCTACTGGGTGTTGGAGGGTGATTCAACCATCAGATGAAGGAGATGGAGGGCGGCCTGGGAGACCCTGCCTTCCTTCCCACGGTGGGATTATTTGGGAGGCAGTGAAGTGGCCACTGAGAGTCAAAAGCTCTTTTAACAAACAGAGTTCTGTTTCTAACGTGATTTAGACACTAAACTTGCAATGATCCAGCCTCTGTTATCCTAGATCTTGGTCATCGTTTCATACTTGTTTAGTTTTTTGGAAGAAATTCCACAAACTGGGAAAAGAAAGAAAACAGTTTGGGTGTCGGCTGATGAATGACCGGCTGTTTCTCAAGGCTGGTCAGTCATCCTCTTGTGCCTCAGGGTTCATCTCTACTCCAGAATTTGCTGTACCAACGTGTCTCCTGCCCACATGCAAACATCTCTAGCTTGAGGTACGTGGTGCTTTCATCACATAAAGACAAAATTAATGGCAAGAAAGAATGCCATAAATTCTGAGATTCAGAGTCCAACCCTATAGATTTTCCTTACGCAAAACATTTATTGATTAAAATGGGAACTGCAACTGCATAAGAAGACAAAAAATGGGGGGGTGTGTGTGTGTGACATGTTTCCTATGAAACAAATAGAGCCTGCTTGAAATTAGGTATTATTTGGTATTCTGGCATATTAAACGTAATAAATATGCAGTAAGGCAGATTAGGGAGAAGTAACTGAAGTTCAAGGAGCTGTCCAACCTGCCCAGAGTGCTCATTTAAAGATATGCCTTTGTTCCTGAGAAAATTAAGTAAGTTAAAGTCCTTCTCTCACCAACTCCAATTTTTATAAAAGTGCCTCATAACATGTGAAATCTTTAATTAAAGAAGACTCCTCAATTATTCTCTCTGACCTGTCACTTACTTGTTTAGTCAGTGTTAAGAATTCAGCAGCATCTTCAAAGGCTTTTCAGGACACCACCTGTGAACTAATTACACTAAAGGATGAAAGATTTTTAAGTAACTACAGCTCTTGGCAGCGGCTGACAAAATAGATACTAACTGTGGCCCCACTGTTTTAACTTTTTCAGCTAATTCTACATGCTTTAAGCATTGTTGCTTAAAATTGAGCAAGAAAACCCCCAAATGTAAAAAGAGGCTCCAGCAGAGGAATGCACAAGTATATCACTACGGCTTTCAAACACAGTGTCGGTTTTGCATTACTTATAAATGTTTTAAACGGTTTGTCTCCTATTGTTTAGAACTGTAAGGAATCCTTAAGGATTTCTTTTTTTAAATCAAAATGTTTTTTATACATAATCATTGAAAGACATTTTGGGCATGTTGTCACGTGGCTTATGAACATCTAGAAAATGTCACAAAACTTCTGTGCTGAAATTTTACACGTGCATCTTATAAATAATTTTTAACAACAGAAGGTCAAAACAGTTGATTAATTATACTGAATATGAGAAGAAAAATTGGTGAGATGAAAGGTCTTTTGTATGTACCAATTTCAATGCTGACAGAGTTTGCACACTGTAAGAGGAGTAGAAAACTTTGGAACCTCACCATCAGTGCAGTACTTCACCTGTTTAGACAGGAGTTATTAACAGTATTCTTTGGCTAACTAGTGCTTAAGCAACACTGAGAAAATACATGGCTGATAAGAAAGGTGACCTGTGGGAGTCGGAGGCAGTAGCAATTCCAGGCTTAAGCATCTTAAGATGTCTGTGACCTTTTCCTTTTCACTACTCCTTCCATGTACAAAAATACATACACATATACTCATATACACTAGTAACAATGAAAAGAATTTTCCAAGATGTTTTGAGAATAGGATAATTACTGTGTATTCAGAGTTGGACTAAAATCTCAACAGAAAGTGGTTTCAAGATCTTCAGGATTACTACAGATTCTTCACTTTCTACAAAAAGTAACTTCCTAGTTTGGGCTTTAAGAAAGATCCTGGAAAACTCTACTAGTGATGATAATGTTGAACATCCCATCAGTCATTTACCTTGATTTATGGGAGATCCTTGGCCTGCAATTCTCCCTCATCTATCTGCAGTTAAATATTGACTCAGTTTGGGGTTTTTTTCATAACCTTTGGCTCAATATTGAAACACTGGAGAAGGATCTGTGTCCTTCCAGCAGCAAAACCTTCTCCAGGAAAAACATCCATTGAAGCTGCAATGAAGTGAACTTTTAAATAAGAGTAGCAATTAACCAACTAGCTGCAAAGCCTAGATTAAGTAAGAAGGAGGCTGATGCTCTGTATTCTCACTGATGCAAGACACGAGGAAAACGAGTTTCTACAGGATTATCCACATTTTGTATTCCACATGAGGGAAAGCACGGTAGAAGGACAGAGATCCAATGGGCGCTGCTGGCTAAAACTTCCTGGGCTGACTTTAACAAAATCACAAATCTTATTGTCGTGTCATAAGCAGCTACAGACAAATAAACCTGTTTTTTGCCACGATCTCCCAACCCAACCTACTGTCTTTTCTGCTGATGCTGCAGCACATGAGGGACTCGTTTTTGACACTCTGGAAACTTTTTAATTGCCTCTGCAGCTGTATAACTTCGTAGCAATAGTGATGGTATTATCTAGCTATTTACCAGACTAAAATTAGAAAAGTAGAGGGACTATCACAGCTTTATTTAATTATGTAAGGCAAACAGAACATTTCAATAGCAATGCCACTGCTGATACCAGTGCCGGTTTCCAGGAGGAACAACTCAATCCTAAATTTTAATCCATTTCGAGAGCTTTTCTTTAAAAAAAGACCCTTCCTGTTGTCTTTCAGGGGAACAGATGTTGTTTTTCATCTGCAAACTGACCTCAGAGTCCTTTCCTCAGTCATTTAAAGTTGGATTAGCTCATGTAGTTTCATATATTGTAACTTTAGCTTCTTCTAAATTTTTCCTCTGTTGTGTTCAAAGGCTTTCATGTTCTCAATTTTGTACTGTACTTTGGAAAAATACCTCTCTATTTAACACTGTGCTCTCAGAATTAAGGCAGGGATTGTTATAAGAGGACACTATTCTCTTCCATTCCCCATCTCCATCCTGCCCCCCCCCCATGTATAATTTTGCTCATTTGTCATAAATTTCTGCAGACAGTAAGGATTCAAACACACCTCAAAGCTGTATTACTTGAACATCAATTTTTTAAAGTGAGAAAAGACTCTGCTTCTGTGTTGTAGTGCTTACCTATGGAGATTAAAAACCAAAATGTTACTAGAGTCAATTCCAACCATAACCATACATCATAAACCATCATTCCCTGAACAGAGCTTGGGATAGTATCAGGCTAAGGGGACTTTTCAACCAATTACAAAACCCAGCATTAAACGACACATAGACTGAGGTTCTCCTATCACTACTTTACACGATTGCCATATCATCTGCGACTCTTTTCTTCTTCCTGGCTTCTGTTAGCTATAAAAAAAATTTCTTAGCTTATTTACAACTGCTCGGTAGTCCAAAGCAACTGTGAAAAATCACAAGGATAGGAACTTTTATTACAAGCACTATCAGCTTTTTGCAGGATGAGTCCATCCCTCCCTCCTACTCCTTCTGCTGCTGTGTTTTGAGATGAATGGTGGTGATGCATAAATTGCTCAGTTGCTTTTGTGAACGGCTTTGCACTACAGACGCAGTAGATCCTTTGCACGTAAAGACGACATAGTGCTTTGGAAAACTCCCTGCTGAAGAAGGGCAGGCAGGAAGACAGACAGGCAGCGCCTGTGCACAGTGAGCATCTCCGCAGAGGACACCGGAGATTGCCCTTCCTAAGCCTTTTAATTAAAAGCACTGAAGATTTATACACTTGTCTTTCTGCTCCTGTAAGTTTTAAGGTGGGTGGATCAGTTTGCTTCCTCGTTTTTCTTTTGTAAATCTCTGTTTAATCTGCATTTTAACTGGGGAGTAGATTACCTCTATTGCTACGGCTTTCTGGTGCAGCCTTTCTAATCTTTTTATCTTAATTTGGAAATAAAAGTATACTTCATGTGTAGGCTTTGCCAGAGGAAAATTCTGCTTGTGTTTGTCTCCCAGATAATCCTGAGAACGCTTCCCAGAGTCCTCCTTAGAGGAGACATGAGCATTGCACATCTTACCACATTATGCACATGGAAATAATTTCAACCTGTTGGGTCTGATGCTGTAACTGCGTCCCGGGGAAGGTGTTTAACACAGAGCAATGGGAGCTAGAGCATGGTACATGAGACTCATGACCTACCCCTTCCAAACCCTTTGGGAACTGGCTGGGAATATTGTTACAGGCTGACCTGAAGCCACCTTTTAACGAGCTCTGGGCTGACCAGCTCCACTGAGGGTGTCCTACTGGGGAGCGGCAATGGGAAACCCCCGAGAAAACGGGGAGTCACCACAAGTGGTCAGGACCTCCTGCCGCCTGCCAAGCACAAGGGCAGGCTTTTCAGCTCTCCGGGAACACTTTCTGGCACCTAAAATGAGGAGAACCTCACAACGGGGTCTTAGATCCATCCTACGAGTCATTCAGCGATGAGACAGCAAGAAATCTGTAAGCCTCAAACCAGTGTCCACGTTTACAGCAACACCAGAGAAGAGTCAGGTTATCACAAAGAGAAATCACAGTAATTACACTGCGCAGCTACATTGCCCTGTGCACATCCACTGCATCGCCCTGGGGCAGAGAATGAATGGGAGAAAAACAGAGATGCAGGGAGGGGTTTTCTCAACAGGGGAAATTTAAGAAGAGGACAACATATGAAGCCTGGAGGGAAGACAAACCAATGAATGCACAAAGACAGGAAGGAGACAGTCCAGCACTACCACAACAAAGCTGCCCGTAATCAATTCCAGTTATTGATATGGCAATGCATCAGTTATGAGTCCCTGAGAAAAAGTACCCAAACATACTTCATGAATGTATGTGGATACTGACCTGGGCTTGAGACAGGACTAGAGGTAGTAGGCTCAATAATTTCTACAAAAAGGGAAAAGGAAAAAAAAAAAAGAGAACATTTGGGAGTTAATCACACATGGAAGACAAATACAGAATGAGACAGCAAACAGTCATGCAACAGACACGGCAATTTTATTCAAAGATCGGGCTGGCCATCACAGGCCTGTGACAAACACGCAGTCAGTCAGACTTCTGTGCCTATGACCTATACATCAGTGTCTTTCTCTTCCCAGCTACATTATTTATGTGTCACCAGTATACAACATCAGGACCACCACACTCCGAATATGCAAATATTTTTGCCTGCCACCTTGGCAAAGCCACCCTTGGAGTTCTCAAGCTCAGAAACATTTCTCCTGGGAATTACTGAAACCTGGCTAGAAAAAGGGGGTTTTGCTCATTTTATTGAAGGTAATTTCCTATGATGAATATAAGTCAAAGTAACAATTTTGAACAAAGAATGTTTTAAAGTAATAGTTTTGTGCTTTAGTGAACTTTTAAAAATGCACATCTTTTTAATTATTGAAGTCTTTCCAGAAGAAAATATTTCTCAAAAACATCAAACACATTTTGAAGATGTTTACTTCATCTGGGGCAACCAATACAAACAATAGAAAAAGTTAAGAGAAGAGCACAATTCTTCAGCATTCAGTCTAATGAAACAACCACCTGTGGCTTTTCATTATAATTTTGCTTCAAAATTCATTATTCTGTGCCTTTTTATTAGCTTTGAATAGTGCTATGCAAAATGAAATACCATTCCCAATCAATCTTGCACAGAAGCAAGCTACCATCTCAATGTAGCAATTCAATACTCTCAATAAAAAAGATTTAACAAAATTACCAAGCTCAAAAGATCATTGACCGTATCTTGACTATAACAAGAAACTAACGAAAAAAAATGTGAGCCAGTTGATAACAATGGATGTGCAGGTAATAGCTGAACACACTCTCCACTTGTCCAATTTTGCATTTTCCCCCCTATAATTACTCTTCAGGTTAATACAATGCAAAAATGATTCCAAGTGAAATAACAGACAAATATTTTCCCAAACAAACAGTTATGAAGTTTTGATACCAAATTACTGATGCTAAGAATTCTGCTAATACAGATGAATGTTTCCAATCTTAAAAATATTTATTTGACATCTTGACAAATACATCATCGTTGCTGATAAATTCAAATCACATTTTTTAAATAAAATGGATTTGAACTGTATTACTCCAACTTTACAATTTCATTTGAGATTTAAAATCCATGAAAGTTGTTGACATCTTGAGTAGTCTTTAACATAAAAAGGATTTAAAGTCTAGTATCGAGGTTTCCTACCCCCGTATAGGGGTAGTTTATGTATGCGGCAGTGGAAAGAGGGAGAACTGTGGACAGACGGGTCGGTCAGTCAGTCAGTCCCCAGACGTCCCTCACCAGTTCCCACCATGCCAACTGGGGCAGCGGGAAAGGAAAGGTGGAGGTGAGGGTGCTCTCCAGCTGGGAGCATCCCAGGGGACGTACAGTTTGTATACCATGCCACGGCACTCAGGTGCTGGGCTGCAGGACAGCAAGAGCTGGCTGCTTCCAGCGAGCCTGACACAAAGTCGGTGAAGGACATAAACGATGGTGGAGGATTCTCTAGGGGCTGTGTTGTGCTTCAGACGAAGGTTCCTGCTTAACCGACTGCGGCGCAAACAGGGTTTTTTCCCAGCATATTTAACAGATATAAAGCAAATTACACAAAGCTACAGAAATGATGACTGTGCAGTGAAGACTGATGAACTAAATTGATTTCAGCAATGTCTAATTCTTAAAAATCCGTGGACTTTGCTACACTGGCATGGATTAGGAAACTGCACAATAGCCATAGCGATGTATTTGTGGGTTTTGACTCAATCTGCTTAAGACACCGATGCTGCTTGCTTAGGTGAGAGGCCCAGTGAAGGTCCTGGCTGACATCCCATTGCGTGGGGAACCTGCGAGACCCTGCCGGGGTAGAGCCTGCAGGTAGGGCAGCACTGCTGGGCTCTTGGGGGCCGCCCCCAGCCAAGGAGCACTGCTTAGGCTTAAAGCGAGGGGAAAAGGGAAATGCAAGACAACAAAGTGTTTCCAGCCGCCGAGAGAAAAAAGACGTCCTCTATGAAATAAGGTTGTACTCCTGCATAGAGCAAACATGATTTTAGCAGGACAAAAAGAAATGGTGTTAAAACAAGAGACTCAGAAAAAACGAAGAATTATCAAGAATTCCTCAATTTTGTGTTTTAATAACTGTTTTATAAGTTTTATAATGCTTTGATTTAGTGGTCTTTAATTCCTTCCAAATCTTTATGTTCTGAGAAATTACATCCTGCTTCTCATATATAATTATCAGCTTTGCTTCAAATGCATTGTACAATGATGGCAAAAGTTATTTTTCTGGCTACCCTAAAATAACAGGATCTTTTTCTTCTGAATTTAGGAGTCAATCCTTCTTGTTGCTATGGCTTCCTTATAAAGGAAAAGGTTCCTCTTGCTGCAGAACAACAACGTTCTTTGCAACAATCAAGTAAATCAACATACTCAATGAGAACAATATTTCAATAAAAGGCAAAATACCATACCCAAAGCAGCAGGGATTTTACTAGGATCGTGCCTCTTTTGGAAACGTTGGAGCTAGACTTAATTGTAGGTGCTTACGGTAGCATAAAGTCACAGAATCGTAGCATCATTGAGGCTGGAAGCGAAGGCGGTAATATCATGTATTATTCTTGCAAAAATCTCATTTTTTAAATACATTATTAGATCAAGGAATTGGAGAGATGGATATATTTCTAGTTTCAAGTTCTAAAACTCTTTGCAAATCTTTATTCATGAATTTGTTCAGGTCTATAGAGAGAAAACAAAACCAGCTGGTTTTCCTATAAGCACGCTAGGCTGGTTCATTAAAATTAAAATATATTAATGACTTCTTAGTAACACTGGGAGGCAGGGATGTGTAGGAAAGAGTGGTAGTATCTGTACTTCATTTTGCTGGGACCCCAATCCTGCAATATCAGGACTGCTCAAATTTTCGAGGGTGGTTGTGGAAAAAAATATGGAAGTATAATGGAAGAACGTGATATTCTGTGCCATTTCTGTGACTTCAGTGAAGAATTCTCCTTGAGCAGAACTTTTTAGATTTGTTTCATAAACCAGAGGAAAAGCAATGTGTTCACACCACCTCCTAGTTTGCCCTTTACAGACTTGGTGCCGTCTGAATTGCTGCGTGCAGGATCCTTGTTTTTATCCTCAGAATCGCCTATTCTGGTGAGGCAGGCATGAGCCAAAAGCATCTCGTTATTTTAAAGCAGAGCTTTAATTCAAGCTGGGACCAAAAAGATAGAAATGGGAGCATCCTGGGCATAGGCTTACTGGCATAGCATCACTGGCTGCTAAACATACATGGAAAACTGGTAATTTCTGTCAAGGTCTAAATGTACTAATGCCCCAAACCACTTAATGTTACCTGCTGGCCTGTACTTCTCTTCATCCTCACTGCCCAGCTGGGAAGGCTGCCTGCTTTTCAGTCCTGTGGCTGCACTCGCAGATTGACTGCTGCCACCAGTTTGGGATAACGGGGCAAATTCCCATCATCAACTTCAAACACCTGGTGGACGTGCAAGCGAGAAGGTCAAAACTCATGGTGGGCATCTCTCCCAGGCCACAAGGCTCCAGGGATGCTCAAACAGGGCTTCTGCAGCGACCATGCTGCAGAGGCAGAGCTCAGTCCCTCGAGGAACCCAGACTCCTCTGGGAAGGCAGGCCAGAACAGATTCAGCCAAAACAGAGTAGCATGCTTTGGGAAAAGCTGATGAAAAATGACAGTTTAATTTTTTCTAAAGCGTGTACAAGTGTACCTTTTACTGCCTTTTAAGGTTCAGCTCTCTTTACAAATACCGTACCAACCAGATGTTGAATGCTTGGGGATGCTGTCAGAGATGTCACCATAGAAAGCAGAATTTCATAGCGATGGTTTGGGACAAATGAGTCTGGAGTTAGAAGCCCCTGTCCTGTCATTTCAGAGGCGCTGCCACGCACTGCAAATCGGTGGAAGTCATGAAGCAGCTTTTGGAGAAGGGCTGGTACACCCGAGGACCGGTGACAGCTGCCCTCTGAGGTCGAGGCCGCATCCCTGACTTGGGCAGCTTTAAGAAGAAAAAGGGGGAAGGTAAGGAGACGCTCAAGAGATCTCTGCAACTGTGCGTAGGAGGAGAAAGAAAACAAAGTAAACGTAGACAAGACAGCAAATAAAGTATTTGATGGCAGATGGATTAAGTGCATGGAAGAAGTAGGAATGCCGCTGAGAACAGCGGTCAGCTAAGTGATGCTGTCAGAAGGCGTGTACAAATCACAGCCTGACACCGAACACGGCCAGGGAGAAATAACAAACCTGCCTGTAAACAATGCAAAGAGTCCTGGAAGGGGGCAAGGGTGACCAAACGCAGCACAGTGCAGAGCAGTAGCTGTGGCTGGAGCCGGGGCGGAATGGGGTAGAGAGCACCCCGAGAAGAGTGCTGTGTCCTACACCCGCGTCATGATGGAGTAGAGACATGCAAAAGATGATACCATGGGTAAAACAAAGTGTCTGGGTTACTATTACTTTGAGGAAGGTAGAGAAAAGTCTCCTTGGGACAACACAAGGAAATCTATTTATCTGCAAAGTCAAATTTTGATAAAGACGACTGGAGAGTTTTTAAAGAGAGAAATGCACCTACAGGTCCTGGTGTAACAGCCTGACTTCGCGGAGGTAAGGAAGGGGGAATGTGGGAAAAGGTGTGTAGGTATTTGTACCACATTGTCAGGGAAAGAAGTAAAACATTATGTTCTTTTAAAATCAGTTTGGGTTAGTGGTGGTGAGTGTATGCTAGAGCTGACTGCTGGAAATAATCTGGTGTTAGAGAATCAGCAGTTGAGTGAGTTTAAATAAAGTGGAAGAATAAACCCCGCAGACTTTAACTACAGCTCTAATCCTCAAAAGAGAAATCTTTGGAGAATATAAGCTACTAAAGACAGCTGGGACAAGGAGGTGCAGTTTAACATCAAGGACATTTAATGTTGCCTTTTACCAAAAGGAAAGAGATAGTATCTAGAAATTCCTTTCTGATCCCAGGCAGAAAAAAAAGCTTGCAGAGAAAACCTCTTAACAAAATGGGAAACCACCCCATGAAAGGCTACACAGCACAAGGAGGAAAATTACAAGGAACAAAAGGAATTGGCCGTAAAGAAGCAATGTCCGGGAAACCCAGCTGGGCAGGGATGAAGTGGGAGTTGCCCAGATGCCCAGCTGAACAGTGCCTTGGAAAGGAAACCACAGCCAACCTGCTGCAAAACACTCTTTAGCCCCATAGATACCAAAGAAAAATGAAAGTGCCTCTGTTCACAAAGGTAAAGTAGAAAAACTAAGCATGGACCTAAAAATAATTTCTTTTCTTCAGTTTTAGCAAAAGCTTAAAAGATGGCAATCTGAATAACAAAATGGAAATGGAAATTGCCAGACCAAGGTTAGAGCAAAATTCAATCAGCTCAAGATACTCAGGTCAGAGGGATTTAAATACGTTTGCGCATAAAATTACCAAAACAACAGTAAATTCATGGGGGAGGGTGGGACAGCAGGTACATCAGGACTGAGAATTAAAGATATGTTCAAGGAGGTTAAGCACAAACAACTACAACTTCATGGCATTCAAGGCTTTAGAAAAATATGAGGTGGGAGGAGCAATTAAAGGATATAGGCAGGTAAAAATAAGCAAGTAAATAAAAACTGGCTATTAGTTTACTAGAGGCCAATTACTTTTAATTATTTGCCTAGAAAATTTCCTAGTATATGATTAAGGAACTGAGTAATTCATCAACCCCTGTTTGCATGAACAAATAGATACAGACCGAGCGCGAATGCATTCAGAAATCCAAAGTGGGTCTGCAGCCTTTATAGCCTTGCTGTCCTCACGCTGACTCCTCATCAGAGCTTGTGCAACAGAAAACCAACTCCTTCAAGGAGGAAACTCGATTAGTTTATGGAAGGGATTACACGACGGAGCAGCCTGCAGTATAAGGGGATTAGATTCACTGACCCAGGCATCCTCCCAGTCCCAGCGTCTTAATGGCATAAACCATCCTTTTTTTTCCCCAAGAGAATACGAAAAACTCAGCAGAAGTAAACAGTATGTTTTTCAGTCTGTTGCCTGCAGAAAACCAGCCTACGAGCCTCTGACTCTCAGATAAAAGACATACCAACCCCGCAGGCAAGCACCCCACCTCCTCTTCCCGTCTCCCAAACCCATCAGCAACGAAAAGCAGACACAGAATTGCCCACGGTACACGTGCCGGAAATTTTTCCTATCTTTCCACATAAAAATACACAGACATTATAGTGACGGATGCATTGTTACTACTTATACCGGCACACTTCAGTTCAAACACCCTTTGTCACAAGTTGTGACTAATCCCTTACTCTCTGCTGCTAACGAAGCCACATTTCCCTGTCTGCTGCTCACAGACCTGAGTTCATCAGCCATTTAGGACAGAGTATAGCGACTCTCACACTCGGCTCTGTGTAATTATTTTGAAACATAACCGTTACGACATCTCGCAAAGAAGAGTATGCTCAGTATTTTCCAGAATACAGTTTCTCCTGTGGAATTTACTACTTCAGTAACGTGAACAATTTCATTATTAAACTGCAGCCTGTGAAAAGAATTCAAGAGATGTAACAGATCTCAAACCGGTGCATGATGCTTCCAGTTACAAAATGTTGCAGTCTCGTACAGAGGGGTCTGCCGATGAAGGAAAGAAGAGAAAAACTACCAAAATCTCAGTCTGCACTTGCAAATACTGCAAGTTTTCCCACCTTGCAAGTTTAAGATAAAACTTATCTTAAAAAAAATCTGGTAAAACCAAAAATTGCTCATAGTGTTTAATGAAGATGTAGTAACTGAAACCACTTTCGTGTTGCAAATTAATTTATTATTTGCACGGCACTAGCACTGCCACAGTCCGGGCTGCGGGTGAGGGTCTCTAACACAGCCCCCTTGGAGCCGCAGCTCACAGACTGGTAGGACTTTCATTCAAGATTTATTAAATCCAAGAACGGAAGGCAATGGTGAAGATACAAAAAATGTGACATTTGGAGAAAACTGGAATGCCACGGGACCATGCCAGATGTACACCTTCGTTCTCCTCTCTCTTCTTTCCATGCCTTGTCCTGGCACAAACACAAAGGAGAGAAGAGCGCTCATTATTTATTCCCATTCCCCTTCCTTCCCCCGTGCCCCCACGTCAGCTTTCTGTGTTTTATCTATAAAGAAAATACAGAGCTTTTGACAACATTCCCATTTCTGGTACCTTGCCAAACCCCTCAGTCTTCATCTGCTGTTTTTTGTCTCTGCATTTTATACAGTGAATTTACTAATTTTTCTAAAAATATATTTGAAATGACAAGACACATCAAGCAACTGGACTCAGCACTTGGCATTCTTAGTCTATTGAGATAGTTTTGCCTCTGAAAAAAGTATCTCCTTCGAGGTAACAGAAAACAAAGCGTCTCTGCGGATATCACTTCTGAAGCCCAGTTCTGCTCTAAATATTGTGATTAATTTCATATTAACAATATTTAAAACATACCATATATATATTTTTTTTTTTTTTTCCAGTATATGAAGACTGTAAGGATGTCCATGGCAAATCAAGGTCTTTAAAAACCACAAATCACAAAACACAGACTTTCATCGACACGGAACCAATCCAATACTGCTCCACATTAAGACAGGAACAGCCTTCACCGTTCCATTCCCACTTACCAGCCAGCCTGCCCAGCCGCCTTCTCCCCGCGCTCCTCAGCTGCAGAGGTGGGAGCACGTTCCTGCTGATGCTGGAGCCAGCGCACAGCGTTTGTCTGTAGCTCGCAGTGGGTGCTGATGCCACCGTAAAGGCCATTTCGATCCATTAGGGAAAGAGAATTCTTCAGCAATATAAAAATGACGATGCTCTTTTCCAGTCCTCTGGAGCACCCTCCCAGCAGGAGCTCAGCACCGGCCCGTCACTGGGACCATTACAGAAGAAGTCTTGAGTTACAGCTACAGATCCAATTTTCTATTACAAAGATAGCGTATTTTATCACTCTGCAGCTGGTCCAAAATGAAATTGTTTTGGCTGCGCAATTGATAATGTTAGGAGGATACCATTTTTTAAAAATGAAAAATGTTTTTTATTATGAGTAAAGCCATATGCCACACTCAAATTCTATTTTTCAGAATAAAAAGCAACGCTATACAAGTCTGAGATATAATTTAATTCTCTATATTCTTCACTGTTACAGTGGGAATAACTATGATGAACAGAAACTATGAAGTATTTTAATTGATTTCTGTAGCCCTCAACATTGTAACATCGGTTTCTGCCATTCTTCAGGTATTTTGATCCCAAGTGTGAAATAATTACTGGAACAAACTCAGGTTGCCTTGAGCTAAGAACTTACGTTTCTTGAAATCTCGTTTCAGGATATGACACACACAAGAGCATAGAAATCCATTCTGCTCAATAATATTTTCTTAGGAAGACTGAGAATTCAGATACACAATCAAGAGAAGATACATACTTAATTTGACAAAACCATAGCATTGGGAGATATTCTAGTTTTTTCTTTCTAACGTTGTTCTAGTTTTTTCTAGTATTTTGCAGTCTTAGATATTAATCATCAACACTCCAAACGGTTTCGATGTATTTGGTTTAAAATCCCATGAGTTTTCTTAAGCTAAATACAAATGATTTGAAAAGGTATGATTAAATATTCATATTTACTATAGAATGGCATTTACATACACCGTGTAAGAGAAAGCACAACATTTATTATAGGATGGGGGTAGGTGCTTACTCAGTATCAGTAACAGCCTATCTAATGAGAGTTCAAATTCTAGATCTGAGAAAGTGTCAAAACATGATGCTACCAGACTAGCACATTTACAGATCATAAGGAGAATATTTTCTAGCAAGAGAATACAAAAATCTTGTTTCATTTCAGTCTGCATCAGTAAAATTGTTGGATTTTGCTGTAATGATATTTAGACTTCCTATGTATTGGAGGAATCAATAACTGGTACAAAATACAACTGACAATTAAATACAAACACATTAATTAATAAAAAAAAACCCCTCCCTCATAACTACTTTTATTTATGACTTTTGATAATTAACCAGGCTTATTTAATCTAATCTCCCCTGGGCTTTATCAGCTATGTTGAAGATTAATGGTTTATTTTGAAATAAAGGTCCTTAAGCCTAGGTAAGCCAGAGACTGTTTGAGTACAAGGGTAAATAGAAAAACATATTTAATAATAAATCTTTTGGATGGAAAGTGTAAGTGGATTGGGTGGAGACATGACCTTAATTTATTCTGTGTCTTTTACTCACCATTAATATTTTGCAATTGCAATTTAAGGTCTTTTACAGGTTTGAGTTATTACACCTTAATTGCCTAGTAATGGTTTATTTTATTTAAATGGTTTGTTCTTTTATTACAGGATGATAAGTATTTAATAGTTCAACGTCTATGAGGCAATAAAAAAAAATAATTATTAACCTTGAGTTTGAGACCTGAAATTACCAGGTAGTTTATTCACTCCATCCTTCAGCAATCCTCACTGCCCTACACCTACAGTAGTTTGGTTTGCTTCATAGCAGGAGTTTTTCAATAAATATTCAAATATTTTGAGGCCTGTAAAAAACCACGTTAATGACACCTTTTAGTGTATTCTTGTAAATCCATTTCTGTGGAGTACCAGGCCTGAGCACCACACATGTTCTTAGCTGGCAGACAAAAAGTAATGGGATGAATTTAAAGTTTTACCTAAAATTCTAATGGAATTTGATTTTCTTATGAAAAAATCAAAGATAGATACTAAAATAACACATTGTTTTACTTCTGGAGTCTATTAAAGTTTTTATTTATTTATTTAATTTTTAATAAATTCCAGAATGAATCATCATACTTTATGTCAAATGAACTATTTTATAGTGTGAAAAAAAATGTTTTAAATTTAATTTGACTGAGGGGGTTGTGAACCACTAACAAGCAAAACTCCTATTTCCATTAAGAACATTCAAAATAATATTTGAAATAAAGATCATTCATTTGATCTCCTTGCCACAAAGAGCATGCAGTTTCCATCCCCAGCTACCACAACGATTTTGCATCTATGACACGGTGGTATATGCTCAAGGCTTTACCTGTGCTTTGAGGAATTTAATAAATCAGGGAAACTTATCCTGAGCAATGGGATTTTGGCCAAAGCACCCATTCATATTGCAGTCTACTTTTTGAGTATCGCAAAAATATACCCACTAGTCTACAGTCCCATCACTAGTACATCTTTGCACCAGTATTTGCAAGCACTAAACTATTAAAAAATGAAAAAGTGCAACAAATTTCAAGGAACAAAAATAAATTTGAATAAATGAATAATTAAAATTTTAAATATATTTGAACAATGAAATCTGTACAGATTTCAGAATGGACCTCAGCACTTGCAGCCTTCAGCAGTCCCACGCAACGTGTGGCTCAAGAAACTCCTGCAAAGCGGGTCTAAGAGAAAAACGTAAAACAAACGGCGCAAAGGGTCGCTTACATCAGGACAGGAAAAAGTATTAATTCATTAATTGCAAAGAAAATACGGTTACGGGTAGTTTGGAAGTGGCGAAGGTTACGTGTAGAGAGAAGCCAAGAAAAGGCAAAGAACTCTCAAACCAGTAGAAATATTTTGCTCTATGGCGAGTCCCACGCATGCCCCGGGCGCGGAGGGCTCTCCACAGCCTTCTGAATGACCTGTGCCGGGGGAAGAGGCGCAACTCAGCAAATACGTCCCCCGAGAGAGAAGTGATGCTCGGGATTTAAAGAGAGGGAAAGGAACCAGCAGCTGCTGGTCAGTGGGGGCTCTGCTTTCCTGCCGAAATGCCACGGAGATCAAAACGGTGCAGACACCCCCGTATTAGGGACATGCTACTTACTCTGTCTAAAGCCACATAAGATGGTTTTTTTCCAAAGAAACCGAGACCCCTGCAGATGCAGAGAAAAGCCTAGGGACACCCATGGCAGTTTATGAAATATAACAATAACTTTTGCAAACGAAGAACACCTCAGACAGCACTTTTGCATTCTAAGAAGATACATCAATAGGGCTCGTTTGATGTCAAATCGAAAAGCGTTTCTCTCAGCACTGTGTATCCAGTTACAAGACACTGTTGAGTATTACCAAAAGTAAAACATAATAAAAGGCACAACCAGTTTGCAATCTCTGTTGAGGACCTGCATTTATGAAGTCTTCCACATGGTTTACAATTTGTTTTCCTATAACTTTTATCAGAAAAGCAGTATTGAGGATATGATTTATGAAATTCCCTTCCCCTGCACACTTGAAGCATCTCAATTTCTCAATAAGCGGCTGCAGCCAGACCCACAGCAGACTGTCTGCCAAAAAGGAAAAGAAGAAGCCGTTGTTTTAACCACAATCAGTTAAGGGAAATTTTTTGAAAGTGTCCTGTTGTAATCTAACCTGTCCCTGAGTTGCCTGACCATCCATTTCAACTGGTATGTTGTGGTTTGCCTGTCAATCCATAAATGTAAGCATCTGCCATGGTTCCCTCTATGCGACACGCAGGCTCCCTGCAAAGCAGAGAGCACACCTGAATGTCGAGGGATCATCAATCAGCACATAGTAACTCATCATGGAGATTCTTGTAAAAGAAAAAGCCTTAAAAATAAATTGCATGTTTTTAATTAAAATGAATGGAGGAAGAAGAATGCCTTTTTTCATGGAAGAGAAAAAAGAACATTTTAGGAGTTTTCTGAAAGTGATCTCTAAATGCTTACTCAACCCTTCCCAACCTGTTGCTCTTCTACACCAAGTTTATAGAACAGAGCTGCAAAATGGACAAAGACAAGACAGATAACCCAATTGTCAGGGGCGCTACACTGAATATGACCTCCTGTTACTGTCAAAGGTCTAACGAGGCTGCTAATGAGTCTGTCCCTTTCCTGGTGCCGTGTCACCTGTGTGCTGTCTGTGCCTTAGGCAACAAAACCAGGGTGAAGCAAATAGAGAAAACTATTGAATTTCTATTTCCTATCAACATTTTTATTTTGTCTACATCACAAAAGTTACATGAAATACAATGTTTTTATTTAGTTGTTCAAGTTATAGTATTATAAAGGATAAACAATATTTGCTCATTACTCCTCATTTCCTATTTCAGATTTTCCAGAAAAAACTGCTGCTTTAATGATTTTTACAGCTGTTGAGACTATAACAAAATGAAGAAAGAGTGACAAAATAGTCTGCATCCTTTTAGCTTGGTCTTTCATTCATATGTATAAATAGGAAGCTCATGAATAATGTAGATCTAGAAATCCGTTAGCATTTTTGCTGTTCAGAAACATATGATTAGCACTGCTCTGACTCCCAATAATTATATTCTTGTTCTCAGAGGTCATTCTTTACATCTGCACAACTGTCGCTATATTTCTGGAAGTAAATAAGGCAAAATATACATTAGGGATGCAATACGACGCATGCCACGGGAGTACCTCCTTCCTGGGTGTACAGCGGTATGCCTGTGACTGAATACTGTTAAACAAATGTTTTTGCCAGGTTCATGATAATAGGCAGGTTTGTTAATTTTCTCCCACTGCTGAACATGCACAACTCCAAGAAACATAGCCTAGGTGCAGGGCAATCTTCCAGGAGACACCTTCCTCTCCCACACGGCCCTGCAGCCCAGTTAAACCCTCTGCCAGCACCAGCATGTTTTCATTCATCCTGCGCAAGGCTGGAGTATATTGTTAAGCCACGCTTTGGCTTCTCTTGGAAAGGCCAAGTGACATATAAAAATGCTTCTGCTTGCTGGCTGACTGCACTTTACCTGGAGCTTGAAAAGAGGCAGACTTGTTTTCTTTCTGGCACGCAGTGGAAGCTATATGCAGCCTGTAGGAGAGAGAGCTGACCTCAATATTTAAGACCTTTGATCAATATGCCCAGCAGCATTTGCTCTGACACATGCACATTTGATCTGGGCTGTATTAAAGATCTGTGGGCTAGAAACACTATAAAATGTTGTGCTCCGTAACCAGCAAGAGTAATTCTATTTTTTCCAGTTTTTTCCATGGGATATCTTGCCACACCAAATTATACTTATATGATAAAGCTGTTTTTTTCTATAAAGCTCTGCACGTGCAGAAATGCCAATTCCACTATTCTGGTGCAGTCAGAGGTACCGCTCAGCCACACACGTACTAAAATTGCATCATGCATTTATGCTTTGGCTAACACAAATAGTTCATTTCATTGCAGCAGAGCACAATTTCTGAATAAATATTATTAACGTGGGGTCAGACAGGGAGTCCACCTGTAAGGATGCAAGTCCCGGTACACGGGAGCCACGTTTCTGCCTGTTCTCCTTTCACCGACTCAGAGCAGTGACTTGGGGCCGGGACCCCCGTGTCCCACAGGGCTGCCTTGGGCGAAGGAAAAGTCCCAACAGCAGCGGGCAGCCAGGCAACTCATCGCCCCGTTTATCAGAAAACAGGGGAACGTGGCTGAGTTACAATGGAGCGGCAGCTTGGAGGCAGGGAGCCGACTGGGAAGAGTTCGTACCGACTTCAGGTACCTAACCAAAATGCTAAAGTTTGTAGTCGGTATCTGGGCCGACAGACAGTACCTGTGCCATCAGGGTCCACCATGCCCTGGGTCAGCCCGCAGAGATGCTCCCCCTGAGCGGGGGGAACCTGGGCTCCTGACCCAACCACCTCCAGGTCAACCTCCTTTAGGGTTTCCCGGGTGAAAGTCTTCTCCTGCTGCTTGCGGCTCTGGCAATACGGGCACAGCCAACTCTTCCCAGAATAGCAGTCTCATTCTCATTTAATGCCATTCTTGCCCGATCTATGCATTACTGCTGTGTTTAGAGTAAGCATCCCCACCTCTGCAATCCTTGTACGTATATAACACATGCCTCGAAGAACTAGATGCTGTTCAACTGCTCTGATATTTGCTTTCACTGGCACAGCAATTTGTGAATAAGTTATTTAATAATTACTGTGTAATTATAGTTCTGCTGATCCCTGATGAACTGAAATCCACAGACAATGCCTATCAAATGAATCATTACAAATCTTTATAAATTACATGGTGAAATGTGCCAATGTCATGATGAAATTCATAAAAAGTCTACAGTTTCTGTAAAAGGAGACTTAATTAAGCTGGAATTATGGCTGCTCATCTCTATCTAGAATTAAAGAAGGAGCATATTATAAGATTTGACTTTGAACTTTCCAAGAGAAATAGAGTGCCACATAATGCTACAAGTCAGAGAAAAAAAGAGGAACAACACAACAGTGAACCTTAATGTGGATTATTCCAGTTACAAATGAGTCATAGAGAAGTACAACTGTTTTTCATTTGGTACAGATGTGTGTTGGAAAATAGGCAGAACAGGAGACGAACAGTGCCTGGCTAATCTATAGAACAAGTCATTGTGCAAACACTCAGAGGAAGGAAATGCATTTATTGCCTGGGGAGCTATTAAAAGCTAAGATCAAGGAACAGAAATGTGCTGCAAATAGCCTACAAGAAAACAGGGGCTCCAAGCACACCATCAGTGGGTTAAAATAAACAACAAATGTGCTTCTCAAAGGATTCACTTATCTCCTGCAAGGGATTTAGATATATCAGGCTGTGATAGCTGTTGTTAGACCCAGTAACTTTTTCCCGGTCAAGGTAGTGAAATTTAAAATATTAGATCACCTATTATTTACGTATTGGGATCCTGCCTCAGGAGATTACACCTAAACCAAGGATGACTCCCTGCCAAGGTCAGAGGCAGACCGGCTCTTCTGCTGCTGCTTCCAATGCAGAATCAGCACAACTCATTAAGGTAAGTGTTATGCTACAGCTTAGAATCTTATTGCACAGATGAACTACTATTAGCATATTATAAACGTACTATTAGCATACAAGAACTGAACATATTATTTCTGGAAATAGAAATATCTTCTCCATCCTTCTGGATACCAAATTCACCTAAACCTGGCAGAGATAACCCTGGACTGGCCCCAGCTCCTCCTGCAGTCCCGCCTCAGCACCGAGGATGCCTGCCCTGACCCTCTCGACATCATCCTTTCACTGCTTTAATAACATGCACAACAAACTGGCTACTTCTAATGTGTGGAGAATGAAATAAATCTTCACATGCAAAAAAAAAGACAAACAGGACTTCTTTTCTTGAATGCAAAACAATAAAAATCACCTTGTAGAAATCTAGAAGCATGAGTAGCTAGAAAGGGGACATTAGGTAGGGTTAGACCCAGGCCAATTGTTTTCATTAATGCCAACCACATACCCTACTTGTTAAACAGGATAATAAACTCAAACCAGCACTAAATCCCTGGGTGAAATTGGGTTTTGTTTAGCTTTGCAGTACAGAGTTCATTGGAACAGCGGAAAGGGAATTTTACACGAAGAGCCACATCATCTTTTTTGACTTTTTTTTGTATGGCGACCTGAGGCTTTCGGTTCATATCTTTAATGCTGAGGACAAATCCCTTTGATAAACTCACTAAGATTCATTGCAGAAAATTTCGGTTGCTTGCCCCACCGCTCTGTATTGAAGACTGCTGCAGAACCCACCTGTTCTAAGGGTTAGAAATCCTCCTCTCAGCCTGGATTTATGCATGACGAATTCACACCCGTTCATTTTTGGGCCAGCTTCATCCCTTAGCCTAAGCCGTTATTCTCCCAAGCAGCGCTTTATTGCATTGATTTATGTGTAGAAACAACTCTCTCCCAGCCTTTGCTTTGCTCGACTGGTACTGCGCAACTGTTTATTCAAGGGCAATTTCCTTTCACTCTGTCCTCCCACAGCCAGGCACCAGTTCCAAAAAACCCTGGGCAAACCCAGAAAGAATCAGGAGTCGTTAAGAGCTCTGTAATGAGCTCCAACCAGAGCTCCTTCCCGTTCTGCTGTGCCGGGGCGGCCGCAGCTCTGGCTGGCGTCAGACCGAGGAGACGGGGTCAGACACGCCGCGCTCCTCCTCGCTCCCCTCCTTCCGAAATGACAGTGTCAGTAACTACGGACATGCTAGGAGAAAACATGGGAAAGTATTTTTATGTTCAAGAAAAGTCCCAGGCACTCTGGGAAAAACTTTTTATAAATGGAGGAATGATGGTTCCAGTCCCTGGACTAGGAATTTCATTTAAAGTAACGCAAATTTTGCAGGGTATTTTATATAACAACTATTAACAAGGACCGTAAAGAGCTGAACTACCTTTCTCACTTGCATTGACACTTGCATGTTGTGGACATGATGATCTATCTGCTCAGGTTGCACACTGAACTGTGGAACAATATTTACAGAGCCCAGGAGCAGTTTCAGCAGCTGCTGGTTGGGAGTAAATGCTGAAAGGTCAAGAGTAAGCCTTTTGTTTGCAAACAAAAATGGACCGGCTGCAAAATTCTGTAGTAGGAAACCATGTGTCTGATGGGTGACACACTGAAATTCAGACAGGATGATGACAAGCAGTGCAGGGAAACTTTAATCCTTTTTTCACATTGCATCCTAATTTAGAAATCTGCGTTCAGGGAAAGCATTGTGTTATCTTGCAAAAAGTGCTATTTTGCTTCAAAATATCAACCACTTAGTCATTAATTTAAAAGTACTTTTTTAAACCAGCCATACTTTATACAATATACTGCTCTGATATTAGCAGGAATCTATTTTTTAAACTCAGCTCTAGATTAAGAAGAATGGTGAATTACCTCGTTGAAGAAGAAGAAATGCACAGAACTACCTTTAGCTGCAAAAATCATAGTTTGAAAAACATTAACATCTCTATTGATTTAGATAAAACATCCTGACTCCAAAGTTAGTTTCTCCAGTCTGACAGACATCTTCTCATCTACTTGCAGCACTCTGGAAAGCTCAGCAATAGCATTAGCAAAGAAAAGGGACCGGTACCTGATGTACATTTTATTGGCTAAATAAAAACAGCTGTACGTGACTGCTATATTGTGATGGGTCCTAGTTTGCTTTGTGGTTACTTCATGAGATTTGTTGCTTTCTTCCTGACATCCCCAGTAATTTATAAACATTTTATTCTTTTTTCTCAGAATAGCATTTTAACTGAGTAAATTAACAGAATTGAAATTACCAAGTTCTCAGGTTTGTGTTTTATCTTTGAATAAAGTTAGTAAATCTAAATATTGCCTAGTTTAAAAAACTGAATATCTTTTTACAGACCAATTTATAAGAAAAGGTCTATAACAGCAATAGCACCTCACCGCACAGTAAAACTTAGATTACAGTTAGAGATGCTTCATAGCAGAACATTTTAAAGTCAAGATACCAGCTTTGTTACTTGTGATAATATGTTTGGAAAAAAAGTACATTTCTGAAAAATTAATCATAGGTCTTTTTCACTAAGTATTTCTAATACTGCAAGCAATATCTAAGCATCCGATGCTAATGTTTTTCGCCTGAGGTTTGGAAAAGCCCTGGGAAGAGTAAGCTTTTATACTCAATTTATTATTTAAAATCCAGTCAAAATCTCAACATATAAACCTGTAGGTGGAATTAAAGATAACATTGAGTTCTCTATTTTAGATGCTTATTGAAATGCCTCAGCATTTTGTTAATTATGTGATTCAGTACAGAGGTTAATTAGTGTTTATAGTGTGGGCTCGCTGAAAAAGCTCTCATTTTTAAATCTCTGAATCTATTTTTAGCTTTCTTGCAGCCAAAAAAAGAAATCTTTTTTTCTTTCCAATTTTCTTCAGTTCACAAACTGTTCAGATCCTTAAGAACATGTAGCAGCTCTCAGGAAAATGTAAATAGAAGCTGTGGAGACCATCTCTATCTCTATTTTTTTATATAATCTCTAAACTAGAGGACACTTGACACAATAGAAGCACACACGCTTTTCGGATAAATATTGTTTGGTTTCAAGCAACTGCTTCTGTTAAATAACCTAGAATTTATTTGGTAAATTATGTCAGTTACGGCATTTTCCAACCTGTTGGACTGAAGTCTTGGGTGTATAATCTATTCTATGATCTTCATGAAAATTCTTGATATCCTCGATCAATAGCTAATTCCTTTTTAAAGCTCCATGAGCTTTGGTCTCAACAACTTGTTATGAAAATAAGTTCTACACTTAATAATATTTTAATGAAGAAGTGCTTTGCATTAAGTTTAAAATTTGCCACTGATTAGTGTAAGTGAAAGCTCTCTTGGGCTTGTTTTATGAGAAAACTTCCTAATACACCTTCTCTAGACTAGCCAATATTTCAATAAGCCCCTTTTCCTTTAGAAGAGAGACAGTAATCATCTTTAATCTCTTGACATGGGAATTTTTTCATTTTTTGTTTCCTATCACCCCCTTATGAACCTCCCCCTTCATTCTGCAAAATTTTTGAGGCCAAGGCTGAAGTCTGCATTCCAGATGGAGTTGTAAAATATATTTATATCATCACATTATAGCACTTCTAGTTTTCATCCCATTTGTTACGCATGGTATTTTTGGATTTTCAGTTTTTCTAAAAAGTTAAATTTACTTCAAGGTATTCTACCCCTTGAAAAGAAACACAATTTCAAGAAAAGCTCTGACCACCAGTGCTCCTCATGCTGGTCAGGGCAGGGGCAGCCGCTGCCTTCAGCGGCACACTATAAATAAGTTCCACAGATGACCTTGAATGTTTTAGGTATCAGTTAATTATGATGATTAAGATGAACATTTAGACATGCTTCTAGACATGCTTCAACCTCTCTGACTTATCCAGTTCAGTAAGAATATGTGTCTAAACATTGTTAGCTATGGTTATAATTGCACAATTTGAGAATATAAACATGTAACGAAACAGAACATAAAGGCAACTTCGGTAAGGATCCATAGCAAAGATCACTGGGGTTTTTGTTTGGGGTTTTTTTTTTTGCCCTCAAACACAGATACGCTCTCAGGCCTTTAAAGTTTCTTCTAAATGTCAAGGAGAAACACATGTTACTGGCCTTGCTCAGACAGGTTATTTCTACCTCGTCCCATCTCAGTCACTTATTGTCATATAATTCATAATAAAGCTCAAGCTGGAAAAGGGATTTAGAGAAAATTTCTCCTTAACTCTCAGTAATTGCTACCTGGAGCAGCGGTTGGCATCCATATGGAAGGATCTCAAACCCAGCATCTAACAGAATTATTACAACTTACATAAATGGAGGATTTGGCCATTTATCTCACTCTGTATGAATGTATGACTTTAAGGTGCTGAGTTTTTAACTCTGCCGGGCTCCTTGTCTCAGCAATATCTCATGAAATTAGTCCCCCAGGTGCACTTGTGATGCAAAGAAAACTCTCTGTTTTAGTCGTGTGCTGTTCAGCCGTGTTGTGTGCTGTTCAGCCTCATTGTACACCTGCATTTCACCCTGTGCGAGAACAGGGAGAGAAGAAAGGTTTTTACCTTGCCTATGAATGCCATTGGGGATGGTTTAAAGTTTTCAGAGAGCTGTTTTCCCTTGGGAACATGATCACTCAATTAAAATGCCCTGGATGAATATACCTTGATCTTTAAGAAAGGTCCCTGAGGAACCGACTCCCAGATTTATAATCCTGCTTCTCTAATTCCCTGAATTTCAGCACACCGATCAGGAGCTGGGTGTCTGTCCCAGTCTCCATCTCCAGGACAGGTCCTTTCCGTGATGGATCACCACTCCCGTAGCAGCCGGTCCTATTAGGCCAACTTGGATGTGGTAAGCAAAACCAAGGACTTAGGCCAGAAACCCCATCAGTGAAAACAGAGCACACATGTGGCTGGGGGGGGGGGGAAGCAAAATCACCTTCAGTCCGTAACAGAAGAGGTATACCACAGACCTTCTGAGCTTCCAGATGGGACAATGCATCAAGCAAAGATTGTCTTTGCCTTTATAAAGGGTATATACCATGAAACCCTATAGGTGCAGACCTGGGTCCCTCGCAGCCGGTCAGAAACCATAAGAAAGCATGATGGCTCAGACGTGTGACAATCGCTTTACAAATGATTTGGAAGTTCCCAGAATGGATTTTAAATCTGCTCCCTGTCCATCACCCCTTCTGAGACATGGAGGGAGAGACCTTCCCTGCATGCTCAGCAGGAGCAGGTCAGGGCAATGACTGCACCCCCGGGGCCAGGACTGGAAGGGATGCCCCCCATGAAAAATTAGGTTCATGGCACCAGTTCTCTGTACACTGATGTCTACAGGAGACTTTGGGCTTGATCCAAACCTTATTAAATCAATAAATGTCTTTTGACTGACTGCAGCAGTCTTCGAATAGGCTCCTAATGTGTACAGGAATTTTCATTTAAATTTTTTAATGTATATAGATATATCTATATACTTTTTTTTTTTTGGTGCAGACCAGCCTGCCTGGCTGAAACTATGCAAATTTAAGTTTGATTTGCTTTGCAAGCTGGTATTTGAGAGACAAAACAGTAAAATCTTTCTTAGGTAACTGGACAACAGCTGAAACTGTGGACACAAAGGGAATTTCCCTGGATAGCGTATTGCTTTCTAGAAATGTCAAATTCGGTAGGCCAGGCAAAGCTATCGAGCTAAAACTTAACAGAAATCTGTCACATATGCAAATACACTAAAATACGATTTCTCAGTCAATAAAACAAAACTGCCGAGTTTAACGATGACACCAAACTATCTGAACAGAAGATGACCCAAGCAGTCCTTGCAGGATAACTAAAAGCTCTGTAAATTACTGATAATAAGGACCGCCTCTGGCAGCACCAGCCTCGCACCAGGGTAATGTGGGAGAACTCCCACAGGAGGGCTGGAGCTCAGTCCCAGGGAGAGGGGAGCACGGCCAGCGATGCAGCCCAGACCTTGTCTGCATCAGGAGAACTTTATTCCAGGCAGAATAACAAACGCTCATCCTGAAGGGGGTCTTGGGCTGCAGCCGGGGCCATGCACCGCGCACGAGGGGAGCACGGCACACCAAGCGCCTGACAGGCACACCGGACCCGCGGCACTGGTAACACGAGCAGTGCAGCCGCTGCCACCGAGTCCCTGCAGCACACGTGCGCTGCACAGCGCCTTTGCTCGAAACACAGCTCCAGAGCGGCTGAGCTTAACAACTTCACATCCCAGCTCCCAGACGTGTAGGGGAGAGGAAAGAAGGAAGGGGAGAGGAAAGAAGGAAGGGGAGAGGAAAGAAGGAAGGGGAGAGGAAAGAAGGAAGGGGAGAGGAAAGAAGGAAGGGGAGAGGAAAGAAGGAAGGGGAGAGGAAAGAAGGAAGGGGAGAGGAAAGAAGGAAGGGGAGAGGAAAGAAGGAAGGGGAGAGGAAAGAAGGAAAGGAAGCAAGCTTGCTAAAGCAGGCATAAGTGCATGCAGAAACCTTTAAGGTTTAAGAAGAGTCACTTCAGGAACATGACTGCAGCCTCGGCATCAGACATTAAACCACTGTTGCAAAACGGCAAGGGAAGGGTACCTGTCCCAGCAGCAAGCCTGCTTGGCCCCACTATTATTGACGATGGTAGTGCAAACACATATGTGCATTGGTACATGAAGTTACTAATTTTGGGTCATTCCCTTGCTCATTTCAGGAACAGCTTTTATGGACCTGGAGCCAATTATTGTGCCATGGCACTGCTCTTCCCTCCCTCTGCCCAGATTGCATTTCTTCTTACTCCTGAGAAACCCTGCTCTCTCTTCTTCCCCTGGTGACTGTGACGGGGGGGAAACAGGCTTCAGCTGCAGTAAGAAAATGTTTGGTTTAAATACAAAGGAAAAGCTACTAATGTAGGAAAGAAGCATGTCTATAAAACGACGGCAATGGTGGAGGGTCACTAGGGATCAAGGGGAGCCAGTCCAACAACTGCCAGGAATGACGACCAGCATCACGAGCGTGCCCTCGGTCAGATGACTGAGGTGATCTCCAAAGTCCCCTTAAGCCTAGTTTTTCTCTGATTTTCATGACTTGGCACTGCTAGGAAATTACCACGGGAAGTGGTTGCCTGTCCCCTTATTTCAAAGATGTGTTATGGCAAGGCCATTATACCACTCTGCAGATACCCGCAATACCTCTGTGTCTTTGACGTTCCAGCAGATGTAGCCAACGCCACGCTAACTACACATAGTGCCACTGAGGAACATGCATATTATTACATGTTATGTGCAATTTACAATAAGTTAATTTAAATTTCTGGAAGAATATTGATTTTTTTTTGCATTTCAGACGTGAAACCCAATGTATTAAAAATATTAATACAGCAGTTTAATTAGGAATCTCTATGTAGGAACCAGGACACAATGCAATCAACACATATAAATTGAGGGCACGGTCTGGCACTTCCTGGAACGTAGAAATGTCTGAGACAAGATTACAAGCATGTTGCACTAACCATAAGTTCACAGTTGGATGCTTATGCAATAAAGTAGTTCTGTTTAGCTGCAGCAATTAATTTAGCACAGAAAATACTACCACATCTCTCACACACCTTGCTATGCTCCTTCTCCTTCCAAATGTCACTACTGACCTTTTCTGCAGCTCTTCACAATTGTGTTTTTGAATAATTACTGACAATATATCTAAGATTTCTGTATAAACCTGAACATCAGTAACACCTGTGGATCATATAACCAGCCATTTAAAGGAAGTAATCTCTTTGGCAGCTGTTAGTAATGGACATGGATGTTTCCTCTGTATTGCAAGTTTTCTTAAGAAAGGTACCACTTGCCTGACAAGTTATTTATAGCATTCCTAAAAATACTAGGGAATGTATAGGAGGTGCTCTTTAGAAAATAAAAATAATACCTTTACTTAAGAATAAACACACACATACCTACTAGAGAAGTAATGATTATTTCCGTCTTCTGCGAGGTGATGGCTGACATGAATCCAGACTTTTGTGGATGACGTATCTTCAGGGGACACACAGAGATCACACACGTAGTGGTGAATTTAATGCCTTTATGAACAGTCTCTTAACTAGATTTATCGTTTCTATAGATGTATAGATTAAATCTACATGCAGATTAAAAACGCAGGATTTCAACCGCTGCTCAGTTTCCTGCCCTAATTCAACGAGTGCTCAGGCAGAGGAGATGAGGACAGTTGTGCCTGCTGGGCTTGCAGAGGTGTGGGGTTGGCATTGCACCCCTGACCGAGCCAGGATGCTAAAATGATGCACCCTACAACCCGACTTACACAGCCTGGACCTTCAGTGCCACGGAGCGGAGCTAAGAGCCCAGTGCCCGGCCCAGGATCTCCAGCAGCTCATCAAGGGTTTGTGGTGGGACCACCTCACCCCACGTCCCGCTGCGGGAGCAGGGGCTGACCAACGGCTCCTCCTTTATCCTCACAGATGAAAGGTAGGAAAAACCTTCTGCCACGACCCAGCTTTGGTCAGAGGAAGCAAGAAATCCACTACCAACCGTGGCTTCTGGCCGGGAAAGCACAAGGTCAGGAGACATCTCGGTAAGGACGTTGCCGCTTTAGCAGCAATAGAGACCATCTCAGTTTTGGCTGCTTGAGAAAAACGGTTGAATAAACCTACCTCGGTGCTAATGGTTAATGATAACTCCCTCCCCTTGCAATGGCCTTGCAAATTTGTTTGTAGGAAAATGCCTTTTGTCTTGAATTAAGGTTGTGCTAATTTAAGAGCAAAATCTGCTTAATTAAAAAAGGGCAATTCCATTCCCCGTTGGCTCCTCGCCCCTGAAGATGGAACCTCTTACCCTGGGTACACACCGTAACACCTCATCTCCTGGGTTTAATGAATCAGCAAATCCATGCTTTATTTACAGGGAAGGACTACATTCTTCTTCTTCTTAAGTACCAGAAATTCTGGGAAAAGCCAGCGTAGGCAGTGCTAAACATCTGATCAATTAGGCCCGTAGATGGCAGGATGGGACTGTCCAACAAGCACTCCTCACACGGGTGCTCTGGGAGGATCACGTACTTCATACGCTTACCCACAAAACACAACACATTTGGATGATACAGAGGACTTAGCCATGAATAATTAGTAAATTGCCATTCATTATTAATTTATTGGAACCACTGCTTCTCTGTATTTTTCCCGCAAGGCTCAGTCTTTCTATTTTACAGCTGCTGAATTTATTATTAATAGCTAGATCTTAGACATGGCCAACAAGTCTTCCGTTAGGGGTATGATAAATTTCCTTACGTTTGCGGGATCTGGGATGTTCGTAACTCCCCAGACGTGAGGTTCTTCTGCAAACTGATCTGGCTGTCTGTCCCCAGGACAGAAGCGGCTCTGGGTGACCTTCTGCTGGGCGTCCCCAGCTCACAGCAGCAGTAGGGTTGTCCTCCGGCCATGGGTGATCAGCCATACCCCAGACAAGTTCTCCTCCTACCCCATCCACCCCGCGGGCACCGTCAGGTACAGGTCCATTCATCTACCCTCTCCCTTGCTCAGTCCATGTCGCAGCCACACAAAGTCAGCTTTTACCTTGTCCTGACATCCCTTTACCCGCTTCATGACTTCCTATTAGCTCAAGGTTGCCTTTATGGATCACAGAAAGCCAGGGCCCTCTCTGTAGTAGAAGAAATAATCCTTTTTCTGGTACCCTTGAGTTTTATATGTGTACAAGGATGCAGACACCAATAATGGAGAATATTCTTAGCTCTGTCCCTGAGAAAGACTCCCAGCTGTGCACAGCTACGATGTCATTTATATATTATACGGGGATGTGCAAATAAAGAAAATACAGTTTTTCTAACTCTACTATACACATTTTTCTTAAAAAAACCCAACAGCAGACAGAAACAGCCAATTAGCAATTACTTAGCAATATTGGGCAAGGTGCCAATACCTAACAGCGGAGGTGTGCAGGCATCCACGCTGTAGCTGCGCGTTGTGACAGCATTTTGATAAAAAACCCTGTGTCTCTGTGCACCCGTTGTGATAGTGCACGGGAATGCAGCGGGGCACGTGGCAGGGCTCCTGAATCGCGGCCGTTACTGGCAGCTGTGCTAATGATGCTCTTCCGACCTCTCTGCATCTCGGACTGTGTTGCACCAATGCAATTAACAGTTTAAAATACACACTGAAATAAGACATCGACATCTAATTTTTAACATTTGTCAAGTAACATGATGATCAAATTATACTTAACCCTGTATTTGGCTATCAAATGTTGCAGCCAGCCATTAACTGCTAACACTTCCCCCACACATACCTGAACCAGCGCATATGTTCAGCTATCATTGCCAACAAAATAAAATGTAAGTAGTGTTTCACAAGAGAAAATTCTCTCTGAAGGATTAAGGAGTCCGTACTTAAGTTGCTAGCCTGTGATGGTCTGGTTTTATTTTATTTTTTTTTTAAAGTGATACTCTTTCTAGATAACATTAATGCAGACTATGAGCAAGGAAAATACTCCACCAAATGATCTTCATTCCCAACTGAAATCTAGATCACCACCTTTTGGAAACCTCTCCTTGTTTCGATTCGATCAAAAAAATCATAGTATAAAATAAGACATTTCATCTTGAAGTCAAACCTCTGAGCTAACATCACCCCCATATTCCATTCTGTGAGGTCAGGATCAGACCCAGTTTTCAGTATTTTCTCTTACACTGTTCTTCTTCACACATCCCATCTCTTTACTTATGGAGAACACCTATTTTTATAATTTGTAACAATGTACTTGGTACTTATATGACATTTTCAACCTCTGCATCTCAAAGTGCTTTTTCAGGGTGGCTACATGGTATCTCAACAATACAAAACTGATAAAATCCTGGCAGCAGCTAAGAGACAGATTCAGCTCTGCTCTGTTCAAAATTAAACCAAACCTTCATTTTACCTTCTCTGAATTGCAAATACACCAAATACTATCTGCTTCTGGCATAATATTCCTTTGTTTTCACTTCTTGCATTTGCTGTTTAAAATAAGCATAACATTGTTTCCACTTTGTTAATGATTTCTCAAGTATTAAATAAAATGGCAGCAAAGGCTTCATGCTGTTTTCTGCTTATTATGTCTCTTCTGCAGTAATTTAGAATACCCTGACAATACATGTCATATAGAAAGTATATTCAGAAGGAAGTTTCACGGCTAGAAGGCAATAACCCTAGGATTTAAGCAACTGAAAATCCACATTTCCACTCAATAAGGAATATCTTTATGTAGAGAAAAGTGTGTAGGATATATTCTAAGTTTTGTCTTTCAGTTTTATCACTATTGCAACAGATTAGCACCAAAGTTCAACTATGAACATCTTCGGATGCCACTAACAGATGGCTAGATATTCAACAAATGTGAAATACTACAAATTCACAGATAAAAATATCTTTTGAGCATGACATTTGAGACCCATTTTAGGTAACCTTCATGCTAAAAATCTCAATGCTTTGCTTTACCTATTACAATGCTTATTGTCTTTTCCAAAAGATTTAACTTCAAGTCCTCCACGACATCACCGTACCAGAGGCCAACGACCGACAAACTGACCTGTGAGCAGGGCTCTGGCACACCCCAGTTATTCAGCTTGTATACTCCTTGAAACTTGCTGGAAAAGTTTTTGTTTACAGTGGTACCTTAGGGATCTGTTATTGCTATTCTGAGCAGGAAGATTCTGTCACGCTAATTCTGCCTCTATACCACGATGGCAGGTTGGGTTTAGTTGTGGGGTTTTTGTAGATTCATAACTCATTGATATCCCCAAAATGTGCCTTCACTTTCAGAACAGAAACCCATTTGCAGTACAGAATAAATAACCAGGTGTATTATTTCCCAGTACTGAGGAACACAATGGTATTTATATGACTTGCGAAAGAACCAGGGGAAAAAAGCACACTACTATTTTTTGGCTTTTGAATCCATGTATGTGGAAACAAACAACCATGAACATTTGCCACATGTCCACGTTACTTACGGTTGAGAGGCAGGCTGGCATTGGTCGTCCCTAGCTTGTTGGCAGCGACACATGTATAGTTGCCAAAATGCTCTTCTGTCACATTGGTAACAGTAAGAAGTGATCTTGTACTATAATTTTTAATAGTAATTCCTTGTTGACCATTGATCAGTCTAGAAAGCAAAAAGAAAATTTCTGTAACTCATATACCATAAGCAAAAAATTTTTTTTTTTTCTTTCTTTGCAGGCATAACTGGTAGCACAGAAAGCTGTTTGCAAGCTGCCGATGTAGTCTGTCGAGCAAAATTAGCATAGCACCAGATCAGAGAGGCCATGGGCAACACTGGAGTTGTGGGGTGTTGAGGGGACAGTTTCTGCCTCTGTGTCCTACAGTCGAAAGAAAATAAAGACTGACACCTGTGGCCCCGCCTGCCTGGCCACAGGACAGGATATAAACTCTCAGATGGAGAGCTTAGATTTTAAATTGGGCAAACCCCACTAAAAATGCAAATGCCCTATTTGGGGCAGAAAAATATCATGGTAAGTCTTTCAGAGTGTTTTTTCAGACTCTGGAGATTGCTTGTGTCCTCACACACCTCCAGCTGATGGCAGGTGAGGATTAGGCAGCCAGAAATGCAACTACGCAGGGTTGTGACCACAGTTTATTTTACAGGCCTCTACAGTTACAAATTAGACTGGCAATTAGCAAAGGTGTGCTACAGCAGCACCGCATCCTGAGACAGCAACCTGAACAGAAACCAGGTAATGAAGCGTAGGAAAAAGCCAAATCAGGGCTCTTTTCCCCCAGCTCTGTTTCCCTGGCTTTGAGCTTCCCACCCCAAATTTCATAGGAACTCTGCAGGTCGTCTGATGTTGCTTACAAAGCCATGTCAGAAGCACCCCTGCTGCACTGGGGCAAAGAAAGATGACCGATTTAAATGTTGCTGTTGTAGGTAAACCATGTCTGGTCAAACAAGGAGACGAGAAGGGTAACCACATTATTAAAATACTAGCTACAGTTGATTAGTCATAATTCCTTATATTTCACATAAGGAGCACAGTTCCAGATTAAGTATACAATTTTTGTTTGATATATTGAAAGATATAATCATATATCCTGGGAATGAATGCAATCTTTTAGCATTCTGTCTAAACAATCTCTTAGCATTCCGTCTAAAAACATTTCAAGTCTATCATTAATTCCACTTCTGCATATTGTGGACTGAATACTTCTCATGGGTACAGGAGTGCCTCTGTTCCCATTTAATCACTACATGCTGGTGCACAGTCAGGGGGATTCTCTTCCCTGTGCAGTCTGTGTTGCTGTGAAGGACTCCGGTCTGCTCTGCGCAGCCCATCGTCCAGGAGAGGACATAGCACACCCCATGGACACACGCGGTTTCGCAAGAAACAAAAAAATGGGATTGAAACGCCTGGTTTGGGGTGAACACTCCAGTCAGAAGATTCATCTTTTCTCCAGACTCGTGAAAGTCAGAAGCTTGTCCTTTCAACCTACGCACGTGCTTCTGCAGGCGGATGTTCTCCTAAAACTGCCCATGCCTGTCCCTCCTCTTTCTGCCTCTCCCACGGAAAAACCCGAGAGCCTCCTCCGCTCCAAAACACACACCCTGCTACGACTCTCCCCTGCCAGCACACGAAGCCGGCGACGGCGTTACCGGCGCGGCAGCAGCGGGTGCCGTGGAGGTGATGCTCGGCGGGCAGAGCAGGCAGCCGTCGGCAGCACGCCCCAGGTCCTCGCTCCAGCCCCAGGGCAGACGCTTCCCTCGGGATGCCCCTTCCCAGCGGAGAGGCCACAGCCTGCAGCCACGGCCACCCTCCCTTCCCGATGCCTTTCGGGATTTGAACCCCCCCCGTCCCCTCTCCTGCCCCTGTCCCGGGGACCTCGGCGTACCGGAGCGATGGCTCCGCTTCCACCCACAGCTTATTTCTACCAGCCGTTTCCGAGCCACCTCCATCCTTTTGGCCCGTAACTACAGCTTGAAGTACAGCATTTCTATGTTACAGCTGTAAGGTTTTAACTCTTTCTTTTTTTTCTTCCCCCAGACAACAATGGGGCATTGGGATTTCTGCCGTCCCTGTGCCCCATCAGAGGTGATGTTTGTATCAAAAAATTAACTGTGTCTGCTTGATGCGTGTGACCTGCTGCCTTCCCCAGGCTGCCAAAAGGACGAGCGCTGTGGGTGCCAGCGCAGACCCCTTCCCTTCTTCCTCTCGCCCTCCCTCCTCTCCCTCCGCTCCCACCAGCGCAGCTTGCACGGCATCACCTTCCCTCCATGTCCCTGCTAGGAACTGGCTGACACTGGGGGGCCAGAACTGGAAGTGGAGTAAATGGAATCGGACAGATACGCATATCAATAAGCTACGTAATCAACAGACCGAGGAGTTGGCATTAGTTAGCATAAACTCAGCAGTTTTGAGGATTTCCATTTGCAGTTGTAAGAACCAGATGCTTTTACTTTTAAATTAATTACTCCCGTGTGCTGCTCTGCCTGGCTTATTGACTGAGCACAGCGTTCATTACTCGTCTGGGTTTTACCAAGTTACTTCTTGGGCTGGAACAGCATTTTAAGTTGTGTGCAGCCACCCTACACTTTTCTTCACCTCGCTGCTTTGTACCACTGGTTATAAAGGGAAGAGTGATCTCCGTTTTATTCCAGAGAACATGCCTATGCATCCAAAGAAGATCATGCATCAGTGCCAGCCCCGAGGGGTACCTACCTTTGGTTTCATTTTTGAATACCTTCACATTATTATAATATATTAAGCCATTATAATGAGTTTTGTTATTTAAAATGTAAGTCTTCTTTGCTTTGTCAAGGATAAGGGAATTAATATTTTTAGATAGGTGACTTTTGGGCTTCTTCCCTGTGGCTGTTTAATGTCTGAGATCTAATTTCTGCGTAACCCCGAAACATAACATACTTGAACAGTTGTGAATTTCAGAAACCAGGACTCGGCACAGTGAAGCCATTCTCCTCTCTGCAGGGAATCCGTCTACAGTTTTAGAAGCCATACACTTTTACAATTTGAAGATGCTTTTACTAACTTTTCCCCCAGATTTCCAGTCCTTTCCCAGCTCACCCCACCCTCCCTGTCTCAGGGTAACCTCAGCTCAGGGTCCGTGCACCACCGGACAGCTCTCGCGTGGAGTTCAAGGCACCGCTTTTGACAGATAAAGTGCTATATCATCTGAAACCCGCCCGTGAGACCTCTTCTCGCCTTTCCCCACTACAACAGGAGGCGTTCAGCCTGCCCGCTCCCTGCCCTGGAAAGCCACCCAGCCTCCCGTCGGCAGCAGCTCTCGGGCTTCGGGCTCCTTGCCTTGTGCTCGGCCAGGGGAGAATATTGCAAAGCACGCTTGTGCACCAGCGCTTACGGGAAGTTAACGAACGGCGACTCTTGTGAGCTTGGTGATTAGGTAGAATTAGTCCTGCAAGCTCTCTGCCTTGAAGACCAGTAGTTTTAACTGGATGTAGTCTGCGACTGCTTTTATGTTTAGTTTTAATGGCTGTTTTATGATGAGATGATCCCTGGAGTCTGGAAACTGTGGGTTTGGATTTACATTATTCTAAGTAACAACAATACAGTTTACAGGCCCAAAAGGCTTGTTTCAGACACTGAACATACACTTAGGGTTTCAGATCTAGCTCCCTCTGTTCATTTATTCAACAATTCATCCAGATCTATGAAAAAAAACAAAAAAGTCCCAATCCAAGACTTGCTGAAGAAAATGGGATTCTCTCTATTCTATTAGCAGAAAATATAGCAGGGTGGGCACTCCCAGTATATGAATTTAGTCTTGTAGTGTATCTGCAAATTATCTGCAGGATAATGTACATGCTACTCTGAACTACCTATGAGAGCTGACTCTTCTCAGTTTTGCATTAAAACAATGACTGAGCTGCCCAAAGCTCATTCTGTGCTGGCTTTCCACCATCCAGAGGTAAAGGGGATATACTGGAAGAAAAAAACCAATGTGTATGTATTTTCCTCTTTCCTGCAAGTGGTGAAGGTTCAGGGATCCCCAGTACCTTTGTAGTCATATATGTCTGGCATATCTGCCAACAACAGTTTAACAAAAAAGGACGGACCATTACATCTAACGTAATACTTGAGCAGTAAGACACGACAGGACAGTACATTTCTTGCTGATTATAGCAAGCCTCAGCTGACACACCAACTGAAACAGGAAACAGAAGGCACAACTTTGGTGTCCTGAAATGCTCTGCTTAGTCTCTCCTGCTGCTGCTGTGGCACTGAATGTGCTCATGAAGAAAGGAATTGGTCAATGTTATAAATAGAAAGGTGATTATCACGCTGGAAACGGCTAATTGAATCCAGAGTGCTAAAACCTGCGCTACAATACTTTCTACATAAAGTATGTTTCTGCTGCAACTCCCCCCAACACGTATACAATTTAATATGCATCTCTGGAAACAGGATGCAGATGAATTTTGCCGACAGAAGAAAAACATTTACCATTACATATAGTAAAGATCAATTATATTGTTTTAGAGGATGCTTCAGGATATGGTCAAAGTGCAATAGTTATGACTGCTCTGAAAAGTCACCAAGGAAGATGAGCAGCTAATGCTCCTGAGGGGGAGCAGCTGGCCAGTGAGAAATGAGCTGACAGATGGCTTTCTATGAAAAATAGTCATTAATATTCTCATGTCAACTCCCAGGTTTAATGGGATGTTCAAGCTGAGAAACCCAATGGTTGGAAGCTAGGAAATTCCAGAAGCTAGAAGGTGCGTACGGACAGTCGCTTGCAAGGGACAATATCTGCTTGCTTTTGCGCCAATATGCAAACCTAACAGAAATAAGCTTTTAGGTAAGCTAAGAGCTGTAAAACTAAATTTCCTATTCAAAAAGAAAAATATCTACCTGTTCAATGAGCTGCTTTTTAAAATAAAGATGACCCTACAGAGATGCCTGTTACCATTACATAGCACTAAGGACCTGAAAGGGAAGCTGACTGTAAACAAAAGCAAAGCACACAGTCAGTTTTTAGGGTTCGAGCAGAGCACGCTCCCCTGAGCCCCTCTCGGATGCTGTGACGTGCAGCAGCTCTGCTAAAGTCTGTGGACTATAAACCCGTGGCCTAGACCACTAATGGCACAACCGGGTGAAAATTCACACACATTAAGGTTTGGTTGAAAGTCTTGTTCGTGAAACAACCTTCTCACCCACAAAACCCTCAGTGGGGAACCTATGGTGATGAATTTAAAAAAAAAAAGAAATCCTTTCAGTAGACTTTTTCAGTGCCTTTCTGGTTATTACAGTTAAAAGGCTGTAATTACTAAAGCATGTTTAAACGTTAGGCTCATTATTGCAATTATCACTATCACAGCCCAGCCACCGCCAGCCTGCTTACGCCTCACTTTTGAGCACAGAAACTACAACCGCAGGGAAACCGAGACGCTCCCCAAAAGCCGCGCGGCACGGCCGTCGGTAGCCGACGCCTCCGAGCGCCCGCTCTTTAAAGCTCGGCGTTAATTTCAGGACAGCCTGCCGGACTTGTCATCGCGGGGGACAAACCCAGCCCGGTGGTCTCCTCTCTCTTCCACCCGGGTCCCCGCGGGCGGGCAGCATCCCCAGCGGCACGAGGGGGTCGGCGAGGGCCGGCTACTTACTTCCTCTCTCCTTTGTACCACTCAAAGACCGGGGCAGGAACTCCTGCACCTTCGCACCGTATCAGTCCGTTCCCTCCAAGCATCACACCGCTGGATTTAAGTTCCTGAATTGTGGGGGCAACTGAAAAAAAAGAATTGTAAAATGGATATTTGCATCTCGATACGCAAATTGTTTAACGCCGCTTTTCTTCAGCACGCTCTATGTTACTCTCAGCCTGGTGCGTGTTTTCCAGCTTGATTCACATTCAATCACGTTTTCTTCCAGCAGTGTAAAAATTATCCCACATAGCAGATTCTGATATATATTCTGTGTATCTGCTGTAAAAAACACAACTGAGACATGGAGAGATATCAATCCCATATTGAAAAAAGCTGTTTTTCCAACTCAGTTACTCAACACAAAGTATAACTACTTATAAGCATTAGCGTCGTACAAGATGTATTTAGAACCTGAGAATCGGAAAAAAAGCACATGAAGCCCCAACACTGGTGCCGGCTGAGAGGCTGCGGGGTCCCGCTGGGCTCGGCTGGGGAGGGGTACGGCAGCGCCCAGGGTCCCAAGCAAAGACAGGGCCAGCACCACTTATCTTCTGCATCGTGTCTTCTGCAAATGCCCCATAAACCCTAGAGGCTTAGGTGGCCTTTGAGATCTCATTTTGCATATTAAAAGAACAACAAACTTACCTTCGCAATTACGAGCCAACTGTAAATGCCATGTAACAGCATGACTTTTCCAGTATTACACTGGATATAGATTTGTTTTAGTAAATATATTTTGTCTTTTTAAATAGTAAACATTGTAAATAGCAATAAACATTTTAAGCCAAGAACTACAAACAGGTACAAATAAAGGTAAAAAGTGATTGTCAGTTTTTCCAGTTGCCAGCGAAGGGCCACCGTAAGCTGAAAATAAAACACAACAAATTCCTCAGGAAAGAGATTATCAAAGGAAAGGCTGAACAATTGCCTTCTCCCTGGAATTTCTTTTACATTTTCTGTTTTTAAACAGTAATTTATGTGCATCATAAAACCACTATGAAAACCAAAACACAGAACTTATAAATAAAAATCTGTTTATTTTTTCCCAAGCAGTTTTCCAGATGTTGCTTTAAGGTGTTTATGTACATGTAAAATGCTGACTGCCTCTTGTCTGCTTCTTTCACCATCTCATCCATCGCTCAGCACGCCACTTTAAGAGACCGTAACCCTTTGTGGGAACCAGCCACACTAAAGAAGCGTCAGATATACGAAAGAGCAGGGTGACACCAGGTTCGCCGCACAGGCGGGTCAGCTCCATCGCACACCCGTCCTTCACCAGCACCGTCCACGGCTGCTTTTCCAGACGCGTAGGACTTCACACAGGAGTCCTGCTGTCACAGCCCAGGGAAAGCAAACGCGCACTCTTAGCACTTACACACACGTCTCGATGTTTAACAAAACCGGCCGAGTGCATTTCGGGTGGGATTAAACAGAACTGGTTCTCTCTCGCCTATCGCTCACATCCTACCCCAAGTCAGGCAGACAGACTACAATTTCCCACAGCCGGCAAACACACCCTCTGCCTTCAACTTTCTCTTCCCAATGGTAACATCAAACCCATCCATAAATTCATTAACTTTCAACCAGTAACATTAAAATTTCAAGTGGATAATAAACGTATAATCAATTTGCATGACTACTTCTCCATAATCTGCATGGGGGAAAAAAAAAAATCAGATTTTTTTGTTACTCCATAAAAATAACAGGAACATATAAAGCTTACTCCTCCCTGAGAAATGAAGCAGTTCGTCAAGTGAAGTCAAGACTTTAAAAAAAAAAAAAACTTTGAGTGAGACTGAACATGTGAAGAGCTGTGAATTGGTCACATTTTGCCTTTGCTCCTACAGCACCGCGTAGCACCAGCAGCTACTTGGAGCACCACAAAGCTCATAGCTCAGCTTGTGCTTCTGAAGCGTTCAAAAGAATAACAACTGAAAATGTCCAAGATGAACCATACAAAAGCAAAACTTGTGCGAGACAAACCATACGAAAGCATCACTTGAATGATGGAAGACAATGAAAGTCTATCGCATGGGCACACGATCAATGGAGGTTGCCAAAAGCCGATCTATGGCTGGGAGGAGTCTACCTCTCCCACAGGGTTTCCACCTGCCCCGGGACCGGGGACTGCCTGCCGGGGTTCCCACCGCTTCCGTCAAGTTGTACGAGAGACGTGAACACTTGCAACAGAACCCCTGGGACATTTCTCCACCGCTAGTTCACGTGCGGCCGGTGGGTTTGCGGCTGGTCCCAAGGTGCTGCTGAGCTCCTGGGGAGCACCCCCAGACCCCCAGCGTTTGGAGAAATACCAGCTCGCCTCCCCGTTTACCTGTCTGACGCTGTGGTTCTGGATTGCTGGGGGACCTGATCCACCCGCCTGCCCAAGGCAGAGCCAGCCCAACCCAGGTGGTCCCGATGGCCCCCTCCATCCTCAAGGTTCCAAAGCTCCAGGGAGAGCCACAGCCTGCCTGGACGGACACGCACCGGCACTCACTTATCCACGTAGTTACAGGTATGCACCTTGCTGCGGTTTTAAACCATTACTTATTTTGTCCCTGGTGATATGAAGAGTAGGTCTAAATTTCTCTTTGAAGAAAGCTCTTACCCTTTTAAAGACTTGCGCACTCATTCTCTCAGTCCTCGTTTGTCTAAACAAACTCAGCCTAAAAGAAACTCGGTTCATTCTCCCTCACGTCAGACATCACATTTCCCCCAAAATGTGCATGGTTTTTGTGGTGCCTGGAAGTCCTCCAGTTCACCCACACTTTGCTTGAGCGAGCGTGCCCACCACGAGATGCAGTACTGCCAGGGAGACGTTGCCAAGTGGAACGGCATCGTCTGCACGCGATGATATCTGCCCAGTGATGACTTAACACGGCGTTCCTTTCCCCATCGCCCCTTGGGATTTCTGTGGCATTAGCCCAATTACCCATCTTACATCTGTGCAAGCCCTCACCTGCGGGCGGATGCCACCCCACGCTTCTCCTTTACTGGTCACCTTTTATTTTTGTCACAGCTCTCCTGTGTGTCGAGACAATCTCCAGCCGTGCCTGCTGCGCAGGCAGTCTCCTGGCAGAGCTGGGAAACCTGCCCTAGGGAGGGACGGAGATTTGCTGCACACCTGGAATAAACTGAACATGGCAGGCGTAAGTAGATATAATCTATTTTTGGGGACACCGGAGAGAAATTCTGGGAGAGGTACCAGAATAACGCACTGGATCTGTACATTGGGCAAGCTTTCATGAGCTGGGAGTTTAAGCTATTGACATCTGTATTTCCATCACCACTGAAAGACGCTGGGAAGATCTTCAGCGACCACAGGTTTTGTCTTTCAGGCACTGACAGACACTGGGAAGATTTATCGTGACCGTGGATTTTGTCCTGTGCAAGACAAGAGCCGTGATGGCCCTGCAGGTTCCACGGGGTCTGCAAGCCCTTAAATAGCAGGAAAGAGTACTTTATCTGGCCCCTTCTCCACATCACCATGCAATGGCTCCTTGCAAAGCTTTGTAGTAAGAGGCAAATATTTTTCCATGTTATGCAAAGGGAGTGAAAATATTTGGTTTTTTTCTAATTCAGAGTGGGTAGGATTATTAGCAAAAAACCCGAGTTTGAAATTAATGTACCACACTGTGTGCACACTACACTGACAATATCTAATTCTCATGAGCTAAGCAGAAAGAGCAAATAAAAGACTAGCAACAGCCCGAGTCACGTGGAAAGTTTTCTTCTAAAAAGTACCACCTTCATGCTTCTCAATGTGGCCTGCTCACCTTTAGCTCGGTGTTTTGTGGTTTTGGGGGATTTTTTTTGTTGTTGTTTAGTTTTGTTTGGCTGTTTGTTTTTTAACTAAATGCTGAACATCACTAGTAATAAATTCTAAAATTAAATGATCCATAAAAACGCACAGCTTGCCGATGCTTTTTCAGGCAGGAGCCCCAGGCACCATGCTCCCGGTGCAGCTGGGAAGGGGATGCCAGCTGGATCCCAGCTACAAATCACAATTCGGGGCTTTGCTGTCTGGTGAGGCAGAGTTTTGTTTGGAAAATACTGGAAAACTTCTGAAAAGGGAGTTTTCTTGGGTCTCGCTTTCAGAAGGTTTTCAGCTTCTGTTTGTTCAGAATAAAAATTAAAATCAATATTCTCTGCTCTAGGAAATCCCTGGTTAATAGCGGTATGAAGACACAAACCAAAGATAGCTTAGAGTCACCATTCGCTTAGATTTTTCATTGTCAGGTTATTTTCTTGTTTTTAGTATAAAGACAAATTCTGTGATGCACGCACATTTCTGGTGCACTGATTAGTAATGTGCTGAGCCAAAAATCCATCAGACCCTACTGCTCCCATCGGTGTGGAAGACTGAGTGACTCCAGATGAAACTGCACACCTAAATACCTGCTGCTCTCACTGCCAAGGTTTGTTTTGGAAAGGAAGGAGACAAAGACATGGGAAGAGATTCTTGGGCCTCCACTATTTCATCTATTTTTAAAATGTTTTTCCACGTAGTCAGCAAAGACTCATTTTTGAGAGGACATTCGTGATTTGGTCTTGTTGCTGTCAGTCATGCTGCGGTTGTCTGCATTCTTACGCTGCTGGGGCTGTATGTGTTTTCTCCTATGTAAAAGCTTTTGAGGTTATAACAACCAGAAAGAATACTATATTGATCTAAATACATATAAATTAGCAAGAGGAAAGCTCATACGTTGTGTTAACAAGTGCTCACAAGGTTCAGTTCAATTCTGCCTTCACCGGATCCAATATACATTGGTTTTTTGGTGAGCAATCTCCCCAACACCAGCGCTGCCCAGTACAGCGGGGATGTGCAAGATCAGCCAAACCACCCAGGAGAAGAGAGGGATGGAGGATAACAACATCCCGCCTCCAGCCAGGGCTGACGGGCAGGCCTTTGGGAGAGGCTGTAATAAACATACAGAAAATAACGGGATTTCTCCTCCCAGGTAGCACGTCAAGAATTTAGAAAATTCCTGAAACAGATGCAGCGACGCTTCCCCCACCCGTTCCACCCCCCTGCGACAGGGCTCTGCATTTCGCAGCACTGATCATCCCTGCCTGATCACCTCCACCCACCTCATTAGATCCTCCCGCAGCTCTTTACAGCTTGCTTTATTTTCTTTTTATCGCCAATAAACTTGCCAAACCTCTGCTGACACCCTTTTATGGGGTGTTATGAGCAGCACAGAGGGGGCTTGCAGCGTGCTCCGCTCCCCGCGGAGAGACCCAGGGAGGGGGGAATCTGACCCTCTCGAATTACTGAGGGGGAGGATTTAAATCCTGCTCAATCCCAACGGCAATTAGATGCTTTCCAAATCCCCTGGCAGGCTTCCTGCAAGGCCATTAGGAGCGCTCCCAGTGACACCAGCATCGCTGCCCACGTTGCAGCAGGTAATCCCCCCGTCACCCACCGCCCTGGCAGCGGGCGGCTGCTGTCGGGTTTTTACAGCTGCTTAGGGAATCAATAGCAAGGATAAATCTTGGCCATCTAGGAAAATGTTTTCATTCAGGAGTTTAATAATGATGACTTAAACTATTACAGAATATCGTTTAGTATCGTTAACAATGCAATCCTGCTCTATTCAGCGGATTGATCAAACAGATGCTAGCGAAAGTCCTGAGTGGGCAATAGAAGGCAAGGGATAAATACAGATGGACACAAGCTTAAAGGCCTGATGAAAGTTTAAAAAGGTCAAAAGAAAGAGCAGCTTTAATAAACATTAAACAAAGTAATTACAGCCGGAAAAATAGTGGAAAACCAAGAAAAAATTTGGTTAAAGATTCAACACGAAAGAGGCTGAAGGGAGGTACGGGGCAGGCAGCGCTCCAGCAAGCCTTCCCTCAAACTCCGCAGCCTCCACGACTGAAGGCTTTACCAGGTTTCCCCCCCCAGGTTATGTGGGAAGAGATTCCAGTTGTGTTAGAGACACAGATGTGCTTCTGAGTGCGTGCAGAGCACTTCGTTAGAAATAATAATAAACACACAAGCGAGCAAGAAAATAACAACTTGTCTCAAAGGTACAGCGCATCAGTAGAGAGTGGAAGCGTTCACCTGGAAGAGCCTACAGGAGGAGGGAAGGGGGCGAGAGCCACAGAGAGCTCCCAAGGGGGAGAATAAAATAGAAAAGTTAGTGGTCTGACAGAAGATGCTGCAGTAAAATATAACAGGGATGTTAACCAGAAAAACCTCATGTAGGACTAATAATTTTAAATGTATTTGTCATTTTTATATCGCCTAAATAATGGTTATACAAAATAACATAGAAAAAAAAAAGATTAGATATATCTGTCAGCAGCACTTGGCTTTTGTGCCTCATATTTGTAGGTTTACTCTCCCTACGATGGATCCTTGTTCAATCCTCTCCCACAGTTCATCCCTGTGGAGCAGAGCACTTAAAATAAATGCTTCATTTCTGACTTGAAAATAAATTACTGGAACTTACTTAATATCAATTTCTCAAATACTTGTAAGTGCTTTGCTGGGAAAGGCTTTTTCAAGTGGGTGCTCAGAGACTCGGCTTAACTGGAGTTTTACTAACGCCCTTTCGCGTTTGTCCCTGCCTGAGATGGCTCAGGAGGTAAGGCAGCTCTTGACCCAAAATACATATTTATTATCCCCACCAAATACATATTTATGTATCCCCACCGGAGGGATTTGACACGAGAAGCGTGCGAGCGAGGAGGCAAACCGGACCCGCCGCGCACCGGGACGCGATGTAAGCTGCCCCAGCTGCTCGCTGCGGGTTTGGCATCATTTCACGGGAGTCACCAGCCTTACCCAGCAAAGCGCAACGTGCTTCTACACCAACTCACACCGGCACACGTCCGGGGTATGTCAGCTATTGCTGAAACAGCATGGGAAAAGCACAGCTACCTCCTCTCCTTCTTATTTAGGAGTAACAGAAAAAAGCACCAGGCAGGACAGGAGCACACCATCGCATCAGCAAGAACAGCGATGCGACGGTCGAGTTATTCCTGTCCCACAACCAAATACGACGCGAGTTCATGAGGCAATTTGCTCGGTTCAGTGTGAGAGCCTCGGGGGGACCTGTTAGAGATTTCAGGATGGGTGAGCGCTACATCAAGTGCTTACGCACACTCCGATGTGTGCCCATCCTCTTTAATTTTAGTGAAACAATTGAAGTTTCAATAAATACCCCTATTAAAGTCTCATGTGATGATGCTGAGTACTCGCTGCACTCCATCTCTCTCCCAGCGTGTTAATGAGAAAGACGTGAAAACTATCATCTTTGTCTCCCACTTCTGCGCTAAAAGAGCTCTATAATTACTTTCTGCTCAGTTTCTGCTCGTCTGATATCACCAGCGTGTTCACATGAGTCAGGCGTTTGTGCTGGGAAACCAAATTTTACAACTTATGTTCCATACGGAGAGGATGCAAAGTACTGCTGAATCTGGTTTCCTACCCAAATATTTTCATTTTGCTTTTATATGTCTAAAGGAACAGTTAAAACAATGCATGCAATACACCAGCATTCAGACAGGCACAGAAAGCATGCAAAAAAGCTCCAGCTAGAACAGGTTTCATCTTTTAACATTTTAATGAGCTTCGGGACTTTTATGCATATTAGTTATGTTGCCCTAATTACTCATTATAATTCTAATGTGCATTTTATATTTAATTACAATGCTTATAAAGATTTGGTATGGACAGTAAATTATTATAACTAGCATGTGCATAATGATTATGAGCTGAATTTATTAACTTTTACACTAGCATTCAGGGCTGGCAACTTCCAATTTCACCTTTGTGATTAACCATATTGTCTGATTAAACTAACATTTTTGTGGCATTAATTGTAAATGTCAAAAAAGTCTTTTATTTTTCCAGTTTTCATCAGATTTTAATTTGGCATCCTAACATAGTCTTTTGTTAGTGAAATTGCTCTCCAGTGTGTTAAGATAAAGACTATCAGGTAAGAGAACAGGTTTTCTGAGATCCGTTTTCTGCCTCAGAAAAACAGATATGAGCAATATTCAACTATATTCATTTATATGTATATATACACACACATAGTGTTTTACCAATAAAGCAACAAATCTTTACAAGTGAAACAGTATTCATTGTACTTTATATAATTAGGATGGTCTTCCAGTAGTCTAGACTATTTAATTTTTCTAACTTACTCAGAGCAGCAACCCTACCCATTCCCAAATTAATGGAGTGGTTTAATAAATGCCTCTTCATATCAGAAACTTCTCCAGTGTGTGGCAACATTTGAGACATGCCTTTAACAATCACTGGGCTCAGCAACTAATAAGCTTTTTCTCCCCCCCCCATCTTTTCTTGATGACTTATCAAAAAACACTGAATTCGGTGGGATCTTGACATGTACATGTACATAAATTTTATATGCAAACATACAAGGCATCAGTAAGAATTCAATTCAACTCCTGCATTTCTAGATGTAACCCAGCATCTCTTTTGCGCTTTTCCTTTTCAGAATTTAACTTTACAAACCAGTATACTTTAAATGTTGATTAATTAAACAATTGTGTAAATACCTTGTGCTAGCCATCAGAAAATGAGTGGATTCCCAAGCACTCCCTGCGTGTCATTTGGCATGTTGTAGGGTGCATCAGAATTTCATGAAACATGCATCTCCCTCAGCTCCGTCTAATGGATTGCATTATAGCAGACCATCAAAATCACTGGCTGCTGTGCAATTTATGTTTTTGAATAAGACCTCCCAGCGCTGAGAGGAAAGCTTAAAATCCGCAAGTAATTGTTATGTGGGAGGAAAAAAAAAAAAATCAGACACACAAAATACTTAATAAATACTAGGCCAGCAGACAGGAATTCTTAACAATGTGTTTTACAAGTGTTTGAGTGACAAGAAAGAAGAGGAGGAAACTTAACAAAACCTCCCCGAACCAGCAAAGCAAACAAAGACCTCTGGGGAGCTACATAAGAAAACGCAAGTTAGCACGCAGGTGGAAGGACTGCTTTGTGTCTCTGTCCATCAGATTTTATCTTACTGCTTCATCTATTTAATCCTTCAGTTTGCCAACAAAGCCTTTTTCTAATTGTATTCCCTTTAAGGTAGCTCAGTAGATGTATTTTTATCCCCCGCCAGAAGAGTTGGTCCAGCGCGGGAACACAAACCCTTCTCTCCAGCGGCTCGCGCTGCGGCCGACAGCGTCCGAGGGGCCGGCAGCTCCGCGCAGGCACCAGCATCTGGGTCTGGGCTCCCCGCGGTTACTACACCGACAAATATTTGCGCGTGAGCCGTGACGGCGTCACGTCAAACGCCCTTCGGCCGCTGACCTGGATGGGAACAGCCCCTGGACTTCCAGAGCAGGGCGCTGGCCCCGGCGGAGGATGCTCCCCTGCTCTCTTTGCTCACCCCAGCTGGCGCAGCTCTCCATCTTTTTGCTAACAGCTCTGTCCCATTCGACAGAACAAGTCCTGCCACCGTACAGGAATTCACGATACGAACAAAAACCTCAGCTCCGCCGGCTCCCTGCGGTCGGGGACCTCGTAACGTACATCAGAGCAGCTGGGGAGGACAGCCAGGTCAGGAGCATCTCGTGTCTGCGTTTGTCCGACAGCATCGCACTCGCCCTTTCCGTGGGTGTAATTGAAACCACGATGAACAAACACGAAACAAATCCTGCATTTGCATACGAGACTTGTTGGCAATTTAGAAGGAACAGATGCCCAAAACGTAAATAGGGATATAAATGTTCAGCGTTTGGCGTTGTTTGATACGGTGGAGTTGGTTTTAATCTTTCATTGGCCAGTGCAGCTTGATTCAAATTTAACTGAAGTCAAAGTCTTTATATTGACTTCAGTGGGCTTTGAATGAGGCCCAGAAAGATCTACAATAAAAGAGAATTTCACAGTTTTCAAAACAAAAAAAAGTAAAAGAACCCCACAACTTGAAAGAGCACTAGCATAACAAAGACAACTCTTGTCATGTAATCCCTCTGTTTATACGCTATTGCTCTTACTGCTGTAATTTGAGGGAAAAGTTGCCATCGATACTTTCTCATTAGCAAAGGGTGGCCAACCATCTGTAATTACCCAAGCCGAAAGAACAAACTTTTATGTCTCATGGCATGAAAGATGGTATCGACAGGACCCAGCAGAACCACTGGTGGTCTTTTTTGAAATACATGAAGGGGATCTGTTAGAAAAGGGTTTAAAACTGTCAGCGTGGTACGCAGGGAGATCGAGAGGCACAACTTCTGAGTCCTGACACTGCACCCGCTGCATCTTTGCTGGGATGCGGGTGACAGCCGGGCACTGCGGCACCAAGGGGCAGCGGCTGCTGCGGAGGGTGCGTGGGTCTGTAACGGGGGGCAGGTCTCCTGCTAGAGGAGAGGTGGCAGAGCCCGAGAAAATCGTTGCAGAGCCTCAGCAACCTGTAACTGAGCATGACACCCCTAACGAGTCGTTTGCAAGTGCTGGCTGAGGGATTTCAAGGTGAAGGGCATCTCTCTGAAATTCAAGACCACATCTCCCCCAGGAGAAGGTGTCTCGGGAACGGCTGGGGTTAGCTTTTCCCATGCAGCAGGCACACTGGTATAATTTTCATTCACTCTATGAAGTTACATTTCTCTGCATGTTGAGAGGGACTACACGGCCCCATGCAGGCAGCAAGGAAAGCCCAGCAATGGGGAGCTTTGTGCTGAAAGGCAGGGCACCGTCTCCTCAAGTAACAACTGTGAGGCTTAAGTAGTGGGAAAGAAAGATATTTTACTCCGTGCAAGCTCACTGTTAAATATTGCGGCGCTCCATGTACAGGAGCAAATGTACATCTCTGGGTAATGCCAGCGGACCAGAGCTAGCTTGGGAAAGGGACGTTTCCGCAGGGGACAGGAGCACCAACGTGGCAGGACGACGAGGGAAGAAGGATGATGTGCTGTCATGTCTGTTTGCCCGGGGGAGCCGGGCATCCTACCTGAGCCACGCTGACCAGCTGCCCCGGCAGGCGCCCGTGTCAGCAAACCTCCCTCCCTCGGCAGCTCCTACTGGAAAAGCTTCTGCACAATTAACGTGCCCTCGCACTCTGCTGCGGTTCCTTTATCTCAGCAATTTATTCAAACGTGTGTGTGGAGGTGAAAGTGGAAAAGTGAGTATCAGCATCCTGGAGTGGTACTAAGGAAGGAGGAGGAGGAAAGGGGATGCTTTCTTACATCTGATGCCAATCCAGAAGGAAGAGTTGGCCGGCAGCCTGGGTGTGAACAAACACGAGCGCTTTTACTTTGCTATTTCTCTCCCTCTAAGGAAGATAAAAGCAATGGACTTCAACAAATTCCAGGAATTACTAAGTAGATCTTTTGGCAGTAAAGCTGAGGAGAAAGTGAATTAAAGAAAGCTGGTAGTTTTCCAAGGAAAGAAAGTTTGCAACAAAAATGCAAAACATCTCAGAGTAGGTCAGAAATGCAGCAAGAGTCCTGCTCGAGTCCCACCCGAGCACATCCAGGAAGCCAAAGCACAAAAGCAGGTAAGGCAGGCATGAGACATCAAGGGCAATGAGAAGCCATACCATATGCACATTATCAGTATTAAAGAAAAAAGGTTACCCTGCTGCTCAGTGCTACCCCTGTGTGGTGCCCAGACCACCAAAACACTCGCGGTGGTGCATTTCTGTACCACCGCCATCGCAGTTTGACCCTACCTGGAAATGCGACACGATCACTAATCAAAAACCTGAACGCTGGACCCAGACCAAACCCTGGGGACCCACATCCCTTTGGCCTGGCAAGAACCCTTTTGATGACAGTTTTCTAAATAATTTTGCATCCTCACCAGGGACGTTTTTTTCTCATCCATGTTTCTCACACTTGCACCTCTTAAGCGCCACATGTCAAAAGCTTATGAATGTCACCACATGACATCTTCTGCCTTCCCCGGCGATAAATGGGAATTAGTGAGACGGCGTGATTTGTTGTTGATGAATCCATGGTAGCTGTTACCCTCCTCAGGTTATGTCCCAGGTACAAACACATCTTGTTACAGTTCCAGCACATCTCTGGGGACTGGAGACATGCCAGGCGACTGCCAGTTCCCTCTGAACAACAGGCACGTGGGGCCTTGGTCCCCAGGACCTCGTCCAGCATTTCTAAGGTCTCAGAAATACCAGTTTCATCATTGTTTGCTTTATGTAGACCTTTGAAGAAGTTTATTATACTCATCTGATGACTTGAGACCACAATTAGCTTATAGAAGGCTGTTCTCTATCTACTGTAGGTGAAGCTTTATTTGTCTGCTCTTGGCGTACAGTCCTGGTGGCTCACAGGTGACCAACCTTCCCTTTTTCCGAGATGGTGGAGCAGAAAAGCAGGGGGAGGCAGCCGGCAACACGCAGTGCTGGGAAGAGAGGCCAGTACCTCCCAGAGATGCTCGACGGACCCATTACCTAGTGCAAAGCACCTGCCTTATGGGGCACTAGTGTGGTCTCAGCTGAAGTACCAGAAGTCCAGAAAAGCAGAAGGAATTGGGATTGGCGGAGCTGGAAAAGATGATTTACTAGGGATGCATTGCATCACTAAATATGCAAGACAGAAGTAAAAAGGAATCAGCTCTTCCCTATCTCCTTTAGGGGCCAGGCAAGCAATAATCAAGCAAAATTGAAGCAAGGGAGATTTAGGTCTGGTAAGCTAGTGCTGGAAGAGATTGTTTAAGGAAACTGTCAAGGTGTTCTTTCTCTTTTTTTATTTTAAAAGAAAAGGTTGACAATTCAAATACTGGCACCTGCATCTGGACAGCAGCATCAGCCTGACTCCTCAGTTCCTCCTCTGGGTTGAATTTTTGTGGTCTCAGAGATCCTGGGATTATTAAGCATCAGAACAGTTCCTATAACAGCAAATTCCTTTACTCACTTCTGTAGATACTAGCATTGTGTTTAAGGTTATATGCCATTTTTCAACACAATGGCAAAAAAAATAAATTATACTCTTCTCAGCTTACAATAGTAATGAAATCTCCAGGTTCATGCTTAACTACAAAAGTGAAGTAAGTACTGAAACTGGATTTGGAATTCAAAAAAATAATTCAAAAGACAGAAGTAAAACTTTTTTGCAGAAAACTTATCACGTACACCTTGGATCTGATTTGATATATTCTACATACATAACAAAGTAGCTAGGTGAACTCACCAAAATGATATTTCTAAGGACAGAACTCATTACTACTGTATAATAAATGGAAGCATAAGTCGGAGTTAGCACTGAACAGATTGTTTGGGGTTGCAAAGACAGCAGCTGTCACAGCTTGACAGCTTTCTTGTTAGTGAATCAGCTTTACTGACAGTCTTTTTGATTGAAAACCACTGTTCACTGACAGTGTGTTATAGCTGATATACATATGTATCTCATGAAGAATGAGAAAGAGCCATAAAAGGTCTAGAAGCTATTGCTCTATATTAAAAAGAAGTGAAGTTTACATAAAGGGTTTTTTGGTTTCTCCCCCCTCCCCAGCAATCTGCAGCAGATGTTAAGTTGATAGAAACAGGACAATCTATACTGATATGTGACAAGCGCACACGCACGCAGAGTCAAGTCCAAAGTGGGTTTTCTAGCTAAAAGCAATAAAGCCACAGAAATACTAGTTGCTTCCAAACACTCTCAGGAAAAGCTTGTGTAATTGAAAACAAAGTTTAGAAATAAAATTACAGAAATAAAACCCAGTGCAACTCTGACAGGGGCTTACCAGGCCTCCTGCTAGCCCTAAGGGGGGATCTGCTGGGGTAGATATATCCATATTAATTGAAAAAAGAACCCGCTTCCTTTGAGTCACATTTTACTTTTCTCTTATACGCTCCATCTGTGTCAATGGTTTCAGCTGGCAGCTCCACGGGACAGGACACCTTGGCCTCTGCTTTCTGCAGCACCCTCAAAATACCTGTGCAAAACCACCACCACCGCTGCACGGCCAAGCACGGCGCAGGCTTCTGCGAGCATCTCGGGTCACAGCCAGCGGCTCTGCGGTGCCCTGGGCTCTTCGCTGAACACCTGCCATCGGCGTACTTGTGGCACCAAAGAATTAGCTGGCTGTGGTAAAGGAGGTATTGTATTGAAGCAAATGCACCTCAGGTGCCTCCCCCCCACCCAGTCTGTATTTATTTATAAGATTGTCCATATAAAGTAATTTCCTCCTCCTCAGCTTTATGGTATTTCAACAGACAAAAGCCAATGAACTGTGTACAACGGGTGTCACCTTTTATTCTGAGATCATTGCTTAAAACAAAGCACACATGATGCTGTGCTGAGGAAGACCAAAGCCAAAAAGTGAGAGCCATTTATAAACACCAGAAACATCCCAGGCTTTGCAATTTGTCCCTGATGATCGTTTAATATTCTTGTTACAACTGCTCATTTCCAAAGAATGTCACATATTTTTCAAGAAGAGACAATAGATCACAAATCAGCACTTGGATGCAGACCTGACTTTACATGAGAAGTCTGGAATACTGGGGTTTCCCCGCTTAAATGTTTATTTGCCATTTTGAAAGGTAATTCCTGATTTGCTCTATTTCTTGAGATTCTCTTTAACCATTAGTAATACCATGCGCAGAAGCAGCGAGCACCTGAATTTTGAGACATTTGATACTAAACAGAGTTTTGTTCAAAATACACTGGCGACAGAGCATTTTGAAGTGAATTTTTCTGGATGCTCGAACTGAGTTCTTTCAGTCTATAAATGACTATTGCGATCTTTGTGCACAGCGTGCAACAGGTATCAAAGCAACTGAAACAATATGGTCCATAATGTTACTTGTCCTCGGGAAGCAGCACTGAGTGCAGCCATGCCTGCGAGGTGTCAGAGCTTTCACCGCAAGAGCTTGTGTTTGCTCTACAACTCCCAGGTCCAAAAAAGGTCACATCAGCCTCAAAACAGTTTGTTTTGATTTGAGAAGAGGCAGAAAATATGAAGAGAACCAGCTTTATAAATTATAATGCCTGAAGAATGATGCTGGCAATTTTTCCTTTCTTTTGTGTCAACAGCGCTGCTTTGTTTTAAACTATAAAAGCAGAAATATTACTTCTCAAAGCTCCCCTAGCTCAGATCTAGTGCCTACACCACACACTTGCTAACACTAGCCAAACGGCAGAAGTTATTAAAACCTAATTTAGCAATCTCACCAGGGGACAAACAAGTTGTAACAATATCATTACAGTCTTATCAGGGACTGGATGTCGCGTTGAAATGCCAAGTGTAGTCAGGGTAGGAGCCAACGGGGACCGTCGCTGCATGGCATCACAGCCATACCCATACACTCACAAGTGATGCTAAACAGATTTCTTCTGCAGAACCATTTCAAAGCAGCAATGACTGCTGCTGGAAAAAATAATAAAAAAAAAAGAATCAGGGGACTGAGAATTTTGCAAGCCTGACACACTGTTCAGACTTGTCTTCTCATGGCCCCGGTTGACATCCCCAGCTGTGCTCAAAACCCCTGTAGACTATCACCTCGAAGGCACTGCGCTCGTAAGGGACAGGGAAGACTAAGACTTAGACCAACAGCAACAAGGAATACTACAATTACTAGGAGAAATATTGCTTTACAACATGTTGACTATTACCAGAAATATTTTAAGTAATTGTTTTTGCTGAAGAGCAATCTGGGCAAGTGAACGCTCCTGGAAGCTGAAGAGCTCTCCATTAATTTTGGCTCTAGTTTGGAGTCTAACACAGCCTGCTGTATACTTCAAATTGCTTCTTGAAACACATAAGCTCTTTAGAGATGAGTCATCTTCTATTAAGACTTCAATTTTCCCGAACAGTATTTTAGCTGGTATTTAAAGTGGGATCACCTGGAGGCTGAAGAGCTAGCAGCAGTTCAGAGCTGGGAGAAAGCCTTCACCCCAGGCAGGACTGCCTTCCCAGGAGTGCTTTTCCTCAGTCGCTACAAGCCCTTCCTCGCTCTCCATCCCACCAGGTTTGAGGGGGTTAACGTCCCCTGCAGATGTGGAATTCTAGCACCTCGGGAGACCGACCCACGGGGAGCCAGGACTGCGCCCTGGGCAGGCAGCCCTGTGGAGAGGAGCACGCTTCTGCTCCTGCCGATGCCAGGAGAGATCACTGCAAGAAGGGCAGCTTCAGAGGTGAATGCACAGAGATGTGCAGAATCCTGCTGTAACCTTATTTTGACTTTAAAATGGCAGCAGAAGTGGAAAAGTACACCAAAGCTATAAAAAAAAAAAAAACCCCAACCTTAATTAAATTTTTTTGCCCACTAATTCATGAGCTGGTCCCCACACTTTCACCAACAACAGCCTGAAGCCTTTACATTGTGCCTTCGCAACAACCATCAACAACATATTGTTGATAATATTTTTCACTGATATTAGGAGAGCGTGTCATGGATGCTTTATTATTTGTTACAGCACAGTCTCCCAGAGATGCATAAACATAATGAACAGCATTTACTGGTATACCGTAATTATACAATATGTGGACCTGTAACTACTGGCAGAGTGTAAATATGTGCAAATTAGTACAGTTATTTTTATTTCAAGGACTTGTTTTCCTGGGGACAAGGAGCAGAGATTACTTTCAAATGGGTAATCATGACAGTCCTCAGAATTAACCACTGCAGAAATTACAAATAATCAGCACCCATAGGCTTCTGAAACAATAAAATCCAGATTTGAATAATAGAAAAAACCTTTTAATAGCTAGGTCAGACGTGCTGCTTCCCCAGAAAACAGTGCTTGAAAAAGGATTTGTTTGCACATGCTTTAATAGCTCTCTAACTCCTCAATGTGGTTCACAGACTGGTGTTGGAGATGCTCCTCCCATAGTGAGGTGTTTTTTGGTGTCTTAAACTCTTAATTTGCCTTCGCAGCCAAAAGCTGGGCCATTGCAGCAGCAATGTTGGTGTTATGCTGTAGCATCGTCTCCTCTTCCAAGGCCAAGTTATATCCTTGTGCTGCAGCCTCATGTGCCGCTGGTCAACCCAAGATCTTCATGGAGAGAAGAGGCAGCCCACTCAACAGGCTGCTGTCCTTACACATCTGCATCACACCACTGGCAAACACAGGGTGCAGCCGCCCGCTCCCCCCTAAATACCACCCCCCCCAAAAAAAGAGGAAAAAAAAAAATCACTTGGCAGAGTTAAGCAGAGATTTTAAGATGATGACAAATGTACTCCTTATCTGTTGGAGGGGTATCTTGAGTACTAATACTCCAACTTCTTCAAATACAAGACGTCATTTCATGTTGCCAAAGCCCTTGATTATGTGCTGTGGCAGCAGAATGCCATCTACATGAAGGAACATTATAATCAATTTTGTCACGCTTCAATATGAGCAACGTTTTTCAGAAACGTGCAGTAACTGTGCAGTAGTTTGCAGAACCTAATAGTAAACTATTACACCGCAGAAAGAAATCAATGTTAATTTAGGAGCCAAATTGCACTCAAGTCAGAAACTTGAACTATATTGTTTTAATCTGAATTCTGAAATGTTAATAAAAATACCTGAAGGACATAAAATGGCAAACATTACTTTCATAAGAGGCTTCCTTCCCTACCAGTGAGGGGAAAGATATTTTCTTCAAATCAACTACATTCTTTCCCACCCCACCAAATGAGGTGGTTTGAAATATATGACCAGTTTTTACTGAATTGGTATAAGTCATTTTTCATGAAGTGTTACTATGAGACAGGACATCACGTAACTCATACAAGTGATCTTGGTGATGAGAATAGCTTGCAAATTAAGTAAATAAGAATTTAATCCTAATGTTGACCAAAAATAACAAAAAAACCCCCAAAGTAAGAAAACCCCAACTCTGATTACATTGTGCATGATCAAAAGCTCCATTTTACAGGATAGCAGAAAATTCTTCAAAGATCTTTACCTTATGCAAAAATCCCTGTTCTTACTTGCACTAGTTTCACCTGAAGTATTTTGCTAGCAGCTCCTTGTCTGGCTGACTGGACCCAAAGACAAGCTCCGCTATTATTGACTTAAACCATGAGTGAAGTTTTCATCTTAGCTGTGCTAGCACCTAATCTCCTTCAGCTAGAGCGGGTGGCTTTGTATTCTCATATATTTGACCCACTGATATAGAAACTAATTACACTGTTATTTCCTTGCTCTCGGCTGTGTATTATGTGCTGCAGGAAAGACCTCCTCTCCCTTGTTCCTCTGAAGGCCTTCCTACGTCTTTTTCATTGAAATAGTAGCTCAGATGTAAAAGTTATAACTACTGAACTACAACATCCGTACAGCACAGAGAATCCAATTTTTAGAATTAGGTAATATTTAACAATAACAGGAAAAACAAGTCAAGAGATGGTCCTGATGGACTAATACACGAACCTCCACACCCACGTCACTCCTGACCTGCCTGCGTTGCTGACTGCCAACACGTCCTTTGAGAAGTCAGTCCACAGTCCCCCAGCAGCACATCACGGAGCAGCACTATTCTCACAATTCAAAATGTTAGCACAACTCTAACTTTTGCAACAGTTTTCAGATGAAAAAAGTGAAGGGAGGACAACCCCTATTCCCCAGGTAGGGCAAAACAAAAGGGGACCAATCCTTGCAGCCTTCTTCCCAAAGAAACCAGAAAATTTGTGGAAAAGGGGGCAGCCTGAAGTCATGCTTTGGACACAGCTGACGCCTGGCCAGGGTCATCTCTTACACTTGCAGACTCTGACCCACCACGCAAGTCCGTGGTGTGCACCAGCATTACACTCACCCACACGTCCGAGACCAAGAAGGCTCGAACAGAACAGAGTCACGTTCTGGAAAGCTCACACTGCAATAAGCCCCACTGATCCATTAACAGAATCAAATATGAACCAGTAGTCAGATTTCCAGGAGTCCCCAGTGTGACTTTGAAGCCAAAACCCCATTTTTGAATGGTAACCTGAGAATTTAGGAAAACATGTTTCACAGAAGCCAGTGAAACCGCACTCCGGAGTGCTTTTAGCTTTTCGGAGTGTAATTTTGATACTTCAGAAGGGTATTGCAAAGTTCAATCTTCCAAGGCTCCATACACCTCTTGAAACAGTCGGTGGGAATTGTGGCTGCTCAGTACCTGCAAATTGCTCTCTGTCGTTACAATATCAGGAAATACTTTGCAATTAAAGAGAGACCGACCTACATGATGCAGTTTTAAATGTGTGAATTTCAGCCAGATGGAGAATATCAACCACTGCAACACCAAGATAAGGTCTTTCTGTTCCACGGTCAAATATGAACATATGACTTCATCTCATGTGGGTGCAATTCTGTTTGAAGAGTTGACACGACCGAATTTACTTGATATAAATGACACCGTAAAGAAAAGCAGTAACTTCTCCTCCACAGTTTTGTTCTTTCAGAGAACTGGTTTTAGCTGGTTTAAAAGAAAGAACTCTGTAATTGGATGGAAGTGACCTCACCAACAGTAAACATTTGTGATTAAGTTTCAGGTCCTCTAAGGCTGCGAGATGTAGCACCCCTGAGTGCAGTTGCTATTGTAAACTTCTGGTACAACAGACAGGAAGGATGTTCCTTCTCAGGCTGGCCAACAAACAAACAATACTGCAAAACCAAAGACTGACACAAATGCATACAACTGTTCAATACATTGTCCATGCTGTTTTAAGAAAAAAAAAAGTAGTTGCACTTATGGATCAAAATACATTTATGTAGACTCACTGGTCTCTCCAACAAAATGACTCCTGGTCTCCTAAAGCCAATGCTGACCATAACCTCCAGGTCCTAAATTTAGTCAGGGATATAAATATGAAGCTGCACACCTGTAGCTATTAAAACCTGAAAGAATCAGAGTTATTTGTTTATGCTTACACAGAAGTCCCCCTCCTCCCCTCTCTTATGTTAGAAGAAAGTGGAAATTAAAACTACAAATTGCTCTGAATAATTTCATACTTGGTACCAAAGCAGAGGAGGACAGAGATCTTTGGAAAATATTTGGGCTTTGCTTTTTAATTTAACAACACATTCACCTTGATTGAGGGGAATTGTCTTTGTTGAATCCAAAATAAACACCCTTGCCAAGGAAATGTTTTTCGTAGGTCAGCAACCGTTTACAGCAAAGACACTTTCTGGGAAAATGAAGTCACAGCAACGTGTGCAGGTATTAGGAGCCCCAACAAACACTGAAGTCCTATAATGTTTTTCCTCAATAGGTTTAAGGTTACAGATATAATTAGGTTAGAGTGGCTTGTACAGTATGTCTGATTTCAAAGTAAAATCAGAGTATTATGCATAATATTATGCAAAGCACCATAGCAACAGTAAGGCAGACTTCTAAGAAATGCTAATGAGATAAGCTGTTCTGCAAAAACCCTAACCTGTCCAAGCAAAAAACAAACACATTACTTAAAATTCATACAAGAAAAACTCACACATTCCTTCTATAAAAAACCCCCACAGCATAAAATATCTTATCAAGCCATCACAGCAGGAAGGGGGCACAAGGTCTGCACAGCAGACACCTTTCGTGACCGGCTCGCTGCTCCCTGAAAACCCAATCCCACAGGACTGACACTGCTCCGGCTGAAAACCAGCAGCAGAATTCGGACGCCAGAGCCTGGCGGGGTGGGCAGCAGCCCAGGGTCCCTCTGCTCTGGACCCGAGCGGGACCACCGCAACCCGGGTGATGCAGCGCCTGCTCTGAGCACACAGCCCCGGGCTCCAGGGCAGGGGAAAACTTGGCGAAAGGAGCAAAAAAACCCAACCCCAAACCAAAACTTAGATGATTCACTGAAGAACATGAAACACGTGCACAAAAAGGAAAGGGTAAGGGAGGCAGAATTGTTCCAGACACAGAATTTGACCAGTTCAATGACCATAATTAATTGTTTTATATTTCAGGTTAAGGAAAGTATAATGCAGCAAGTAACTGAAGAAACCAAACTGATACAAAACCAGCTGGCCTACTGAACTTCAAAAATATATTCAAGAGCTGGATTAAGCAAATGCAGAGCTACAGTGTTACTTCTGAAGTGGGGGGCAAGTACCTAACACAGCCTTCACGGACCTTTTTCAGAAAAGGAGGGAGCAACAGGAGCCAGGGAATTACAAGCCAGTCCATTTACCTCCAATCCCCCTATAAATGCTGTTCAAGCAATCAAAGATGTGAAAGCACCTGGAAGATAACAAGAAGATGAGCAATCACCCACAGGTTTGTTAAGAATAGATTGTTTCAGGTCATCAGTTCCTGCAAGGGACGGCAGTGGATGCCACAGCTTCACCGCAGCAAGCGCTTGACCGCATCTCCCACGCACAAGCGAGCCGGGCTTGGCTAAAAGCTCCGTTCGACACCAGCGCGTGTTGTCTGGGAGGCTCTGCTCCGCTGGACACCAGTCCTGGGCCTGCTACTGGTGGTGGTGGGTGTCATTAATACCATTATCAGAGACGAGAACCCTGAAAACAACCCTGATCAATTGATCTGAATCAGGGCTGGTGAACATCAGGAGGTAAACATGGGGAGCACAAGTCCACCGTCTCCAACAGTGAGACTGATCTGTTCTCCTTTCCTCGGAGGACAGGTGAGGAACGGGGTTGTAATTCTGCAAGGAAGGATCACATTAGACACTGTGACGAATGTTCAGTTAAGGACTGTGATTAAGTAGATTAGAGTATGTTACCCATGGAGCTGCCATCACCGGAGATGCCTTACGGAGGGACTGGGCGAACATCTATTGGCAACACCGATTCAGGAGCACAACTTACAAGGTTAATACAGTTTTTACAGGTTATCATCTAGTCTATTCACTTCCATTTTCCTCTTTCAATATTTTCGAGATCCAATGAAAAATATCTGTACAAAGAAATGCTGTTGCAAGCAGACATGGCTCGGTAGCTAGAATATTTTGAGTTATCTTTATATTGTTTGTATTTACTGTCTACAAGATTTGGCAGACTAGCTTTCTCTTCTGTAGCCTGCAGCACATCGGAGGCAGGAGACCTGCTGGAGGTTGAGCCCAGGCTGCACTAGGCATCATTTCCTTCGAAGCAACTTGTGCCAGAAAAACTACTTGGGAGTCCTGGCTCAGAAATTAAGACCTGTCCTCCCTCCTGCGCTGCCAGGAAGACCCCAAGACAGCCAAACCGACAGACCCGACGGGACCACACCACACCAGTGCTTCCTGGTGCCAGCTGGGCTTCCTCGGCACAGGAACTCTAATTTTCACCTCCCTGGTAAGCACCGATGAGTCTGGCCTTCAATTTGCAGCATGATGGGGTTCATAAAGGCTGAAATTAAATTATTGTCTTTTAATTTCAACTGAATGGCTTTTTTCCTCTCCAAAGGCACCTGATCTTAATTCAGTAAAGTCTGCAAGATCCAGCTTCAACAGAGCTGTTCAAGATACTGTTACAGAAGACCAGACCCTTAGTGTATATTGTCTGAAGAAAGGAATACTGCAATACAGCTCCACTTTGAAAGTCCATGTTTGCTATTTATTTAGGTAGCTGACAATTTTGCATAAATTAAAATTAATGCCAGTTCCATGATGCACACATCCCATTCTGCATCATCTCAGCATAGCCTCAACACTTCTAGAGAATCTTGCGTTTAGCAGCTGCCTTTAGTACTTTTTAAGTATGGCACTAATAAACCAGAAGACAGTCAGGAAAGCTATAGCACCACATGGATAGTTTCAGACCAGCTTTCAGATGACATATTAAAGTCTTGCTAATCCAGACACTGGTTCGTTCAAAGTAGGGTTTAATATTATCATCTATAAATCAGTATTTGCTTTATAAAATGTAATGGAAAATGCTAATAAGATTTACTTGTGAAATGAAATTGGATTATATCTTATCTATTTTAACTCGATTTGGTATAGTATTCCTTCTTCATAAACCTGCAGCTCCAATTTCTTTTTTCTCACCCCCCCCCCCCGCCTTCCTCCCTCAGAATTCAGGCAGACAAATGCACCATGGATTCTCAAGCCACCATTTTTGAAAGGGAAATTATGGGGGACAGACATAAATTAAAGTAGGAAATGTAAATTATGCAATATGAAGCAGTATAAAGAAAAAAACCCCTGTAAAGTCATTAGAGTTATAATATATGTGCTGTAAGGCAGAGCGCAAGCTGGTTGTTTATGTATGGTTGGAAGTTGCCCAGCTAAGAAACTTGAAATTCAGAAAGTAATTTAGACCTGGTAATTTTCTTGTACATGCTTGGATGACTGAACAACCGCTATATGCGATGAATATCCATATTCAAAATTATGCTTATATCCACCGTAACCGCTCAGGGCTCATTGATACATTCTATTAACTGGGCACAATAAAACCTTGATTTATTCTACAGTTATCAGGTCTGCAGTAAAGAACGTTCCTTTTAATAACAGTGAAACAGTATTAAAAATTGTCAGAAGCAGCAGTTAAGCGATCATATTCATGCAAATGTAGTGCGGTACCGTCATCATTCTGCGTGCTGGAGATCGTATGTCAAGACGTCACTGTATGACACATGGTGGAGGGACAGAGATGAAACAGGGACTGCTCAGACTCTGCGATGAAGTGATGCTTCTGCAGCACACGGCCATCCATACCCGATCAGATCGTAAGGGTGCAAAAGCAGGACTTGAAGCGTAAGCCACACACATTACTTCCAAGAGTATTTTCTACAGGTGGGAACTACTGGTGGGAAAGGCGATAGACGTTTTGTGAAGTTACGGGATCCCCGTAAGACTAAAGGAGGAGAGTTTGGTGTGCTGGTCACGGCTTCGGTGACGCTCACCAAGGAACGAGTCGTGAGTAAGTGCAATTAAAGACATGGTGGAAGTACCTGGCAGATGGGCACAACATCCCTGCACCAGAAGTACAACCACGGAGTAACACCAGCGTGGGTGAGGAGCAGCAGAGGCTGCGGAGCTGGTGCTGAGCCCACGCAACAGGGCGTCAGCAGGAGAATTAAGTAAGTTTGCAAAACCACAGAAAATAAAGGAATGGGATTTGTTTTGGGGGGGTGGAGGGAGAAAGCATTGCTCTTTGCTAGACAAATGAACAGACAACTTAAGAAACGGGACTGAAGAACACTTGACAAAGGAAACCGCCTGACCCAGGGTAACAAAATGACCTGAAGGCTTCCTCTCTTCTTTTATATTTCTTTCATTAAGATCTTCCCAGACTTAAACTTGAAAATAAATTTGATAAAAATTTCTTGTAAACAGTGACCAGCAGAAAAACCACAGCTCTCCTAAATGAAATACTTGGCTTTTACTGATGGAAAGCTGGCCTGCCAGGGCAGGTCAACAGACAGCAAACAGGCATCGTTCTGCCGGTTTGATCACGCGCACGACGTCCCTTTTTGAACAGGGCTGCCCACACCAAAGTGCCGGGAAGCGAAGCTCACCCCGGCAGCACCGGCCACCGCGGCACGTCCCACCCGCTGCCGACGCGGCGCCCACGGGGCCGATGGCAGCAGGGCGAGCTCTCCCAGCATCACCCAGCTCCGGCAGGACCCTCTCCCGAACACAACAAGCCATTTTTCTGCCTGGTCAGAACAGATGAGCATCAGCAGCAGCGAGCAGATGTTCAGAGCGCTTTTGCATTTCGCTTAACTGGCTAGGGGACAACATACAAATCCAAACAGAAGTGCATTAGCAATTAGCTGACTACGACAAACCATTCACATATACAAACTGTTTCATGCTGCAGTGAGATCCTAGTTTTACACTGCTTCAATTTTATTTTTGTCCCCTCCATTTTCTTCTTCAGTTGTAAGAAACAAACAAAAAAAGAAACACTCTGCATGTCCCCATTGCAGGCTTCAAAGTTTGCCTGAATATGACATAACGCTATGGCCAAGGGCACATCCAGCTTAGCCCAGATAGCCAAATCGGGACAAAGATCAGCTTGGACACTTTATTCAAGTATTTACCGAGCTTGTTGGTTGCTTTAGCAGCCTGTAACATGTTTCTTACTGCAGACAGAAGTACCCTTACACTGCGTGCTGCAGTCAAACCTGAGCAACCCTTGCTTGCAGTCTGCACCAAACAGGAGTGTGACCCTCTGAGCCTGCACATCCCTCGACACAGACACACTATTTCTCCCATTAGCCCCTTCGTTGCCCTTCTCTGGACACGCTCCAGCCCCTCCATGTCTTTCCTGTAGTGAGGGGCCCAAAACTGAACACAGGACTCGAGGTGCAGCCTCACCAGTGCCCAGTACAGGGGGACGATCCCTGCCCTAGTCCTGCTGGCCACACGATTTCTGATACAAGCCAGGATGTTTGTTCCATAAGACACCATCCACTGTGGTTTTTCCTCCCACATAGTCTATAGTTTTAGAGCACTGTCTGCTTTCAGAAATTCAGCAAAGCTGATGTAGGTGGAAACATGTCAATGAGGGCAAAGAAGGAGCAAGAACAGCGATGCACTCTGCACGAGCCTCCTCGAGCTGCTCTGCAGTTGAAGTCTGTCCTTGTGACTTGTGAAGCAAGGACTGACGGCCACAGACCTGCAGCCAGAACCACCAGCCTGTGTGACCAAGCAGTACAGAAAACTGCCTGCGAGACCCAGTGTATGATCCAGCTATTCTATAAGCGTTAGTGCATTGACCCACCACGTCCCAGGACAGCACAAACTGCAAGTACCCTGGTGCCATATAGATGTGGAGAGCCTGGTTAGCTTTGAATGTGGGAACATCCCATAAATGCCACGGTAGCACAGGCAGCCCCATCAGCAACCCACCTCCCCGACTGCTGCCTCCAGCTCTGCAGCGACCAGGGGACAAGGGGCTTTGCTACCTACAGCGTATCGATAGAGACAACATCTGTGGAGAGACACACAAAGCTGAGATCTCAAAAAATTGTGGCCAATACAGACACCACAGCAATTTTCAAACCAGGAACAATTACAAATTACAAGCTGGGTAATCGCACTTAAATTCATAGTTAAAATGAATCAGAGTAGTTATTCCCTTTTTTTTTTGGTTTTGTTTGTTTGTTTTTTAAACAGGTTGGAGGGAGAAAGAACACTGTTCTGAATGTTTCACATCATACCAAGTGCTAAACCAAATTCAGTCCCAAGTCAGAAACACCTCCTCAGTGTGAGAATCCCAGAAGGTCAGACCTGACCTGACGGGCTGCAGGGACAGTAACAGGCTACCTTGGCGGTTCCATCTGGGATCACTGTAGCAGAACTGGGCAGCAGCAAAGTCCATCTTGCCTTCACACTTGGGCAACCGCATGAAACTATTTGTTGCCTCTCCTGGGAGGACCTCAAATTTCCACAGAGATCAACTGCCATTTAATCTCCCAAATAATTTCAAAAAAAATTCTCATCTCCTTATGTTATTGCACAGCCATAACAAATTAAATCAGAAACGCTTCTGTCCCACAACCACAGCAGTCCTTAGAAGTTACTCAGGTAATTACTCAGAAAATTACTCCAAAAACTGAGTCTCAACACCACAGCCCAGCGAGAGCACCTGCTATAAAGCTTGTGACAGCATGCCAGCGCTGCTGTCCTCCTGACAGACAAAAGGAGGATTTGAACCTTAATCTCATTTTACCTTCCTTTGGTGAGACTAACTCGTACATCAAATAGCACAGGTCATTTTGTTACTGTCATACAATACCCAAACACACTACAATTTCACCACAAGCAGCAGTTCACTGCATTAGACTTTTCTTCTCAGCCGCATCCCTCTTCTCCATTGGATTTAGTGATTAAAAAACAACACGACTTACAGTTTACTGTGACTTTTACTTTTTTCACATCTGGGACTGAGACATCGTTTTCTGCACTGCATTCATATTCCCCAGCCTGGTCTCTTGTAATTCCGTAGATGTCCAGGTACTGCCCGCTCTCAAAGGGTTTTGCTGAAATGAAATAATCAGAGAAAGAAATCACTGGGAGCTGAGCACAAAACACCCGAAACCTCACCAACACGTGAACAGGAGGGTTTTGCTGGCTGCTGCAGATAATACACAGCCAAGGGGAGCCGGGCAGCTCCTCCAGCTTTTGCTAAGAAACCCCAGCTCCAAGCTGGGCTGCAACACCCCCCAAACTCCCGGGTTGGCCAAGAGTCTTCTCCTGCCCCGCAGTCGGGCTCAGCAGCCTCCAGAGCCACAAGAAGCCATTTGCTAGCCCAGCTCCATACCTGATGGGCTTCACAGAACATAATGCACAGTCCTCAGCCAAAACCTTGCCTTAAGAGTCTCACCGTCCATTAGGGCTTACGGTTTGCACCTGGGAGGAGACCCGCTCCCCGGCAGCAATCGGAAGCAAAGCCAGCTACCAGGGCGAGCCAAAGGGACAAGGAGCCCAGCCCTGGGGCAGCTGACCCAGCGCTGCTGCCCTGGCCCCGGCACCACCTTCCCATCACAGGTGCCCTCACTTTCCAGGGACCCTTCGCCCTTGTATCTACACCAGCTGGACGTGGAGGATGGTAAACCTCATCAGCTGGGGTCCCCTGCACCCCCAGGGCTGCCACAGCCAGACCTGTCCCGGAGGGGACCACCTCTCGTGGGCGCCCTACGGGTCACCCCGCATCCCACCTCCGGGGAAAAAGCCCTTTCGGGCTTGCTCGCCACACCACTCGGTGCTTTCATCCTGTGCCCTAATAAACACTCCGTCATATTAATTAATAATTAAATAATAGCTCTCCTCTCCCAGAGGACCAGAACCCAAGAAATAAGGTCCTCAGTGTTTGCCCTGTTACGCAGAAATAAGGACAGCCAGCGTGAGCGCTACTGAAAATAGGCAGAGGTCTATCTGACTAAAACAAAACGAAGGCCAAACTGAAATATTTGCGTACGTAACTCCTTAGTGCATCGTAACTGAGAACATTAATTGTTTTAGAGAGCAAGAACAATTATATGATTCGAGAGCTAGTTTATCTCCACTTGACATGGAGTCATAGCATACACAGAAATTTTTGTAGTTTTCTAAATCCCAGCACCTCCCAGCTTTTCCCTACTGTGGTTCCTGCCCTGCAGAGAGCCCTCTGATGTCCTTCGGATGAAAACTGCTACCTGGGTCAAAGTTTGTCTTTCTGTGTCTTTTGAGAAGTGCACTCTAGGTGGGGAGCAAATTAATTCTTTTAGACTCCTCACAAGGCATTCACCACATAATAAACCAAAAAATGTTAAATGTAACTTTTATCTTAAAACAATATATCATAGCAGTCATGACTACAGACGCTGGAAATTATAGGCCTAAAGGTTAAAAAGATTTGCTGAAAGTGTTTTCCCAGACAGACAAGCTTTTAATTGACTGTTAATAACTTTGCAACTTATGGAGCAATGACAAAAATCTGAACTAGGTAGTGAGAACTAAGTAGAAGTATTATGTTCATGTCCATCACAGCAGTGAATTTCATTTGCTTGTCTGTTCACGGATTAATCTTTTAAAGTGTGCAAGGTTCAAAACATCAATTATAACAGTGCATCGCTTAGCAAGATAGCACTCATTAATAAGCACAATATACCATGCCTGTCACGCAAAAGAGCCCAAGTAAGCACTGGTTATGTAAAGTAGAAAGATAAGACTGAAATTGGAAAATTATTGTGAATTGAAGTGAACATTCATAAAATGCAATGAAATAATTTGTGGATATCAGAAATTGCATGAGAATGAATTTTTTTCTCTTCCATGTTGTTCATAGGAATAAATTACAAAAAAACCCCTTCTGCAAACAAACCAGCTCTGTTACTGTTCACTTCGCGGCCCTTGTCCTGCTCCGCTTTGGCCAGGTTGAATCAATTTCTAGGAAAATTTTATTTACTATTGCTTTGAACAGCAGCGAAGGATGCAAAGCCCCTGCCTGCACAGGGGCATCTGCCTGGGCAGAGGAGAGACCTTCCAACAAGACTTCTGCTTTGCTTCTAATACCAAGAAAATGATATAAAATGCAAAATTTTCCTGTGTGTCAGGTTAAAAATTACTTTTAAATTATGAGATTGTAATGCTCTCCAATGTCAGTACTTCCCTGGATATATGGTATGTACCACAATACTGTATACTGAATTCTGGGAATTATTTATGATGTATCCTATCCCAATTCCCAACATAAATTTAGAAAAAAAGAAGAAAAACATATTATCTCCAAGTACCTGGAATTTCGTAAGAATTATTTGTGTTTTGGAGTTAAGCTAAACCCAAACATTCTCTGCTTTAAACTTTTAATACAAACATAACACCAGGGGATAACCTAGTTTCTTGCCGCCCAGCTTTTGCTTTCTTAACAATTCCTGGATTGTAGCTGTGCTTCTGGCACTGCTTTTGCCACCTGAATGGGATGAGGTTCAGCCTCAGCCGGGGTCAATACAGCCGCCACTCCGTACTGACAGAAGTGACAGGTTTACGTATTCGGCACAATTCCGCTACGGCATGAGCAACATCACTTCTCAGGTCTGGCAAGCAGTCATCCGTCCGGCTGCAAAATACCAACAGGAGCGATGTCTGCCGGGAAAGCGAACGCGCGTTCAGGCGCTGACACCAGCCAGGACTGAGAGGGCAGCAGCACAACAGATTGCTACCGCTCAAATGCATCAGTGCTGCTGGGGGGAAACCTGGTGGGAGTTCCCACAATAAATCCCCCCCAAACAGGGACCTTATGCTGAGCTATTAACCTAATTTATGCTGCAAACTATGCATGCATTTTTATAGTGCTGTAAACCCCATGTATTTTATGCAACTCACATACACATTTGAAAATATTAAGTCATTTTTAAACCCTCATGTCCCCAGAAATTTTGCATCTGGCTCACATAAGAAAGCTTTTAGTAAATATTAGAGATAAATATTTTTCTTAGGGAATACAGAGATACCACACTTCATCTTTCCTATTTGTCTGCACAGTATTTCATCTTCTTCGGCTTGTTTTTTGTTCTAGAGACGTCCTATGGCTGTGTGGGAGAACTTAAATAGTGTTATGTGAAAGATACATGCGTAAGTATATGTAAGTGTATTTATGTTACATTGCATGCACATCCAGCTCAAAAAAGGACATTCATAAGCAGCAGGGAGAATAAATTGTGTATGAAGACATTGCTGAATGAAGACGAGTTTCAGGAGACAGCTCAGTTTTCTCACTGTTTTTTTCTGTGGTGTCTTACAGCCCGGGGTAACTGCACCTTGCTCTGCCCTTCTGCAGACCATGTGCATTTTACGGGCCTTTCAAGATATCAGGAACACGTCTGGCTGTCTTTTCTGGCTGTAGAGCCAAAAGACTTAGCAGACTTGGTATGTGAGAAAAAGAAATCTGGAAAGTTCATTAGCACCAGTCCATCAGCCTGAGGTCGTGTCAGCTAAGATCTTTGATCAAAGATGGGGAAAAAACTGTAAGCTGAAGTAAAAGAAACATAAACATGAGAGTGCCTCATGTCCAAGGCCATTCCTGATGGGTATTTCAGAAGATCTCTTAACTAGACTTACTGATACACAGTACTGACATGATATGTCAGTAATCTGCTCTGGATATATCTTAGATTATAGGACCAGGTTCTCTAGCCAGGAAGGGAAACACCTGTGAAACTAAGCTTGAATGCCTGTTTTCTGCTACTGCCTTGTGATATGATGCCTGATAAATCATCACACTTGTTATTCCTCAGGAGAGTACACAATTAAAACTGTGGTTTCTTACCACACATATGGTACCTGGCATCAGGTGTAGCACACGTACGCATTGCCATATGGACCAGTTCTCAAAGGCTTGGACAGATGAGTTTTGCAAGGGTAGCATTTTCCTCCCCTGGTGTTAAACATAAGCCCGTAAGAAGAAAAATCTGGTGCAAGTCCAGGGTAGCTCTGAAAAACTCTGAGGACTTCATCTGAGCCAAGGGGGATTTTTTTTTTTTTTTTCCTTATTCACTAGGCTATTAAATAACTACAATATAGCCCCAGTTTATGAACTGTAAAACCTGTTCAGTGCTCAGGACTGGCTTTTATGACCCAATCTTTGAGATACCTCATCCTTCAGCAGAGAGTGAAAACCCTCGTAGGGCTGGGAGCGCGGAGAGCACACGGCTGAGCTGACGCCAGCCCTGGTTCGCCGCGGACTCAGGGCATTTCGATGGTGCACGGGAGAGACTGTGCAGAGCCGAGCGAGCTGTCTCCCCGCAGAGAGGAGGTGCAGAGATCCCAGCTCATCCTTACTTATACTGCCTCGGCGATGAGAACTGGGCTCAGGATGAGAGAACAGAAGGCGGTCTCCAACGACGATGTCATCATGATGCCATCTGACTATCCACAGATGCTTTAAGTTATCCATAAGGTCCTTCTTGATCTCAGAGGCTGGGTGGAGGTACAGGATCAAGGGCGCAAGGAGGCACCTTTCTTTCCTGCAGACGCCTTGCCATGGGATGCCGAGAGCAATCTAAACAATTGGATTCACCCAGAAAAATGATCTGAAGCCATTTCTACTACTCATTACGGATTCTGGGTTTAAAGTTACACCAGGTGCTGTAATTGGATAGTCCTCTCAGAGGAACTGCAGGTAATCTGAACAGCTCGTTGTCTATTAGGAGAATGGCCCTATCACATTAGGGACCGTTTAAACATTGATCGCTGAAGGCCATTTAGCCTTAGAGAAGCCACACTCCATGTTTGAAAAGAAAAATCAGATAAAATGTAAAGAAAATAAATATCCAAAACTGACAGATAAATTGAGGGCTGGAGGAGATCTCCCAGCTGACGACAAGAAACAAGAAAAGCAAGTGGAGCAATTCTGTAAGAAAGGCATGCTGATAAAAGAGATGTGAACATAGACTGACAAAGTTGAAAGTTTCAGAGGTGGAGACAAACAGGGGTACATCTATATGTGAAATATATAGGTACGGAGAGAAGCGTTTGGAGAGCTGGCTGTGTGCATGCTCATAGTGGGGGCAATGTAAATCTCAGCCAGTTATCAAGAGATGTTGTGTGTAGAGGGTAGAGGTTGGCCCTACAAAAGAAGCCGTCACAGTTACGTTTTCCTCATTCTCTAAAGTTACATCAGTTTCTGTCCCTGCGCAGAACCGCTGCCATGCTGCAGTATGTGTCTGAGATTCATGGAGTTACGATGTTTTGGAGCAAGTTTGAATTTTCTCTTTGCAGGCTTCATACCAGGCAACACAGGGTCAGCGCATACTCCAGAATATGGACTGACTTTTCTGCCTTAGCAGCTGAGTATTAATATAAAGGAGAGCCAGCTCCATTTTAATACTTGAGGAGAAGATACGGTCCACCAGATGTTACTCTGGAAGAAAAAAACCCCACTTGAGATAGTGGGTTCATCTGCATGTTATGTCTTCTGGATATTTAGTTTTATGCATATCAGACTGCACTCTGATTTTTGTGGATCTCTTCAAAACTCTGTGCTGCCTGCGGAAGGCAGGGGTGTAAGTGCAGTCTGCTGCAAATGCCAGTTTTTTTCACTGGAAGACCACAACCCATAGCAGGGAGATCATCTCTCTGCATCCTGACATCCAAAGCGCCCTTCGGCAGGAGAGGGGTTTGCAAGGGATCCTCTTACACAGAGGCTGCTGCGTCTTCTGTGGCAAATAGCTAAACATGAACATCTTCAGTCTGAAAAAAGCCTAAAACACCTTTCTCTGCAAAACAAAAATGAAAACCGTGTAGGGAAGAACAGGGCAATGATCTTATTAATAAGAAAGCTACATGATTAAATCTCACTTGAGCTTATTTATAATTCATGGCACTTAATGTGGGGATCTGGCTCTGGGGAAGAGGCTAATTATTCCCAATAAAGCCCCATGCCTGTGGCGGCTTTCGGAAGAGACGTGGTCCGTTGGTCAGCCGGCGGGTGCGGGAGCTGTGGGGCTGGGGAGCCGGAGGGATGGGGGGCAGGAGGGATGGGGGGCAGGAGGGATGGGGAGCAGGAGGGATGGGGGCAGGAGGGATGGGGAGCAGGAGGGATGGGGAGCAGGAGGGATGGGGGGCAGGAGGGATGGGGGCAGGAGGGATGGGGGGCAGGAGGAGCCCAGGCAGTGCCAGCCAGGCATTTGCCCCACGGTAAAGGACAGTGCTTACAGCTTGTCTGATGGCTTTACAACATCCCTTCCTCCTGTTGCTGTCTCAAAATGATGCACTGAAAATGACAGCCTATTATTTATCTGCTGATTATCTATTTGGCTCAAATACATTTATTTGTTGATCCCTCCCATTTTATATGACTCTTCTGTCTGCAGTTTGAAACTGGACGCATTACTAGAGTTAAACGAATCATTGACGACTATTTTTTTCATATTTCTTCATATCCCTCAAAAGCAACACCATTTTTTTTGTAAAACGTGCATCTTAAAAAGAATTCTTAATACATTTAAAATATGACTTATTCATAAAAACGCCCAGAAGAAATGATTCTCGGAAATGAAACAGGAGGTACTGCAGGTATGGTCAGGATGAATGTGGCATCTGCTGTTCGCTCGCTGCCACCTCCCTGGAGCGTCTGCCTTCACCAGCCTGCCCAGCCGGGGTTTTCTGCCTGCCTGCCTGCCTGCCTGCAGCCCTCCTGGAGGGGACGTCCCCAGAGGCTGAAAGACCCTTGCCACAAAGTGCTCCAGCCACCGCCTCGGTACCAACACCCACCACTACAGTGGGGCAAGATAGAAATAATAGTAGCAAAATAATAAAGAATTAAAAAAAAAGTATTTCAAAAGTAAAATAGAAAAAAAGGAGCATCTCATTGGATTTTTGAGGTCATCTGTTACTTTTCTCTAAAAATTTGTGCAAGTCCCAAAATTGGCACACTGTCTTCAAAAAGACCAGTATCTCCCAAAATAGCCATGAGGGACACTATACCAAAGGAAGGGGAAAGAGGGTGAAATCTACAGTTCCTCGGTTTGGTTTTGAACATTAAAGATTTTGTTTCACTGAAATATCTTCTATGATTCATAAATTGCTCACTCGAAAGCGCAGTATTTCTCAAATAAAAATGAACTAATATCTGAGGGAATAAACTAAGCATGTATTAAAATTCTAATTTTCATAGCATTTTATGAGTTATTAATGAGTTCATCTGCTTTTATTGAAAAGCAAGAAATACTTTCCATTTGTTATAAAATCGTCAAAAAAGTCATACTTATTTCTGTGCAATGCTTTTGTACGGTTTTAGTTTGAAACTCTGTATTTCGCTAAGATTGTAATCTTACTCTCGTTTCTCAGTTCCTTCACAAAGACCCAATTATTTGACCATCTTAGTTTAAATATTCTTCTCCTGACAACTGTATTTTAACAAGAATTTTTTTTTCCAGCTTGTTTAAAGATTTTAAGAAGGCATAAGGATTTCTAGGAGTACCTTTAATTGTTCCTGAAGGGATGCTCAAACTTCTGGGATGGTCCTGATAAAAATGACATTTTTCTGAGAAGTCTTCCTCAGAAACCCCCTGACCACAGACAGTGTAATGTCACTTGACCCCAGAGCAAGGGATCGTGATACTGAATGTCACTTAATAAGGTCCTAATACTAAATGTCCCAAGAATGGTACTTACAAGTATTGTTAAAAAAAAAAAAGCCAAAGGTCCCATAATCTGAAACCAAAAGACACCGTCTTTTGTACGGGAGAGGTGTGATTTTGGAAGTTCCTTATTTTTTGTTTATTCAAAGGCAAAGAAAAGAATCACAACCAGCAGTTTGTATTGGGTACTAGCGGCTGCACTGCTGTCTTCAAATGTTAATTAATCCCCTCATTTACTCTGGGTAGAGCTCCACACCATTTCCCCTTGAGTTCTTGGGAAGCTGCCAGCGGTGTGTTTGATATCAGGGAACCATTGATTTAATGACATGCGATGCCTTTACCAACTGAAAAACTTCCCTTCAGGATCATGAGCCAGGCCATTAAATTCATATAAAATATTAATCGCAAAACTTCAGGTCCCCAAACAGTTGTAGCATGGACCAATCCATCTATGCAATCACGATGTGCCCATCGGTGTGGTATTTAGCCGTCCCATGCACATAGTTTTTCTCATGTAAGGGCTGATGGAAGACCCCGAGCCCCCCACGAGCCATCCCGTGTCGCGGGGGATGCGTGCTTTGGGTGTTTTCCAGGGAGGCCTTGCTCATCCAAGGATGAGCACAGGAGCAGCTCCTTGAAGCACGTCTGCAGCTGAGGAAGCGCTTGGGTAAGAGGCAGCAGTGCAAGCTGTTGCATTTAGGGCGTACAACCACCCAACCAGCTTTGTACGCCAAGAGGGGTGTGTTGCGGTAGCTCATCCTCTGCTGCATGGGTAGCACGGATTTCTGCAACCGAACTAATTGCTCAGGCGCCCAGCCCCGGCGGGTGGGAGCAGCAGCCCAAAGCCTTGGTGCTGTGCCTTCGGTGCAAACAGCGAAACGTGTCAACCCACTGGGCTGGAAGATTTACTGACTCCCGGAGGTCCCAGCCAGAGCTGACGGCTGGGAGAAGCAGGCATCCCCGTTCAATAAAAAACCGCAAAGCAGTGGGCTTGTGTAAAGTCCTGCAACATGGAGCTGTAAACCTAGAGCTGAGAGCTGAGCCGCTTCTTCAAATGGCACAGAATTAGGAGTTTATGTCAAGGCAGAAAAAGAAGGGGTGTTCTCCATAAACCCAGCCTAGGAGCGGGACACAAAAGCTTTGTAAAGCCCCAAGGCATGTGAGCCCTAAATTAACGTTATCTTTGTCAGCGTAATATGCTGGCATTGAAGGCATTGTTTCTGGAACCAGCTGGTGCCAACACGCACAATGCACAGCCAAGAGGCAATTTGCAGGTTTCTCTGGTGGCTCAGGACAGCTGAGAGCACATCCCTGTCCTTCCTTCCTCCCGAAGCCAGGACAGACAATGTTAGCAGATGCCAGGGGCTAAGTGGAGTGGCAGAGGAGCAGACGGCTATGTGCAGGACTCTCCTGCTTATCTTCTCTCCTCTGCTGCACAAGCAAAACCTCCCTGATCGCAGTCAGTCTTAGCCCGTCACCGCTGATGGTTCCTGCCTTGGTCTATCTCTGAAGGTTTCCTGGCTCGACTCCAAACACTTCCAGCTCGGTTGCAAGAAACAGATGTTTTGGCTCAGTCCGGTAATGCTTCACTTGACCGAGGAGCACGGCGCTAGCACCGTAATGAAGCTATTGCCTGCAAGATGAGTAATGATGGCATAAGGGAGGCATATCACTGTCATTGCTGATCAGGTTAAATCACTGAATTATTTTACATTCTGCTTCTTAGACACCTAAAGGGAACTAGCTTCCCTTTTGGTCTAATGCAGCAATAAATCTACCTCCATTTAGGAAAGGTGGCTGCACGTCACTGCCGCTCAGGACGCCGCAGCTCGAGTGGGGCAGGATCTCCGTGAGCACATCACCGGCTCCGGCCTCAAAGTTCGTCTCCTGCAGGATGTCACCTTGACAAAGCGATAGCTCCGTATGAGAAAACCCTCCGTTACCTTTAGGGCTCTTACAGAAGAGTGACTCCAGGCATTGCAAACCCAAACCCATGAACCAGGAAACAGTAATCACTGATTTTAAGCTGTCTGGGACAAAGCAGCCCAAGTGAAAGAGGTCTTTTCGGATGGCAGTATTGCCAGGCTGTTTGAAGTACCTGCTAATTGGACTTTGAATTACGAAGTTGGGAAAATGTACTTCAATGGCAAGATCCTTCACACAACTTGATTAGTGCTGGGAGCAACTTCACTGTGCAGAAGCAGCAGCTAAGCAGAGGGTGGATGAGAGCAGCTTCTCATAGATCAAAAATTTCCTAATGCACAATTGCAGATATACTGGAGGGCAACAGTGGTGTGAAATAACCCTCACCAGCAATGATATCTGTTAGATTTTTAGCATCTAGTAGGACAAAAGCACAAGCCAGAGACTTTTGTTTCTAAAACTTTCAGTTTTAAAACCATTTTCAAAGCAAGAGACGGGGCATTTTAAAAGACGAGCTCACACTTTGTAGACACACAAAGCCCTGGAAATCTGATAATAATTCATGTCAGTTAAGTATTTTCAGCCTGGAAATACAGGTTCAGAGTACTTGACTTCAACAAAATACTTCTTATTTCTGTCACCTGTGGATAACATCTGAAAAACCGTGGTTCTCTAGCAGAAGTGCAAGTGGAACAAAATATTTGACATTATCTGTGCTCATATCAAGCTTTGTTTGTTTCTTAGGATTTAGCCAGAAGTTTTAAAAAAGCCTCTTTGCTCCTCCCCACCCCCAGGATCAGCTTTCTCTAGCAGTCTGCTTCACGAAGGGTCTTGCAGGAATCACACTCTGCCTGTTCAGGGACTAGCATTGCCTTTTGTCCTGTAATTGAATTGAATCGGCTCTTAGACTCCTTCTTCCCAGACAGCCCTCACTGGAGTGCTCTGAAGATGTATTACACTAATATATCGTCAGAACGACATTGCTATGATGATACATTAATGCAATACATCTTCACAGCTTTAGGGCTGTCCAGAAACAATAGGACGGGCGTTAGATTCAGTTCAGTCATATCACACTCATGCACACATGCCCCGGCAGCAAACAAAATGTGTTACAGAAGGAGAGGAGTCATCATGTGAGTATGTTCAAATCTAAATTCAGGCTAATTTCTGGGTAAGTGTAGCTTTCCTCAGTGTTAGTGAAAAATCTGTTATTTTGCATGTGTTAAACAGTTCTCACAGAGCTTTTCTGGGGGGTTGTTGGGTTATTTTGGAAATGTTTCAGTGTTACCATTCTCTGGAAACAGGACTGAATGAACAACGAGAGTGTCCTGGTGCTAGGTATTTGCCTTTCACTCAACACGGGAAAATCTGCCTTCATCCAGCTAAATTCGTAATTTCTGAAAATCTGCCCTCCCAAATGCATGCATATACATACATCCAGTTTATCCTCATGTTTTAGGAAAATAACTAGAAACTAGACTGGAAGCGATGGGGATAAAACTGTGAGAAAAGGGCGAGAAAGCGGGGAAGAACTGCAAAACACGAAACCAGAAGTCACCGGAGATGATGCCGAGGATCCAGGCTGAGCTGTTACAAAGGCAGAGGGGGACTGTTCAATATGAACAACCAGAGAAGCCGGGAAGGTATGATCAGGAAACACTGCCACACACTACGCAAAACTACAAATAAACCAGGAGATTCCTATGTCTCAGTCTTATTTTTTTTCTTTTTTTTGCCTCCAGCCAGTGGCTGTGAAACCCGCTATCAAAACGTACATCAACACATCTGTCTCCTTGTTGAGCCCGTGATGCTCAGTCTCGACGCTAGCAGGTAATACAGCATAATAGGGGTGGATGTGGAGATCGAAACAGCGCTGAGGACCTAACGTGCACCGTGGGGGGGTCTGGGGTGGTTTCGCTTCAGAGCAGATCTGCCCTGGTTGTGCGGGCTGAACTCCTGCTCGTGGCAAGACCACGCGAGGTTCACTCCAGGAGAGCATCCACCAGGTTTCCTTCATTTGAGGGGATGGAGTTCGGGCACTTTGGGCACGTCCGTATCAGTGTTTTAGTTTGGACCAGCAGTGCACTTTAGAGGTGAACCTCTTGGTTGCCCTCACTTCTTGCACCACGCTTGGTGCTGCAGAGCACATGCGCGGAGCCCAGCCTCGCGTGTGAGTCCGCTGGGTAACAACACAATGCCAACACGAACCGACTAGAGTGAAAATATTTGTTTGAAACATATGAAACTTCATCTAACAACACTTGTGGTAAATATTATGATTGCAAAGTCAAGCACTCTGAACAAAGCCGAAGGTGTGGCTAGTCTTGCGCTATTTTTATGTGTGTCTCTCTCTCTCTACATTTGATACAGACCCATCCTGGTCACTGTTGTCTAAATGCAGCTGTGCTTCGTTTGAAGCACTTCGTTTCCCCCAGCATCCACCCAGCTATTTAGCTAGTTTGGCAAAACACAACCGTACATGTCTGACCGATCGCCCCATCTGCTCTGCTAGCTCTGCTAGCTCTCACTGTGTCCTTCCCAGGAGAGAAAGCAGCTGCTCCGATGCCTCCGTGCATGTGCTGTAGCAGCAACTGCCAAAACAACCTGCTGGGATGTGGAGAGATACCCCACTTCTCTCCATTTGCTTAATTCAAATATAGACAAATGAAATACCTCTATATCCCGAACATTAGACTACAGTGTGAATTTTCAAGAAGTGTCATTTTGTTTTAAGGGAGTTAGGTAGAAAAAGTTTTGGTTTTTCCATAAGACTTTTTGAAACTATGGAATTTAACCTATTTTGCATTTCGATAAGCCCAGGAAATGTCAGGCTTTCCTGGGAAGCCTGTCCTAAGCAGCAAAGCGCTCAGGCGGTGCATGCTTCTGCTGCTGGCCCCTGCTCGGCTCAGCGGTCTGAGCATGGCTGCTCTGCCGGACATCACCCGAGCATCCCGGGTCGTCGGTTCCTCTGAGGCTGGGAAAACGCCTGCGGAAAGTTTTGCAAAACCAAACTGGAAAAGAGTTTTGACACAGAGCACCCGAATTTTGCAAGGCAGTAACGTTTTATCCGAAGATTTCTGAATGGCTTTTGTTGTTACTGCTCCTGGCAACACTGGCAGAGCTTGCTTTTCAGAACCGGCAATGTAACACACACACACAAACAGCGCAGACGAGTGTCAAAAGCTGGAGTTACGTTTCAGGCAGACCTTAATTCTTTAAAATTCTGGTTTCATTCTTAAACTATTGGTGCTGCACTTTGCTCTTAAATGTCAGAACAAAATAAGTAATACCGGCAATTTATTCAGATGACACTTCAACAATACGAGATTTTCAGATTACAAACTACAGCCCCATGTTTCTTACAGTGTTACACTGAATGTGTAGCTTTTGTGGATTTACATAATGGCTTTGTATAATGAATATTTATATAATGAAAGCATTTACATAATGACTGCAAGTTAAACATGCACAATAAAGATTCCAGGCCAATAATTTATGTACTAAGTTAAAAATCACCTCTAAATACATTTTATTTTTATTCCTACGAAAGGTTCATTTTATCTGTTGTTCAAAAAAATTGAATCCGACCTTATCCAAGTAAAGGCTGCATTGATGCAAATCATGATAATATTTTGGAATTAGTCTACATTGAATCATTTGTATTCAGAGATTTCAGTTTCTTATCTTTTAGTAGCAGCTTTGACAAACAATTTCAGAATATTCTAAATATGATTCATTAATATAATTTAGTGTTGTATTCTAGATGTGATGCTTGCATGTAAGCCTCATTAGTGCCACTGGGAATTACAGGAGAAAACTGGTAGAAATTATAAAGTGCAGATGAAGCTTATGTTTAGATAAAGGTAATTTGCTGCAGAGAGAATATAAGCCGTTACAGAAATCTGGTGTTTTCAACTCTCTTGCATTTTGTTTTCTAATAAATCCAGGCTTCTTGTTTGCTAGACTGATATTTAATTGGATTTGAGTGCCATTTATAACAGTCTGTACACCAGAACATACACCTGAGCACAGGAGTGGTACCGTGTTACTGAAATGGAAAAATTCTTCTTTATTTGGTAGACTAGCAGACAGAATATGTTCTGTAAATTATATGTCTGCTTCCATCCCATTTTAGAAGATTTCTGAGCGAAAAGTTATTTGGATCCTGTGTTCTCCCACTCCGGACAGAGTTCTGTCCATAAATCAACCATGGGACACCCAAGGCACGTCCCAGTGCTCTGCAACAGCCGCGTCAGCGCCCACCTCTTGGAAGAAATGGGTTTTGTAACGATGCAGCCCTGTAATGCAGCGTTTGCAATGAGTTTGCCAGGCCTCAGCACTGAGGCTTGTCAGAGCATCTCTGCCTGCACTTGTCCTGCCCTGCCTGCAGCTTTGTCGCGCCTGCTTCAGCTGGGGCAGCGTTTCCTCCAACTGAGCAGGCGTCCCTGGCTAATCTGTTTTACCTTTGGTACAACCATGGTTTTATAGAGCCAGCGGTAGCGAGACGTGATTCTGTGTGCAATGACGTTTTTATGACTGTGACACAATGATGCAATGCAGAGAAACACAAGCTGGTGTGGGAGCAGGGGCTTGAGAAGCGGGGACACAGGACATGGTGTAGAGGAGGGCAGGCACGGGGTGGATAGAGATGGGCAGGGACTGCCACGGCTATGAACAGCTCACCCATGGTCCATTAAAGAAATGCAGATTTGGAGCTGGACAAAGTGGTCTTTAGGGGTATCGGAGAACAAAGGAATGATATTGGGCATACGTAGAAGGCACCACATACAGTAAATTAGGATGAAACATGGAGCTGCAGAGCAATGAAGAAAGAGCAAAGGAGTAAAAGCATGCTAGCAAACACTTCAAAATGACCCCGAAAAGCTCCTAAATGGAGGAAGAAGAAACCACCATCATGAACATCGCATTCCTCCCCCTGAAGGATCCTGGGTGCTGACAACTCGCCAAAACTGCCCCCAGCAGAATGAAGCCACCAACCTTCAGCCCCCACAGGAGGGGGCTGAATCAGAAGGGATAGAAACTAAGTCCGTCTGTAAAAACTTTAACTGCATCAGTATTTTTTCTGTTTTGGTAAGTCATAAATCACAGAATGGTTTGGGTTGGAAGGGACCTTCAAACATCATCTAGTCCAACACCCCTGCCATGGGCAGGGAATATTAGATCTAGGCTAATAATGATCCTTGAATTAAAAGTTCAAATATACATATATAAACCAAGCATTTATTGTGATTGTATCAGGTGTACCTCCTCTTTGCCCATAAACAAGCTTGAGCAGTTCATGAGCAGCAGTGTAAGTGCCTCTGGAGGTGAAGTGGACCAGTCATGCCGTGAGAAGATGCTTCCAGTGCCACCCCAGACAGCAAGCCTGCGGTAGGTGCACATCCCAGTGGTTTTACAATGAATTATGCATGCACGTACTGAGGGCCCCCCCGGACTAGAGAGACATGGACATCCTGGAAGGAATCCAGCGGAAGGCCATGGGGGTGATGAAGGGACCACAGTACCTGAACTGGAGAGCAGCTGAGGGAGGTGGGGTCTCAGCCTGGGAAGAGAGGGCTCCGGGGGTCCTATACCTGATGGGGATGTAAAGGAGATGCATCCAGCCTCTCCGCAGAGGTGCTGGTGACAGGACAAGAGGCAATGGGCTCTCACTGAGACACAGGAAATTCCATTTAAACATGAAAAAAAAGCTTTCTTGCTGTGAGTGTGACCAAACACTGGCAGAGGTTGCCCAGAGACGCTGTGGCATCTCCATTCGTGGAGATATTCAAACCCAACTGGACATGTTCTGAACAGGAGTTGGACCAGCTGATCTCCAGAGGCCCCTGCCCACCTCAGCCAGTCTATGGTTCAATTCTGTGATTTTCCTTTTTTTTTTTAAAGTACCAAATTTGTTAAGCCTATGTTTGTGTTTCATCTAACCTACTGCTTCCTGGTGAGAGAGTAAGGGATAGGGAAAAACCAATCCAACAAGCCACCCTTCCCCAAAGAAAATCCTAAAACGAGAAGGTGTATGGGATTTGCAGGATTACCTGCCAGCTACTTGGTCAAGATGCTCCAGCAGAGAGGATGAAAGAGCAAGCACATGGTAAATGAACGCTGCTGTCTCCTACGGGCGCTATTCATATAGGCTTCGGAGAGGGCCGAGAATGCAGAACAAAGCAGGTATCGGGCAAGGGAAGGGAAACAAAGCAGAGGCTGTAACTGCCTGCCCTTAAATCCTCCGTGGTGGGAAAACATACCTGTCCGCCCGCAGTCTGCTGTGCTAGGCGCTCAGCAAGAGCACATCATCATTGCACCATGAGCACTCTGATTGACTCTCCCTGTACCATGATATCTTTGAGTAGTCTTTTCCTCAAATTTCATTTTCAGTTCTCATTGTGGTAAATGTAATGCGTCTGCAGTTGAATGATCACATTTTTCCTCTCAGTCCTCATTCTCACTCCTTTGGTCAAGATACAAAATCAGCGGGTTCACTGAAAGCCCTTCCTTTTGATTATGTCCACTAATTTTGTCTGAATTCAAGATGAGGAGGATCTAATTCCTCCTCAGACCCCTTCTCCAGCCTGAGTGCGCTAATTCTCCTTTTCTGCTTTTTTCCTCTCCAGGAAAATTGTAACAGCTCCTTTCGGCAGACAATCTAATGCTTTAAGCTATTACTCTAAAGTATCACCACGGTTTCCAATAAAATTTTATTTGACATTTAGTTAAAATCCATTTTCTGCTACAACTGAATTTTTTTCCCTAGTCCCTTGATGGACACTTCAAGCAGAATTCATTGTCATTGTCTTAAAGGTCAAAAGTTTTGGGTTTTTTTTTTTTTTTCAGATCTTGCTTTGTAAAGCAAACTGTTACTCAGGATTATGAGACACTGCGGTAAGCTGTGACAGTCCATGAAACTGTTCTTCCCTGCAATTACATGGATTTTATAAAAGTTGTGTGAGCAAACAGAAAGACCTTCACTGCAAAATCAATTATCATTGTAGAGTCCCTACAAAAGAACCAGTGCAATACCAGTCTTGCATGCAACAGGCAGCTGGAAGCAGGGAGTATCTCCTTTCAGAAACACAAAACCCACCAGGATTTCCAAAGCCGGTAGGTCTGGGACACGGAGCGGGGATCCCCCCGCCTCCGAGTGAGACAGATCCTGCTTTGCTGGCAGGGAGCCAGCTTTGGTGGCTCTGCACCAAGTCAACCAGTGTACAGATGCCTGTAATGTTAGCTAAGAGTTTCCTTTAAGTATATTATGAGGAATTAAAAGTATACATGGAAATATTAAATAGAAACTATGCTTTTAGAGGTCATTTTGTTTGCAATTTTTCACCCAGGTAATTTAATTTGTTCAATAAAACCATTCTAATAAACTATGCTGTATCATGGCATAATGGTTCAATGGTAGTTACATTAAATTAAACCTACTGCACAATGTGTTAACGTTTTTAACTTTCATGCCCACTTCTAGAGAGCTGTGTGTGTTCTTGATTATTTCCTTGCTTTGGTTTTAATTGGAATTGTTTGATAAATGTCTGCAGCCTGTTAAAACAGGCTTAAAAATATACTCATGTTTAGGGTGCCTTTATTTCTACGTTCCTTTGTTACAGTAGTATTACTGTTTTCACTGATCTCAGCTGAAATCTGAGGAAGCTTTTATTTTCTAAAAGTCTAGTTAGGCACACGCTTTTTAAGGCATACAAAGGTGATGCTGTCACGCTTCCGAAAACTGAAAAAGCAAAGCCTGTTACTGGTGAGATGTTGCAGACAGCTCCAGGTGACAGATAGTTGTACTTACCAGACGGAGAGATGTGTCTCCAAGAAATGGAAGGCTCTGGCTTCCCCGTGGCCAGGCACACCAGAGTAACATTGCTTCCTTCATTCACAACGATGTCACTCGAAATACGAAATATCTTCGGAGAAACTGGAATGAAACAAGGAGAAAGTTGTAATGGGAAGCTGCTGCATCAGTGCAATCCTGCCAGAGCACCGACACCTGAGGAGAGCTGGGATATCCACCTTGCCATTATTGATAAAAATACATTCAGCTGTTGAAATATAGCTATGCAAAAACATCGTTTAGGCGTGACCACAGCTATTTCCATCACGTTTGCAGAAGCTCAGCCATGGATTGGAAATGCTATAAATAAGAAAGCAGCAATTTCCTCTATTTTGTGCAAAGCAGGTATTGTTATCGAGTTCCCAGTAAACTGCTACTGATGGATGCTCTTGTTTAAGATAAGGTTCAGCTTGCTCGTGACAGTTTGAAAAGAAGATGAAATTAAATTTTGCTTGTACTTTTAAAAATAATGATGCCTATTACATCTACTCCATGTGCACTTGGAGAGTCATATCTGTTCATGGAGAAGACTAAACTACCTTTATTTCTGTTGCTTTGTATTGCTTTTAGGCTTGCAGTAGCAACATGGCTAAGAAAAAATAAGCTAGATTTTTTTTTCTTTCATTTCATCAGCAGAATTCTTCACTAGACTACATTTACTGTACTATTTATACAACTGGGCATAAGAGAACCGAGTTCCACATGGATGGAAAGCATTAAATGGCCTACCCTTAAGGGAATGCTTTACTTGTAATGTTACACAGGGAGGAAAGGAACTCAGGGTCCCAGCAATGAAGGCAGGAATTCTGGATTTCAGAATGATTCTTTCTTTCTAAAGAAATATGTATTTCTTTACAGTCTTATTGTTACATTTGATACAGAAATCAAATCAACGCAGTAAGAAGGCATACCCTAAATGATGTTTCTGAAAAGCACTATTCTCTATATGATAAATAACAAATTTTGTACAAATATCTGTAAAAGATACAGATCTTGCATGTGGGTGTTTCAGAACCTTCTGTAACGACTGCTTTAAAATCAAAGTGCTCTGCAAGGTAAATGGGTACCAATAAAATGAGGAAAAAAAATGTTCATCATCTTCCATTCTCCTAACCAAAGTCTGTCCAACTGGAGCTTTACTCTCCTGAATGCTGCAGTCTTGTCTTACCGGTTTGCTCCAATTTGTCACAGCCAAAATCCCCCCATCTAAGCCCATACATACACCTTTGCAACCGGGAATACATTGTTAGCATCCCTTCAACGTACATTGAAAGTACAGAGCTTTTTCATATGCACAGACTGGTTTTGTGTGCTTTGGGATCTCCACCTGCAGATGCTCTCCAGCCCTTTCCCCGGTCCAGTGACGGGAAGTATTTCAGTAGTAGAAATGACTTGGGGTCAGGCAGACTTAAAAAAGCTGGAAATTCTCAGTGCTTGCTTGCGGCTATGCATTTGAAAGCAAAGAAAATGAAAAGTCTATGTAGAGGGTTTTTTTAATTAGCAGAGAAACTTTGTCTTTAGGGAAAACGAAGGTCTGGGGAAGGCTGAACCCTCCCCAATTCTTAAAGCAGTGAAGGTCAGTATTACCTGCCTTTGAAGTTCAAGCAGGTTTACACAATCACTTGAACAGAGATATACTTCTGAATTGGCCATAGTCTAACTCGCAAAGGGGACAATCCACTCCTCCCTACTTTAGTTGATGACCTGAAAAAGCATGCAGTCATTACAGACAATTTTTGGGAACTGAAACATACAGAAGAGTTAGTTCCACGTAAAGGGTTAATTTATTAATCAAATTTCTTTGCAAATCCCTGCAATGAACCCGTTACTCAACCTCCTCCTGCAGAAGTCTCTCCCATCCTAAAGGAGACCGTGAACAGCCGTCACCGACGTACCGTCACCCCACGCCAGCTGTGCCATGACATGACCCCTCCTCGGGGTCCCCCATGCCCTGATACAGGGCATTGTTAATACAGGTCTCCCCCACTCCCCTGTCCCAGGCCAAGTTAAATATCATTAACGTTTCAGCTCATCAATAGAGAAAACATTGAAAGGAATTCTTATTTATGTGTACAGAGTATGAAAAATAAAGCTACCTCCTAAAGGCAGCTGGTGAGGGATCATTCTAGCTGAAATGTAGAAATCCATCTGAGAGCAGGATATCATGAGTAATGGGGCATATGCAGTGCCTTTATTCAGTCCACAATATTTTAAAAATATCTTCCTAAATCTGAGCCACTTATTTCTTTATCCTTCAAGAATGAATGCACTTCCAGAAAGTCAAGTAAAGGAATCAAATAACTCAAACCAGTTCTTCTCACAAGTAAATGTATACAACTGACTGACGCAGTATCTATTTGGAACTGTGGAAATATCTTCCAGATTAAGTAAATGTTACGGTGTAAGACTTCCAACAGCATTAAGCTTCTTATTTGAGGTTCTGCACCTTTGAAGGTAGAAAAAGAGAGAGATTTGCTCATGTTCTACCACCACTGAAGCAGTACCGTAGAGGGATTTTTCACACCTGACACCTAATGCTATTTATCCAGGTGATTTTTATTTGCCTTAAACTTGTCACTAAGCATAAAGGAGGTGGCTGGAGCCTGCTGTGCTGCCACAATGGCACTGGGTGGCCAGTACAAACAAAAGCAAGCTAAAGGCGGTCTCCTGGGGCTCAGGCTGCGCCAGGGTCGGGATTAGGTTTAGTCCAGTCTCTCCCCTGCATCCACCACCACAAAATGGGTGGGTGAAATATCTGCTCACTGTTCAGTATACTGATTTAACTAGTGTCACTGATAAAACCAGATTAGAAATACGATAACATTAATTTCAGTGGGAATGAGGAGCTCTTGGCACGCTCTATTGCTGGTCCTTCTGCTCAACTCCTGTAGGTCCTGTGAGCCCAGTGGCATGAGGATCCAGCAGAAAAGCTGGATCATACAAGCAATTGTAATCAAATCTCCAAAAATACAAATTTCCGAAGAAAACACACTGATAGTCCTGCCATAGGCAAGAATCTAGAACTGAAGTAATAGGATTTAATTCCGTTCACACAGACGAGCAAGATTTCTTTTCCAAGACAAAGATCAACATGGTCTACTCTGCGGCTTAAAGCAAGCGTTGTCTTCATCCTCCTGTGCCTTTCCTCGTAAGGTTTTACTTGTTCTTTATCACTCACCTCCTTTTCAAGTGTCCTCTTCTCACAAAAAGCAGCATATTTCCCTAATGCTCAGGCTCCCAGCCCTGGATTTCCTCCTGCACTCCAGCTCTTTCCCTCTCCTCCTTGTTTTAGGATAGCCACTGACTTTGGCTGTCAGTCTCACCTTCTTTGTTGTAGGTTTTGCCTACCGTGTTCAAACCCCAAATCTATAGTATTTTGTCAAATATTTTAATTTTGATAAAACCGTATGTTCTAATGGCCAACAATTTGAAAATCTTTCCCTGGTGATTCTACATGTAAGCCATGGTTATGGAGCACAGAATTTGATATGAACAAAATTCAACTGTATTAACATATTTGTGGAATATGTGGCCAGAGGGGTCACTAGGATAATTTAGTCTGAGCTCAGATAGTCACAGGCTCTAGAAATTTTCCCAGAAGCCTGACTAAAGTATATGTTTTAGAAAGCTGTCTAGTCTTATCCTGGCAATTCCAGGTGATGCTCACACTGCCACATCTGGTAAGCACTTTCAGTGACTAAATACCCCCTCGCTGCCGGGAAATAGCATCTTAGTTCAAAATTGCATTCCACTAAATTCAGCTTTCAGAAATCAGATCTTATGATGTTTTTGTCTGCAAGACTGAACATCCCCCTTACTATCAAGTAGCTTTCCTATGACTAAGGACCTGAACAACGTGATAAATCACCTCTTCATCTTTCTCTGCAGATGATTTGAGCACCACAAGCTTAATTTTTGTAAGGCTTCCTAGATAATATTTGTGTCTCTCTTTTGAGGAATACCTGAATCATCCCGAAATGTGAACAGTGGAACAGGGCATAATAGCCTAGCAAGAGCCTTACCAACACTGCGTATAGAGATAAACCCACTACTTTATCTCAGCTTTATTTCCTCTTTCCCTCTGCAGTTATTATCACCTGGACCATTATTCCTATTATCCCCCCAGCTCCTGCCATGGCCAGCTGTGGAGGGAGGGGGCAGGAGGCACTGGAGGGATGAGGATGGCTCGCTGCACGGATCTCCTGCATGGTTAAAAATACCAGTTAAGTATGCTACTACAACAATGTAAATACCCGGAGGCTCCTCCTGGTCCCATTGCACGTCCGCCCGTGAGTCCCTCCTGAGCAGTACTATGGGAACCTGCTCTTAATTTCCTCTTTAAAATTGCGTATCTTGTAGGTAAAAACTGGTGTCCCCGGCAGGAGGAGGGAGAGAGGCGGTGTCTCCGGGGCTCTGCCGCAGCAGGGACCTGCCTGCTCCGTCTAACAGCATCCTCTGTTCTACCTTCGGGCAGCTCTGTTCAGGCTTTCCCAAATCCAGCTTCCCCACCGGTGGCTGACAAAGACCTGCTTTTTCTCCTGGCTGGTTGGAGGAGCTGCTTTGTCTGACCAGATCCGCTACCCCTGAAGCCTGACTGGTTGATACTAATAGGAATCGAGTCTCTGGCTCCTACTTCTCCCTGGACTCCAGAATTATGTGTGCCATTATTTTGCAGGGGACTGACACTGAATCTATAGATCATTGCAGGGTCTCATTTCTCATTTTCAAGGACTGGAGTTGTACTCTTAGTTACATTTGCGTGCACATAGATGATGCAGCATAATAAAGCTTACTAGTGTAGTGGGAATGACTTTAGGGCTGCTTTTTAAGTTGCTGTTGCTTTTTTGAATGTGGGAAAGGATGTCTTATTTTCATCACAATTTAGAGTTATCAGGTAAAAGATCTGGGGCCTCAGCATAAGTGCACCCATCTTGTTTCTTAAAATGTGCACTGCCTTACTGTCTCCCCCTGTTGAAATATCCACTCAAAGTCTACGTAGTATCAAGATTACAACACATGTGGCTGGACATACAGCTCTGTTTCTTCTGAAGGTTTGCCCAGATAAAGGTGATGACGAGTTATGAACTACAATTTTTTCCAGTAACATTTATTAAATCATATGGTAGCCAACTCCCTTTTCAGATTAAAATGTTATCAATCCCATTTTATATGCAGAATATAGCCAATCCCAATAGAACATACAAAAACTGAGAGAGGAATTGGATTATAAGTTCAGAAGTGTTACGTCTGGGAGTTTGGCAAGAGAGATTTTACCACCAGAATCTAAGGAATCACCTGCTTCATGCAGAATTTGCTCCTCCAAATAATTTTTCGTACTCCTTCCCAGGAATCCCAGGAGCTGGACATTTTCACCCAAAGGGCAAATCACCACCATCAATTCTCTTCCTGCAGCTGTTTGGCGCCTGTGGGATGTGAGTGCACACAGTCCTCGCTGGCAGTACTTCACACCCCCATCCATTATATCCAAAATACACAATGGCTGTATGTAATTTTCAAATGTACGATATTTTAGAATAGCATTTATACTACATATGAGACTACGGTTATAAACCCGTAAGGTCTATTGCATTTTCATCAGGGAGACAGAAACTCTCTGGTGTAATGATTCTTCCCTGATGCCATGCTCCACGACAGTTTTCCCGACAGCAGCAGGCACGGGGCACTCCCTGGAAGGCGACCGCGTTTCATTACAGCACCACAGAGACTCCTGATGTAATTGCCAACCGCCCACTCCAGCCCTTTCCTCTCTGACTTTAGTATTTGCGTCTGTATCTCAGTGAACTCTTTTTCCCCAGGCCCTGTTAGATGATCTGTTACAGAACTACAGCTGAGCTTTAAATACGAAAAAAAAGAAGAAATCGCAGGCAGGAAGCTGTGTGAGTACAGCACAGTGTTTGAGCCCTATTTTTATACCCAGTTATTTTCTGTACTCAGCGTTGTACAGAACACAGACCCCATCATCCGTGCCTCAAGGGACACAAGATCCCAGTGGACAAACCCTCTCCAGATTTTGCTAAAGACTGGAACGTCTGATCCAGAAGAAGTGTGCATGCTTTTGTTTCTTTTTGAGTCTTACAAGGAATTTTGCAGTCTTTCTAAGGGAAGAGTTGAACTGTGACATGGTAGAAGATGGAGAATTTTCCAGACTTACAGAGTGCAGATTAAGTGATTTTCTCTTAAGTACATGCTTTGTTCATTTTCTAATTGACTGAGCTCTTCTTTAATCTGGGTTTTATAGTGGGGAAATTAAATAAAATCAAGTAGAAGATATCTGTAAGTCTTACTACAATGACACTGAGCAGGTTGCATCATTTATGCATTTCCAAAATAGAATTAAAAAATAAAGGAATACAGGCCATACATTAACTAAAATAACACACAGGTAAGCACAGAAGTGTAGTCCTGCTGTATAATGTAATTCTGTAGAATTACAGAAATGATACAACATGAATCATAGAATCATTTAGGTTGGAAAAGACCTTTAAGACCATCGAGTCCAACTGTAACCCAACACCACCATGCCCACTAAACCGTGCCCTGAAGTGCCAGATCTATGTGTTTTCTGAACACTTCCAGGGATGGTGACTCCACCACTTCCCTGGGCAGCCTGTTCCAATGCCTGACAACCCTTTCAGTAAAGAAATTTTTCCTAATATCGAATCTAAACCTCCCCTGGCACAACTTGAGGCCGTTTCCTCTCGTCCTACTGGTACTCATGAAAAAATGTAGATTTTCTTTTTATCAGTGATTTCCTAGGAAGATCTTCTTTCCCATGATAGAAACTGGCTTCCACAGTAAGTGTTTCTGGAGCCTCACAGTTTGAGACAAATAATGATTTCTGGTATATTGGTATGCTGCTAATTTTTCTATTTACTGACTGATAGGGATCATTACATTCAGATCACTAAAACCTGTGGAATTTATTAATTATGACTAGAATATATATGCATAATCACAATGGAAAGTTAATATTTAATAAGAATTAAAAATTACTATTTTGCATACATACTTCTTACGATGCCTCTAAAGGCTCTGATCTACGAGCAGATTTATCTTTTAATATCTGCTATGCTGAGCTTCGAGTGCAGACTAAATCCATTGCAGAGCTACTCTCCATTTCAACAGCTACAGCCTTTCACCCATCCCACATGGCAACTGTGAAGGTCAGAAAAAAAATTAAATATAGCAGCGAATAAACATTTATGCAGTATACGGATTAATGAAATGCATAAGAAACAAGCTAATGAGCAAGGATGGACAACAAATTAAAATCCCAAATAAATTTTGTACAGGGTTCCAAAATGAAAAGCACTTTACAGTCATCTGACATTTTTTCTTAAAATGCTTTTAAATGAATACCTTCTGATTTAGAACAAGGTACATAGACTGTTTGTAGAAATTAAATAGAGGAGGCAATCAAAACTAATCTTCTGCTTTCTGTAGTTTTATCAGGCCGCCCTACTGCGGGGACAGTGGGGTGAAGGGACTGAGCGAGGAGCCTGGGGGGGCGGCCCCAGCGGCGGAATCCCTCCCTTGCCAGGAGGCAGCACAAACGGGGCTGGAAGTGCAATCGTGCAACGTGCCAGGTGTGCCAGGGTGTTACCGCAAGATACAGCCCGGTACAGGATCCCTGGTGCTGCCAAATGCCGGTGGCAGGCACAGCATCAGCGGAGCGGGAGAGCAACGGACGGAAACCACTGCAGAGTCATTGCTACGTGGCGGCCAAACAGCTGCGAGGTCGCAGAACTGATTTGCTGTAACTCACCTGAGGGTCTGATTTTCCAATTAAATATTTTGAGTGATTTGGGACCGATTCTCCATTTGCAAATTTCGAAGTAAAGAGTTGCCCGTGCCACATCAAATATTAAATGCATGTTAGCCTTTGATCATTTCCTGGGAGTCAAAATAAATCAAAATCAAAGCCAAAGTTTTTTGTTATCTAAAACAAATGAGAAAAATGAAATGATTATTTTTTGTTTTGCTGATGAAAATTTAAGGCGATGCTAAACATTTTGGAAAAAGATTTACATTTCAGTGAAGCTTCATTTCTGTTCAGAAAGCAGTTTATTACATTGCTCTACTTAAATTTGATTGAGGTTAAAATATGGAGCAAAAGAGGAACATGGAGGAGCAATTGATAATTCGACCTCACAAGTAGTCATGCAGGCAATGCGACATCTCCAGTGTTACAGTATGATCCTAATGTGCAAACCCATCCTTACGCGGTTTGAAATCTCCGCCATCCCCTTCCTTCATATGTCTGGATGAACACAGTCTCTAAAAGGTTTCTGTGGATGACCAATAGTAGGACAATTTCAGCATTTTGCATTATTTCCCTTCTCCAATTCTTTGTTGAGAATAGTTATTGTACTCCGCTTTAATAAGTAATTTGTCAACATTATAGGATAGCAAAAAACCAGGGAACATACTCAAAAAAGTTGTTTACCTACTTGGTTTGCACAGTGTTTTATTTAAATATTTACCAAAGCTTATGTCCACTACAGCGTTAAATAAATTAATCACCTATATTAGAAGTGCATACCAATAGAGTGTGGCATGAGGGACACAGTGACATGTTTATTTTCCCTTGGGCTGTTTATAAGAGAGAGAAATAAATTTGTTTCTGTTTCCAAAAGCAATTAAAACAAACGGCATGAGAACGAAGTTCAGACAAGCCTTAATAGCGAGCTACTATAAAACCAAGTGTGCAATAATAATGATAACGTTAATAATAACAATTTTATTCCACCCTGGTGGCACTAATCCATTGGAACCAGTCCATCAGCTCCAAACCAGCTTGTAAGTGGTAACAACCCGCGGTCCCAATCTCAAGGCCCTGAAGACAAATAAAACGGAGGCACTCGGCATTTCCCATCGTGAAGGACCCCACAGCCATCTTCACAAAAACTGCCACGAACTGCCGAACGCTGCCCAAACGGGTTTTTGCACTCAAAGTGGGCTTTGCCCTCGTGCCCCCCGCCCTGACGGTGCGATGCTGCTGTGAGCCGCCGAGACCTCGCTGCGCATCGTTGCGGGGGGGAACGATTGTTCGTGATGTACGGACGAGCTTGTAAAGCCCTGGGGACTCCCCGGCGAGCGCAAAAACTGCTATCTCAATGTAATTTGTTAGCACCAGTAGTCAGGAAACACTAGCTGTGCTGCACTCGCAGCCAAGATCTAAAAAAAGAGCTCAGAAGAGGAGGGGATTATTATCTTCTCAGGCTCCCTGCGTTTTAATTTCCTGATCGGATCTGCCACTGGGAGCAGATGACCCTGTGGTCCCACCGACCTGATGAATCCCACGAGGCTCCCGCAGCCTGCGCAGCCCTTCCCAGCCCCGGGGCGGCGGGGGGCACGGCGGGCGCCGACCCCCAGGGCAGGGTGGGCAGCACGTCCTCAGCAGAAGGCGGTGGGGACACCACGCTCCTGCTCCCACAGCACGCACCGCCCCACGGTGAGGGGCACGACCCTCTCCAGATCTTCCCAGAGCCCATCTTTGAATAGACAGCTTTTTTCCCTGCACACCCGGATTTTGTCATATTTTCTGTACACCTGCCTTTTGTCGTGGTTTAACCCCAGCCGGCAACTAAGCACCACGCAGCTGCTCACTCACTCCCCTGCCCCCAGTGGGATGGGGGAGAGAATCAGGAAAAAAAAAAAGGTAAAACTCGTGGGTTGAGATAAGAACAGTTTAGCAGAACAGAAAGGAAGAAGCTAATAATGATAATAACAACAATAATAAAATGACAATAATAATAAAAGGATTGGAATACACAAAACAAGTGATGTACAATGCAGTTGCTCACCACTCACCGACTGGTGCCCGGCTAGTTCCTGAGCCCCCTCACCAGCCCCGCTCCCCCCAGTTTATATACTGGCCATGACGTCACACGGTATGGAATACCCCTTTGGCCAGTTTGGGTCAGCTGTCCTGGCTGTGTCTCCTCCCAACTTCTTGTGCCCCTCCAGCCTTCTTGCTGGCTGGGCATGAGAAGCTAAAAAAATCCTTGACTTAGTCTAAACATTACTTAGCAACAACTGAAAACATCAGTGTGTTATCAACATTCTTCTGTACCGAACCCAAAACATAACACTATACCAGCTACTAGGAAGAAAATTAACTCTATTGCAGCTGAAGCCAGGACACCCTTTAAAATTTCAAAAAAAATCTAAATTTAGCTGTGGAAATGCAAAATACGTGGCTGGTTTGGGTTTTTTTGAGATGTTTATCAGTGGTCAAAACTCATCAGGTCTTGACTTGGGCTCATAATCTCTAGCAATTCCCTCCACAAACAGACGGCAGCAGGTCCCTGGCTCGGTTCCCCACTCGCCCCCAGGGCTGGCAGTGATGGGAGCACGGGACAGACCTCTCTGCCACGAAAAACAACGTTTCCTCTGAGGCGGCCAACGCAGGCAGGGCCAGCGGCACAGCCCCCCGAGGCGTCTCGCCCCTTTGGCAACGGGACAGCTTGCCCGTGGCGGGCAAGGATGCTGCACTTCACCGGGGGGTCACCACCAGCTGCATCTCCGAACCCCACGCTGCGGGAACGACAGGCTAGGGACCTTCGTGACCTCAGCTGTCTGCTGTAGCTACTGAAAAAAATAAGGGGAAACATTGATTCCTCTCTGCAGACAGAATAACTTATTGCTTTGCTTTCCTAATATGCATATTGATTTCATTAACTTGTATAATATCTAGAAATCACTAACATGACATAAGAAATAGATTATTGTTCTTCTTTTTACGGCTTGGACATAATAATTAGTTTTTATGACAAATACATAGAAAAATTAAAATGTGCTTATGAGGGTTATTAAAACCAGCGATGAACTCCATTTGCCACTAATTGAGAATCTATACGACTTTTCAGTTTGCAATCATCAGATCTCCCGGCATCTGGAAAACCTTCCGCTTTACAAATTATTTTGTCTTCCAAAACTTTTCATAAATTTTAGCATATGCACTTGCACGAAGATTTCTTGTAAGAAAACCCTAACTTCCTATTCTTTCCTTCTCTTAATCTTCCCATTTTAGTCAGAAGGACGAAGCAACTAGTGACCAAATAACCAGACGCAACCATAACACTCAAATGTGGGGAAAAAAGAAGAATAAAAAAAGGACAGTTAATCAAAGGAAAGTTTTTGTGAGAAAAAGATAAAATAATCCCAGGTTAAAATGTGGTTATTAGGAATAAGTAATACGTTTAAACCGTATGTGAATGAGAAGAGGGTGACCGCATTAACAGCTAGCACAGCCTTCAACAGCGTGTTCAACTGTCTGCAGAGCTCATCAATAACCATCACCAAGCAACAAAAAAGTAATAATATTGCCAACCGCAAACCGCTGTGACTACTGTGAGGTGCATTAATTAGCAGAAACAGATGTAACTTATTTCCAGGAGATTACACAGGCTGACGTCCCACGCAGCAGCTAATGCAGCTAATCCAGCGCAGTGGCTAATTAGCCAGTGAGGTGTCTGTATGTGCTCGTGAAGCTTCATCACTTGCTCTTGGTCCCCAGCCCAGCTATAAACCCAAGCCTGCTTCCGTGTGGTTTGGGAGAGGACACCCTCCAACCAGTGGCTTTGTACAGAAAGTAGATGATGCCAAATATTTGTGACCTCAGACTAAAAAGGGCAGGATTGCAAAGAATCCTCTTAAAGGCCGGACTTTGCGCAGATTACTATCAGTCAAGTGGTTAGTGAACGAAAGTCGTGGTATTACAATGCAAAATTCATAAGTTCTCATAAATCAGCCTGCTTCGAATGCCCCAAGAAGCAAGAAACTATTTCATTGTTTTAAAACACCCTTAATTTTGTCAAGATCTTTAAATTATTTATATCTACATAAATCCTCCACCTCTCTGGCAAACATGTACACCATTTTCATCCTCAGACCTGTAAACAACTTTGATCCCCTAAACACCTCTAAATGCCACATCTAAAATACCTTATTTTAAAATAAAAACCAACCATAAACATCACAAAAAAACTCTTTCCAACAAAATCATTTTTATAGTTGAACATATTGCACCACAGTATCTATCATAAAAAGGATAATTGTGCTTTTTAGAGTTGTAGAATCATTTGTCAACACTTAAAAAAACCACCTTGCTCCACTTTTATGTACTTTTTTTTCAGAATGCATTAGAGTTGCCACACAAGAAATATTATTATATCCTCCTCTGCTCAGCCCTGGTGAAACACATCTGTAGGGCTGGGTCCCCTTGGAAAAGAGAAGCACGGAGAGCGGAGCGAGTCCAGGCAAGGGCTGTGAAGGCGATGAAGGGCACGTCCCAGGAAACAGTAGCCACGAACACGAAGATTGTCAAACAGGAGTAGATAAGCAAGAGTAAATCAACAGCAAATATTTAAACTGGCATGCAGTTTGTTGAGTTTAAAACATTTAAAATTATTTCAAATTTCTACATTTTAAGGGGTCTGGGTTTCAGAGAAGAAACCCTTCATGAATGAAGTCCCATCCCAAATTCCCAGCTTGAGGCAAGGGCAAATAAGGTTTTTCTTTTGGAAGGAAATGCCTTGAAAGCCAGGGTAAGTGGAAACTGCAAGTTACAGAAAAACAGATGTTCAGAATTTTTCAAGCCATATTCATCTGCAGAACCAGTTAATTGCCCACGTGCCCAGCAACATTTTACCGCTCCTAAACATCGATGCCTATGAACTGTATTACTGTGCCAGTCTTGACCCACGGCATCTCACCTCCTTATGGCTACTGAGAAGAGTTAATGGAAGGAAGAGAAAGAGTTTGCATTTTCTGGAGCATTTCAGACATGTGTTGTAAGTGTAACTCCAAGGGCAGCTCACAGATTATTAACCTTGGTGAAATGCATGACCTGAGATCGTGGGACAGTCTCCCAAGACACTGTAGGCAGCAGCACTGGCTCACTGTCTGCAGCAGCTCAGTGCAGCCCAGCAGAAATAACGTGCAAAGTGAAGCTCCTTCCACCCTACCTGCACCCACTATGGTTAATTTAACTGTTTATGAATGCATAAAAAAGTAGGTAACCATCTAGGTGACTCTCCATGTAGCATCATTTTTCGTCCAGCTGAAGCTCCCCCATTGTAATCAGATATTGCACAAAGATTTTTTTCACGTTTGACAAAATAAAATAGTAAGATGAGCTCAATATTTAGTGAGTTGCAAAATACCCCCAAAATGTGTATGATTTTTAGAGTATAGTTAATACAGTTTTTAAATCAGTAGAGTAAATAATATAAAGAAACAGACAACAGCCTGTGCTAGTGTGGCACAAATCTTCATTTACGTGGCAATCAGTCACCAACTGGGAAAACTAAGAATACTTTTTTTCTTTTTTGCATTTACATGATTAGTTCCTTAACAGCAGTTTGATTGAAGAGCATTGCCTAAATGTCTCCACCTCTTGCTTATTAAACACACTTTGTCTTGTATGCAGAAGAAGCATCGTCACACTGGTTCTGATAAAAATTATGGGTGGGCTGTGAAGAAAAATGGCTGTATCTTGATTCTGCATTTATTTCCAATTCATGTCAATGCTAAAGCGTGAGGAAAACCTCATAAAAGTAGTACTTTTGTAAGTTTTTGATTAATCTCTTTTCCTCTTACCTCTTTCATATAATTAGCAATATAACCATAATTTGTATAAACGAATGTAATATCCTTTATGTTTTAAACAGAAATTTATTATCATGTATTATCTGTTATCAGTGACCAATTTATTTTACACCAACTTGAATATCAGTCTTAAATTAAAGAAAAAAACCCCCACATTGCCACAGGAACATGCTAATGCAGAATTTGAAGGAAAAATCAAAGTGAAAATGTGTAAGCAAATATTCTCTCTGTTGTATCTATTGTATTTCTATCAACAGTATCCTGGAGTCACAGGGGCAGGAAGGTTTCCTAGAAGCGGTCTCTGGCTGGTTAAAGGCTGACACAGCTGGATTCACATCTACAAGATTCTTCCTAAATCATTCATTTCAGCACAGAAATACTGGTCTTTACCTGCTCTACTTGTGGCAGCGTCACTTCTCAAAGGTAATGATCTATTTTAACCTCAGTAAAAGTTTATGAAGGCATGAGAGACTTGGAAGGACGTCAGCAGTGGCAGATGTGTCACCTGCATGGGTGCCATCCCTCCTGCTGCCTCGTCACCCGCCCAGCTGCTAACGACAGCGGTGTGCGCCGACAGTCTGTGGACTCTGGGAGGGTCACAGTAAAATAGTTTATTTATCCTCAGCAGCAATATCTCAAATAAGTAAATCTATTCGGATTCATCAAAACCAACTTAAAATGAGCCGTGCCTTGAATATGGGAACTGAACAAAAAGTGAATTTATACTTAAGAGGTTTGCTGAAGTCAGTGAGGGTTCGGCTATTGATTCATCGAAGCAAGGAGTTCTCTCTGTGCCACTACACCAAACACACGTGGTGCTTCCAGCTACGTGCTCACCACACGCCGCTTCTTGCAGGTTCAGCCTTTCACCCAGGTTTTGTGAGCAACGGCCCCAGCAGAAGTGGAGCTGCACGTGAGCAGAGGCCGGCAGCGGGGCAGGCTGCTTCCAACATACGTGGAGGACTGTTATCAAGCCAAGAAGCCATTCATAACATGCGCATTGGAATGAATTTCTAATTCAGAGAGTACCACTGCGTAAAACTTCAAGTAATGGAAGCCACTACCAAAGGGCTAAATTTATTACTAAAATTAACGAGCAAAAAAGGTTAAGAAAATGTTACCAACTATATATCAATCGTATCACTGTGATTGATCTTCACTTAGAATATCTAAACATTTAACTAAGAACTACTTAAATTGAGTATTTCTTTCATAAATGTTTTAGTAAATCCTAGAAAGTTTAACAAAAACCAGGCTAAAATATCAGGTGGGTTTTTCTGTTATTAAATACTAACAGTGATTTTCAGGGACTGTTTTTACACTGTTAAGCTAATACCTCCAATGCTTATGGTCCATCCACGTTCTTTAAAGACTGAAAGTAAAAGAGCTCAGCAAAATAATATATATCTCATGTATGAGAGAGGTCGGCCCCAAACTGGAAGCAAACCACCACTTCTCTGAGGAGGGATGGAGATGTGTCTCCAAGCGCGGTGCTTCTGGAACAAGCACACTGGCCTAAACCCAAAGTTACCGCAGGAGGGGAGGCAGAGAGCAGCCCCCAAGTTTCACCTCGCAACCAGAGCCTGCTCTGCGAGGCGGGTAGGATGCGCTCTGAATGAAGGCTGACGGGCAAAATTTGTTATGATGCTGAAAGTTCTTTGAAAGACGAACATGACAGCTTTCTTTTTTCCAAGCAAATCGAAGGATCTTCATCTCTTACCGACAGTTATTTTGCCATGCAACCATTTCTCCATCAATGAAGAAGCAGACTCTCTGCAGATAATCATTCTTCAATTTCTGATGCCATAGATTTTCCCTATTTTCTATGACTCATCTTGTTCACTTGGTAAATGCAGAGAGAAGGGAAAGGACGAGCACTTGTTCTCTCTGCAGCCCTTTCATCACTCTCCTACATTTTTTCATTACTGTACTCAATTTATCACTGAGAAAATACAGAAATAGAAAAGCTATATTCTTTGCCTCGAGATGGATTTGTTCTCAGCAGTTTGATGCTTTGTAAAGCAGAAGCAATGTAGAAAATAAAGTTGCCATTTCTGTTAATTGATTTGCAAAAATCGAGTTGTAAATCAGAAAAACCTTACTGAACCAAAAATCTAGCAATATTTTATTTTTCTTTCAAAGCTTTCCATCTTTCTCCCTTAAGTGGAAAGCCATTCTCAGGCACATTGACATCGCCAGATCGCTGGGTCCCCAAACAGCATATTCCCCTTTGACAGGTCTTGGGTTTCCAGCAACAGGTACAATTAGGATGAGCAATGCCATCCTAATCTTGCTGGCTAAATAAACACTGACCATCAATCCTGAAGGATAAGCCCCGTTTAGGCTGGGGGAGATCAGCAGAGGTGCTGGGGTGCTGGCTCCAACCACCCAGCGTTACGGTGACTGCAGCTCTCTGCCTCGTTCAGCATCTTCCAAAGACTGGTTAAATGCTCACTCAGTTGCACAGCCTGTGTAAGGGATGTTGATTTTGGCTGAGTACATTTTCCTCTAACACCAGCACACTTGCTTTTTTAACCACAATTTCAGTGTACTTAGCAAGCTAGGAGTAATTAGGTACTTTTTTGTTAACTGTCTAATTATTCTTCTTAACTTTTTTAAGCACACTGAAATTGGTTAAAAAGAAAAGTGAATCACATGATTTACAAAAAACCCCTAACTGTTTCCTGCTACTAATAGCACTGTAATGGGATGGTGCGGTGTTATGTCTTTCTGGTATGAAAAACTGAAATAAAAGGAAATGAGAAAACAAGTTTCTGCAAGCCATAAAGTCCTCAAAGCAATCATGTCCCATAAACCAGCATACACGCATGCCTTGTGCAGGTACGAATGGGATGCCTTCCAGCTTCAGAGAGAATCCCTCGTCCAAAATAAAGATTGTCAAGAGTATAGATAGAAAAAGAATTATTTTATTTGGAAATTATTTCTGTGCAAATGGGGATGAGATTTGTATCTGTGGGATTATGCCTTTATGGTCTTTTCTTCTTAAAGAGAAGGTGAACTGTGACGGTGAAACATCCCTTGGGCATACAGAAGATGCAGAGTAGGACTCCCATCTTCCATCTTTCACACTGTTTTTCCCACTACTTGGAAAAGCTTTCAGACATATCATAAGCTACTTTCAGTAAGCAATGCTCTTTAATCAAACCTCTGCTAAGGATTCAATCATGTAAATGTAAAAAAAAAGAAAAAAAGGGGAAAAAAAAAAAAGCAATAACCTACTGGCTAAAACTAAAGTTTTCCCAGTTGGTGACTGATTGCTGTCTAAGTAAAAGGTCTGAGCCACAGACGATATTCTATTTTAGTTGCATTGTTTAAGCTAATTTAGCACACACTGATATGAAAGTACTCTGAAAAATCAGGGATTCTTTCTGTGTATGTTACAGACCACTAAATATGCAATTTATTTCATTATTTCCTAGGCAAATTATGTCAAATTTACTTCTCATTTTGATTCTAAGAGGGATTCTTCTCTGCTTCAGATCCTACCGCACGTCCCAACACCCCCAACCCTCTGTCCAGCACTGGAGACTCGTGTCATGCAACTGCTTCTGTGTAAGAACTAAATATAATCTTAGGAAGGATTCTGCAAAGCACTATCTCAGATAATCAGTGCAAAAGTCTTATATCCAGTAGCAGTGATATTGTTTGATTAATGAAGTTATTCCAATTCATGAAAAATATATAAAAAAATTATACACAATGGTTATTCTTGAAAATCCTTTCCAATTTAGTGAATTCAAACATTTAGTATATCTACAACTGGAATATACTGTGATTTTAATGGTACATTTTTACAGAAAAGAGGCACCCCCCAAAAAGAAGAATGATTAAAAATAGGAAAATGGTCAAAGGTAAAAATAATACAACATTCTATCTCGTTAAAAATTGACTCCCCCATATTAATTTCATATGCCAGCATTCCAGGGGAACAATCACTCAGAAAAGACAAGAAGGGAATTGTTTACACAGGGTAAGAAAGGAACAACGGGGTGGAGCAGGATAAACATTTGTCAGTTAAAATAAGTCTGAATAAATTTGCATAAAACAGCCAGAACACTTCAAAAATCTCATGGTCCATAGGAAATTTCTGAAGACCCAACTCTGTGATTCAGCAGACTTAGACTGGAAGAGGACAATAACATACAAGCAAAAAAGTATAAATAGATCTGCATATAGCCCTCTTCCATCTGTCAAGTACCATTAAACACCTTCCAAGGCGTCCTAAACAAGCAGCTTACTTCCCAGCCCGAAGGCAGCTTAGTCAGATCACAGGTCTAACGTGGGAATGCTTTACGTCAGCAGCACCGTGCCAACCGACTGGGGCTGCTGCCCTCCGTTCCCTTCCCTGTCATTAAAGTGCAAGGTATGATGGCTTAACGTCTTACCTGTAAGCGGCCTGTTTCCTAGTCATTATAATCTGCCAAAAAATCCTTTCTTTCTTCCTGTGCCATTAGGTATAAGCTACGCTGTCCTCATTTCTCCAGAAGGTGTCAATAAGTTGCTAGTTATTATATGAGGACATACACATATTATTCCCTTAAAACCCCACTATTCCTCTTTTCAGACAATAAGCTAAATACTGCAAGGTTCAATTTAAAACCAACAGAGAGAAAATTATAGTTTGGTCAAGCCAGAAAAGCAACGTCATGTAACAATTCAGAGTAAACTTATATTTCGTATTCTATATCATTGTAGATAAAGCAAGAGTTGTGTTCAGTCTTAGTGAAATGGAGAGGCTGCTTATCTGAGGGGTGCAGGCTGTAGACCGCTGAAGTTGCTGTGCACATTTATATATGTATGTGTAAATAGAGGACATAGAGAAGTGAGAAACAGGTAAGATGCAGAAATTTGGTATGCATAGATTTTAAAGATTAATTAAAACATAAGTGGGCATAGAGCTTTCCACTGAAATATTTTATGCAACATACTAAGTACCAAGAAAAAAAAATCTAGAATAGAAAATTAGAGGTAAACACCATCAGTAATCCTTACAGGCAAATGAGAATATTTGAAGTTTTTGGCAGATAAACAATAATATACTTGTTGCCACTCTTGCTATCACATGAACTATATAAAAGATCTGCAATGATTCAAGATGCTTTCTTGTAACTGTGCATTTTTTCTTTTGGAGAATTTTATGGGTTCGATTTTTCTCCAGTAAGGCTAGATGACAGATTTACATTGTATTCCCAATATAGTTATTAAAATAATTTCCCTTGACAGTTCTCTGACTGCATCACTCCCCCTTCTTTGAATCCCAACCATATGTCTCTGCTTACTTTGCATTTTAAGTATCTTGTTCTTATCTGAAAAGCAATTCATTGTCCTTTACTCCTCAGTACACGTCCACTCTCGCTCATTATGACACGGACGTGCATTTCGATAGTGTCCACGGCCACCCGCTCGGACGGCATCATCTTCCCCTTCCCCTCATCCACACCGGAGAGCCCCACGGAAAGGACACCACCACCGCCGGGACCCCTCGCGCCCCACCACTGATGCAATTTCCACATTGAAGCAGATGAATCCTGCCGCCTGCAGAGCTGATGTACCTCACCCAGTGATAACAAACACCGTCATCCATAGTCATACCACTTCAAAGATGCTGTCAAGTGTTGACTCTTGGGAAGCTGAAAGTCAAACCTTTCAAAGGTCAGGGTGACTTCAATGGGCCAGTGGTGCTTAGGAAAAAATTCTGTACCTTGTCAAACAGCATCTTAAAAATGGGGCTGAAAGGAACAGAATCAATCAACTTCAACCGTTTGCGCCGAGAGAAGATCAAGAGTATCAGAGACATCTCTGACGTGTCAGTCCCACCTTGGGTTGGTAGCTTATGGCAGAGATCTCCCCAGGTGACCTGTTCTGGCTCTTGTCTGCCCACAGAACTGGAAATTTCCTCCTACTCTGAACCTCTTTGCTAGGAGGTTTTCTTAAACACTTGTTCTGCCCTTTGTGTCCTCTTTGTAATAACTATGCAACTATTTGAAAATTTGTTTTAACCTGCTAGAATTCCCTGTCTACAGATATGAAATCTTTCACGTTTCTGTTGGGTGTTATATTTCCTACTATTATTTATTTTTATGCATTTCATTTTTATTCTCCTTTGAACTTTCTTTACCTTGTGTAAAACTTTAAAATTATTCTTCCCCAAACTGGGCAACCCATTCCAGCTAAGACTTCATCGGGGACAGATAAAGCAGAACAGGTACAAAGCATTTCCAATCCAGGTACTGCATCTCCAGGCGACATCTGCCCTTTTCCTGCAGTATTTATGTTGTTGTCTCAGATTTAATACATGGCCCACTGTAACTCTTCTGAAGCACTGCTGCCCATGTAGTTTTCACTCATTTGTGTATTTGATTTCTCCCTAAGACTGTTGTCTTGCACTGTCCTTATTGAATTTCATCTTATTGATTCCAGGCCATTTCTGAAATCCATCATTTTGAATTTGAAGCTTGTTGTCACAAGTACTTGCACTTTGATGTCACCTGCAAATTATATAGATGTATTCTCTAGTATATCACCTAATTCATCTGTTGAAATCAGTATTAAATCATTCTGGAATCACGACAGACCCATTCGATATGTGCTTCCCGCTAGACAGTGAATTACTGACAATCATTCCTTCAGTATTATTTTTAACAAGCTGTGTACCCACCTTACAGCAATTTGATCTGGGCTGTCTTTCTTTAATTTTTGGAAGAGAAAGCCAGGACTGATGGTGTGAACATCACTGTAACATAAAGATGCGATTCCCATCTACTGCCTGACCTTTCCCAGAAGGTGAATTACCTTCTCAGAGGAGGAAATTAGACTGGTCTTTCACAGTGCCTGCTTTAAAAATTAATGTTGCTCGTTTATCACCTATTAACATTTTATTGTTTATGAGATTCCCTTTTTTTAATGTGTTAATTCCAGATTTTTTTCAGGTCAAAAGTTAAGCTCACTTTTTTATATTTTCTGGGGTCTTGTGTTGATTGCTTTTTTAAAACGAAATACTGGGTTTCATCTTCCCCTCAGATTTCCCAAACATTATGTCAGGACTCGGAGACTGCTTTCAGAAGTTTGAGGAGGAATGCTACCAGTTTGTGATTATACCAGCTTGTGTGATGCATCTCAGCATTTAAGTTGACCTTTCCTTATTTTGGCTCTCCCTCCTGAGGAGTTACGCTCTCCAGCTCCCTGATGGAGGTGGGTCAGAGGGAGGTCTGGTCTCTGCACACATGGACCAGCGGAGAAAACATCTGCTTTGCTTTTGGCTCCAGTCTCCATAGTTGGAGGAGGAGGAGGATGCATCACCATAGGAGGATGAGAGGAAGGATGGGGGACCCACCAGGGAGGTGACCCCCAGGTGCCCCATCCAAGCATCGTGCTCAACTCACATTTCTTCCTGCAGCTCTGGGACAGGTTAGATCACAAGTGCCATCCTGACTCCTCCGCGTGTTCCTTGCACCGAGGGATGCCTCTCATTATCCACTCGCATACTATTTTTGCTCAGGAAAATGGTTGTCTAGTTATACTGAATGCAAATATATACTGAGCAAGTTTCAAATGAATTGACTCAATTCAAATGAATAAAGGCTTGTTCCCTGAATTGAGTGAGTCGGTAGGTATTTATTCAGTATTTATTTTTGTTCTTACTACATAGCCTAGAAATTAGTAATGATTATCTAACATTTAAACTTGGAATTGCTTTCCACATTATTCATTTCTTCTCTCGAGTTTCTGCAGAACTGCCCCCTTTGCACGTAAGTGTGTTGCGAGCGGTATGATTCAATCTTCGTGATGCTCCAATGACACGGGAAGCATTAGTATTAATGGGGATTAATGGGATTATTAATATTCACATTTTACAGACAGTTAACACCAAATTAAAATTAAATTGTTACCTGCCCAACAGTTTTGGATACCTGACCAGAGACAGTGCACGCAGCATCTTCTAACAGAATTTCAGTTTCCAGCTGCTGCGGGCGAGGCCAGGGAGGACCGGCAGATGTGCACTGCCGGCTGCGACCCTGCCCGGAGCAGGATCCTGCTCACGGCGCCCACTGTTACCGTGAGTTCGAGACTATTTTGACATTCACGCACAAAAAGGGAAAAATAAGTTTGCTCCAAGCTCCTAACTTTGCAACTTTAATACTATTTTGATGCGGCTTTTGAAAACGTATCAACAACAAGTAAGTGTTCTGACCTCACTGCTAGAACTATTCCAACTCCAAATGATCTTACAGGCTTCAGCCAACAACTGTTTGTTCAACCTAAACAGAAGTAGGCGATGTTTTATTTCTGAAATCGTTACAGAACTGCTCTATACAACATTTATAGTTCTGAAGTATTCATGTACTGAGCCTCTCACCCTTTGCTGTATTACCTGTAAACTAGAAGATCTCTTCAGAGAAAAATGCAGTGAGTTTTCTGGCTTTACCAACATGCTCAGTCCAGCATAACCTTGAGATGATGACAGGATCACCCTGTGCCTTTTCATTAAGAGAAACAGCACTTTGAAAGGAGCATTGTCCTAATTAAATTTATAATGTTTTAAAGCAAAGTCCTACAGTATTGCCTCAAGTATAATCGCTAGGCCAGCAAGTATTTGAGTGCCAAAAGAATGCCAGCTCCCAGTTAAGGTATTTAACTTGACTAAGAAAGGTCCAAGTGGAAATTTTACCGTAATTTCATCATGGAATCACAGCAATAGATTCAATTTCTGTTTCCACTGTTACAGTGACATATACACTATGTTGCAATATACAATTACCATCCTGAATGCCTCTGCTTACAGAAATCAATAAAAATGAAAAATGTAAAAGGATTCTATGCACTTGTCCCTACAAATTACACTAATTATTAAAGACTCCAATAACAATGAATAAATCAAATCTGTCCTACTATGCAAAAGTATCACAAGGATCATAACCATTCAAAGTAGGTAGCTTACTCCAGTTAATACGGACTTCCAGAGCTGCGTACTCAAAATCCTGTTTAATTAGGATTTCAACACCTAGCTAATGACTTTGCTTTGATATTACAGAGCACCACTTTCCATCTTAGGTTAAAATTACAGCAGTAGCTTGTCCATGCTGAGTAACTACGTGACATACTAGATTCATAAATAAATAACCATTTCTTAGTGTGAACGAGCATCTAGATTAATTTATAGTACTTCAAAGTTAAAAAAGACTAAGCATATTCTGTTGGCGTAGCCAATGATGAAGGCAAGGCCGGTTTCCCTTTGGGAGAAGGCACAGTGGCAGAATGGCTGAACATCAGTAGACATGGTTAAACCGCATAGGTGTCCTTTGCTACCCTAGCTGGCCAGTATTTCCATTGGGAGATGAGCGTGTTTCCATAAGGAGAGAGCCACAAAAAAGCCCAGACAGACCCAGCCAGGCACACTGATCTGCTGCCTCACACACCTCCCTGGAAATAACCCCAGCTCCGGGCTTAGCACGGATTTGAGAATTGGGAAAGCGTGGGGGGTTTGTTTATGTGTTTGTGTTTTTCAAGATAACTTTTTGTCAAAGGCAGAAGGGAAGGCACATACCGTTCTGGGAGGTGTGCCGACACAGCTCTCCACTGCCATGTACCTGATTCGCCCAGGCTGAGAAATACATAAACTTGACTCAGCAGAGATGGGAAACTGGAAACAATCTGAAATTACCCTTGCCATTAGCAGCTTGACGCTCGTCTCCAGCAGCGTGGCTGCGCTGCTCTGAATTTCACTGCGTGCCCATCAGTGTCGATCGCCCGTCACGAGTTCACGCTGCACACACGAGAGGTGTAGGAGGCACGGCTCAGACTGGCACTGGAGCAAGTCCTCGACGTTCAACCAAAGAACATACGGAGACCTTGCTTGGGACCCTCAAGAGATGACCAGCAGGAACCTGGGTCATGCACTCCATGCTCTGCTGCAAGATCAGCCTGTGTTTGCTCCGGGTGCTGCTCTGGATGCTGTACCGGAGCCTGCAGTACCCACAGAGAAAAGGGGTGCTGGCAGGAGTCGGTGACGTACCCGCAGGGGAGGAGGAGGAGGAACGCCGAAGAGCAGAGCACGTTACGGGACCACAGGAGCTCAGAAGAGCTGGGCTGGCAGGGAGCTCTGGAGATGGTCCGGTCCAACCCCTGCTCACAGCAGGGTCACCCAGGGCAGATGGCATGTGGAAGAGCAAGAGGAAAGTGAGATCTGGGAGCAAGACGAATACTGGAGCTGGAGAAATTGGTGGGGGGGACACACACGGTAGCATGCAGTCAGAAGATAGCTGCTGATGTTCTACAGCCTTGAAAGTACTGCTTGGAAAATGTCGCACTCAGTGGTATTTTCAAGGGAAATCATGGGTGTGTGCAGAATGAAATCCCTGTGGCCATTCATGATATCCCGTTTACCGATGTCTCTGCCATTCATCTTTTTTCAAAAGATAAAAAACATGGAGTGGGCAAAGCTCTTGTTTCTCCTACCCATCAACATGCCTGTTCCTATGAAAATAAAAATTAGCAGCGGCGATGCCAGTGCCTGAGGAAGCCTTCCACAGTTAGGACATTTCAGAGTTGGGAGGTTGCTATCATAGTTTTAAATTTTAATCAACAACGAGCCATAGTGAGACTTTTCCAGCTGTTAAAAGGTGCCTTTGCAATGTGAAAGCCTCGTGACAAAACATTATCATCAATGTATACTGCTGTCAGGGTGAAATAGGTATTTGCAATGTGGGGTTGGAGGATTTACTCAACATTGTTTTTATTCTTTCCACTGCATAGCAACAGAGGTTATTAAGAGCATCCTGTAAAATATTAGTTTTGGGACTCCACGTTAATCAATTTCTCCATGCTGGAAATACTGAAGACTGACAGAGTTAAGACCTCTTCACCAGTTGAGGCCTTTTTATCTGTACAACTGCAGTTCAGGAGCAGATATAATTATAGTAGTGTAAAATTGTGAATTAATTGGGGAACTTTTTATTTGTGACAGAATTAATTTTTAAAACTCATTTAGGAAAGAGTATGGGATCATGGCTAAAGCAAAAGATAATAAGTTAACCACAGCTTTGAGCTCCTTGGCTCCTTGCCCTGGCACAAAGGGTCTGCGCTAAATGAAGCACATGAAGAAATCAGTTGACCTCACTAGGACTCTCAATAGCTTCCTGTGAGGACCCAGGAATAAATCAATATTTGATTTTTGAGTGTGCGATGCGGTGGTCTAGTTCTGATACTCCTGGCTGCAGTGGCCAGTCGTAAATGCAGTAAGTTGGGCTGACAACCAGTGTTGTGGCAGGGAAGATGCTGAGCTCACACCTAACACCAAGGGGAGCCACGTTTGCAGGGGCAGAAGACTCAGGCCAGACAAACAGATTATTCTTCTGGCCACAGAAGGATAAGGAATTATGAGTGATGTTTCCAAATTAGCACATGGCAAAATGACAAAAGTCTCTAGTTATGGCCAGAGGAAATGTTGGAGGAGTAAGCGTCGCTGTGTTACTGATGAGACCAGTGCTAAGAAATACAGGATCAGACACCAATGTGTGCCAGTGAGGATGGCCCAGGGAAAGCTTAGCTCCGTCAAATAACGAATGAGACATAAAGTAATAATGAAGCGACTGGGTTTCTTACATCTGTGATGAAGAGTGGAAAGACAGAAAAGTTGACTTTAAAAGGACCAGAACAGATTATTGTAGAAAAAATTTTTTGAGGAAATACATGAACCAATACGTAACGTAGAGAAAGGCAGATAGTTTTACTATTTTCCTCTTCTCATGTTATTATGATATTATTATTAAAAAAAAATCCCCCCAAATAATAAAGCCAATCAAAATGCGTTTAGGAAGTTAAAAACATGCAGCACATAAACAACAATTTCTACAAGATCTCATGGATGCCAAGAATGCATATGGGATATTGTTTCCCACCATACCGGACTACAGAAGAAGAGAGAAACACTTGAATTGCCAACCAAACAGCACCTGACCTGTCTTAAGAAGGAAACTTCATCATTTTCCCTGTGGTTAAGTTGTTCCCCACGTCAGGTCATATGGCTTTCCCATACATCACCACGGGAAGGGAGATAGCTTCCTCTCACATTATGCCTTTTTAATGTAAAATGCAAATTCTGCTTGCTGAGCTGCCGCTGGGGTGTAACGAGCTCCTTCCGAGCACCCCAGTGACTGGGAAAGAAAATCTTGCCTTTTGTAATGAGAGAGGAATATCTCCATACAGAAAGTTAGCAGTAAACTGCTTGTTTACATAAATTAATGGAAACTTTGAATAAGAAATTACTTCTTGTTCATAAAAGACTCTGTGTATCTGTTCTAAGTAGAGTTATGAAGGAAATAATTCACCATAGCTCATGCACTATGACTGGAATGGGATTTAAGGCAGTCTGGAAAATTAAGCCATAAAACACGACAGGCAGCGTGTTTCTGGAGGTTGCTCCAAGAGCTTTCAAACACCAGTGAAGTGCAGCAATCTGCTGGGCACACACTTCCCGGAGCGCCTCAGTCGCTATTAGAAATGGAAATTAAAAAGGAAAAGTCAGATGAGAGGAACCAAACAGATGCATTTTGGAGAGATGATCAGAAATGGGGCAACTCCTCCGACAAACAGGCCAAACCACGACTGCGAAGCATAAACCAGAGTCCTTTCAAATCTGCACACGTGGAAATGCCTTGGAAAAAATTATCACAGAAATTCTATTATAAAATTAAATATTTTTGCATCTGCTTCCTGGAATCAGACTTATATGTATAAACATCCCTGCTGTATGTAATTATACTCATAGAATGGGTGCATGCATGGGTGAACGCAGAGATGCAAAACCAGTGTTTACGTGTGTGGTTATTCATTTTGGGCTCTCAAACTCAGTGTGCACTCAAATACTTCAGACATAGTCAAGGAAACCTGATGAAAATTTAACCACAATGTTATATTGGATGCATTTATTGCTGTAATTTAAGTTTTCTGTAAATTTTTATTTAAAATATGCAATGTCAGAACACAAAGCAGGCTGAGAATTTACACTGTGGTCACATTTTATCTCACTTGAAATCTACCTGAACATTGCATTATAGATCTGGAAACTCATACGGTAAGTCCAGATGAATAATGGATTTTTTTTTAATGAGCAGCTGAATTCCTAAGTTTGAAAAAAAAAAAAAAATCAGTTCACATAGAACTGAGAAAGGAAAGTTTGGGTTTTGAGGATTGAAATGAAAAAAAAAATAAAATTTCCTTGGGGAAATATGAATGTTTTGTTCAATCTAACCCCAAACACTGTGTTTCTTTTCCAGGTTACAGAATCCTGTCTAGCTCAAAAAAAAGGCTGTTTAGAAAAGGACAGCTGAAAAGCTGAGGCATGAGACGCTGATTTCTAAAGAGTTATTCTAATTATCATGTAGGGGTCTCTTATCCCTGATACACCCCTCAGGCTATATCGTGTGATAAGTAAATGATGAGTAAGATCCTGTTCAGATGATGGCTTTTAAATCTTGATACTTACTTTTATGGGATCGGGATTTCAGAAACTGCTTTAAAACTACATTATTTCTGACAAAAAGGACCAAATGTCTGTGTGTGAAACCTTCCTGGCTTCATCATATATGTGTGAACCCCAAACTTAGTTCTTACCTTTCCAACTCCCTAATTTGGGCTAAAAGACACACCTGTAGTTTTTTCACCAATATTATTAAAATATTCCCTGTAGTGTACCAGACACAGACATTTAATGTTTAAAAACACTTCATCTACAAAGCTGGTTTTAGTAGGAAAGCTTGTTAGATATAAGACATATACCACATACATTCATTTTTATTTTAAACCAAGATTCTATAGGCTGGGGAAGTCTGATATTAGAAATAACTGAAATTTGCAGTCTCTAATATTCCTGGGTTTTGAGTCACAGTGAGAAAAGAGTGTATTTGCCTAAGCAAATTGTACAGTCCACAGTGAATTAGAAGAAAACCAGCACCTTACAAAGCCTGAGTTAAATAAAACCTCAGGAAGTAAACTACATTAGCACTAAAATATTGTATGTATGATAGAGAGCAATTATTATAAACCTAGAATTGTAGGCATTTTTCAACTGACTTGCATTGAATATCTATATTAATTATAGCATAATATCAATATTACTACATTAAGTATTAATTATAATATTTATGTACTGATCCTATTCCTCAAATCTGTTCAACCTTTTTCACAACAAAGAGAATAAGCTGTTTAGGACAATACCAATACTATAGTGGTCTTATATTTAAAATATATCTTACTGAAATACACTGATTCAATTGGACACCTTTGTATCAGCGTTCTGAAAGTCAGCAGAGAAGTCCGAAAGGCAGAAGCAATTAGAGCCATATTATTTAATGCGATGTTTACATTTCAGTGATATAGCAGTGTCTCTGCAGAAAACAGTTTAACTTAAGGAGAGGCTATTACCTGAAAAGAGATATAGGACGAGACTTATGGCAAATACTTTTAAACCGCAAAACCTGGGGCATTACCTGCAAACAAGCAGAGAGGCACGCTACACCTAGCGATTGCTGTTACCACGTACAGAGATTTTGAAATATTTATGGGCAAAATATTTTAGTGTGCTAACTACATCGAATTCACTATGAAAACAAAACAATGACTTTCCTTTGAAGTATTTCAAACAGAAGAATTTTTTTTCTAAAACAACCCTTTTATTGTATAATGGAACTGTTGTGTTAATTGTAATTTTTTTTTGCCAAGGATCTATTTTACATAACAAAGCAAATCTGCCAACTATTAAGGAAATTTTTCAGTTTTCTCTTACAGATGATGGAAGAGGAAATAATATCATATTTTAAATGCAAAGTGGGGATGATTAAAATTTCAGCCTAAATAAAAGAAGAACATTTCTGAATCCTAAAGACAACAAAATGAGTAATCTGCTGGGGACAATGTAATAACTATCTTACAAGTCTATACTTTAGCCCTTAGTATTGTAAAGCCTTACAAGTAAGCGAAAATTTAGCTATTTATTTTGTCTCACTGTAATGTCTTCAGCACTCTTGGCCTTGAGGCAGGTTTGAAAATCACAGGCTTATGAATGCACCTGTTTTATCCAGCTCCTGAAGTGCCTCTTTATCCATTCAAATCTGGGCACTGAAATTCAAGTTCACATCTCTCTTGTGAGATTTTTGTTTAATTTTTTCCTTTTAAATGAACATATTAACCTGAAGGGACAAATGTTCAAAACATCACACGGAAAAAAAGAATGCCAAAAAATGTAGTAAATGAAGTTTTTGTATGTGCATCTCCTTGAGGACAGCTTTCAAAATTTACCTATGGGGCTAGGCTATTCTGTTTGCAAAAATTCCTACGCTTTTATCTGAATAGCTAGGATAAAAGATCTGTGATAAGTAGGTATAATAGAAGTTAGAGTCATATTATAGGATTGTATTAAGAATCAATGCTATAAGGTTTTCATTTAGCTATGGGGTTTTCTTGTGTGGTGCAAAAGATCTTGTACCATTTATTATCCTTGTTACTGCTTCATAAATTATAATATGCAAGAAATACAGCCCCAGTAATTTAAGTCATACAGTTTTCATTGTATGATTCCTTTAAGGAAACTCTTCAGAACATTTCTGTGAAAGATTTGTTCCTATAAATGAACAGTTAGTGTTATATGACTTGTTCTTTAAAGAAAACAACATATCTCTTATTCACACAGGACAAAGGAAGATAAAATCATAGAATCACAGAATCGTTCAGGCTGGAAAAGACCTTTAAGATCACCAAGTCCAACCATTAACGTAGCACTGCCAAGTCCACCACTAAACCACGTCCCTAAGCACCACATCTACACGTCTTTTAAATACCTCCAGGGTGGTGACTCAAATGGGCAGCCTGTTCCAATGCTTGACAGCCCTTTCGGTGAAGAAATTTTTCCCAATATCCAATCTAAGCCTCCCCTGGCACAACTTCAGGCCGTTTCCTCTCGTCCCATTGCCTGTTACTTGGGAGAAGATACAAACCCCCCCCTCACTACAACCCCCTTTCAGGTAGCTGTAGAGAGCGACAAGGTCTCCCCTCAGCCTCCTTTTCTCCAGGCTGAAGAACGCCCGTTCCCTCAGCCGCTCCTCACAAGACTTGGATATATTCAAATCCTGAGCATTGTCTGATGAAAACATAAATGTGAAGAGAAACCCTTTAAAAATTAAAAAGTTCTACTAAAGTGTTGAGGGATGAACACATGAACCATGACTTGAGGGAAAAGGACACTCTGAATTTTTGCTTTGCAACCAGGTGTTTTGCTGGATATTTTAAATGGAAGCAAGTATCACAGAAGAACAACAACTACCTATAGGCTTCTTTGGATGTGGATGAAAACCATGGCTTTATCCTTCCGCCTTTTGCCCCTTTTTTCCCAGTTGGCAGTTCCTCTCCACTCCCCACGGTGATTTCCACTTGTCATCATTGCTCCTCACTGGATGCAAGGTGGAAATCCAAATGGGTGTCTGGCTGCAATTACAACTCACCCATAAGTGAGGATTATTTTAATAATTCTCATTCATCACTGCTGTTACTGAAAATATGCTTGTATAGCTGGATAAATAGTTCATAGAAAAAACCAAACCACCACCAACTCACGAAACTCATTGTTGTGTTATTCAGTTCTGCTGCTCTTTGCACAAACTGTAAGACACTCCAGAAAGCTGTAAAATTAAGCATTTGAAAAATCAGGGCAAGAACAGCATTTTCATGGCTGTTTGCTTCAAAGGATGCTCTGATTTTGCTAATTGCCTCAAAGAGGGCTTCGATTTACTGTTTGCTACAAACAGTATCCTAATTTAGTTTACCCTGTGAGTCTGCAGCTGTGTTTGAGTATGGTGATGTTTGGGGCTCATTGAGCTGTTCTTCTGAAATTCATTCATTCAGTTCGTTGTGTGAGATGGTTTATGTCTTTGTAGATCGGACTCAATACCTTGCATTAGACGAAGACTTAGACATACTGGCCTTTGACATGACAACATCTCTTGGTGGGAAAACCAAAAATATTTTCTTAGTTAATGTATCCTAACAATCTGAATCATCACTGTAATTATCAAACAGAAAAGAGAAGAATAATTTGGATTACCCTCTACCATAAATGTTGTGTTTTTCTAAAAGTGAAGAGAGGAACATAGTTCTAGGACGGCTCCAAGAGTTGCTTAAAGTTGTGCCATCAACTTGAAAGATACTTGGGTGATTTTTTTTTTTTTTTCAGTTTTACTTACAAAACAAGAGCTAATTGAACCTAGCCTAGTGATATTAATAAACCACTGATGAATGTGCTTATTGAAGACCAGTGACTCCTGGCCAATGAGACCCACTTTGTAGGTTTTGGTTGCTCATGCCTACTGGATGGGATATAATGAAATCGAAGTATTACCACATGTCAATACATAGTTAGATATTAAATTTTTTTTTTACTTTGTTCCTTCTGTTAAGGCATTTCAAATTAAATCACACTTTCAGTCGCCACTGAAGTGTTTTTTACAACTTGTTAATGATATTGTAATTATTGCTTCACATACCACACGCGGGCAATTTCCAGATCAAATTTGCAGCTATTTGATTACACCAGGTCAGCCACCAGAAATAGGACATTCTGGCCACTATTCCATATCTAACGGCTCCTGTGTTACCTAAACACTGAGACTTGCCCAGACTATGAGACCATTCCCCGAAATAATTCACTATTCCTATTACTGCTACTCGGATATTTTCAGATAAAATACTACGGAATAACCCATATTCGAGGCCATGAAGATGCAGAAGACACCCGAGCACCCGACACGGGGCAAGAGGCAGGGGAGGTGGGAGTGCGCAGCCCCGAGAGGAGGGGGATGCTCGGGGCCACAGCCTGCCCCGACTGCCGTGCTTCGGGGGGGAGATGGTGAAATCCTCTTATTACTCCCAGCTGGAGAGGAGAGGAGCAGAAGCTTCCTCTTTTGGAGGCCCAATTTAGAAAACTAGAGCCTCCTAAATTAAACCTCAGCATGAAGGTATTTCAAATGCTAAAATGGAGAACAGCAGCATCTTTATTTCCCCTATAGAGAATGCACCCCTCCATCCTTGCCAGATGCCTCAGGTTAGGTAACCTCTGCATTTGCTGCCCTACAATCTTTTTCTTTACATCTTTATGAAAGCTGTACAATCAAACATGGGCTTTTTCAAATGGAGATTTTCCAGGCAGGAAAGATTTAATCCATATCCTTTAAAGCTTTCTTTCAGATTTCTTACACTTCAATATTACAGTGTGAATCTGCGACTTTACTTTTCAGTTGTTTCCAGCCCTTCCCAGAAATTTTCCTAAATTAGCACTATGAGTTCTTTTTAAAGATACGTATTTGATTTTGCTCTTTCCAACTGGTGGATTTGGCTGCTTGCGAGTATCAGATATTGTCATCATGCTCTCTTACCCTCTCTTAAGGTATAAAATCAAAATTAAGCTGTAGAGGATTCCAAAAAAGAAGACAGTATATGAGAAGGAACTGCTTTAATAAATCCATCCCCATGCTTGTTCATTCTTGGTAATTCTCCCATAACCATGAATCCAACACAGCTTATAGTACAAAATATTTTCCTTCTGCAAGTTCCCAGCTCATAAAAACAAGACAAGATGTACCATCTACTAAATTCAAAGGGAAGAATCACATCTTCATACACTGGAGGTGGGATTGAAAGAGCTAATGTACGATTCTTACTTTTCCTTTAATTAAATCACCTATGCAATGCAGATAAAGTTTGCCATAGCTCAGTAGAAGACATGCCAACGTGAAACAGTACCCAGACACAGTAAAATCCTTAGCAATGGACTACCGTCTGTGAGTTGTTCAGTTGCATAGGCAATTTTTTTTTCTCCTAATGGGCTTCACTATGAATGGGAATCACCCTTGGGCATCGGTGATAGAAGAGACAGTCTCAATATAAAAACCTTACAAGGAAGACTGTAGTGAATATAGGTATTTATTTCAAGACTGATTCTCTTGCAAATACAATCTTCCATAAATATCTAGAGATGCTGCCCCTGGTATGAATGGAAAAAAGGTCCCATCTTCATTTAGTATTTTGTGTGTGTATATATTCACTTAGTTAGTAAACTATAAAAGAGACTAGATTGAGAGTCCTATGTATTTCCAGAAAACTGCTGCATGTTTTCCAGTACAACCTATGGCTGCTTCTGAGGCAAAGGGAACTCCTCTTTCTTAGACCAAATATTCAGTTTCTCTAACGGAGTCTCCAGTTCTTAAAGTACTTCAAGTTTGTGCATTTCACTCTTTCATCTGGTTTTCCTAATGAGATCTTTCTATCCCTTCCTGTTTATGGATTTTTATTAATGGACTGGTCACTGGAGGTAGAATATTTCTACCCATGTATAATTTAGCTTTATGAAATAGTCTGGCATGCTAAGAGGTCATGCATCAGCTTTTGCTAAAGCAGAGCTACCTACAGAGGATATAAATCACAGTCCTTTACACTGTTCTGGATAATAATGCCATCTCTCAAGGATGTCATTAATTTAAAATCAAGTATACAAGCTTACTTCACAATTTCTTCAGAGCAGATTACGACTAGAAGCAAAGCAGCAGCATGCAATGCAGATATAAGTATTATGCATCATATAAGGAAATAAAAGACAAAACAAATACTCTATGCTATCAGCTTCTCCAGCATTAAATATGGAAATGTAGCACGAAGCATACAGCTTGTTTTATTGCAAATATTCTATCAAAGTCCTCCAAAGTTTACTACTCTCTCTGCTTATAACTCCAACTTCAGTTCTACTTGTGCTTGGCCTAGTTTCACTCCTATAACTGATGCTTCTTCAAAGAAAAAAAAAAAGTGTGGGAAGAGACTGATGTAGAAAAATGAATAGCAAAGCATTTAAAACAAAACCAAAAAAAAGGACATGCTCTGCATTAATGTCATTTTACATTTCATTATTAGACTTAGCCATTTCTTACTGGTAAAAAGACACATGGGGAATGTTCCTTACAATTTCCTCCTCATTTAATTTTACTTCATTTGCTTTCGTGTTTAGCTTTTCAATCACCAGTCATTATGCTTCATCCTGGAACATCTTCAGTGACCAAGGTCATATCGTAAATGAAAATGCACCCTCAGACAGTAACCAGGAATTGTCCCCTCTATCTTGCTTGTGCACTCAAAATGCTTTTTATTTTATTTAAAAAGGTCCATCAACTGCCTGCTAAAAGTATAAAAAATCTTTTGCTTTAGCTGTCACCAAACATTTATCATGAAATTTAACATGGAACTGCTTTGTTTCTGTATTTCCTCTTGACTCTTTTGAGAACCGTTTTAACATGCCTCAGCTTGGCTTCCCCCAGGACTCTGTGCCTCTTACCGACTACACCAGCACTCAGGATTTCTCTCTTTTTAAACATGAGCAACAAAACAAAAACCCAAGACCAATAAAGTTGAAATTTCAGTCTGGAGTGGACTTTTTTCCCCTTCCTTCTATTCTGTGGGATAAAAAACGTGCTGGCAGAACAGGATGCTTGAATGGGACATTCATTCTGGGGACATTCATGCTGAATGACTGTCCTAAAAATACAGAATCAGTGGACCAGCAATGGAGATCCATCATGCAGATACTAATCTTTCCCTTAGTGGTTAAAATGCAACGTAAAATATTGCCTAATACTATCTCCCTTTATTGGACAGAGATTTTCCTCTTCTTTTTTTGGTACTTCAAACTTACATTTAACCACCCTGTTTCACGTAATGACATTTGGTAAACTATGGACTTGATTTAGCCTCCACTGATGAGAACTCACATTTTCCCACTGACTTCTCCCAACACCTTCTCTCATCTACGAAAATAAACATCTTTTCCCAGTGATGAGCCATAAAGAAGACAAATAATCTTACATTTTCTACCTTGCTGTCTTGTTTTCATTTATTGGGCCAGGCAGCCCTTACCCCAGCCAGAGAACACTTTAAGTGACCTGAAAGCGGGCCGATTTTTGTGTAATTAACACTAATAACACAGGCTTGAAAAACTTCCAGCGGGAGCAGAGAGAGATGGGCAGCAAGATGTGAGGCTTGGTTGGGTTTCTGCTTTCTTCTCATCACTTTTCTAGAGTGAGACTGTGTTAGAGCACAGGCATGAAAGCAAAATAAGACCCGATATTTGGGTTCACACCGTATGGAAAAGCTCAATCTTACCAGAAAAGCAGTATCTTACTTATAGTTTAGACACAAACAGCCTCTTAAGAGGATTTATGCCCGCTGGCACACAGGGCTGACACAACCTCTGGCCTTGGACGTTCATCACCAGCAACTCTGCAAACCCGTGCCCGGTCTGCTCCGCTGCTGGTGGGCTTCTGCCCCCGCCAAACGGTGGTGATGGGAGGGGAGGAAGGCAGCACCCGCCCGCCGAGGTCCCCGTCCTCCGTGGCATGGCACGGGCCGGGAAAAGCTCAGCTTTATCACCTGGAGAGCATCGAGCTCCCAACTCGACACCGGGATGGGGAGGAGGGGTGGGAGGGGATAAATAAATGTTGTCCGAACAGTAAAATCTGGCTTGGCGCAACTGAAATAAAGCATGCATGAAAAGGCTGACAATGGAATTTTTAAATAAGTCCAGTTTAAAACAGAATGCTGCGAATGCAGATCTAACTCATTAAAAGTAAGAGCTTTGCCAATACTTTATCAAGGCACCCTGAACAATCCAGAGAGTTACAGCATAAATTACATGATGTTTCGAATTTGCATTTTTGGGTGACAGACCCTTTTAGCCTGGCTTACACTTGTGATCGCTGCAAACAACGCTCCCCAGAGCTTCTGTGTGTATTGCATATGACTTGCCCAAATTTACCCAGGACTCAGGGAGATGTGCGGAGCGTTCCCCTTAGAGCTCACAGTACAAAGCACGCAGGAGAGTATGCGATATATAATGTATTCCCTTGACAAGCTGCAGCATGATGCTGCCATAGTGGATTTGAGACAGTCTGTGCTTATGAAGCCCCCATGTAAGCAGGAGGGAGGAATTCTGAGAAGTGGTTTAGACCATCACAGGAGTGAGGGACACTGCTCCCTCAAAAGCAAGACGATTGCCCAGTCCCATTTTTCTGTTGTATTCAGCCTTTGCTTTTCCTTGCTTTAGTACCATTTAAAATGTTAGCATACACAATTCTGCTTCTGTAGGAGTGCACAGAAAGAGAAGCAAAGTAAAGTACATAGGCAAAGGCTGTACATGGAAGAATAAAATGTTAGAGACTAATTACAGCACTGCTACTCAAAGAAGACAGCTCGACTGTTTAAATTTCATAGAAAGGAAAATCTAGAACAGGTTTGTCAACAGGTTTCTGAAGAGCCCAAATGACATTTCACACTTCTACAGATGCTACTCTCTAATTATTCCAATAAGACTAATGCTTAATGGGGTTTCAAAATTCTAGATGCTAATTTCAATGTTTTTAGGTTTTTTAAGTATGTAATATTGACATTTACAACTGGTTGGATTTATGGCACAGAGTTTTTACCTGTTAGATAAAGGTCAACATATGTGCAGAATTACCTTCAAAAAATATACGGACAGCGGTGAACAGATCCAAATCTTTTTCCTATCAGTTATAAATGGTTGTTCATTTACAGATCTATACTGCTAACAGTGCTTCTTTGCAATTACAGAATGCTGTCATCTGTAAGAAAAGGCAAACTATGAACTATCTCTCCATATTCAGCCTCCACATTCAGCATATTCATACTGAATTATGCCACAGTTTGACCCATAATATGAATATATACAACAAGGAAATTGCATATACACATCCACATGTATGTGCTTGTGTACCCCAGCATATACATTATTGATAGCCAGTATAAACAGACAAGAACTCTAAAGTCTCTTCTATTCCTGCCAGTTATCTGCTATACGATCATGGACGTTTTACTTAAAAATAAATGTGGGTGAGACCATCCACCAGTTTTATTTCTCTCCACTAATGCCTACTGGATGGATTTTCGTATTGCTGAACATCAGAAGGGCCATTTCAGACCGTAAATAAGTCTGACTTTATCCTCTCAAGTCTGCCAGGCTCCCCACTTGCAAAATGGAAGGTAATACTTTTCTCTATTTAGCAATAGTTCCAAAAAATTAATTTAAGTTTAAAAAGAATACAGTTATAATAGGAAAATCATTATTTACTTATTTTCAATGCATTGCTTTTAGTCTATAGCTAACATAAATGAACTATTCCTTGTATGAATACTACAGTGCAAGAGACTAAATTTAGAATGAATTGCAAGCAATTCAGAAAGGTCACAATGTCCAGCAAGGAGCACCATGAGCTGGGAGTACAGGAACCTACAGCCAGTAGCAAACCGCCCTCTCTTTGATGATGAAGTAGCAAAAAATTTGGATATTACTGCTGTTGCATTGCATTGTTCTAGCAGTGTTTCCATAGAAGAAATTACTGCCAGCTTCTTTATTTTTACCCCATTACCAACCCACCTCTCTAGGGCTGCAATAAAAAATGGGAAGCAAAACTGGAGGTGGAAGGCAAGAGGGGATGGGAGATGCAGGGAGGAAGGCATTAGCGCAGCTCCATCCTCCTGCTTCAGTGCCGCCGTGCCTGCCAGCACAGAGACAGCTGGTACACAGCAACAGCCATTGTCAATGTGCAGAAGCTATTTCCCAAGTTGTTAAAACTTTTGAGTAACAAAACGTCTAAGGATTGCATCTTGGTTATTGCAAATTTTCCTGGAAAGTATCATGTCACTGTGATTTATAATTAACTCTATCTCCTTTTTCTATTTGTTCTCAGAATGCATCATGTTGTAGCAACATAAAGCATTTCCAGCTTGAGCATTTTTAAAGCATTTTGTGGGCATCAGTGAATTTAGGCTGGCTGGCATTATCCTTTACAGGCAGGTGAATATGATCGCCACACCTCCAGGAAACCAGGTCACGGGAACTGGACAAAGATGCAGAAGCAAAACCAGAATAGAAGTTAGGCTAGCTCACTCCTGGTTTGCAGGACATCATTCTAATTCCACATCCCACTTCAATAAAATAGTTTGTAAAAACTTGCACTTATTTTTTAATAATTTCAAAAGGTGAAATGTTATATTTATTGTTTTTATAGAGTCATTTTTATTATATTCATATGCTTATAACTGCATGTACTGATACTTGGAGCAATATTTCCAGTGTTTATAATTACAGTTACTTAACCTGCAATATAGCCAGAGAAGCAGTTTAAAAGTAATTTGGAATTTCATTATTGTAGCAAAGGAATGTGTAATTCTCAAAGTCTTTGCTGTTAACCAAGCAAGGCCATGTCACACAACAGAACACACAGAACTGGTTCTGTCCTGAAGTTTCCATGATGCTCTTCTCTCTAGTTTCAAGGAGTTCATGGAAGGTATGTCTCCCTTTTTTTCCCTGAGAAATTATTCTAATGTCTAAAAGAGTTGCCCTAAAAAGTAATTTTTAATTACTAGATGTTTATGTTCAAAGCATTGCTCCTTTTCCCCTGTAAATAACTGCAGAAAACAAATATTCACAGACGAGCAAGCAGCAGCAAGGACAGTGGCTTGCCCAAGACAGGTTTCCTCTTCAGCTTTGTCAAGGAGCTTGCATGGCATTTGCTGGTCGGATAGCTTGGATCCCCTTGTAATCTCATTGTTGCATCACCTCTTTAAAAAAGGAACTTAGCATCAATAAATATTTCAAACACTTTCCCTTCCATTCGCCTCTATAGTCACCTTTCCCATGCCAGAGATGAGGAGACCAGTAATTCCACAAATGTCCATGGATCTCCACCATCCCTTGCAAGTAAGCAGGGATATTCCCACATTCAGTATCAGCACCCAACACCAAAGCAAAGTGAAAATAAGTGGCAGCTGAGTGAGCAACAGGACCGTGAGCATGGGGCACACCGCACAGCTCCTGCACCTGAGAGGAAAGGGCTGACGGCTTTTTGCTAACGATGCGGAGGTGGAAGGATGGCTAGTCAAGCATCAAAATTCCCACAGAACAAATGGTAATGCTATAGAGGTGCCATTTAATTGTATATATGGTAAAATTGTTTATCACTGGCACTCTGGAGCCTTGAATAAGATATTTATTACTTTAAATACGTGACCGATTCTAAAAGTACATACAGACATAGTTATGATGCCACATCTTCAGCGGCATCAGCAGACAAGGGATGCTGCAGGGAAAGTTTCACTCTTTGGGAAACCTTTAAATTCAGCAGAGTTTCCATTTGTCTCGCTTTTTAAACATTAACTGGACTTGACAAAAGGTTTTTATGAGATTATAGTATTTCAACTAGGATATTTAGTACGTCAGATGTTATTAGTTTTAATCAGGCTAAAAGCAAGATGCTGACCTCAGTCTTTCATGCAGAGACACAGCAGACGTGCTGCTTTCAGTCACGCGATGAAGGGACACAGCCGTGCCACTTCAGAACGTTTGATGTGTCCTTTTGTTTTATTCCCTAGTTTCTTTCCATTCCGTTTTTATAGCAACGGTTTTCATATACGGATCTATTTTTTCATTGATTACAATGAATAGAATTCCTGATAGGCCATGTTTGAATTGCCTTAATTAGAATCTTGTGAGGAAGAATTTACTAAAAATCTTAACGTGCCAAAGTTTTGACCCTAAAATACTTTCATAGTGTTTTCTCCTCAATCGTAGAGAAACAGAAGATAAGGATTTTCAAATATGTTGGGAATTCATTTGAGGATGAACAGTGGTTTTGCACCTCCTTCACAAGACTTCACTAAATACTTAGATTAAAACCCTTTTTGCAAGATAAAACCACCATGTTCTAGATCTACTCTGCAACAGGTACGATATTTTTGACATCCTCTTTTAAATCTAGGTGATGAAAAAGATGACACTCTGAGTAAGAGTTGCAGAGATTGGTCTCCATCACACTCCAAGTGACTGTCTTTGTTAACATCACTCCAAGCAAAAATTAAACTTTGAAACATGGGACACCTTTTTTTCTCCTGACAACTGACAGTCTAACACTACAGAAGTGGAAATAACAGGAAATCCAATGAAAAAAAAAATCAGATAAATCACAGTAATCACAGTGATCACAGTGACAGGCAGCAGAAAGCTCAATAAAATATACTGCTTACTCAGGGTACAGAGTTCCAAAAACACTTGCAATGTGGAAATGATGGCAATGAATAACAAAATAATTACTATCTCAGTTTTTCCAGGCCAGCCCAATTGCCTTTAATTGAATGAACAGGATGGTGAAGACGCAGTCAGAAGAACACGTACTTACATGTAACCAAACCCTTAAAAATGCTATAAGCCAAATTTTATGTCTTTAAAATAATACTCCTGCAGTTTGTTACAGTTACAAAATAACATTTTGGAGGATCGGTTCAAATAAAATTGCATTTGGATAAAGTAATTGTAATTAAGATCTCTGCATTGCCACACTGTCTTTTCAGGTGACAATTGTATTTCTGAAGTAGTACAACGGAAAAAACAGCATTTCAGTTTTAGTCTTCCAAGCAAGTCTTGCAATGAGTGTTGACTCTTTCTTGAGTGAAATTATCAGGATATTTGCTATTGAGTTCGGTGGGAGCAGCATATTCAATAGATATGAAATCTTAAAAAAGTCATATTCAATAAATACAAAATCTTTAAAAAGGAGTAGGTTTGGCAGCCTTGATAATTTCTTGCGTTACACGACGCAATCGCACATCACATTCTGCTATGAGTGAGTTTTTGCTACTGGACTCCCATAGCTCCACAAACGCAGCCAGACACACGACGTCGGGGAGTCAGCACCTTCCCTCTGCTAGTGGCCAGCGCAGTGCTAAGGCTCAGGCAGGGGGGATGCTGTCGGAGCTCTAGAAACGCTTGGTAAGGTGACCCACAACCCTCACCGAGTGGTACTAACCATGAAATTATTTTCACATTTCCAAGTCAAACACTCCTGATTTTAAATTCCTTAACAGAAGCCTTTTCGTTGAGATGTGAAAGACTACGGAGGTTATCTGCACTTTAATTAAAAAGGAATAAAATTTAAAAAAAAAAAGCTGGCCCAAGAGTTTTTATTCATATCATCCACTTTAGATCATTCTAATGCAGAGTAATAGATTTGACCTGTATCTGCCTTAATGGCAGTAAAAACCAGAAGAGACCCACTGCACAGATCAGACGCAGCCGCCAGCTCACTCTTTGATAAATTCTCATTCTGAATTGGCTTTCTTTCCAAAATAATTTTTAAATTTTTTCTTTCTAAAAGTTTCATAATCCTTTTTACAACTTGGGTTTCACACAACGTTTCCAACAGGTTTTTTGTTTTATTTGAGGGAGCTCTCCTGTTTGTAAGGCGGGAGCTTACCAGACCAATGTTTTAGAAAGTCAAAGATGCTGTGCCCAGCAGGAAGCTTATGCACCTCTCTAGCTTGGTAGAGGAGGAGATGAAGAACCTAACTAACCTAACAAATGCAAAGCTCAGAATTTAATAATCTACATTTTTGCCCGTTGCATTAGATTATTATGTTCTTTAACCTACGTTGTTGGGTTTTTTTGCTTTGCCCCTTATTTTTTCTTCCTTACTTCTGCTTCTGGTGTTGCCGTATAATGCAAGAAGTTGCTGAAAGACACTTTGGACTCTGCTGAACACACCTTTTGCAAGACTCTCACAGGTCACAAAACATCTCGTTCAACTTAATTCAAATGTAACAGAACTAATATACTTCGGGCCAGAGAGCAAATGATTATTTTGTGGAGATTATCCTTTGCCTGCAGATTTCAGAAGATGGAAATTTCAGGCTTATAATGGACATTCAGTTGCAGCCATGACTGTAAAGCACCTCGAACACTGCAGAATTATGACTTTCAGATTAGTACAGGCCTGTTCTACTTCAGATAAACTATTCCTAATTTACATCCTTGTAAATGAGATCACCTGCTAATGCAAACATTTTCCATGATTTAAGTGCATTAAAGAAGGGGAAAAGCCATTCATACATATTTTAGAGGGAGAGATCCCCTGCAGCTCTTTTGAATGCCGTGAGAGGTACAAATGTGGGAGGAATTTAATGAATGGATAAAAAATACAAATCCTGGAGAAAACATTCTGATCGGTCATTAATGATGCATTAATGATTGTGGATGCAGCCCTTGGTAACGGCAAGTCCAAGTATGCTGTCTGCTGGAGCGGGTCGTTTGTTCGACTGAGGGGTCTCTATCATTGAGCAAATCTCACTCAGCCACCTCCAGCTCCGGAACAATTTTTCTAAGTCTTTTTCTTCTTGTGCTGAGCAGGAACAAGATGATAACAGTGGCTGGCACTAGCGAGTTAATTTTATAACGAAAACTGACATACTACTCGAGTGCTAGCAATTTAAAAGAGTAATGGATTGTCAGTTTTAGCTGGAAAGTGGTTGTTACATGATTTTAGAAGTCTTCTGCATATTTATTTTGTCCCACTTTAAATAAATTTGGGTAACATTTATCTCGTTAGCTCCAAATGCAAGTCCCTCTTGGCCTGATTGAGGAAACAAATTAGACTTTGCAAACATTGCAAAGACTAAATCAATACATTAATATTTAGGGGACATTAAGGCGGTTTATTAAACAGAAAAAGGGCCTTGAGTATTACTTTGGAAATATTACCCATGTTTAAATAAAAAATATAGGTTGCAGTTTCTGACTGAATCTATAAATCACATTTACATAAATAACTGAATTATTTACATGCACACCATGTCAAGTGCAGAGTACGTACAGAAATGAGACGACGCAGAGAGGGCAGGACAGGAGCAAGTGCCGCGTCTCACACGCACAGGGTCTGTCCCGGGAGGAGCCCCAAAGGTGCCTGGCACGGGCTAGATGAAAATAAAAATTACGATGCCAAGTAGCTAACGTAAGGAAGTTGTCGTGTCACCAACTCCCCAGTATCAGCGTTTTGGTACTGATGGAAAGCGCTGCTGTAAGCAGGAGCCAGGTCCCTGCGGGACGGGGAAGGCAGAGGGTGCAGTGGGGGTCAGCAAGGGCAGCAGAGACGGTGGGGAATCGGAGACAGAGGGTGGCAAAGGGAATCAGACCCGTTATCTACACCTCAAAGCCTAAACCATGGACCTATTTTAGCCGTGCATCCCTGACAGACCAAAATACAGCCTTGAAAAAACCCGCCTCGACCCAGACTGTGCCCGCAGATCCCGGCACTGCTGTCGCCGGGAGCATCGCCAGGCTCCTTGTTCGTGTTTAAGGAGACAAACAGAGCTGTCAGATCCTTAATCCCGTCATTAGGAAGACCACGGTCACAAACCTCGCTCAGCAGCATCATGGTCACCCCTGCCCCACCAGCCCCCGTGGGAACCGCTGCCCCGAACCCGGGCCACTCTCCCTCGACAGCCCATCCACGACGCGATGGGGACCAGCACCTTCCCCTCACCTCACATTAAAATTCACGCATGGCTAAGTTATATTTGGCTAATCTTGTAAAAGTGCTCTCCCTTAGCCAGCATGTTTGTTCTCCCTTCCTTGGACCCCCACCAATAGTATTAATAAAGCATAACAAAATTCTTCCCGAGCCCTCATTTTGCTAGGTTAAACAAAGCAATCTCCTTCAGACGTGTTCTTTATTCTCCTAATCATCCTGGTAGCCCTCTCCTGGCGGCCGAGGTCCCTTTGAAGACCCTGTTCTGGCCCCTATCTCCCTGCAGTCACAAACAAGCAGCCTGACCTGCCCTTTCCCCGCACGGTGCAGTAACATCATTACTGCGTCCTGACACACGGAGAGAGCTGGAGACTTTGGGCTGTGACCTGTCGCTCTGCCCTGTGGCAAAATTAATTCTCAAGGACATTGGTAAACATGTCTTAATATTTTTGCAAATTGAAAGGGAAACACAGCTTGGAGGATGCAATTTAAACTTTGGTAGAATAAATGTCATATTAGAAATGGCAGAAATTGCAACCTTTTGCTAGAAAAATTATGAGCAACAGTGTGTGGTAAGAGGTATTTCATTTTTTTACTTTACTGTGGCAAACATCTGATGTTTAAATCATCTGCACTTCATGACTTTGCAGATCAAGCATCTGGCACTGAGGTAGACTGAGTTGATTACAAACTCCTACCTTCTAAACTTTAATTAATTACACCATAATTCTCACTTCTTTTTAATAAGGTCACTGAAATAAAGTTAACTGGATTATCTTCCTCTCTTTCATGTGATTTTTCTTTCACTGATGTAAATGTGGGCCAAAGACACATTAGGCTTTTTTCTTTTTTAACAACTATCTTGATTAATTTTCTTGGTACAAAAAGGTGTGACTATGTAATAAGTAACAGTGATCTAGACTCAACTTGGCGGTCTTGTTAAGGTGTTGAGCCGGGATTTGGGAGACTGAAACTCAGCTTCGAGCTCTGCCAGAGATTCCTGATGGACTGTGGCCAAACCCCAGTAGGTCTCACTGTTCCCTGTATCTGTGCATGGGACAGTGATGGAGAGGCTGCTGCTTCCCTTCAGCCTTGGTTATTTACTGATCATGTTTCCTTTCTATGTTTTACTCATGGAAATTAAGGCATCTTTAACCCATTAAGATGTATTTATTCTCTGAAACACATGAATATGTTCAGAAATTGTCAGCCCAAATAGCAGAGAAGAGGACATTCAAAATGACAGCTACTGGATCTGTGTGTATAGAAAGACCTCACACACACACAAAAAAAAGAAATAAAGCGAGGGAGTTGGATTTACACAGCTTTTAAAGTGGAGTTTCACAGCAGATAATTTTGCAGTCTGGAGTTTGAACCTATTCGGGAGCTTATGATCAGATGTAAGTCTTTATTCATTTAATTTGTGACACAATGCACACACCCCTGGCTCTTCCAGCTCTGCTGTTTTCAGCAGGAGAACGTCTTCTTTCAACGTTACTCGACAGAATACAGCCTGTAGGGCAGATGAATTTTAAAGGGCTAAGACTTTGCTTTTAAATTTTCTTTTCCTCCTATTATTTCATCTGCTGCTCTAGGTCTGCTGCTGATCATTTATTCACAATGTAAAAGGAAACCCAGCCCTTTGACTGAACGATTTTACTTTGGCAAAAGATCTGCTTTTCCTTTCATTTATTTCTCCCCAATAGCAGAAGTTGTTTCTAATCTTGAAATACAAAGCCATGAACAATATTGAAAGGAGACATAAAACTGCTTCCATAAAATGTTATTATATCATCCCTATGAACCCTATTCAGCAGGAAAGGATATATAAGCTTATAGCACCAATTAGCTGTTTGATGTTGCCTTTACAGTCTCGGTTACTCTCAGACAGGTCAATCTCCATCTCAAAGGATGCATGAATCTTGCATCCTTACCTCCCGAGTCTCAGCACAGGGAAGGTGAAGCGATGGCTTTATTAGCAGAGTAAGTATGAAGCGACCCGATTAGAAGTGCTTACACGCACAAGTCCCATTCAGGTCCACTGGACAGATAACGACAGTAGTAAGTGTGATGCAGGTCGCTCTAAATTACCGCGCAAACCCCAATGTTGATTCAAGGCGGGATCCCACCTGTGTGGGATGAGCGGTTGGTGTGACTCACATCCGATCCGCTGAGCAACCACTGCACGGCTGATAATTATTAGTATCTGTAGTAGCATGTACATAAAGATATGAGCTGGGATGGAAAGAAATGGCCACAATCATCACCGAGATGGGATGGGGCATCCTCCAGAGCTGTTGATCCCGCTCTGCTGCTCAGTGGATGCAGGACCTCTCTCTACAAGCAGGGAGCTCAGCGGCTTGCCCTTCTTGCTAAGTGCTAAGAGAACTACACAGGAAAAAATACAGGAAGAGTGATTTTTTTTAACTTTATCTTGAAAATGGCTCACTTCTGGCTATGCTTCACGGAGCTAGTCCCTACTTCCTACATAGAATATAACTGAAATAATATTGGTGTAACACTCTACCTCCCTCCCCACCCCCCAATTGAAATAATAATTGATACTGTCACAGCTTCTTCATTCCAGCTTCCCAGCCCGATAGCATACAAATACTTCTGCAATCCCCGAAGAACCCCCGCAAGTAAAGAGTACGTTTATGGGTCTTCACGCAACAGCCGCCTCTGAGGAAGGTTATAAAAATGACTAAGTGATGGCTTTTTGGCTATACTAATAAAATAACGTTCTTTATACAACAAATACACTTAGCTCTTACAAAGCAACAGCCTAACATTCTTGCAAACCATTGGGGTCTAAAGGTTCAGTGGTTAAGAATAATTAGTTTGAGAAGCATTTCATACACGTTATTTGTAAGGGATTTTGGTGTGCCATATGGATTAATAGAGATTGCCATTTGAATTCTTCTGTTTTATATTCATTGCTTTATTACTCATAAAAATGCAAAAGAAAATGTTAATGATGATTACACCAAAGACTAATAAGTTAAAGCCTTAGGTTATACTTTGCATTTCTGAAGATATAACTGCAATCGCTTAATAATTATGCATATTTTTAACTATTGAGTTATTATTTCTCTATACGCTTGTAGTTAGCCTAATTAATTTTAAGCTCCTGTTTATATGTTTTATACGTGCAATTAATTTCCAACTTTTTTTTTAGCCCCTTGCACGAGGGCATTAACTATTAAAAAGACAATCAAAACTAAGAATTGTTCACCCTGGAACAATACAATAAATATTACCTCCACGCATGTAAAACTGGCACTGTTGTTCTGTAGCGCTTATAACAAAAACTGTCTCACGGAAATAAATGGACTGTTCTTAGTAACAATATTGGGATCTTAGTTATTTCTGTGAGAAAACTGCTCTGGAAGAAACAAAACCTATGGATTTTAATGCAAAATCAGCTTACTTTGTCTTCACTTGTTTATTTTGGTTTTAATGAATTTATATTAAATTTCTGAATCTAATAGAATTTCTATGTTTGAAAAATTGGTTTATGCATTCTAGCTTTGCTTTTTTTAAGCTGATGAGTTAATTCTTGTTTTTATGACAACGCTTGCGATGGCACACACCAGAGAAGACACTTGCGGTGCTCAAATACTGCGTCTTTTAAATGCCACTAAAATTTACAGAAAACTTCATGCTTAAAGCTTCATGGGGGTAGGACACATCCACGTGGGCAGGTAAGCTGAGCGCCATGGGAACAGCAAGAAGACCTTCGGGGCTGTGGGGCTGCTGATGGGGTATAAAGCGCTCTGGTGAATCCCTCCCTGCAGCTGAGCTGTGCCGGGAAGGGGACGAGCTCTCCGAGGAGTGACCTGCCACCCTGCCCGCCGACGCAGGAGCACCGTGGGGTGAAGCGGTTTTGTGCTTTCTCCCAGGCTGCCCTTGAGGAACTGCCTCAGAAGGAGCCCACAAACCAATTCATTTTCCTCCTTTAAAACTCTCATCAAAATAGTCCTGTAGGAAATTTGGAGCCAGGCTGTTGGGGCAGATGATGGCCGTGCTACCTGCAAACTGTGTATGACAGATTGTGCTCTGGCATCTATCTCACTGCATCCATCAGGCGTCTTTTATGTGATACTTTTATTGCATGATCTTCAAAGCATGTCTGGTGGCCATGTTCCGTCCCCAAGGACAGTTGGGTCCTGATCCACAGTGACCCTTCCATGGCCTGCTGCAGTAGCGGCACTGGCTATTTCTGAACGCATCTTGGCATCATAAAGGAAACGAGGATGTTTCTGGCAATATTTGGTAACCTTCTGTGAACTCAGCACCTGAGTATTCACTTTTACATGGTGACTAGGCTGAATTACCATGCAAAACAACCAAATTCTGAGCCATGCAGGAGACCTGTACCACGCTGACAGATAACTGCACAGTACCATTGCCGGGAACTGGACTATTTTCCTCTTATATTTTTACATCTTGTTCAATTGCCAGAAGAGTAGGAGTGAGGATTTAAAGCTGATTTTGGCAAGTTGGAGACCCTTCTGGGCTAATTATCTATTTGCAGGGGCCCAGAGCCAATGGCATATAGAGTCTATGGCTACATACATCCAAGAGAAAAGAAAGAAAAAAAAGCCTTAAAACGTGCTTAGCTGATGTTTCCCATCTACAAACACAGGCTTTTCTAGTACATCTCCAATAACAATTTGCAATTGGTTTAAACACATACCTTGTACAGTTAAGTGCACCTGCATCGTTCTAGGAGTGTGTTGAGTTTGCACAGAACAAGTGTATGGACCGTCATCTGTCACGTCTACGTCCTGTATCTGCAGGCTATATTCTCTTCTATTTGCTGTTGCGATTGAAACTCGAGGATCTACTGACCACTTATCACTTCCAGCAAAAATAATACTCGACCGATTCAGCCAGGCACCTTTTGAAGCTCCATCTTCCAAGTAACACCTGGGAAAAAAGGTGAAACCGTAAGTACGAAAATGTAGGAGCTTTTAAATACCATTAACTTGCTATTGATTTTTAGACTGAATACAGCTATAATATATTGGAGTTGAACCTCAAAACATGAATCATTTGTTAATTCACAAATCATCATAACACCAAAAGCCTATCTTACAAACACACAACAAACATAGATATATTTTTCTGCTATGTTCTTCCTGTCTGATTTTCCTGCTGTGAGTGGTCAGTGGAGCAGTAAGTAGAAAGTCTCAGCTATTTCTGGACTGGACTCAATGACTTCATCGGAGCAGCCCCTTCTGCTCCAGTTTCAGCTCATAAGGATCAAGAGTCGGCATGTGTGCCTGTGCAAAAGTACCACCCTTTTCCTAAGACATTAAACTTCTGCTTGCTTAGTTAAGGAACCAAGGGACTTTTTCCACCAAAATCTCTAATGACAACTTAGTATCCAAAACAATATTTTTGCTTTTCAAAAGGTTATTATATTTGTCATTGCTAATCTTATACTCAAGACATTCAACATACGTTTAAAGCAAACATACACTCAATTAGCATGGATTTCCCTTCTGCCAACAATGAAATATAGCATAGTTCTACTAACTATTTTTTAAAATATCTTTGGTATGGTAGTGACTCAAATGAATGTGATTTGTTTATTATGCCATACTTTAGCTTTTTTTCAGTTATTATCAGAACAATAACAAAAAATAGTGTTCTTTGGGGTGTAATAGCTACTTTAATTGGAGCTTGGTGAAAAACAACACCCCTACAATCCGAAGCGAATGCACCCCAGACAGATTCCTTTCCTTCTAAATTTTAGTTCAAAAATATTCCTCCATAAAGACTTTGTTTTTTTTAAAATGAGTACAAAGTACAGCTGGAGAATGAAAACATGTATATCAGAAGAGTTTGACAGCATTTCTACACAACGTCTTGGGGGTTTGAACATGGCACTGTAGATTGCGAGGGAATTGCGAGCTGAAGGCACCGGTGTAGGTACTGCAAACTGAAACTAATCTGTTGAGAAATATAAAGAACAAGGTATATTGCAAAATCTAATTTGTAGTCCGTTTCACCATCTGTAGAATCAAAAACCAGTAGCAGTATTAAAGGTCAATGTTAATTGAAAATCTTTTCTGTAGATATGCAACCAAAAAAAAAGCCACCCAGGCATAACAGAAGCATAACCTTCTACTAAGGTAATTAGGCACTGCAATATGCTGCTGTTGTCAATATTTTGCATTGCGTATTAGGCAACATTTGTAATTTCTCTCTAAAATAGCTTTCTATCTTAAGTTGCTCACTTGCACACTGGGATGGGGAGAACTGCACTGCGAAGGTTACTATGAAATGTCACTGACAAGTCCTAAGAACAGCATTGGCATCAAGCGCAATTACTAAAACTTTGTGGAAAATGCGGTAAGAAGCCGGTGAATAATTTTGACAGCACTTCTTAGCACAGCGAAGTAAATAAGAAGGAAAGCAGATGTTTGTGGGGGTGGGATCCCCGCAGAGGCGAGCTGTGCAGTGCTCCTGAGCCTCGGACGGGCAGAGCGGTGGCTGGGGGGAGCGGGCTGATGCCGGAGGGTGCAAAGCTGCACCGGCGCTGAGGAACCCCGCGCGCTGCTGGAGCTGAAGGAGCGGCCACTCAGCGGCACGCAGGCTGGTAAGAGAAAAACGGTCCCAGGAGATGCTCTAATTTTTAATGCAACTGATAGCTTTGGAGTAGCCATCAAACTTCTCTGTCGTCTGGAAAGAGCGGAGTGACACTGGTGACAGGTGGGAGAGCAGGAGACAGAAAGGACGCTAAAGACCACTTCTCAATCCCATGGGCATTTTAACTGCGTTCAACTGATGCTTGGACGATGCAGCCTGTATTCTACTTTGCGGTGGTTGACAGTGAAAGCAATTGCTAGGCACGACAGCCTTGGGATGCCCTCTTGAACTTCAGCCACAGCAATGATTTTTGTGAGCAGCTGCCCTGGTTTCAGCTGGGATAGAGTTAATTTTCTTCCTAGTAGCTGGTAGAGTGTTACCTTTTGGATTCAGTATGAGAAGAATGTTGATAACACACTGATGTTTTCAGTTGTTGCTAAGTAATGTTTAGACTAAGTCAAGGATTTTTCAGCTTCTCATGCCCAGCCAGCAAGAAGGCCGGAGGGGCACAAGAAGTTGGGAGGGGACACGGCCAGGGCAGCTGACCCAAACTGGCCAAAGGCGTATTCCATACCGTGTGATGTCATGTCCAGTATATAAACTGGGGGGAGTTGGCCTGGCCAGTTGAATCTCTGCTCAGTAACTAACTGGGCATCAGTCGGCGAGTGGTGAGCAATTGCATTGTGCATCGCTTGGTTTGTATATTCCAATTCTTTTATTATTATTATTGTCATTTTATTGATGTTATTATTATCATTATTATTTTCTTCCTTTCTGTCCTATTAAACTGTTCTTATGTCAACCCACAAGTTTTACTTCTTTTTTCTCCCCCGATTCTCTCCCCCATCCCACTGTGGCAGGGTGGGGAGCGAGCAAGCGAGTGGCTGCGTGGTGCTTAGTTGCTGGCTGGGGTTAAAGCACGACAGCAGCCAGGAAAACTCATGAAAGAGTAGCAAGTGAGGAAAGAAAACATAATGATGGGAAGAAAACCAGTAAACAGCAGAGGACTGTGTGAAGTATGAGAATACAACAAGAATACAAACACTGGAGATACTTCAAGTACCACCTTGCCACAGACCCAGAAATATTTGTCATAAAAAGAGAAGGACTGGAGACAGATGAGACCTGAGCAAAAGAAAACAGTGATAGTCTGGGTAGAGAGCATGGGAAAACAGAGCTGGGAGAAGGGTGTCCAGGAGGAACGGCCAGCAAGGAGAGTCCCTCTCGGTGGCTGAGATGTGAGGGGATGAAAGAACAGACAGAGCGTGCAGAAGGAGCTTTATTTCTATGAGCTGATAAAGACAGACCCTGTCTGGACTGAGGTTAAGGATATTTAACTATGGCTCAAAAACTAAATGAGCATTATACTCCAGTTTTCCATAAAGAAGGTGACATCCAGCATGTGGGAAAAGGCAGAGCAGCTAATGGAGTCAAGGGCAGAGAAGAACCTTAATGGAGTCACGTTTGAGAGCATGAAACTGCAAATCCAGGAGCATGTGGGGTTTTTTTAAACAAACTGAAAGTGATGCTATGTGACTGGGAAATCATAAATGTATTATCTACATTTAAGGAAATGTGGAGAGTGAATCAGGCAAATTTTAGGCTAACCACCAAGCCCACAATAGAATTTAAGGCTTTAAAACAACTTCAGAAGTTGAAGGAAGGTAATACAAAGCGCAACAGACTAATGAGACATTTTTATTTGATAAAGCATTTTTTTACATGAACAAAATCCAACAGCAGAAGAGAATGCAATAGATCTCATCTCTTTGATAAAACATTAAAATAGCACAACTATGGAAACTGTCAGGTGGGAGAAAATGGCGATTTCATAGCTGAAGCATACGGTGGTATTGTTTAAGGGGAAAAATGACATTCCCTTCAGGAATAAGAAACTAGAAGCATCAGGCTGAAATTCTTCGGAAATGGATCATGAATATAACCATTCATTTAATTAATGGTCTCAACATGACATCTGAAAGAATTCTGCAAGAAGCTGCATACGATACAGGATAAAAAATCATAGTTTATATAGCAGAGAATTGGGATGTCATGGGGAAGCATCACTTTGAGGACAGAGAGCACAGCTGACATCTGTGAATCCCTGCAGGAGGAGTTTTGTGGGGTCTGGTCCCATTTGGAGAAGCCAAGGAGCCGCTTTCAAAGTCTTATGAACATTTTCAAATTGATTCTAATGAACAGAAGACTGGGGAGAAGCAGAGAAACCTCAGATTCACTGACATTTTTCTACAGTGCATTTCTTTTCTACTGGTATTTCTGCAGCAGCTGGATAGAGTCAGTTATAAACGAATATTTTTGAAGGTAGCCTGTAGTTTCAGTGACTGTTTACCATTTTCCTTAACTCCCTTGTTGTTTTTACACACGTATGGATCCAAAAACATGCAAGAAAGCTTTAGCACTATGGCTTCTTCCCACAGAAGAGAAAACCAGCCTCCTCCTCTCCCAGCACACAAAACCAGCCTCCAATTCCCTGCTGTCTGTGCAGCTTGTAAGAAAGAAAATTAGCCTTGCTTAAAGAAAAAAAAAAAAAGACAGAATGAAAGTTGAAATTTTTGGTTATTAATTAAAAGACAAAAGTGCAATTCTTATCAGATGTGAAGCGAAGCACATGAAAAGCATGCTGAGAAGGGCAATGCTCAGGGATGCCGTCGCGGCAGCTCCAAAGCATCCTCACAACCTCCTCACGGCACCTGCTCCGAAAGCCCCAAAGGCTGCCGAAAACTTCCCATATAAACACAGCCCTTTTGATATCAAGGCTTTCCTCCTGAGAAAAGGCAAGATACACCAGTGCTGAAACGAACACGAGACTTCTTGCTGTTTTATTTGATATACAAAGGTATTTTCTCAAAATAACTTTCTAAAACAAATAAATTTTGTTTTATTAATTTGTAGGTGCATGGTTATCATGGACAGAGATGAAAACCTGCAAAAGCCAACTTTCTTCTATGTCCCACTAATTAGCAAAAAGTATGCAGTCTACAATTGCCGTATAAAACATGAAAACCAAGGACTAAAAATGGAACATATGTTTAGTTGTTGAGGAGGATTTTCAAGTTTGATGAAAAAATAAGTCACAAAAGGTATTTCTAAAAATGTAACTAGCAGAAAACATTTCAGTCTTGTTCAGACCCTGAAGAAGAATGTTGTATTGTGGAAGCACATTGGCTTCAAACTAAAAATGATATTCCAAATAAGGTTCTTTGAAAATAGGTTAAATATTTTACCTCAGACAGGCTCCTTCAATAGCCCAAAGCAGTCTTTTCTCTACATTTACTCAAAAGCTGTGCAAGTTCCCTAACACTGTGGAACTGAACTGATTTGAAAATGTTGCAGAATTTGACTGAAATATTTTGCACAGGATAGCCTTCAAATTAAATAGCAGCCAAGATGCTGTATTTTCCCATTACGCACATGAGATGCAACAGATAAAGTGCATATTTACTCCATGGAAGAAGCAATCAAATGATTCACCTCAGAAATGTTTTCTAATCTAACAAATTTAATCCCTTGCTGTTTGCAAATCACTTCTCATTTCTGAAAATGCATTTGTTGCTCAGAAGTATTCTGCAGGCAGCTTGGACTACACATTCACCCATGTGTGTTGACTGGCCATTGGAGGCAACGCTTCTGCACTGTAGTTATTGCAGAGGAACAGAAATAAGGACAAATAAGGATTTTTTGCCCTTTAAATGAAGGCTGGGTCTTGTTTTCCCCCATACCTTTATAATTTTCTATGAAAGAGCAGTCTTTCCACATATGTTTTGTGTGACTTAACCAACCAATTTTGTATGGATGAACATTTGCAAAGGATAAACACCGAGAACAACAAAAATACGAACCCCAAGCAAGCCTGCGGGATCTGACCGGTGCGCGTGGACTCAGACTGCAATACCACAACCGACCTCGTACGCAACCTCTGCATTTCTCCCTACAATTGCATTTCTCACATACTCGACCTCTGGATGCACTTTTTCATTTTAACTAAGAACAGTATTTTAACATTATTTTTTAAGCTACAGATAATAACAGATAACCCTATATTGTTTTCACTGCACGAACATGAACATATCTAGAAACATAACGGCTCTTTTGACGGAAACCCCCCAACAGTTCCGCTCCGACGAGAAGACAAATTGCCTCGCTGCACATGCACGCTCTCCCCGTCCGTGCCCCTCTCCACCCCGCTGCGCCGGCAGGGATCGGGGCACCCTCAGTGACAACCCAGGCATCTCGCGAGCGAGGGCTGGGGGGAAAACCAGCAAGACCTCGCAAAGCAGACCAGTGAGAACCACCGGGAGCCCAGCGGAACGGGGCGCAGCTCCGCCGGGCGGTGCGATGCCCACGCTCTGCGCCCGGGGTGTGCGTGCCCAGGACGACCAAAGCCCTCTGTGAGAACCTCTGTTTCCTTAAGACTGCAGCAGTCTAGCTGAGCAAAGTACGTTACAAATCCTAAAACAGGAGTCGCCAAGCTAAGTTTTACTAAAAACCTAAAATTTGGGTTTGCGCTCCAGAAAGATTTGCCCGTTAAGTCTTGCAAACATTTCAGGAAACTTAAACACAACTTTCCGGCAAACCTGAGAAGTGAGTTTGAGCAGAGTTTTGATTTCATGTGAACATGAGGAACAGGCAGCCTTCCACCACAGTTCCCTCAGGATGAGCCTGAGCCTCAAGCTAAGAGCGCAACTCCTCAACTTCTCCCAGTTTTAAGTGCTGTAAATACATCGAATAACGACGCCAGATCAATGCACAGTTCTAGACCAGCGCACACAAATCCCCATGGGATCACATTACTGAAAGTGCAGAGTTGCTCTTGCCAGGAGTCTCCTGAGGGAGCCGTGGTCGGTCAACACCCATCGCTGGCGGACAATTCAAGCCAAAGCATGCTGATGTTTAATAAAGTCCAACAACAGAACACGTCTTACAGAAATATATGGGAAATAATTTATTGAAAAGATGACAACTAGTAGAAACTGCAAATATTAGTGGCCTTCCCTCTCTTCCCCCTTTATTCTCTTTCCTTAAATTTTGTTTATTTTTAAACTTCCTGCGCATCATGGCAGCCTTTTCTCCAATGGAATTTTTAAAATCTATGCATAGGACCAATTATTTTTAGAAGTTAATAATAACACCGCAGGACAATTAAAGAAAGCATAACAATCATTAAATAAAAGTGACTTTTGCTCTTTTCACCTTTACATTGCTTGGAAATGTATTGATTAAACTATAGCTGAAGTCAGAAGATAATTCTATTTTTAAACTTAGAAGATTGGAAAAAAGAACCATTTATTTTTTAACTGATGATTGTAATCAGAAATTCTCTACCCAACAAGCATAAAAAATAGATTTTAATGTTAGCTGTCATATATGGCTGAAGGTATTTTATTATTTTTCTGATCATTATTAATGGGGATGATCTTCTGTAATTTGTAAGTACAGAAAAATATAGTCTCACACAGCTTCCTTAAAGTTTTTAATCCTCTCTTTTTGATACCTCCCACTTTCCTAGTTCTCTAGTCTATTATTTCCCCATAATTAAAACATAGACCTATTAATCTTAGTAAAAAACAGTTCTTCTCAGTTGCTTAATTAAAACTGCACACGGTCTCTTTCTACAAGAGCCTTCCTAGTGCAGCCAGGGCTGGAGCGCCCACCTCACTGCCCTTGAAACAAACCGCACGGGATTGCACGCAAAGCTTTCTGATGTTCCATATATCGCATGAATTTTTGACACATGCCTATCTCCAAACAGCCTTCAATACACTCTCTGGGGTTACATCCGCATAGTACTTGGGCAGTACTTAAAATGAAAAAAATCTTCATTCAAGTAGGACCGAAAGCTACCATTATCCTCACTTCTTGTGCAACTACTCACTTGACCCAGATTGCAAAGCCAAAAGGGTAAGCAAGTTAAAAACTGTCTTATAAATCTGTAGGCAAATTCAAGCCACGCAACCCTTTAAATACACCCGTTCAGCCCCACGAGACTCCATTTTGTGCTCCCACCTCATCGGTTTCTGCTCCGCTCCCTCCCCAGGCGGGACTGTGGGAGGTGAGCACGAGGGGCTGCGGGAGAGCCGAACGTTCGGGAAAGGCCACCCGGGGCTATTGGGCCGCCCAGCTTCAGAGTCGTTCAAAACACATCCATGACTGAGAGGAGACACCAAGTGACAAACTGTGAGACGCTTCCTCCGTAGAACACGTCCCCTAAATGGTAGGACACATATTCCAGGTCAGAATATGACTCATTTCTGTGTAGGCTGTGTCTCCAAAACCAGTAATCCTGTTGCAGTTCAGGTTAAAAGTTCCATCTCATTTACAGAAAGTCCTGGAATCCCTTTCTTTTCCCTGAAAACCTAGGAGAATTTGACTTGAAAATTTTTACAGTTTTATATAGCTGGTGCTTTGGGTGCTGGAGGAGCTGACTGTAACACCCACAAGGGATGACAGCATCCCCTTTCTATCGCCCTGCAGTGGGTGAGTGTTCACCGAAGCAGATGTGAAGCACTTAACAGAGTTGTTATTGCTTACTACAGCAACTTTTTTTCCAGTGAAATTGGTTTTGGCATTGACTTACAGCCACTTTCCTCAGAACATAGAAGACCTTTGCAAAAACAGTGTCGCTAAAATTTTTCTGCTTTAAAGGAGACTGGCTTTGAGCTAAGTAGCAAGGGGAGAGAGAAACACCAGGGTCAGGGTTCAGCCTAGAAAAATACCTAGAAGCACAGAACATAAAATGATACATCCAAGCTCCAGAACCAGAAAATCACAGCAGAAACCTGCTAAGAACTTTTGCAAAGCCCTTTTACTGATGATCTGATAAATGTCTTCTCCAGGTTCTCCATGGATTCTTACGAATAACATCTTAAAAGTTTGTTACGCTAAGGAAACTTCTCCAAACAATAAAAATAACTCAGGTGCAATTATAGGTGTTCCTTTTACTTTTGTGATCAAAATGAGTTTTCTCATGTCTGCTATAGCCCGAAGCTTGGAATTCTGCATAAAAAAACTGTGCAGCTGCTCATTATCATCACAGCTTTTTTCTGATTTTATTTACAGAACAGTCTCAGACCGTCAGGGAGCTGATGCATCGATGGCTGGTGACGGGGCTGGTGCACGCCGAGCCCCGGCTCCCTCCGTGCCCCAAGCTCGAGATGTGCCCCCAGCAGCGCGTGCGCCGGTACAAGCTCAGTCTATCCGGAGTGTAAAGATGCTGCAGCCCCAATTTCACCATTTTCTCAGGGAGTTAACCTGTGCTACCCGCTGCCAGGCCTGGAAGAGTGAACACAAGGATGGGGAGGTCGCCTGGGGAGCAGACTTGGCCAGCGCTCAGCTGCAGCCGCTGGAGCTAAATTATCTCCGAAGTGTAGCAAGCATTAAATATTACAGAGGAATTGCACCTGGGAAGACAGGCATATAGGATATTAATAACAAGAAAGACTTAATAGAGTTTAAAAATCTTAATCTTAGGAAGACCTTTTCTTTTTTCCCCAAGAAGCAACACTATTTATGAAACATGCAAATGTTAAATTATCCTGCAGAGGGAGACTGTTCTGTTGTGAATGGGACAGAAACCTGCACAGGCGCTTTCTGGAAAGTCTGATAAACAGGAGTTATGTAAAACAGGGGAGACAAGCAGTTGTTTTAAAACAGTTTAAAATCAGAACCCCAAAACTCTGTCTCACAGCAGCCAAAACAGACCTAAAACAAATAACCAGCTTTGCTTTGCCTGGCATCTCCTTTGTATGTCAAAGTCCTTAGATCTACATCTAAAAATGCCTTCTGCTTAAAAAATGACAGCAGCACTCGGCTGAGATGTGATGAGGTTTCTTTATATTGAACGTGCACCTTTCCAGCACCAACTCCCGCCAGGTGCCGAGCCGCCTGCCCCCTCCTGCTCGTGGCAAATACCAAACCCACCGTGAATTCCTGTGCGCTGCGTTTCTGAAACGGCACCAGGCCAGTCAGGATTAAAGAAAAGTGGTGCTAATGGATCAAATACAGATTTCAGTTTCTTTCTCTCTGCACAGCCACCAGTTGACAGCAAACATTTGTGAACTTTGCAGCGTTTAATGTAGGTCCTGCAAACACCACAAACTCTGTTTTGTTGCCCTATGAACCCCCTGCAGCGTCAAACCCTTTCTCCTTCCTCGCACCCTCGTACCAGTTTTCCTTCTCCACAACCAGCGAGTCCCAACGTTTCCGTTGTTCTTTTTCTTTTCATGTCAGTGGTGGAAAGAGCTCTGATTATACATTGAGGTGTTAACATGCACAAATGAGCCTTTTTCCTTTGAGCTTTGCTCTGCGTGCATTCTGCTTTTTAAGCACCATAAACCGTAGTTGGTACCAAATCCTTTTTCAGAGCAAGTTTTCCCTTCAGGTTCAAAGATGCAGCGTGTCTCCCCTGTAGAGGTTGGAGAGTCTCCAAAGCCAGTCTCCCTCCAAGCATCAGGCAGGAGATGCCACAGAAGACGGGTCCCTCTGCCGCTGCTCGGGCAGGGGAGAGCTACCCAGGGGGGATCCCTCCAGGAAAACCTTCCTTGCTCTGACCGGCACAGCGCGGGGGTACGACCGCGTCTCCAGCCTCGCCTCGTCCCTCCCGCAGCCTCTGCTCCAAGGCACCTTGGGGCAAACAGCAGACTAACCTCTTGCACTGACAGCAAAGGAGCTAACGATGTCGTAGCATCTCCTCCCCTTCCAACCTGAACAGACTAACCACGCCTGAGACATTCTACCCAGTGTTTGCAGTCAAATAATTCATTTAGCACCGTATCAATACACTTATTCGTAATTACCTCCTTTAAATAAAGACATTCTTCCAAACCTACTACCCTCTATTTTCTGCGACTCTCAGCAGTCCATTACATTGCTTTCTAAAATAGCAGCTCAGAACTGGAGATCTGCAAACTTAAGGAGAAACCAAGATAATTCTTTAAATATTTGCTGACCCGTGGACTCTTCCAAAAGGAGCAGATAACAGTATGAGCTTTTTATTTGGCAAACTGCCTGAAATAAATGGGGATGTGTGCTACCTGAATTTTCATGAGTAATTAGCATAATTAACCTCCCTGCTCTGCTCCTGTGCCACTTCCACGGCTCCAGAGAATCGACGTGTTGTTTATTAACCATGAGAACACGTCAGATTTTCTGCTCTATAGCTGGCCATGACAAAGTTGCCAGATACCTGCCAGCCTGCGGATGAAACAAAAGACAAGGCAGAGGGAGAAAGCAGGACAAAACGACTGGGAGAGAAAGCGGAATATATCTTCTTCATTACACATCTCCAGTTTCTTGATTTTATAAACTCGTCTGCCTTGAGATGCTTTAAGTTATTCTAGGAAATCTGTCTCCAGATAAAACATGGATTAGTCCCTGAATCTGAAACATTTTAAATGGAAAATCAGTAGAATATGAGTAATTAATAGTAAAAGCGTTTACTGTTCTACTTCTACCAGATGTTAAATGTAATTTGCTCTACAGCTGACGTTATTTGAACTTTAATCTGCATGGGTTTTGTCCTCAGGTCCTGCCAGTCCATCCAAGCCAGGTGAAAGCCCACTTTCACAGGGGTTTCCTGGCCTCTAACGTTCATCATAACCACCAGCCATGACCATAATGTGTATTTCCCTCCTGCCACAAAGAAGTGGCTTTTTTCCGTGGCAGGGACAGAGAAACTGTTAGTATCACGACTGCAATAAATTCATTTGTTGTTTTTATTTATACGAAAATATTCCCACCCCTTTCCACAGATATATTTTCATATTAAAATGAACAAAACAGTATAGTGTAAAGCTAAGAATTATTAGCTATTAATTAATTATTTCATGGAAGCACACAATATTTTCTCTTTGAAGGCTCAGAAACAATATCACACAACATTATTTGTTCTGACAGTCTTAGTTTCATTTTCAGAGAGTAACTCCCAGCTTAATCATACTATTTGAAATATTAAAAAGGGGCTGGCTGCTGCATTTGATATTTATTAATTTCTAAAGATTTATGATATAGGAACACTGTCTTCCAGAAATTATGAAGAAGAAATTGCCAGTGCAGAAAAGTAAGGCAACATTTCACCGCACGGTTTTATTTTTATTATTTTGCACTTTTAAGGGAGAGGGGCCTTTGAAAATTTGAGAGCCAATCATGTTTATTTTATAGGAATAGATAAGTCAGCTGTTTCTTCTGACGGTGAAAGCCAACCCAGATGGCAATTTTTTTCGCCCTGCTTTTTTGCCACACAACACTGAAACACAAATTAAAGGAATAAAAAGCAACATAAGCTCTGAGACCATGGCAAGGCAAAGGATCATGCCTAGAGAATGAGAAAACATCGGGTCCGTTAACATACAGTGTTACTTTCCAAATTTTCAATATCACAGCATGTTATTGAAGGATTTTAGCATCCAGAAATATATAACCGAATTAAAACAGCCATGATACTAATTAAGTGCATTTATTTCAGTTTCAGAACAGTTACTTTAGTCTTTTATTTTTAATGCTAAAATGAAACAAAGGTTTCTTCACTGATGCAATAAGCTCTGACAAAAAAATGAGGGCTTACAACGGGAGACTGTTACAGTAACGGACACTCAGGATAAAATAATGAGTGTCGGATGGCTGTTATACTCAACATCCACACAAATGCTGTAATTTGATAATGAATACAGCACCATGGCAATGCGGGGCTCACGCCAGCTGCAGCACATTACAGGAAAGAGCGAGACAGGCTTGCGGGCAGCAGATACCGCGGGCACCCGGGGAGCGGAGAGCAGCCCCGACCCCCTTCGTCTAGGAGAAAACTGGAGAATCACCACACCAAATGCAAATATCTGCCCGAGTTTGAGCTTCCACCCCAGGAGAAGGGCCCGGGGTCGCCCGGTGGCCCCGCGGGACTTCGTCCCCGGGAGAAAGCCGTGCGGCCGGGCAAGGAAACGCGGGCTCCCACGTGCATGGACCTCCTTGGTAGAAACTTGCTCTGTTTGCATTTCTGCGCTTGCCCCTGTAATATTTTAGAAGACTAAACCAAAAGGCAGGTGTGATAGGGACGGAGGGCAAACGCTATGGGAAAACGCCCTAGACCTGTGCTCCGTTGGGCGATTCTCCACGTCGCGCTGCCCGGAGACCCCGTTATCGGCAGCCTGCCGAGGGACGGGAGATGATGCCCTTGTGCTGGCGAGGAGGCTGTCCTGGCTGCCCCGGCTGTTTCTCCCCGTACCGCAGTCTCCCTTCTGCTGCCAGGTTGGCCGCTGGGACAATGCAGTGCGGTGAACCTGCTAACTTCTGCGCTGCCTCCTACCATCGGGAAATTTTATGTTGTCTGCCTGCAGAATCAGTGCAACGGTGAGGTCCTCTCTACCTGCTTAACTGTTAAGTACAAAACACATTAAACATAGCGAGAAAAAAAATGTCTACAGGCAAAGGCGCGGGTGCTCCTGCTCCAGAGCGGAGCTGTGATAACTTCACCTCTCCTTTCCCCAGGCAGACCAATGACACCGGCTGCAGCTGCCTGGGCTCTGGGGATTTCTTCATATTCAGGTTTTATGTTTCACATATTCTTCCTGAATAGGCTTTTTTCACTAACAAGGCTTAATGAAAAAAACATTCTTTCCAAGTGAAAACAGGTTGGATTTTAGGATTTCCTTATAAAAATATCTACACTACGAGTAGATAGGACACGCAAGGCAGGAGATAATTGTGTGCTGTGTCATGTCCTTTATTGGATCAGTATTGACCTGGGACTCTTCTCTGAGAAGGTAATACCAACCCTGCAACGCAATCCTCTCCAGGTTGGTGTAAGTAAAATAATAGAGTTAATGACAGAAGCAAAGCTACCTAGAGAGGTGTAATTCATCATGGAGTGTTTCATGCCATTATCTTAAAAACATACAGTGTAGTAATCACTTGAAGTAGTGATAACACATAATTGTATGCTTCTCATAAATTATAGGTGAATGGGAGTTTCAGCTAATGAGTGCCAAATAGCAGCTCAGGAACTGTAATGATTACAGAAGATGTGGTGATGAATGCATTTATTATTGGGGTATTACAAATCTTTTCATAGCAGAGACGGCAAGTTTATAAATAAATAACCAGCCACAGAGGTACCTGCACGTCTAACCAAGACAACTAAGTTATTAGCCTGCAGTTTAACCAGCCTCTTATACAAAAACATTTTAAAGCTTGGTGAAAACAAAGCAAAGCAAAACAAAGAAAACAAAAGTCCCACCCAAACACCTGCATCCATGGGTATCCACACACTGTTTTGCCACCACTTGGCAAGAGACGCACTGTTGGTGTATTCTCAACAGAAAAACAAACTTCAGCATCGTTTCTCATGGAAAAGCATCACACCCCCCCAAAATAATGAAAAGCAATAATGCTCCTTTACAGTATAAATAAGGTGTTGCCCAAAGTAAAGAGCTCTTTCGTGTCACTGGTTAGGGTTAGCCCTTGCAGCCGCGAGGGCTGGCGGCAGAGCAGGGACCAAATCTGGCAGAGACCGTACAGTGCCGCCGTGACCCTGTACTCGTCGCAAACCCCAGCAAAACCCCATTCAAAATGCAGTTTTGAATCTCTTCTTCCTCTGCAACACTCACCATCAGAAAATGCTTTTATCTGACAACAAAAAATAGTAACATCCCTTTGGGGCTTCTCCCTCCTCTCCGGGACAAGAGGAGCGATGGCAGAGGAGGGCAGGTGGCACCGGCGGTGCTGGGGGGAGCTCCGCGAGCCCCGTTTCTGGGGGCTCACCTCCTCCCACAGCCACCCAGTACAAACCAGTGAACACTGAGGGTGAAGACATGGATGGAGAGAGATCAACCCTGCACTTGCTGGTGTGAATGAGCTTTTTCAGTGATTGCAGTAGAGGCCAACTGGGTCCAGCCTCCTGTTCCCTGTGGAGAAGTATTTCATGAGCACCACCTCAAACATCTCTGCCAGCGCAGCTACTGCTCAGAGCCCCACACACACAACTTGGTTTTATTTTGATTTAGAATCATAGAATCATTTAGGTTGGAAAAGACCTTCAAGATCATCAAGTCCAACCATCATCCATGCCCACTAAACCATGTTACGGAGTACCTCGTCTACGCACTTTTTTAATACCTCCAGGGATGGTGACTCAACTGCTTCCCTGGGCAGCCTGTTCCAATGTCTGACAACCCTCTCGGTAAAGAAATTTTTCCTAATATCTAACCTAAATCTCCCTTGCCGCAACTTGAGGCCATTTCCTCTCGTCCTATCTCCAGCCACCTGACAGAAGAGACCAGCACCCACCTCCCTACAACCCCCCTTCAGGGGGGTTTCTTTTGCTTTTCTTTGCACGCTAAAGACAGGAGTAATTGTTAGCATTTCAGAGAAGGAAAATGCATGCAAAAAAAGCAAGCAGAAACCAAGTATAAATCAAACAAAAAGGAGTATGTGACTTGAAAGCACAAAGCAACTGCTCATCGGCTGATCCGCAGCCGAGCGGGGCTCAGGGCTGAGCCGCAGCACGCTCTGCACCCCGTGCCCCCCCGGCCGCCCCCTCTGCCCCTGGGACGGTTGTGTCCCGGGGGGGGCTGAGCGGCCGCGCTCTGACCCCCAGCCAACGCCGCTGAGGGCTTGGCACATTTTGGTGTCAGTGTTGTTCCCCTTTGGTCCTTGAGCTGCTAACTCGTACCCTGCCCGGGTCAGCAGATCGGCGCCACGGGTTAGTATTTGTGTGTTTGGAGGAATTTGAGTACTGACTTGCTCTTTTAAATGAAGTAAGTATGTTAAAACTTATGAAAAAATCCGAATGAAAATATTCTGGCATTCCGTAAGGTATTTTGGCATTTTTACAAATAACACATTTCCTTGCAGCAATTCCTCTGCAGCCTGGCAGCGTGCTGTGTGTGACCAGCCACTGTTGCTTTTTTTATCATGATGAAAATAAGCCACAAGGCAGAACAAGAGAAGAATCCTATTTCTCTGAAGTTTCTGACATTACCTTAGACCCAGGTTTAGTTCCTACTCCAAACTCAGAATGATCTATGGCTGAGATCTCTGCTCTTTGTCAGGCAGAACACAGATTACACGGAGTGGTACCACATTTCAGGTCAGTACATAGTACATTTAGGAAAGTGCAGCTGGCAGACAAGGCCATTTCAACAATTCCATTTTTGTGAAAATATTTGAGAAGTTACCTTCATCTCTCTGCAGAATGAAAATAAAATTTAAAAATCTCAAAGGCTTTCATGAAATAGAATGCTCCACCCAAACTAATAACTAAAGAACTCATTTCATATGACTGCTACCAGGGCTGGTACATGATTTCATCTGTGCCTATCACCTAGAACATTTAGCTTGCTGATATACTACTGTTTGGAATATTAGTAATAAATTAGAAAACAGGCAAATCTCATTGTGCTGCAGTCCTTCACTATAATGAATCTTTCAGGAGAAATAAGAATGACCTCTTTATTTAAAAGAAGAAGAAAAGGTTACAGATGGAGCTGCGCTAGCTGATGTAAATACACGAACTTGGCACAGAGATGTCTCACGTTGCACTTGCCAGCAATAGCCAGATTTTTGGACGAACCTCACAGCTGCTTGCTCCATAGTACCACTACTAATACGTTATTAATAATATTATTAAACATCTCCCCGGGGGGAGATCTCGGCGTGGTGCAGCCACCCCAGGCCACCCCACCAGCGCAGCACCTGAGAGGGGTCACGGGAGGCTGACGCCGTCCTTCCCGTCCTCACGCTGCTTCTACGGTGCTGGTGTAACAAGAAAACGAGCTATACCTTGGGAAAAGAACTCGCAGCTCAGGAAACACTTCTGCTGATGCTGGGCTGGGTTTATCGCTCGAAAGGACTGTAAAATCCACCCAGTCCTTACTGGAGTTTCCCAGGAACAAGATCTGCACATCTCAACTGAAATGCAAAGGGGTTGCTCCATGGCGGCCCTCAGCTGCACTATACACTGCCAGGTGTACAGCACACCTTCGCATCTCAAGCAATGCGTTGATGTCTCAAGTATTTTGTAATAGCATCTAATGGAATAATTTTAGATAACCACTCCAAGGCCTCCTGCATTTGATAGCTCCCTCTTGGCGGTCCTGGTCTCTCTGCTTATGTACTAGTACCAATGGAGATGCAAGGAAAAGGCAGATAAAGGACACACTTCGCTACAGTGGCATTCCAAAGAATTTCATGTCTTCATATTTCATTTCATATATTCTATATTTCCATCACTTGAAGGATATATCCTGGATCCAATCCCTTCCATATTACTCACATTTAAGATTTAAGTAAGTCTCACTGTGCAGGATAATGGAAAAGATTCAGATAAAGTGTTTGCTTTTAGAATGGCAAATTACAACAAAAAGGCTTTGAAATCACTGGAAGATAATAAACCCGACTGAGTTCCTGGTTCACGTGGTGCTTAGTTTTCTAGTTTTTATAGAAGAAAACCATGTATAATCTGAAACAGTATCTTCCTATTATTCAGAGGTGCCAAATGTAAGGACAATTCCGTGTGCTTTAATTGTCTCAGCAAAAGCAGCATTTGCTGTATCTTTGGGTTGAGACCAAGACAGATATGTTGCCATATGTACGTGCAGGATGCCATACCTGACCAACATGGACAGCAAAGGAAGACTAACAGCAATGTGAAGCTCTCCACTGTCACAAAGAAAGTAAAACAATAAGAACTGGTCTATGGTTGTCTTTAAGACACGAATGGGCTGTTATAAACCTGAGAGGATGCCTTAAAGATATTACACATCTTCAAATGTTGTGCCTAGACTTGTTATTTTTTTGTCCCTGAACTGCTAATAGGATGAACATTTTTTTGCGCACCTTAGAAGCCTATTCTCATTTCTCATGCTGTATTTCCACTTGACTCACTCATTGTGAAAAGAAATTTTACCGGAGGAATTCAGCTTTTTACAGAAGGCAGCCAAGAAGTCGATTACTTAGCAAAACCGCCATCTCCACTCAACTGGTGCTCTTTATCTTCTCGCAGCAGACACTCACATGCTTGCCTCCGTAATCCAGTCTGAAGAACATGGCCCACGACCATTAAGCGTAGTTACTGCGGGATAATCACAGCTATTGATTCTGACATGCTGATTTTTCTGCAAAATCTCCCACTATTTTCCACTATATTGTGGAGCCGGTCCTAGAGCACATCCACTGAACAAGCACGTAGCCAAGTTTTTGTCTGCTCCTAATTGTTGCTGTGGATTCTTATTTATAACCTAAAAAGAATCAACTACCTCTCATTTGACTAGCTTTGAGGAAAGCAGCACAAAACCCGACTTACCTATGTCTGCATACTCCATAGGCCTGCTCTGTCAGATACGTGTAGCTGGCACACGCAGTAAATAATTACATTGCGCTGACTGTATTCAAGTCCCGTCTTTGAAATGGTGATGCAATTTATAGCAAACGATTTGTAGCAGATGTGAATGATGATTACTTTTAAATATGCAGTTGTTCACCTGGACTGCTCTAAACCAAAACCCCAACAAAGACTAGAGCGGACAGTATCACATCGGCACTGTCTGGAGTTCCTGTACATGGGAAAACCAGATTTACATTACTCTTCTGCTGGAAGGGAAACAACAAAAGATTCAATCTTTCTTCCTGTTTTCCTAGGCTCCAGTTGATTTCAGCAAGGACAGGATTTCACCCCAGATGTACAACCACCTTGCCTATGGGGAGAGTGAAACCCATCACCTGAACACTACACTGCCTGATGCCTACATGCAGTATCGGGTCATTGGATTGGTGCCTGTCTTACAACATAGTCCCGAACCAGTTTAAATAGTGACACTGCAAGTCACGTCACAGAACCATGAACAGCCCAGGTTGGGAGGAACCTTGAAAGATGGATTGGTCCAACCTTTCATGGGAAAGGGAGCCTATATTTGAAGTTTCAGTTTTCATTTAATTTCGGAGAAATTATATGTACCCTTTACTGGGTGCAGAAAAATGGCACTTCTCAGCAGAAGCTGTTTTCTGAAGAAATAAGTGATAGTGCTCACAGAGGAAGGATGAACAACCTATCCAAACGAACATTCACTGACTACCTATATGCAACTATTTCTATAATTATTAGGAAATCCATTTGTGCCATCTGAATCTCTTCAGAGATGACTTCAGCTTGCACGACTGCTCTAAGGCAAAGTTTCATATAGCCTGACAACATTTGCATAACCTGTGTGTAACAAGGAACTGCTCTTGAGTAGTTTCCTTTAGTACATCACCTATAAACAAGCTTTTTAATAGTAACAACTAGTGGGAATTCCTTTTTTCTTTTCCCTTTATGTTTTCCCTTTGAAAAAAATATCTAGCTGCCTTATTCATGTTCAAAATATGTTGCCTGTTCATTTTACTTGTAAAAGAGGTGGAAAGATAGAATCATATCTTTTGAAAGTTAACAATTTCACATCAGAACAAACAGACTTTTATAAAATGAATCAATGATTAATAACCTCTGCATGCGGTGTATTAAGATGCTGAGTTGAGGTGGTGCAGACCCCCTGGGCCACCTTGCGATGTCAGGACCAGCCAACGTTGTGTTCTTGTTTTGGCTGCAAGTGCAGTGAGCTGGGACAATCTGGTACCTTCTTGTCCTGCCTACAGTGCAGTGAGTTAGGACGATTCGGCACTCCCTAACTGCACCTGAAACTCCTGCTGCCTGGATCATGGCCCGCCCTGGAAGGTGCCAGAATTACCTGACACGAATCGTGGCCGGAATGGAAATATACTGACCAAAGTCAGTCATCTCGCGATCTTATAGATAGCGATCCTAAGTGAGACTCTTTGAGCTCTCCGGGATCGCAGCAGGCTGTGACCCAGCATCTCCCCCAGAGTTGGGATGCCTCTCAGGGTAGATTTCGCGAGGATTTTAAATAGTAGATTTTGTGAGGATTTTTAAGGGTAGTTTCACAAGGATTGCAAAGAGTAGATTTCATGAGGATTTCCAAGATCATCTGCTGATAGATGCTGACGAAGAAGAAGGGGTCAAAGATTGTCTGCTGACAAATGCTGATGAAGGAGAATAGTGAGTAATTCACTAAAGTTAGATTTCACGAAGTTTCAAAGATCATTTGATACCAATTATTTACTACAATTGGCAAAGAGAAAAATCTTGATCATAGGTTAACCTCTATATCTGTGTGTGTGTTTGTGTGTGTGTGTGATTTGATTTAGGAAACTTCGTAGTGTTGATTATAGCAAATTCTATTAAATCACTCTGATAATTGGCTGATGATTAAGTATTGTGAAAAATCATATAACCTAATCTTGTGATTTACTGTAATAGTGTTAATAAATCTTAAATTGCTGCTACCTCAAATTCATGTAGGATCCATAATCACTCATTCCCCGACAAACTGGCTGAGTAATTCAACAGCAGATTTTCCTTACCCTTGTATTAATTCCATTAGACATAAACCATTGACCAAGCCTGGGACTAAGATTGGATCTAGCCGCACCTAAGCTCCATCAGGAGTTTAGAAAGCAAGGGGGTCCATTCTGAACCTCGTGACCCAACGGGAGGGTCTCCCTTACCCTTTTGGATCTCTGGTCCCTGAATCATTCTAACTTGATTCTAATTCAATTTTCCTTTCTAAGTTTCTCCCATATAACAAGTAATAGAGTGAACCTTGCCATTGAACTTTGTTAAGTCGCACTTTTACAAAGTCACATTAAAATCACCTTTTGCTAATATTTTTGATGGTGATTCTTTAAGAGATCTAAGTCACTCTACTGTGACATGAGTGTATTAACAGGTGAGGTAATCACACTGGAAAACTTACAGTGCCCATCAAAATTCATATTTAGATAGAATAGCTGCAAACTTTTCTCCGTATGTTTTTAGATTAAATGGTATCTTATTATGCAGTTTTGACAAGTAAAATAATTCTTGGCCAGAGAATGGATGAGTGAATACACATTTGTCTTATAAACAATAGCTGAAGGAATAGTATTAAAAGTATTTACAATCACATTGGGCATATATTCCACCCATGCAAGTTTAGCCTATTTCCCGTGAAGGGCATCTGGGACCAATGAAGAAGATGCTGAACATCCCGGAGAGATGAGGAGGGCTGAGCAGCGGGGGTCAGCTTGGTCCTGCTGGGGGGCAGCCCTCTGCCCCCCCTTTCCCTCGTGTAGAGCAGGGAGAGCTGGTTCCTCACAGGTGATGCGAGCATTTGCATTCACCAATATTGGGAGGTGCTTGGATTGCACAGAAAAAATCCACGAGAAATAATTAGATTGGGTAGCTGAATAATTGCTCCTCTCGTTTCCTACCCTTCTCCACTCCAGTCAATATGGCGTTATGCAAAACAGTATAAAATGGTCTGCTATACAATCACTGTGTGACTATCCAGTTTATAAAACCGTATCATTATGTATACGTATGTATATATAAATTCATAACTCATTCGGTAACTATGTGACTCTATGTTCTGTATATCAATCACTGTGTAATCATCATCTAGAAACTCGTAGGATTCACATGCCTTTTCAGAAAGGTGTTTAAATTAAGGCTAAAATCAATTACGGCCAAAGCACAAACATTAAAGGGTAATATATTGTGAATGATGGAAAGGTAGCTGCTGAACAACGACACTTGACGAGTTGATGAGTTGGGGATGAATGAGCTGCCCGCCAGGCCATGCCGTGCAGCGGGCCCGTCCCTCCCCAGCATCAGCACAACCCACCGTTTTCCCCTCCTGCTCCGAGCAGAGATTAACGCTGTGCTTCATCCGAAACCCAGCCCTGGGTAGCTTAGCAGCACGCTGCGTGGACTTGGGTTTTACAGTCTGCAAGGGAGCAGCCAGCGAAATCAGGTCAGGGTGGAAGGGAAGGTAAGGCAGTTTGTAATCAGGATTTCATGCCTGCAAAGCCTGCTATCCTCTAAACCACCCTAACCTGGTCTGTTCTTGGTGGATTTGAACAACTCGGATGAGAAAAGGGAATACTGCTCTGAAAAGAACTATACAGCAACATTATCTTGCTTAATAATTCATCCCCCACATACAAACACATCTATTTATCAGTGTTTATTTAAATTAACGGCAAAAATATGTTTCCTTCTCCAATTCCCTGAGCCAGGCAAGAGTCAGTCAGCAAGCACAGCTCTGCTACACCCTGAGCATGAACAGAAGTGTTTGCTGAATGCCAGTGGGTTATAGACCTGCAGAGCATAAAAAGCAGCTTTTTTTTTTTTTTTTTTTTTTATTAAATGCAACTGGAAAGAATTCAGCTTGACTCTCAGAGCTAAGCTGAATTTAGAGTCCTGGGAAAGAGAAGAAATCAACCAAACAAACCCCAAACCTGACCATGTTTTGGGCAGAAATAATTGAAACTACAGGTGGAACCTAACCATGACATTTGCAAAGAGTGATTTCATTAAAAACAACTACATTTCCTATGATTGCTAATCCACCTTTCCTACTCTCTCCCAGACAAATACTTTAAATGCTGCTTGCCAGAGAGCTTAGAGAGGTTTCAGCTGCTCACTCACTTTGAGCTATTTTTAGATTTCTGGGTTTCCTTTTTTCTGTTGGTTTCATTAATGCAGTAGCCACACACAGATAACACACAACTACTCAGACACAGAGCCATTGAGGAATGGTTGTCCTCAGGTACACATGGACGTGGGAGAAGCACCAACATCAGTCCCACATCACAACTCGTCCTCCAGGAGACTCGCATCAGCTAACGTTTTTGCTTCGACAAGTACTGAATAGGAACAAAGGCTCCACCCTATTATAAGCAATGTATTATAAGCAAACATATTTTTATATAAGGACTAGGGTCAAAGACCTTACTCTAGCAATGGCATTAAAAAAGCAAGGAAAAAAGACTGATCCCCACAGGCAATAACACATCTACCTATGCACTCTTAGCGCTGTTAGTGCTGTTGCTGAGTGCACCAGAAATCAATACATGTTTTTAAGCAACTATTCCAAGAACAGGTGGAATACAGTCAGTCTAGGAGGTGAGCTGGGATGGTTGGAAAACATTTGCTCTACATCTTTTCAGTATTTAAAAAACCCCAAACATTTAAGCTGCACCATAAATAGCATGAATCAGAATGAGGTTATTAATCTTTGAGAGCCACATACAACTGAGATTAATCAGCTTGTCTCTCATAAGCAATATCTGCAACTCCAGAATAAGAAACATTTCCATAAAGAACACACAGAGGCATTAACCTCTTTTCCATACCTTAAAGTCACATCTTCATCACAAAATTTTAAAATACAGTTTCTTTTTTAGGACAACTAGGCAAACATCAATAATTTAGTCTGATTTATAACATAGGAGAGCTAATTAAGTGAAATTTACTGGCTTATTAAGAAAGAGCATGTGAACAGAAAAGCGAGCAGGGAGAGGTCTACGTTGCTGCCCCAGCGCTGCAGGGTGTCGGGGCACCCGAGGGAGCTTTAAACTGGGACAGTGGCTGTGCCGGGCATGGCACTGCACAACCCCCTGGGGAAAATCATCCTTTTTCTGAAACAGGGTAAAATTGCCTGTGCCAAGCTCCAAGTTCCCCCAGCTAACCTGCCACCGCTGTCTAAGCTGGTGACTTAAAAGCCGCCATAGTAATCTTCAAACTTGTATGGGACTGAAGCTACAGGTGGTCATACCCTGAGTACTGTACATTTTTTTGCCTAAAAGGATAAGAAAACATCAAGAAAATGGACCAAACCCACTTGTTACTACCACATACAAAATTTATTTTCATTTAGCTATATACATTTTCAGGATGGTGCTCTGCTAGACAATTGGTGTTTTTCAGAGGTCAAAATCTTTATCAATTTCACTGTGATGATATAGAGGTACCTGCAATAAGGTTGGGCTTTTTCATTTATTAAATAAAGTAATAAATATCATATAAAGCAAAAGAGACTGCCATCCTGCAAATTTCAGAGCTGGCTTGCCTTCTCTGGGCAAAAATGTAGGTCAGTCCCATTCCCCCAAAGCCCCTGTTTCAGTTACAGGGAGGAGTTGAAGGAAAAACCACGAGTAAGAGGAAGAGACCCGAAACACGAAACGCAGAGCGGCAGAACTGCGTTTCAGGAAAACCATGCTATTATTTTGACAGCATAGTCAAACTTCAGGAGCGGCTGTGTTCCAGCGTTTGAGCTGGCCACGTATGCAGAAGGAGGGAAGGCTGGCGGCGGTCCTGCCCGGCTGGCAGGAGGCACGGGAGGCTTGGTCCAGCCCGGGACCGCGCGGGAGAGGATTAAACCTCACTTCACATCCTCCTGCTTTAACTATCCAAGTGACAACCGCTCCAAATCACCGCACATGTTGGATGAGAGGGAAGTGTGAGTGTTGATGGGACGCTGACACATGCTGACAATAAATTTACACATATTGTGGGAATAAAATCGATGGGCCTGATTACGAAGATTTACATTACCAATTTAAAGGGATGGCATCACTTGCAAAAGGAGTGGAGAATTGGATCCTCATATTTTTTAACAGTAAGCATGTTTGGCCTTTGTTGGTTTTGTTAGTAGAAGATAGAGAATTTATGTACATAATTGCACATAAATTACATATTTGCAGACCATTGTAAAAAATAATGACCTAGCTTTTAACTGTTACACGTACTCAGCTCACATTAACTCCGGTGAAAGCCCCGTGTTTATATGCATGGAAGAATTTGACTTAATTATTTCCAGTATTTTTAATACAAATTCTGTTTGTGCATATAGAATTGTGTTTATGGCTATCCATGTACTGGAGGATAATAGAGGGCTGACTTCGTGCACCACCACAGATGCCTGATTGCATATTTGTCTATAATGGGCATTTCAGTGAAATGACCCAATAATTTTGCTGCCCAGACTTATTGCAATATCACATGTTAATTGCTAGAGTGAGCTGAAAATAGATCTTAAAATAGGATGTAGGTGGTTAGCCCCAGGGGAAAAGAGGAATGAAAGATTTAGTCTGTGATGCTGGCTATGTTCAAAAAAAAGCAGCAGCAGATAAGCTAGAGACACAAGTTAGGAGCAGATGGGGAAAAGAGAAGCTGTAGTTATATGGGGAGCTACATTTCCACATCCACCTGATAAGTGCCGGCCGCTGTCTAAAAGGCTGAGCAGTATCAGCCCATGTACACGCACCTGGGAATAGCTGCCACCGAAATCTGGGGAAACCCTAGCATGGCTGCAGAGGTGGCTAATGCAAAAAAATAATAGAAACATATTGCTCCGCAGAGAGAGTATCAGGAGGAGCAGAGATTGAAATTGCTACAGCTGGAGAATATTTTATCCTACAATTACCAGTCACTGCGCCTGCTTGACCACGGTGCCAGCAGGACTGACAACGGGCTCTGGGATGCACTTTCGCATAGACATCACTGTGCAGTGGCCAAACGCCTCGCCAGCAAGGTGGGCAGGGAGGCAGCTGCAAACACCGAAAGTATTTGTAATGGTAATATTTATAACAGTAATATTTTTGACCAAAAAGTGTTCTTTCTCATGGAGAGCAACAAATAAAAAAATCCAGCCCTTCTATAACCTATTCATAGTGCTCGTCTATCTGCTCTCCTGTCCCAGTTGACACCAGTTCCATTATTGCTGCTACTGGTATCTGCACTGGGGCTGCTCCTCAGGACCCCGCTCAGCTGCAGGAGCCGCTGAACCGGCGTTGACAAAGACCCTGCCACACTGGCACGAAAATCAGCTGAAGAGCTTAGAGTCCAAGTATTTCTTCACTAATATTCCCTACATTTTCTGAAGTAGCCTTGTCTTAATTGTGTTCATATTTGTTGTCCAGAAATTTAATTTCTTATAGTTCTTTAGTCATGTGTCAACATATCTAAAATTCCTGTAATATTTATTCTCCTTCTCTGAATAACCTTGTCAATCTTAATTATAGCTTAGGGTAGGCAAACAAAATTGAATGCATCACTCCAGATGAGAGGTACCATTGTTCAATATGCTGCTGTAATATATTCCATACTTTTAATGCACCAAAGCATTTTAACTGCTGTTGCACACTGTGCAGACAGTCATTTGAGCTCTCAACCACATTTATTTATTTAGATTTCAACCTATAAAACATAAAATAATACATTTCCACACTCTAGGTGCCCTTGACAAATAATTAAAAATGCAATTCCACAAATTCTCAAATAGCGCCAGCACATCAAAAAGTTTTCTCTGCATAAAACCATACAAATGTCAAACTTTTTTACCTGAACTGTCACAAAATTTTATTTCCTCCTGTCACCCATTTCCACTAACGTAGTAGTATTTACCTGCCTTTCTCACAAATTTAAAGTCCTTTCAAGCCAAAGGGAGTAATGGATTCTCCATTTCCAGGAGTTTTCTGCAAAGAACTCTGCCAGTTCACAATTTAAACTGTTTTTGCAAGCAAGTCTCATTTAGCTCCCTTAGCCATGCCAGCCCGTCAGACTTGGCAGCTCCTTGGCTGAGACCCACTCGACTTCTCACACCCGCTAACCGAAATTGCTCTAAAAAGGGAAGAGACGCTGCCTTCACTGGCACTCAAAACTTACAGGATGGACCACAGGGAAAAGGCAAAGGATAGCTGCAGAGAGATCTAAGCGCACTTCCACAGTTAAAAAGGAGGTGGTGAAAACTGGCGAGGAGCAAAGGGTGTGCTCGCGGCCCCGTCCCCCCCTCAGCGCAGAGCCAGCTGAAGCAGAAGCAGCCCTCGTGCTACACAGGGTAAGGCAAGGGGAAGAGGGGGCAACCCCAAGTGAGAGGAGAAAACAGAATCTTGCCTACATGAGCAATCTCCTTTTGTTGCAGGCATCTGCCTGAAGCAGCCCGACGGACGGCGTGTATTAAATAGAGAGCTCCTATTTGGCAGAATCGCCCAAGTCCCAGAGCCAGAGACTAAGTCGGGCTGGAGGGGACTGGAGCTCCCCAGAGCACCCTCCTGCGCGGAGCAGGGGTGACTTCAACACTGGGCCAACTTGCTCTGGCCCTTGCAAACCTTCTTTTTGTAAAGTTAGATGCCCATCCAATACCCAACAAGGCTGTAGTGACATATGCCCACAGCCTACTTGGAAGTATTGCCCCGCATTTGACAGTCAGTGCTGGATCTCTGTATTTTTACTACCAGACTTCTTCCAAGCGCGTTATTGTCTGAAATAGGAGAGATGATGATAATTTAAAAGTCCTTCCATTCTCATGTTATGTTACTGGATTCCTATGTGATGTATAAGGAAGATATCAGAAGATATCATGCCTAGTGGCCAAAGGGTCGTGTTAGTGGACACAGAGAGATGACCCTTCCATCATCCCTCTTCTCTCTCAAGACTCAAAGATCAACAGAGGAAAACAACCAAACAAACCAAAACCTCCTAAATTCCTTTTGCTGTAGATGATCACGCTATGTCTCATACCTAACCTGTACTTCTTACTGCAACAGGAACTGTAAGTCCATGATGATTTCAAAGTGACTCTATTCCTAGCAAGTACTTAGGACTATAAAAAGCCAAGCAATCCTTCATCAACAATATTGAATGAATGGAAATCACTAGAATAATGCATTACAGTTATTAGACAGAAGCTAGCTCCATTGTATACAGCATGGTCATTTATCAGAAAAAAGAATAAAGCACAGAGAACAGAATAGAATAGAATAGAATAGAATAGAATAGAATAGAACAGAACAGAACGGAATAGAATAGAATAGTTTGGCTCCAAATAGAGAGGAGAAAATATGAACAAATCAGAAAAGCCGTTTCCAAACATATGGTAGTATTTTTATAGCACTTAACTATTATCTACATTTTGACTGTTTTTTCTTTAATTTAAGCTCATTTAGAATTCATAATTATTCAAATTATGTGCTCCAGAAGTGCCACATGAGTCCACCAAGAATCCTCATCTTAATCCTGATCTATTGGTCCTTCATACATCCAGTTAAACAAAAATCTGTGTACTATGTGGAGGCACATCTCATTCATCCCTGTAGCACCCTGGCATTTACTGGTGGAGCTGGTAGCTCCCGCAGCACTTCCGAGCTTGCCAAGCTCTACTGTCACCACTTACTTTTGGAAGTCTAGCCAAGGATGTAAAAAATCTTGCTTTTAAGTACCAAACACAGAGCTCCTTGACAGTAATATGCAAGCTACCAAGTGTATACCTTAGACAGAGAGGAATTAATCAGACTTTAGACATTCAAGTTGCTTCAGGATTTAAAAATCCCAGTTGTGGAGGCTTCATAGAGAATACGGTAGCACATAACTGGTGAATATTTAAGATTTTTTGAAGTGCTTAGAATTTGCAGCAAATATTTTACAGTTGCAAACAAATTTTATAGAGTTAATCAAGGGAATAGGTGAAATATCTCAGAGAGGCTCCTGCATTAACAAGATCCAACCACAAGGTGACAGCGTGTCTAGAAAGGTAAAATGCTAAACCAGTTTCTATTACTTTAAAGACTTGATTCCTAAGGCAACAGTTCTATATAAATCATATTTTCATAATGTAGACTGGAAAGTGTGGCTAGAGCACTTTCATCTAATTTTCATAAGGTATCTCAAATGAGCAAGTACCTATCCCTGAATATAGATATTTCAGAAAAATTAACAAAAAAATGATGTCTTAGTTCAAGCTTCCCTAAGGCAGCTTCAAGTGGAGAAATACAGACTTATTTAGCAAATTATGAAGGCTGAATTTTATATATACTGTGATACTAGTAATTATTAAGGATTTGCTCAGAGGCCAGGCTCTCACTCCCCTTTTAAATTCTAGGATATGAATGGGAAAAAAAAGCATGTTTCATCAACAATTAACCTTTTCCCATATGGATGAAAAGTAAATGAATCATTTCCCATGTAAATTCTTAGCTCCTTTCGTAAAGCTTTTTGTTAAAATAAATTGGGAAAAATCAACATCACTGAAGTTAGTAATCTAGTTTTCACTAACTTCTACTAATGGCACTCTGCTCTCATCCACTGCTGACATCCTCATGAGCTAAAAATCTTGTAAAGCAGTTTCACTGCATCACCGACCTGCTGAGGTTGGCAGGGACCTCTGGAGCTCACCTGGCCCAGCCCCCTGGAGCAGGGGGCCCAGGACCGTGTCCGGCTGGGTTCTGGATATCTCCAAAGATGGAGCCTCCACCAGCTCCACGGTGCTCCGTTGGCCTCACAGTGAAAACGTGTTTCCTGATGTTCAGAGGCACCCTCCTGTGTTTCATTAGAATTGACTTCCTAAGTTTTATTAAATGATACTTAGAAATAAAGCCTAAACTAATTTCCTCACTAAATAACAAAAAAGCTACTTGAGAAAACAGAAAATTAGATAATTATTAATAATACAGAAGGGGAAGAAAGACAATTTTTTGTTGTTTTGACCAAACTTAAGCTTAAAGACCAAAACCCATATTCTACTGAAAACATCAACACATTTTGCAAGGAACAGAAATGATGGATAAAGTTTTCAAATTCCAAAGGAAAGGAAGTTAGTATAATTACATCTGTGGACAGCAAGCTAGTGCTTAGGAAAATAGAAATTCACGAGATACAATTGACTACAATTTGCCACATAAAACCAGGATGAAGAAGTTTCCAAAGGCTATTAAGAGCTAAGAGGTTCACAAGGCCGTGAAATTCATGAGGAATTTGCATTAGTATCAATTCCCAGATTTGTTTACTACTGGCTTTTTTCCTCTGGCATGTAAAAAGAATGTTTTTGAAAACAGACTCCTGAAGTTAGAAAATTACTTAAGAAATGCTTCTTAGAGGCAAACACGCCCTCCCCCCAGATTAATTTTTAAGCTATTTAATAATTCAAAATTATGTGAAATCATCTCAGTCTCAATATTACATTTCATTAAGGTACTTAATTACACGTAGTTTGGTTTAGAGACTATTCAGCTGCATGGGGCCAAGCAAATGCTTAAACTCCTGTCTGAACTGGATAATAACACTTGCAAAAACGATTTGTCTCTTCTCTGCCACATTGAAAAGGCAGCTTGTTTGCAACCAGAAAAATCTAGTTTATTTCTTGTGAACTGAATGCCAACCAATTCAGTTTCTCCATCATCCCCAGAGTACTCCAAAGTGCAAAGAGGGAACTTCATGGCTATCAAAGGCAGCAGCTGGAGAAAGGGCTTGAGGAACCGACCAGCACCTCCCAGTCATTGTCTTGTTCTGTTTGGCAAAAAATCACTTTGAATTATTTTAGCCAGTGGTGTCCAAGCTGTTAGCATTATCCTGTTGATAATAGTAATAATCTGCTGGACTATTGATAGTCCAAGGTCCAGATGTGCTCTGTAAGAGCCAATACTCCTGCTTTCAAAACAGTAAAAGTGAAAATTTTTACTCTCTGAAGCAAAGAAGTAGCTACTACCAGCTTTACCCATGAGCTAATTAATTTACTAATATTTTCTCCTGTGTGAATTACCAGACAGTTAACATCCACAATTTCAAGAGAATATATACTGAGGAAGTTTGAACTGCAGGTGACGTATACCAGTGCTCCAGCATTAGCCAAAAATGATACTTGCAGAATGTTTTTTTTTCATAATCAACATGTCTTTTTGCAAGCAAGACAAGAAATCGCGTCATACTACTGCAGTGCTTTCAGACCAAACTCTCACAAATGTAGGTTTGCTCACTCTTTTCCTGATTTCTTAAAACCCTATCAGTTTTTGAGGCTGACAGGACTGGCTTTACAACACAGCAGCTGTTCTGCTCTGCCTAGTGCAATATTGATTTTTACAACAAGCTCTGTAAATATCAATATTTTTGTACTTCAAGCAGACGAAAAGCAGCATAGTGAAATGTACCCTGCCAACCAAACATGCCGGGTCAGTCTGGAGAGAGCCAAGACAAGTTTAATGAGAAAGTAAAACAGACAGGAAGAAAAAGAGCTTGGAAATAGAAAATAAGCCGTGGAGGATGAGATGAGAGCTCAAGTGAAATAGAGGAAAGGTAGGCAGAGAAACTGCAAACACACTCTGGGGGCATGCCAAGCCTGAAAGAGAAATAAGTAAGATTGGGAAAAGGGAGAAGACAGCCATAGGGACAGCAGGGAGAGCCACCAGGACTGGAGAAGTAGGCTGTTAGTCTTCTCATTTTCTGATTATTTTAGCTAAATCCTACTTGCCTGTCTATGACAAAGTGCATATGTTGGTCTCATTAAGTAATGTTTTGGATTGAAAAATCCTACAAAATTGAAGAAATTGAACTTGTGTGTTATTTATTTCGTGGCTGCCCTTTATTCCAATGGACATGCAGTCATGGTCTTCCCAAACCCGGCCCAGACGTGGGCTTGCATGGAAGTTAACTGGCCAATGTCTCGCTGTAAAAAGAGAACATTTAACAGGACGGTTCAGGACAGGGCTGACCCTGTCCTGCAGTGGCGGGGGCTGCCCAAGTACTTTGCAGGGAAGTTTGAGAGGGTGCTGCACTGTGCCCATGACACACCAGCCTCGAAATGTGCCCCTACAGACCAGAGATTTGTCATACCCTGCGTGGATGGCTTCTCTCTGCAGTTAGAGATCATGAAATTAGAGGGGACAGAAACAGTCCCACTGGCACATTTAGTGAGAGGAAACCAAGGGGAGGAGGCAAATTGTAAGATCTGTGAATATTTTTAGTATTTTCTCTCATGTTACTACTTAGCTGTACTTTCAATACTTCCTTTACATAATGGTTATAACAGAAAGCTGTAGACAAAACTACATTTTATTATTATTTTCTGATGTCAAACATTATCAAAATTAGCAAATATTGTATAGCTGAATGGAGGGAGGTATGACGCACAATATACTCCCTGAGTGCTTTTAATTTGGTTTATGTTTTTAGGTAAGTTGCTCATTAAAATTCCCATGAACGTAATCCAGATGGAAAAAGCTGTGGAATGCCAAATTCTGAAGATTTCCTGTAATTTTTTATTAAGCCACAGAATTAAACAGATTTTCTCTGAGGGACTGCTCTTTCTATAGAGAAACCAAGTCAAAGAACATCACAAAAACCACCTCTAGCCAGCCCTACTGTCTAAGACTCAGATTTTACAGCTGGTAGGAAGTAAACTGCCAGAAAAGGGAATTCTTTTGTTTTCAAAGTCCCACAAGTTGCTGAACTCCAACCCATGGAGAGAGAAGCTTTTGGTCCTCCTCAAAAGCAGCCCCTCTGCAAGGCTGAGCACCAGCCCAAAGCCACCTTTCCCCACCCCAAACCCATCAAAACCATCAAAGAATTTGTCTAGAGAGGCAGCTCAGGCATGTCACCAGTATGAACTTCATCGTCCTCATGAAGATGCTGAAACAGAAATCTTGAACAAAGCCCACCAGCCTCTGGCGGAACGGCAGGTGCACAGGCTCTTAATGATGCTTTTTTGCCCATCTCTGATTTTTTTTCTCGAACCATAGTGCAGGTGAGCCCCGCTGTGAGAGCAGGAGCTCCTCAACCTGCTGTTTGAGATACTCAGTCTATTGAGTTCTCCCACAAAAATATTTGGACTGCATTATTAAGGGTCAAAGTCATGTTTCCAAAAATGAGGAAAATGACAGGATTAAGTTGCCTTTTTCCTCACAGCCTCAAATTGGCCTCCTGTTACCTGGACTATGAAATACAGTTTATTTAAATGAAGAACTAATATTTCTCCAGTTAAGCTCAAAACTATTCTTCATGTATTCTTGGCACAATAGTCCATGTCAAACTGCTCCAGGACCACTCTTCCCAGCATTCCCTCATCCAAATACTGACTCTGTATCTTTCCTAATTTTCTTTTAGAATAATTTTTTGTGCGCCAAAAATGATGTGAATTAAGAGCTCTTAAATAAAAATACAAGTCTTCCAATGCGAATTGATAAAAACTCTTTTTTTTTTTTTAGAAGAAAACATACTTCAACCAGGTGTGCCATTACTATATCTGCCATTAATTATGTCATTTATTGATTTAAACTTTTTTCCACTTACCTCACACATATTTGAAATAAAATATTCAACCACATTCAGTGTCTATAAAAGGGTAAATTCAGCTGTGAAACAGAACAGATTTCCATTTTCCTAATGCTTTTTGGCACTTGCTGCTGTCCAGTTACATTAGTCTGTAAAAATGTTTCTAGTTTTATCAGGCCCTCAGTATGTGCCAAACCAAATGTGAATTTATAATTCTGAGTAAATAAGTCCAACACATCAAGTCCCTCCAGAACTAAGGATATGTAATAGGAATAGTTTATACATTTTAAATGCCTATAATCATAACATTCTACCCAAAAATGTGATATATGTTCCATCAGGAAAAAATTAGCTTTTTAGGTAAATTCTCGACAAGACATAACCTTAATAGCTTGCATTTTTTCCTGCGCTACATATGATTTTGACAGAGAAAAATAGAGGACATTTCAGACACATTATGCATTTTGACATTAAGTAACTAGCAATTAGCTAAAGTACATAATTGCATCTTAATGCAGCAAAGGAAAAAATAACAAAAAAGACTGGGGAAAAGTGTTATAAAACTGGGGGTTTGATGATAGTGAAAACAAAAACCAAAACAAAACAAAATCGGGGGGGGGGGGGGGGGGAGAAAAAACCCCAGAGACACAGAAATCACTCATAGCAGGCTAAAAACGAAGGTAGGTAAGATTGCCAAAGCTTCCATTCCTCATTCAGCCAAAATTCCCGTGACATACTTACAGATGGGCTCACTAAACATACATACACACAGCTCCAACACCATCAGCACCATACAGAAAATTACTAAGCTAAGAAAAATAACATTATTTCTAGCTGCTCTTCTTGTACACAGCTTGTTCTGAGAATTTTTCCTACGTGCTATGTTATCACAGGTTTCCACAGTGAGGATAAAATAGCTGGTTTGAAGAAAAAGAGAGCCACATAATGCAAGTCAGTTTTGGAAAATGCGGTGCACTGAAAGCCTGGGGCCCAGAGCTAGGTTTGGTTCATGAAAACAAATTAGAGTAAATAGCAGCAGTGCAGGTTCCATGACTTCCAGTGAAGACTACAAATTCAGGTGAAATGTAGCCAGCCAGTGCAGGGAGTAAAGTTCTGCATCTGCTTACAAACAAGAGAAAAAATGCAAATTTGACCTGTTTTAGAAAAGGATTCTCCAGTGTGGTTAGCTCTGGCAGCAGAGTATTACCTTCAGTCATACAAAATGTGTTTGTTGCCACATCTGGTCTTCTCAGCAATGGACAGACAACCCATCACTGACAAAAAACAAGTAACACCTCAGCTGGCTGATACACTCATCCCCAGGGATGATGATAAGAATAAATATGGAAATATTTATTTAAGATTAGTCTCTAATTATGGAATTGCATCTAGCTGCAGTTGGCAGAAGTATGTTTTTCAAGTTCAAGTAATCAAGAGACTGGACGCTTTTCTTTGACATCTGGACTTGCTCAAAGTCATCAATAACCTTGTCACTTTGAAAGACAGTCTTCTGCAATCTGCTCTGCTCCTTCGCTCGCAGGCTGCTCGTACTTATCTTATCTTTTAGCATGTGCAGAGACACGAGATCATTGTACCAACCCTTCAGCAACAAATGCCAATTCACTTCTGGTCAGAGAGTCTTTATAAATCCAAAAGCTCTCTTGTAAGGTATCTAGGATCTAAGAGAGCTCACAGACCAGCTTTACACTTCACAGCTTTCCCACAAAGATGCATTTGTTCAGAGTGCATCCTTGGGAAGGGCTTCCTGCAAGGTCCACTGGTGCTGGCATTTGGCATGGTGTGACTTCTGCACAGAAGAAATCTCCTATTTAATTGCGCTCTCTGACTCTTCTCCCTTGAATCCTTTGAGGAGTCATCTTTAATGAGGGTGAGGGGGATCTTGTAGAGATGGGTTTAGTAGAATTGCTTCAGCTCCAAATTTGGGATAGCAATTATGGTAAGTCTTTCTTAAGTACACTAAAAGCAGACAGGTAAAACAATGGAAGGTGTGTCACACATCTTGCAAAACAGCAGATTTTAAAAGGAAGACAAAGAGGGTAAAGAGGTGCAATTTTCTACCAATAAGTTCTACGGCTCTATCACAAATCCCCTTCAGGTGATCTGGATCAACTCGGCAAACACCAATCTTGGCTCAGCAGGTGCTGATGAGAATTCAGACGCCGCAGAGAAGAACGGGATGAGAAATAATACAAGAGCTGAAGGAAATACTGGTGTGCGCAGTACATCTGTGAAGGCTACTGCTAGCCAGCCCCGCACAAGGCGCCAGGCAGACAGCGAGCCAGTAGCCAGCGGGAGCGATGGTGTTCATGGGGAAGGAGAGGGAGGAAAAGCGCTGAGATTACAGAAAACACCCACAGCCATTTTGGGGGTCTTCAAACAGAAATGCTGCTCAGCGGGTGAATGAGTGGGTGACACTCCACGAGCAGCACTTCTTAGAGCATGGAGAAAGATTAGCAGAGGGATAACGAAGATAAAACAGGGCCATGTCAGACAGGATTTCATGGAAAGCAGGAGTCCAGTGGGGCTGCCTCTCATCCTCCAGATGTTAACTATTAGACGGTGATGTGGTACTCGAAAAGGGATGTTTTCATGGATGCTACAGCTTCTCTTTCACAATCAACACCTACGCCGCAGAATACCAGTTCTGCTCACCAGCTGACCACAGATAGACAAAGGGAATATAGGAAGGGGAAGCAGAAAAATAAAAAAAAAAACAAACATGGAAACAAAAGGATTAAAGGCACTGGAATAGTTTCCATTACGAAGAATAGTGGAGGCAGCTCAAGGTCACATTTACAGTAAAGGGAGCAGTACAGGCATGGTGAGCATGCACGAGCACCACTTCTCGCCATGCTATTGTTGTTGTTATCAATAATCTAAACCACAGCGTTTTCCATAGAGGTTGGCAGCTTGCAGAGGACGTAAGTGTCACCACGTCTACTTTTTGGAGCGGGATGCTGAGACAGTTTCTGAGCAGAGCAACAGCTAAGCTGAGGAGGTGTCTGTCCACCCAGGTCACTGCCACGGGCAACACCACAAACTTCAGAACAGGCTTCACAGAAGCAGTTCTGAACTGTTTGCTTGAAAGTTTCAAAACCCTAAATGTGCTCTGGGATAGTTCAACCCATAATTTTCTTAAAATGCTTCATGTGAGAATAAAAGTTGTAATAAAATATTGTTCGGTACACTGCAGAATTTAGTAAGGACTATTAGGGTTTAGTGGATGGTACGGCTTTACTGAGAAACGTGACACATACTAATACAACTTCACTTTATGGCTTCTCCTGTCCTCTCACCACTAGCAGAACAGAGGAACAGTGATTTGCTCACAGCCGAGGTTACACAAGAAATCGGTAGTTGTAGCGTGAACACAAACCAGCCACTCCTTCCATAGCGGTTCATTTAAATACCCACATCTCGAATCTTATGGTCTGTCTTCAAATCTCAATAGGCAAAAGCACTAATTGCGGGGGGGGGGGGGCTGTATGTGTGCCAAAGGCAATGGGGTAATCCTGCGCAGGCACGTAAATGTCAAAACTAGTAACAGCTAAGCATTTTTTCAGTGAGCACTCAAGACTCTTAAGCACCTGTATACAATAATAAACGGTAGTGATCAATTTTATTTTAAATAAAACTGTTAAACAATTGAAGTGAGTTCTAATCACTAGTGCACTCATAGTTCTTTATGCAATCTTAGGAGCAAATCTTCCTTTTGACCAGAATATTGTGACACAAAATAACACCTCTCAGCAAGGTGTGCCACAAAGCTACCAAAACATTTTAAGCAATAAAATACACACCCTGGGAAAAAGTGTATATTCACAGGTACATTTTATTAGCGATGCAAGCAAGATGTTCTTATACTGAATTTCTAATCAACAGATTTTCAGATCATTTTCCGTAGGTTACTAGGAATTGCACATAATGATGCAAAATCTGATCTTCTGGAAAGCTTCCAGAGCTGCACTACACTCCATCATGGTGATCGCTATACTCAGCATGGTATTTATTGTCACATGAAATGCTTCATCACTATTAGGAAGCATCTCAATGTTGCTAACTTGCTAAATCTGACAATTACAGACCTGTCACCCACCACTTTTAACATAAGATCTGACCACACCGACCTCATTGCTTTAAAAGGACTATGTACTCTGGTGTCTTGAAAGGTGAGTCCATATTTCTGTATTAGCATACTAGCATAACTAAATTGGTTCTGCCTTTAGGGTAGCCAATCAGACTGTGCAAATGTGGTTGCTCATGGAATTGTTGAAATAATTTGCCACTTGAGAGTTATAGTAAAACAATTCAATGCTGCTTTGCTACAAAAAGAATTAAGTCAGAGTCATGAAGTCTATCAGTCTTCCAGCAAATACTCTACAGTCTGAGAAGACAACCTCCTCCATGGTCTCCACTTACACGATTTGCAGCAGGGAGCCTACACCGCACAATCCTGTTTATGTGAGTTGCCCACTTTTATAAGAAGTATCACTGGATTTGTGGAATTAGTTATGTGAATAGCAATTACCCAAGTAAGTGAAGCTGAGCCCAACAGTGCAGGCAGCAGCCAGTACTCATGATCGCACACCCCCATTTAAACAAAAGCACGACATCACCAGCAAGGTGATATCACACTTTAGTGGACCTTTTCTCTAATTAGATACATAGGAACAGCTGAATTGCAATCCCATTTTAAAGAAAGGGAGAGGTTTTCCTTAGCTGACCCTAATAACATAGAACCTTTTCTAATTTTCCTTTTGAATGTCTGGCTTCAAGAGCAAGGAACCAGTGGGCCACCCTGGACTAAAGTCATACAGCTTTGCTCTGCACTGTAAAATATAAAACATTTGCAGTGATGCACAGAAATAACCAGCTAACCCGCACGGTAAGGCACAGCGTTAAAGACACGATGCACTCGAGGAGGCACTGGGTGGTGGAGGACAGGGCGTGCTGGGGGGGGCTGTCCCGGACTGCTGGCTTCCCCCACGCTCCGACAGCTCCAGCCTCAGCCGCGTGGGAGATCCTGGCTCACGGTGCCACGGGCACCTCCAGGGATGTACCCTTTGGTCCTGCTTCCACCCAAGAGATTGTTGTTAAAAGCAACAATGAATGAATTTGAGCAATAATGAAGCTTAGAAAAGGAAGATGAGTATTTTTTACAGTTCGAAGGTAGTGCAGCAACCCCAAAACAACAAAGGCTTAGACTGGGTTTTTACCAAGCAGAGGCAGAACAATGGAGAAGTTTAGAACTAAGGTGAAGAAACGCTATTTCCTGAAGGGTTAAGTCTGAAAAATGGCACTGATTTAGTTATTACTCTATTCCAGTGCAAATCTGTAATAGCATAGGATGCGCTGCTTTCTCCTGTAATCATATATTTTATTGAACATCCTTCAGCCTACTTTTGCATTCAAATCAGATGAACATTAGGCACACTAATAAAATAATATTTACAGAGCTTGAAAGAGCCTTGGTTCTTTAACAAAGGAAAATTAGCAGGCTGTGAAAAGGTAAACAATATTTTAAAACATCAAGCATGAAAGACAAAGAAATGGTTTGTTCAAAAAAGTAAGGATCATTATTTCCCAGAAGTGGCCATTATTTTTACATGAGCCAAGGACAACCCCAGCACCGCCCAACAACAACAAGCATCAGCACCTCTGGCAACGCTGCACCTTAATGAAATGTCCTCCGAGCTGCAAACACAGCTAGAGCTCTCCGTGATCTGTCACTGCTCTCAGGATGGTATCTATGATGACAGAACCACATTTTTCCTATATTTATTCCTATAGTTCACTACATAATTTTATTCATACATTCTATTACATAATACCAATAAGACATGCCAGCCAATGAATTTTCATGGGATTATTACACTTCTCAGAAGCAGATGAAGTCAGACTTGTCCAATATCATCGACTCAAAGTAAAATAAAAAAAAGTTATTGACATCAAAATTGTAACTTTTTACTTTCATCAAGAACCACACAATGCTAGCCTTTTTATACCTCAAAATCCACTTCCTTTTATAGCCACTATCACATGTTCACAGCTATAAATGTAAGAAACAAGGCTATGTATTTTGGGTACATGGAATTTTGACATTCGGAATTCTGATCTCTTTATTTTGTCATTTTATGAATTTCCTTCTGTAGAAATAGATCCCTTAGCTCCAAGTATCTAACTGCAAAGAAGAAGAAAGAGGGTTAGCTAACAAAATTAGCCTAAAATTTTACAGCCATAATAATGCTGAAAGGCCAATGTAAGTAAGAAATAGATGTTTATCGGTTTTGAGTAGAATACAGAACACTAAGAGGCACGAGGCAGTTGGAGATATACAAATAAATTTACTTTGTTGCTACTGCAACCACTTATTTGCTATTAAACATCTTATTACAGGACAAGCAAATTCTAACCTGTTTAAAAGCATTTTCTCTAACATTGAAGAATTTACCAACATTAACACAAATCAAAACTACTTGTTATTCAATATTGATTGCAATTCTATAATAAAAGATTAGACTGTGTTTGAGATGACTTCTTCATGGTCAGTGGGTGAGTGTGAGTGCATATTACTCTCTCTTGAAAGGTTTTAGTATAATTGCTGTCCCTAAACATCACAGACCCTACAAGCCCATGAAGAGGAAGAGCAGATCATGCATGTTGTCTGACATCGCTGCACCCTACTGCTGTCGAAAACTCAATCTGCTCATTTTACTCCACTCCCATGGGGACACGAATGCAGAAGTGTCGAAGACCGGGTCATCCATGTCTGCATGAATTCTGATGTTGACTGCAGTGGTCCTCAGCATGAGCGAGACCCAGATCAGGGCAATTATGAGCATATGCTATGAGTACCTACACTATACCGGGGTGTAGACCCTCCTCTACAGTTACATGAATACAGAGGGAAACAGAGAAATTATGAAGTGCAATGATGAAAGTGTTACCTAGATAGGTATGTGAAAGAAAAATAGCTTATGAAGCTCTCGTGGCTTTTCAGAAATAAAAGATACGGTGGAAATGTAAGAAAACAGAAAACAGATTCTCAGTGGTATAAATCAGCACAGTGCTCCCACCGCTGATGGAGTGGAGTGGTGCTACTCGATACTCAGTTGGGATCTGCTGAGCATTCAGAGCCAGCGTGCGTGTATGTTGATACCCAAAACTTGTAAGAAACAAAACCTTTACAAATGCAGCAAGGTAGAATATTAGCATTAGAAAAGCTATGCCCTTTAGGCTGAAAATATGATGCAAATACTTGCCAGCATCTCATCTCTAATTTCTGGCATAATTATTCTATGTTAGGAAAGATGCTAATTTGAATGTCCATTTAGAGCACTGATCAAATTGATGCCACTGTTGGAATTCAATTATCTTCTTAGGCTTTCAGCACTGCAACCTAAGGCAATGTGCGAGTCTAACATGACATCAACATTTGTTTATATGCCGAGATAATCAGAAGTGACAAGAAAGTGAATCTTTTTTAAAAAAGGACTACCTTAAAATGGTACTGTTTGCTGAATATATTTTCCCAGGGACATTTGAGAATCATGCACCCCTCTGCCCCAGCTTCCCACCACCAAGCCCAGTCTCTGCCTCCTTCGTCAGGATAACGTCCACTGAGCCCGTGTCCCTCGGCTCTGCAGCTGAGCACAGGTCGGCGAGAGCCGCTGCAAGCCACAGAAACACCCAGCTTTGTATCTTCACAGCAGCAAGACGTGGAGTGGGATCACGAGATTCTGAACATCATGAGAGACATAAAGATTAATCAAGATTAATCCCCACTTGTCCATATAGAAGCCCACCCTAGACCATCAGAAACGAACTAACTGGTGGGAAAGGAAAGGCTACGCGAAAATCCTGCAGTGGGGATGGAGACTGCTAGCTGAGGCAGAGCGGAGGGAGTTTACATCCCCAGGCGGGGAGCGGGGGTCCCTGCTCCCAAGGGGATCCTGGAGGGGATGAGGAGCCCAGCGTGGCAGAGGCTCCTGCAGAGCTGTTAACCTCGGCTGCTGCCTGAGCCTTGGGGAGAGGGGGCTGCCAGCAAAGGGGGGCACAGCCCAGAAGAACCACTCCTCCAAAGGCTGTGGGAAATCCATCTTGCCCACTTACCCCTCAAGTACAGGGATACAAATCTACAGGTCTTGATTGTGCTTCTGATGGCAAATCCGAGTAGTGATGCATTAAACGTTGCGCTTTGCATGCCAGTACTGCACCGCCAGTGAGAACCCCGACCGCAACGCTGCACCATGACCTGGTCTGTAACTCAGGAGCTCATACTCCACACTCCCTCAATAAAACTGATACACAGAGGCAGTCTCAAATGGGATTTGGAGTTATTAATTGTGTTCTGTAGTTCATACTTCCTTTATTTTCCAAAGACGTCAATCAGCCTTTCCATCTCGGCATAACTAATCTACTGGGAACATCTGTACGGAGATTTTATGCATCCCTAAGACAAACTAAAATAAGCATGTTGGTTTTCTTTTTCCTTTGAACATGAAATTCTGAATTAAAACCAGAATATTTTTATCTGGCCACTTAAATTTACCTATAAATTCTGGTATTTGTTTCTATACCCAACATGAGACTTGCACATCCTCTCTTTCTGGTATTTGTTTCTAAACCGAACATAAGACTTGCACATCCTTTCTTTCTTTTCTACTTAATTTTCCACTGAAAGAATTCTGGTTGTTTGCACAGATTTGCCTTAGTGGGAGGTCTTTAGCTGGCCATTGGCAATACTACCAGATGCTGAAATTTTATAACTCTCATTTGAATGGTAATTGTGCTAAATATTCTCAGCTTGCTCTTTACACATCAGTTGTTAAAAACACATTAATAATGCAAATAGAGTCCTAGTAAGGACCTGACCAATTGTACAGCCACCCCAAACATAGCAGAGCTTCCCATGAATGTACCTAGTTCAAAAATAGTCACTTCTGTTTCAGCAAAAAAGCAGAATTTTGAAGTAATCCTCTAAATAAATTCTTTGCTTGGAAAAAACATGACCTCCCATTGCTGCATGACTATTGATGGCTTTACCAAATGTACTTCAGCTTACGGTAATGGGAAGAATTAGCAAGGTCAGGGATGCTGCCTGCTATGAAGAAACTCTTCTGTTGAGTCACTGACAACTCTGGAAGCACTATTAGGATGCAAGGAGTAAAAAGAAATGTTGAGATAAGGTTGGAGGTTTTTCAGTGTCTTTTTAGTGTTGCTTGGAGAGGCAGCTGCTGCTTATTATTGAGATATAAACTACAGTAACATTTTTAACTGTAAAATGGATAAAGACAATGAATTATAAATGCTTTGAAAGGAATATATTAATGAATGTAGTATATGAAATGAAATTTAATTAAAATTGTAAAGTCCTAAACCTTTAAGGATAAAGTGAATTAACTAAAAGGCTTTATAATGAATTAATATAACACATAAACTGGAACTGAAATAAGACTTTTAAAGGTATTTTAGATAGTTCTTGTATGAAAATACAGCAATACATGTGACTAACTTTTTAATTGGCTTTGATCACTGAGAAAGAATAGTTGCTGGCTTCATTTTATTTGAACGTAACTTTTTATTTATGCATATTTTTTGTCTTATTCTAATGCTAATAGAATAATAGAAATTAGGTAGCTATGCAAACAACTTGATTAGATTAGGTAATCAAATTAATCTCCAACAGTGTAAGTATGGCCCCTATAGCATACAGCATGCTAGAGTTTCTGTTTCCAGCTCTGCTGAAAAATTCTCAGTAACTAGAAGTGGGCACTTCATAACCACTAATTCTTAACGGAAACCAGTATCTTGCAGCTATTATTACAGGAATGTCATTTATCACTTAGTATTTGCAGGGTGAAAAAAAGGTGGGCAGTATCCTTTCCAATATAAATGGACACTATGCCTCATCTACTTCTCTCTCCTGGTGCCTGTGCCAGCCAAACACTTACAGTTCCAGGTCTCCCACTCAGGAATGTCAACACATCAAGACAGATTTTTGATTTTGTTTTGTTTAAGGCTAAAGACTAAGTTCAAGAACTTTAAATCTTCCAGCTTATTATTAATATTTTTGCTCTATCTTAGCTTTTCTTCAGTTAATCCATGTTTCTTCTTTCTTTTCAAGTATACAGATAAGAATATCATGGTAACACACAAAGTTATTAGGTATATTTGGATGGCCTACTAAGCTAAAGTGGTATCACACTGATAAAAACACTCCTACGATCTCCTATCTAAAATGGATATGTCAGCTTTTACCCAATCTGTCATTAGAATGGGCTGATATAACTTGACCTAAAAAGTACCCACTTGAGGGAAAATATTTTTGAAAGGAGATGACTCTTTAAACTACCAAAATATGTACAGATACAATGACTGAAGTTTCAATACAGATTTTGAAGTCAGTTTTAATTAACACTGGAAGAGTCCATCCTAGGTTTCCCGTGTCACATGTGAGTCTTCAGGTAGATGGATTTCTTTTCCATAAGATGTGTTTTAGCTGAAAAAGAAATTGCGGACTGGATACAAAAATTACACAGTCAGATTATGCGGCACATCAGATTAGATGATCATTAATGGTTTCTTCCAGGCTTAAAATCTATAAATCAATTCCATGACAATACTACACGGTATATTTCACGTGTCCACATTAGATGTCTAGTTTGGAGCAGGTGTGAATTCAAGAGGATCTCCTGGAGACAGCTCTTTATTGTCTCTTGGTTTACACCACAGAGAGGTCATGGAGCACCTGAACTGGTGGCTTCCAGAAGAAACTAAGCTGGACACGGTGCTCAAGGACGGCATGCGCTGCACCCCACCAGCTAATGGGCAAGAGCACGTGGGACTGCACCACCACCACCACCCAAAATACGGCACCTCAAAGAAGTATGCTGTGGATAGCAGATCCTTTGGGCCAGCTGTTCTGCTCCCCAGTTCCCTTCCTACGTGCCCCAGGCCTTGCTAAGGCAGCCAAGGCCATCAGAAACCCTGGGGAGCCCCAAGAGCAGGACAGTAGTGGGATGGCACAAGTTCTGAGAAACAGGCATGGGCAGGAGAGCAGCACGGCCCCAGGAACGACAAGGAGGATGCAAGAGAGCATCCTAAAATATGCCAGAGAGCTACTGCAACTATTTCAGAAATCCAGCCTTAATGTTTGGCTGACATGTCAGTGATGAAAAATTCATTAACAAAGACTATAGCATCTGACAGCTCTGGCCAGATCTACCATGTTCTCTTATACGCTTTAGGAACAGAAAGTTGTCAGATACACGGATGATCAGTCTTTGTTATACATTTTCATCTTCAGAAAATGTCTACATGTAAATATTTCAGAATCTGTTGTTCTTCTTAAATTATGCTGCACTACGAAGAAATAAACACTTCATGTGGAGAGCCACAAACAACAGGAGTTGGGAGTCCTGAAATCTCCAGGGACATTAGTCCTTAACAGTCTTTAAGTGCAATTTCTGGAGACTAAAAACAATTTTAAAAGCCTTCTAAAGAGAAGCAATAATCTAAATGAAGTGATACACAGCCGTAGTAGGACAACCACCTAGACAAGAAAGGGTATTATAGCTTAGTCAAGTGAAATTTTGTTTTCTAGAGAAAAAACGAAATGAGAGAAGTAGAGAAAATTAGAGAATGGACACGTAAAGCTTTTAAAACTTCCCAGGGTACCAACCATAACCATGTGAACTCTGTGGGTAATAAGGGACAAAAAAATGACGCCTCTTGACATTTCATTTGAAAGATGAGGTCTTCCAAACAGAGGCCAACAGCAGTAATTACAGAACCACAACCACAGATTTTAATCTGCAGGTAATTTGATATTTCCTTCAACAAGAGAGAAAGAAAATTTACTGCATTGAGATGATTATGCTCAATGTGAGGAGGGTGGCAGCGGTGCTCCTCACGGGACATGAGGAAAGAGTGGCAGCTGGGTGCGGTGGTGGTTCTTGGGAGAGGATGCCTTTGGGTGCCTTTCTCACAGCATCCTCCCAACCTGAGACCACCGAGCAGCCCCCAGGACTGCAACAGCCAGACACTGAAATACCCAGCGCTAGGAGGGGAACATTTGGTAGAGATCCTTCTCAGGAAAAAATATTTTGGCTGGTTTCAGTTTTACGTTCAAGTGTATGTATTTCTCATTTAAACATCCCTCAATAAATAAATAAATTGAAAAGAATCAGGAATAAGGCATCAACTGCAGTCTAAAAATACTGCTACAATAAGTAAATACACCTAAGCCCCAGTCAAATGCCCATGTTGATTTCTGTGAAGGCAATAGGCAAACTCCATATTGATCTTAAGCACGTACCAGAAGTGGCTTAGCGGTTGCAGTGATCAGGTAGATCACAAGTTCAGATTTTCACGTCCCAAGTCAACCACCAGCAGCAGCAGGTACCACGGCACTGCGTGAACACGGGGTCAATGCCACCAAACAGCCATGTGATCACCAGCTCGCTTGTACATATCCTTTTCTTCCATTTTTGTGTCTCTTGGGTATTTCTCATTCTACGTTACTTAACTACATCTCTTCAATTTTCCAGCTCAAGCTTAGATACAGAATACATTGTAGTTTGGGGGGGGGGGGGGGGGGGGAGAGGTGCCATTTTAACCAGTTTGTCTTTCACACATTGAAAATGTACATACTACAAATGTCTCCGAAACTAGCCTATTCCTTGTTAGAGCAGGCTCCAACTGCAGTTAGTGCACCTGAAAGCTCTGGAGTCTGAGTTAATGATCTATTATCATCCATGGGTAGCCACTGTCAAAGATTACTCCAACACCGAAAAAAATATATTTTTGCCTTTCAGTAAATTCACATGGTGAAACTTAGATATCACAGAATCATCATAAAATCATAGAATGGTTTGGGTTGGAAGGGACCTTAAAGATAATCTCGTTCCAACCCCCCTGCCATGGGCAGGGACACCTTCCACTAGACCAGGTTGCTCCAAGCCCCATCCAACCTGGCCTTGGACACTTCCAGGGATGGGGCATCCACAGCCTCTCTGGGCAACCTGTTCCAGTGCCTCACCACCCTCACAGTGAAGAATTTCTTCCTTACATCTAATCTAAAGCTACCCTCTTTCAGTTTAAAGCCATTACCCCTTGTCCTGTCACTACATGCCCTTGTAAAAAGTCCCTCTGCTGCTTTCTTGTAGGACCTCTTTAGGTACTGGCAGGCTGCTCTAAGGTCTCCCTGGAGCCTTCTCTTCTCCAGGCTGAACAACCCCAACTCTCTCAGCCTGTCTTCACAGGAGAGGTGCTCCAGCCCTCTGATCATCAAAGCAATACAAATCAAATGTGCACTTCACATATCAGACAGAATTGCCTCTTGCAGATGTGGATAGGCTTACGAGGTTCATAGCATCAGGGATCTTTGTTTGCACAGGGGCACAGCAGCCAGGGAGCTTTTACTCGATGTTGTCTTCGCTGAGCTGTGTAGCTTCCAACCATATTTACTTAAGATTTTGGCAAAGGCGCTATCCTTGTCCTTAACAAGCTTAGCTAAGCTTTTACAAGCCCATGCCAGGTTCTGCTTGTCTCACATAATCTGATGGGATGAAGCACTTTTGCCTGTACTGGAAAATAATTGCTCGCCTATCTTCTACAGTGCTTTTAAACCTTCTCCCGCGTATGGTTAAAATAGCTTCTTCAGTTTGCTGGTCTAAATTCTGCAAGATAAATGTGCTCTCTGTTCTCCTTCCTGCTTCCCAAGCTGATAAACAGGCTATTATGTTACGCTATATAGACTGTATGTAAACAGCTGAAAACAATATAAGAGACAATTTCACAGTGACTTGATCTTAAATTTAGAAGGGAAGAAGTTGCAATGTTTTTCTCCTCTGCAAGAGCAAAGCAAAATAAAGTTATTCTGAAATGACCAGAAGTGCTTTTCTGGTTGTAAAAATATGCATTAAATGTGAAAATGGCAATTCCATTAACACAGAAGAATGAAAGATGAAGAGCAAAATACAGTCCCTACAAAAGGTACAATGGCATTAATTTCCATGAGTGTGTTAGCTGCACAGGTAGCCTGGAGCAGGCAGTCAGGTACACGAAGCACGAGGCTTGCTTCTCTTCCTGGCACTGACAGAGAAAATTTTCATGCACTAATGCATTTACCTTTTAAGTCAATGGGGCTTTTTGAAAATGGTATTCTTTGCTTCTGTGTGCTTCTGCTTGCCTTTCAATCCTGGGTTAAACCTACCTACTTGGATTGTAAGCCACTTTAATCACTGAAGAGCGGATTATGATACCTTTGTACTGGGTGACATCTCCCCCATCTTCTGAGAGAGACCCCAAAGCAGAAGATGGTGCATGCTCCCAGGAGCGGGGCCACGGTGCTCCCTGCTGAAGTCCAGGCCCCTGATCATCAGCCTGCCAAAGCCACTCTCCTACCCTCATCTGCATTTGGTACTCCAGGCTTGCGTCTAGCAAAAATATTTCCAAAGTTCAGCACATCTCCGCGCACTGCTTAATTGTCTCGAGAAATGATACTAAACATCTAAAACCCTCAATGACAATGGATATGCTATTTTTGTAACTACCCTCTGAATAATAGTTCTCAGCCTTCACTATGGACCAAACAGTGCTTCAAAATGACATTGGAATACAAAAAGTCTGTTGGTTTTGTTGATGGATTTAGGTTGTTTTTACAGTAATACAAACAAGATGAGATTCAGGCTTTATCAGAATTTCCTGACAAATATATTTATCCCAATTGAAAAGAAAGCTCCTCTTCTTGTGAAAAAGGCACGCAAATGAAACCATGGTTACAGAAGTTGTCTTGTATGTTAAATAATGTAATACTGCATTGTTTTAAGTCTCTAATCTCATTAGGATCAAACTGTAGCGAAGGATTAACATACGGATTAGAAATAGTGCAGAAGGATACCCTGTCCCTCTGCAGATATAAGGCGAAAAGATTTTCCCTATATTGACTAGGTTATAGAATGGAGTTTACTTTACTAATTGTTTTTTACTATATGAGCCTTAACAACCTCGATGTCCTTTTGAAACTTCAGATTTCAAGGCAAAGAGTTGGAAATTACCTGTACGTCTGCCAGCTTCTCTCTGTACTATCATTAGAAGAAAGGATGGGAAGAAAAAGTTAGTTCTGAGTACTATTGACTTGTCCTGCCTCCTTTTCTCTCTCAACGTTTGCTATCTCAGGTTTAAGTCAAATGAAGAAGAACTATGAAAACCAGAAAATAAAAACAGGGGGGGAAGACAAAATAAAGCAGGTTTTCTCAGTGGTGCAGATGTCAGAAGTGTCTTGCAGACTCCAGCCATCAGCGCTTACAGTGTAGTTGGGGCTCTCTCCTTTGCCGTGTTTCATGATACTAGTTGGGTAAAAAGATTAAAAGTTCAAGCTTTAAACTAAGGTTAGCTGATAGGATGTATAGGTAAATCCAAGCATTTCAACTACAGCAGAAAGAAGAAACAGCTGCCTTTCCCACAGAGCTCAGCAGTCTGCACCCACCCCAACAGTAGAAGTTTATTACATTTGGATGCAAACCACAATTACCCTCTACCTTAGTCTCTAATCTTTATGAGGTAAGCCTACATATTGCTGCTTGCCTGGGAACATTTAATGAGAGATTTGCATCATTTACAGTCAGTTTTAATAAACTTTTTCTTTATGGTTGTCTAGTTAGGAATAGGAGTTAACCCAGTTAACTCTTTGCTTACAGCAGCACTCCAGAACTGGAGACACCTGTGAAACGGAGCGGTGCTCCAGCTCATGGAAGAGTTAAACAATGGGATGAAGAGGGTGTCCACAACCCTCACGCCCGCTCTCCCACAGCCACCCTCCCAGGAGCCCGGCTGCAGCCAGCAGCTGCGGCTGAGCCCCTGCTGAGGACCGGGAGAAGGAGGGCAGGCGGAGCGCTTACACCCAGGGATAGGCACGGTCCGCTTTTACCCTGCTTCCCTTTGTATTCAAAGCACAAACGGGAACCTTAACGATGTTTATGGTTTCTTTTAGATTAGCTGGAACATATGAAGATGTAATAGATGAGTAAGAGAAAACAGGTATAGGAACAAATCAGCTAAAAGGCATCCTTGAGTTAAAATAACAGATTATGTGGTTTCCTAAGATAATCATGTCCCTCTTGGTGAGTCATTAAACTGATGAGAATTTTCAACCAAATTCACAATTATCATTATGCAGCAAGTTCATCAAATTAAAGAAGGAACTTAGTTTCAGAATATATAGAAATGTCGACATTTCTTGAAAAATATAAAGAAAGACTCTGAAGTTCATCATGCTGAAATATTTTAACTGGATGTAGAGCCTCAGAGCCCATGCTTTGAGGCTTCTGGTTTTCCACTCCATCTGTTAACCCTAGAAAATGGACAGGAAACTCTACAAAGTACTTTTCACCTAAGAAGTGACAGAAAAGAAGAAAACTGCCAATTATTTCATTATGAATCCCATTACAATAATTTCAATATTTATCAGTCATAAGAGGTATCTTCTTACCTCTTAGCACTTACTGTCTAAGAGCCACATACTGACCCTGCCTGCGCATTAGGGACAATACACTGCATTTAAAGGGCTTTGGCAGAAATCCCATCATTTTAGGTGACCTGATCTTAATTTCTTTGTCATCTGAGAGGATTAATTTCTGTTAAAGATTTTGCATTACTCGTATTTCTTACAATAGATAGCTATTATTTTATCTGTCTGGGTATATATATGCATGTATATATATGAACACAGACAGAGTTTATTCTGTTAGCAAGTAATCATTCTCATGATCTGTTTCCCTGTGATACAAGGTGGTATTTTCTAAAGCAAAGCATGAGACAGTTTCACCTCCCTGCTGAAGAGCTGTGTAACTGAAGGATTACAATCTCATTCAACGGAGGCGGGTTTCAGAGTCATCCTTCTTTTCTCTTTCCAAGGGAGGTAATGGGAGGGAGGACACGGCTGCTGCCGCAGCAGGGCACAGGCTGGCCGTGCCGGTGGGCATGGGGCTGCTTCCCACCAGCAGCGGTCCCCCTGGGCACCCCCGCTCTCAGCCCCCCGGTACCCTCCAGCTTTTTGCCTCCCCAGATCATTCCCTTTAAGCCTTTTCCCCTAAACTGACTCTCACAGTGGCTACCAGTTTCTTTTTTTTCTTCCCTGAGGTCCTGTTTCACCAAGGATACCTGCAGGAAGTAAATCACCTGATAAACATAGGAAAAGGGGTGGATTTGCACTGATAAACATGCAGGGTTATATTTATCTAGAAAAAAACCATATTGTTACATTGCACACACTCTGACAGCTGAATCTGCTGCTTGTACTCAGCACACAATGCACATGATGAGGATTTGTTCAGTTTCAGCCATCAAGCCAAGACCCACAACAAAGGAGCTCCAGTCATGACTGACCATCACACAATTTACCAATAAACCTTCTTTCAGAAGGAAGCAAACCCAAACAGACACCATCCCGACTGAGGAGGAGAAGCCACACAGAGGAGCGGAGCTGTGCGCGGAAAAGAGGGATGGGGAGCACCCCGCCCCGACGGAGCGCAGAGCAGAGACCACCCACCACTGCCCACCAGCACAGGACTCTCAGTCCCGTTCATCGGCAATGCACAACTATGTGGAGCAACATAAAGGCAATCCGGCTGCGAGGAGCTCCAGCCCAGCCTCACAGTACGGAGCACTGCTGCAACGGCCGGAGGAAGCTGCCGTTACAGATAAATGCAAGGTAACTCCAGGTTGAGCAAGCCAGCCCTAATGACACACACAAAGCAAAAAGTCTTTATGGGTGCTTTTCAACAGCAGCTTAGTGCTCAGGAGGGGAGAAGGGAAGCGAAGGTACAGGCAGGAATCATGCAGAAAGGCGTAGACAACAATGGAAAATGTCATTATGCCAATAAAACTCCCATGGAAGAGCCACAGTTTGCATATCTGGCATCCTATCTCAAAAAGGTTTTAGAAGACCTAGAAAAGGTATGAAAAATGTGACAAGAATGGTTAACTAATTGGGAGAGGTTCTGTTCAAAGGAAGATAAAATAAAGCACTATTCAATTTGGGAAAGAGAGGACGGCGTAGCAGATGTACAGAAAATCATGTATGGCAGCAAAAGTGCAAAATGGCAAACAATTATTTGTTGTTTCTCAAAATGGAAGAACAAAGGGTTGTCAGAAAAGAATTAGACAGTAGGTGCAAAACAAAGACAAGAAAGTATTTTTCACACAGTGTATAATTAAACTGTGGAACTCATTACCACAGGATGCTGTGGGAGCCAAACACATAAATGGATCTGAAAAGCAATTAGACAAATTAATGGAAGAAAAGTCCATCAAAGCCTATTAAACACAAAGACGTGGATACAACTATTGACACAACATTCATCATCAGTCACGCAGCACTTCTATCCTACTACATTTATCCTGCAAACGTTGTTTCCCAGCCCCGGCGGCGAAGGCAGCACCTCCTCTGCAGCTGCAGCCCAGTGCCGGCACGGCCGGGCACGGGGCTCTTCTCTCCTCTCCGAGTTACTGCAGAGAGACCTTCCGCTTGCTAACAGAGTAGGGTTTTACCACAAAAGAAAATAAAACCTTCACTGAAGCACCAAAGTACTTATAAATTAATTACACACACTCATAAAAAACACTGGAAATACCAGCAGTGCTAGGCTTGGGAAATACCAATACTTGGAAAAAAACGAAAACCTTTGCTGACTGTTACTAACCTCAGATGAACTTCCAATAGTTCAGGTTTGCCAATTAGGAAAGTCTATACCAGTACCTGGAGGCCAGCAACAACATGTATCTATCTTTATTATGTTGGGAAATACAACCCGAGGGCTGCTTACTGATGTTTTTTATGCGGTACAATAAATGCTGTTTGCATTTTCTTATTAAAGAAAGGAATTTCTGTACGGTATCGCAATAGGAAGATACTGTGGAATTGGCACTTTCAATAGCTTCATTTGCTTTGGCGATGGTAAGCCGCAGACCGGTCCTTCACAAGCGGGTATCACAGCTCCTGCTCACACCAGTGCAAGGCTGGTCCTGCTCCCCATGTGTTGCACTGCTGCGAGGGAACGCGCCTGCACGTGCAGAGAGCTCAGGGAGAAAGTTAATGCTGTACGCCTGTTAGCTGAGGATAGAGCATTCGTTTGCTAAGTTTTAAATCTTCTCCTGATTACATTGAGATACACCTACCTATTTAGTACAGACTGAACGTACTGCAAATTCTTATTATGCTGATAGGTTTTTACTTTGGAAAAAAAATTACAGCTAGGGTTATTTTGCCAGATTTAAAAAATCATGCTGGATTGAAAAGTGTTTTTCTTGTAATTTAGAATCTAGACGGGAATAAAATGACAGCAAGTATCAGCCCTGGATTACTGACACTCTGTGTTATACCAAAGTGAGGAGAGCCGAATGCAAACTACTCTAAACATAGCCATTTCAAAACAAAATCTGCAAAGGAATAGCATAGGGAAAGAAAAGTTACAGTTCCAGGAAATGCTCACCTGTGTAAGTGAATATTTTTTATTAAAACATATTGACTATTGGACACTTTTATCTTAATTTATAAATTCCAGCAGTAGGATATGACTCCGAGACATGCGCTAAGCTAAAAAATTAAGATGTGAAATCCAAAATGTATGCTACTTGGCAAACCTATTGCTTGCGTAAACATATCACAACAGATGTACTTTGCACCATTTATAAGTTACGATCGTATTCCCAGTTTTGTAACTTGGAAAGCTGTAGGAGGAAAATGCCATAAGGTCTTCCGGGTTTATAAAAAAATACAAATGCAAAAAGAAGCCCAATAACTTTATTCACTAAGGTTTATTGACAATTTCAACTAAACAAAAGTTTATATTTCTGATTAGGTTTTTTGTTCTCACAATATTATGTCTGACTTTCTGAACAGTTACATTGATTGTATACATATATATGTATAAATTAATAATGTAAAGTGAAAATTACTTTTTCATAGATCTGGCACATAAAAATTTTAGGTAGTTTTTTTCTAACATCAATGTAATGCTGATTAAAAATAAATAAAAAATGCTCCCACTAAATTCAGTGTATATGGGATTGTGCCACACTTCCCTAGTAAGCTAAAATACTTCCTAGGCTGAGTGTGAATCCATTTAATCAATTTGCTGGTCTTAAGCAAAATCTATTCTACTAAAACCACACCTCATTATTGAGAATGTTGCCAACTTTGAATTGCATATATTATTGATTTGAAAAATATGCAAAGTAAAACCACAAACTGTACAAGACCCAGATCTGAAAAAATTTATTGTAATTTAGATAAACTCAGTTAAAATCAACTGATTTGCAAGGAGATTGCTAGAACAACCGCAACTGCTATTTCTGAAGCATTTAACAAATATCATACCAGGAAAATTTTCTCAACAACCAAACAAATGTCCTATTAAAAGGGTATTAATTGGATCTTCTGCATAGAAAAGATCAAAAAGCAAGTATTTTTGAAAGAAAAAATAATAAGGTTTATTTTATATCTCACAGTGACAGGAAAGGTGTTTTAGACAATACAGACCTAACCTTTGGACGAAAGCTTTCTATACTGTTTTAATGTTACGCTGTCCAGTCGTAGTGAAATACTAGATTGATTGTGGACTTGTTTTCCTTCAGCTTAATGCAAGAGTCCTGTTGTGTGGGCTCAGCAAGGAGGTCATATTTACACCTTAATGCAAACACTGGGAAAAGAACACCAGCGGGCTGGTGCCACAGGGCAGAAGATGCTCCGAGTGGAAGTCTGCAAAACACCCTGCATGATGCCTCCCACCACGACCCACCGCACGCCCGGGAGGAGGAGGAGGGACGCAAAGCACAGCTCTGCGCTCGTGGGCTTCATGGCACGAGCTGGCCGTGCCTCGGGCGATTCCAGGAGGAATCTGGGGTATCCTGATGTTGACACTGGGGAAAACTGGGACCTAGTGTCAAATTAACCAGGGTCTGTAGCTGCAGAGTGAAATGCAGTTATGCGGACAAAGGGCTCAAAGTCGAAGTCCCTACAAAGGCTAGCCCTGCATGCTCTTTTTTTTAGAATGCTGTTCTCCATCCTCAGCCCATGATATGATAAGAATTCACCTTTATGTCTTTACGAAAGAGACCCAAAACCTTATTGTCCAAAAGGGGGAGCTCCCCAGCCTTCTGGACTGGCCACTGCAACCCTTCCGAATTTCACGCAATCCTCCAAAAAACCTACTTTACTTAAGCATAAAGAAGCTGCTAAGTTTGCTCAAGGACCACTTTGCGAATCACAGCCCAAAGGTGAACGTGAAAAGTACATGCAACATGAAAGCTACAGTGCTTCTATCCACAGACCTTCAAAACTCTTTCCATCTTTGCTCTTCTAATTATTAAACACTCTCTGAAAGTCTGTAAAAGAAAGAGGTCTGACAGAAAAATAACACACACTGATTGCTAATGATGAAGCTAATCAACAGTGCTTTTTAATTCTTGGCTTCAACAGCCCATTTTCTTCTCTTTTTTATTAATATGCAGACCAGCACTAGTTGTGTTGTCTCCTGTTTTTAGCAGAACTTTTTTGTGCATAATGCCTTAAAATTTTCTTCCTTGACATCATTAGGGTAGTGCAATAATGAGTAATGCTGAACCCACTATAAAGTCCAGTTTTGCAGAATTTTAACTTCTGCTAAGAAAAGTGGGATGGATATGAGAAAATTATAATTACATCTAGCATTCAAAATAGGTAAAATCCAGATTTGTGCAACCTCTGAAATGCTACTGTAATGATTACTGCCTTTCTGATGGAGGAAGAGCTGCATTAATTAAATTGAATTGGAGCCTTGTGGAGTTTTCCAATAACTTTTTAATTATAGCTTAATGCTGCTTTCTAGCCCTTGCAAAATTGAAATTTCTCTTGTAATGGCTGTATTTCATATTCAGTCTTTCTTTTTTTCCCAAAACACTCACAGAAAGCCGTGAAGTTGCAACCCATCAGCCGTGACTCAAGCAGGAAGAGTTTTGTGCAATACAACATTTTCCTGATGTCTTGCCAAAGCGCAGACCTGCTAAGAAAATGTCCTTATAACCTATTACAGACATCTACATTTGTGTGCCCGAGCTGGGAGTCCAGTCTCTGCTAGTTAATCAACGGAAAAGGGCATTTTCTGGAGAGCCAAAACATTTTCAGAGGCTCCTGCCCTGCCTGAGGAGAAGGCTGCACTCATTTCATTTTCCTTGCCCTCTCCCTTGGGGCCAGAGACACACAGTTTTGGAGCCAGCTCCCAGGAGGCTGGAGGGCTGGGAAGAGTTAGTGAGGTCCAAACTGCTCTAATAAGGAATGGAGGGCAGGAGGAGGAGGAGGATGCACCCTGTGCTGGGAAGCAGCACTGGAAGTGCACATGGTCCCAATACTGGGACTAGAGATGTCCTTCCTGATACTGGGAGTGGAGATGTCTTTCCTCACCTTCACTCCCTTTCCGGATTTTACTGAAGCAGTATGGCATGGCTGTGTTCATCCTCACACTCAAAAATCAATAATTTAGAATTCCCAAAGTGCATAGTATCTGCTCTCAGACTGAATGAATTAATCCTGATTATAATTACTATGAACATCAAATGAAATATTAATACGCAGGCATTTTCATGCAAGTTCGTATTTCCATTTTCAGTCCAGCAAGAGTGCAAAAAGAGTGACATTTACAGAAGACAATATACAATGTTCCATGGTAAAATTCTTGACGTGCAGAAACCTTCTCGGTCTAAAGGGTTATACTGCCTGTAGTACATCCTCACAATATAAGGCTTTAAGAGATATAAAAGATGACATTTCATTTTTGTTCTCTGGAACATTTCTGTTTGAATAGAACTTTTTCCTAAAGAAAATATCAAAAAAGAGGAGTTTAGAATGACATTTCTAGAACTGCAAAGCCTTGATTTCAAATGCACAAATTCCAGCACGTGAGCTTTACAGCCTGAGGACTTTGCATGTTGATGGCAGCTGACAATCTGATTTCCAGTCAGACCTGGAAGAGATGGGGTAAATTATCACTGCCTTTGAAAATTATCTTTGTTGCAATTTCATCTTTTTCTTTCAACTGGTCATACTGTTAGCAAGCAATTTGGTAGGGAGAAATTATCAAACAATTTGAAAAGACTGGCAAGTCTTTTCAGATTATTAGCAGAAGTTTCAGAAAGCCAAGAAAAGTTGAAATATTCCTTGGATGCAGAAATGTAACACCTAAACCTGAACTCTCATTCCAAGAAAGTCTCTGAGAGAAATCACCTGAATTCTGTTCTGAATCCACCATGGCAGAGACGACAACAGCTTGGACCTATTCTGTGCTCCTGATACAAATTAGCAACTTATATTTCCAATACTCCTGGCAGAATATTCAGCATTACGGTGGGCTCAACAAGACTCAGCAACGCCAATGTGACGACCTGACCGATGTCAACTGAGACGCTTCTTGATGCAGGACACTGGGAGAAGCCTTGTAAAGCCTGCGATGCTCAGTTAGCCATGACCTTTCATCTTCAAAAGACTCTGAAATTAAACGTGTCTAAACCAGGACTAAGTTATAAGCACCACTTCAGCAGTGGACTCCGTAACGTGATTATACACCCTCACATGGTACATGCCAGGCATTTTATGAAATTAAATAGAATTACACAGATTACTGGACAGGGGAACCCAGCCACCCTGAGCACTTTCCCTTTCTCCCTGGCTGACGGTCTGAAGTAGTCGATTGTCTGTGCATTTCTATGTAGCAGAAGTAAATAGCTGTGATAAATAATTACAATTATTAGCAAAAAAAATTACAATTCTAATAAACAATACAATGCAGCAGGGATGTACTTTCTGTGTTCATTAGCTTGGAACTAACAAAACACCGGTTCTGGGAGGATTACGCTGACAATCCTGTCCATTAATTGGCTGTTCCTCACTCCTGAGATCAAACATGAAGACTAATTTATTATTCTTTAACTAAAATATTATCCAAAATTACGAACTGTAAAGTTGTTGACTATAAGAGCCACTGGCATGCAGACACTGCAATACAAGTGGGGGGTAAGCATTGCACACAGACACACACACATTTTAATTCCCTATTCCCTGAAAACCAAGGAACACCCTCTTATTTTTAAACTTTTGACTCTGCACGATGGACACTTAACTTTCTCATCATGGCAGAATAAAACACCTCATGTGTCCTTCTCACATTGTGCAGCAGGGCAAGAGCACCAAATTAATCATCTCATTTACAGCAAGTAATCGATAGAAATGAATAAATGCTAAGTGAGGAAGGAACATTAATTTTATGTCATGAGGCAACTCACCACAGGTATGCTGTTCTTAGGACAGAAAACACTGAAATACAACCCAATAAACATTTTTATACAAAACAAAACAATGCTGCGAGTGTGTGAACGTAATACCTTTTCCCCTATCAGTTATTTAAAAAAATAATTCCTACACAGAAAAACAACATTTTGTATGGTCCAGAGCAAACCACTTCCAGTTGCCACCTGCTAAGCACATGCCCCCTGTTAAGTTTTGGTACTATTTTAATGCTCTTAAGCAAAGGAAAGGTGAGGAATCTGGCCTTGTCACCAAGAGGAAAAGCAAGCAGAAAAAAAGTCTTGCGCTCTCCTTGTCTGCTGAAAGACAGGCTATCCATGCCAGGCAGCCGCGGGCAACGCTGGCGTGAGCAGGAGAGTGGTTTTGCCCATGAGTTAGACTCTTGTTTGCAAGTAATGCCCAGGACAAACAGAAGTCTGACCTCCAGCTGGGGACTGTGAGTGCTGAAAACACCGCTCTTCCACCGAAACCAATGGAAATGATTGAGCCTCTGATAATAAAGATGAAATAACTTCTTACAAGGCTGTTAGGCAACTTAAATCTACAAACTCCTGGTATTTACCCCAAGACTTCACGTTCTCAAAAGTCTGGATATTAGTTCAATTCTAAATTTGCAATTCCCACCTCCAGGTGCCAGGTCTGTCACTGGCTGCACCCACGTCTCGATGTCCACTCGTCACGCTGACACCCACGGAGCTGGTGCATCAACCGTGTTATCAGAGAATTTCAACCCTTATTTCACCTGTCACAGCCCTGGGGGCACGGGCCCAGATGACGTGAGAGCGAGGATGGTTTTCAGCGAACTTGACTCAGAAGCAGCCACTTCGTAACAGAGGTGTGGACACGCCACGGCGGAGCTGGAGCTCAGCATCTCTCTGCAGTTACGGCACTGCTGAGGCTAGCAAGCGGGGTAAGGCGTTTGTCTAAAACTTTATGTCGAACCAAATATGCATGAAGTTGCATGGGAATGTGGTATTGAGGAGCCTGATTCATTTCTGCTGCCAGAGTCCAGGATCCCCAAGGGACCCAAATTAAACCTCCCACAAGGCTAATTTGCCCCAGCAGCAAAATGATGAAGAAGGAATCAAATCTAAGCTTCAGTGTAATCTTATGGTCAATAATACATTATTTATGTTTTAAATTTGTTTCTAATGTATGTCATTAGCATAATTGCCCTGTGTTTGGGCCAGGTCTGAGCATGTTGTCTCACTGAAATTAAACAAAAGCAATCACACTAAATTTACACAGCTGTTAATGAATTGCACACTGATGTTTCCAGGATCCAGGGTTTTGTAACAGAACAGTGCAGTGTTGAAGGAAATAACCGTGTCGGCCTGTACGGCCCCCATGTAAACAGATGAAATTCTTACAAATCTGGTGAACCTGGTTTCCTATTGCACCACTGCACTTACTAGTTTGGGGGTTGTTTTTCTCTTTATCTGTTTTTTTTTCCTGGAAAGAACAGTCATCAAATAGTATCTAAAGCAAATAATACCTAAACCCCTATTTTCCAACTAGCTTTTCTCTAAGCCTACTTCCAGTGTCTCATACCCATATCTCTACCAGGACCTGGGCTATCATATTTTCATCTTTTCTCTTTTAAAACCTAGACTGTCACCATCACGTAGATTTCTGCCCATCCACCAACAATCTCTTTGTGTGTTTCCAACTTTGAGACCAAAGGCATGTTTGGTGTAAAATCAAATCAGGCATTTTCTTTTGCTAAGACCTGTGCAAGTTCATCGTAAGCTTATTTTTTTCAGTCTGCCCTTCTCCTTTTTTGAGGATTACTTCTTAAATTGAGATATACATGCCATTCGTTGTACCTCTTGAAGGTGAGAATGACATTTCTAGAAGAATCATCTAAGAACATAAAAAAAATCTAAAAGTCTTGTGCCTTTGTAAGAAAGAAATTTCAGATATTTTTGAACCATCAGATCTATCTAAAAGCAGTACAAAGACAAAAGAAAAGGATTTAGACACACTTTAAGAATAAGGGTATAAAAGATTAACTTGTTAAGCCTCTGTTAGCGCTCATGAAGGGCTGACACAGAGTGATCTCCTCTCCAGAACCAAGTAACTCACAGCATCAAAGGTTGTCACTGTTTCGATCGCCAGGCTGTTTGGACTGGGCACTCTGGTCACAGGGACGCTTTTGTTTCCCGAGAAGATAACTGTAATGCTGTAATTATGAATTCTAGAACTAACAGCTATGATGAATCCAAGCTTTGCTCTCCATTAACTAGACTCAGGCAGTTTTTTGTTGTTTTAGTGTAACACAAAAAAGACTCATTTTCAGTCAAGAGTAATTCATTTAAAAATGAGTAGATTGAAACACTTAATGCATTATTTGACCGCCTGTAACACCGAAGGAAAGCCATTTAGCTAACTATACTAAAAACTAGTCTGGCGAAATAAGTGTGATTTTTCACATTGCTTTGGATTAAATCTTTAATTCCTCCATGCAATTCAATCTGAAATACTAAACTTCACTCACTATGTGGCTAACTAGGCAAACATTTCAAATCAGAGAATGAATTCCACAATTATTCTGTGGTTATGAATGATCCATGAGCAAGCTGTAATGTTTAAAAACTTGCGCTCTATTCAGGTCTTTGGCATGGTGATTTAAACCCATGGATTGTAGATGAACTTTTCCATGTAAGCATGTAAAATGTTATTCACTGGTCATAAATATTTCACCAAAATTACATCACGTTTTATTTGATCGGGATTGGATGGCCTAATCCAAACACACCTTGCAAAATATCTACAGAAATCACGTTATGACTTACGGAAGTATATTTTTGCACTTAGATAATAATTTTCTTTCAGTATAGAAACATTGACAAAAAATATTGACAGTGTTTTGGTCACGCTCCCAAACATCCACTTATCCAGAAAAGCAGAGTGAGACTGAATCCACACCTGGCCTTTCCATGCCCTCGTTCCAGTCTCATTAACCACGTGTGCCTGAAATTCAGGCTGCCACAGACCCCCTCCTGCCCACGACGCCGGCTGCCCTGGCCACGGCCCTGCTCCCCGGGGCTGGGGCGGCTGGGGCGGATGTGGAGCGCGGGAAGATGCTGTCCCAGGCTCTGCTGGTCCAGCGGCTGCTGCTCCTGCAGTCCCACCGTCACCGGCTTGTGGCGCCTTAGATGCCTCCCGCTCCACTTAACAAATCCAATCCTTTTCTCTAGTCCGCGACAGAGTTTTATGGCTGACGGTGAAACTCCGCAGGGAGAGCCGTCAGTGAAAGATGGCCATCTCCTCCGAGTGCAGCGCTGGAGCAGCAGCGCTCCTCCAAGGCTCACGAACAGCCAGGACGAGACCCTGTACCTGTCCTGCAGCAAGACATAATGGATTGCACGGTCGTGGTCTCCGTGGCAGGGCACAGACGCAAACTGGCCAACATTAATTTAAGTGGGAACTAAAATATCCCTTACAGCAGCCCTCTGTCTGCATCTCCAAACACTGCGCCCTTTCCCCATCAATCTATGTCTAGGTCCATCAAATCCAGCGCTCTCTGTGCTCGCATTACAAAAATGTCATCTGCAGCAGGTGGTGTTATGGACCTTTCAGCATCTGCCTTTTATTTCATGGCTGTCCTCGTCCAAATGAATTGGATACTTCACTCCTTTTTAAGGACGCTGCTTGGCTTGCTTCCAGAACTTTTAAAAATTTTACCAGAGACTTTCAATATAAGATGAACTGCTTCTTTATTACAAAAACTGTCAAATGTTTGAATTGCTACTCTGCATCCTATCATTTATCATTTCCTCGAATCTATAGCAATCACTAAGCTTGCAATACTGCTGTCATGTTCATTTTTTTCCTACATAACAACTTTATCCTATAACAACTTCTCTTTCTAATGGAATAACTTAAAAGAAAAATTCCAGTAACACACATTTCTCATTACTTACAAATAAGCAACTTGCCAAAATGGTCCCAAACAGACACTCCAGTAATTTCAGCTCACTGGCTAAATATAATTAGTAGCCTCACATCTTTTTGAAAAGACATTGGCATCACTTTACAATTCATTATGGGGACCAAAGACAATCTGTCTTATAAATCCAATATCAGTAAATGAATCAGAAGAACAGTAATTACCAGCAATTGGTGCAGGTTAGCAGAGCATCTCAGACTGCTGCAGCACCGTATTAACAGGTTAGGGCTTGCCACACCTCTGTAGCAACGGAAACATTATTGCTTTAAGAAGCATCTTTCTTCAGGTGCTTTGTGTTCAGATGATAAACCCAATTTTTCTCTATTTTAAGGAATGGAAATGGAGGGCCACATGGCTTGGCTTCAGATAAAAGACAAATCTAGTGACTGTCAGACCTGCGTTTCTTCTTTCCACGAACTGGCACAAATCCTACTGTGCGGAGATGTGGACCAAGGAAGAGCATGATCCTGCAAGCAGAAGAATTTGCAACACAAATTAAGAGCTTTCTGAAACTCAACGGAGAAATGCTGCAACTGTCCCCATTTCCATAGAAACTGATTTTTTTTTTATAGTGTTCACATAAACTGACTGTAGGAATCCTTTCCACCTCATTTCCTGACAAAATGAGGTTGCAGGTAATTGTGCTATACCCGTCTGCCCATCCCTCTCAGTTACCTTTGAACCCGCTGGCCCATTTGCATCAAATCCAACTGAAGGATGGGAGGTTCAAGGAAGAGAACTCCATGGAAAGGAGAAAAGAGACCCTATCAATGCTTCCAAACTGCGAAAGGCAGGAGCAACTCAGCCTTCGCCATCTCCTTTGGACAGATGGCGTCCAGCTGCAAACACGGTCCGGCTTTCCGAAAACTCAATGCAGGTAAGCAGCTCCAGGCTGGTCCCAGCATCTCCTCCCGGCGGGCAAGTCTCATGGAAAGGGGGGTGAGGACGATCACAAGGAAGAAACTGAGAATGTTTCAATGGGTGGGAAAAAGAGGGGCAGAGGACACAGGACCCCATTTTGTAAGAAACCAGCCTTACTTGGCAAAATGTATCCCTGAAATAGGGAAGAAGTGTGAAAGTATCCACTTCGCCGTTCACTGCAAATTTAGTATCAGAAAATCAGCTTTCTCATACATTCACTATTAGCTCAAATCCAGCAACATGATCACAGCAGAAATATAATACTGCAATAGGAAAGGTTCCTCGTATGTCGGAAGGATGACTCTCCAAGTTTCTAAGACTACTAACAAAATTTCCAGAAATAAGTAGAGGCTTCATGTAGCTTATTTAAACCACTAGCCAACTACGATGGCTCCTGCAAGGTTTTGCACCTGTTTGGGTTTTTTTAAATGCCATGAAAATTGTCAGCAACATAAAGCAATAGCACTTAAATTGTTCCTTAATAGAAGTGAAGTGAGAATTAGAACAAAAATAACACACACATTGTGTTTGCAGATGAGAGAACAAAGCGTACACATTTCTAAGTTGATGTTTCAATGTTCTTATTTTTCCAGCGTCAGTTCAATACCTATACCACAAAAAAAGCAACAATAGAGGAAGCATGCTTTGGTTTAATAGAAAACAGATTAAAAAGACCAACGGTAAAACAGAAAAAGAGAATTCCCTCAGAATGAAGTCTTCAGTGCTAGGGTGACCTTGGATGCAATCCACCTCCAAGATATAAAAAACAAGAATACTGTATAAAAGTAGTGTATCAGTCATTTTTATTACAAAACAAACTATGAAAAGCTATGGGAGGTGGATCACAAATGGCTGAAGAATCTGCAAGACGCTGATATGCATAGACTACCGTGACAGTGGCCAAGAGGGCGGGATGTAATTATTGTTTACGATCCCAGGTTCAAGTAATATTGCAGTGGAAGATAAATCAAAGCCTGACATTCAGAGCAAAATATCAGCGACCTTGACAGGGACAGTCTCTTTACCAGCCTGAGTTACAGCCACAGCAATTAGACTCTGCACTTTCTTGAAGAGAGGGTACCAGCAGTGCCGCCTGCATTTTACCTGTGAATGTCCTTCTGCATTTTATGGCGATCCCTTATTTCTATCCTGTGTTTTTTCAAAACTTATTAAACTACTCTTACCACTATTATGCAGAACACTTACACTATTCTTACTGTTTTCTTTCTTTAAAAAGCCCACAGTTGATGATAAAAAGCTTAGAAGTGAATTGAAAATTTCAAAGTAAAAATTAAAATTGCTGAGGTTAATGGAATCCAACCAAAGGCAATCATGGGACAATCTATTTTTAGATATACCTGTGACCCCTTCTTAACTTTTCTCTCAGATTTCATATAAAATTTTAGCCATTTGGATAAGAATTGCCTTTGTCCATAACCTGACATCACACAAAAATGTATTACAAGAAACAGCAAAACCAGAAGTAATTTTGATGTTCAACTTCATCAATACATAGACTCTCCTCTAATACCACAGTTCTTAGTAACAGTTGATCATTCTCTCACGTTCCTCTCTTCTAGCCTGTGGTCTCTATCAAAAGACAAAGGCAGGCCCAGCCGAAGAGAAAGCCCCATGGGCTGCCCCTGCTGCCACTCGCCGTCTCTGCTGTGAGCAGCTTCCTCGGCTTGAAGAGAAAGGGAAGGAACACAGATAAAAGGAAAAGGATTTTTACATTTGTTAAGAATAAGGGTATAAATATCAACTTCTTACAACTACATCAGCTTCCATGAAGGGATGACATACAGTGATTCCTCCTCCAAAAAGCTACTGTCTCATGACATCTTGTGTTGTCCCTACTTTGGTCAGTGCATGGAGCAGGAGATACTGGTGATAATTAGTGCAAGACAGTGGTTTGTTCCTTCCCTTATAACATCATCACAAGTTGCTGTTCTCTAACAGTCTCTACGAAACACGATGCTCTTAAGCAGGGTAACCTCAGGTTAAGCTTATTTCAAGTACTTCTCTCGCCACCACAGACTACTTTTAATATGAATTTTCTTGTTTTTCTGTCATAAACATTTGCAAAATAATATTTAGTCTTGGGATAGCATCTTCAGCACCGGACTGTCGTTTCTCTCCTGATTGCTACCATTGCCAGTTATAAACAAAATCAAGTCCATTCATCAGTAAATATCCAAAACAAGACAGCTCAGCTCAAGTAATTTTTGATGAAAGCTAGAGAGGATTACAAGGCACAGCCGACTAGGCATATGGCATTTTAGCAAAACTGACAGTCTTCCAAACCGTTACTCATATGTGTCTTTATTGGTAACTGTTTTATCCAGACTTGTTTGGTACTTTGAAAAAAAAAAATCTTTTAAAAAATGGAAAATGAATAAACCACCAACATTCACTATTAAAAAAAATCCCTTGCTCAATAGTTAATTAGTTCCAAATATTAAAATATTTAGCCATGCCTAATGACTGAATATCAGGTATTTTCCGTATCAGGAAACGGTTGGTTTACAGCTTCATATAGCTATACAAAAACATCAGACAGGTAAGTTTATAGGCTAAAATCAGTATCTAAATAATAAGGTAAAGCTATAGAGACAGACTATATAAATCACGGGAGAAAAAATAGATTAATAGAAATGAAGATGAGATACAAGTATCTTCCCTTTGACTGTCATTTAACTCAAGTTTACGTTTATTCCTCCATTTTTTTCTGTCTTCTGATTCCCTGCCCTTCACTTGCTCTAGCTTTCTGAACCACATCCATCAAACTGACCCCTCTTTCCCCATTCCACCCTTCCAGGCTGTACAGAAAAGGAGCTGGTACATGTTCACACAAACCCCAAAATTCTGTCAAGCAAGTGTGGGAGCACCAATAAGACAAGTTTGGAAGATGTTCCTGGTTTCCCCTTGTAAACCAGAGTGCAGTTTGGTTTGAATGTCATTTCTACGGCGTACAAACAAAGGTCCAGTCTAGTTTTGCTGTTATTTTGTTCTGAATGAGAGGGAAGGCTCCTACCCTTTTCTTGTTACTCATGTATTATAGTACGTGCATGTACTGTAAGAGACGTCAAAGACTATATGACAGTCTGTGTCCTCATTATAAAAAAGGCCAATATGTTTCAATAATTTGGTTATTCTGGAATCAGGCCTTTAATTTTGGACCAGGGAGACTATGGGCAGATGTGCTCCTCTGCAGCTGCTAGGAACCACTCACCAGCTGCAGTGGGCTGACAATGAGCTAGCTCACGCCTGCGCTGCTCAAGCATCACTGCGCTTCCAGGAAAATGAATGAGAAAGAACCTGGAGGAGAGCAAAAATTATTAGAAACCTGACCGGTGAGAAACAATTGAAAGAACTGATTGTTTTGTCAAAGGGAATGCTGTTTAGACACTTGTTTTTTGAGCTTCATTAATGACCTACAGAAAGGAGACTAAGAAAATGATGAATATTCACAGAACACCAAAACCGAAAGTGTTCTAGAGCCACCCTATGCATAGAATAGTGATGAAATTCTCTGTATATTCTCCATCTCAGTGCACTGTTGTTTACAGCAAAACCTTCTGTGTACAGACCTTTGAGTCCCCCAGATCCTCTTAAAGAAAAAAGTAGGGTGGAAATATAATTTCTGTACATATTTAAATATAGGTATATATACATGATATGTACACACACATACAATTTCTGTAACCTATTGCTGGAAGTTTATAATCAAATCCTTTTATAAAAACCTTATGAGAAAATACGTAATTCAGATTGACTGTAGTTATAAACCTCCTTTCTAACTCTCCTCACCATTGGCTCCTGACATTGAACTCACTGGTCTCCAACGATCGATTTGTCCGAAGACCTTTAAGAAATTGACATTTTATCAAATATATCATCTTTTTTTTTATCTCCTGTGAAAATAATTGTTTTAACATTTTATGTAAAGTCTTTTGCTGTGGACTAGGCTTTTGCTGGATTTTTTCTGAAGACGGGATAAGATTTGGCATTTGAGCTAATTCTTTGTTCAGTAGCCTACATTCTTCTTCCAGCACTAGGCAGATCTTTCCCCAATTTATATATTTAATTAAAGCTTTTCAAATTATTATTATTCAACAGTTGCCAGTGCAATTCTGCTTGCTTTCAAGTTGCATGAGGATTCAAATCATTCATGAAACTTTCTATTTCTCTCTCCCATGGCCAAACGTATATATAGCCCTTGAGATTTATTAGCTTCTCTGGATGCAGTAGGAGCTGTTGAAGCCTACCAGGTTACTTTGCTGTGTGGTGATTCATGTTCCTTTGCACACAAATAATGAGCAAAAGAAGCAAATGACTTGATATGACATGCCAGGAGAAGTTATCTGAAGGACTTCACAACTTGACCTCATATTATAAAGGCTGTGACTATCTTCAACAATGCTTTGAAAAGTGAAGTAGCTGAGAGAGGAAGAGTCCCCATGACATTGCAATTATGCAAAGGTGACATATAAATAAAACCCCTAGGCAAAAAGAGCTGCCTTTTCATATTAAGATTGAAATAATTCTCAGATCAGGACTAAATTTTTGTGAGAACTGTCATATCAATTAGAGGTTTTAAGGAAACTGAAGTCATAGATAATGTATTGAGCATAATAAACTGACGTTTTGATATGCAAACAGCAGACATTAAAAAAATGACAACTGTCTCCAAAAATCAGTAATGCTGAAATGAATAAATTAAATGAGCAATTACTAGTATGTTTGACAAAGCATGATATAACAATGCATCAAGCATATATTAGCTCAGCCTTTACTCATTGATCTTTATCTTCTTTTAATTAATGAATTTAATTGACTGGAAGGGAGATTTAAGAATGGCTTTTTACAAGTCAAGTAGGAGAACCATTTTGTATTTGGGAGAGGAGAAGCAAAGAGAGTATGCAATGGAAAACAGTAGGGTGGAGCCACTACCAGTCTGTATCTGGTGCCAAAACCTAAGAAGATATAGGAGAGTCATTAACAATTGTAATTTTTGCAAAGAAAAATTTATCAAAATTAAAGCCAGTAAGACATGCAAAATAAGGGGAGTTCTAGCAAAATTGGATGGATTCATAAAGAATTTTTCAAATCTTGGAAACAGTTCTTCAGGTAAGAAGAGCACCTTCCTATATCTGCCAGGGTCCTGAGCATCCCTGAAGCTGGCATGCTTAGCCACTGGAAACTCGTGGTGAGTTGGTGACCTCCAGAGCTCTAAAAGGACCGTCTTGGTCTTAGGGATGTTTTTCCAGAATCACTGGGAATTGATGCTGTTACTCTTTTCTGAGTCCAGATACAATTAGCTGCCTTAATATCATCATTAGACATCAGCCTTCTTACAACCTGCCTGGATATACATATATTCCTCTAATATTGAGAGTTAGTCTGTCTGCCATATGGGATACGATGTGCTGCAGAGTGTGTGTCCTGTTCGGAGAGCATGCTAGCTTTGGGCTTAGAAGCAACCTAGTTACTGCTGCATGGAAAATAAAATCAGCCCATGCTGAGCTCTGCTTCCAGCATCTGGGCTAGATCAGCTTCAGCTAAGGGGAATATACATACTGTACTCTTCCCTAAAGACAACCTGCACACAGGTATGTTGGAAAGCATTCCTTTTTGCTTAAACAGGCTCAGATTAAAAACTGTATCATATATATTCATAGGTATGTATGTGTTTATATATGCTATCCTATGTATATATCTGTATGTCCATGTATATATTTTTCCAACAAAGTATCAATAATATTAAGTCAGAAAAGATGAGCAAACTATCTAAAAAGAAAGATTATTTTGCTACTATGCACATAATACTTACAAAGAGTGAACAGTAACTATTACCTTTCCTTTTTTTTTTTTAGCTTTGTTTTCAGTTGCATTTGAAATAACAACCGTTTGTAGTTTTCTCTATTTTCCATAGCTGGGGAGTAAAATGTATGCTTAAACTATTTGAAATTAGTTAAGCCTGAAAATGTCAGATGGAGATGGGTCCTGGAGTTTCCTGTAGTAAAGTATACTTAAATGGCTCATGGCTTTGCTAATACTAGACTGGAGGCAGTGTAAGGACCAACAGCACTTGAAAGCATGAACTCCACTAGCTATATAAATTAATGGAAAAAAGTCATAGTTATTAGAAAAGCTATGAAAAATCAAAGATGGTCTGGCACAGGAGAAAAATGCATCTTTTATATACTATAACAGGCCTGAATACTTTTATACCACATTTTTCAAATGTTGTGCTCTGTCACAGTAAAAAGCAGAAATGTGCTCAGCCACTCAGATTCAATTTCAGCAAGCAGTGATGCAAATACATCCAATGTGAAAATATCACCATACAATTCTTTAGAAGGCTCTACTGATGGAACATGTTGTGATGGGTACTCGGAAAGCCTCCCCATATATACTTATTTAATATATGCTCACATTGGCTTTTGCTTATCTTTCATTTCCACCAAACATGAAATAATAGGACCAAAAAATGTACTCCAGCTCCTGAAGGTGAAATTTTTAGAAAGTCTGTCTCAGAAGGAATGATCACTCTACTCCTCCCTGCAGCTTCTGAAAACAAAACAGGAAAAGGGAGTGGGGGAATCAGTGGAGCAACCAGGACAGGAACTCATGAAGATCCTCTGGGGAAGGAGGACAGAAATAGCCTGGAGTGTGCGGAGGGAGAAACAACAAGCTCCCTCGCTGCGTCCTGCACCTCGCTGCGTCTGCGCCTGCCCACGCGGGTGAGGGATATCCCCAGTTTTGCCTGGCTCATAGTATGGGTGGCCGAAGAGCAGAGAATATGGATGCTAAGATCTACTTCCTGCCAATATGCATTGCCCTTCAAGCATACAGCTGAAGAAATATTCAATACCTCGGTGACTTAAATACCTCTGTGAAATTAAAATGTGAGAGTATTTGTGGAATGCATAGATCCTTCACAAAATCTGGGTTGAGTTTCCTTATTTGATTTCAGGTTTTTTTTCTCTCACTGTGTCTGCCCAGACTTACAAACCACCGTGGCACCAGGACGGAGAAAAGCAGTCGGTAGGAGTGTGAAAACCCGGCTTGCAAAGAGCCCCACAAAATCCACAACCCCCTCAAACCAAGCCTATCGGTGTGAACACAACCTGACAGAAGACATTACACCAAGAAAGCCAAGAAGATTTTCATTAAGCTCCATCTCTTGGATGCATAGTTACTTTCATCCATAAATTTACCACCACAAAAAGCCAGCAGCTGGAGATTAGCTTCTCCTAAGCTGAGTGTAGTTTGGCGCTGCAGAACTGTATCTCATGACTCCAGTAAATACCCAGAGTAACATGGCTACAAAACTACTAATAATTCATTTATTCTTGTCACAAAAATTTCGTTATTTGGGGAGGGGGCTTGGGCTTTTTTCCTAAGGAGGAAAAGATGGTAGAACTCCATATGCGGGTCTGAGTTTTGCACAGGAAGAAATATAGCTCAGAAAATACTTGGAAGAACAAGTCCTCATCATTTTACAGGCAGACAATATCCACATGCATCTACAGTTTTTACAGGGCAACTGGAAGCATATTTCATCAGTGGCCTTCGATAAGCAAGAAAATAATATGCCCTATCTTTACTTACAATAACTAGCTAAATGACTCTTGTCAAAAGCCCAAACTTTTTAAAGGGTAACTGACAAAGGAACTTTGTGAAGCAAGAGCAGACACCTGGCTGTGTCTGACTTGCTTTGTTCACAGACAGGTATATTACTAACTAGCCAAACAACAACATATCAAGCATTTTAATAATCCCATTAGCTGGGCAGCTTCTTAGCATCACACCAGAGGGTCTAGAATAACAAGCTTATATAAAAGCTCAAGTTATATTAAATATTAAAATATTGTTAAATATTAAAACAAAACTTCTAAAAGATAAAAGCGAAGCAAAAGTCACAACCTATTCTATTATTTTACTTAATTCTGTCTCAAAGTATTTTGTAACAGAAATGGCCTAGGCACTTAGAAACACCAAAGGATAACAACTGTCACTTAATTAGAGCGTTAACCATCGACATCCTGTTGACTGAACAGAAGACAGGACCCAATAATTTTTATTTGCTTGACAAATTTATCTTCCTTTTCTCTGTTCTGCTGACTATAACATGCTCAGGACAAACGAGAAGGGGCACCAAAGAGAGCAACTCCTTTGAAGTTCTGCCACTAACCTGCTCCTATGCGGTGACGTTTTTCTTCTCTTTCAGGGAAAAAAGCATCTTTTTATTTCTGTATGTTTAGTGAGACTGATCAAACCCATAACTACTAAATGAGGGCGCAAGACAAAGAAAGCTAAAGTCTAGGAAGCCTTTGCCCAAAATGAAGGCTGTACATTCAACAGCAAGAAGTACATAGGTCACATAGGAGAGCTTTTATGGGATTATTGCATTTCTATGTGCCTCTCTCATGGCAGCCATGAGCACCCAGAAGCTGACAGACCGCTCTTCATGAGAAGCACCAGGCAGGTGTCTGCAGATTTTAATGGCATAGGGAATGGAAAGGGGAAGGGAGAGAGAAAGGGGAGGGAGAGGCAGGCAAAAGACAGGAGAAACACCAGGCTGCCAGTTAACACCAAGCTGACGGTATAAGGAACAGAAATGCTGCTCTTTCCAGCAGAAGACATTAAGCTTCCATGTGGAAGGGCTGGACACAAAAAGGGAGACCTGAAAACATACAAGAACTGACGCTGGGGGTCTCTAAACCTCAGAGTAATTTGAGAAAGTGTCCAAGCAAAAATACATATTATCATCATTTATGACAGCAATTCGGAATTGATTCATTATGTTTGGGGTGTGGGGGTTTTTTTTGTATTAATGGGTTAAGATGTGTTTCCTCCCAACTAGCTGTTATTTTCCAAAGCAAGCTCTCAGCCAAACACCCCAAAGGTTCCTCCACCACTGAAATACACCACGTTTCGGGGGAACCAACGTATGCAAACTGGTAAGGGAATAAAGATTGCAATACCAGATCAGAACCTGCATCCTCCTCAGTTTAGTAGAACATACGGGATGAAAGCAGAAGAGCTTTCACGCGACCTTGAGCCGGGGAGAAGGCGGCCCGGCCGGTCACAGACATCACCTTCCACCCCTCCCTGGCCGAGCCCGGGCCAGCAGTAAGCTTTTTAATTACAAACGCTATGCTCCAAAATTGGATAAATACACCTCATTGTTTTTTTGTTTGTTTGTACAAAGATAGGGAAAAAGCACCTTTGAAAGACGGTAAGAATAAAAAAGTAAACAGGATCTACAGTACCTCAGAATAATTGTACCTTTCTTCATCTCCCGGGGTAACCATGGTAAATAAGTGCTCTGTGCTCAGCACAGCAATTCGCTTGCATTAGTCATTCCTGATGCTGAACTACCTTCTCACAAACAACCTGTTTGCGAACAATTAAACTATCATAAAAATGGGATTTTTCTCCTCAGAAAGGTTTAGGATACAGCACGTTAATGACATTTTTCAAGTTTTCCCAGGAATTCTTTCTTTGCTTGTGCGGCAAATACCAGTGGTCACCACTACTCACACAAAATTATATTTTATTAAAATTAGATCCAATAACAGAAGAAAAAAAAATGCCAGATACAAAGTGGGTTGACCCATTCGGAAAGGGCATAGTGAAACAGGGGCAGCAGGTCAGGTCTGTGGACACTAGAAGATGCCATCCACCCAAACAGTCCTCCCCAAAACCGCTCCCCTATGTTTAAAAATGAACTCTCCCAGACACAGGACTCTCCTCTTTTATTGCAAAGAAAAGGAAGGAATCCGGTGAAATCAGATCCTGAGAAACTTAATTAACACACAGCCACAGGAGCCTGCTCCTCAGTGTGCCTTTTGTTATTAAATCAAAAAATAGAAAATCCTCACCCCCTGCTATTTTTTTTTTAAATGCTTCCAGCAAATCAGAGAGAAATCAGACAATTTTTGGCAAGTTGGGTAAAGTCCTCCTGCCCCCAGTGCTCCGATGGGTGCCTGCTGCTCCCCCGCGGCACCAGTGCACGAGTGTGTACAAGCGTGCAAGAGGCTCGGGCTCGTGGGAACACCTGTATTGCACCATCGCCAAGTGTATTGGGCAAGAGGCCAGCAGAGCTGCAGGGTACGGCCTTCCTTTTGCTTCCTTACAGCAGATTTATCTTCCAGCGGGATTTTAAATATATATATATATATATATATAAACCTGATTTTTTTATCACCTCTGCATGCATGCAGGGAGACTGTTTATAGATCCAGAGCGACAAACTGTGCCATAATCAAACTCTGTATTTGTGCAGACACCATATCACTGTCAGGGTATACTATTTATATCCAGAATATACTGCTTTTATGCAAGGAAAGCTTTGACTTCTGTGGAAGCAGCAGATACAATAAACTTTTCTGACTTTGCTGTTGCTGCGTTTCATTGTTCAATCTCGTTTCCTTCGTAATTTGTACGATAAGGGAGAAAACCGTCTCTCACATCACCCAAAGCAAGTTACTTCTCAGGAACTCCTGAACTTTTGGTTCTGGTACAATTTCATTTTTGCACCTCACAAATGACTCTCATAAACGTATCTAAGCTTGGAAATCAGAAATGATATCCGCATCCTTCAGCATCATACATCTAAATTTGTGCAGTGCGATGTAGAAACCGAAACCCTAGTAGCAATCAGGATGGATTTACCAGACTGAAGTTACAGAGGACACAAGCCACCTGTAAATTAGATGCATACTGAGCATACCGTGTTTGCTATTTCTGCCTTTGAAAAATGAAGCTGAACCACAAAAGGGTCATAAACACAAAGGCTGTATCTTTTAATAAATATGGCTGAATCCTATATAATGCATGCAGAGATATTTGAGAATTGAAAGTAGAAAAAAATTGTTTAGGTAATTTACTGAAAAATAATTGTAAAATGGAAAAGCACATAAAATATTTTATCTTCCAAAACCCTTTTTATTTAAGAAATATCAAGCAATTAATATTTCTCCTTGCAACACTCCTCTCCTCTTGGAAAACCATGTTTAATGTATAAGGAAAATTAAGAGAAGAAGGGATGATTTACTGAGGAGATTCACTGAAGGTGGAGCAGTAACCCATCCACCAGAGCCAGCCTGGCTTCATGGAAGTTCCTGTTTTGGTTGTTTTCTTCTCCGTTTCGATTTTTTACAGCAATTTCAAAAGTAAAAACCTAAGGTGGCACTGCCTTAGGTTATGTATTCCTTAATTCACAATAGAAAACAAATTCTCTAAGTTCTACAAATACTGAAAACATGAATGCTATTGTGTGGCACTATACTGTTTCCTGAATCGTATCTTTTCTGAGCTCAGCAAAGCCTGTGTAGATTACATTTTCTCTCATTCTTTCCTAAACAGAGGAATATCGGTTGCTTTTACACGGGTGAGCAGCACCACGGCTTCCTACACCCTAGCAGGTGCTGAGTAGCCTTATGGATGAACTGAGCAAACCAACAAACATGGAGCTGATCAGAAATTCTGCAAAGCCAGTGGCCAGAAACACTCTGAAAGTGCAGGCAATGTATTTCTTTTAACTCCCACTCTTCTATGTACAGACATTCATTCAGCAATTTTGACTTTGTATCCTAAAACCAGCCCTACCTAGTTAGGTTACTGTACCTTATTCCTCATCAGACCACTGAGCATATTTGCCTGGAAGCCCCTGCTCTGCCCACACCTGCCACACGCTCCATCGGCAGCTACAGCCAACTCTGAAACCTACTGACAGCTCGCCTGGAGCGCAGGAACCCACATGCTCAGGAGAAGTGCAAGGAAACAGCAGTAGAATGATCCACATCAGATATTCTTCATGATTATCGGTGAGATCTCTATTAGTCTGCCGAGGAAATACAGATGGTGCACAGTGCCCTCGAGGTCGTTCATTGGGAGGGAAGTACCCTGCATAATACACTTAAAGTCCTCCCGCAGACCTGCCATATGCAAGTCTTGGAGCTCTCCTTAAAATACAGCAACCTTATATGACAAGGAGAAAGGCCACCTGAGGTCAAAAGCCATTATATCTACAAAAAAGGCTACAGGCACTTGCATTCTATTACATGATTTTCTTACTTACGGCCTTAGTGGTTAAATATCATTAAGTTCTCGAAGGAGCTGTGCTTTGCCCTGAAAGGCTGGCCGGGGTACTTTGGGTGAGCAAGCCTTCTTCAAGCCCTCTTGCAATCCACCACAGCAAAGGATAATCATCTATGCAATATGCAGAAGTCACAATAGAGCGGCTGGAAATTAAACAGCATTTCCAAGAGACTTATATTTTCTACTATTATGTATGTCACTTTTAGCATGATGGCAAAAAGCCAATGATAAATCTAACAGCTTGTTTCTACCAGCATGCAAAAGTATTTTAGACTGAAGAAACCAACAGCTGGATGTAGAAAGACACTGCAGCTCTGAGGTACACAGACCACAGAAATTAGAAAGCATACAGCGTTTACTGTCTGAAAATAATTCAGTAGTAACAGGCGTATCTATCTGGGCTTCACCCAACAAAGCGGGAATGGACATGGAGGACTTCATTTCCCCTCAGCCTTCACATCTGAAGCTGCCCTCCAGCAGGTGGGCTTTTTCCATGAACAGCAGTGTTTGATGAATGAGAAATGGATAACGCATCAAAGATTCATTAGCTGACAGCCCGTGATTGGCCTGGCGGTGGAACCGCGTGCAATAACATCCTGCCAAGATCAAGCTGCTTCAGCACCCTGGAACAAGGGTCACTCTGGGCCCTGCACCGAAAACTTCCCAAATTCGCTTTGGAGGGCTGTAGGTACACACACAGCCCTGGCAGCACCTCGGTCCAGGCAGTCACACATGAGCCATGAGCTGTGAAGAGCAAAGACCAGATGAATCTCCCAAAATTTCAGTTTATTGAAACTTAATTGAATGCACTGGGAAAGCCCTTTAGTTAGAGCACACCACACCAATTTTGGAATACGCAGAGATAAAAGGAGAGGTAACATTTTGCCCCAAATACTTGTATTTAATTAGTTTATTATACAGATATGAGTATCTGTTTCTAACTGGAATGGATGATGATTTGGGAAGCTTGTCCTTTTTTGGAGGTTTACTGGCAGGTCTCTCATTAAGATACTGCCACTTCTATGAGCATCCTCTCACAGCCCTCGCTCACCATGGCTGCACAACACCATTAACCTGAATGTTCAAACACTTACAGGCAGCAACATTTGAAAGACATATCTTTCTGTTCATTTTCTTTTCTTTTCCTCTGTCTCTCCCTTTTTAATCTTTCTCAGTACAGAGCAGTTATAACCTGATTAATTAAGCTGACCACTCCACTGAGATTTTGTAAATTGGGTTATAAACTGAGCAATTAATAACCATTATAAATACGAATATAAATTGGCATTCCACATTTTGGTATGAGTTGCAGGCAGTCCCTCTCCTTTTCTGGCCAGGGAGCGGCTCTCCCACCCTGTGGTGCTCGGCAGCGCTGGACCATGCCCCATTCCCATTATTTTGCAGACTCCTGACCTGAATTCCAATAGGAAAGGGAAGCACTGCCTACTGGCACTGCATGGCGTTTCCCCTCAGTTCACTACCAGTATGCTGGCTGCTGGTTTCAGCTTTTATGGAAAATACCTATTCAGATCACACAAATCTTTTACATAACCGTACATCAGTATTTTGCATTCTTACTGTGTATTTTGAAAATCAAGGATATATTTAACTCAACAGTATTTATTTCCTAAGCCTGAAGATATGAATTTACTTTGACTTTCCTTTTGCATGTAGTATTTCATTCATTTACTGCAGTTTCTTTCCTTACTCACTGAACGTAGATCCTTAGCCTAGCAGACTGACACAAGCCCAGCAGATTCAAGCCAGAGACAACAGTTTACCTACATTTAGACCCAATTTTGCTTCCAAATTCCCCACGGTATCCTTTAAATGAGGTGCCATGTGCTGTTTGACAGACTTTTCAGAACACTTCAATGCTGTGAAATAGGGATTCGGATGACCCTAATTTAACACGGCCCGTCCCATTGCAGATCCACGTTACCCTCTCGGAGAGAAGCCACAGGAACGCAGCATCAGTGGCAGAGCGCAAAGTGTGCTGCATGCCCCTCCAGGCTTGCAGCAACCTAGTTGGTTGGTCTGGTATGGTTTGGTTTGTTTGGGGTTTTTTGTTTGTTTGTTTTTTTACTTGCTTGTTTGTTTTCATTTGGGGGTTGGTGGTTTTTTTTTCTTTTGTGTGTAATAACAATAATAACAAGGGACATGTGTTTTCTCCCCGTGAATGACTGGTGTTCTACAGACTTATAACTTTGGAGATGGTGCCACCCCCAAACAGTCCTAGTGGGGGGAAGCACAGAATGATATAATTATAAGGATTTTATTTAATCTTTCTCAAAATAGAGAAACTGGCTGGTTATTGTGAACACAGGTGCACTTTTTTAGTAACTTGTTGAAGCTGTCACACACCCCCATAAAAGTATTTCAAAATTCAGATGTCGACACGTTGCTGCAAAGAATCTCACAAGAACACATTTACAAATCTCTCTACCTCAGGAAGAAAGTAATAATTAAAGAAGGATTCCTCTCTGCATGGAAGCAGCATTGCATTTGAAATAAACCCACTCTTAGATATCATTGCAAATTTATCAGAACGTGTTGACTTCATCTGTTCCCAGACAAGAAGAACCCACAGCTCTCGGCAAGCTGTTCTCATTTATAATACAATGCTCTCATAGTGTTGGCAAATGGGAAATCCCAGAGCTGGTGAATATACAGAAACCTTCATCTCCAGCTAACAATCCCTTAGGACCCTATTTGTAACGGAAGGGCCTTTGCATGCACATGCAAAACGACGCAGTTTGAGCGCTTGGCAGAGAGGCTACGGATTTGAGTCTCAGTCCTTTTAAAAAACTTTATGCTTATTCACAAAAAAAGTCTTTGTGGAGCTGGCTTAACAAAGGGAATGGCTGTGTTTCCACTGCCATGGATAATCCCTGCTCAATTACTTCCAATTTACTGGAATAGCAATCCAGACAAGTCATTGCACTGAACACAATGTGACAGCACTGCAGACATATTGTCTTTGTATAATTAAAGCACAAGAAAGACTCCTCTTATAAGTTTAATACACGAGTCAGTTCCAATCTGGTACAGGAAGATTGTTTCCACATGATATTTTTCTCTTATGCTTTGAGATAAAGAAAAAGCCCCTAACATGGGAAATTTTGGACAGTACCCTAAGATGATATCAAGCATCGTATCACCAAAGTCATTAACTAACATTAGACTAGAATTTGCCCCACCTACTAATTTAAATTGATCAAAGTAATAGATTACTTTTTTACAAACTAGAAATTAATCGTAATTTGCAATGCAGATAGTTACGTACCTTTCTCTTTTTTTTTTTTCAAATTTACTAGAAACCTTAATATATACTGGAAACCTTCATACTTACATCCAGTTCCAAAGATCACATGCATTCTGGTTTCTCACTGCTTTCACTATTATTCAGAGTAACCATCTTTAAAATAGATACAAATCTAAACATAACTCATGTCGAATGCCTTTACATACGAATGTAAACGTAACTAACGCGATACATAAATTGCCTGCAAGCAGAGGGAGCTCTGACTCTTCTGAGAACAGACTCCACGGATCAGGTCCTCAGGACAGTCTCAACAGATGCAACTTGGCCAAAGTTGTTTCCCCCTAAAATCTGCCGCAGCAGTACCCAGCTTTGCTGGCTGACCCAGCGGTAAGTCACGGCTCCCGGCTGCAGAGTCGGCAGAGCTCACCCCGCTCAGCCTCCAGGTCAGCCCCACCATCGCGCACAGGGGGAATTTTTTTTCACGCTAGCTGTAGAAATAAAATCTGTCAATAGTAAATATTCTAAAGAAAATACTTTAAAAGAACTATGGGAATTTTACACAACAGTCTGTAGAAGACTTCTTTGTTAAACACAGAGTATTCTACATGACATGTGAAAAGGGACACAATCACCTTTTACTGCCTAATAGAAAATGTAATAAATTTGCATTTAAACCCATTTTCCAAAATGTAAGTGAGGCCATTGTACCTGCTTCAAGGACAAATCTCATTAAGAAGGGCCGAGTGTCCAGCTGCAGGCTGCGGCTCAGCTCACATCGCTCCCCACCAACTCAGTGACCAGCATAGGACTACACAAAAATGAAAAACTGTGGCTAGACCGGCACCTGCCCAGCCGGACACACCAGTGCAGACCTACTGGCTCACAACAAGACCTGAAACTATCTGAAAAAACTCACTTTGTTTTTTTAAAGACTGCATGGTTGAAACTAATTAGCATTACTGTTATGAACAGAAAAAGTTATGAAGATGAATAGGTAACGTTACATAAATCCTTGCTTGCTACGTGCAGTCATGTAACCCAAATACCAACATCATTAAATGGTTACTGCAACCTAGGATGCTTGTTCTGCTGTTCAAGCATCCTCACTGCAAAACAGGTTGTTTTCTTTTATTGCATAAAGTAAGCCCACTTTCCTGAAAAAAAAAAAAACCACACCACAAAACAGTATCATGGGGACAAACTAACAGAAAGCCCCTAGATAAAATTAAATTACCTTTTTGATCAAATATGGCAGAAAAAAATGACATCTGCAATTATTCTGATGCAGTGTTTTCAGTGAAGGCACAAATTAGGCAGCATTTAACTGTGTATGAAATGATGTAATCAGAGTTATTAAATGTTTTGAGAGGGGAAAAATACCCTTCCTCATATAGAAGAATTTCCTTGAATGTATCACAGGTTGAATCAGGATGTCCAACTAAAGTTACAGTCAAATTTTAAAATTATACCCCAAATTAAGTAGACGTACTTAAATAAATATATCTGATAATGCTGATAACAATTAATATGTCTTCAAACAATTGCTATTAAACCTCTACCAGCACTAGTGCTATGTATGAACATAATTTCCCCGATGACAGACATAATGCTGTTGCTCACTGTTTACTATATATTTAAGTACTGTCTGTTTAGACCTCCAAACTACCTGAACTAAAATTAGAGTTTTCTTTGATGTTCCCAACTAAGTAGAGCAAGAAATATTTGCCATTTGCTATAGGTTATATACATATCCAAAACAAAAAAGAGGAGCAAAAAAGACTACCAGTATATAATATAATCACATTTGATTATGGAGATGAATTACATTAGAGCTTTTACAGTACAGTTAAAACCTTCTAAAAGTAAGACACATGCTAAAGTAACAGCTGGGTAACAGCTGGATACTCAAGACAAAAAGTATTGAAGCATAGTAATAAATCATGAAACCTGCATGTCTGACACACTGACTTGATCGGGAAAAATGAATTGCTGAGTACAAAGTGTAATAAAGAGAGGTGCCAAGAAATAGTCATATCTGCCAGTAATAATTTGAAGTTGAAATATAATCATACACAATATATATGATAAATAACATGAGACAAGGTCTCCAGCGACAAAGGTAAATAATAAATTTATGTGGAAGTAAGGATTTACACTGAAGCTGTGAAATAAAACTAGAGTGATACTGTAAATATTGTCCATTCCAGATGATGACTTTAATTTGCCAGACAAATAACTTCTAAGGTTTCCCATGTATTTTCTGGACCTGCAACCAAGACATTTTCTATCTCTGAAGTTTCAAAATAATACACATGCTTCCGGCCAGTGGCCACCACTAAGTTTTGAAGGGAACAACGTATTTGACAATGAAATAATGAGTAAAAAATGAATTATGAAAACTTATCTAAAAAGGACAGGTTATTCCCATGTTAAACCTTGGAGAAGAAAGCCATGGGCAAGGCAAAGCCCTCCCAAGAGCAGAGGCAGCTGCTCGCCCAGAGCTGACTAGGGACTGCCCAGCCATGCCAAGTCCAACGCCAGCCATCACGAAGACACCGCTGCTGGAAAAAAACCCAGTGTGCACCATCACACCCATCGTTCCTCTTGCTGAACCAACTGAAATCTACACCACACACCCTGCATCTGTTCAGGGAGAGAAAGGGATGCTGGTGCAGCAGCTGAGCCCCTCCAACCGCTGGACCACAGCAGACGTGTGCAGACAACCCGCCTCTAGTTTGGGGAAAGAAGAGGGAATATGTACCATCTTCAAAAGTTGATGGATCCTCGTAAGAGGCTTGTGCTGTCTGACATCTTGCAGTGGTGCCATGATGACATACAATACAGGAAGCCTGAACACAACATCTTCAGAAAACAGAAACCTTGTTACTGTTCCTACTCAAGGTAGTATTTCATGGCATTGTAGAACGGTTTGGGTTGGAAGGGATGTTAAAGGTCATCTCATTCCAACCCCCCTGCCATGGGCAGGGACACCTTCCACTAGACCAGGTTGCTCCAAGCCCCACCCAACCTGGTCTTGGACACTTCCAGGGATGGGGCATCCACAGCCTCTCTGGGCAACATGTTCCAGTGCCTCACCACCCTCACAGTGAAGAGTTTCTTCCTTACGTCTAATCTAAAGCTACCCTCTTTCAGTTTAAAGCCGTTACCCCTTGTCCTATCACTACATGCCCTTGTAAAAAGTCCCTCTGCTGCTTTCTTGTAGGACCCCTTTAGGTACTGGAAGGCTGCTCTACGGTCTCCCTGGAGCCTTCCCTTCTCCAGGCTGAACAACCCCAACTCTCTCAGCCTGTCTTCACAGGAGAGGTGCTCCAGCCCTCTGATCGTCTTCGTGGCCCTCCTCTGGACTCGCTCGAGCAGGTCCATGTTCTTCTTGTATTTGTCTTAAATGAAATCACTCAGCTTATACAAGAAGCTTCAGGGAGGAACCTAGATTGCTATATGCAAAACTAAACTGCAACATGCAAAATTTTATCCAGTATTTCAACCATTGTCAATATATAACTGCAAAGAAATAAAGTATCACTTTGATATATCTTGCTTTTCAAGTTTAGTTCAATACAGGTAAGTTTATCTATGCCACAGGGCTATGATTTTTTCCAGCCTAATTATTATTGCTCAGACTTGCATTTCATTGGTAACGTTATAAATATTTGGAGAAAGTTTTATGTTAAATGTGCAAAATTGTCTGTTAGAGCAGGAATGTATCTGCACTGAAACTGCTGCACATCTCACATGCTCAGTCTGCTACCATAAATAATCAAGATTGTTATGGTCCCTAAAAGTCAAGCCAAAATTAAACATAATATGAAAAAATAGATTGAGCCGTGAGACAAAGCACCACAAATGACATGCGGGGAGGGGCGAGGGCGAGGCGTGTATTTTGGACAGATGGTGATGGCGTCTCTCTGGGGGAGGCAGTCGGTGCTCACCGGCGGCACCGCAGCAGCGCTGCACGCACCCTCGGCGCTAGCCAAGGTATGCGTAATTTACAGCTCGGAGGGCATCAGGATGGCAAAATAAACTCACAAGTCAATGGGAAACAAGCTGGGAGATGCAGCCCTTTTCGTGCTGCTACAGGGATCTCACAGCGAAAGCAGAGGTTGTTAGGGAGTCCCCTGTTTGGCGCAAGGGCAGACGCAGTTAATGGAGAGTTAATCCCTTGCGCTGTCCATATTATCTGTCTAACCATTACATTAAGGATTTTACACTGTGCCTAAAACGAGTGACCTTACCCGAGAGCCCAAGACAAGTTGTGCATGGCTGGTCTCAGGGGCTGCAGCTCTGCTCCAGCCTCCAGTGAGGGGTGTGGAGCCGCAAACGGGGACCACCGCGTCCCCAAAAACATCCCTGCCAGCCTGGTCAACCAGCGGTGCCCACCTCCTGCAGAGCCAGGGCCATCACACACCCCCCGCTGCTTGCTCACCCTGATTTGCAATATTTACACAATATGGAACCAGAGGAGGGTATTTTTTCCTTTTTTTGTTTCATTCCTCAGCCTGCATATTTCAAGTTGTAGTGCCTTCTAAGAATAAACGAGGTACGTGACACCAAAGGAATGGCTTGCAGGCTTGCCACTCTGGGCAGAGATCTCCCTTGAGCCTGCTCTTGGCTGCTGAGCACGCCAAATTTGGGTTCCTGCAAGTCACTTCAGTCTGTGATCAGCCCAGCTATGGAACAAGACATAATCCAGCATTGAGAAGTGACAGCCAGCCAGAGCTGCCTCCGCCAAGCAGCAGCAGCAAAGTCTCCTTGGCCGTTATACTCTGCTGGCATTGCTGACCACTGCAAGCAGTTAGCCATGATCTTTGGGACTGAATTTACATAAAATGGATCCTTGCATCCTCCTTCTTGTCACTTTTGGCTGTTTTTTTAGCTTGCACTCTCAGGGGTGAGTGGTGAAACACAGCATGGCAGCCCTCCTGCAGGCTCCAGGGGTTTCATGGGAGCAGCAACTCCCGTAATCAGGAAAAGGAAACGTGCACTTCTGTAACAACGTGAATGGCAAGTGCTTTGTCCTCAGAGGTCTCCTGTGTCCATACACAGAAGGATGCTTGGGAAGTGGGCAAAATTTTGTACTTTTAGGCCCTGTTTGAGCAAAATGAAAAACATACTTATCAATAGACATACAGATCAAGATAAGTAGACCAAAACCAATAATAATAAAAAATCAGCAGAACTCCAGGAGTAAAGTTTTAAGAAGTTCTTGTGGAGCATTTGTGGACATCACTGGGGCTTCCAAACCTGACTTCCACGAGCACACATCGAAACTAGGAAAGTCTTCTACTCAAAACCTGAGTCCTGGCTGCTACTGAAGTCCACGTGGCCTGAGGTGCCACGTTGGGACTGGCATCTCCATCACCGGCCATGCCTGCCTCGCTCAGACCTCACCACCACGCTCTTGTAACGCAGGGGGTCACACTGGGAAGTGCAGTACGCTTCAGGCATTCAGAAGCAGATTAAATTGCTGTCATGGACAACCTCTGTCCGGTACCAACATGAACTACCCTTTGCTCTGAACTCCATCGGAGGGTCTGACCTCCAGCGCCAAGACTCCAGCCCCCATACCAATGCCTTGGACAAGAAGCGGGATCCTTCAGATGTCAAATAAAACACAACAGAGAACAAACACTTGTGTAAAGCAATTTGTATAGCTCTTTCAAGCAGGCAACAGAGACCAGTTGCCTGAGTCTCAGACGTAACAACGCAGGCTTCAAAGAAAGCCATCATTAAACCTGGGGCCAAGAGCTCAGCACTGATTGAAATCTGACTAATTGGGTCTATCAGTAAACAGGCAGAGACTAGAAAGGAAAAATATTTAGGGTAAGCAAGTGGACTAGAAAAACCCAAAGCTCTAGTAAAAAATAAATTCTGGTGCATGTTCCACAAAGGCCTTTTTTGTCTACAATTAATAAGAAACTGGACAGTTTGGGGCAGTTTGCAACAGGAAGGTAAGATGCTGCGCAGGTATCTGGGGAGCCCAGAAAGTGGTCCGCTGTCACACTGCAATGGGAACAGCTTCTGGGGATATCTGCATTTAAATTTGTTTGTTATGCAGCCTCACACATACTTAAGAATATTCTGTAGCATTTTGCTGTAATGCAATACAACACAACACAAAATATCACTCATCCACATGAATCACGGTGCTCTGCTCATTACTCCACGCTCACTGCATGGTGTTTCTTGGCACCTTTTGCTTGTGGGACTGTAGGTCTTGGCCATTACCAAAGGGCCAGAATTCAGTCAGCTGCTGAGCTGCACCTCTGTGCTCAGAAAGGAAATCATGACTAATCCCAGAGACTCTGCAGTATTTAAAATAAAGGGCTGTTCTCTGAAATTGGTGAGGGAAACAATGTCATAAGAAGATTTGCAGTGATCTGAATAAAAGTCCTGTCCCTGGGGCTGTGGGGAGGGAGGCCCCCTACTAGCAGATTTGGTTTTTTCCTCTTTCCTTTTATCCAATAATTTCTTTCTTTTTTTTTGTTAACTAACTAGAGGTAAAAGGGTAGATCTTTTTTGAGAAAAATTGTTTGCACATAAATGGTAAACAATTTATGCTTGTCAGAAATTTAAAAACTAGGAGTATCGGTTACTAGTAATATGTTATTACTATGTCATTACTAAAAGACATAACTTTTAAATCACCACGCTAGTATTTACACTTCATTATATTGAAGGGACTTATTATATTTAAAGGATTATCTCTACTGCCTTGCACTGTTCAAAGCAATAAATGGCTGCCAAGTTTGGTTAATGGCCAAGAGGAACCTAAGGCATTTAATCAATCTCAAAGCTTTTTTATTGCAAATATTCTACTAAGAGCTTATTCCTATTATAAAACAAACTATGGATCAAAAAATAAAAATAAAAATAAGTATTCTTCCCTCCTATAGGAAATTGCAATCTAACACAGTGTTGAATTTTCAAGGGATGTAATTTTTTGCTTGTGTGAAGGCATACATAGTTTTTTGTATGTGAAAAAATGCATTAAAATAAATGAGTGGCATGTGTGGAAAAAGATTAACATTTAACACCTGAGGCACAATTTTCAGAATTACCCATGCAAAAATGTGCATGCAACTGCATACCACCAAGTAATTACCTGATTTGCATGTGTAATGAAATATGAGGCCATCACTTCAGTAAGAATTTCAGTGTCATTTTGAAGAGTCTGTCCACTGCAGAAAGGGAATGAACGTTAGGCTCTCATCTTCTCAAAGTTTAACATAAATGCAGTGCTCAGAAAAGGACCCCAAAAGAAGGCCGTGGAGATCAAATATTTATTCGAAGCCTGGGCAGGAGCCATACAAAAGTCCCAGTGATATGTTCACTGGCCTGTCTGGGAATACCAGTTTGTTGCTGAAGAAATGTGGCTAATACAATATCCTGATCTCTCACCTCTCACAATCCAGATCTCAAGCTTTTTAAATTGGGTGTGATTAACATATAAGGATGAGAAAATAATTCATTTTTGTACCAGAAGGTGTGATAAACAGGCAGACCTAAGATGTCTTTTGGGAGCCTTCCTGAGCCAAACAACTGCTCGCCCTGTGGGCATCAAATATACATTACCACCGTGCTTCCAAATACCTAGAAGTACTCTGTATGTAACAAGAACTTCACCCTGACCTACCCAAGCAGAAGAATGAGAACATAGCCCACACGGCAGCACCCCTCACTTCACCACCATGGTCTTTACTATTCCCAAAACAAAATGTGGTCCAGCCGGTATCATTCTGTTAAAGCAGAATGAGGGGTATGGTGAATAGTAATAATTTTTACTTTTGTTTATTTCTTAACATTTGGGATTAGTTGTGTACATATTCATGTTGAGCTTCCCAGGAAACAAAGCACTCCCCTCAGGGAGATTTGATTTGATTTTATATTACATTTTACTTTATTTTATTTTGTCTCACTAAACAGGTATGTTTGAGAAACACATACAGAAACTGTATTCAAAAGACCTTTTTGCCTGTTATAACTAATTCATTGTATTACATATAAAAGATAACCAACAATGAAAAGGGGTTAATAACCAGAAGCAATTCAAGAGTTATGCCACTAAAAACAGGTAAGGAAAAACTAAACAGAACACTCATAGGTAATACTGTGTAAAAACTGACTTCTTGAAAATTGATTACTTTTGTAGAACAGAAACAGAAATTTATGCACCAAACTAGTACTCTGTTTCACAGTACCCACAGGGCTGCACTGTAACAGGGAGCTGTTGTATGGGAAGAGTATGGGAATAGCCATGGACAAGTCACAGAGCCTGTCAGCAGACAGGGACCCTTCCCGTTACTTATTATTTATTGGTCTCACCTATATAGTGTGAGTTAAATGAAAACCTGCAAGTATGCTCACTACGGACCTATGAATTTGCAAGGTGCCCAGGGCTGTCACTTAAATAAATCTCTCCACTGTTTCAGGTTACTATCCATAGTATTTTCCTGTTAAAATACAGGAAAATGCATGCCCAAAGAAGAGCTGTGCTTTAATCAATACAGACTAAGATGTCAATAAATTTATTTTCTGTAAGCAAGAGCAGTCCTGTCCCCACAATGAGAGCTGAGATAACAAAGCTCTGTATATCTGACTGAGTTTCAGTATAAATGATGGATGTGGTACGTAAGCCTTCAAACATATCTGCAGCTGCAGTCATGTATGCATTTATTGATTCTAAAAAATTACTCAACCTGAATTTCCCTGTGCTATTCTACAATACTGCATTTTATAGCAGTAAAGTACCACAGGACTCCAGAAAAAGTAAATCTTTATAACCAATACTCAGACAATTACAGCTTTTCCCAGCGACACTGAGGTAATAATTAAAAATTCACAGGAAAAAAAAAAAGGTGAATGGGACCATAAAACAGCTAGTGCCTCACAAAAAAAGGACAAATCAATGTAAAGACTGTAACAACTGTCTCTGTGAATGGGTTTTGGACAGCCATCTTTGTAAGAGATATAGAGCCATCTTTTTAAAGCATCTCTGCATTAAAGAGTCAAAGAACAATTAAGTCTAATACCAGGAGTGAACTATAGCAAATTATTAAATGCAAGTCTTTACTTTTGCTCCCCACACTGTTTCCATGCTTTGTTGCAGCACACAGACCCTTAACTTATGACTTTATTGGTATAATGCAAGTAATCAGTCTGGTGAACAGCAAGCAAGTGATGGGAAATACTTGAATTTGTGTACATGAAAGAAGGGCTGTGAACCTATAGAGGTGTAAACACACCAAAAAAGCTCACAAAAGAGCTGAGATACCTTGCAGGTGATGATGAAAGAGTTCAAAGTGGACTAGTGTGGCATCCCTCTGTCCTTCCAGCGTTATCCAGGATGGAGATCCCGGGCCTGCGGCCACACTTGGGCTCAGCGTCGAGCAAAATTATGGGTGAGGATACAAGGACCGCTGTGACCCTGTTATGAAAGTATGTATGCTACCAGCACTGGAGTAGTCTGTAAATTAAACTACTACCATCAAAGCAGTTCCAGGGAGCATCTCATAACCAGGACACTGGATTAGCCCAGTCCTCTCTACATGAATTCAGGCAACCCCTGCCACACCACTCAGAAAAGCACCTACGCTTGGACAGCAGGCAATCAGAGATGGAGAATGTTCTTCTCTGGAGCTCTGTTTCCATGGATAATTACCTTTGCCATTCCAAAAGTCTGTTCAATTTCTAATTTGAAAATGTCTGTTTTAATCCCCCTAGTCAGTAATTCCTCTGATACCCTCCTCGCCAGGTCAAGGAGCAATTTTGCACCTTCCCATGAAGGAGGATTTCACACAGACATCACATTACCGCTTCTCAGATTTATTTCTGGAAGGTGGACCAGGACCACCAGTGGGTCTCCTGAAGCTGTGCACCGTGCAGAGGTAGGGCTGGGTTCAGTCCTTGCTCTTTGGCAGACAGAGGAGGGAAGAAACATGTAGTAGAGAAGCTCCCTTTCATTGCAGGGCTGAAGAAAAGCTGTGCCAGTGGCAGTTGGCACTCCCTGAATCAACATTCACTTCCCTTTGCTGGACATTGAGGATTGTAACCGAAAAAAAGGCAGTGCCGTAAAAACTTTTTGGAATCCTCTGGGTTACACTGGTTTTCTTCAGCCCTGGGGAAAGTGCACAGGGCAATATGAACAGACACAAGTGAGACAGCCTGGAGGCAGTGCAGGCAAACACTGTTTATGAGATGACACGGTTGTACAGGAAATATTATCTGAGTTTAAGAGGATCTTCTGAATCTATTTGTGAAACAAGGTCTGATGAGACTAGATGATGAACCCTTCCTTTCTCCTGAAAAATGACATAGGCTGTTGACCATGTCACTCTTGTGACTTGCACTTGTTTTTTCTGAGATGGCATAGAGGGAAATGTAGCAAGACACATGCCATTTTTTAAGATGCTTTAGTTGTCAGCATTTAGATCCGTAAAAGATCTAACAGGTTATGTTACCATTGTTATTAAACTGAACCAAAAGCTCAGCAGTTATGAACATTACACGAATAACATCATCAATACTCCTGGCTCATAATCTTCTTAAAACACCCTGTGGCCAGGAACAAGAGCTATCTGTACAGCATGAGTCCTTGTTACGAACATATAAAAAAAGAAATTGTTGAAGATGGGATATTTGATCGTGTCTTAAAACCATCATAAATATGGATTTCCATGGAAAAACTTCCCTTTCGGACTTGGAAAAATCTGCCTTGGATAAATAAAACAAACCCACAATTTGACTATGTGGATGTCTGACAGTTTCTGATGTCAGGCAGAAGACCAGATGCCTGGCAGTCCTGAAGAAACATACGCTTTGACAGAGCGAGCTGTGCACGTCCAATGAGCCCAGCACCTCCGGGCGGCAACCAGCATCCCAACGGCATCAGACATTGTGCATCACCCCTCTGAATCCCCTCCTGCATTTCTCTGCATGATGTCCCACGCAGAAATCTGGGAGCCCTACGAATCTGCTTTCACATTTCAGGTACACACGTACACACATACACAGGGAATGGCTCCTGCCTTCTCCACACCTTGGAAAGACATTTCAGAAAATATAAATAAGAGCTCAGCAATTCAATGAGTACAATAACTGCCAGCAATGAGTACTTCCTTCTGTCCTGTCTTACAGTTATCATGGAGAGTCACTTACTGTCACATTTATAACCTGCATGTATACGCAGCCTGATTCAACCTGTGTATTTATTACACTCTTGAAGCAATAACGCATCAGACGTCTTACATGAGGGAACCATTTCACATGAAGGAAACATTGCCTTCACAGCAAAAGACTGCTCCTGCGGGAGCACTCTCCTCTGAGACTAACTAGCAGAGACTCCTCACGCAGGTCAAGAGGGAATTTGAAGCCTGTGACACTGTCTCATCTCAGCACAGTAAAGGAAACCATTCAGCTAAAGTGAAAATGCAATGTTAAATATAAAAAATAATGCTAAAAATTATTTGGGCAACAGAAACATTCTCAAAATGCTAGATTGCCCTCGGTAATTAGCACAGTTTTCTCTGTTTAATTGCAGTCCTAAATACACATCCATGTTTTTTATGATGAAAAGTTGTATTTCCAAACAGTAGCATTTAAAGGTACGTGTTCATAAAATAATTTAGCTGTGAAGTGTAATAAGTAATAACTGAGTAATAACAACTGAAATTTTATTGCTTGCACTAAACTACCCAAGTACCACCAGTACCACTCTTGTATGGAAGCTATTTACATGTCCAGGTGGCATCTAAAATGCTTTGGTTCATCTTCTATGAGCCTGTCAGCTGCATCTTCTTGTTCTCGTCACATATCAATGCTCTGAATCCTTCAATAATTTGCCTAGTTGCAATTCATATTTTATAGGCATTAAAAGTCCACAGCTGAGTGTCTCAGGCTGAGAAGGTTTTCAAGATTTCCTCTGTCATTCATTTATGGTCCTTTAATATTAATTTGCATCACCAGTGAACCTGACACCTGTCAGGAAGAACAAGCCTTTCAACCTGGAAAGATACCATGAATTTGTAACTGACACACTTTGACTTGGGAAGAAAAAGCAATTTATTATTTTTTTTTAAAGGAATGCATAATGAAAAAAGAATCCTGGCTGAGCTTTCTCCATTAATGATGGTGGTTTAAGTGACTGCAATAGAAAATCTTTGCACTAACCTTGTTTAAAAGTAATTGCAGAGAAAGGGAACTGGATTAAAAGGACAGAATTTTCTGAGACTCTATGAGGCAAATTTTAGGTCACATTTGAGTGAGCTGCTTGATCATTGCAAATTTCCCAGTCCAGGATTTCTTTTTCTGATGTTAAATATAATACTTCAAAGCACATACATTGTATTTTAGTCTTATGTGAGAAATCCAGTGGACCTTTGGGAAGTATCTAAATATTGAGTGCTTCTAAATTTGCTTTTATCAGAGCACGTGCAAGTAAGAACAACATACAACTATGGTCAAGACATAGAGTAAAAACCGGCTCTGAGACAACACAGTTCCATTCAGCCCATGTCTTACAATGTGTCTGAAGTCTAAGAGGTATCATTAAGTATAGTGACACAAGATCAACATCAGAATTTAACTTCTTCAAGAATCTGAGGTTTAAAAATATACAGCATAGAAACATATTAAAAAGTTACGTTGCATGAAACAGTATGGTCTATCAAGAAAGTTATTGTTTAAAAAATCTTTTTAATCTTCTATATTAAAGGAATAAGCCATTGTATTTTAATTATCATAATCTTAGTGCCATAATCAAACTTATATAGGACCAAATCCTCAAATGCAGCACATCAGTAACTCCACTAAAATTAGTTATAAGCTATGCAGAAACAATAAAGCAATTCCCCTAAATACAGCGCAATATTTTAACTACCACATTGCTGGATCCTTCCCCGTTTTTGGCAACATAATACCATTTCTAAATTTCTAAGACTAATCTATATTAGCAGCTGTATGTCTTTCACATAGGTAAAATACAGATAGATGAGTAGGTTACCCTATCTTGCATAGTCAGGGATAGTATAAACAGTATAGCAAGAACAGAAAAAGCCCATATACCTTAGGCAAAAAGAAGTTATAAATTAAAAGGGCAGAATACTCTATATTATAAAGACAAATCTAAACATTGAATACAATTTGAAGAGGATTCAGTGCAAGCCTGGATTGGAAATTTAAGCTTTTAGCTACCCAGGTTCACCACCATGTTGCATTTTCACTTTCAGACGGACAGTATCTTACACCATCACCAATGCTTGGCAGATTTAGTCCTTGCATCTGATCATCTGTTTCACACTTCACACACCTTTCTGTGTCAAAGAGGATGTCTTAATTTCTTTTAATATCTGTCTAATAAATTTGACTCCTCCTGTCAAACTTCTCTTTTTCCTTTCATAGATTCTCAAAGTACAATGCTCTCAAGGGCTGATTTTCTGTCTCCATTTTCTATTCCTCTCAAATTTCTAACAACTGAATTCCAAAAAGATACCGAGTCATGGATTTGTGGAGGATACATGGACGATAGGCAGCAACAGGCTTTTGTTCTTCAGGGCCACGTACTATAGAAATATTGATAAATATATACATTAGGTATTCACAACAGAAAATCCTGCTTTAAGATTTAACTAAGTGAACGGTATCTTTAATACCAAGAATGGCTCACTGCTAATTCTGATATTTAAATGGTGATGGGAGATTAATAATACCTTTCAGTAAAGGACAATGATTTATTGAACACATTCAAACCACCATTTATTTAAAGGACATTATTTCAAGAGCAGCTAAATCAGTAATTAGTGGCTTAGTCAACAATCCAAAGACAGTCAGATTTTATTTTTAATAATTAACACTTGGCAAATACGCTAGCTTTTAAAACTTATATTTTATATTGAGGGAGTTAGGCAAACTGCCAGAAGAACTGCATGTCTCATTCATAAATATATCTTCATTGTAACTACTAGCAGGGTAGGTACAGAGTGACGTGCAGAGTCATGCCCAGCCACGTGCGCAGGTGACATAAGCCCACCTAAGGAGCTGCTCCACGCTGCTGGGGCACCACTGAAACCCGCTGCCGAGAACGCAGCCTTGAAGCTTAACACACGTTAACTGACGTGTATTGTTCTTAATGACTACTTCTCTATAATTTAAAGACAGGGCACAGGGAGCATGGGCTGCTGCCCAACGCCGACAGCAAACGGGCAAAATCTTTGTCAAAAGAAAAAAAATCCAAATCTTTGTTCGCCAAGCCAGATTTAATTCTTTGCTACATGTAGAAAAAATTGTACTATACTGATTACTACCATTTATTTTGTTCATTCCCCCACCCCAGCACAAGATGAATAAGTGAGCAAATGCAGAAGTGAAGGAAAATCTGTAACGGTGCGGATGGGCTGACACGGTGGCTGTGGCGGCAGCCAACATCCCAATTTCATCTGTCATTTACAAAACCCGTCTATAAAAACAGCTCAGACGGTTTTCAACTCTAAGTAGGGTTCCTTGATCAATAGAGCTTCCAAGGAATACTAAACACTTTTCGGAGAGAGAGAGAGAATTTAGATTAAGCTTAAAAATTACATTTTGCCAGCAATGGGCAATGTAAGCTCAGTTCCTCTTTGCAGCATTTCAACAAATATTTGCCCTTTTTATATATGTAGTTAGTTTGCTTTAATAAGACTAGCTTGCTCCTTACAGCAGAACCAATCCATACTTACTATTTTTCCAATAAAATAGAAAGTTTTTTCACCACTGTGCAATCACAGTCAATTCCTCACATCTTATTTTTCAAAATAATATTTAGTTTGCACCATTGTTTTATTTTTTAATGGAGTAGGAATAAAATAACTGAACCTTCTCAAAGCAAGCTATAAAAACTAACATGAAAAAGCAACGGAAAAGGAATGAGGTTTCACCGTAACGAGGAAAAATCACTTTGGCTATATCTGTGCATATCAGAGTTCTTTCAAAATAAAACTATGGGGTTTTAGGAGGGAAAACAAAGTTGCAAAGCCATTCAGGGGAGTGTTTAACTGTACTTTGATAGCACTAACCACAGCCTGTAAAGTACAGGGATGTGATGATTTTTGAACTGCACTGCAGCTAAGGGATTTGTGCATTCAACTCGTCTCACATGGAGCTGGAAGACAAAACTCCACAGCACATGCTGCTTGTGCAGCATCCCGCATGAGACCGACAGCTCGGAGTAACACCCGCTATGATATGATCTCATTGCAGCTTGATAGTTCATTCATTTTAGAGAAATTTTGCACTGAAATCTTTACATAAAAATCAGCCTTCTCTGCCTTCTCTAAGCAAAGGCAGCTCAAAGTCCTCACAAACACAGGCTATCCCACCTCTGGAAAGCTACCCAGCGCTTGGAGCTGCCCCCGGGAGCAAAGTCAGGCGGCAGTGGCTGTGCTAGTGCAAGGCGCAATAGTCCAGGGTATGAAACCATCAAGGTTTCATTCCTGTTTTCATCTCAAACAGCTGCTACCACGGATGGAGAGGCAGGTGCTGATGCATGAACGATATTACTGCTAAAAGAACAGGCTATTTGGTGATAACTTTTCTCACTAGAATACCATATCGAAAATACTTTTAAATTTCCTAAAGTGTTCAGCTGGGAAAGGAAGTTAAACAAAAAAAAAATATTTTGAGACAGAAAAGGAGAGAAAGAAATGGTTTTCTTGCTCGCCTTCATTCCACTGTGGTTCTTCCAAAGCTGTAATTAATTTGGGGTGCATGTGGAAGCAAGGGAACTGTTTTACTTGACGCCAGGCTGGATGGCAACGGCACGGCTGTTCTCCTCAGTGGTTTGGGAGTCAGAAACCCATCTCCCAACAGTACAAACCAGAAGTGAGAGAAGCTGCAGCGTTCCCGTGGGCTTCAGCCCCCCAGGGCACACGGCTGTGCCTGGGGCTGGGCTCCGTAGCATCCGCACATCCAAGAGCAAATCGGGCTCGGGTGGTTCTTCCCTTTGTTTTGGTAACAGACTTGGAAATACTTTTGGAAATGAGTGCATTCTAAAGATTTAAAAATGAGGACAGGAGAGCCAGCACTACAGCATCTCTTGGTGAAGCTGTGAGCACTGACAATCACGGGTCAAATACTAGACTTGTAGAAGGAAATAACCATACGGAAAAGTTCAGTGACACATTTAGCTTTTAGACATTTGGCTGTTTATTTATTAGATATCTCTGTTCTTGCTTGTACAGACTTCATCTGATAAAGGCCTCCCTGCTGTGTATATCTAAGGGCAAACACACGCACCAAATGTCTCCCCGTGCATTACCAAAGCAGCGCCGGGCGCATTGCCGGCTGCAGAGCCATGCTCAGCAGACATGTGCGTGTCTCTGCCGCGGTGTCAGAGGCGTTTGCATAGATACTTCTCACTTGTGGTTTTAAACCAATATTCAGATTGCATCAAATTCTGACTCAGAAAGCCGAACTCAATCACCACCACCAAAATGCACCTGACCTTATGCTAAGTTTCATGTAAAACCACCAGCTGCCTTAATTAATTGCTAGCTGTCCCCAGGCTTGCTTGGGTAGTTCAAACTTCTCTGAAGTTTTTCACTGGGAAAAGTTGGGAACTAGACCAAACCCAGCAGCACTAGGAATGGTAGGAGCAGTTTTTGCCTAGAAATGATAATGCCTAATGATGAAAAAAGCAAACAGACGGGATGGTGAAGGCCATGAGCATCCACTTGGCTTGGGCTTCCTTTTGCTGGCACCAAGAAAAGGAGGGAGGGAGGGAAGGATCCAGAAAGCCTTTAAGAGATGCATCATTGAAGAATGCCCTCAGATTCCCCCAGCTTTGGGGGGGGGGGAGGAATTTCCCCTTTGTTTTTTTTTCTATTTGCTGAGAAGAAGGAAAATCACCAGAAATCTGGCTGGTTTGCCTTCATGCGACACCTGCTCAGCAGCTGCGATCCCCAAACACGGCTTGCCGTGGCTGTACATGGAACCAGGCGCCCGCGAAAGAGAGCGTCTGCCTGCGGGCAGGGGAGGCGGGCAGCGATTCTGAACTGTCCCGTAGCCGCTCACACGTCATTTCTCAGCGATGGTGGAATCTCGCAAAGTCAGAACAAACATGTAATGCCTGCTATTACAAACCGGAAAAGGTAATTTTACCCGCAACATCATCACTGGATGTGGGGATAACCTGATTTTCATCATCTGCAGTACGAAAGAGAAACAGCAAATCTCTTTCTCTGGTCCATTTCTGAAGCCTGACATCCTACCCCAGCTATAAAACAGCTGCTGCCCAAGAGCCCCACGGAGACCAAGGGATCACGTACCACTGGGACGGTTGTAGGACTTCTGCTCCTACAACTTCTGCATACAATACTACATATGATTTGTTTGGTTTCTTCCTTGATTTCTTTCTTTTACTTATAGTGGAACAATTATAGATAAGGTGTTCACATACCTTACGAAGGAGCACATTCGTTAAACATGCACATAAATTAGGAGCTTTCCTTTCCCAAATAGTGAAAGCTCAAATACATCTCTTTCATATGGCTTTATTAAAACAACTAAAAAAAAAAAAAAAAAAGGCTAGGAAAAGCATTTTGTTTTTAAAAATCAATCATGCTTTAAGCAAAGAAGAAAATAAAAAATATGTAGAAAAGATAAATTTCAATTTCTTCTAAAAATACACAAAAATATTTGCTCCTTGAGAAAAAATCCCTTACAGAAAGCTAGTCTATGGGTGCTTTTTAATCCTGAATTTCAGTACATCAAAACTCGACAAATCCAACACACCACTGCAGCCAGGTAGCTGCAGACTTCCTTTGGTGGGCCATTAATTTTGAAGAAAAAGCTTATTAACAGCATGCTGGAAACAAAATGCAGCTGACTAGCGTAGGAAAGCTTGTGATATTTGGGACCTACTACCAAGAAAACAGATTATCCAAATGTAACTATGGAAATGGTCGTGGAAAGCGTTGGACAGTTTTAAACTATTTGTTTTTCTTTGTTGTGGAAATGAAACAAACCCACTTTTTTTTCCAAAAAATGCTGCAACCTAGGGCATATATTACCTTTTCCATTGCTGATCTCCTGGTGCAGCACCGTCCCAGGGTGGTGAGGGTCCTGCACAGCCCGACCCTCCCGCGGCCGGCCGGCACGTGCACCCGCTCTGCACCCAGGCGGCACCGGCGTGCATTAATGGAGTTGTTACTGCACGATAACCAAACACCATTAATATGTCTAAGCTCAAGTTCTCGGGATCAGAAGTCACCGTCTCCCATGGAAACAGGAGCTGGCAGTAACGAGACAAGTCACGGCATCTCTGAGGCAATTAGAGGCAATCTAACAGCATTCATGATTTAAGCACTCGCTGGTAAGTGCAAGGCACACACAAACTTTCCACCACTGCCTGCAACACAAAAGCTATTTACCCTGTGGAGAGCAAATAATGTTTGCACTCCTGCCTTCCCCACGGATCCCACCACTGAAAGCAGATAGAAACTGCAGCTAAACACACATATTTGTACCTACTCAATGTCCCTGCGACATGCCTTTCAGGCGGTGGGAGGGGAGGGTCTAGCGCAGAACCTTCCTGCGGTCTGAGCCCCTCTCTTTCCAGAAATTTGCCCGCTCTTACTAAATGAGCAACTCGGGAGCACCTCTGCATCTCGATGAACTGAAGAGAATGACAACGAAGGAGAAGGGAAACCTCAGCCCCGTGGCCACCTTCCACAGCCACCCAGAGGGAGCTGCTCGGCCCAGGCCCTTGCGGCTGCCCCCTCCCCGCATCCCGCCGGGGCAGGACACAAAGCGCCCACCCACCGTGTCCCCGCTCTGCTCTCCTCCATCCACCGCCACTGCGTGGACTCTGCAGTTAGCTCTGCTCAGGGCTTCGCCCTCCCGTCTTCTGATCACCGGGAGCAATCAATTCACCCCCCGTGCCTCTGCTTCCCCTCTCATCTCCGGCGTATCCTTGTCTTTTCCTTTGCACTGCAAACCTCCTGGAAGAAGGACTCCGTCTTAGCATTCGTTTCGATTTTCTCTAGGACGAGGGCCCCTAGTCTCAGAGGCTTATTCTGCGTGCTCTTAGGTCACCTCCACCTGCATCCCACCTAACCCTGACCACAAACATTTCCAGCAGCCTTAGTTACACCGTTTCTTATGGAATTTCACAGTCCCAGACCAATAATGTAATGTTGATACAAGACGACTCAACTTCAGAGAGTTTTAAAACATGTAGTAATACTGACAAGCTATGAGATTCTGAATTTCTGCCCTTCGTCTTGGTTGTGTAAGTGACGCCTTAGGAAGCAACCAGCTTTGGCATCCAGAGGTTACTATTAGAAAACATCACCAGTTCAACTAGAAAGGATCTCGCAATGCCTAACAACTGCAGAGCAAATCTTGTTAAGAGAAAAAGATGTCTCACATAAAGAAAAGATGCCCAATTACAAACTTACCTTATTTTTTATATAATACTTCAAAGCTAAAGAGAGCTCACACTGAGAGGAGGAAGATAACACAAGACATTTTTGTTGTCATCTTGTAATAATGATTAGGCAATAAGTGAAAACCTGGGTCAAAGTAGGAGGTATGAAAAACAAGACTGACAATCAGAAAAGGAAAACTGATCCAAATGACGTTAATAATCTGAAAAGCTCTTGGAAATCTACTAATTGTGCTCATGAAGAAAAGGGAAAAGATGCAACAATACAGTGAAAAAAGCATTGTGTCAGCCAAAAACCTTATCTCAGGGCCCACATCATGCCTGCCCATGCACAAAGCTCCCACCAGCAACCTGCTGCAGCTCTGTTAACAGGCACGCGAAACGGGCAGCACCTCAAATCCAAAAGGATCAGATGGATGAAGGTCTGAAAATACAAAAAGTAATTTAAAAACTTGCTCTTAAGATAAATCGTTCTTGAGCATGCTCCTATTCCAGCCAGCTGAAAAAGACAAAGACTGCGGCTGCCTCACAGCACACTTCACCATCTGAATTCATACTTGCTGCGAACACCATGTGATGGGAAAAGACAAAAGTCACAAGAGGCAGAGCGCTAAGCTGGAGGGAGGAAAAACAGTACCTCCTGCAACTAGAAAAAACATTCCTTCGTGCTCCAAGCTTCACGGCGCATGCCTTTCACAAGGACGTATATCTTACTGCATTTTTTCTTTTGAGTTCTGATACAGATGGACTTGGTGAAAACTATCCAGATTTCTGCCCAGGAAAAGGATGGTCTGTCCTGGTGTAATATATAATGCACGTCTTTGTGCTTTGTGTAAATAAAATCCAGCTGTATAAGCAAAATTCTGCCTTTTAAACTTCTGCAGTTTCACTGACTGCAATGCAAGTAAAGGTAGACATTGTCTTGCATATTTGATTTTCCTCATAGGAGATGATGCTCCAGTCCCTTTATCATCTTGGTGGCCCTTTGCTGGACTCTCTCCAGTATGTCCATGTCTCTCGTATTGAGGAGCCCAGCACCAGAGCCAGCACTCCAGGCGTGGCCTCACCAGTGCTGGGTAGAGGGGAAGAATCCCCATGGTGGCACCCCAGTTGTGAGAGCTGTCCCACCATACCTCTGCGATCCCAGCGAAGTCATAGCCTTGCACCTGCATAGACTTCCAGCTCCTCCTGTCCAATCCCCATGCTGTGTCGGTTAGTGTCGAGGCATTTCAGAGGCACCCAGCATGCCGACTCCCCAGAAAGGACAAGGGACCTTTCCCCAGGGCTGTCCCACACAGGCTTCCTCATGCACTTGCCCAGGTGAAAGGTGGTTCCACTTCAGCCCTGCCTTGTTGATTGCCATGGCCCCTCTGCTCTGTTTCTCCTGTCATTGCTGCAAGAGTTACAGAATTAAATCTGTTTTCTCATTAATAGTCTTGCTATCACTTGCTCTCCTCCCTTTACTCATCATAAGTATCTGTGTCTGAGTGGGGAAAAATTAAAGTAAACAAATGCAAGATCTCACAAAATACTTATGGGAAGCCTTCACTGCAGAAAATCCAGTGCTCAATCATTTATTGAGGGATTTGTTTCCCTAGTGCTTTCACAAGGCTGTGTAAGTACAGCTAGTCACCCCAAATGAACAGTTACTACTCATTTCTGAACTGGTTTGTAAATGACAGTCAATGCAGCATTTGTGCTACAGCGAAACATGACATTTTCTTTTCCTGATCAAACTCTATTCAGAAAGGACTTGAATTTGCACAGCAGGAATGCTCAACGTTCCCATCCAATGAGTC